>NC_090646.1:509422465-512319965 GCF_040937935.1 Hyperolius riggenbachi | reverse complement strand
ATTTGTCTAATTTTTTTTTTTTTTGCTGAACGCAGCTAGCACTTTGCTAGCTGCGTCAGCACACCGATCGCCGCCGCCCCGCGCTCAATCGCCGCTATCCGGCGCGCCGTGCGCCCCCCGACCCCATGCGCTGCCTGGCCAATCAGTGCCTGGCAGCGCCGAGGGTTGGCCCGAGACTCCCAATGACGTCCCGACGTCGGTGACGTCATCCCGCCCCGTCGCCATGGGACGGGATTTCCTGATCGGAGATCGCCGAAGGCGATCAAAGCGGGTGGGGGGATGCCGCTGAGCAACGGCTATCATGTAGCGAGCCCTGGGCTCGCTACATGATATAATTAAACCGCCAGGAGGGTTAAACAAAATTAGGCAGGTGCATAAATTTAGACACCACAAAAAAAAAAAAAAAAAAAAATAGATGGAATCAATAATTATCCTCCTTTTGCAGAATTTACAGCCTCTAAACACTTCCCGTAGGTTCCAATGAGAGTCTGGATTCTGGTTGAAGGTGTTTTGGACCATTCCACTTTACAAAACATCTGTAGTTCATTCAGGTTTGATGGCTTCCGAGCATGGACAGCTCTCTTTAACTCACACCACAAATTTTCAATTATATTCAGGCCTGGGGACTGAGATGGCCATTCCAGAATGGTGTACACTTGTTCCTTTGCATTAATGCCTTAGTGGATTTTGAGCACTGTTTAGGGTTGCCTTTATGAAAGATCCAGCACCGGCACAGCTTCCTGGACATTGGTCTCCAGAATCTGCTGATACTGAGTGGAATCCATGTGTCACTCAACTTTGACAAGACTCCCAGTTCCTGCACTGGCCACACAGCATGATAGAACCACCACCATATTTTACTGTAGGTAGCAGGTGTTTCTCTTGGAATGATGTGTTCTTTTTCCTCCATGCAAAACACACCCTGTTATGCCCAAATAACTCAATTTTAGTTTCAGCAGTCCACAGCACCTTATTCCAAAGTGAAGCTGGCTTGTTCAAATGTGCTTTAGCAAACCTCAAGCTGCTCTGTTTTTGCTGTGGGCGGAGAGGTTGACTGACTGTTCTCACCATTCGGTGCTTCTGTTTATCCAAGATTTTTCTTAGTCTGCCACTTCGCGCCTTAACTTTAACAGAGCCTGTGGTCTTCCATTTCCTCAATATGTTCCTAACTGTGGAAACAGACAGCTGAAATCTGAGACAGCTTTCTGTATCCTTCCCCTAAACCATGATGGTGAACAATCTTTGTCTTCAGGTCATTTGAGGGTTGTTTTGAGACCCCCATGTTGGTACTCTTCAGGGCAAATGGGGAAAAAAAAAAAAAAAAAAAAAAAAAAGGGGGGGGGGGAACTTACAATTGACCCCCTTAAATACTCTTATAATTGGATTCACCTGTGTAGGTAGGTCAGGAGTCACCAAGCCAATCTGATATCCAATATTTAGTTCTAAAGGGTTTGGAAATCAATAAAATAACAGTGCCCACATTTATGCACCTGACTAAATTTTAGTTAAACATTTATTGCGCACTTTCTGTAAATGCAATAAACTTCATTTCACTTCTCAAATATCACTGTGTGTCTCCTATATGATATATTTAACTGACTTTTTATTGTAACAACCTACGATTTATACAGGAAAATCATGACATTTAACAAGGTTGCCCAAACTTTCGCATTCCACTGTATTTATGACAACTATTAATTGAGAAAGAACATAACATCTTACAGTTTAAAATGTGTTATTAGTTAGAGTCAGTGCACCCCCCCCCCACCTACGACTCATGGGAACCAAAAATTGCTCCGAATCCTCGACTCACACCACGGCCCTGGCCACGCCAGGGGATACGTGTTGGGCAATGCAAGCTGCAATTGACTCATGTGATGGATGTGTATTACAGCAGCAACAATGGACACGGAGGGTCCAAATAATTATTTGCTTATGCAGTCTCTAAATGTTTACTATTGCTTTTTATAAGCAAAAAATACTAGTTTGATATTTTACAGTACTTCATCAAGCCCAATTTCCCCTTAGAACAATCAGAAGTTCCTCCTGGGGTCCAAGCACCACATGTTGAGAACCTAGGGTCTTGAAGAAAGACTGAAGAGAAATAAAATCAGTCCCCTGAAAGCAGGAATGTCAAACTCCTGTCCTCAATGGCAATATCCATCAGTGTTCTCCCCAGAAATCTTTTCCAACCGTGTGGCATATAAAAAAAATAAATAAAAAAGCCAGGTGGGGTGAGGTAAGAGAATGCAGGGCCGACGCTTCTCTGCATAAGCCGATGAGTCGTGTGCTCACCGAAAACTAGCTGGGTGGTGCACCTGGCAAAAAAAAAAAAAAAAAAAAATGGAGCCTGGTGGGAACATTGTCCATGCCAGTGTTTAGAATGGACTGAGAAATGTGCTCTACTTCATGACCACACCCTTCTCAATCCAACACACACACACACACACACCTTTGTTTACTGATGGGGCTCCAGTCTAATCTCGTTTATCGCGAGATGCCATATAGCGTGCTCGAGGAACAAGAAGGCCACTCTGAGGCAGTCACAGAGTGGTTAAACTGAACCACACAGATAATGCACATGATTTTCGGATGCAAAAATCACAGCCTATTAAAATTAAAGCAAAATCCTGACTCACTGCATTTTTCTACAACTGTATTGCAATTCAAATCGGTTGCAATGGAAGCCTATGGGCTGGTCACCTCATGTATAAAGCTCACCTGTCCTGTGGGTTTGGTTCTACCATGGTTTTGTCCACTGCAAGGTATCAGAAACCAGAAGAAGCATGGGCATGATGAGCATATGGGTGGCATTTCTATGTAATATATAGGAAACTTCCTAAATGAGCAATTCAATATATCAACTCGTTTTACCCGTATACTACATAGATTTAGTATAATTGTATGAAAAAGATAGGATAGTTTAAGTATTTATATAGCGCCAACATATTATGCAGTGCTGTACAAAGTACCGGTATATTGTCCTGTCACTAACTGTCCATCAGAGGGGCTCACAATCTAGTTCCCTACCATAGTCATATGTATGTATCGTGTGATGCATGTATGGTCTAGGGCCAATTTTATTTTTTATTTTTTTTTGGGGGGGGGGAGCCAATTAACTTGTCTGTAGGTTTTGGGATGTGGGAGGAAACCAGAGTGACTGGAGGAAACACACTCAGACACAGGGTGAACATACAAACTCCTTGCAGAGGTTGACCTGGCTGGGATTCGAACTGGGGACCCAGCGCTGCAAGGAGAGAGCGCTAACCACTACGCCACCGTGCTGCCCACAGTTAGTAGCAACCTTAAGGCAGAGAATCAAAAATGTAAGTACAGTTCCTTATTATATGTATGAATTACACTGTCTGGCAAATACAAATAAGGTCTATATGACTTGTAAAAAGACTGCACCTATAAAACAATATTGCATATCTGAAGCACGGGTCAAGAGATAATGCCGTGCCAGAGAGTTCTGCTGAGTCAATGAATTTTACCCATATTTATAGTGCAGTACTTCAAGATCCATCTGGCATCCAGCAGCATTCCAATGCCAAGATTAAAATGTGCTGTGACAGTGTCAGTTAGCCCCACATACACCACAATGTGTGTCAATAACGCACATGTGTTTTACTGTAACCAAATGCAGAAGTTCCCTCATAAGGAACATTCCACTCTGAAGTGTGATCTGAGAGCTCTTTCACACACTGTTCAAACATTCACTCCTGGTGATGCAGCCATCACACCACTTCTATGGGATTGACTTTAAGGGTGGTGTCCTCTTTCAGACTGTTTGGTTTCTACCTCCTGGGATCCTCAGAATGATTGTAGTATTTGTACTACAACGTGGCCTGCTATACACCTCTGCAGCATGCTTTATGCATCGGCATAAGCCAATTTAAAGAGAGTCGGAAGCAAAATTTGTTTAAACACAAAAATCATTGCTGTGCACCACTTACTAGTATGCGGTCTGCCCCATCACCGCTGCTCTCAGACCTTTAGTTATTTTATAGCATGATTAAAAAAAATAAAAAAAATAAAAATAAAAATAAAAAAAATTGTCACTTCCTGGTTAAAATGGCCGCGACCCCTTCCCATAATGTAAAAGGCCTCAACGCGCCTATTAAACACAGGCAAGCCTCAGATGAATATCGCAGGAGGAAGGGAGATATTTGGATGCTCCAAGAGACGCACTTTAAAAAAAAGGCAAAGACCCTAAATTTTGGCACAAAAATTACCCCCTACATTTTTACTCCTCCAATGACAAAAGGCGGGGCTAGCTATTGTCTTGCACAGAAAATTGAATTTTGAAATGAGCTCTGTCTATAGAGACACCGAGGGATAGATCTTGATTGTTAATGGAACGATGGGTGAACGTTAAATTTTCTCTAGTTAATGTTTATGCGCCAGCAGATGGAAGGGTACAATTTTCCAAGTCACTCCATGAAACCATGCTCCGTAAATGCTCAGGCACTACAGTTTTAGCTGGTGATTTTAATACAAGGATTGATGACCCAGTACTAATAGCAAACTCCACTTCTACTTCTAGAGAGCGGCTTGCCCCCCCCCCCCCCCCCCCTCGCGCGCATTAGTGAATATTTTAAACTCCCTAAACCTATGGGATTCTTGGCAAATACTACATCCAGGTGAAAAGGTTCATACCTTCTACTCCCGCCCGCATAAATCTTACTCCAAAATAGACTATCTTTATGGCCGCCTCGCTGATTTCTTCTCTCTCACACAGAAACCTCAGAAATATCCTGGTCGGATCACTCTGGTATTGGCTACTTTTTCTGACTGGGCTCACACTCCTAAATCTAGTTTTTGGAAGCTCAATGAGACCCTAATTATGTCACAGAACTTGATTAAGCTATAGCCTCCTATTATCACCTTAACTCTGGAAAGGGCCAGAACGCGACTATAGTATGGGCCGCCCATAAAGTAGTTATTCGAGGACAACTGATCCAAAGGGCATCTCGCCTTAAAAAGGAGAGAGAATAGAAGTGGAACGCTCAGCTATTTTATTCTCTAAGACCCTGGAAAACTCTCATAGCATTAATAGGTCAGACTCTGTGCTTCTTGAATTGAACAAACTTAGAGAAGAGATGAAAAGTTTACAGATGCAAAAATCTGAGAAAGCTCTTAGGTTTCTTAGTCAGCTTTACTATGATAAAGCCAACAAGCCAGACTCCCTGCTAGCAAAACGATTGAATCAAACAAGCCCAGACTAGGCTCCTACCCCTTCGCAATTCCCACGGAAAGCTGATACACAACTCTTTAGAGATACTTACAGAATTTAAGCAATACTATTCAAATTGACTGCCATGGGTCCAATCCCAGAGGGTGCTATCCTGGCTAAAATGGATGTTGAATCCCTTTATACCAACATTCCACACGAGGACGGTATTGCAGCTTGCCAACATTTCCTTCAGTTGAATGATCTACCAACAGAGCCCACACTACAACTTATCAAATATATACTAACTCATAACTATTTTTCATTTGGGAATGATGTATATCTACAGACAATGGGAAGTGCTATGGGAAGTAGAATGTCACCCCAGTATGCAAATTTATGGCCAGATTGTCAGTTTCCTGGATACTACAATTTATATACACAAGATAGATTTTTAGAAACCTCCATCTACCGTAAACCAACTGACCGGCATATTTACCTCAAGTGGAATAGTTTCCACACGGAACACACAAAAAAAATAAATAAATAAATAAAAATCTATGGTTTACAGCCAGGCTCTGAGGTATAACCGAATATGTTCTAATTCAGAGGACAGAGACAGACAACTTGTCGCTACGTAATATAGTCATAGATCAGGGATATCATCCACGAATCGTTGATCAAATACACAGAGCAACTTTAAAATCTAGAGCGGAGCTATTGAAGTACACCCCAAAGACTGAAAACAACAGAGTCCCAATAGTTGTCACCTACAACCCAAGATTAGACACTGAGGAAGATATCGAAAGACCTGCAACCGATACTTCATAAAGACAAAAACGCCTGACAGAAGTTTTTCCACTGCTTGCTTTCAGACAACCTCCCAATTTGAGACAAATTATCAGAAGTGCATTATCTACACCAGAAACTCCAGGCACATTACCCTGCAATAACGCAAGGTGTGAGACCTGCCCTTATATCTTGTGCACAAGCCAAATACAAATACCAAACTCACAGAATCAAGATCAAATATCAGACCAATTTTCCTGTGAATCACCCAATGTTGTATACATGATACGCTGCATGAAATGCCCCTCAAGAGGAATTTATATAGGAGAAACAGGGAAGAAAAAAAAAAAAAAAAAAAAAAAAAAAAAAAACACTACGCACAAGAATGAACAATCACCGCTTCAAAATTAATGAGGGTTAAATGCACACCAGTGGGCCAACACTTCTGTGAACCAGGACACAGCATGCAAGATCTAAAAGTACTTATTCTTAAGGGTAATTTCAAAAATGAACAAGCAAGAAAGATTTCTGAGTACAAATTTATGAAAATGTTCAAGCCATTAACAGAAGGTTTAAATTGTGGAATGGGATTCATGACTCCTTATGTAACATGATTGACTTGGCTTCACTTCAGAAACCTGCTAGGTTTCACGTTTGCTTGCATGAGCTCACTGGCTCCAGCCTGCTGATCACCTGACATCTAACTGCTAAACAGCAACCAGTACAACTGCCATATTTATGTTTGCTAATTCCCTGCATCCGTGTTTTACTACAGCTAACATCTAGAAATATGCCTGAAGAAGGGGACTAGATCCCAGAAAGCTTGCATTATTTAACTTTATCAGTTAGCCATTAAAAGGCATTACTTTTACAAGACTTTTTCTACCTACAGCAATACTATTCCAAACTATGATGGGACGGTAAATGATAAAATAAAAGTCCCAGCTCCTAAGGTAGCCAACTATCCTTTACTAATCTCCCTACGATATCCAAACAGGAAAGAACCCACTTAAACGACCCTATATCTTCGGAAGAAGTAGCTGCCACAGTTAAATCCTCAAAAAGTTCCAAAGCCCCCGGGCCCCACGGCTTTACGGGTGCGCATTATAAAAAGCTTTCAACCAGACTTACCCCGCTTCTTACGAAGGTATTTAATGATGTGATGTTTAAGGGGGTAGAGTGGCACCCCGATATGCTTAGAGCACATATAGTTGTGATACCCAAACCTAATAGAGATACTCTACAATGTAAGAACTACCGCCCAATTTTGCTAATTAACACCGATCTCAAAATATTTGCAAAAATATTGGCGACTCGTTTAAATCCCATACTCTGCCGAGTGATTCACCCCGACCAAACGGGATTCATAATGGGCAGACAATCCACTGACAATGTCAGACGGAACCTTGATCTGATACATTGGGCCCATACCTGTTGAACGCCTTCTCTGCTCCTTTCTGTGGATGCGGAGAAGGTGTTTGACAGGATAGACTGGAGATTTTTTTTTTTTTTTTTTCCCCGTAAAAATTTGCAGAAATTTGGAGTCGGCCCCCACTTTTTAAACGCTGTTCGTAGCCTCTACACCCTGCCCACAGCTAAAATCTGTAATATGGGCTTCCTATCTGAAATTTCACTATTAAGAATGGCTTGCGACAGGGGTGTCCGCTTTCACCCGTTTGCCAAGTGCATGGAGCCACTAGCCTTGAGTGTTAGAGACTCCCCCGGACATACACAGCATAACAGTAGGCAAGGAAGCGTTTAAGATTTCCCATGTTCTCTCTTTCAAAGTCCAGAGGTATCACTACCTAATCTTGTGAAACTCATGGATGAATTTAGTCAGGTGTCTGGTTTTAAAGTCAACTCAACTAAATCAGAAGCACTCCCTATCTTCCTATCAGAATCTCAAAAGTCAGCTTTACACCATACCTTTGGCTTTATTTGGAAACCAAAAGGCTTAAAATACCTTGGAGGAACCCTTCCATCAAATCTAAACGGCTTATACAAAATTAATTACACGCCCTTATGGCAGAAGCTCCGGACTCTCCTCTCAGATTGGGAGGACTATAATATCTCTATTCGGGCGCATAAACGCAGTTAAAAATGAACATTCTGCCAAAGATTCTCTTTTTTTTCAGAGCTCTCCCAATCCGATAGTTTCAAGGGATTTGACTAGACTTCAGAGCCAGATTCGGAAGTTTGTCTGAAGGGGGGGGGGAACACCCTAGAATTGGAATTTTGAGCGAGCCAGGTAGTTAAATCTAAGGCGGCACTGGTCTGCCTCATTTCTTATTCTACTACAAAGCTGCACGCTTAGCTCAAAATATGGCCTGGGGTATTAGGTCCTCCCCACCTCGATGGGTTACTCTTGAGGCTCAGATTATTCAACCTCTTGCCATCTCAGATATTCTCTGGCTTCCCTGTGGATCCCCCCTTCCGGACAAACTGCACACCTCTCCCTTCATCCATTTTGCAATTGGCCTTTTTCCTCCAGAAGAGCAAAGAGCTAACATCTGCTACCCACGCGCTCTTGGAACCCCTATATCATAATCCTCATATTGCTTTTACAACACAAGCGCCAAATTGGGATAGGTGGAAGAGGGCAGGTATTAGGAATATTAACTCTGTAACCCGGGATGGCAGTTTGCTTTCTTGGCATGACCTGAAAACTAACTAATTTACCAAATTGATTTTTTTTGCTACCTACAGCTTAGAAGCTACCTTACATCTTTATTAAAAATGGGAATGGCGGCCAGCTATGGAAGGATGAAGAAGTGTGGCCGCTGAGCTCCCGACCTCGTGCATGATAAAGCCTCCATAACTAACCTTGTACGAACCCTGACTTATACCTCTGGGTTATGAAGAAGGCTGGGAAGGTCTCTACTACAGATCGGACCCCGAAAGCGCCCTCTCAGAGGCCAGTTACCCGATATTTTCAGGCCCGGAGTGCGACGAAGGAACCTACCAGGATGGCGGACAATCCTCCCTCTTCAACACAGGCCTGCACATCCACATCAATGAAAGCGGGCCCCGCGGCTCTATGTAACCTGGAGGATATCTGGAAATACCTCCGAAGTTTGCCCACCAAACAAGATCTAGACGAACAGACAGAACGGATCGTATCCTCCACGAGAGCTGAGATCGCAGTGATCCGTGCGGACTTAACGGGCCTGTCGGATCGCGTGGTGACGGCGGAGGCTAGTATCGCCACCCTGCAAGCAGACGTAGCCCGCCTGAAGGAAGCAGGGGAGAAACAACGGGCCGCCACACAGACATTCCGTCTGCAGATGGAAGACATGCAGAACAGGGGGAGAAGAAATAATATTAGAGTCCGAGGCCTCCCTGAAACACTTAGGACGGAGGATATCGCTCCTACACTACGCAACATATTCAATGAACTGCTACACAGACCTCCGGATAGCAAGCTGAAATTTGACAGGGCGCATAGGGCTCTGAGAGCTATGCCATCAGGACAAGAACCTCCTCGCGACATTATATGCCGCCTGCATAATTATCCAGAGAAGGAGCTCATCATGGCAGCGGCTCGCAGACAGGATCGGATAGAATGGCAGGGATCTCCTATCTCTCTTTACCAAGACCTTGCTCCATCCACGTTAATCCAACGCAAGGCCTTACGCCCTCTCATTCAGATCTTAAAGCAGGAAGGAGCCACATATCGATGGGGTTTCCCCTTTCAGCTCATAATCGAGAAGGAGCAGAAAACGGTGTTCCTGCGTCACCCACGAGACCTTCAGTCTTAGATGAACTCTCTCTTCCGAATGTAGCTTTACCAGAATGGGATCCGGACACCATAACAGTGTTCCGCCCGCAAAAGGCTCAAAGACCCAGACAAGCCCAGTGAGTACTAGTAACTTTATTACTGCTTTGCTAACATACTGCAATGCCCATCACGGACTGACTGTCCATCGGCCATCTTTAACTGCAAGCCCGACACTTCCTCCTTACACCCAGTAAAACTGCCTAGGCCCCGATAAACAGTCGAGCACACACTTTCAATGGACGCGGTCGCTGTGGAAACCAAGTGTCCTGCAAACTGATGTAAATCTCCTCTGAACTCTCGGTTGGCTTATTCGTATCTCCCCTAGCATTGGATCGGACTTCCGCTCATAAATAAGCAGAACTCTACTCCGAGGCCGGTGATGGGTATCCCCGCGTCAATCCCTTCTCTCATGCCCCCCCTGGAAGTGATGATGGATCTCCGGGCCCCCCTCCCATCTCAATTGTTGGGGTGGCTTGGGGGGTCTGGATAAAAGCTCCTAGCCCGCGGGGAGGTGCGGGAGGGGGAGGAGGTTGGAGGGCTCATGCATAATAGGTGATCCTGTCGGCGGAGATCCGAGATGGGACAATACGTCTTCTAACTGCTGAGCACAAAGGGGTCTTCTCTATATTTAGACTAATGATTGGGTTATGCATATAGCCTCTGCAGGCATATATCAGGGTCTGTTGGGTTTTGCTAGTTGTCAGATAAAGGTTATGTTAATTTGAATTTACTGAACTAAGTGCACGATGTCGGGAGCGGAGACTACACACTACTCTGTGGTGTGGACTCTCTTACCCCAGGGCTTTATGCCAACATGCATACGGGTATTGTAAATTCCCGTGGTTACAAGATTGTTTTACTTACCTGTAGACCCTTATACGGTCAACAGGTAACTACAATGTTTATGATAATTATGTGGTTTCTTACACATTCTTCCTATTTTTCTGTTTCCCTTCTTCTTTTCTTTCTCTTTCCATTCTTCTCTACGGGGTTGGGGTATGGGTGTGTGCGTGGGGGTTCCGGAGAGGACCAGACATTGCACTTTTACATTCCAGCAATCACTTAGAGTCTTTTCCCTGAACACCAGAGGATTGAATATTCCTGAAAAAAAGGTCTTCGGTCCTAAATATGCTTCGCAAAGAAAGAGCCAATCTTGTATGTCTGCAAGAAACTCACTTTAAAGGGCCAGCTCCCCCAAAGATGTATAACAAATTCTATAACAAAGCCTATTATAGCTGTCCCCAGGATCCAAAATCCAAAGGCACAGCTATTTTGATATCGAAGGATACCCCATTCTCTCTTCAAGAGGAATACTCTGACCCACAGGGTCGTTTTAACCTGATCAAAGGTACCTTGTTTAATCAGACGGTCACGATTGGCTCGTTCTATGCCCCCAACTCTCAACAACCCACCTTCCTCCAACATTTTATATCAAAACTGACGAATTTTGCAGAGGGTAGCATCATTTTAGGGGGTGATTTAAACCTGGCCCTAGATCCGCTTGTTGACTCGTCCTCACAGAAGTTTCCTGTGTCCAAAAAACTCCTCAGCAAATGCAGAACTCTTCTATCTAGCTTACAATTAGTAGATGTATGGAGAATACATAATCCATCACAAAAGGACTACACCTTTTTCTCCTTTCCCCATAATATGTATACCAGGATAGACTATGTGCTTGTTTCACAGAATCTGCTCTCAAACTCCGTCTCTCCAGGTATTGGCAATATGACCCTATCGGATCATGCCCCGGTCTGGACGGATCTAGATTTTGGGAAAGAAAGACAAGGCTCATTTACCTGGCGTATCAATAACTCTCTGTGATCCAAGATAAACAAAACGCAAAAACTTCAGTCAGAAATGGAAGAGTTCTTTCAAATCAATGTCTGTGGGGATATGTCACCTTTGGTGATCTGGGAAACATTTAAATGTTTCACTAGAGGCTTACTCATTAGAGAAGGCGCAAAGCGTAAAAAGGAAAGAGAGAAAGATATTAGGGACACTCTGTCACGAATCAGAGAGCTGGAATCCAAACATAAAGGAGATCTGACACAAACAACACTATTAGCCCTAACTAAAGAACGAGAATGCCTTAAATCCTTACTATTCCACAAAGCAAAACGTGCAGCTGAAAGGTGCAGTCGTTCTTTTTACGAATACGGCAATAAATGCAGTTCTATGTTAGCCAAAGCCCTCAGAACCCAGCAAACATCTAGATACATTTCTCGTATTAAAGACAAATCCTCCTCCCTACACTATAAATATGAAGAGATCTCCAAAGTATTTAGGGACTACTATGAAGGCCTATACAATCTCCCTTCCTCCAATCCAGACACTCATACCTCTAGTAGGCGGCTCAAAATGCTTTCTTATTTAAAAAAACTCAAAAATGCCCAATATCACCCGAGAGGAATCTACAGAACTGGAGGATGTATTCTCTGAGGACGAGTTACGAGTGGCTTTCTCACAACTACCCCCAGGCAAGGCTCCCGGCCCAGACGGATATTCATCCGAGTTCTATAAAAAATTTCAATCACTACTTTCCCCTCATATGCTTCGAGCTTTTAATGCAGTTACTGAACTCCCGCAAGAGCGAAGCTGGTTTTCACCTACCATGTTGGAATCACATATTAGTGTAATTCATAAGGAAGGGAAGGACCCTGCACAGTGTCAAAGCTATCGTCCTATTTCTCTATTAAATATAGACCTGAAACTTTACTCCAAGATGG
Source organism: Hyperolius riggenbachi (assembly GCF_040937935.1). Classification (NCBI taxonomy): domain Eukaryota; kingdom Metazoa; phylum Chordata; class Amphibia; order Anura; family Hyperoliidae; genus Hyperolius; species Hyperolius riggenbachi. The sequence goes on along the minus strand of NC_090646.1, from coordinate 512,307,499 downwards.
TAGCAAATAGACTGGCGCCGTTCCTTACCAAATTAGTGCACTTCGATCAGACAGGTTTTATCCCAGGCCGTGAAACAAGGGATAATACCATCCGGACCCTTGATGTCCTGAGCTGGGTGAGGTCCCGGTCCACTCCTACTTTGCTACTCTCGACAGATGCTGAGAAGGCTTTTGATAGGGTGGACTGGGACTTCATTGAATGCACCTTACGCCATATTGGTCTAGGTGGAAAAATGCGTAAACGAATTCTATCCCTTTACTCTTGCCCGAATGCAATGGTAAAAGCAAATGGGGTTCTCTCAGATATGTTCAAAATACAGAATGGCACTCGACAGGGCTGCCCGCTCTCACCTCATCTTTGCTCTCTCTTTAGAACCCTTTTTATGTACCATACGCAATAATCCTGATATACAGGGGGTAGATTTTCCGAACTCCACACATAAAGTGGCAGCCTATGCAGACGACATGCTCTTCTATATGACCAACCCTCATATCTCCCTCTCAAATCTGTTAAAGGAGTTTCATACATATGGGCAATTATCTAATCTCTCCATTAATTATGATAAAAGCGAGGCCCTGGGTATATTAATTCCTCACCAGCTTAAAGTACTTCTGCAAGGCAATTTCCCGTTTAAATGGCCACCAAAATATTTGAAATATTTAGGAGTCAACTTAACCCCGAACCCCAAGGATTTGATGGCCCATAACTTTACACCCATCTTAGAAAAAATCCAACAAGACCTACGAGTCTGGGACAAGCCACATTTCTCCTGGTTTGGCCGTACGAGTATTGTTAAGATGACGGTTATGCCTCGCCTACTATATCTATTTCAAACGCTTCCTATCTTTCTTCCATCTACATATTTTAGAGCCATAACTCAAGTATTCTCGAAGTTCATATGGAACGGACGGAAACCGAGATTAAAATATAGTATCCAGACTGCTCCCAAAGAGTTAGGTGGTATGGCAGTACCTAATCCGCGGTTATATTATGCTGCAGCAGTACTGACCAGGATAATTGACTGGCACAGGCACATTAACTATAAACAATGGGTTGGAATGGAGAATGAACTGGTCTCCGGTAGACTAAGCAATATACCATGGTCGGCTAAAAATCTGAAAATCCCGGATCCGGCTGCCTCTTTGGTCTCCCATACTATCAGGATGTTTGCTAAATATAGAAATCTCCCTCTGCTCTCACCTTGGCCATCACCACTCCTGCCTATCCTTGAGAATCCCTCTTTCCCTTTGGGGCTTCACCCCAGAGGCTGCCCCAACTGGAGAGGGAGCACGCAACTACGGGCACATCATTTAATAGCAAACGGGGAATGGGTAGGACTCCAGACAATACAGAGGGATCAGAACCTTTCACAATTGGATGAATGGAGCTGGCTTCAGTTTAAGCACTTTTTACTGTCACAAGGTGCAAAAACCAGCTTTGACAGATCCCTTACAACATTTGAAAAAACATGTCAGGGAGAAGGTCACATGAAAGGAGTTATATCACTGATGTACTCTCTGTTAAATGACCCTTGCGCTCCGTCTGCCCAATACAGAGATAAATGGGAACAAGACCTAGGTCTTAACATTTAGCAACAAACAATGGGATAAAATCCTGTTCTCGCACAAATCATCAATCTCCTCAAGAAACCAAGAAACTGGTTATAAAATTTTTACTAGGTGGTATCTGACTCCTGACAGGCTCCACTCCATGTTCCCGGCTACATCAAATTTGTGCTGGAGATGTGGGTCGGACCCTGGCACACTGATACACATCTTTTGGTCGTGTGATAAGTTGTCTCGGTATTGGTCAGATGTACGAAATATCATGCACACGTTAACTGATTTCTCCCCTCCAGATTCACCAGCTTTCTTTTTACTGCACCACAACACATGGTCAATAAGAAAATACAAAAAAACACTAACAAGGCACCTGGTCAATGCAGCTAGAGCCATAATCACTAGACACTGGAAATCAATTACCCCCCCGACAATTAAAGAATGGCTAGCCGAAGTAAACTCTGTGTGTACAATGGAAGACCTTACATCAACAATACAATTTAGGCACGAGCAGTTCTGGAAGACATGGTTCGGATGGTTTGAATTCAAAGAGACACCACAATACAAATCTCTTATGATGGTATGAGAGAGGAAAGTACAACAGCGGGAGTGATCACTCTGTGAATAATAAGAAATTTTGCCCTCTGGTGCGATGGGACTGACCTAATGGACTGGTACCTCTCGGGGTGCCCATGTGTGCGCGCCCCTGCCCTACCCCCTGAACCTCTTAACTCTTCTCTGATCTCTTTTTCTTTTCTACTCTTCTCTTTCATGACCTTGAACTGAGCCTTAGTTGGTCATATATCTACCGTAGGCTCTGTTCAAATATAGAGACAGGATGGACTCTTGGAATAGTCAAGGAAAAGCCAAAATAACTCTTTGACCAATGACACTCTTCTAATGAAAAGGCACTTTGGTGTATGTTCCCTATGGGCCCATAAGTGCTGTGTAATATTTGATACTCACAGTTGGCCAAAGAATAGACCAGTTTTGTTCTTTTAGGCTACACCTTGAATTCTATAGGCCGCAAGGGGTGACAGTAGATCTTGGATTCCGTTAGAATATAGCACCCAGACACTGAATTATCCATCTATGTCATGTATTATGTGCAGCTATGTGACCAATGTAAATATCCGCTTGATGTTTAAGTATTTTTATCTGTACCTGTTTTGTTCGAAAAACTTGAAAATAAAAAAATAAATAATCTGGGGAAAAAAAAAAATGGGAATGGCACTTGAACCTTCACAAAATTGAGAGTGAATTTATACGAGGGGCAGACAGGCCAAATATGATTTCCCAACTATACACGATACCTTACCAGCTCTCATCCCCCCCCATAGAAAAATGGAGTGGCGCCCTAGCCCTGGAAAACGTTGAAGATTGAACATCAATATTTGACAATATGTCCAAAACATCTGCTAAAATAGTGCTAAAGGAAAAAGCTTATAAAATTTTATATCACTGGTACTTTACCCCCCAGAAATTGGCTAAAATTAAAGCGAAACCAAATCCCCAATGCTTCCATTGTACTGAGAGCAATGCGGATATGATTCATTGCTGGTGGAGCTGCCCTAATATCTCTAAAACTTGGGATGAAGGTTTTCATCAAATTACTCTGACACTGGGCTTCCCTGTAGCTAAAAATATTGGCACTGCACTATTTAGTAAAGATTGCCCAGACCTTAACTCGCACCAGAACAAACTTGTGTCTCTAATATGTGTAGCTAACAGATGTCTCATAGCTAAATATTGGAAAGTCCCTATTCCTCCCTCCTCTTGGCTGCTCCACAAAATTTGGTGGATATATCGAATGGAGCAGGTCACCCATACGCTGAAGTCTACTATGCACATCTTTGATAAAATCTGGGATCCCTGGATGTTGAGGTTTCCATTGGGTCAAACACCTCCGAACTAAATTGCATTCTCTCTCTCTGGACTACACCACGTGCCCCCCCCCCCCCTCGCTTCTTTCTATTTGTATACAGTTATGCAAAATACCAGGTTACATCCTTTGTGCTTCTTGTTTGTGGCTCCTTTCTATTAGCTCGCACCCTGCAGATGCCAAGCTTTGAAGCATTGTGTTTATCTTTTAAGTGTGATACTCTGTTAGCATTACAAAAATTCTCTTTTTCCTGTATTTAACCATATGTATCTCAAAAAAAAAAAATTTAATAAATAAAATAAATGGGCCGCGACCCCTCTTCCTGTTTCGGGGTCGCAGCCACAAATGCAGCCACACACAGATTATAAAGTAGATAATATAGATTTAGCTAGCCTTTACTCCCCTGTATACTTTTCTACTGTACACAGGAGAGACCACAACTGCAAATCTATATTTATATCTATACACACACACCAAAAATGTTTGGAGACACCTCATTTAAAGAGTTCTTTATTTTCATGACTATGAACTTTGTAGCTTCACACTGAAGGCATCCAAACTATGAACACACACGTGGAAGTATAGTACATAACCAAAAAGTGTGAAACAACTGAAAATGTCATTCTAGGTTCTGGGGTGTTGTGCCAGATGACCTGGCCTCCACAGTCACCAGACCTTAACCCTATCGAGATGGTTTGGGGTGAGCTGGACCGCAGAGTGAAGGCAAAAAAGGGCCAACAAGTGCTAAGCATCTCTGGGAATGCCTTCAAGACTGTTGGAAGACCATTTCAGGTGACTACCTCTTGAAAATTAGAAAGACCATTTCAGGTGACTACCTCTTGAAAATTAGAAATCTATATATCTATATATCTATTTATTTTTTTATCCTGCATTTTCATCACTGCCCTGTGTACTTAGGATTTTGTACACAGTGTCCAGCTCAGCACGTCTCATCTTCCTCTTCAGCTAGGACTCACAGCTCTCTGCCAGGAGTCTCAAAGCACGGGATGAGCATGAGGGGGCGGCCTAATTAGTGCTGAGTAAACAGAGGGGCGGGGAGTGACACAGAGGCAGAGCTCCTGCAAACAGCTCTGCCTCCTCCTGACACTGCAGGGCAGCAAAATCTACCACCAAGAAAGTCGTAGGATTTTGCCTGCCTATTTCAGGGTGATAACACTCGTTTTTTTGCAGGGAATGTGGCAATTTTGCTTGGCTCATAGAAAAAAGGTGAGCCAAGTGGAAAAACCGGGGGAAAAAAACAAACAAACAAAAAAAAAAAAAAACACGACGACTGCTTCAGTGTCTCTTTAAGCATTAATAGCGGAGATCAATCACTCACCACCTTGCCCAATGTAAAACTCAGATGTCAGCAGAGACCTGATATACTGGTCATAACCTAGCTACAAGCTTTGTAATGGTCACAGAAATGCAAAGCTATGGACCAGTCAATTGACCAATGGGGAGTCCAGCTACGGATTCAGATTATTTGCCTTGGCTCCGATGCGCACAGTAATTACAGTGACAGATACACTGTCATTACGCAACGGAACTTGCGGCGAGTAATTCGTGGCAGTATGTATAATGACGGGTGACAGCACAGCTACATGGGAGCTTCAGAGATGTGTGGCGGCCCAAGGGAAGCTCTGTGAGTCTCCTTATTGAAGGAGACTCCCAGATGCAACGGCGGAAGATGGCAATGGAGGTTCGGTGGGTGTACGCATGTGTGGGGAGCGAGGCCGTGCTGCTGAAGGACAGCACCACAGCATAAACCTCACTCCCCATCACCAGGTAATAGGGTGCATTACTCAGGCAAAAGCCTAAGTGATGCTCCCTAACGATCGCCATCGCGCAAAAGAAATGAGCAAGGTCATAAGTAGCTCGCATCTGCAAGCTACTTATCACAGGATATGGCCCTTAAAGTACACATGAACTGAGTGTGATATGGAGGATGTCATATTTCCTTTTAAATCCCAGTTGCCTGGCAGACCTGTTGATCTTTGGCTGAAGGAGAGTCTGAAACACATGAAATAAGCATGCAGCTAATCCAGTCAGACTTCAGTCAGAAACTTCTGATCTGGAGGCTTGTTCAGAGTCAAGGGGCCATATGCAATTCAGGTTTTCACCTGAATATTCTCCTAGGTGATATTTTGAAACTTGTCAATAAAATGCGTTTTAAAACCCCGAACAAGCAGCCCCCCCCCCCCTCCCGGCCGCCGCTATTAGCATACCCTGCGGCTGCTGGCTTCCAATAGTCCCCTCTCCATCTCCCGGGCATGTAAATAGATCACAGCAGCTCGCTCCACGGCGGCTGCTGTGTGATGACAAGATTGGAAGCTGTAGGCAGAGCGGTTTCCATAGTAACAGCGATACACATCGCCGTTACAGGAAGCCGCTCTCCCTACAGCTCCTGTCATCACACAGCAGCCACCGTGGAGCGAGCTGCTGTGATCTAGTTACATGCCTGGGAGATGGAGAGGGGACTATTGGAAGCCGGCAGCCGCAGGGTAAGCTAATAGCAGCGGTGGCCGCGGGGGGGGGGGGGGGGGGGGGGTTGCTTGAGGCGGGGGGCACTATACTAGCTATACTGGGGCACTATACTAGCTATACTGTGACACACTGGGGGGGGAAAAATCACACGGCCAGCATTTCCTACCCCCGGCTTATATGAGGGTCAATCATTTTTCCTGGTTTTTCAAGAAAAAGTGGGTGGGGGGGGGGGGGGGTGTCTGCTTGCTTGCGAGTATATACGGTATTCTAAATTGAAGATGAAAAATGATCTCCTAGGAGAAAAAAAAAAAAGTCAGGTGAAAAATGATTGCATATGGCCCAGTGTTCGTGTTAGAGGCTCAGCTGGACAGCCAGGAAATTTGCATTGTTTAAAAGGAAACAAATACGTCAGACTCCATATCCCTCAGTTCAGGTGTGCTTTAACTGCAGGCTTTTCTGGCAGTTCAGGGTCACGTCTACCATCCATGAGCGTCAATCGAGTGCAGTTAAAAAGCATCCAAAATGGCAAGGTTTCTAACACCACATGCCAGTTCTTCACATGGGTGGCATTAACTGGCAGCAGAAAATTACCCGAGCATAGCTGTAGCAGCACTCAGATGTGTCTCCATGGGAGAAAAGGGGGTTAACAATCACCCAGCTGGTGCAAGAGACCAGCTGCCAACTGAGAGGCAACTTCAGCTGCCTGAGGTCGCATTCACAGTGCCACGTAGCAAAGCTGCATTATGAAGTCGCATTAAAAATATTGCGTTGTGGTAACTCACTAACGTCGCATTCAAACGCAACGTCCCACTGGGAATATGCCCTGAAAGAAAGAAAGAGCCATGAGGTTTTAGATTCAGAGACTGACTACACAGTAACCATATAAGTATGATGTAAAATCTGGTTCTTTCAGCTCCCAACTATTAAATAGTGTTCATGCTTTTCAAACACTCAGGATTGTGTACATAACCAGGAAAAATTTTTTTTTGCAGTGCCTAACCCATTTAGTGACAAATAGGACAGCCATGTAAAAGGCCATGTTATGACTGCCTTGGGATAACTTCCACTGTTACCCTTATTGCAAGGGCACTCCTGTAACAATGCTATCCACAGTACAGTTTGTCCGTACTGTAAATTCCATTGAAAAAAAAAAGCCAACCACAGGAAAACTGGTTTCTGTGCAATTTGTGATTCCTAGTGGAAACCTACCCTTTTACGATTAATCCCCCAAACATTTCTTCACTGATATTGTAAGGAGCCTCAACATGTATGAAGTACTGGGACTTTAGAGGACACATGCATAGATTTAACTCAAAAAGCCAAGATGTCACTGTCCAGTGACATGAACTAAAGCGGATCGGAGATGAAAAAAAAAAACTACAGAGAGTGCAGAATTATTAGGCAAATTAGTATTTTGACCACATCATCCTCTTTATGCATGTTGTCTTACGCCAAGCTGTATAGGCTCGAAAGCCTACCACCAATTAAGCATATTCGGTGATGTGCATCTCTGTAATGAGAAGGGGTGTGGTCTAATGACAACACCCTATATCAGGTGTGGATAATTAGGCAACTTCCTTTCCTTTGGCAAAATGGGTCAAAAGAAGGACTTGACAGGCTCAGAAAAGTAAAAAATAGTGAGATATCTTGCAGAGGGATGCAGCACTCTTAAAATTGCAAAGCTTCTGAAGCGTGATCGAACAATCAAGCATTTCATTCAAAATAGTCAACAGGGTCGCAAGAAGCGTGTGGAAAAACCAAGGCGCAAAATAACTGCCCATGAACTGAGAAAAGTCAACCGTGCAGCTGCTAAGATGCCACTTGCCACCAATTTGGCCATATTTCAGAGCTGCAACATCACTGGAGTGCCCAAAAGCACAAGGTGTGAAATACTCAGAGACATGGCCAAGGTAAGAAAGGCTGAAAGATGACCACCACTGAACAAGACACAAGCTGAAACGTCAGACTGGGCCAAGAAATATCTCAAGACTGATTTTTCTAAGGTTTTATAGACTAATGAAATGAGAGTGAGTCTTGATGGGCCAGATGGATGGGCCCGTGGCTGGATTGGTAAAGGGCAGAGAGCTCCAGTCTGACTCACACGCCAGCAAGGTGGAGGTGGAGTACTGGTTTGGGCTGGTAGCAAAGATGAGCTTGTGGGGCCTTTTGGGGTTGAGGATGGAGTCAAGCTCAACTCCCAGTCCTACTGCCAGTTTCTGGAAGACACCTTCTTCAAGCAGTGGTACAGGAAGAAGTCTGCATCCTTCAAGAAAAATATGATTTTCATGCAGGACAATGCTCCATCATACGCGTCCAAGTACTCCACAGCGTGGCTGGCAAGAAAGGGTATAAAAGAAGAAAAACTAATGGCCTCCTTGTTCACCCGATCTGAACCCCATTGAGAACCTGTGGTCCATCATAAAAATGTTAGATTTACAAGGAGGGAAACCAGTACACCTCTCTGAACAGTGTCTGGGAGGCTGTGGTTGCTGTTGCACGCAATGTTGATGGTGAACAGATCAAACCACTGACAGAATCCATGGATGGCAGGCTTTTGAGTGTCCTTGAAAAGAAAGGTGGCTATATTGGTCACTGATTTGTTTTTGAATGTCAGATATGTATATTTGTGAATGTTGAGATGTTATATTGGTTTCATTGGTAAAAATAAATTGAAATGGGTATAGATTTGTTTTTTGTTAAGTTGCCTAATAATTAAGCACAGTAATAGTCACCTGCACACACAGATATCCCCCTAAAATAGCTAAAAACGAAAAAGAAACTAAAAACTACTTTCAAAAATATTCAGCTTTGATATTAATGAGTTTTTGGGTTCATTGAGAACAAGGTTGTTCAATAATAAAATTATTCCTCAAAAATACAACTTGCCTAATAATTCTGCACTCCCTGCATAACAAGTAACTAGTCTATATATCTTATTTAAAGTTTAGATATTTTACACAGCAAATCTAGCTGCAAACAGCTTTAATAGAAAATGATTATTTCTTCCTGTGATACAATGACAGCAGCCATGTTTGTAAACATTACACAGAGGCAGGCTTATCTGTATCTTGAGCACTCAAGGCCCATACACACGTCGGATTTCCGCGGACGGGTCGTTTGAACGTCCAGTCGTTCGCCCGCTAAATCGGGCGTGTGTACAGACTGTCGTTCGCTTGATAAGGGTGAGTTTGACAAACTCACCCTTATCAAGCGAACGACAGTCTGTACACGCCCGATTTAGCGGGCGAAGGACGGAACGTTCAAACGACCCGTCGTTCGCGGAAATCCGACGTGTGTATGGGCCTTCAGCCTGTGAAAAAATAACCTAATCCCTCTCCTCCCCTCTGCCACTGAAGTCAATGACTAGTAACACCTCCTCCTCCTGCCCAAACTGAGCTCCCATGAGCCCTTGCTACTGCCAAGGCTCTCTGAAAACCTGTGGGCGTGGTTTTAGTTTATAGGAAATTAGAGTATTAAAAAAAAAACAAAAAAATATGTATTTGGCTTAAGGAATGCCCTATAAACAATAGGAAAGGAACACAATATGCAATGAGTAAAAGTTCACCTCAGATCTACTTTAAAGAGACTCTGTAACAAATTGTTTATCTTTATTTCTTCTATGCTATAAGTTCCTATGCCTTTTCTAATGTGGTCTGGCTTACTGCAGCTTTTCCTAATTGCACAGTAGCTGTGTTATCTCTGTTATATGATCTAATCTTCTCTCTATAGTCGGCACAGTCAGGCTGAGGCAGTCAGACTGGAATGTGCAGGGCTGCTTGTGATTAGCTAGAAGCTGTACACACCCCCTGCAGGCTCTGTGTGACTAACACACTCTGCTTAGCTGAGCCTATTAGAAGCTGGTTAGTTTGTTTGTAAACACTGCCTAAAACTGGCAATTACAAGCCAGGTTTGCAGCAGAGAATGGCAGAAACAGCACAGAGGGGACCAGGAGCACATAATGAATAGAATGGTATGCTTTTTATTGTAAGAATTTCAGAGTACAGATTCTCTTTAAGGCTAACTCCCCAGATGAAATAAATGTGGAGCCTGATACTTTCCACCAGCTCCATAGTTGTAGCAATATCTTCATTCTCATTCAGGACAAGACAAACAACCAAAAGAGTGACAGTTCACACTTGACCAAGTTTCCCTTACGAAGGAAAGAGGAAGCAAATATTAGCTGATTCGTTTTTTATTTTATTTTTTTTCGAATTGCACATGACTTGTCACATCAGCTTGTTCCATGAGCCTGATGACTAACATTTCTTAACCATTTTTTTTTTTTTTTTTTTTTTTTTTTTTTTAAGCTAAAGTTATTTCCCTGAGATGCAAGGAGTAAAAGTAGCAGTAATCCTTAAGTGAGTAGAATTTGTGCAGTTCATGTTCAAGTGGAAGCAGTGGAAATACAAGACTTAAAGTGAACCAGAACTGAATGAATGGATTAAAAAAAAAAAAAAAAAAAAAAAAAAAAAAAAAAAAAAGGGGGAACAAAAAAAAGCAGGTACTCAGCAGGGGAATGAGGTGATTCTTCCTCTATTACAGTCTTCATGCACAATCTGAACCAGGTTTATGGGTGATAGACAACACCTCTGTATTCCATGTGCACAACATTCTTAGTGGATTCCCTGCAGCTCTGTGGGTATTGCATATGTAGAGTACAGTACTACTGTGTAACTTAAAGTAAACCTGAGACAGATTAAATTAAAGTTTTATACATACCTGGGGGCTTCCTCCAGCCCCCTTCAGGCTAATCAGTCCCTCGCTGTTCTCCTCCGCCACCTGGATCTTCTGCTATGAGTCCCAGTATGTGAGCCAGTCTGGTGTAGTGCGCATGCACACACTCCGCCGCCGGGGGCGTACTACACCTACACAGCACTATTGCACAGGTGCAGAATGCTCCTGGCTGTAGGAGCGGCACATGGCCGGCCTGCGCTGACTGGCTGAATTACCGGGACTCCTAGCAGAAGGTCCAGGTGGTGGAGGACAGCGAGCGACTGAAGGGGGCTGGAGGAAGCCCCAAGTATGTATAAAACAATTTTTTTTTTTCCCTTTTCATCCGTCTCAGGTACCCTTTAATTCGTAGTCGCCACCAAACCAAATTTTTAACATATCAAATTATTTGATTTCATGAGAAGAGTGCATACATTTGCATAAATCCGCATCAACTCCTAATTATCTCCATCTTATTGACCATTCTCTATTCATGACACGGCTACACATCAGGCTTTATTCTTACAGCATAGATGTTTAGTGTATATATGAGATTCCTGTGTACACATAGTGTGTGTGTGTGTGTGTGTGTGTGTGTGTGTGTGTGTGTGTGTGTGTGTGTGTGTGTGTGTGTGTGTGTGTGTGTGTGTGTGTGTGTGTGTGTGTGTGTGTGTGTGTGTGTGTGTGTGTGTGTGTGTGTGTGTGTGTGTGTGTGTGTGTGTGTGTGTGTGTGTGTGTGTGTGTGTGTGTGTGTGTGTGTGTGTGTGTGTGTGTGTGTGTGTCTATAGATTTTATTTTTGTTTTCACAATCTGATATGTATATCTGACTTTAAAAATACGGGGACTGCTTTATTGAAGCAGACAACCCCCTCCCCCCGACTCCAGGCACCCAAAATTGCTCCGACTCCACAGCCCTGTATTGACTTGACTAGAAGATCTCACTTAAAGCGGGAATATAACCCTGCATTTCAACTTTGCTCTAAAACATTATTTACAGCATATTATATGCAAAAAGCATTTTTTTTTACTAGACCAGCATTGGAAGGGTTAAACACAGAGGTTTTAAGTTCCGTGCAGACATTCAGATGGTTACATTCTATTTAGTTAGTGTGTAACTGTTTATCAATAGATACATCTCTTTGGCTGTCCTCCAAGCTCCTTCTCAGTGAGAGAGATGAGTCATAATAAACACATATTTGTAAACAAAAAGTATCTAACTCAAGTTCGGATTCGGTTGCAGAAATCTCTAGGGACTTTAAAGCCCTGTGTAACCCTTCCAATGCTGGTCTAGTAAAAAAAAAAAAATGCTGGTTGCATATAATATACTGTAAATAATGTTTTAGAGCAAAGTTGAAATGCAGGGTTATATTCCGCTTTAAGAAGGGGACACGGCGGTTTGTAACAGTAGATCGATTCCTGTATCATTGTACTGCATTAATCAGTGCAATTCTGAGATTTACAGATATTCAATAGATTTTAGCATGCATTGCAGGCAGTGTGTGGAAGCAATACATCCTTCTCTGATCTAAAGCCCCATCTACACGATACGATTCTTTATACGATTATATTACGATTCTATTTACGATCCGATTAAATCCAACATGTCCGATTGGGATTCGATTCAATTCAATTCGCCATTTTTTGCAATGGCAAATCGAATTGAATCGAATCCAGATCGGACATGTTGGATTTAATCGGATCGTAAATAGAATCGTAATAGAATCGTAATAGAATCGTATAAAGAACCGTATCGTGTAGATGGGGCTTTAATCTAGTCAGGGTCAGCTACCCCCCCCTTTTTTTTTTTTTTTTTTTTTTTTTAGGTTGGCTGGCCATCTGCTAGCATATGGCTGCTTAAAGAAAACCTGAACTGAAGAAAATTAAGTCAAACTACACAAGTCATTCTTGCCTCCCATGTAGTCTACTCCTCAATTTTTCTCCTGTCCCCTGTCCTGTTTGTCCACTGTGATCAAGGGAATTCTCAGTCCTCCATTTTGAAAATGGCCATTACCCCAAAACAGCTTTTTGGTCAGCACACTGTTAAAGTGTAAAATGGCCCACTTGAGCCATAGGGTAACATGGACATTACCTGGCACATCAGTTGTCCTCTCAGCTATAACTGACAGCAACTGATCTATTTCAGTTCTGACAAAATGTTGTCAGAACTGGATGGGATCATTGTCAGAAGAAAATGATGAGCGTCTGAGGGGAACTGATGGCAAGGTAACTATGTAATGTTCATGCGAAATTAACCATGACTGCCAGGGCAAAACATTGAAAAAGGTGCGAAATCGCACGCGAATCGCGGGTAAAAACGCATGTAAAAAACGCATGCGTTTTTCCTATTAGCTACATTAGCAGCGATTCGCATGGATTCCCGACGCAGGCGAATTCTGTGGGTCCAGTCGTGCAGATTTGGCCCGCTGCCAAATCGCTCCCGCACGCCGCACATATGGAAACAGCCCCGGCCACTTCAATGTATCAAGCGAATCCGCATGTCGGCGCCGCATGCGGATTCGCTATGGTGGAAACGAGCCCTCATTCTTACATGTACCCACAGTTACATTGCCTAGGGCCTGATAGATGTTCTTTTTTTCCTGTCTGAACCTTCTAAAAGTACTCTTACCAAGGACTAGTTTAGTATAGGACTAAAGGGAATAAATATGGCAGCCTCCATATCCCTCTCACTTCAGTGGTCTTATGCTGGGTACACACTATGAGATTTTCTGGTCGATTTACTGTCAGATCGATTATTTCCAACATGTTCGATTTGCTTTCCGATAGTTTTCCGAGCATTTTCCGATCGATTTCCTATTAAAGTGCTCGGAAATCGATCGGGAAATACTCGGAAATCGATCGAAAAGCAAAATCGGACATGTTGGGAATAATCGATCTGACAGTAAAATCGACCAGAAAATCTCATAGTGTGTACCCAGCATTAAAATTCCTAAGCTTTGGCAGTTGAGACTAATTTCATGTTACATACTTTCAAACAACAAGACTGTAATATGCAAATTAGAGGAGTCGGAGGATTCCTAAACTGAGGAGTCTGAGGATTTTTGTACCAACCCCACAGCCCTGAGTCAATAGATTTCAAAACCGAATGAAATTTACAATTGTAAGTGGCAACGATCTTTGGCAGATTCAATTAAAGTGATCGAATCTGATGGTATTCAATAGGAAAAAAAAAAAAAAAAACACAACTAGTGTATGGGCACCTTCAGAGTACACATCAAGACTCAAGTATGGATCTCAACATTCTTGACCTGGTGTTAGAACTGCAGACAGAGGCAACTATCCCTCTGAAAGTCTACAGTGAAATAAGTCAAGTTCTTCAGGATGGTAGAAAGCTTACCACACAAGTTATTTCAGAAATAGCATGCACAGGGATTTTCTTCTTTCGTCATAGGAAAACAAGGTAGGTTGACTAGGGTGAAACTTCTTGAGGAAGCACCACAGAGCTATTAGCTCTTGCGCTTTATGGAATCTTTATTCAGAGCACCTAGCTTTATTTAAGTACATCTGAAGTGGAGAAGAGGGGGGGGGGGGTTAGAGGAGGGGAAAACAAACTCTCAAACCCTTTGTATTAAGATGCCCCAGGATGGTCCAGAGGCTTCCCAGATCCTCCCAACAGCCCATTGTCCTAGCACAGGGTCCCTCTAGGACTATTCTTTTGCACCAGTTGAATAGGTTTCTTCTGGTCCCTAATGGACATTAACTATTAAGGTTCACACATTACCAACAGAGTGAAGCCACTCATCCACAAGAGGTTTGTTCTCCTGGGCATGCAGACCTTACTTGCAAATGCCCAGTTCAGATGAGCAGCCAGAAGATGTAGAGGAATCCCACCAGAGTTGGTGAGGATATGCAGAATTGTAAATTTGATGAGATTACATAATTGACCCTCTTTATTGCAAAAGTTATAGGATCACATTAAACAGCTACTTATAGGCCCCTCTTGCCTCCAAGATGCATAGGTTTACTGAAATTATTAGGTTGCAGTTGGGCACACCTCTATGGAGGTGTACCAGTTTCCTGTATTTTTCTATTGAGAGTTTAAGGACTTTGATGAAAACATACGAGTTTCTGCAGCTTTTGCTTAAAACTACAAACAGATCAAGGTTTTTCAGAATAGCCCTATAAATTATCTAACACTCCTTTTATGTTTAAAAGTTGGTAACTACATCAATACAGTACATCTTCTATGAAGAAATCCTAATCAAAGATGGAGGCACTTACTCTTATACAGTATAGGTGCAGTCGTATTAAAAGCTCAGACGCTTCATAAGGGAAAAGAAAAAAAAGAAAAAAAAAAAAAAAAAACACGAACCACCAAAAACAGGTTTTTGTACAATGAACAGTGCATTAGAGAAAACAAAAAACAAAAATAAGGTACTGAAAGTCCCAAATTAACTTCTTGTGCCCATTATTGGGTAAATGGCATAGCTGTCTCTGAATAGGATCTTACACCATAGTTACAAGTGAGAATATGTAGCTTTTTTGTGTGGAATATTCAAGTACATTGCCCTTAATGTTTGATTTGATGAGTTGTGAAATTTAGATAATGCTCTGGGGAGTGGATGGCACAGGCATTATAAGGCAAAAGTTCAAGGCAAAATGCTAGCAGCCTAAAGTCAAAAACAGAGCTTACCATACAGCAGATCATTGTATGAATGCAAGAGTTCTTTTAACAGTGCAGTTAGAGGGTCATTTATATAGATTATCCGTTTTAATTTATATACTGACACCTTCCACAGCACTTTACAAAGCCTGTAGTCCTGTCACTAATGGTCCTTCAGATAATCTCATAATTCCCTATCATAAACAGTCCAACATCATACTTGCAGGCCACCTGGAGGGGGGGGGGGGGGGGGGGGGGGGTCACAACAACAAAAAAAGTTAACTTAGCAGGCTTCTGGGGAGAAGGGTGGAAACTACAGTGCATAGTAGGACCATCTGAAATGCCCAAAATGCTAGATCTACAATCATTGCTCTGTCTAAAGATCTATCAACTATTATTTTGTAACGCCAAATTACCAGTAACAGTCCAGCCAGTGTCACCAAGTCATATTGTTGTAAGGATGTGTGAGCATGTGAGCATGTGAGCATGTGAATTCCCCCCCCCCCAAAAAAAAGAAAAAAAAGTGATTTCTTGATTTTTCTTCTCTACAAACACTGCACTGGATTCAGGAAAAATTAGTCATGTACTTTTATTTTCATCTGTGTGTAAATATGAAACGGTCACAAAGGAAGAAAAAAAAATCATGCTTCCAAAGAGCTTGGCAAACAAACTGTAGTACCAATATGGAGGCTGCCATGTTTATTTTCTTTATAAATACCAGTTGCCTGGCAGCCCTGCTGATCTAGTTAGCTAGAGTAGTGTCTGAATAACACCAGAAACAATCTTGTCAGATCTGAAACACCTGATTTGCTGCATGCTTGTTCTGGGCTATGGCTAAAATAATTAAAAGGCAAAAAAAAATCAGCAGGCTAGCCAGTTAACTGGTATTGCTCAAAAAGGAAATAAACATGGCAGCTTCCATATCCCTCTTGCTTCAGTTGTCCTTTAAATGCAAGATCTCCTCCCAAGTTTTAGCAGCCTAGGCTGCGGACCTCAAGGGCTCCGCTGCTTCATCTGCCAAGAAATTCCAAAATATCTCCATTAGGTGTGCCCAAGACCAAGCACTTTTGATTTCAAATCTGTCCACGCAGGGAATTAAAGTTCCTCTGATAAAGCAATTGCAAACCTTTTATTAAATTGAAAGCCAGTAACCAGAAGAATCTAAGGCCCTTTTTACACTTTATCAGTTCTACATTATAACTGAGAAATACAACTGATTTTTAAAGTAATGCCCATGTTTTCCTGTGGCACAGTTCCCACTATAGGAGTTAAACTTTTTTTACAATTCACTGCTATGGACAAAATGTGTACTAATGCATACTAATGCACAGCAACGCCTTAAGTGTAAAAGGGCCCTTAAGGTTGAGACACTGCAGATCGCTTTGCAGTGTCTCAGCCCCAAGAACATGCTCTAAAATGAAGTTTGTACCTAATTTTAAAAGTAAAACTAGAATCGGCAATAAGTAAATGAACAGTCTGCAAAAAAAACAAAAACACCCCTCTGAACAGCACTCCCAAATCACCAGATTCCCCGAAGCCACCTGTGTTGCTGTGGCCTGCCACATATAACCCTGGAGGTCCAGGTATCTGCTTGGTTTTCCTAGACACTTGTCCATCTAAGGTTCCAGTGATGAAAGCCTTTGAGGGCTGTGGCCATCTAGACCCATAAGGATTAATATCTTGCCTCCCTGGGATTGATCTCTGGTCTTGGATGTATTCTCCAAACAGCCATTTAAACCAAATCTCTCTGAGGTTCTCAACTCTCAAAGTGGCCTTCAAGATTCAAGCACTTTAAGGTCATTGTGTAATACAATGAAATTACTTTTCATGACAGCCCCATGGTGCATTTAGCGAACATCGTAATAGTAACAAAGGTAAAATAGAATTATACAAGTATGCAATGTATTTTAAATATTTAAACAATTTGCACAGAGCTAATTATTTCTAAGAGTATGCATAGTTTATGGCAGATGGGGAAAAGCTTTTTTTCAGTCTATGTGGATTGATCAAAAAAACAAAACAAAAAAAACAAAAAAAAAAAACAAAAAAAAAAAAAAACACAAAACCCTGACGGAAGGAGCTCAAACAAGGCGTTTTCAGGGAGAGTGTTGTCCTTGGTAATGTTTTTGGTGCTTCTCATACAGCGAGCCTTATACAAGAGTTCCATTGATGGTAGACCAGTGTCGATAATGGCTTATGCTGTTTTAACAACTCGCTGTAGGTCTTCTCTAGCAGCTTTTAGAATGGCTATACTTGGCAATGGCAAGCAGGGTAGACTACATGCAGGCTCTCTTCAAGAGATCAGTTCATGGTTCCATTCTAGATATATTATCTGGAAAAATTACCAACTACTCAAACTTTCATAGAACATATTACTATAGCTTAGACCTCTGCCGACTTGCATACTTCAGGATACATTTTTTCTATAGAAAAAAAATTATAGCATAAACAAAATCAGCTTGCCATTGTGCATATCAGAAACATACTATATACTTTCTCAAAATCTATTTTCACTGGATTGTAACCCATATACATATCCTCTTCTAAACAATGTGTCGCTGCTTCTTTTGGCTATAGCATGCTTCTGCACTGCTCTAGAGCTTTCCCACGCTTCCACATATAGTCTACAGCTTTGGGGTTGTAATAGCAATATCTCAAGATTCTTCATTTTTGGGTGGCACCAAAAGTAGGTGTTGCCTGTTGCTCTGCACCACAAATCAAATGCATGTTACACGTCTTAACTTGTACTTAGGTCTGTGAGCTTCCACACTGTGAAAACAACATCTGATATCAGCAGATTACATAATTAAAAATGAAGCTTATACATAAAGGTGCAGTCACAGCTTCCCCTATAAAGTCACCAGGAGGAGTCTGGTTTCAGTAAGAGCCAATGTCAGGCCCGAGACCCACAAGAGCGTTTAGAGCAGAGATTTATGCTTTCCAGGAATAGCCGGCGATTCAAAATGCGATTCGCTGCGGAGAGTGAATGATCACGATTCCCACAGGAGTGATTGTGATTTGCCATAATCGCAATGGCCTTGCATGCAGCATTTTTTGGAGCCATTTACTAAAGGAAAACAAGGCCCCAAAGCACTCAGCTTTTAAGTGGCAAAATAGCTCTCAAAATGTCTGCATTTGAGAGTGTTTTGCAAAGGCAAGTAGGTCCCAGGCCTTAGTGCGGTGGGGTTTACTCCAGCAGGGTGGGGATTCAACAGGGAAATCACAAGCATGAGCACATTTAATGCTAACTGTATACGGTTTGGAATTGGGCAAGTGTACTTCCTGATATCAACTGGCTCAATTCCCAGATATGTACAGTAGGCATTTAAACTCAATTGCGATTTGGGGACAGGCCAGACACCAGAGGAAGATTAAAATGACCAGCAGTAAACATAACACCTCTAACACACACACACACACACACCTAGAGCAAGCATCTAGTACCTAAGCTGGTTGAATTTTTTTTCCAGTCATCTACATCCTTGAAATTCCAGCTAATGTAAGCCTTGTGCAATCTACCTGGAGTAGTATAGCCTACAGTGAAGTGCTGAATACAGCACAGCATAGTATAGAGAAGATGCAGAAAGCCTAGAATTTCTGTTTAAATATACTAGGCATTTGACAGCCCTTCCAAACATTAGGGGTTAAGGAGGACATCGTATAAAGCAAAAGTGCCACGTTACAGCCCAGTGTACAGTACATTTATTTTGTCCACACAATAATTTGTGGGTTTGCAAAACAGAGGACATTGCTTTAAAATGAGACTTTGATATGGAATACATTTAAGAAAATAGATAAATACAGAACAAAACAAAGCATTTTACTGCAATTTCAATCAATAAGAACTCATTTACGGACTTGGGGAAAGCTAATTCTGTCTGTCTTTATGAGAAGAGGGTAATACAAAGCAGACCGCATTACCCACCTCTACAAAACCTTTATTGACATGTGGGTGTTTCTTCTTGGAGGGAGAGAGAGTGCCATTACTCAGGCAACAAGGGAGGAGGCCTTATCAATGGGAAGACCAACCCAACAAACTACAGGAGGTCCTAAACCTGTGTACACACACACACACACACACACACACACACACACACGCTAGAATAAGCATTTTGGCAAGGGGGAAAAAAAAAAAAAAAAAAAAAAAAAAGGGAGGTTCACAGTTGATGGCAATACAAAAACAAACAATTTACAAGTCTTTTGATGCTTACGGTTTCCTGTAGAAACTTGAAAGGGACCATGATGTGTTCCACACTGAACAAGGTCCATAGTTCCCATTTTTCTCCATTTAAAAAAGGCTGAATGACTGATTTGTATGACTGGAGACATGCAATAGAAATTAAGGAAAAACAGCCAAGATCTGTTGGTAATCCCATGCAAAGGGGTCCATGGATGTGTTTGAATATAGCCCCTTGTAAATCATCGCTACTACAACTTGCTTTGCTTTACTCAATGACATATTAAGGCCTTTTTCACACTGGGACGTTAAAGTCGCACGTTATAAAAATTTATAACGCAGACTAAACGCACAGTAATACAAAGTCTGTGTGACATTCACACTGCACACGTTGCGTTGGTGTGTAACGTGTAGCAATATTTGGAAAGTGCTGCATGCTGTGCGTTTAGCGCTGCATTATGTGTGTTGCACATGCTCAGCAATTTTAAATGCAACGCATGCGCCGTTTTCATTCCATCAGTATGCAACGAAACCAGCGCACCAAGAGACAATGCAGTGCAAAAAACGTCCAATTTCATAACCTACATGCGCTGCGTTAGGGGCACATTGTGAGACTTTGACGTTGCATCAAAAACAGCGTCCCACTATGAAAGAGGCCTTAAGGACAACTGAAATTAGGGATAGGGAGGTTGCCATAATATGAATTGCTTTTTAAACATTGTGAATTGCCTGACTGTCCTGCTGATCCTCTGCTCCTAATACTTAACCGCAGACCTTGAACAAGCATGCAGATCAGATGTTTGAACAATCATGCATACAGCAAAATCCAGACAGACACCAATTCATACACACACAAAAAAAAAAAAAAAAAAAAAGGAGCAGGATGCCAGGCAACAGGAAATATATGGCAGCCTTCATATACTATACCTCTCACTTAAGGTATCCTTTAGTGCCATGCAGGAATGTAATGACAAATGGCTTTCATCACTTTAGGAAGCATTTTTTTTCTAGTGAGCTGTGAGGGGCCCAACATGCATGTCTGCATGCGTGTAGAGTTTGGGCTGGTTTCACAGTGGGATGTTACAGGCGCACGTTAGAGCAGCCAGTAACGCACCTCAACGCACAGCAATGAAAAAAATCAATGGGCTGTTCACAGTGCCCACGTTGCGTTACATTGTAACGCAGCACGTCTACATTATGTACTGCATGCAGTACTTTACACGTTAGACGGTTTGCACATGCTCAGTAGGGTTTTCTTCTTCATTTTATGGGCGGAGAGAGGCAGCTACGTAGCCAGGCACATGGCTACTTATTCACTGCACTTGCAGTGTTTACATCCTGGAGCGGCCACGGATTGGCTGGCGGGACCATGTGATGCGGAGAGCTCCGCTCACGTGGTCTCCGCAGTGCCTCCGACAGAGCAGGCGCACCAAGAGCTGCTTGTAACGCGGCTCTTGGTAGCGTCCTGCTCCAACACCACCAGGCGTTGCATTAGGGGCAAATTATGCGACCTTAACGTCCCCTCTAACGCAACGTCCTGGTGTGAAAGAGGCCTCAAAGCACACTAGAGCTGAAGTAAAGCTACCCAATGTTCTTACTGGACACACACACACACACACACACACACACACACACACACACACACCTCTGTCCATTATCCATTACTCTCCTCTGCCACGGGTCAGGTGACATTCAAATGACGCCACATTTTTTCTTTTTTCCAAACTGATGTAAATCTGTATTCTAAATGTATGCAGCTTTATAACAGATCAAGTGGTCAATTTTCCAGACACCTTAATTGCATCAACTTGAAAACTAGCAAGGCATGGATCAACCAGTCCCTTTGTGAGGAAAATGGCAGGATTTGACCATTACATAAACACTGGATTGGTTAGCCAGGACATGGACATCAAGCAATGGCAACGGACACGTCAAAGCCTTATATTAAAAAAAAGTTTTTTTAATATGCAGACCTAAGTGGCACATCTATTTGCTTTGCAATGTCTGAATCATTTTCCTTCAGTGCTTAATAACCAAAAAGAGAACATCACAGGACCATAACAAAGTTATTAATGAGGCATTGACAGTTAGCTCAATTTCCAGGTCATGAGAGACCATCCATGTCCACCACAGTACTGCCGATCATACACTCTTCATGCATGTCATTTTTTGTAAATCATATCACCGAGGCCAAGCCCATAATATGTTGCGCAATTCCTGCTGTTCCCCATGGCCAGAATGCAACAAGCACTCTGCACTTTTCATAGTATAAAGAGTGCTGCAACCTTTATAAACGCTCACTTAAGGCCCCGTTCACATTACAAACGCGGACGGGCACGCATACGGAACGCAACGCGTACGAACGCACGCCATCCGCGTTTGTATGTGTTGCGTGGCTGATCCCATCACTAAAAAGTGAATGGGACAGCCACGCGTTTTGGCAAAAAATGCGTGCAACATGCGTTCCTGGACCGCACAGGTCTGGAACGCATGCAGTGTGAACATCAGACAGTGCACTCTATGCACTGTCTGATGTCGTGCGTGTCGGCCACCTGCACGCGTTTCCAAAACGCGGCTGGAAACGCGTGCAGTGTGAACGGGGCCTTACCCAGAAATCTACTGAAGAAAGGGGGTTTGGACAATGCGGTCAGTTGCAAAGTAGATATGTGAACACGCTCATACAGTTGTATGGGCAGTGTGCTCACCTACAGCAACATGCATATTGTCAACGCACCCTGTGAAATACATGTACAATTGATGTAAGTTACATTGCTCAGAGTTAAAGGATAACCTCAAAGCACAGTCTAGAAATGGTTTGAAATCTGTTTATTGCATTGAGAAGTGCAAAATAAAAAAAAAGAAAAGTAAAATCAGTTGTCCCTGTGAATGGACTTGAGGCCATTGATCAAATTACAAGAAAGCAAAGATTTAGGCAAGTATGGTCAAAGCATCCTAAACGGGTCTTTGACAGGCAGTGCATTCACCGCCTGTCAGCTGGGCGCTTACAAGCACTTCGGTATCAGCGCTAGACGGTTGGCACCCCATGGAGTCACATCTGACAGCAGCCGCTGCCATGCTCAGACATGATATGTCACTGTGCTCAGTGCTTGCATTACTAGGCCTAAGACAGCACAAAAGATCAGCCTAGAAATATCAAGAGCGCAAAAGGTTTTATCTGCATAAACCAAGATTAATGTTCTTCTAAAGGTGGCCACTAACTGTCCAATTTCTAGCAAAAAAAATAAAAATAAAAATAAACAATCATTTGAGCGATCAGAAATCCTGATCGGATTGGTTGTAAATAACCTCCATTGATAGGCACAATCAATTATTAAAATAGTCATCCGATTGAATTTCCAAATCAAAACTTGGATTTTCTTGTTGGTTGAGATAGATAGGAAGCATGTCATTTGTATAGAAGAAAAATACAATGTTTTAAAGACAATACACAGATGTTGAAAAGCAGTTAATTTCTTGCAATATCGGACCTTTGTTATGAATGTCGCTGTTCCAGCATTTTGAATCATAATCACATGCTTCTGCAAAAACAACCAAATAGAAAAAAAACAATGTACGTACAACCCAAACACCAAATCAGATGATGCATGTACTCAGCAGAACAGAACAACTTGCCAGAACATAACTATTTCCTCATTGGTAAACCAATCCATGGCCATGTATCACACAGCTTTTAAGCACGAGTTTGTAAAGATGTGGACCATAAATCTAACTAGTCACAAAATTATTTTGTGCGGAGGTAAGCCAGAATTAATAGAAATTGAATAGATTAATTCAGAGAGTACCTCATACAACAGATGTAGCTAAAGCTATACACTACATTTTATTTTTAATAGACTGGACTTCAGACTCGATGTAAACATCAAATCTAATCTATTAACTCATTTACGCTTGAATTATCAGATGTGGATTGAACTTGCCTATATTTGGAAATACAGTCAGAGGCACCCTTTGGTTTTGCAATACTATGATAAGATAATTCGGGTTCAGAGGTAAGAGTATGTAGTGCTACCTGTGGTGAAGACTCTTAGAGATATGGATTAACGATTTATTTAGCACTTGGACAACGAGTTTTGCGACCGCACAGTCGCTTCCTCAGGTCAAGTTATCGTGCTATTGTTAGGGAAGGAGACTCCTGGGTGTTAATCCATATCTCTGTCTAAGAGTCTTAATCACAGGTAGGACTACATGCTCTTACCTCTGAACCCGAATTATTCTTATAGTATTGCAAAACCAAAGGGCGCCTCCGACTGTTTGTATTGCCTAATATCTAGACCCTATGTGCTGGGAGGAGGGGGGGGGGGGGTGTTAGTCTGCGTATAGGGCAACCTTTTTTCTCAGGAGCAGCGACCTACAGGGCCGGGTGGAGACTGTACTTTTCCACATGCGCTAATAGTGGTTGCCGTCACAAGCAACCCACCCTTGTGAGTATAACTTTTTCGACATTGGTCCAAATACCGTAACTTTATTACGCGATATCGGGCTCCCGGTGTCAGTGTTTTGTATTCACCAGTCCGACTTGCCTATATTTCCCCACCTTCCAGCTTCTATTTGTTTACTCCACTGCACAGTTGCATTTTGTAGGCTTGAATTTTTTACCTTTTCATAGTCTTGCAATCAAAATGGACTGGTTCTTAGGCATCCATTCCTTAGACAGGAGTCGATGGTCAACTGTACTATCGACCAATGACGGACAAAAAGCAAAAAAGGACTGCTTAAAGGGGCACTATGCACATATTTTATATTTTACAATTTTTCACCAGACGGACAAATAAGTAGTAGTTTTTTCCAGAGTAAAATGAGCCGTAAATTACTTTTCTCCTATGTTGCTGTCATTTACAGTAGGTAGTAGAAATCTGACAGAAGCAACAGGTTTTGAACTAGTCCATCTCTTCATAGGAGATTCTTAGCAAGGCTTTTATTCTTTATAAAGATATTCCCTAAAAAGAATTTAAACAATGATGCTGACCAGCTTCCCTGCTCGCTACAGTTTTTTGGCAGTTGGACAGAGCAACTGCCATTCACCAAGTTCTTTTGAAAATGAATCCCCGAGAATCCCTCATGAAGAGATGGACTAGTCCAAAACCTGTCACTTCTGTCAGATGTCTACTACCTACTGTAAGTGACAGCAGCATAGGAGAAAAGTAATTGCTCATTTTACTCTGGGGGAAAAAAAAAAAAAAAAGTTTTGGTACACATTTTAAATTTTTCGCCATAGTGCCCCTTTAATGTATTGCAAGACCTATCAAAGTAGTTTGCTAAACATACTCCAGATAGTTCTTGGATTGGATGGTGTAAGGATCACCATAGTACAACCTTTTCCTATCTTGCTTCTCATTTTCTTGATCGGATTTCTTTTCAGGTTTCTATGCGTGGACCGGTATAGACCTGTGAATGGGATGATCAAACGACTCTAGTTCTACTGGTCATGCTGAAGACAAACATTACTAGTCTGTCACATTCCTGACAAACCGTTATTTTGAAGTTTGAGATTATACAGTAGCTCATGTACCTTTTATTTGCACTGTTTTGAATATGCAGGTAGCCCATATGGATCCAGTAGGGTAGTTTCATTACAAAGCCATACATTCTGATTAATTTTTTGATTCACCTTCAGCTGAAGTAAAATTTTTAGGTCACTTTAGACTCTGCAAGTGTGTATTTAAGGGGTGTCTTGAAGTAATAAAGGCTGCAGCACCCCTTTGAAGTTTGTGTGAATGTGGCATTTATTAAAGGTTCACCTGAAGCAAGAATCATATGGTCGCTACCACAATTAGAATACCAGTTACCTGGCAGTGCAGTTGAGCTTTTTTTTGGTTGCAGTAGTATCTTTGGGCTAGTGCACACCAAAAATGCTTTTCAGAGCCCAGCGTTTCTTCTTCTCAAAATCGCTATCGCAAATTGCCAAGCCCTAGTTATTGCAATAGTGGGTTTGCACTAGCCCTGAATCACACACACACCTGAATGTACCCTTAGGCCTTTTTCACAGTCATTGCGTTTGATGCAACGTTAAAGTCGCACAACGTGCCCCTAACGCAGCATGTAGGTTATGAAATTGGACGTTATTTTGCACTGCGTTGTGTCTCTTGGTGCGCCGTTTTCGTTGCATACTGATGGAATGAAAATGGCGCATGCGTTACATTTAACCCTCTTGCCGATACAATTGCATCGCCCAGGAGGGGGCGCAGCACTTTTTTTAAAAAAATTTTCTTTTTTAAATCATGTAGCGAGCCCTGGGCTCGCTACATGATAGCCGCTGCGCAGTGATAGCCCCGCAGCTACATGATAGCCCCATGAGCAGCTATGAGTCCCTTGCGGTCCTCTCGAGTGCCTCCAGTCTGGTAACCAGGCACCAGTCAGCTCTTCTGCGCATGCGCGGCTCCTCCATGCATGAGCAGAAGAGCCGACTGGCATGACTGAACCTATAGCAGGAGGATGGAGGCACTTGGGAGGATGTCGAGGGACACATAGCTGCTCATGGGGCTGGAGGAAGCCCTGGGTAAGTATCAAATATTAGCTGATCTCAGGTTTACTTTTTTTGCACTTTCTGGTGATCTAAACTTAGGCAAAAACGTTCATTTCATATAGGCCCATATGCGATTCAGGTTTTTTTTCTGATTTTTCTCCTAGGTGATAGTGCCACATCTTGCTTTCTGGTGATATTAATAAGGCATTTTATTGGCAAGAATATACTTTATGCACAGCTATGGGATTCACAGCCTCCCGAGCGAATTCTGTGGGCAGTACCGGCCGAAATCGGTAGCGCAAACGATTTAGCCGGCGGCACCATTATCCCCTATGGCAGTTTCCCCGTGCGATTTGTGTGCAGGGAAACTCTGCTGATTAGGAGTGGTTTCGGCTCCAGTGGAAACGGGCCCTTAGAGGTACTTCAGGAGAAAAAAAACAAAAACAAACAACCCTCTCAGAAGATAACAGTAGAAAGATAAAATATATAATTTAATAAAGGCCCATGTGTCTAAATAATCATACACGAGGCATGTCACTTGGTGGATACGGAGATCAGAGTCATCTGGCAGCATTGCAGGGCCAAAGCTGTACAGACACATTGCTAGCCTACAAGCTAGCATTGTGTTCTGTTGCTATGTGGGGGGGGGGGGTGGAAGGCAAACCAAGAGGTGTGCAGGTTGACGTTACACAGCAGCCAGGTGAGAACACCGACCCTTGACCAGTGATCACTGAATTGATCCTCCAGCCTGATTGCTGGGCAGGTGTTGGGTGGCATTGGGGCTGCTGTACAGACACTAGATTCTCATGAGATATGGTCGTCATCCAGCATGTTTAGGATACTTAAAGGACAAGTGAAGTGAGAAGAATATGGAGGCTGCCACATTTATTTTCTTTTAAACAATACCAGTTGCCTGCCAGCCCTACTGATCTAATTGTTTGCATCACACCAGAAACAAGCATGCAGCTAATTTTGTCATATCTGACAATGTCAGAAACGCGATCTGCATATGCTTGTTCAGGGACTATGGCTAAAAGTATTAGAGGCAGAGGATCAGCAGTGCTGCCAGGTAACTGGTATTGCTTAACCACCCTGGCGTTCTATTAAGATCGCCAGGGCGGCTGTGGGAGAGTTTTTTGTTAATTAAAAAAAAACTATTTCATGCAGCCAACTGAAAGTTGGCTGCATGAAAGCCCACTAGAGGGCGCTCCGGATGCGTTCTGTCACCTCCAGCGGCCAGAACACGGAAGGCCGCAATGAGCGGCCTTCCGTGTTACGCTTACCTCGTCGCCATGGCGACGAGCGGAGTGACGTCATGGACCTCCGATCCAGCCCTTAGCGCTGGCTGGAACTATTTGTTCCGGCTGCGCAGGGCTCGGGCGGCCTCTTTCGCCGCTGCTCGCGTCGGATCGACGCAGAGCGGCGGCGATCAGGCAGCACACGTGGCTGGCAAAGTGCCGGCTGCGTGTGCTGCTTTTTATTTGATCAAAATCGGCCCAGCAGGGCTTGAGCGGCACCCTCTGGCGGTAATGGACGAGCTGAGCTCGTCCACACCGCTAAGGTGGTTAAAGGACTTACGATGCCAAATTAGGGAAAAAGGTTAATTACCTGCATAATCTTTTACGGCACAGAGGACGCCGTCCGTGCCGATCCGCCGCACCCCCTCCCCCCTGCTCATTAGCCCCCCAGGCCGGCTCCCGACCCCACGGGCCAGGCTCCCCTGCCTCACCTAAAATGGCCGCTTGCTCTGGCCGCGGCTGCGCAGTCCGCATAGCCGCGAGTGCAGCTATGTAGCGTGGATCGGGGAGGTTGGCCCTAGAGCTGCGTAGCTGCACTTGCGGCTATGCGGACTGCGCATCCGCGGCCAGAGCAAGCGGCCATTTTAGGAGAGGCAGGGGAGCCTGGCCCGAGGGGTCGGGAGCCGGCCCGGGGGGCTAATGAGCAGGGGGGGGGTGCGGCGGATCGGCACGGACGGCGTCCTCTGTGCTGTGAAGGATTATGCAGGTAATTAACTTTTTTCCCCAATTTGGCCTCGTAAGTCAATTAAAAAAGGCAATAAATATGGCAGGTTCCATATACCCCTTGCTTCAGTTTTCCTTTAAGTTACAAGGAACAGTTAGGTTTGTCAGTCATAACAGCAAGTTAGGTTACATTTCTGGTTGACAAGATAACAGAATGAAAAAAAAGGGAAGACTTTACTATAACAATATTAAGATCAATACAATTGGCAAGAAAATGTGAATCTTGCTGATCATCTCTACTTGTCAAACTAAACAGACATCTGCATCACATGTTTTCAGACAGCCTTTTATAACCACAGTTATGCAGTTATACAAGATGCATGACTATCTACAGTCTTGGAGACACTTCTGCTTACCAAGGAGAAACACTTGTGTAAATGCCATGCACCATTACAGGGAAAATACCCACTGGAGTGTAATAGGATTTGACAACAGAACGCCAGCCGTTACAAATGTAGGTCATACATTATCCTGGCTTTGTTAGGACTGTCTAGTTTTTATTATTCTTCTTCTTCACATATGAAAACCATATTTAATGTGAATGAGCCAATTAACTAGCATCGGTTGCAAGTTCTAATGTTTTGCTTACAGAAAAATGCATGAAAATTGTTTTTTTTAAACTAATTTTCAAGCATTTTCCTGTAAGCAAAACATTAGAACTTGCAACCAACTGAACTTATTGGCTCGTTCACATTAAATATGGTTTTCATATGAGGGGAAGAAAAAAAAAAAAAAAAAAAAAACTAACAAAAAACATAAACATGTGGAACCTGCTGCACAATAGAACATGCAGATGAACACGCACTATAGTGCCCGAAAAACTTAATGGGTAAGAAAACCTTTGCAATTTACGCAGTGTCTACAACGTTTCCTTTCTGACACTACCTATTTAAGCTACAAGCTTCATGGAGAAGGTGAAAGGGTGGGGGTTGGAGAATGCAACTATTCATTAGAGGGACTGTCAGCCACAAAGTCAAATTCCATTTTCCCACTGTTTATTATGCAGCCTGGAACCTTACCCTGCATTGCAAGCACTCCAATCTATTGTAACAACCCCCCTTTGCCTGTAGCGAGTGCTAGGTGTGTAATATAGTCCAGTTATTGAAGCTCTGCACATAAATGCTGATAAATCATTCAGGTATAAGTTTGTTTGAAAGCGCTGCCATGGCTCCTGCTGTGCAAATTGAACGCAAGTATACTAGTGGCTAGCTGCATTCATTGCTTCAAAATTACGTCCAAAATTTTTAGATTAGAATTTGCACATAATTTGCATCTGTTTTGCATTCAAGGCATGTATTTAGAGGGGCACTACATTGCCTCTGTTGGTTTAGAGTGAGTGAGTGAGTGAGTGAGTGAGTGAGTGAGTGTGTGTCTACTGTAATAAATCTCATCTTCAGACAGTCAGACTTGTTCCTTTTGGTACATTGCCGACGAGAAGGAAGCTAGTGTATATTCCGGCGTATAACACGACTGGGCGTATAAGACAACCCCCCAACTTTTCCAGTCAAAATATAGAGTTTGGGATATACTCGCCGTGTAAGACTAACCCTCTTCCAACGCACATCAAATTAAAATAAAAATTAAAAAACTCATGTACTGGTGCTGTGTATGAACAGAGATACTGGTGCTGTACTCTGTTACCCAGTATATAACATTATATAGTCAATTGACTTGTTGCATTGGTCAACTTTCCTTAAGTAGACTGGTCAGCTCTCCTTGTCTACCTGTTTATCAGAGCGGTATGGAAGAATAGATTGCGCTCCCTCAGCAGGGAGATCTGAGAGGCGGTAACAGGATAGGGCGTATCACCCGGCATCAGTGACACCCAGCGTATAAGGCGACCCCCCCAACTTTTCAGAAGATTTTCAAGGGTTAAAAAGTAGTCATACGCAGGAATATACAGTAGTCATCACCCTCCCACATTCCTGCTCCTCACTTATTGGCCGAGTGCAGTTCAGTGTGAAGCTGAAATACCATCTATACCTCTACTCTCTTAGGTTTACAAAGCACACTAGCCATGACAGTGCAGATTCTCAGAGGGCAAGAAAAGAAAAAAAAATTATATTATACATATCTCTATATCTATATCGGAAAATCTGAGGTTTTGCTCCTGACCCATGTTGTGCGATGCGATCCTGACAGGAGCAAAACCTCTGATTTGCCTGTAGCCCGACATTGGCGTCCTGCAGGCCACTGACCTGAAATTTAAGGTCATTGACCATGTGCCAAAGCCCAGAAGAGGTGGGGACAGGATACTGCTCCTTAAAAAACAGGAGGTGATGTGGATAGATAGGCTGGGATGTTTATATCCAGGTGGTTTAAACAAAGATGTTGACCATCACCTTTTCTTATGAATTCACAGATTGTGCGATCTGATTGTACATATGGACTTTGAGGAACGAATGGATACAGACAATATGGACTCTAAAGCTAATGGGCATGTCGCTCATTACCATAATGCAATTTCCTGTTTTTTCAAGTTTATATTAACTTGATTGATTTCATTTGTATGTTGGCATTGAGAAAGGTCGGGGACGACCAAAACTGTCTGCCTGTATTATACGTTTGATGCTCTAATAAAAGAGGAGCTGTGTGCTGCAAACCCACGTTTCTTCTTTATATTACTACCTGTGGGGACTGGGCACCCCCGATTGCGCGCACAGCCCCCAGTAAGGGGATCCTGTGATAGCTTTTGACGTCCATACACACATTTCTCCCCAGGCAATTTTCGCAGGGTACTCCACCCGGCTAGTTTTGGTGTGCACCTGGCTGCATGGAGTTTCCCATAGGTGGGTAAGGCTGGTGACTGGTCGACTCCCTGGTGAAGGAAAGAAAAAAAAAAAAAGTTCTGGTCGCAGCGGTGAGATATTTCTGATTGCCGTGCACCTGGCTGTCATCGGCTTGCCTCCTCATACTCTTAAGCCCCCCCCCCCCACGGCTACTCTTATGCCACCCGGCTGAAAATCTTTTGGGGGAGAACACGAATATAAATGTGATTTTTCTTCTTGGCATAGTATGGCTGACCCTGCTGCTTTAAGTTATACTGTATTCAGTAATGTTCATCTTCAAACAGACTTGTGGACCGAGTGATTGGGAATGCCGAGCGATTGGGAATGGTGTTAGAGGAAGTTTACAATAAGCACATCTACTCAGCTCAGCCATCAGCAACAAGCCCAAGAAACTACTGCAGTAACGCTTCCTCTGTATTCTTTAGCAGGAAAAATGCTAACAAGCACTCTCATAATTACTACTCACAAAAAGTGGACTTAAATGACAGTTCTATTTTATGGTTGTTGTGTGTAGCCCAAAATGACTGCTTCTTCCAGGGATGAAGTGGCTATAGCTACTGAACTCAACTAGGAAAAAAAGGGCCCTTCCTTCCCCCCTCTTTTGTGGTGTGTGGCCTGTACTCCATGTGTACATAGTAGTTCCTACATGGCAAAACCCATATCCACCAAGAACTGTTTGTGTGAAAAGCATTCCTGTTTTTAAAATGAAACACACACACACACACACACACACACACACACACACACACACACACACTTTGCCAGGAAAATTACATTACTTTTACACTCAATGCGTTGGTAAGCGTTAGTATGCATTTTTTCCATAGCAGTGAATTGCGAAAAAGCTTTCAATTAAAGCGCGTATAGTGGTAACTGTGCCATAGGAAAACATGGGCATTACTTTGAAAATCAGTTCTTTCAGTTATAACTGAGAGCCACTGATTAAGTGTAAAAGGGGCCTTAGCCTCCCCTTTCCATCACAATGGAAACCCATTTTGTTCATAGTAGGACGGATAGAGAGCTTTAGAATAATCTATTTAGGAAATGGTCTAGCACAAGATGGCAGGGAGACTACATCCTTGCCCTTTGCCATCACTTGAGCTACATATGCTTGCTCCTCTTTCCTTTCCCCAGAGGATAGTTCATGAAATGCTAGCACATGTATTGGTGTCCTGATAGTTGGTCTTCGGTTCAGTAAACTGCTATGTTGGAGCCCATCACCTGACCACTATTGTATGTAGTTCTATTAGTTCTCACAGCACCTTCCACTTCTCCATCCAACATATTTACAACAGGCTAAACGACCGGTCTGGTTCAGGTGACCTTTTAAAGCAACAGAATATGTGGGCCTGTGTTACTAATCCCATCTCCCAAGGGGGATCCTAAGTAAACCAGCAAACCTGCAGCTAATCTTTTCAGATTTGTCAGACATCTGATCTGAACGCTTGTTCAGGGTCTATGGCTTAAAGTATTAGAGGCAGAGGATTTGCAGGACAGCCAGGCAATGTGCATTATTTAAAAAGGAAAAACATGTCAGCCTCCATATCACTTTCACCTCGGGTTACCTTTAACCACTTGCTGACCGCACGCTTATACCGTGCGTCGGCAAAGTGGCAGCTGCAGGACCAGCTGCAGGCTGATTAATCAGGAAGCAGCCGCTCGCGCGAGCGGCTGCTTCCTGTCAAATCACGGCGGGGGGCTCCGTGAATAGGCTGCGGGCCGCTGATGGCGGCTCGCAGGCTAAATGTAAACACAAGCGGAAATAATCCGCTTTGTTTACATTTGTACGGCGCTGCTGCGCAGCAGCGCCGTAAGGCAGATCGGCGATCCCCGGCCAATCAGCGGCCGGGGATCGCCGCCATGTGACAGGGGACGTCCTGCCACTGGCTGCACAGGACGGATAGCGTCCTGTGCAGCCCCGATCTCCGGGGGGGGGGGGGGGGGAGCAGGTAGGAGAGGGGG
Organism: Hyperolius riggenbachi; assembly: GCF_040937935.1. Classification (NCBI taxonomy): domain Eukaryota; kingdom Metazoa; phylum Chordata; class Amphibia; order Anura; family Hyperoliidae; genus Hyperolius; species Hyperolius riggenbachi. The sequence goes on along the minus strand of NC_090646.1, from coordinate 512,274,806 downwards.
GGGGGGAATTTCGCCGCGGAGGGGGGCTTTGAGGTGCCCCCCCCCCCGCCAGCCACACGCAGGCAGAAGAGATCAGACCCCCCCTGCACATCATCCCCATAGGGGGGAAAAAGGGGGGCAATCTGATCTCTCTGCCTGCACCCTGATCTGTGCTGGGGGCTGTAGAGCCCACCCAGCACAGATCACTAAAAACAGCGCTGGTCCTTAAGGGGGGGTAAAGGGTGGGTCATCAAGTGGTTAAAGAGGAGCTGTCAGCCATACTATCTCAAAAAAAAAAAAAAAAAAAAAAAAACACCCCACATACAAGTAGATAAATACTTGCTCTACTAACATATATTGCACGGTCCACGGTTTAATAATCGTGATTTAAAAAAAAAAAAAATCCTTAGCATTTCCCATTTCAACTGCAGATATTTTGAAGCCAATCCTGATGTCATTCCCTCCCTTACTCCTCTGCCTGATTGTGTATTCATTGCCCACCCTACACTATAGAAAGTACATTGTCTTAGCATGAGAAATATTGGCCAGTCAGAGGAACAGAGGTGTGGGAGGGGAAACCAGGAGGAAAAAAGGCTTTAGCCAATCTGGCGGCATTAGTGAGAGAGAGTCTAACGCCACCAAAAAAAAAGTCCCTTTTTTTTCAGTCTTATTAAGCATTACTGGATTAGCAGAAAGGCAGCTATCCAGCGGAAAAACGAGGCTTTAACCACCCTGGCGTTCTATTAAGATCGCCAGGGCGGCTGCGGGAGGGTTTTTTAAATTAAAAAAAAAAAACTATTTCATGCAGCCAACTGAAAGTTGCTCCGGAGGCGTTCTGATCGCCTCCGGCGGCCAAAAGTAACACGGAAGGCCGCAATGACTTCAGCCGACGTAATAACGTCAGCCGCCTCCGATCCAGCCCTTAGCGCTGGCCGGAACTATTTGTTCCGGCTGCGCAGGGCTCAGGCGGCTGGGGGGACCCTTTCGCCGCTGCTCGCGGCGGATTGCCGCAGGGCGGCGGCGATCAGGCAGCACACGCGGCTGGCAAAGTGCCGGCTGCGTGTGCTGCTTTTTATTTCGTAAAAATCGGCCCAGCAGGGCCTGAGCGGCAGCCATCGGCGGGGATGGACGAGCTGAGATAGTCCATACCGCTAAGATGGTTAATCATCCCCAAATACTGGGGCAAAAAAAATCCACGACTTTCAAAGTCATGGATTTTGCTGCCCGGGGAGGCAGAGCTTTGAGCTGCATCTCCGCCTCCTCCCAGTGAAAGAAGACAGAGGGGCGGGAAGAGGTGGAGATCCGCGGGAGATTGACACGAATGGAGGCAGAGCTGCAGCTCAAAGCTCTGCCTCAAACAGGAAAAAGCCCCGCAATTTGCCCCGGGCATTTTGGGGTGATTAAAGCCTAATTTTGCCGCAGGATATTGGCATTTCAGCTATTCTATTAATGCTGAAGACAAAAAAATAAATAAATAAACAAACACCCAGCATGCCCTACAACTTCCTTTTTGCGTACCAAATTGTGTGTACCACATAAGTCAGGAAAACTGGGGAGTGATCATCAAGAAGAGTAATAGTGATTTTAAGTTTTGGATTGCCTGCCTGGTTAGCATCCTTATTACTTGTTTAAGATAAAAATAAAGCATTGATTTTATGCTTGACAGTTACACTTTAAAGCCTCTGCAGGGATGAGCTTATTGGTTTGAGAATGGTCAATCAATTCAAACAGGGAAAAAAAAATAAAAAAAATATGGAATACATAGACTCCTCCCCCCACAGATTGTACACCTGCTATAATCAGAGGGATATCCCACAAACCCTGCAGAGATGCCAAGCTCCCTGTACTTACGATTTGGATGGATCGTTCGGTCGATTTGGCATAGTTTACATTTAAAAGCAACCCATCATCGAAATGTGCTCGGAAATAGTCGACGCGAATCGACGAGCGCATCGAGTGCGGGAACGCACCGTGTGTATCCAGCATAAATCAGATTAATAATATCGATCTGATTTTTGGATCAATCCAGTCAGTCATTCTAAATCAGATGGGTTAGGAGATTGTCTTAGTGGTACCAAGCAATAATTTGCTAGTTTATACGAACAATCGTTGCGCAAATTGTATTGTTCGTGGCCACCTTAAAATAGGGATGCCCAAATTCAGTCCCTGAGGACCATATCCATGCCTGTGTTTAGGTTGGACAGAGAAAGTAAGAGATGTGTTCTACTTGATTATCCACACATTTCCTGATTGAACCATTTTGAGTTGTGCCAAAAATGCGCGAGGACCTCGGCCCTTAACTGGGGTTGAACATCACTGTTATAACATGTCCCTGATGTGCTGTGAGGTAAAGTGCTGGCAACCCCTGAGGTCCTCCTGAGCAAGGCACGAAATTTGGCCAACAGAGCTGTGAAAGTTTGGGCGCTGCCATAGGCACCCATACAGAATATTCATAGAAGGAAATCTGGGTGCCTAAGGCGCCCGATAAATGCAGGCGCTGTGGCCGCCTACTAATAAAACTGTGGCTGCAAATTTGTAGGGGTGGGGAGAAAGCGGTAGCGGTAGGGTTCTGTGTGAGAATAAGGTTAGGTTTAGCTGTAGCAAAATATCGCTATCGTTAACTGATATTTTACCATCATAATTTGCACTTTAGAATAGTAGAATATTGGTATATGTACGGATATTCTACTAGCCAATAGTGCCGGCCCCTTTTTTGCATGTACACTGTTCTGAGATATCGCCTGATCATTGAGGTCAACAAACCTTGCCAGGTAATCATACACTGCTGATTTATGTGTGTTACTTTGCTTGACCATGGGTGGACTGAGCCAACAAGATATGCTGCTTGACCTTACGGTCAAGAGACACAGGAAGTTACAAATAAAGAGCCGAGGGAAAAAGAAAATAAATAAAAAATCCCATACTAAGGGCCTGTTTCTACTACACTAGATGCAGAAAGACTGACTCCAATGGATGCCTATGGCCTAGTGCTTAGTTTCCACTAAATGCAATTTTTCTGATTAAAAAAATAGAAAAAAAATTGATGGATGGCATATTGCAGGTTTCTGCATCAGATTATGGATGCAGAATAACTGACTGATGAATGCCTAAGGCCATTTGCATACTGTATGCAATTCATATTTATGATTTTCACATGCGATTCCAATTTTTAATCGGTACTGCATGCTGCGTTCTCTTTTGATAGCATCCAGGGAAAAATCAGAATCGCAAGTCGGATGTGCAGTGAGCCTTATAGCCACATCCAGAAATCTGGATCCAGGAAAACTGATGCAGAACTAATGGAAATAGGCCCTAAAATGATACGCATCAGATAGGCATAGGTTTCAGTTTGTACTTTCCTCAGCATCCCAAATGTGCTCAAGCTACACAAATTGTAATATAGAATAAAAACGGTACATTTCCCCAAGCTTCAATGTATACACAGACACTGCTCAGCCTCTATTGCAACTGTACAGTTTAATGGATGCTGTAGAGAAGTCTAAGATGAAATTCTATACTATAGATGCTCAGGTATCCTATGCCTTAGGCCAGTACCAGTCAGACTTCTCAAACCTCATGGAAATAAAATCCATACTATGCTGTACCTGCTTTAACAGCAAGAGAATGTTAGCTTCCAGCATAAATCACATTCTTTGCAGAAGTTCATTGCTACAGAACTAGAATACAACCTTTTGAGCAAGTCTACTATGCTGAGAAATGGAAATATTTAGCAGGCCCCTACTAGCCCCAGCTGTTCACTTTCACCCCATTCCCAATCTCACTATCAGAAAAAAAAAAAAAAAAAAAAAAAAAAAAAAAAGAAGTGAAGAGAGAAAGCCGTTAGCCCTACAACCATTTCTAATAGGGAAAAGAAAAAAAAACTGCACAGAGACAGGTTTGGAGTCCATCATTAAACTGTATGGTCAGTTCAAGAATGGACATGTAACCCCATAATCAGAATACGGATCACATCTGGCCAGTTATTGCTAAAGCAGGGGATACACATCAGTGCCATAGGTTTAGCCATAGCATCTGCTATAGGGCCCGGCCGCCCTACACCATAGGGGGAGGGGGGAGAATGGGGCGGTTGGCAGAGCTCAGCCCCGTTTCCACAGGCAGGTGTGTGTGTGTGTGTGTGGGGGGGGGGGGGTGATGTGTGCCACAGCCCCATTGAGACTGAACCATGGGGATTGGGCCCGACTTCTCCCTCCCTCTCCCTGGGGCCCCCTTCAGGCTCACCCACTCTTCAGTAGGCATAGTTAATGCAGCGAAAGTCTATAGGAACAGCTTACCTCCCTCACCGCACCAAACACTGATCATTTGCCAGTTGCTGCTGTCTCCTGTCCGCATATCTGCTCATACCCTCTACTTTCTGCATATCTGGCTACCTATCCTGTTTTTGGTGCCTTTCTCCCCTCCCCCCCCCCCCCCCCCCCCCCCCCATTTAAAATTTTGCTATGGGGCCCCATGATTTCTAGCTATGCCCCTGATACAATTGCTAAAGGATTCTCTTGCGAACTGCAGGTTAAACTCTAGACTGCTGCGTCAGTTCATGCTGCAAGTCTTGCTAGGTAAACATGGAAGGAGAAATTAAAGGGGCACTACAGCGTAAAATTTAATATATGTGCAAACATGTACAAATAAGAAGTACATTTTTTCCAGAGTAAAATGAGCCATAAATTACTTTTCTCCTATGTTGCTGTCACTTACAGTAGGTTGTAGAAATGACAGGTTTTGGACTAGTCCACCTCTTTATACAGGATTCTCAGGGATCTATTTATTTTCCAAAGCACTTAGTGAATGGTAGTTGCTCTGTCCAACTGCCAAAAAACTGTAGGGAGCAGGGAGGCTGGCCAGCATCATTGTTTAAACCCTTTTTAGGGAAGATCTTTATAAAGAATAAAAGTCTTGCTGAGAATCCCCTACGAAGAGATGGACTAGTCAAAAACCTGTCACTTCTGTCAGATTTCTACTACCTACTGTAAGTGACAGCAACATAGCAGAAAAGTAATTTATGGCTCATTTTACTCTGGAAAAAAAAAAAATATGTATTTGTATAAGTTTGCACAGATTTTAAATTTTACAGTTTTCGTTGTAGTGCCCCCTTAAGTCTAGACAAGGGTAGTCATCTACAATTTAGGCTGGGTTCACAGTGGTCAGTTGCATAACGCACGTGTTAATAAAATTTGTGTGAACTGCAATGGAGACTGGACAGACTTTAATGCAAAGCCTGCATGCAGCAAGTTAGACTAACGCGATCAGTTACGGTAAACAGGCTCATAGAATTGTATGGGCAGTAAGTTCACCACTGTGATGTGAACCTAGCCTGAACATGTAAGATCAGGCTAGGGTACGCTGCCAACCTGCTTAATCTCAAACTAGGTAAAGACTAGAGAAAAATGGACCTTATAAATAGCAGCTTTCAGAGATGACCTGAAGGATCAAATGAAAACAATTACATCTCATAAAAAGGCCCTTTGATTTCAGCCTGTCCGTATAATGAACTCTAGGAAAAAAAAAGGACCCATACATTAATACAAGGTCTACACTTATACTTTGAATCCAGAATAGTGATTTCACACCAAAATGAACTAATTAAGAATTCTGTTAGCCAAAACCTTTTCAAGTGAGAAAAAAAAGGTATACTAAATACAGCAAAAAGGAAGAGGGAACAGTACACAAGGATGACTGGAAGTTAGCTAAACTTAACACTCCTCTGTAGTCCTGTGAAAGAAAACGAACATCTGTCCTTGTCAGTAATGCTTTGAAGTTACTCATCTTTATCACAAGGCAAGAAAGAAAGAAAACTCCCAGAAACCCGTTTCAGTAGTTATGCAAAATGATCAGTGACGCTACATCTCACCATTGTGGTGTGATCGCCCACAGGCATGTGTAGAATATGTACTCATTATGCATCATGCTCCTTTAATTCACTGCTGGAATCTCCAGTCCCCTCATGCTCCCAGCACAAGCTCTCACACAAATCCTGCTGCAACTTTTATTCACTGCCCTTGACTAATGCTCTTGTTTACATGACTGAACAGTTCTGTTTGCCCTTCTCTACCTTCCTGCGCCTGTCACTAACCTCCCATTCACAAACATTACTTGTCACCTTTAAAACATTTCTAAAAACCTCCCTTTCAAATAAAACATGAATCATTTCCACCCTTTATAGCTAGTCAAACATCCTGATGGTTGGCGGAGAGGTTTCCATCATGTACATCATTAGGTCGCTTTGACAAATAAGTGTTTTTAGCGTTCATGCATGGAATTTATCAGTTGCAGAGAAACATAGAAAAAAAAATGTAAACATCTGTGGGCCCATTGCCCATCCTTTGGTGATAACCAAGCATCGGGCTACATTGTACAAGTTTTTGGTGCACACATCAGATCTCAAGAATCCACTTACAACTGGAACGTTACCTTTTCTTCTTATGTAGAATAATTTTGGAGTACTTCAAGGAGTTGTCACCACTCCCCCTACGTAATCAAAAAGGTGAATACAGGCGGGTACTCTAAAAGGGAGCGCAAAAAAACAAAACAAAACCCTGCATGCGCAGTACGGAGCCAACCCTCTTTACAGTAGTACTCCAAGGATCCCAAAAGCTTATTCAACCAGCAGAGGATGGTACAGTTCTGCCAAGAGCACTTGTCTAGCAATTTTCTTCTGTTGGACTCAAAGTGCTTGAGAGTAGTGGAAATTTTACAGCTTAGCTACATACTGGTAGGCTACTCTGAATCAAAATCTAAATGAGACAGCTGTGACCGCGGGAGGTGTTCACATACCCATGCGGCCTTCTGATCCGATGCGTCCTTAATCACTCATATGCTCCCTCCTCCTGGGTTGAAGGAGGAAGTGTGGGAGTGACGTGGAATGGCTATGAAATGGATGTGACCTGAGACATCGAATCAGATGGCCACATGGGTAGGTTAACTCCCACCCTCTCCCATAGTGAAAACTCATTTAAATTTCGATCCCAAGTAGCTACTCTGTAAAAAAAAAAAAATCACCACTAATTGAGAGCTACAACCACTTTGGGCATGCTCTATGTGCCATCCTGGAGCATTAGGGAGTCTTGCACAAAGACGCTACTGACCGGAGAACAAAAGCAATTAAAACCATACTAAAGGCTCATACACACAGACTATAGTCTTTGGAATATGAAAGATCACAGACCAATCTTACCACCCTTCATGTAGTATGAGAGCCATACCTTCAGTCTTTTCTATGGAGCTGAACTCCCCGTCAGAAAAAAAATCTTTGCAAGATGCTGCACACACAGATGCTGTACAGACACAAAAGATCAGTATCTGCAAAAGATCTGTTCCTGCCAAAGATCCGTTCCTGCAAATTGCATTCATAGTCTGAGATCTGCAGATCATCATACACACCTTGTTTAACTGACATTCATCTGCAGATCAGACAATCATCTGCAGATCTGAAAATCCATCCTGGTGGATCGGATCTGCAGATGAAAGTCTGTTAAACAAGGTGTGTATGATGATCTGCAGAGATCAGACTATGAATGCATTTTGCAGGAACGGATCTTTTGCAGATACTGATCTTTTGAATGTCTACAGCATCTTTGTGTGCAGCATCTTGCAAAGATTTATGTCTGATGGGGAGTTCAGCTCCATAGAATAGACTGTAGGTATGGCTCTCATACTGGTCTGTGATCTTTCATTTTCCAAAGACTATGGTCTGATGTGTGTATGAGCCTTTAGTCACAGAAAGTCTGCCTGCTTTAAACATGACTAGGGATGGTTAATGACATGCATAATTGTAAATGTAATGTATGCAGCTTGGAACTGAGCCAATCACAAGTCAACAGAAGTGTGCAAAACTGCACCCACCTTTGGGGTAAGGTGTGCCACTCCTGAAACTTTTGCTGGGAACAGTAGTTTTGGCTGATCAAAATCTAAAGTGAATACAGAGCTCACAATTCAAGTTATGATCTACTCTCACCCAATAGGAGACGATTTCAAATGGGCTGAGTAATTAAAACCTATTCCTCAAACCATAGTCTGCATCACTGTGGCCCTTAGAGATAAACAGGATGATACTTTTCTTTTTTCATTTGTTGCAAATAAAACTGAAGTGCAATGTAAAAAAAAGGAGCCAAAGTTCGCAACTACTGATTTTAATGGTCAATTTGAAGTCCCATGTCATTTGCATTAAACTCCAGATTTTTTTTTTTGTTTTTTTTAAGTATATACTTTTAAAAAAGCACATCAAAATGGAAGCCTGAGCTTGTCCTATTGATCTGTTACACAAGGTGTTAGCAGCATGAGGGTGGCATTACATTGACGATTTGTTTCTGAAGGCAACAGATTTCTAGCACACACCTCTCCAAACAGTCATTCATAGTGTACGAGTTTAATACACTTTAACGGAGATTCACTTCACCACTGTACATTACATATGTAGAGTCTCCAATTTGTCCCTAGAGTCAACAAGGCATGTGCGGTTGCAAGGCCAACACAAGTAAATTTATTACAGTATGAAGCAAGTTGCCAATTTATAGCACCAGTAGCTGCTTATAACTTAATCCAAACAAGAAAATTTAGAAAGACCAGAGGATAGGTATTACTGCTAGAGACACTGGGCATGCTTTCTTATACAACAGCCTCATACGTCAAAAACATCAACAAATCCCTAGGATTCAAGTTTTATTTGCATGACAAATGTGTAGTACTCTTTTAGAGGAATGTGGTAAGCACTATATACATACCATTTTACAAGTGAAACGCCAATTCTCAGAATTGGAAGAGTACGGATTTCAGTATGGCCTGACTAAAAACAAATACCTTAACAGAAATTTAAAAGGCAAGCCCCTGTACCCATACACCCCACTGCGCTGCCTGACCCACCAGATTCCTCAGTGACCCAGTCAGAGGAATGCCTTCTGAGCATTTTCTCTCCTGAGTGAAAGAACTTCACAAAGTGTGTTTACGTGATTGGTTTGTAGTTTGAGCTAAAGGGGAAGTACACAATGGGGACAGCAATGAAAATCAAGGGACCTCCAAAATAGAAGTCTTAATGCCAACAGAAAGTTGTCACTTAAAGCGGACCTGTACTTCCTCTCTGCTCTAAACTGTAAGCAGCAGCATAACTTCAAAAGAAAGAAATCTCTTTTTTACAGCCTACATAGAGGCTACAGTGTGGTTAACTCCTGGTATCCTGAGAGCAAAGAAAGAGTTAACCTCCCATGTTTACATATTAGCTCAGAATTCAGCAGAGAGCTGATAGCTCAAATTACACCAGCTCATTACTTGCTGAAAAGGAAGAATTAGACAGGCTGTTCTCTATAAAGTCCAGGGGGAAAAAAGAAAAAAAAAAAAAAAAAAAAAAAAAAAAAAAAGTCCGATTTTTTTTCCTACCCCCTTCTACAGGCTACATTAACCTCTTTCAGATATGCAGAGCATCTACAAACCTACAGCCCATTTGCCACCATTTTGGGATTGCAATGGTATTTTTACTGCATCTTCTTCACAGAAGACTGAACCTTAACCAATCCCCCAGCTGACATCTAGCCTCTTCTGCCACCCTATTCCTTCATGTGACACAGATGTGGTACTGACTGAGAAGTCTTTGCACACAATATATCAGCTGGTGACAATCCATGTGCTGCCAACAGGACCCTGGAGCGGATAAGAATTTTCACTTTGGAAAGCTGTACAGAGAAAATTAAAAAGGCAGCAGGTTGTTAATGAACATTCACTAGTCTGTATCGGAAACAATTATTGTGGCTCCTTTAGGAGGGGGAGAAAAAAAAAAAAAAAAAAAAAAAAAGAATTTTGGAAGTTACTTCTACATTCCTTTTTGAGACACTTACCATTATACTGACATAAAATTACAGAGATATTACCAGCATCTCTAGTTGAACAAGATAAAGTGGCTTTCAGACAACTGCGCACATTGACTCCTGCACGTGAGAGGATTCCATGTTGCCTTATACAACCCCCTTCAGGAGTAATCCATGTCTCCTGTTGCATCATTGAACAAATTTCTGATTAAAAATAGACTCATTCACAAAAACAAAACAATCACATGACTTTCTCCTTCCTGATGCAGGATGTGCAATGCATTTAGTTAACTACACATCACATGGGGTAGCAGCATATACTCCTCTCATATGTCACATCTCCGATGTTTCATGAATGCATAAGCACTGACATTCCCCTGCTACAAGTGGCATCTACACGTGTTAAACTTTAGCTTCTGCAAGGAATCCAAGTACACATGAGAAGCTCATTCTATGCAATTTCTGTACAGTAACTGTAGAACACACCTTAAAGGGAACCTGAGGTGAAAGGATATGGAGGCTGACAGATTTTTTTTTTTAAACAATCCACATTGTGCGGCTGTCCTGTTGATCCACTGCAACGTTTAGCTATAGACCCTGAATAAGTATGCAGATCAGAGGGTTTTTTTTAGAAAAATCTGACTGTATTAGCTGCATGCTCGTTTCAGGTGTGCGATTCCGACAGTACTGTCAAGAATGACGAGCAGGACTGCCAGGCAACTAAAATTGTTTATAAGGGAATATAGCAGACCCCATATGTCTCACCTTAGGTTCCTTTTAAAGACTGAAGAAGTTTACTACAGAGATGACTAAACAAGTTTTCCATGCAGAACACTAGAAACAACCCCACAGAACACCCCTACATCTGTGAATGCTGGTACAACTTGTGACACCAGTGTCCGACTGGGAGCGCAGAGAAAATCCACTTGCTGGCCAAGCAGCAGTAATCCGGTATTGCTTCTCACAGTGAAGAATTGCTGCAGGTTTCTATTGGGAGCAGGTGGATTTCCTCAACATTCCCAGCTCCCAGTCCGACACTGTCACCACTGCCTACTTCAAAGGAGAACTGTAGTGAGAGTTATATGGAGGCTGCCATATTGATTCCCTTTTAAGCAATACCAGTTGCCTGGCTATCCTGCTGAGCCATTTGCCTGCAGAAGTGTAAGGGCTTGTTCTCACTTGAGCGAGAATCGCGCAATTCCCCCTCACTGCAAACCGCTAGCGGTTTTTAAAAACCGCTAGCCCATGTAACACTATGGCAGTGTTTTCCCTGCCGCGATTGCGGTTAGCGTTAACCGCAAACGTTACATGCAGCGGTTTGCCAGCATTTCCAAAGCGATCGCGATTAGCATGTATAGAACAGCAAATCGCGATCACTCCCAAAATGCTATGGTGTCCAGTGATTTTCCCAAGATTAACACAGAAAAATCACTCCCGCAAAACGCTAGCAGTAATAGCTACCGTTTTGCAGTTTTATGTGTGAATGGAGCCCAAATCACACCAGAAAACAAGCATGCAGCTAATCTTGTCAGATCTGACAAAAATGTCAGAAAAGCTGGATCTGCTGCATGCTTGTTCAGGGTCTAGGGCTAACAGTATTCGAGGCAGAGGACCCGCAGATTAGCCAGGCAACTGGTATTGCTTAAAGGGGAATGTATATGGCAGCCTCCATATACCTCACTATAGTTCTCCTTTCAAACAGGTGCACTTCTACTGGTAACAGAACAGCACATAGAAGATTTAAAGAGGAACTGTAGTAAAAAGAACGTTTAAAAAAAAAAAAAAAAAAGTTGTTTGCCCATTGTAAAATCTTTCTTCATCAGCATTCTGAAATGTATTACAGATGGTGGCATCTTTAGTCACTACCTGTGATAAATATATGAAGTGTTTGATGCTGAAACCAAGAAAATTATCCAAAAAGGTGGGTAAGCCTGCATTCTACTATAGGTCACTACAGTGCCTCTTTTTGTGCTATAGTAATTAACACATGCTTCTCTCTCTCTCTCCATATCAAGTCCCAGTTCAGGCAAAGCATTTTAAAGATTCTCATGGATTGACAGCTGCCTAAAAAGGCCTGACACTACTTATCCGCTTATACTACTTGTCAGCTGTCAGGGTCTGGAGGAAGCCCCAAGTATTTTTTTTCTTGCACCATAGGTCTGAACAGGGCTGTGGAGTCGGCCCAAAAATCCACCGACTCCGACTCCTCAGTTTAGGATTCCACCGACTCAGACTCCTCTAATTTGCATATTACAATTTTGTTGATTAAAAATATGCAACTTGAAATTCGTCTAACTGCCAACGCTTAGGAATTTTACAAGACAACTGAAGTGAGAAGGATATGTAGACTACTATATTTATTCCCTTTAGACTAAAACTAGTCCTTGGTAAGAGTACTTGTAAAAGGTACAAACCGGAACAAAGCATCTATCAGGCCCTAGGCAATGTAAGTGTGGGTACAAGTAAGAATGATGTGCAGGTACTCTGCAGGGAAATGAGGAGATTCTTCCTCTATTACACATTCTTCATGCACAATCTGAACAAGATTTATGGGTGACAGACAACACCTCTGTGTTCAATGTGCACAGCATTCTCAGTGGATTCCCTGCAGCTCTGTGGGGAGTGCATATCTAGAGTATAGTACTACTGTGTAACAAAGTAAACCTGAGACAGATGAAATTAAAGTTTTATACATACCTGGGGCTTCCTCCAGCCGCCTTCAGGATAATCAGTCCTTCGTTGTCCTCCTCCATCACCTGGATCTTCTGCTATGAGTCCAGGAGCATACTACACCTGTGCAGCACTATTGCGCAGGTGCAGAATGTTCCTGGCTGTGGGAGCGGCATGCGGCCGGACATCGCTGACTGGCTGAATTACCAGGACTCATAGCAGAAGATCCGGGTGGTGGAAGACAGCGAGGGACTGATAAGCCTGAAGGGGGCTGGAGGAAGCCCCAGGTATGTATAAAACTTTACTTTTCATCCGTCTCAGGTACCCTTTAATTTGTAGTCACCAAACCAAATGTTAACAACATATCAAATTATTTGATTTCATCAGCAAAGGGAGTGCATACATTTGCATAAATCAGCATCAGTGCAGAATTATTTCCATCTCATTGACCATCTCTATTAGTGACACAGCTACACATCAGGCTTTATTCTTACAGCATAGATGTTATTTAGTATATATAAAAGATTCCTATGTACACATCATATATACAGTCACAATTAGATATGTATATCTGACCTTAAAAATACAGGGACTGCTTTATCGAAGCAGCACAAGTAACTAATTTTGATTGGTTTATTTCATTTTTGTGGACTAAGCACAGCTATTACTGTATATATACACACATTTTTAATGACTATTATCTGAGAAATAGAACATTTTATCATATTTTCTATTTTAATTACAGTTACAAATTCATTAGGAGTCGGTGCATTTTTTCCCGACTCCAGGCACCCAAAATTGCCCGACTCCACAGCCCTGGGTCTGAACAAGTTCAACTATAGCATCACCTGAAACCGTCATGAAAGTTGTTTCAAGTGAGACACCACTAAAAGCTTGGTACACACCACCAACTTTAATTGGCGATCACTGACCAATTTTACTACCTCCATGTAGTATGAGGAGTTTACCTACACAAGCTGTTTATAGTAGTCAATATCTGTGGACCCTCTACTACATGGGAGGTGGAAAAATTGGCAAATCATTGGGCAATCAAAATTGAGGCTGGTTTCACACCAGGACGTTGCGTTTTAGGGGACGTTAAGGTCGCATAACGTGCCCCTAACGCAACGCCTGGTGCTCTCTGATGTGGACGTCAGAGTGAGCCGCGTTGTGCAGCTCACTCTGGCGTCCGTGATGCGTACTCTTGGACGCATGCGGCATCACGTGGTCCCGCCCGGCCAAATCGCCGCACAGAGCGTCCGCTCCAGGAAGTAAACACTGCACGTCACTGAGTGCAGTAAATATTAATTAGCCATGTGCCTGGCCGCTCTCCGCTCCTCCCCAACATTACTGAGCATGTGCAAGCAGTCTAACGCGGCTCTGCCGCTTATAAAGTACTGCATGCAGTACGTTGTCTTATGGCGCAGCGTTACTAAGTAACGCAACGTGGGCACTGTGAACAGCCCATTGATTTTTCATTGCGCCATCAGCAGAAGCCGGCACTAGAGGAGCAGTGAGAGGAGAGGTTTCTGATAGCCCTATATACAGGAAGTGGAGGGGGTGCATAGAGAAAGACACAGGAGGGCAGAGAGAGGAACAAACGGGGCACAAAGGGTAGACAAGGACACAGAGGAGCCGACTAAGACACTGGTGGGGACAGAGGATAACAATTGGGGGGAGGGGGAAGAGAAACTCTGCAAGACGCCCTTGAACCATGAGAGGGTTGTTGTACACGCATGATTGTCGGTTGAGGTGGCCTCAGCCAACTTATGTACGAGGCTTTAGAGGAGTGGGATTCAAACCAACACCACATATTTTCCACCAAAAACTGCTCTCAGGCAAATTGCGGTTGATATTGGGTTTACCATCTATGGCTGACTGCACAGAGTTCTCTTTAGGCCTGGTTCAGACAGGCGCCTGAACCTGCAGCTTGGTGTCTGTCAAATGCTTTTCTGCTACCAAGAAAGTGATATTCGGCATGTGTGTGGCATTTTGACCTCCACAAAGGAACACGAAGCGCCATAGTTAGCCAATACTGAAAACTATCGAAACAATGGGATCAAATGCAGTGTTTGCATAGACAGTAAACGACCATACTAATGGCTGTCCTTGATTTGATTGAATGCTTGAACAAGGAGCATTGTTTACCACCATGTAGACATCCATGTGAATCCTCTAGAGTAAAAAATAAAAGCCTACAGAAGCTCAGACTGTAGAAAAGTGTAGGACTGCCCTCAACTACAGTCACAGGATAATATCCAATTCCTCACACCCATTCACTGTCTGATGGTATGGTTTACATCTATGTGAATACTGACTTCTCCCGATAAACATGAGGAGAGGGGGTCGCCAACAAGAGGTAGAAATTTGTTTAGTCCACTAGATCACTGGTCCCCAACCCTGACCTCAGGGCCCACCAACAGTGCAGGTTTTGTGGAAATCCAGAGGTAGTTAGTTAATCAGCTCTGCTGAGACATTAATTACCTCACCTGTGATTTTGTGTGGTTTTCTGCAAAACATGTACTGTTGGTGGGCCTCGAGGACAGGGTTGGGGAACTGAACTATAACTCGATTCAAGTAAAAGTTATTTTTTTTATGGAAGGGAACTTTCCCAACAAGGCAAAAAGCTACAAGACATCTCCCAGAATGGAGGAAGGCACCAAGGGTCACCAAAACAAAATGTCACCATCACTAGATTCATACTACTCCATTGGTCCGGTGACAAAAGTAACATTTCACAATTCACTTGTACCCCTATTTTAGTACCAACAGGAACACCACAAGCAGAGATAATTAATCCTTCCCCAATGCTTTAAAATACTTAAATATACAGTATATTTTATAAGAGTTGTAACTAGACTAGCACCTATCCATTTTTTTTCCCCTGCATCTACCAGTATAAACATGACCTGCTCTGCACCCACCACGCAATATTTCCCTTACCTCATGCCTGCAAATAGACACATCATTAAACCAGGGCTGTGAAGTCGGAGCAATTTTGGGTACCAGGAGTCGGATGATTATTTTGTATCAAAGCCACAGCCTTGGTAAGTAATTGACTAAGGAGTCGAGGAGTCTGAGCCATTTTGGGTACCTGGAGTCGGAGGTTTCATAAACTGAGGAATCGGATGATTTTTGTACCAACTTCACAGCCCTGCATTAAACCCCCTTCCCTGTGCTACACATGTACCCACCCATTTTGCCAATGTACTCGAATGGAAGGGAACCCACTAGTGCGATTGCGGTTTATCGCAAGACATGCAGAATTTCTAGCACATTTGCACTCAATGTTATGTAAAGAAGCGTAAAAGTCCCTTTGAAAAGTGATTTTGCAGCGATTTGGGGGCAGAGCGATTTGAATTTTAAATAAACTTATACTTAGTGGGTGTCCCAATGTCTGGCTTCCATCTGTAGCCCCGCCCCTTAGCAGAAGAGGTCACTGGTGCTTCTCCGATTGGTCTTAGAGAAGCACCTATGACCTCTTCCATTGGAGGTGGAGCTACAGAGGGAAGCCAGATGGCATCAGGACACCTGGCAAGTATAATGAAAAGCTTATTTAAAATAAACAAAACCACCAAAACGCTAATTGGATATGCTGTACAGGGTTTCAAATTGGAGCAAAACGCATTCGCCCTAGCGCTGCATCGATTCCTAGTGGGTTCCAGCCCTAATAGACCTTTTCTGTTCACAGCATATATACCAAAAAGTTACTACCATGTACAAAAACAGTGAATAACCCCCAATTATTGGTAATCATTTTCATTGCTGGTTGCCATTAGTATGATCAGTTTGTGGAGCGATTTTCTCCCAAGCACGATAGCCATCCTGCTGAGTTTTCTGTGCGATTCAGCTCCTACACTTTGTACAGCAGTGAAGGAAAATTGCATAGCAATCGCACCGCTAAGCAGTGTTCCACACAAAATTAAGCAATTTCCTGCTCGGTTTCCCCCACCAGCGCAAAATTGCAAATGCAGCAACGTATTACGGCAAAAATGGCCTGTGGTGGAAACTGGAAAGAAACAGTTGCATCGAAGTGCGATTGCATTTCCTAGTGGAAAAGAGCCCTTCATGTGAACAGATCAGATAGTGATAAAGGCTTAAAATGCAGTCAACGGAAAAACCAGACAGATATTGTGAGTACACAAGATTCAGATAAAACATCTTGGAAATGGTGTCCAATGTGCACAGTTATCTATATTGTTACCAAAGTTCAAAGTATAAGCCTGTAAAGGATTATACAACGGCTACACAATATTTTTAACAGCAGCATTCACTTTGCAATAAATCCACACCTGTAAAGGCGGCCATACAATTGGGCCTCATTCACATTGGGCAACGCAGATGGCCGTGCGTTAGGAACACAACGCACACATGCCATCTGCGTTGCAGTGCATTGTGCCGCTGTCATTACAGTGAATGGGTTCAGCGATGTGATTTGCCAAAAATGCATGCAGCAGTGTAATAGCACATCTCACTGCTGCGCAGCATGCATAGTCTGAACATCACAAGTGCTGAATATGCACTTCTAATGTTTTTACTGATCGCACACCATACATGCACAGGGAAAGTGTACAGTGTGAACAAGGCCTTATAGATGGCCAGATTCAACCACCAGACCTGTCAGATTAAATGTGGCAGGGATCTATCTGAGCTCTGCCACACTAGTAGGAACTACTCTATTTAAACACAAAAAAACCACCTACTATCAAACCACAACCGTTCAATGACGTGCAACACTATGAGCCATTGATATTCTCTCCTGCTCTCAACCCACCACCAATCGATCCCTTACAGCCAGAGCAAATTGACCAATTTAATTGATTTCGGGGAGAAAACAAAAATCTAAACCATTTACATTTGAACAAGTTACTCACTGCATTAATTCAATCAGTGATCAATTCAGACAGATATTGATTGGGGAGGGGGATCAATAAGGGAATGGCCACCTTAAGATATTTCTTCATAAAGATGTCAAAAGAAAAAAAGGGGAAAAAAAAAAATATGGAAAACCCAGAAACACACACAGACACTTCAACTAAACTATTTTCCCTCCAACAATGAATGAAAGAATGCTGCAATAACACAGCAGCACAGCTGATAAAACTGAGAGAATCCAGAGCACTATAATCTATTTATTGGGCAAACATACAGATTGGGAAGTCAGAAGCCTGCAGTATAGACAGGGGTCCTGTCTGCAGTAAATACAGGGGTCGTGCGTGTTAGTTTGTGTTTACCCAGAGCCATGCATGGGAGTCCAGCATCTGCCCCGCTTCCCAGAGGGAAAAAGTAAGCGACAGTAAACTGTAGTTTTCCAGTGACAGCTCGCCACATTTACCTTTTGCACTTGTTGCTTCATAATGACGGGGACCAGAAAGACCAAAACTGCCCCAAACGCTACAAGCAGCAGGCCGATCACTCCCAGGATGATGGACTTCTTATTGTTGGAGATGGACATGGCTCACAGCGTGCGGGTAGCCGGCTGCCCAGCTCAGATGAACGCAATCCTCCAGCAGCACCGGAGACATCCTTCGATCGAGTTTTATTCTGAGGGGCAGGTAAAGGACCGCCCTAAACTAGCTTACCCAAACTCACCCCACTCCGAAGCGTCCGCATGTCAGGCAGGGCTGGCTCCACCCGGCAGGAGGAGGCTCCTCTACCCGCCCTGCTGCTGCATGTAAACACTCCCTGTGACATGAGATGAGTTGGGACAACTGTTGCTTCTGCTACATTCTAGCTGCAATGTGTAATCTCATGTGTTTAATGTGTGTAGCTGCTGCTCACTAGTCCTGTGCTAGTATGTAGCTGCTGTTCACCAGTTCTATTCAATCTCCCTGTGCTAATGTGTGTAGCTGCTCACTAGTCCTCACTGTGCTAATGTGTCTAGCTGTTCACCAGTTCTATCTCCCTGTGCTAATGTGTCTAGCTGCTCACTAGTCCTCACTGTGCTAATGTGTCTAGCTGTTCACCAGTTCTATCTCCCTGTGCTAATGTGTCTAGCTGCTCACTAGTCCTCACTGTGCTAATGTGTCTAGCTACTCACTAGTCCTAACTCTTCACTAGTCCTAACTCCCTGTACTGCTCACTAGTTCTCTCTGTGCTAATTTGTCTAGCTGCTCACTAGTCCTCACTGTGCTAATGTGTCTATCTGCTCTCTAATCATCTCTCCATGTACTAATGTATCTAGCTGCTCACTAGTGCTCTCTCCCTGTGCTAATGTATCTAGCAATTCACCAGTGGCATAGCTAGACATTATGGGGCCCCATAGTAAAAAATATCATGGGGTCATAAGATGTAGGCATTCTTGAGAAATGCCTCTATCCAGTATTTCTGAGTTAATTGAACGATTTAAATTCTCATGTGATCTACAGTGCATATAGTCCAAGGGCACTTAATAGTGTGGAGGAACACAAGAAAGTTAGTGAATATGTCAAGTACCACCTGGGGCCTCCTCTGCTCCAGGGCCTTAATAGCAGTTACTATGGCTACTATTGCTATGCCCTTGCTGCTCACTAGTCCTCTCTGACTGTGCTAATGTGTCTAGCTGTTCACAAGTCCTCTCTCCCTGTGCTGCTCACTAGTCCTCTCTGTGCTAATGTGTCTAGCTGCTCACTAGTCCTCCCTCCCTGTGCTGCTCACTAGTCCTCCCTCCCTGTGCTGCTCACCAGTCCTCTCTCCTTGTGCTGTTTACAAGTCCTCTCTCCCTGTGCTGCGCACTAGTCCTCTCTGTGCTTATGTGTCTAGCTGCTCACTAGTCCACTTTCCTTGTGCTGCTCACAAGTCCTCTCTCCCTGTGCTGTGCACTAGTCCTCTCTGTGCTTATGTGGCTAGCTGCTCACTAGCCCTCTCTCCTTGTGCTGCTCACAAGTCCTCTCTCCCTGTGCTGTGCACTAGTCCTCTCTGTGCTTATGTCTCTCTAGCTGCTCACTAGTCCTCTCTCCCTGTGCTGTGCACTAGTCCTCTCTGTGCTTATGTCTCTCTAGCTGCTCACTAGTCCTCTCTCCCTGTGCTGCTCACTAGTCCTCTCTCCCTGTGCTGCTCACTAGTCCTCTCTCCCTGTGCTACTCACAAGTCCTCTGTGTGCTAATGTCTCAGTGTTCACCAGGGCCGGGCCGAGGCATAGGCTGGAGAGGCTCCAGCCTCAGGGCGCAGTGTAGGAGGGGGCGCAGAATTCATTCAGCTGTCATTCCTACTTGTGTTTGAAGCAGAAAGAAATAAGAAATGGGGATACATGGCAGTGATTGCAAGCCAGATAATTAGATATTAAGGTGTTGGGGAGGTTGTGGGCCCTGTGGCGCCTCTTAGTCTAATAGCAATCAGTGTTTGATGGCTCGGGTGGCAGGGATGGAGGGGCGCACTTTGGTGTCTCAGCCTTGGGTGCTGGAGGACCTTGTCCCGGCTCTGGTGTTCACTAATCCTTTCTTACTGTGTGCCAGGGCATCATTTTACATGAACATTACTAGTGATGTAACTCAAGTTGTATGTCATTTAGATTCTTTGCAGAATGGATCAGATATGAATAGCATTACCCCCAATTCCTTTAACTCCTCCAATTCCTTTAAATGCCCCCAATTCCTCAAATGAGGCTTGTGTTATAGTTAGTTGTATGTAGTATGCGTGATCATGAAAAAGTGATTTATCTTTTTAGTTGCTGAGTGGGTTTTTTTAAGTAAAAGCCTGAGACTTCGATATTGGCATCCTTCTTCTGCTATATTACAAAGTATAAAACCACTGAGAAGCAGAGGTATTAGGATTTTTGCAGCGGCCGTCGAAATATAAAAAACAAGCCATTTCTGAGTTAGGAAAGCTAAACTATTTTGGCACACTTTGTTATGCAATTCCACAACGTCATCACCAAATACAAAAACAAAGGTTCAATGTTCCGCAGTCCAAAACTAGAGAACTTTGCCTGTCTGGCAACAGCCAACAGGAAGCTATCCATAGACTCCAGTGGAACAGCGCCGCATAGTGGCCATTGTTCAAATAACAAATACCATGAACCGCTAGGTTTTAATTTTGAACAAAGGCAGGTTTATTTAACGTAAGCTATAGAGCAGACATGGAATTTTGAGAAGGTGAAGTTGGGAGAGCTGTATGCATGGAATAAAACAAGAAAACGGTCACAACAAGACTTGAATTCCATGGAGCAGGAGTCTGAACAATCATTTTATAACAAGGAAAATATGGCAAATGTGTGTTTTCCTTGAAGAAAAGCTTTAATCACTTCTGGAAATATCCCAAATTAATTTTTTAGCCTCGGTCGAGCTGAATGAAACTGCTAGTACTTTGGACAGCTCACAAAAGATCAAACAGTACAAAAAAATACAGTAGTAAAAAATACATTCAGAATCAGCTCCAAGAATATGTAAAATAGTTGGTAAGGTGGAGAAAACTCTGAAAGTGGACAATCATTTTTTCAGGGAGGGTTCACACTACATCTGTCAAAAATAACTCCGGGTTTCTGTGGATGATTTCTTTGTTCGTAATGCACGTTTTTATTGCATGTGATGTTCATAGGCAGCTGACTGGCGGCAATACCTATCGGTGTGCGATGTTATGCTGCCTGCCGGGGACGCAAGTTAACCAGAGCATTAATTAACATGGAGGCTAGGTTCACAGCGGTCAGTTGCATTATGTGTGCATTATAATAAATGTGAACAGCAACGGAGACTGGACATAGACTTTACAGCAGGGGTCTCAAACTCAATTTACCTGGGGGCCGCAGGAGGCAAAGTCAGGATGAGGCTGGGCCGCATAAGGGATTTCACACAAAAAACTCCTCAAATGTCATTATTAAGAGTTTTACTTATTTCTTCTGAACATGAAGTGTCCTACCTTATAGTTCGCTTCAGTGCTCTCATTACAAGTAATCCGCCGTGTCCCCGCCGCAAAACGAGGGCTGCAGAGCCTCCAAATCGCCCGGGGAGCATTCCGCCGGCATTTTCTGGAAGGGGCAGAGCTTTCAGCTTCAGCTCTGCCCCTCCTGACGTCAATCGTGGCGGATCGCTGCCTCTGCCCGCCCCTCTCACTCTTCCTTCACAGAGAGGGGCGGGGAGAGGCGGCGATCCGTGCGGCGATTGACGTCAGGAGGGGCAGAGCTACAGCTGGAAGCTCTGCCCCTCAGCGCAGTCGTGGATGTTTGCCCGGGGGATTTGGGGGCTCTGCAGCCCTCGTTTAGCGGCCGGGATGCAGCGGATTACTTGGGAGCACTGAAGCGAACTATAAGGTAAAATAGTTCGCTTCCGTGTCTCTTTTGCTTTTGCCGGCGCGGGCCACAAAATATTGTACCGAGGGCCGCAAATGGCCCGCGGGCCGCGAGTTTGAGACCCCTGCTTTACAGGGACCCTGAGCAGAGGCATACAATTAAAATGCTTCCTCCAGCCCCCCGTAGCCCATGAGGTCTCCCGGCATCACCTGGGTCCCTTCCGTGGTCCCGCTGGCAGCTCCGGTAATCCGGCGACTTCGGCTGGAGTTGCATATGCACGGCTTGTGCGCGCACTCTAAAGACTGAACAGCGCAGGACGCTTACAGCGACCAGCGTGATAAAATAGCTGGATTAATGGAGCTGCCAGTGGGACCGCGGAAGAGCAAAGGATGTCGGGATACCTCATGGGCTGGGGGGGGGGGGGGGGCGCTAGAGGAAGCCTCAGGTAAGTCCAGATTTTAATTTTATACCTCTGCTCAGGGTCCCTGTAAAGCAAGTCTGAAGCCAAAAATAAAAACAGATACCTAAGGAGGAGGGGAGGCTTTGGGTCCTACAGAGCCTTCCTATTCCTCTCCTCATCCTCTCGTTCCCCCACAGGCTCCTCTGTTTAAATCTCTTGCCGCAGGATGCCTCGGCAGTTTTCGAGTGCCCGAGTGCTCCAGAAGGTGGGTGGCCCTGTACTGTGCAGGGTGGGCGCTTGCGCAGTATGGAGCAGCCTGTCTTCGGAAGCCCGAGTGCTCCTGAAGATGGGTGGCTCTGTACTGCGCATGGGTGCAGTACGGAGCCCTCCCCCCCCCCCCCCTTCTTTGGAAGCCCGAGTGCTCCCGAAGACTTCTGAAGCCCACGAGCAGCGGAAGAGAGCAGTCTCCGACCCATGGGTTAGAGACTGCAAGCGGGGAGGCCAGTGCACAAGCAGCGAGACAAGGTAAGTATGGTTTTTTTTTTTTATATGTGGTTTTAAGGTGCGTACACATGCACTACATCCGGCAACGATGAGTCTTTCAGACCCTCCTGCTGGGCGGACGTTCATCCGACAGTAGTGCGTGTGTACGCACTGTCGACGGACTGATAAGGCTGTTTCTGAATGATCCGCTGAGTACACACGCACTACTGTTGGCTGAACGTCCGCCCAGTGGGAGGGTCCGGCGGACCCGTCGTTGCCGACGATAGTGCATGTGTATGCACCTTTAGACTCCCTTTAATACAAAACCTGCATGAAGCGAGTTAGAATAACGTATTCCGTTACAATGCAGTACTGTGAACAGGCCCATAGAATAGTATGGGCAGTAAATTGTAATGCAGAATTATTATTCTTCAATGCAACTGACCACTGCGAACAGGGCCAGACTGTCATATCTACTGCAATTCTGCATGCAGGGAAACCACGTGTGACAACCTCAAGTGTGACCCCTGCCTTACAAAGTTATTGTAAGCAATGCATCTGGCAGCTCTCAAGAATACCCTAAAAAAGGAACTCCTTTCCATACTACTTCGAAAGAAGTATCTCTCAAAATGAAAAGAGCTATGAACACAAAAGTATGTATATGGTATGGCCAGTATTCGAAGTTGGCAACTTCAGGATCTGGCTCGCCAATGTGCGAAGTGGCCAGCTTATGAGGTCAATATGCAAACAACTTGTGTTTAAAGAGGAACTGTAGTGAAAATAACATAATAAATAAAAGTGCCTATTTTTTTCTTTACAATATTCATTTATAAATTATTTAGTCAGTGTTTGCCCATTGTAAAATCTTTTCTCTCCCTGATTTGCATTCTGAAGTGTATCGCTTGTGGTGACATCTTTAGTTCTGCCAGGTGATCATTACGGAATGTCCGTTACTGAGTTGGAAAAATACGTTATTTCCGTTAATGCAATGAGGTTTAAAGTCAGCATACTGTCCAGACAGGTCCTGACATCACACTGTGGGAGGGGTTTCATCACTAGAGATGGCCCGAACGGTTCGACCGCGAACTTATTCGCGCAAACTTCGGTGGTTCGCGTTCGCAACGAACACGAACTTTATGGCGGTTCAACCCGCCCCCTATACTACCTCATTAGGGTCAACTTTGACCCTATACATCACAGTCAGCAGGCACAGGGTAGCCAATCAGGCTACACTCCCTCCTGAAACCCCACCCCCCTTATAAAAAAAGCAGGCAGCATCAGCCATTTCACTCGTGTGGCTGCAGTAATTGGAGAAGGGAGAGGTGCTGCAGAGACATTAGGGAAAACTTAGTTTGGCTACAGTTAGGCTTGTTAGGTTGCTCTTTCTTGCTGATACTTATTGCTAAAAAGCACTCCTCATCCTCAATAGAGATGGCGAACCCCTCACACTGTACTACTTCCGGGTCGCTATGACCCGTAGTAGTACAGCTGCGCTGGGCCGGCGTTGCGCGTCCTTGATCGCGCGCCTGTTGCTGGGAACTTTCTGCCCATGTGCGTGACGTCATGAGTGATGTCACGCTCATGCGCAGAGAGTGACCAGCAACCGGCGTGTGATCAAAGACGCGCACTGCAGGCCCAGCGCAGCCATACTACTACGGGTCATAGCGACCCGGAAGTAGTACGGCCACTTAGATATTCGCGGGCGATCTGTTCGCTCACATCTCTAATCCTCAACAGCTCTTTTGTGATCTATTTTTTTTGTGTGTGTCCCACAGACACTTGTGTTGCATATACAGCCCTGTCAGTCAGTCGCAGCTGCTGGTGGGACCTTGGCCCCTTGGTAATTCCTACTGTGCCACTGCCAAGCCCAGCACAATCAGTGACTACCTGTGTGTGTGACAGCTGCACATTTTTAATACCCATCACTGCATATACCTACCTACCTACAGTACATGACCGCACGCAGTGTCACTGCACCTGTTCACGGTACCTGTGTGTGTGTGACAGGTGCACATTTGTAATACCCATCACTGCATATACCCACCTGTTGTTCAGTTCACCCGCCCACCTATGTGAGCGCATGCAGTATGATATTTAATACCACCAGTCACTGTACCTGTTCACGGTACGTGTGTGTGTGTGTGTGTGTGTGTGTGTGTGTGTGTGTGTGTGTGTGTGTGTGTGTCAGCTGCACATTTGTAATAACCATCACTGCATATACCTACCTATTGTTCAGTGCACCCACCCACCCACCTACGTGACCGCACACAGTGTCACTGCACCTGTTCACGGTTCGTGTGTTTGTGATAGCTGCACATTTGTAATACCCATCACTGCATATACCTACCTGTTCGTCAGTGCATCCAGCTACCTACCTGAGCGCACGCAGTGTCACTGCACCTGTTCACGATACCTGTGTGAGTGACAGCTGCAAATTTGTAATACCAGTCATTGCATAATTGTTCACAGTACCTGTGTGACCACACGCTATATAATATACCACTCCGTGCATACCTGTTAACTGCACCTGTGTGACAGCTGCACATTGTATTGTAATACCAGTCACAGCATACCTTTCACTGCACCTGTGTGACTGCACATTGTATTGAGATACTCACTTCCCAAACAGTTCTCTGCTGCTTATATAAAGCCTGCAGGCTGCTTGTAAGCCAACTGTTTGGGAAGTGAGTATCTCCTGTGTGTTTGGTAAGTCTCAGAGCAGTTGGGGACAGGCTCCTGGGTGTGGCAGATCCAGGGCTTGGCTGCGCTCACATATGGTGTTGCATGCTGGTTCTGGGGCCCCCGGGCAGTGAGAGTTCCTGGAGCCCCAGGCTGGCTTGTGCACCATTATTGTTTTTAATTTTATTGTAGATTCCCATGCAGTTTAGTTAGGAGGGGGGCAGATGAGAGGGTATATCCTGCACGCTGGTGCCCCCTGCTGGCCATATAGCCATTGTCTATATGCAACTGAAACCCTCTCCAATGACTAGCTGAGTAGCTCAGCTTCTGTTTGAATTAATCTCTGCAGACTAGGTGTAATGTGTATGTGCACTTCTTGATTGGCTTACAAGCAGCCTGCAGGCTTTATATAAGCAGCAGAGAACTGTTTAGGAAGTGAGTATCTCCTGTGTGTTTGGTAAGTCTCAGAGCAGTTGGGGACAGGCTCCTGGGTGTGGCAGATCCAGGGCTTAGCTGCGCTCACATATGGTGTTGCATGCTGGTTCTGGGGCCCTGGGCAGTGAGAGTTCCTGGGGCCCCAGGCTGGCTTGTGCACCATTATTGTTTTTAATTTTTTTCACATTGTATTAGTCAAGTCAGTGTATACCTTTCACTTCATCCCCCCAATATGGGCAAAACAGGCAGAGGCAGGACACCTGGCAGGTCTGTTCGAGGTCGTGCTGTCATGATTTCATGCTGCCCTGGACCAAAGTACAGTGTTCAGAAGGTGCGTGCCATCAACCACCAAGATTGTCAGAACATAGTTGACTATTTAACATAGAACACCTCATCTTCCTCAGCTTCCGCACAGAACTGTGACATATCTTCCTTCTCCTGCTGTGATTCTGGCACCCCACTTAACACTCAGCCACCACCACCAAAGTCCCATCATCCCAGGGCTCAGCGGTGTGGAAAATGTTTTGTGTGTCTGCCTCAGATGAGAGCAATGCCATCTGTACTTTCTGCCACCAAAAATTGAGCTGTGGAAAGACCAAGACCCGCGTAGGGACAACTTCCTTACGAAGGTACATGATGACAAAGCACAAACTGCAATGGGATGACCACCTGAGGAAAAGCAGCATACAAAAGCAAAGCCACACACCTCAGTGGAAGATACCAGTCCGCAATTATTTATCAAAAAAGGTGATACCCAAACTGTACCGTGATGTTGAAAGGCAAGAGGTGTCATCTCTGGCACACAGCGTTGGGTCAAGGGTCCATCTGACCACATGGTCTGCAAAGCACGGTCAGGCCTGCCCGAAGACTAAGTCAGTCCTCACACACATCATCTCTGCCTGCACGCCGTGTGACTGCCTGCCCCAAGGCTAAGTCGCTCCCCACACAGCATCTCTGCCTGCAGGCCGCTTGACTGACTTCTCCGCCACCACCAACAGGGTCCAGGACTCCAGGCGGATTCCTGAATTTGTAAGGCCGCTGCTAGCAGCGGCCGCTATAATAATTTTTCTAGTGCATGCCTGCCTAATTTTTCTGGCTGCACTGCAGCTGCAACAACAAAACAAAAGGCATGTACATGTGTCAATTCCCCTTCGTGATCGTTACCTTGCCGCGGTGAAGGGGCTTGAGTACCACAATGAAGCAATGACCGACGGCTGTATGAGTGTCTCGGGGGGGGGGGGGGGTAGGGGTCACATCCAAAATAATAAGGTCGTTGCTTCATTGTGGACAGAGCAAATTTGATCAGCTGGACAGTCACTGTTGTTCTGTCATTGAGCTACCTCAGCTTGGCGACCATATGGGCTTGAAAACTGCCATGGCCTTCACTCTGGCCATGGTGCGCACCAGTCCAGCACGGCCGTCACTACACAAACAGCTGTGTGCGGTGCGTTACACAGTGAGTTTGGTCTGTCAGTGTGAAGCAGTACTCTAATTACACTCACTGGTTGATGTATACACATGCAAGATGTTTTAAAGCGCTTTAGGCCTCCAATTTAGCATGCAATGTAATTTCTGCCCTTAAAACGCTGCTTTGCTTCAAATCCAGATTTTCCCCCGGGACTTTTGGCGTGTATCCCACTCCTCCATGCAAAAGCTCAGATGTTAGACCCCTTGAAACATCTTTTCCATCACTTTTGTGGCCAGCATAAATGTTTCTAATTTTCGAAGTTCGCCTCCGCATTGAAGTCTATTGAGGTTCGCAAACCGAAAATCAGAGGTTCGAGCCATCTCTATTCATCACAATATCAGAAAAACAGCCCCCCTTTTTTTTACCCCTGTGGCTGGATAGTGTAATGGTTAAGGGCTGTGCCTGGTTAAGGGCTCTGCCTCTGACACAGGAGACCTGGGTTCGAAACTCGTCTCTGTCTGTTCAGTAAGCCAGCACCTATTCAGTAGGAGACCTTAGGCAAGTCTCCCTAACACTGCTACTGCCTATAGAGCGCATCCTAGTGGCTGCAGCTCTGGCGCTTTGAGTCCGTCAGGAGAAAAGCGCGATATAAATGTTATTTTTTTATTTGAGAAACGGTAACGATTTCTCATGGAAAAGAGGGTATCAGCTACTGATTGGAAAGAAGTTCAATCCTTGGGTTTCTCTTGAACTTCCATTTTTTGACCTGGACCAGGATACAAAAAACTCAGCAAGCCAAGTGCAGAAGAAAGCTTTCCTGTAGCAGTGGCGGCAAGAAAGGTTCAGTGGACAGGGGAGCCAGTGCAGAAGACATGATGTGCAGGGCCCAGTATTGGGTTTCAAGAACCTCTGTCCTAACCACAGCTCTCTCTGTGTTCTCTCACCTCTGTTCCCTTGCAGTTTCCACCTCCTCCCCCACGTGTCCTCTGTTCTCCTCCTGCTTTAGACGTCCCCCATCCAGATTTCACCTTTGTCAGCAGGACTTCTGGTCTCCGCTTTTAACATTCGGTCTTCAGGGTTTCTCTCAGCTGACTCCTTTTGCTGCCACTCTGGTAAAGGCTTCGGGATGTCGGTCCTGTCATTTCACGTTCTGGCCGGCCAAAGTCTAAAAACACACATTGAACATAAGTGTGTTTGCATATTGGCTGGCCACTTTGCATATTGGCCAGAAAGATCACTAAGTGCCCAGAATTCGAGTTCTGGCCATAGCATACTGAATATGCACATGGGTCACGGCTACATGTGACTAATGAGATGCTTTTTTCTGACTTTATTCAAATGTTGTTGCAGTTGTAAGCAGCTTTACTGGACCAGTTTAATCACATCTTTAAAAAAGTACAAGTTATTTATCAATATCATCTCTAATGACAGCTTCCAAGACAAAATCCATCTCCTAATGTTATTGTAGAACTGGCCTAACAGAACACTATGGGCCATATGCAATTCACTTTTTCACCTTCGTTTTCTCCTACGAGAACATTTTTCATGTTCGATTAAATAATATTTTAGCACTTCGCAATGGAAAAAAATATCAAAAAGTAGGTAAAAGTACTATCAAAATTATTTTGAGCATTTTTTTTTTGCTTGTTGATGGTTTAAAAGTCATCTTATTGACAACTTTCAAAATATCACCTAGGAGAAAACTCAGGTGAAAAATGGAATTGCATATGGGCCCATATGCAGTGAACAATAGTGTAGATTTTTATTAGAAAAATATTATTTACAATTATAATACAAATAAATAAATAAAATAATTTGATCAATTAATCATACCAACTGTAACAAAAAACAAGATCAAAGAAACAAGAAAAAACAATCAATTCTGCATATATATGCACAAACAAAAGCAGGACTTCTATGTCCAAAAACAACAAAATCAACATAACATTATAATACAATATTAATCTGTTATGAAGACCTGAGCAGAAGAATGCTCAAACATACCACCGATTCAAACAACGAGACATGACTAAACAACACAGACCCAACACCTGAACGTATGCAACAAATAACAATAACCAACACCACACAATACCTGACATCACCTAACAACAATCATACAACAACAATCATACAAAATAAATGCACCAACACTTACAATCAAACTACCACATATTCAGGAAAAGGGCAAGTGTACACATATGACATACAACCCTCATCTCCAATACAATAAGAATAAGCTGAAAGGAAAACACCTCCAGTATGTCTGCGGCCAGTCATTTACAAAAAATGTAGAAAAAGTTTCAAAATCTAAGTAGTCTGTGATGAGAAATAGAAAGCTCACCCAGAAGAGACGTCAATAGGCTAAGGAGGCCTGATGTTCTGCCAGGCAAGAACCCAGGCACCTCTGCCCATCCTACGCCTCTCCAAGCACCGAATCCTAGAAACCTCACCCAGAATACTGTTCACCACCACCTGAACAGGGAGGAATTTCTGCCTAATTCAGAGCTGACACCGTGCTAACCATGTGTGATGTCTGACAGCTAAACAAACTAAATACAAAGTGCACAAATCAAAACCCTGGCGACGTTTGAATGCTCCGTATGCCCACTCAGCATAACTCAGATGCGCCAGGAAAGGAATACCTAGGCTCCCACCCACCTGTTTACATACTTCCACATTAAAGGGGCAGTGAAGCAAAAAGTGGTCCATGGACTCCTCAGCACCACCACACTCCTCACGAGGACATCCACGTGCTTCCACCTTTAGACATTTCACGTTACCCTTAACGTAAAGTTTGCCTTGAAAGGAGAGCCAAGCAATGTCCCACAATTTGTTGGGAATCCGCGGCGAATTAATGAGCCGCAAACCCTCCTCCAGATGCGTGCTTGGGCAATCTCTCAAGTACAGTGAGTCATGAAAGTGTGAGTCTACCACCCGGACCGTGAGGGCACGCCTCCCGACCGATTTGATATCCTCCACAGTCAATCCCCACTGCCTTAGCTTTCTCAGACACGGGGCAACATAGGCCAGAAGATAGTCACGACGCGATGCCAAACTCTTCACTGGACCACTACTTTCCCAACTCGTGAGAGAAGTCCCAAACCAGTCACGAAAAATGCCCACCCAGTCAGGCGGGTTCTCTGAAAGCATGTTACCAAGATTATGTTTGATAAAAAGCAGAGAAAAGAAAACAATCGGGTTGACCATACCTAAGCCACCCTCCTGCCTGACTTTGTAGGTAACGTTTCTGCGCACAATGTTGTTTAACCTGTTTTTCCAGAGCATCTGGAAAAACAGGTCGCATATCCTCGAATACAGGGATTGAGGCAAAATTGCAACATAGCTAACATATAACAGTATTGGTACCAGATGGCTCTTGATCAGATCAACCCTTTCTCTGAAGGTCAGATGCCAACCTTTCCAGCGAGCCACCTTAGCGCCAACATCATTTAGTCTACAAACCCAATTTTGATGGCCGTAATCACCAGGACTGAATTCGATGCCAAGGATCTTAATTTTCGGTTAGGGTACAGGAAAGGAGCCAGGAAGTACAAAGCTCTCTCCATCTTTTCCCATCCAGAAAATTTCACACTTGTCCTGATTGACCTGTGATCCTGATGCTTCTGAGTACCTGGCAATCTCCGAGACAACCACCTTTGCCTCCTCTGTCCCAGAGACTATCACAGTTACATCATCGGCATAGGCCACTACCTTGAAGGATGAGACACCAGGGATGCCCGCAGGAACTCCACTGAGCATGCTGTTCTCTAGCCTCCTCACAAAGGGGTCGATCGCAAACACGTACAGGAGGGAGCTCAAAGGGCAACCCTGACGGACACCAGAACTTACTTCAAAAGGTTTGCCAACCCAACCATTGACAAGCCTGAAACTCTCTGCCCCTTTGTACAATGTACGGAGCCAATCAACAAAACCACCCTGTAGACCATAAACGCAAAGTAACTGCCACAGGTACTCATGGTTGACCCAATCAAAAGCCTTGGACTGGTCCAATGCCAGCAAGTACTTTCCCCAACCCTCAGCCCTGCACCGTTCCAAGACTTCCCGGACAGCTAACAACGCTGAGAAAGTGCCTTTACCCGGAACTGAGAAGTGCTGATGGCGAGAAAGCATACATGTTGCCTGAGTCAGACGCCAGAACAAAATTTTTGCCAAAATCTTCCTGTCGACGTTGAGAAGGCTGATGGGACGCCAATTCTCAATCATCTCAGGATCTTTACCTTTTGACAGAAGGATCACAGCCGATTGCCTCATGGACGATGGTAACACACCCTCAGCAAGGCAATGATTAAAAACATCTGCCAATTGAGGTGCCAGAAATGACTTGAAAGTCTTGTAAAATTCAGCCGTCAAGCCATCTGGACCAGGGGTCTTTTTAGGTGTAAGGCTATCAATAGCTCTTAGTACTTCCTCGGTAGTGATTACCTCTGTCAAATTTATGCCAGAAACATCAACATCATCAAGACCTGGTGTAGAGACCAGAAAATCTTTTATCCTTGCTTGATCAAGTGACTTTCTCCCAAGCAAATCAGCATAAAAACCTCTAGCAATGGACAGGATTCCCAGCCTGGACTTTGCTACAAATCCTGAACCATCTTTGAGACCAATGACCGTTTTAAGCGCTGCGCCTTGTCTGCAGTTCTGGTAGGGATCAGGCGAGTGGTATTTGCCATAATCCCTTTCCAGACACAGAGAGGACAGCCGGTCATACTGCTGCTGCTTGAGTTGAGTCTTGACCTCAGAGATCTCCCCCTGATCTCCGCCTTCCGAAACAAGGACTTCAAGTCTTCTTCTCAGTCGTTGGTAAGCAACATATCTACCAACGTGTTTTTTCTTGGCTAGGCCCTTGAAGAGTCCAACAACCCGCTTTTTGACTACCTCCCACCACTCTGACCTGTTGCCAAAGCAGTCCAGGATGGTAACCTGCGCCTGAAAAAATTCCTCAACAGATTGTCTTATACTCTCCTCCAGCAATAGAGTTGAATTAAGTCTCCAGATACCCCTACCCCTGGGAGGAGCATCCGAAACATTCAAGTCCACCGACAGAATACAGTGATCAGAGAATTCTACCGCCTGTACCCTAGGGGACGAGGTAGCAAGACTCTCTGTAACAAAAAACCTGTCTATTCTACTCTGACTAGTACCTCTAGAAAAAGTAAACCCAGTGAGGTTTGGTGAATGTCGAACGTGAACATCCACCAAACCAGCCTCACTAACTATTCTATTTAATGAAATACTATCGCAACCCAGCCGAGTATTGGCACCTCTCCTGTCCATTGACCTGACAATGGTGTTAAAATCACCACCAAATACTACATGCCGGGTTGTAAAAAGGAAAGGCCTGATCGCTGTAAAAAGGCATTTTCTCTCCCATTTGGATTGGGGGCCATAGATGTTAATTAGCCTGAGGTCCTGCCCCTTCACAACGACGTCTTGGACCAGACATCTCCCCATTTCTATCTCAAACACTCGCCGGCAAGTTACTGAACCAGTTCTAAAAAGTACTGCCACACCACTGTAAGGCTCAGCCGCAAGAGACCAATAACTCGGACCAGATCTCCAGTCCCTCTTGGCCAGGTGGATATCAGCCAAAGAGGTGAGCCTAGTCTCTTGCAAAAACAAAATGTCAGCATCAAAACGGCTGAGAAAAAATAAGGCTAACTCACGAGCTCTTACTGATTTTATGCTGGCAACATTAATGGTCGCCAGCTTTAGTGGTGGGAGAACAGCCATTTGAGTGTTAAAAATAGAATCCCTCCAACTTACTTCACAAAGGACAAAAAGAAATAAAAGAACACAAGACAGAGACAACATTAGGATGCATTCTTCTGCCCAGAGTCTGCTGTGTCCATGACCTCCTCAGAGGATGGATCTTCCTGCTCGTTTTGCAGAGTACTAAACCTGTTGGACAAATGGATGTCCTGTCTTTTAACAGTGGTCTCATACTGCTTCTGTAATCGCCTCTCCTTAAGGGTTTTAGGTTTATGTTTCTTCACATAACGAAGCCTATTTTCCAGATAAATCAGTTCATCTGGAGGTAGATCATCCCACTCAACCGACATCATCGGCTCTCTCTCTATTGAGGGAGGGACCACAGATGTCTCAGAAAGTAACATTGGGGAGGGGGGATTAGACAAAGGGACGGGGACGGGAGGTTCATCAGGAGGGACAGGAGGGAGGGCAGAAGGAGGAGAGATAACAGGAGGGGAGGGTGAGGGAGGAGTTGTAGAGGAAACAGTTGGAGAGGGAGAAGAAGGTTTGGGACTTGGCCCAGGTTTTGAAATTGACTGGGCCAGTGGCCCCTTACCATCTCTGGTAACTATAGCTTCCTTGGTCCCTTTTTCCCTTGGGCCCTTGCGCGACCCAGGATAAGGGGTATTAGCGGCTTTCCTTTTAGGACCTCCAGACTCAGGCGATTTTTGGGAGGGAGTACCCGCTCCCCCAGTCACATTCCCAGTACGACCTCTTCCCCTGGCCCTCTTCACTACATGCCACAGTTCCTCAGAGGCCTCCTCAGCGGGCGCTGTTTCAGAGGGGAGTACAGTCGTTGGGTTGACACTAGGTTCAGACACAGGATTCGACACATCAGGAGGGGTGGCAGGGGAAACAGACTGAGAGGTTTGCACAATAGGAAGGTTAAGGGCATACGACTGTACTCCCTCCTCTTCCATCTTTGCCAGCAAGGCCTCCTTCACCGTGGCAGGCAAGTTTTCCCAGGAGTTTGGGCACACACTATAGGGATGGCCAAAACTATGGCACAGATTACACTTGATATTTTTACAATCCTTTGCGTCATGCCCAAACTCCTGGCAAAGACCACACCGGGGCTGCTTACAGCCATAGCTGTAGTGTCCCCTCCCCCCACAACGGTTGCAGACCCTGGGCTGACCTGGGTAGAAAACTGAAATTTTATCTCTTCCGATAAGGGCGGATCTGGGAACATGAGAATACACTCCATTTTCGTATCTCATTTTTATCGAGATTTCGTATCCGCCCCACCAGATACCCAGGTCATCCAGGATCCTCTGGGGACGGGACACCACATCTACATAGTGAGAGAGCCAGAGGATAACGTCTTGTACTGGGATGGATTCATTGTATACTACGACGGTAGCCCTCCTCTCCAGGGGTTGCCGAGACACATACGATGCAACAACATTTTTCCACTCTGCTCTCCTTCTATCCTTCTCTTCCATAAAAAACTCTTGCCCCCCTGAAGTCAGAAAGCTAACGTCGTAGTACTCAGGGGGGTCACCAGGAGCAATGATCGCATAAATGTCCTGGGCCTTTACACCTGTGCCAAGGAGAAGGCGAACGAAGTCCTGCTTTCCCGGGATCCTGGATTCACCAATCCATTTCAAACGGACCACGTTCCTCCTCCCCCCCGACACAGGTGCATCCTCCCCCTGTCCCAAGGGAGTGGGCACTCTCTTACCTCCAGCAACACTACCACCTGACCGACCGCTTGCTGCCTTTTGGGCATACGAAAAGGGTTTAGCCTGCGGCTTGGGTAGCACAGTAGGTGCTACAGTTTCCCCACTCCTGGTGACAGAGGCTAAACCAGAACTAGAAGAAATTGGTGTTTTTTTTACAGAAGGATGACACTCGCCCACCCCAGCAATGACCTCCATGAGGATTTCACTGCCTTTGTCATCATAACATAAAAGTACTTCGTTTCTAATCAGGAAACGCATACCACCTGCTCTGAAATCTGATTGAATACCTAGGCTGGAATCACCTAAGCCTATGGACTCAATCTTACTTAAATTAGACTCTTCCTCTATTTGAAAAAAATCAAGTACTTTATAATTTTTTTTCCCTAATATATACAATACATCAGGTTCTATGACATACCGCTTATTTCCTGCTACAAAATCACCTATCACCCTCGGCCCCAAAAGTTCTTTCTCAAAACGTTCTATTTCCCTGTTTTCTTCAACCTGTCGGGGCAATACCTTTTTGGCAGATGAGTCAGGACCCCCAGAAGGAACAGCTGCTACCCCTAAAACCTCCTTTTCAAGACCAGCAGATACTGAAACAGAATCTCCATTGCCTGCCGTGCATGCAAGACCCGGGGCCAGTGCCAACCCATCCACCACCACAGTTTTAATGTCACCAAAAATGGTGTCCACAGTTTTTACTTTAATGTGGACAGTGGACTCAGCTGGCCCTGACCTCAGATCCTCACCAGGCACGACAGGAGCCCCGACAGGACCCAGAATTGAAGACACAGGGTTATTAACACTATCAATAGACCTGGTTTCATCCTCAATATTGGCAGCTAGCTGCTTTTCTTCAGCAGATGTCACACTAGTTTGTGCAGCTGGGAGTGAGGACACAATAACCTCTGGCACATGTTTCTGCACAGGAACATTACAATCCACACCAGTAGACAAATTAGCATTAACAGACAAAATTTGCTCACAGCCAATGTCTCCTCTTACTTCTGAGGACAGCTGTAAATATCTATGTAAAATAGCTACTAGACAAAGAACCTGCTGTTATGTGATAGTAAATAAAGCATCATTACAGAAGACAGTATGTAAGGTTTTATAGCTCCCCTAAAGGATGCCATAACTGCCGGGCACAAATGACAAGCAAGCCTCAGTAACATGAATCAAGGTCCACTTGCTGATGTGGCAGCTAAAGCCAGTAAACACTCTAAATGTAACCTCAGCCAAACACATGGATAAAGAATCCAACAAAGGAAACAATGTGGACTCACCAGGTTATAATATAAAACATGTTCCTACTGTATAAATTCCCATGCTAGATGCCAAAACTGGCTATTGCAAAATTACAAGAAAATAGGGATTAGTGTAGTGGTTAGTAAGGCACAGAAACAGGTATCATGTTCTTTAATTACACTTTATTAAATATCCGAGAAAATTACAAATTCTATCCCATCACCAAATACCTTAAGAAATTAAAGTAGCCACTTCATCTGGTTTTCTAAAACATAGTATTCTCAGCTTCAACCCACTAGAAATGAGCTGTGAAATTCACAGTCAGATATGCAGCCAATTTGGCTGATGTGTTTAAAGTAAACCTGTAATTAAAAAAAAAAAAGCGTTAGATACACCTCTGGCTCATCAGACCACCCATCCAGCACAGGGATTGTGCAGTAGCATGGAGCCCACTCAAGATTGGTGGATGCTTCGATCAGCTCTGTGCTACTGCACATTGCGGCTGCACATGTTCACAGATGGGAGCGTGGCCGTGCGCTCTCATAAACAAGCCCTTGTCAAAGAGGTGACCGGGGTCCCAGCGCTGGATCGGTAGATGTGAGGGGGGCGGAGGAAGCCTCTGGATTATCCAGAGGCATCCCTCTACTGAAGTAACTACCTACATAGGGAACTTTTTTCCCTTCCAGTTCACTTTAAGGAAAATCTTCTCAAGAATGAAACCAAAATTCTCCATAAGGCCAATTTCTGGGAGGAGAGTTGGCTGTTTCCTTTTTCACATCCAATGAAGTGTTCCCAGGTATCCTTACAAATGAATCAGGCAATATATAGCCTGCCTCTACCAACCAATAGGATTTAGGATATCATCATCCCTGTATAAAGGGGAGAGAAAGGCCTCGTTCACATTACACGCGTTGCTGTCCGTAATTCGGCAATGCGTGTAGGAGACAGACAAGCACGGCCATCAAAAGTGCATAGACTGCAGTGTCTGATGTTTGGGCAGCACGGTGGAGTAGTGGTTAGCGCTCTTGCCTTGCAATGCTGGGTCCCTGCTTTGAATCCCAGCCAGGTCAACATCTGCAAGGAGTTTGTATGTTCTCCCCGTGTCTGTTCGGGTTTCCTCCCACATCCCAAAGACATACAGTTAAGTTAATTGGCTTCCCCCTAAATTGGCCCTAGACTAAAAAAATATACATGCACTACACAATACATACATAGACATAAAGTATGACTATGGTAGGGAGTTAGGGACTAGATTGTGAGCTCCTTTGAGGGACAGTTAGTGACAAGACTATATATACTCTGTAAAGCGCTGCGGAAGATGTTGGTGCTATATAAATACTAAATAATAATAATGTTTACACTGCATACATTGTGTACCAGTGCGGTGCGCGAACGCATGCTGCATGCATTTTTTGGCAAACCATGCAGCTGACCCACTCCCTACAGTGAATGGGATCAGCCACGCAACGCATGTAAATGCAGATAGCGTGCGATCGTATGCGTTGCGCTCCAATCGCACAGCCATCTGCGTGTGATGATGTGAATAAGATTAAGAGAGGATTTCTCACTCTGTTCCCTGCTTTCACACTAGCCGCAGGTACAGAGAGATACAAGCAGAGTTGTATTGCATTAACAGGGTCAAAGCAAGAATTTTTTAATGAAGATGATACAGATTATTAGCTAACTTAGAGGAAAACAAAAAGGGCCATAAGAACAAAAGGGTTATTATTAGGGTCAGTGAGTGTATAGGGTCCATAGTCACTATATATTTTTTTGTCTGTAAACAAACTACACATGTTCCTGCTATTGCTAATGTGAATTTGGGGGGAGGGGGTGGTGTGTGTTTTCTTTATTATAAATAGAAGATTAATAAACATGATTCTGTGTTAGTACAGTTATCTTAAATGTTAATATTGTGCACATTTGTACATAATTTTGCATTAGTAGTGGTACCTTCCATTGTTGGTCGAGATGGGTATATAATGCATGCGTGGATGTCTTCTAACTTCCTCCAGCCCCACAACCAAAGGGCTATTCCAGTCACAGTCATTGACTCCCTAGAATGGAAAATAATTATGTAACTTCATTTGTAGAAGTCTACTGTATATGCCAAAACGTTTTTTGGTTCAGGAGGCCCAGAACTTAGACAGCATGCAACATATGTGTTTCCATGTCCATCCTCCACTTTTCTACTGGGAAGAGTTACTAGACTTCACCTAGACTACCAGGGAACGCTATATGGGAGAGGAGGTCAGGGGGAGGAGGGACCACTAGACCACCAGGGAAAATTGTATGGGGAAGGGGGATCATTAAAACACCAGGGAAATCTGTATAGAGGAAGGACGGGAAACCAGGGAAAGTTGAATGAGGGAGGGGAGACCATAAAGCACCAGGGAAATCTATGCGGGGAGGGTGGGGGGAACCACTAGACCACCAGGAAAGCTACAGTATATGGGGGAGTGAGGGGGACTGCTAAAACACCAGGGAAATGTATATGAGAAAGGAGGGACAACCAGGGAAAGCTGTAGTAGGGAGGAGGGACTTCACAGCACCAGGGGAGGGAGGGGAAAGGAACCACTAGTTCACCAGGTTGTATGGGGGAGGAAAACCACTAAGACATCAAAGAAATGTATGGGGAGGAGAGGAACCACTGGTCCACCAGAGAAAGCTGAATGGGGAGGGAAGGGGACTGCTAAGACATCAGGGGAATCTATGGGGAAGAAGGGGAGACTACCAGGTAATGCTACAAGGTAGAGGGAGGGGGGGGGGCACTAAACTACAGGGGAAGCTGCATGAGAAGTGTGGAGGGTGGGGAGACCCCAAAGCACCTGGGAAATCTATATTTGGAGGGGGTAACCAATAAACCATCAGAAAACCTATATGGGGATGGGAGAGGGAACCACTACGCCACCAGGAAAACCTATATGGGGATTGGAGGGGGAACCAATACACCACCAGGAAACCTATATGGGGATGGGAGGGGGAACCACTACACCACCAGGAAACCTATATGGGGATGGGAGAGGGAACCAATACACCACCAGGAAACCTATATGGGGATGGGAGAGGGAACCACTACACCACCAGGAAACCTATATGGGGATGGGAGAGGGAACCCCTATACCACCAGGAAACCGATATGGGGATGGGAGAGGGAACCACTACACCACCAGGAAACCGATATGGGGATGGGAGAGGAAACCACTCCACCACCAGGAAACCTATATGGGGATGGGAGAGGGAACCCCTACACCACCAGGAAAACCTATATGGGGATGGGAGGGGGAACCACTACACCACCAGGAAACCTATATGGGGATGGGAGGGGGAACCACTACACCACCAGGAAACCTATATGGGGATGGGAGAGGGAACCAATACACCACCAGGAAACCTATATGGGGATGGGAGGGGGAACCACTACACCACCAGGAAACCTATATGGGGATGGAAGAGGGAACCCCTACACCACCAGGAAACCGATATGGGGATGGGAGAGGGAACCACTACACCACCAGGAAACCTATATGGGGATGGGAGAGGGAACCCCTACACCACCAGGAAATCGATATGGGGATGGGAGAGGGAACCACTACACCACCAGGAAACCTATATGGGGATGGGAGAGGGAACCACTACACCACCAGGAAACCTATATGGGGATGGGAGAGGGAAGACCTACACCACCAGGAAAACCTATATGGGGATGGGAGGGGGAACCACTACACCACCAGGAAACCTATATGGGGATGGGAGGGGGAACCACTACACCACCAGGAAACCTATATGGGGATGGGAGAGGGAACCCCTACACCACCAGGAAACCTATATGGGGATGGGATAAGGAACCACTACACCACCAGGAAACCTATATGGGGATGGGAGGGGGAACCACTCCACCACCAGGAAACCTATATGGGGATGGGAGAGGGAACCACTACACCACCAGGAAACCGATATGGGGATGGGAGAGGGAACCACTACACCACCAGGAAACCTATATGGGGATGGGAGAGGGAACCCCTGCACCACCAGGAAACCGATATGGGGATGGGAGAGGGAACCACTACACCACCAGGAAACCTATATGGGGATGGGAGAGGGAACCCCTAGACCACCAGGAAAACCTATATGGGGATGGGGAACCACTACACCACCAGGAAACCTATATGGGGATGGGAGGGGGAACCACTACACCACCAGGAAACCTATATGGGGATGGGAGAGGGAACCCCTACACCACCAGGAAACCTATATGGGGATGGGAGGGGGAACCACTACACCACCAGGAAACCTATATGGGGATGGGAGAGGGAACCCCTACACCACCAGGAAAACCTATATGGGGATGGGAGGGGGAACCACTACACCACCAGGAAACCTATATGGGGATGGGAGAGGGAACCACTACACCACCAGGAAACCTATATGGGGATGGGAGGGGGAACCACTACACCACCAGGAAACCTATATGGGGATGGGAGAGGGAACCCCTACACCACCAGGAAAACCTATATGGGGATGGGAGGGGGAACCACTACACCACCAGGAAACCTATATGGGGATGGGAGGGGGAACCACTACACCACCAGGAAACCTATATGGGGATGGGAGAGGGAACCCCTACACCACCAGGAAACCTATATGGGGATGGGAGAGGGAACCACTACACCACCAGGAAACCTATATGAGGATGGGAGAGGGAACCCCTACACCACCAGGAAAACCTATATGGGGATGGGAGGGGGAACCACTACACCACCAGGAAACCTATATGGGGATGGGAGGGGGAACCTCTACACCACCAGGAAACCGATATGGGGATGGGAGAGGGAACCACTACACCACCAGGAAACCTATATGGGGATGGGAGAGGGAACCCCTACACCACCAGGAAACCTATATGGGGATGGGAGGGGGAACCACTAGACCACAAGGAAACCTATATGGAGATGGGAGGGGGAACCACTATACCACTAGGAAACCTATATGGGGATGGGAGAGGGAACCACTATACCACTAGGAAACCTATATGGGGATGGGAGGGGGAACCATAGACAACCAGGAAAGCTATATGGGGTTGGGAGAGGGAACCACTACACCACCAGGAAACCTATATGGGGATGGGAGAGGGAACCACTATACCATTAGGAAACCTATATGGGGATGGGAGGGGGAACCACTACACCACCAGGAAATCTATATGTGGATGGGAGGGCGAACCACTACACCACCAGGAAACCTATATGAGGATGGGAGGGGGAACCACTACACCACCAGGAAACCTATATGTGGATGGAAGGGGGAACCATAGACAACCAGGAAAGCTATATGGGGTTGGGAGAGGGAACCACTAGACCACAAGGGACTACTGTGAGTGGGAGGGGTACCACTGGGCCGCCTGGGATAGCTACATGGGAATGGGGGGAACATAAGGCTACCAGGGACTTGTATGAGTAGGTGGGGGAACCACTTGACTACTAGAGAAAATGTTATAAGGGGGG
Source organism: Hyperolius riggenbachi (assembly GCF_040937935.1). NCBI lineage: Eukaryota > Metazoa > Chordata > Amphibia > Anura > Hyperoliidae > Hyperolius > Hyperolius riggenbachi. Next base: position 512,233,532 of record NC_090646.1, on the reverse strand, counting down.
CTGCCACTAAACCACCAGGGAATATTGTTCATGTGTATTTGGCTCCATCCACAGTGTATCATGACTATGCCCACTTGTACATTTGTGTTGTGGTTGGGGGCGTGGAAGGGGCCCTTTTCCTTTAATGCCCTTTTCCTGACTCCAAAAGTTGGGAGGTATGTAACACTGGTAGTGTTATCACAAAAACATGTACAAAATCAATATAATTTAATCCATTAGGTACAGGAACATTTTCACAAAAAGGTGCCATTGTTTAGAGGGAACCTAAACTGAGAGGGATATGAATGTTTCCTTTTAAAAAATACCAGTTGCCTGGCATTCTGCTGATCTCTATGGCTGCAGTAGTGGCTGAACCACACACCTGAAACAAGCATGCAGCTAATCCAGTCTGACTTCAGTCAGAGCACCTGATCTGCAGGTTTGTTGAGGGGCTGTGGCTATAAGTATTAGAGACACAGGATCAGCAGGAGAGTCAGGCAACTGGTATTATTTTAAAAGGAAAAATCCATATCCTTCTCAGTTTAGGTTCCCTTTAAGCCATTAGGTACAAGGGCACCAATTCTACTAACCCTTTCCAATTAATTTTCTGGGCCACCCACAGCCCGCCAGCACTTACTTTTTGTTCAGTGTGTGGGGGATGGGGGACAGGGGTGATCCAGAGTGTAGGGCAGTGGCGTGGATCTGGCGGGTCACTATCTCCTTGCACTAGAGCAAAGAGGCGATCTAGCATCAGGGAGAGGGTGCAGACTGGTGCCAACTCATGTACTTAAAGAGAACCTGTACTGAGTAAAAATATTTAAAATAAACACGAGGTAACTTCAAATGAACATTGCATAGTTACCTTGCCATCAGTTCCTCTCAGAAGCTCACCATTTTCTTCTGACAATAATCCCTTCCAGTTCTGACAATATTTTGTCAGATCTGAAATATATCAGTTGCTGTCAGTAAAATATCAGTTGCTGTCAGTTATAGCTGAGAGGAAAACGGAGGTAGCAGGTAATGACTATGTTTCCCTATGGCTCAAGTGAGCGATGTTACAGTTTAACTGTGTGCTGACCAGAAAGCTGTTATGAGTAATGGCTATTTTCAAAATGGAGGATGGAAAATTCCCTTGATCACAGTGAACAAACAGGATGCGGGACAGGAGAAAGACAGGGGCGTAGCAATAGGGGGTGCAGCGGTAGCAACCGCATCGGGGCCCTTGGGCCAGAGGGGCCCCGAAGGGCCCTTCCTCAACTACAGTATTAGCTCTCTATTGGTCCTGTGCTGGTAATAATTACTTCTATAGATACTTTGAAGTTTGAATAGTGGTAATCATTAACAAGCTGCTCCCCATCCCCTTCTTGCACCTCTGACACTGTAGTTGCTATTGGCAGGTTTTGGTGCGCCGTATCAATTGTTATGTATAGAGTACTTGGGGGGCCCCATGTAAAACTTGCATCGGGGCCCACAGCTCATTAGCTACGCCACTGGAGAAAGACACTGAGGAGTAGACTACATGGAAGGTAAGTATGACTTGTGTATGCTTATTTTGACTTTTAATTTTCAGTTCAGGTTTTCTTTAAGGCCAATATCTCTAAAAGGTTTTGGGATCCATACAGAACTTTTAAAGACTGAATTTATTTTTTTAAATTTGCTTTTATTCCAATATGTTAAAATTAAGATTAAATATCCATATGTCCCAAAAAAATTAAAAAACACACAAGCTTCTATAGGGTGTCCTATTTTTTCCCATGACTGTATATCTGTTGTAGTTGAAGAAAAGCATACTATAATTATTTTGAGATATGGACCTCAATGGTCTGATTGAAGAGTAGTGTTGGGATAGCACATTTTTATTGCTTTGGATGATGTTGTATTGTACTTTCACTACTTGATTTGACGGCAAGAGAAGCAGCAAACATTTAGTAAGGAGTAAATATACTACTATTTTCTGGAACACCCTTTTATATTGCATTAGGCTCTAGCCATCCCACAAGACTTTCAAATGCAATCTTAAAACTCACTCTACGGCAGGGGTGTCAACCTCAAATACAAAGTGGGCCGAAATTGTACACTGGGTCCAAGTCGCGGGCCAACCTCAATGTCTACTGGCCACCTTCCTCCCTTATAAAGTTCCCAGGTGTCTAATGCCCCCCTCCATTCCATATACAGTTCCCTGTTGTCTAGTGGTCCTCCTTCCCCTATACAGTTCCCTGGTGTCTTGAAGCCCCCACCCTCCCCTATACAGTTCCCTGGTGTCTAGTGGTCCTCCTTCCCCTATACAGTTCCCTGGTGTCTTGAAGCCCCCACCCTCCCCTATACAGTTCCCTGGTGTCTAGAGGCCCCCACCCTCCCCTATACAGTTCACTAATGTTTAGTGCCCCATATGGTTTCCCTGGCGTTCTAGGGCTTCACCTCCAAATATAGTTTCCCAGGTGGTTTAGAGTGGGCCAAACATAATGCAAAGTTGGGAAACCACTAGAGAGCCAAAATTAATGGCTCTGAGGGCCAGATTTGACTTGTATGCTCTACGGGCACACATGCAGTCTGACAACCTGACCTAGATATCCAGCTACTGATCTAGCTTGTACTCATTCTCTACAACCTAGTTAAAGCACAACTTACTGACCCCTTTCACCTTGTGTTTCACTATTTTATTCCTTTAGACTGTAAGCTTTTATGGGCAGAGCCACACATTCAAAAATGTCACAGTACTGTTTTTGTCTTACCTTTCTGCTATGTATCCCCTGCCTGGTATTTTGTATATTAGCTCTATTACCCTTGTTTGTGCCATTTGAGGTACTGTATACTTTGTTCTACAGGGTGGGCCATTTATAAGGATACACCTTAATAAAATGGGAATGGTTGGTGATATTAACTTCCTGTTTGTGGCACATTAGTATATGTGAGGGGGGGGAAACTTTTCAAGATGGGTGGTGACCATAGTGGTCATTTTGAAGTCGGCCATTTTGAATCCAAATTTTGTTTTTCCAATAGGAAGAGGGTCATGTGCCACATCAAACTTATTGGTAATTTCACAAGAAAAACAATGGTGTGCTTGGTTTTAATGTAACTTTATTCTTTCATGAGTTATTTACAAGTTTCTCTTTGTTTTCCAGCCATTGACATATTGCCGAGATTAACACGTGAGGAGTGGATAGAAATTGTGTTGATGTCTGGTAAACGCAGTAACCGGGTCTTTGCAGCAGATTTCAATGCAAGACACCCTACGAGACCACCCTTCTCCCATGCTACAGTTAGCAAACTGCTTGCTAAGTTTCGTGAAACTGGTTCAGTGTTGGATTTGCCAAAATGTGGATGCATGAAATCTGTCACCATTGAGGAAACATCAGCGGCTGTCCTAGCTTCATTCAGCAAGAGCCCACAGCGTAACACGTGCCACATGTCACCGGAGAGTTGAACATCCCTTCGGCGGATATTAGCTAGTCACTAATGGCACCCTTACAAACTCCAGCTACTGCAGCATCTCAATGAGGATGACCCAGATCGGCACACTGAATTTGCAGAATTGGCAAAACAAAAATTGGAACAGGACCCTCAGTTTATGCAGAAGGTTTTGTTCAGTGATGAGGCAAAATTTTATGTGAATGGTGAAGTTAACAAACAAAACCACCGCTATTGGTCTGACACTAACCCACATTGGATAGATCCCTCCAAGACTGTTGGAACAAAAAAAAATTGATGGTATGGTGTGGTATAAGGGGTACAAAGATAGTGGGGCCATTCTTCATCAATGGACACCTCAAGGCCACTGGATATGCAAAATTGCTACATAATGATGTGTTTCCCTCTTTATGCACTGAAGCTGGCATGTTCCCTGAGTTTTTCCATCAAGATGGTGCACCACCACATTATGGGTGTCAGGTCTGAGCATTCCTAGATGAACAGTTTCCTGGAAAGTGGATTGGTCATCGTGGGCCAGTTGAATGGCCCCCAAGGTCTCCCGATCTGACCTCATTAGACCCACCTCAATCAATCTTTTGGGTTGCTCCGGCCCTCCCACATGGTCCTGCCAGGCACAAGAGGAGCTCCGAACCTCCCGAGTGTTCGTCATCAGGCAGCCTGCTGCATCACCAGCTGCCTTGAGGGCTCCAGCCATCCCACGGTTCCCTGTCCTTTAGCGCGCCTTTGAGCACCACCACCTAGCCCTGAGGATCAGCTGCCCACCTTCCTACACACGGGGAACCGGACCATAGTGCTGGACACAGGGGGTTATCTTGCCCAGCTCTGCCTGCCTGGGCCACTGAGGTTAGTGCTGCGACTCCTCTGGCCTACAGTTGTTGCCCAAGCTGCTGCTGTAACATCGCTCACCCCCATCATAGGGCCATATTGTGTATCATCCCCACGTGGCTGCGAGCATAGGCCCAGGAGCTGCTTCACTTGATGCAGGCACTGCCTTCCACCTTCTGTGGGGCCTCCACAGAAAGCATCCAGGCCCTCCACAGAGGAACTTTGCTGAGACCATCGTGGCCCACCGGCTGCCGGGCCCCGCTCCAACAACCTGGTGCTGCCACCTTCCACCTGGTCTCCACTGGGTCTGCCAGGCTTAAATAATCCAGTATCTGGCAGGGGCCCACCGAACTGGCACCTACTGGCATTTTACTACACAGTGCCTGAGCAGCAGCTGCAGATCCGTCACAGCCTGCCAAGCGAGACTTTTTAATGGACTAGGTTGCACTACAATCCTACGGGGTCTTACCTTCCACTGCTTTCTTTCTCACTGTCTCCTATCGCTCCTTTTTTTCTCCTCCTCTCTCGCCGCCTGCATTTTCCACGACATGCGGTGGGGTGTCTGATATTGCTGCAGAGCAGATGAGCGCCGCGCAGAGTGTAGCAGGCAGCTCCGCTCGACATAACACTCAGACGGACCCATCTAGCTGAAGTTTTGTGTAATGTGCAACGTGTAAATTTTGTAATATGATGACTGCTTGTATATCTCTGACTGACCTTTCGTATTTCTATGATTCTGCTGTTACCGTACCATCACTGACCCTGTATGTGCCAAAAATAATTCCGGGTACGACCCCCGTTGTACTTGGCAAAATAAATGATTCTGATCATTCTGATCTTTGGGGTCATCTGAAGGCAATTGTCTATGCTAAGAAGATAAGAGATGTGCAGCTCCTGAAACTACGGATACTGGAAGCCTGTGCTAGCATTTCTCCTGTGGTGTTGCTATCAGTGTGTGAAGAGTGGGAGAAGAGGGTTGCATTGACAATTCAACACAATGGGCAGCACATTGAACACATTTTATACGTGGTCAGAAAATAACTCATGAAATAAGAAAGTTACGTTAAAACCAAGCACACCATTGTTTTTCTTGTGACATTACCAATAAGTTTGATGTGTCACATGACCCTCTTCCTATTGAAGAAACAAAAGTTAAATTCAAAATGCCCAACTTCAAAATGGCCGCCATGGTCACCATCCATCTTGAAAAGTTTCCCCCCTCGCATATACTAATGTGCCACAAACAGGAAGTTAATATCACCAACCATTCCCAATTTATTAAATTGTATCCATATAAATGGCCCACCCAGTACTTTAATTGCAAAGCAGCACAACATTTGCTGGCAATGGTGCTCCTGATGGCCAGCCCAATGTGTAATATTTATATTATGTGGCGCAGCATATTCATTTTGGTTTACAGTACATTTAGCAAAAACTAACATGAGAAGAGAATAGCTAGTGAGCCCAAGTGCTCAAACCTACACAGATTTCTCATGTCTGACATTAATGCTATGGAACAACATAAAGAAGAAGTCCGACAGCTTCAACATTCCAGCAATATATTTAAATAACATAGGGTTTATTTCCACAGAGTAACATTTCTCCTAATGTTTCTGCTGAAAGGGAAGGTCCAAGCAATAAAAAAAAAACAAAATCCACTTACCTGGGGCTTCCTTCAGCCCCTGTCTGCCGTCTTGTGCCCTCGCTGCAGCTCAAGTGTCCCCCGATATCCTGCGCGGCAGAAGCTGACCTCGCCAGGTCGGCTTCTTGTGTGCTCCACGCGCGGGTCACTTGATGCGGCTGACGTCATAAGGGCTGATGACGTCAGCTGGACCACGTGTCCCGCGGCATGGAGCGCACATAAAGCCGACCTGGCGAGGTCGGCTTCTGCAGCGCAGGACACCAGGAGACACTTGAGCTGTGGCGGGGGCACAGGACGTCAGCCAGGGGCTGGAGGAAGCCCCAGGTAATTGGAGTTTGTTTTTTGTAATTGCTTGGATGTTTCCTTTAAAAAATACATGAAACTAAAAAAATCGATCCCCTGGAAGTCTCTGTGTCCCTCGCTGAAGTTCAGCTGTCAGCCATTCTTCTGAGGTCCCCTCCGTAGCGGCCACCGCAAGAGTGGCTGACAGCGGAACTGCAGCGAGGGACTCAGGATTCTAGGGGTTGGAGGAAGCCCCAGGTAAGTAAATCTGCAGTAATTTTTTAGCCTAATATATTCTTTAAGCAGAAAAATTACAGAAAAATTAGGAAAAATGTTACCTTGTGGAAATAAACCCTATGTCATTTAAATATAAGTTTTTTTAGAAGGCCTTCATGATACTCAGTTAAGACGGAATGAAACCCAGTATTTCTTATTTGCTCTAAAAAAAATTATTTACAGCTTATTATATACAACCAGCATTTTTTTTTTCACTAGAACAGCATTCAAAGGGTTACACATAATACTTCAAAGTTCAGTGCAGAGAAATCTGGACACATCGGAAAGTGGAGATAATGTGATCTTGTGTTTATTTAACTGTATCAATTGAGTAATGTGACACATTCTCTGACTGTGCAGGAACTCCTGGACACAGAAAAACACAAAGCATTTCTGCCTTCAATACATAATGAATAAAACCAGTTATGAATAAAATGCAAAGTCAGCTCTCAAAGAAAAAAAATGCACTTTTGGGAACTTGTAATTTCTAAATGAATAATAATACTTATGCACAAATGCAAATATGATAACCGTATGGCATATAAAAAGTAGGAAAACATGTTTTTATTGAATATTATGTCAGGGTTTTATACCGCTTTAATGCAGCATAGTGAGAAAGCTAAACAATATTTGTGGCGGAGTCCCAGTTTAGTAATGCAATCAGATTGGCTGTAAGTTCCACGGTTTCTTTTTTTCTCAAACATTGCTGTATCATAGTTCCTTTCACTAAAAATTTGTGAGCCTCCCATAAACTCAAGTTTAAAAATTTCCATTATTATGATTGTGCTCAAAATAATACTTTAAAGGGATACTGTAGGGGGGTCAGGGGAAAATGAGTTGAACTTACCCGGGGCTGCTAATGGTCCCCCGCAGACATCCTGTGTTGGTGCAGCCACTCACCGATGCTCCAGCCCCGCCTCCAGTTCACTTCTGGAATTTCTGACTTTAAAGTCAGAAAACCACTGCGCCTGCACGCCCGTGTCCTCGCTCCCGCTGATGTCACCAGGAATGTACTGCACAGACATAGACCATACTGGGCCTGCGCTGTGCACTCTTGATGACATCAGCGGGATCGAGGACACGGCAACGCAGGCGCAATGGTTTACAGACTTTAAAGTCTGAAATTCCAGAAGTGAACCGGAGGCGGGGCCGGAGCATCGGTGAGTGGCTGCACCAACACAGGATGTCTGCGGGGGACCGTTAGAAGCCCCGGGTAAGTTCAACTCATTTTCCCCTGACCCCCCTACAGTATCCCTTTAAACTCTATCAATGTAGGCAGTTGCCTTCGCCAAATAAACTGCGGTTTGCGGTTACTGATTACCTTAGTGCACATACTGCAAAGATTGGGTAGTTTTTATATTTCCCCAGTTTCTTAAAAAAAAAAAAAAAAAAAAAAAAAAAAAAAAGTTAAAGGAGCATTGATAAAAAATAAATAAATTACTACAGACAGAGTGATGAAAGGTGCACATACTTTTAAAAACTCACATAGGAGTGCGTTTTGAAGGAAATTGCTTTATTACATACTGAGTAGAAAATAATTGCAGCTGCAGTGCTGGCCTCAAAGGGTTAATCTTAGCACAGGCAGGAGGTGGGCTAGATCAGGTGATACATCTGTGCTGGGGAAGCAACTGAAAGTAAAGAAGTGTAAGCGAATAAACGATAGATCCACCTGTTGTCTGAGGTGGCTACCATCTGGTGAGCTGAACATATTGGAAGTGTGGATTGAAGGTGTGTATTCACGCGTGCAGCACTAATCACTGTGATACGGGTGTGTGTGACGCCATTGAAACAGTATCACGCTATGTGAATTCTTGTGTCTTGTTTATAGGATTTTCTGGCGGAGTGGAGAGCGCAGTTCAGTTATCATATACATATATTAGTGCATAGAATGCACTTGGTCTTTGCGGACTAGTGACAGGAGAAAACAGGAGGCCTACTGTTCATCCAATGGCAAGTCTTCTCAAGTCCCACATTCTTTGTAGGCATTTATTTAAGTTGAGTGTATTATTTTTAGCTTGTTTTTTAATGAATTGGTATTGTGAGGTTAATGTACAGTAACATCTCAGCCTCACTTATTACATGATTTAACAAGGAGAGTCAGCCGACAGCTGATGATTTCCACACTTATAGATAGCCACCAGATTCGACCCACCACGCGATTTTTCCCAATGATTTGTTCGACGACCGGCGATATTTTGAGCGATGAGCAATCGTTTCTGTGATCTCGCGATGTAGGTACAGGCACACAGTAATGTGAACAACATTTAGCAAGGCATGGCAATAACGACGGTCACGGCGGTTCGGATCATTAAAGGGGCAATATGGCGAAGTATTGTAAAGTTTGAAATATATGCAAACAGACAAATAAAAAGTATTTTTTCTAGAGTAAAATGTGCCATAAATTACTTTTCTCCTATGTTGCTGCCACTTACAGCAGTTAGTAGAAATCTGACAGAAGCGACAGGTTTTGGACTAGTCCATCTCTTCATTGGGGATTCTCAGCAAGGCAAGGCTTTGTATAGATATTCCCTAAAAAGGATTTAAACAATGATGCTGGCCACCTTCCCTGCTCGCTGCACAGTTTTTTGGCAGTTGGACAGAGCGACTGCCATTCACTAAGTGCTTTTGAAAATAAATAAATCCCTGAGAATCCCTATGAAGAAATGAACTAGTCCAAAACCTGTCACTTCTGTCAGATTTCTACTACTTACTGTAAGTGACAGCAACATAGGAGAAAAGTAATTTATGGCTCATTTTACTCTGGAAAAAAAATACTTCATATTTGTATATGTTTGCACATATTTTAAATTTTACAATTTTTCGCCATTGTGCCCCTTTAAGATCCCTGACAACTTAGAGCAAAGTACCACATTTGCTTGACTTCCCACTTGCACCCGTCATGTTACGTTGTGCATGCCTGCCAGAAGGAAGATGGAATGGAGAACCCTTGTCGTTGAGGGAAGTGGTTGGATCCATCTTCCTGCGTCACTACGGTGAGTATTGAGCTTCAGAAAGATACCTGTCAGATCAAATCTGATCTGAGAGGGATCTATTACTGCCACACGCTAGGCATATATTTTTGCTAGATTTCTGGGACACTCCATCATCCTTCCAGCTTCCCTTGATGGTAAAATCTAACTGTAGTGTTAGCATCCCTGCTGTTTTTTACCACATAAAAAAAAAAAGAAAGGAAGAAAAGTCAGATACTTAGAGTCTCACAGAGCCGCACTCCTGTCCATGTATGATCGCAGCCACACTGCACAGTAGCATGGAGCAAGAAGCCTTGAATGAGCGGCTCCATGCTGTGTAGGGGCAATCCATCAGTGCGCCTGCACTCGTACCTAAACCTTGTTAAATAAGTTCAGAAGGTCATGTTGGGGGTCAAGTATACAGTACGTACTTACAACTACAAAAAGTTTTTTCCTGAATATAATTATACATCTGAATACAGCTTGTTGATGACAGGCTGGTGCTAATATGTAACAGTACAGTTATTTAGCCAAATAACTGGAATGGGCAGCTGAAATTAAATATATATATAGCCGTCCATTTTGAGAACTTGTCTTCAATCATTTTGCTATTGTTGAGCCCATAGACAAATGCCCAGTAATGGGCAGAAGACTATCTTGAGCAAGAGTACACTAGTCTAGTCTTAGCAGCCCGGCGTGAGTATAACTCCTTGAACTTTCCTGGCAACAAGCTGGCTTTTATTGCATCATTAGAATGACTGGCAAAAAGATGCATCTGTACCTTCCATCCAAATATTTCACATCTGTCATATACGTATCTTTTGCCAGCCCTGTGGATCGGAGTCACACAGTCACCTAAAGCTGAAGGTCAACTATATGAGTCTTTTAAACTGGCTTGCTTGTGTCACCACTTACATCAGTCTAGATCTATTGCCTAACAGTTTTTGCAATTCACGTCTGCAAGAGATGAATTGTTGTATTTGTCCTTTACAACTGTTTGCTGTTACTTCATATTTTTTTTAAATATTTCTTAGTTCCTAATAAAGACATGAGACTATTACTTGCAGCTTGCCAACTAGTTTCCTAATACACATTTACAGCACTCTCTCTTCCTTTATAGTGGACAATAGTCACAAAACATTTGCAAGATGAAGGACTGTTACTAAACTTTAAACTACATATGTACAGTACAGTATATCACTTTTCCTATAGGTACAGGGGCATATGCAACAGGAACATGGGTATTAAAATTTGAAGCAAATACAGTAGAGTCTTGATTACCCAGTTATCTGGAACTGCCAGGAATCACTGATGCCGTATAGGTGTGCTTTCTGGTTGCGTGAGACTGAATGTTAAAAATAGGTTTAACCACTTAACGACCGCCTCGGCGGATCGTTAGTGGTATAGCATAGAAACGGCTGCTCGATCGAGCGGCCTTTCCATGCCAGTTCACGGAGGGTGTCTCCGTGAAAAGCCGGAGAGCCGCCGACCACGGCTCGCCAGCGAAATGTAAACACGCGGAGAAGAAATCCCCGCTCTTTGCAGCAGCGCCGTAAGGCAGATCAGCGATCCCCAGCCTCTGATTGGCCGGGTATCGCCGGCATCTGATAGGCCAAAGCCTATCCTAGGATGCATTACAGAGCAAGAGGGAGAGGGAGGTAAGGAGAGGGAGGGCGGAAATGGCTGCGGAGGGGGGCTTTGAGGAGCCCCCGCTACTCCGTAATAGCCGGCGGCGATCAGACCCCCCCAGCAGGACATCCCCTAGAGGGGAAAAAAGGGGGGGGGAAGTCTGATCGCCCGGCCACAATCCTGATCGGTGCTGCGGGCTGTAGAGCCCACGCAGCACCGATCATTAGAAAACCCCTGGTCCTTAAGTGGTTAAGCTACGTACACACATGCGACAACGATCGTTCGTTGTGAACGACGAACGAACTTTTAATTGACCAAAGAACGACCTAAGTAAAGTTCATTTTTAAAAGTGTGTAACGATCTGATCGTTAGAACGAACGTTACATCACGTAAAACAACTATTGCGCTTGCGCATAAAAATGGAGAAATAGCGAAATGCGCATGTCAGGCCTAGTACGAACGACCGTTTCCAACGATGTACTAACTTTGCAAACAATCGTTGTTGGAAAAAATTCGCCAAGCTAAATCGTTAGTTTTTACCGATCTAGCTCGTCCGTCGTTAGACTTAATGGTCGTTGGCTGCTTTTTTTATAAACGATCGTCGTTTGAAATGATCGGGGAATGATCGTTTCAAACGACTATAGTCGCATGTGTGTACACACCTTTAGAACACAGTACTATATCCCACTCTAAGTGCATACCATGAGCTCTGCATCAAATGTTAAAATACAGTAATTAAAAATATATTAAAAAGTAGTGAGGTTCAATTGGCAGAGTCTGACAATGACATACTCTTTCTGAATGAGTACTGATTGGGGAGAAGGAGGGGAAGGGGGGGGGGAACTTTGCCAAGCCATACCTGCCCTGACGTCTTTGGGGCACAGGAGACGCTCTGCCCCATCCTTAGCAGTAAGGCGGCGGCCATGTTTCCGGAGACTGCCAAAGCTCTTCAGGCACCTCTGCCTGCATTGCAGTGGCCCACCCCAGCTCAGCAGCCACCAATCAGGCCGCGGCTGCCAAACTGGGGACGGGCTGCATCAATGCAGGTGGGTGCAGCCAGAACCTCCACTGCAATTTTGAAAAAAGATGGCCAGAGAGTCCATTCTGAGAGGGAGGCAGAGCGATCATCTGCCTTGAGAGAAGACATCAGGACAGGTAAGTATTTAACCCCAACACCCCCAGCCTCCATCATTCACACAGAACCTGTCATTAAAGCTCTGTCAGTTTAGCTTCAGGTACTCTTTAACCTTGGGGGAGCTGCGGAACCCAGTTTTTAAGCACACAAAAAGCCTAAGAAGTCAGCCTTTACCACTGTGAGCACTGCCGGTAATTTACGCTGGTTGGTTGAGACTGCTGGTTAGTTGAGTTCCGAATAAACGTGAGTTAGATGTTATTTGTGGGAAGGAAAGGTTTTTAGCGGTTATAGGTGGAAAGGAAATGTTTGAAGGGAAATCATCCAACTACAGGAGCACATGAAAGCACATGACTGTTAGGGCCCGTTTCCACTTGTGCAGTGCGGAATCGCCGCATGCGTTTTTACTATGATTTTGCATAGGGTAGTATGTATGCGTTTTTAACCATGGTACTGCCTGTGTGAATTAACATTGGTTCCAATGCGAAATCGCATGCGAAATCGTGGGAAAAACATGCCAAAACCGCATGCGATTTACCTATTAAATACATTGTATGCTATTCGCATAGCGTTGTGCGGGGAGCGAATTCTGACGGCTCTGCCGTGCAGATTTTCCCCGCACACAAACATGCTCAGCAATACAGACAAGTGGAAACAGGCCCATCCACTTGTATTGGCTATGCGAATCCGCATGTGGACAACGCATGCGGATTCGCGATAGTGGAAACGGGCCCTTAGAGAAGGAATTCCAACTGGAGTCAAGATAAAGTAGACAGGAAGTAGAAGGTATCGGAAGAAAAGGTTAAGAACCCTAGCAACATGATTGTAAACATGGAAATGTATGTCACTGCTACTTACCTCTGTAGCAATATTTGCTAAACCAGTGGTGTTTATTCACAAAGCTTACTTATTTTTACCTTAAGGGCCGGTTCACATTACAAACACGGATGGCCACGCATGCGGAACGCAACGCGTACGAACGCACGCCATCCGCGTTTGTATGCGTTGCGTGGCTGATCCCATCACTGAAAAGTGAATGGGACAGCCGCGCGTTTTTGTTAAATCTGCGTGCAGCATGCGTTCCCGGACCGCACAGGTCCGGAACGCATGCAGTGTGAACATCAGACAGTGCACTCTATGCACTGTCTGATGTCGTGCGTGTCGGGCCACCCGCACGCGTTTCCAAAACGCGGCTGGAAACGCGTGTAGTGTGAACGGGCCCTAACTGTAAGGAGAGCTAATGCATGAAATAAAGACCCTTATTCAATTCACTTTTTCTCCTAGGTGATATTTTCACACCTTATTAGTAAAATGCCTTTTAAGCCATCAGCAAGCAAATACTCAGAATAATTTTGACTGTACATAGGGCCCGTTCTTACTTGGGCGATTTGCGTTAATCTCCGATTAACGCAAATCAAACGCGTAGCCTGCACCATTTTCAGGCAATTTTTCAGCGATTGCATTTCTGTGCTATAGAAGCACTAAACGCAATTGCGGAAAAATCACCGCTGTTGCTATACTGATCCCCCCCTGCGCTCTGCTTACCCCCCATAAATCATATGCCGAGCTGTCGACACGAAGTGTGTCGCAGCCGGCTGTTTACCTTCCATTTGTCCCTCCCGCCGCTCCCCCGGCCACCTCCATAGCTCTGGTCCCCGCCCGCGTCCCTTCCCTCCAATCAGCAGGGGGGACGGACGCGGGCGGGGACCGACGCTATGGAGGTGGCGGGGGAGAGGCGAGAGTGACAAATGGAAGGTAAACAGCCGGCTGCGTGTCGACAGCTCAGCGTATTATTTATGGGGGGCACAGCAGAGCGCAGGGGGGCCTGTGGGCGGATCAGTATAGCAACAGAGGCTGGGCAGACCCAGCCTCTGTGTGCTAATTCACGTTCTTAGAACCCACCTCGGGTTATCTTTAAAGGAAACCTAAAGAAATTGAAAAAAATCTATTTTAACTTCGGCCCAGTGCACACCGAGTGGATTTGGATGCGATCCGCCGGCCGCATCCGCCTGTAAATCCACTTGGCTATTGTATTTCAATGGGCTGGTGCACACCGGCGGTTTGAAGTTTGTAGCAAACCGCAAACGTGCCTCCTGCTGCACGTTTGCGTTTGTTAAAAACCTCAAACCGCCGGTGTGCACCAGCCCATTGAAATACAATAGCCAAGTGGATTTACGCGGATGCGGCCGGCAGATCACATCCAAATCCGCTTGGTGTGCACTGGGCCAAATCTCTGCAATCCACACCAAAAACCGCTAGCGTTTTGTGGATCTGCTAGCGGTTTTGGTGTGCACTGGGCCTTACCTGGGGCTTTTACAGTTTCCACTTTCGTTTCCGCGACTCAACAATTCAATGGCCTTTGCACCTGCGTGGCCCTGGTCGCGCGTGTCCTCAATCATGCTCCCATCGCCGGGAGTTACCTGCGCAGTACGAGATTTTCAGAGCCAATTTTTCCGCTAATCCTCTCTGCAACAAATGGACCCTTGTACCACTAATTGGGTGCCCAATTTGACCTTCATAGCAACATATCGCAGTTTTGCGGAAGTGGGGGTGGTAGCTTTAGGAGGGGGATTTAGGGTTAGGTGCCAACAGGGGGAGGTTAGGTTTAGGCACTACTGGTGGGGGCTTAGCCATAGTAAAATATCGGTAAAGATTCTAAATTCACTAGTACAATATCGCTAACCTTAGCGATATTTTACTAGCGGCAATTCTCACGCCCTTTTTGCCAGGTGCCTTTATTTCATGTACTCGCGCTGGGTGCCATGTTTTTGAAGGAGAATGCAGGGAGCTACACTTGCCGATAAGGAGATGAGGGGCAACACAGGCGGGGCTTTACATGTACTGTGGAAATAGAGAGACCACCCTTATAGTGGACGTGGTGCATGCATTTGTTATCAGGGATGTAATTGCTACTTGTTAAAAAGGGTCAATTGCTAAATTATCTTCTCGGCATAACAAACGACAAATAGTAGGTAAAGATTATATGTACTGTATTTGGACGAGTTCCTCACGACAGAAAAGCTTGTTGCATAACGCCTTACCCTTTCAACACTTAGAATTTATCTATGGTGCTTAATGCTGGGAACACAATGCAAATTCCCATCCAATCGACGGGTAATCTGACAGAAAGTTGTATCGGGTGTACATGTCCAAACTGCTCCTGATCAATAAAGGGATCGATTTTCCAAAGAAAATTTTGCAAAATCTATCCCTTTATCAAAACAGGTCAGAAATAATTGCCCAATCCCTGTTGATTGGACCAGACGTTGCATTGTGTGTTCCCAACATAACATTTGCAGGAGTTTCCCTTGAGGGATAAATATTTACGCCATTTGTATTCAGGCTTAAAGAACTTAAACAAACCTGAACCGAAAGTAAATAGAAATGTCTGTGTAATAGCAATGGTCAATAGACCTTTGCTGCAGTCTCACAGGTCTAAAATGGACCTGAACTCTTGCACAGAACAGAAGGAAAACTGAGAAATGCACCTCCTCATCTGTGTCTAAAGCTAAGTATACACGGACCAACCTGCAGCTCAATTATCATCTGACTTTAGTCTGTTGGATGATAATCAGGCATGTGTACGCATGCAAACAACTTGATGAGCAACTGATAACAGGCGGGGTGTGTGGTGTGTGGTGTGTGTGTGTGTGTGTTACGCATGCAAACAACTTGATGAGCAACTGATAACAGGGGGTGTGTGTGTGTGTGTGTGTGTGTGTGTGTGTGTGTGTGTGTGTGTGTGTGTGTGTGTGTGTGTGTGTGTGTGTGTGTGTTGCAAACAACTTGATGAGCAACTGATAACAGGCGGTGTGTGTGTGTGTGTGTGTGTGTGTGTGTGTGACGCATGCAAACGACTTGATGAGCAACTGATAACGTGTGTGTGTGTGTGGTCTGTCAGTCCTCTTGCGTGTGCAGTATGTTGAGTTGGTTGTTTAGCCATCTAGGCGTGTGTACGTACAGGTCATGTGGTTTGCCATGTGGTTGTGTGCATGTTGGATGTGTGTATGAGCCTTAATCACCACTTTGATTTGATCTCAGCTGTGTCAGCTCAGGAATCTTCTGCCTTAGCAGATTAGTTATAATTTATAAACACAGGATGTTAACAATATGTATGCTTCCATGAAAGCAGGAAGTAGACCCACTGCAGATTTATTGCAGGATTTCTATCAGCTGTAACAAAGAAATGTTTCTCTTTAAATTTTATTATGCTATTGCATAACTTTTAGACCAGAGTAAGTGCTTAGTTCAGGTCTGCTTTAAAGAACAACCGAGGTGACGTGACATGATGAGATAGACATGTGTATGTATAGTGCCAAGCACACTAACAACTAGGCTGTGTTCCTTTTTTTCCCTTTCTCTATCTGAAAGAGTTAATCATGTATGCAAGTGACAGCTTCAGTCTGGGTCAGGAGGAGTCAGACTGGGTCAGACTACAGCATAACCCTCACGGATAAGTAATAAGAGATAAAAATCAATAATTCATAGATGTGAGCTTTAGCAGACTTCATTGAAGGTGCCATTGAGCAGAGAATGAAAAAGTAAAAACTACATTTAAATAAACTGGGATAGCTAAAAAAAACAAAAAACATTTTTAGGAGGAGAATAGATGCAATTTTTTTCTGTTTATTTTCACCTTGGATGTCCTTTAGGGCTGCAATTGGAAGGTGAATTGTAAATCACAGCCATGGCAGTTTGAAGAGAACCCAAGGCAGTTCCTTGGGGGGGGCAGATGGGACACAGAGGCGTGTTGTCCTCACCCCCCCTTCCCCACGCTATAACCCCCTGAAATTAGCAACAATATTTGTCACCATCTCAGAGGGTAACAGATGAGAGGGGTGTTCCTGCAGGGTTTCCAGAGCTGCCATTGGGCAGCACTCTCCCTGACCACAGCCCCTGCCACTGTGAGAGAATCTCTCCTTTCAGCGTAGGAGTACACACATACAATTTTCAAACAATTGTGACCCAGAGATCATTAAAGTGGGCCAGTACGGCTCACAGGAGTGGTGGTTTTGGCGGCTACCTGATCCGCTCAGCCCCCTAAATCAGGTAGCCCCTTTCAGGCACTCTAAGGTAGGTAAGGTATAATTCATTACGTTGCCAGGTGAGAAATCCCATCGTAAGGATTTTGAGCAGTATATCCTGAGCCGAAGTGGTCAGTGAGTAGATATCACAGATGCAAATCATTTCTCACCAAATTTCATGTAAATGCAGCTTGAACCAATAATAGTATGATAGGAAGTTCCCTAGACCTGTACAGGGACCTACTGTCACTGGGCTTCCCCTACCCACAGATGCAGTTCTCAACAACCAAGTCACCTAGCAGAGCCTACACCTCAAATTCTGTCACTTATTACCCCTTACTGAGCATCAGTACAGTCGGCTTGTGCACTACTAGCACAATGAACTCAGGCCTCACAAACCATTCCATCCAGGAATCATGCTTCATATCAATAGTCACTGCTTACATAAGGCTTGCCATTGCTTTGGTGCAATCTGCTGCATTAAGACCTCTAGAGTCTAGGCCATGTTAGCGTGACCATTTTTTGAACAACATTATGGGCCTGCAAGTCCTTACCAAACTATTTTAGTTAACATCTGCTAACCTTACAAAATACAAGGCTTGCCACAGGTAATCTTTCCTCAGAGTGATTTACAGTAGAATCTCATTAAAGTACAGAGTAACCAAGCAGCTCAGGGTGACCCAAACTACTAGGAATATATAGGGGGATAAAAGGAACCAAAAAGCCCTCCTACTAAAAAAGCAAAGCTTGGTGTAATTGCCTTCTTAAAACAGAAGGAAATTTGCAATAATTCAGTTATAAGTGAACATTTGTGGTTACCCACAACGCCCTACTGAATATGCAAATTATCCCTTTTCACAAGGGCAAAAAGGGATAATTTGCATATTCAGTAGGGCATTGTGGGTAACCACAAATGTTCACTTATAACTGAATTATTGCAAATTTCCTTCTGTTTTAAGAAGACAATTACACCAAGCTTCATTAACCCCCTTGGCGGTATGAAACATTCCGCCAGGGGGCAGCGCAGCAGTTTTTTTTAATTGTTTTTTTGTTTAAATCATGTAGCGAGCCTAGGGCTTGCTACATGATAGCCGCTGCTCAGCGGCATCCCCCCACCCTCTTCGATCGCCTTCGGCGATCTCCAATCAGGAAATCCCGTTCAAAGAACGGTATTTCCTGGAGGGCTTCCCCCGTCGCCATGGCGACGGGGCGGGATGACGTCACCGACGTCATTGGGAGTCCCGATCCACCCCTCGGCACTAATTGGCCAGGCAGCGCACGGGCTCTGGGGGGGGCGCACTCCGATAGCGGCGATCGGGCGTGGGGCGGCGGCGATCGGGCTGCTGGCGCAGCTAGCAAAGTGCTAGCTGCGTCCAGCAAAAGAAAAAAAATTATGTAAATCGGCCCAGCAGGGCCTGAGCGGCACCCTCCGGCGGCTTACCCAGTGTCACACACGGGGTTACCGCTAAGGAGGTTAAAGTACACGGATCTAGTAAACTCAGTCCTCAGAAAGTGTGCCTGTATATACAATGTATGGCAAATTCTGATATAGGCCTAGTGCACACCAGAGCGGTTTTGCTGCGGTTTGCGATCCGCTTGCGGGTGCGGATCCGCTAGGGTAATGTATTTCAATGGGCTGGTGCACACCAGAGCGGGAGGCGTTTTGCAGAAACGCATACTCCCGGGCTGCTGCAGATTTTGGATTGCGGATGCGTTTCTGCCTCAATGTTAAGTATAGGAAAAACGCAAACCACTCTGAAAAACGACACTTCAGAGCGGTTTGCCAGGCGTTTTTTGTTACAGTAGCTGTTCAGTGACAATACATGAAATCTACTACACCAAAAACGCTTCACAAAACCGCAAAATGCTAGCTAAAACGCTACAGAAAAAAAAAGTTTCAAAATCTGCTAGCAATTTGCGGAACTAGCGATTTTTGGTGTGCACCAGGCCAGAGAGTGTGGTACCAATGGGAGTCCAAGGACCGTCCAAAGGAGACAAAACGACACAGGAACCCCTGATGGTGTAGCACGTTGAGGGTATGGGACACTCAATAACAGTATGTGCAGAATACTCACATTAGGTTGCAAGACCAGCAACCACAGTATAACATCTGGTGAGGAAAGTCCGTCCTCATTTAGGTTCTTTAGTCTGTCAATGTAGATCACTCTCCAGGAAAAGAAAAGGGGGTCTAAGGCCCTGTTCATACTGTTATAATTTAAGTAGGCCTCAGTTATCTGGACTGAGTTTTAGGTAAAAGGCTTGTTCGCAGAGTATACTTTTAAACCTCCTTGCCGGTCTAATTCCCGCTGGCAAGGAGGCAGCGCAGTACTTTTTTTTTTTCTTCAAATCATGTAGCGAGCCCAGGGCTACATGATAGCCACTGAGCGGCGGCATCCCCCCACCCACTCCGATCGCCTCCAGCGATCAGAGTAAGCAGGAAATCCCGTTCAGAACGGGGATTCCCTGCAGGGCTTCCCCGGTCGCCATGGACGTCATAGGGAATCCCGATCCACCCCTCAGCGCTGCCTGGCACTGATTGGCCAGGCTGCGCAAGGAGTCTGGAGGGGGGGGGGCAGCAAGACGGGTAGCAGCGGCAATCGGATGTTACAAGCAGCTAGCAAAGTGCTAAAAATATTTATGCTAGTCGGCCCAGCAGGGCCTGAGAAATCCTCCTGCGCAGGTTACCCTGAGCTGAGCTCGGGATAACCGGCAAGGAGGTTAACCACTTAAGGACCAGGGAATTTTCTTCTGATCGGTGCTGCGTGGACTCTCCAGCCTACAGCACCGATCAGGAAGTAGCCAGGGCGATCACTTGTCCTGCTGATGTCCTGCTGGTGGGGGTCTAATCGCCGCCGGCTAGCCGCAATGTCCGGGGGGGGGGGGGGGGGGTTCTTCAAAGCCCCCCTCCGGAGCACTATCCCTCCCTCTCCCTTACCCTCTGAGCGGCGCAGGACGGATATCCGTCCTGCGCCTGATAGGATAGGCTTCTGCCTATCAGATGCCGGCGATCCCCGGCCAATCAGAGGCCGGGAATCGCCGATCTACGTCAACGGCGCTGCTGCACAGCAGCGCCGTATGATGTAAACAGCGGGGATTTCTTCCCCGCGTGTTTACATTTTGCCGGCGAACCGCGATCGGCGGCTCTCCGGCTGTTCACGGAGACACCCTCCGTGAACTGGCATGGAAATCCATGCTATACCACTAACGACCCGCCGCCGCCTATCGGCGTTAGGCGGTCGTTAAGTGGAGTTTTCAAAGATGCAGGCAGAAGGATCTCAGTGTCTGCTTGAAGCAGATGATGCAAGCAGATACTGAGAACATGTTCCTGAAGGAAGGCCACAGGCCTACACTGCCCCAGACAAATTGACTACGAGATCAACATAGGCCATATTTACAAAATATCACATTCCGGTATGTAAGTGAAAGGCAGCATGGAATATTAATAAAGTAGGTGAGTATTAAGACACCACGAGAGGTCTAAGCCAATAGTCTGTTCAGGGGGAGGGCTCAGATGAGGTCACATTTAACTCTTTCCTAGTCAGTATTAAAGGGCCGGATGGGCCAGCGGAGCGCATTCTGACTCTTACTTTCACGCTCTCCATCTACTGACTGGAACCATAATTATTTCCTTTCTTCATGTAAGCTGATATAATGTATGCTGTATATACCTAGTTAGATGTAACTTAGAATAGAAAGAAGATGACCTGATTACCTTCAACAGGAAGGTAATCAAGAGCTTGTAACGCAAAGGGACAAAGGAAGAATCTGTTTGGCTAAGATATGACAAACTGTATCTGTATATCTGTGTATTGAATAAACTCCTTGTACTTTGAAGACGACTGAGAATGGTCCATCTCCAAGCAAGCTTGCTGTGTGACAGTCAAGTTATCGCAGTCTGTGAGGTGCAACTCTAAGAAGTTACTGGTGTCAAAGCAAAAAAGGTGAATTATAACAAATACTGCAGGCGTTGCTGTCCGGATTTCGGCAACATGTGCGCAGGAGGCCTACACGCACGACATCAAAGTGCATAGACTGCACTGTCTGATGTTCACACTGCATGCGGTCCGGAACCGCATGCTGCACGCATATTTTTCCAGAACGCGCAGCTGACCCATTCACTTCAGTGAATAGGATCAGCCACACAATGCAGATGGCATGCGTTCATACACGTTGCATTCTGAACGCACAGACATCTGCGTTTCATAATGCGAACGTACTCTTAGGGTCCTAAGGAACAAACATACACAGCCAACACCCAGAGCAGAGGGGGTTGATGTGGGATATTACTGGGAGGGAGGAGGAGCCCCAGGATGTGATGCGTGGAATCGATAATGTAAGCTGGATAAAGCATACATACATATTGAGACAAGTTATTTGATCTGAGTAAGTGGACTGCGATCCACAAAACACATTATCTTTCAAGTGTCTGGTTTCTATTAAAAAGGTTATTACTTTATTTGGACTACTCCCTTCTTTTAGAGAGGTAAGCCTATTTATGTTTTATCCAGCTTACATTATCCATTCCACAGATCACATCTTGGGGCATCCCCTCCATCCTAGTAAATTCTGATATAGTACTACTTTCCCTGGTCACTTTGAGTTTACTATAAAGGAAATCTACTGTATTCTGTATCTGCTCACCTCAATTGTTTTTGAAGTGCTTTATTTTTAAGTCTTTGTATTGCTATGCATGTGCTAGTACTCATTAAAACTCTGTAATTGTTGATTACAATAAGAAATACTGTATAAACCATAGTCTCCAGGTAGAGGTTTTCAACAGTGCTGACTGGTGATTGTAAAGGTATCCAACACCTACCTTCCCATCCAATCTTTGCTTATATTCTTATCCTTAGTACACAATGGAATGTCCCATCCAATTGACAGGAATAGGATGATCATTTCCAATATGTCCAATCTGGTCCCAGTTAATAGGAACAATTTCCAGTTATCAATAGAGAGCACTTTGGACAAGTGCACATGATACAACTTCCCATCAACCAGCTGGTAAATTAAATCGCATGTACCCAGCATTATGCTGGGTGCACACGATGCAATTTCTTCTAAGTAGCATTCTCAATGCCACCCATGAAAAATTGATATGGAGACCAATTCAGCTAGAACATTAATTACCTGAATCCTTCTTGACTTCATCCAGGTCTGCTGCTTCTCAAATCCCCCTCATCTCTTCTACAACTGTAGATTGGGTACACTCCAATGAGCCACTCAGATCCCTCTCACCCATCTAACACTGGGTGACAGGTTAAAACTAGCTGTATGTCCTTAGATATTGGGCTCAAGATTTGTTAATATTCTGCTCAGTGACCCAGACAGTTGGCAGTGTTTGAGGTTACAAGACCAATGATAAAAGAAGTCTGCCACAGAGGCTCAAGTTTGAGGGGTCTTTCTATTAAAGAGACACTGAAGCGAGAATAATTCTCGCTTCAGAGCTTATAGTTAGCAGGGGCACGTGTGCCCCTGCTAAAACGCCGCTGTCCTGCGGCTAAACGGGGGTCCCTTCACCCCCAAACCCCCCTCCCCCACAAAAACCACCAAATTGGTTGTAGATTTTGCTGCTCCTAGAGGCAGGGCTTACTGCTGCAGCCCTGCCTCTAGTCGCGTCTATCAGCGGCACATCGCCGCCTCTCAGCGAAAGAAGACTGGGACTGAGAGGGGTAGGGGAGAGGTGGAGATATGCGCTGACTTAGACACGCGTGGGGCAGGGCTGCGGCGGTTAGCCCTGCCTCAATCCGGAAGAGATCACCGGCTGCACGGAAGGGATTTCGGGGGGGGGGGGAGGGGTAAGGGACCCCTGTTTAGCCGCTCAATAGCGGCGTTTTAGCAGGGGCACACATGCCCCTGCTAACTATGAGCTCTGAAGAGATATTTAGTCTCGCTTCAGAGTCTCTTTAAGCTTTCCATGTACACATTACCAGTATCAATGCTCTGTTTATGCTATATTTTGTACTATAAGGTTAGTGTATGTTCAAAGACTAAAATACTTTCACCTCCTTGGCAGGAACCCCGAGTCAGGCTCAGGTAGGTGGGGGAGGCATCAATTCCCAGGTCTTTGCTGTCCCATTATGTGAGGTGGTGAAGTTTTAACAGAGGGCCCTTTACTGTGAACTTCACCTTCTCACAGGAAAAAGCAGGAAGTGGAGGAGACAGTGAAGGTCACCCGGGAAAAAACAAAACAAAAAAAAAAACTGCAAAGACCCGGGAATTTATGCCAGCAAACATGTAGTATCATTGCTGCTGGCCAAGGCAGCACAAAAGCAGGCAGCAGCTCTACAGGTTGTGAAGGGATTGCATGCTGAAATAGATTCAAAGTCTGTGAGCAGTGTATGGACAGCCAATAGATCCCTCTCTGATCAGATTCGATCAGAGAGGGATCTATCGCTTGGCTGATTTGGTGGCAATTGACCAGTTTATGGCACCTTTTAGTAAATAGGATTCCTAGCAGATCAGCTGTTTAATAAGTCAGTTGCTGCTTGCTAACCAGTTTATGGGATGATTGACACTACAAGAGCTTTTTAAAGAGAAACTCCGACCAAGAATTGAACTTTATCCCAATCAGTAGCTGATATCCCTTTTACATGAGAAAGCGATTCCTTTTCACAAACAGATCAGGGGACGCTGTATGGCTGATGTGGTGAAACCCCTCCTACAAGAAGCTTAGTACCAAGGTACTTCTGGCAGTTTCCTGTCTGTGAACCCTGTTACATTGTGGGAAACAGCTTTTTAGGCCTAGTGCACACCAGAGCGGTTCGGCTGCGTTTTGCGATCCGCTTGCGGATGTGGAAACGCTTGGGTAATGTATTTCAATGGGCTGGTGCACACCAGAGCAGGAGGCGTTTTGCAGAAACGCATACTCCCGGGCTGCTGCAAATTTTAGATTGCGGAGGCGTTTTTTGCCTCCAATGTTAAGTATAGGAAAAACGCAAACTACTCCGAAATACGGCACTTCAGAGCGGTTTTGCAGGCGTTTGTTAAAGTAGCTGTTCAGTAACAGCTTTACTGTAACAATACATGAAATCAACTACACCAAAAACTTCACAAAACCACAAAATGCTAGCTGAAACTCTACAGAAAAAAGCATTTCAAAATCTGCTAGCATTTTGCAGATCTATCGGTTTTTGGTGTGCACCGGGCCTTACGGCTGTTTCCAACTGCCAAAACAGCAAGCAGCAGCTACATCACTTGCCAGCAGTAAAAATGTCACCATGTAATGTCAGAATATAAATCAGGGATTTAAAATATTTTACAATGTGCAAACTGACTAAATCATTTATACATAACTGTAAAAATGAAGCACTTTTTTTATTACATTATTTTCCCTGGAGGTCCTCTTTAAGCACTAGCTATTTTGAGAAGCTCTTGTAGTGTGAATTGGCCCCGTCAACTGGCCGCAATGTGTCCACACTGCACAATTACAACTATCTTTAGTTATAGAAACTGTCAACTACTAAGATGCTACTATAAAATGCTATATTGTACAGTATACTTAATATAGATTAGGTAATTGCTGTAAAGCCAGTCACCTGATTGAGGCAACAGTAACAGTAGTTTAGCATAGTAGCTGAAGGGCTCAGGTGATGAACTGAAAAGCTTGTTCATACCCCCTTAGATTGTAAGTCTCTGGCAGGGTCCTCCCTTCCCTAGTGTAGTCTACAGCAGAGTTCCCCAACAAACATTCACAGGTGGGGTAGTTAGTGTCTCAGCAGAGCTGATTACCTCTGGATTTCTACAAAACATGCACTGTTGGTGGGCCTTGAGGACAGGGTGGGGGGGGGCGCATGGCAGCCTGTACTTTTACTGGGCCTACCTCACCAGCCCATATCGCATGATAATGTATTTTATACCGTTTGCCTTGTATAAACTGTTCTATGTTGTATAACCTTGTTATGTCTGTCAACCTTGTATTGATGTATATATTTATTGTCCAGCGCTGTGTAATATGTTGGTGCTTTATAAATACAATAAAAAATAATCTGCATTGTATTAT
The DNA here is from genome assembly GCF_040937935.1 of Hyperolius riggenbachi. Classification (NCBI taxonomy): domain Eukaryota; kingdom Metazoa; phylum Chordata; class Amphibia; order Anura; family Hyperoliidae; genus Hyperolius; species Hyperolius riggenbachi. The sequence continues at coordinate 512,208,343 of NC_090646.1, read as the reverse complement.
GCAGAGACTGCACTTTTTGGAAAACATCGGAATTTGTATAGAGCGTCAGATCTCAGTCGGCTGAGTAAGTCAGCAGTTACACCCATGTTGTGCAGCATGAACATAACCCAGAGTAACAGACTACAAATCCGCTTCAGCTGTCCTACTCAAACAGAAAGGTTTAAATGTCAACTGTAGTGAGAGGGTTACCAAATGTATTTCCTTTTAAGCAATACAAGTTACCTGGCAGCCCTGCTGCACTATTTGATTGCAGTAGTGATTGAATCACACAAGAAACAAGCATGCAGCTAATCTGGTCAGAAACACCTTATTTGTTGCATGCTTGTTCTTAAAGGGAACCTAAACTGAGAAGGATATGGATTTTTCTTTTAAAATACCAGTTGCCCAACTCTCCTGCTGATCCTGCATCTAATAATTTTAGCCCCTCAACATGCATGCAGATCAGGTGCTCTGAAAATCAGACTGGATTGGCTGCAGATTTGATCAGGTGTGATTTAATGACAACTGCAGCCAAAGAGATCAGCAGGACTGCCAATAAACTGGTATTGTTTAAAAAGAAACACCCATATCCCTCAGTTAAAGGTTCCCTTTAACCAGCCTGGCGTTCTATTAAGATCGCCAGGGCGGCTGCGGGAGGGTTTTTTTAAATAAAAAAAAAAAAAAAAAACTATTTCATGCAGCCAACTGAAAGTTGGCTGCATGAAAGCCCACTAGAGGGCGCTCGAGGCGTTCTTCCGATCGCCTCCGGCGCCCAGAACAAACAAGGAAGGCCGCAATGAGCGGCCTTCCTTGTTTTGCTTACATCGTCGCCATAGCGACGAGCGGAGTGACGTCATCCGACTCCGATCCAGCCCTTAGCGCTGGCCAGAACTTTTTGTTCCGGCTACGCTGGGCTCAGGCGGCTGGGGGGACCCCCTTTCGCCGCTGCTCGCGAGCGGCGGCGATCGGGCAGCACACGCGGCTGGCAAAGTGCCGGCTGCGTGTGCTGCTCTTTATTTGATGAAAATCGGCCCAGCAGGGCCTGAGCGGCAGCTTCCGGCAGTGATGGACGAGCTGAGCTCGTCCATACCGCCCGGCTGGTTAAGACCCTCTTGTAACTTTAAAGTATTAGAGGCAGAGGTTCAACAGGATAGCCAGGCAACTAGTATTGCTAAAAGAAAAGAAATGTGGCAGCCTCCATATCCCTCTCACTTCAGTTGTCCTTTAAGGCTTGCCCTGCTGAAACAAAGGTTTTTTTTTAAAGCTTACATCTGGTACAAAAATAAAACCTGCACACAGATTCTTTTGGAATGCAATTACTTTATTGAAAGTGCAACAGAAGCATAAGCTAAACTGCTAAGCACAGCAGATTTGCTGGGTCACTTCTTACAAGCCACCCCTTAAGCGCAACACAAGATGCAGAGTAGATTCCTTCTGAATGTTATAATCAGACAGAGTACGGCCATCTTCCAGCTGCTTTCCTGCAAAGATAAGCCTCTGCTGATCAGGAGGAATGCCTTCCTTATCTTGAATCTTGGCCTTCACATTTTCGATAGTATCACTAGGCTCCACTTCCAGAGTAATGGTTTTACCAGTTAAGGTCTTCACAAATATCTGCATCCCACCTCTCAGTCGCAGGACAAGATGGAGTGTCGACTCTTTTTGGATGTTGTAGTCTGAGAGGGTGCGGCCATCTTCAAGCTGTTTTCCAGCAAAAATCAACCTTTGCTGATCTGGTGGAATACCTTCCTTGTCCTGAATTTTAGCCTTTACGTTCTCAATTGTGTCACTCGGTTCAACTTCTAAAGTGATAGTTTTGCCAGTGAGGGTCTTTACGAAGATTTGCATACCACCTCTCAGTCGGAGAACAAGGTGCAAAGTGGATTCTTTTTGGATGTTATAATCTGAGAGCGTGCGGCCATCTTCAAGCTGCTTACCTGCAAAAATCAATCTCTGCTGATCTGGGGGAATTCCTTCTTTGTCTTGGATTTTGGCTTTCACATTCTCAATTGTATCACTTGGCTCAACTTCTAGAGTAATGGTTTTGCCAGTGAGGGTTTTGACAAAGATCTGCATGCCACCTCTCAGACGCAACACTAGATGGAGCGTGGACTCTTTCTGGATATTGTAGTCAGACAGTGTGCGTCCATCTTCAAGTTGTTTACCAGCAAAGATCAGCCTCTGTTGGTCTGGGGGAATACCTTCTTTGTCTTGGATTTTGGCCTTTACATTCTCAATTGTGTCACTTGGCTCAACCTCAAGGGTTATGGTTTTTCCTGTCAAGGTCTTCACAAAAATCTGCATACCACCTCTAAGGCGCAAAACCAAATGCAGAGTAGATTCTTTCTGGATATTGTAGTCAGACAGTGTACGGCCATCTTCAAGTTGTTTACCTGCAAATATCAACCTCTGCTGGTCTGGGGGAATGCCTTCTTTATCCTGGATTTTAGCCTTTACATTTTCAATTGTGTCACTTGGTTCAACCTCCAAAGTGATAGTTTTCCCTGTCAAGGTCTTCACAAAGATTTGCATTCCACCCCTCAGACGGAGGACTAGATGTAGGGTTGACTCTTTCTGAATATTGTAATCAGATAGGGTGCGGCCATCTTCAAGCTGCTTACCAGCAAATATCAATCTCTGCTGGTCTGGAGGAATTCCTTCTTTGTCTTGGATTTTGGCTTTCACATTCTCAATTGTGTCACTTGGCTCAACTTCCAGAGTAATTGTTTTGCCAGTGAGGGTTTTGACAAAGATCTGCATCCCACCTCTCAGACGCAACACTAGATGGAGCGTGGACTCTTTCTGGATGTTGTAGTCAGACAGTGTGCGTCCATCTTCAAGTTGTTTACCAGCAAAGATCAGCCTCTGTTGGTCTGGGGGAATTCCTTCTTTGTCTTGGATTTTGGCCTTGACATTCTCAATTGTATCACTTGGCTCCACCTCCAATGTTATAGTTTTCCCAGTCAGGGTTTTCACAAATATTTGCATGCCACCTCTAAGACGAAGAACCAAGTGCAAAGTAGACTCTTTCTGAATGTTGTAATCAGAGAGGGTGCGGCCATCTTCTAACTGTTTTCCAGCAAAGATCAATCTCTGTTGGTCAGGTGGGATACCTTCTTTGTCCTGGATTTTGGCCTTGACATTTTCAATGGTGTCACTTGGTTCAACTTCAAGAGTGATAGTCTTCCCAGTGAGAGTCTTCACAAATATCTGCATGGTCTAGAGAGAAGAACAAAGTAACTACATTGAACAGCAAAGGATGGATGATAACTTTAGTCACCTGCCAAATAGTTATTCTGTAATGGATACTACACTAGCAGAGATTGTCAATGAGATGAAATTTGTCTGCATTTAAAGCAGGGCTGTGGAGTCAGAGTTTGAGTCGGAGGTCGGGGCAATTTTGGGCACCCGGAGTCGGAGTTGTGGTTTCAAAAACGGAAGAGTCGGAGTCGGGTGATTTTTGTACAAAATCCACAGCCCTGTTAAATATTAGACTAAGGAGTCTGAGTCATTTTGGTTACCCGGAGTTGAGTCGTGATTTCATAAACTGAGGAGTCGGAAGATTTTTGTACCGACTCCACAGCCCTGATTTAAAGTTGCATGTAATTTCAAAGAGCTGCAGAGTTTCTATAGCTAAATTCCAAGCTGCATGAAATTTACATGCAAACCTGGATTATGTGCTTTTTAACCATCCCTGCACAACATAGATTGGTGAGAAGCACTCGCTTTATGCAGCAAGTACTGGATTAGTAAGAGTTTGCATTTTAGTTGAAAATCTATATAATTGCAACACCAAGTATTTTACATTTCAGACTAAAAGGAAGGTGGCCCTTTAATGCTAATTTCTTCATGCATTCAAATTTCATGCAGGTTGAATTTGGGCCAATCAGAATTACCTGATAATTTATAGTGGCCCAAGTTAAAGCTGCATAATGCTTACATTAAATTTAAATACAACATTTTTGCATCTCATTGATAATCCCTAGTTTTGAGGTGCACAGTCACATGATCAGACGCCAATTTATCCTTCTGTCAACTACTCTTTATGGCAAGTACCGTACATTTATACACAGATGCATCTCAATCACTGCTTCTTTCAGCTATTGCATAGGATAATTTATACAACTATTTAAACATTCTGTACATTGTTATTCACCATACAAGAACTAAAAGCAAGGGAACCCTGTGCCCCTGCAATGTTTCAATCTGGATGAAAGGTAGGAAACAGCAAGTGGGGCAATACATAAGGTTTGCAATCAGGGGTAGTGTGTTAAGATTATTTTTAGCAGCATGACTTAGCCAGAGGCTAGAACTGGACTGGAATAGCCCAAGTTGAATTGTATACTTGGGTAAAGGGGCCCATACACCTAACGATTTTCCCGCCGAAATACAGCTGTTTCGATCAGTAATCGAAACGGCCGTGAATTCGCCGCGCACACCGCTAAACGATGGATTTCCGTCCAAACTCCATCGCTCCAGTCGATCCATCCGTGCGGAAGATTTTTCTCCGTCGCCGACGGGTCGGGAGTGCGTCGATATCCCCTGGTCCACCGCTGTCTTCTCCACCTGGTCCCGGCATCTTCTCCGCATCAGCTTCCGCATCCGGCATAACTTCCTGTGTCACTGCAGTGACAGTGGAAGTACAAAGAGGGCGCTCTATTTGAACTTCTGCTGTCACTGGAGTGACAAAGTTATACGTGGATGCCAGCCGGGAGCCGATGCGGAAAAGATGCTGGGACCAGGCGGAGAAGACAGCGGTGGACCAGGGGACTCGCGCCGGCGGAACAGGTAATGTATTCAGGGGGGCGGCAGCTCCTCCACAGATTGTGATCGAAACTGATCACAATCTGTTTGCAGTAAAGGTGGCCATACGAGCCCTCTCTGATCAGATTCAATCAGAGAGGGATCTATCTTTTGGTCGAATCTGATGGCAAATCGACCAGTGTATGGCCACCTTAACCTGCTGAGCGGTCTGGACGAGCTCAGCTCGTCCAACACCGCCAGAGGCTGCCGCTCAGGCCCTGCTGGGCCGATTTTGATGAAATAAAAAGCAGCACACGCAGCCGGCACTTTGCCAGCCGCGTGTGCTGCCTGATCGCCGCCGCTCTGCGGCGATCCGCCGCGAGTAGCGGCGAAAGAGGGTCCCCCCAGCCGCCTGAGCCCAGCGTAGCCGGAACAAAAAGTTCCGGCCAGCGCTAAGGGCTGGATCGGAGGCGGCTGACGTCAGGACGTCGGCTGACGTCACTCCGCTCGTCGCTATGGCGACGATGTAAGCAAAACAAGGAAGGCCGCTCATTGCGGCCTTCCTTGTTTATTCTGGGCGCCGGAGGCGATCGGAAGATCGCCTCCGGAGCGCCCCCTAGTGGGCTTTCATGCAGCCAACTTTCAGTTGGCTGCATGAAATAGTTTTTTTTTATTTAAAAAAAAACCCTCCCGCAGCCACCCTGGCGATTTAATCAGAACGCCAGGGTGGTTAAAGGGGGCCAAACAATAGTCGATTTCAGCCATCGATCGATTTGGTAGAAATGGAGTCTTTCAAATTCCCATATCGAACGATTTGCAGACTATTTCGATTGATTTGATCGATCTGACAGGATGGAAAATCTAGGTCAATCTCCTGCTGGCAGCAGATTGATGACCTATAGAGTTGCATTGGATCTAATGGTCCAATAATGCATTTAGATTGATTTCCAATAGATTTCATTCTGAAATCTGTTTCTAGTGTGTGGCACACAGATTCCTGTCAGATTCAACTTAACAGGCATCTGACAGTTGAATCTGCTGCAAATCTATAAGTGTATGCCACCTTGAAAGTGCATTTTAGATTGTCCCAAATCCAAGCTACACCATTTACATGCACGCTAGTATACCATCTCACTGGAGGAGAAAAAGGCACTGAACAGTTCAGCATCAATCTAGTACTGGTGGCCTTAGCTTCCAGAGAATAACCATCTGGTGACCCACCAATCTTTAGTTAGTGTTTCCCCAAAAACAAGACCGTCATTAATTTTACCTTCAAAATATGTGCTAGGGCTTATTTTCAGGGAGGTCATATTTTGTGGGGGTAGTTAAGATCCCCCCCCCCCCCCATATAGTCAGTGTGTGTACAGTCACAACTGAAGTAGTTTACTATCAGAATTGGTCATACATTGGGCTCTATTCTCAATGAGTTACCGCATGAGTTAAATTAGGTAGTGATAAACACCGACCAAAATATCTCCATTTTCAAATTCACAATTTTTTTTTACCTCATGCGGTAAAAGTGAGGTAAAAGTGTGGTAATTACCTCAAATTTATCTCCAATTTGAGATTCTCAATTGAAAAGTTGGTGTTAATTAAGGATGTTTTTATCACCTACAAATGGTAGGTGATAATTATCACCTCTGTTTTTGGCCTTCAGGATGGAGCCTTTTGAGCTTTTTTTTGCTCGAGTTTATGTCAGTTTTACATAGAAGGCAGAAAAGACGAGTGTGTCTAATCTCAAGGCGCACTTTCAGACCTAGTACAGTCTTTTAGATGATTTAATAGATGCCGAGGAGGAAATTCATCTCTGCTCTAAAAGATAAGCAACAGCATAATTACCTTTAAAGAAAAACATTTCTTTGTTACAGCTGATACAAATCCAGCAAACAATTTCCAGTGTATGTACTTCCTGCTTTCATGGAAGCAGACATAGGGTTAACATCCTGTGTTTACACATTAGCTGCTCTGCTGAGGCAGCCAGCTGGCACAGCTGAGAGCTCAAATTATAGTTGTGATTATTCACAGATGAGGGGGAATTAGACAGGCTAAATTATATACATACAGGGTGCATTTCTATAGGTTTTCCTTCTGTCCTGTGCAAGAGTTGAGGTCCCACTTTAAATGTGACTGGCTTTCCTGGGTCGTCTCTGTATAATGGGTGGCAAGCATATGGGCTGCCCTACAGTGGTCAAACAAGCTTTATTTCCGTACATATTACTGACAGTTTTATCACCTGTTTTACCGCACTTTTATCAAACATTTATCACACTTGGTACATTTTTAGTGAATACTCACTTTTTTCACTATTTTTAGTGAATTATCACTGGAGGTAATTTTTCACCCAAAAAAGAGTTACCGCACATGGTTTTGTGAATAGAGCCCATTGTATATTTATACAGACATATGCTGGGACCTGACAGTTTATTGTAACAAAATCCTATAGTATATAAATCTAGCCACAAGGGCAATTCATAATAGAGAATGGCATTAACCTCCTGGGCGATAATCCCGAGCTGACCTCGGGGTAAGCCACCACAGAGGATTTCTCAGGCCCCAGTGTGCCGATTTGCATATTCTTTCTGTTACACGCAGCTAGCTGCATTAGAGGCCCCCCGTGCACAGCCTGGCCAATCACCGCCAGGCAGCGCTAAGGGGTGGATCAGGACTCCCTCCGACACCATGACATGGATGAAGTCATCCCGTTCATCACCATGGCGACAGGGGAAGCCAAACAGGAAATCCCATTCTGAACAGGATTTCTGATGGGGTGGGGGATGCCGCTGCACAGCGGCTATCATGTAGCTAGCGCTAGGCTAGCTACATCAGTGTTCTCCCCAGAATTTTTTTCCAGCCAGGTGGCATTGAAAAGTAGCCGGGTGAGCATGCAGGGCCGGTTCTTTTGTGTGCAACTCTGCATACAGAATAGGAGGTGGTTGGCCAATGACAGCCGGGTGCTAACCAAAACTAGCCGAGTGGAGCACCCAGCTAAAAGAGCCTGGGGAGAACACTGTACGTACGATATTGTATCACCCAGGAGGTTAAGGAAGGGGGGGGGGGGAGACAAAAATCAGTATTTACTACAGGAAGCTTTGGAACAGGAAAGGGAGCAGGGGAAACACTCAGACATTGCAACCCACCACAAAAGGAATGCAGTACCCTCACATACCCCGAGTCATCCTAGTCTTTCAGTATAGAATTCAACCATTACTAATAATTCTGATTCGTCAGCTGTAAGATAAGCAGCTGGCTCAAGTCTAAAGGTACCCATACACTCGTCAGATTGGCAGCAGATAGATAAGAAATGCATCTGATGATCTATCTGATGCGTTTTTAGAACATTTTTTACCAGGATAAAATTCCAATAGATTTCAGTTTGAAATCTATTGGAATTCTATCTGATGGCATCTTTTTGCCATCAGATTTCCATTAAGGCCAATGCAAACTGATAAGCAATCTCATCAGATCGACCTAAATTTTCCATCCTGCCAGCTCGATGGAAATCCATCAAAATCAGCCATCGATCGGTCGATTGGCCAACCGATTTGCAAACAATCAATCGGTCAGCCAGAAAATCAGCTGAGAGTATGGGCCCTTTAAGGAGAAGCCCATAATTTGGGTCAGCCTGGATGTATACCAGCCATACATACAGCAGATAACACCCCATGGGCAGAGTACTGCACAGATTGCTATCTAGAGGCAGAACTGACCGCCTGCAGTCAGCCATTGCGGCTTCCCCGCCCTCCCTCTATTGTGCTGCGCCTAGAAATATGGCGGCAATGTAACCACCCGCAGCCACAGAAGCTATTAATACACAATCCAACCAGTTACTCTGTATTACTAAGTAATTTCCAAAATGAGACCGATGGCCTCCATACAGCCCACCGGACTCTATACAGCCCACTGAAATTACATACCGTACATAGCGCTACCCAGCCCGGCACCCCGCTCTCCACTAACATAGAAACATAATACAGTTACTAATATCAATCACTACATTCCCCACACCGCAGGCCATACTTACTGCTATCAATTCACGTAGCGTACACCTCCAAGTACACAGCCACAAAGAATCTGCGTCAGAAGCGGCGGGATCAGCTTATTTATATGTCCCACACTGTAACCTTCCTCTGCAGGAACTATTTTACGTTAGGATAACAAAAGCCGACGTATCGCGTAGACCCGCCGGGATCTCACGTAGCGCCACAGTGCGCGAACCGCCAGCGGCAGCCACACTTTCTACTGTTGCAAAATACAGTTACTTACCAAATATTCGTGGTTATGGAGACGTGAGAGAGATGGCGCAGTGATACGTTAGGTATTACGGAGCGTGCAGCTGGATCTTGATTTTAACGACCCTCCCCACTCCCCCAAGCCCAGCTGATGGAAAGTGCTGGAATGTGAGCGTTGGGCTGCTGTTGCTATAGAAAAGTCCTGGCCTCACGAACAGTGCAGGAATAGGTGGCTCGTGTCACATGAACTGACTGCAGGGTCACTACCCATCGCAAAAAAAGTGTATAAACTACTTTTTTGCCTTCTACATGTACAGTTATTACTAGAGATGTGAAGGTGGTGTTAAAGGGAACCTGTACTGAGTAAAATTATTTAAAATAAACACCAGGTAACTTAAAATGAACATTACATTACCTTGCCACCAGTTCCTCTCGGAAGCTCACCATTTTCTTCTGACAATCCCTTCCAATTCTGACAACATTTTGTCAGAACTGAAATATATCAGTTGCTGACTGTCAGTTATATATCAGTCGCTATCAGTTATAGCTGAGAGGAGACCTGATGTGTCCATGTTTCCCCATGGCTCAAGTGGGTTAGTTTAACCGTGTGCTGACCAGAAAGCTGTTATGGAGTAATGGCCATTTTCAAAATGGAGGACAGAGAATTTCATTGATCACAGTGGACAAGCAGGATGCAGGAAAGGAGAAAGATTGAGAAGTAGACTACACGGGAGGTAAGCATGACTTGTGCATGTTTATTTTGACTTTTAATTTTCAGTTCAGGTTTTCTTTAAAGAGAACCTGTACTGAGTAAAATTATTTAAAATAAACACATGAGGTAACTTCAAATGAACATTACATAGTTACCTTGCCATCAGTTCCTCTCAGAAGCTCGCCATTTTCTTCTGACAATGATCCCTTCCAGTTCTGACAACATTTTGTCAGAACTGAAATATATCAGTTGCTGTCAGTTATGTATCAGTTGCTGTCAGTTACAGCTGAGAGGAGAACTGATGTGTGCATGTTTCCCTATGGCTGAAGTGGGCGATGTTACAGTTTAACAGTGTGCTGACCAGGAAGCTGTTATAGGGTAATAGCCATTTTCAAAATGGAGGACGGAGAATTCTCTTGATCACAGTGGACAAACAGGAGGCAGGAGAGGAAAAATAGATTGAGGAGTAGACTACACAGGAGGTAAGTATGACTTGTGTATGTTTATTTTGACTTTTATTTTCAGTTCAGGTTTTCTTTAAAGTGCCTTTAATTCAGTTGATTTCTGGGCAGATTGACCACAAGTCTGATCTCTCTTTGATTGTATCCGAGCCATATCCGTGGCCTGCCCATGTATCGCAGACTGATTTCCAAAGGATTTCAACATGAAATCTATCATAAATTGGCCTAGTTTCCGTGCCTACCGAGCAGTCTCCAAGTCTAAAAATGTCAGTCGTAACATTGTTACACCCCCACCAAACACCCCCATGCTCCCTAAGGGCCCGTTGCCACTAGCCACCACACGCAGCTGCGGGACGTGCGGTTGCACTTCCTGGTCATCGGAACGCTGACAAATCCCAGAAGCCGTGCCATGCACGGCTATGGGATTCGCAGCCTCCCGCACAGAAACTGATGGCAGTGTCAGGCGAATCACTAAGGTAAGCAATTGCCATTGTTTCCTATGGCAGTTTCCCTGCGCGATTTGCCTGCGGGGAAACTCTGCGGATTCGGCCCGGTTTCCGCACCAGTGGAAATGGCCCTAAAATGTAATCTGTTATCCAGCATGATTTCTGGCCTCTTCTGCCATCGCTTGCATGCCTGGTGTCAAATGGGACATGCATGGTGGGACACTTTACACTTGGGGGGGCACCGGGCAGGGGTACTTCAGTTGTCGCATCCAGTAGAACACTTGGACCAAGATTTTTAAGCATGTCCAATTGATCTTTTTGACCAATCTCGGACAAAAATCAAAACATTGATCATGCAAATAATGTTGCTGTACCAATTTTCCTCCGATTTGATACTATATTATCAAATTGGAAGGTTGATCAGCCCATAAAATCTCCTGATATATGGGCATCTTAAAGTGGCCTTTAAAGGGGTTCTGTGGATTGTTTAAACAAAAACTGCCACTTACCTGAGGCTTCTATCGGCCCCCTGCAGCTGATATGTCCCGTGCCGTCCTCCTCCGATACTCCGTTTCCCGCCGCTGGTCCCGTTGTAATATTCATCTAACAAGAGGAATAATGCTTGCACACGTCATCGGGAGCTTACTGCGCAGGCGCAGTACAAAGCTTTCTCCCGATGAAGCACGGGAATGAGCACTCGGGCAGCCGCAGTATAATCAGATGGCTGATTAGTCCTGGACCAGCGGCAGGGAACAGAGGATCGGAGGAGGACGGCGCGGGACATTTCAGCTGCAAGGGGCCGATAGAAGCCCCAGATAAGTGGCGTTTTTTGTTTATTTAAACTGGGGGTCCCCAAACCTTTTGGGTTGAGGGCCGGGTCAACATACTTCGGACCGCTGGGGGCCGGAGTATACATAAAATGATGTAGATTGTAGAAGTCTGTGCGGGCCAGACAGTGAAGCATACCCAGGTGACAACCTGCAGTCCAATTGGACAGCAGTGTCACTGATGTGGAATTTGATTGGAAACCAGGCGTCCTCGACGTCTAGGGGTCCCAGTTTTACTCTCTTGTGCCATTCATTTGTGAGTATCTCACTGTTCCTCTGCACTTTTTGTGTTCCACTACGCCACTTTGGCGCATTTATTCTTGGTCAATCTCTTGTTATTTTCACAGGACTACATCATTGCATTGCGTGTTTGCACAAGTATATATTTATTTGTATATATTTATTTGAATGTTTTTTCACCGTTGCACGTGTCATTTTGTTTTGTTCAATTGCTTGTAAAATATATTACCACATTGCATTTTTTGCACTGTACGCTACTCTTTATATATATAATATTTTGGAACGTAGAATCATTGCTGTTGTTCAATTTACATAGTCTGGCACTGGTGAGAGTTTTTGTGATCTTATATAATCTCCATATGCACTGTGCTATTATTTTGTATTGCTTAATCAGTGCCGGTGCATTTACCTACTATTTATTACAATTTGGGACCCCAGACCCATGGTTTTGTTTTTATATGTTTTTAATCCTGTGATGTTTCAATAAAGATATACCCTTCATCTATTCATATACTTTGGCATGGTGTGGTGCTTGACAGGCTAGTCTTTTTCTTTTGAGAGGTTTGCCATTTTCTATAGCTTATAGCACACCCAGACCTAATTATTTACTTAATATTGTAGTGGTGCTTGTTTCCAAACATATGTACCAATGGAAACCAGCAAATGACTGTTTTCTGGCTTCCATGTGGATGGGTGGTGCCAGCACTTCTAATCTATATGCGGACCACCAATATTTAAAGATGTAGGTGACCACATCTATAAGTAATACATTTTGTGAGTGGGGGGCCAGTAAAAAAGCCTCAGGGGGTCAATGATGTTGATCCAGGGATTTTATCTGATTGCCATCTGGAGTCGGGAAGGAATTTTTCCCTTTAGGGGCTAATTGGACCATGCCTTGTAAGGGTTTTTTCGCCTTCCTCTGGATCAACAGGGATATGTGAGGGAGCAGGCTGGTGTTGTACTTTATACTGGTTGAACTCGATGGACGTATGTCTTTTTTCAACCAAAATAACTATGTAACATCCGGCCCGCAGGCCTTAGTTTGAGGACCACTGATTTAAACAGTCCACAGAACTTTAAAGAACAGGTGCGAGTTGAAAAAACCAAGATGTACTTACCTGTTTCTTCCTCCAGCCCCTGGCAGCCTATCTGTCCTACACAGCAGCTCCAGTGTCCCGGGACCCCCTCTGTTGCTGATGCCGACCTCGTCAAGACGGCATCTTCTGTGCGAGAGCACGGCCCCACCAATTGCAATCGCCCAGGCCACGCAAGCACAATTGCGGTCTGCTCAGGTGAAGAGATTTCTCCCATCCTCCTCAGCAGAGGCAATCCAGCGCTGGGAACCCCTGTGGCATCATCCTCCAATTCCTGTTCCCTTTGTCACAGATTACCATTCAGTCCTCAGGACTGTAGTTATAGTATAGATGCATAGTTGTGTGCACCTGTGTAGAGGAACAATGATTCATGCACAGGTACATGGCCACTTGAGATATTGTACTGGCTCGAGGAGGGAGCCAGCTGTTCTGGCTAGCTTATGGAAGAACAGCACTGAAATACCAATTAGTTTAGTTTCTTACAGTGGCATTGACCAAAGGGCAATTGTGCAACATGGTGGCATAGTGGTCAGTATTCTCATCTTGCAGTGCTGGGTCCCTGGTTCAAATCCCATCCAGGGCACCCCAACAACTTACAGGTAAGTTCATTGTCTTCCCTTTAAATTGTCATATGACTATGGTAGGGATCAGATAGCGAGCTCCTCTGAGGCACAGTAAAGGTAGCCATACATCTAGCGATGATGGGCAGATTTGACCAAGAGACAAATCTCTCTCTGATCGAAGAGAGATTTATCAGCGGCCCATACACCGCAGGCCGATTCCCAATCGATTTCATGCTGAAATCAATATGGAACCGGCCTTGACGCTGCATCCACTGCCCCGATGCTGTCCCCAATGTTAAATGTCCCTCCGGTGCCCAGTGCAAGTTGTACATTACCTGTCTGCAGCCTCCGCTGCTTCCGGGATTCCTCTGTTCTGCATACACGCGTGTCCCACATGGTTGCCTTGTAAGGACACCCGTGTGACGTCAGACACACGCACCTTTACTAGGCAACCACATGGGGCGTGCGTGTATGCAGAACGGAAGAATCCCGGAAGCAGCGGAGGCCACGGACAAGTAATGTACAACTTGCACTGGGTGCTGGGGGAACATTTAACATTAGGGGGACAGCGCCGGGGGTTTTGTCCCGTTCGTTGATCGTCCAGAAATTGCACACCGTTACTGCCGCGCACCCAATTCAGCAAGTTGACCCACCACTGCAGCATGCACGATCGACTTCTGCGAGCAATTTCATCCTAAAATTGGTCGCATTGTCGGTCAGAAATGCCCTTGGCGGCAACGATTATCATCCGATTCAATTAAAATAATCAAATCTGGTTGATCGCCCACCAAGTCGGCTGCCTTTAGTGACAAGAGAATATACTCTGTACAGTGCTGTGGAAGATGTTGGCGCTACATAAATAATAAACCCCCCCTTCCCCCCAGTTTCTTTATTGATTTAGCCTCTACCACACACTCCCCTCCTGACTTCGCATCTCAACTGCTAGACAAACACATCTGCAAGCAGGGGCTGACTGGGCAGTGGAACTCTTGCTATAACACATGTGCTCTCTCAACTCCCGGTGTGTGTATATAGAAGTTCCTCCTCTCTTCTAACTCTCCACAGATGAGGAGGAGCACCCTTGCCTTCTCCACAAAGACTGCTGTGGATGGGGCCACCAGCATCACAGCCAGCAGCATTTCCCAGCCTCCGAGTCCACCAGTGGCAGTGGGTGAGGATGGTGAGACGCCTGCGTTAACATGTTCTGGTGCAGCGGGGCCTGCAAGAGGATCAGAGCAGCCTATGTTCTGTTAGCCCTACTGGCTGCAGGAAAGAAGCAGGGAGTGAGTGGGGACGCATGGAGTGTAAGCTAGTGCTGCGGATAGTGATCACACTGATCACCATCGGCAAGTACTGCAATAGCACCCCTCAGAACTAATCGCTTTAGGGTTAAAAATGAGGTGGAGATGGTCTTCTTGATGTGGCGGCCGCGGCCCGGGCAAGAGGTGGCCTAGGGAAAATCTCCCATCCCAGTCTGCGTCTGAATGTATACCATCTGCAATATCGTTCAGAGATCAAGTAAGCTGCCACCACTTCTCATTTGAATATGAGAAGATGCTATGCAAACTCTCTAGCGTATCCTGTAGGAAAAAGGTTTATTTCAACAACCTCACTAGAAATAGCAATACAGTGGCTTGCAAAAGTATTCAGCCCCCTTAAAGTTTTCCACATTTTGTCACATTACTGCCACAAACATGAATCAATTTTATTGGAATTCCACGTGAAAGACCAATACAAAGTGGTGTACATGTGAGAAGTGGAACGAAAATCATACATGATTCCAAACATTTTTTTTACAAATAACTGCAAAGTGGGGTGTGCATAATTATTCAGCCCCCTGAGTCAATACTTTGTAGAACCACCTTTTGCTGCAATTACAGCTGCCAGTCTTTTAGGGTATGTCTCTATCAGCTTTGCACATCTAGAAACTGAAATCCTTGCCCATTCTTCTTTGCAAAACAGCTCCAGCTCAATCAGATTAGATGGACAGCGTTTGTGAACAGCAGTTTTCAGATCTTGCCACAGATTCTCGATTGGATTTAGATCTGGACTTTGACTGGGCCATTCTAAAACATGGATATGTTTTGTTTTAAACCATTCCATCGTTGCCCTGGCTTTATGTTTAGGGTCGTTGTCCTGCTGGAAGGTGAACCTCCGCCCCAGTCTCAAGTCTTTTGCAGACTCCAAGAGGTTTTCTTCCAAGATTGCCCTGTATTTGGCTCCATCCATCTTCCCATCAACTTTGACCAGCTTCCCTGTCCCTGTGCTGAAGAGAAGCACCCCCAGAGCATGATGCTGCCACCACCATATTTGACAGTGGGAATGGTTGTGTTCAGAGTGATGTGCAGTGTTAGTTTTCCGCCACACATAGCATTTTGCATTTTGGCCAAAAAGTTCAGTTTTGGTCTCATCTGACCAAAGCACCTTCTTCCACATATTTGCTGTGTCCCCCACATGGCTTGTGGCAAACTGCAAACGGGACTTCTTATGCTTTTCTGTTAACAATGGCTTTCTTCTTGCCACTCTTCCATAAAGGCCAATTTTGTGCAGTGCACGACTAATAGTTGTCCTATGGACAGATTCCCCCACCTGAGCTGTAGATCTCTGCAGTTCGTCCAGAGTCACCATGGGCCTCTTGACTGCATTTCTGATCAGCGCTCTCCTTGTTCGGCATGTGAGTTTAGGTGGACGGCCTGGTCTTGGTAGGTTTACAGTTGTGCCATACTCCTTCCATTTCTGAATGATCATTTGAACAGTGCTCCGTGGGATGTTCAAGGCTTTGGCAATCTTTTTGTAGCCTAAGCCTGCTTTAAATTTCTCAATAACTTTATCCCTGACCTGTCTGGTGTGTTCTTTGGACTTCATGGTGTTGTTGCTCCCAATATTCTCTTAGACAACCTCTGAGGTCGTCACAGAGCAGCTGTATTTGTACTGACATTAGATTACACACAGGTGCACTCTATTTAGCCATTATCACGCATCAGGCAATGTCTATGGGCAACTGACTGTACTCAGACCAAAGGGGGCTGAATAATTACACACACTCCACTTTGCAGTTATTGATTTGTAAAAAAAATGTTTGGAATCATGTATGATTTTCTTTCCACTTCTCATGTGTACAGCACTTTGTGTTGGTCTTTCATGTGGAATTCCAATAAAATTGATTCATGTTTGTGGCAGTAATGTGACATAGTGTGGAAAACGTCAAGGGGGCCAAATACTTTTGCAAGCCACTGTATATATTGATAAAACAGTTATGGTAAATTTCATTTCTGAAAGGCAGGAGTATATTCAGAACAAGCACTTAAATAATTTTTTCATTGTTTATTTTATAACAAAATAGTGCATGAAAGGGAGTACAGAAACATGAGAAAAATGATGTATCAAAGGAACAGAATGATATCGTAAAATATTGGAAAAAGTAAAGTAGGAATAATAACTGGATAGAGTCTGAGCAGTCTATGGAATTGCTGTATTCTTTGGAATTATAAATGTAAGAATGTTGGTAGAAAATCCTGTGTTAATAATCCAAATAAAAGCCCTGGTCCAATTGGGATAGCAGCTTTAATTCAGTGGGGTGAACCAAACTAGTGCATAAAAATGTGAGACAACAAAAGCATTTTTTAACACAATTCCTTCATTTCAGGGACTCAAAAGTAACTGTGCCCATGCACAACCGTGGAGAGGGGTGCCCGACTTCTTTTCTCCTTCGCTCTCCAAGGGTCCTATAATCCTCTGCTCCCCTATAGGTAAAGTAGTGGCTCAGCAGTGGTATTTGAAATACAGTCTCTTACCTCCTCCAGCGATGTGTCTCAAATCCCTTCAGTCCTCCATTGTAGCCACCCACTCTCTGGGACAGAAGGTGTCAGCCAGTGCTGGGCCGAAATTACGCATGAGCGTAATTACGCATCGTAATTCAATGTAAATTTACGCTTAAGCGCTACGCGTAACTTACTGTCTTACGCGTAATTATTTACACGTAAGCAGTTAAGTGGTATCGTAATTATGCTGTCTACCGTAATTACTAGGTATGCGTAATTTTACAAAGACTTACGCGTAATTTTACGCGTAATTACTAACGTAAAAACTCCCCTTTTCTAAGAGTAGCCAGTCAGTCAACATCCTAAGCAACCAATAGTATCTTCTCCCGCCCTTCAGTATATAAGCGTACGTTTTGACGCATACGAATGATGTGTACGCAATAGCTGTCACATTGACGGCTATTGCGTACACATCGTCCGTATGCGTCAAAAAGTACGCATTAATGGGTATTACGGCACTACGCGTAACATCGTAGCGTAAGCGCCTACATTACGGTATCCTTACGCGTAACTGCGTAAGTTAACGCGTAATTACAGTGATGAACCGTAGATAATTTCCTACGCCGTAACCGTAATTGCGTAATGCGTAATAGCGTAAAATTACGCGTAATGATCCGTAAGCGTAGACTTTTCCATTACGACCAGCACTGGAACAAAACATAACAAAAAGACATATAAAATAAATATATCTGCAGAAAGTGCACTTTCATCCTGCTATCATATTACTGTCACATCCCAAGGGGGGGGGGGGGAGGAAGGGGTCGCGAGGGTAAATACTTACTCATCCTGGCGCCCCCCCTCCTTGTTGGGCCCTGGTGATTCTTTATCAAACTGGCCGCTGAGGCTCTGGCCATGCCCCACTTGTGTGGCTGTGGTCTGCCTAAAGCTCAGCAGCCACGGCCTGATTGGTGGCTGCCAGGTTGCGGCAGGCCATGGCCACACAGGCGGAAGATTCTGAAGAGCTTTGGCAAGCTTCAGAAACATGGCCGCCACTGTACTGAGGAGGGGGGTGGAGCATCACCAATGCTCTGAAGACGATAGGACCGGAGCGTTTCTAACCCCCTAACACCCCCCCCCCCCTCCGCCTGTATTAAGACGGAGCTTGTAAGTACTCTTTAGAAGACACCTGTAATGAAAAAACGGTCCATATGGGGCACTTAGCTCAGGAGGGGGAAGCCTTTAGGGACCCTAATGAGTCTCCCTCTGTCTTCAGCATCGGGGATCCAGCGCTGGCAGCACCCAAACAGTATGCTGCAATATTTACCAATCTGTGCTCCTGCACAGGCACAGTACAAGCTTCCCCTCGGGCTCCGGTGGAAATAGCCGAACTGGACAGGGTCTGCTCTAGTGTGCAGGCGGCTGTGCAGTAAAGCGAACCTGATCATGCTTGGCTATTTCAGCCTGAGCCTGAGGGGAAGCTTGTACTATGCCTGCGCAGGAGCGTAGATTGGAAATATTACCACGCTGAAGCTCCTTCTGCGCCTGCCAACAAGCTTGGCGGCGGATTTTCAGGGGCTGCCAGTGCCGGTACACCAAGGTTGAAGAGGACGGGGGAAGCTTCATTAGGATCCAGAGGTTCTTCCCTCCTGAGGTAAGTACTCCATTGGAGTTTTTTTTTCTTACAGGTATACTGGAGCAAACTGCTTGAAATCAATCAAATGTATTCATTAACAAGGTGGAGGCGTACCATTCCCCCTTCCCATAGTCTTTCAGGTTCCTCCGTGTTCTCTGGGTCCCCTCCATTTTGCCGCTGTCCCCCTTTTGTCACAGGTAACTGTGAATTGGCATATGCCAACTCCTTGTGGCCGGGAGCATTGTGTGCATGACAAGAACTCTCCCGAGTATCGAAGATGCATGTGGCCGAGACTGTGCATGTGCAGTAGCCCACTAGGCGTCAATCTTTCCAAAGGGGACAGTGGCAGAATGGGGAGGGGGGGACCAGGTGGAAATCAAGAGACTTGAAAGACAATGGGAGGAGCTGAAAGAAGCCCCAGGTAGTACAACTCTACTATTTTCCTCCACCTCAGGTTTTCTTTAAGGGTGCTTTTCTACTGGCCATGTTTCGATCCTAAAAATCGCTTTCGCAAGGCACCATGGTTATCAATCTAACCATGGTGCCCTGTTCCCACTGCTGTTATTTGATTTTTATCCAAATGCGAATGTAATGCATGCTGCAATTAGGTCTGCGACCCACTAGCAACTCTTTTTTTTAAGCACCAGTGATTTGAAAAGCTCCAGTTAATGTAATGCTATGGGTGAATTTAAAAAAATCACATTGCTCAAGTGTGATCACACACATAGCATTACATTAGCAAGAGCTTTTTAAATCACAAGCACTTAGAAAAGGCTTAGAAAAGCGCTGCTAGTGGGTTCCAGGCCTAATCCTGCATGTGACTTAAGGTGGCCACACACTATACAATAAAATGATCCGATTACAGTTATTCGATAAAAACTATCATATCTCTCAAAAAAATCTAAAGCTTTTTCATTCGACTGAAAAAATCCGATCGGATTTCCTGTTTTTTTCGATTTAAATCGATCCGGAATGCCAGATATTTCTCTTCAATTTCTACTAAAGATTGTATGGTGTGTGTTGGATTGTTAATTTATTAATATACACACCCAAGCAATTTTCTCTGAGTTTCCAATCATTTTTATCATAATTGAGGAAAAAATTGAACATACGTGTGTGGTACATTGGTCATATTTTTGAAATGTTACATTTAGTCAGAAAAATGGATTGCAATTCTTAAATTGAACAGATATTTTAAAAATTGTATGGTGTGTGGCCACCTTTAGGCCCAGTGCACACCGGGCGGATCCGCCGGCCGAATCCACCTGAAAATCCGCATGGCTAATGTATCTTTATGGGCTTGCAGCGTGAGAAGGGCCAAAAACATTATCAAGGACAACACTCACCCTGGAAATGCCCTGTTTGAGCTCCTTCCATCAGGTAAACGTTTTAGATCAATCCGCACACTCACACAAACAGACTGAAAGACAGCTTTTTCCCATCTGCCATAAACTTGATGAACTCTGAATCCTCTCTGAAATAATTAACACTGTGTACAAATTGTTTAAACATCTGTAATACCTGCGAGGAGAACGCCAGCGCATACCACTAAGGCTGCATCTGAAATGACCACCAGCTCAGTGTGCAGCACCTATATAGACTCTCTGCACACTTCGCATTCAATTCAGATGCAAATCATATGCAGATCTGCTACTACTTATCATGCAAACAGGAAACTCAGGAGGAGGGGCTGGGAGCAGCTAACCTGACAGTTACATAGTTACAAAGTTAAGGAAAGGTGGGGGGAAAGGCTGCGCATCCCTAACTTTGCATGCAAACCATATTGGAAGCTAAAGTACCTCCTAGTTTAATAAATGTTAGCACTTGTCTTGGATGCAGGGCATGCATTTTTCAGTCTGGCAGAGGCGGTGTATGCCTGTGCGATTAACCATTCAATTGCAACATGTGTTTAGGGATGCGCAGCCTTTCCCCCCACCTTTCCTTAAATCTGTAATACCTGGCATACTTGTATAATTTCTCTTCCTTGTTACTATCACTATGTTCCCTATATGCACCGTGGGGTTGTCATGAAAAGTAATTTCGTTGTGTTACACAATGACAATAAAGTGAATTGAATTGAGTGAATTGAATTGAATTGGTGCACACCGGCGGTTTGAGGTTTTTAGCAAGCCGCAAACGTGCTTCTTGCTGCACGTTTGCGGTTTGCTAAAAACCTCAAACCGCCGGTGTGCACCAGCCCATAGAGATACATTAGCCATGCGGATGCTGATGCGGCCGGTGAACACCCGGCGGATCGCATCAAGATCTGCCCGGTGTGCACTGGGACTAAACTCTGTCATCCGCACCCAAAACCGCTAGCGTTTTGTGGATCTGCTAGCGGTTTTCGTGTGCACTAGGCCATAAACTCAATAGCAGTGACTGCAAAAAAATTTCCATAGCAAATTGTCAGAAAATTGCAAACATAATTGAACCCTTAAATTTGATCGATCACACAAAAATTGCACTGCATGGAAAATAGCATGTTGTAAAATGTGGACAAGGGCACTGTCATGCATTTGTGATTATTTTTTTTTGTGGAAATGGGTCCTAACTTGTCACCTACAATATAACTGTAAAGTAGTAAAAAAAAGGCAGCCCCTTTATCAGGACATAGAAGTGCAATATCACATAGATGCAGGCTACATAGTTAGGGCCCATTCACACTAGGGCGATTTGCGGGTGTTTACCACCGATTCCTGTAGATTGCTAGCGCTTTGAAAAGTGACTGCCTCAATCACTGCTTTTTCTTGATTTTACAGTGACCACGATTGAAATGATGAAAAAAAGTGAATTGCGATCGCTAAAAAAAAATCATGAAAATTACCCAAAAGAAATATATGTGAAAAAAATCTGTCGTAAATAGCTATCGATTTTGCAATCCCTAGTGTGACTGTGCCCTTAGGGAATTTTACTGTCATCTTTAAAAGTGGAGATGCCGGGGATTGAACCCGGGGCCTCATACATGCAAAGCATGCGCTCTACCACTGAGCTACATCCCCTTCCTGATAGACTATTTAAGATTTGCTCCTACAAGGAGCTTGTTGAGTTCTGTTCACAACAGTGCTCAGTGATAGTATTATAGATGAGAGCATTGGCGTTATTTACAACTGCACCCATTCCAGAGATTCCCCACCAATGAGGCCATTCTCAAGCTGCACGTTTCTTTTATCACAGCTGACCACACAGTCCTGCAAACATGCGGTGCCGAAATAGCTCAGTTGGGAGAGCGTTAGACTGAAGATCTAAAGGTCCCTGGTTCGATCCCGGGTTTCGGCAGTCTTTTTCTTGCATTCGTTTATTGTGGTTTAACTAACATTTTTTTCTGCTCTCTTGTGAGGATTTCTTTGTCCAGCTTCCAAGGAATCTTTCTTATTTTAACCGTACAGACAGTGTGTGAGCAGCATAGTGCTCTGCTCATGTGGGTAAGGACAGTCCTGAACAATGAAAGTCATGCTGTATTACATCATCCCTCTGAGACGAGCCTGCAACACACTGTTCTAATACAGCGAACACAAAGCAAACATGATCACAGTGGAATGGATGATTACTTTCACATATGCAGTAATGAACACTAGAGATAATGACAAAAAGTGTTTAGTCAGGGACAGTGAAACTCCGAAAAGCACAACCATTCATAGCAAGTCCACTTAGTTTAGGCATGAACAGAATAAGAGACTCTGAGAAGCACAGGCAGGCATTCATAGTCAAATATGCATTAGAATAGTTTAGACGTTGCACAGCTATTCACAGCCAGTCCTCCTCAGTATAATTGTTTAGGCAAGGATAGCAGGAGAGACTGAAAAACACCAGTCATTTGCTCATTACCATAGTTGTTTTGGCATCGACAGTATAAAAGACTCTGAAAAGCACAATACCTCATAGCCAATCCTCGTTAGTATAGTGGTAAGTATCCCCGCCTGTCACGCGGGAGACCGGGGTTCGATTCCCCGACGGGGAGGCAAATATTTTTTTTTTTACTTCTTTGTGACATACAGATATGCAGTGAACAGTCAGTGTATTAATCATGACATCACAATTTATAACGCAAACCTGAGAAATGTGCTTGCAGACCCAAGCGAAGCAGGCACCACCTTCAGTAAATTATTAGCTCTTTATTGAAAAAGTCATAAAAAATGACAAGTCATCGATAAAAATGGCCTTAGCGGCTGACAGCCCGCTGTTTCAAGCTCAGTAGCTCTTTTTCAAAGCCAGAAGCCATATTGCTGCACCGTATGGCAGTAATAGTAGCTTGTTACTTTATTTTTTTTAATAAACTTTTTATTCTCTTTAGTTGAAAGGGGTAGAAAAATAAAAAAAAACTTTGCTAGTATTACTGTGAGACACACTACAGTTTACCATTAACCACCTTAGCGGTATGGACAAGCTCAGCTCGTCCATTACCGCCAGAGGGTGCTGCTCAGGCCCTGCTGGGCCGATTTTGATAAAATAAAAAGCAGCACACGCAGCCGGCACTTTGCCAGCCACGTGTGCTGCCTGATCGCCGCCGCTCTGCGGTGATCCGCTGCGAGCAGCGTCGAGTGAGGGTCCCCCCAGCCGCCCGAGCCCTGCGCAGCCGGAACAAATAGTTCCGGCCAGCGCTAAGGGCTGGATCGGAGGCGGCTGACGTCAGGACGTCGGCTGACGTCCATGACGTCACTCCGCTCGTCGCCATGGCGACGAGGAAAGCCAAACAAGGAAGGCTGCTCATTGCAGCCTTCCTTGTTACTTATGCTTGCCGGAGGCGATCGGAAGAACGCTTCCGGAGCGCCCTCTAGTGGGCTTTCATGCAGCCAACTTTTAGTTGGCTGCATGAAATAGTTTTTTTTTAATTAAAAAAAAACCCTCCCGCAGCCGCCCTGGCGATCTCAATTGGCTGCATGAAATAGTTTTTTTTTAATTAAAAAAAAACCCTCCTGCAGCCGCCCTGGCGATCTCAATAGAACGCCAGGGTGGTTAATCAAAAAATTACATAATACCGATATCACATCTAAAATGTGCTCTCACCTGGTCTTCTGCTTTCCCCTCCGAAGCAGCCGGTGACCTGGCCAGGTTGGTGGCATCTGCATATGCACGCGCCACTCGTGGTTCTGCACAGAATGCTCTCGGCCCCACAGCACAACCGTGAGCTGTGCACACATGCGCAGAAGCCGCCAACCCGGGTGGGTCGCCACCCACTACGGAGGGGACAGCAGAAGGCCGGGTGAGAGTGGAACTGTGCTGAGGGATGCAGAGACTTCTAGGGCCTGTGTAATAGCCTATATTTATTCTTAGGTGGCTCTCAATATCATAGATGGCTCCAAATACATGCCACCAGTCATAGAGAGCTCCCAGCATTTGCCAGCAGTAGGTATTAGATTGTGTGACCCTCTGAGGGACTGTTGGTAACAGGAATATACACTCTGTAAAAGCAGAAGATGGCAGGGCTAAAATACTAAATATTAATAGATGGATCCCAATATCAACCAGCAGATACAGACAAGACAAAGAACATTTATATTGAGCTTTTTTCCCGGTGGACTGAAAGCACCAGAGCTGAAGCCATTAGGGCGCACTCTATAGGCAGTAGCGGTGTTGGGGAGTCTTGCCCAAGGCTTTAGCTGGCCACAATCTTAGCAAGCACTGCAAAGCTGAGGATATACTGTGGTATAAACTAGAAACCGGGGATTAGCTCACCTGGTAATGTTATTTAAAGGAACCCTCCAGGACAGGTACAATTCGAGATCTGACTCCTCCCAGGAAACATCCAATGGCCTATAAACTAAAACAAAGTCAGGTGTCAGGCAGTATGTATGCAAGCAAAAAAACTAACAGGTCTATAAACTACCTCAACACCATAACACTACTACAATAGTGTAAGATATCTTATAAAACATCAAAACTATATCAGTTATAATACATAAACAAATCACAGTAATCATATAATTCATAAAACATAATTTAACTGCATATTCATATAGAGTGGGTTACTTAAAATAGCATTACCAGGTAAGCTAATCCCTGTTTTTTTCTCAATAACCCTCCAGGACAAGTATACTTTGAGATGATGAACAAGCAAATACATCACCAACCTTAGGGTGAGCTGACCGCCTGCAACACTTTCCTTCCAAAGTCTTGATCCGATGCAGACATCTGATCCAGTCTGTAGTGGCGCATGAACATCCCCAGATTCTTCCATGTCGCTGCTTTACATATCTTCAGAAGTGAAGCACCAGCTATGAAAGCCCAGGTCATAGTTGTCCCTCTGGTAGAATCAGCCATAAGATCTTTAGGAGAATCCATTCCCATATTTTTATAGGCTTCTAAGATACATAACTTGATCCAATTTGCTTTAGTCTTTTTTGATGCCTTTGAACCAATCAATTTGCCTGTAAAATTTACGTATAAATAAATAAAAAGTATAAGGCTTCAGACTTCCTTATGGCTTCTACGTTATTCAAATAAGCTATTAATATTTCTCTAATGTCTACTTGATGCCACTCTTTTTTTTTGCTATTTGGATAAGAAGATGGCAATATTATTTCCTGCATTCTGTAAAATAAATCCCCTACTTTAGGTAACTCTGCACTAGTCCTCAGAATTACTCTATCTTTATGAATGGTGCAATAGGGCTCTTTCCAAAATGATACTTCTGAAGGCTCATACACTCGCTCATTCGCTCAACAAAAGTCTTTTAAATGCACGATTATCAAACAACTTGAAGAAGTTGGACAACTTTTGTCAAGATGACAAGGTGTTATCACCGATAAGAGGAGACCAATGACTGATAAGACACAGCTCAAGTCAATCAAACAATTGGATTGACTTGAGCTGCATCTTATCAGTCATACTTGACAAAAATGATAATTGTGCATTTAAAAGACTTGCTGAACATGTGTATGTGGCTTCACTCACTGATGCATCTTGCACAGGTGATTGAAATCAAGAATACCGTCTTAATCATAAGTAAACGCAAGTCCATATCTTGTACAGAATTAAATGGAGGCTGTGTTTATCTTCCTTAGCGGTATGCCCGACACTGTGGATATTTACGTAACTTCCTGCCCTTGGACTGTCATATGTTTTTCTGAAGGGGTAAGACTAATGGATCCACTATCCTCAACTTAATGAGTAAAGGGTACCATGACCTCTTTGGCCAATTCAGTGCTATGAGAATGACAGCACCACGGAAGATGCTGGCGCTATATAAATCAATAATAATAATAAATTACTGTCATTTGGGCACTACAATTTTCCTTAGTACTAAAGGTAAAAGATTCAGAGGAGGAAAGGCAAATGCAAGATTGAAGTCCCATATCTGCCCCAATGTGTCTACTGCTGTCGGACAATCTCTGATGTTAAGGGAAAAGAATCGTCAACATTTTGTGTTCTCTCTGTTGGTAAATTCAGGTGCTTCAGATTTAGGATTAACCAAAATGTTCCTGTTTCTTCACAAGTAAATTTGAGTAAAATAATTTCCTTTGTTCTTTTTCTTTGTTCCTCTCCTTACTAACATGTCCTGAAGAATTAAATTAAAGGGTACATGTTCCTCCTCCATATCTTTCTGGAGGTTTCTCCTGAAACACAATATGATAACCCACCTGAATCAAGTTCAAATGAATGGTCTGGTAGCAAACTTTTTCCATTGTAGTAGAAATGAGCCCAGTTGCCACCCACACTCTTCCCCCCCCCCCCCCCCCCCTTCCACAGACCCAGCGTACGTGCTACACATGGTTGCAGCAGCAGGGCGGAAATTTGCATAGATTGCTGACCAAGGTTTTTTTTTATGCAAATTCTGCTTTTTTTTTATCTAACTGATCTTTGAGGGGACCTGGATTTTCTAAAGAGAGTTCATTATCCTTATCTACTTGAGAGAAGGCAGTGTCCAATTTAGGACATTTATCCCAGTGTTTGCAATCTCCCTCTGCAAATGAGAATCTCCTTTTAAAACCTCCAGAAAAGAAAACATTTTTATCAGCATTTTTCCGTTGATTATTAATAATAGTTTCAGTTGAAGCATGAACCGGAAAAAAAACATTGGATGATCCCCTTCCATGCCAACATGTAAAGCATCAGGAGTAGAAACAGTCTCAGCAACCTCTAGTTTCAGTACTAATGAATTAGAAATCACTTTCAACATTTCATCTGTTTCACTGGCAGCAAACTTAAATCTGGAAGGTTTATCTTTCTCTTTGTCAGACATTTCCTCCTAAGAATCACACTCACACTCTCAGTTTGGGTTCCCTTTGAACTTG
Organism: Hyperolius riggenbachi; assembly: GCF_040937935.1. NCBI lineage: Eukaryota > Metazoa > Chordata > Amphibia > Anura > Hyperoliidae > Hyperolius > Hyperolius riggenbachi. The sequence goes on along the minus strand of NC_090646.1, from coordinate 512,181,424 downwards.
CTCAATCACAAGAAAATGTATGCGTGCTCTACACCAAGCTTAACCCTTTCAAGTCTGGCTAAAATGGCTTACCATGAGACATGCTCACGCAGAAATGCATCTGCTTTCGCATGCCAAACTTTGCAGGGTCAAAAACCAATACCGCGAAGCGGTTGCCCTACGGGAATTAGTTCATGCTATACAGCAATGGGAAGCCTCCTCGTGGCGCCCCTGGATAGTGCTATATAGCATGAACTAATTCCCGCAGGGCGATTGTTTTGCGGTTTTTGACCCTGCATATTTAGGCATGCGAAAGCAAATGCTTATTTGCATGAGCAATGTCTCGTGATTAGCCAATAGGCCAAATTTGCAAAGCCAGATTTGTCAGGTTCACTTGGTTGATGCACACATGTTCTTTCTCTGTTGTGATTAGCATTCCCTTTGAACTTGGCAGATGTAGTTTCCCTTAGTAGAATCTTTCCGGTACGCCACTCTGTTACATGCAAGTGGTGGAAACATTGCCCACAAGATAGAATTCAAACTAATTAACCGTGTTTTTAGGGACCATAATGTTCTGGTGTAAATGGAAGTGTGTATGTATCAAGTGGTTAGGGGTGATAGGGCAGGATAAATGTTTGTGTTCTTGTGGTACACCTTTGTATAATAAAAATGACTGAATCTGTTGGTCAAAAAAAAATGTAAGAGAAAATAGAGTAAGATAACAGAGTATCAATCGACAATGCAAACCTAATCCAACACAGGAGTGCTGCAGTGAAGCCAGTCTGTTTAAGTTATTATTTATTTATTGTATTTATAAAGTGCCAACATATTACGCAGCGCTGAGTTGGGTCAAAGTCCCGGGTGTATGCGGAGTTTGAGAAAAAAAAAATAAAAAACAGTCTGATAAATCATCCATATAGTCTTCAGGTTCAGAATCCGACAGGACTGGACAATCTGCTTTAGCAATAGCCTTTTTATGCACATGCACTGGTACAGACTGTTCAATATCATCTTGTACAGCCGACCCAGAAGCAACAGCTTTATCAGCAGTACTAACAGGTAATTGAACAATTGGTTGAGAAGCAGGAGCAGGTGACTGAGTAATCACAGTAGTAACAGGCGATTGAGTAATTGCTACAAGTGGTTGATTAGCAACAGGTTAAACAACAGAACTTGAAATAGCTTCTCTAAAAACCTTGATAAGATTCTAACAATTCATTAATCATAAGTTTAAGGAAATCTTTATAAGAACCTGCTGATTCTTCATTCAACACTCTAATGCTGGGAATACACGGTTAGTTTTTGCCTTCGTTTAAACCTTCGTTTCGATTGTGCCTTTTGTCCTTTTCGATCCCGAAATAATCGGTCATACGGTTAATATCACCACCCACGGTTTCGTTTTTTTTTTCGATTCTGATGGTTTCGTTTTTCCAATGATCGAAGGCTGCAAAGAAACGAAACGAAAATCCCTTTTTACAGGGACGGACTAGCATAAACGAATATATAATCGATCTGAACAGCCATCAAGCCTACCAATGGCTCGATTAGATGGATAAAGAGAGATAATATCAAACATGTTCGATCACTAGTCGTTCGTTTTTGGGGTCTATTAATCGAAACTATAATGAGATTATGACTATTTTCACATACGTTTTCAACACTCGATTCGTTTACCGAACGAATCGAAGGTTTAAACGAAGGCAAAAACGAACCGTGTATTCCCAGCATAAGGGCCATATCCTATTCAAGGTGATAAGTAGCTTGCAGATGCGAGCTACTTATCACCTTGCCATCACGTGAGGATTACTGACAAATCCGATTGCCCATATCCTTCGCGTGATGGCCGATCGTTAGGGAGCATTGCTCAGGCAAAAGCCTGAGCGATGCTCCCTATTACCGGGCGATGGGGAGTGAGGTTAATGCTCTGGTGCTGTCCTTCAGCACCACGGCCTCACTCCCCACACATGCGCAAACACGCCAAACATCCGCCGCCATCTTCCGCCGCAACATCTGGGGGTCTCCTTTAATAAGGAGACCCCGAGAGCTTCCCGTCGGGTCGCCGCGCACCTTAGAAGCCCCCCACGTAGCTCTGCCAGGCACCTGTCATACAAACCACCGCTGATCACCCGCAAAATCCGTTGTGTAATTAGTGTATCGAACACTGTAATTACTGTCCGCATAGGAGCCCAGGCAATGCATCTTTGAATCTGCAGCCGGGGCTCCCCATTGGTCCGCTGTCTGAACCAATACAATGGCTCAGACCAATGGGGAGCCCCAGCTGCAGATTCAAAGATGCTTTGCCCGGGCTCCTATGCGGACAGTAATTACAGTGTTAGATACACTGTAATTATGCGACGGAATTTGCGGCGAGAGGCGTCGGGTGATCGGCGGCAGTATGTATAATGACAGGGGTGCCTGGCAGAGCTACGTGGGGGGCTTCTAAAGTGTGCGGCGACCCAACGGGAGCTCTGGGGGTCTCCTTATTAAAGGAGACCCCCAGATGCTGCGGTGCCGACGTGCGTTAGCTGGTTTAGACCTGCTTTTTGCAGGTCTAAGCTAACGCTCATGTCTGCCGGTAAGCATCGCTTCCCGGAGGCATGCAAAGGGTAACTGGATACCGTGTTAAGAACTCGCTGGGCAATTATACCGCCCAAGCGAGTTTTTTTCCGCCTGGGGGGGTCTAAAGTTTAATAAGATTAGGCGATGCCCCCATCGCTTAAGTTAAGAACTCGCCAGTGCTTAGCGCTGGCGAGTTCAGCAATAGAATATGGCCCTAAGTGAGCACTGCTGACATAGGGGTTGATTCACAATAACAAGTAGCGTGCCTTGTCAGAGTTAACACACCTTATCAGAGTTAATACGCCTCATCAGCGTAGCATAGCGAGCGCTACGACCGTATGCCTGCTAATTGGCAATGACGAGAGCTCCACTCGTCCTGCCCTGAGACCCTACTCTGATAATGCCACGGTAACTCTGATAAGGCGTGTTAACTCTGATAAGGCATGCTATTTGTTATAGTGAATCAACCCCATTGCGTTTTATTCCAAGGAATCAGAAAACTAACATTTCAACAGGGACACTGCTTCCTGGACTTAACAGCTTCTTGATGATTCAGTAGCTATGCTCTGAAATAAACCAGAACAAACAACACAATTGTAACCTAGTATATAGTTACTACAAGCAATATATATATTGCACCAGTAATATAATTCCCCACAGGGAATGCAACCATCACCAGTATCCCAAATACACGGAGGCATCACCTGTGTTTAAAAGCCAGACCACCAGAGACAACTCAGAGACCAAGGCAGCAGTGAACACCTCTCACCCTCCTGTCCCTTGTGCTCTTATTCCTGTACGGCCACCCGGCCAACTTCTGGCTTCCCCACACTCTCAGGTCTAGTCTCCATGCAGCGCCAGCCACAAGTGCACAGACGCCGGGACGCCGCAGTTTTTCAATCTGGCGCCCAGAAGTGTCAACACTCGGCAACTGAAAACTTCTGTGCTGCCATCTTGAATACTAGAACAAAAGTCTGCGGCTTCCGGCCTCAGCCCACACCTGCTCCTTCCGCTTCCCAGCCGGCAGCTATAGCCACAAAGGAAAAAATGCCACCACGGCCATCTCTACTCCAAGACCAGTCAAATGCATGCCATGAAGAGAGGTAAACACGCAACACACGGGAACCATAACCTAATGTCCCTCCACGCACCCACAGTACCACCAGCCCTTAGCCTCCCAGGCTCTCCAAGCACTTTGGTATAGAGAGACCTGTCCCTGGAACAGCTGATGTTTGTTTTAATTTACAGAGAGGCCATTGGATGTTTCCAGGGAGGAGTCAGATCTCGAAGTGTACCTGTCCTTAAAGGTTACTGGAAAAAGCACCTTTTCTTGGGTAAGTTCAGACACAACAGGACACTGAATAGCAGGATATATACTGGAAAGCACTAATAAGCTGGGTTACAAGACCTCTGTCATGCTATATTTGACTCTTATGGTAGTACCCACTTTTTTGGAACTACTCCGTCCCAATCATTCTTCTCCAAGGCCTACTTGGTTGTGTTTGCCCCCAAAGGCATATACAATACAATACAATAACATTTGTATGGTCCCAGTCCTCCTCTGCTGCTTACACATGGGGATGTTGCATTGCTCATCATCCAAAAACAAGATGCTTCACCGCAGCTGTAAATGTGCATGCTGTGTGTTATTTCACCAGATTCCGCAAAAAGTGCCATTGTGAACGTACCATTACAATATAATAGCATCACGGTTGCAATATGAATATATTGTCTGTTACCACGCAACATGTCAGTGTGAAAGTGACCCAATTCATTTTTAATTTAAGCAAGTCTCTCCCCAGTGCGGCAGCCACCAATAGGGCCGCGGCTTCAGCAACAAAGATGGGGGTGGTCAAAGCCTCAGCAGAACTTTAACAAAAAAAAAAAAACCACGGCTGCATTTCTGAGTGGGGTGGAGCAATCACTGGCTTGACTCCACTTCCCATTTCTGAGGGGGACTGAGCCATCACCTGCTTGAAGTATCTTATTCTGGCCACACACTAACAGAATCACCTGGCAATCTCACAGTGTTAATTTTTAAACATCCAATCAGGTAATAAGAAAAAAAATATGGATGGTCACATTAAGGGCCCGTTTCCACTAGAAGCATGTGAATTCGCATGCTATTTTCCAGATGTGAAATTGCATGTGAATGCAAATTCCCATACGTATACATGCATATTTTAAGTGCGAATTTACTACATTTTTTTCCTTTTCCCCCACTTTTATTTACATCAACAAAAAGATTTTTTTTCTGCACAGATCTTAATACAGATTCTGCACACAATGGAAACAATCCCTTTAAATACATTGCTATGCAACCTGTGTGCAGGAAATGAACACGAATTTGCATGTGGTGGAAACAGGCTCTAAAGTTTAACATTAACAGTGAAAATTCATGCTCTTCACCGCACATGTCCTTCAGTGCCCTGTTGCAAGTTCTGTCCGCCAGTGTGTGGTTTGCATTACTTTGTACAGCACCATGGAAGATAATGGTGCTATAAGGAGAACTAGACTGAACATTCAGAAAACACAAATGCAGTACCTTTTCTTCCCCATATGCTGTGTATATCCCAGTGGCATTTGTGAAGGGGGAGACATTTCTGAAACGGTTTTGGTTCAGTCATCAAAGCCATGTCCAGGCAATGGAAACACAATCTAGCTGCAAAGTGGTGTATTATGATATTTCTATAGAGCTTTTTTTCCATCTTTTATTTGCATATTGGACAAGAAACAAATTCAGATTACACAAAGATGATTTCAGACAAAAAAAGTAAAAAATATAGTTACATTGGTTTAAGGTCAATACAGTATGTACATATTATACAATATGTAGGTCTAGCTGTAGAACCTCAATAACAGTCTGTAAATAGGAGAACATCCATAAAACCCTTGTATGGCATCCATCATAAACATATCAGAGCGAGACTCTACAACACGATCTCTGGGTGATCATAGCTCTGAAATTATTCTTCTCAACATTAAAACTTTTAAGGCACTTCTAAGCAGAGGTTCTATAAAACATTCTCTGAATCCAAGTTGATGGCTCAGTAGAAGTAGAGTTCATTCAGAAGGGATCAAGATGTAACTGGTGGCCAGATTTTGGCTATTTCTTCATGTACAGCCTCGGGAATCCATTGATTGTAGGCATGTAGCAAGTCTGTGGGTCAGAAAGAAAACAAAATGTCTAAACTGAATGGATGCAAACCTACAGAAATGAATGGAAGCACAGCAGACACCTATAAAATACATATATTTTCATACACTTACACTTTGGGTTATTTTTCCATGTAGCCAGTAATGATGATAGATTGTCTGCTTTTTCTGAAACCAAAGCCTTAAGTAGCACTTCTGTTCTTGGTTGAAGTCTACAGGACAAAAAAAGAAAAGCCAAGTTTCATTACATTTCTAGTCTGGAATCTGGACTCTGTATTACAATCGTTTCAGTATAAGAAGCCCAGGTATTTTCCACTTCCTACATAAGTACTTAGCTGCGAAACCACATTTGCTCATTTTCCACAGCTGCACAACCTGAGTGACTAGAAGATACAACAGACATTCCAACCACACATTTGCACTATGCACCTCTTGTTGCCTCCTACAAAACAACATCTCCTGCATTTGCCCCTTTCTTACCAAATGACACAAGCAAATTACTTGTGCCCTGATTGCGTCACGGCTTTATTACTCCAATTCCCTCCTCTGAAGCTTACCTGCTAACTTATTGGCCCTACTCCAATCCATCATGGACTCTGGGGTATGAATCTTCCACTTCTCTTACCACTTCCTTACTGTTACCCCATTCTGTCAATTCCTCCACTGGTTGCAAAACACAGAAAGGTTATGATTCAACACCCTGACTCTCACCTACAAAGCACGTTACAGTCTATCTTCTTCTTACTTAACTATATTTATATCCACATAACTCTCTACATGCAATGTCCATTCTACTAACAATATTCCCCAGTCTTGCCCTCAAGACACTAATTCTCGCATAAAAGACTTCTCCCAAATGTCTTCCCAACTACAACCAACAGTATACCATTACTCATTCACAATTACCATCGCAAAGCAAACCTGTGAGGAACAACAGGTTAAAATTTATTAAGTAGTGGGTAGACTCTGAATGGCCCAAAAGCTTCCCATATCTTCTTTGAGCCCACTGCTGCTACCCTGGACACTCTTCTTCCTGTAGCTAAGCTCCCGTCCAAGCACAAGCTTCTCTATACTGGGTAAAAAGTGTAGCCATGCACAAGTGACTTCCTTCTACTAGATATGCGTGGATCTTATTCAGACAAAAACAGTATGGAGAAGCTCATACTGGCATATTAGACAAGCTCGTCAAATATGTTTAGAGGGACCCAGCACTGGAACGGTGGGCTGCAGCAGTTGTCACCCTCTTGGGCATTACAAGACCAGAGACATTGTGTCACTGTTTACACACCAATGAAGTGTGAGGGCTTTGGGTAAAATCCCTACAAGGTCCCTATAGATCTGGATACCTGCTTGGCCATAATTACTAGGTACCTGCAGAGATGATCCAGGGATTTTAACTGACTGCCACCTTGAGACAAGAAGGATTTTTTTTTACCCTTAAAGGGATACTGTAGGGGGTCGGGGGAAAATGAGTTGAACTTACCCGGGGCTTCTAATGGCCCCCCGCAGACATCCTGTGCCCGTGCAGCCACTCACCGATACTCCGGCCCTGCCTCCGGTTCACTTCTGGAATTTCAGACTTTAGAGTCTGAAAACCACTGCGACTGTGTTGCCCTGTCCTCAATCCCGCTGATATCACCAGGAGCGTACCGTGTAGACACAAACCATACTGGACCTGCGCAGTATGCTACTGGTGACATCAGCGAGATCGAGGACACGGCAACGCAGGTGCAGTGGTTTTCAGACTTTAAAGTCTGAAATTCCAGAAGTGAACCGGAGGCGGGGCCGGAGCATTGGGGAGTGGCTGTGGGGGACCATTAGAAGCCCCGGGTAAGTTCAACTCATTTTTCCCCGACCCCCCTACAGTATCCCTTTAAAGTTTAAATTGGCCCAAGCAGCCTTGTAAAGGTCTTTTTTTTTCACCTTTCCCTGGATCAATTGGCATTTGTGAAAAAAAGAAATGTACCTAATGTATAATTATTTATTTATATTCTGGTTCGACTTGCTTGAACCAAACTATGTAACTATGTGTGGCCTTGAGCTGTGCCAGAACAAGACAAACTTTGTCACAGTGCGGAGATATCGACACTAAAAATCAATCTACCAAACATTCTGGACAGTAGGTTTAGTTGATTCTACAAGTAGGCTTCACTTTGTTTTGTTGTGTCACATTACTCTTTACAAAACATCTTTATTCTGTTTGCAGTTTGCAACATAAAAATCCTGCATGATAATATTCAGTTAACATGGTTTAGAAATGTCTAAAATGCCTCTTAAAAAAATGTATGAAGCCACTCTAGTCCTTAGCTTTCTTCTAGGTCAGAATAAATTGCTGAGATTGCACACCTTCAAGCAATGGTTAGGTGATGGAGTGCAATGCAAAGTCCACAAGGTAGACATAAGGTTCCGCACAACGTGGTCCGGTACAATAGGTTTATTGTCCCATCATACACATAAACGTACAATCCTCATCTAAAGACGATCGTTTCGGGGCCTCACAGAATCCCCTTGATCAAGGCATCTCAGGACAAAAGATATAACAAATCATATATTACTGCTTTTTATGGCTCCTAAGGTAATTTTAATCAAACCAACAAATAATGCTGGTGAATTCCCAACAGACCATGACCGATTTATTTTAATATGGCATTGGAAGCTGAATAGATGGATATTGTACTTACTTGGCCCACGACTTAAGCATCGTTATGGGAGTTGACAAGAGGATCTTGCTGTACAAGCCCAATTTTTCAATCACCTGTGGAAAGACATCATCAGTTACTTTTATGGATTATGTTTTTGCCAGTTTAAAATGCTCACACTATCCTTACTATCATCTTATCAGAGGTTAACCATATCTGCCTTAGTGTACATCTAAAAAGGGCCCCATGGTAATTTCAGCATTGGGATAAGCAGTTAGTTCCAAATCGGTAAAATTACCAATAATCTACTACTGAGCAATGGGTAATATGATAGTAGAATATTGGTAGTTTTTATCAACATTTTACTGTTGCTAAACCTGGCCCTATTCTTACTTGAACCATCGATCAATGCCTAACCCTAACCAAACCTCTTACCATATCAGTGCCACCTTTGCCGTTAAATTCATCCTCCGCCTATAGATCTAATTACAATATTCATCAGGTGCCGCTGGTGCCCAAATTAGTCAATGGTAGCCGCTATAAATACTAGCCGATATAAATGCACTTAGTATTGCGGTCTATGTGGTGCCCATTTTACCAAAGCGCCGGCGGATTCCAAATACCTGCTTTGCCTGCCTTATGTTTGCATTAACAGCTAATACATTTCTGTTTTCTTAGTTATGTCACTGTGGTAAGTTAAACTTACGCAAACAACTAGAGAACACTCCATGCAGTTCACCAGGGTTCCCATAAGCAGAACTAAAATTTACACCTGCTTAAAAAATGACATTTATTACTATACTGTCTCACCGGAGCTTTTCCGATAAATCGAGTAGCATGCTTTGCAGCTAAAAGGGAAATTCCTAAAGGAGGACTGTGTTAAGTAAACAGTAATGAAACTAGACAGAAGTTAATTTGGTTCAAAACAGACCCCCAATTACATAACAGACCCCCTCTTATGGGAACAGCTCCTGTCTGGAGATTATACTATCAAATGAGTTTGTTAGCCAATTCCTGCAGATGTACACATTTTATTTAACAGACAGCAATGGGAGTCTTTGAGCACCAGCTATAATTTTCGCAATAGGTGTAAATGATACCAATAATTAAGGCATTACAGGGAGCCCAGCCTTGTTGTCTGGAGTTCTTTTTTTAAACTATATAAATACATACAAGGATTATCCATTAAAATCAAACAGTATACGTTTCCTAATAGAGCAGATTAAGAAATTCCAGAATAAAATAATGACAGCCTTTATAGAGATGAGATGTATGCATTCGTATGGCAGGTGAAACGATATACAATCTTATCTTAGCTCTGGTTGAGGAAGTGGCAGTGGGGTTGGTATGGCCGGATATAAACTGGGATGGACACAGACTTCTTAGGGTGGCTAGAGTGCAAGAGTTTACTTGTCCTTAGTACACTACAGTCAATACCTCATATATCAACAACAGAGACTAACGAAGAAGAAAAAACAAACAACTGGCCTGCTGTGTTTTCCACCCAACAGATCAAGCATGAAGGCAGGGGACCTGGCTAGTGTACCTGAAGTTTTGTACAAAGAGTGAGTTTTCTTTGACAGGTGTGCAGTTGTAGGTGGATGCCAGTGTGTGCATTCTATGAACTCAAACATGACTGGTAAACATTGGTTTTAGGCCTCGTTCACATCATTTAGCGCAGATGGCTGTGCGATTGGAACGCAACGCGTCCGATCGCACGCCATCTGCGCTCCTATGCGCTGCGCTGCAGATCCCATTCATTACAATAAATGGGATCTGCGCTGCGATTCCCAAAAATGCGTGCAGCACGCGATAGCGCAATCGCGCTGCCACGCAGTGCATATGATGGGAACGGTAGAAGGGCTGTCTATGCCCTTCTACCGTTCTTGCGTGTCGCACACTATACGCGCTGCCAAAATGCGGACGGCAGCGCGTATAGTCTGAACGAGGCCTAAGGGGAATGCACTGCCAGAAATCTCTTGTTTACATACAGCAACTTGTTTGCATCAGCCCCAATCTATTGTCCGGTTTATTCAATTTCTTTGAATTATATAATACCTTTCCTTCCAATAAAAACTTGGCAAAATATTTGTAGCGCTCTAGGCCTTCTGGGTAATCTACAATAACTTCAGGGAGCTGCCATCCACTTCGATCTAAAAGATAAAGAATTAAAAAGTTAGCTATCAGAAAACAAATGCAGAAAGGAACAGCTGTTAGAGAAAAGACCTCCTGAAATACTGTAACAGGTTGAACAGGTCAATGCCTATCTCCAGGCAAAATATAAAAGCTAACCAGGGAGGAAAAAAAAAATTGATAAACCCTTCCCCTTAGTGGAGAAAGGCCTCCTAGGGATACAAGTCATTTCCTCACAGGTTATCATAGTTTTAATACCAGGCAAGAGCTTTGACGTGAGAGGAATATGGAGGCTGCCATATTTATTTCCTTTTAAGCAATACCAGTTGCCTGACTATCCTGCTGATCTTCTGCCTCTAATACTTTTAGCTATAGACCCTGAACAAGCATGCAGCACATCAGGTGTTTCTGGCGTTATTGTCAGATCTGACTAGATTAGCTGTATGCTTGTTCCTCGTGTTAATCAGAAACTACTGCAGCGAAATAGACCAGCAGGGCTGCCAGGCAACTGGCATTGTTCAGAAGGAAATACATATGGCAACCTCCATATATTTCTCACTTCAGGTTCCCTTTAATCAAGACTCAATGTAAAAAGCCACTAATACCACAAATATTACCAGTTAAAAATGCCAAGTGTCAATCCAGTGTGACTTCAAGAACTGGTTGCTGGTCGTCTGACAGTTTAAAGGGACTCCGAGCAGTGCAGAAACTATGGAAAGATGCATATCATTTTAAAGCTCTCTTTCTCCTCTTTCCAATGATATATAAACCGCCGCACTACGCCATTTAGTTTTCGCTATTTTCGCGATCGAAATTGCCACGGCCGCAATTTCGACCGCGAAAATAGAGAAAACTAAAAGGCGTAGGGCGACGATTTAGGTGTCATCAGAAAGAGGAGAAAGAGAGCTTCAAAATGATATCCATCTCCAATTACATTGTATTACACAGGGCGACTTTTTCTGCTGAATGGAGCTGCTAACTTTGAGAAAAAGTCGCCCTGTGTAATACAATGGAACTATAGAAAGATGGATATCATTTTAAAGCTCTCTTTCTCCTCTTTCTGGCGACACGTAAATCGTCGCCCTACGCCTTTTAGTTTTAGTGCGGTGGTTTGGAAAGAGGAGAAAGAGAGCTTTAAAATGATATGCAGTTTTCCATAGTTTCTGCACTGCTCGGAGTCCCTTTAAGGTATCTACAGGGCGATACTTTGCATAGTCAAAACAGCAGGTCATTTGCTGCAAGAAAGATTCCTGGATAGAGTTCTCCATGGCTGAACACAAGGATGTACTGTTCATGTTATATTTATATGCAAGGGATACAATTTGTTTCAGTTGCAGTGCTTGCACAATAATGCTTTGTGTCGGCTGTGAGGAGAAAGTGGATTCACTCCTGCCCCCACCACGTATAAACACAGTGAAAGGAGTACTACTCCTGCACTCATGCAAAAAATATTTGCATTCAAAGAAATGTAACCAACAATAAAAGTATTAGTCAACTTACCCTCCCTAGCGGTATTGACGGATATACATGTCAATGCAAAACATGCTGTGAACAGTATTGACATGCATACAAGTTAATACTCTCCTGCACTGTATACTAGACCTTTGCTTGACACATTTTGGCAAGTTACAGAAAAAAAAAAGGTTATGAAATTAATTGGATCACTTTTTGCACAGAAATCCTGGGCAAACTAAACGCCAGGGAGCAATAAAACATTACACAACTAAAATATGCATAGGAAATAATAAATAGATATACGGTATGTTGTTAAAATACCAAGTTGTACTGTAAAATTACCACTCATTCAATGCCAATTCACACTGCTTCAAAAACAAATTGGAACGCTTAGAACCTGAAACTTGTTCCCTGTTCCCAACTTAAAAGGACAACTGTAATAAGAGGGATATGGTGGCTGCCATATTTAGTTCTATTGAAACAATACCAGGTGCCTGGCTGTCTGCTGGTCTGTTTGGCTGCAGTAGTGTGTTAATCACACAAAAAACAAGCATGTAGATAATACTGTCAGATCTGACAATAATGTCAGAAACATCTGATATGCTGCATGCTTGTTCAGGGTCTATGGCTAAAAGTATTTAAGGCAGAGAATCAGCAGGGTAGCCAAGCAACTGGTAGGATTTAAAAGGAAATACATCTGGCAGCCTTCATATGCCTCTCATTACAGTTGTGCTTTAACCCTAATGGGTGCTGTGGACCAATCCACAAACTGGCAGCGCACTCTATACTGCTAGTTTGTGGACCAGTCTACACTACCCATGGGAACAGGTTCTAAGTGTTCCAATTTGAATCAGGATTTGTGAAGCGGTGTGAACTGGCATTGACTTGTCTTTTAATTATTATCCCATTGACTTTCATAAAATCAATCATTGGCAGCATTACATATACAGAGACAAAAGAGGCAGAGAATTCTTGCAAGAGAAGATCAGTAGACACAGAAAGAAATAATACACATACAGAATGTGCTAGGTCTGTGGCATTTTATTCTTCCGGTTTCAGCACAATAAAATGGTGGAGGCTGTTCAAGTGGGTCCCCAAAATGGCAGTATTGTGGAAGTAAGGAAGGAATCCATTCCGGTTCTATGGATGTAATGCCTGCAATCACAAAAATAAATATTTACTGAACATTAAACATGTCAAAGACTCGATACATTGATTGGCTGAAACGGTTATGAGCCGCGTCAGACAACCACCTACTGCAGAAATTATTTGAGCGAACAATCTTTCTTGGCTCAAACCAGATCCATAAGGTTGGATTATTTTCAACCAAGACTTGGAAGAGTGTCACATGGCAGTCTACCTGGTGACAAAAGATGAAAACTCCATACATATCTTTTCTGGAACATTACTGGTTGATAAAAAAAAACAGAGCCAATAGGCTTTTTCAGAGAACATTACTTCACACTGTTCAAGGACTTGTCTGCTGATGGTAGACATGGCCACAGGTGCTTGCCAGCCTAAAGATGCAATTTGGTTTCCATTTTTACGAAGGACAAGCGTAAGGACTCTGCCACACCGCCAAACGCTTTTCAATCAGTTTTTGTTTCATAAAAATTGCTCCCATTAACTTGCAATAAAATCACAGTAAAATTTATGGTAAAATTGCCGCATTCATGATTTTTTTAAAAAAATGGTGAGAGCAGCTATTTTGCTGCAATTTCCATGCAAGTCAATTAGAGTGCTTCTTAAAAGACAAAAATGTATTAAAAAGTGCTCTACATGGTGTCTCTGCCTTTGAATGTGCAAAATGCCAAAGAAGCCAGTAAGAGAACCAACCCAAATTATAGCTTCCAAGTAAACAATTTCAGCAAAATATAGGATGTGTTTTTAAATACTGCTTGTGACGCCATGTAAGTAGGCAGCCCCATTGAGCGAAACCGGTTGTTAGGACATCTTAGCTCCCAACTAGCTCTCTACAAAGGCCCCATTTTCAGTAGAGTGGAAGAGGATTATAAACGCTCATGTATTTTCGAAGTCTCCTGCAGTGGGGAAAATGTCCTCACTTTCTGCTAGACAGGAAATAAGGATAATCTATTGGACAAAAAAAACAAGCAAACAAAAATGTGCATATTTTTGGGGTAGTATTTAATTCAGGCTGGTTTTACCACCTGGCTAAGAGCATTACGGTGCTCACCCCCCTCGCATTGCAACACCAAAAAATACATACATATGACCCGGTCGGCAGAGTGTGCCAACAGGGTCATATACATAGCGCTATCCCCCACCCCCTCTTGTACGCTCTTTGCCACCCCTCACCCAGTGACATACTCACTGCAGTACATGGAGCGTCTAACTTGATGGACTGCAGCCAAAGATTGATTGATTCGGCTGGCTGCAACATTTCTATCAGATTCAATCAAAGCGGTCACTGAGTGGATTACAGAGATACGGTAAATTCAACAGAGCAAAGGCCTAAACACTGGTGTCTATTATCCACCACCTCAATATATCTGCAATTCACCCTATTTTGAATAAAAGAACATAAGGATCTCCAGTGCCTGGGCATTATTTCTATTGGATTTACTAATATTTTATCTGGTGCAGGACATTATTACTGTATGAAGGTGGCAACACACCATCCAATTTTTTACATATCTATTCAATTCAAGAATTGCAATCAATTTTCTGAATGAATGTGAGATTTCAAAAGTCTTACCAATGTACCGCACACGTGTCCAGTTTTTCCCCAATTATGATAAAAAAGAATTGTAAACTGAGAAAATTGCTTGGGTGTACATATTAATAAACTGACAAGCTACCACACACCATTCAATTTTCATAAAAATTGATCAGAAAAATCCCCCACTTCCAATTGACTTTTATCAAATAAAAAAAACAAAACGTGAAATCCAATCGGATCTGTTTTTATCGAATTTCCATAAAATAGGATCACTTTATTGTTTCGTGTATAGCCAATTTTACGCTTTCTCTCCAAGAAGCAGTTTGTTCACAGCTGGTTACAGAAGTGTTTCAAGGCTGTGTTACTATGCAATGTATTTCCTACAGATGGTTATGCAAAGATCAAAAGATCATTGGCCTCACAACAGACCTTTCATGTACATTTTGGTTGTCTCCACAATTTCCTGGTAAACAACAAAATCAGGAAGCTGCTTGAACAGGGCAGAGTTTGGATGGATGAAAACGGGATCTTCCAGAAGAGGAGTCTGCAAATACAAATAAAATGTAAACGGAAAATAAAAACACCAAACACACATCGGTGCTTGCTGAACACTAACAGGTTTCATGAATAAAAAAATAAACCTCAAAAAAAATCTCTTAATTACATTTTTTTAAATGACAGAAAGACTGCAAAGAAATGCAAATGAGAGTCACTGTGCTGCAAAATGTTTGAGACTATAGCTTAGTACCCATTTGACTGAGGCACCCACAAAAGAATGCCTCTGACAAGAATGTTGTCTGTGTACAGCGGCTCCCCTCCCCTCCCCGATGCATCGGCAACAGATCGTCTATGCTGATTATTCTCACGCCTTACCCCTCCTGCTCAATCATGCATTGCTTGTTGCCCTTATCCCCCTCCACAGTAATAGAATGTGTCTCTAGCCTGGAAACTAGCGACATGTCAGTACAGCATCAGCCAATGGATCAATGCCTAATCCTTGCCGAAAGACATGTGGGTACTTGGCTCATCATACTAAAACACAATACTGCACTGATTGGAAATAGTAAACGTGTGTACACATGTTATGCTACACTCCACAAACATATGTGCACACATTCAGAGAGAGTAATAATGGGAATAGAAGGTGCTACATGGGTAATTGTAAGAAAGGGGACACAGAAATTAAGAGGGCAGTAACAGGAGGCAAAGAGGAAATTGGTGGCAAAATAATGAAAAAAAAACCCACAGTTTTATAATACATTGGGTACTTATGGGTATTAAATATAGAGGACGCTAATGTGGCCACTATAATGAAGGAGGCACGAATGGGGGAGAGGGACACGAATGAAGGGGCAGTAAATTAATAGCAGTATTCTAAAGTGGGAGGGAAGCACTTTAAAGGGAATCTGAAGTGAAAATAAACTAATGCTATAATGATTTGTATGTGTAGTACTGCTAAGAAATAAAACATTATTAGCACAGATATGAGTCACATATTGTTTCCAGTACAGGAAGAGTTAAGAAACTCCAGTTTTTATCTATGCAAAAGAGCTTCTGTGTGGACAGCACTGTCTTTTGAAGCTCTTATCTCAACTGTCTCATTGTTTCTTCTTTGTTTATGGTTTTTCTGCAGAGAACAGTTCAAAGGGTCAAAAGCCAGCTCTGTGAAGTAATTTAAAATGCTGAGTGTAATGTGGGAACTGCAGTTATTAGAGAATGATGCAATGCTATAGGAAAAAAAAGCTATATACCTGAAAATAAAAATAAAAATATGACACTATTTTCTTTGAACTAATGTTCTAGTAAATATCCGTACTACACAACCAATTCATTATATCATAGTTTTTGTGTTTTTTTTTTGCTTCAGAGTCACTTTAACATAGGTATTATAATGGCCAGAAAAAAGCTGCAATGCCACTTGTGAATGGATATGCCCATTTGGGGCCAGATCCCTTACAAATTCTGAACATTATCTTTCCAGCAGAAATCATGTTTCTAAGCAAGATCTGATACTTTCTATAGGCACTAAGAGGCTATCTCTGCCTCTAAGCTCTCTTGAAATGAGCATGTTTAAACTTACCATTCTGTGTTTGTTACCTTGACAAAGGGGACCCCACGGGGCCCCGAAACGAATCGTCGGTGTTTTATGGAGTGGCATGTGTCACTTTATCTGAATTAAAATATTGAACTTGGTTCATTCAGAGTGTGTGGATCTCCTGGATGTTTTGCATATTACTACAATCCAGCACCTCGACAGTGGTGTGCAATTCCAAGCGGACTTGTAAACTTAAAGGGGTTCTCTGTTACCTAAAAAAAAGCCAAAACTGACACTTACCTGTAATGTCCCGTGCTGTCCTCCTCCGATGCGTCGTTCCCCGCCACCGGTAGTCTGCTAATTAATCGTCTAACTAGATGAATAGAACTGCGGCTACGCGGCCAAGGCCGCACATGTGCTCGCTCCCGCGCACGTCATCGGGAGCTTACTGCGCAGGTGCAGTACAAGAAAGCTTCGTACTGCGCCTGCGCAATAAGCTCCCACTGACACGCGTGGGAATGAGCAAACGCACAGCCACAGCCGCGCATCCGCAGTGCTATTCGTCTACTTAGACGAACAATTAGCAGATTACCAGTGGTGGGGAATGGAGCATTGGAGGTGCACAGTGTGTGACATTACAGCTGCAGGGGGCCGATAGAAGCCACAGGTAAGTGTCAGTTTTAGCTTTTTTTAAGGTACCGGAGAATCCCTTTAAGACTCCTCTAAAGGCAAGAAAAGTCATTCCGACTCTTCTTAGCTTTTCATAAAGAGACTTGACAGTAAAAAAAGAGAAATTTCCCCAGAAAACAAAAGGTTTATAAATGAATGGTCTCTGTGCAGGGGGGATTTATCCCAAATTTTTGCTTGCAAAGTGACTTGGAACTGGAGCACCACAGGAACCCTGGAACGCCGCAGGAACCACTACTTATGAAGTCCAGTCAAGCTTATGCGGAGGCTAGTACCCCCACCTGGTGTATGTACAGTATGTGTACGCCGCCGGTGTGCTGGAATGATGGTTCACCCTACTGCCTCTCTAATCCCTGCGGCATCAAATACTATTCCTGCTTTGAGTCATCACAACTCGGAGAGAAATGTCATTTGGGGTCCGACGATTGCCCTGAATTACCCTTAAAGGATACCCGAGGTGACGTGACATGATGAGATAGACATGTATAATTACAGTGCCTAGCACACATGCCAAGCACACTAATAACTATGCTGTGTTCCTTTTTTTCTTTCTCTGCCTGAAAGAGTTAAATATCAGGTATGTAAGTGGCTGACTCAGTCCTGACAGGACTGACTCAGTCCTGATAGGAAGTGATAACAGTGTGACCCTCACCGATAAGAAATTCCAACTATAAAACACTTTCCTAGCAGAAAATGGCTTCTGAAAGCAGGAAAGAGATAAAAAGGGTCAATAGTTTATAGCCCTGGCATACTTCAATGAATGTTTCATTGAACAAAAACAATACAATTTTAAAAAATTTTAAAAGTTAAAACTTAAGTAGATTTAAACATAAAATAAAACTGTTGAATATCTTAAAAAGTCATTTTTAGGAGAAGGAAGATAGATACAATTGTTTCTTTGATTAGTTTATTTTCGCCTCGGGTGTCCTTTAAGTGCAGTAAGACATTACTGCTCTGGGGTGCCTAGTTGCAGCACTCGGCACCAAGCAACGAAACCACCTGCTTCGCCCACCCCCCTTACTAATATAACCCCATTTAAAGGAAAACTGAAGAGAGAGGGATATGGAGACGGCAATATTTATCACCTTTTCACTGATGCACATTGCCTGGCTGTCCTGCTGATCCTCTGCATCTAATACTTTCAGAAATAGACCCTGAACAAGCATGCAGATCAGATGTTTGCCTTAACTGACTGCATTTGCCACATTCTTGTTTCAGGTATGTGATTTAGACACTACTGATGCCAGAAAGATCAACAAGACTGCCAGGCAATTGGTATTGTTCAAAAGGAAAAACATATGAGAGTCTCTCACTTCAGGTGTACTTTAAAGCAGGATGAAATCTGAGGTCTGTGTTAACGCAGGTAAAAAAAAACAAACAAACAAAAAACACTTGAAGTATAAGATAGTTTCTTAAGCTCCTGGACGATAATCCCGAGCTGAGCTCAGGGTATGTCGCGCAGGAGGAGTTCTCAGGCCCTGGTGGGCCAATTTACATAATTTTTTTTGTTACACGCAGCTAGCACTTTGCTAGCAGCGTGTAACTTCCGATCGCCGCTGTGCCGCGCAGCCGCCCCCCTCCCCGACCCCTTGCGCAGCCTGGCCAATCAGTGCCAGGCACCGCTGAGTGGTGGATCGGGACTCCCTCTGACGTCACGACGTCCATGACGTCGGTGACGTCATCCCGCCATGGCGACCGAGGAAGCCCAGCAGGAAATCCCGTTCTGAACGGGATTTCCTGCTTTCCTAGGGGGATGCTGCTGTGGAGCGGCTATCATGTAGCGAGCCCAGGGCTCGCTACATGAATTAAAAAATTAAAAATTAAAAAAAAAAGTGCTGCGCCCCCTCCTGGACGATATAATTGTATCGCCCAGAGGGTTAAGGTGCCCATAGACATGACGATTATGGGTAGATTCGACAAAGAGACAAATTTATCTCCAATCGAATTTGATTAGAGATACATTTGTCTTTTGTTGAAGCTGCCCATAAACTACTGGCCTATTCCCATCCGATTTCAGCGTGAAATCTTCAGGGAATCAGCTGAGCCCGCCGCGTCTGCACCGCCGCTGCCACCCAATGTATAAATGTGCCCCCCCCCCGGTGTGTGCATTTGTACATTACCTGTCCAATAGCAGCCTGTGCGCGGTGACCGTCCATCTCGCCGAGTTCTAACAGCCGCATACACGCTAGCAATACATAGCATCTGACTTCAGACGCTATGCGCCACTAGCGTGTATGTGTAACCCAGAGAGATGTACGGAAACCGTGTGGAGACACCGGGCAAGTAATGTATAAATGCACACACAAGGGGCACATTTATACCTTGCGGTGGCAGGGTTTTGTTGCTGGTTACAAAATTGGTCACTTTGTCGATCAGGCATGCACGTGGAGGCACCGATTTTCATCCAATTTGATTATAATAATCGAATTGGAACAGTCGATTGGCCGCCAAGTTGTCTGATGTATGGCCACCTTTAGTGTCACGATTCACAATTTTTCTGACCTTATAAGCATTCCTCCATTTCTCATCGAGAAGTTCTTCTGGACGAATCCGTCTGGCTATGTGATCCCCTAAACCAGACATCACTATTTGCCGTAAATAGTTCACCTGGCTTTCTGTGGGCGGTGGCATCTTAGGGTCAAGGAATATGGAGACATCAGGACACAGTGAATTGGCTATAAAAGAAAGTACATGTTATCAACCATCCACTGGTACATCAATTCCTAGATCCATAGGGAAGTTCCTAATATCTTACCAGCTGTAGTAAGCTGTCCTCTTAAACGTCTAATCTCCATCATGGCTTTAAACCTCAAGCCATTCCTTTCACAGAATTTGGGAGTCAGGCCTGAGTATTCACAAGCACCCACAGCACCTGCAAACACCAAGTGGCTAAATTACAGACAGCTATGAAATGAAGCCTGAAATACATTTCATTACTCTGCTCCTGGTAGTTTTGTTGGTAGTAGTAAGTAGTTTTATTTGTAACAGCTTAAAATGGCATTTACAGTATTAGCTTGACTTTGGTGAGTAAATGTCAAAAATAATTGCTAGGGTGGGCACCACCTAGTAGTATTTAAAAGCTCTATTTAAATCCTAGTTTCAAAATAAGCCATAGTATGCTGAATTAGGTCAGCATGCTGGCACAGTGACAACCCACTGTTGGGGGTAACCCCTTTGTCAGGGTGTATCAGATGTATGGGTGCATGGCTTGACAAAGGGGTTACTCCCAAAACAGTGATGGTTGCTGAGACAGAATCGTACCAGCCTGATGTTAACTACATTCCTATGCCTGATTTTGGAACCTATGCTTTAAATAAATAGCTTATGGGTCATGGGTCAAGGAACACAATTAGCTTTATCAGTGCTTAGCCATTTGAGTGCCATTCAGCATTGATATGCAGAAATCTAGAAAATATGGATTGCCACAAAAAATGATGTATACAGCATACCTAACATCACCATGAGATCGCCAAGCTTTTGAGCAGGACCCTGTCCAGCCCATATCTTCTGCATCTGTAACACTCTTGCCTTCTTGGCTTTTAGGGTCTCCTTCTCTTCATCACTAATAGCTGGTCTAAGAACATAACAAAAAAGACAGTTACAACTTATACCTCAATGTATGTATGGATGTATATTTATATGTACAGTAGCAAGAAACCGTATGTGAACCCTTTGGAATTATATGGATTTCTGCACAATTTGGTCATGAAATGTGATCTGATCTTCACAACAATAGACAATCAGTCTGCTTAAACTAATACTACACAAATAATTAAATGTTTCCATGTTTTTATTGAACACACCATGTAAACATTCACAGTGCAGGTGGAAAAAGTATGTGAACACCTAGACTAATTACATTTCTAAGAGCTAATTGGAGTGAGGTGTCAGCCAGCTGGAGTCCATCAATGAGATGAGATTGGAGGTGTTGGTTACAGCTGCCTTGCCCTATAAAAAAACACACACCAGTTTGGGTTTGCTTTTCCCAAGAAGCATTGCCTGATGTGAATGATGCCTCATAGAAAAGAGCTCTCAGAAGACCTACGATTAGGAATTGTTGACTTGCATAAAGCTAGAAGGGTTATAAAAATATCTCCAAAAGACTTGCAGTTAATCAGTCCACGGTAAGTCAAATTGCTTATGAATGGAGAAAGTTCAGCACTGCTGCTACTCTCCCAAGGAGTGGCTGTCTTGTAAAGATGACTGCAATAGCACAGCACAGAATACTCAATGAGGTGAAGAAGAATCCTAGAGTGTCAGCTAAAGACTTACAAAAAGTGTCTGGCATATGCTAACATCCATGTTAGCAAATCTACGATACATAAAACACTAGACAAGAATGGAGTTCATGGGAGGATACCACAGAGGAAGCCACTGCTGTCCAAGAAAAAAAAAAACATTGCTGCATGTTTAAAGCTTGCAAAAGAGCACCTGGGTGTTCCATAGCAGCACTGGCAAAATATTCTGTGGACAGATTAAACCAAAGTTGAATTGTTTGGAAGAAACTCACAGCACTGAGTGGAGAAAAAGAGACAGCACACCAACATCAAAACCTCATCCCAACTGTGAAGTTCTCGTAGCGATCACCGCTAGGAGACTGTTAGACGGCTAAACCGTCTTCTAATTACCCTGTACAGCGCTGCGATCTAAGGCAGCGCTGTGCTGGGGACAGTCGTATGACACGGCTGTCCCCTCCAGAGGTTTGGGGGTGATCCGCTGAAGCCTATGACAGCCGATCACAGCGATTGGCTGGCGGGGGGAGGGGGGCATATCAAATAAATAAATACACATTTTTATTATGAAAATAATAAAATAAATACTTATCCTCCCCCAAAAAATTAACATTTGGGGTGGGGAATCACTTGTGTGCTGACAGCTTTAAGGGCCCTGCAGCGAGCCCTTAAAGCTGCAGTGGCCAACTTATAAAAAAATGACCTGGTCTTTAGGGGGGTTTGACACTGTGGTCCTCGAGTGGTTAAGGAAGCCCCAGGTAAGAAGTCTTTCATCTCGGGTATACATTAAGGATCACCAGCTTACATTAATCACAGCTCCTAAATTGCAATATACTGCAGCCATTTTCACTCATCTGCCATCTACAAATAGCCACACCTTACATAGGGTCCAGTGTCCATAACTACATTATGCTGTAACATAAAATAAGCTCCTTCCCAGCACCATACCCAAAAGATTAGATTGCTATCCCCACTACACTTTTCAAGACGTGACCCATACTTGGAAACACGCTGACTGCCACAAGTCACCTTCATTCCCTGGAAGCCCTGCTGCCCATGAAAAACATTCATATATTATCACAAGGGTGATGCAGCAGGCAGCTATTCTGATAAGCAAAGAGCAGAGGAGGTGGTGGACACAGGCTTTATTTGAACTGCACTCAAGGGCTGGTTCACATGGCTGGTGGCTCGTTTTGCCGTAGGCAAACGCTTTTCTGCTACCGGGAAGAATAGCGTTTTGAGCTCCTAGGGGGATATGGAACTACCAACACAGCCAACGCTAGAAGCTACATGCAGAGTCTTGAAAAATTTGCTTGAGTTGAATGCTGCCATTCATCTCAATGCGGGACGGGGCGGGACGGGGCGGATCCTGGCGATAAATGACATGTACAGACACCAGTGGTTGCTTGTGTGATTTGGCCCTAATAAAACCAACACAGGCGGCACTCCCCTTTCTCAGTGCTGCCCTGGTGGTCTGCTCATGGCTGGCCCTATTTCTAGTTATGGGACAGTTGTCTAAAATTACATGTGAAAACTGTGACATAAAATCTACCATAAATTAATTAACCTCAAGGGAACTTTCAACAGAGTTTTGAAAAGCATGTGATAATATTGGCTATTGTCTTATACAAATAAATGCAATAATCACCTATCCAGCTCTTCAAACAGTTCCCTCACGGTCATAGCAGCCACAATGGTAATAACATAAGGCAGACAATCATATTGCTTCCCCAGAGCTAGCATTTTAGCATAACGCGGTGATACTGGAAACGATGCCATGGTCCTTCCTAGTGCAGTGATTGGGCTACTAAGTTTAGCCTTCTGGAGGTCCTTTAGCCTGAAAAAAAACAAACATAGTTTACTTGTAAATATGTACAAGCCAGAAATCCCAGAACTCCATGCAAGAGAGTTAGCAGAATTTTCATAATGGGTCATGAAAAATGGCTGGACAGTGTACTGGTTAAGAGCTCTGCCACTGACACAGGAGACCTGGGTTCAAATCTTGGCTCTTCTCGTTCAGTAAGCCAGCATCTATTCAGTGCGGAGACCTTGAGCAAGACTCCATAACACTGCTACTGCCTATAGGGTGCGTCCTAGTGGCTGCAGCTCTGGCGCTTTGAGTCCGCCAGGAGAAAAGCTCAATATAAATGTTTAGTCTTGTCTTGTCTAGACAAGTACTTCCATACAGATAGCTATCAGTGAAGTAAAAATTAGATCAAGGTGTAAATATGTAACCTGCCAATATTGGCTAACCTTTTACTTCTGGGCAATGATGAAGGAACTTGGTGCTGATCTAAAACTAAATGGAATTCAAATTAATGGCAGAACAGGAATATCCATAGATTCTCTATAATATTGTAAAGGCTTGCTTGATGAAGAATCCCCATTCACTAACTCCCGTTTCACAGGAGAGAGCATGAGCTTCTCATTAGGCTGGCAAGGAGTCCAATCAATAGTTCACCAGCTAATAGATCAGGAATTCCCCAGTGAACATGCAGTTACTGTGGATCACCCCGATTCACCAGCCAGCAGATCACGGCTTCACAGTGAAAATGCAAATACTGTGGATCAGCTTAGTTTACGAACCGCCAGATCAGGCATCCACAACACAAATACAGTTACTGCGGATCAGCCTCACCAACCAGCAGATCAGGGATCCACAGGGAATGTGCAGGTACTTCAGATCAGCTTGAGGCCTCTTGCACACTACATGCGATTCCAACACGATTTAACATGCGGTTCAGATTTTGAATCGGTACTGCATGCTGCGGTTTTTATTTTTGTTTTGGTAGCATCCAGGGAAAATCAGAATCAATCGCAAATCAGATTTGCAGTGTACAGAGGGCCTCATTCTGCAGCCAGCAGATCAGAGATCCACAGTGAATACGCGCTATGTGCGGATCAGCTTGATTCACCAACCAGCAGGTCAGGAATCCACAGCGCAGATGCACTTACTGAGGATCACCCCGATTCCCCAACCAGCAACTCAGGGATACACAGGGAATGTGCAGCCTGATTCTCTGATTCTTTTAAAGGGAACCTGAACTGAGAAGGATATGGATTTTTCCTTTTAAAATAATACCAGTTGCCTGACTCTCCTGCTGATCCTGTGTCTCTAATACTTTCAGCCACAGCCCCTCAACAAGCATGCAGATCAGGTGCTCTGACTGAAGTCAGACTGGATTAGCTGCATGCTTGTTTCAGGTGTGTGATTCAGCCATTGCTGCAGCCAAAGAGATCAGCAGGACTGCCAAGCAACTGGTATTGTTTAAAAATGAAAGATCCATATCCCTCTCAGTTAAGGTTCCCTTTAAACTTAGCTATTGACTGACAAGTACCTTCCAATCTTTGGCGGCTCCTGCAATGCTCCCAAAGAGATGAGCAATTCCTCCGCAGCAATCAAGGCATCAGCAGAGGGCGGTGTAGGAAATGGAAAATTTACAACCTAAAGGGAAATAAACATTCCAAATTCAGTTAAAGCGGACCCAAATCAAACATTTTTTTAATTCAAAATATTTAGTTGCACCACTCTGACACATACAAAGATAAATAATCACTCCTTCAAGCCTATGAGCATTTCAGTGCATGCTTTTCACCCTTCTCTTTTCATAACTAGGGTTATACAGGTGGCAGCCATTAGCAATTCCTCCTTTGCTGGACACCATCTACTTCACCAGTTTGCCGGATTCTGTCCCGGCAATTTGAAAGAAAGGGAGGGGGGTTTCTCCAATAAATGTAAAATATTTTATATTTGTCATCATGCAGCTGAAAAAAGGCTGCTATTTATTATTATAATTTAGAAAATAGATTTCATTTTTGAAATCTTGTATTTTTAATTTGGGTCCACTATAAACAAATTACAGAACAAGTATGCAAATGAAACTAAACATACACATGTGAATGAGTACACAGAACAGTTTTTTTCCCATCTACAGGTTAAGCCTGCCTAAACATTTGACTGCAGAACAGACATCACAGTTTGGAAAGTGGCTTGACTTTGCTTTTAAATGAATGGCTGGTTTTCCATCCCACCTTTTCAATGTTCAAATCCTTCATTTGAAGAACTAAATCTTCAACAGGGCGCCGTGTGATTTCAGGTTGAGAAAACTTCTCAAAATCGCTGAAGACAGCCGAGGAGTATAACCTGGAGGAAAAGACACAGATAACACCAAATACATCATTTCTATTCATTGGCAAAATGCGTCAATAACTTCCAATAAGCTCAGTAAAAAGGAATAGGGGGTTAATTCACAAAGCGTACATTTTTCGACCTTGAGGGCCTGTTCTCACTAAGGGCGTTTTCCACCTTTTTTCAAGCGCAGACGATTTTCATAATCACCCACAAAATGCCTGTGCAATGATTTCCTATGAGAGAGTTTACAGCTGAGTGGTTTGTTTCTGAGCTGCTCAGTAAAGCGGTGCCTTTACCATTTTTGAGGCGTTTTTGCTATAATGGAAGGTATGGGAAAACCGCAAAACGCCCACAAAATCGCTTTGTGCAGCGATTGCGTTCGCGTTTTTAGGAATAAATACATTGTATTTATCCTTTTCCGGGTCAAAGAGTTCACTTCCTGACTTGCGTCAGGGAGTGAATTACAAAACCACTCTGAAAAGGTGCTTAGAAAAGCGCTTTTAACAAAAACACAGCACATAGAGGAGCGCCGGGAGAAGAAAAAAATAAACCGCGCACAAAAGGCCTAGTCCACACTAGGTCCGGAAACGTATCCGTGGCTGCGTTTTTCAGCCCTGATGAAAAACAGAGTCCCGGATACTAATGTTAAAAATAGCAGCCGTCCCCACCCCAAAAAAAAAAACCGCATCCGTCTGCAGCGTTTGCAGGGACCAGTTTTCAAAACTTGAACGGAAGGTCCGGAATTGCTGCATTTTTACGGGCCACGGATACACGGATGGGTAGTGAAAAGCAATCAGAAACCGCAACTCCATCTCCACAGGCAAAATAGCACCAAAAACGGATGAAAAACCGGATAGCCTGAACTTTATTATTGGCCCCAAAACTCCTCCCACTAACTTCCTAATGATAGAGACATTTCTGTCCGTTTTTTTGGGGTAAATAACTGAACGGAAACTGATGCAAAACTGATGCACTTCTTTTTAAAACGGATTAGTTTGCGGTCTGGTGGTACTTCCCCTGATCCCGGACTGCAGCGTCCGTCCTGCAACCGTGCCTGGTGTGGACCTAGCCTAACTGTGAGGCTCTGTTCCGACTTGTGCTGGACCATATGCGGCCAGTGGGATCTGATGATCCGCCGTGGTCCCACTGTAGCCCAAGGCAGATGCGCTTCCCCATATGCTATATGAGGAACACATCCAAGTGCCCGGGATTATCGCGGACTGCATAGAAGTGCGGTCCGCTTATTGCATCTGATCCTGCTGATCCGATGCAGCGTTACAAGTGTGAACGGCTCCTATTTATAAAATAGGAGTATTTCAGTGTGGAGCAGGGAATGGACAAAAAAATTTCCATACCTCCGCTCAAGTGGAAACAGAGCCTAAAGGCTGCCATACACTGGTCGATTGCCACCAGATCGACCAACAGATAAATCCCTCTCTGACCAAATCTGAGAGGTATCTAATGGCTGCCCATAAACTGCACACAGATTTTGATTCGATTTCAGCATGAAATCGATTCACAAGCTGTGGAACTGCCGCCTGCCTCGCCGCCCCTGCTCCCCCGGCCAGCCACAATACATCATCTGTCCGCCGGCGCAAGTCCCCGGGCCCGTGCTGCCCCTTCTCCCACAGTCCTCTTCCATCTTCTCTTCACTTCCTGTTTTGTCCTGTGACAAGCGGAAGTTCAAACAGTAGAAGGCCCTCTAGTGTTTGAACTACGCCTTCTCACAGGACAGGAAGTGAACAGAAGACGGAGAAGACGCCTGAAGAAGTGAGAGACTGCAAGGATCCTGGGACTCGCGTCGGTGGACAGGTGATGGATTTCTGTGTCAGTTGCCGCCGAAACGAACGCCACGTTCCCGACCCGCTGGCAATTGAGCTAAATTTTTCGCCTGGACAGATCGACTGAATCGATCGATTTCTGGTGTAAATCATTGAGTCGGTCAACAATTGCGTTGAAGATTTCCCAGCAGATTCGATCACAGTGATCGTTGTAGTGTATGGGTAGCTTAAGAAAAGCTAATGCATGAGATAAACAAATAAGGAGAGATAATTAATGAGATAAATCGATAAGGAGATATAAACCACGAGTCAACCAGGAGAGATAAACTGTGAGTTAATAAGTAAGGTGAGAAAATTCAACAGAAAAGCTTTGTGAATCAGCCCAATGAGATACATAGTATAATAACAGCAGACAAAAATAAGATTTTTTTTTTTTTTTTTTGCAAAACTGTGGGCCCCACAAATTAAGTCCTTCATAAAAAAAAAATATAAGCAATATCTCCTCTATAGCGAAATTAACTCCTTTTGACCGCTTCCTAAAACCAGGTGGAGAGAGATTATCACTGTCGGAGCTGCAGTAGACCCTAGCCCAAACCAAAATAGAAATAATATCCAAGACAAATTTTAAAACTTGGGAACGGGCCTTCCCTGGCACCAATATTGAGGATAAAATCATAAAGGGAAACAACTTATTACGATCTCTTCTAGTAAGTGAAAAATGGCGAGAATCCCATCTCTTATTCATATATAAAGCCAAATACGCCTTTAACATAAAATATAACCCCCCCCCCCCCCCGTTACATTATGTTAATCAATGCCCAAAATGTCAGTTGGTAGAAGCAGATCTATTACATTGTATTTGGGGATGTCCGAATATTACAAAACTTTGGGAAGACGTCTCTCAGCTCCTGAGCAAGCTATGTAAAAGACAGATCCAAAAAGACCCAATGCTATATCTATTTCATTATAATGAAGAGGAAGATAAAATAGAAGGACCATCACGCACATCGCATAGAATACCAGACATAGGTCACCTAGAATTAGCAGCGACAAAAAAGGCGATCTATAATAGGTGGATATATCCTACGGCACCCAGTCTAACTGATGTACATGATGAATTATCCTTCTTGTTTAAAATGGAAAAATTAGATGCAACCCTGAATGTAGAGAAAGGCACGAAAAAGTTTTTTAAAAGATGGAAACCATATATACTTCTTAATTACTCAGATGATCAAATAAAACAACTCATGGAGCCTTTCAAGTACTGTTCCTGGTATGCATACCATCAATTGTTGGGTACCTTAGGGCGACTAGAAATCACACGATAGACATAGATGGAGGAGCTCATGTCTTGTTAAAGTCAACGAATTGGAAATATCTCCCTGTATCATCTGATCACAAAATAAAGAGAGAGCAGAAGAGGGAGGGGGGAGGGGGGTTGGCAGGGTATGGGATACTCAGGGGGGTTGTTGGGGTTAAATTGAAAGTTTATTCTCCATTGGACTATATCTATCTGCTGTGTAACCTTTGTTATGTTATTAGCAGCTGCGTCTGCTTATTTCATGATATGGTCTGTACTGTCTTATTTTAAGGGTGAAAATTTATAAAACAAATAAAACTTGTTTAAAAAAAAAAAAAACTGTACGCCCATGCAAATCCCAGTGTGAAGGCAAACAGAATTTGCATTTAAAGAAAGAAAGCCTAACATAGGGTCAGTAATCCAGGTGCTATTTAACTGATAGACAGTTCCCAATTCTGGAGTAACTCATGCAAGGTTCAATTTCCATTTATGCAAAATATGTTTGCCATTGCACTGGAATTTGCGTATTACTTAACACTAGGTAAATCCATCTATGGATCTTTACTGCAGTGGCTCTACCAGGGAGATATTTCTTCACTCCCAGTCTCTGTCACCTTCAAGGCTTTAATTCAAACACTGCAGGACCCAGAGTCTAGCAGGAACCGCACTAAACATGACCTATATCATGCCAAGCCAGGGGAAGAGTAAATTAATTGTGGACACGGAGAGCCCTTAGAAACCAAAAGGAGAGAAACCCCTTAACATACTGCACAAACTAAATTCATAAGGTTTTCAGGAGTTTCACTCTAATCAAGACTGTTCTATGTTATTAGAGTATATTTTGCTGATTCCTAGGACTTGTGAAAACTCAACTGTGACTGCTCCAATACCCTGTCAAGTATTACAATAGCGCAATTAAAAAGCACCAGGTAGTCTTACCGGTAACGGTGTTTCTATTCAGCAGCTGGTACACCCTCTGGAGGAATGGCTCCGCCCAGTCCTGGGGAAACACAGAAGTAAAGTATAAAAAGCTCCCACCCCCCCTAATCCCCAGTGTATATAAAGTAAAACGCCCGAACACCAGGAAAAAAGGGAGGAGCGAAGCACCTCCAAGTGACCACTAATCATAGATCTAGGTATAAGGAAGTGCGACAGAGTAGGGTTGGGCAGTAGACGGTGTACCAGCTGCTGAATAGAAACACCGTTACCGGTAAGACTAACTGGTGCTTTCTCCCATTCATCAGCTGGTACACCCTCTGGAGGGATACCAAAGTAAATACCCACCTAGGGAGGGACTACAGCCTGGAGCACTTTCCTGCCAAACGACAAATCCTGCTGAGAAAGAACGTCCACTCTATAATGCTTGACGAAAGTGGAAGAACTCGCCCAAGTTGCCGCCTGACATATCTGCTGGACTGTAGCGCCTGCTCTCTCTGCCCAAGACGTAGCCATCGATCGGGTGGAGTGTGCCTTTATGTTGGATGGTGGAGTGGAGTCTGAAGTCTTATAAGCCAAAAAGATAGCCTCACATATCCACCTAGCAATGGTTTGTTTTGAAGCTTGCTGACCCTTGTTGTTACCCATATATAATACAAACAAATGTGATGATTTCCTAAACTCTCTAGTCCTGGCTAGGTATGATAGCAGGGCCCTCCTGACGTCTAAACAATGAAATTCTTGTTCCTTTGGGCAGGAGGGTTTATCACAGAAAGAGGGAAGAACTATATCCTGGGATCTGTGAAAATCTGAAGAGACCTTGGGCAAATAATTTGGGTCCAGACGTAAAACAATTTTGTCTGGAAAAATAGTCAAAAAAGGATCCTTAATCGAAAGGGCCTGTAAGTCACCCAATCTTCTAGCTGAAGTAATGGCGACCAAAAACGCTACCTTCAGCGTCAATAATTTTAGCTCTATATCCTCTAGCGGTTCAAATGGGGCTCTAGCTAAAACATTCAGAACTAGGGATAAATCCTATTGAGGGATAACCTTTTGTCTAACCGGAGTGGATTTCTGAACTGCCCGAAAGAAATCTTTAAACAACTTTTCCTGTGCTAACGGCCTGTCCAATAAAATTGACAAGGCCGAGCACTGAACTTTTAAGGTACTTAAGGCTAGATTCATCTCTAGACCTTCCTGTAAAAAATCAAGAACAGCTGCACTATTCGTCTGAACTCGATTACGTGTTGTACACCACGACGTGTATATCTTCCAAACTTTTCTATAAATCTTTTGAGTGACTGGCTTCCTACATTTTTATAGTGTGTCTATAGTCTTTTCAGAAACTCCCTTATTCCTCAAAATCACCCTTTCAGGGTCCAGGCTGCCAGACAGAATAATTCTGGCTTGGGGTGGAACAACGGCCCCTGACGAAGAAGGTCTGGCCTGATTGGGAGATTCAGAGGAGGTCGGACAGACAATCGAAGCAGAGTGGAAAACCAAATTCTCTTGGGCCACATAGGAGCTATGAGTATTAGCTCCACTTTTTCTCTCTGAATTTTTTCCAGTACATGTGAAATCAACTTTAGAGGTGGATAAGCGTAAACCAGCTGGAAACTCCAAGGGATTGAAAGAGCATCCAACCCCAGAGAACTCGCATTTCTGTGAAGAGAATAAAACCGAGGAACCTTGGCATTCGTTGGAGATGCGAAGAGGTCGATTTCTGGACGTCCCAGATGTTCCGTGATCTCCAGAAATGTCTCCTGATTCAATTCCCACTCGGCATGATCGATCTCGTGGCGGCTCAGAAAGTCCGCTTCGAGATTGAGCGACCCTTTTACGTGAACCGCCTCTAGAGACAGAAGGTTGGCCTCTGACCAGACAAAAATCTCCGTCGCCAACAGGGCAAGACTCTGAGACCTGGTCCCTCCCTGTTTGTTGAGGTAAGCTACCGTGGAAATGTTGTCTGAAAAGACTCGGACATGCTTGAAACGGAACATGTCCCGAAACCTTATCAGAGATTCTCTCACTGCTGCGAGTTCCCTGAAGTTGGAAGATCTCCTGGCTACCATCTTGGACCACCTCCCCTGGCCATGCTGACCCATGGACGTGGCCCCCCAACCCCAGGCGCTGGCATCCGTGAACACCTTTATAGGGAATTTCTGCCTCCAGACTCTGCCCTGAGTTAGGTTGCTCGATTGCAGCCACCAGTGAACACTTCTTTTCACCTGTGCTGGTATGTAAACCTGAGAGTCCAAAGACTCCTGATTCTTGTCCCATACCTCCAATACCCAAGCTTGAAGAACCCTGGAGTGAAAATGTGCCCAAGTTACCGCCGGAATGGAGGCTGTCATGAGACCCAAAATTCTCATCCCTTCTCTTATTGAAA
The DNA here is from genome assembly GCF_040937935.1 of Hyperolius riggenbachi. Lineage (NCBI taxonomy): Eukaryota > Metazoa > Chordata > Amphibia > Anura > Hyperoliidae > Hyperolius > Hyperolius riggenbachi. Next base: position 512,149,331 of record NC_090646.1, on the reverse strand, counting down.
TCTCGTGGAGTAAGAGCAGCTGCCTGATCCCATTCTGTAGTTTCTCCACCTTCCCTGTGGTTAGAAAAATCCTTTCGTGTATAGAATTGATCGTATAGCCCAGAAATACAATGGACTGGGAAGGCACCAGATTCGATTTGGGGTAATTTATCCTCCATCCTAATTGGGACAGAATCTGAATGACTAAATTTGTGTGCAACTTCAGGTCGTGTTCTGTCTTGGCAAAAATGAGTAGGTCGTCCAAGTAGGGGATGATATTTACTCCTTGTTCCCTTATTACTTTCATTACCTCCGCCAGAACCTTTGTGAATATGCGTGGTGCTGACGCTATCCCAAAGGGGAGAGCTTGAAATTGGTAGTGACAAGTTTGCCCCCTTATTCGAATCGCAAACCTCAGAAATTTTTGATAAGGCTTGGCGATTGGGATGTGGAGGTACGCGTCTTGTAAGTCTATTGACGCAAAAAATTCTTGACCCTGTAAGGCTGCTCTGACCGAAAAAATGTTCTCCATTTTGAACTTTTTGTAAACTAAATAGGGGTTTAATGACTTCAGGTTCAGTATGAACCTGAATTCCCCGCTGGTTTTGGTCACCAAAAAGATATGGGAGTAATACCCTTTGAACTCCTGCATTTGCGGAACTGGTACTATTACTTCCTTTGAAATCAATTTTTGTATCTCTGTCTGCAGACCAAGTGCCTTGTCTGGGTCTTTCGGAAACTTGTTTACAAAAATTCTGGGGGGAGGGGTCACCGAAAACTGTGGACGGTAACCGTCTTTTATAATTCTTAAAATAAAGGGATCTGGTTTGATCTTTTCCCAATGGAACAAAAAATAACGAAGTCTCCCCCCCACCGGCAAATCGTCATTTATTCTTGGGTTCGCCTGGCTTGGCGAGAGCAAAACCTCCTCGCCCCCTACCGGCCGGAGAAGACCACTTCCTTTGTTGAAAGGGCTGTTTGTTCTGTTCCTGAGATGGTTTTTTGAATAAGTTCGGTTTGGTAGAACGAAAAATTTTATGTTTAGTAGGGAATTGTTTTCCTTTCTCCGCCGATCTTGAGAGTATATTATCTAACTCTTTACCAAATAAAAGGTTACCCTCAAAGGGAACTGCACAAAGTTTATTTTTAGATGTTAAATCTCCCTCCCAAGTTTTGAGCCAGAGGGCCCTCCGGGCTGAATTAACCAATGCAGTTGTACGTGCGGAGATGCGCACAATTTCTACCGCTGCATCGGCCAAAAAAGCCACGGCTTTTAACACCACTGGAAGAGATTTAACATAAGTGTTAAGGTCCGAACCGGTTTTGACATGGGAAAGTAAATTATCCATCCAAACACGTAAATTACGCGAAATGCAAGTCGACGCGACACTGGGAATAAAGGCAAATGAGGCCGATTCCCAGGCCTTCTTTAACAGTAAGTCAATTTTTTTATCCATAACATCCCTTAACACCCCCGTATCTTCAAAAGATAGGTCAGCTTTTTTAGAATGCTTGGATAAGGCTGCATCCAACTTGGGGCATTTAGTAAACTGATCCATATCTACCGGGGAAAAGGGGAACTTCCTCTTTGCCGATTTAGGGATGAATAATTTACGTTCAGGATCCTGCCACTGAGATACAATAATATCTTTAAGAGAATTATGAAAAGGAAAAACTCTACCCGACTGCTGCGCCAAACCTGAGTATACTTGATCCTGTGCCGAGACTTCCCTCTGAATTTCAGGGATTTGCTCTGTGGCATAAACAGCTTTAAGTAATTCATTTGTTTCTTCAGTGCTAAAGAGGAATCTAGCTGCCCTTGCATCGCTATCAGATTCTTCCCCTGAAAAGGCATTTTCCCCTTCCTCTAGATCCGAAACTTCCTCCCTGCCTTCTCTCTCCTCTTCTTCCCCCTCCTCCCCAAAAAAATCAATGTTAGCCGGGATTTGGGGCAACTCAGCCTGTACCGAATCTGATGCCGGCACTGAAGAAGGCTCAGTCGGATTAAGCACAGGTGGTACTGAGGGACCTGCAACCACTAAATCAGGATTGGATAATAAGGATTCCTTAAATTTTCCTAAAGTCTCGTCCATATCTTTTTTAACTGACTTCATTATATTTTTAAAAATTGAGGAAGTTTCTGCTGCTATGACTGCATCTATACATGATTGACACAAAGCTTTGGCATAGCTAGAAGATAGTTTTGTCAGACACTGACAGCATCTTTTAGATCTGGGCCTACTGCTAGAAGAAGACCCAGACTCCACTCTTGTCTACAGAAAAGGGAAAACAGAAGACAGGAGAAAAAACATACATTGCCCATTAAAGAATTAAACTCTGTAACATTAATTGAAAGCATCTTTCTTTAAGGGAGGGGAAGTCTCCCCACTCACCACACCATCAGCCTGAGAACGGGCGGGCACTGCTGATGAGGCGGCAGGAACAGCTGAGGCCGCATTAGAACCGGCGGCTGTACCAGCAGCGGGATCTGCAGGAGCGGCAGCGGCGGCGACCACGCTAGCTCCTTGTTCCTCCATGTTGCCGCCGCCCGCACGCCCACCCGGAGCCTAAATAGTGCGTCCACGCTAGATCCCGCTGCGTAATTTCCGGTCCGCCTCCTCTGACGTCGGCGGAAGTGACCTCACTGCCTGGCATAAGTTCAGAGCGGCACTTACGCGCGAGGAAGGCGGAAGCAAACTCTGACGCCCAATTCCACCCGTGGGCGTTCAGAGTCAATGGCGGCAGCACCTCCGGCGACCACGCTAGCCCTGGAGTAGGGATTCCTTCGGAGCCTCATGCATCATTGCCAGGTACCACCGCCAGATAAAGAGGAAACTCACCCTCTGGTGAGCGTAAGAAAAATAAGAAATTGGGAGCAGAAAAAATCTCTTGTGTTCCCGGGCAGAAACACAAATGAACTGGGGATTAGGGGGGGTGGGAGCTTTTTATACTTTACTTCTGTGTTTCCCCAGGACTGGGCGGAGCCATTCCTCCAGAGGGTGTACCAGCTGATGAATGGGAGAAATAAATTCTTTAAATCCTTTTTTTAAGCACACCATCGACAAAGCTTAGGACTACCATGTAGGAGCAAGCACCTGGCTAGTCTAGACCCTAGGTTCTCAACATGCGGTACGCGTACCCCAGGGGGTACTTCTGATGGGTCCAGGGGGTACTCGGGCTTGATATACTTAACCAAGAATAACAAATTTAGAGATTTAGAAAATTATAATTCTTATTTAAACATCATCAAATTAGTATTTTAGCTAATTAAAAGCAATAATAAATGCTTGCACATTGTTTAGAACCAATTATCATGTACTACGATTAAATATATATTTGTCAAGGGGTACTTGTGATCATGTTTACTATGCTAGGGGGTACTCGATGAGTACAGGGTTTTAAAAGGGGTACACACTTATAAAATGTTGAGAAACACTGGTCTAGACCACGCCCTCTATCACAGAACCCCACTTCAATGGGATCTACAGCTCTTCCCACAGTACCAGGGAATTCCAGGAACAGAGAGCAATACAAGCCACATGCCCAGGTGTTTTAGTATTAATAATGGAATTAACAAAGGAAAATTTTGTTCACAGAACTACCACTATTCTGAATACATGGTAGGGGTAACCAATGTACATTCTGTCCAAATCTTGGAATTCACTGTTAAAGTATAACTCCACTTCAATGTAAACAAATTGCAGAAACCACTAATAGTAAGCATGTATATCATTGACATGTAGATAAACCATTTTTAACAAAAGTGGCCTTACACTTAAAGTGAACCAGAAACAAAGCATCCTCATGTATTTTACCATATATATCAGTGGGAACATTAGAGAAAAAAAAAACCTACCCTGCTCTCTGTTTCATTCTTCACTGCTTAGTCTGCTTGTTAGCAGTCCTGATAAAATCCGCGACTGAGCATTCAGTCTGGCTTTGCTCAGGAATCATTATAGCTGAGTCATTATAGCAGAGCCAGAACGGAGCAGGATTGGGCTTGAAAAGACATCAGAGAAAACAGACTCAGCTATAATGATTCCTTAGCAAAGCCAGACTGAATGCTCAGTCTGGGATTTTATCGGGGCTGATAAGAAGCAGGCTGAGCAGTGAAGGATGAAACAGAGAGCAGGGTAGGCGTTTTCTCTAATGTTCCCACTGATATATATGGTAAAACACAATTAGGGTGCTTCGTCTCTGGTTCACTTTAAAGTACACCTGTAACAAAAACAAACAAAAAAACAGCTCCTAATGGGTACTTACTTTGGAAGTGGGAAGTCTCAGTATCCTAATGAGGCTTCCCCGTCCTCTGTAGCCTCAGGGATAGAGCGCTGGCTCCCCTGTAAATTCCCCTGACAAGCACTGCGCAGGCGCAGCAGCGTGCAGCAATATTTATCTTCAAGGCTCCAGCATATGCACAGTAGTGGCTTTCCGATGGGCTCCAGCTGAAACAACCAAGCCCGATCAGGTCTGTTCTACTGCCCAGGCGCGAGTTGTCTGTGTGAGGATCCATGGGGTGATGCTGATATGTACGGTAATATGCAAAACATGGCAGCCATATTGTATCTCGTGGAAGCCATATTTGTCATTTTTTCTGTCTGTGTCATATGTGTATAGCTGAAGGAAGCTGCTACTTTGAGTTTCTGTATTCAGTTCCTCTGGAAGTTAAAGCTGCTAATTGGATCTTCTGTAGGCCAGTATATAGTACATTTGCATCTGAAGGGTGAACTTTTGTGAATAGCAGGAGCAGGAACTACTAAATTGGTTTGCTAGCCCCTAATTAAGAGATGGCTAATTAGCCAATAGCAGCCATGTCCTTACCTTTGATCCGCTCGGAAATACTGTCTCAGGTGTGTTTGTCACCTGTAACCTGTGTCCCCAGCAAGAAAAGAGGTAATTAGATAACGACCCCCTCTTTTGTCCTGCATCCTGAAAAGGTGTTGCATTACTTTGAACTTTGTATTCATGTAAACAGCAACCTGTTGACCAAATATACAATCCGGACTAACTGAGTCTGGACAGTGGGAAGCTAAAACAGGAAAGCTTTGAAGTTACATATCACAGAAAGGATATGACAACGTTCTGTGCGAACAATCTGGGAAATTGCATTAGTTTTGGGACTAAACATTAAATGCCCCAGGCCACAAATCTGGCTATAAAACCTCAGCTAGGAGGGTTTAGAGTTGTAGTTCTTTGGAGATAGCAAGACGCTAGGACTAACCTGGTCTGACCAGAACTGCGTTCTCCTGCAAACAACGATCAAGCAACGCTGGTAACGTTATTCCCATTTTATTTTAAGAAAACGGTCGTGTGTATTTTTGTTTCTTGTAGTTTGTAATTTTTACTTTGTTTTTTGTAAATCTTTTGTATATATTATTTTCTGCATTGTTCCACTTTTTTCTGGAATATTAAATCTTTATTTAATAAGTTTGACTTCTGATGTACTAAACTAGCTCATAGCCTAGAAAGAGACTGCAGTGTAATTAACGTTACAAGTTCAGTGCCTGATTGTGCCTTGCTACTGTACTAATGTTTTATGTGTGTGGCGTTCCCATGTTTGGCCTAAGCGCAAAGCTGACCCAAATACGAAAATGCGGACTGCGTGCAGATCACTCGACAGCAGTGGGAATCGTTAGTGTCTAGCAGCAGCTAGTGGTGGCAGTGAGAAGTGCTTTGAGGGGCGACAGCCTTGTTGTAGCTTGAATAAGGCTTCTCCCCGCTTGATCTGGTCAAACCCGCAGTTGTGTAAACCGTATCTGCAGGCATGTCGCAGGGCCGGTTCCTGGCAGCCTGTGCAGTAGAGTTTACCTGATGGGGCTCAGGTATTTCTGCGAGGTGTAATTGGAAAGTTGCTACTGTGCCTGCGCTGGATTGTGGTAAATATTTACTTTCCGGGTGTTCAGGGGCTTCCAGCGCTGGATCGCCAGGACGACGACGACGTGGGAAGCCTCATTAGGATCCAGAGGTTTACCCCTCCCGAGGTAAATACCCCTCCAAGGGCTGTTTTTTTTTCCATTACAGGTTTCCTTTAAATATTGAACATGCATAAATGTTGGTTTTAGATTAGACCTTTTGTCAGTATATGAGCCACATTCAAACATGAAATACACCCAATCTTTGTTAGTGAGATCAAAAGGACTCGTTCACACCTGTGATTAAACTATTTGCAATTCATTTGGGTGCCCTTCCAGTGTGTGTACAGATGTCCTCCCATGTCTGCAGACTGGTTATTAGCTGCTAAACCAGGACCAACCACTGTTACTTCCTGCCATAGCTTGCTTTTGGCCATACAATATTGTTGGAAAGATTGCACAAAGATTTTACAATCAGAATTTTAAGATGTATGGCCATCCTAAATCAAAGTACACAAAATTAAATTTCATGGCCCAAAACAATTATCTGTGATTGTTTCAACTGAACTTAAGGCATGAATAAATTATGCCTCAACTTTGGTAGCCTATTCCTTCAGTGACTCTACTGGCTAGTAATGTTGTTCCTGTTTGCCTTTACAGAAGACAGAGCAGCTCACCTGTATACGATCAGCAAGTTTATGCAGCGCAAGTATGAAATTTGAATCAGTAACCACATGAAAATGTAATAATTGATAATGAGGGAACAAACTGGCCATACATAAAGTGGAAACATACCTATAGCAGTGACCAGGCTCTGTACGTCCTGCTCTTCCAGCTCTCTGATTGGCTGAGGCCTGGGATGTCCAATCCACCCGGAAAGAGGACACACCAGTGACTTTGTCATAGAACCTCTTCTTAACCTTACCACAGTCAACCACATACTTTATCCCAGGGATAGTAAGAGATGTTTCTGCCACATTGGTGGCCACAATACATAATCTGCTACCACTGGGTGGGGGGCGGAAAACCTGAGAGAGACATTTTTGTTAAACTAATATATTTAAAAACTGAATTACAGATAATAATAATAATAATAATAATAATAATAATAATAGAGAAAAAAAGACCCAATTAAGCAAAGCAGACAATATGGATGCAGGGATCAGCAGGCATCTAATAGACACCTGCACAAAGTATTGTCAATCGGGTGCCCAAGCGGTGCGTTGGGCATTTAATGCGTTACTTGCCTGTTCAGCCTCTGTAAGGAATGAACATAGTTATTGTCATGGTTACTGTTAATCATTAGGGGGCTGTGTGTGTTGGGGGAGATGTTAAGTTTAGGCACTAAGAGGGCAGAATTCAAGTGAGAATGGTTGCCGGGCAAGTACATGGTAGAATATGAACGTGAGCGCCCCCACGGCACCTGTGCGTTTTCTCCGACCGTCACATAATGCAAAACAATCGTTTTAAAACATCCATTTTTCATAAACTAGTTAAAAGTCAGCTTACCATCACGTCCACATACACTAAATGGAACCCGGCAATTACATATCTGAACTGTTAAATCCTTTATGAATTTAAGAAGGCAAAGTCAAAATAAAAAGGTCTAGATACAGATTAGGTACTCCTCATACGCTTGTCTTTAATCACAATACAAGAGGGATAGTTTGATGTCCCTTTTGTAAAGAGTAAGATTAAAATGTTTAAAATGAGCATATCTGAAATCCTGTGGGTGTAAAAGGGCACTAAGGTGAATGCAGGCTGCACAGCACATAAAGGTCAGCATACAGAAGTTAGTGATTTTCGTGGTCGGGGATGGGGATTCATCCACTGACAAATTTTGGTGTACCGAGCACCAAGCTGTTCTATAACAATGCTGTTTGACTCTTAAGTGTACGACTACTAAGTTGTGAGCATCTTTTGGATATCCATTCAATAAACTTGTAAATAAGAGCTAAAATGGTGGGCATCACCGCCCCCTTGGACCGCAAGCTATGTATATTTGGTTTGATGGATGAAGAGGATGATATTTGGTTTGATGGATTATCACCAGATTTTCCTGAGGTAAACCTTGTTCTTAGTCAGGAAGTTTATAGTATATAGTTTTAAAATGGTTTGCCTCCGATAGCCCACAGCTAGCACATTGGAAATTCTTGGTGAATGAGCTGGTCCAGTTTGAAAAGACACTCTATTCCCACCGCGGGTGCCCGGCCAAATTTGGGAAAATATGGAATTTTTGGATGGAATCTTAGGACACGCTATCCTCTGACCAGAAGTAATATAGCATATTTTCTTATTTTAATGCAGCCGATATGTTAGTTATTAAATGTATGTTCTTAATTATAAATGTACAGTCATAGTAGATTTTGGACGTCTTGCTTGACGATATGCACGTTGTACATTCCTGTATGCTGTACTGAGTTAGTTTGAATTTTTGGGATTTGTGGGCCTCAATTTGTATATCCTGTATTGTATATGCATACCCCCCCCCCAAAAAAAAAAAAAAAAACTAAAAAAACTAAACTAAAAATGCACCTGAGCTTGTTTTTCGGGAGCCAGCAGTGAATACAACGGCAGCACAAAAAGTGGGAGGGAAAAATCTTCTTTTTCATCTAGAATAAATAAAACAATCATGTATCAAAACGGTGTATTGTACATTTATGACTACAAATGCTAAGTGGATGAATGCAGAAATGCACCCTTTTGTGTGTACAAAAAGGTAGGTGTAAAATAGTGTGTGAGCGTCTTTTTTTTGTATATACAGTATTTATGCCCCAGTAAAATTACCTTCATCAGATCCGGGATCTCCTAAATCCAGGTCCAAGTCTGACTCTTCCCCTCCATCTTCATCATCACTGCCATCTCCTCCAGCCTCCCGATCTTCATCGCCTTCATCTAGTGGTAAAGCTGAGTAACTGTCTAGGTTTATTTTAGGCAAGGGCTAATTAAGAGAAGGGAGCAAAACTCCTGATTATTAACATAACTACATAAATAATGCTTCATAAACTTTAAAAACTCAATCAGTGGATTTCAGTTCAGAGGATACTAAACAAGGTACACACTATCTAGATGTGGTAAATGACAGACATCTACACTACAGCACTGCTGCATTTCATATTTGATTAGATTTTAGCAAAGATCTGATCTTCTATCCCTCTCCTTACTGCAGTACAAAGCTATGGAGCCTTGCTCCCACGCCATTCCTTCTAGTAAAAATGATACCCTTTAATGCTTAAAGGAATACTATCGATGTATGCATTTATTTTTAAATGCTGTATGTTGTAGCACACATTAGGGCAAGTACTAGGAGCAATTTGATTCCTCACACAGCTGTTCCTCTCAGCTGTAAAATCCTCCATCAGTTTTGGTGTCAGTGTTGGATACAAAATGTATCTTAAGCCTCATCTACACGGGGGGAGGCTGCGATCCTGCGGCTCGATTAGCCTCCGGATCGCCTCTTCCGCGTGCCCGCCGCGTCCCCGCATTCGATTCCCCGCTCATGCCCGCTCGTTTACGCTGGCGCCGCTTATCTTCCGCTCGATTCCCTGCCATTGTCCCCTTGTGGGGAGCGAGCAGGGAATCGGCGGTGCGGAGATCCGTCCTGTCGGATCTTATCAATCGAGCCGCATCAGCGGCTCGATTGATAAGGAGCATCGAGGCCGCATCTACTCGTGTAGATGCGGCTTAATACTGAGCTCCCAGAGGGCTAGACCATATCTCTGCACAGGGGAGATGCTATCAACTCCTCAGTTTATAGTTTAATTATCACCTTGCTGAAAGATTCTTGTTGATATGGTGGTAAAGGGTTAAAGATTCTAGCAATGTGTGTTTATTATCTTTGCTTCTCTTGACTGATAAAGATACTAATAATGCTAATTGTAGACAGTGGTCTGCCCCTCTCAGCAGCTTGTAAAGTGGATGCAGCCTGGAGTGAATCACCTCAAGCAGGCAGCCAGTCTGAGTGTAAACACAGACTCGTGGTATAGCTAGTTATATTCCAGCAATATTCCAGCTCATTTAGTTACCTGTTACCACCTCAGATCAGCCTATTTCTCCTCATGTCTGCTGCATGCTGTGAGTGACACAGTGAAATATATTTGTGAGCTGTGTGACAGAGTAACCAAGCAGCTCAGGGTGACCCAAACTACTATGAGCTGTGTGAGAAATGAATTTTTAAGCAGGGATAGCGAGAGAGAGACCTGGGTGAATAAATAAAGTGCCCCTAGCACTAGTGGTAATGTGTACACTAATATAGAGTATTAAAAAAAAAAAGTCGTTTCAATCGATAGTATTCCTTTAACTGAAAAAAGTTCCATAGTGTGAGTTTTCAGAAAGCTAATCACCTTCTTCAGGCATATTTTCAATACATGCCTAAAGAAGACAACTAGCTGCCCAAAAAGTCACACTATGAAACTTCTCCAGCTAGTTATTAAAAGGTATTATTTTTACAATACATTGTTATTTTCTTCACTACATAATTCTCTTGGCCAACACAGTACGACAACTTTTCCTTTTGCAAATATCGAAGCACTGTTTATTTTTTATATTACAGTATAGCATGATTCAACCATTATAGAATATTTAATCAATTGTAGAGAGCCACAATTATTGTTATAAACTTTTCTCACTCATTGTGAACTATTCTTACTGTGCTTTACAGAGTACATTAAACAATTCACATTATTAACTGTCCCTCAATGGGGTTTGCAATGTAACGTCTCTACCAAAGTATAAGGCCAGTTTAGTTAAAAAAAAGTTGACCTACCATGGCATGGAAGTAAGCAGGGAACTGCAGTATTGGGAAGAAATACCCACAAACATGGGTAAAACTTATACATTCCATCCAGATTCAAAACTGGGATTCCAAAGCTACAAGGCAAGACTGCTAAACCACTTAGCCCTCATGCCATTAATTACAGTTAATATCACAGTTAATAAGCACATCTTTTTTAGTTTCAGATAATCCTCTTCAAAACTTATACTGGCAGTCTGCTGCACTAAATACAATGTACTAAGAAAAACATACTCAAAGCCACCAGGGTTTAATGGCCCCAAGGTATAGCATAGTCATAGAACACAAGACCTGCATCAGTTTTAGCAGCCACAATGATAATTTTTAACAGGGTTTTAATTGTGCTTTGTAAGTACATTTTTTGATCATGTACTATACTCACCACAGTTTTCTTGAGTTTTGATTTCTTACATTTCTTTACTGCTTCCGAGGACTTATCATCATTTTCTTCTGCAGCAAAAATGGAGATTTCAAAGCAAGATAAGCAAGTAGCAAATAACCTTCACAGCAAAGAAATCAACATTATACGCTGAAAGAAAATGAGCACTGTAACAGCAACCGAAAGGGCACTTTCACAAAAGTGTAACGCAACGCACAAGGTTTCCGATGCGGCACAGCTGCCTTTCAGTCCTAAATGGCAGATGTGTTCACTGTCTGAAAAAGTTTTGAATCTGGTTGTGCTCTGCAACTGAGCAAGTGTGAAATAAAAAAGAAAATATAAAACATTAGTGGGTTTAGTGTGGAAGAAGACTAAATAAAGTAATGGTCGGGACTTGTGAGAAAAATGCTGGGATCTGTAGCTCCATGATGGACAAGGAGACTCATTTTATTCTAGCTGCAGCACTAGAGAAGATTTCGTATTAAACTGTACCTAAGATGAAAACACCACAAGGATTTATACTTACCTGAGGCCTTCAGAGACCTGCTGTTCATGGACTCCCCTCTGTGTCTATCCGATTCACTGCTGACAGCCACTGTAAAGTCCCTGAATGAGGCAGCGTGGGACTATTTTGTATGTGCAGGTCTGGCCATGTGCTTCTTTGGTCGCGTTACCAAGGCCGGGAGTGTTTTGTGCCTACGCAGTTACAAGCCTTAACCAATAACACAGGAACAGAAAACTCCTGGGAGTGCGACCAAGGAGGCGTGCAAGCAGAGCCGTGCATGCGCAGGGATGACATCGGGAGTACAGGTGGACGCCGAGGGAGCCCACGGACTACAGAGGGCTGGAGGAAGCCACAGGTAAGTGTATAAATCCTAGTGTGGTTTTCAGCTCCACTTTAAAGGTAATATCCGAGCTGGGAAAAAAAAAATGACAACTTCTTACCTGTGGCTTCCTCCAGCCCCTAGCAGCCGTTATGTCCCTCGCCGCAGCACCGTTCTCTGCCACTGGCTCCAGGTCCCCGACGGTGCAGAAGCCGACCTCGCCAGATTTTTTTTCTTCTTTTTTTTAGCCTAAAAACCTTATTAGCAATACCTTTTTAAAGTGAGCCGCCACAAACCCGCAGCAGAACAAGCAATCCTGTCCCCAGAAATGTCCTATTTACTTTTTCCGACCCATTGGGTCGCAGAATATGCTACCAGGAAGAAGCAGAGCTGTTTATCATAGCTCTGCCTCTTCAACAATCAATCCCCGCCCATCTCTGCCTATGCCCACCTCTCTCCACCCCCTCTTAATTAGTATACCACCCTCATGCACGCACTGAATGAATGGTCTCGACCCGGAAGCTATTCAGGGGCCGTGGCCATCTCTAAACAGGAAGTACCGTTTTTTCAAAACTGATTTGTGTACAAACATGGCCCTAGTGGAGCAGTGGTAACTGGCACATTTACCTTATAATTTTAAGATCTTTAGTGTTTATTTATAAGCATGGGCATAACAATGGGGGATGCAGCCCGTTCCCGCGGGGCCTGCTCGTGGCCGTTTTGGGGGGCTGGAGGGGTCGCAGCATGAGGGGAAAGCTATGGCCAAACTCGGCGGGGAGGGGGGGGGGGGCGTCCCCCCCCCCCCCTCACCCTGGGCTTTCCCCTCTGCGCTCCCCTCCAGCTTCAGCAGCTATATAAGTGCAGCAGAGCGGCGTGCAGCGGCAGACAAACATACCTTCCGTGCGTTCCAGCGCGGACACTTCTCGCTCTACTGACTGACGCGAAACAGAAAGTAGCATCAGTCACTAGAGCAATAAGCGTCCGGACGCACGGAAGGTATGTTTGTCTGCCGCTGCCCGCCGCACTTATATAGCTATTGAAGCTGGAGGGGAGCTGGAGGGGAAAGCCCGAGGTGAGGGGGGGGGGAATGGTCCCCCTTCCCCGCCGAGTGTGGCCATAGCTTTCCCCTCATGCTGCGACCCCTCCAGCCCCCCAAAACGGCCACGAACAGGCCCTGGGGGGAGGGAGGGCCCGCTCAGAATTTCTGCAGGGGGGGCCGGTAGCTCTTAGTTATGCCCCTGTTTGTAAGATTCATATTCACTTCAGATTATCTTTAATGAAAGCTAATTAATAAACTAGAATTCTTATATTTTTCTTCTTCCCAGCAGATTACTTGTAGAGATTTTCTGTAAATTAAACACAGCATAGATTTAACTACACCAGCTCCTGCCATGTTTACTTGGACAAACAGCTGCTAAACCCTTCTGATAGCTGTGTGGATCTATTAACCTTTTCACTGACTTTATACAAATATTTATTTTCTAGAAGGTCTTATGCTGAAGCAGAGGGGAAATGCTGAGTATGGTTTCACTTGAACACTTTTCAACCTAATTTTTATTCAAAATTAAAGCACTTTATTCAAAATCTTTTCTAATATGTCAGACCATTAGCAGCAGAGCACCACCCTGCCTTCTTGCCACAATAGTAGCCTAGGGGGTGCTATTGTGGCTGGAAACGCGAAGAATCACTCGCGTTCCCATGCCTGTCAGCCGGTGACGGCGAAACCAGAAGTCGTCGTCGCCGGCGGGTCCAGGAGCATCGGAGCGGAGCTGCGAGGGCACTGATCAGCTGCAGGGGGCTGAGGGAAGCCCCAGGTGAGTTAAACTCTTTTTTTAACAGACTTAAGGTTCACTTTAAACATCTGCCTGGAGCTTGTCAATGAACACCTAGACAGAACGAACTCCTACGCCAGGATCCTCCCACTTGACTTCAGCTCTGCGTTTAATACCATCAGCCCCCAATCACTATAGGAAAACCTTGCTGCCCTCGGGGTCCACCCTACCCTTTGCCAATGGATCACAGACTTCCTAAGCAACAGATCTCAGGTTGTCAAGCTGGACACCATTATCTCCAAACCAAAGACTACCAACACAGGGGCTCCCTCAAGGTTGTGTTCTGTCGCCATTCTCCCTAGATACTAACAACTGCAGGTCCACGGCAAACCCTGTCAAAGTAATCAAGGTTGTTGATGACACCACTATAGTTGGCCTCATCTCTGGAAATGATGAGCAAGAATACCGCGACCAGGTTGACAGAATTTATTACTGGTGTAGGGAAAATGGCCTGGTCCTCAACACTGCAAAAGTTGAGATGATTGTTGACTTTAGAAGGCGCGCTCTCCCCCCACCCCCAATCAGTATTGATGGCACAGAAGTGGAAAATGTTCTCTGTGCACGCCTCCTAGGTACTACGGTACAATCTCCAAGGACCTTACTTGGAAAGCGAACACGACCTCCATTCAGAAGAAAGCACAGCAGAGGCTATTTTTCATACGCCAACTGAAGAAGTTTTGTATGTCCCGGGAACTTCTGACAAGCTTCTACTCTGCCACAATTGAAGCCCATGCCTCATTTTTAGCTGCTGTTCTTTCTACATTTATTGCAGTGTTTACACAGCACCTCTAAACACTAGTACTGTAGTAAGAACATCACTAGACATGATCATCTACTGTACACTGGTATTCTCTCATTAATTTAACTGATTCAGCTCTGTAACATCCTTTACTGTTTGATTGCAATCAGCCCACCTTGAAGCAGATTCTTGCTTCTATAAGGAAACACTTTCCTTAACCGTCTACACATGGAATGGACTTCTGCTTGTCCTGTCAGGAACATCAAAATGCCTCCTGAAACAACAAAACACATTTGAAAAAACATATCAGATGCATGAATTTTGCAGTTTGTCTCAAATGGTGCATCAATTGCACATGTGGAGGGACCTGCTTAGGGCCTGAGCCCACTAACGCAGTTGTGCGCAGTTGTGTCCGCTTTTCAGCAACACATCAATGTTACAGATGCTGAAAAGCAGGCTCAACTGCACACAGCTGTGCACAACTGTGTTAGTGGGCTTAGGCCCTTACACTAATTTACTCCTCTCACTAGGCACCCCAGAAGATGATCCATATGCAACTTTAAAAACAAAGAAAGTTCTTGTATAACAGTCCTTCAACATAGACCTTTATTTCTTAGAGATGCTCTGAGTATTATGCTGAGAGATCTGAAGGGAAGGGGATCTTGCAGAGCTTTGACTATAAAACTGAAAACCGACACATGCAGACCAAGTTTAATGATTGAAATCCCTGGGCCAAACCCATGGGGTTTTCTTTGTGAGTAAATGTGAGCTGGGAATTATGCTAGTATTCACAGTTTCTATTCTGAATACAGCTGTCTCAGCAAAACACTTTGGAACTGTCAGTCACATGACCCAGAGTTATGTTGGCAAGCGCAGCATAGAGCTGCAAGCATATTCGGAGTTTCTTCCTAAGCAGAGATATCACCTGACGTAACCCACCTCCTTCCCCTGTTCCCTCCTGTGGATCACATGGAGAAGAGTGGGAAGGATCAGTTTTTGCTCACAGGGAATAAATAAATAAATAAAAGACTAGCAGGTGGCTCCCTCCAAGCTCTTCCCTGACTGCCTCCTGTGGGTGACAATGGTATGTGGGGAGGCATTTGGACAGCTTGAAGAAAGGTGTTAAAGCAAATCTGAAGCCAATTTTAAAATAAAAAACAGATACTCACCTAAAGAGCGGGAAGACTCTGGGTCCTATAGAGCCTTCCCATTCTCCTGCAGACTGCTCCGTTTGAATATACCACCACGGGAGACTTCGGCAGTCTTCGTAAGCACTCGGGCTCCCGAAGACCACCGGCTCTGTACTGCACACGCGCAAGTGCGCCAGAGTGGGCGCGCACATGCAGTACGGAGCAGCACGTCTTTGGATGCCCAAGTCTCCCTATCCCGAAAGAGAGCAGTCCACAACCAATTGGTCATGGACTGCTAACGGGGGAGCGTGCGGGGGAATGCGGAGACCGACAGGAGACCGAGAAGGCTCTATAGGATCCAGAACCTTCCCTCTCCTTAGGCGACTATGTTTTTTTTTTAAATTTGCTTCAGACTCCCTTTAAGTACAGCTAAGCCGTTTCTGACAATCACAAAGGAGTCATCCGTACAATGCAAAATAAATAATGCAAAATCTGGGCTATTGTAAAGCTTTGTGCACTGCAAAGTATTATATATTTTACACAATTTACATTAGGGGAGTGGATTTTCTCCAGCCCACCAGATGAAACATTGTCTGTCAGATATTCTGTGTTACTGGGGTCGCATACTGTATTCTGCAGTCAGGAATTACATTCCACAAAGCCACTGTACCTGGTGGAAGCATCCTGTGAATCTTGCAAACCTTTCTAAAACACTCCCCAGCATAGTCATCCAATGGGGTACGCTTATTAAAGTGGACCGTGACTGGAAACTGCCTGGCATCCACCTGGAAACACAGAAAACCCGAGATTTTTCAACATGAGTACTTAGAAGCACCAATACACAGCATTTCGATATCTCATCCCTGACTTCTCAGGACCTTGCTAGCTTCAACACAACAAAGTCTGAAAAATATACTTGCAATCTAACAGCTGCTAATAACAGTAACAAATGTGCAAGTGAAAGCACTCACCTCACTCAACTCACCTCACTCACCCTTCAATAAACACTGCAGTCTATCAGATTTTTTTTAGCACAGTTTACACTTACAAGATATTACTTCTTAGCAATTGCTCAACAAACACAAGCACAAGCAATATAACGATTAAATATAATGGTAGACAAAGCATAGGCTACGACAGCTAATAGCCTTGTAGTCTTCCATTTTCTTAATAATGAAGGAAGGAGGTGCCATGCTTAAAAAAAAAAAAAGTTCCACAACATGATTAAATGTATACTTGAGTGATCTGCATGATCTGATTTTTCTTGTATTCCTGTATTGTCTTATTGCTGTATTTATCCCCTAAATATTGTCTGTAACCTTAACTAATGTACAGCGCTGCGTAATATGTTGGCGCTTTATAAATACAATAAATAAATACAAAATAAATATATTAAGAGGCTTCTGCTGCAGATCATATCCAGAACTTGCTGGATTGAAGGTGTTAGGCCTCGTTCACATCATTTAGCGCAGATGGCTGTGCGATTGGAACGCAACGCGTCCGATCGCACGCCATCTGCGCTCCTATGCGCTGCGCTGCAGATCCCATTCATTACAATGAATGGGATCTGCGCTGCGATTCCCAAAAATGCGTGCAGCACGCGATAGCGCAATCGCGCTGCCACGCAGCGCATATGATGGGAACGGTAGAAGGGCTGTCTATGCCCTTCTACCGTTCTTGCGTGTCGCACACTATACGCGCTGCCAAAATGCGGACGGCAGCGCGTATAGTCTGAACGAGGCCTAAGTGCTAGGCTTTGTGGGTGGATTAGCTACGGCTGTTGCATGGACTCCATCATCCTGATGTTCACACCACAAGGGGGTCTGAACATCAGGATGAGATCTTCTCTTTTAAGAAGATAGCAACCTATATAGTAAAGGCAGCCTACAATGTAAGAAGTGGGCAGGGTCAGGTGCCTATACTCTATCCCCTATGCTATCAAGGCATTTTGTACTGACCTGAGGAAGAGGGCCATGACCCGTGAAAAGCATTGTCAGATTGCTTTTTGTTCACATCATAATTCGACAGCGCTATCACAAGCGCTGAGTGATTTATTAAGAGTTTTTTCCTCCACTTTTCCCTGCGCTCAGAAGAGCGATTTCTAAACGTTTTTGCAGAGAGTATTTTCACTGTCAGTCAGAAAGTGTACTCTTTCACCCGGAAATGAATAAATACAATGTATTTATTCATGAAATCACTGGGGAAATCGCTATACCAAGCGCTTTGCGATTTCCCAATACCTTCCATTCAGCAAAAACGCTCAGAAAACGGTACAGGCAGCGCTTTGCTGAGCGGATCGGAAACAAACCTCTCAGATGTGAACTCTCTCATAGGGAATCATTGCACAAGTGCTTTTAGGGCGATTTTAAAAATCGCCGTCACTTAAAAAAGAAAAACAACCCTAGATGTGAACAAGCCCTAAGCGATTACCTCTCTTTTTATTATATTATTTTTTATTTGTATTTTAAAATACTAAAATAGAACACACATTGGATGCCTCCATCCTACCCATTACCTGGGCAGGGTCAGAGCTTTTGATTAGGTACTTCTGAAGTGATTTTGTTTTTTAGTCTGGGAGCTTTAATGGTGATAAAAACAAGCTAAGCTGTGTAGCTGCATGCTATAGCACAACTGAATGTCTGAATATTAACATATCAATACCTTCACTTTTCTGGACCTGTATCGCTATTAATCATACTTAATTGATATGGAAATATATGTTTTCATTAAATGATGCTGAAGGATGATATTGTATTGCTCTGGGCAATCTATGCTTTTTCTGCATGTTTATTCAAACATAAAATAAAGTTTAACTGTTAAAAAAACAAACAAACACCAAGCTATGCTATAACTAAAGATATTTACACACTAGATTAAACTCAGCCAAGGCAGCCAAAGACGACCACCTGTGCTAAGTATCTAGCACAGGGGTAGATAACCTATGGCTCTTTTGATGGCTGCATCTGGCTCACAGACAAATTAGTAGGGGTTGATTCACAAAGTTACACTGCTCAAGCAGCACAGCTTAATGTGACAGCGCAAGAAACATTTTCAAAGTAGGCATGCTACTGCTGTAGCATGCACTACTATCTTACTCATGCTCCCCCCAAAACTAACAGCCGCTTCAATTGTCCCACCCTGGACCCTGTCAGGTCCAGTGACTTTGTAGGACATGTTCCCAGCCTATTGGGCCAAAGTGTGAGGATCTCATCCTACAATAGTTCCTGACCCCTGATCTAGCATGTGTACAGCCCCCCCCCCCCATTTCCCTTGGGATGTTGGCGAGCAATCCAACTAGCTGATCAACTCAGCCAAGCACTGACCAAGGGCATTCTTCTCCAAACTCAGTGATGCCCCTCGTGTTCAGCTCCAATGGCCCGCCTCCCCTCTTGTCAGCAACGGAACGCGTTTCTAGCCTGGAGTCTCACAACATGTCCGTACAGCCTCGGCCCCACAATGTTGTCTAAGAGATCAAGTCCCAGTCCGTCCCTACTGGGCGACATGCCTTGTGCGTGTGTATGGGGCTAACGTGCTTGCACAGGTTTAAAAGAACAACTGTGATTGAAGTGGGGTTTTGAAGCAAACTCAAGACTCTATGGAGCTCAAGTAAGTCAGGAGTATTTGGTGATACTTTCTGGTCCAGAATCCGTGCAATGACCCCAATGTCAGGCCAGGGTTTATCCTGTCTCTCTCTTCGTTATCTTCACAGGCATTTTCTTTTAAGTGGGGTTTGAAGGGCAAGTTCCAGAAAAAAAAAATACATTTTGGAATACTGTAGAAAGTATATGTGTGTGTATCTCCTATTAGTCTTCCCTCACTAAAAGTTCAAAAGATTCTTTATATAGTGTGGTAAGGGGTTACCACACTATATAAAGCAAGAAGAAATTTTTTGGCATTAATATGATGATAAAAATGTATGAGGTGGTGTGCCAGAGGAGAACGTTAGCCCTAAAAGGTAATCAAGGCAAGACTAAAACTTGCACAAAAAAACATCAAGGTAAACACCAGGGCCCATATGCAATTCACTTTTTCACCTGAGTTTTCTCTAGGTGATATTTTCACACCTTGCCGTAAAATGTGTTTTAAACCTCCAGCAAGCCAGAAAACATTCAAAATAAATTCAGTAGCACCTTTTCACCAACTTTTGGTCACTTTTTCAATTGTAAAATTTTGAAAAGCTATTTTAAAGAAAATATGAAAATTACAGTGGCTTGCAAAAGTATTCGGCCCTGTTGAAGTTTTCCACATTTTGTCACATTACTGCCACAAACATGAATCGATTTTATTGGAATTCCACGTGAAAGACCAATACAAAGTGGTGTACATGTGAGAAGTGGAACGAAAATCATACATGATTCCACTTTTTTTTAACGAATAAATAACTGCAAAGTGGGCTGTGCGTAATTATTCATCCCCCTTTGGTCTGAGTGCAGTCAGTTGCCCATAGACATTGCCCGATGAGTGCTAATGACTAAATAGAGTGCACCTATGTGTAATCTAATGTCAGTACAAATACAGCTGCTCTGTGAGGGCCTCAGAGGTTGTCTAAGAGAATATTGGGAGCAACCACACCATGAAGTCCAAAGAACACACAAGACAGGTCAGGGATAAAGTTATTAAGAAATTTAAAGTAGGCTTAGACTAAAAAAAGATTTCCAAAGCCTTGAACATCCCACAGAGCACTGTTCAAGCAATCATTCAGAAATGGAAGGAGAATGGCACAATTGTAAACCCACCAAGACAAGGCCGTCCACCTAAACTCACAGGCCGAACAAGGAGAGCGCTGATCAGAAATGCAGTCAAGAGGCCCATGGTGACTTAGGACGAGCTGCAGAGATGTACAGCTCAGGTGGGGTGATCTGTCCATAGGACAACTATTAGTCGTGCACTGCACAAAGATGGCCTTTATGAAAGAGTGGCAAGAAGAAAGCCATTGTTAACAGAAAAGCATAAGAAGTCCCGTTTGCAGTTTGCCACAAGCCATGTGGGGGACACAGTAAACATGTGGAAGAAGGTGCGCTGGTCAGATGACACCAAAATGGAACTTTTTGGCCAAAATGCAAAACGCTAGGTGTGGGGGAAAGCTAACACTGCACATCACTCTGAACACACCATCCCCACTGTCAAATATGGTGGTGGCAGCATCATGCTCTGGGGGTGCTTCTCTTCAGCAGGGACAGGGAAGCTGGTCAGAGTTAATGGGAAGATGGATGAAGCCAAATACAGGGCAATCTTGAAAGAAAACCACTTGGAATCTGCAAAAAACTTGAGACTGGGGTTCACCTTCCAGCAAGACAACAACCCTAAACATAAAGCCAGGGCAACAATTGAATGGTTTAAAGGATACCACAACCGGGAAAAAATATAGCTGCAGTGTGTTGGGGGTTTTAAGTACATACCTCTGGTCCTCCTGCCCCCCCCCCCCCCCCTCCGTCTGCCGCCATTCAGGAGGACCAGAGGTATGTACTTAAAACCCCCAACACACTGCAGCTATATTTTTTCCTGGTTGTGGTATCCTTTAAAACAAAACATGTGTTAGAATGGCCCAGTCAAAGTCCAGATCTAAATCCACTCGAGAATCTGTGGCAAGATCTGAAAACTGCTGTTCACAAACGCTGTCCATCTAATCTGACTGAGCTGGAGCTGTTTTGCAGAGAAGAATGGGCAAGGATTTCAGTCTCTAGATGTGCAAAGCTGGTAGAGACGTACCCTAAAAGACTGGCAGCGGTAATTGCAGCAAAAGGTGATTCTACAAAGTATTGACTCAGGGGGCTGAATAATTACGCACATCCTACTTTGTGATGTTATTTATTAGTATACCCGCCGTAACCCCAAAGCAGCAAGTATAGCCAACTATGACCATTAAATAATAAATGCAGCAACAGTTACCTCAGACACCAGAAAATAAACGCAATGAGTGCAGCTTTTCACCAGAAAATAAACGCAATGAGTGCAGCTTTTCCCCAGAAAATAAACGCAATGAGTGCAGCTTTTCCCCAGAAAATAAACGCAATGAGTGCAGCATTTGGCCAGAAAGTAAGAGACAGCCACACCAGGGAGGACAGAAAGAGAGACAGCCACACCACGGGGACATAGACAGAGAGACAGCCACACTAGGTTGGATAGAGAGACAGCCACATCGGGGGGGGGGGGGGAGGGGGGAGAGAGAGCCACATAAGGGGGGAGAGAGAGAGCCACATAAGGGGGGGAGAGAGAGAGCCACACAAGGGGGGAGAGATAGAGCCAACCACATAAGTGGGGGTGAGAGAGCCACATAAGGGGGGCGAGAGCCACATAAGGGGGGGAGAGAGACAGCCACATTAGGGGGAGAGAGAGACAGCCACATAAGGAGGGAGAGAGAGAGAGACAGCCACATGGGGGGGGGGGGGGAGAGAGAGACAGCCACATAAGGGGGGAGAGAGAGACAGCCACATAAGGGGGGAGAGATAGAGAGAGACAGCCACATAAGGGGGGAGAGAGAGAGACAGCCACATAAGAGGGAGAGACAGCCACACTAGGGGGGACAAAGAGAGAGACAACCACACCAGGGGGAGACAAAGAGAGACAGCCACACCAAGGGAGACAGAGAGAGAGACAGTCACACCAGGGGGGACAGAGACAGCCACAGGGGGGGCTGGAGGGAGGATAGACAGCCACATGGAGGGTAGAGAAATAGGGAAAAAAAACTGGACTCACCAAGTCTCAGAAACCAGGAATCGCAGCACAGGAATCACACACATCTCAGGAAACAGCAGTATCCCGGGACAGCACGAGTTACACAGTCTAAAGGACCCGCTTTCCTCTTTCCTCTGCAGGCTGACTCAAAAGCATCTGTTTCCCAGTGTTGAAGGAAAATGTGTATATTTCAGTCGGGCGCTTATGAGTCAGCCTACAGAGCACAACGGGGTCCTAAGGGATCTGTGTCTGTTCAGGCTGCTGCTTCTCCTTCGTCTGCCTTCGGACAGGCAAAATATTTGTGCGATTATTCAGCTGTGGCGACGGGGCAGCATGTTGCCCACAGAGATGGCCTTGCGTGCCGGAAGTGGCACACGTGCCATAGGTTAGCCTCCGCTGTCCTAGATGAAAAAGTGAATTGCATATGGCCCCAGGAATTCTATAACTTGTACTAAGCTACTCGTTGATACTGTTTTTATTTGATTCAATAAAGGCTTGAATTTTTTTTTAAGGGACATTGTACGGAACCTAACTTTATTGATGTAACTTGTACTAACCTTGTACTTGTACTGAAGAAAACCAAATATCACTTTTTAAACTTAAGGACTGCCTTTTTTTTAATTTACAGTTTGTCCACTTACGTTAAAGAAAAAACTGTGCATAGGGTGTACTTATTTTTTTGTATGGCTATATCTATTGATTTTGGTTTACAAACCCTCACCGGGACTTGCATTTGATTAAGAAAGAGCCAGTATTTGCATAACATTTCTGTAAAATTACAGTTTTGTCAGCATAGGCTACTTTTTTTGCCAAACACATAAACCGCTGACCTGGTTTGAACGGGTGCTGCCCGTGATTAGGGAACTTTAGCGCACACAATGAATGAAACACACAATTCTGGCATTCTCCTGGGGCTTGGAGTGATTAAGCCTTAGGTATGTGCTAAATCCCTGCATGACTCCAACGTGGAGGAAGTCACATATATGCTAGAAACAGCTTAGAATTAGTAATAGGATTAACAACATAATTATGGAGAAAACTATTTCGAACATTAAGAAAGACTGAACTGGGGAAGGAACTTCCATTTGTGTCAGTAAGTCAGTAATTAATTATATTAGAGACTCTCTAAATGTCTGTTTTATTATTAGAGCACAGCAGATCTGTTTTACGAGTGCGTATTATTTTGGCGCTGGGTTAGCCAAATGACAACTCTCCCTGCTGCCGCTAAACTCCCAGGCGTCGTAAAATGCTATTCCCCCTCCGAGTTGTCTGAAATGAACTGATTTACTGTTTTACAGGAAGGGAAGCATCGCTTCTTTCATCAGTAACAGGTGAAACAACCATCTTTAGCAGAAGTGGCGCTATGTCATTTACTGGTAACATGCAAAATGTAAACTATAAAGGTGACCATTAATGGAACTTTTTTTCACTAAGTGCGATCTTTCAATGAGATTTTTATGATAGAAAATAATGAGAAAGGTAATTATCGATTGTTCACATTTACTGAGCGATTCTTTCTTCAAATACAATCATAAAATCCAACTTTCGTGTCCATTTTATCATATTTAGCAATCAACCAAAGAATCGTTCCTCATCAATTACCTTCATAAACAGCAATTTTTTTTTATACAATTAGATCATTAAAATCGCAACAAAAGATCGCATTTGGTGAAAAAATTGTACCATTAATGAGCACTTTTAGGCAGATCAAATTACGTGCATGAACAACTGAGGAAAACATACTCACTTTAATCACTGGAGGAGGGACTGGAAAAAGCCGCTTGTTTTCTGTGAAATCTTCAACACGCAGAGTAGCAGACATGATGACCAATTTTAAAGGGCATCCTTTCTGTTGTAAAACACAGTATCAGTTTTGAAATGATTGCCATCCATGAAGAGAGTCTCAAGACAGCAAGTGAAAGTTTATCCCTTAAAGAGAACCAGAGAAGATATACCGTATATACTCGCAAGCAAGCCGACCCGCATGTAAGCCGACCCCCCCACTTTTACCCCAAAAAACAGGAAAAAATGATTGACCCTCATGTAAGCCGGGGGTAGGAAACGCTGGCCGCGTGATCCCCCCAGTATGTCCCAGTATAGCTAGTATAGTGCCCAGTATAGGTAGGTAGTGCTCAGTATAGCTAGTAAAATGCCCCAGTATAGCTAGTATAGTGCTCAGTATAGCTAGTATAGTGCTCATTATAGCTAGTATAGTGCTCATTATAGCTAGTATAGTGCTCATTATAGCTAGTATAGTGCTCATTATAGCTAGTATAGTGCTCAGTATAGCTAGTATAGTGCTCAGTATAGCTAGTATAGTGCTCAGTATAGCCAGTATAGTGCCCAGTATAGCCAGTATAGTGCCCAGTATAGTGCTCAGTATAGCTAGTATAGTGCTCAGTATAGCTAGTGAAGTGCCCCAGTTTAGCTAGTGAAGTGCTAAGTGCTCAGTATAGCTAGTATAGTGCCCCATTATAGCTAGTATAGTGCCCCATTATAGCTAGTATAGTGCCCCATTATAGCTAGTATAGTGCCCCATTATAGCTAGTATAGTGCCCCATTATAGCTAGTATAGTGCCCCATTATAGCTAGTATAGTGCCCCATTATAGCTTGTATAGTGGCCCAGTATAGCTTGTATAGTGCCCCAGTATAGCTTGTATAGTGCCCCAGTATAGCTAGCATAGTGCCCCATATAGCTAGCATAGTGCCCCAGTATGGGTGGGTAGGTGGGTGGGTAGGTGCTGTCCCTCCCCGCTCCCCCGCGGCCGCCGCTGCTATTACCTTAGGCGGCGCAGCTTCCTCTATCCCCGTCCTCCTCCGGTAACTCATTCACAGCAGCGCGCCTCTCGCTGCTGTGATGACGAGGAAACCATAGAGAGCGGCTTCCTGTAGCGGCGATGCCGTTACTATGGGAACCGCTCTCTATGGTTTCCTGCGTCATCACAGCAGCGGGGGGCGCGCTGCTGTGAATGAGTTACCGGAGGACGGGGATAGAGGAAGCGGCGCCACCTAAGGTAATAGCAGCGGCAGCGGCCGTGGGGGGAGCGGGGAGGGACAGCACCTATCCACCCACCCATGACTCGCAAGCAAGCCGACTCCCCAACTTTTGGCCCACTTTTGGGGGGTCAAAAATTCGGCTTGCTTGCGAGTATATACGGTAATAACATATTTATACATACCTGGGGCTTCCTCTAGCTCCATCAGCCTGGATCGCTCCCACGCCGCCTTTCTGCACTGCCTCTGTCCGCCGGTACCGGGTCCCGTCGTTTCTGCCAGTCGACGCAAGCGCAGTGCGCTCCCTCTGCACTGCGCAGGCGTAAAGAGCCGGAGGGAGCCCCTGTGCATGCGGAAAACTGGCCGCGTCCGGCGGAAGTGACCGGACCCGGTACCGGCGATAGAGGCAGAGGAGGACGGCGGCGTGGGAGCGATCCAAGCTTATGGGGCTGGAGGAAGCCCCAGGTACGTATAACATTTTTTTTTCATTTTTAAACGTCATTCGTATCTGGTTCCCTTGAAAGAGGAGCTGTCAGCCATACTTTCTCAGAAAAAAAAAAACACATATATAAGTAGATAAATACTTGCTCTACTTCCATACCATATGTATTGCACTGTCCACGTTTTGATTTTAGTGATTTTTCTATAGTAGAAAAAAAGAGAAAATCCTTCTAAGGATTTTCCATTTTAACTGTGTCTATCTTGAAGCCAATCCTGATGTCATTTCCTCTCTTACTCTCCTCTGCTGATTGTGTATGCATTGCCCGCCCTCCTCCCAGTCTTTAGGCACTCCCACCCAGCTCTGCAATAGAAAGTGCATTGTCTCAGCATAATAAATATTGGCCAAACAGAGAGGAACAGAGGTGTGGGAGGGGAAAACAGAAGTGAAAGCGGCTTCAGCCAATCAGGCTGCATTAATTAAGTCTGAGGGTAAAGTAAAGAAGCAAAAAAAAACAAACCAAAAAACAAAAAAAGACAACCCAGCATGCCCTGAAACTTCCTTTGTCCGGCAGATGTACCAAATAAGAGTCAGGTAAACTGGGAAATGATCATTTTTAAAGAAGTAAAGTAATAGTGATTTATTTTTTTTACTTTTGGATTGCCTGGTTTTCATCCTTATTACTTGTTTACCAGATAAAAATAAAGAATTGATTTTTGATTTTATGCCCGACAGTTACACTTTAAAGAGGCACTAGAACATTTAAGAAGAATTTACTTTTACGATAATTCCCCTTGTTTCAGCATCAGAAACACTACCTATATCTATATACAGTATTGCAGTATATTGGTATGTAGCCATGCCCTCCCATTGATGTTTAGCTTAGACTGAATAGATATGCTGAATTCCCCTATCCCCTCACCAGAGAATTCTGGGAGGTACGTTTTGTACTGGTTTGGGAACTCTCAGTAACCAAACATTCTGCAGATATCACCTGCCAGGACTAAATATGCTGCCACCTGTGATAAATATCAGAATGTAATTCGCTAACATTTTACAATGAAATTTTTGTTCACTTTCATCTAAAGTTTATAAATTTCAGAGCAGGCAAATTAAAATGCACCTAAATTATCACTATTTTTAGAGGTACTAGTTAATGTACATTTCAGCTTTCTGTCAAGTCAAACATGGCCTCGCCTCTTCCAGTTCCTAAGCCCCCCAATTTGTTCTTAACCCAATGTAAAGATTATTATTATTATTCACTGATCAGTAGTAAAGCTCTTGGGGAAGGGGGGGGGGGGGGGGGGGGGAGTTCACCTTATTTCACTTTCGTTGAGGTTCAGCAATATAAATCTTTTATGAAATGCAGATTCCAGAGAAGATATCCTCTGGCTGTATTTGTGTGCATCATCCTGCTGCCCTGGTTAATAAGAAGTTTGCTGTAATAGCCGTCAAATTTGGCTGCGGCCCTAGCAGACAATACTTAGTGCTGTGAAGTGCTCCTGTTACATTTTGAGAGAGGCAACTAAAGTAGCAGAGGCCTCCATGGGCAATTCTGCAACCACACTAACCACCTGCACTCTGGTAGAATTGGATTCGGGGCTATTCAGAGCAGAATGATACCAAGCAGCTACGGAGATTTACCTAGCTGGACTGCCAGGTGCACATGATGAATGCCAGGAATAAAAAGTGAGGCTGCCACATGACTGATGGTTGCCTACTTTTCCTCCTTCAGCCAGAGCCAGAATATCAGGTCCAACCACCTGTCGGTATCCACCCTGATAAGTTAATGTGAACAATTCCTTCTCCATCACCAGAGATATACCAGAGAGGTAAGCCAGGAGTCACACTGAAATAATGCCTGCATTCGTTTTACAGCCATCATGCTGCCTGCTGAAAGCAACTTTATATGCAAAATGTTTTATGACAACCCCCCCCCCCGCATATATGGCCACCCTGTAGGAGGCTATACTGTACTGATACTTAGTATTTTATAGTGGAATTTTATAGACCTCAGAAATAACCGAGAAATGTTGGCCCATATTGCATCTGAATGAGCCAATAGATGTTTCTTTAACAGCGGACACAATTATGAGTGCCTTCGTTTGTAACATAGTTAGTTTGGTTGAAAAGAAGACATCTGTCCATTAAAAAAAGCATCAATCAAATAATGCTGCCCCCCATGATAAACTTACCCAGGGCTTCCTGCAGCCCTTGCAGCCGACAGGTCCCACGCAGCATGTCCACTCTCAGCCGCTGGCCCGGGGTTCCCGCTGGTGCATAGGCCGAATTCCTCTACTACGCCTGTGCAAGCTTCGCTGTCAATCAAGTCCACATTGTACACAGTGTACTGCGCAGGTGCAGTAGCTCTGTGCCTGTGCAGCACACCGCGGACAACATGGGCTTGATTGACAGCAGAGCTCACACAGGCACACTAGAGATGACTTTGAGGTCGCCTTGTGCACCGGCGGGGATCCAGGGCCAGCAGCTGTGCGCAGAGATACTGTGTGGGACCTGTCGGCTGCAAGGGGCTGGAGGAAGCCCTGGGTAAGTATATAATGGGGCAGCATCATTTGATTGATGTTTCCTTTAAGTTCAACCAGAACTTTGTGTTTGTGCAAAGAAGAGGAATAACCTTTATCTCTTTTCCAAAAAAAAAACAATATTTGGACAAGGTATTCAAACCTGTGCAATTGGTTTACCACTGATCAGCAGTAAGTATTTGTGCTAAAGTCATGCATATCTGCATGGGCATCCATTTTTTCCCCACCTGATGAAACTCAGGAGAACAGCAATAGTCAGAGTCATGTTTTTTTTCCCAGCCACCTGTCATGTTCTCAGCAGTAGCAGACATCCTTCTGCACCTTCCGCCCTCCCACATTCTAAGGACAGCACATGCTGCACATACATTATGCACCAAACTGAATGATGTAAATGATGCTGGCAACATAAAGAACAGTAATATTATGAGTAAATGCTAAGCAACAATAGGAGTAAACAGGATGTTGACAATAAAAATAACCTTTGTGCGAAGAGGAACAATCCGAGATAAAAGGCCAATTAGAATGTCAGTGTAGACACTTCGTTCATGAGCTTCATCAATTATTAACACTTTGTACCTACTTAACAAGAAATCCTGAAATAAAACAAATAAAGAATTAATGTAAAAAAAAAAATAATGACTTAAGACTGACAACCCCCTGATTTCCACCAGACATTACATAATACAGCTCTTTCTACATTATATTCACCTTCTGAATTTCTTTCAGCAGGACACCATCAGTCATAAACTTTATTTTGGTATCAGCAGACACATTACCTTCGTATCGGATCTGATAAGAG
This sequence comes from Hyperolius riggenbachi, assembly GCF_040937935.1. NCBI lineage: Eukaryota > Metazoa > Chordata > Amphibia > Anura > Hyperoliidae > Hyperolius > Hyperolius riggenbachi. The sequence goes on along the minus strand of NC_090646.1, from coordinate 512,120,353 downwards.
ACAACGCTGAAAGAAAACCATACATAGAATGAAGCTAAATAAAATAAAGCGAAAATAGGTTTTGTAAATAAGTTAAAAAGGTCCATTGTTCACAAAGCTAAAAAGAAAAAAATGCAGCCGTGACTTTTATGGTGCATACACACACCCAATTTTAATTGGCCAATTTTACCACCTTCATGTAGTATGAGAGCTTTCCTGCGCAATCTGTTTTATTCAAAATCTGTTGGGCCTCATACTACATGCAAGTTGTAAAATAGGCCAATCGAAATCGAATGTGTGTACCAGGCTTTACAGTGATAAAGCAAAGCCCTGAAAAAAGCAGGAGAATATTGTGCTTCCAGGTCACACTATGACCACCTGTATTGATCAGTAAAATATCCAGTTATGCAACATCCAATTACTTATACCATAAGGACAATGACACAAAAAAATGGCCATATACAGAGTAATCTGGTTCTCAGTCACACCATAAGCAGTAAACCCAGCCTCAACCCCTCCTAAGCCTACTAAAAATGTATTCATCTTCGGGCTGGATGTTTCCTATTATAGAACTACAGCACACAAAAAAATGACCCATTACTAACCTTTGAGGCAAGTTCATTTCCAATGCCACTCTCTGTGACATAGTCACTGCAGCAACACGTCGTGGTTCTGTGATACCAATTAGGTCATTGTCACTACATGGTGGAACAGATTTAAAATCAGTCACATCATGATACATTTATTTCAAGCAATGTTATTAACATTATAACATGGCAGTGCAATACAAGAATGAATAAAAGAAGTCTGCTGTGATTTCTTGTAGAATCAACCATTAAATTGCTATATCTTATAAATGTTCATTTATTTTGTAACGGAATGCACAGCACACAGCATTTCCTTATGCCTTGTGCCGGTGTCTGCTGTGCATTCTGCTAAAGACAGAGGATGTGTTTATGATCACACTTGACTGTTTGTAACCATACTTCCTCAGCTTATGTACTGCACTTGAAAGTGAAAATGGGTATTGAACTTGAACAATCATCAATTACTACATATGTATAAGTAAAACATAACCATGTGCTTCTCATTAATACAAAATCCTGTCCTTCATATAAATGGTTTATAACCCTAGAAGTGTATATGGGTGTTTTGTATATTTCAAAACATTTCTATGATCTTGCAGTGGTGTCCGACACGTTTCTCTGCTTTTTGCTACTTCCTCAGAGGGCCAGCAAGTCATAGAACATAGATATTATTAATGTGTTTGTATACAGGCAAAACCCCAATATGCAAGGTGGACCTAAGTTGAATACCTACGATTTTGAATGATCACATTTTGGTGGTAACACCAAAAATCAATAAAAACACTTGCAGAGGCCGGCTACAAGAAGGTTTCTTGTAACATTTCAATGATGATAAGTTTATGGAGAAGGCTTCGGAAAAGGGGGCAGGGCTTTATGGGACCCCCATGTTCACTACCAGCTAGGATCTTCCATAACAAAGATGTGGGGTGTAAAAAGTGGCATATTCTCTGTAGTGTTTTAGATGATAAAATGTGATATCAATAAGAGTCTTAAACCTAAGGTGAAAGAAAGGTTACTTTGTCAGGAAACACAGAAACCACAACCCACCTTCCATATCCAGCTTCATATAAGAACTGTGGCACCTGAGTGGTTTTTCCACTGCCAGTCTCACCACATAATACCACAACAGGGTTTTCTTTTATGGCTTCCATAATGACTTGCTCCTCAGCTAAAATTGGGAGTTTTAATCTGGCTTCCTGTAGGAGAGAATAAGAATTCTGCTTAAGTATTTATAGTATTTAAAATCAAACCCTTAATAAACCCTCCACACATTAACAGCCACATGCAGACAGCAAATCGAAATTGGCAGTATGCTTGTGCCAGACCTGTGGATCTTCAGTGGAGTTGTTCATAAGAGACAGAACATGGAAATGTATCTATTCAGTTTGATCAGCTGACCAATTTGTAGGTTTCTGATTTACTGTGATTACTTCCTGCTTTAACCAACTCAGGAAACAGAAGCAATGCATGACTGACCAAGAAATCATGACTTCCATCAAATCAATCACATGTTCAGACTTATCAAATTATTTTCCATGATGGGTACCTATACCCTTTAAATGACCGGTAAAACTACTTCTGAGTAGCCTGTCATGATGTTCTGTGCTTCCAAATTAATTATTCATGGCCTGCTCCTCTCCAAACATGTCTAGCACGTTCTGCAGGCTCCTAAACACCTGGGCTATTGACATTCCCACCCAACGCCTGGCTTACTTTGTTGGCAATGATTATAGGCCCACTTTAAGGACAAGAACAGAAAGAAATATGAGCGTATATCTTAGCTGAAAAGAGAAAAGCCTGTGGATGGTCCAGAGGCTTCTCATGTCCTCCTCAGCCCTACCACCATTGGCTGGGACCCTCTCCTAATTCGCAGCCCATGCTCCCCTTTATGTACAAGCACGGCCGTACTGTGCAAGCTCTGTTACACTGTTTAAGGATGGAATTAGAGTCCTTTTCTACTGAATGCATTGCGAAACTAAAATCTCCTCAGACATGATTTTACAGCCCTGAGGAAATCGCAGGGATGTCTTGATTATCACTGTAATAGCGGTGCGCCTTTCCAACTGCAGTGATCAGCCGTAATGTGATTTTTACCAACAATCACACTGCTTACTGCAGTCTTCTCTCATTTGCATTTAGGATGTAGTCTATGAGAGCAGGGCTGTGGAGTCGGAGTCGTGGAGTCGGAGTCATAGAGTCGGGCAATTTTGGGTGCCTGGAGTCGGAGTCGGGAAAAAATGCTCCGACTCCTAATGAATTTGTAACTGTAATTAAAATAGAAAATATGATAAAATGTTCTATTTCTCAGATAATAGTCATTAAAAATAATGTATATATACAGTATATATACAGTAATAGCTGTGCTTAGTCCACAAAAATGAAATAAACCAATCAAAATTAGTTACTTGTGCTGCTTCAATAAAGCAGTCCCCGTATTTTTAAGGTCAGATATACATATCTGATTGTGACTGTATATATGATGTGTACACAGGAATCTCTTATATATACTAAATAACATCTATGCTGTAAGAATAAAGCCTGATGTGTAGCCGTGTCACTAATAGAGATGGTCAACGAGATGGAAATAATTCCGCATTGATGCTGATTTATGCAAATGTATGCACTCTCTTTGCTCATGAAATCAAATAATTTGATATGTTATTAAAATTTGGTTTGGTGACTACAAATTAAAGGGTAACTGAGACGGATGAAAAGTAAAGTTTTATACATACCTGGGGCTTCCTCCAGTCCCCTTCAGGCTAATCAGTCCCTCGCTGTCCCCCACCACCCGAATCTTCTGCTATGAGTCCTGGTAATTCAGCCAGTCAGCGCAGTCCGGCCGCATGCCGCTCCCACAGCCAGGAACATTCTGCACCTGCGCAATAGTGCTGCACAGGTGTAGTATGCTCCTGGCGGCGGAGTGTGTGCATGCGCACTACGCCCGACTGGCTCAAGTACCTGGACTCATAGCAGAAGATCCAGGTGGTGGAGGAGTACAACGAGGGACTGATTATCCTGAAGGTGGCTGGAGGAAGCCCCAGGTATGTATAAAACTTTAATTTCATCTGTCTCAGGTTTACTTTGTTACACAGTAGTACTATACTCTACATATGCACTCCCCACAGAGCTGCAGGGAATCCACTGAGAATGTTGTGCACATTGAACACAGAGGTGTTGTCTGTCACCCATAAACCTTGTTCAGATTGTGCATGAAGAATGTGTAATAGAGGAAGAATCTCCTTATTCCCCTGCAGAGTACCTGCACATCATTCTTAGATGTACCCACACTTACATTGCCTAGGGCCTGATAGATATTCTTTGTTCCGGTTTGTACCTTTTACAAGTACTCTTACCAAGGACTAGTTTTAGTCTAAAGGGAATAAATATAGTAGTCTACATATCCTTCTCACTTCAGTTGTCTTGTAAAATTCCTAAGCGTTGGCAGTTAAGAGACGAATTTCATGTTACATACTTTTAATCAACAAAATTGTAATATGCAAATTAGAGGAGTCGGAGGAATCCTAAACTGAGGAGTCGGAGTCGGTGGGTTTTTGGACCGACTCCACAGCCCTGTATGAGAGTGCATCATACATAACGACGATCACACTAAAACAGTACAACAATACGCGGGAGATTGTGTTTGGAAAAAGCTGAAAATCAGAATTACATCACATTTTTGAATGTGAGTTGAAATGGAAAAGCGCTCTAAGGTACAGAAACCTGTTCTTTGCAAAACTGTTGTGAAACCGTGTAATTAATTAAAAGTTTGTGAGCATATTTTGCTGAAATCATACTCATCTTTACACCAAATTTCAAGGGAGAAAAAAAAAATGTACACCCTTAACACACTTAATACTAAAGGTGCCCACTTATGGTACAATATTCAGCGAAGAATGGCTCGAATAGTCAGATAAATGCGGTCAGAAATAAAATGTCTAAATACATCCATTATATCACCATCAATTGATCAATATGTGCTTTCAATGAATTACAACCGATTATAATAACCATTTGGTTGATTTTTCCAAACAACTAAACTGACATTGAGTGATTACCATTAGAATTATTCACAGTCAATTCAGGACATCAACGAAGTTTATCTTCTGCCAATCCAATCGCATCTCATTCACTGACAAATGTACAGTTAGTGGGCATCTTAACAGATCTATTTATATGGCAATTACAGCGTCCTTTCCTTGTACTCCATTTTTAAAAACTTTTATAGTACAAAATTATAAAAAAAAGGAGTAGGAATGGTCAATGAGATGCAAATAATTGATGTACAATTATGCAAGTTTTGTATTCAAATATATACAGCTTGCAAATGGACCAACCAAATCCTGCTGAGGGGGGATTAGATTGGTCCATTTTCAAGCTGTCTAAAATTGCATACAAAGTTTCCATAATCCTGCATCAACTCAAAATTATTTATATCTCATTGACCATCTCTATAAAAGAGCAATCACATTTTGTTCTCCATTGATCACCATTACAACCTCTACAAGTTATAGTTGTGGCAGTATACTTCTATTTTTGCCAAGAGATAAGAGTATTTGCTAATTGCATATACTCAAGTACATTTCCAGGAGGATAGCAACATAGGGACGTGCTGTACACCAAACAGCGCACTTTGGCCATGACTGCAAAGAAATGTAGGTGGCTACTAATTGAAATAAAAAAGTAATTTTTTTTTCATACAATTAAGTTTCAAAATGGATTTTGTGGAATATTTTTTTTCATGAAAGTGAGGCTACACTAAAAAGATGTACAACAAAGAAACAAAAAAAAAAATCCTGACCTGGATTTCGGGTGTCCTGTCCACAGGGATGAAGACTGCAGGCTGAGAGGATGGCGCTGCGGATGGCTGTGTTTCAGCAGGCGTAGTTTTGGGCTGTTGAGAGCTTTGTGAAAGCGTTTTAACTTTAAGCTGCACTTCATGGCTGTTATCATCCACATCCTTTCCCAGTTCTTTCTTTATAGTATCCTCATCATCAACTTCATCATCACTAGCGCTATCAGAGGACTCCACATCATCAGACTCCTCACTGGCCTCTTCCTCTTCAGCATTTCGCCTAGGTTTCTTATTGATCCCACTGATGCTGCTTATGCAACCTTGGGCTGGGCCCTCAGCACTGTCTAATGATCTAAAAGAAAGCACCCTATAACTGTCAAATTCTAAAAAAACAAAACAGCTTGAACATGTTGCATTTCCCAGTGAATCGCTTTTAAGGGACACCTGTAGATTAAAGAGCCTGCCATCCTTATTCTGTTTTACAAAGTGCTGCGGCCCTTTCACACTGTGGTGGTGCGGCAAATTGCCGCACTGCTACCACAGCCTAATGAAAGTCTGTTCACTCTCTACACGCTGTGGTGCGCTGCACTGGAAGTGCCCTATTTGACACGCTTCCAAACTTATCTGACCGTGCGGCTCCTGCAGTGGCTTGTGGCGTTCTGTGTCTGTCCGAAAGTCATGCAAGTCTATGGAGACGCGTCTATTTTTAAACATGATGGCGGCGGTGGTGCGGCGAACATGTGTGGAAGCATATTTTTACAATACGCTTCCGTGCACTTCCGTATTTCCAAAACAGGAAAGTGACTACAAGCGCGCAGCACTTTCTGTTTGGCCGGATGGCAGAAGGGGGATACTGTGTAGTAACACGGTGTTCCCTGAAGGCCCGTTTTTTGGCGGTGTGGTGGGCATGCCGCACCGCTGATGCCAGTTTACAGTGTGAAACCATCCGTACTGAAAATCTGTTTGTTCTTTTCATAACTACAAAGATTCACTATAAACAACTGAAACACTATGCATGCTGATCTCTATTTATATCACATAACACAAACATGTGGCTGTAACAAAAACAAGAAGGAGCTATATAAAGCCATAACCACTGGACTACTTTGTCTTTGTATATTCAACTACCAGATTTTAAACACACTGAGGCCCCCTGCACACTGCAAATCCGATTTGCGATTCCGATTTTCCCTGGATGCCACCAATACAAGAAGAAAAACGCAGAAAAAACGCAGCAGGCAGTACCGATTAAAAGTCACAAATTGGAATCGCATGAAAAAAAACGCGTCAAAATTGCAATCGGAATCGCATGTAGTGTGCAAGAGCCCTTAGGCTCCCTGCACAATGCAAATCCGATCTGCAATTCCTATTTTCCCTGGATGCTCTCGAATGAAAAATGCAGAAAAAACGCAGCATGCAGTACTGATTAAAAATCTATTATAAATAACAAATCGTATGTAGTGTGCAAGAGGCCTTATATAGGTTTATCACTAAGGCTAGGTTCACAGTGGTCAGTTGTATAACTCACGTGTTGTAATGACTGTAATCTGCAATGGAGACTGGCCATAGACTTTAATACAAAGCCTGGATGCAGCAAGTTAGAATAACGCGATCCATTACTGTGAACAAGCCCATAGCATTGTATGGGCAGTAAATTGACATGCAGAATTTTTCTGCAATGCTACTGACCACTGTGAACAGGGCCTTAAGTACAAGACCTGGTACTCCCTATTAGTGGCAAGGAGAGGTGTTAAAGAGAACCAGAGACAAAGCACCCTCATGTATTTTATTACATTTATCAGTGGGAACATGACAGTAAACACCTACCCTGCTTTTAGTTTCATTGTTATCTGCTTAATTAGTCTATTAGCAGCTGTGATAAGAATCCACCGACTATTCAGTCGAGGTTTGACCTGGAATCATTATAGCTGAGTCACTCCACTGTGAAGTGTTTTCAAGCCCAAGCCTTCCCCCTCCTGGCTTAGATTTCCTGCATACTGAGAGCTGTGATGACTGGGAGGGGCTGCTCTGCTGAGAGAGAAGCTCTGTGGCTGTAATATGATCCCTGTGTGCTCTGTCTGCATAGATGCTGATCACTGCAGTTTCATTCCTATGAGAGACACTTCCTACAGGCAGTACATCATACCAAAATGAAAGCACACAGATGAGCCTTTCTCATATAGCCTAGATAGCAGCCTAGTCTCATATAGCCTAGACAGCACATCCAGAACAACTCATATAACCCGGAAGGAGAAGGGATATGAGCTGGCGGCCATATTTGATTTTTCCTGGAGCAATAATGCAAAAAAAAACACTAAAAAAGGCACACCAGAGCGGCAAAATTATCAGGTAGAGCATTTATTCTTTACAAGCTATCAACTGATATGTTTATTTTGTGTGAAACGTTCATCTCTGGTTCCCTTTAAGGTGAATGGATCTACAAATAAATATGACTGGATAAAACTGGACTTCTTAGCAATATTTCTTTTTTAGTGTAGGACATTCTGAGGAAGGCCTGCAGTAGCTCTTTCTGCACGATTCCTAGTTGCAATGTCTGCTTAGCCTGAAGTGTTTAAGTTCGACAAATAATATGACTGCAAACTTACCGTTTGGCACTGAAGAGTCGATCGCCAGTGCCTAACTTGGAGGTTGTATATAGCAAGCTCAACTCCTTGTCCGAAGCCTGCACTTCACTCAGCTTACTGAGAATATCTGCTCTCTACAAAAAGACGAAAGGTGAATGCACAACATACCAGGCTTCATAGGCATATTATCTTTATATGAAAATTAGAGGCTGTGTTACATAAAAGTATTCTTCTGCTTATACCACTTCTTGCAATTCATCTTTAAATACATGTTTTTCCATTGCTTATAATAGGTTATAATAAATTGCTGAAAACAGCATTTTCTCTACTAAAAACACAGCGTAATCTTGGGGTTAAGTAAATAGACTCTTCACACCAACTGTCATAAATCAAGTAAAGGACACCTAAAATGAGAGGGACATGAAGGCTGCCATATTTATTCCCTTTTAAAGTGACACTAAAGAGGAAAAAAAATTATGATATAACGAATTGTATGTGTAGTACAGATAATTAACAGAACATTAGTAGCATAGAAAATAGTCTCATATTTTTATTTTCAGTTATATAGTTTTTTTTTTATAACATTGCACCATTCTCTAATATTTGCAGTTTACACACTACACTCAGCATTCTAAATGATTCCACAGAGGAAGCTAATGAACTTTTGAACCTTACTCTGCAGAGAAACAAAATACAGTGGACAGAAGATAGCGTTCTCTGCAACTTTGAAAGTGGAGCTAAGGCTACTTTCCCACCAAGATGTTGCGTTTTAGGGGACGTTATGGTCGCATAACGTGCCCCTAACGCAACGCATGGTGGTGTTGAAGTTGGACGTCAGATTGAGCTGTGTTATGCAGCTCTCAAAGCAGCCGCTCCAGGTTAGTGATAGGAAGTCCGGATCTTTTTAAGGATTCGGATCATTTGAATCTGATCATTGAAAAGATCCGGATCTTTGAACCAAATCATTTGAATCATTTTACTAGGGAAGCAGACTGGGTGAAATGACTAGCAGGACAGGACTTTCCCTGCACTGTACATTCTGTATGTTCCTGTTTCTTCCAGACAGACATCCACTGTGAACCGAATCTTTCATTGTGATGATCTGGATGATTCGACTCACAAAAAAAGATCCGGATCAAATGAACGATTCGTTTATGATCCGGACAACACTACAGTCCCACTACGAGTCTCCACAGTGCAGTGAATATTAATTAGCCATGTGGCTGGCTGCGGAGGAGGAGGGGAGACCTCCTCCTCCAACATTACTGAGCATGTGCAAGCAGTCTAACGCTGCTTAGCCCAGTATAACGTACAGCATGCAGCACTTACTATATAACGCAACGTGTGCACTGTGAACAGCACATTGATGTTACAGTGCTGTGAGTTAGGCTGCGTTACTGGCTGCTGTAACGTGGGACTTTAACCTCCCACTTGGAAAACAGCCTTATGGCCCATACTCACGAGGGACTTTTGTCGCCTCAACACGCGGCGCGCGCGTGTTGCGGCGACAGGTCGCCCGTGAGTATGGGCACCCCGAACTGTCGCCCGCAACGGGTGCGCACCCCGAACTGTCGCCCGTCGCCAGGCGATTGAAAAGTTCAATCGCCTGGCGACAGTCGCCGCCGCAGCTGTCGCTAGTCCGTGTGAGTACGCGGACTAGCGACAGCAACCTCCATTGAGGTACACAGAGCTTCCGGCGGGGGGGAGGAGGAACGTCGGCGACAGCTTCCGTCATGCCGCTGGTCCCTTTTCCGCGTGTGTACGCGGAGGGACCTGGCGAGGAGCTGTCGCCGGCCTGTCACTCACACGCTCACGTGTGCTGGCGACAGGCAACATTTGCTGCCCGTGAGTATGGGCCATTAGAGAAGCTCTTTTGTGTAGATAACAACTGGAGTTTCTTAACTCTACCTGTACTGGAAACAATATTAGACTCAGGGGAAAATCCGGGATTTTTAAGGCAGGGATTCCAGAAAGGTCGCCCTCAGCCACACACAATACAGTATAATAATATGGTAGGACATCATGCCAGGTACACATAATGCAATTTCCTGTCCGACTGACCGGCAACGGGATCGATCAGGAGCAGTTTGGATACAGATAATAATGACAGTCGACATTGGTAATGAAAGGGAAAGTAAAGCATTCACACAACAGGGCACAGGGCTGTGCTGACTCTGTTAAGTTCCCCAGAGCTGCTCCATGCTCTGTACACATGCTGCTGCTCCATCCAAAGTGAACTGTAGCAGGAAAAGAAAGGGGGCAGTGCTGTGAGCTGCAGGATGCATGCAGATATTCTGGTGTCACAACTTGCGCTTCTCCCCAGACACTGCAATGGCCCTGGTCTGAGGGGGGATTCTGGGCAGCTGTAATCCCTCCCTGCTTTTGCCTATGAGACTCATATCTCTGCTGCTAATGATTTATTTCTTAGATGTACTACACAAACAAATCATTATATCATAAGTTTATTTTCACTTCAGATTCCCTTTAAGCAATAACCGTTGCCTGGCAGACCTGCTGATCCGCTTTCTCTAATATTTGTAGCCATAGACCCTGAAACAAACATGCAGCAGATCAGAAGTTTCTGACTTTTGTAAAATCTGACAAAATTAGCTGCATGCTTGTTTTGGTTTGATTCAGAAACTTCTGCAGCCAAATAGATCATGTGATGTGATGGCTCAGAGGGCCAGATTTGATCCACGGGCCAGAGTTTGACATGCATGCCCTATATTTTGACTGACCTGGCCCTTCTTTTGTTTCTGCTCTAGGACCTTCTGCAGAGCTTTCTTCTGTTTACGGCTCAGGGGCTGTTTAGTGGGAATCCTCTCCCGATTTTGTTTCTTCTTGGATTTCTTGGATGGTAAAACTAAAGCATTGCTCTCATCCAGTCCTTTCAGTTGTTCACTTACTGAAATATTTTATAAACAGATTCAGAAAAATAAAAAAACAAAGATATTTATTTATATAGTGCCAACATTTTCCATAGTGATGTACATAGTACAAAAACAATAATGGGGAGCATAGATACAGTAGTTCAACACGCTGTACAATCAGGAGATCTAGTGACAAGTACAAATACTGTACATATAATTGATGTGTAGTTTGAAAACATCACCAATGCTCATACATGTTTATTAGAGGTCCCTGCCCTTGTAAGCTCCCAATCTAGAGAGTAGTGGGGTGAAAACACTAGGGGAGTAGACAAAAGGGGTTAGCGGATAAGGCAATGGGCCTCAAATTTTAGCTATAACAAGTTATACGCTTGTCTAAGTAGTAATGTCTTGAGGGTACATTTGAAAATTTTAAAGTTTGGAGCATGACATGTGACAGCTGTGGAAGAGAGTTCCAAAGGAGAGGTGACATAAGTGAAAAGTCCTGGATGCAAGAGTGAGAGGAAGTGACCAACTGTATGACAGGAGGGTCCCGTGGGAGTCACGAAAGGTTCCGGGAGGGATGATATTTGGAGATTAATGAAAAAAAAATGTATGGAGGGGCTAGCTTATGTAGAGCTTTGTATGATAGTGTTATGAGTGTGAACTGGATCCTTTGGGTAATTGGGAGCCAATGGAGGGAATGGCAGAGAGGGGTGGCATCATAGGAGTGGGAGGAGAAAAGGATGAGACAAGCAGCAGAGTTCAGTAGGGACTGGAGAGGTGCCAGTCTGTATTTGGTAGGCCGCAAAGTAGGATGTTACATTAGTCAGGATGGGAAATGTACAAGCATTTTAGTAGCCTCTTGTGTAAGAAAATAACTAATTCTGGAGATATTTTTGAGAAGTAAGTAGCAGGGTGTTGATATGTGGTTTATATTCATTTTAATGTTGGAAATACACCTTATATATCAATAATTAAAAAAAAAATCTCACATGCCCCAGCTAGCACAGGAATCCTCACCTTCTATCTCCACTTGCACATTTGGCATGGGATCTGCAGGTTTGTCTTCTGTAGTTTGTTCTTTCTGCCTTGCCTTCCAGTTATGCCTCTTTCTCATGCGACCCATCGTAAAATCTCTGAAAATATTCACATAGTAGAATCTCTGCAGTTTTCTACTACCAGCATGATCATTACAGTGTAGAATTACCCATGATAAAAGTTACCATGCAATAAAAGGATCAATACTACAGACATTCTCCTCCTGAAAAAGTTCATAGAGATGTATTTCACCAATTTGATCAAGCAAGGGGTTTGTAAAGGTGCATACACACGCTGGAGTACTGTTGCCCGCAGGGACCGGGACTCAATCATGGGCTACAGTTTAGGTGTGAGTGCTGTAAAGACCTGTCCCCAGCCCACAGGCCAGTAACGTGTACAGTTGCTATGGAGCAGGGAGAAGGGATCACGCACGGTACATGACAGAGCACAAGAGGTAAGTAGGAGAGTAAGTAGAGAGGTAAGTTGGCTTCACTGGTTTGATCAAGCAAGTTTTTTTGTAAAGGTGCATACACATGCATGAGTAATGTTGTCTGCAGGGATTGGGACTCGATCCTTTGGTCAACAGATTGGGGGTGAGTGCTGTAAAGACCTGTCCCAAGCACACAGGCCAATAACATGTACTGTTGCTATGAAGCAGGAAGAAGGGATGACGCACAGTACATAACAGAGTAGGAGGGGGTAAGTAGGAGAGCAATAATCTCGGTTTGCTTTTGCCCATCATGATCTGACACTCATGATCTCTTTGCGACGCAACATTAAGCGCCGAAGGCCACAGTGCACGCACTAGATGAATGTGTTCTGTGGCTCAGATGCTCAGCAGAGGCAGCCCTGACCACCTGTCTTGGCTGAGAATTATTATTTATATAGCGTCGACATCTACCGCAGCACTGTACAGAGTATATTGTCTTGTCACTACCTGTCCCTCAAAAGGGCTCACAATCTAGTCCCTACCATAGTCATATGTCTTTGTATGTATCGTGTAGTGCAGGGATGTCAAACCGGCCCTACGAGGGCTGAGGTCCTCACACATTTTTGACACAGCTCAAATGAATTGATGGGTCTGAATCAGGAAAGGAGTGGTCCATCAGGTAGAACACATTACTTTCTTTCTCAGTCCATCCTAAACACTGGCATGGATCTGGCCCTCCAGGCCTGGAGTTCGACACCTGTGGTGTAGTGTATGGGGGAAGCCAATTAACTTATCTGTAAGATTTTTTGGGAATGTGGGAGAAAACTGGAGTGCCCGGAGAAAACCCACACAGAGACAGGGAGAACATACAAACTCCTTGCAGATGTCGACCTGGCTGGGATTTAAACCGGGGACCCATTGCTGCAAGGCGAGAGCGCTAACCACTACGCAACACATATTGGGCTCTATTCATAAAAAAGTTGTGGCGAAAAAACTCCTGGAGGGAAAATACCGCAGCGGTATTTTAGACTTCTGGGTGGTCATTCAAAAAAATTTTGCCAGCTGCGATGCAAGTGCGGAGATCTCCCGCTGAAGGCTGGCGGTAAGCTGTCGGAAGGCATGCGGAAACACTTCAGCCGGCAGAGTCCCTCCGTGCACTGCTCTCTCTGGGAGGTCTGTCCCATTCACTTGTATGTAATCCGCAAAATCAGAAGAAGCGGTATTTCCCGTCCACATACCGCTTCCTCTAAACTTTATGAATGGCCATTTTGTTACTTTTTTCAAGATAAATCTAGAAAAACACTGGAGGGCGGAAATTTCTCGCTCTGCTGGGGGATTGTAGATTTTCATGCGGGAACAGCTTTTATGAATGCCCACTTTGCTAAATGGACGGGAAAATCCGCTGTTTTAAGCGGAAAACTTGCGGTAACCTTTTATGGATAGAGCCCATTGTGTGTGTACCAGGCTTAAGTCTATGACTGGCTGATCACAATCATGTGACCAGTTCTCACTTCTGCTTTTTGTTTACATTATCGCAAGCAGAAACATGCTAGATTTTAGTCACCTGTAAACATCACTCATCTAGCAAGAGTACAATTATCTACAAAAATCACCAGACAACCCTTCAGCAATCCACTCAGAAACTACTCTACCATTTTGTGACTTTCTGCAGTGACTTGCCATACGATATCTCCTGCTTCTCCTTTCCCCTAAACAGAACATAAAGGAATGCTCAACAGTGTGCCAAGCAGTACATCTGTACACTGATCACTTGCAAATTGTCACCTGAAGGTATCATGAAATTATTGGGACTTATAAACCATATGTATATTTCTTTACAATCCCTTGATCAAAGCAAACAAGAATTCCCCTATGAGGTTTGGGTCCCTTAAAGTGAACTAGCACCGTTCATTTATCGGCTGCATGACTTATGCTGGGTACACATGTTGCGATTTCCTGATCGATTCGATTATTTCCGACATGTTCGAACAGGTTTCGATCGATCGATACAGCCATCAATTTTGCATACCTATGCAAAATCGACTGCTGTATCGATAAAAACCTGATCGAACATGTCGGAAATAATCGATCGATCCCGCGGATTGAGCGGGAAATCGCAACGTGTGTACCCAGCATTAGTAGACTTTGTATGCTATTTCAATAAGTATGCTGAAATGTTAGAACACCAGATACACATGGATTGAGAATGGCTAAGTGTTGTTCATAACTGATAATCCCATTCAACATGCAGGCTAGACAATCCTCATCTGACTCCAATCAGATTTCCAGCGGAAGTAAATAAGTCAGCAGTGAAGCAAGAGCTGCCATGCTTAGACTCTGCAGCAAAGCCTAAAAAAAATAAACAAGTTGGGCAGGGAGTAAGTGAAAACGCACAAAGAGCAATATAAAAATAGCTATTTGATTTCAACAAGGCTGCTTCTTTCTCAGTAACTGGCGATACTTTTGAATATTTATGTGCCTATAGAGTAATACATCTGCAATGTATGTAATATGCATCTAAGGTTTTAGTAATTTCCTTTCTCCGCCGCTTGTCTATCCTGCAATTTTCCCACCAGAGCCCGATCTGTTTGCGGTGCAGAAAAGAGAGCACAGATACACACCGTGAACACCAAAACTTACTTTACCACCGCAATTCCTCAATGTGGCGTGCATGAAAGACACATGCAGCTTCCTGTGCACCGGAAGAGGAAGTGACGTGTACACTAACAGTGCGCTCTGTTTCCATGCCAACAAACAACAACCGGGATAGAGAGTACGTAATGCTCAGCTAAGATCCTATCCAACCTTGTAGTGCTGTACCGCTATGACTGCATTATTATTGTATATTGCACACTACCAGCATCTATCTGTCTGTCTGATCAATCCATCCAAAAAAGGGTTAATAGTTAATAGACCACCTCGATACCCTCTTGTGGTTGTCCTTGGCAGGTTTTGGTGCTTCGTATCAATTGTAATGTATAGAGTAATTGGGGGGCATATAAAACTCGCACGGGGGCCCATAGCTCCTTAGCTAGCCTATGCCACTGGGTACTTACCTTCGTATGGGGAAAGTTTATGGATCCTAATGGGGCTTACACTTACCAGTGTAAGCCTCATTAGGGTTCCAGTTCTGGCAGCCCTAGAATACCTTACGCGATCCTGGGCTTCGGTGGAAACAGCCAAGCCAGATCGAGTCGCCTGCGCAGTAGAGCGGACCTGAATGGGCTCGACTTTTTCCGCCTGAGCCCATTGGAAAGCCGCTACTGTGCCTGCGCAGAAGCCAGAAGGTAAATATTTTAGCTGTTCCTGCTCTCCTGATCTTTCTGGGGCTGCCAGCGCTGGATCCTGGAGTGGGAAGAGGACAGGGGGAAGTCTCATTAGAATCCAGAGGCTTCCCCCTCCCAAGGTAATTACCTTTAGGGGCTGTTTGTTTTTTTTATAGATTTTCTTTAAACTCATTGGAACATGTTACACTTCCTGCGATCCGCCAGAAGTGCTTTAGCTGACGTAGAAGCTGCAGTGCGTTATCGCGCACCGGAAGCAATGAGGCAGCGGTCACACTTGTCTTTCAGTTTTCTACACTTTTCAGAAAACTAAAAGACAAATGTGACCCCTGCCTCACAGCAGCTAATGTAATATATAAAGAAAACTGACAAATTGCGCAAGATGTCTTTTTTTCTGCGCGCAAAATCTGCATTCAAGTGTGACCTAGCCTATTGATTGACATGAGTTCTCAGTTGAAATCAGTTTTTCTGTGCAGAAAACGCGCACGAAAGCAGACAAGTGTGACCGCGGCGCTGCCTGAAAGTCAATGGTACCATGCAAATTTAGAATTTTGCTGCATTAGTGGTGCCGTGCTTATAAACTGATGCTGATTAAACTACATGCTTCCTGTCTACCAGTATAAAAGAACCTTTTGCAACGTAAAGCCTGGCTGCAAAAGAAATATGGAAATCAAAATAGCTAAGGCCCGGTTCACACTTGCATTGGAGTGGCAAACGGATTTTTGAAAATGGATCTGATCACCGGTCAATCAGATCCATTTTCACTCCGATGCTTCCGCTCCGTTTCCCCACATCCCCCCTCCAGACCCCTACCCCCAAAGTGGATTTTTAGAACGGTCTATTTCTTCACTTGTGTGAGGAAACATTCCGTTTTCTCATTGCCCCCAATGCAGCGCTTCAGCTTCCGTTCCGCTGAGCTCAGAGGTCCAGAAAAATTGGCGCTGCAGTAAATTTGTGGCAACGTACCATTGTGAAAAGCACTCCTCGTAACCAGGTCAGTTTCTAGGCCATAGAGCTCCTAGGGCTAAGCAGGTAATTTCAACCCGGGGTGCTGCTTTAGCCAGAGAGCCCTTACTTTCGTTTTAGTAGCCAGAGTGCCCTCCGTTGTGGTAGCCGGAGGGGGGGCACATGCAGAGTGTGCACAGTGTGAGCATTCAGGTTAACTCACCTGCCAAAATCCACGCACCACATTTACTTCCTGGTTCCATGCATCCCGTCTCTTTCATTGATAACAGCGCCACCTAGAGGACACCGTTACTGCTACCAGGGAGAGAGGTGAGTAGCAAAGAATCTGGAAGTAAATGCGGCAAACGAATCAGGTGAGTTAACTTAAATGCTCCTGCTGCTCACTCTCTGCAATCGTTCCCCTGCCCCCCGCCCTGCACCCAGGAAAAGACCCACCTTGCCCACCTTTAGAAACATGCATAACCCACAGGAAATGAGTAGAAGGGTGCTTTTTAAAGGCTCTTTGCCTCTAATTTTCCTGTCAACAAAGTCTGCTGCATATACTAAAGTGTGTGTTCTATACACATGCAATTTTCTGACAGATCTTCTGTCAAATTTATTATTTCCAACAGGTCTGATCTGATTTCCTATATATACAAATGTATGGCGCTGCTGTTTGTCGTGATGAGGCTAAAGACAAACCTTCCCACCTGCTGCCACCTCTACCTCGGTGGATTACCCCTGATTTCACCGACCAGATATTGTGCAATTATATACATATATACATATATAAGGGGCGCAGATGATGATGTTTAAAATTTCTGATCTGATTTCCGATCGATTTTCCATAGAAATGAATGGAAAAGGTCTGATCTGATTTCCGATCGATTTTCCATAGAAATAAATGGAAAATCTATCAGAAAATCTATTGGAAATCAGATTTGACATGTTGGAAATAATTGATCTGTAGTGGGTTAGCATAGTGGTTAGTGCTCTTGCCTTGCAGCGCTGGGTCCCCGGTTCGAATCCCAGCCAGGTCAACATCTGCCATGGGGTGTCTATGTGGGTTTCCTCCCACATCCCAAAAACATGAAGGAAAGAAGCCAGTGTGGCATACTAAGCACGCCACGGTGGGTAATGCCAGGTATAGGTGCCCCCTGTATAGGTTATATAGTTGTCCCAGTATATGTAATAAAGTTACTTATAGTTACAATTTAGTTGTCCCAGTATATGTAATAAAGTTGCCCCCAGTATAGGTAGCTAGTTGCCCCCAGTGTATGTAGTATAGTTGCCCTCAGTATAGCTACCCCAGTGTAGGTAGTATAGTTGCCCCCAGTATAGTTGCAGTATAGTTGCCCCATTATAGGTAGTATAGCTGCTGCACCCAAAGTAGGTAGTATAGCTGCTGACCGCAATGTAGGTAGTATAGTTGCCCCCAGTGTAGGTAGTATAGCTGCTGCCCCCGGTGTTGGTAGTATAGCTGCTGCGCCCCAGTGTAGCCAGTATAGTGGCCCCAAGTATAGGTAGTAGAGTGGCCCCCAGTATAGCCACTATACTACCTACTATTATACTACCTAATAATAGAAGTGGCCCCCAGTGTAGGTAGTATAGCTGCCCCCAGTGTAGCTAGTATAGTGGCCCCCAGTATAGCTACCTCCAGTGTAGCTAGTATAGTGGCCCCCAGTAAAGCTGCCCCCAGTGTAGGTAGTATAGTGGCCCCCAGTATAGCTAGTATAGTGG
This sequence comes from Hyperolius riggenbachi, assembly GCF_040937935.1. NCBI lineage: Eukaryota > Metazoa > Chordata > Amphibia > Anura > Hyperoliidae > Hyperolius > Hyperolius riggenbachi. The sequence continues at coordinate 512,102,103 of NC_090646.1, read as the reverse complement.
CCCCCAGTGTAGGTAGTATAGCTGCCCTCAATGTAGGTAGTATAGTGGGCCCCAGTATAGCTAGTATAGTGGCCCCTAGTATAGCTGCCCCCAGTGTAGGTAGTATAATGGCCCCCGGTATAGCTAGTATAGTGGCCCCCAGTGTAGGTAGTATAGCTGCCCCCAGTATAGCTAGTATAGTGGCCCCCAGTATAGCTGCCCCCAGTGTAGATAGTATAGTGGCCCACAGTATAGCTAGTATAGTGGCCCCCAGTGTAGGTAATATAGCTGCCCCCAATGTAGGTAGTATAGTGGGCCCCAGTATAGCTAGTATAGTGGCCCCCAGTATAGCTAGTATAGTGGCCCCCAGTATAGCTGCCACCAGTGTAGGTAGTATAGCTGCCCCCAATGTAGGTAGTATAGTGGGCCCCAGTATTGCTAGTATAGTGGCCCCCAGTATAGCTGCCCCCAGTGTAGGTAGTATAATGGAGCCCAGTATAGCTAGTATAGTGGCACCCAGTGTAGGTAGTATAGTGGGCCCCAGTATAGCTAGTATAGTGGCCCCCAGTGTAGCTAGTATAGTGGCCCCCAGTATAGCTAGTATAGTGGCCCCCAGTATAGCTGCCACCAGTGTAGGTAGTATAGTGGGCCCCAGTATTGCTAGTATAGTGGCCCCCAGTATAGCTGCCCCCAGTGTAGGTAGTATAATGGACCCCAGTATAGCTAGTATAGTGGCACCCAGTGTAGGTAGTATAGTGGCCCCCAGTATAGCTGCCCCCAGTGTAGGTAGTATAGTGGCCCCCAGTATAGCTAGTATAGTGGCCCCCAGTATAGCTGCCCCCAGTGTAGGTAGTATAATGGCCCCCAGTATAGCTAGTATAGTGGCACCCAGTGTAGGTAGTATAGTGGACCCCAGTATAGCTAGTATAGTGGCCCCCAGTATAGCTGCCCCCAGTGTAGGTACTATAGTGGCCCCCAGTATAGCTAGTATAGTGGCCCCCAGTGTAGGTAGTAAAGTTGCCCCAGGAGGGGTGGGCAGTGCAAGAAGGAGAGGCAGCGGGGATAGCGGCGGGGAGGGGGGACATATCCCCCCTCCCTCACTCCCCCTCCTCCAAAATGCAGCTGCAAACAGGCAGGGCGGGCGGGAGGAGAATAACGCACCTCACTTTCATGTTCCAGCGTCACCGTCACGTGCCACATCTCCGCCTTCAATGTCGGTCACTGTGCTTCCGCTCATAAGGAAGCACAGTGGGCGGTATTGAAGGCGCAAAAGTGGCACGTGACGGCGACACAGCGTTCCAGCGGCTGGAACGCGGAAGTGAGGTGAGTTATTCTCCTCCCGCTCTCCCTGCCTGCCTGTTTGCCACTGCATTTTGGAGGGGGAGATTGCAGAAGGAGGGGACCCAGGTGAGGCGGAGGTGGATATGTCCCCCCTCCTCGCCGCTGTCCCTGCTGCCTCTCCTTATAGTGCTGCTTTCCCTCCTGCTCTGCCACCATGGGGGGTCGTGGTGACACCCCCTGGCTGTCAGTCACCCGGTGCGCCACGCCCCCCCTGCGCTCAATGGTAGAAACGCCTCTGCATATGACTATGTTAGGGACAAGATTATGAGCCCCTCTGTTAGTGACAAGACAATATACTCTGTACAGCATTGCGTAATATGTCGGCGCTATATAAATACTTAAATAAATAATAATAAATGTCAGAAAATGGCATTGTGTGTACCTAGAATAATGGTGCAGTGCAGTTGCGAAAGGACCCTCGGGGTGATTTCCTTTTTCACACAGGAGCAAAGGGCAGTGAATTCACCACCTGTCAGCTGCTCCAGTGCATTGCCTGGATGCTTACTAGTGCTCGGCATGGGTGGTGGAAAGACTGCCACCAAATTGCGTCACATACGAGCACAGTCACAGCCCAGGCTCAAATGTGACATGATGCATTTTTTGCTGCCTAGTAACTACAGCAAGGTGAAAACTGACATGCGTAAGACTGCAGACGTTGCCATTTGGCTGCATGAAATTGCGCTCAGTGGACTGTAGATGGGAGGCTGAACTACTCAACAAGTGCGCAGTTCAGCATTCTGCAGGAAATTGGCTTAATTGGAATAGCAAACAGCACTTTGACTGTCCACTTTCAATTACCCCAGTGTGGCACTGTAAAGCTCCAGTCATTTGAACAGAAGTGGTAAACAACTGTTCGTCAGAAAAGTTAAGCCAGCATTGACTTCAAAAGGGGCCACTTTTTAAAGAGGAACTTTAATCAAGGATTAAACCAATCAGAGCTGATACCCAGGGCCGGGCCGAGGCATAGGCTGGAGAGGCTCCAGCCTCAGGGGCAGGGTAGGAGGGGGCGCAGAATTTATTCAGCTGTCATTCCTAATTGTGTTTGAAGCAGAAAGAAATAAGAAAAGGGGATACATGGCAGTGACTGCATGCCAGATAACTAGATATCAAGGTGTTGGGGAGGTTGTGGGCTCTGTGGCGCCTCTTAGTCTAATAGCAATCAGTGTGTGACGGCTGGGGTGGCAGGGATGGAGGGGCGCACTTTGGTGTCTCAGCCTTCGGTGCTGAAGGACCTTGTCCCGGCTCTGCTGATACCCCGTTTCCCATGAGAAATCTTTTGTTTTTCTTGAAAAGATCATCAGGAACGTCTGTATGGCTGATATAGTGTTGATACCCCTCCCACAGTGAGAAGTAAAGACCAAGGACCTGACAGTTTACTGTCTGTGAACCTCATTGCATCGTGGGAAAGAATATTTTCCGACTGCCAAGCAAGCAATATCTCTCTCTGTGTATGGAACTCACCTGGCAAGACTAAAGATGTTAAAAAAAGTTAATACAGAGGATGGCGCTACGAACAGGCAGAGCCAAGACTCGAACACTGGTTGCCTGTGTCAAAGGCAGAGCCCTCATCCACTACACTATCCAGCCACCACTTGCTGGACTATTCCGGGATGTATAGTTATTATGCACACAATCCAATATATATGTGAAAGGATAATGTCAGTTTTTCTAGGTATATAAATTTGTTTATTAAAAGTACAATTTCACATAAATATTAAGGTCTGATAAAAATTCCAGGCTTGCTCACAATTAAAACAATGGTCATCTGAATATTTCAAACCAACAACATTCACTCACATATTTCATACTATTATTAGGTATGCACTCTCCTATGCCGTGGTAGGTAGAGTGCATACCTAAGAATAGTATGAAATATGTGAGTGAATGTTGTTGGTTTGAAATATTCAGATGACCATTGTTTTAATTGTGAGCAAGCCTGGCATTTTTATCAGACCTTAATATTTGTGAAATTGTACTTTTAATAAACAAATTTATATACCTAGAAAAACTGACGTTATCCTTACATATATATATTGGTTTGTGTGCATAATAACTATACATCCCGGAATAGTCCAGCCAGTGGTGGCTGGATAGTGTAGTGGTTGAGGGCTCTGCCTTTGACACAGGCAACCAGTGTTTGAGTCTCGGCTCTGCCTGTTCGTAGTGCCATCCTCTGTATTAACTTTTTTTGCTCCAAGTATTGGTAGGGGGAAGGGGATACCCCAGACCTTGAGGAATAGGCAGCTCTAAATGAATATAGCAGCGCCCTTCAATTAACTCGTAAGACTAAAGATGTTACCAACCGTGACAAATTTCAGAATGTAAATCAGGTTAAGGAAAGCTTTTACAACGGGCAAACACTGACTAAATATAAATAAATATTGTAAAAAATAAGCAATTTTATTCATTATGTTATTTTCACTACAGTTCCTCTTTAAATTAGAGATGCATGCCAAAGGTAGTGTTTGAAAAGGATCACTTTGTTCTCCACTCCTTTTTGAACAACATTCTCCACTTTTAAATTAGTGAATGCTATTAGATAATCTATAAAATGGTGATTGTCACTGAATAACTATGATGATCCAGGAATAAAGTGCAGATGAAAACAAAGGAGGCAACTGCCTTTCAAGAAGCATTTGATTTCTACTTATGTCACGATCAGCTAGTCAGCAGAAAAGTGCCATTACTTCTGCAGAAATAATGGCACTTTATGGTGATCAGCTCATCCCCACATTTCTAAAGCAGAGTCTAAGGTACCCTCTTTCCCATCTACAGCTATGTATGGACTTTCAATAACTGTTGCCTCAAACAATTTTCAGTGATCATTTTGGGTGGCAGTTTAGAAGCATTCCCTAAACACATTGCTTAGATATCCAGGGCCGCTTGGGGCCTCACCTACTGCAGGCGCCTCCCATGCTGGGCACCCGCCAGCACCACCCCGACCATTACTCACAGCTGTCTCTCAGACCTGCAGATCAGCAGTGATGGGGAGAGTGTCGTGCAGTTATAGAGGACTTCAGAAGTGGAACTGACATCACAAGCCACTTCCTGCGTTAGAAGTGTACCATGTGATTACTGTGCGGCTCTCTCCTCTTCGGGTCACAGCTGATCAGCAGGTGTGAGAGACTGTCACGGGGACTCAAAGATGGGGAGCACTGGGGAAATGGGGGATATTTTGGCTATCTATTGGGGGGGGGAGAAATACTTTTACTGGGTGGACACCTTTGGCTACCTATGGGGGGCACTACCTATACAGGAGGACACTTATGGTAACTTATTGGGGGGGGGTATCTATACTGGGCGACACCTTTGGCTACCTATAGGGGAAGGAACTAACTATACTGGGCGACACCTTTGGCTACCTATGGGAGGGGGATATCTATACTGGGAGACACCTTTGGCTACCTATGGGGGGCACTACCTATACAGGAGGACACTTATGGTAACTTATTGGGGGGGGGGAAGTTATCTATACTGGGCGACACCTTTGACTACCTATAGGGGAAGGAACTAACTATACTGGGCGACACCTTTGGCTACCTATGGGAGGGGGATATCTATACTGGGAGACACCTTTGGCTACCTATTGGGGGGAATGCCCATACTGGCAGACACATTTGGCTATCTATAGGGCAGGACTACCTATACTGGGGGACACCTTTAGCAGGGGGCCTACCTAAAATGGGGGACACCTTTGGCTAACTAATGGGGGAAGGATGTCTATACTGGGGACACCTTTGGCTACCTTGGAATACATTTTACTCGGGACACACACGTGGCACTCTATACTGGGGACACACACCTTTGGCTACCTATAGTTGGGGGTGGCATCTTTGGCTACCTATACTGGATGGGGGGGGAACTCCTTGGGCTGAACTTGGTTCTGCATAAAGAGGTGTCAAAAAACAAAATATATGAATGGAGCCTTGCCATTCCCTCCTTGGTAGTGATGGTCATGTCTAGGAGAATTTATGAAGCATGTGATTTGTTTGATCAGCAGATGGATTTGCAAAGCTTTGATTTGCTATGATAACATCCTGCTTTAGCAAATGACCATGACTAGCAAATCAAAAGCATTCTTCTCCATTAGTTCTCCAAGACATGACCATCACTACTCCCTGGTGCTACCATACTGCCCCTACACTATATTCAAACAGGGTCAAACCTTGTTTAAGGAGTGGAACAAGACTGAAAAAACAGCATTTTTCTAAAAAGCCTGATACCTTATTCACCTTTGCCAGCATGTCCTTCAATAAACAGTTCAGGCCTTATTTCCCTCGAATAAACAACCACTATTATCTATTTTGTGTTTTCCCCCTCCCCCATGCCTCGGACAAAATGCACTATTTGGCAGGGGAATTAGCAGCTCATCTGTGCACCAAATAGTAAAAAAAACTGTTACCTCAAAAGAGCAGGGGTTATCGTTATATAGTGCCAACATCTTCTGTATTGCTGTACATAGTAAGTACACAACTTAACACAACAAATATTGGGGAACATAGATACATGAGACGTTCAGAACACTGTATAGAGGAACTGTACAGTGGAGCTTTAGGAGAGATGGATAAGACGGGCAGCAGAGTTCAGGAGGGACTGGAGAGGTGCCAGTTTGGTTTTTGGTAGATGACAGAGTAGGGTGTTACAGTAGTCAAGACTGGATATGGTTAGAGCAGATGCAAGCATTTGGTAGCCTCCTGTGAAAGGAAGGGACGATTCTGGAAATATTTTTGAGCTGGAAGTAACAGTAGGTAGTTAATATGTGGTCTAAATGTATCCAAAAAGTGGTTGTAGCTGGACCATAACCTACCTCTGATTTATCTCCAGACCCTCACACTAGCCTCCCTGGTAACTTCTCAAAATTTCCAACAGAACTATTGATAAAACATAGATACAACTTCCAGTTCAATAACATAGTTACATAGTTATTTGGGTTGAAAAAAAGACATCCGTCCATCCAGTTCAACCAGAAAATAAAGAACAACATTAGCCTGTACCCTCACATATCCCTGATGATCCAGAGGAAGGAAAAAACCTTTACAGGGTTACTGATTAGCCCCAAAAGGGAAAAATGCTGCTATATTTACTAGCTTCAGTTCTTACTAATTTTACTTGTTTGTTAGGAAGCATAGCTGCAAAAGAGGTTCTTTCTACCATTTATAATAGCAGTCAGTAGATATAGCAAGCAGATTGTATTTGGTAATGAGGGCATTAGGTATAAGGTTTTGCCTTAGAAGAAGTCCTTCATATTGGCAGCAGTGGGCAGGAGGTATCGTCTGAACAACAAGGTTGGTATTATCTAGACTGGAATGATGGCGGTTAGCAGCAATATTTGAAGTCAGCTCAGTGATATAATAAGGAGGATGATTACTAATTCATGACGGTAGTTGGCGCTTTATGCTGATAGCCATTGGTTCTAACAAGGAGGCTGGTTTATGATTCTGGAAATGGGGCTCTTGTTAGCGTGACGATGACAGCAGTTGCTTACGCCAGGGAGAGGAGGAGGAGGTTTTTATTTAGGAAAGAAGGGGCCGATCTTCCGGTGCTGGGAGGAGACGGAAGGTAGCGCTCATACATTGGACCACACTGAGGTTGAGAAGACATCTCTCTGACTGTATCTGGCCCATCATGGCTATGATGACTCGCCTGCGCTGCAAGCTGCCCTGGATGCTCAGCCTGCTGCTGGTGGCGGGAGCTCTGTGTGTACAAGCCACCAGGAACCGGGGACACGACAAGCAGAACAACTCCTTCCGCAAAGCCGCCAGCGGCTTCTACCAGACCATGAGCAGTATGTTCGGCGAGGAGAACGTGAGAGCGCTGCAGAAGGTGGGAAGCGATCTGTGCCGAGCACATGGCTGCTCTTACCGCTATTCTCTCCATCGCTGCTTGCGCACACACTGCAAATGCATAGAGAGCACTAACCCATCCCCCTACGCTGTACCAAAATCGGCACTAGGCGGGTTGTAATATATAGATGTAAAGGGTCAAGTGTCATTTAGCTTCTACCTGGGTGGACTGCACTAGTTGTTGGTGAATCGTGGTTGGCTTGATAATTAGCTTGATGCAATATTTTGAAACTAGGTAGATGTGTAATTCATGTATGCTGTAATGGCCTATTGGGCTTTATGCATATACTATGCAAAATGTTGCATTTCCATCTAAAGCACAGTGTATCAGATGTGTGCAGAATTATGAGTCAGAATACAAACATCTCCTTTTAATGTGTATTGCTTGGAAAATATTTTTGGGGGGGCCTTCAACTTTGCAAGCTAAAAAGATATTTTATAGTGCAAAATATCAAAGGCAGGTGCTGTAACAGACATTTAGGTGTATACTTTATTTCCCTGAAAATAAGACAGAGTCTTCCTTCAAAATATGTGCTAGGGCTTATTTTTGGGGAGGTCTTATATTTTGTGGGGGTAGCCAGATCCCCCCTAAAGCAGGGGTCTCAAACTCGTGGCCCGCGGGCCATTTGCGGCCCTCGATACAATATTTTCTGGCCCTCGCAGGCAAAAGCTTCCTTATAGTTTGCTTCAGTGCTCCCAAGTAATCCGCCGCATCCCTGCCGCTAAACGATCCAAATCGCCCGGGGGGCAATCCGCAGGCATTTCCTGGAAGGGGCAGAGCTTTCAGCTTCAGCTCTGCCCCTCCTGACGTCAATCGCCGCACGGATCGCCGCTTCTCCCCGCCCCTCTCTGTGAAGGAAGAGTGAGAGGGGCGGGCAGGAACGGCGATGCGCCGCGATTGTGAAATTCCTTATGCGGCCCAGCCTCATCCTGACTTTGCCTCCTGCGGCCCCCAGGTAAATTGAGTTCGAGACCCCTGTCCTAAAGTATTGGTAGATCCCCCTTGTGTATATCCTCTTCACTCCCGCTGTTGCGTTACCTTCTCTGCACCCGTTCCCCACATCTATGATAGATAGTCTGATCTCTGTGCTCCACTGCCTGGCCGCATACTTCGCACTACGGATCAGCGGTAAAGGCTAGTGTTGTCCGGATCATGAACGATTCGGCTCTTTGATCTGAATCTATTTTGTGAGTCGAATAATCAAAATGAGTGATTTGGATCGCAAAGGGGGCGGAGCCAGGAGCAACACTCCCCCCCCCCCCCCCCCCCCCCCTCGCAGCGGGGTCCTGGAAGCAGAGCAGAGATGGATCGCTCTGTTGAAGGGGAGGCTGCCTTGCACAGCCACAGGTAGATGAGAGAGAGGGGACATCGGTACCACTGCCAGATATGTGTAGAGCACACACACTGGCTATAATGTGCTGCTCATTATAGGCTGTCTGTTCCGCAGTTGTGCACAGTGAACACATTGGAAACTTTTGGCACAGCTCAGTAACGTTACAGGCAGCATGCTGGGCTAGGACAGGGCAGGCACTGTGATTGCTGTGCAATATGATCCTCTTGCACTGCTCTAAACAGCTGCACTTCACTTCTGGGAATGCTTTGGGAGTTGGGAGTATACAGATGAACATATAGGTGAAATATATGTAAAGCATATGATTGCAGCATGTGGGTATTGTGTGCAAACAAACAAACATTTCTGCTCTCTGCTCATCCCTCCTGCCCTCTGTCCATCTTCTTCCCTTCTCTGTGTGTCCACCCCCCTCCCCTTCTCCTGTCCTGCTAGTCATTTCACCCCCGAATGCTTCCCTTGTAAAATGATCCGAGATTCGGATCAAAGATCCGGATCTTTTCAATGATCCGATTTGAATCATCCGGATCATTGAAAAGATCCGAACTTCGCATCTCTAGTAAAGGCAGCTAGAATTGCACAGTAACAGCACCGCCGTGTACAGGAAGTGATCTCTGGTTACTTCCTGTATACGGCACTGTTACTGTGCAGGTCTAGCTGCTTTCACCGAAGGTCACCGCTGATCTGTGGTGTGAAGTATGCGGCTGGGCAGTGTAACATGGGGATCTGACCTTCTAGAGGAGGGAGGTGTGTGTGTGTGTGTGTGTGTCTGTGTGTGTGTTGGGGCAGGGGAACTTTCACTGTGGCTAGAGCTTATTTTAGGGGGAGGGATTATATTTCAAACTTGCTTGAAATATAGGCTAGGACTTACATTCAGGAAATGTCCTACTTTTGGGGAAACACTGTACTTTCCAGGAGTCCTTCTGATGTTCCAGTACAGTGACTTCCTAGTGGAGTTTAGCTGAAGAATTGTACTTTGAACCCAAAACAGGAAAACTATTTTGATCTAAAACTCATTAACAGCTGATAACTATTGAAGAATAGAACAGTTAGAGCATAAAGCTGCGTACACATGCTAGATGAAACTTGGTCGATAGTGATTGCCTCTTCCAACCATCCAGCATGTGTACAGCAGCCCTTGGCCAGTGCCAGTCTGCACTGGGCAACATGCTTTGTACGAAAGGCTTAAAATTCCAAACAAATTTGTTCTAGTCTAGTTTAGGTGACCCAGCAGGAAACCTCATAGAGCAATTCTAGAAACTGCTGGGTTTCAGATATGTCCGCCTTATTCAGCCAACCACAACACTTTGTTCTGTAGAGGGCACTGTGATTGGAGAACTGTTCCCTTGAGGTTTCCTGATGGATCCCCTAAATTAGACTAGTACGGACAAATAAGCACTGCTTATAGGCACTCTCGTAAAGCTTTATATACAACTAAATGTAATACCTCCAAGGGCGGGGACTTGTTGCATGTGTCCTGCAAAACTTTCTGCTTACTTGAGTCAATCATGAAGCCAATCACACATCTATAATGGGAGTGGCTCTGATACCTTCGCAGACGGGACTTAGCACTCTTGCAGCAAGTAGACCCACACTGATCTGCACTACAAGTAAAAGTAGCCTGTACTGCGCTCCACACGCTACCAGAAGCATCATCGCTAATAAGGGAAGAGATACCTGGGAGTGGGTGCAATCTCATGGGAGGACTGTGACAATACTTTTATCTGCGATTAAAAAATGGAAGTGGTAACACTGCATCCTTTGGTTTATGTTCACATTATTCCTCATTTACCACAGGCTGCTTATTTGTACAGTACTGTATATCCAGCGCCGGTGCCATTCTTCTTGTCTTATAAATGTTATCAGGCATCCACATCGCAACCAGCCTGAAGAGAGCAGCCGACCATAGGCTTCACACTGACAAATGATGCATGCACCACCATCTGTTTACTATATCCAGAGTCAGCATAACATGGGGCCAAAACATGTTAACTATAACAGAAGTTATATTATATCAGAGTTTACTATACCAGGCGTTGCTCCCATAGACTTATAATGGAGATTGGCCGGGACCTGGAGAGGTAGTTTACTATACCAGAATGTTTACTATACCAGAGTTTGAGATTATACTGTAGTGCCATTAAAATATACTTGTCACTTAACATACATGGCGAAGGTCCGTTTCAGAAGTTTAATGTTTTACTCACTGTTGTCAAACCAATGCGTCATTGTTGATATATGATCTCTTAAACAAAGTTTACAAGCTAGATTAAACTCGGACGGTACATTCTATAAAGACCGCCTTGGATGAGAATCTAGCATGTATACAGGAGCCGCACATCCAACATCGCCTTAAAAAGCCGGATTGCCAGATCTTTAGCAGTTTCTGAATCTTGGACACATTGTTCTCTGCATGTGCATCCAAGCTGGCAGCAGCTGGCCCTAGTAGCTACATGCTGCAGTATTTTTACAGGGCGGTAATTGCCCCATGTGTCAACCACTGACATGCTTGTGGTTACTAATGCTCCTGTTTGGTTGCATTATTTTGCAATAGGAAGGCACTTGACACGCTGTTTGTCTAAAAGAGGCCTAAAGTGTCTGTGAACTCTCCTCTGAGGGCCCTTTCACACTACAGGCAGCGGTAAAAGGCTAAAACGCTGCATTTTGGCTGCAGATGTTTTGCAGGCGGTTTAACGCCAACACATTACTATCAATTGTAATGAGAAATGCCGCGGTCATCCCTAAAAAAAGTTCCTGGGAGCTTCAAAACGCAACGCTCCAAAACACAGCGTTAAGTGTGAAAGGTAAAATGAAATTCTATGGACTTTCATTTTACCTTGGAAAACGCCAACTATGGCCGTGGTGTTAAAATGCCGAAAAAGTCCTCTAGTGTGTGAAAGGAGGTTGGTTTGCTACATACCATATAGCAGAGGTCCCCAACCTGGGGGCCGCGGCCCCCTGGGGGTCCGTGGGCAGATTTCTGGGGGGCCGCGGCGGATCTGGCCTTTCTCTCCCCCCCCCCCCCCCCCCCCCCCCCCCCCCCCCCCCCCCCCCCCCCCCAGCGGCCGCCGTTCCTGATACCTTATGAGCGGGCGGCCGCTTTCTTCCTTATATTCCCCATAGCCCCTCTCCTCTTTGAAGCATCTCGTATTTCAGCAGCGCTTGCTGTGCGCATGCTGTAAGGAGGCGGGGCAGCGTTCCCATGGTAACGGCGATCGCCACTACAGGAAGCCGCTGCCCTATTTCCTACCCTTCCTTACAGCAGCTGCGCGGGAAGCGCTGCTGTAATACGAGGTGCTGCAAGAGGAGAGGAGCTATGGGGAATATAAGGAAGCGACTGCCTGCTCGTCAGGTAACAGGAGCGGCGGGGGGGGGGGGGGGGGAGAGGAGAGGCTACATTGGGCTAACTGTACTGGCGACACTGGGGCAGCGATTCTGGGCTAACTATACTTGCTATTCTGGGCTAACTATACTTGCTATACTGGGCTATCTATACTTGCTATTCTGGGATATCTATACTTGCTATTCTGGGATAACTATACTTGCTATTCTGGGCTAACTATACTTGCTATACTGGGCTAACTATACTTGCTATACTGGGCTAACTGTACTTGCTATACTGGGCTAACTGTACTTGCTATACTGGGCTAACTGTACTTGCTATACTGGGCTAACTGTACTTGCTATACTGGGCTAACTGTACTTGTTATACTGTGGAATCTGGGAAAAAAGGGGGGGGGGGGGCTGCTGCCGCTGACACTAGCCACGCTCACTCACATCCCCCTTCCTGTTTGTTCACTGTGATCAAGGGAATTTTCTGTCCTCCATTTTGAAAATGGCCATTACCCATAACAGCTTTCTGGTCAGCACACAGTTAAACTGTAACATCGCCCACTTGAGCCATAGGGAAACATGGACATTTACCTGGTACATCAGTTTCCTCTCAGCTATAACTAACAGCAACTGATATTTTACTGACCGCAACTGATATATTTCAGATCTGACTAAATATTGTCAGAACTGGAAGGGATTATTGTCAGAAGAAAATGGTGAGCTTCTGAGAGGAACTGATGGCAAAGTAACTATGTAATGTTCATTTGAAGTTACCTCATGTATTTATTTTAAATATTTTTACTCAGTACAGGTTCTCTTTAAAAGATACCCAAACTGAAATGTTACATAATGAGATAGACATGTGTATGTACAGTGCCTAGCACACAAATAACTATGCTGTGTTCCTTTTTTTCTTTCTCAGCCTGAAAGAGTTAAATATCAGGTATGTAAGTGGCTGACTCAGTCCTGTCTCAGACAGGAAGTGACTACAGTGGGACCCTCACTGATAAGAAATTTCCCTTTTTTACCTCTTTCTTGCTCTCGGAAGCCATTTTCTGCTAGAAAAGTGTTTTATAGTTGGAATTTCTTATCAGTGAGGGTGACACTGTAGTCACTTCCTGTCTGAGTCAGGACTGAGTCAACCACTTGCATACCTTATATTTAACTCTTTCAGGCAGAGAAAGAAAAAAAGGAACACAGCATAGTTATTTGTGTGCTAGGCACTGTACATACACATGTCTATCTCATCATGTCCCATGTCAGTTCGGGTATCCTTTAAGTGTCATGTCTGTACAAGTGTTTATATTGGATAGATGATCATTGTGTCCCCAGGGTTGCTGCAGGCATTTTTCTCCCTTTTGGCCTGTGTTGCTGAAATCCTGCTCCATGCAGCAGCAAGTAGTGACTCTAGGCATGTCCTGCTTAGTAGGTGAAATCTCATGGCTGATTGCCACTAGGAAGAGAAGGATCTTCAACAGTGCTGGCAACAGAATGACTGGAAAATGTCCCAGGCAGGTAATACAGCAATAAGGGCTGTGGAGTTAGTATAATAAACATGTAACGCTGATGATGCGTTTATGGTTCCCCGACTCCTCTTTATTCAATATAATGTATTTTCCACGTCAACTGGAACAATGGAACATAAAAGTAATTTCATACTTGCTAAATCTTAGCAATTTTAGCTATGTTTAGATGGGGTCTGCTTTTGGGAACATAACAAAGCTCCTGACAAGGAAGCTGACACACTTACCTGCTGGCATGGCCTGTCATTGCCAGCATGAATGAGGAGACTGGTAAAGCCTGGTACACTTCTACAACTTATTGGCCAATCACTGACTAATTTTACCACCTCCATGTAGTATGAGGGTTTTGCCTACACAATCTGCTCACAGTATTCAAGATCTGTTAACACTCATACTACATGGAGGTGGTAAAATGGGTCAGTGATTGGCCAATCATAAGTATGATGTACCAGGCTTACGATTTGGGTCTTTAAATTTATAGTTACCGTAAGCCTGTCATAGATTTTTTTTTTTCTTTTTTTTTTTTTAACTGATTTCATTATTGTTGTGGCTCTGTACAATTAAGCTAACACATTATTGCATTTCAGTGGTTCTGGAGGTGTGTTTAGCCTGTGGGGACAACAAAGGAATGATTTGCATATTTAGCAGTGATGCATTGTGGGACACTTCAGATGCTCACTCCAACCTGAATAATCGCAAATACCTAAAGGATACATGAGCCCAATAAAAGAAAATCAGATATACTTAAGGCTTCCTCCAGCCTTTAAAAGCCTATGTGTCCTTTGCTGCAGCTCCACTCTCTGCCAGTGTACTGGGGTCCCCTCCGTAGCGGCTGCCAACCTAGTCAGTGGCTTCTGGGTGGGTGAGAGGCTGTGCTCCCTTGGCTGGGAGCATTCTAAACAGGCGCAGAACACTTCTGGCCACGGGTAGCACTACGGAGGACCAGCAGTAGAGCAGATAGTATTGAAGGACACCCCAGTCACGAATAAGTAGAAAGAGAAAAAAGAAAATGTGTCAATTTTCAAGCTGCATAAATTTGCATAATCCTGCCTCAATTCAGCACGATTTGCATATCATTGACCTTCCCAAGCAGGGGCGTAGCAGTAGCCATAGCATCTGCTATGGGGCCCTGGAGTAAAGGGGACCCAGGTAGTACTTGATGGATTTACTTTTAACTTTCTTGTCTTCCGCCTCCCTCACTTTAGCTCAGTGCCCATGGTCTAGAAGCAGTGTAGAGTGCATGAGAATGTCAATAGCTCAGTTAACTCCTATCCATAGGGTAGACACAGGCATTGCCCAAAAGTGCCTACATCTGATGGCCCCATAATCTCTAGCTACATCACTGATCCAAAGTCTGCTTCCTTTTTTTTTTTTTTTATATATAACAGCCTTTGGTTTGCTCTTGATAGCATCACATGTGATGCATTCAGTGTCTACAATGAATTTAATCTGTAGCTGGCTGTAGCTAAATGTGATGTTTCTCAATTATGCACCATGTACTGTGCTATGCAGATGGGTGGTGGAAGAGAAACAGGAGGCTCCTCCCAGTTCCTGTGTAGAAAAAAACCTATAAATTGTATAGCTCTGGCTGATAGCTTGTCACTAAGATTTTGATAAGCATAGACTTGGTATTACAGGCACTGAACTAATGGTTGAAACAATAGCAAATTATTGATTTGTCTGTAAAAAGTTTAGGGCCTTTCACATAAATGTTGTGCTGACACGTGCATTTAATGCAAGTCATACAGGCTTCTGGGTCATTTGCTGTTGATGTTGACATTCATTTGATGAATGGCAACTTATTCTGTCATCTGGAATAATGTGGAGTAAATCATGTACATGTGATTGGGCTTATAGAAGTGTATATACCTCTCACGTCTGTCACCCAGCAGTTGCTTGCTGCATTAAAATGGCAGTGTCTTTCCTGTGTACTACATCCAGATTGTGTGCTGCAGGGCTGCACTGAGCCTATACAATATATGGCACAGTGCTTTAGCTTGATTGCAGGAGGAGGAAGGCAAGGTGATGACTCATCTGTTTTCTGCAGGCCTGTACTGTGTCCTGTCATTAAGATGGGTGTCTGCTGGGCTCTTCACATGCAGAGGAAAGTCAACCAATAAGTACTTGCTTGTGAGAAAAGTGCCTTTTTATTGCATGAAGAGTCTCTCTGTATAACCAGATGTTGATCATTAACTCTATATTAAATAGACTTAAGGTGGCCACTAACAGTCCAATATCTAGCGAAAAATTGTTCAAGCGATCAGATAATTCTGATCGGAAGTGAAATTGTTCACTACACCATCAATAAACCAATCTTTGCTTCCTATCTATCACAACCAACAAGAAAATCCAAATTTTCGTTCGACGAAAATCCAATCGGACGATTGTTTTTATGATCGTTCATAATCCATTGTGCCCATCAACGGATATTATTTACACCCAATCCGATCAAAATTTCTGATCGCTCATATTAATTTTCGCTAGAAATTGGACCGTTAGTGGCCACCTTAATAAGATTTTTACTGTGCAATACTGAAGGTAGCCGCACACACAGCCTTTTGTCCAATGGGCCCAAACCATCAGGGCCCGTTCTCACCTGAGCGGGAATTGCGGGATTCCCGCTCACGGCAAAACCGCTACACAATGTAGCGAGTGGCAGTGTTCTCACTGCCGCGGTTGCGGTCAGCTATATCCGCAACCGCGCTGCATGCAGCGGTTTGCCGGCGACGAGCGTTCCGCGATTAGAGATCGTGATTAGCGTGCAAAGCACGCTAATCGCGATTGCTCCAAAACCGCCGAAGTGTCCAGTGATTTTTCCGCGTTAATCGCGGGAAAATCACTCCCGCGAGGCGTTTCACGATTATAAGTGTGAACGGGCCCTTACTTCCTCTCTGTTTGGAATACATTCGAGCAATACATTTCAGAGCAATTTCCAATAGATTCTAGCACTGACCCTGCTGAAAATTATCAAACCACAGTGTTGCATTGAGGTGACCCCCACACCAGCCCCCTCGATTGACCGCATCTCCTGCCTCGTTCTGATAAACCACAATCTTCCATCCGCTCTGATCAGTACTTTGATGTGTGTATGGCCTATATAACCCACTGTTCTTGCAGCTTGTTTTGGGTTCATTGAAGTCCAAAGTGAAAATTTGGTATTTATGTTCTGATTGCCCAGCCTTCTGCCATATAGCTGATCTTGTATGAACAGATTTTAGTAAGCTTTGATTAAACTGTCAAAAATTAGATTCTCCCCACATCTTCCTCCTGACCACTGATCCAGTGCTGGGACCCTCAGAAGTTTGTGGCCGAGCTCTTGTATGTGAACGCGCTCATCTGCACTGTGCAGGCATAGGACGGCTCATTCCCTGCACAGTAGCAAGCAGGGCCCCTCAGCCTCAGTGGTAAAGCCTGCCCAGTGCAGCCTAACTCCGTCATGCTTTTGTCAACGAGCTTAAGGAGGTTCCAGCACTGGAACGTGGAGGGAGCCTCTGGATTATCCAGATGCTTCCCTCTACTTGGGTAAGTTCTCATTTGGGGCACTTTTTTCAGGTACACTTTAAAGAGACTGTAACGAAAAAAAGTTCCCCTGGAGGGTACTCACCTCAGTAGTGAAAAGCCTCTGGATCCAATCGAGGCTTCCCCCGTCCTCCTGTGTCCCACAGCAGTCTCAGTGCAGCCCATGGAACGCACAGCTGACAAGGCTGTGCAATATGTACCTTTTCTGGCTACAGTGGGGGCGCTGTTGCGGCTCTCCGCACGGAAATACCCGACCTCTGTCGGGTCCACTCTACTACGCAGGAGACTTGCGCAGTAGAGCGGACTGACAGAGGTTGACGGTTTCCGCCTATCTCCAAGCAGAGAGCAGTTACTGCGCCTGTGCTGGAGCCGGGAAGGTAAATATTTACATCCCCGCCATTCAGGGAGCTTTATTGCTGCCGCCGTGGGACACAGGCGGATGGGGGAAGCCTCCGGATCCACCCGAGATGAGTACCCTCCAGGGGAACTTTTTTTTTTTTTTTCCTAGTTACAGATTTTGTTTAAGGCCCCAGTTTTTGCTAACTTTTTTTTTTCTTTCCCCCGCATGCATGTAAAAGAACATTTCAATTGTGCATAAAGCTTTAAGTGAAAAAAACTCATATATAGCTATATAGTAATTAATTTACAACAATGTTTTGTTTAGTTCACATATAAAGCTGTGCTTGTGGTCTTAGGATTACTTAGTTTTGTCAATAAGTGATAAACCCATGCAGGTGGCTGTATGTTAACAATTCTAAGGTGCTGCTATAGTAGTGCAGTGCTCTCCCCAAAAATGTTTCCCAGCCAGGTGTCATGAAAAAGTAGCCGGGTGGGGTGTAAGAGGGGAATGTGGGCTCGGTGTAATTCTACTTGCAGGATGAGGAGGTGAGCTGATGACAGCCGGGTGCAGCGTGGAGCACCCGGCTAAAAGAGCCTGGGGAGAACACTGGTAGTGTTACAATGAAAATGGCCTTTTAATAGTTTCTTGCATAGCATCTCTGGCACATTAGCATTATAACTGTAATGTTGGAGTAAACCTGACCCAAGGCAAACTACTGAAGATAAGCAGAGGTATGCTCATGCAGAGTCCACATACCTCTGTGCTTTATCAGTTCCTCTCCTCACTCCCCTGGCTGTCGTAATTACAGTAGGATGAGGAGGAACAGACAATGCACAGAGGTGTGTGGATCCACCAGGAATGCCTCTCTCTGCTAACCTTGAGAAGCTTTGCCTTGGGTCAGGTATACTTTAAATCCCTTTTATGCTTAAACTAATTTCCTGTGTTCTGTTTCTTTAATTAGTTCTTCTCAAAAATGACTGAGAGGTTTGTGTATGGAGTAGATGTTTTGGTGGACACGTTATGGAGAATATGGACAGACCTGCTTGAAGTACTTGGGATTGATGGTGAGTTATTTTAAGCATAGCTTTCTCCAAGCTCCATTAAAATACTTTAGATAAGGGGTGTCCATTATTTCCTTGACAAAGATTTTGACAGTGCAGCTGTTAACTAACTTTTCTGTTCACACCAATGATTTAAAAAAAAAAAAGTGTCTGGTGACCTTTTTCCTGTTTATCAAAATGTCCACTTCTCCATGTTTATGCAGCACCACTCGTTTGTTTGAATTGGTATCTTCTTAATCTCTACCCTGCAGTAATCCTGTCTGCTTCTACCTCCACTACTTCTGCATAGTACAGTTAACGGTTTGCCCCCAAAGTTTATCAAAATGTTAAACTGGACCTCCAATATAATCTGCCACAGAGATCCAACCACCGCAGTCTAGTGTCCCTCCAATGGTTTTTGTAAACAGTCTTGTCTACCTAAACAAAGTAGGTATAGACGGGTAATGTATGGGTGTAATGTTAGAAACTCTGCTTTTAATAGCAATAGACCTTCCCTTCTAAAGCTTAGTCTTCTGTCTGCCATATAGCTCTTTTGGGAAGACATTAGATGACATCACTAGTTAAAACTACCATTGTTTACGGGGCACTAGTTCTTAGTGGCAGATCTCTATATCTAGACTTCCTAGATGGGAGGCCCAATTTAGTTGTGTGTTGCCCTGCCAAGAATGATAAATGTGCCTATACATCAGATGACGCATGGGCAGATTGACCAAGAGACAGATCGCTCTCCAATCGGATTAGATCAGAGAGGGATCAGTTGCCTGTCCATACACCGCAGGCCGATTCCTGAGTCAATTTCTGCATGAAGTGTCTTGGGAATCGGCCTTGTGATACCGCATTGACGCTGTCACTTCCACATACACGGACGTAGACAATGTATGCAGATACCTAAGGGAATTATAAGATAGAATCCCTTGGGCAACAGTTTGGGACTGAGGTAGTATAGACTCGTCACTAGCCTCAAGTTCTATTGCCATGGTGGGGGAGGAAGGATGATGGTGTGGCACATGACGGAGTGGGCAAGGTGAGTGACAGATAAATGCTGTTGGCCAGGCTGATCAACCATTGTGAATGGAAGGGTTTGAGCACCGCTGTACACATACTAAATTTTCCACAGAGGCGGTCCTGACCAGCCGTAAACCATCTAGGCTTTCATCTTTGCAGCCAAAGCAAACTAAATTAATCGCTGTTGTGGCTGCTCCCTCTAGGCACTCTGGGGTGCAGTGTGGTATGTAAATAGCAGGAATAACATTCAGTATAACAGAAAGGCCTGTTGGCTACAAGCAGCTTTCTACAAGCTTTTACATTAAGTCTAGAATTGTTGAAAAGGAATGTATTTTTAATGGTACCGCAATATTTCACATTTTGTTTAAATCATACCTGAAGCCTTAAAATAAAGACTTGATATTTACCTCAGTACAGAAAACCCTCTGGATAGTTAGCTTCCCTGATCTTCTTACACCCCTCCATTCCAGCACTAGGTTCCATTAAACATATTTCACAAAAGCGATGATTGTTTTACGTGGCTGCACTCCCATCCGTGCACAAGCACTGCTAAATTGCGCATGCACAAGCACTGGTACATGGCTTTTACCTCCATTTAGAGGTTCCCCACTACCCGAATATCTTTTATAAAAAAAAAAAAAATCCATCCTTACAGGTTTACTTAAGATGTAAGTTATCGTGGTGATCATAGTCAACTAGGTCCAGATTTTGCAGAAAAACTTAATGTCAGTCATACAATATGCAATTCTATTGTACCATATTTATGCAATGTTGTATAAGGCTGCCGTCATTTTCCATTGTATGTCCTACGTGAGCTTTATATCCCAATTGCATCCAATCCATTTCTCCTTATCCCACATAGATGTTGGTGAAATTGCACCAGGCTTGTACTATCAGCTTATATGGTGTATAGCTAGTTGAATAGTTCCTTTTAGATAAAATGTAGCTAGTTTGTTTTAACTCCAGTTGTTTGCAGCAAGATCTAGTCCATAATTCGGAACAACACATAAAAATAAACTTGCTCCTCCCATTATCGGTTCAATTTAACCACATTTCTTCTTTTTATTTTTCTTACAGCATCGAACTTCGCCCACTACTTTAGCCCTTCTATGGTGGCCAGTAACCCCACCAGAGCTGTTATGCTGGTAGTGGCTGTCCTTCTGGCGTACTGGTTAGCATCTCTCTTCCTGGGATTTTTCTTCTACATCCTACATGTGGTATTTGGACGGTTCTTCTGGCTTGTCAGAGTCATCCTGTTTGCACTATCTTGTGTGTATATCCTGCACAAGTATGAAGGAGAGCCAGAGCACGCCATGCTACCTCTGTGTTTTGTTGTGGCCATCTATTTCATGACAGGGCCTGTTGGTCTCTACTGGAGGAGGAACAGTAACAGCAACCTGGAAGATAAGATTGACCACTTGGACAACCAAATAAGGCTGTTAAATATCCGTCTCGCTAGAGTCATTGAAACTCTGGATAGAGCCACTGAGCAATGATCTTCAGAAGCTCTTCAGCCTACACCAGCTCAGTTTAGCACATAAACCACTCTTCTTTAGGGACTGTTTCTTTGAAGTGAACCTGTAATGTAATTGGGTGTTTTCTTATAAAATGCGTACGTAAAGTCAGTTGATTGTGACAATTTAATCACCTGTAGGTTTCAGTAAATCTTATGGTCGTTTAGTTTAAAAATGACTGTTTTAGTATACTGAAATGGTTCCTTATCCTAGTAGTTTTTTTTTTTTTTTTTGTTTTTGTTTTTTTTCTAATGGGTTTTTAACAAGTTTGAACAATTCCAAAGCGGATTATACTTGGCACATATTGGTCTTGAGGAGATTTGCATGAGTTTGGGTCTTCTAAATATAAATATCCAATGGATTGAGACAAAAGCCAACTGCTCTGATGCCATTTTCTACTGGCAGGAAGAATAAGATGGTGACTAGTGTTGCCCATGTGGACAAGAACTCACGTGGAAGCATGTGGTTAGTTTGATTAGGTGATTGGTTTGTAAGGTTTTGATTTGCTGTGATCAATACTTGCTCTAGAACAATGTTCGCTACTAGTGATGTTGGCTAAGAGTCCATAGCTTCTCGCAGTCCAAAAGTTAAATTAGATAGTCCTGGGGGGGGGGAGGGGGAGGTGTAAGGGGGCTGTGCTGCTGCCTATAACCGATGCGTTCCACTTGTTGTCCACGTAACGGTACTACTTCCTCCGTCCGGGTTTGAAGGAGGAAGTAGTAGAGTTACGTGGACCACAAGTGTAACGCATCAGCTATAGGCAGTGGCATAGGTAAGTTTACCCTACTCTGCCACGGGCAGCGCTATCTAATTTCAAATTTTCATTACGAGTATCTATAGAATCGTAGCTAACATCACTAATGGGAACCTTACAAATCTCACCTGATCACATGCTTTTCCATGAGGTCCGGTCCGCACAAGCCACACTAATGCTACTTATGCCTGTTGGGAATCCAAAGATGAGATCCCCATCACCATTCTCAGTACCACCAAATCCTGTTTCCTTCATTACAAAGCAAGGGTATCTACTATGACTGCGTACACTCAGGGAGTTCAGCTGTGAAGTGATATGTTGGCCACAGCATAGTAGATTGCAAGGAGAGATTTCAGTTGGAGTTAAGACATCAGCTTTGGCTGGGTTTAGTTATGCTGGAAGTGCTGTCTAATCTACTGTATTATCAGGTCTTGAGGCCCTCTAATCAAATATAGATTACATTTGTTCATTTCCACCTTCCTATAGTCACCCAGCAATATAGAGTTGGTCTGGCTTGTTCAAGAAATAGAACAAGCTGTTGAGTAATGATCAGGAAGTTTGAGTAAAAGCCTGATCTGTCCAACCCAGGAAGCAACATTTGGAAATGGCAAATCCACTCTTGGTAGCTAATCTAGATAACCTACAGCTGTCTTGATAGTTTAGTGATTTGTCGACTTCAATTTCCCCTTTTCTGGTGTAGCTAAATTAGGATTTTTTTATTTTTTTTTGGGGAGGGGGGGGGGGGGGGGGGGGAGAGAGAGAGAGAGATCATTGTGCATTTGATCTTATGCTGTTTTTTTCCCCAGTGTTATTACATAAACCCATTTAGCAATTTTTTTTTTATTTTTTTTAGTCATGCAAATCTCCATTGGCCTCAAATACCTTTACTGCCTGAAGCAAACTGTCTGTGTTTTGGCAAAAAATATTGATTTAGCGGGTTATTTGCAAACACAGTTAATGGCTTCTATTTAAACCTTTGAGTAGTGGGTCAGTTAAGTAATATGCCACTTCTAGTGATCTGTCACAGTAGAACAATGTTTTCTCATTGACTTAAAGAGAACCCGAGGTGGGTTTGAAGAATATTATCTGCATACAGAGGCTGGATCTGCCTATACAGCCCAGCCTCTGTTGCTATCCCAAACCCCCCTAAGCTCCCCCTGCACTCTGCAATCCCTCATAAATCACAGCCACGGTGCTGACAAACAGCTTGTCAGAGCTGGCTGTGTTTATCTCTATAGTGTCAGTCTGCTGCTCTCCCCGCCTCCTGCAGAACTCCAGTCCCCGCCTGCATCCCTTCCCTCCCTGCTGATTGGAGGGAAGGGACGGGGGGCAGGGACCGGAGCTATGCAGGAGGCGGGGGAGCAGCTGAGACTGACACTACAGATGTAAACACAGCCTCACAGCATGGCTGTGATTTATGAGGGATTGCAGAGTGCAGGGGGATCTTAGGGGGGGTTTGGGATAGCAACAGAGGCTGGGCTGTATAGGCAGATCCAGCCTCTGTATGCAGATAACATTCTTTAAACACACCTCGTGTTCTCTTTAAGAGCAGGAATGTGATGACTTGCTTTTTCCATGGATTGATTGATGATTTGCGTTTACTTTGCGCTCAGCCTTTATATCGCTGTATCTTTTAGGGCCTGAGCCCACTGATGCAGTTGTATCTGCTTTTCAGTTACACATTAATGTTACAGATGCTGAAAAGCAGACACAACTGCGTTAGTGGGCTCAGGCCCTTAGTGGGGTGGTAGATGTTTACTTGCTTCACTCAAAGTCTTTGCCAGCCCAAATAAACAGTTTCCTCTGCACTTTCTTACTACCAAATATAGGCTGTTGAAGGCTATGGATTTTTTCCCAGCTGGGATGGGATTTCCCAAAAGGAAGACGGAGTGCAAATTTTATGTGCATCTATTAAAGCAACTCACTGCCTAAAAGTATCTTTAATCTGCTGTCAATATTTGTTTAGTTTCTGTAATTCTGTGATTTTAGACGTGCTCCTAGGTATATATCTGTTCAGGTGTAATATTTTTAAAATAAGAGTTTGTGTTTTTTTTATATAGTTGTTTTCTTGCTTATGTGAAGTGCTTTCTACACTGTGCAATGGACCACATGAAGTGCATATTTAGTGTATGCAGAAGTATAATGTACAGTCAGTTATCTGTGCTGTAGCAGCTGTAGTTTGTTGTGCCACACTTTGTAACAATATCAAGGTGTTTTTTTAATGGCTGTACAATTGATATACAGTGTAATTTTTGTTTTCTACTGTTTAGAGTATCATTTAGTTTACAGATTTGAATTAGCTGGGATATTAGCAGCTGAATGTCACCACTCCCATTGCTGCTTGAAGTGGAGCTCCAGGGTTGTGTTACAAAAACATAACTTGTCTTAGGACCCTTCCCCATCATAATGACTGTGCCTAAATGACCAGTTTCAAGTCATCCTCCCATGATTCCTAGTGGCAACTCTCTACATGGACAGCTGAGGAGGTGGTGGGATCTATTCCTTGTGTGTAGATTACACATTGCTGCACTGGTCTGTTGAAAGGAAGGCCCAAGTTGTGACCAACATGTCTCTGCTCAGGGCTGGCTTGCAGAAAAGAGACTCTTCCAGATGTCAGTCTTCTGTAGCCAAGTTTTCATTAGGTCACCCCCTCAGCCTCAAGACCATAGGTTTTGGGGTTGCAAGGCGCATAGTAGGTTTTAACTTACTGTAGATAAAAGCACTGACTGCACTGCTAAGATTATCAGTAGCTTAGACAGCAGTGTTCTCCCCCAGGCTCTTTTAGCCGGGTGCTCCACCCGGCTAGTTTTGGTGAGCACCCGGCTGTCATCTCTTCTGAGTTGTGCAGAGAAGCGCCGGCCCAGTATTCCCTCATCTTGCCCCACCCGGCTACTTTTCCATGCCACCCGGCTGGAAAAAATTTCTGGGGAGAACACTGGACAGGGTATGGGGCAGCTGGTATAGGAAAGTTTTTGTTTAATCTTTCTCAGGTTTTGAAGAGCAGCAATAACCTAAATGTATTTAATGTTCAGCAAAGACTGATACATAGGAGATTAACCCTCCTCCCTCTGTTCATCCAAAGGTTCTTTATACAAATCGAGGGAGCTTTTTATTATTTCATTAAAATTACTCTTTTGGGGAAGATTGTTGAAATGAAACACTAGTGAGCAGCTAGTAAAGTATTAATGGTTTTGTAAAGTATTAATGATTTGTGTTACCTTGTAGACATCTAGCATTTCAGGAGCAAGAAGGATAGAATACAGGAACAGATGTTCTTTTGTAGCTATTGTTTTAATGTCATGGAGTGTTCTACATTCAACACCATTCATCCGCAGGATGGTCATACTTCAAGCTCCTCCACTGAAATGGTGCATACTACGGAAATGCCATAGATCAGATACGTATTGTATAGAAAGAGAAGAATGCCACACAAGTCCACTAAGACATTATATTAAAGCCATATTTGCTTGAAAGAGGTCCTAAACTTAAATTTAGAGTCTAGGTAGGGAAAGCTGGTAAATGGGATGCTGCAGGGGTTAAAAGGCTTAATTCTTTTAAAGGCTACACTAGGTGACATGATATGGACATGTGTATGTACAGTGCCAAGCGCACAAATTACTATACTGCTTTTTTTTTTTTTTTTTTTTTTCCCCTTTCTCTGCCTGAAAGGATTAAAAATCAGGTATGCAAGTTTCTGCCTGGGTCAGAGTATAGCGTAACCCACACTGATAAATAATTACAGCCATAAAACACTTTACTGGCAGACTATGGCTTCTGAGAGCAGAAAAGAGTCAATAGTTCATATATTTTAGTTCTGGTATACTTCAGTGCATGTGTTAAAAAATGCATTGGGTCGTATACCCTGCAACAGCTGCAGAGTGAGCCCTGATGTCCGTAGTCTTATGGTGAATACACACGGTTCGTTCCCGCATCGAATGCGCCGCTCGATTCCCGATGTATCTATTATTCCCGAACATTTCCGAGCGCATTCCGATGATTTTTAGGTCGATTCCCATGTAAAGTATGGCAAATCGACCTAACGATCCATCGAAATGCGAATTGGACATGTCGGAAATAAACGAATCGAGCGGTGCATCGACGTGAATAGATTGTGGGAACGAACCGTGTGTATCCAGCATTAATCACCACTGCAGATATTGGCACTGCTACTTTGGAACTAGGTCCTAGAACTGGAAAGCCATGGATGCTTATGACAGGCTGGCAAGTTTATCCTGTGCTAATAATACTCCTTTAGGTAGTGAAACCTACAATCTAAGGTTTGTTTGCTTTGTGGTTAGAACTAAACTTTATGCAGAATGAAGTTTTACCTAGAGGCTAATATCTATTTTTGCCCTTTATTTTGCATGTAACTGATAGGACCATCTTCTGTCCCATAAACTACCCTCTAGACAGGCAGCTGAAGAGCCCCTAGGTATTCAGAGGCTGCTGTGAGCGTTATCAGCCATACAGGAGTATTGCAGTTTCACAAAGTTTAGTTTAGGACCTCTGGTATGTCGTCTTCTTCTATAATTTAGGAGTTACTGGTGTGTCTTTTCTACTAAATGTATACAGTATACCTCATTTTTTGTAATTGCCTCACTGTCTGTCTAAAGCCATGAAACACACGTGTGCTTCTTATAGTCTGACATATTGTACATGCCTCTGTTAGCAGAATAGCAATAGAGGAGCAATACCCTGTTAATTGAGACTTAACAAGCAGTCCAGTGCAGTAGTGAGTGAGATGAGTTGAGGATTTTTGGGTCTTTAATTCCTCTTCACCAAAACTTGGGTGCCCCCTCTCAGCCATTTCTCCTTGGTCTTCAGTTTCCGTGGTATGCTCAATAGGCACCCCAGTGGATGTTGAATAGAAATAGCTGGTGTAAGGTGATGGGTCTTTTGTCTCTCTGGACACATTTTTGTTTTACCTAACCTCCTTGGTAGAAGGTAACCTGGGGATGACTTAAAAAAAAAAAAAAAAAACAATGGCTACGTTCTTCATGCTGCGTCCAATGAGATTGTATGACACACACAGCACATTATTTGATTCTTTTTTAAATCATGGTTTATGTATCTTTGTGTGTGTATACTGTATATAATGCTTTGCATATAGATCTACAGTTTTTGTTGTCTTTAGGAAGTGCACAGCGTGCTTTTGGAATATAGTGTATTCTTTACCCACAATGCAGTTTGCAGTATCCTTAGTATCTAGATCATGTGTAAACTTGTGGTACCAACTAAGAATTTGCTGTCATTGGTTTTACTAGTTCTTCGTCTCATATAGACTATAACAATTTCCCTGAAGGAAGGTCTACCATTTTACCTATAGTAAGCATCCTGGCTTCCGCTTCATAATTACATATTGCACTAGAAAAGGGGAATGCGGAATCTGAGCAACAAGGCCTCTTCATCCATCAGACATGGATCATGAAGTCTATTTGATGTGACTGTGCTGTGAAGGAACTTGTATTACCTCAGGGAAAATATTTATAGAACTTTTATATTGCTTCAAGTTTTTAATCGGATAAGTATTACATGCATAGTTTGCTGCAAAATGTCAGTTGTAGTTTGTTACAAGTACAGTACAACTCTGCTTACATTCTCTTTTTAAGTGACCCTTCTGTGATGCTATATGTTATACTGAGGATGTATATAAATGATTTTTCCAGGCTTACCTAAGGTGATGGGGCTAGCTGTTAACCCCTGATATACTAATTCTGTTTTTCCTTTTTCCTTTATTTCTATTCTGTCCTGTGCCTTTATTCAGTTCGTGCTTTGAGTATAATGCTAAATCCTAACTCTGTTGAGAACCGTTTTTGCCGCTTGTTGAAATGGTTATGGTTTTAGTTACCGGGTAGTTGGTCTTTACTTTCTAGTGGATTTAAATCTTTGCTGCTATAATAGAGAAAAGTAGTAATAACAGTTTGATGTTATTATGGTAAACTTGTATGGTGTTGAAGCAAAATTCTAATGTATAGAGAACAGGTTTGTGTATGTTGTTTTTCCCGTCTCTGAGTGATTAGTCACATTTTACATATGCTAGTAGTAAATCGCAGTTTACTAAGGTATCCTGTACATTCCTTAGTTGCTATGTAATTTGCCGTGTGAGTTTCAGCATTTACACTTGTCTGTTTTTTGTTAGTTTTTATATAGTTCTATTTTTGTTTTGCTATAGCTTTAAAAACGAGTTTAAGCGCCCTCCTTGGAATCTAATGCTTTTTTCCTGATCATTTTTTAGTAGTGCTTGTGGGTGTATTTTTTTTTCCCCTCTTATCCAATGTTTGGAAGAACTGGTAGGGTTATTTATAGAGAACTACAGATCACTAATTATAAGCTTTTTAGTTAGTATTTTTGTAGAGCTGCTCCCTCTAGTGGATTGTGTATGTACATTTAGTTTTGGGTTATTTTTGCGATTCTCAAGTTTAGAATAGAATACGTTGATCAATGTGCGTTGTGAAATATTATCACGTAGTGCCAAAAATTTGCCTTATGTTTGGTGTACAGGAGTCACCTGTAGCTATAGATATTGTTAGCAAGACTGTAAAATGCCCATATTATATTGGATATTCTTACATTATGCTGGATGTGGTTTTTTTTTTTTTTTTTTTTTTCCTTTCTGAAGGGTTTTTGTTTTTTCTTCTATTTTTTTTTTCCTTGATCTTTTTGCCTTTAGTTTATTCATCATTGTGTGTTGTGGCTTCATTGTTAATACACTCGAGTATATTCTTACATATATTTACAAAATGACAAAATGTATTGTAGTCAGTATTTGTCATATTACTGTATACAATTTTATTACAAGGTATCCATTTAATTTCCTCTTTCTTTTAATAAGAAATGTGTTTTTACATCTGTAGTAGTATTTTTGTAGTGTGCGATTTTTCTATAGTTTTGTTAATCTAACATGATCATCTTCTTTAGTGTAGACTACTACTGATTCATAGACTGTGATGTGACAAAGGGATGGATTTCACTAGTGTTAGTTTTACTTTTGTTAAAACTGGTTTCTCTCTTGCAATTCTAAAAAAAAATAAAAAAAAAATTCAGCATGAAATAAAATCATGAATAGACATATGTCATAATGTGCTGGCAAATTTTGTAAAAACGAAGCTTCTATTTTTCTTTCCTGTAGTTTTAACAGCATGCCAGAAGTATTATAACTGTTACCTGTGCTGTGCTGAACTCAATCAAAAGATTAGACTGCCTCCATGGGTGCAATCAGTTGAGCAGGAGGGTTTTGGTTAGACGAAGATGATACATTCTCTCTTGGGGGGAGGGGGTTGGGCAGGGACAGGTTGGCAGTCAGTTGTGGGCACTATCAACGTCTCCTTCATGTTAACTGTAGGGGAGTTAGTGTAGCACTTGGGTTAGGTTATGGAGGCAACATTCCATACAGCTTGTCTAGACATGGTAGCACATGCAGGCTCTATGGTCTCCTCTGTTAGGTTAAATGGAGAATGGAGGGACATGGATGTAACACATGGCAATGGCTTAGGTGATTTGGGGGGGGGGGGGGGGGGGGCAGGCAGAGTAGTGAAAGGAGTAACAGTTTTTTATTACAGCGAGGTTACCTCTTCGTGGTGTTAGGGCAGCTGGGAGGGGAGGGAGAAAATCGTGATGCAGTTAGTCTTTCTAATTCCAACTAATTAATGCTTGTTGGTGACTGACTCATTTAGTCACAAATAATGGGAGAGCAGATGTGGTATGTTATTTGTATGCATGGTCATAGTCCTGCTGAAAATGCCACCATGATTTTGGTGTTTGAGCTTTCACAGTCTTACAATAAAGTGTATTGAACGCAAGTAGACTGTGTTTCAATGGTTGGTCCTGATCAGTGACTTACGGCTCTTTTCATGAACAAGGTTTAATTTTGAAGCACCAAATGTTATGATCTATGTTATGATATGAGATTCATTAAAAATGTGTCCCAGAATCCAAAGTAATACCTACTCCTTTCCACCCCACATGAATTGTAAGCTGTATTCAAAGCAGGAGGTTCACTCCCATGGATCTATCAAGTGGTCATCTTCAGATATTGGTAAATGTGCTTATAATCTGGCATAATGTGCCATAGGAGGTCATCCTTTTTCCCTGCATGTTGCGTGAGTGACACATTTATATACATCTGTCAAGATTTTAGTGGTATTGTATGGTCAATCCACGGGAGAGAATCTCCTTGTTTTGAGTACATCATGGACATCCCCTCTATTTTCCACAGCCAGAAGTGACTAGGTGGCCTGGCTGCTGGGATGATATTGCAGAAGGCTTCCAGGGACAAGTGGCGATCTAGATGCTTGATATCATCTTTGGAACTCTGTAGGGAGAGGGAAATCTCAGAAGTGCATATTAGCTGTTTGCTTTTCATATGAGTGGCCCTGAAATCTAGATATCTGATACTGAGCCTTGTATTCTGCCTGTAGAACACAACTGGCTGTTTGGAGCTTGCTAAAATCAGACTAGGTATGGGACACTGGAGGGCAGTGTTTAACTCTTCAGCAAGAGAGATGGTTAGGTATCTGTGAAAGCAATCCAGGCTTCAAGTTCAGTTATGTGCATGGTAACTACACATTACAGTATGTGCTCTGTTTTAGAGGCTTAGATCAATGAAAAGTTTCCTGTAAATAAGAATTATACAGTATAACAAAAAGGCTACATATGCAGTTGTCATTTTGTTGGAAATTTCATATTTGTTTTGCACCCTTAGCAGTTTGTGAGCAGACAAGAAATTTTCTGAGTTTTGTCAGTGCCCTGCGCTAATGCCCGTTTCAGACGGTCGGCTGAACTGCGTGTTTGCTGAGCAGTTCAAATTTCCGCCTGCCAGTACAATTTGGGTGCAATTTAAATGCAGCAAAATTTGCAGCGGTTGTAACCCCACGGTGGTGATACTGGGCGCCAGACAACCTGCAGCCATGCTAGGATCTAACTCGGGGAAGGGGGGGGGGTTCTGGGGGCGCCTGTTCAGTGCCAGTACCGGGTGCTAACACGCCCCCAGCTAGTGCAGGAGAGACAGGTGGTGACTTTACTGCTTGTCAGAGTGCAGGAGATTTGTGCGCAGCCAGCGCTACCATAGACCGTAATAAGAATTACAGCTATAGCGGCGAACAGTGAGTAACTTCAGCGCCGTCTGAAGTTACTTTTAAAACACTGTAATTTGGCCGCCAGCAATGGCTGGAAGCCGAATTACTTCATTCCCCACCATCCACGTGGACCTGGAGGGGGAATAGTAATTAACGTTGCCCGGACTTGTGCAGGAGCAGGATAAGCCGTATATAGGCTGTATCCTGCACCCTAGGCTCCCGGCGGCAATTTCTCTCATATGCCTTTAGTTTTGCTTACTACTTTTCCAAGGTATCTGCTTAGTATGAAATCAAATTAAAAGTATCCCTGGCAGTGTTTGAAACGTACTTTAGAAGCTTAAGTATAGTGGTCAAGCCGAATTCTTGATTTGCTAGTTCGTCTACTGTAAAGGTATTCAAATTTAGCACATAAAGTATAACATCACATACAGTATGAAATATGGCCACCTACCCTGACCACGCCTGAAAGCCGCGTGTTACAGAAATGAGTGGGGGAGGAGTTAGGTATGATTTACATCTACTGTATTTAGATATAAAACCTGGTGGCCTCATGATTGCCCAGATCTCCTTCTTGAATTTCAGACCGCAGTCTATCCCAACACCTCTTTATGAGAGATGGGCAATAAGATGCTGATAATTCTAGCTTCCATGCAATCTAAATTGAAAAGGATTATCCATACAAATGCCTACTAAAGATGTAAACCTTTTTAGTTCTGATTCCAGGATTTGTGCTGATTATCTTCTGTGCAGTAAATATCCCAGGCCTGGTGGTAATGTGAACGTTTTTAATATAGAGCCGAACTGCATCACACTTGTCTCTCTGCAGATTTAACCAAAGTGTGTGCATCTTGATGTGTACATCAAATCACCTTCCTCTCAATTTCATTTGGCCCAATACCAAGCTTCATGGAATTTGCATGCAAGTTGGGTTCAATAGCATCTTCTGCACCATCTCTATTCACCAGCTGTGCTTTGTGAGTGTTAATGGACTAATTTGTCACCATCACTTGTTATGCAGATCCCCTTGAGTGTGTCAAAGAAGCTGGTGCTGTCATAATTGCAAATTTAAAACTTGATCATGTAAAGATTATATTTGACATGGGCATTTCACTGATCAAATGTGGGCAAGGGTGCTTGTTATGAGAGCTTTACCCAGAACAGACTGCTCCACTGCAGACAGACAAGGGCGGAGTTCCTCTTGGGTGTTGGAGGTGTCTGTTCTCTTACTATTGCTAGGTTTTTCAGTGGCATAGGACAAATAATGCTAGTGAACCATGACACCATGGCTTAGTGCCAAGGCTGGGGGGAATCTGAGAACTGATGCTTCCCATTCCACCCAGAATACAGTATGAGTGAAAATACCATTGAAGTTGCTCCAACTAACAATGTTCTCTTTTTTTTTTTTTTTTTTTTTTTTTTTTTTGTAATATCCTCAGATAGCTTTAGATGCATATTGCATTTTATAGACCAGTAGCGCTTGTTCTTTATATT
This sequence comes from Hyperolius riggenbachi, assembly GCF_040937935.1. Taxonomy (NCBI): domain Eukaryota; kingdom Metazoa; phylum Chordata; class Amphibia; order Anura; family Hyperoliidae; genus Hyperolius; species Hyperolius riggenbachi. The sequence goes on along the minus strand of NC_090646.1, from coordinate 512,069,977 downwards.
GCTGTTCATGACTAAGAATCCTGTATTTTTACTGCCTGGATACTGTGAGTTACAGTGGTGACTGCAGGTTACAATATGTGTATGTAGTTACACCTATGACTAATAAAAGTATTTAATAAAGAATTGCCATCTTCATGCATGCACCTTTGTGTTTTTTTCTATCTATAGTTACAGCTCTATTTGATATGACCACACTGTGAAATATTTGAGTAAAACTAATGGTATTACTGTATTGACATCATACAATTAAAGTGAACCTGTTATGGTATTGTAAGACGCTGCTGCTTCCTCGAAAGTGCCTGCCCTTTTTCATTTACATGAAAGGAACCCTTATTATTGCAGACTTGCATTGAATTAGGTGCCTACACCTCTGACTTGTAGCTTTGACCTGGTCAGTCCTGTGTACATACCAGCAAGGACAGTGCCATTGGCTATTCTGATGTTCTGGCTGGGTTGTGAACAGTAAGATGGGGCAGAGTTTTGCTGATTGGCATGTGGGAGGGATATGTTAGTATTGGACCCAAATCCAGGTGATTGCAATATTAGGCATATAGGAGGGGTATCTTATGCTGTGTTCGCACTATATAAATTTGAAGAAACGGATATACCTTACATTTTTTAAGCATTGGCATGTGTACTTTAGGTGCTTTAGTGTGCATTTTCTAGAGGGGGTGAAGGAATGGAAGAAAATAATCCTCTGCTTTTGAACTGCACAGTTTATGCCCTTATACACATTGTCCATTGCTCCACAAAAAACATACTCCTATTTGATCACGTTTAACAGCAATGCACTGGTATCAACAATATAAGTCTGTGGACTTTCATATGTTACTTCAGATCTCCTTGTAACACACACATATAGTGCTGGGCTAATCCATGTAAAGGGTGGAGTTAAGTGACCTTCTCATGCAGGACCAAGACAGCATAGTGAAAATAAACTTCATCCACAGGAAGGATTAAAGTAAGGGATAAAGTTCTGCTTAACACACCACAGCCCAAGCAGGTGGTGTTCTCCTACACAAAGACATTAGTAATGGTGCACATGTGGGTAATATATATTCTGAAATGTGAAGTATTAAATATAAATCAAAATCTCAATAAACCATGTTCATTCCCCTCTTACCTAGCAGTGTCCGTTAACTAGTATTGCGAACCTGAACAGGTTCACTTTAGGGCTCATTTCCACTATAGCGAATTCGCATGCGTTTTTCGCATGAAAATTCGCATAGCAATACAAGTGAATGGGACTGTTTCCACTTGTCAGGATTCCTTTGCATTTTTCTGTGCAGAAAAAATTCGCATGGCAGAGCCATCAGAATTCGCATACCGCTATGCGAATCGCATACAATGTATTTAATAGGAAATTTGCATGAGGTTTGGGCATGCGAATTCGCATAGAAACAATGGAAAAGCACACCAGCACTGCCATGGTTAAATTCGCATACATCGTCATCCATGCGAATTCGCATGCGAATTTGCATGAAAATTCGTATAGACCTGCATGCGGACCCGCACCGCACAAGTGGAAATGCAGCCTTATACCTGACCTATATACTAGAGTTTCTTTATAACTAAGAATCAAACCTGCTGTCGTTATTACTTTACAATAAAAGATGGTATTAATAAATAACTTGAAACAAACTTCGTCTTTTTTTTTTTTTCTCCAGCTGAATTCGCTCTCAAAACATTGAAACAGTGTGTGTTGATTAACATCAGTGACATAGCTACCTTTTATGGGCTCAAATGTACATTTTACACTGGACCCCTACAGCACTGCACAATAGCAAGTGCCAAACCCTGCTTTCCAAGGACAGCCATAGTGAGTGATATAAGCAGGGGGTAAGCCTAACTTTTCCTAAACCTAAAGTTGCTCAATTCTGAAAGCACATATATGTAGTGTAAATTTATAAGTATTACTTTTGCCACTGAAGTTTAATATTTTAAAGCTGTGCTTGCCTGCAGCTGCTCACCTATCCCTACAGATGCAAAGCCCCTGCACTGGCTGGTCCAGTTAAGAAATTGAGAATTTATTATGACTTACAGGTCTATATCATTTCAGTAAAACCCAGATTAACTGGCACCAACGGGGATCGGCTGATGCTGGATGAATGTGCTTTCTGGTTTCTTGAGTCAATGTTAAAAATAGACCTAGCTAAAAAAAAAAAAAAAAAAAAAATACTATACCCCACTCTGTATATTTTTCATAAACTCTCTTTACTGTATTTCAACATTAATACAAAGGACAGGGTTAAAGGGAACTGGAGGCAAGCGTGATATGGAGGCTGCCATATTTATTTTCTTTTACACAATACCAGTTCCCTGGCAGTCCTCTCCTGATCCTGTCTCTCATACTTTTAGCCACAGACACTGAGGCCTAGTGCACACCAGAGCACTTCGGCAGCGTTTTGTGATCCGCTTGCGGCTGAGGATCCGCTTGGTCAATGTATTTCAATGGGCTGGTGCACACCAGAGCGGGAGGCGTTTTGCAGAAACACATACTCCCGGGATGAGGCATTTTTTTGGATTGCGGAGGCGTTTCTGCCTCCAATGTAAAATATAGGAAAAACGCAAACCGCTCTGAAAAACGCCAGTTCAGAGCGGTTTTGCAGGTGTTTTTGTTACAGAAGCTGTTCAGTAACAGCTTTACTGTAACAATATATGAAATCTACTACACCAAAAACGCTTCACAAAACCGCAAAATGCTAGGTGAAACTCTACAGAAGGGTAGAGTTTCAAGGGTTTTGACACACGCTGGATGGTATGCTGCATTTTTCTGCATGCGGGTGGTATCTGGATGCGAATCGCGGCTAATGGCATATAGCCACGTCCAGAGATCTGGATGCAGAACTAGTGGAAATAGGCCATTACAAATGTATGCCATTGCACAGCAGGGTAGGTTACAGTGGGGGAGATAATTACAATCATGGGTGTATGGTCGATAGGTTTGATTTTTGAAGTTTTATCAGTTCAAAAAATTGATTTGGTTTAAAAGATCTGAAGAAAAAAGAACAGTGTCATGGAAAAGTGCGATGATTGGGAATTTCACTTTTAACAGCACTGTGTGTGTGTGTGTTTGTTTTTGTGTGTGGGTTATAAGTAAATAAATATTATACCCGCCATCTATGATGGTATAAGAATTGTTCTGATACATTTTACATACAGTACATAGATTTAGGCTCCTGTGTGATAGCCAGTTTAATTTTACATGGAAGGGATCATTTATTGGATCTAAGGGGCCATTCACAACTATAGTGTGTATCCTGAACAGTTTTGAGAGCTTACTGGTGTAACACAGCTTACGGACATGAAACCGATATGGCTGGTTGGTGCCTGAGAAATTACTACTCTAGCTCTTTTAGTTATGGAAGCATAAACAATTTCTAGTTCATCCTAACTCTGGGTGAACTTTTGACCTTTAGGGCCCTTTCACATTGCCCGTAGCATTGCAATGGCCAATAACCCATCGTAACACAATGCAATAATATTTCTATGGAGTTTTTACATTGTGTGTGGTGCGGCAGGTGCTGACACATGCTGTGTGTTGACATCATCATGAGCGTGTTCACAATGGCAGTGAAGCATACTTTCATTATACTGTACTGTATGCTTCACTGTAGCTGCACTGCAAGTCTAATGTGCAGTGTCAATTTTCTGCAGCATTACGTTGGTATGGCAATGCCACATGCACAATGTGAAAGGTCTCTTATAGAAATCTTTAAAGTGAGCCCAAGGTGAGAGTGATATTATTTCCTTTTAAAGGGGAACTGAAGTAAGAGGTATAAAGAGGCTGCCATATTTATTTATTTTTAATCAATTCCAGTTGCCTGGCAGCCCTGCTGATATTTTTGGCTGCAGTAGTGTTTGAATTACACCAGAAACAAGCATGAAGCTAATCCTGTCAGATCTGACAATAATGTCAGAAACACCCAATCTGCTGCATGCTTGTTCAGGGTCTATGGCTAACAGTATTAGAGGCAGAGGATCAGCAGGGTAGCCATGCAACTTGTATTGCTTAAAAGATAATAAATACAGCTGTTTCATGATCATAAGCTGTTGTAGGGAGGCTGGGTGATATATGAAAATAACTATTATTTTAAAAAGAAAAACAGCACAAATCTTAATCTTTGCAGTATGCATGGGTACACATGAAGCACTAACCAAACACAACTGAATTTTTATTTTTGCTGATTGTAGGGAGACCAGCTTCACAGACCTAAAAGCAACTGGTTCTTGTAAATGGTAAAGAAAAATCATCTTCATTCTCTTTGTGTTAACCTCCTTTAGCGGTATGCCCGACACTGTGTATGGCATACCGCTTGCTGGCCTCAGGGGTCCCGGACCCCTATGCATAATAAATGTGATCCAATCGCTTTAAAACCTTTAGCTAGGCTAACTAGTACAAGTGTCAAGATCCCCCTGATTGCCTGGGGTGCCCCCCCCCCCCCCCCCCGTTAATACATTACCCAGCCTGGATACAGCGATCGCGCAGCCTCCCTGCACAGCTTTGGTCTCTCTATGGGGAGGATCGGGTTTGCGTATGACGTTATGTGCGATCCTCCCCATAGTGAAGACCAGAGCTGTGTGGGGAGGCTGAGCCGATTGCTGGATCCAGGCTGTGTAATGTATAAATGGTGGAGCTGCGGAGATTGGGGGGTGCTGGACACTTGCGTCAGCGATTGCGATTTAAGATGTGAACAAGGCCTTAGTCCTATAAACCTTTTCAGAAAACTGGTTTTGGTAATTTTACACCAACCAGAGGAAGGAATAAACTAGGAGAAAATGGAATGAAGCTCATGGACACATTGCTGACTTTTCTTGCACAAAGGTCACAGTGCTTTATGAGAAACAGATGATTTGTGAATACTGTTCTGGCTGTCCATATAGCTAAGCATTTTATTGCTAGGACTGTCTATACTCACATGCTTTTATGCTAAAGGTATATTTTGTACCTCTTGCTAAGCAGAACAACCAAAGTGATTTCTTTCTGGACTGTGCTATAAATAAAGCAAAGGTCGTGTCTTGGGGAACTTGAGAATTTGAAAAAAAATCCATGCAGGCACAAGTACAGGGCTGCAGCACAATAGAAAATATTGTACACTAAACCTAAAGTTGGGTGATTGGTGTTGATATATTTGTTAAAACTGTTTCTCCCATTCAGTGCAGTCAGGTACAGACATCAGTGAGGGTGCAAATCAGCATTTTTGTAGCTCTAAAAAATAAAAATAAAAAAAATTAGCAATAGGAGTCATCAGGGTTTGTTACAAGTAAAATACTCATTGATTCACAAAAAAAGTATTCAAAAGTCAGAGCAATGAATACACAGAAGTTCAGATTAACATTAGTCAATGATCTGTATAGAAATGAATGGCAAATTTGTATTCCCAGCTACTCCCAATCTACAGTAAGTCAGTCACAGTTGGAATCTAATGACCCTTGAACACATAATTGAATTGTACAAAGTCTCTGATCCACTTCTGCCATCTGCCCTCTTTCCCTAAAATATTACACGCCAGCCCGCTTTCTCCCCCACCCTCTCCAGCGGTGCAAAGGGCAACATGTATGTGCTCCATATCATATATGATCAGATGTCAGCAGAGATCTATTGCCGCCCTTCTGCAATCCCAGGTTTTGTATTGCTTAATGCAACCTCACTCTCTGCCTGTGGTGCTCTGGGCCATGTTGATCTCCCAAAGAACAGCCTTTTCTACTCAATGTTTGACAAAACAATCAAATGCTGAGCAAGGGGACGTGCTCCAATTTATTGTTTTTGTTCTGTCCCCTAGGAAAGGCTACTCCCTTGAATGCTCCCTATTCCTTGTCTAGGAATGATTATTATTTATTTATAAAGCGCCAACATATTCCCTGATTTGCCAGGATGTAAAGTACGTAAGCAGATCTGAAGTAAGAGGGGAGCTAAGGGTCTCAATGACCTCTGGACACAGATGGAGAAGGCTTGGATTATCATGTTTAGAGATTTGGACAGATGTTCCAGTGGTAACACTCCACATCTCCTCCTCGGGTGACCCATATGTACTGATTGGCACAGGGATGAGCAGGGTCCTTGATGATACGCTGGGCTTTCTGGTGGCGGATGCACGCACCAATTATCTTTCCACACACTCTCTGTAATCATTCCTTGAAATTGTGGCTGAAGTAAAGTAAAACAAAATAAACCACAAGGTAAAATATAAGTAGAATAATTATTTTGTTTGCATGGTTCTAGTTTAAAAGATACTTGGTCTAAATTACTTCTTGGTCAGATGGGGAAGGTAAAAGTTAGAGACACAAAACCTGCTCTGATTTTACCGGCCAGGTCTAAAAGGTCAGGATCGGGATCACTAAAAAAAAGGCCAAATCCTGTAGACCAGGATAACAATAAACAAATCAATGAAGAGGCACCTAGAGTACCTTTCTTTAAAGCACCAAAGGGAAGGTCCAAGAGACTCAGGAATAGAACAACAAGCCTTTCTGAGATAAACCCAGTCCAGTTGGTGCCAGGCAGAGAAATTGAATAGGAAATAATTGGTATAACGCACTGAATTGAAAACGTGAAAAATTCCTTTATTTTGTAGGTGCCAGGCACTTGGCATTCAAACATATTTGGGCAGAGAACATTAAGCTTCAGGAATCAAATCTCAGCTGTTGTGAAACAATCCTTCTCTCACCAAAGGAACATTGAAAAAATTAAGCACCTCATTCCTCCAGCAGATCTTCCAACCCTCGTCCATGCCTTCATCACATTACGGTCAGACTACTGCAATGTTTTCTATACAGGTCTTCCAAACAAAGACCTGCACCACCTACAATTACTACAGAATGTCGCTGCAAGGCTGCTATCAAGCAAACTGCTATTGCCGCATAACACCAACCCTTCGTTCAATCCACTGGCTACTGATAAGATGGAGATTTCTCTTTAAGATTGGCTTGTTGACTTTCAAATCTTTGCACAATCTGGGCTCTGGATACCTGATGGATTTGTTGAATCTGCATTAGCCTCCCCTACCCTGCCAAAATCTTAGATCAAAAGGATCTAATAACTTGGTCACCCCCAGAGTGCACATCACTCCCAACCAGGGCATTTCCATCCTTGGAAGCATTTACGTCCAAACTGAAAAGCCACCTGTTTAGTCTGGCATTTATGAACACCTGACTACTTCCTCTGTAACACAGTCAAGCCTGCAACCCTGTATTGATCTGAGACAAATCTATGCGCTTTGGGTTCTATAAAGGGAAAGCGCTTTACAAATGGTATTGTATTATTGTATTACTTTGAACGAATAACTACAACAAGAGGTGATTAGATCCATGATAAATCTAATACCTTGGCATATAATATAATGATCTTATCAGAGGACAAGATACAGCAAACATTTCAGGAGACTCTTAATGACAAGCAGCCTTTCTTATGGTCAGACAGTGTATTTGTTACCTAAGCCTGTAATTTCCAGTACAGTAGTACTATGGGTCAGACAACGCAGAGGAAATTCTAATTTTTCATTATGTGGTGTTGGGAAATCAAGAACATGCAACAACTAATCATGAATACACTCCGAACAATGTTCATTGGTGGTTATCTCTGGGCAGCCTGTGCATTAACTTGGATGCTGTTCTTTGAACTGGGCAACCCACTACCAGGGCAGGGTGCCACAGGGCTAGTTAGTGTATAGTACCATCAGACAGTAGTCTGGACAATATTCTGGACATGCCTTCCTCCTTCACTCCTTTTGAGCTCACCTAGCAATGTCTGTCTGCTCTCACTTAATACAGGAAGTCCTGCTCAAGCCCCACATTTTCCTCTTCCATGCAGCTGCATGCTGTCACCCTCACCCAGCTGGAGAGAGTGAGTGTGAGAGAGTGGGTGTGGGTTGCTACATGGAATAAGACTGGGCAGGTAATAGACCTTCTCCACTATGTTCTCTGCATGGATATGATAGTGAAGAGGGTCACATAGTGGGCTGTGGTGTACCTAGGGAATTTGACACTCAGTGCTGATTATTTACACACACTCCTCCCTCCCCCCAAAAAAGGAAAAAAAGACAATCAATTTTCTGATGGGAGGGTTGACGGGTGGGGATGCCGAGCGCGTCACTGCAGGTTTGGGGGGATTAGGGTTAGGTTAGGATGACTATGGTATGATTAGATTGTGAGTTCCTCTGAGGACAGTCAGAAAAGGGAGGCATATGAAAGAGGGGGATGCATAGGAGGGAGGGGGGATAAAAGGTAGAGGCACAAGACAGAGAGCCTGGTGGGAGAGGAGAAATGGCAGGAAGACCTCTCACCAGGACTGCAGACAACATCAGTACTGTTTGGCAGGGACATGCTGTTAAAAGAAGCCACTAAAATCTGAAAGAGGAAAGGGTCATGGGGAAGACAACAGAGCGGGCGCGGGAGCTGGGAAAGAGATAAAGTTACCTGCAATAAGGCTAATCTAAATTACCTGGAGCTTGCTTTTCTGCTCACTACAGCACCTGTATCACTGGCTTCTGCAACAGCAGACTGCCCTGCATTATTGATTAATTACTCTGATCAGGATAAATAATCAATAATCCAGGGCACATGGCTACTAATGACAGGCAACTTCTGAAGCACTAAACGCATCCTGCCACCTCTCCCTGCTAATGTCCCAGCTGCAGCACAGCAATAATTCTCTCTACTCACGCTGCTGCTCTGCACATTCACTCACTGCTGGCTGTGTGTAGAGAGCAAGGAGACACATTGTCCAAGGGACAGGAAGGGGGAGGGGTGCTACATCTAGTGTAGGAAGTAGTACAGTCCCCTGCACTGCCTGTTGCTATATTCCTGAACGTTGCCCAAACTATGGAAAAAGGTCCCAGGTGGAAGAACGTAGTGACTGAGCACCACAGCAGCACCCCTAGCCATGTGAGAACCTGCAGCCTTATGGTAGGTATGAGACTGATAGTGGGTGCACATGTTGTCTGGGGTCATTGGGGTAATCAAGGTTTTGTTGGGGTCTCACATGATTTGTGCCTATGTGCCTCTATACATATGATGCTTACTTACATACTCAGAAGTTACCAACAATAAAAAGTGCATGTCCAAATTTTGAGCACATCAAGACTGGAGTAAAAGTAAGTGGAAATCTCAGTAATGTCAGCTGAGCTGCTCAACTAAGGTAACACTGCAATTAACACTGTAGGTGACCTCTGAATATCTGCAACCAAATTTCAGTGCTATTCTTCCTAACTGATCACAGACCATAAAAATGATGTGTGGCTGTAACAAACACTTTTCACTGCAGGCAATAGTTAAGAGGTTCAATAGGCCATAACTGCTCTGTATAGAGAGCTGAACAAACAAAGAACAGTAGGTGCCAGTATGACAGTTTAATATTGAAAGTGCTACATTTTTAACCTTTAAAAACAAAAAAAAGAAACACGATTCCAGGAAAGTCCTATTCAGGTTTAGTGCTATAGATAAATGTCGATTTTATCCATTTAATTTCACTTCAGGTTCACTTTAAGCTAAATAAAATACTGCCCATACTCAGTGTTTGCTGTATGAACTGGCAGATCATCAACTCAACTATTGCTGCAGAAGGTTGTGAAGGTCACATTCAGATAAAGAGATTGCAGTTTTAGCTCTTCCAATAACCTGGTAGTGAATTAAATGATGTGTTTGCTTGTTCTGTCATTACAAAATGCTGTCCTTGAATAAGCTCTTCAGTCCACGACTACGTGCTTATACAGCAAGTATTTCTGCAAGCTTTTATTAACATTCTTTCTTGCTTCTGGAACTATTGCCAATGCCCTCTTCCCTACAGGTCCCTTAGATTTGTCATTTACAGCAGATGTACAGTATATATGTTTTACTAAATTCTCAGTTATTCGTAGATGCTGCAGATTCACTTCTACCAGAACACTCACAGGCTGTTCAATAGCAACAAAGCACCTCTGTCTAAAGGCAAACACAACCTTCTTTACAGCTCTGGTGTTATTTCCACAAACATGCTGCAGCGGGAAATTTGGGCGCAAGCTAAAGCCAAAAAACAGCTAAACCTGCTCCTGCAAAAGTCCCGGTGGCGTTAATTACTATTCCTCCTCTAGGGTTGCTGTGCACTGGACACTGGGGATAACACGCAATTTGGCTCTCAGCTATTACTGGTGTCAAAATTACGGTATGCTGTTTTTATCCTAATTTGGCCTCTGTCTTTTGATGGCGCCCAAAATACTGACTTAGCGCTGCTATAACCGTAATTTACATTACAGCCTATGGCGGCATCGGCTGTGCCCAAATTACCGTATGAATTTTCACCCATAATTTTGTGAATAGGAAGATTGTAACCTATATTAATTGCTTCATTAGTAACTGGTAATATACACTAATGACTTGAGGCACAGAATAATATACACAAACATAAAAAGAACAAAGCCACTTGACAGCCTGTTACTAAGTAGCAAGAGGTACCACCAGTATTAGGTATGCCCACTCTCATGCAGGATGTACCCCAAGTATTAGATATCCCCATCTTCAGCATTAGTGATGAGCACCAATTTCACATGATCATAATTTTGCATTGCAATTATGAAAATTGTGAAATTTCGGGGAAAATCAAACCTAATTTTGTTTGTAACAGTAATTAGTGATCGTAATTTAGTGTAACTTTTGCATAATTTTGTGCTGACTTTAGCAGTTGATAGCAAAGCTACATATTTTAAGAGGTATAGTGGAGGGCTTTTCAACATGTGGTACGCGTACCACCAGTGGTACTCTGCTGTTGCCCAGGTGGTACGGGACAGGTTTGCCTGCCACTTGTCCTGGTCCTGTCTCCTCAAAGTTCACTCCCCTTCACTTGCTCCTTACTGTGCTGCCTCAATACTTCATACCTCAGATCAGCCAGGCGAACAGTGCACATTGATGGCACATATACTTCAAATACAGGAAGTGACATCACTGCTCACTTGTATTTGAAGTATGAACAAAACACAGTAGCATTCCAATGAGTCAGCACCGTCTTCATTAAAAGCTCTTTTATTCAAATCTTAATAAAATTCCATGGCATGTAAACAAGCGATCAGCAGCTGATCGCTTGTTTACATGCCATGGAATTTTATTAAGATTTGAATAAAAGAGCTTTTAATGAAGACGGTGCTGACTCATTGGAATGCTACTGGAGGAGACACCTGAGATGCAAAGGTGACTGGAGTCTATAGCACGACTTGACGATTCCCTGGTCCACCATTGGTGCTTGCCATACACTACTTCATGAACAAAACACAGTGAGATAAATATGAAAGTGGGTATGACTAGAGATGTAGCAAACGGTTCGCCGGCGAACGGTTCCGGGCGAACTTTGGTAGTTCGCGTTCGCCTAGGGAAGGTGAACTTTTGCGGAAGTTCGGTTCGCCCCATAATGCACTATTGAGCAGAACTTTGACCCTCTAGATCACAGTCAGCAGGCACATTGTTGCCAATCAGACTGCACTCACTCCTGGAGCCCCACCCCCCTTTATAAAAGTCAAGGTCCTTGTGCCATTTTACTCACTAGTCTGCCTGCACTAATTAGTTAAGGGACAGCTGCTGACAGACACTGCTAGGGAGAGTTTAGTTAGGCTCCCTCACTCCCTCCCTCCTCCTGGAGGGAGGAGGGTCTCATCTTCCAGGGAATTGTAGGCTTTTAAAAGCCAGTTTACATACCTTGGCCGGGAATTGAACCCAGGTCTTGGCCGGGAATTAAATCCAGGTCTGAGTGCTTGGTAGTCAGCTTTCTTAACCGCTATACCACAACCAACACTACATACTGAAGGCAGCCTAGCATGTACCATTATGATATATCCTAGAGAAAAATGAGCTTGCTTAAAGATTTGTAGGCTTTTAAAAGCCAGCTTACATACCTTGGCGGGGAATTGAACCCAGGTCTTAGCCAGGAATTGAACCCAGGTCTAAGTGCTTGGTAGTCAGCTCTCTTAACCGCTATACCACAACCAACACTACATACTGAAGGCAGCCTAGCATGTACCATTATGATATATCCTAGAGAAAAATGAGCTTGCTTAAGGATGTGTAGTATGTCAAAAGCCAAATCACATTTGGCCAGGAATAGAACACAGTCTCTGTGGCACAGAGAGCTGACTACCAACCACTCAGACCTGGGTTCAATTTCCGGCCAAGACCTGGGTTCAATTCCCCTCCAAGATATGTAAGCTGGCTTTTAAAAGCCTACAAATCTTTAAGCAAGCTCATTTTTCTCTAGGATATATCATAATGGTACATGCTAGGCTGCCTTCAGTATGTAGTGTTGGTTGTGGTATAGCGGTTAAGAGAGCTGACTACCAAGCACTCAGACCTGAGTTCAATTCCCGGCCAAGGTATGTAAGCTGGCTCTTAAAAGCCTACAATTCCCTGGAAGATGAGACCCTCCTCCCTCCGGGAGGAGAGAGAGGGATACAATGCCTGATGTTGTAAAGCAGTGTAGGCCTGTAATTGAACATTGAATGAGATCTGTGTCCTTAAAATAGGGGTTTATGTGAAATCTAGCACTGCACAGAGAATTAAATGTGTGCATTAAACACCAAGTGAACACCTGATATATCTGGCTAAGCAAATTTGGCCTAATTGGCTATTCATGAGGCAATGCTCATGCAAATATGCATTTGCTTTCGCATGCCAACTTATGCAGGGTCAAAAACCAATGCCGCAAAGCGGTTGCCCTGCGGGAATTAGTTCATGCTACTATAGCACTATCCAGGAGCGCCACGGGGAGGCTTCCCAATGCCCCCATACAACCGGGGAACCGTGGGGCGCTCTCACTGCCTGGGAACCACAGCAGCACCCCGGAGGGGGAGGCTGGGTGGCGCAGGCGACCCCCCCAAGCGTGGCCAGTGCTGGGGAGAGTCATCCACACCCACCTCCCAAAATTTAAAAACAGGCACTTACCTTAACATCCATTGCATTCTGCTGCTGAGCATAGCTTGGGTGCAACACATTTGAAAAGGAAAGGAATGAAGCATGGGTCGCACAGAGCTTTGGAGCTCAGGGCTGGCTCACACACTGCACTCCAAGGGGGGGGGGGGGGGAGGGCACTCCAAGGGGGGGGGGGGAGGACAGGCGCAGACAGCCCACTCCAGGGCTCACACCACCTGGAATGAGCCATCCACCACCCGCCTCCAAAGGAGAGGCATTCATAAATCACTGCACAGAGAATTAAATGGGTGCATTAAATACCAAGTGAACACCTGACATATCTGGCTAAGCAAATTTGGCCTAATTGGCTATTCATGAGGCAATGCTCATGCAAATATGCATTCGCTTTCGCATGCCAACTTATGCAGGGTCAAAAACCAATGCCGCAAAGCGGTTGCCCTGCGGGAACCGCCAGTGTAGGCCTGTAATTGAACATTGAATGAGATCTGTGTCCTTAAAATAGGGGTTTATGTGAAATCTAGATTTTTGCCTGGAACTTTTGATGTGTATTTCACTCAATCATGTCCTACTCCAGGGATTAGAACCCTTGAAACATGTTTTCTCATTTTTCCAGCCGGTAGAAATTTTTCTAAATTTTGAAGTTCACCTCCCCATTGAAGTCTATTGTGGTTCGCGAACTTTTCCGCGAACTGAACCTTCCACGGAAGTTCGCGAACAGGGTTCGCGAACCGAAAATCGGAGGTTCGCGACATCACTAGGCATGACCCGACTGAACAAAACCACATATCTCAGTTTATATATATATTTGTTTGTATTTGAAGTATACGCGCCATCACTGTGCACAGTTCCCCTGGCTGTCTCTTCACTGCTGCCAGGTTACCACTGGTCTGAGTGTACCTCAGATCAGCGGTAACCCGGCAGCTGTACCTGTAAGAAAAGCTGTAAGTGTACCCTGTAAGGAAAAAAAAAACAGTGTCCCTGGGGGTTATTTAGCTCTGAAGGGGGAAACCTCTGGATCCTAAAGAGGCTTCCACCTTCCTCCTCAGTAGAGGGAATCCAGAGCTAGGATCTCCAAAGATCTCCTTGTCAGGGCTTGTAGACATTCACGCATGCGCAGTAACAGCTCTCTGCTCGGGCTCCGGCAGATGCAACTGAGCCAGATCGGGTCTGCTTGACGGCGCAGGCACACTGGTGGTACTTGAAAATTTTCACGGGAAAGAAGTGGTACAATTAGTGAAAAAGTTGAAAAGCCCTGGTATAGTGGAAACAAATCAATTGTTTTTTCAAAAAGACCTTGTAGTTTTTGAGGAGATCGATTTTAAAAATGCAAAGGAAAAATGGTTTTTAAACTCAGAAAAATACAGTTTTAGGCTAGGTTCACAGTGGGACATTGCATTGTGATGCAACGTTAAAGTCTCAAAGCAAGATTACATCACAACAAAAAAGTTGCCATGCACATTAGCGCTGCATTACCGTCCCATACAGTAGATACAGTGAAGCATGCAGTCAATTAAAAGTATGCTTCCCTATATCTGTTTAACATGTGCATTTAGAGCTAACACACTGCAGCAGTGCGTTACCAATACGCAGCAATAACAATGTCAATGGCGCATTGTGAATGTCGCATAGCCTTGACATTTTTTCCTTTGCATTTTTAAAACTGATTTTCTCAAGAACTACAATGTATTTTTTACAAATTATTTTTTCCGCTTATTCGCACTATTCCCTGTTTTCGGCTTATACCCATTATTCCTCTTAGCATAAGTAGCAATTTTGATTACGATAGCAAGTATGGGGGCTTTGCTATTAACCACCAATATAAATGTTATTTGTCTTGTCTTATTTGTCTTGTCTTGTCTTGTTACTGTAGTCGGCTCAAAGTTATGCAGAAATGACAAAAGAATTACAAAAAAATCAATTGAAAATTAATGTATGGCTGTAATAGCGAAAATTCACCTAAATTTTGAGCAATTTTAATTAGCAGATTACGATCATCAACTTTGATAGCAGGAGGACCCTCAGTATTATGCTAGGTAGACACAACACAATTTTCTGACAGATTTACTGTCAGATCAATTATTTTCAACATGTCCAATCGATTTTCTAAACGATTTTCCATATAAGTGAATGGAAAATCGATTCGAAATCACATTGGATATATTGGAAATCGATCTGACAGTAAATCTGACAGAAAATTGCATCCTGTGTACCTACATGTGCATTAGGTACTGGACTCTGGCCTGAACTGTTGACAGTGATGGAATCCCTTTTCAGCCTGTAGCAGCATCTCCCGCCAGTTGCAACAGTTCTCTGCTTTGAGTACGGCCATGAGGAGCATGAACAGAAAGTCCCACCTTTCTGCTGCAATATTTAGGCCTATTTTTCATGGGCAGCTGAAAGTAGTGAATTAACTGTCTGTCAGCTGCTCCCATTCACCAATCAGGTGCTTGCTAGAACTCGGCAAGGGCAGTGGACAGGCAGCCCCCCTCCCCCATGGAGATGCACCCGATTACAGCAGTAACTTTCCTCAAATATGACAAGACTTTTTTTTTCTCCACCGAGTAACACGTGACCAAATGCTTCAATTCTACTGTATGTAATTGCAGCTACATTGAGCTTGTGACCTTCAGCCTGAACTTCCCCACAAACGAGCAGTGCAGCTACCTGGCAACAAACACAAGGAATCCAGCGCAGGAGATTTGGGCACAGCCAGTGCCACCGTAGACCGTAATAGGAATTACGGCTATGTTATAAACTGTTCTAATCACCTTTTTCAGGCACCAGCAACTCATCAGCAAGAGTTGCACATACAACTCATCACAGCAAGCAGGAGATAGACTTTCTCAGGCTTCTTCAATATTCACGTTATTTATTCAGGAAACAGAAATACAGATAGATACAGTTCATCATATCCTAGCCACGCCAATCTTCATGTTGCGTTACAAGCTTCTTGATTAAAGGGATACTGTAGGGGGGTCGGGGGAAAATGAGTTGAACTTACCCGGGGCTTCTAATGGTCCCCCACAGACATCCTGTGCCCACGCAGCCACTCACCGATGCTCCGGCCCCGCCTCCGGTTCACTTCTGGAATTTCAGACTTTAAAGTCTGAAAACCACTGCGCCTGCGTTGCCGTGTCCTCACTCCCACTGATGTCACCAGGAGCATACTGCGCAGGCCCAGTATGGTCTGTGTCTGCGCAGTATGCTCCTGGTGACATCAGCAGCATTGAGGACATGGCAACGCAGGCGCAGTGGTTTTCAGACTTTAAAGTCTGAAATTTCAGAAGTGAACCGGAGGAGGGGCCAGAGCATCGGTGAGTGGCTGCGTGGGCACAGGATGTCTGTGGGGGACCATTAGAAGCCCCGGGTAAGTTCAACTCATTTGCCCCCCCCCCCCCCCTACAGTATCCCTTTAAACTTCCTGCTGAAGTCAATCAGGTACCTTCTTTCTAACCTACGTTACACTAGACTACCTATGTACAGCATACATTATATCAGATTACATATAGAATGAAAAATACTTAGAGGTTCCAGTCAGCATTGAGAGCTAGTGTGAAAGTAAGAAGCAGAGTGAGCTCGCATCGCTCACTCGGGCTTTAATACCGACTAGGAAAGAGTTAAATATGACATCATCTTCGCCATCCCCTAGATCAGACTATTGGTGGACCCCCTCGTGGTGTCATCATACACACCTACTCGATTAATATTCAATGAGGCTTTTGACATACATACAAGAATTTCGGTATTTAGTAAATATGGCTGATGTTTATTGTTCTAGTGGTGTACATGCACAGGTCAGGGAGACCTGTGGCCTTGTCCATAGAACAGCTTCTTGGTATGTTCTGGTTCTGCTGACAGAACTGCAGATTTTCTCTCTAAGAGAAAATCCCCTTAAAGGGCAGGTCTGCTCCCCAAGCCTTTTTGACTAACTCAGTCCAAATAACTGAGGCCTACTTAAATTATAACAATCCCCCCTAAAAAGGCTTGACCCGCAGATCCCAGCTTCTGAACCCACCAGTACCTGGTTTCTTTTCTTTAGGTTTCACTTTTCGATGTTCGTGCTCACACAACTTCTCTGCTCTAGGTGGTTATCCCTGGAAGAGAGAGAGCAAGACCTCTTGGTCTTCCTGTAACCAGGCTCTCTGGGGAGGCCCTACTTCTAAGTCCCTCTATACCACATGCTCAGCATTTGCGTCACTTGCGCATCACTCACAAACTTGCATGACCACAGAAAAGTGAAACTCGTTTGGTTGTTACAAAACGGAGCAGTGCTCGGTGCCTTCTAAAAGAGCGCCTTTATACAATCAGCTCCATCACCGGTACTACTAAACCTATACCCGTAACCCTGTATATCCCTTAATTTGAACATATTGGTTCATGAGATTGTTTATGAGGCACCAATCTCTTGACCAGGTTAATTTGTTTTACGTAATTTTAACACGCAACCTCACCTGGATAATGATGCCTAAAGTTGTCATCCCCATCCAGACGACCAGTGGGTGTAGGAAGAACTTTTGAACTGCAGAGGCCTAGTCCGAGTGTCCCTGGAACATCACCGGAAACCTTTTCCACCAGGTCAGACTGGAACTCACCTGCTTATTTTTGTGTTCTACCTCGTTAAGATCACCTGGATCATGGTGAAATCTTACCTCTAACTTAGTGTACTGTTTGTTTAACCGTTGTAACAAAGTGTGGTCATCTTGGATCAAACCCTGTTCCCCTTTGTCCCATGTCGTGTTCTCCTTCAGGAGGGGAACTTCCAGTGAAACTTTGAACTTTAGAGTTCTCTTATCAATTTGAGAAATAACGTCATCAAACCTGGATGACTGGATCCATATGGGATCTCCGCTCACCCAATATGTTCCCCTTGACAGATCCCCCTTATCAGAACAATTATGAACATGTACCTTGAATGTGTCCTTAGACATGATGCTAAAAAAACAAACCTTTCCTTCAGCCACCGGAACTATCGGTTTGGCTTCAGGGTGGATCTTTTGAATGGTAGCCTCGCATTCTGTGTTATTGAGCCCGCAGGCTTCTTCACTAAATTTGACTTGCCCCGGCAAACACAGGTACCTCTGGGAGAATTGCCCGCATGCGGACAACTCTACTCGTTTCACCTCCCCGTCTAGCACCAAAAAAGGTTGACCTCTCAGGTCATGGTGTAAGACATGTGTTGAGGTGGGAACTAAGGAAGTGGCGGTGCGTAAAGGAATGTTGCACCGTTTCCATTTGTTCACCCAAACATCTTGAAGCTTCCATGCAAAAGATCCTTCTCCAGAAAAATCGATATACCTCCCCTTGTCCAATCTCAGTTGGACAGGTTCTTTAAGCATCTCCCTGACAAAATATGTCCCCAACTGTCCTGATTGGACCTCTTCCCCCCTTATGTCCTGAGGCACAATATGTACCAGAGGTCGGGAAGACTGTACTCTCTGCAATCTTTCAATTAAGAGTACCTCTTCACTTACCCAACTAGCATGAGGATAAGCGGCTGCATATGGACTGTGTAATATCGTCCCCTGTTGTGACCCGTGTAGTGTGAATGGGGTTCCCTGTGTTGGCTTTCCCTCCCCCGGGACCGCTCTCCCCACCCTCTTTGTCACCTGGAAATGTGGCTCGATCTCGATTTTTACTTGTTGTTTCGAGAACCACCACCCCTCGGCTTTCCAGCCTTTACGTGTGTATAGTTGGTTCAGAGGCACTCTCTGTTGGTAGTTCCAGAGTGTGATGTTGTCGCCCGCGTCTCTCCGGCAGGAGAATTGACGCCTCCTGCTCGTTCCTCTCCAATCTGGAACCATCTCACTCTGGATAACCAAGACAAGGTACCCCTGAATCACACTCTCCACCTTTTGCATGTACCCATTGTACTGCAATGTACCTTTTAACAAAACTTTGGATCGGTGCATCGATTCTGGGAGTGTGGCATTCAATAGCAGATTTACCCTGCCATTCAATTCATACTGCCCGCACACCTGACCCTTCAGACCTGTCACCCACCTTGTGCCCTGAAATTTGTTTTAACCTGGCACAAGTGCTCGTTTCCTCCATCCCTGCTTGGTCCATCTGTGCCAAGCGGAGGGAGGTGTGAAAGGATTAGTACATTTGTCACCAAACATTAACATGCTTGGGCCTTGCATTCTCATTAACCCCTTATTATACATGAGAATGTCCTCTCTTCGTTCTCCTAGGACGAAATGGCAACCTAAGATCACCATCAGCACGGTACTCTTCATTATAAAAGCACCACCTTGGGAAAGAAAAACATTAGCAATTTGCACTATGCTTTGCTCAGTCAGTTTTTTTAGTCGTTTTCCGATCTCAGGAATCTCGTGTTTTAGTCTCTTTCCAATTTCAGGAATCTCGCTGTTCTCCAACCTCAGATTGGCATCTGGAACCTTTCGCTTATCCGACTGACATCTCCATCTTTGCTGCCAGCACTGCAGCTGTCTCGAGTCCATATTGCCAAACTCCTGAAATCGAAATACAAACAAATCAATTCTTATTACTGATTTGGGATTCGCCCTGTGGCTTGTACTCTGTACACTTTAAATTGATCAATATATACCGTAATTGATCTTGTTGCTTTATGGTTCTCATGAACTCTGTTTACTCTTTTTGGTAGATTGGAGTTAAACCTCTCTCCCCTACTTAAGTACTATCCGAAGTACTTACCTGTGTAAAATATGCTCCCGCGGACTTCACCTTTGGAAGCTCTCACCTACTTCATTGCAAGCTCCCTCCACATCCCCCCCCCCTATCTGTCCATGCGCGGCCGTCGCATGCACAGATTACGGATGCCACACCTGTTGTTGCTTTGCAGGTGAGCCTGCAATGCTCTTACTCATGATCACATTTACTTACCTAGAACCTCATTGCGATACCAGCTCTGCTAGAAGTTCTGTGTGTTGTACCCTCTGACCAATGTTTGCCGTGCTACTACCCTCATACTACAAAAAAAAAATGGCTGCCTCCCTGTAGGAAGGAGCACTTTGCACTTAAACTACACAGGGTGCAGGGCTAAGCATTCCAGCATCAAATGCCTGTATGCAGATCCCTGAATGCCCACTTGGTAGGTAGTCGTATGGCAAACCTGTCCTGATACACTGTCACTCTGTAAATGGCAATTCTTTCATCTTTATAATTGCCCCATGAACTGCTGTCAGTTCTTGTTCTTTGTGCTACACTTGATAGGAGCTGGAAAAAAACATATTTGACCAATCAGTGGACGGAAAAAACGCACAAAAAAAACAGCCCCAGCTTAGCATAGACCGCTTAGTCAAACTCTGGACCTGTCCACGACAAAAAACGGAAAAAAAACGTTACCGCTCTGCAGCAGCGGCGACGGATACCTGGATTGGTCAACTCCCTTTTTTTTCTAACTCCGGCACCCCCCTGATGCACTGTCCCCCCTTTTCTCTATTGGGAACTCATGCTGCACCACCCGGTAAGGTGCCTCACTTAAAGGAATATTCCCATAAGCAACTCAGTACAGACACTTTCCTGCTCTGCGCTGCTACGTGTCACCCTGCACCTAGCTGGGAAACAATTCCTATCCGTGACCATGCTAGTCTTACAGTAATAGCTTGGTGCACGTATTCTGGCATTCCTATCCCTGGACCCAGGCTATGGGGAAATATTCGGGATCCGAGATACTCAGTAGAATGTCTCATTATTTCTACCCCCCTTCCTTTCAGCTGCTCTGCCCGGAGCCGCGAGCACAGCCTGACGTGACGTGGATCCCCCACAGCCCCTCCTCCCCCCCTGCCATGACGTGTGGGGGCCATGACTCTAGGGGGCGGGGCCCTCCCCACTGCCGCCATGTTGAGTCCTGGACTGCCAGCTAAGATGGCTGCTCCCATAGCAACCTCTCAATCCTATAAACCTTAGGAAAAAAACAAACTCAAACAGCACAAACATTTTATGCATAGTTATACACAGCATCGATACATATTGCAGAGAGTCAGCATTCCGCTACCTCCATTCTCTGGGATGCCCGCCAAAACTTGAGACAAACCCCGTCACAGCTGTAATTCTAAATGCTATATACCTTAGTATCACCCAGTGACGTGGAATCTCTCTCTCTACACAAACATCTGCTTATCACAGACATAGCTCAGAATTACTAGAGCGTGAAACCATTAAACTTAAGCAGACATTACACCATTGTAGCAGCACTGACTGGAACGAGAGAAACTTGCTTTTCTTTCTACGCCTTCCACGACGGACAGAAAAAAAAACACACTGATCGGAAAAAAAAACGCCAGAGTACAGTGGCACCTCACCCATTATCTCAGCTGTAGCTACAAACTTACTTTCACAGCGACCCAGAGACATGGGCTGTGCCTTCCTGTCTCCCCAGCTCACCGAAAAAAAGAGAAAAGAGAAAAAAAAAACCCAGCTTACCACTGTCTCTCACTCCTTTCCTCTCTTCTCACCCTTCCCTCTCCCCCTCATCCACTACTAACAGACTGAAACACTGCTGGCTTCTCTCTGCCGCGGGGGACCCCCCCCCCCTCACATCTGGCATCCTTCCCAGACTCTGGACAGGGAGAGAAGAAAAAAAAAAAAACAGAGAAGGAGGGGAGAAAGAAAGAAAAAAAATGAAGCACGCAGCCTCCAAGCTGAAATTAACACAGAATGTACACCTGAACAACTCCATTGTTATAACACCAAATACAACACAGACAATGCAATATAACAACGTAAATCATACATGCCTGATCTGCGGACTCTTCGCAATTCACCAGCTTTCGCAACTTTCATCCGCGAAACGTCAGATTGGACTCCGGAACTTCTGGGGGGCTCCCACCTTCCCCCACAGCGGGTCGATCTCCAGCGGAAGTTGAGAGCAGCCGTAGCCTCGGAGGGTTCCTTCCGACCCAGGTTTAGGCTGGTAACTGTTGTGCACATGCAGTTACAGTGTAACGTCCAAGAGTTTCGCCGCTGATTTCCTCGAATTGCAGCCCGTCTGCTTGGCTCACGCACACCACTTATCAGGTTGATAAGCTTTTCCAGTCCGCGTCTATTCCGCTTGTGTCGCTGTGGAATATCTTGAAAACTTCTTTGGCCCCCGGCCCCCTGTCTGCTCGTATTGCTAGGCAGCGAAGGGTTTAATCGGCACCATTGTTATAAACTGTTCTAATCACCTTTTTCCGGCACCAGCAACTCATCAGCAAGAGTTGCACATACGACTCATCACAGCAAGCAGGAGATAGACTTTCTCAGGCTTCTTCAATATTCACGTTATTTATTCAGGAAACAGAAATACAGATAGATACAGTTCATCATATCCTAGCCACGGCAATCTTCATGTTGCGTTACAAGCTTCTTGATTAAACTTCCTGCTGAAGTCAATCAGGTACCTTCTTTCTAACCTACGTTACACTAGACTACCTATGTACAGCATACATTATATCAGATTACATATAGAATGAAAAATACTTAGAGGTTCCAGTCAGCATTGAGAGCTAGTGTGAAAGTAAGAAGCAGAGTGAGCTCCCATCGCTCACTCGGGCTTTAATACCGACTAGGAAAGAGTTAAATATGACATCATCTTCGCCATCCCCTAGATCAGACTATTGGTGGACCCCCTCGTGGTGTCATCATACACACCTACTCGATTAATATTCAATGAGGCTTTTGACATACATACAAGAATTTCGGTATTTAGTAAATATGGCTGATGTTTATTGTTCTAGTGTTGTACATGCACAGGTCAGGGAGACCTGTGGCCTTGTCCATAGAACAGCTTCTTGGTATGTTCTGGTTCTGCTGACAGAACTGCAGATTTTCTCTCTAAGAGAAAATCCCCTTAAAGGGCAGGTCTGCTCCCCATGCCTTTTTGACTAACTCAGTCCAAATAACTGAGGCCTACTTAAATTATAACAGGCTATAGCGGCCACACAGTTAGTAACTTTGGCGCCAGTCAGAAGACTGAGCTGAAGACAGTTACTTTTAAAACTCTGCAATTCGGCTGCCAGCAATAGTTGGAAGCCGAACTACATCATTCCCCACCATTCACGTGGACATGGAGGAGGAATAGTAATGAACTCCACCGGGACTTGCGCAGCAGCAGGATAAGCCAAATATCAGCTGTATCTCTTGTATGCCTTGGCAAGCGAGCAGTTCAGCCCAGGGCCAGTCTGCCCATGAGGCGGGTTCCTAAGGTGGCATATTCGGGGGGGGGGGGCATAGGTGGGAGGGGTGGTAGCAAGCAGGAAGGGGGTATTGGGCACAGTGGCGGGGGGGGGGGGGGGCTCCCTCACCTGAGTCCCCTGATCTGCGCTCCCCCTCCGGCTATTAATGCAGCAGCATATATTGTCAGGCAGCGGGCGGGGAGGACTCACCTCTTCCGCGTTCCACTCACCAGGGGCGTTCCTAGGGTCCTTGGAGATGGGGGGCACTAGGTGGGGTGTATATGCGGCGCGCGCAACACAGCATCACCGCCAGCCAACCTGGCCATAGCATCACCGCCAGCCAGGCCACAGCATCACTGCCAGGCCTTTCAGCCCACACATCATCCCCAATCCAGCCAAAAACAGTATTGCCAGGCACAGCAGCCAGTAGAGGAGAATTCAGAAGCCAGGTGAGAGGTGTCTACTATATTAAGGGGGCATTCTTCCTATTTATGTTAAATGCTGTCTATTTATGTGCCTCATGACTACTGAATTTGTCTTGTTGGGGGCCTCATAATTGCTGAATTTGTCTTGTTGGGGGCCTCAGATGTTGAGTTCCTTGCCATAAACTGCAGGCCTCGGTACTCCCCACGGGAGTTCTCTTCCCTTGTCCTTGTTGGGGTCTACATTCCCCCCGACGCATGCACCAAGACTGCCCTGTATGCACTCAGGGACTGTATCTCGCGGTGGGAAACTGCCCTCCCGGAGGCCCTGTTCATCATTCTGGGCGATTTCAATAAGGCGAACCTTCGGCACGAGTTGCCCCGCTACAAGCAGCACATCACCTGCCCTACCAGGAACAGTAACATCCTGGACCACTGCTACACGGTCCATAAGAACGCCTACAAGGCCGTCAAGGGCGCCCCTCTGAGAAACTCCGACCACAACTCAATACACTTGATTCCCACCTACAGGAGGCTGCTGGAGACCTCAAAGCCCACCGTCATAACCACCAAAAAATGGACCGCAGAGGCCAAACTGGAGCTCCAAGCGTGCTTTGAAACCACAGACTGGACGACTCTGGAGGCACCCACCCTTGATGAATGGGCCGAGAATGTCACTTCTTACATTAGCTTCTGCGAAGAAGCATGTATCCCATCCAAGTCTTTCAGAGTCTACCCCAACAACAAGCCTTGGTTCAATGACAAGCTTCGCCGACTCCGGAAATGCAAAGAGGAAGCGCACAGGTCTGGCTCCCCAGAGGAATTCAGAGAGGCCAAGCTCGCCTTGAAAAGAAAACTGTGATCTGCAAAGAGGGCCTACACCGAAAAACTGGGGCTTTGCCTTCCTTCAGTCCTCCAATACACGGGAGGTATGGAAGGGCCTGAGAGCAGCCACGAACTTCAAACCTGCACCCCAGACGGCGACCCCGTGCCCTCGACTGGCGGAGGAGCTCAACGAGTTTTACTGCAGATTCGAGCAGCATCCCAACCAGCCCGTGGGCCAAACAGCTTCGACTCTGGCGACCCTCCCCTCTGGGGAACTCGCCCCCCTGGCTCCTGTCGCTGTTCTGGAATCAGAGGTACTCCAGCTCCTCTGCAAGCTAAACCCAAGAAAATCCTCTGGCCCGGACGAAGTGTTGTCTCTCTGCCTGCGATCCTGTGCCGACCAGCTAGCCCCTGTGCTCACCACCTTATTTAAGCAGTCCTTATCGGATGGCACAGTCCCCTCCTGCTTTAAGAGATCTAAAATTATACCAGTCCCAAAAAAACCAGGCAGTACTAAGCACAATAACTTTCGGCCAGTGGCCCTAACCTCTAACATCATGAAGCTCCTCGAGCAGTTAGTCCTGGCCCACCTGAAGAAGTCCATGGACGCCCTCCTAGACCCGCTGCAATTTGCATACAGGGCAAACAGATCCGTGGAGGACGCCATCAATGCCAGCATGGCATACATCACCGATCATCTAGACAGCCCTGCCTCCTATGCTAGGATCCTGTTCCTTGATCTTAGCTCAGCGTTCAACACCATCTGCCCAGACATCCTGAACACCAATCTGACGCAGCTCGGAGTTGACCCTACTCTTCGGGCATTGATCAAAGACTTCCTGACAAACAGAACGCAGCAGGTGAAGCTCGGTAACCACCTCTCCAGCGTTCGAACCACCAATACAGGGGCTCCACAAGGCTGTGTTCTGTCACCTCTACTGTTCTCCCTCTATACCAATAACTGCATCTCATCCGCGGACTCTGTAAAAAGTCATCAAATTTGCAGACGACACCACTATCATCGGCCTTATTGGTAGGAACGGGGAGTTGGAGTACCGCAGCGAAGTAGAGAGAATATGTAACTGGTGCAAGGACAACAACCTAGTCCTCAACGCAGCAAAGACTGTCGAGCTAGTCACTGATTTCAGGAGAAACCCTAACCCAGGGCTATACCATCCAAAACCACCAGGCGGATGAACACCTTCTTCCCCCAAGCTGTTCGGTTTCTGAACTCCAACCTCCCCCTACCTGGCCCACATACCAGCGTACTCTAGCTGGTTGCCAGCCGGCCCCCGCCGCTGCTGGCCTGGGCTCATCAAATTGACTCGAGGCCACTACCTACTTCCTTATTATTATCATTAGTATTATTTGCCTGTGCTTGCACAGCAGTGTAAATATGGCCGTTACGGACTGACTGCATTTCAAGTGTACGTGTTGTGTGTCTGTCTTGTATTATACCATGTATGCCTATGCCATGTATTGTGTGTCTGTCTTGTATTATACCAATTATGCCTTTGCCATGTGTACCACAAGCAATTTCGATTACAGCTCTTGCTGTACTTGGCGAAAATAAAGTGATTCTGATTCTGATTCATGATTTGTTGGGGGCCTCAAGATTGCTGAATTTGTCTTCTTGGGGGCCTCACGATTGCTGAATTTGTCATGTTGGGGGCCTCACGTTTGCTGAATTTGTCTTGATAGGGGCCTCATGATTGCTGAATTTGTCTTGTTGGGCGTCACATGATTGCTAACTGCGAGACTATAAGAAAAGCTGAATCATCATCATATAAGACAATAGCATTAAACCTACTTTTTTAGCTTTTTAAAACAGAAAATAAAACTGGGAGGTTCTAAAAAAATGAATACATTTCTCAGGAGTAGGATGGATGAAATTGTTTATTTTCACAGTTTATTTTCAACTTGGATATTCCATAATGTTCATGTATGAGTTAAAACGTTTGTACAGTATTTAGCTTAAATTGCTGTTGCCACTGTGGGATAGATCATTGACTTTTGGGTTGCAGTTTGGGCACTCGGCCTCAAAAAGGTTCGCCACCACTGTCCTAATCTAATGTCCCACCATTTCTAAGTTCATGTAAATTTGTCTCCACCTGTTACCACACCCCCATTCTGGACCATGGCCCACCCATTTTGCGGCGCGGAGCGCCGCACAAAGTAACCCTCATATTTTTCGGCGCGCTAGCTGCAGTGTGCTGAATTCTGCTGCCTACAGTATGTACAGTATACGCTGTTCTCTAGTGCCTGCACTGTGTGCTGATCTACCTCCAGTGTGTACAGTATAAAGCCCAATCTACAAGATACGATTCTTTATACGATTCGATTACGATTCTATTTACGATCTTATTAAATCCGACATGTCCGATCGGGATTTGATTCGATTCAATCCGATTTGCCATTGCAAAACAATGGCAAATCGAATTGAATCAAATCCCGATCGGACATGTCGGATTTAATCAGATCGTAAATAGAATCGTAATCGAATCGTATAAAGAATCGTATCTTGTAGATTGGGCTTAGGTGTTACTCTGTGCTTTTTACTGATTGTAAACCAGCTGTATTGTATGCTGATCTCTGCTTCTTTCAGTATGTACAGTATTAGCTGTAAATCCCCATCTACACGATACGATTCTATTTACGATTCGTCTACGATTCTATTTACGATCCGATTAAATCCAACATGTCCGATCGGGATTCGATTCAATTCAATTTGCCATTGTTTCGCAATGGCAAATCGAATTGAATCGAATCGAATCCTGATCGGACATGTCGGATTTAATCGGATCGTAAATAGAATCGTATCGTGTAGATGGGGCTTTAAGCCTGGTACACACATACAATTTTGATTAGCCAATTTTAGCTCTGTTCATCAAATTCATTGTCTGTTGGCCCACTTACTGCATGGGGGTGGTAAAATTGGTCAGTGATTGACCAATCAAAATTGTATGTGCGCATACATCTTTGATCTATGCCTATACTGATTGTAAATTATCTAAATAAAGGACAGGGGGGCTCCATCCAATATTTCGATGGGCAGGCCCGTTATCTGTAGCTTACACCGCTGCTAAGTTCATGTACATTTGGCCACACCCATGGCCACGCCCACTCACCGCATGACCACTCCCATTTTTTGCCATATACACCCCACCTAGTGCCCACAGGTGCCCCCGATCTCCAAGGACCCTAGGAACGCCCCTGGTGATAACTTGTGCCCATACATTCGGGGCACCTATGTTGGGCACCCCATAACCACAGATTAGGGGCACCCTAGGCCAGGTTCGTGGCAGGGCCACGAATGAATAGCGCTAGGAACGCCCCTGCCACTCACATCACTTCCTGCAATGCCGCCCACCTCTGTGCCCAGTACCCCCTTTCTGCCCGCTACCCCCTTCAGGCTACCTATTATGTGGGGTGGGGAGGTTTCAGCGGTTTTTCACAAATTTGCCTCAGGCGGCAAAAAGTCTAGAACCGACTCTGGTTCAGCCACCTGTGGAAAAGAGAAATCAGCTTCACAGAGCAGTTGCCAATATCCTTTGTGTAACACCGTACACATCCATTGAGTGGCAGCAGACTCCTGTCCATCTGTTTGTTTGTTAATTACTAAACACTAGCATTAATCCCTAAAAAATATAGAGCCAAACTAATTTTTATATCTCAGCGAACCTTAATTTTAACAGAAAGAAAAATTATAACAAATACTGCTACAAGTTGTACAAACTTGTGTAACTAAGGAAGCATTCTACAAAATGGTGAATAGTGATAGATCACAATGTAAATGTTCCCTCTGGCAGCATTTAGCACGTGATGAGAGAGTCACCAGTGCCACATAGTTAACGACCAGTGTAAAGGTGGGTGTGATTCCACCTAGCAGCATCACTGGCAAGCATCTTCCTGTTGAAACTCAGAATTACGCAATAAAGGGCGCACCCCCCAGATGGGACGCACTGATTGGTCGCCATGCAAACTGTGCCCTGTTCTGATTGGTGCCCTTTATTGACAGCTTTCCATGCGTACACCAAGCGCTCGGCTGATATGGAACCAGTACAGCCGTAGCCAATAGACTTCTGGGTACGGTGTAGCGTAGTAAGGTATCCTTCCGCCGTGTCGCAATCGTCACAGCGTTCAGTGCCGCCCACTATGAGGAGTTCCCGTGGCGTGTTGCTGCTCAGGTGGTGGGGGGAAATATCCCGTTGTCCTGCATAGACAGCGAGGAAGGTTATCCCTGTAATTGTTAGCAGCACACTGACTTTCCATAGCGTAATTATGTACAGAATACTGGTAGTAAAATTGGCATGGTCGTGGCATTTGCTGCTATGTGTTAAGTGTAAACAGCTCGGGACTACTGCATGTGATCCAATAGTCACTTCTGATTGACTCGCCTATCTAACTAATGGCGACAGGGGTGTGATCCGATGGGAAGTTGTTTTTTATTTTGACTGATCGGAAGCAACCAATAAATGGTAGTTATATTTCATGCCTCCTAAGTTTGTGAGATAAGGAAGAGGGACACCTGACGTGCCTCTGCCACAACTTCAGCCACGCCCCTCCACACCTGTAGTCACATAACACAGAAATGATTCAACAGAAGACCTATTCTGGAAATTCAAACCATGCTGTTTCTTTCTATTTCCTTTCCAGTGATTTTAGCATTTAAAAATAAGTGATAATTCAATTTAGAGAGTGGTAATAAAGTCAAATAGCAAATGTGTAATGCCAAAAAAAAAAAAGATACCTAAGTAGAAGGAAACCTCTGGATCCTCCAGAGACTCCATGTCTTCCTGACCTTGACCCCAGCTCTGATGGCCAGGTCCAAGCTAAGCTGTGCATGATATGCTTACTGCGCAGGTGCTACCGTCTTTGTGAATGCACAGTGTGCCTACACTTGAACATGGACTGCATTTGTACAAGAAGGGTTGCACAGCCACAAGAAGACATCCGACAAGCACACTATCGGTGGATTCTCCAAGATGGATTAGGAAGCTTCTGGACAAGTATCTACCGTAAATTTTCTTTGAAAGTGGTGGGTTTCCTTAACTGCTTCTGGACAGCGCTGATTGTAATCTACGCCCTGTATGGAGGCTGTTATTCCTGCCAGGGCGTAGATTTCACTTCATCGCTGCTGAGCATTCTTATCATTCCCGCCGATCTCGTTGCTGTCTCCCAGTCGCAGCTCACTTGCCCTGCTGTCGGTATGACAGCAGAGCTCCAGGAGGCGCTCAGGAGCCGACTTTATTGGCTCCAGGCCCTGTCATTAATGTCAGCGAATCCCATTGGATTACATTGATCACACGGTCAGGAGCCGATGAAAGCAGCTCCTGACCGGCTCACAGAGCCTTGTCATCATAGAGACAGCAGAGTGGGTGGCCTGAGGCGATGGGTGTGCAGCGCAGGGCCGGATTTACCATAAGGCATTGTAGGCACGTGCCTACAGGCTCCTTATGTAGGAGAGGCGGCACCCCTCCCCAAGTGTTCCCCTGCCAATTGGGGGGCTACTTAATACTAAGATGGAGGCCCCTATACTTGGGGTGGGGGACACATCTACTACATAGATTAATGGGGTTACCAAATCGGGAGGAGGGATACCTACCTAATATGGGGGTGTAACCTGAGTTGAGGGGTGGAGTTTAGGGCACCAGAACGCCTGTGCCTACGGGCTCCTGACCTGTAAATCCGGCTCCGGTGCAGCGTGTAAGGCGGTAGCGGCGATTCGTTGGAAGGAGCCATTTTTGGGTCCTTAAGAGCCCAGAGACCGCTGGTACTGAAGGGGTTAAAGTAAATCTGAAGTAAAAATGAAAACAAAAAATCAATTCTCACCTGAGGAGAGGGAGGGCTCTGGGTCCTATAGAACCTTCCCATTTTCCTCACGGTCCTTGCATTTCAGTGCTGGATCCCAGTTCAAATCTCCCACCGCGGGAGACTTAAGAAGTCTTCAGGAGTCCAAGTGCTCCCAAAGACAGGTGGCTCCGTGCTCAGGTATGCACAGTACGGAGTCGCCCGTCTTCGGACTTCCGAAGCCTCGGGCAGTGGTGGAGAGCAGTCTCCAACTGGTCAGAGACTGCTAACTGAGGATCCAGCACTAGAACGCGGGGGCCATGAGGAGAACGGGAAGGCTCTATAGGACCCAGAGCCTTCCCTCTCCTTAGGTGAGTATATGTTTTATGTTTTTATTTTTGCTTCAGACTCCCTTTAAAGACACACTTTCATACAGTACATATATATATATATATATATATATATATATATATATATATATATATATATATATATATATATATATATATATACAGTACAGACCAAAAGTTTGGACACACCTCATTCAAAGAGTTTTCTTTATTTTCATGACTGAACATTGAAGATTCACACTGAAGGCATCCAAACTATGAATTAACACATGTGGAAGTATAGTACATAACCAAAAAGTGTGAAACAACTGAAAATATGTCATATTCTAGGTTCTTCAAAGTACCCACCTTTTGCTTTGATTACTGCATTGCACACTCTTGATGAGCTTCAAGAGGTAGTCACCTGAAATGGTTTTTACCTCACAGGTGTGCCCTGTCAGGTTTAATAAGTGAGATTTTTTGCCTTATAAATGGGGTTGGGACTATCAGTTGCGTTGTGGAGAAGTCAGGTGGATACACAGCTGATAGTCCTACTGAATAGACTGTTAGAATTTGTATTATGGCAAGAAAAAAAGCAGCTATGTAAAGAAAAACGAGTGGCCATCATTATTTTAAGAAATGAAGTTCAGTCAGTCCGAAAAATTGGGAAAACTTTGAAAGTGTCCCCAAGTGCAGTCTCAAAAACCATCAAACGCTACAAAGAAACTGGCTCACATGTGGACCGCCCCAGGAAACGAACATCAAGAGTCACCTCTGCTGCGGGGGATAAGTTTATCCGAGTCACCAGCCTCAGAAATCTCAGGTTAACAACAGCTCAGATTAGAGACCAGGTCAATGCCACACAGAGTTCTAGCAGCAGACACATCTCTAGAACAACTGTTAAGAGGAGACTGTGTGAATCAGGCTTTTATGGTAGAATATCTGCTAGGAAACCACTGCTAAGGACAGGCAACAAGCAGAAGAGACTTGTCTGGGCTAAAGAACACAAGGGATGGACATTAGACCAGTGGAAATCTGTGCTTTAGTCTGATGAGTCCAAATTTGAGATTTTGGTTCCAACCACCGTGTCTTTGTGCGACGCAGAAAAGGTGAACGGATGGTCTCTACATGCCTGGTTCCCACCGTGAAGCATGGAGGAGGAGGTGTGATGGTGTGGGGGTGCTTTGCTGGTGACACTGTTGGGGATTTATTCAAAATTGAAGGCATACTGAACCAGCATGGCTACCACAGCATCTTGCAGCGGCATGCTATTTCATCCGGTTTGCGTTTAGTTGGACCACCATTTATTTTTCAAGAGGACAATGACCCCAAACACACCTCCAGGCTGTGTAAGGGCTATTTGACCAGGAAGAAGAGTGATGGGGTGCTGCACCAGATGACCTGGCCTCCACAGTCACCAGACCTGAACCCACTCGAGATGGTTTGGGGTGAGCTGGACCGTAGAGTGAACGCAAAAGGGCCAACAAGTGCTAAGCATCTCTGGGAACTCCTTCAAGACTGTTGGAAGACCATTTCAGGTGACTACCTCTTGAAGCTCATCAAGAGTGTGCAATGCAGTGATCATAGCAAAAGGTGGCTAATTTGGAGAACCTAGAATATGACATATTTTCAGTTGTTTCACACTTTTTGGTTATGTACTATACTTCCACATGTGTTAAAATAGTTTGGATGCCTTCAGTGTGAAGCTACAATGTTCATAGTCATGAAAACTCTTTGAATGAGAAGGTGTGTCCAAACTTTTGGTCTATACTGCATTATATATATATATATATATATATATATATATATATATATATATATTACAGTTCTGATCATCAGTCCTGAAAAAGGACGAATGCATGCAATGCATTGATGCAAAACTGTTAGCAGTGAAACTTCGTTTTTTATTGACTGTATGTTTCACTGTATGTAATGCAACACATTTACTTTATTATTTACACTCCCTGTCAAGGATCTATACAAAGATGCTGACCAGCCTCCATACTCCTTCACAAACTATTTTGGCAGTTAGACTGAGTAACTGCCATTCAGTAAGCGCTTCTGAAAATAAAAGAAACCCTGAGAATACCCCATGGGAGATGGACTAGTCCAAATCCTGTCAGATTTTAACTACATACAGCAAGTGACAGCTGCCAAGGAAAAAATAATTTCTAGTGCATATTACTTTGGAATAAATGCACTTTTTGCAATACAGTATTTGCTCTTCAAAGTTTTGTATAAGAACCTCATTCCTTCACGCAGAACACTGAAGATGGGTCATGGATGGATCTTCCAGCATGACAATGACCTAAACATACAGTACCTCCAGGGGAATAAAGGAGTGACTAAAGAAGAGACCCATTGAGGTCATGAAGTGGCCTAGCTAGTCTCTAAATTCTCAGTCCTATAGAAAATTTGTGGACAGAGCTGAAGCTTCACATTTCATATCAGCAACGAAGAAACCTAAATTAGGGCTGGTTCACACTGGGGATGTGTTTGAAAATAATGTTGTGATCGCACTCATGCTCGGACATCGGGGGCCGTTAAGGATCCGGCAAGACGAATCCTTAAAGACTCCCTGTGCCCTAGCAGAATTGATCGGCAGCTGCTGTACACACAGAGATCATCAGCTGACACGTTATCGGACATTTTGGCTGACAATTATTGCATGTGTGCATGTACTGCATGTGTGCATGTACTGCATGTGTGCATGTACTGCATGTGTGCATGTACCTTTAGGATACAATTAACCTTGTTCGGACAGGGTATGTGGTCACAAGTAATGCACACTGGCAGCAAGTTCTAAAAGGCGGTCAGCAATGCTATTCTCCAAGCTTCACGCATGAGAGGATTACTTTATATAAAACCCATTTGGGAATGGAACATGAGTTCCTCTGCCCTCTGTGCACAGTGGCAGCAAGGCATGAGACCAGCTTATTTGTTTGTATGAGCTTGCTTTCTTATCGTGTAATATCAGACAAATGTCAGCACTGAGTCAGCAGCTACTGGCCTGCCAAGACCTTGCCATTAAGAAAAGTAAAATGGAGAAAAAAATCAGTACACAAACAGCACACCACAGTTTTTTTTTTTTTAAAGCAGCAAGGACAGCCATACTATCCCAGGAAAAAAACACATATATAAGTAGATACATACTTGTTCTACTTACATAACATACAGTGGCTTGCAAAAGTATTCGGCCCCCTTGAAGTTTTCCACATTTTGTCACATTACTGCCACATTGGAATTCCACATGAAAGACCAATACAAAGTAGTGTACACGTGAGAAGTGGAACGAAAATCATACATTATTCCAAACATTTTTTACAAATAAATAACTGCAAAGTGGGGTGTGCGTAATTATTCAGCCCCCTGAGTCAATACTTTGTAGAACCGCCTTTTGCTGCAATTACAGCTGCCAGTCTTTTAGGGTATGTCTCTACTAGCTTTGCACATCTAGAGACTGAAATACTTGCCCATTCTGCTTTGCAAAACAGCTCCAGCTCTGTCAGATTAGATGGACAGCGTTTGTGAACAGCAGTTTTCAGATCTTGCCACAGATTCTCGATTGGATTTAGATCTGGACTTCGACTGGGCCATTCTAACACATGGATATGTTTTGTTTTAAACCATTCCATTGTTGCCCTGGCTTTATCTTTAGGGTCGTGGTCCTGCTGGAAGGTGAACCTCCGCCCCAGTCTCAAGTCTTTTGCAGACTCTAAGAGGTTTTCTTCCAAGATTGCCCTGTATTTGGCTCCATCCATCTTCCCATCAACTCTGACCAGCTTCCCTGTCCCTGCTGAAGAGAAGCACCCCCAGAGCATGATGCTGCCACCACCATATTTGACAGTGGGGATGGTGCGTTCAGAGTGATGTGCAGTGTTAGTTTTCCGCCACACATAGCGTTTTGCATTTTGGCCAAAAAGTTCCATTTTGGTCTGTTCTGACCAGAGCACCTTCTTCCACATGTTTGCTGTGTCCCCCACATGACTTGTGGCAAACTGCAAACGGGACTTCTTATGCTTTTCTGTTAACAATGGCTTTCTTCTTGCCCCTATTCCATAAAGGCCAACTTTGTGCAGTGCATGACTAATAGTTGTCCTATAGACAGATTCCCCCACCTGAGCTGTAGATCTCTGCAGCTCGTCCAGAGTCACCATGGGCCTCTTGACTGCATTTCTGATCAGCGCTCTCCTTGTTTGACCTGTGAGTTTAGGTGGACGGCCTTGTCTTAGTAGGTTTACAGTTGTGCCATACTCCTTCCATTTCTGAATGATCGCTTGAAAAGTGCTCCGTGGGATGTTCAAGGCTTTGGAAATCTTTTTGTAGCCTAAGCCTGCTTTAAATTTCTCAATAACTTTATCCCTGACCTGTCAGGTGTGTTCTTTGGACTTCATGGTGCTGTTGCTCCCAATATTCTCTTAGACAACCTCTGAGGCAGTCACAGAGCAGCTGTATTTGTACTGACATTAGATTACACACAGGTACACTCTATTTAGTCATTAGCACTCATCAGGCAATGTCTGTGGGCAACTGACTGCACTCAAACCAAAGGGGGCTGAATAATTACGCACACGCCACTTTGA
Source organism: Hyperolius riggenbachi (assembly GCF_040937935.1). Taxonomy (NCBI): domain Eukaryota; kingdom Metazoa; phylum Chordata; class Amphibia; order Anura; family Hyperoliidae; genus Hyperolius; species Hyperolius riggenbachi. The sequence goes on along the minus strand of NC_090646.1, from coordinate 512,035,007 downwards.
AGTTATTTATTTGTAAAAAATGTTTGGAATCATGTATGATTTTCGTTCCACTTCTTACGTGTACACCACCTTGTATTGGTCTTTCACGTGGAATTCCAATAAAATTGATTCATGTTTGTGGCAATAATGTGACCAAATGTGGAAAACTTCAAGGGGGCCGAATACTTTTGCAAGCCACTGTATGTATTGTACTGTCCATGTTTTGAATTTTGTAGATAGAAAAAATTGTTCAAGGCATTTTCCATCTTAACTGCCTCTGACTGAAGCCAATCCTGATGTCATTTCCTCACTTTCTCTTTTTTTCCTCTCAGAAACTGCTTTGTCATATTTAACTTGCTTTGTAAACATGTGCGCATAGCATATATCATATTTCAGCAGCTTCTGCAGAGGGGTTTCGTGTCACACTGAACTGCCCTCAGTAAGGAGCAGCAATATGGAAGGGAAGATGACAAGCTTCCCTCTCGGCAATGTACCAAATAAAGCCAAGCTGACTGAGATAAGATTCATTACAGCAGAAACATTTATGATTATATTGTAATGCTTAAAATGCACAGTCAGGTTGTTGGCTGCATAATAAACAGAACAGTGGGTAATAGGAATTTGATTTTATGGCCTCTTTCACAGTAGGACGTTTCATTTTGATGTGACGTTAAAGTCACAACGCAGATTACAACGCAATGCCCCCAAAAAGTCGCAACGCAACTTAATGCCCCGTTACGGTCGCATACAGTAGAGCATACAGGCAATGAAAAGTATGTTTCCAAGTCATTACTGAGCATGTGCAAACAGTCCAACGCAGCTAATAACGTGTATAACGCACTGCATGCAGTACTTTCACTTAACGTGCAGCATTGGTCACCAACGCAACGTGTGCACTGTGAATGGGGCATTGATTTTTCATTGCAGTGAGTTATTCTGCGTTAAATGTTGTTTTAACATGCGACTTTAATGTCGTACTGTGAAAGAGGCCTCAGGAATTAGATTTTTACAATCCCGCTTTAAACAAATAAATGCATGGTAGGAGAAGCTAATTGTATTATGCCCTGCAAGCACCCATTCATATTGAGGACCTGCTTTACCTTCTTTTGAGTTAGAGGAGTGTGATATGAGTGATTTGGCAAATCTGGCCTGGATTTCCTAAAGGTCATCTGCTAGAATGTAGCAAAAATTTGCGGTACTTTTCCGTTAGCCGGGCGCAACCGCTAGGTGGTGATAATTACTATTCCCCCTCCAGGCCGCCATGGATAGTAGGGAAAGATGTAACTCTGCTGCCAGTGATCGCTGGAGTTACATCTTACCCTACTATCCATGGCGGCCTGGAGGGGGAATAGTAATTAACGCCACCTAGCGGTTGCGCCCGGCTAACGGAAAAGTACCAAATTTGCAATCATCACTGGGGTCTTGGCAATGTATAGCAAAGATAGCTAAAGAGTTATTGAAACGGCAGATGCGGCTGCATGCACATACTTGCAGGGAGAAATGTCTGCAATTAATTCAGGTGTACTTTTTAAACATTTTTTAGAAAAACTCTGAGGGCCTGAGCCCACTAACGCAGTTGTGTCCACTTTTCAGCATCTGTAACATTGATGCGTCGCTGAAAAGCGGACACAATAGCACACAACTGCGTTTTAGGCCCGGTTCACATTAGCGGCTGCTATCCGGAATCGCCGTGCCGGAGCCGTGCCGGAGCCGGACCGCATGCGGACCGGACGAAACGGACGCACGGCATAGCAATGAAAGTCTATGCGACCGTTCACATGCGTCCGTTTCGTCCGGACCGGAGCCGGACCGGATCCGGACTCCGGCGTCCGTTCCAACATGCGCTATTTTTTGGTCCGGCTGGTCCGGCTGACGTATCCGGACCGGAGCCGGAATGTTGCATCCGGCCAATGGAAACCAATGAGAACCGGAGAGCGCACAACACACTGGCTATAAAAACCGGATGTTGTACCACACTTCCTATGCTGACTCTATGGTATGGTGGCCATTTTGGATGGGGACCACATGGCACCAGCGTTCACAGAGTGGAGCAGCAGTGACTTCATGCTGGAGCTCTTTGGCAGCAATATGGAGCAGGATCTGTCTGATAGCGAGGGGGTGAGGCCCTACACATCAGAAGACCTCATCCTACAGGTGCAGCAGGTACCAGCCCTGTGGGACAAGGGGGATGCGGACCACAGCAACATCAAAAAATGCAGAGGCCTGTGGAAAAAAATTGCCAAGCTGTATGTGGAGGACTTTGAGCACTTGAGCAAGAGACAGCAAGGCACAGAGGGTATGTTGACTAGAAGTTTTTTGGGGGGGCTTGTGGTTTAAGCTTGTGATGTATTCCACTTTTGCTATGGATTTGTGTCACCCACGTGTTGCCCACCCACCTGTTCCCCACCCACCTGTACCCCACCTGTGATGTATCCCACCCACCTGTACCCCACCTGTGATGTATCCCACCTGTGATGTATCCCACCCACCTGTACCCCACCTGTGATGTATCCCACCCACCTGTACCCCACCTGTGATGTATCCCACCCACCTGTACCCCACCTGTGATGTATCCCACCTGTGATGTATCCCACCCACCTGTACCCCACCTGTGATGTATCCCACCCACCTGTACCCCACCTGTGATGTATCCCACCCACCTGTACCCCACCTGTGATGTATCCCACCTGTGATGTATCCCACCCACCTGTACCCCACCTGTGATGTATCCCACCCACCTGTACCCCACCTGTGATGTATCCCACCTGTGATGTATCCCACCCACCTGTACCCCACCTGTGATGTATCCCACCTGTGATGTATCTCACCCACCTGTACCCCACCTGTGATGTATCCCACCCACCTGTACCCCACCTGTGATGTATCCCACCCACCTGTACCCCACCTGTGATGTATCCCACCTGTGATGTATCCCACCTGTGATGTATCCCACCCACCTGTACCCCACCTGTGATGTATCCCACCCACCTGTACCCCACCTGTGATGTATCCCACCTGTGATGTATCCCACCCACCTGTACCCCACCTGTGATGTATCCCACCCACCTGTACCCCACCTGTGATGTATCCCACCCACCTGTACCCCACCTGTGATGTATCCCACCCACCTGTACCCCACCTGTGATGTACCCCACCTGTGCTGTATCCCACCCACCTGTGATGTATCCCACCCACCTGTACCCCACCTGTGATGTATCCCACCTGTGATGTATCCCACCTGTGATGTATCCCACCTGTGATGTATCCCACCCACCTGTACCCCACCTGTGATGTATCCCACCCACCTGTACCCCACCTGTGTTGTATCCCACCCACCTGTACCCCACCTGTGATGTATCCCACCTGTGATGTATCCCACCCACCTGTACCCCACCTGTGATGTATCCCACCCACCTGTACCCCACCTGTGATGTATCCCACCCACCTGTACCCCACCTGTGATGTACCCCACCTGTGCTGTATCCCACCCACCTGTGATGTATCCCACCCACCTGTGATGTATCCCACCCACCTGCGATGTACCCCACCTGTGCACATAAAACATACACAATGACCAATTATTACATCAATTTATTGTAAAAAATTAGACATTTAAAATCACTTAAAAACTTGAAACTCCAAAATAAACACATTTCAACAAAACATATTAAAAACCAAACATTCACCCTCGTCCTGGTGGTGTGGTAAAAAAAAGTCTCAGTTGGTCCCTGTTCCGCAGTGACACTACCCTTGGCCTGGTTGCATACCTCCGCAGGGGCATTAGTGGAAGCACATTCGGGGGTTCCGGAGTCTCTCTTTCCTCCTGCCGCACAAAGTTGTGGAGGATGCATGCTGCCTTCACCACGACAACTGCGTTGCCCGGTTTCAGCAGCATGGGCGTGTGGAACACCCTCCACTTTGACACCAGGATCCCAAATGTGCACTCCACCATTCTCCTTGCACGGCTCAACCGAGCATTGAAGTGTAGCTGGCTGGCATCAAGTCCCCTGTCTGGGTACGGACGCATTACATGGTCGGACAGGGCGAAGGCCTCGTCCCCCACAAACACATAGGGGTAGGCCGGTGCCCTTGTCCCAGGCCAGGGTCTGTCACGGGGGAGACGCAGTCTGCCTTCCTCCATCAGCCGGCAAAGGGTCGTACGCTGGAAAATTCCAGAGTCATTGGAACTACCGTACGACCCCACATCCACGTACACAAACTTGTAGTCCGCATCTGCCACTGCCATTAGAACAATGCTGAAGTATTTTTTATAGTTGAAATAATGGCTGCCACTCCCCACGGGTTTCTGAATCCGGATGTGTTTCCCATCCAGTGCGCCAACACAATTAGGAAACTTGCACTCGGTCCAGAAGCCCTGGGCGATCTCCTCCCATTTCGTGGTGTCCGGCACAGGCATGTATCTGGCCCTCAGTCGCGTCCAAAGGATCCTCGAAGTCCTCACGACGATGCCTGCCACCGTGCTCTTCCCAATACGAAATGTGACATGTAGCGATGTATATGTTTGTCCAGTTGCGATGTACCTACAAGAGAAATAATCGAAATCAATTTTTCATGTCGTTACAGGAGAAAGGTTCAAGACAAGGTGGCGCAATATACGGGATGCATACGTGAAATGGCTACGGAAGAAAAAACTTGCCGAACGAAGTGGCAGTGGCGGGGGAAGGCGACAAAAAGACTACCAATTTGCCAAGCAATTGTCTTTCATCAATGCAAGCCTGGAACCTAGACTGTAAGTACCACTACTGTGGGCAGGAACTGAGAGCTCATTTACTACCATGACTTCGGCCATGTATTGCTATAAAGTGGCCTCAATTCCCATGGCTAGCGAACTTTTCTCACAAGCTTTATCAAATGTTGGGTAGAAACGGTTGATAAAGTGTTTGCTAGTGTTTGCTAGCTCTGTGAATTGACGCCACATGCTGTTTGGCACACCAATAAATATTGTTTTTATCTACAGGACTGAAGACAATTTGGAGCAAGAGGAACCGACCCAGGAGGCACGGTTCAGCAGTGAGGAGAGCTTGGTGGATGATGACGTCGCCGATGTAACCTATTGCCCCGAGGAGAGGAGTAGGAGGAGGGAGTCCTTAATCCCAACTCTCTCCTTTGATGATGACTTGGCAGAAGAGAGCTTGGATGTTGAGGTTGCAGGACCGAGTGTGGAAGAAGCTGCACCTCCACAATCGACCGCTATGGAAGCTCCAGGGGAACAAGAACAAAGTGAGGAGCACCGAGAGACTGCAGCACAACCAGCGCGCAGGGCAACCCCGACACAGGCCAGAGGACGGGAAGATGCTGCCACACCACCAGTGAGGACCACCACACCAGTGAGGCGTCGAGGTACCCTCCCCCCAACAAGGAGAGAGACAGAGTCCGAGATGTCCGGGGCTGTCTCCGGACTTCTCGGGATTCTTCAGAGCCACCAAACTCTCATAACCCGGCAGTTGCAAGATGAGGACAGGGGCCATATCATGGAGCAGTACAAGTCCCACATCACTTCACTGCAATGTGAGCTCGACGCTGTACATGGGCACTACAGGGACGAGCTTAAAATGATTCATGAGATGCACAGAGGAGAAATCGACCAACTGCGTGCGCAGCATCATCAGTCGGTGGGCCAGCTGCAGAACATGATGCAGCAAATGCATCAACAAAGCAAGGAACTACTGAAATTGCAGGCACACCCGTGTTTTCACACTGTGATGTCTTTAATACCATCTTTGGAAAAGGTGCCTTCCCAAAACCTGATGGCGTGCCATTACAATTTGCTGGAGGTGATTAAACAGCACATGGACACGCCATTATTGCAACCACCAATTTTTAGACCCCCACAACCAACAGCGGTGCCCACCTGGCAATCATCACAGATTTACACCGGCTACAGAGGCAGTCAATATGGGCCACCGCTGTCAGGGTCCAGCTCATCCACGACCAGCACCCAAGAGAGTCCAGATTTCCAGGCAGCAACTCCCACCTTTTCTAGTAGTGGTGCCGATACAATTTGAAAAAAAAAGTCAAATTGTTCCTGGACATGCTCCTCTGAATACCTCCGATCCTCGGAGGAAGGATACCATCACAGGGCTTTTTAGCCCAACCTTTTCCCTGCCCCATCTCCTTCAACCAAGGTTCAGAGGTGTTCAGATGACCATGTCAGGGAACTTTTGGTTTTGCTGGACTTGAACTTTAGGGCCTGGTGTCCCCGAAAGACACTACCTGGGTCACAACCTTGTGCCTGTTGCACTGCACCTGTAGTCCTGCACCTGTGCCTTTGATTCCTCTTGTTCCTTACTTTGTTGTTCCTAATCACTTGCACAAGACCCTTGGAGCCATGGGTGAAGGACACCTTCACTGGTCGGTGAGAGGCCTAGCCTTTTCACTGACCTGTGTCCTTCATCCATGGCTCAGAGGGTCCTGTGCCAGTGGTTAGGTTTTAGAAGCACTAATAATTTAGGGCCTGGTGTCCCCGAAAGACACTACCTGGGTCACAACCTTGTGCCTGTTGCACTGCACCTGTAGTCCTGCACCTGTGCCTTTGATTCCTCTTGTTCCTTACTTTGTTGTTCCTAATCACTTGCACAAGACCCTTGGAGCCATGGGTGAAGGACACCTTCACTGGTCGGTGAGAGGCCTAGCCTTTTCACTGACCTGTGTCCTTCATCCATGGCTCAGAGGGTCCTGTGCCAGTGGTTAGGTTTTAGAAGCACTAATAATTTAGGGCCTGGTGTCCCCGAAAGACACTACCTGGGTCATAACCTTGTGCCTGTTGCACTGCACCTGTAGTCCTGCACCTGTGCCTTTGATTCCTCTTGTTCCTTACTTTGTTGTTCCTAATCACTTGCACAAGACCCTTGGAGCCATGGGTGAAGGACACCTTCACTGGTCGGTGAGAGGCCTAGCCTTTTCACTGACCTGTGTCCTTCATCCATGGCTCAGAGGGTCCTGTGCCAGTGGTTAGGTTTTAGAAGCACTAATAATTTAGGGCCTGGTGTCCCCGAAAGACACTACCTGGGTCACAACCTTGTGCCTGTTGCACTGCACCTGTAGTCCTGCACCTGTGCCTTTGATTCCTCTTGTTCCTCACTTTGTTCTTGTTCCTAACCACTTGCACAAGACCCTTTGAACCATGGATGAAGGACACCTTGAGTGGTCGGTGAGAGGCCTAGCCTTTTCACTGACCTGTGTCCTTCACCCATGGCTCAGAGGGTCCTGTGCCAGTGGTTAGGTTTTTAAAGCACTTCAATTTTAGGGCCTGGTGTCCCCGAAAGACACTACCTGGGTACAACCTTGTGCCTGTTGCACTGCACCTGTAGTCCTGCTCCTCTGCCATCGGTTCCTCTTGCTCCTCACTTTGTTCTTGTTCCTAACCACTTGCACAAGACCCTTTGAACCATGGATGAAGGACACCTTGACTGGTCGGTGAGAGGCCTAGCCTTTTCACTGACCTGTGTCCTTCACCCATGGCTCAGAGTGTCCTGTGCCAGTGGTTAGGTTTTTAAAGCACTTCAATTTTAGGGCATGGTGTCCCCGAAAGACACTACCTGGGTCACAACCTTGTGCCTGTTGCACTGCACCTGTAGTCCTGCTCCTCTGCCATCGGTTCCTCTTGCTCCTCACTTTGTTCTTGTTCCTAACCACTTGCACAAGACCCTTTGAACCATGGATGAAGGACACCTTGACTGGTCGGTGAGAGGCCTAGCCTTTTCACTGACCTGTGTCCTTCACCCATGGCTCAGAGGGTCCTGTGCCAGTGGTTAGGTTTTTAAAGCACTTCAATTTTAGGGCCTGGTGTCCCCGAAAGACACTACCTGGGTCACAACCTTGTGCCTGTTGCACTGCACCTGTAGTCCTGCTCCTCTGCCATCGGTTCCTCTTGCTCCTCACTTTGTTCTTGTTCCTAACCACTTGCACAAGACCCTTTGAACCATGGATGAAGGACACCTTGACTGGTCGGTGAGAGGCCTAGCCTTTTCACTGACCTGTGTCCTTCACCCATGGCTCAGAGGGTCCTGTGCCAGTGGTTAGGTTTTTAAAGCACTTCAATTTTAGGGCCTGGTGTCCCCGAAAGACACTGCCTGGGTCACAACCTTGTGCCTGTTGCACTGCACCTGTAGTCATGCACCTCTGCCATCGGTTCCTCTTGCTCCTCACTTTGTTCTTGTTCCTAACCACTTGCACAAGACCCTTTGAACCATGGATGAAGGACACCTTGACTGGTCGGTGAGAGGCCTAGCCTTTTCACTGACCTGTGTCCTTCACCCATGGCTCAGAGGGTCCTGTGCCAGTGGTTAGGTTTTTAAAGCACTTCAATTTTAGGGCCTGGTGTCCCCGAAAGACACTGCCTGGGTCACAACCTTGTGCCTGTTGCACTGCACCTGTAGTCATGCACCTCTGCCATCGGTTCCTCTTGCTCCTCACTTTGTTCTTGTTCCTAACCACTTGCACAAGACCCTTTGAACCATGGATGAAGGACACCTTGACTGGTCGGTGAGAGGCCTAGCCTTTTCACTGACCTGTGTCCTTCATCCATGACTCAGAGGGTCCTGTGCCAGTGGTTAGGTTTTTGAAGCACTAATAATTTAGGGCCTTTTGTCCCCAAAAGACACTACCTGTAGTCCTGCTCCTCTGCCATCGGTTCCTCTTGCTCCTCACTTTGTTCTTGTTCCTAATCACTTGCACAAGACCCTTGGAGCCATGGATGAAGGACACCTTGACTGGTCGGTGAGAGGCCTAGCCTTTTCACTGACCTGTGTCCTTCATCCATGGCTCAGAGGGTCCTGTGCCAGTGGTTAGGTTTTTGAAGCACTTCAATTTATTAGGGCCTGGTGTCCCCGAAAGACACTTGGGCAGCTATGCCCTGCAACTCTTCCAGCACAAAGTTGGTGGTTGGTGTTCCTTAAAACTGACCGGGCTATACCATAGATATGTTATTTTTTTGTCTTCCATGTTGGAAGAATGTTTCCATGTTGGAAAGTGGTTGTTTTTGCAATAAAAAAATTTGTTTTTACATACCTCAGTGTGATGAGTAGTTGTTCTTGTGGTGTGACTGCTCTCCTGAACGTGGTATCCTTCTTCCTAAGGTCATCCTTCACCATCTCCAAAAGGGTATCAAACCTGTCAGGAGATGTAAAGGAAGAAGCTGTAAAGTATGTTGTGGGACAAGGTGTTGGGTGGAGGATGGGGGAGGTGTGTTTACAGAGGTTTGGGAGTGTTGTGGAGGGTGGGGGTGTAGTGTATAGCTAGGTATACAGGGGTGTGGGGGTCAGGGTGGTGTGTTTAGCTAGGTATACAGGGATGAGGTGTTGTGGGGGTGAGGGTGGGGTGTTTAGGAATGGTGGGGGTTGGTGTATTTAGGCCTATATACTTACAGGGGAATAGACATCCGAGTGTAGCTGTAGAACTTCTGTGGGTGTCGTCTGAGGTCCCGGTAGAGGGCCTGGAACTCTCCCTTCCTCTGCCTCCTGGCTAGTAGAGGGTGCACCCACCATCTCCTGCGAGGAGCACGCCTTCTCCCCACATAGTAGTAGGTAAACAACAGGAAGGAGAGAATTCCCAGGTAATAAGCGTAAAAAATGACTGGATCCATGGTCCCAACTGCTGTCTCTGTATCCAAGGATGGTCTCCACACGTCCAGCTGTCTCCAACAATGACCCCAGAGCTTCTGCTGACCTCCCAGAACCCCAGGTATTTATACAGGTTGTTATCTCTTTAAGAATCCGGATCCGGACCGCAACCGTGTTCATACCGCACGGAAACCGTATGCAACCGGACCGGATCCGGACCGGATCCGGACAGGAACCGTACGGTTCAGGTCCGATCCGGCTCCGGTGCGGTCCGGACATCCGGTGCGGTTTTTGCAAAACCGCAAGTGTGAACGGGGCCTTAGTGGGCTCAGGCCCTGAAGGTACCTGCATGTCACTACCATTATACCACATTTCTCTAAACTGTCAGATAATTGTAGTTTTGTTAGCACTCTTATAGCGTCAGAACACTGATGTTTGAACTCGCCCTCTACTTCCTAGTTCAGATTGTTAAAGTGTACCTGAGATGGGCACACTAAAAGATTTTATATTTACCCTGGGCTACCTCTATCCCCATGAGCAGCTATGCCTCCCTCGCTGTCTTTCTGAGTGCCTCTGTTCGCCTGTTATCAGTCCCGGTAATCTGGCTCAGTTTCGCCAACCGGCTCTTCTGTGCATGCGTGGAGGCACAGTACATGCGCAAGACTAGCCGACTGGTGCGAATGAGCCTGGTTACCAGGACCGATACCAGGCAAATGGAGGCACACCCCTTCACAGGCATCAGGCTCCCATGGGAGCGCCAGTATACATATCTGAGCCCCATCACAGGCATCAGGCCCCCATTGGAGCACCAGCATATGGATGCAAGCCCCATCACAGGCATCAGGCCCTCATTGGAGCACCAGCGTATGGATGCAAGCCCCATCACACATATCAGGCTCCCATTGGAGTGCCAGCATACATATCTGAGCCCCATCACAGGCATCAGGCCCCCATTGCTCGGGGAGGATTCCCATTGATCTTTTGCAATGCAGTGGGAGCCTGATGCTTCTGCTCCAATCTGTCTACTGGTGTTTCTCCCTTGCAGTGGACCCGAGTGGTGATGCCAGTAGCGGCGGGGTACCTTAATGTGACGACAGCAGGTGAATTGGACATGTGGCAACAAAAGCAGAACAAATGTACAACAGAAGGTAATGTGAACAACACGTGCAGACATGCAACTGAACACAGTGTATCCTGAGCAGATCTGATGTGAACATGCCATTGTCTGGACCCACAGTGCACCTTCACACTGGGGGCAACATCTGGCTACCTATTTTGGAGTGCTACCTCTGACTATACTGGGGTTTCCCTCTGGCTACTTATTCTCGGGAGCCTCCTCTGCCTATACTGGAGTGCCCCTCTGGCTACCTATACTGAGGGGACTACCTCTGACTAATTATAGGGGGGGGGGGGGGATACCTATACTAGGGGTCACATCTGGCTACTTATACTGGGGGCTACTTTTGGCTACTTATGCTGGGGGATGCTACCTACCACTGGAGGTACCTTTGGCCACACCTAATGGAGAGTTACTTAGTACTGGAGGGCACCTCTGACTACCTAAAATTGAGGTGGGGGGGAGGAAAGGGGTTCCAGAGGGGGGGGATAAAAACTTTGGTATGGGCCCTATGATTTCTAGCTATGCCCCTGCCTTTAGCAAAACTGTCACAAAGCTGATAGTAGATTATCAGCAATCACACTTTTCTAATGTGTCACCGTCCTTAACTAACGCCCGTTTAATCTGGCATTTCAAAATAAATCCAATAAATAAAAAATCTGTGTACGCCCTTTGATGTTGCATGTATATAGTTGTCTGTTCCATCAGCTTGCAAGCAAACAGGATTGAAGCCAGACGAAGGCATTACAGCCCAAAGCTAGCTTATGCTGGGCATACACGGACAGGAGGGAGGCTTATCAATCGAGCCTAATGGCTCGATTGATAAGATCCAACCTGTCCGATACCCCGCCGGATCGATAGTGCGCTCGATACCGGCGGGGAGAACAATGGGAGAAACGAGCGGCTGATTAGCAGCCGGCGCCCGCGGGGACGAGCGGGGATCGATACGCGTTCACGTGTGGGGATGCGCCGGCATCGAGCCAGCGGCTCCATCCGCCGCATAATCTATGCCGTGTATGCCCGGCATTACTCTTATTCTTTTTAGTTAGCCAATAAATGGTATCATCCTGATCCAAAACTTCTTGAAATAAATCTGTGATAAATCCAGGCGTGTGCTTTTAAATCCAGTCTAGGTTGGTCGGATCACTCTGGTTCTTCGGTGTTCCCCTTTTTTAAATGCACTCCATACAGATATCAAGTAAAGATTTACAGCAGCAGCCTGTTTCACACTGCACAAAGTTTGTATCAAGAGCGTGTAAAATATACAGTAGCTAACAGCAAGAGGATGAATAGTGCATGGATAGTGCAGCTACTGCAGGGAGTGCTAATAGGGCTGGAAATCAAGCATTTTATCACTAAAATGGTGCAGCAAGTTTAACATGCACGAAGATGTCCCCGCTATAAGGTTTTAGACAAAACTTTAATGTAATGCTGTGACCTCACCTCACCCTATCGACAGACAGAATGCTTTACCTTTACTGTCATTATTTTTAGGCATCATTTCAGATGTAGTATCTTCAAAACGCAAAACGTACACAGCAGTAATAACACAACAGTAGCTAAGCAAGCTCATGAGCTCTTATATGGTAGATGGAGGAACTATTTTATCAAGTGAGCGGAGGGTTACAGGTATTGCGCTCACATGTAAATAAGAGCGTGTGAGTGTTGTAGCCGGGCAGGCAGGCACAGCACTAGAGGAGACACACAGGCAGTTCCAGCATGTCTAAGAAGGAGGAGCCGATGGAGGAGATCATGGAGTCTAAAGTGATGTGGTACCCTGACAGCAAGAGAATCACACAGATGGATCAGTTCAGGGCCAGGGTGAACAAGAACTATGGTCTCAGCCTGGGTGAGTGACGGATGCTAAACTAGTGAGAGAGGAAGAGAGCTTCCCTGAGCAACATGTGGCAGTCTTAACAAGAGCTACACTCACAGCCATTGGAACAAGGCTAGCCTATCAACCGGCAAGTCTCATTAGCCAATAAACTAGCCAGTGTCCCTGCTTAGAGGGCATATTCACATTAAATGCTGGAAAGTGCATGTACTTTAAATTAGATATCCATATGGACTTCTGCATTGCATTTACATCGCTTTTACTAATGTTAATGTATGTTGTGTTTCTTGAAAAGGTAATTTCCTTGGATTTATTGGGTAAGAATGTGTAACTAGTGTGGTACTACTAATTTTACCTACTTATATAGCAATGGCATCTTCTGGTTTACCGTGTACATAGTCTTGTTTCTAACCTTCCCTGAGAGGTGCTCACGATCTAATCCTTACCATAGCTATATGTCCATCTTAGTATAAAGGCTTTTACACACATATGAGGACTGTCACCATCAGGGATTGGTATTTAGTCCTTCTGGTGACAGTTCTGGGCTGAGTGTTGTACAGATGTGCAGCTAGCCTTGAGGCTAGTGATGCGTCTTATTGCTCTGGTGCAAGGAGGAGAGATGATGCGCAGCTGCGATGCATGACAGAAAAACTTCAGGCACTAGTCTTCCTTGGAGGATCCAGCAGGAAACCTCATAGGGAAATTAATTTATTGTGATTGGGTGGATGGCACCCTCTCAGACTGCTGAGGCTTTTAATAGGTTGCAGGGTTCTCCCCAGATTTTTTTTCCAGCCGGGTGGCATGAAATAGTAGCTGGGTGGCATGAAAAAGTAGTCAGGTGGGACAATATGAGAAAATGTAGGGCTGGTGCTTCTGTGCGGAATTCTGCTTATAGCATAGGAGGAGGTGAGCCGATGACAGCCGGGTGCTCATCAAAACTAGACGGGTGGAGCACCCGGCTAAAAGAGCCCGGGGAGGACACTGGGTTGTAGTAAACTATGCCCACACTATTAAGCCAATCACAATGCTTTGTGCTGTAGAGGGTGCGGTGCTAGTCTACTTTAGGGGACCCAGCAGGAAACCTCATAGGGAACAGTTCTCCAGTCACAGCACCTTCTACATCTTGTCAGTTGGGACCTGTTCCCTTATAGGAAACATGGAAAATTCTTTCCTCTGCGCTGTGCATCAGATTGCACAGATTTTGCGGTGTTCTCAGTGTAAACTGGGCTCACATCTTCTGCTGCGTCTTGTCGTCACTAATGCTCTATTTCCACTAAACCTGAATCGGCTGAATCTGCAGCATTTCCCCGCATAGAAGAAGGGTGGGGAAACGCTGCCGATCTTTCCTATCGCTTGCCGTCCAGATCGCACTGCACATTTATGCAGCCAAATCACTAAGCTGTGCAATGCTGCTGCTCCCAGTGGAAATAAGCTTTCAGGCCTAGTGCACACCAAAAACCGCTAGCAGATCCGCAAAATGCTAGCAGATTTTGAAACGCTTTTTCTTCTTTTTCTGCAGCGTTTCAGCTAGCATTTTGCGGTTTTGTGAAGCGTTTTTGGTGTTGTAGATTTCATGTATTGTTACAGTAAAGCTGTTACTGAACAGCTACTGTAACAAAAACGCCTGGCAAACCGCTCTGAAGTGCCGTTTTTCAGAGCGGTTTGCGTTTTTCCTATACTTAACATTGAGGCAGAAACGCATCCGCAATCCAAAATCTGCAGCAGCTCGGGAGTATGCGTTTCTGCAAAACGCCTCCTGCTCTGGTGTGCACCAGCCCATTGAAATACATTACCCAAGCGTATCCGCAAGCGGATCGCAAACCGCAGCAGAACCGCTCTGGTGTGCACTAGGCCTAAGGGCTCGTTCAGACTTGAGGCGCTTTTTCATTTTTTTTGTTTTTTTTAAGCGCTGACGATTTTTCAAAATTGCCCTGAAAGCCCGTACACCATGCTTCCCTATGCGCTAGTTCAGATTGGGGCGTTTGTTCGCTTTCTGATCTGAAAAGCGATGCATGGACCATTTTCAGGGCGATTTTGCGATAATGGGTTTGGATCTGTCCCTGCAAAACACACTCTAGTGTTAGTGTGCTGTATTCTCGGTTCTGTACACCTCCCCAGCGGAGCAGTGCTTTTCAGCGCTGCTAGATTTGGGCGTAGCCGGCGCCTCCATAGACTTCAATAGGAATCCATTCCTATTGCAGCGCTCAGGGAGTAACGTCGGCTCCGTCAGAAGACGGAGCCGAGGTTGCTTAAAAACATAATAGTTCGGCCTCCAGCAATCGCTGGAAGCCGAATTATTTCATTCCCCCACTATCCATGGCGGCCTGGAGGGGGAATAGTAATTAAATCGGCCCGGACTTGTGCAGAAGCAGGATCAGCTATATACCGCTGTATCCTGCGCCCAAGTCTACCGGCGCCGATTTCAAATGTACTCCTCCCCTGCACAGCTGTGCCATTTGTGGATGTGCAGCAGGAACATCTGACAGTATACGGCATGGCTCTGTAATTACCAAGTGAACAGATGCTCTGGGCCATTAACTCAGTAATAGAGCACTGACTAATGCAATTGGATGTGTTGCCAGGCAAGAATTCTGTAATATTATGGTACTTTGAATTGGCTTTTTTTTCACAGCATATTTCAAGAGACTTTTTTTCTATCCCTTTTCGAGTCACCTATGTGATGCAGCTGATGGTGACACAGTGTAGAGCTACTATATGTGTTAACACCATTAACAAATACGCCCCTGAGGGGCACACATGTAGATCTGGCTTTTGACAACTTGGCACCATTATAGTTGGTCCCGGAGCTGTTGGCGCACTTTCAATGCCACCCACCCGTGAGCACTCCCCCCTACAGTATTCAGCCCCCAATCTGCAGTACTTTTCCTTGTCCTAGCAGTTGCCCTTCCCCAAGGTAATTCCCTCCTAATGTAAAAAAATGATACTGCTTCTATTCTCTAGAATGGTGCTGTCACACGTGCATCCTTCTGTTTGCTGTGTCTTTCCACCTCCTCTCGCTACTTCTGCTAGTCCCACCTCTTCTTCTCTACTCGTCTCCGCCCCCGAAGATAGAACATTGCTGCTCTGTCCCCTCCAAGTCGAGTCTCCCTGGAACTTGGACCTCCATGTCCACAAAGTTGGACAGTACTGCCCTACCCCTCTGACCAAATAACCCCCTTTCTAAAGTGGCTGCTGCCTTAAATTACCACAGAGTTAGTTTCGACTTGGCTGTGTGACAACCATTTCATATCAGTGGAGCGGCCAGGGACCGGTCTGATGATGCCAAGAGGGCATCATTCACACAAGATCCTGTCTAGCAATTCATTGCTTGGAGATGGTGTAGTGTTGTCACACATTCTTTGGTCCAGTATTTTGCTATTTGGATTTTACATGAATTCTTCCTGCAGAACATTTTTGGATATCACATTTTTTTTCTTAGTTTTTAGATAAGCATAGATTGATTATTTTTATTTTTTACTATTGATCTAGAATATAATGTTTTAAATGGATTACTTAATTTCAGTGTAAACAAGTTTTCCACCTCTGTCTTTTTGTCAAAGGGCATCGCTGATCCCATTCAAAGTAATGAATGGGATCAGCAGTGCAATGCAGATGGCGTGCGATCGTGTGCACATGTGTTCCGAACGCACGGCCGTCTGCATTGCCTAATGTGAACGAGGCCTTAATAGTGTGCAGAAGGCATTGCACCGCAAATGCAGCAGGAAATTACATAGCAATAGTAATCTGTAGGGAACTTGTCACCTTGGAACATTGCTGAAGAGATGGCCTTTGATGTAAGGGGACACTTGTACCCACAGCAGACTGTCACTTGGAGACAGCTACAAAAGACTGTGTTGGCAACAGTAGTGTATGGAGTGTATCCTCAGGGTGATTCTATCACAACAATAGTAAAAGTAGGTTTGATTAGAGTTTTGGTTACTATAGGTTTTTATAAGTATGCTGTGGATAGGGTGCAGGTCTTGGGTCATAGATCTGTAGTAAGGTATGTTATCTGGATAGTTTAAAAAAAAAAAAAAAAAAAAAAAAAAAAAAAAATGAGTCCAGTAGTCAACAAATAGAATGTGCCAAAGTTCCTGAATCAGCATTTCTGTGGTGAATATTTTCTGTGATCCTCCTACATTGGTACAGTATTATAGTGCTTTTCTCACAGTGTATCCCAGCACCTCCAAATCTCTCCCAGCTTTCTTCTACACCTGCCACCCCCTAAGGCTCCCTGCACGCTGCATGAAATTGGGTTTTTTTTTTTGTTTTTGTTTTTTTTAAATCCTATTTTACATCCAATTCCGACATTTAAAGAGACTCCGTAACAAAAATTGCATCCTGTTTTTTATCATCCTACATGTTCCAAAAGCTATTCTAATGTGTTCTGGCTAACTGCAGCACTTTCTACTATGACAGTCTCTGTAATAAATCAATGTATCTTTCCCCTGTCAGACTTGTCGGCCTGTGTCTGGAAGGCTGCCAAGTTCTTCAGTGTTGTGGTTTTGCTATGAACTCACCCTTTCTGGCCCCTCTATGCACACTGCCTGTGTGTTATTTAGATAAGAGAGAAGAGAGAAGCTGCTCTAATCAGCTGGATAAATCGTCCTCTGAGCTGGCTGGGCTTTCACATACTGAGGAATTACAAACAAGGGCAAAGCTGTTTGCAAGAAGAAAAGAGCAGCCTGAAACTTCAGTGCATGGGGGAAAGAAACACACAAATGATCTCTTGAGATTCAAAAGGAATGCTGTATACAGCCTGCTTGTGTATGGATGTATTTTCTATGTGTGGACATACTGTACATCAACCTACTTCCTGTTTTGGTGGCCATTTTGTTTGTTTACAAACAAACTTTTTAAAACTGTTTTTAACCACTTTTAATGCGGCGAGGAGCGGCGAAATTGTGACAGAGGGTAATAGGAGATGTCCCCTAACGCACTGGTATGTTTACTTTTGAGCGATTTTAACAATACAGATTCTCTTTAATCGTTACTGCATTCAGGGAAAATCGGAATAGAAAATCGGAAGCAGAATCGGAATCGCAAAACGGATTTGCAGTGTGCAGGGAGCCTAAGGGTGTTCCACCTTTTTGTTTGGGAGGGGATCATGCTCTGATTCAGTATGTCACAGTACATGTTGGCATTCATGAATCATCCAATGAACTGTAATTCCCCTGTGCCCGCAGCACTCATGCAGCCCCAAAGCAAGGCTCTCCTACCACCATGCTTAAAGAGGAACTCCAGCCTAAGCAAACATACTGTCATTAAGTTACATTAGTTATGTTAATTAAAATAGATAGGTAATCTCTTACCCACACTGTTTTAAAAGAACAGGCAAAGGTTTGATTTCACGATGGCAGCCATCTTTTTGGTTGAAAGGAGGTGACAGGGAGCATGAGACACAGTTCCAACTGTCCTGAGCACCTCTCCCAGTTGCCAGGCAACGCGAATAACAACATAGGAAATCCCATCATGCTCTGCACAGCATCAGGGAAAAAAGCCTGGGCTTTTTTTCTTTGATGGGTGGAGCTTAGCTAAAAATGCAGCTAAAAATGATGCTTTGGTAAGAAAACCAAAGTTCTGATGCTGTGAAACTGTTAAAGAAACACCAAGCCTTTTCAGTTCTGCTGAGTAGATTTTTAGTCCGGAGGTTCACTTTAACTGTAGGCTTGAAACAGTAGTTGTTGTACCCCTCTCCTGGTTGTCACCACACAATTAAAACCATCTGAAGTAAATAAGTTTATCTTGGTCTCATCAGACCACATGACATAGTTCTAGTAATCATGTCCTTAGTCTGCTTGTCTTCAGCAAACTGGTTGCAGGCTTCATCTTTAAAGGTGTATATAAACACGCCAGATTTTTGCAAACGACCGGTCATTTGGACGTCAAATCGGGCTTGTGTATAAACGATCGTTCAGCTGATGAGGCTGATTTTGACGGATCCGCTTGTCAAAACCAGCCTTATCAGCCGAACGATCGTTTGCACATTCGCCCGATTTGACGTGTGTATGTACCTTAACCCTCCTGGCGGTTTGCAAAAAAATCGCCAGGGGGCAGCAAATCTTTTTTTTTAAATTTTTTTTTTTTTTTTTTCATGTAGCGAGACAAAGTCTCGCTACATGATAGCCGCTGCTCAGCGGCATCCCCCCAGCCCCTCCGATCGCCGCCGGCGATCGGAGATCCGGAGATCCCGTTCAAAGAACGGGATCTCCTGGAGGGCTTCCCCCGTCGCCATGGCGACGGGCGGGATGACGTCACCGACGTCATCGACGTCGTGACGTCAGAGGGGACTCCGATCTGCCCCATAGCGCTGCCTGGCACTGATTGGCCAGGCAGCGCACGGGGTCTGGGGGGGGGGGCGGCCCGCGGCGAGAGGAATTGCGGCGGATCGGCGGGTAGCGGCGGCGATCGGGCACTGCACGCAGCTAGCAAAGTGCTAGCTGCGTGCAGCAAAAAAAAAATTATGCAAATCGGCCCAGCGGGGCCTGAGCGGTGCCTTCCGGCGGCATAGCCCGAACTCAGTTCGGGCTTACCGCCAGGAAGGTTAAGCCCCATACACACGCTCAACAACAATTTTTTTATGCAGCACAATTATCAAACAACTTTTGTTGTAAAACATCAAAAAAAAAGTTGTTTGCTATAGTTAACACAACTGATAAGACGTCAGTCCAACAGTTGGATTGACGTCTTATCAGTTGTGTGAACAATAGCAAACTTTTTTTTTTGTGCTGCATAAAATACCGCTGTTGAGCGTGTGTATGGGCTTTAGAAGAGGCTTCCTTCTGGAACTACAGTCATGCAGAACAATTTGTGTTTGACGTATGATCTGAGAACTGACAGGCTGACCCTACTCCCCCACCCACACCCATTCAGCCTCTGCAGCAATGCTGCCAGCACTCATATGTCTATATGCATATGACAACCACTGTATATGATGCTGAACACGTGCTCTCAGCTAATTTGGTTCACCATGGCGAGGCTTGTTCTGAGTGGAACCTATCCAGTTAAACAGCTGCAAGGTCTTGACCATTGTGCTGCAGCTCAGTTTCAGGGTGTTGGCAATATCCTTATTGCCTAGTCCCTCTACATGTAGGGCAACAATTGTTTTTGTTTTTTCTTGAAGTTCCTCAGAGAGTTTACTGCCATGAGGTGCCATGTTGAGCTTCCAGTGACCAGTTTCAGAAAGTGAGAGTGATCACCCCAAATTTTAGCACACCTGCTCTCCATTCACACCTGAGACCTTGTGACATTAAAGAGTTACATGACCTTGGTGAGGGAAAATGTCTTGTTGGGCAGAATTTTGACATTCTTCACTTCGGGGAGTACTCACTTTTGTTGGCAGCGGTTTAGACCTTAACCACTTAAGGACCAGGGGATTTTGGAATGATCGGTGCTGCGTGGGCTCTACAGCCCGCAGCACCGATCAGGTAAAAGGCAGGGCGATCAGACTTCCCCCCCCCCCTTTTTTCCCCACTAGGGGGATGTCCTGCAGGGGGGGTCTGATCGCCGCCGGCTACTATTGATTTGCGGGGGGGGGGCTCCTCAAAGCCCCCCTCCGCAGCGCTTTCCGGGCTCCCCTGCTTTCCCTCCCTCTCCCTTCTCCTGTGTGCGGCGCAGGACGGATATCCGTCCTGCGCCTGATAGAATAGGCTTCTGCCTATCAGATGCCGGCGATCCCCGGCCAATCAGAGGCCGGGGACCGCCGATCTACGTCACGGCGCTGCTGCGCAGCAGCGCCGTGTGATGTAAACAGCGGGGATTCCTTCCCCGCATGTTTACATTATGCGTGCGAGCCGCGATCGGCGGCTCGCACACTGTTCACGGAGGCAGTCTCCGTGACCTGGCATGGAAAGGCCGCTCGATCGAGCGGCCGTTTCCATGCTATACTACTAACGACCCGCCGACGCCTATGGGCGTTAGGCGGTCGTTAAGTGGTGGCGTGCTGGGTTATTTTGATGTGACAGCAAATATCACACAGTTATACAAGCTGTACTCTGACTAATTTACATTGTATCAAAGTCTCATATCTTCACTGCTTATCCCATGAAAAAACTTGCATTTTCAATAAAATGCCACTGAAAACCGTAAAATGCACAGTGCTTTAACTGATGCATGACACGTGCCCGCCCACTTTCCACTATAGCTAAATTCAGAGTACCAGTAGGGCCAAAACCAGATTCACTATAACCGAAGTTCTACTATATCTGCCTGGGTTTACTATACCAGTCATTATTCCACTATATCCAAGTTTACTGTAATGAAATATTTACAAAATGAGGGGTACTCACTTTTGTGAGATAGTGTAGCTGTTTCTTCAAGCAAATGGACATGCTGCTGATATTCGGCATTGTGCCTGCTTTTGTTGTATACCGTACTTGCCTAGTGCAGGGATAGCTTATAAATGTGTCAACATCAGTGAGGCAATATGCTTTCATTACTGAACAGGCGGTACTCTTCTGGCACGGTATGAATACATCAAGGACAGGACAGGTGTTTTTTTTTACCTTAGTCTTTTTTTTCTTGGAAGTCTGTGGGAAAGTACAAAGGCGGTTCTCATGCTTTTTGTTTGAGCTATGAATCAGTGGGAGTCATCAGTAGTAGAAGACATGCATGTGAGAAATATGTTCTAGTTGTCAGGGGTTACCTATCTGCAGATGCATCTACAGACGAGCAGTTCTCCACAATTCGGGAGGTAATAAATTCACCACCCGGCAGCCTCTCTTCTTCATTGGCAAGTTGCTTGCTATCTCTTGCCACAGGTTTTGATAGATGGCTACTCTCTACTTTCAGATTTCTGCATTTGAGTGGCTATTTAGCTGTCCATTGTCGTCAGTTTTCTGTTTCAATATGTGTAGTGCAATGCGTTTTTTTTTGTTTTTTTTTGCCCATTTTTACTGGAAAACTTAATGAAACTTGGAGTCCAACTTGGATATCATCGACGAAAAACGAATCCATTGGAAATTGACATGTACAGCACTTTCCTGGATTTCAAAATCAACCTGTGAATTATCCCCAAAATTGTCACTAATTTGGCTCAATTGAATCCAAACTGAACTGTGGAAAATTCAACCAACATTTGATTCTAAGATTTCCACAGTGAAATACAATTTTTTTTATTTTTTTTATTTTTTTTTAACAATGATTCATTTACAGTAACTAAACGTGAGGGAAAATCTCCTGAACAAGAACTTGAATGATTGAATCTGGCAGATATGCTGCAACACGCCGTCCGATTGATCAATTTCAAAGGGATCGATTGAACTTGCTGGAAAATCTCGGTCATAAGGGCTTCATTGGGTGCATTTTGGTAACGGCATTTGATTTCCCGATGGACCTCCAGACGGTGTGTCTCCCCAAACGTACAATTGTGTGGGCCCCTTGGGGCACTAATCTGACAGATTTGATCACAGCAATTGAATCTGATGGGAATTGACAGGGAAAATTGATTAGTGCATGGGCGCCTTCAAACAGAAATAAGAGTGCATGATCCATTGTGTTTCCCTAGTGGAACCTGATACATTTGGCTGTAATTTGTGGAGGGGAAAACCTCTTCCAGCCAGCAAAGGCCACAGAGGGAAGTGGGAAATTTGGGACCCACAGGAAATTTGGGTGTCGCCATAGTCTGCAATGTTAATTGCAGCTATAGTGGTGCCTAGTGGACAGTTTTAGGGCTGGTGCACACCAAAACCCGCTAGCAGATCCGCAAAATGCTAGCAGATTTTTAAACGCTTTTTTTTTATTTTTATGAGGCGTTTTGCTAGCGTTTTGCGGATTGCTGCTGCGGTTTTCAGTATAGTAGATTTCATATATTGTTACAGTAAAGCTGTTACTGAACAGCTTCTGTAACAAAAACGCCTGCAAAACCGCTCTGAAGTGCCGTTTTTCAGAGCGGTTTGCGTTTTTCCTATACTTAACATTGAGGCAGAAACGCATCCGAAATCCAAAAAATGCCTCACCCAGGCATTTTTCGTTTCTGCAAAACGCCTGCCGCTCTGGTGTGCACCACCCCATTGAGATACATTGACCAAGCAGATCCGCAGCCGCAAGCGGATCTGAAAACGCGGAAAAAGCCGCTCGGTGTGCACCAGCCCTTAAGAGCTGAATGTAGCCAAAGCAACAGTTGAAAACAGCAGTGATTATAATGCTGCAGATATTGGTGGGCATACAGATAGCAGCAGGCACACAGATAACGGCAGGTGGGGTAAGTGATTGGGCGGCCGGGTTTGTATATTATGTAGCTGAACACTACATCACCACTACGGGCCTATGTCTTCTGCTGTGGAATCCGCAGCCTTTCCCCGCAAGTGATTTGAGTGGGGAAACGCTGCATACTCAGCCAATAGCCTTATGTGACAGCGTGCTGCACTTTACCACAGCATGCACCAAATCCTATAGATGTGCATATCGTAAGTACAGGGATTCGGTTTTGTACTCCCATCACTGCAAGTGCTGACGTGCAGCCTGCAAGACACACGCTGGCTGATAATAGTGTTATCTGTGGGTGTGGGGGGGCGTTTTGTGTTTTACGTTTAGGTAGGGGGCGGTTAGTGTTAGGCATAGCTAGGGGAGGGTTAGGTCATAGAGGGAGACAGTAGAATATCAGTATGGTTACCGATATTATACTATCAGGTCAGGGATCGTAGCATAATGCTAAAATTATCAATATTCTACTAGCGGCTTTACCAGGCACCCACATTTCTTGATGCCTTTTTTGATGTACAGTATGTCCACAGAGTACATAAGAAGTCTTCTTACTGTTTTTAATGGAGAGATGTTTGGTTTGTACTCACTGCTCCCTCTGCTGGGCAGAAGATTCAGCATGTTTATTTTTTTCAGCAATAAAGAGAATAGCAGTGGGTTGAAGTGGCTCCAAGCAGGGAGATCACAGACCTCATTCAGGCAAGACGTTTACAGGAAGCACTGAGGCCAGTTTCACGTTTCTAAGGCACATTTACTAGTGGAACAATATTCCTGTCAGAAAGCAAAAAGATGTAACTGTGAACGCCCAGAGATGGCCAGTGAGATTCAGATACCCTAATTCTGGCTTGCACTCTGACTTTATGCCAATTGTATACAGCTTGAATTTGGACCAATCAAAGTTGTACTGCAGCCCAAATTCAAACCGCGTACAATTTGTGTGAAATCTGAATGCTATCCAGAATTATTTACATCTCATTGGCCGTCTCTGATAACCCCTAGAGATGGTTGCCAAAATGCTTATCACCTCACATTGATGCAAATGTTATATTCATTATGTGCAAGCTTATGCAGCTTGGAATGAAACCGGTCAGGTTGAGTAGCTGATGATTTTCATAGGTATAATAATTGAAAGTTGCATACATCTGCATAAAGTTAACATACAATATGCATCAACTTGAAATTATTATTAGAAGCAAAGAAATGAAAAGGGGAGAAGAAGCTGTCACAGCCACATGACATGTTGTCATAGCAAACAGTCTCCAACCAAATCCGATGTCTGCCTAGTAGGAAAAGGTAGAAGATACCGATGCTTAGGACAGTGACCAGAATAAACGCTAGAGTGCAGCTTACCAAAGTTGAAAGACAATCTTCGAATGTAGGAGGCAGCGCACATCAAGCTAAAACTCGCTTTATTTCCAAAATTGCATCAACAGTGCCGCACGTGATGGAGAGAGGTACAGGCAGTGGGAGGTCTACAGCCGTAACGCACCATCAAGCTGTGGGGCTTCATCAGACTTCTGCTGTCATTTTGTGACTTAAAGAGAACCTGTACTGAGTAAAAATATTTAAAATAAACACATGAGGTAACTTCAAATGAACATTACATAGTTACCTTGCCATCAGTTCATCTTAGAAGCTCACCAATTTCTTCTGATAATAATCCCTTCCAGTTCTGACAATATTTTGTCAGATCTGAAATGTATCAGTTGCTGTCAGTTATAGCTGAGAGGAAAACTGATGTACCAGGTAATGTCCATGTTTTCCCTATGGCTCAAGTGGGCGATGTTACAGTTTAACTGTGTGCTGACCAAAAAGCTGTTATGGGTAATGGCCATTTTCAAAATGGAGGGTGGAAAATTCCCTTGATCACAGTGAACAAACAGGACGCGGGACAGGAGAAAGACACTGAGGAGTAGACTACATGGAAGGTAAGTATGACTTGTGTATGCTTATTTTGACTTTTAATTTTCAGTTCAGGTTTTCTTTAAAAAGTCCAGTCTAGATCTAGTCTAAAGTCTACTCCAGGTCATTAAAAGGAGAACACGTTTAGTTAGATTCCCTTAATTGTTGTCATACCGACTATGGTACTCCAACTTCTGGCCATGTAGCTCCAGGCTATTGCGGTAACCTACTTTTGAAGTGAGCTCATTGCAACAGGTGTCACTTTTTAGTGAAAAGGCCAAATGGGAGAGTCTGTAATGTGTGCAAATGGAGTCAGGTATACACTAGGAAATTTTAGTACGTGTTTATAAGCTGTTTGTTTCCCATTTCCAGGGACAGTGGTGTTCCTCAATGTCATGTTACCTTCTGAGTATATTTGTACTCCTAGAATTGTAATGTCACTCACGCCAACTCTATTCACTCTGATTTAAACTGCCGTTCAGGAAGATGGCGCCTTCATTGGCAGCCATGGCCACAGGTTTCTGGCTTTTTCTTGTTTTTCTTCCCTTTTTCCCTACCAATTCACCTGTTTTTTTCCCCCTGAAGGTGTGTAGTGTAGCCTGGGATGCGGGTGCAGGATGTGGGGAGTCCGGGACCTGGAGTTTTTTCCGCCTTGCCGCTGCCTGGGTCTGTTGGCCGTGTCCAGCGCTGCTACCCAGGATCAGGCTCCACTGAAGTAAAAAGACACCGCGCTGATTGGGACATCTTTGGCCTCGCTGGATGCTGGTTCCATCCACCCATCCATTGGCGGCTGCTGCTTCACCGCAGCAGGGACACCTGGTTCAGCTCCTCCATGATGCCAGCCACTAAACCGGAAGTAAAGGCATCTGAATGATTCTGAAACAGCCAGACTATCCTGACAAGTCCTGCCGAATGCTGCCCAGGAGTCGGGGCCCACCACAGAACACTTGCACCTTTTGAACTGGAACACCTTGGCCTGCATTGCCAGATGTTAGCAATCGGCATCCTCAGCAGCGTCAGCCATCATCACAGGTTTCTTTCATGAAGAACGGAGAACTGGGTCATCACTGCTGAACCTTCGCCTCCCTCTGCCCCCCCCCCCCCCCCCAATGTCTCCTTAGGGATGACATATGGTTGCCAAATGTGACTGGTGGAGCCGTAGTATGGCAGCCTCGGCTCTTGGCTTTCTGACATTATCCCTCCATCCTTCCAGGACCTGTATGAGCCAAAACAAATTCCGGATATAAACTCTGCCCCCCCCCCCCAACCCCCCGTGTTTGCTCGCTAAAATAAATGATTCTGCTTTAGCAACAATGTGGTACTGTAGTGACGTAGTAGAATGTAGCTAATTATTCAGGATACTCACTTTTATGTTAATTATCCTGGTTTTCAACATCAGAAACACTTCTGAAAGAAAATTAAAATAAAAATTATATAGTAATGTCACAACCTTACCTTGGCTGTTTAGCTATGTGGGATTCTCCTCTCAGAGTATTCTGGTAGACCAGGTATTGTTTCTGACTTCAGAACTCTCAGTAAACATTCCGCAGAGAGCACCTGACAGCACTAAAGATGACACCACCTGTGATAAATTTCAGAATGTAAATCCGGGAGAGGAAAGGGTGATGGGAAAACACTGACTACATTTATAAAGTAATATTGTATAAAAATGAGATATATATATATATATATATATATATATATATATATATATATATTAGGCCACCCCTCCATAGAACAATACACACACAATAATTAGGTTGAGGGTTTAACAGGTTCATAGCAAATCTAACACTGTGGGATATGTAAAACATAGCTTTTAATTTAATTTAATTGTAAGCTTAAAATTAGCCAGTGGATATAACAAGTATCATAAAAGTCCATATGTCAACACAATTGTTGACATATGGACCAACAAGTAATGAATGATCTACTTACAGCAAGAAACAAGGGCGAGTGCTCAGTTCGGTTTCTTCTTGATTTGTCTGCAGCTTTTGATACTGTGGATCATGGAATACTAATCCAGCGATTGAATTACTGTGGCCTAATGGGTGCTGTTCTTAGCTGGTTTCAGACCTTCCTATCTGGCAGAACACAGCAAGTATGTGTGGGCTCACACTTCTCTAATCCAGTGCCACTTGCCTATAGAGTTCCACAGGGTTCTGTGCTATCTCCATTACTTTTTGCAATCTACATGCTCCCAGTGGGCAAAATAGACCAGAATGAGGACCGAAGATACCATTGTTGTGCAGACAACACACAACTGTATGTGTCCTTCAAGCCTGGCACCCAAGACCCATCAGCATCCATCAATGCCTGCCTAGTGGTATTACAAAACTGGATGAACACCAGCTGGTTGAGGCTGAACTCTAAAAAAAAACAGAGGTGTTGGTGGTAGGCGGGCCACACATGATAAAGTCCAAAACTCTTCCCACTTTGAACTAGCAATTGGGGGAGATGCCGTGCAGTATAAAGACTCTGTGCGAAACCTTGGGGTGATCCTGGATGGAAAGCTAACACTCAGACAGCAGGTATCAGCTGTCGTCAAGTCTTCCCTCTGAGAAATATAGCAAGAATCATAAACCCCTTATCCGAGCTGGGGACCTACCTGCGCTAGTTCATGCATTTGTATCATCCCGCCTGGACTGCTGCAATTCCCTGTTGTCGAATCCCCAGGTAAGGTTCTGCACTCCGTACGACTAGTACAGAATGCAGCAGCCAGACTTCTAGCCAATGCCCCCACAGCTCACACATCTCCTCAGTACTGCAAACTCTTCACTGGTTGCCAGTAAAATGGAGAATCTATTTTAAGATCTGCCTGCTGACATTCAAGGCTCTAAACCACATGAGACTCAAGTATATAGCGTATCTATTGGAACTCTATGTCCCTTCACGCACCCTCCGCTCTGCCAACAAGATGAATCTGGTTATTCCCAGGATACTCTTATTTGGTGCTCAGGCCTTTTCCTATGCAGCCCCTACTCTATGGAACTCGCTTCCACAATCAATGCGAGAGGCTCCTTCTCTGGACAGCTTTAAGAAAATGCTAAAAACCTACCGTACCTCTTCTCCCAAACCTTTAAGACTGCATAACGCAGGGTCACAGTGCTTTGAGTCCCCACCGAGAAAAGCGCTATAAAATATTACTATTATTGATATCAAATTTGTGCTTGATGCACATTTTGTGACCTTTTAACCAGTTGCTTCTTCAGAGGCAGACCATTGAGGTTTTATTACTTGTTACAAGTTTTTAAAAACCTAGTATGATCAATTGTACATCCAGAGTTAGATATGCAGCAAGCGTCCCTTTCGTCTGACCAGAGCATAGACTGGTAAATTCTAGACCAAGATTGGTCACTGGGTGGATATTAGGCCAATGCCTCAAATGAGCATAGAGTTGAAATGACTGGGGGTCATCCAGTTGTGGATGGCCGTAATGGAAGAGACTCTTCCATCACCCCTCTTCCACCACTGGGTGGCGATGTAACGCTGACATGGTCTCCCTGGGTCCTTATCACATCTTGTTGTGATCGAAACAGAGGAGACATGTCAGGCTTTCATCGTCACTGCGGTGGAGGAAGGAGCTGGTCCAGCCATCCGAACAGGTAACTATGAAAACTCCCTGCCACCCACTCTGCATACCCTGCTAATCCTGCCAGGCTGGGAAAGGCATACTTCCCCAGCGGCAGGAAAAATTTCGACCCTGCATTTCCTAAAGGGTTAAACTGGCTTCGCCACATTGAACCGTGTAATGCCCCACTGTTAACGTAGCCTAAGACCCCACTTACACTTATTCAGTTGCTCTCAGTTATAACTTAAAGGACAACTAATACCCATGTTTTCCTATGGCACAGTTCACACTATGGGGTTGATTCACAAAAGCTGCT
This sequence comes from Hyperolius riggenbachi, assembly GCF_040937935.1. Lineage (NCBI taxonomy): Eukaryota > Metazoa > Chordata > Amphibia > Anura > Hyperoliidae > Hyperolius > Hyperolius riggenbachi. The sequence continues at coordinate 512,006,507 of NC_090646.1, read as the reverse complement.
ATTACGGCAGTTATCACGCGATCTGCTGCACGCGAAGGTTTGCGTGCGTAAAGCATTACCTCGCGTGATAAAGGACCGTTTGCACATGATCACACGTGTGCTTCAAACGTTCGCGCATGGCAGATCGTGTGATAACTGCCGTGATAGCAGTTATCACGCTTTTGTGAGCCAACCCCTATACGCGTTTCAACTGAAAGACGTTTCATAATGCAGTGCTATGCAGAAGAAAAAAAAGCATACCAACTGATTAAGTGTAAATGGGGCCTTAGGAAAATGTGCAACCAAATACAATATATTCCTTTCCATAATCAAGGAAACTAAGGGTGCCATTTACTATCTCTAAAAAACATCTATAGCAAGTGCAAGAAGTCGTCATAGTAACAAAATAGCACAGAAGCAGAGGACCTAACAAAGGAGTATGAGGAGGTTAGGCCAGTTGTAGCTACAGTGGGGCCCCCCAGGCATAATTAACCTGCACCCACCCCCAGCTATTTTCATGTTACCATTGACAGTACAGCTGTGCATTTCTCCGCAATGCGATGTAATGTAGCCAGGTACAATAAAACGCACACGATTTGCCATCGGGTTCTATTGTGCTGCGGCTGCCAAAATCTCTGCTATAATGCACTACGACAAGCATGTTGTACATCAGGAATGCATGCAGGAAATCGTATTCATTCACACATCTTGTAATGTGAAAGCGCTCTTAATGATACAATTGGCCATTTTTATGAGAAAGTATCTCTGTCTAAGGGCTCTTTCACATCAGAGCTTGCGTTGGAGAACGCTCAAAGCATACGTTTTGTTGTATGCCTTTTACTGCGTTTTGATATGCGTTGCACTGCAGTGAGTGTGCGTTTTTAATCCGTTTTCAATGCGTTACTGCACATAGAAAAACGCAGGTAATTTTTTTTTTCTTTTAGTTGTCAACTTTCTACATTGTTCCTCTGTTGCATTCTGGGACTGATTGCCTGCGTTAACGGATTAAAAACGCGCATAGTGTGCGTTTTACATTGACTAACATTGTAACGCATAAAGCTAGCGTTGGCCAAAAAACTGCGCCTGGGTGCAGTGTAACGCAACGCACAAAAAGGCTGCGTTATATGTGAAAGCTAAAATGAAAGTCTATGGACTTTCATTTCACCTTGGGTAACGCAAACTTTATCCTTTGCGTTGAAACGCAGAAAATCTGCCCTAATGTGAAAGAGCCCTTAGGGCTGGTTCACACTTGAGAGCTTTTCAGCGCCTTGCTGATTGCCGGGCGATCAGCAAAGCGCTGCTGGCTGCTAATGTATCCCTATGGGATCATCAAAGTGTCTATGGGGCCCTTCCTGTCCACCCCTGTAACACTTAAGTATGGGGTGCCCCAGGGCTCAATCCTCTCTCCCCTGATTTTCACGATTTACATGCTACCGTTGGGAAAACTAATCCAAAAACATGGCCTGACATACCACTGCTATGCAGACGACACCCAACTATATCTTTCCTTCAAGCCTGGTGTGACAGACCCAACTCTAACTATAAACGCCTGCTTACGTGAACTACAGCAATGGATGAATGACAACTGGCTGAAACTAAATGCAGACAAAACTGAAGTCCTTCTGATTGGAGGGCAGAGCATGATAACAAAACAACTTAACTTGCAGTCTTCACCACTGGGAATAGGAGGCACGGATCTACGCAGCTCTGATCATGTGCGTAGCCTGGGAGTTCTAATTGATGGGGATTTAAACTTCAGAACTCAAATCTCTGCTGTGGTGAAATCATCCTATTTTCACCTGAAGAACATTGCAAAAATCAAGCACCTCATACCCCCAGAAGATCTGCCAACCTTAGTCCACGCCTTCATCACATCCCGACTGGACTACTGCAATGCTCTCTACACTGGCCTTCCAAAAAAGGCCTTGTACCGCCTACAGCTGATACAGAATACTGCTGCCAGACTGCTAACCAACCAACCCCGTCACTGCCACATAACGCCAGTCCTGCATTCCCTTCACTGGCTACCTATAGAATGGAGGGTCCTATTCAAGATCGGCCTACTGACATTTAAATCCCTGAATAATCTAGGCCCTAGATACATGAAAGATATGTTGCAGCTGCGTAGCAATTCCCGCATTCTCAGATCCACAGGTTCTAATAATCTAGTCATACCCAGAGTCCACTTAGAAACTTTTGGTCCCAGAGCCTTCTGTCATGCTGCCCCTACGTTTTGGAACTCCTTACCTCAACAGATCAGGACAGCCCCATCCCTGGACGTGTTTAAATCCAGACTGAAAACCCACCTGTTCAGTCTGGCATTTGCTGAAATATAACTTTTGTTGTGTGAATACTTCATCCTACTAATTACTGAATCTGAGAGAGCCTAAGCGCTTTGAGTCCTATGGGAGAAAAGCGCTATAGAAATGTTATTGTATTGTATTATTGTAAATTGTATCATTCTCACAGCAGCGTTTGCGATTTGTATATATTTGGGGGACGATGGCGTTGTGATTCTTGTTCTGTTGAACACTAAACAAAAAGCGCGGCACAAAATCTGACATAGGTGAGTTTTGCAAACCTACTAGAACTATGTCTTTGCTTGTTTTAAAGCTGACTTATAATTAAACTGACATTCTAAATGACAAATGTTGCATTTGACTGGCCATAGGGTGATGCAAACAAAAGACAGGAACAATGTCCTGCATTCACTGCCGGTCACATGAGACAAAGCACCACTATATTCTTAGCTTTACAGTTGCATCTAAGCCAAGAAATGGGAAGAATCTCTGGCCATTCCTGACCATGCAGTCTTAGATCAGTTTAGAGTCACTGGCACAAAGCCACCAACAGTAGCACAAAGAGCACTTAGGAACATGAAGAAAAGTTGCTTTTTAGGGTAAATGTTAATAAGACTAGAGGTTTTCCTGTTTATACGGAGTACACTTCTGCCTAAACATTCACTTGTTTTTGTCATGATAGTTATGTGTAAAGTTACCTCATAGGAATGCTACTTTGCAGTGCTGGGTCTCTAATTCAAATCTGCAGGGAGTTTGTATGTTCTCCCCGTGTCTGGGTGGGTTTTCTCCGGGTACTCCGGTTTCCTCCCACAATCCCAAAAAACATACAGATAGCCTCCCCTAAAAAATGTGCCCTAGACTATAATGGCCATATGACTATAGGAATTACATTGTGAGCTTCTTTGAGGGACAGTTAAGGCTGGTTCACACGGGCTTCTGCCGAGCTTTTGCTCGGTGCCACGTTCAAACGCCGGCGTTTAGACGCTAGCTTTTGAAGGCTTTTGGGAAGCGTTCTAGGCTAGCAGTTCTGGTCTTTGCTATTGTTTCCTGGCGTTTACCGCCTCTGAAAGCAACATGTTGCTTTCGAGACTGGACGCAATGCTGGGATCTACCGCCAGGCTTTCATGAAAGCCTGCAAAAGCCAGCTCTAAACGCTCCCATTGACTTGAATGGGACGGCGGTAGATCCAAAAAATGCTGTGTCTTAAACACTGCGTTAAACGGCACAAAAACGCCCTTGTGAACCAGCCCTAAGTGACAAGACTATATACTCTGTACAGCACTGCAGAATACAGTGGGTTGCAAAAGTATTCGGCCCCCTTGAAGTTTTCCACATTTTTGTCATATTACTGCCACAAACCTGAATCAATTTTATTGGAATTTAACATGAAAGACCAACACAAAGTGGTGTACACATGAGAAGTGGAACGAAAATCATGCATGATTCCAAACATTTTTTACAAATAAATAACTGCAAAGTGGGGTGTGCATAATTATTCGGCCCCATTTGATCTGAGTGCAGTCAGTTGCCTGTAGACATTGCCTGATGAGTGCTAATGACTAAATAGAGTGCACCTGTGTGTAATCTAATGTCAGTACAAATACAGCTGCTCTGTGACGGCCTCAGAGGTTGTCTAAGAGAATATTGGGAGCAACCAACACCGTGAAGTCCAAAGAACACACCAGACAGGCCAGGGATCAAGTTATTGAGAAATTTAAAGCAGGCTTAGGCTACAAAAAGATTTCCAAAGCCTTGAACATCCCACGGAGCACTGTTCAAGCGATCATTCATAAATGGAAGGAGTATGGCACAACTGTAAACCTACCAAGACAAGGCGCTCCACCTAAACTCACAGGCCGAGCGCTGATCAGAAATGCAGTCAAGAGGCCCATGGTGACTCTGGACGAGCTGCAGAGATCTACAGCTCAGGTGGGAGACTCTGTCCATAAGACAACTATTAGTCATGCACTGTACAAAGTTGGCCTTTATGGAAGAGTGGCAAGAAGAAAGGCATTGTTAACAGAAAGCATAAGAAGTCCAGTTTGCAGTTTGCCACAAGCCATGTGGGGGACACAGCAACCATGTGGAAGAAGGTGCTCTGGTCAGATGAGACCAAAATGGAACGTTTTGGCCAAAATGCAAAACGTTATGTGTGGCGGGAAACTAACACTGCACATCACTCTGAACACACCATCCCCCACTGTCAAATATGGTGGTGGCAGCATCATGCTCGGGGGTGCATCTCTTCAGCAGGGACAGGGAAGCTGGTCAGAGTTGATGGGAAGATGGATGGAGCCAAATACAGGGCAAACTTGGAAGAAAACCTCTTATGGAAACATAAAGCCAGGGCAACAATGGAATGGTTTAAAACAAAACATATCTATGTGTTAGAATGGCCCAGTCAAAGTCTAGATCTAAATCCAATCGAGAATCTGTGGCAAGATCTGAAAACTGCGATTCACAAACGCTGTCCATCTAATCTGACTGAGCTGGAGCTGTTTTGCAAAGAAGAATGGGCAAGTATTTCAGTCTCTAGATGTGCAAAGCTGGTAGAGACATACCCTAAAAGACTGGCAGCTGTAATTGCAGCAAAAGGTGGTTCTACAAAGTATTGACTCAGGGGGCCGAATAATTACGCACGCCCAACTTTGCAGTTATTTATCTGTAAAAAAATGTTTGGAATGATGTATGATTTTCGTTCCACTTCTCACATGTACACCACTTTGTATTGGTCTTTCACGTGGAATTCCAATAAAATTGATGCATGTTTGTGGCAGTAATGTGACAACACGTGGAAAACTTCAAGGGGGCCGAATACTTTTGCAACCCACTGTATGTCAGCACTCTATAAATACCTTTACTAATAAGAACATACTACATTGTACAACGTGGTGTGTCGTGTTAGTCTGACGAGCCATTTCTCACTATCTCAGTGCCTCAAGCTAGTTGCGCCCCCCCCATCACCCCCATATGTATTAATTGCCCTTCTCCTGGTGTTCGTTTTTCTTTCCACACATAATCACACACATTATATGCTGTTGTCCTGCTGCTGAGCAACCAGTGCATTCTGAGCGGGGAGGGGTGTCAAGGTTGGCAAATAGAAGCAAGGGCGCTAACCGATCCCAGATAAAGCTTTAGGACTTTTGATGGATGATAGGTTTGGGTTTAGTCCATTGCACATATACAGAAATCAGGCAATGGCACAGACATTGCAGTTCAATTAGGCCCAGTATACGCGGACGCATGCACGGCAGTAAAGGACAGCCCTGGTGTTCGACCCTTAAATGCTGTCCATTAGAATGGACAGCCATCCATACAATCCCAGTTTCGCTGCTGTCTGCCTGGAGCTTAGATGATCCTGGTTGCTTCCAGGATCGTTTACCGCCACGTTTCTGTGTCCCCCTGTAGGGTAAAGGAGACAAATGCTGCACACTTGCAAAAAAGCATTTGTGAGGAGATGCTGGGCTGCTGCACGCAGCTGGTTCGGACATCCATCTAAACCAAGCCTTTCACTGTAAATCAAACATCCCTGCCAGGAATGAAGTGCGCCTAAAGTGTGGCTTTACCCTAGGTGTCATGATGGTGGTTTTTTTTTTTTTTTTTATCTTTAGGTTTTCCTCCGAGCCAAAATTTTTTTTAATTTGATGTCTGTAGTTGCTCTTGGTTCCAGTTTGCAAACAGTATTCAGCTTCGAATTGGGCTAAATGCACTTGACTGATTCTGATTTCCCGGTTCCAAGCTCCAGACAATTTGCAGTACATTTGCATTAAAGTAGGAAATATTAGCTGTCTTATCCTTCAGTTTCAGGCAGTAGTAGCTGCTCTCTGCAATGCCACTACCCCTCTTGTGGTAACAATGATACTAGGGGCATACCAATAGCCCCTTAAGAGGAGAAACCTTAGGGGGACCTGTGGCTCGGGGACCCTCCAGGACTGTTTTTAGGGGCAGAAGGGGGTACAATGGAGGTAGGGGGAGCAGCTGGCTAGCTTGCTATCTATACTGGGGACCCTATAGCTGGCTATCTATACTGGGGGCACTCATACTTGGCTATACTGGAGGCACCTATACCTGGCTACCTATACTGTGTTTTGTACATCCTGTCTGGCCTGTCTTTCCATTATTCGTAATAAAAAAAAAAAGATTGTTTTTTGTTTGTTTTTGTGGTGGTGTGGGGGGAGATGTTGGGCACCATCCACAGTTTTGCAGGGGGCCCCAGTGATTTCTAGGTACGCCCCTGAATAGTACCTCAGAGTCTTTTTGTAAAGTGTCAGATGTCTGTTAAGGTACCTCTAACTTGCATGTTATTTATTTGTTGCAGCCAATTACAATGAACTGTACCAGTGGACTGTGAAATCCTATCCAGAGTTTTGGGGAGAGTTTTGGGACTTCAGTGGCCTTGTGCATTCCTGCATGTATGATGAGGTATGTCAAATACAGCTTTTGCTTACAGTACAAATGTACTTTAATTTACATTATTTGCTTAAAATTGTGGTAAAAATGTTTTTTTTTTCTAGCCACGGGTCCCTTTAGAGCTTATCACCTTATTGCATTTTTTTTCTTTGCACTAGGGGGCACTGTTAGGCCGCTGTTCAGTGACAGCAAAGCATTGTGTTTTTTTTTTTTTTTTTTAATACTAACAATGCAAAAAACACACAGATTATCCTTTTACATGTCTATACAACTAATATTACTCCCTTAGGCCCCGTTCACACTTGCGGTTTTGCGAAAACCGCACCGGATGTCCGGACCGCACCGGAGCCGGATCGGACCTGAACCGTACGGTTCCTGTCCGGATCCGGTCCGGTTGCATACGGTTTCCATGCGGTATGAACACGGTTGCGGTCCGGATCCGGATTCTTAAAGAGATAACAACCTGTATAAATACCTGGGGTTCTGGGAGGTCAGCAGAAGCTCTGGGGTCATTGTTGGAGACAGCTGGACGTGTGGAGACAATCCTTGGATACAGAGACAGCAGTTGGGACCATGGATCCAGTCATTTTTTACGCTTATTACCTGGGAATTCTCTCCTTCCTGTTGTTTACCTACTACTATGTGGGGAGAAGGCGTGCTCCTCGCAGGAGATGGTGGGTGCACCCTCTACTAGCCAGGAGGCAGAGGAAGGGAGAGTTCCAGGCCCTCTACCGGGACCTCAGACGACACCCACAGAAGTTCTACAGCTACACTCGGATGTCTATTCCCCTGTAAGTATATAGGCCTAAATACACCAACCCCCACCATTCCTAAACACCCCACCCTCACCCCCACAACACCTCATCCCTGTATACCTAGCTAAACACACCACCCTGACCCCCACACCCCTGTATACCTAGCTATACACTACACCCCCACCCTCCACAACACTCCCAAACCTCTGTAAACACACCTCCCCCATCCTCCACCCAACACCTTGTCCCACAACATACTTTACAGCTTCTTCCTTTCCATCTCCTGACAGGTTTGATACCCTTTTGGAGATGGTGAAGGATGACCTTAGGAAGAAGGATACCACGTTCAGGAGAGTAGTCACACCACAAGAACAACTACTCATCACACTGAGGTATGTAAAAACAAATTTTTTTATTGCAAAAACAGCCACTTTCCAACATGGAAACATTCTTCCAACATGGAAGACAAAAAAATAACATATCTATGGTATAGCCCGGTCAGTTTTAAGGAACACCAACCACCAACTTTGTGCTGGAAGAGTTGCAGGGCATAGCTGCCCAAGTGTCTTTCGGGGACACCAGTCCCTAATATTAAAGTGCTTCAAAAACCTAACCACTGGCACAGGACCCTCTGAGCCATGGATGAAGGACACAGGTCAGTGAAAAGGCTAGGCCTCTCACCGACCAGTCAAGGTGTCCTTCATCCATGGCTCCAAGGGTCTTGTGCAAGTGATTAGGAACAAGAACAAAGTGAGGAGCAAGAGGAACCGATGGCAGAGGTGCATGACTACAGGTGCAGTGCAACAGGCACAAGGTTGTGACCCAGGTAGTGTCTTTCGGGGACACCAGGCCCTAATAAATTGAAGTGCTTCAAAAACCTAACCACTGGCACATGACCCTCTGAGCCATGGATGAAGGACACAGGTCAGTGAAAAGGCTAGGCCTCTCACCGACCAGTCAAGGTGTCCTTCATCCATGGCTCCAAGGGTCTTGTGCAAGTGATTAGGAACAAGAACAAAGTGAGGAGCAAGAGGAACCGATGGCAGAGGTGCATGACTACAGGTGCAGTGCAACAGGCACAAGGTTGTGACCCAGGTAGTGTCTTTCGGGGACACCAGGCCCTAATAAATTGAAGTGTTTCAAAAACCTAACCACTGGCACATGACCCTCTGAGCCATGGATGAAGGACACAGGTCAGTGAAAAGGCTAGGCCTCTCACCGACCAGTCAAGGTGTCCTTCATCCATGGCTCCAAGGGTCTTGTGCAAGTGATTAGGAACAAGAACAAAGTGAGGAGCAAGAGGAACCGATGGCAGAGGTGCATGACTACAGGTGCAGTGCAACAGGCACAAGGTTGTGACCCAGGTAGTGTCTTTCGGGGACACCAGGCCCTAATAAATTGAAGTGCTTTAAAAACCTAACCACTGGCACATGACCCTCTGAGCCATGGATGAAGGACACAGGTCAGTGAAAAGGCTAGGCCTCTCACCGACCAGTGTAGGTGTCCTTCATCCATGGTTTCAAGGGTCTTGTGCAAGTGATTAGGAACAAGAACAAAGTGAGGAGCAAGAGGAACCGATGGCAGAGGAGCATACAGGTAGTGTCTTTTGGGGACACCAGGCCCTAAATTATTAGTGCTTCTAAAACCTAACCACTGGCACATGACCCTCTGAGCCATGGATGAAGGACACAGGTCAGTGAAAAGGCTAGGCCTCTCACCGACCAGTCAAGGTGTCCTTCATCCATGGTTCAAAGGGTCTTGTGCAAGTGGTTAGGAACAAGAACAAAGTGAGGAGCAAGAGGAACCGATGGCAGAGGTGCATGACTACAGGTGCAGTGCAACAGGCACAAGGTTGTGACCCAGGTAGTGTCTTTCGGGGACACCAGGCCCTAAAATTGAAGTGCTTTAAAAACCTAACCACTGGCACAGGACCCTCTGAGCCATGGATGAAGGACACAGGTCAGTGAAAAGGCTAGGCCTCTCACCGACCAGTGAAGGTGTCCTTCACCCATGGCTCCAAGGGTCTTGTGCAAGTGATTAGGAACAACAAAGTAAGGAACAAGAGGAATCAAAGGCACAGGTGCAGGACTACAGGTGCAGTGCAACAGGCACAAGGTTGTGACCCAGGTAGTGTCTTTCGGGGACACCAGGCCCTAAAATTGAAGTGCTTTAAAAACCTAACCACTGGCACATGACCCTCTGAGCCATGGATGAAGGACACAGGTCAGTGAAAAGGCTAGGCCTCTCACCGACCAGTGAAGGTGTCCTTCACCCATGGCTCCAAGGGTCTTGTGCAAGTGATTAGGAACAACAAAGTAAGGAACAAGAGGAATCAAAGGCACAGGTGCATGACTACAGGTGCAGTGCAACAGGCACAAGGTTGTGACCCAGGTAGTGTCTTTCGGGGACACCAGGCCCTAATAAATTGAAGTGTTTCAAAAACCTAACCACTGGCACATGACCCTCTGAGCCATGGATGAAGGACACAGGTCAGTGAAAAGGCTAGGCCTCTCACCGACCAGTGTAGGTGTCCTTCATCCATGGCTCCAAGGGTCTTGTGCAAGTGATTAGGAACAAGAACAAAGTGAGGAGCAAGAGGAACCGATGGCAGAGGTGCATGACTACAGGTGCAGTGCAACAGGCACAAGGTTGTGACCCAGGTAGTGTCTTTCGGGGACACCAGGCCCTAATAAATTGAAGTGTTTCAAAAACCTAACCACTGGCACATGACCCTCTGAGCCATGGATGAAGGACACAGGTCAGTGAAAAGGCTAGGCCTCTCACCGACCAGTCAAGGTGTCCTTCATCCATGGCTCCAAGGGTCTTGTGCAAGTGATTAGGAACAAGAACAAAGTGAGGAGCAAGAGGAACCGATGGCAGAGGTGCATGACTACAGGTGCAGTGCAACAGGCACAAGGTTGTGACCCAGGTAGTGTCTTTCGGGGACACCAGGCCCTAAAATTGAAGTGCTTTAAAAACCTAACCACTGGCACAGGACCCTCTGAGCCATGGATGAAGGACACAGGTCAGTGAAAAGGCTAGGCCTCTCACCGACCAGTGAAGGTGTCCTTCACCCATGGCTCCAAGGGTCTTGTGCAAGTGATTAGGAACAACAAAGTAAGGAACAAGAGGAATCAAAGGCACAGGTGCAGGACTACAGGTGCAGTGCAACAGGCACAAGGTTGTGACCCAGGTAGTGTCTTTCGGGGACACCAGGCCCTAAAATTGAAGTGCTTTAAAAACCTAACCACTGGCACATGACCCTCTGAGCCATGGATGAAGGACACAGGTCAGTGAAAAGGCTAGGCCTCTCACCGACCAGTGAAGGTGTCCTTCACCCATGGCTCCAAGGGTCTTGTGCAAGTGATTAGGAACAACAAAGTAAGGAACAAGAGGAATCAAAGGCACAGGTGCAGGACTACAGGTGCAGTGCAACAGGCACAAGGTTGTGACCCAGGTAGTGTCTTTCGGGGACACCAGGCCCTAAAGTTCAAGTCCAGCAAAAACAAAAGTTCCCTGACATGGTCATCTGAACACCTCTGAACCTTGGTTGAAGGAGATGGGGCAGGGAAAAGGTTGGGCTAAAAAGCCCTGTGATGGTATCCTTCCTCCGAGGATCGGAGGTATTCAGAGGAGCATGTCCAGGAACAATCTGACTTTTTTTTTTCAAATTGTATCGGCACCACTACTAGAAAAGGTGGGAGTTGCTGCCTGGAAATCTGGACTCTCTTGGGTGCTGGTCGTGGATGAGCTGGACCCTGACAGCGGTGGCCCATATTGACTGCCTCTGTAGCCGGTGTACATCTGTGATGATTGCCAGGTGGGCACCGCTGTTGGTTGTGGGGGTCTAAAAATTGGTGGTTGCAATAATGGCGTGTCCATGTGTTGTTTGATCACCTCCAGCAAAGTGGAATGGCACGCCATCATGTTTTGGGAAGGCACCTTTTCCAAATATGGTATTAGAGACATCACAGTGTGAAAACACGGGTGTGCCTGCAATTTCAGTAGTTCCTTGCTTTGTTGGTGCATTTGCTGCATCATGTTCTGCAGCTGGCCCACCGACTGATGATGCTGCGCACGCAGTTGGTCGATTTCTCCTCTGTGCATCTCATGCATCATTTTAAGCTCGTCCCTGTAGTGCCCATGTACAGCGTCGAGCTCACATTGCAGTGAAGTGATGTGGGACTTGTACTGCTCCATGATATGGCCCCTGTCCTCATCTTGCAACTGCCGGGTTATGAGAGTTTGGTGGCTCTGAAGAATCCCGAGAAGTCCGGAGACAGCCCCGGACATCTCGGACTCTGTCTCTCTCCTTGTTGGGGGGAGGGTACCTCGACGCCTCACTGGTGGGGTGGTCCTCACTGGTGGTGTGGCAGCATCTTCCCGTCCTCTGGCCTGTGTCGGGGTTGCCCTGCGCGCTGGTTGTGCTGCAGTCTCTCGGTGCTCCTCACTTTGTTCTTGTTCCCCTGGAGCTTCCATAGCGGTCGATTGTGGAGGTGCAGCTTCTTCCACACTCGGTCCTGCAACCTCAACATCCAAGCTCTCTTCTCCCAAGTCATCATCAAAGGAGAGAGCTGGGATAGCTAAGGACTCCCTCCTCCTACTCCTCTCCTCGGGGAAATAGGTTACATCGGCGACGTCATCATCCACCAAGCTCTCCTCACTGCTGAACCGTGCCTCCTGGGTCGGTTCCTCTTGCTCCAAATTGTCTTCAGTCCTGTAGATAAAAACAACATTTATTGGTGTGCCAAACAGCATGTGGCGTCAATTCACAGAGCTAGCAAACACTAGCAAACACTTTATCAACCGTTTCTACCAAACATTTGATAAAGCTTGTGAGAAAAGTTCGCTAGCCATGGGAATTGAGGCCAGTTTATAGCAATACATGGCCGAAGTCATGGTAGTTGTCTGCTAAAATGAGCTCTCAGTTCCTGCCCACAGTAGTGGTACTTACAGTCTAGGTTCCAGGCTTGCATTGATGAAAGACAATTGCTTGGCAAATTGGTAGTCTTTTTGTCGCTTTCCCCCGCCACTGCCACTTCGTTCGGCAAGTTTTTTCTTCCGTAGCCATTTCACGTATGCATCACGTATATTGCGCCACCTTGTCTTGAACCTTTCTCCTGTAACGACATGAAAAATTGATTTCGATTATTTCTCTTGTAGGTACATCGCAACTGGACAAACATATACATCGCTACATGTCACATTTCGTATTGGGAAGAGCACGGTGGCAGGCATCGTCGTGAGGACTTCGAGGATCCTTTGGACGCGACTGAGGGCCAGATACATGCCTGTGCCGGACACCACAAAATGGGAGGAGATCGCCCAGGGCTTCTGGACCGAGTGCAAGTTTCCTAATTGTGTTGGCGCACTGGATGGGAAACACATCCGGCTTCAGAAACCCGTGGGGAGTGGCAGCCATTATTTCAACTATAAAAAATACTTCAGCATTGTTCTAATGGCAGTGGCAGATGCGGACTACAAGTTTGTGTACGTGGACGTGGGGTCGTACGGTAGTTCCAATGACTCTGGAATTTTCCAGCGTACGACCCTTTGCCGGCTGATGGAGGAAGGCAGACTGCGTCTCCCCCGTGACAGACCCTGGCCTGGGACAAGGGCACCGGCCTACCCCTATGTGTTTGTGGGGGACGAGGCCTTCGCCCTGTCCGACCATGTAATGCGTCCGTACCCAGACAGGGGACTTGATGCCAGCCAGCTACACTTCAATGCTCGGTTGAGCCGTGCAAGGAGAATGGTGGAGTGCACATTTGGGATCCTGGTGTCAAAGTGGAGGGTGTTCCACACGCCCATGCTGCTGAAACCGGGCAACGCAGTTGTCGTGGTGAAGGCAGCATGCATCCTCCACAACTTTGTGCGGCAGGAGGAAAGAGAGACTCCGGAACCCCCGAATGTGCTTCCACTAATGCCCCTGCGGAGGTATGCAACCAGGCCAAGGGTAGTGTCACTGCGGAACAGGGACCAACTGAGACTTTATTTTACCACACCACCAGGACGAGGGTGAATGTTTGGTTTTTAATATGTTTTGTTGAAATGTGTTTATTTTGGAGTTTCAAGTTTTTAAGTGATTTTAAATGTCTTAATTTTTTACAATAAATTGATGTTTAATAATTGGTCATTGTGTATGTTTTATGTGCACAGGTGGGGTACATCGCAGGTGGGTGGGAGACATCACAGGTGGGTGGGATACATCACAGGTGGGTGGGATACATCACAGGTGGGTGGGATACATCACAGGTGGGGTACAGGTGGGTGGGATACATCACAGGTCGGTGGGATACATCACAGGTGGGGTACAGGTGGGTGGGATACATCACAGGTGGGTGGGATACATCACAGGTGGGGTACAGGTGGGTGGGATACATCACAGGTGGGGTACAGGTGGGTGGGATACATCACAGGTGGGTTGGATACATCACAGGTGGGTGGGATACATCACAGGTGGGGTACAGGTGGGTGGGATACATCACAGGTGGGGTACAGGTGGGTGGGATACATCACAGGTGGGTTGGATACATCACAGGTGGGTGGGATACATCACAGGTGGGGTACAGGTGGGTGGGATACATCACAGGTGGGGTACAGGTGGGTGGGATACATCACAGGTGGGGTACAGGTGGGTGGGATACATCACAGGTGGGTGGGATACATCACAGGTGGGTGGGATACATCACAGGTGGGTGGGATACATCACAGGTGGGGTAAAGGTGGGTGGGATACATCACAGGTGGGGTACAGGTGGGTGGGATACATCACAGGTGGGTGGGATACATCACAGGTGGGGTACAGGTGGGTGGGGAACAGGTGGGTGGGCCACGGGTGGGTGGGCAACACGTGGGTGACACAAATCCATAGCAAAAGTGGAATACATCACAAGCTAACCACAAGCCCCCCCAAAAACTTCTAGTCAACATACCCTCTGTGCCTTGCTGTCTCTTGCTCAAGTGCTCAAAGTCCTCCACATACAGCTTGGCAATTTTTTTCCACAGGCCTCTGCATTTTTTGATGTTGCTGTGGTCCGCATCCCCCTTGTCCCACAGGGCTGGTACCTGCTGCACCTGTAGGATGAGGTCTTCTGATGTGTAGGGCCTCACCCCCTCGTTATCAGACAGATCGTCAGACATGTTGCTGCCAAACAGCTCCAGCATGAAGTCACTGCTGCTCCACTCTGTGAACGCTGGTGCCATGTGGTCCCCATCCAAAATGGCCACCATACCATAGAGTCAGCATAGGAAGTGTGGTATAACATCCGGTTTTTATAGCCAGTGTGTTGTGCGCTCTCCGGTTCTCATTGGTTTCCATTGGCCGGATGCAACATTCCGGCTCCGGTCCGGATACGTCAGCCGGACCAAAAAATAGCGCATGTTGGAACGGACGCCGGAGTCCGGATCCGGTCCGGCTCCGGTCCGGACGAAACGGACGCATGTGAACGGTCGCATAGACTTTCATTGCTATGCCGTGCGTCCGTTTCGTCCGGTCCGCATGCGGTCCGGCTCCGGCACGGCTCCGGCACGGCGATTCCGGATAGCAACCGCTCATGTGAACCGGGCCTTAAAGTACCTGAGACGACGGAAGAAAAAAGTTGTAGGCTGGGTGCAGACAGCAGAAACACTACCGCAACACTACCGTAAAACGTTATTGGCGCTAATGGAAGTCTATGGGCCGCAGGAAAAAACGCATATAAAAAAAAACGCATATGCATTTTCAAACCTGTGTTTTGTTTTGTTTTTAAAACGCTGCTTTTGTTGCATACTATTCATAGACGCATCAAAAATGCACAAAATGTTTTTTTTATGCTGTATTTCCGCTTCTTCCTAGTGATTTGCATAAATGGAAATCTAAAAACGCATATGCGTTTTGTATATGTGAACCGCAAGCGCATTAAAACGCACGCAAAATTCATCACAAACGCACAAAAAAACTCACACAACATTAACATAAAACATGACCTAAAACACTACACGCTATATTATGTGTGCACCCAGCCTTATACATACATGGAGCTTCCTCCAGCCTCCTTGAGCCTGATCGCTCCCTTGCCGCCGCCTGCAGCCTCCACTATCCTGCCTGGAAATTCAGCCAGTTAGCGCATACGCAGTCCAGCCGTGCTCGCGCAGCTGGTAGCGCTCTGCGCAGTGGTACTAGCAGAATTCTCTCATTGACAGGAGCATGATGGGGGAGCACGCATGGCCAGTAAGCCCCCGACTCCTGAAGTTACCAGGGGCTGCAGGTGATGGAGGACAGCGATGAGGGACTAATCAGTGCAAAGGGGGCTGGAGCAAGCCCCAGGTATGTAAAAAAAACAAACAAAAAAACCCCTTCTCTATCCCTTTGTCTCAGGGTCACTTTAAAGTGAACCCGAGGTGAGAGTGATATGGAGGCTGTTAAGTTTTTAATTCCTTTTAAACAACAATTTTGCTGTATTAAATGAACAAGTACACTACATGTTACGAATATTACATTCTTCTTCAGGTGTTAAGAAGAATGTAATATTCGTAACATGTATTGTACTTGTTCATTTAATACAGCAAAATTGTTGCAGCCAGTAATGTGCTGTCTCTTATTGCTACTAGGACGTTTACCTGAAGCCGTTGGGGCAATCCGGCTGAGACAAGGCACCGGCAAGCACATAGGTCTAATAGACCAGATACACTTGTTCCCTGTGCAACAGTTGATGTGGCTGCTGATCTATTTGGCTGCAGTAGGGTCTGAATTACAGCAGAAACAAGCATGCAGCTAATCTTGTCAGATCTGACAATAATGTCAAACGCCTGATCTGCTGCATGCTTGTTCAGGGTCTATGGCTAAGAGTATTAGAGGCAGAGGATCAGCAGGACTGCCAGGCAACTGGTATTGCTTAAAAAGGAAAGAAATATAGCAGCCTCCATATCACTCTCACTTAAGTTTTCCCTTAATGTCAGTGTAACTAATATAACCCCTTTAAAGAGAAACTCCGACCAAAAATTGAACTTTATCCAAATCAGTAGCTGATACCCCCTTTTACATGAGAAATCTATTCCTTTTAACAAACAGACCATCAGGGGGCGCTGTATGACTGATATTGTGGTGAGACCCCTCCCACAAGTAACCCCTCCCACAAGAAAAGTTCAAACTTTTGGCAGTTTCCTGTCTGTGAACCTTGTTGCACTGTGGGAAATAGCTGTTTACAGCTGTTTCCAACTGCCAAAAACCATGCAGCAGCTACATCACCTGCCAACAGTAAAATGTTCACTGGATTATTTCCAGATTTTAGGGTCTTTTCAGCACGTTTCTGGCCTTAAAATCAGGAAAAAATCATACTGCCAGAATGCCAGCATCAGTCTCTGCATTTACTCACCTCCCTGGGCTCCAGTGTTGCAATTTTCCCTCCGTCCTCCGGGTGGCGCTGTAACTCTTTAATGAGATCACTGAAGGTGATTCCCACCAGAGTAATTCAGAGCCTCGGAGGACAGGAAGGAGAATGGCTACGGACGTCTGGATCACATGGGAGGTTAGTAAAAAGGCCCACTGTGCGCTATACTCTGTATTGAGCTCCTGGCGGCTAGCCCGAGCTACCACCAGGGAGGTTAGGCTTTCAATAGTTCTTAGTGACAGGATTCTGTATATGTACCGCATATGTTATTTGATGTCAGGATCATGGTACCACACTGATAACTGCACATATCAACTTCTCTTTGGTCGTGCAATCAAGCTTGAACAGTCAACTTTTACATGTGACCTAGAGATTCTCCATCAGTGACAAGTTACCTGGCTGGTCCAGCACACAAATACCATTGTCCTTTTTTTTTTTTTTTTATGTATGGCATTGTGCCAAGTCTTGCTGAAAATCCCCTGATTTGTCTGGGTAGAGATTTGCCGATTCCAGAACTAATTAGGATGAAGCACTTTTGTATACGCCAGACAGTCTGTCATTCTTTCAACTGAAACTAATGGTGCAGTTTCAACTGTTGAAAAACACCAGGACCCATATGCAATTCCACTTTTCTCCTGTGTTTTCTCCTAGGAGATACTTTTTTATCTTCTATTTAAAATAACTTTCCAGCAACTTCCAGTTTTAACTGAAAATGTACTGAGAAGTAACTACAAGTTTTTAGTATTTTCTTGCTTGCTGGTGGTTTAACAGGCATTTTATTGACAAATTTAAAAATATCACCTAGGAGAAAACACAGGTGAAAAAGTGAATTGCATATGGCCCCAGATTTTTATTTTTTTTTGTCCACAAGTTTCCCTGTCTGACTTACACATTTAGAGGCAGGGACGTAGCAATAGCCATAGCAGGTGCCACGGGGCCCTGAAGCACAGGGGGCCCAGATGGTACTCAATGTATTCACCATTAACTTTTAGGTTTCTCTACCATCTGACTTTGTCTCACTACCCATGAACTATGTACAGTGTAGATTGCATGAGAATGTAAATTGCCCAATTATTCATCCATACAGTAGGAGGCAGTGGCATTGCTTAAAGAGAACCCGAGGCGGAATATTATAATCTTGATGGGACCCAGAGGCTGGATGGTGTAATGGTTAAGGGCTCTGCCTCTGACGCAGGAGACCTGGGTTCGAATCTCGGCTCTGCCTGTTCAGTAAGCCAGCACCTATTCAGTAGGAGACCTTAGGCAAGTCTCCCTAACACTGCTACTGCCTATAGAGCGCGTCCTAGTGGCTGCAGCTCTGGCGCTTTGAGTCCGCCAGGAGAAAAGCGCGATATAAATGTTATTTGTCTTGTCAGAGGCATGTCATGTGCCAAATGACATGCCTCTGTGTCTCTCTATTACCGCCACCAGCCCCCCCCCCCTGCGCTCTGCTGTCCCCCCTTAAAATATTGCCAGGCTAGTGACAATCTGCTTGTCTCTAGCCTGATTTGTTTACCTGGAATGTGTCAATATTTGCAGCATAGCCTCCTCATAGCGTAGCTCCCCCCGCCGCTCTCCGACCCGCTAGCTTCCTCCAATCAGAAGCTAAGCTGCGATCCAGGAAGTAAACAAAGCAGGCTAGTGACAAGAAGATTGTCTCTAGTCTGGCGATATTTTAAGGGGGACAAAAGAGCACATGGGGGGGGGGGGCAATAGAGTAACACAGAGGCATGTCATGGTGCACATGACATGCCTCTGGATCCTATTAAGATTTCAATGTTTCAATATTCCCCCTCGGGTTCCCTTTAAGTGTGCCTACATCTGATGGCCCCATTAAGGGAGGGATATGGAGGCTGACATATTTATTTCCTGTTAAACAACACCAGTTGCCTGGCAGCCCTGCTGATATGTTTGGCTGCAGTAGTGTCTGAATAACACCAGAAACAAGCATGCATGCTAATGTCAGAATGTCAGAAACACCTGATCTGCTGCATGCTTGTTCAGCAGGGTCTATGGCTGAAAGTATTAGAGGCAGAGGATCAGCAGGATAGCCAGGCAAGTGTTATTGCTTAAAAGGAAATATGTATGGCAGCGCCCGTGTATCTCTTGCTTCAGTCGTCCTTTAATCAACATTTGAATGTTAAAAGGCATCATATTAGTTAATTAAATAACTTGGAATTGACATTAAAGAATATTCTGTGTGTTTTTCACACTGTTGCAGTTGATTTGCACAAGACGGTATGTTCCAACTTTTTAGTGCCCTCCCCCTCTGTGTCCCAGCTTTCCATTGACCCCTGCTGTGTGTCCCAGCTTTCCATTGACCCCTGCTGTGTGTCCCAGCTTTCCATTGGCCCCTGCTGTGTGTCCCAGCTTTCCATTGACCCCTCTTGTGTGTCCCAGCTTTCCATTGACCCCTCTTGTGTGTCCCCAGCTTTCCATTGACCCCTCTTGTGTGTCCCAGCTTTCTATTGACCCCTCTTGTGTGTCCCAGCTTTCCATTGACCCCTGCTGTGTGTCCCAGCTTTCCATTGACCCCTGCTGTGTCCCAGCTTTCCATTGACCCCTGCTGTGTTCCAGCTTTCCATTGAACGCTGCTGTGTTCCAGCTTTCCATTGAACGCTGCTGTGTCCCAGCTTTCCATTGACCCCTCTTGTGTGTCCCAGCTTTCCATTGACCCCTGCTGTGTGTCCCAGCTTTCCATTGACCCCTGCTGTGTGTCCCAGCTTTCCATTGACCCCTGCTGTGTGTCCCAGCTTTCCATTGACCCCTCTTGTGTGTCCCAGCTTTCCATTGACCCCTCTTGTGTGTCCCAGCTTTCCATTGACCCCTCTTGTGTGTCCCAGCTTTCCATTGACCCCTCTTGTGTGTCCCAGCTTTCCATTGACCCCTCTTGTGTGTCCCAGCTTGCCATTGACCCCTCTTGTGTGTCCCAGCTTGCCATTGACCCCTCCTGTGTTTCCCAGCTTTCCATTGACCCCTGCTGTGTTTCCCAGCTTTCCCTTGACCCCTGCTGTGTTTCCCAGCTTTCCCTTGACCCCTGTTGTGTGTCCAAGCTTTCCATTGACCCCTGCTGTGTGTCCAAGCTTTCCATTGACCCCTGACTTTTGTTTTAACCTCTTTTTTCTCTTTATGTTGATAATTCGTTTTTTACTCTTATTTTATTGATTTTTATTTTTTTTCTCTTAGGTCATTGATAGATCCAAAGGGGTTTCTGATGTTCCTGAATGGTTTCATGGAAGTCGTATAAACTATGCTGAGAACCTTCTCAAACACAAGGACAATGATAAAATTGCTCTGTATGCTGCAAGTAAGTGTACATTACTACTAAACTTGTACATAAGCTGTATTACATTACAGTTCATATCATTGACTGTACATACCACAGACAAAACGGAAGTGGGACAGGGCTAGGCAAGAGTATGGAAAACCCTGACCACATGACCTGCTTAAAGGGAAACTGAAGTGAAAATATACTTGTGAGATAATGATTTGTATTTGTAGTACAGCTAAGAAATAGAACAATAGTAGAACAGATATGAATCTAGTAGTGTTTCCAGTACAGGAGAAGTTAAGAAACTTCAGTTGTTATCTATGCAAAAGAGCCTCTCTGAGCTCTTTGACTTAACTTTGGTCTCTGTTTTCTGGAGCACTTATCAAAGAAACAGTCAGAGTCCGATTTGGATAAGATTTGTACAGCCTGGAGGGTTAAAGGGTCATTAATTCTGCTTGTTTTATGCCGGGAATACACAGTACAGCTCCATTATGCCACCGGATCGATGTCCACGGTTGATTCTCTTATCTTCTGTTCGGTTTCTTTATCTTTTTCCATTGTCCCGCCCGCAGTATCGAGCACGGAATCGATCCGTCGGGTGATAGGACATGTCGGAAATTATCAAACGAGCGGTACAAAAGTACTGTGTATTCCCAGCATTATAGTTTAAAATCCAGAGTGTGGCTTATAATTGCAAATATGACTGAATTATGCAATGTTTTATTAAAAAAAAAAAAAAAGCTATATACATAAAAATTGAAATGTGACACTATTTTCTTTGCTACTAATGTTATTAATTACCAGTACGACACATATAAATCATTACATCATAAGTTTATTTTCACTTTAGTGTCACTTTAAAATACAGCGAATAGATATGCTTTTAATAACCAAGGGCATTAAAAACTTTGCAGACAAATAAAACCATATATATTCTCCATTCACAAAAATTTGCTGTGATTTTCTCCCATAATTGCCTGTTCTGCTCTTTATAACAGCTCATACCCACAATGCCTTTTTTTTAGAAAGGGGGGGCTGTTTTCCATGTCAATTCTTTTCCGCGATATTGCATAAAATTGTCTAAGGAAAATTTGTTTAATGATGGTTTTACAACGCACACCACGTACGCCAATTGTTGTTTTTTTTGTTTTTTTTTTTTTAATGACCGCCATGCTGGATTAAATTGCAAAGGATCGTTTTAATCCTTATTGCCTTTCGTAGGATTGGGGAGTGTTTGTTCGTCGGTGGAGATCTCCGATCCATGTGGCCGTGGGTACGAATGCTTGGGATACACGGTACGTTTCTGTACCGTGTATCGACCAGCTGATCCGGCCAGCTGATAATAATCAGCTGGCTCGATCAAGCCGCTTGATCCCCGCTGGCGGACAATGGCAGGGAATCGAGCGTTGAAAAGGAGCGGGGACGCGGCTGGGGTCGATCCGGCGGCTAATCGAGCCGTCGGTCGACCCGTGTATTCCCACCTTAAGACGCACTCAGAGTAGTATGTTGGTGGGGAAAGCCTGGACGGACTGTTCAGGGTGTTAAGGTGGGAATGCACGGGTCGACCGGCGGCTCGATTAGCCGCCGGATCGACCCCAGCCGCGTCCCCGCTCGTGCGCATGGATCGATTGCCGCTCGTCCCCGCCGGCGCTTCCTCATCAGCGCTCGATTCCCTGCCATTGTCCGCCGGCGGGGGTCGAGCGGCTTGATCGGGCCAGCTGAATATTCAGCTGGCCGGATCAACTGGTCGATACACGGTACAGAATTTACTCATAAAAATTGGGACCAGCACCATGCAATTATTTATAAATATTTGAAGATAATAATACAAAAATTAGAAAACGTACCGTGTATCCCCAGCATTAGATACTGGGCTTCCTGCTTCCATTCTAAACAGATGTATTTTGCAGACTTGTAGTGATGCTGGTCTGGTGCTGATGTGATGTCATCACTGCTGTACAGACATCAGGGGAAGGCTATGTGTACTTGAGGAATATGAATACATGTATACTGTGTGTGTGTGTTTTTTTTTTTTTTTGTTTTTTTTTTTTGTTAATTGTCTGTGCTTTCACAGCAGTTGGAAACAGTGGGTAGGTTCATCTGTGATCAGGGCTAGTAACTGTATTCATGCAGACGACAGCAGTGTTATTGAGCTATTCTTGGGGATTAAACTTGATGTTTCCCTGTACTGCATTATAACGGAAAATTGTATACTTACCTACCGGTAATTTTCCTTTCCTGTCGAATAACCATGGCAGCATACTATGGGTTAACCCCGCCCCTTAACCAATCAGGACTGGTATCTATAAATCTTTCCACCCCATCATGGCTCCCTGCTTTTGTAACTATGTCCATTAAAAGACTGCATCTCCCTAGGGTGGGTATCCCGTATGCTGCCATGGTTATTCGACAGGAAAGGAAAATTACCGGTAGGTAAGTATACAATTTTCCGTTTTCCTGTCAAATCCATCGCAGCATACTATGGGATTTAACTATCCATATAATAATAACTGGGAGGGCACACATTTTGATGCTTGCACACATTTAATTTGTATATTTACATACAGAATATCATATTTACATAGAACCAAACATGCAAATTATGTTTATTTTCACATTCTATTTGACATTACTGCTGTAGTAATTAAACTTCTCCCAAACTGAACTGACGAAGAGGCAGCCGGGTCTACCTTGTAATGATTCACAAATGTATTAGCGGATGACCAGTTAGCCGCCCTGCATATGACGTCTGCTGACACCCCTGCCTGCGCAGCCCATGATGCCGAGATCGACCTTGTTGAATGGGCTGTTACTGTCGTCGGTGCCATCCTGTCCATGATACTATACGTTGTACGTATAGTTTTCACTAGCCAGGTGGCTATGGTCCTAATGGACGCTGCCTGACCTTTGCGATATCCCTCCGGAATCACGAAAAGTCTGTCTGATTTTCGTATTGTCTTCGTCATGTCTATATATTGTTTTAATATCTCCGGAATGTCCATGCTGATGGTGTTTGCGAATTCTCGTCAAGAAAGGTAGGTAAGTGCCATTCCTGTGCGAAGTGAAAGGCTGTGGCCACCTTAGGTATAAACTGTGTCATAGGTTTTAAAGTTACCCTGTCCGGAAAGAAATGGAGGTAAGATGGTAAACAACTTAAAGCTTGGATTTCGGACACCCGTCTTGCTGACGCTATGGCTACTAAAAAAACAGTCTTTAGCGTTAAATTAGCTAAATTACACTGTGCCAACGGTTCAAATGGAATCTTTGCTAATCCATTCAAAACTGTGGGCAGGTCCCATTGCGGGTATAGCTTGCGACCTACGGGTCTTAATTTGTTTACCGCCCCTGTGAACTGTACGATCAAAGGATTGGTGGCTAATGGAGCCTCTAGTAATGCAGCTAAGGCTGATATCTGGACCTTAATAGTTCGTACTCCCAACCCCATTTCCACTCCTTTCTGTAAGAATTCAAGTATAGTAGGGATATCTGGAGCTTTGGGGTCCAGGGACCTGTCCTTTACAAACTGTAAAAATTTGTCCCATACACGATGATAGGTTCTATTAGTAGATTCCTTTCTTGCTTTTAATAATGTGTCTTTAACCGCTGCTGAGCATCCTAGTGCTGTCAATTTAGACCTCTCAGTTTCCAGGGCGTCAAAGCTAAGATCTTGGGATCCGGATGAAGAATGTCCCCCTGCGTCAGCAGATTCCTGGGGCAAGGTAGAGTCCAGGGAGGTTCTACTGCTAGCTTCCTCAAAATGGGAAACCAAGGTCTACTCGGCCAGTATGGTAGCACCGCAATTATTGTCTTCCTCTCTCTCCCTATCCGACTGAGTAGTCGATAGATGAGGGGGACTGGAGGAAATACATAGGCCAACCGAAAGTTCCATTTTGTCGTTAGTGCGTCCCAGCCCGCAGCCTGTGGGAATTTGTACCTGGATAGGAATTTTGTGCATTTGGCATTGTGTGGGGTTGCCATGAGGTCCACCTCTGGATGGCCCCATCTCTGGCAGATCTGGACGAACACTTCCTGATTTAACTCCCATTCGTTGTTGTCGAACCATTTCCTGCTCAAGGTGTCTGCTAATGTGTTCCTTATTTCCGGTATATGTATCGCCTGTAGTGAGGTCACCGTCTGCTGCGCTAACATCATAATCGGAGAAACCTCCTTCAGTAGAGATCGACTCCTCGTACCTCCCTGGTTGTTTATATATGCGACAGCTGTCGAATTGTCCATTCTGAGGATCACTGCCTTGTCCTGTATCGTTTCCCTGAAACTGAGAAGTGCATTGTGTGCTGCCCGGATTTCTAATACATTTGCTGGGACTCCACTGGCAGGCTCTATCCACATACTTTGAACATATTTGGTGTCCGTGTGGGCTCCCCAACCCCAAAGACTCGCATCGGTAGTTATGTAGTAGTGTTTGTTGACTTGTAGACTGACATCTGCTGAGGTTGTGATCCAGTAGCCACCATGCTAATTCCGACTTCGCTTCTTGTTGCAACCAGATTGTCTGTTGTAGATTCTTTCCGTCCCACTCATCCAAGAAGCTGTTTTGACATGACCTAATGTTCCATGCGGCCCACCTCACCATCGGGATTGTCGACGAAAGGGTGCCCAGGATGCTCATGAATTGTCTGGCCGTTAATCTTTGACGGGTCATAACTTCCAATATTCGCTGTTTGAGTTGTGCCTTCTTTACTTCCGGCAGGGATATGGTGTTGTGTTTTGTATTGATCAATGCTCCCAAGAAGATCAATTCCTGGGTCGGTTCCAACTGACTTTTCTTTAAGTTTATGAGCCAGCCGAACTGTTGTAAGGTACTTATGAGGATATTTCTGTGCTTCGTCAGTTTGTTTTGCGATTCTGCTATTAATAACACATCGTCTAAGTAATGATGCACTCTGAGTTTTACTTCTCTTAGCATCGCTATCACAGTCACTAATATCTTGGTGAATGTCCTCGGCACCGTGCAGATGCCGAAAGGTAATACGTGGAACTGGAAATGCTTTTCCTCCACAGCAAACCTTAAATATTTCTGGAAATGCATGCGTATAGGGATATGCAGATACGCATCTTCCAGATCTGCTGATAGCAGCCAATCTCCCACCTGTATGGATGGCACAATGGTCTGTAGAGATTCCATTTTGAATTTCTGTTGTTGGATCTGTATATTCAAAAGTCTCAGATCTAGTACAGGTCGTAGATCTCCCGACTTTTTGGTGACAAAAAAATAGGGGTGAATAAAAACCTTTGTATCTTTCCTGCTGTGGAACTTCTCCGATAGCTTTCTTCTGAATTAATTCGTTTATGTACCGGTGAAGAATTAATTTCGTTCCTGAACTGCCTGGTACTCGGGTTGGCACAAAGTGATCCGCTGGGGGATGTTCTTTGAAGTGCCATGAATGGCCCCACTTTATTGTTTTTATGACCCATGGGTCCTGAATGTTGTCCGCCCACGTCTGAACATAGTTGCGCAGTCGTCCACCAACTATCTCCAGACGGGCGGGCCCTATTTCAGAAGGATTTGGCGTTCTGGGTGTTGGCCGTGTTACGCTGTTTGTTATATCTTGATAGATTGGACTGTGCTCCTTGCCATTGCTTACGAAATCCCTGATTCGTCTTCTGAGTCCTGTAGTTCCTGTTTTTTGATTGAAAAGGTCTCTTGTCTACTTGCCTTCTATTAGGGCGTCTGTCTTGAGGGAGCAACCCAGACCTACCGCCCGTAACTCTCGCGATTGCCGTATCCATCTTACTCCCAAAAAGGTTCTTACAGTCGAACGGGATCTTACACCACGCCGCTTTGGAATTTGGATCCGTCGACCAAGGTTTTAACCACATCGCCCTCTTTGCCGTTACATCATATAACATACCTCTCGTAGCGCACCTTAGGATGTCAAACGACGCTTCTCCTATAAAATCTGAAGCCATCCGAAATTCTTCCAACCCTGCGATCAAAGTTTGTTTATCTGCGTCGGCCTGGATTGCCCCCTTGAGATTATCTGCCCATACTTTTATAGCTTTCGCTATTGAGGTTAATGCTATCGCTGGCCTGCAGGCACCTCCAGTACTAATGTATTCTTTTTTCAAGTCTTGGTCCATTTTTCTATCCAGCGAGTCCCTGAATGCTACTGAATCCTCTAACGGCAGCGTAACGTGCTGGGCCAGTCTCATGACTGATGCATCAACCAGAGGAGCTCCCTCTAGTTGTTCTGCCAACTCTCCCTGAATAGGATATAATTTAGATAAGCGGTTGCCCATAGCTGGTTTCTTCTCTAATCTGGACCATTCATCCTTTACAAGTTCCGAGACTTCTTCCATGACAGAAAGACATCACCTTTTTCTTTAAATGGGGGTAATATTTCATCTTTTTCACTGGTGGCTCCTGAGGATCCTCCCACTGAATTGCTTCTCTGACTGATCTTATGAACGGGTCAACAAGTGCAAAATCAAAACCTATGGTAAAGTCCTCTTCTACTTCTCCTTCTTCTAGTGAGGGCAGCGTGTCTGTAGTACTGAAACTGCCGCCCGTAAGTCTGTTATCATTCATTGTGGTTGCAGACTGTTCATTCAAAGATTGCTGCACTATTTCCTTAATTAAAGTAGGTAAGTCATGTTGCGGAGCTTCCTCTTCCACTGGGAACGTGTAAAAACAATCTGCACATACAAGTTTCCCAGGTAGAGTCCTATGACCACATGCCCAGCAATATCTCCTATCCGGCCTCTCTGTGGGAACTGGGGGCTCCTTAGTCGTTCTGTTAGTTTTGGAGGTAGACTTGCGCCCTGAGGATGAGGAAGTGGTCTTGAGGGCTGGGAAGATAAAATACACAATTGTGTATTAATTCCACAGAATGACCCTCTGCCTCTATTATCCCTATTTGAATACCTACCTGACTACGGCCTTACCTATCATCAGTATGCTGATCTCTATCGCGGGTAGAACTTTCCATTATTTCCTTTGTAAAATGCTACAAAAGAAAAACAATGGAGCACCATGAATAATGGAACAACAGAAGACAAGGAAAGAAATAACAAATTATACGTATCTTATATACATATATCCACAGCACTAGCTTAAAGAACATGGCAAATGTACCTGAACAAAATCAGCAGCTCAGAAGAGGTAATGCAATAAATAATTCCCTAGATGTTAGAGGTGCTGCAACAGATACAGCAAACTATAATGTAATGACAACATTAGGGACAATCAGCATTGTAAACCAAAAAAAAAAACAAAAAAAAACCGTGCTTAATCAATCATCTCACCAACAAACTTGGCCTGACACGGATGGAGCAGAGGAAGGATGCTGTAATCAACAGCAGAAAAACAATCCTGTAAGCGTTGCGCAGCTAAAACATCAAAAGCATCCAGCTCAACAACGCTGCCATCGCAAATCTGACATTAATGCCATCAGCTGCTCTCAACTTGTCACGAAGACGCGCCCCGCTCTCCTCCTTGCTAGCCGACTCTGTTTACTCGCCGCCATGTGTATTATAGGGTGTGTGTGCGGCCTGACGTCATAGTTCCGCCCACTTCCGGAAGCCCGAGCTGCCCTGTACTTCCGTAATAATAGTCCCGGCTCGTGGGACGCAAGGATTCAGGCGCTTCCGCGTGTCATTGCGGAAGTAGAGACAAGAGAGACAGAGAGAGGCGGTGCCCGTTCTACCCTATGCACAGCTGCCTTGCAGCCAGTTTTGCCAGTGCCAGATTACCACACATCCCCGGAGAGAACAGTAGACAGGGGGATCTCCACTCACACACTCCTTTAGAGGTTCACAGAGGGAGCTTCGCTGAGGGGAGGCACCCTGCGCGGAGACTGCATGACTACAGTCAGGTAAGGCCAAAAGAAAAAACTTGTACTTTTCAATGTACGAACCAGTCCTGACGATTCGGACAGAGGAAAAAAAGCAGGGAGCCATGATGGGGTGGAAAAATTTATAGATACCAGTCCTGATTGGTTAAGGGGCGGGGTTAACCCATAGTATGCTACCATGGATTTGACAGGAAAACTATGCAGCATAATGGACAGGAAAAGGTGAAAAAGTTCACAGGTTGTGTTGCCAGTAAAGCTGGTAGCTCCTCATTGTAAATGGTGTCCAGCTTTTACTTTCGGTCAGTGGGCAACTATTTTTTGGCTTGTCTTGTCTTCTTGGGTTTCACATGTAGCTCACAATTACTAGAAGGCTGCACGTTATGTTGCAGAGATGTAACATATTACATAATTTCCATAAAGGCAGGTCACTTGATGCAGTGACTGGTAACTAGATGTAGACCGACATTGGGAGAAAGTATTTCCAGTGACTGTATTCCACCTCTCAAATGCTGACCAACTTCAGTTATTGAGTGACTCAGGGCTCATTCACACTACACTAGAGGCACTTTTTTTTATTTTTTTAAGCACTGGCGATTTTTTTCAAAATCGCCCTGAAAGCAGTTACACCATGCTTTCCTATGTTCTAGTTCAGATTGGGGCGTTCTGTTCGCTTTCCGATCTGAAAAGCGCAGCATGGACCATTTTCAGGGCGATTCCGCCTCAATGGAAGGTATAGGAAAAAACGCAAACGCTCACAAAATAGATTTGTGCAGCGATTGCGTTAGCATTTTTAAGAATAAATACATTGTATTTATTCTTTTCCAGGTCAAAGAGTTCACTTCCTGACTTGCGTCAGGGAGTGAATTAAAAAACCTCTCTGGAAAAGCGCTTAGAAAAGAATCTAAAAAAAAAAGAAAAAGTCAAATGCCCAACTGGAATGCTAACGCGATCAGAATGCAATGTTAACAAGGCCTCAAGGAAGCAACTGAAGTTTCAGAAGCTTTTCTTCTAATGCAAGTCTGTTGGCTCCGACTAATCACTGTGTCTAACCACTAAAAGTGCTAAGTTCCTGGTTTGACGTGGACACTGGGAGGCCTGGCAGAATATCTACCTACAGATCAGCTCCAATGCCACAATCTATCACCGCAGTCTTCACCCTATGTGGTGGGTCCCCGCTTGAACGGGAGGTGAGGAAACAAACCCCTTCTTGACTACCATTACACCAAGGCCTTAAATGTGCAAGGTATTGGAGCTGAATGGATGGTAGGCAAATAAACCACCAGAACCACACTGGAAAGAAAGCAAGGTCAACAACAGTCTGGGTTGGCAACAAAGCTTCAAAATGCAAGGTACCAAGTCGCTAGGCAAGACAATCCAAAAACGATCCGAGGTCAATACTAGAATCCGAGAGTCGCAGTACAGTGGGTAAGACAGAGGCAAAGTCGAGAACAAATCCGAGTCGGTCCAGGCAGCAATCCATAACGAAGTCCAAATATGAGGCAAGGGTTGTTCACAAAGAATCCAACAAGAAACCGCACCCAGCGCAACACCAAGAAGCTAACGCTATTACGGGCAAGGGAACACTGCAGGAGTAAGGCTTAAAGTAAGAGTCCAAGGGAAAAAAATCCACTTACCTGGGGCTTCCTCCAGCCCGTGGCAGCCGTCCTGTGCCCTTGCCGCAGCTCCGGAGGCTCCTGGTCTTCTCCGCTGCAGAACCCGACCTCACCAGGTCGGGTTCCGGATCAGCATCTTCTGCGCTCCGTGGCGCGGGTCACTTGGTCGGCCGATGTCCTCAAGGGGGTACTATGCAGACGCAGTAGTACTGCGCCTGCGCAGTACCGTCCTGATGATGTCGGCCAGACCACGTGACCCACGCGTTGGAGCGCAGAAGACGCTGACCCGGAACCTGGCGAGGTCAGGTTTTGCAGCGGAGAAGACCTGGAGCCTCCGAAGCTGCGGCGAGGGCACAGGACGGCTGCCACGGGCTGGAGGAACCCCCAGGTAAGTGGATTTTTTATTTATTTATTTATTTAATTCCTTGGATTTTTCCTCTAAGTACTGCTAGGGGAGAGATGTGGCTACAGATTGGCTGGAGTGCCTGAGCTCTGGCTGCAGCCTCCAGCCAGAACTTTACCCCAACCTGCTGTTAAACTCCTGTTAAACTCTTCTCCTAAGTGCATAGAACAAGAACTGAGGTCCTCCTGCATGCGTCCGTTCTTGCGCAACGCGGAAATGCGTATGCATGCTCCCAGCCACAGGGATGCTGGGGATGCTACTGGCTGTGCGCGCCGCACACAAAGAGACACGAGGATCCGACTGAGGGCTGATGCACACCAGAAGAGCTTTTCTGAGTGCTTTGTGATTTTAAAAGCTCTTGCTAATGTTATCCTATGTGTGTGTGCTCACTGAGCGATGTGATTTTGTAAAAATCCTCCATAGCATTGCATTGTGTTAGCGAAGAGTTTTTCTCTAGCGTTTAAAAAGCTCTTGCAGTGTGCACCAGCCCTCAGTCCCGAAGGAACCTGGAGCCGCGCGGGATCCCTCAGGTAGGTTCCTGACAGACTGTGTGTGTGTGTGTCTGTGTGTGTGTCTGATGTCTCCCAAAAACCAAACCCTTCTCCATGATTTTCTGTTGGACATAATAAAATGGAATATGGCATGTTGTCCGGTTATTTACTTGAAACTAGTTAGATTTTATCAACTATTCATTAGCCTTACTTGATATTCCTATACTGAAAAAAGTGAACATCTGTCATTTTTACTAGGGGAAGGCAAAGAAAGTGTGGAAAAGGTGACATTTGAAGAATTGAGAAGAGATGTAGCCTTGTTTGCAGCCGCCATGAGGAAGATGGGTATTGAAACTGGAGACCGTGTTGTTGGTAAGGTCAATTTATATATCTATTTTTTTTTTTTTTCCATTTGCACCTGTCACTTCAGTGAAAGAATTAGGCATCCACAGATCTCTTCAGACAGCCACAAATGAATTGGGGATCCCTGTTCAGCCTTCACATAACTCTAATGTACTAGGTCATATTATCTAGACGTCAGCAAGATGCAATCCTGACATCATCAGCTAAATCGTATTGGCTTTAAAAAATAAATAAATAAAAAAAGTATAGGTCTAAGATTGGATAATGCATGCACTGTTTACCTACTACAAATTAGTCAGCCATTCCAATGCAGTACTTATCAAGTGAAACTGCGCTTAGTGTCCTATTTCGACCAGTCACTCCAGACAGCACGTTATAAAATGAGTATGAGTAAAAGAGTATGTTTCCCACAGTAAATCCAATCACAGTAAATCCAATCGCAATAGCAGCGCCAAGAGAGTCAAACCTTGTCAGATCCAGACCTTAAATATAAACAGACAGAGGGGATACTCCACGTACTGATATCCACAGCCACACCATATTAGATAATTAGATATACCAAATACTTTGTAGAGCAAGTAATGATTTTATCTTAAACTGCTGCTTTGTTGCAGATGACTCAAAATGGTATTTCACACGTTTGTTATCAGGGTTTAATCTGCATCCTTGGCATTTACCACATGAGTAGAACCCTGGTTTCTGCCGTAGATTATCTCGCTGTATTCGTGGTGGCTCCACAACTCGGGACTAGCTTGTCCCTCAGGTTAGGTGCCCTTCTATATATAAACGAGGGCTTATCAGGTATTGCCCTGGATAACATCTGGTCACACATAAGTACCTCCCCAATGTCTTCTAAAGATCTTTTTTACCTCTTTATATTGTAAACTGTATTCACATATAAAGGCAGTGCGCAGACGCTGCTGAGCAAGGAGATGAGCCGGGCATGCGCAGGAGGCGACCGGAGCTGCAGATGACAGTAACTATGATGCGCTGTTTTACAAGTTTCTTTTATGTACGTGGATTTTAACTGGGGCCATTGGGCGCTCTATTAAACTTCCACTATGAGGAGTTGTATCCCCTATATTTTTTAGACGCCAACTTATGGGGTATGATATGCTGTATGCAAAGACATTGATCAGGTGAGCAGGGGAAAACTGTGGGGGGGGGGGGGAAATGTGTGTCATATCCCTTTTCTATTGATGGCAGCCTATTCACCTCCAAACCCTTTTTTAAGCACACGGGTGTTGTGATAAGGCGTTACTTGCTATGAGGATCACCTCTATCTGTATGTTTATATTTAAGGTCTGGATCTGACAAGGTTGGACTCTGTTGGCGCTGCTATTGCGATTGGATTTCAATGCAGTAGCGCTCGTTGCTCCAGAAATTGATCACGTTCGTACTGCCGCAATCCTTTTGCCAAACACACCTAAATCAAAGCAGAACGTAAACAATACAAAGGGTCAGCGCTCAAAACACAGTCTGTGTAATAAAGTTCTTCATAATACTCCACACAAAGGCAGCAGATGTCAACAGGGCACTTGATGCCCACCCCCCAACATAGAGAGACTCACCGGAAGATGCGGCCAAGATGGGCCCGACTGCGCTTTAGGGGTATTGGCCACCCCTCAGCCTCCAAGGCAATCTCCACACTTCACCAGACTCAGCTCTCCGTGTTCTCAGGGGATAATCTTTGCTGTAACCTGTGTTTATCCCATGATGTCACGTCACTTCAGGTACACTTTACGTTCCCCCTTCTGTTGCGTATCAGTAATAAGAAATTAGATGCGCTGCAGTGCCATGCTGGAGATGCTGCTGAGTGCACTGCTGACTTACTGACAGTAAGTCAGCAGTGCACTCAGCAGCATCTCCAGCATGGC
The DNA here is from genome assembly GCF_040937935.1 of Hyperolius riggenbachi. Lineage (NCBI taxonomy): Eukaryota > Metazoa > Chordata > Amphibia > Anura > Hyperoliidae > Hyperolius > Hyperolius riggenbachi. Next base: position 511,973,861 of record NC_090646.1, on the reverse strand, counting down.
ACTGCAGCGCATCTAATTTCTTATTACTGATACTGGAGATTGCCTTGGAGGCTGAGGGGTGGCCAATACCCCTAAAGCGCAGTCGGGCCCATCTTGGCCGCATCTTCCGGTGAGTCTCTCTATGTTGGGGGGTGGGCATCAAGTGCCCTGTTGACATCTGCTGCCTTTGTGTGGAGTACTATGAAGAACTTTATTACACAGACTGTGTTTTGAGCGCTGACCCTTTGTATTGTTTACTTTTTCCTAGCTACGCACAAATAGCCAGGGAGCGCTCCATCATTGAACTGGTGTTTTTCAGCCTGTGTATTATATCTTTTGTACTGCGAGCGCTTGTATACAATTTTCTTGCATAAATCAAAGCAGAGACAAACAGCATATTAAAATACAGACGTAGCTTTAAATGCAACCCAAGCACACGTGTTTACACTGCATGCAGGCTTCAGAATGTAAGCAGCAGGGCTGTGGAGTCCAAGTCAAGGTGTCGGAGCCATTTTGGGTACCTGGAGTCGGTGGTTTCTTAAACTGAGGAGTCAGAGTTGGAGTCAGATGATTTTTGTACCGACTCTACAGCCCTGGTAAGCAGGACCGACAGGATCCACCACCGGGGATTGGGGTCAACCCCCTTCTTATCCCTACTCCTCAGATCACTTGTTTACACCAAGCTTTCCTAATTAGTATCACTCCCTTTGAGGCCTGGTGCACACCAGGGGAGTTTTTCTGAGCGTTTTGAGTTTTTAACCTTCCTGGCGGTAACCCCGAACGTAAGCCGCGCAGGAGGTTTTCTCCGGCCCTGCTCGGCCGATTTTCTTAATTTTTTTTTGCTGGACGCAGTTTGCACTTTGCTAGCTGCGCCAGCACACCGATCGCCGCCGCCCCGCGCCCGACCACCGCTATCCGTCGCGGCGCGCAGCCCCCCCAGACCACGTGCGCTGCCTGGCCAATCAGTGCCAGGCAGCGCCGAGGGGTGGATCGGGACTCCCAATGCCATCGGTGACGTCATCCCGCCCCGTCGCCATGGTGACGGGGGAAGCCCTCCAGGAAATCCCGTTCTTTGAACGGGATTTCCTGATCGGAGATCGCCGAAGGCGATCGAAGCGGGCGGATGCCGCTGAGCAGCGGCTATTATATAGCGAGCCCTACATGATTTAAAAAAAAAAAAAAAAAAACCTGCTGCGCTGCCTCCTGGCGGAATTTTTCATACCACCAGGAGGGTTAAATCTGCTGCTAATGTTATCCTATGTGTCTCTGCACACTGGAGCAATGAGGTTTTGTAAAAAACCCCATAGCATTACATTGGGAAGAGCTTCTAGAGGTTTCAAAAGCTCTTCCCAATGTAATGCTATGGGGTTTTCTACAAAACCTCATTGCTCCAGTGTGCACAGACACATATGATAACATTAGCAGCAGATTTAAAAACTCAAAACGCTCAGAAAAACTCCTCTGGTGTGCACCAGGCTTAAGTTAGTGTTCCCCAACCCTGTCCTCAAGGCCCACCAACAGTGCATGTTTTGTGGAAATCCACAGAGGTAGTTGATCAGCTCTGCTGAGACACTAATTACCTTACCTATGTATGTTTGTGGTTTCCTGAAAAACGGTTCTGTTGGTGGGCCTTGAGGACAGGATTGGGGAACTCTACTTTAAGCCATCCACGCTCCTCAAATAAAACAGCCTCAAATAATACATGTGTATTGCTTTAAAGGAAATAAATATGGCAATCTCCGCATCGCTCTCGCTCCAGTTGTCTTATAAAGGGAGTGCCAGCAATTAGGAAAGCTAGATGTAAAGAAGTGATCTGGTGAGCAGGGTTAAGAAGGGGGGTTGTGACCCGATCTCTGGTGGCAAATTCCTGCTTATGATCTGAAACCTGCATGCAGTGCAAAAACGTGTGCTTGGGGTGCATTTCAAGCTACGTTTGCACTATGGATATGCATTTGATTTAAGGTATGTTTGGCAAGAAGAGGATTGCGTCGTTAGGAATGTGATCAATTTCTGGAGCCACGAGCACTAACGGGATTGGATGGTATTTAGACTCAGGTAGTCTTCTACATCAGTGCTCCGCCATATAAAGAGTAAAGGGGCCATTACACTCAGCCGATTTTCTGGCCGACCGATCAATCAAAATCGATTGATTGGTTGCAAATCGGTTGGCCAATCGGCCGATTTCGATGGATTTCCATCGAACTGGCAGGATGGAAAATCTAGGTCAATCTGATGAGATTGCTTCTCATTTTGCATTGGCCCTAATGGAAATCTGATGGCAAAAAAATGCCATCAGATCGAATTTCAATAGATTTCAAACTGAAATCTATTGGAATTCTATCCTAGTAAAAAATGTTCAAAAAGCACATCAGATCATTAGATGGATTTCTTATCTATCTGCTGCTAATCTGACGAGTGTATGGGCGCCTTAACCGTCCTGAACTACGACTCTGATTGCAGCTACAGGTAAGTGTAATTTACAGATTACTCATACTGGCCTCAGTAAACAGACAGATTTTTTTTTTTTTTTGTAAAAAAAAAAACAACATAATTTGTTGTGTGCAGTATTCTTTTGTTTTCTCCCTACATACCAACATGATGGTTATGCCTCTCCTACAAGGCATCTATAGTATCCTGTTCCACCCCCTCCCACGGCACACTGCCACTGTGCCAGTTTTTTTTTTTTTTTTCTTCTGCTCCATGACTTCTGAGTCTCCTCTATTTACAATCTCTTGACACTGAATCTCCAGTATAAACTAAAGGAAGCCAGAAGGTAATCTCCTGACAAAAGATTAGCAGACCTGTCCAGCCAGACCTGTAATTCATGCAGCCTGGCCATTGGCAAATGCAGACCAGGTGACCGCTGTAGGCAAAGCAGCCTGGGAGCTTTCAGAATTCTCTGAACCCTTCACTCATATTTTTGTTTCTTTGTGTCCATTTTCTAGCTCCAAAGGGTTAAAAAAAAGTGTCAGGTTGACCAAACACACTATTTGGATTTAATAATAAATAATGGGTTTTCTTTCCATTTGTTGCAAAATTGATGGTAAGCAGCACAGTATCTAATAAAAGATACTGTGCTTACAATTGCTTTGGCCATAAAGATCCATTTTAAACACTGGCATAGATATGGACCTTGAGGGCTGGAGTTATAAATCTCTGATCTATTGGCAATTTTTAATCTGCTGGATCTCTATGGAGACATTGCTTGTTTACTTGCAGGGCGGAATAGTATGAATTTCCTGCCAGTATCATACTTTAAGATAAAATCTGATTGGTTGTCTGGTTTAAAAAATCACATGTGTTGTTGAGTAAGTTGCCTAACTAGCTGAGAGCACAGCAAGGACTTGTTTGCTCCATGTGCTATGCCATCCATACTATGCACATGAAACCTACAAGGTCACTGAATAGGCAACAGACAGCTTTATTTAACTTTCACTTGAAAACACTTTGCTGTTGTACAGTGGATTACATTAGAATAGTATCCATTTTTGCACTGCAGTGTATATCAATGCACTACATTCACCTTACGGTATATCGTACAGCAGGGGTCCCCAACCTTTTTGGACCCGAGGCCCACTTTGACATAAGACATTCTTTCCGAGGCCCGGCAGACCGGGATGGGGAGAAATCAAGCACATAACACGACAAAGTGTATATATAATATATATATTTTTTCAAACAATTCTTTCTTTAAACATACACACCAAATAAGCCCTTATGAAAAACAGCTTCTCAGCAACATAAACAAGGGAAAAGAGCACATATAAAAATTACAGCAGATCCATATCTCCAAATCAGACATTGCAACTAACACCGTCATAGTGTGATGAGTACAGCTAAAATACTAAAGCCTGATTGACTGAAGCCACTTTACCTCCCGGTTTCCCCTCCCACACCTCTGTTCCTCTCTGACTGGCCAATATTTCTCATGCTGAGACACTCATGCTGAGTGCACTTTCTTCTGCAGAGCTGGCTGGGAGTGTCTGAAGACTGGGAGGAGGGAGGGCAATGATACACAGACAGAGTAAGGGAGGAAATGATGTCAGGAGTGGCTTCAAGATAGACACAGTCAAACTGGAAAATCCTAACATGGATTTTCTCTTTTTTACTATAGAAAAGGAAGTCAATAGACCTGGTCATTTTGTTTCCTAAGTTTAACAACACCTTCTGTTGATAGAATCTGGAGATTAAATTTTGTTGAGACTAAGTCAGCTGTACTGTACTAAGTGCTGAAAGCAAGTAAGCCCTAGTTTGGCCATCTCAAGTGATGCTATAGCCAGGAGAAAACTCATTTGTAAGTACTGCCAGAAAGGAAGTGCAACCAACAAATCAGCAGTCAGCTCAGCCAGTGAAATAGCATTCCCATCAGGCCATAAATATGAAGTAACAGTTGTTTGAGGTTTGTAAGTCTTGGGAGAAAGTTTGAACTATGCCCAGGCACAAATCTTTTCTGAAAGCTTAAAGAAGAACTGTAGTGAGAGGTATATGAAGGCTGCCATATTTATTTCCTTTTAAGCAATACCAGTTGCCTGGCTGTCCTGCTGATCTATTTGGCTGAAGTAGTGGCTGAATCACACCAGAAACATGCATGCAGCTAATCTTGTCAGATCTGCCAATAATGTCAGAAACACCTGATCTGCTGCATGCTTGTTCAGGGTCTATGGCTGAAAGTATTAGAGGCAGAGGATCAGCAGGATAGCCAGGTAACTGGTATAGCTTATGGAAATAAATATGGCATCCTCCATACACTTCTCTCTACAGTTCTCCTTTAAGGAAGTCAATAGACCTGGTCATTTCGTTTCCCGGTAGCGCCTTCAAAGCCCACAATAGTAGCCCATATCAGAGGGTGAGAGGATATGAAAAGGGGCCAAGCTTGTTCTATCACCCCGATTCCACGGTAACCAAGCTACATCCACTCAATAAAACTGCCTTTCCAAAATTGTACCCAATCTTTATCAGAACCATTACAGGGCCAATCTACCAGTCTACTGCTAACTGCTAACCACCCATCTGCACCTTGGACTTCAAGAGTGCATCCTAATTTAGCTTAAAGATATTCTTGAACTCAGAAGGTATCTCTATCCCCAAATAGAATATTATATTAACAATAACAACAATAACAATAACAATAATATTTATATAGCGCTTTTCTCCCTGGGGACTCAAAGCGCTGTGACCCTGCATTATGCAGTCTCAAAGGCTAGGGAAAAGAGGTGAGTTTTTAGCCTTTTTTTAAAGCTGTCCAGAGAAGGAGCCTCTCGTACTGATTGTGGAAGTGAGTTCCATAGAGTAGGGGCTGCATAGGAAAAGGCCCGAGCACCAAATGTTAAGTGTATCCTGAGAATAACCAGCTTCATCTTGTTGGCAGAGCGGAGGGTGCGTGGAGGGGCATAAAGTTCCAATAGATCCGCTATGTATTTGGGTCCCATGTGGTGTAGAGCCTTGAATGTCAGCAGGCAGATCTTAAAATTGATTCTCCATTTTACTGGCAACCAGTGAAGAGTTTGCAGTACTGGGGTGATGTGTGAGCTGCGGGGGGCATTGGCTAGGAGTCTGGCTGCAGCATTCTGTACTAGCTGTAAGGGGCGCAGAACCTTATCTGTAGATCCGATTAACAGGGCATTGCAGTAGTCTAGGCGGGAGGATACAAATGCGTGAACCAGGGCAGGTAGGTCTTCAGCTGGGATAAGGTGTTTTATTTTCGCTATATTTCTTAGATGGAAGAAGGAAGACTTGACGACAGCTGATACCTGCTGTCTGAGTTTTAGATTTCCATCCAGGATCACCCCAAGGTTTCGCACAGAGTCTTTATACTGTACAGTATCTCCCCCAATTGCTAGTTTGAGGTGGTGAGCGTTTTGAACTTTATCCATCATGTGTGGACCACCTACCACCAACACCTCTGTTTTGTCAGAGTTCAGCCTCAGCCAGCTGGTGTTCATCCAATTTTGTAAATCCACTAGACACGCATTTATGGATGCTGATGGGTCTTGGGTGCCAGGCTTGAAGGACAGATACAGTTGTGTGTCATCTGCATAATATGCACTGTAATATTATAACATTATAACACAAAAGCAAATAAATTGTAATACAACACATAATTGTGCAACGTGTATTAGGGACTTATCCCAAATATGAAACCTCTATTTGGGATAAGTCCCTAATACACTTTGTGTTAAGACAAATATAGAAGGAATGTATTTTGTTCAATCATGGGATTTAACCTTCCCCAGCAATCCACAGAAACCACATCTCTCTCTCCCAACCCCTAATCATAATTATGTGTAGTTTTTGATCCACCTCTTGCATAATACATTATTATTCATTAGGGCCTAATGAATAATAATGTATTTTGTTCAGTCATGGATACCTTTCAAAAAACAAGCCAGCAAGAGGTGGATCAAAAACTGCACATAATTATGATCACTGCAAAGTATTAAAATGCATGTAGAACAATCCCAGGCCTAGGGCCTGCCCTATGCAGCACAGAAGTATAGTGAGGATACATTCAATAGATAAGGTACTGAGGCTACATTCAAAGGAAAGGTGGAAAAATGCAGACTAAAGGCATATAGAAACTGACTTGTCAGCCAACTTACCCAGAAGACAATGTATCTGGAATACGGTCCGCAACGGCCACGCTATCTCCGTCTCACTGCCACGCTGTCTCACGCTGCCTCACACTGCCCGGGAAAAGCGCAGCTGCACAGGCTACACATGCTGACGCCACTCTCGAGACAATGGGATGGGCTGGGCGTGACTTCCGCGGCTGCGCTCTGCATCTGCCTCTGCTATGCGTACAGGCGGAGTTATAGCCGCGTGCACGCGGCTAATGAAGGAGGTGGGCGGGACGGTAGATTTACACAGGCACCAATAAAAAAATCATTGTGAGGCAGGGGATTTGCCGCGGCCCGGCGCTAAACGTCCCGCGGACCGGTATTGGGCCGCGGACCGGGGGTTGGGGACCCCTGTCGTACAGGACCAACTATTGCATTTTATGTTGTTAACCAGGTCTAAGTTCCTTAACTAGAGTTGATATGTTCAGACCTATCTACGTGTGTTGAAATGTGGGGAACACAGGTCAGTTTATCTGCACTTTCTGGGTCAACCATACAATGCAAAACAGAATTGGAGATCTTTTGGCAGGGGATCACTGTTGGGGATTGGCTAGCTTCGTGCAGTCATGTGATCAGGAGTAGCAAGCACCTGGATATTATGGGGGTCTTCAATAGAGCAAAAGAATAATACTGATGAGAGAACAGGCCACAGCGGCAGTGTGCTGTGGGAAGAAATGGAGCTCTGAGGACTAGGCCCTACAAAGGACATGCTGATCCATCCTGTGGGACTATGAGGAAGTGGTGATCCAAAAATACAGCTAACTCTAAAGCCTGGTACACACCTCCAATTTTGATTGCCCAATTTTACCACCTGTATGTAGAATTAGGGCCAACAGATTTTTGGATACTGTGAACAGATTGTGCAGGGAAGCTCTCATACTTCATGAAAGTAGTGATCGGCCAATCATTGGCCAATAGAAATGTGTGTGCCAGGCTTAAAGTGAATCTCCATCCTAATATGAAAAATCCTGCAGCCTTGCTGTAAGCAAAAGTTATATTTACTATTATTTGTGATGTCCCACAAAGCCATCCCGAAGACTCCGCATCTCTCCACTTCCGGCCTCAGGTGTGACGAGAGGCGGGGCCAAGCGCCAGAAGTGGAGTGATGCGGGGTCTTCGGGACGGCTTTGTGGGACAAGACACAGGGAAATATAACTTTTGCTTAAAGCAGCGCTGCAGGATTTTTCATATTAGGATGGAGATCCACTTTAACTTATGTTGCTTTTCTAAAACTTACTGTTTAATAAGACCAATGCAATTAGTTTACAGTAATTTGATTGTGCTGGCTACATTTCCCCAGAAAAAGTCAATAAGAATCCAAATATGGAGAGGTGGTGTGCATACAGTGGGTTGCAAAAGTATTTGGCCCCCTTGAAGTTTTCCACATTTTGTCACATTATTGCCACAAACATGCATCAATTTTATTGGAATTCCCTGTGAAAGACCAATACAAAGTGTACATGTGAGAAGTGGAACGGAAATCATACATGATTCCAAACATTTTTTACAAATCAATAACTGCAAAGTGGGGTGTGCGTAATTATTCAGCCCCCTGAGTCAATACTTTGTAGAACCACCTTTTGCTGCAATTACAGCTGCCAGTCTTTTAGGGTATGTCTATACCAGCTTTGCACATCTAGAGACTGAAATCCTTGCCCATTCTTCTTTGCAAAACAGCTCCAGCTCAGTCAGATTAGATGGACAGCATTTGTGAACAGCAGTTTTCAGATCTTGCCACAGATTCTCGATTGGATTTAGATCTGGACTTTGGGCCATTCTAACACATAGATATGTTTTGTTTTAAATCATTCCATTGTTGCCCTGGCTTTATGTTTAGGGTCATTGTCCTGCTGGAAGGTGAACCTCCGCCCCAGTCTCAAGTCTTTTGCAGACTCCAAGAAGTTTTCTTCCAAGTATGCCTGTATTTGGCTCCATCCATCTTCCCATCAACTCTGACCAGCTTCCCTGTCCCTGCTGAAGAGATGCACCTCCCAAGCATGATACTGCCACCACCATATTTGACAGTGGGGATGGTGTGTTCAGAGTGATGTGCAGTGCTAGTTTTCTGCCACACATAGCGTTTTTGCATTTTGGCCAAAAAGTTCCATTTTGGTCTCCTCTGACCAGAGCACTTTCTTCCACATGTTTGCTGTGTCCCCCACATGGCTTGTGGCAAACTGCAAACGGGACTTCTTATGCTTTCTGTTAAGAATGCCTTTTTTCTTGCCACTCTTCCATAAAGGCCAACTTTGTACAGTGCATGACTAATAGTTGTCCTATGGACAGAGTCTCCCACCTGAGCTGTAGATCTCTGCAGCTCGTCCAGAGTCACCATGGGCCTCTTGACTGTATTTCTGATCAGCACTCTCCTTGTTCGGCCTGTGAGTTTAGGTGGACAGCCTTGTCTTGGTAGGTGTACAGTTGTGCCATACTCCTTCCATTTCTGAATGATCGCTTGAACAGTGCTCCGTGGGATGTTCAAGGCTTTGGAAATCTTTTTGTAGCCTAAGCCTGCTTTAAATTTCTCAATAACTTTATCCCTGACCTGTCTTGTGTGTTCTTTGGACTTCACGGTGTTGTTGCTCCCAATATTCTTAGACAACCTCTGAGGCCCTCACAGAGCAGCTGTATTTGTACTGACATTAGATTACACACAGGTGCACTCTATTTAGTCATTAGCACTCATCAGGCAATGTCTATAGGCAACTGACTGCACTCAGATCAAAGGGGGCCGAATAATTATGCACACACCACTTTGCAGTTATTTATTTGTGAAAAAATGTTTGAAATTTTGTATGATTTTCATTCCACTTGGCACGTGTACACCACTTTGTATTGGTCTTTCATGTGGAATTCCAATAAAATTTGATTCATGTTTGTGGCAGTAATATGACAAAATGTGGAAAACTTCAAGGGGGGGCGAATACTTTTGCAACCCACTGTATCTGCTGAATTCTTCATGGGAGTGAATCTAGCAGGGATTAGGAACTTCATTGTTCTGCATATACTGTAACTAGGTGAGGTAATTGCACAGACATTATACGATTTAACCCCACTGGAGTGTTAGGTATTAATTCTCTAATGACGTATCTGTGACTTGCTACACCTGAATTATTAGCTTGGGGCAGACATTCTTGAATTGCATTGAAAATGTGTTGCAATTCACAGGGTATCAGTTGCAGCTTGTACGTACCATGCCAAGGTGTATCTGTTCAGTCTCCTTTTTATCGGTTTAGGCTATCTTCCAAACTGTATCCAGACCGTGGAAGCAATGCTGGCAGCTGCAAGTATTGGAGCAATATGGAGTGCTACTTCACCAGACTTTGGGGTTAATGTAAGTAATCAACATTTAGATATATATAGCCCAGTAAATTGTCTGAAAACGGACTTGAACTCAGAACTTCCTCTCTGCTGTAAACGATAAGCAACATCATAATAACCTTTAAAGAAAAACATTTCTTTGTTACAGCTTACTAAATTCCTGCAATAAATCTGCAGTGTGTCTACTTTCTGCTTTCATGAAAGCAGACAAAGGGTTAACATCTTGTGTTTACATATTAGCTGTGTCTGCTGAGGACAGCCAAATGTCTCTGCTGACACATCTGAGAGATCAAATTACACTTATGATTTATTATTCCGTGTTCTTTGTAAGTGTAAGGGCCCTTTTCCACCAGCGCTGGCTGAATCGCAAAAACGCAAACCGCTAGCGATTTTACAATCGCTACGGTTTGCTTTTTAACATAGGAATCGCGGTAGGTCATTTCCACTACCGCGATTCGTTTTTGCCGGGAACGCGAACGCGCGGCGGAGCGATATTTGCCGCGATTTTGCTATGCAGTGCATAGCATAGCAAAATCGCGAACGTCGGGGAATCGCCGGTAATTGCGATTCAGCAATCGCTAGCGTTCAGCGTGAACGCTAGCGATTGCTAGTGGAAAAGGGCCCTAACTGTCAGGCATAAAATCCAAAATCAATTCTTTATTTTTATCTGGTAAACAAGTAATAAGGATGCTAACCAGGCAATCCAAAACGTAAAAAATCGCTATTACTTTTCTTGTTAATAAATAATTCCCCAGTTCACCTGACTCTTATTTGGTACATTGCCGCACAAAGGAAGTTACAGGGCATGCTGGGTTGTCTTGTTTTTGCTTCTTTACGTTCCTCTCAGACTTAACTGACACAGCCTGATTGGCTGAAGCCCCTTTTCCTCCTGTTTTCCCCTCCCACACCTCTGTTCCTTTCTGGTTGGCCAATATTTCTCAAGCTGATACAATGCACTTTCTATTGCAGAGCTGGGTGAAAGTGCCTGAAGACTGGGAGGAGTCAGGGTAATGCATACACAATCAGGCAGAGGAGAGTAAGGGAAGAAATTACATCAGGATTGGCGTCAAGATAGACACCGTTAAAATGGAGAATCCTACGAAGGATTTTCTTTTTTCACTATAGAAAAAATCACTAAAATTAAAATGTGGACAGTGCAATACATATGTTATGTAAGTAGAGCAAGTATTTATCTACTTATATATGTGTGTTTTTTCTGATATAGTGTGGCTGACCGCTCCTCTTTAAACACAAAGACCAACATTAAACTCTGTATAAACCACTTCATGTGCTGCTCCACTGAAATAGATAAATACCAGTGAGAATTACCTTGCGTACTCCTGATCATGGCTGAAATAAACAAACAAATTGAAGAACAGTCCGCATCTATAATCTAAAAACCGGAAGTAATAACGTCCAGTAGCTCAACGAATAAAGGACCACTATCGCAAAAAAAATGTAACATTTAAAACGCGTAAACACTTATTATTATTATTATTATTATTATTGATTTATAAAGCGCCAACATATTCCGTGGCGCTGTACAAAGTAAGAAACAAACATGGGTACATAATAATACAGACAATGGTGTACACCAAAATACAAGATACATAATTAGTGACAAAATACAAAGAATGATACAAAAACAAATTACAGAATTGGTAATGACAGTGATAAAATTAACATGATGAATAAAATGTATAATGGTTACCAAGACACAAAAGGGGGAGAGAACCCTGCCCTTGCGAGCTTACAATCTAAAGGGAATGGGGGGGGGGGAGGCAGGAGGAGGGGTGGTATGCAGCAAATATATAGAGGCTGTGTGTATTAGGATACCTAGTAGGAGTGCAATTTGGTCTTGGGACAAAGGGAAGTGGCCTAAGGTAGAGCATATGCTTGTCGGAACAAGTGTGTTTTTAGAGAGCGTTTAAAGGCAACAAAGGTTGGCGAGTGACGGATGTGTTGTGGAAGGGCATTCCAGAGGAGGGGTGAAGCGCATGCAAAGTCTTGTAAAGGGGAATGTGTGGATTTGATTCTAGAGGAGGACAACAGAAGATCATGTGCCGATCTGAGATTGCAATTGGGTTTGTTTCTGGAAATTAGTAAGGATATATACCGGGGAGAGAGATTGTGGAGCGCTTTGTAGGTTAGGGTTAGGAGTTTGAACTGAATCCTCTGGTTAATTGGCAGCCAGTGAAGAGCTTGACAAAGAGGGTTGGCAGAGGAAGATCGAGAAGAAAGATGAATGAGACGAGCAGCTGAGTTCAGTACCGACTGGAGCGGGGCCAGTCTGTTAGAAGGTAGTCCACAGAGTAGTATGTTGCAGTAGTCCAGACGAGAAATTATAAGAGCATGTATTAACATTTTAGTTGTGTCTTGAGTGAGAAAAGGACGGATTCAAGATATGTTTTTGAGTTGGAGATGGCAGGAGCTGGTTATGGAGTGAACATGAGGAATAAAAGAGAGAGGAGTCGAAATAAGAAGTACTTTTCTTCCAGGGAGGAATGAGCCATAAATTACTTTTTTCCTATGTTGCTGTCACTTACAGTAGGTAGTAAAAATCTGGCAGAACCGACAGGTTTTGGACTAATCCATCTTTTCATGGGGGATTCTCAGCATGGCCTTAGTATGAATCCCTACTAAGGGTTTATACAAAGATGTTGGCCAGCCTCCCTGCTCACTGATAACTTTTATGGAAATTGGACAGAGCAACTGCCATTCACCTAGTGCTTTTAAAAATAAAGGAAACAGTTTGAATCCCCCATGAGGACATGGGCTAGCCCAAAACCTGTCAGTTCTGTCAGATCTCTACTACCTACTATAAATGACAGCAACATAGAAGAAAATTAATTTCTAGCTAATTTGCTTTGGATGAAACGTGCTTATTTGTATGTTTTTACATGTATTTAAAATTTTACGATTTTCACAAGATTAAGATTAAAAGTAGTGCATAGTCTTCCCCAAAATGTTTGAGAATGATTGGTATTTATCCTTTTGATGAGCAAATTTCCCAAAAAGTTTGATGGCCTATTGTTGCTAAAGATGGCAGCCTCCATCTCGCTCTCACTTCAGTTGTCCTTTAATAAGTGGACCTGTGCTTTGACATTCGGGGCCACTTTAAAATTCCTGCTGTGCTCTAGACTGCACGGACTGGGTGCTGAATATACAGTACTTCTGATTTCTTGAGCTGTATCTTGCCATGCCACGTTGCCACTCATATTGGCTGTTTTCCTGGTACAGTTCTTTCCCACAGATCTCCTCCTGTGTGCTGCCAATATTGTGTTTGCCCGGTACACTGAGATGTGACGGTATGATTACAGTAGGGACGTGAAGCCAAAGTCAGTAGATTGGAGTGACATGTAATTTGTTTGAACTGAAATTAACCAGATTGAGTAGAAAATACATTGATCAGGAAAAGTAACATTAAATGGAGTAACTTGAAAGTTCATTTTATCCTGAAGCCAGTGGGGTACAGAAGACCTTTGTATACGTGAAGTAGGACTGCAGACACCCATGTTGTATTCATTCTATGCAGAAAGTGTGATGACCTTCCATTTCTAAAAGACAAACTTTTCCTCAAATATCTGGTAACTTGCTTGAACCTGAGCTATGCAGGTTTAGCATGGGGGGAGGGGGGGGGGGGGGGGGGGGTTAGCTGTTGTATTGTATGTATCCATTGAACTGATTTTATCCATGAAGTGGTGCAAAACGTCATGTAATCAACATATTAAATTTTCAAGGCTTTATTCTGGTAACACAAATCTAAAAAGCTACTGCCTAACCTCTTTGGCAGTCTGATTTTTGTCATTAGTTTGTACTACTTTGACGTGCAAAAATAATAAAAGTAGCCAGAGAGGCCCCTAGTATAGGTAGGCAGAGAGTGCCATCCGCAGTATAGGTAGCCAGAGAGTTACCACCCTAGTACAGGTAGCCAGAAAGTTCCCCCTAGTATAGGTATTTAGACATTTCCCACGCACAGGTAGGCAGAGAGTGCCCCTTCTCTCTCTGTGCCAGAGAGCCCCCCTGCACTATAGGTAACCAGAGAGCGCCCCCTGCAGTATAGGTAGCCAGAGAGTGCATGACCAGTATAGGTAGCCAGACATTGCCCACCCACAGTATACATAGCCAGAGAGGCCTCCAGTATAGGTAATTGAGAGAGTGCCCCCTATGTATAGATTGCCAGAGAGTGCCTCCCCCCCCCCCCAGTATAGGTAGCCAGAGAGTGTCCCCCCCCCCCACTCCCCGAGTATAGGTAGCAACACAGTGCCCACCCCCAGTATATATAGCCAGAGAGTGCTCCCCTAGTATAGGTAGCTAGACATTGCCCATGCACAGTATATAAAGCCAGAGGGACCCCCAGTATACACTTACCTAAAGGATTATTAGGAACACCATATTAATACAGTGTTTGACCCCCTTTCGCCTTCAGAACTGCCTTCATTCTACATGGCATTGATTCAACAAGGTGCTGAAAGCATTCTTTAGAAATGTTGGCCCATATTGATAGGATAGCATCTTGCAGTTGATGGAGATTTGTGGGATGCACATCCAGGGCACAACGCTCCCGTTCTATCACATCCCAAAGATGCTCTATTGGTTTGAGATCTGGTGACTGTGGGGGCCATTTTAGTACTGTGAACTCATTGTCATGTTCAAGAAACCAATTTGAAATGATTCGAGCCGTGTGACATGGTGCATTATCCTGCTGGAAGTAGCCATCAGAGGATGGGTACATGGTGGTCATGAAGGGATGGACATGGTCAGAAACCATGCTCAGGCATTTAAACGATGCTCAGTTGGCACTAAGGGGCCTAAAGTTTGCCAAGAAAACATCCCCCACACCATTACACCACCACCAGCAGCCTGCACAGTGGTAACAAGGCATGATGGATCCATATTCTCATTCTGTTTACACCAAATTCTGACTCTATCGAGACTCATCAGACCAGGCAACATTTTTCCAGACTTCAACTGTCCAATTTTGGTGAGCTCGTGTAAATTGTAGCCTCTTTTTCCTATTTGTAGTGGAGATGAGTGGTACCCGGTGGGGTCTTCTGCTGTTGTAGCCCATCCGCCTTATGGTTGCGTGTGTTGTGGCTTCACAAATGCTTTGCTGCATACCTCGGTTATTTCAGTCAACGTTGCTCTTCTATCAGTCGGCCCATTCTCTTCTGACCTCTAGCATCAATAAGGCATTTTTTGCCCACAGGACTACCGCATACTGGATGTTTTTCCCTTTTCACACCACTCTTTGTAAACCCTAGAAATGGTTGTGCGTGAAAATCCCAGTAACTGAGCAGATTGTAAAATACTCAGACCAGCCCATCTGGCACCAACAACCATGCCACGCTCAAAATTGCTTAAACCACCTTTCTTTCCCATTCTGACATTCAGTTTGGAGTTTAGAAGATTGTCTTGACCAGGACCACACCCCTAAATGCAATGAAGCAACTGCCATGTGGTGATTGATTAGATATTTGCATTAATTGAGAAATTGAACAGGTGTTCCTAATAAGCCTTTAGGTGAGTGTAGGTAGCCAGTGTCCCCCCACCCCCCAGGATAGGTAGCCAGAGAGTGCCCCCTACCCCAGCATAGGTAGCCAGAGAGTGCCCCCCATGTTTAGGTAGCCAGAGAGTGCCCCCTCCCCCCGGAGTATAGGTAGCCAGAAAGTTCCTACCCCCAGTACCCCCAGTATAGGTAGCCAAAGAGTGCCCCCTCCCCCCGAGTATAGGTAGCCAGAGAGAGCCCCTCCCAGTATAGGTAGCCAAAGAGTTCCTACCCCCAGTATAGGTAGCTAGACAGTGCCAGTACTCCCAGTATATATAGCCAGGGGGCCACCAGTATAGTTAGCTGGAAAGGATGCCCCCATTCCCATGTGCAATGGAGACGGAGTGCTTAGGACAAGGGGATGAAAACAGGTCAGTTGAATCTGCTAGGTCCTGGAGAGGTGAGTTATTCACCCCTCTATTAATTACTCTGTACTCAGGCCTGTTTCTCCGAATGTGGCTCATGGTTACCGGTTTTGAAATGATTAACCCTGAGCCACACTTGGGAACACCACCGAGGAGGTTGAAGCTTATCTCCTGACACAGACCTACAAATACCATCTAAATGTTCAGTAATCTGAGTACTCAGGTTTTTGTGTGAAATAAAACCAATTTACTTTTTCTATTAAGTTTTGCTTCTGTTTAAAATACGGTGACTTTTCGACACTCTGCAAATGAAAAAACAGGCACAAAGTACTGTCAAAATAATATTTACTTGTTGCTGGTGGCTTAAAAGGCATTTTATTGATGGTGTGAAAATCACCTATGGGAAAACTTAGGGGGAAAAAGTGAATTGAATAAGGGCCCCTGTCTTTACAAAATGATCACAAGAGATGAGCGAGTTTCGGAAGCAGTTTCCTGGGTTCTGGCTGTGAAATGTCAGGAGAATGGGGCGCTACGGCAAGAGGTGTTCATACGAGCAAATGATCCCTCTCTGCCGCCACTTCCTCCTCAGACACAAGTGGGTACAGTTTCCCTCCCTGATAAGTCCATACTGTATGCAACTGGTGCTAGATTAGGTATAGGTAAGTCAATTGGAACCACAGCTTCCTCAACCTTCTGTTTGATCCTCAATCCTCTCCTGTTGGTGGCCTGCATATAAGTGTGAAAGGCCAGCACAGGGTCCAGCAGTAAGGTAGATAATTAGCTGGGCCACAGATATATAGATTTCCTCGCAGTTTTCTGAGATTTACTTAGATTTTTTTTGCATTCATAGCACCATGTTAGTAGCCCTAGATAGTTTTTGACATGTGATGTGAAGGAATAACATATCCTTTTCCTGTATCCAAAAAATAAATAAATCTGGGGTAGACAAACTAGTCATATCCTTTGTTTCCATAAAGTGGTTGGTAATATAGGTAACTCAAAAAATGAGCTCTGTAATTTTACACAGCCATAATGGAAGTATGCATATTGTAGCTCTTATATTATCAGTATTATCATTATATTATCAGTATTTGTAGATCAGTGTAGTGTCTTCATTATTAAGACTCTTATCCCCAATAAGTTGTCATCCAGGAGATGAAAATTTTAACATGCTAACCTCCCAGAAGATGAAGCTGTGATGGCAAATGAAAGCTATTGGCTGCTGGTCAGCTCATTGGCATATGATCAACTGCAGTAGCTGCTGCTTGGTTTGACAGATACTGACTTTCATTTGCTAACATTGCATCCAACTTTTGGGCCAGTGGAAATTTTACTTGTTAGTGGTCATCCAACACACACACACACACACACACACACACACACACACACACACACACACACACACACACACACACACACACACACACACACACACACACACACACACACACACACACACACACACACACACACACACACACACACACACACACACACACACACACACACACACACACACACACACACACACACACACACACACACACACATGCACCATAGCAAGAGCCAACTGCTTGGTATCTAAAAAAAACAATTGACTCCAGGACTAGCCCTGCACTCCTCTATCAAACCACACACTCGCTGTAAATGAGAAATGGCAGATATTTGGACAAAGCTGGAAATAATGTCCAAGAGCATGCCAGAATGGCACAACAGTCGCTGTCATGGTGCTACACAGAACTACAACTGGACAAGTGTAGATCTCCCAGGTGTGTAGATCTCACCACTCTTGCAGCCTGTCTGGTCTAGCTCAGGTGCAGAGATGCAGATAAGATGCTACTACTTCTGAAGCATGCATCTCCAGGACATCTGACACGTGGAGCTCTGCAGCAGCAGCCCAGAACCATGCTTCCTAGTGCACCATGTGGTCAAGCAGTCCTCATTGGAGCATTGAGTAAAAAGTTCTGGGGTAGTGAGCCCCTCAAGGTGCGATCTGGCCACCCGACAATCACTCGGCTGCTCCCATGTTAATCACTAGAGGAATATGTAAAAAAGAGAGGAGCGCTCTGAGATTTCAGAGCGCTCCTCTCTTTTTTACTCATTGGAGCATTGGTCATTCATGCCTTAACAATGTGGGAGAAGTGGAAAATCTTCTTGTCTATGTATAAGGGGCCTAATACTCCTGCATGAGTGTTTTGATTATCAACAGTGTTGCCTTCTCTGCAATATAACTTTAACTTTCTGCGTAAACCGTGCAACATGGTAGTGGACAATAAAATGTGAAAAACAGACAAAATGTCTCTCATTTATGATACCGAGACTTTAACTTGTTAAATATCAGCTTAAGGGCTGTCTTAGAAAAATTTAAATAGACGGGAATAGGAAATCTGTTTTGTTGTTTTCTACATCTGCCTTCCCGCATGTGACCACCAGAGAGCAGTAGAGCTTCATCAACCTCAAGCTAATTACTGGTACTGACAGTAAAAAATCTTTAGGAATTGCATTAGACTTGTACTTACAGGCAGGGACGTGAATGTGTTAACCATATTTTAAGGTTTTCATTTCTTTTGTAAATGTTCGCTTGTTCTGCACTTCTCACTTCATTAAAAATCAGTCCCTTCCCATAATTCTTCATTGCTGACCAGTCAGTTGTACAGGACTTGGGGTCATTGCACTAAATCATCTGCTCAAGCAAAATTACACAGTAATGCGCTATCACAGTAGCTGTTCTCTGACTCATTTCTGGGAGAATAATTCTGTGCTTTGTTGCCATCATCACATTTAATTTAACTATTGTCTTATCTGTCTTTTCACTGTATTATGTTCAAGCCACTCAGCTGACGTAAAAACGTTTACATTAGTCACTTCCATTACATGCAGAAGTTTGAAGAGAGATTCAAATTGCATAGATCTTGATACTAAATTAATGGGTTTGTCTGTAGCCAGTTCAAGACGATTGCAATGAAAATGGTCAGATAAGCAGTATCTCGCCGTGAAAAGATCTCAATAGGAGTAAAGCTCATGATTTCTCTTCTGTACTAATCAGCACACTTGTATGCTCAGCAATAGATTCATCCTCATAGCTTCTGTTTGGTGCTGTATAGTGCAAATGTTTGGTGCCCAGAACTTATAAAATGACTGCTTCCATTGAAAGCTTAAAGCGGGATTAAACACTGACATAATATTCAATAAAAACATTTTTTTTACTGACCATACTGTGGATCCTTGTAATCCATTGCAGTAAGCAGACCTCACTTCTGTGCAGTCCGTGATAATCCTGGGCAAGTCTGGTGCGTTCTATTCCCCCCCCCCCATATAGCCTGTGGGGAGCGCATCTGCCCCAGGCTACAACAGGACCACAGCAGGCTACAGCCCACATATCCAGCCGGCAATCGCCGCCGCTTGGTCCCCCTACACAGCTTGGTGGCTGGCAGAAACATGGGGCTCGCCATTGGGCTGCAAAAGACCAGTGGGAATCCGCAGCAACGGAGAATTCCCATTGGTTCATGGTGGACCATTGAAAATCCTCACTGGACACGTGCACAGCGATTGCTTCAAGCGGATGCAGAGCGGTCAGCACACAGCTGATGCAAAATGCACGGAGCGGTTAGCGTATGCACTTGTGTCCATTTTGCATCTGCTGAAGTGGGAACCCAGCCTTGCTCTGTGTAAATTACAGTTATAGGTGTGAGGACCCGAGGAAACCAGATGAAATGCCTTGAGGTTTTTTCAAAGGCAATATATAGTATTTAATTTTTGGTGAAGTTAAGTCTTAATTTTGTGTGCAGTAAACCAGAAACATCAGAACAAAAGTGGTCTGTGCACAGGAGAAAAACTAAGCAATGTCATTAACCCCTTTCCCAACTGCCTAATGCTGATAGGCATCGGGAAGGTTGCTCCCCCAGTACCGCCTAACGGTGATCGGTATCAAGTCCTGGGGGAGGAGATTAGAGGGGATTGTGCGCGCCGATGCACGCGCATCCCCGCTTGAGTGACTGCCAGTGGCAATCGCCGCTAGCAGACCGAAAAGAACAAACGGCCGTTTCTTTTTGTTGTACAGCGCTGTACTGGGGACAGCCCTGTCACTTGGCTGTCCCCTGGAGGGCAAACAAAAAGGAGCGCTCTCATAGACTGATGCCTATGAGAGACAATCCTGCTGATTGGCTGTCGGGGAGGATGAAAAAAATAATCGCTATTAATAAAAAAATAAATAAAAAAATTGATAAATACTGATAGCAGCAGCGATCAGAGCCCACCAACAGAAATCTCTGTTGGTGGGCAGAAAAGTGGGGCAGATGCAGTGCTAAGTTGTATGGCCCTGCAACGAACTGTTAAAGAGCTGCAGTGGCCTGAATTGTAAAAAAAATAGTCTGAGCATGAGAAGGGGAGGAGCCTATGGTCCAGAAGTGGTTAATGGAGTTTAATACAAACTGTGTGGCCTTACTAGTATGCCTGGATGATAACTAAAGTGTGTGGTCATCAAGGTATTTGCCATAGTTCAGCACAGAATTACCTAATCTAGGCAGGACTACAGTCTCTGATTGCTTGTGTTTCCTGACCGTTTCTGGGTGATTAATGAGCTTGTAGGCAACACAGGAAGCCATTTAGCAAAAACAAGTGGTGGTGCTATTTTTTGCCCCTTGCCACAGTGGCCCTCTTGATGTTAAATTAGAACTCAGCTAGGTCAAATCTAATATAGCTCTTTCTGCTGCAGCCTCTAGCTTTGTACTAAAAATACAGGAAATCCAGTTCTGCTATTAACCATTAATTAATCTGGATTACATATAGGGTTGCCAGGTCGGCTGATGGAGAAAACAGGACAGGGGGTGGAGTTAGGGGCGGAGTCAGAAGCGCACTTTTATGTAGAGTGGGGCTAAGCAATGGGCTTTTTAAAAAAAAAATGTATAGTATTTATATCGCACTGACATCTTCTGCAGCACATTACAGAGTACATAGCCATGTCACTAACTGTCCTCACCAGTAGTACTGGTCCAGTGCACATAAGAGACAGTTTTTCACCAGTAACTGCACATAAGAGACAGCTTTTCACCAGTAAATGCACATAATAAGAGACAGCTTTTCCCCAGTAAATGCACATAATAAGACACAGCTTTTCACCAGTAAATGCACATAAGAGACAGCTTTTCACCAGTAAATGCGGGCTATATGTGCCCGGAATAGGTAGCCAGGGGGTATATGTGCCCGGAATAGGTAGCCAGGGGGTATATGTGCCCGGAATAGGTAGCCAGGGGGTATATGTGCCCGGAATAGGTAGCCAGGGGGTATATGTGCCCGGAATAGGTAGCCAGGGGCTATATGTGCCCAGAATAGGTAGCCAGGGGCTATATGTGCCCAGAATAGGTAGCCAGGGGCTATATGTGCCCAGAATAGGTAGCCAGGGGGTATATGTGCCCGGAATAGGTAGCCAGGGGCTATATGTGCCCAGAATAGGTAGCCAGGGGGTATATGTGCCCGGAATAGGTAGCCAGGGGCTATATGTGCCCAGAATAGGTAGCCAGGGGCGGGGGGAAGGGGGGCAATCTCCCCCCCCCTTCTTCCCTCACCTTAGGGTGCTGTCTCTCTCCCCCGCTGTCTCCTCCAATATTGATGTGCAGGCTGGCGGGTGGCTGCGGGCGGAACTTACCTCTGTGTCGCAGGCGCCGGAAGTTCGGGTCCCGCAGCCGCTGAGTTTCGACTCAAAAAAGATCCGGATCAAAGATCCGAATCATTCATGAGCCGGACAACACTATTCAGACTGATAGTGTTGTCCGGCTCATGAATGAGATTCTCAGCGGCTGCGGGACCCGAACTTCCGGCGCTGGAGCGACACAGAGGTAAGTTCCGCCTGCAGCCACTCGCCAGCCCTGCACATCATATTGGAGGAGACAGCGGGGGAGAGAGAGCACCCTAAGGTGAGGGAAGGGGGGGGGGAGATTGCCCCCCTTCTCCACCGCTGCTCCCAGCTCTCTCTGCTGCGCTGTTCTCCTCCTGCGCTGCGGGGGGGCTCTAAAACCGGACAACTTAATTGTCCGGTTTAGCATGTTTTTTTACACTGGACACAGCGCACAAAAACCGGACTGTCCGGTGTAAAACCGGACACCTGGCAACCCTAAATTTACATAGCCAAGGTTTCTAGATGGAATTTTGTTCTGTGTTTTTGTCTTTTGGTTAAGATGCCTGCGGAACACTCACAAAACCACACTGCTCCTGCAGCTGCATATCATGCTATTTGTAGGCAGGCACAGAATGTAGTGTTTTTTTGATGGAACTAATGCATCTTGCTGGGAAATAAGAACTTTGATGTTTACAGATTATCTGTGTGACAGTTGAATAATATATTCTGTTTAATCTTTTCTTTTCATATCCTATATTATGTTGCTTTGGAATGTGCTAAAGTAGAACTCTGGTTGGTAATTTTTTTGTTTTCTGTAGCAGGAGATGCAGACAGCCATACTTCTACTTTAGCTCTATATAGATACAGTGGGATGCAAAAGTTTGGGCAACCTTGTTAATCGTCATGATTTTCCTGTATAAATCGTTGGTTGTTACGATAAAAAATGTCAGTTAAATATATCATATAGGAGGCACACACAGATATATTTGAGAAGGGAAATGAAGTTTATTGGATTTACAGAAAGTGCGGAATAATTGTTTAAATAAAATTAGACAGGCGCATAAATTTAGGCACTTGTCATTTTTCCAAGAAAAATCTCTGATGGACAGAAGCGATGAATGGTTAGAGCAGTCAGAGTCAACACACAGACCAGCACCAAAGACCTACAACATCATCTTGCTGCAGATGGAGTCACTGTGCATTGTTAAACCATTCGGCGCACTTTACACAAGGAGATGCTGTATGCAAGAGTACATTTGGACAAGCCAGCTTCATTTTGGAATAAAGTGCTGTGGACTGATGAAACTAAAATTGAGTTATTTGGGCATAACAAGGGATGTTATGCATGGAGGAAAACAGCACAGAATTCCAAGAAAAACACCTGCTACCTACAGTAAAATATGTTCGTGGTTCCATCATCCTGTGGAGCTGTGTGGCCAGTGCAAGGACTGGGAATCTTGTCAGAGTTGAGGGACGCATGGATTCAGTCAGTAATCTGTGACAAAGCTGAAGCTGCGCCGGGGCTGGATCTTTCAACAAGACAACAGCCCTAAATACTGCTAAAAATCCACTAAGGCATTTATGCAGAGGAACAAGTACAATGTTCTGGAATGGCCATCTCAGTCCCCAGACGTGAGTATAATAGAAAATCTGTGGTGTGAGTTAAAGGGAGCTGTCCATGCTCGGAAGCCATCAAACTTGAATGAGCTAGAGATGTTTTGTAAAGAGGAATGGTCCAAAATAACTTCAACCTGAATCCAGACTCTCATTGGAACTTACAGGAAGTGTTTAGAGGCTGTAATTTCTGCAAAAGGAGGATCCACTAAATATTGATTTCATTTCTTTTTTTGTGGTGCCCAAATGTATGCACCTGCCTAATTTAGTTTAAACCATTATTGCACACTTTCTGTAAATCCAATAAACTTCATTTCACTTCTCAAATATCACTGTGTGTCTCCTATCCTCTATAATAAAACCCCTGTGTCCCTGCGTCACGCTGTCCCTGTGTAGCTTTGTCCATGCTTTCTGCTACTGCGCATGTGCGCAGCACGGACCCAGCCTCACAGAGACAGGGGGACGGGGCCAGGGAGACGAGTGGGCGGCATGTGAGCGGGCAGCCAGGTGTGCGACGGGCGGCCCGGTGTGTGGCAGGTGCGTGCGTGGCGGGTACCGGGCACATGGCGAAACACACAGACCTAGAGCCAATTTTAAACGGGCTTAGGTCCGCTAGTATGGTATACTTAACTGACATTTTTTTTTTTTTAACAAAACTTTATTAAACTTTTCACAATTAACATTAGCAACGTTTCATTCCCTCCATGAGGCATTGAGCTTAACGATTTTAGCATACAGGAAGTAACTTTTACAAACCAAATTATATAAGCATAAAAGATCCAATGGGAAATTCCCCCTGTAGTGCCGTGGTGGAGCAGTTATTTGGAACGTCCTTTCTCTCCTCACCCCCCCCCCCCCCATTTCTCCCTCCCCCCTCCCTCCACCCTTCCCTGTCACTCCAGACCATACACTTCAAAAAGACCTTAGGAAATGTCTAGTTTTCCAAGCGTGCCCAGCAAATGTTCTGTCAGGTACCATTTTGTGTACTTGAAGTGTTCCATCAAGTCTCTTATTTCCTGTTGTGTGTAAATCCTTTCAATAAAGAGTTTCCATTTTTTAAAGAATGTCTTTGTTTTCTTGTCCTTGTGGTTTAATGTGTCCATTTTATCCAATTGGTGGAGGTGCATGAGTTCCTCTTTAACATCCCACAATGTGGGAGGACTTGTATAGATCCACTTGTTGAAGATCACCTTTCGAGCTGTGATTAGGATCAGATGAGCTAGTTTACTCAAGACTTTAGTGATGGCCTGTGGATTGCCTTCTGACTCTGTGTGTGATTCTTCAAAGTTAAACAACATTAACAGAGGGCTCAGTTCCAATTGGATTTTACACATTTGTTTAGTATATTGCGTCACTTTTTTCCAAAAATCTACCACAATTGGACAGCTCCACACACAATGGTATAAATCTGCATCCGCTTGATTACACTTAGGACATTTAGCTGTGTAATACGCTGGTGGATTTTTATATTTAATATTGAAGGCATACTTCGCCTTATGGATAAATTTTAAATGGGACTCTCGCCAGTTTTCCCCCACTATCAATTTATGGATCACCCCATATCCCTCAAGAATTTTTTGTGGAAGGTCATCGCTTGGTATATGCTTAGACCAGCTGGCTAGATTGTTTGCTGCTTTTTTGGCAACTGTTAGTTGCTGGAGGTCCGTCTGGATCGCAGACAGTGATATTTTAGGAATATGCGGGGCTAGGAATTCATCCAATTTATTTAATGTGGTTGTTTTTTTAAATTGGTTTCCCTTGCTTTCTAGAAATGATCTCAATTGGCCATAATAAAGAAAATGGTGGCGCGGAATGCCATATTTTGACCTGATACCTATAAAGGATAGTAATTTGCCTGCATTCAGATCTAATAATTGCCCCAACCGGTGAATTCCTTTGTCCTGCCATTCATAAAAACCTCCATGGGCAAGACTTGCCGGGAACTCCGGCAAGCCTCGTAGGGGCATATATTTAGAGACCAAGTAAGGCATGTTAAATATTTTGCACAGCTCCCTCCAAGTCACTATAGTATCATTCAAGATTTTGCTACTTCTAAATTTTGGTGGTAAATGCTTATATGATGTATGTAGCAAACCAGAGAGGGACCATGGTTCGGCATATGAGGACTCTAGGTCATAATTTGAGTAAATGCTCGAGCCATTAATCCAATCCCTTACATGGCGGGTTAGACAAGCTATATTGTATCTTCTTATATCAGGTATAGCTAGGCCCCCCCAAATTTTAGGGAGTTGTAGCTTGGAGAGAGCTATTCTTGCCTTCCCTTTCTTCCACAGGAAGCGTGTAAATGCACTGTATAAATCTTTGACATCTGAATGCCTCATCAGCAATGGTATTGTCTGTAGAGGGTAAAGCAATCTGCCAAAAGACACCGATTTGATTAATGAAGCCCGTCCCATCAAATTAATGGGCAGGTTTTCCCAATTAGCTAGTTGGCGCTTAATATCCAGTATCAGGGGGTAATAATTTTTTGAGTACATAAGAGATGGGTCTCTAGGAAATTTGATTCCTAAATAAGTTACTTGTGAGCATATCTTCACTGGGAGGTGTGTCATATTTATCTTCGGGGCTGACTTTGACAAGTACATTAGTTTGCATTTAGATACATTGACTTTGAAGCCACTTAGTTTGCCTATTTCCTCGATTTTCCTGAGTACCTGTTCTAATTGTATCCTAGGATCCTGTAGGAATAGCAGAATATCGTCGGCAAACATGGCTTGAGACACCTTATGTCCCCCGATAGTGATTCCCGCCATGTTTGCCTCAAGAAATCGGGTCATAGGCTCCAAGGCTAGATTTAAAGAGCAGAGGTGACAAGGGGCACCCCTGTCTCGTGCCTTTCTCCAGCGTAAAAGGATCAGACAAGAAACCTGGGGTATAAATACGGGCATTGGGATTTATATGCATAGCTTTTATTAAATTTCGTATCGAGCCAGTAATTTTCATTTTATCCAGCCCGCCCTCGAGCCACTCCCAGGATACATTATCGAAGGCCTTTTCCGCGTCGATCATTAAAATGGCATAATTTTTGCATGTTTCGGGATAGGCCTT
Organism: Hyperolius riggenbachi; assembly: GCF_040937935.1. Classification (NCBI taxonomy): domain Eukaryota; kingdom Metazoa; phylum Chordata; class Amphibia; order Anura; family Hyperoliidae; genus Hyperolius; species Hyperolius riggenbachi. The sequence continues at coordinate 511,947,734 of NC_090646.1, read as the reverse complement.
AGCATAATCCTGAACCAGGAGTAGTTTCCTAACATTGGCCACTGCTGACCGATTTCTGACAAATCCCACTTGGTTTGGGCTAACAAGTTTAGGAAGAAGGTTGGCCAATCGGTCTGCCATTATTTTTGATAATATTTTTATATCCTGATTAATTAGGGATATCGGCCGATATGATCCTGGTAGTAGGGAATCCTTGCCAGCTTTGGGGAGAAGTTTAATATAAGCCGTGTTTGCCGACGTGGGGTACCTACCCTCCCTCAGAACTGTATTAAAAAGAGTCGTCAGATATGGCACCAGGTCCTGGCGTAACAGTTTGAAAAATTCCGAGGATAGTCCGTCTGGACCTGGCGCCTTACCATTAGCAAGATTCTTGATCGTGCTTTGGACTTCATTTTCGGTTATAGGGGAGTTTAGTTCCAAAAGGTCTTCCTCTGAAAGAGAGGGGAGAGACACTCTGTCCAGCCAACTCTGCACTTCGTCCCTAGTCCCTTTAGTGGTAGTATCAGCGTATAATTTTTTTATAAAACTCTTGGAATATGGTGTTAATGCTTTTCGGGTTATGTTCTACCTGACCTAGGGGCGATTGGAGGGAAGTGATTGCTGTGGCGTTAAAAGGGGGTTTTGACATGCGTGAAAGTAATGTACCTATTTTATTACCAAATTTGTAAAAATATAGATCTTTATAGGATTTTAGGTACATGTCCCGTGTCTTTAGATTTATTTCCGTGTCTCTTTTAACTCTTTGCCATTCTAGTCTTGTCTCAGGAGAGGGGTTATCTAGGAATTTCTTATGGGCCGCCCGTAGCGATTCTATTGATTTCGTGTACTGGTTATGTGCTGCTTTACGTTTGGCCGCTACATAGCTAATAATTCTTCCCCTTAATGTGGGTTTAGCTGCCTCCCAGAATAAGAAGATGTCTTTTATATGTGCCTGATTATCTTCCTTATACTCCCACCACCATTGCTGTAGCAGTTGTGCGAATCCTTCATCCTCATACAAATAGGACGGGAACCGCCATAATATGTCAGTTCCCTTAGGTACCGTAGGGGAGAAGGTCAGTTGTACTGGAGCATGGTCGGAAATTACTAGGTCTAAGATATCAATGGTTAGAGCCTGGGACATGGCCCGTTGGGATAGTAAAAAGTAGTCTAACCTTGACCATATGTCATGGGGGGGTGAATAAAAAGTAAACTCCTCACCATCTGGGTGTAATGACCTCCATCCGTCGCATAGGCTAGCCGTTTGGATATAATCCTGGAATAGGACAGATTTAGCTGTGGTTTGAGAGCTGGCTGTCCTTCTTTTGGACCTATCTTCCCCCAAGTTGGCCATGGCATTAAAGTCTCCCCCTTGAATAATTTTGCACGTGTCTGTAGAAAGGGTATTAGTCAAAAGATCTGCTAAAAAGGACTTATCCTCAACATTAGGCCCGTAGACACTCATGATCGACACCTCCTCACCCGCTAAACGAAGTTTAATCCTTACCCACCTCCCTTCTTTATCACATTGTTCTTCAATTACCTGACCCTGTATTTGTTTGTGTATTAATATAAGTACCCCCGCCTTTTTCCCCTGAGCTGGTGAACCATATACTTGTCCCACCCAGGATTTACGCATATAATTAAATTGGTCTCTTGTTAGATGGCATTCCTGTAGCAGTGCAATATCGGTTTTTACCTTCTTCAGATGTCTTAAGATAATAGATCGCTTACCCGGGGACCGAAGTCCCTTAACATTCCATGTTGTTATTCGTAATGCCATTTCCACGAAAATGTTGGATCTAATGACCACCAAGCGTCCACTGACAATTTGACCCGTCTGATCTGGAGTGGCTTAGCCAGGACCCTTCCCTCCCCTTTCCCCCCCTTGTGAATTCCCCAACTTAAAAACCGAACAAAAATTATTATCCAACATCTATAACCCCACATAATGTGACTTCACTTTTTTCCCGGATGACCTTCCTCCAACTCCAAAACCGGTCCCCCTCTCACTAATCTCAGGCTTCTTTTATGACATTTTTCTAGAGCATTAACTCAAACTTTAATACCATAGTATACCAGAATGCTATCATTGATAGAAAATAACATGTACTATGTCATTCTGGCACAAACCTTTCTCTAGTTATACAACAGCACCCCCTGCTGGCAGTCCCTCAAGCTTGAAGGTTAATAGAAAGAAAGTTAATCATTTGTGGCATTTTCAGACACTGAACGTAAAAAGGATAGAGCTTCATTAGCGGCTGTAAATATATGATCCTTGTCTTTGTCGTCCGTGATCCTCATTGTTGCTGGATATTGTAAAGCGAATTTCCAATTCATGCCTATACACATTTCACATGCAGACTTGAATAGCTGACGTTTTTTAGACACTTCCACCAAGTAATCATTAAACAAGAATACTTTTCGGCCTTGGTATTCCAGCGGATGTCCCAGGTCCCTGTAGGCTCTTAACAGGTCTGCTTTTTCAGCAAAGTCTAGATAGCAAGCGAGCACCAGTCTGGGGGGCTTTGTGTCCTGGTCAGAGCGGGGTGGCCCGACCCTATGGGCTCGTTCTACTTTCATGGGCCTTTTGAACCCCAGCATTTTGGGAATTGTTGTCATACATAGTTCTCGGAGAGCTGGAGCTGCTATATTTTCAGGGACCCCCACCACTCTGATATTATTTCTCCGTGACCTGTTTTCCAAGTCCTGTAACTTGTCTTTAATAGCCTTATTCTCCTCAAGCAGTTTCTTATGATCTGTGCTTTCTTTAGCCACTTCATCTTCTAAGGATTGGATCCTAAATTCAGCATGTGTCAGCCTCTGGGCATGTGCCTGGAGATTGCTATTAATGGCCTGGATGGACTTATCCAGAGTTGCCTGCAGCGTGGCCTGCAGCTCTGGGGCTAACTGTCTGGCCACCTCCGTTGCCAATAGTTTATAGTCTATGGCCAGTTTATCCCCCTCACCTGATTGCTGTGTGGAGAATTCGTCTTCCGACCCCCAATCTGCCGCCCGCTGAGAAGTGTCCTCTCCCTGTGGGGGCTGAGACTGTTCCATGTGCTGTGGAGAGGCCGCGGCGGCCATCTTGGTGTGCTCCGTGTCGGCCTTTCCTTTGCGCGGGACGGATCGTAGCAAATAGCGATCCATAAGCGGCGGTTTCCGTGCCTGAGTGCTCCGGTGTCCTCCCTCTATGTTGTGGCTGTGCAGGGGGTGCTTTTTCTGCTGTGCAGCCTAGCGGAGGGGGATCGGTACGCGGAGCTCCTCTTTCAGCCTGCCACCATCCGGGCGCCGGAACCGACATTTTTTATCGTAACAACCAACAATTTATACAGTGAAATCATGACGATTAACAAGGTTGCCCAAACTTTTGCATCCCACTGTATATAGCATGCAGTTCTTCCAACGATCTGACCTCTTCACTAATTCCTCAATGTCTGAGCATTGCAGATTGTAGCCTTGACGTCTGTAGGTCTGCTGTCTGATGTGCAAAAGGCAAATGGAGAGGACACTACTGAGTCTGAACTACAAGTTAAATCTAGCAACTACAATATCTGGATGTTTCTTAATTATCCTCTACTGGGGTGGTTCAGCCGTGGCCTACCTCTGTTCAGCAGTTGTTCCTCTGACTTTTCACAAATCTAGGCATGCATCTAGGTTGTGCCAGCTAGTACCTGCACACAGATCACTGGGTGTAATCAGTTTGTGTAACCTCAGTGCCTGCTGAAAGTGGCCACAGATGGCAGGAAAACTTTATTCCCCTATCTGTAAATTGTTCAATATCCTCTAGTGCTCTAACTGGTTTATAAAAACTCCTCCCCCATACCAATTATGTCAGCCACACCTCACAGCCTTGTGTCCAACCATTGTCTCCTCTCTCACTTTTGCCTAAAACCAGCTGTAAGGCCTGGTGCACACCAGAGGAGTTTTTCTGAGCGTTTTGAGTTTTTAAATCTGCTGCTAATGTTATCCTATGTGTCTGTGCACACTGGAGGAATGATGTTTTGTAAAAAACCCCATAGCATTACATTGGGAAGAGCTTTTTAAACCTCTAAAAGCTCTTCCCAATGTAATGCTATGGGTTTTTTTTTACAAAACCTCATTCCTCCAGTGTGCACAGACACATAGGATAACATTAGCAGCAGATTTAAAAACTCAAAACGCTCAGAAAAACTCTGGTGTGCACCAGGCCTATCTCCTTACTAGTGTCTGCAGTTTTGATGCCTTTTTTTTTTTTCTCTTCCACGCAAAGTGCTTTACAGTAAACGATTCTATCTAAGGGCCTATTTCCACTTATTATACAATGGCTCCACAACCAATGCATGCCAATGGAATAATTTTCCATTGACTGCGGTTGTGCCATTGCAATACGGTGCGTATTTCTGCAGCATGCATCTTATCCCCCACCAGCAGTGAGTGACAGCCGCATCCGGACTTCCGGAAGACACTTGTGGCGGTCTGCGATATGGAAAGCTGGATGCAGAAAGCATCCGGCTAGTGGAAGCAGAGCAGGATCATCCACTAGGTAACCTAGGCAGGTAATTGGGGCCTAGTGGGTGTCAGGGGGCCCACCTGTCACCTTCTTTGTCTTCTCTTCACTTCAGCTTACCAAAAGGGCCATAAGGGGGCCCAAAGCTATTTTGCAAACGACAGGTCGGTGGTTCACCTGATAAGACTGGATCCAGATCCAGTCTTATTAGGTGAACGACTGACCGTACACACGTCCGATTTGACGTCCAAACGACCCGTCGTTTGCAAAAATCTGACGTGTGTATGCACCTTAAAGGGGCCCATACACTAGTCGATTTCCGCCATTGATCGATTCTATAGAATCGATCAGAAGTCGATTCTTTTATATTCCCCATTCGATCGATTTGCGACCAATTTTGATCGATTTGATCTATCTGACGGGATGAAAGATCTAGGTCAATCTGCTGCTTAGTACAACATCCTTTTCCAGTTATACCAGTTTTTAAACGTGAAGCATAGCTTGACACAAGTGTCTTGCAGCGATCTATGGGTATCTTAGCCCATTCTTCATGGGCAAAAGCCTCCAGTTCAGTCACATTCTTAGGCTTGCGTGCTGCAACTGCTTTCTTTAAAGCTGGCCATACACTAGGCAGATTCCCACCAGATCGACAGCAGATTCGATCACTGGGATCGAATCTGCTGTCACATCATTCCTGCAACACGCCGAATTTCGATCCATTTCGTCCGATCGCTCCGTGCGGGAAATTACTGTCGATCGCCCGCGGGTAGGGAGCGTGTCGCTAGCGGCGTTCGAGTACCCGACGACCGACGCAATAGAGCCTGCATACATTACCTGCTCCGCCGGCACGACTGCCCCCGGTCACCGCTGCTCCGTCTCCACGCTGGTCTGGTCTCCGGGTCCAGCATGCTTCACTTCTTCTAGCCCGGCAGGAAGTTTAAACAGTAGAGGGCGCTCTACTGTTTAAACTTCCTGCCGGGCAGGAAGAAGTAAAGCCTGCCGGACCTGGAGACCAGAGTGGAGACGGAGCAGCGGTGACCAGGGGCAGTCGCGCCGGCGGAGCAGGTAATGTATGCGGCGGGGGAGCGGCAGCAGCAGCACCACCACCACCACAACAGATTGTGAACGGTTTCAGGCTGAAATCGGTTCACAATTTGTTTGCAGTAAAGGTAGCTATACGATCCCTCTCTGATCAGATTCGATCAGAGAGGGATCTATCTGTTGGTCGAATCTGATGGCAAATCGACCAGTGTATGGCTACCTTAAGTCCCACCAGAGGTTATCAATCAGATTTAAGTCTGGGGACTGCGATGGCCACTCCAAAATGTTGCAGCCTTTAATCTGCAACCATGCTCTAGTGGACTTGGAGGTATGCTTGGGATCATTGTCCTGTTGAAAGGTCCAGCGTCTCCCAAGCCTCAGGTTTGTGACGGACTACATCACATTTTCATCCAATATCTCCTGGTACTGAAGAGAATTCATGGTACCTTGCACACGCTAAAGCTTCCCTGTACCTGCAGAAGCAAAACTGCCCCAAACCATGATTGACCCCCCGCCATGCTTCACAGTAGGCAAGGTAGGCCTTGTTCTTCCTCCTCCTCCTTCCTGTTAGTAAATGGTTTCTGAGAGCAATAAAGATAAAAAGGGTCAATAGTTCATAGATTTGAGGATTCATAGAATGAAGGTGTTATTGAGCAGAGACAGTGAAGCGGTAAAAACTTAAAAACTAGATTAAAATATAAAAAAAAATTGGGGATATCTAAAAAAAAAAAAGTCATTTTTAGGAGGAGGATAGATGCAATTGTTTTTCTCATCCGCTTATTTTCACCTCGGATGTTCTTTAAAGAAAGGAAAAAAAACAAAACAAAGGTCATGTCTTGTTGCATAAGTCACTATTTTTATTCATGTGTTTTTTATTACTCTTATTTGTCTCTAGGGCGTCCTAGACAGATTTTCCCAAATCCAGCCTAAACTGATCTTCTCTGTGGAAGCAGTGGTTTATAATGGGAAGGAACATATTCATCTGGATAAACTGCACAGTGTAGTGAAAGGTACAGTGCTCTTGTCATCCATATTTCTGTATAATACTGTGTACTATAATAAAAAGAGCCATCATCAAGACACTACAACCAGTACTTGCTGTGCCTGATCACAATGATAACATCAGAGGCTCAGGCCGACTGGCACTGCTACCTGGTAAGACCAGTAAAATAAGCTGATCCGTCTGCTCTGTATATCCTTGTTCTTCATCCCACCTATGTGGTAGGCAGCCTGCACCACTTCTGAGCTCCTCACCTTCTTCCACCATTGTGACCAAGTTTCATCTTATGCTGTATAGATAATGGGGGGATAACAAGCTAGAGTGAGCTGTAACAGGAACGTTGCAACAATATCCCTGATCACCAACAATCAGCCAGCAAATATTCAGGGGGCACCTGTACCCCATTTGAAATGGTGCTCAAGACTATCATCAACAGTTGTTTTGGGCAACCTGATTTACATGCACAATCACGCGCACACTTCTAGGTCTTACATGCTAAGGAATCTGTTTCTGTGGTTTTGTTGTCATAATGCAGAGATGTCAGTAGTAAAAGCCCTTCACCAGAAGCACAGCAGACTGCTTCAATGAGAGCTTTCCCTGACCAGCTCAGCAGCAGCCTGACTCTCATATGATGCACCGCATTCTAATGGAAGCGAAGGGAGGTTGACCCCTGCTTCGCCAGGCAGAATCTTAATGCATGGGTCTGCTATGCTCCCAGCAAAGTGCTTCCACTGCTGCCATCTCTGCATTGTGATCATTTTACAGCAGGACAGTCTTCAGAAATTAAGACCTCTTTAGTTTGTATAGTTCACCACCCACATGATACATATTCTGTTTTATGTCAGAGATGGGAGCTTGCGTCAGTCACCATGCAGACATAGCCTGCTGTAGACTTGACGTTCACAGGAAGTGTGATCTCAAGACCCTACTTTGTAAACCAGAAGCAGCAAGCTTCTAGAGTCTTGCCTCTGTATGGACAGGTGTACAGCTGCAGGTAAGCACACCTATAAAACTTGCCTCAATTATGGGTTAAGTTGTGCATTTAAATGCTTATGAATGTCTTACATTTTTCTCTTGTGCAAAGAATGTCAATAGCCAGCATTTCATTGGTATGTTTTGGATTCCTAAACTGATGGATAATAAGAAGAGCCACTTCATCCCATGAGCTTCCCAAAATTTCTCAACTCCAGAACCACATTTCAGTAGATAAAATGGTGAGCTGTGCCTAGTATCCTAGTATGACACGTCCTGAATAAGAACCACTGTGACTACTACTCAAAGTACAGAGGGTCTCTTGTGGGCAGGGTTGTGGAGTCGGAGTCTGAGCAGTTTTTTGGTACCTGGAGTTGGTGGTTTCATAAACTGAGGAGTCAGAGTAGGATGATTTTTGTACCAACTCCAAGGCCCTGGTTATGAGTCAGCTTTGAGTGGGCGCTAGGGCGGGTAAATGGTGAATAGTTGAAGAACCACAATTATAGAGCTTTCCAGGAATACAGCTATCTGTTGTGCTGGATCCAAGCTTTGCTCAGGTTGCCCCTCAAGTTTTAGAAATCCTTATCACCTTCGGAAAGTATACAACCGTTAGCAGATTTCCACAGAATTGGAACGCCAGAGCAGTTAAGAGTTTGTATTGTATCCAACCGGGATACTTGGTGCAATCTTGGTTACAAAACTTATCTTGAAAATGGCATTCCATTAATCCAAAACACACGAAGCAAAGCAAACATCAGCATGTAACAATACGGATATTGAGCAAAGCTGAGATTAATATGAGCGCGCTACCACAGACATTTAGGGATCAACCTTATATATGGAAAAACCTCCAGATCCACAAGTGTTAACTAACCACACGCCCCCGAAGGTGGGATATGGGTGGGTTCCAGGTGTCACCCCTATTAAACACGTGCTATTGGCTTATATAACTCTGTGATTGACAGATGGTTCTGCGCAAGCGTAAAACCTCGGTCCATATTAGGAACATTTTATGACCTGTACTCAATACATAGAAATACATGTTTAGGAACACCAGGCCATTGTTTAGAATTCACAACTCTAAGCTGAGACGGTCAGTCTGCACATATGCTAGATAACGATGCATTTTGACCTTACTCACTGAGCAAGCTGTTCACTGTTCTCCTTCAGATATACTCTATACTCTAAATATATATTAAAACAGACCTTTGCATCTCAGTCTTTTCAGGAAACAATGGTTCATTTAGAATACGGGCAATACCTGGCAAGAACCTCTCAGGTTCTTACAAAGTGTATATTGCAAGTAGATGCAATAGTTTTAAACTTTGTCAGCTGAATACATACGGCTGAGATGCTGACCTTCTTGTGTGAAATTATAATGTGCTCATACACAGACAATCAGTACATAGTGCCAAGTCCCAATACTACTCAGTGACACAAGTGTCACCCAACTTGTCATACATACATAACACCACATAGCTTCTCTAGAGTAGCCTACTAAGGCCCTGCTGAAATGTCGGATGACAGCTCTTGAATCTGTCAGTCTCCATAAAACACCACACTTATTCTTCTCATGAAACCTCATACTAGTACTAAGGTAACATGGCAGGTGAAGAAGGCTGTCTAGTCAATATATTCATTGTGCAAGGAAGAAATGGAGTTCTTACTGAGAATAGATAGAAAAACCTTTTTATATGTGTATCAAATATACGTAAGTGATTTTCTTCTTCCAGATGTCTGTGTATTTTTGCTTAGTTTGTATTTGATGTCTTCATGTCACCATCTAAACCTGCATGTCCCACATGTCATTTTCTCAGGATTGCCAGACTTGAAGAAGGTGGTGGTGATCCCTTACATCAATGCCAAAGAGAAAATAGATATCTCCAAGATTCCCAACAGGTTGGTGTTCTTATTCCTCTTTGGGGAATTCGCTCTCTCCCTTCTGCGTTTCTTGTAATACAGAAGTATCTGCTGTGTGTGGGGTCCCTATTCATAAGCATAGAGCTGACAATGATTACTGCTTGTGGCAAACACTGTAGCTACAGTTCTCCTTGCTCATTGTATAATAGAACATTTCATCCTTCTGTCACCCTTTTTCAATGCGCTTATAAAAGCTTCTCATTGCCTTTCATGTTATAAAAAAAAAAATACTTTTTGTAAAGACATTTGGGAGGAGTGGAAATTGTTGAATACTTTTTTTTTTTTTTTTTTTTTACATTTTAGGCAGGACCAGGGAGATAACACTCTGCAGATAGACTGGCTGCTGTCTAGTTCTAGCTTCTTCCCAGGGGTGTAACAATAGCTACATGACCCCTGCAATTGAGGGAGGCGGGGGGGGGGCCAGCATAGTGGCATCGGTGCGTTATACCTTGTTTGCTCCCAGCAACTATACAGCCTGTATAGGTGCTGGGAGCAAATAAGGTATAACGCACCGATGCCACTATGCTGGGCCACCCGCCAGCTCTGCCCATGCAGGTCCTCTTCACTTCCTGTTCAGTTTGGAAGCCAGCCAATCGCCATGCAGCTTCTGTCACATGATATGGGACTGCATTGTGATTGTCTGGCTGCAGGGCGCTTGCAAGCCAAACCAAACGTGAAGAGGACCTGTATCGCTCCTGGGAGCAGGCAATGCTTTGTTGGCGATCCACGTTTACATGTACAGGTGCCCCCTCACAGCTTTGGGCCTCCACCCCCCACCCTCCCTTGTGATGGAGGTTTTGAGGGGGGGGGGGTCAAAAGATCACAAGGGGAGGGAGAGACCTGGCCCAATGTAGTTACGCCTATGCTTCTTCCTGACTATCTTATGAGAGTTATAATGGGCGGGCAGAGATGTTTAGACAGCTGTCTGTCCAATAAAAATGGAAATTGTGCTATATGACTAAACCAGCCAGATGTTTTAATTATGTTTATTGCGATAACTATAAATGTTCAGTGCATAAAATGTTGTTTGTTGCTGGTTGATGCAAATTTACTATCACATGCTTTAAAAATGGGAGACTCCGCTAAGGCAATAAGGGTAGAAGGTGAGAGGATCAATACAACAGACAAGCAAGTAGCATTTGTGGTGTCCTTAAATTCTTGTCCCAATGTATTTTGGGGTAGTGCAGCTGCACAGTGTTTCAGTGAGAAGCACGAGTACATTAATGCGGAATCCCTTTCTGATCCGGCCACATCCAGCTCTCTCCAGAGCATTGGCACTTGTCAGGTCTGATTGGTAAACAAGAGGGTTGACGTAGCTTCTGTAATAGAAAAATGTCAGCAAAGCATAGTATATGTTCTGTCCTGAGACACTTCAGGTTCCAGTTGGCATTATACCAGTGCAGGTTCAAAATTTCAGGCACTTAATTGGTACCGGTCACAGTAACCACTGTATTCCTCTGTGTTGCTTTGAAATGTGTTCTAGTGTGCGTTCATTTAATTTCCCGTGGTCTGAAAGCAGCATGACTGAGCCAGCAAGGAATTAATAACAAATGGATGCATTTGTCTCACTTGGTTACAGTGAAAGGGAAGTACTTAAATATAATGACGTTACAGTTCCATACGCTTATAGAAGGAGACAGGGCACTTTATTACAACACATTGCGGCTTCATTTGCACATCTACACCATATTTTGTTGATCTTTATTTTTTTTTTTAAGCATGTATTTTTGTGACATGGACTATTTCTGGAGTAAACATTACTGCCTACTGCACATTGTGTGCATGAATGAAAACCCAAAAGCGTCAGCTGTTTACATGTCTGTGGAAGACAAACGCTAACAGATGGATAAGACGGTGAACAGGAATCAGATTAACTTCTAATTGAAAGCCTTAAGATGACCATTAAAGACATTGCAGTCACATAGTATGTTTAGTTGATATATATATAGCTTTAATCCAAATGTGTGCCTAATTTAAAAAAAAAAACATATATAGGGCTTAATTCACTAAACCGTGACAACTCGTATCACGTCCGCTTTCACGTGCATTTTTGTGTTTGCATGCGATCGTGGATTTTCACACACAAATGATATCATTTTCACGCAAAAATGCACGATTGCGCGTGCAAATTCGCGACCGTGTGCAAACATGAAAATGCACGCGAAAACGGCCGTGATACGAGTTGTCACGGTTTAGTGAATCAAGCCCCTAGTATTTTAGCAGTATAGAAAAGGGAAAAGACCTGCTTATTAACTTAAGGTTTAAAGAACAACTGTAATGAAAAAATATAACATTTAAAAGGCATACATATAAATGTACATTTTACACAGTGTAAAATACACTATAAATGTATTTTTTTTTCCTAATTTCACTGTCACTTACTGTAGGTTGTGAAAATCTGATCTGTCAGGTTTTGGACTAGTCTATCGCCTCATAGGGGATTCCCAGGTATTTATTTGAAAAAAGCACTTGCTGCACTTACTGAACTGCAGTTGCTTGGTCGAGCTACTTAAAAAAGTAGGGAAGCTGACTGAAATCTTTGTATAGAATAAAGGTAATACTGAAAATCTCCTTTGAGAAGATGGACTAGTCCAACATCTGTCAGCTATTTACTACCTGCTGTGACAGCAACATAGGAAACAAAGTAATTTGTAGTGTATTTTGCTCTGGGAGAAATAAACATTTTATATGTATATATTTTAAAATATCCAATCTGAGCAGGCAGAGAGTGGTTTGAGAGCTTTCCCATAGTGGATCCGTATATATGAACTAGTAGTGTATCCTCAGAGATATCATTACTAAAAGTACTGTTGATGTTTATTACCCTGTGTCTTACCTTGTACAGAATTCCTTTTCCTAAGCCAGCCAGCTAAAAACTGGTTACATTTGACCAAGTATAGTTAATCCTGCAGCTCTACCCAGCCTGTTTTCTATCTCCCTACACACCCCCTCCCTTATAAATTATAAAGTAGTCTCTGATTTTAGCTGGAAGAGCTGCAGAGACTAGGCTGCAATTATGTGTGTTGTAGGGTCACTAGGCTAAGTTGTTGGGTTTGTAGTCAGATTTCTATTCATTTTGGGGACTCTCTGTGGTTCAATAGGTCTTTACTGATGTCAGCAGCTGGTAATGCTCATATTAAGCATCCATACAGCTGCACTGATTCATTATATAAATGCGTGTTTAGAGACTAGGGTCCTGCTGGACTTTTTTGAAATCCAATCTTTCTCATATCGGAGCATATGCATTTGCTAAAAGATTACAGAAATAGCAGTCGTGTGTTTTTTTCTTGTTCAGTAACCTATATCAACAGACTAACAATCTTCCTTCTTGGATCTCATTACAATAGGTAGTGAATCAAATGTGCATTTTAATAGTTATCACTGCAGCTTTCATTGGCTTTATAAGTTATCGTTTTTTTGTTTTCCCCTAAATGAGAGTTGCAGCATGTGCTCCACCCTCGGTCATTGAGCAGTTAACAGATTCTTCAGCAGCTGCTAAGTTATGGTAATGCATTGACATTTTTCATGTAAATTTCTGGGGCATGCATTCACTTGAACGTCTGGAAGAGAAGATTTATCTTCTCATAATGAGTGAAAATTGAAATTCATATTATAGCGTTTCCCCCTCCCTTTTCTTCTGTTATTTTATTTATTTTTTGTTTGATTATTTTTCTTCCGAGTGTAATTTTTCATAGCGTGCTCTGGCAGTTATCCATTTATAATACAAGACCTTGCAGGCTAGATAGACAATATCGTCATCCTCCAGTACAGCCAAGCAGACGTGTAGGGCTTAGTGGGCACTCCTCAATGCCCATTGCATTTGGCTACAGATAACTGCATGCCAAACGCACAGTGCTTCACTGGCCATCATTCTTATTCTGCACAGCTATGTAGGCTTCTCTGCAACAATAAAAAATTCCCTGACAGATAAAATAGAGGCTTAGAAAGGTGCCAGTCAGAATACGCAGTTCAGTAATGACTATGATGTGTGGACATCTATTTCTCCACATGTGTATTTGTGTTGGGTTTCACTATAAATCAAGTAAACGTCCCATGTTTTTCTAAAGCAACTGAAAAATTATTCAGTGACAGCAGTTTGCCTTTGTGAACTTCAGTATAAAAATATGAGGTGTGCGCAGCCTGATATTATGAAAAGCACTGACTTATTTCAGTTCAGTGGAAGTTGTGTACATTGTCTACCAGGTAGAACTTGAAGGGATACTGTAGGGGGGGGGGGGGGGGGGGGGGTCGGGGGAAAATGAGTTGAACTTACCTGGAGCTTCTAATGGTCCCCCGCAGACATCCTGTGCACACGCAGCCACTCGCCGATGCTCCGGCCCCGCCTCTGGTTCACTTCTGGAATTTCAGACTTTAAAGTCTGAAAACCACTGCGCCTGCGTTGCCGTGTCCTCACTCCCGCTGATGGCACCAGGAGCGTACTGCGCAGGCCCAGTATGGTCTGGGCCTGCGCTGTGCATTGAAACAGACCTTGACATTTTTGCTTTTGCTATATATAAAATTTTATTTAATATAATTTTTTTCACACACCAATCAACTACAATGATAAAACCACTGAAAGGAGAAATCCTTATCATTTGGGATGGGATATATTGAGCAGCAAGTAAAGGGTCCATTCTTAAAGAGCACATGTCGAAAGCCGGAAAAGGGGCAAGCAACAAAATAAGGGGCAAGCAAAAATTGTGCCATCCAGAAGACCAGGTCTGAGCATCTCTAATATAGCTGGCTTTGTGGGGTGATCCCACTACACAGTGGTCAGTAACTACTAAAAGTCATCCAAGGACAGAGAATGTGCATGTGGGGGAGCATTACCTATCTGGTCCGTTATTCACAGAAAGGCATCTGTTGCACAAATTGCTGAAATTCCTTATGCTGGCCAAGAGTAAACTGGAACAGAACACAATGGCTTCAATTCATCAAAGGGTGTTCGATAACAAAACCCCAGTCCTTAAAATACCGCATTCGGTATTTTACACTTCACTGTGCTAATTCATCAATATTTTCCCATGTGTGGTAGAGGTTCGTTAAGTTACCGAAGTACTACGGCTTCAGTTCATCAAAGGCTGTTAGATAACAGCAGAGTGGTGCAGAGCAGCTTGGAATGTCTCTGTGTTGTTACAAGCTGATAACAATAGAAGGCATCCAGACATCCCTTTACATGTAAAGGTGTTATAGTTACTGTTATTTATACTGCCTCTGCTGCTCTGAATCTGTCCATCAGTCTTTCTTAACATTTTATTTATTTGCCACAACGTAGATGAACTTCCTGGAGACATTATAAATGCCATGCTTGGTGATTTCACCACCAGCATCTTTGCATTATCAAACAGGGCCTGAAAGGGTTACACCACCGAAGGGAATCTGGGGATATATTTTGACCCGTTCTCTCTGCTCACTGCTTGGGGGGTCTGAAAGCTTGTGTGGAGAAGCCTGTGTGACCTATCAGCGGCACTTGCAGGAGAACAGGGGCTGTTTCTATTGGCTGCCTGCTCCTGCTAATCATGAAAACATTCACACAGAAGGCTTTCGAAGCCTGTAACGACAGGGGAGAGCTTGAGATAAACACCGAATGTGTTAGCGAATGTGGGAACCTTGATGAATTAACATTTGTTGAGCACATGTCGGTAATTTATCTCATTGCTGTGTCATTTCAGCTTCTCATTCGGTAACAGCTTTGATGAATTAACATTTTCTAAAGTGCTTCGTTAAGTCAGCTGTTTTCAGCATTACCGAATGCGGTAATGCTTGATGAATTGAAGCCAATGTGCATCACAGTATGGGGTGTAAAGTGCTGCAGACCAGTTAGAATGCCCATGCTTATCCCTATCCTAAGCAAAAAGCACCTACAGTACACACATGAGCGTCAAAGCTGGACCCTATAGCAGTGGAAGAAGGTTGCCTGGTCTCCAGATTCACCATATCTCAGTTAACATCAGTGGAATGTGCTGGGTAACAAGTGCGATCCATCAAGTCCACACCTCACAACTTACAGGACTTCTCTGAAATGCTATCACAATTGGGGCTCACTCCCATGGCAGAGCTTTTGTGATTTTCAGCGCTTTTTGCTGATCAGCAAAGCACTATGACAAGGTAAAGCAATGGAGGTGTTCTTACTGCAGTGATTCCATTTTGATAAATGTGCAAATGCGGTACATGCAGCATTTTGTGAGCGATTATGTAAGTATAGGAACACAAATTCACTATCAAATCGCTTTGTGAAATTGTGAAAAAAAAAATTGCAATTGCTTCCGTATAAAGGTAATGTCTGTACATCCACCAAATACCACTTCAGTTGTGACCATGCACAGCACCAGAGATGGCTTACCTAATGAAGGAAAGCAGGGCAGATTATGTTGAAGCAGGCATATGGAACACCACTGAGGAGAACCATATGGGTTAACCAGTGGTAACGTATGTAGTTGTTCATTGCAGGTTTTGATTACTTTTATCTAATGTGATGTTCTGACGGCTTTATCAAAGGAACATGAAAATCAAAACATAGACGTATCCTGGTATTTTACACCACAACTGTAATATCTTACTCAAAAGCCTCTTCAGTTGCTCCTAAAGTCATGAAGCACTAAAGTTAGCACTGGTCGATTTCTTCCAACCGATCCAATCACTTTGCTGAAACCTGTTACTAATCTATTAACTGCTACCTTGTGACTGATTAGCTTACAATCAATTTTAGACAATTTACTGATCAAAAGCATGACCAGGAATGGCTTTAAGCCAGCAGCTGGGTAGTTTTGTATTGGATTGAGCAGTACAGAAGTACAGAAATCTGCTAGCGATTGAATGTTGCAATGTGTCTGTGGTGCAATCAATCACTTGTATAGGCAGGCTGCTATTGAGCCATGTATGACCACTCTAATGCTGCCCATACACTGTGAGGTTTTATCTGTTCACCACATGGTTTGCATTAGCGCATGTGACTGCGCTGATTTGACAGATGAAATCTGAAGCAGAATCTGACAGTGTCTCACATGCTGATGGTTAGTGTTCCCTTGCTCTATTCCAGCCCAATCACTTTAGAGACTTCTATACTGGTTATAACCTTGTGATTGAAGTATACTACTGCTCTGGCTGTACTGCAAGCCAGTGAAGTCAGCCTATTCTGTGATTGGCGGCAGAAATGGGGACTGGAGGGTAGTATTCTGCTGTTTTTGGATAATGTAAACTGTCCACTGGAATTGTAGTTGAAGATAAAAAGCTTATATAATGTATACAAATAGTCTATGCCAGTCAATAACCTAACTTTTGCCCTGTTCAGAAAACCTGTTGACCCTTTGGGGCCCTTTTATGCTGGTACAATGCAGCATTTTTACCACAGCCCACCGCTAGGGCAATGTTAGTCTGTGGGGCTTTTCTTACTGACTCAATGCGACAGAAGTGGTGTTTTCGCCACATCCCCGGCATGAGGGCAAACCTATGTTTCCGTACAGAGACCTGTGGCGGACCGGAAGTCATGTAAGTCTATAGCGACGCGTGTTTTTAAAATGCCTGCTGCAAGTTTTATGCATTGCGCATGCGCTGCACCGCTACTGCCAATCCGCAGTGTGAAACTGGCCTTAGATTCAAACACTCATTATCATTATGGTATGGCAGTTGCCAAATCTAAGCCTTTCTTACTATCCTGTATGTCTATTCTTAGTGTCTTCCTGGATGATTTCCTGGCAACCGGCAAAGTTGGAGACCAAGATCCACAGTTGGAATTTGAGCAACTGCCCTTCAATCACCCCCTGTACATTATGTATTCTTCTGGCACCACTGGAGCACCAAAGTGTATGGTGCACTCTGCAGGAGTGAGTATGCATTGCAGGAACCCCTTTTCTCCCTTTATGCAGCGCAGCAGCTCATAGTTACAGAGCGCTGAGCTACATCTGTGTTCATTTGTGTTGTGCAGCCATCATGCTGTTCTCATAAACCAAATTAATTTACAAGTGAGAAGTCAACTATAGATATATTTGCATACATATTGCATTAGCTGTATTCTATATAGTTGTATGTTTATTAATCTGCTGTGGTCATGATTTGAATCCTTTTTTTTTTCAATATGCTTTTGTACCTTAATACTGTTTCTGAACGGAAAATTTCAAACAAGCCTATTATAGTAACCTGGGTCAGTGCTTGGCTAACCAATGTTTTCACACACCACATTGTCTCTATTCTCTTACATTTGTGTAATGGGGTTATTGTATGGTATTCTTACATCTTTGTGCATCTCACTATAAACACTATATTACCATAAGCAATATATGCTGGGATGATATTATCATAGATATAGCATGATATCATTATACATCAGCTATCAGCAATCTCACAGCCTAATAGGATTTGGATGTACAGGCATGATCTTCATTACTGAGGAGGATTCCTGTGCCTTTTGTCTACACAAGAATCATTTCCAATCAATGACAATGTGCAAAGTTCCCTAGAGCATGTGTGGAGCAGCTTACAACAGGCTGTATTTTTCTAATCTTGTAAAAAAGCCTCTGGTAAATTATAGCAGACCAGAACTCTTGCACAGCACACAGCAAAAAGTCTTTATTCCACATATAGTTGCTGAAGAAATTCACTCCTCTTTGTTCTGTGTTTGTTTTGGCAGATCAACCTGTTTAATTTAGTTCTTACAGCAACTGTGAATAGTCTGCAGGAGGGCCCTGCCAAGGCAGTTTTCCATATAGTAAACATTTTTCATGCCTTCTGCAAAAGTGAAACGAAGTAAAACATCAGGAATTTTTTAGAATTTCCATAAATTTGTAATGAAGATTTTTTTTTCCCATAAAGGTTATCATGCTGCGGCTAATCTTTCAGAGGAGAGAGGGTGTTCTAAGTTTAGTTCCACTTCAAGTATACAAGACTTTGCAATTTCTTAATAGATTAGGGCTTCCATTCATAATGCATTACCGCATGCGCTAATGAATGCATAAAGCAGCTGATTTTACCGAGCATTTAGTAAAATGTCAGTTCATAAAGGCTGTTACTGCATGATAAGCTGAAATTACCGTGCAGTGAGGTAAATTGAGGTAAATTACTGACTTGTGCGGTAAATTCCTAAACACATGTCAGTAAATCTCAATTCATTAAGATTAGAGCATGTGGTAAAGTCCAGTAACATGTTCGGTATTTACCTCCAGATCTGATGTGTCAGAAACTTAAGCTTGTGATGGCACATGACAGACTGAAGCAGAGAGCCAATAGGAACAGCCCCCCTCCCCTTGCTACTTTCTATTTATTGGCTCCGGCATGTTCTCAGAAAGGATGAGTTTCTCTACCCCCCAGGCAGCAGAGGCGAGAAACAGCACAAAATAGATTTCCCCTGCAGCCCTTCTGATGTTAAAGGACAACCGAGGGGACATGTGACATTATGAGATAGACATGTGTATGCATAGTGTCAAGCACACAAGTAATTAACAAACACAGACAAACACAGAACATTTATATCGCGCTTTTCTCCTGGCTGACTCAAAGCGCCAGAGCTGCAGCCACTAGGACGCGCTCTATAGGCAGTAGCAGTGTTAGGGAGTCTTGCCCAAGGTCTCCTACTGAATAGGTGCTGGCTTACTGAACAGGCAGAGCCGAGATTCGAACCCAGGTCTCCTGTGTCAGAGGCAGAGCCCTTAACCATTACACTATCCAGCCAGGCGGTGTTCATTTTTTTTCGTTCTCTGCCTGAAGAAGTTAACCTTCCTGGCGGTAAGCCCGAGCTGAGCTCGGGGTAAGCCGCCGGAAGGCACTGCTCAGGCCCCGCTGGGCCGATTTGCATAATTTTTTTTTTTGCTGCACGCAGCTAGCACTTTGCTAGCTGCGTGCAGTGCCCGATCGCCGCCGCTACCCGCCGATTCGCCGCTATCCGTCGCGCCGCAGCCGCCCCCCCCCCCCAGACCCCGTGCGCTGCCTGGCCAATCAGTGCCAGGCAGCTCTATGGGGTGGATCGGAATCCCCTTTGACGTCACGACGTCGATGACGTCGGTGACGTCATCCCGCCCCGTCGCCATGGCGACGGGGGAAGCCCTCCGGGAGATCCCGTTCTTTGAACGGGATCTCCGATCGCCGGCGGCGATCGGAGGGGCTGGGGGGATGCCGCTGAGCAGCGGCTATCATGTAGCGAGACTTTGTCTCGCTACATGAAAAAAAAAAAAAAAAATTTAAAAAAAAAGATTTGCTGCCCCCTGGCGATTTTTTTGCAAACCGCCAGGAGGGTTAATCAGGTATGCAAGTGACAGTTTCTGCCCAGGTCGGACTGGGTCAGACTATAGCATTACCATCACTGATAAGTAATTATAGCCGTAAAACACTTTCCTGTCAGTAAATGGCTTCTGAGAGCAGGAAAGAGATAAAAAATAATTCATAGATTTGAGCTCTGACATACTTCAATGAAGGTATCATTGACCTGAGGCATTGAAACAGTAAAAACGTAAAAACTAGAGTTAGATATAAAATAAAACTGGGGGATATCTAAAAAAGTCATTTTACGGAGACTGAGTATAGATACAATTATTTTTCTCATCAGTTTACTTTCACCTCGGATGTCCTTTAACGCTTTACTTTCCTGTTTGAAGATGCTGAGGAGCAACTAGTGAAATCTTCCAAGAATGATGTGCATTAAGTTTCTTGGAAGTTCATCTAAACTTGGACCATTAAATAAAATGTTAAAGCAGTAGGATCAGCCATACTATGCCAGGGAAAAAAACACATATATAAGTAGATAAATACTTGATCTACTTACATAACACATGTATTGTACTGTCCACGTTTTGATTTCAGTGAATGTTATATAGTAAATGACGATAATTCTGTTCCTGGTGGGGCCATGTCTTTTGCCCACAGTTAGGGCTCTTTTCCACTATGAAATGCGATCGCGATTCCGATCGCGATCGCAATCGCGTTTCAATTTCCACCATGCAATTGCGATTGAGCTACTATACTCATTATAGTCCAGCTCAATCGCATACAAAACGCGGCAGGACAACGATTGCGCTTTGACCAAAATCGCATTGCAATCGGATCGCACTAATGGAAATTGCTGCTGCAGTTTCCATTAGTTTAATGTACCTTGGGATTTGCGATCAGAAGCAAATCGCAGGCTAGTGGAAAAAGGCCCTTAAGGCTAACTCGTGATGTCATTTCTGCCCTTTTTTTCTGGTCTCCTCCAGTCGCTGAGTCGCCTCAGCCTTGCTTGTAAATAAAAGTGAGTAGGGGATTAGGTTTCAGATAAGCAGCTGGCAGGGAAATAAATGGAAGAGGGAGGAATAGATTATAGATAAAAAGAACCCCCAGCATGCAATTCTTTGGCACGACTACTAAAGGGCCAGTGTTCCTTAAGTATGTGATTAACCTCTTTATCACTTAATACACTCAGACCAGTTGCTGTTGAAATTTGATTTTTATGGTGACGATACCGCTTTCAGAAAGACTAATGAACAGATTCAAAGGGTCTAATGCTGGGTACACACGCTACATTTTTTTTCGTGCGATTTAGCCACCTGATTGTTTTTTTTTCGGAACGATTTCACACTGTATTTCGCGCTCGAGTCTCTTATCATCTTCCGTTTTTCTTATCTTTTTCCATTCACCGCTATGAGAAATCGAGAGCGGAAACGATCGGAAGCAATATCGGACATGACGGATTTTATCTATCTGATCCATCTATCGCACGAAAAAAGTGACGTGTACCCAGCATATAGCAAACCTGAACATCTAAAAGGATGCCGGGGATGCTTTTTACTATTGTAATGCCTCACTGCACAGAAGTGGGAGAACATCATGTAACAAAACAGAGACGCCATGCTGTTCTACCACACAAGTCTTTGTGAATTGAAGTTATGTTTTTGGTAAATTACCAAACTTCTACCGAACCTGTGAAAATGAATTCGCAAAAAAATGCCAAATTGTTTTTTTTTTTTTTTTGTTTTTTTTAATCAAACAGCCCTTTATGAATTGAATTCTAGGTAATGTACTTTGTAGTTCTGTGAGGTCTTTACAGTGGCCGTAGCATCAGCAGCTGTGTAGCCCAAATACTGAATTCATGTACAATGTGTCTGCATCACGTTTGTGTCCCACCTGAATGAACTGCTAATATATGTGTAGCACTGCACTACTGGGCAAGAGCTGGATGTGGAGTCCTACTCTTGTGTGGTTAGTAATGGCTAATGTTTATATTTTATGACTTCAGTTCTAGTATTATTATTGTATCTGTCACGCCTGGTGAAAATGATTGCTGTCATTGTTCTGCAAATCTTAGAATGCAGAAATAAACAGTTATCACCAAGCACTTACTCCTCTGACAGTACGTCAGCAGAGCAGACGATGTGTGAACGGTGCACGAGTCTGTCTGCTGACTGCAGTGTGAAGTCTCACCTACAGAGCTGCTGCGTCCTCAGCACTTCCAGGAGACGTATGCCGTGTGTGAGACTGCAGCAGCCACTTTAACCTGTTCACTGCACACAGAGAAACGCAGTACTCACACATGGGACATACACAGGAGACTTATGCCGTGTGTGAGACTGCAGCAGCCACTTTAACCTGCTCACTGCACACAGAGACACACGGAGTACTCACACATGGGGCAGACAGAGGTTAAATGGAGTCATTTCCTGGGCCCCTCATCCTCTGTATGAATATTACACACACAGCTATGAGAGTTGTCATTACCTTGTTGAAGTATTACAGTACCTCACAGCACAGTCATATAGAACTCCCTAGCTAGACAGTCTACACTTTATTGGCAGTTCACGACAGAAACAGATTGAATACTTAGGGCTTTTGTTGCAGCCAGAGACAGGTGACTAATCTCTGTAAATTTGTTTTATCCTACATTACATACTTGTATTTGCTTGGGAATCAGCACAGATTAACTGCATCTACCTTTTACACGTCTTCTATTCTCCTGTCATTAGCACAGCCTGTTACTGATTCTGTTACAGTGGATCTCTAGAAATTGGATTTTATTGCCATTCCTCTTCTTGACTATCATAAATCTGGCCTATCTCCATCCAGTTTGGTATTTCAGACAATGCTGTATGGAAAGTACATTTGAATACAGTACATAAGACCTACAGGGTTGTTCCCAGAATGTGGCAATTTTGGAAGAAATCTACTCCTATATTAATACATTAGGGAGTGGGTGGGACCAACTTACCAGTATGTTTATGGAGTATGTGGGAAAACACCAGTGTCCCGAGAAATCTCACACAAATAGTACAATCTACAAACTTCATGCCGTGTACTTGCTTTAGCCTACACATAAAACAGAGGTGACATATAATTGTGGCTAGCAAATCATACCCAGATCTATCATCTTATCGTACTAAACATAAGCTTCTTAATGGGTTCTGGTAGCCCAAAACCGCACAAAAGCTGCACTATTCAACTTGTGCATTGTGTTTAAATGAGAAAAGCAAGTAATTCTGCCTAAATGGAGGATCCCCTGGTGATGCAAGTTTGCGAAAACAGTCGGGAAGGAGACGGGCGGCACCTATAGACCTTTTTCCATTGTCTGGATAACTCACACGCGCATCTTTATACCAGGGTTCCCTATGCAAGTGTTTGTTTTTAGTCCATTTTATCCTATTTCAATGTAGTGATTGTCATATAACTGTTGTGGAGAATAAAGCAGTCTGCACTTAGCACTGCCTTTGTTGTGTTTCATACATTGCTTGTTACCACTTGTGGCATTTCCTGGGAGTAACGCCTTGACGTTCCATTGATGATTACCACTGCCATGGGATGTGTCTTGAGCCTATATGCAACCTTATAATGTGGGTTGTTAGTATCTGGTAAACTTCATTTCCTATATTGGTGATGGTGAACATGTTTGAGACAGCTTTGGACACCGTTTGGTGATTTGATGTCATTCTTAATCCTTTTTAGGATTGTGGAGACCTGTGCTGTTTTACCATTGACATTTACGCATTTGAACTTTGGACACTGTTCTCTCACAGCAGCGGTTATTTTTAATTACCTGTTGGCGCTGATTGTGTTTTTACATTAATCCTGCCTAAATGTCTGAAATAGGATAGGATACTGAAGTTTCAAGCCTGTGGGTTCATTGGCTCTTCCACATATGTACTGTAGATAAATATGAAGGCATAATTTTACTGTGCTCTCCTTATTGCCTTCTATCACACACTCCCAACAGGTATCCTGAGCAGTTGCCCTCTGCTACCATGGTGTGCAGTGTGCATGTGGCCACAACCTGGAAACCTTGGAGCTTTACAACACCATTGTGCAGCACCACTGCTGTGCATTGCTGACTCATCCCTAGCAAACTCACTGATGAGCAGCATCTCTCCTCTATACTGTAATATGTGTCCCTGTAAAACAAACAAACAGAATTTAGGGTTGCAAAGCAATGTGTCAAATTTTACTTTCTGCTTTGTGTAGACTTCTCACTGAGCTGCATGCAAGTTTTCTAGAAAGCAAATGCAGTTGCAGACTACAGACGAGTGATGTTTCATGACAATGGGCTTGATTCACAAAGCGGTGCAAACAGCACGCTGGTGAAAAGCCCTTTATCGCGCCTAAACTCAGTTTAGGCGTGATAAGTTTAGGTGTGATAAGTTTAGGTGTGATAACTATAGCACCAACTGGGTTAGCACCGCAGTGCACAGCTGATCAAAAGTTTTGCGCTAGCAAAGTCTAGTGCACTTCGCATAGAGTTTTTAATGGCGCTGCTTTGTGTGCGGGACTTTGCACGCGATCTAAACTTATCACGCCTAAACTCATCACGCCTAAACTGGCTTTCACCAGCGTGGTGCAATGGTTATCACGCCTAAAGTCTCTAACTGGGTTGGCACCGCTTTGTGAATCGAGCCCATTAAGTTTGAAATGGCACAAGTACTGTATTAAAGAAAATCTGTAATGAAAAATACCTCCCCTGGGGGGTACTCTTCTCGGGTGTGGGAAGCCTCCGGATCCTATTGAGGCTTCCCCCGTCCTCCTCGGTACCACGGCGGCGGCGAAAATCCACCCAGAGTGGCGGCGATGTAAATATTTACCTCCGTGGCTCCAGCGCAGTATCCTCTCTCTGCACGGAGATAGGCTAAAATAGCCGTCTGGCCGCTCTACTGCACAGGCGCAAATCGCCTGCGCAGTAGAGCGGACCCGACGGAGATCGTCTATTTTCGCCTATCTCCGTGGGAAGAGCCGCAACAGCGCCCCTGCTGGAGCCAGAAAATGTAAATATTGCACAGCCCGACAATTGTCGCCTGTGCGTTCCGGGGGCTGCAGGGTAACTGCCGTGGGACACAGGAGGACGGGGGAAGCCTCGATGGGGTCCAGAGGCTTCCCCCTACTAAGGTGAGTACCCCACAGGGAAACTTTTTTTTTCGGTACAAGTTTTCTTTAATGATTTTTGTCTTGTGCTAAAGATGATTTACTTTTTACCACGTGTTCAATTTAATTTTTTTATATTACTTTTTTTGTGGAATTTTAAGAGAAACTAGCCACTTGATAGGCAGCGTATTGGACCAATCAAAGGCGGGGATCACGTCTATTAAAGCCACTGGACCCGCCGGGGCGCAGGGCAGGTTCAGTGGAGCGGCTGTTATTAGCAAGGAACGCGAGGTAGTTAGCAGCGTACACCACCGCACATAGCATGCGCATAATGGGCGCTCCTCTCATTAAGCTATGCTGCTTTAGCAGCGCAGTTCAATGAATTCCCCCCCCCCCCATTGTGCGCAGCCAGGTTGGGATCAGCGTGGTAAATGAAAAAATAACTAGTAAAGGGGTCAAGTGGTGGGGAGTGTGAAAGCAAATCAGGAATTGTTTTTAAGCACAGTAAGGAGGCTGCCATTGTTTGCTATGTTATCAGTGGCGTAGCAATAGCGGGTACAGAGGTGGCAACCTCATCGGGTCCCTCGGGCTAGAGGGTCCCCGAAGGGTCCATCCCTCATACACAGTATTAGGTCTTTATTGGTCCTGTGCTGATAGTATTCACTTCTATAGTTGATTTGCATAGTAGTGATCACTGACACACAGTTTCCCATTCCCTTCTTGCACCTCTGACCCTGTGGTTGTCCTTGATTGGTTTTGGTGTGTTCTATCAATGTATCTATAGCATGCTTGGGGGCCCCAATGCTAAACTTGCACTGGGGCCCAGAGCTTCTTAGCTACACCACTGTATCTCACTGTCATGCTTGTGTTTTGGTGTCAGTAGTTTGTGATTCTTTTACAAGGAACAAACACACAGTCCTTGAAGACATACCTGATCTGCACTCAGGTTCTATGGTTCAGAATGAAAGTGAGGTGATCTGCATAATAATCTGCATTATATAGAAGAAAGCCATCTTCGCTTATCTCACTACATGCTTGCTTTAAACCAAATGTAAAGGCCTTAGACTATAAACCCTAATATTATTATTATTATTTATTTATTTATTTATAAAGCGCCAACATATTCCGTGGCGCTGTACAATGTTAGAAAACAAACAAGGGATACATAATGATACAGACAATGATATACATGGAAATATGAACACTGATACAAGATACAGCACTGCTGATTACAATTTGATTTAACAGGATGACTAAAATGTATAAATTTCTAACAGTGTGCAAGCAATTGAATTAATAACATTCCATGACACAAAAGGGTGAGAGCCCTGCCCTTGCGAGCTTACAATCTAAAGGAATGGGGTGGAAACAAGAGGTGGGGGAAGTATACAGTATATGTACAGGCAGTGCGTAATTAGGTTATTTAGTGGGTGCATGGCCTAAGCTAGAGAATATGCTTGTCGGAAAAGGTGGGTTTTGAGGGAGCGTTTAAAGATTTCAAAGGTGGGAGAGTGGCGGATGTGTTGTGGAAGGGCATTCCAGAGGAGGGGTGAGGCACGTGAGAAGTCTTGTACACGTGAATGTGAGGAGGTAATTGTAGAAGAGGATAGAAGAAGCTCGTGTGCAGATCTGAGATTGCGGTTGGGTTGGTATCTGGAGACTAGTGAGGAGATGTACAGGGGAGAGAGATTGTGGAGAGCTTTGTAGGTTATGGTTAAGAGTTTGAACTGAATCCTCTCATTAATTGGTAGCCAGTGAAGAGCTTGACAGAGAGGGTCAGCAGAGGAAGAGCGAGAGGAGAGATGAATGAGTCGAGCAGCAGCGTTCAGTACAGATACTGTAATACTGTTTATCCTCATTGCAGGGTACCTTGATAAAGCATCTATCAGAACACATTTTGCATGGAAATACTACGAGCAGTGACATCATCATGTACTACACCACGGTAATTTCACTTTTGCACTAAATAATATAAAAGTATGAAACCTAATTTTCTAAGCAACATTTAGCTGTGGCACTTCCTCCATGGATCTGTGATGATGACTTACTTATTTCCTGCATTGTGTGAGGTGAAAGCTGTCTGCCATGAAACTCTCTATAGACTGTAATGTGTGTGTTTTCCTACAGGCCGGGTGGATGATGTGGAACTGGCTAGTTACAGCAATAGCCACTGGCGCATCAGTGGTGCTGTATGATGGGTCCCCTCTTGTTCCTAATCCCAATGTCCTTTGGGATCTCGTGGACCGACTTGGGTAAGGCACATGCATGGATAAATATCTGCCAACATTTGCAGTTCTAAAGAAAAAATAATTGTGCATTTAAAATATTTGTTTTCCTGACTGCAACATATAGGGGGGCATGGTGAGTGCAGTTGGAAAGGGGGATTCTGCTGTTGCTGCCCCTGATGTCTAACTGCACCCCATGGGGTTTGGGGTTCAAGTCCCAGTGGGCAACCGCAAGTAAGTCTGCTCTCCTGTCAGCTGTGTGTCCAATCATGGATACACTTATTGTATGGGTAGGATGCCGTTGAATCCAACATTAGTGTAGGGGCCCCTCAATGAGTTTGGCCTTGCCGCCAATAGAGGGCCTTACCCATGACTGTTATGTGGAAACAACAATCTCATTTAGAGGTGTTGTGTGTATCTGGTGGCTATTTGTGAGTTTGAGCCAAAGTTACTTCAGACTTGGTAAAATTGTACAATCAAAATTGTCTCATTTTGCCAGGTACACATGATACAATGTCCCATCAGAACGCTGGGTTGAATCAGTAATTTCTGATATGCCCAATCTGCTTCTGATTGATAACGGTATAGATTTTGTGCAGTAGTGATCTGAAAATCAATCCCCATTATCGATTGAGAGCAGACTGGACATGTTGGAAATTGATTCTACCTGTTGATCTGACGGGGAATTGCTTGGTGTGTACCTAGTATTAGAGGGTGCCTTTAGTCTTCTGATTGAGTAGTCTACCATTTTATTGCAGGTCTACAACACTGTAAAACATTCTATAGCAAAGTCCATGTTATCCGGAACTCAACTAACCGCCATGCCTGAGGAGATAACAGGGACTGATTTGGGTTTTTTTTGCCAACCACAAAATACTCACCAAGCCTCCAGCGACATTGTTAAACTCCCAAGAGGGCTGGTAGCGGCTCCCTGTGATTCACGTGGGTCAGGTGACACGCTAGGAGTTGTACACGGAGGAGACTGGATACTATGGACTTTGCTATACTGCTATGCACAGTATATGAAATGAGTGAAGGCTTGGCTACATAGGTTAGATTAAGCCATGAATTGATCAGCTTCTTGGTGTCCTTCTCAAACAAGTTGCTAGCTAATGCAGCTGTGCACCTAATAGTTCTGAAAACAAGGCTGAAACGATCTGGGCCCCTAGTAGTGCTGAAAACAGGGCTGAAACAATCTGGGCCCCTAGTAGTGCTGAAAACTGGGCTGAAACAATCTGGGCCACTAGTAGTGCTGAAAACAGGGCTGAAACAATCTGGGCCCCTAGTAGTGCTGAAAACAAGGCTGAAACAATCTGGGCCCCTAGTAGTGCTGAAAACCGGGCTGAAACAATCTGGGCCCCTAGTAGTGCTGAAATCAGGGCTGGAACAATCTGGGCCCCTAGTAATGCTGAAAACAGGGCTGGAACAATCTGGGCCCCTAGTAATGCTGAAAACCGGGTTGAAAGAATCTGGGCCCCTAGTAGTGCTAAAAACAGGTCTGAAAGAATCTGGATCGCTAGTAGTGCTGACAACTGTGCTTTGAGCATCACTTATTTCCAAGGTATTGACCAATCAGGCCCAGGGACTTCAGTCAAGAAATGTACTTATGTTGTTACATTAGGGGAAAATCTACAGTTCTGTCAGACAACATGGTATGTTGTTACTTGAGTCACCAATCCAACACTTTTAATAGTGTTTCTATCACCTTGAGAGAGCATTATTACATTATACTAGAGACACCGGATGATCTGGTCAGATCCATTTACGCATCTGGTGTGCTGTATGGATTGCATGTCTAGTCATGTCATCTGCTCTGATTACACACCAGTGTTTACCTTCCAAAAGGTGATGAGCTCATACCCTGTTCTTAAAAATGCTCATGTGTTTTGCATATCGCAGTATGTGGCATGGAGAGTGTGTGATGCATAGACGTAGCTGTTAAGTGTATTCATGTTAGTCACTGCAAATTAAGTGTGAAGTAGAGAGAACTACTAAGCAGTTTCTCTGAATAGAAAGCCAAACCTTTTTTTTGTTTTTGTTTTTTATTTATTTTTTTATATATTGTTTTCTGTTGGTTTTCAACCCAGTGTGCCGTCACAGGGGAACTGCATAATAGAGGAAATACATAATCGCGCAAATTAGGGAACCCCCTACTAAATAAAAACTAATATCCATTGCATATTATAACTATAAGTCCAAGTTCATTTCATAAAAAATCCAACATTATTTTAATTTAATCATGTAAACATTTTCCGTTTTTATAGAATTAGTTGGTAAAACGCCTAATTCATTTGGGTGACTCCGACTCTACATGACCATATGAATTTTGCACGCCAGATGTGTCTGTCAATTACCGCTTCTTTCAGCTGTTGCACAGGCATGTTGATAGCGTCACATATGCTGTCTATTCATCTTAGCCTGTATCGCCCTCTTCTTCTATTGCCTTCAGTTTTGACAAACCTAAAGGATTTCTTCAAAATAATCCGTTCTTCTCATTGTGTGACCAAAGGATTTGAGATTAAATAGTAGCATTAACCCTTCTAGTGAACCCTTTGGCCTTATTTCTTAAAGTATATTGACTGGTTTGATCTTCTAGCAGTCCATGATAGAGGCCTGTGTGGGTCCACACCCAACCCACAAGCTTCCGTACCCGCAACGCGACCTGGTTTCTGGGGTATCTGTTACCCGCACCGACCCGCGAGCTTGCAGACCAGCAACCCACTTTTTGGCTGCCTAATGCAGCCATGAAGGCCGGGCTGCAGGGAGCTGCTATAATTACCTGTCCGGATGGCTGAATCGGCTTCTTGTCTGCTTCTATTCAGGGCAGCGCTGCACTTCCGACGTGTCCTTTTTGCTTCCGATCTCATGATATGATATGTGATCGGGTCCCACAGCATGGTGTCACCGTTACATCGCCACCCGGTGGTGGGAGAGGGGTGATGGAAGAAACACTTCCACCATCCTCCGGGTTACGATTACATGTCTTATTATGTAATCGAAAACTAGCATAACTGTCTGAAGTGTAGCACTGTCCGGCGTGGAGGAGAAGAAGCCGATTCAGCCAGGTAATTATAGCAGCTCCTTGCCGCCTACTCTACCAAATTCCTACCTGCAGCATGCTACCCGCAACCAGACCTGCACAAGAAAAAAGACTACCCGAACCCATCCCGCATTTTGGGTAACTCACGGGTACCTGACCCAATACAGGCCTCTAGTCCAGGAAACTCTCCAGTAGCTTTCTCCACGCCCACAATTCAAAAGCATAATTTTTTTCTACGCATGGCCGTATCTATAGTCCAACCTTTACAGCCATATGTTAGTATGCAACCTCTAGCTGCCTGCTTCTCCTCTCTGTCGGTTTGGCTGTTGTTTTTACACAGTTTGAGCAGATGTATAAATGGTGTCAGGAGACCCCTGTATACATTAGCCAAGGTGCTTATAGCTTGGCTCTGATTTCATGTTTTTATAGACAGCATTGTAAATCATTGCTCCAATTACCAGACACCCTATTAGCCAAGGGCTTTGCCTGAAGAGCTCCTGTGCTCACCAGCATTACAACTTAAAACCAATGTAAGTCAATAGGGTAGTTCACATTTAAATGTAAATATCACTTGCAGGAAAAAAACTTACAGCAGTGCAGCATAATTTAATGACATCAGCTCATATAGGACTGGACCCTCGGCTGGCAGTTCGGGCCTAGTGCTGCAAAGACTCGTCGCTAGGCTAGAATCAAGCGACCTGTTGTGTTGCTATGGAAGGAGGAGGAGGTACCATAGTGGGGCATAGGGTAACCATGTACTCGCCAGAGATGATCCGGCTTTTTCTGCAATAAATCAGGAGGGCTGTGAACACTAGATTATAATCAGAGATCAATTTAATATCTGCACAGGAATATGGTAGAGAACTACATACAGTTTGCATTACATTTGTATGCAAGCTGGAATTATTTGCATCTGATTGGCTGTCTCTAGTCTTAATAAATAAGCCTTATTGTCCTGTAATACGCCTGCCCTGGCTTTGTTTGTACTCTGGCTTCCCCCTCTGCTTCCATAGTACTGAAGTGATCAGTCCAGCATCCATGCTGCTGTCATGTAAAAAGCTAGAAGACTCCTGATCATGCTTGCCTGTCCAGCGCCCATCTTGTCTATGTAGAGAACCAGAGAAGATATGCCTGGGAATCTCACAGCAGAATATATATGCAAGGCGTATGTACGGTACATTCACCTCACACCGCAAAGAGCTTGCCATATTGTGCAGTATTGTGTGGTGGTGGTAGTAAATAAGTCACTGTGCTTATTTTGTTCGGCTTTGATGTTGCTGCTGTATTTCTCTAATGACATTTTGCTGAGAGCCCTGATGAAAGGCTACACCCCACTGAGATGGCTTTTTCCAGTGAAAGGTTAATGGAATCGTTTAAAAATTATTGGGTTTAAGAGCTACCTTAACTCTCAAGGTAAACATTCAAATAGTTATATTCATGTACACTCTCTCACTCACTCACTCACTCACTCACTCACTCACTCACTCACTCACTCACTCACTCACTCACTCACTCACTCACTCTCTCTCTCACTCCTCACTCTCCATTATTGGCTCTGTGATAATCCTTTCACCTTTGTTTTCAGTTCTTGTATCCTGTTGCTCTGCTGTCCCAAGTTGATCTCCCCCTGCTTGCTTACATCTAATGCTGGGAATACACGATGCGTTTTTGCGTTCGTTTTTGCCGTCGTTTTCGCTTTCGATCGATTCTACTCTCGATTCACTGCTCGATTCCCCTCTCGATTCCTTATCTTTTCTTATCAATTACATTCACTTGAATGAGGAGAATCGAAACGAAAGTAGAATCGACCAGATCCAACAGGTTGGAATTTATCTATCGAACCCATCTATCTAAAGTAAAAACTTGTATTCCCAGCATAACCCTAACAAATTGATAAGACAGCAGTCCCCTGTTGCTCCCCTACCCACCAGTCTGACAAATATTTACTAAATATCCAATCAGGTTTAAAGTATCTGATGCTAATACAAAGGTTAAAGTGTACCTGAGGCGACATGTGACATGAGATAAACCTGTGTATGTACAGGGCAAAGCATATTTCTAAACGGGCTGTGTTTCTTATATTATTTTGCTGCCTGAAAGAGTTAATTTCTAGTCACGGAAGTGACAGCTTCTGTTTTGTCAGTACCTTGTTGGGAATATAGTAAATATCATCGATAAGCAAATTACAGCCATAAAGGTTTTCCTGGCAGAATACATAGTCTGAGGGCAGGGAAGAGATAGAAAAAGGTCAATAGTTCATGTATTCTAATTCTGGGACACAATAGGCTGCCATTGAGCAGAGACAAGAAAACCTTCAATCTACTTGGCAAATGTTTAACCAGTTCGGCCTATCTGGCACTGCTGCTCCCGCCGCATGGTGCGTGCGTGCTCCCACCGCCCGCCGCTAGTCCCCCTATCACTGAATGGGAATATGGTTCCCATTCACCGATCTAACTTCCCCGCAGAAATACCAACGCTTTCTATTCAGAGAGCGCGGTATTTCTGCCCCCAGGAAACTTCTCCTCTTCTTTTTAGTTCCTGGATGCGAGATCGTTCGCATCCAGGACTGTACCCACATACAGTTTTAATTAAACAATTATATTATCTTACATTTAAAATTAGCAGTTTCCCTCTAACACCAAAAATTACCCACATACATTTTTTATAAAAAAAAAAAATACATTAAAAAATACAATTAAAAAAAACAAAAAAAACAAAACAAAAAACAACAACAAATAGTTACCCAAGGGTCTGAACTTTTTAAATATGCATGTCAAGAGAGTATTTTATTATATTATTTAAAATTATAAGCTTATAAATGGTGATGGACGCAAATTGAAAAAATGCACCTTTATTTCTAAATGAAATATTGGCACCATAAATTGTGATAGGGACATCGTTTAAACTGTGTAATAACCGGGACAGATGGGCAAATAAAATACATGAGTTTTAATTACGGTAGCATATATTAATTTCAAACTATAATGGCCAAAAACTGAGAGATAATGAATTTTTTTCATTTCTTTCTTATTCTTCCTGTTAAAATGGATTTAGAAAAAAATTATTCTTAGCAAAATGTACTACCCAAAGAAAGCCTAATTAGTGGCGGAAAAAACAAGATATAGATCAATTCATTGTGATAAGTAGCAATAAAGTTATAGGCGAATGAATGGGAGGTGAACATTGGATGCATGAGCTTTTCGGCACTGCGGTGCTGAACCGGTTAAATCTAAAATAAAACCATGTGATCTCTAAAAAAAGTAGGAGTATAAATACAGGGCCACGTTTCCATAGAGGCAAAGGGGGTAATTGCCCCAGAGCCTGTGGTGGCCCCCCCAAGGTGCCCCCTCCTCCCTCCAGCTGTGAGCAGGGATGCTGTGTACACTACGCATATGAAAATGAGGAGGTGAATAATGGAAACCCCAAAAACGCCTTTTAGGAGACATATGATGGACACCTAATGTTATGTTACTGTGTGTGTGTGCAGTGGCCCTGGGGGTGATTTGGTTGCAAGGGTGCCCCCCCCCCAGTTACTTTTGCCTCAGGGCCCCATTGTAGCAATCTCATAAGCTTATTTTCACCTTGGGTTCACTTTAAGGCTAGTTTCACAATGGGATGTTGCATACCCTGTAAAAAACAAACAGGATCAGAGCCAGGGGGAAGAGTAGGCGCTTTGTGCATTATGTGACACATACAGTAGACAAAATGTATGCTTCATTGCAACTGTAAATTCACACATTCTCTAATACCCCATGACATGCCTCATCTGCCATGAATGCGTCGATGTGAATGTCCTATTATAATACAATCGCTATGCGTTTGCTATGCGGTTATACTGTTTTAGGCAGTGTGTCAGTGTGAAAGTAGACGTGTGTGTGTGTGTGTGTGTGTGTGTGTGTGTGTGTGCGCGCGCACTCACACACACATGGGGGGGTCAACTGACCACTGAACAATTTATCCAGTATAGTTGAATCCAGAATATCAGCCTTTATATAGAGAAAGAAAGGCAGCAGTCAGTGGTAGGGGAAGAGAGAACCAAATACTCTACTACAAAGTCGTGTTCTCACTTCTCTGCACTGCTAGGGTTTTTTTTCGTGACACATTAAATATAATTTACATTAATCTGAAACATATTGTCCTGAAACGTTTTCTCCTATTGAAGGATCACCATTCTGGGGACTGGAGCAAAGTGGCTGGCGGTACTGGAGGAGAAGGACTTCAAGCCCTGTAAGTTGAATTTTGCTGATGTGTCTAAGGGCCGGCTTCCACTTGTGCCTGGTGCCGTTTCCAAATCGCATGCGGGCACTTGTTATATTGGGAATATGCATGTGATTTATGGCTATGGGGAATCGCATGTGTAATGCAAAAAAATGCATGCAGCATGAGGTAAGGAGTTCCAAAACGTAGGAGCAGCATGACAGAAGGCTCTGGGACCAAAAGTTTTCAAGTTAACTCTTGGTATGACTCGATTATTAGAACCTGTGGATCTGAGATTGCAGGGATTGCTCTGCAGCTGTAACATTTCTTTCATGTATCCAGGGCCCATGAAAGAAATGTTACAGCTGCGTAGCAATCCCTGCATTCTCAGATGAAATCAAATACCACCAATGTAGATTTTAAAGCGGATCCGAGATTAAAAACTAACTATAACAAGTAACCTGTCTATATATCTTATCTAAAGTTTAGATAGTTTACACAGTAAATCTAGCTGCAAACAGCTTTAATAGAATATGATTATTTCTTCCTGTGATACAATGACAGCAGCCATGTTGTTTGTAAACATTACACAGAGGCAGGCGTATCTGCATCTTGAGCAAAAAAACCCTAATTACCCCCCCCCCCCCCCCCCCTTCCTTCCTCCTCCCCTCTGCCTCTGAAATCTCTGGCTAGTAATACCTTCCCCTTCTCCTTCCCAGACTGAGCTCCCATGAGCCCTTGCTACTGTCTGAAAGTGCCTTGGCTCTCTGAAAACCTGTGGGCGTGGCTTGTTTAGTTTATAGGTAATTAGAGTATTAAAACAAAAACAAAAAAGTATTTGGCTTGAGGAATGCCCTATAAACAATAGGAAAGAAACACAATTATGCAATGAGTAAAATTTCATCTCGGATCCACCTTAAGTAAACTGGGAGACTTCCTTTTTATCACCTGTACAGCCTGCTCTGCAACTCAGGTGACCAGTGCATACCAATCAGATGCCTGGTAACTCGTAACGGTTCTATAGGGAATGAGATGAGTCTTGCAATAGTTAAGGGGCCCATACACTCAGCTGATGATCGATCGAAATCGATTGCCCGATCGATTTGCGGGCGATTTCGATTGATTTCAATCGATCTGGCATGCTGGAAAATCTAGGTCGATCTGATGATTGCTTATCAATTTGCATTGGACCTAATGGAAATCTGATGGCAAAAAAATGCCATCAGATCGATTTTCAATAGATTTCATACTGAAATCCATTGGAAATCTGTTCCTATTAAAAAATGTTCCTAAACACATCAGATAGATCAGAAAATCTATCTAATGATCTAGCTGCTACTAATCTAACGAGTGTATGGCCACCTTTAGACAGATAGGAAAAAATAAAAGGAATAATCATTCGCCCACACCCCAGAAGATAACTTTGTATTACCTTGTACTTGGTTATCTGCTGGTTGCCCTGTATTCCTCCTACAGCCCCCAAATACTGGTGAATGAATTGACCTTGGGATGCTGTAGAGACCTGCTGTATACTGATCAGAAATCAATAGAACAATAGTGATCAATGTTCCATCAGGCTTGCAGAAAACAATGTTCAACAGCTGTTGCTGTTCCCCTTGTCACTACTCTGGGAGTGAGTGACAAATGGTTGAAAAGTGATTGGACATTTACTGTTTAGATGTGTTGGATTTAATGGATCCAATTCTGCTGGAAAGATCTGTCTGTGTATGGGTGCTTTTAACAATTATGTGCAGCTAAATACACATGCAGCAAGGTGGGACTTTATTAGCAATCTGCAATGCAAATCGCGTACTGCTGATATGGTTGTAAAGCAGTGCAGTCTGGGTTTACTGTCAGTTTTAGAAATGGTAATGGTCTGCAAGTAGGAATAATTGTCATTTAACATTAACTTGAAAAAGGACTTGAAGTTACTGACCTATGTTAATGGTAATTTTCTAATGAAAGGGAATTTCCCTTTTAAAGTACATAGTGATTTGGTCTTTAATTTTCATTGACTGATGGCGTTCATAATATTTTTGAACAGGTGAAACCAACAACCTGCAAACACTCCATACCATACTTTCAACGGGGTCACCACTGAAACCACAAAGCTATGACTATGTTTATGAACATATTAAAAGCAATGTCCTCCTTGGGTCTATATCAGGTGAGGTGTGTGTGTGTGTGTGTGTGTGTGTGTGTGTGTGTGTGTGTGTGTGTGTGTGTGTGTGTGTGTGTGTGTGTGTGTGTGTGTGTGTGTGTGTGTGTGTGTGTGTGTTTTCTATATGTTGGTGGTGTTTTTGATAACGACTAAGGATTGGAAGTTCTGTCTGTCCCTCCTATTGTGGAGATAAAATGTTGTGACCTCCATTATTTGTGTACCCAGGTGATGTTGGGATTAAGTAGAAAGGGGTGACCTCAACATCTATACAAAATCTTAACTCCTCTTAATAATAAAATAAAAAAATAAAAAAAAAGTATTTTGATTGCAGCCTCTATCCCTGTTGGAGAGAGTTACTAACTTTATGTCAGGACAGGAGGTGTGATTAATACCTCCAGATGGGGGCACAGATTACAGTAAAGCCTATGGCTGCTGCTTCTTCCTAGATTGCCTCATTCTGCTGTTCCGACTGCAAGCATAGACTAAATCTCTCTGTAAAAATGGCAGCCTATAACAATGCCTTTGTGTAGTGTAGGGATTGGCAAGTGTCTGGACTTCTGCCAAGGCA
This sequence comes from Hyperolius riggenbachi, assembly GCF_040937935.1. Lineage (NCBI taxonomy): Eukaryota > Metazoa > Chordata > Amphibia > Anura > Hyperoliidae > Hyperolius > Hyperolius riggenbachi. Next base: position 511,910,845 of record NC_090646.1, on the reverse strand, counting down.
TTTTTAAAAATACTTTCCTAAGCTGATCAAGGGACTTCAACACAAGCTCTGCAACTGATTGCCTACATAGATCTAGAATAACCTTTGTGCCTAGACTAGAACCTTCAAAAATATGTTGTTGTTATGAACTGCAGCAGAGGTGGCAAAATTATGGTGATCCTTGGACTGCGTCCCTTGCAAAATGTTAATAGAAATAGCATTCACTAACTTGTCTTATTTCCAGAATGCCATTGGTCATTATAAATTCATCATAAATGCTGGCCAATGGAAATAAACAATGTATTGCATAAGAGTACTTCCATAGGGATGAACTGGAAAATAGCATGATTGGTAAGGTCAGTGTAATGAGGATTTCTCAGACACATCTTTCTACACTTGACACTTGCTGCTTTGTGTATACCAGCATTTAGCTTTGGTAGAAGAACGAATCCATAAGTTTAATGGATTTTTTGGTAAGGGTTGGATTCTGTTGGGTAATGTAGATGGCAAAGAGACATTGTTAATGGTAGAATGCATTTATTATGTTGGTTGTTGGACCAGCTTATATTGTTACGTTGTGTGTAATGCGCTGCTTTCATTGTAGGTGGCACAGACATCATAGCTTGCTTCATGGGACAGAATCCGACCATTCCTGTATACAGAGGAGAAATCCAGGCCAGGAATGTGGCAATGGGAGTGGAGGCATGGAGTGAAGAAGGTAATATAGCCTCAGTCTTGTTAACAATCTTGCATTTATACCATAATCGTATTATTCTGTAATTTGTAGAAGAATCAGAGAACTAAAAATGATTTCACACATTTGTGGGTTTTTTACACTTTTCCACTGAGAGAAACTACTTTTTCTGGTTGAACTTGATGGACATGTCTTTTTTTCAACCCAAATAACTATGTACTATGTACTTGTACTACCCAGGACTCCCAGTCACATGCTAAATACTGTATATCCTAAAGCCCCTTTCACACAGACAGCTGAACTGGGTAGTTCATCCACTGATCTGCTGGGGAACCTAAGTAGTAACATTTGTAATCATACGTATGTCAGCAGTTGACACACCGTGAGGTTACTCCACAAAATAAATCTGCCACGTTACGTCAGTTGGGTGGCTGCATGGTGCAAAGACGCAGGTGCCACTCCACTTCCTGTGCGGAGTGCTTACAGCTGCCAGCAGCAGGCAGTGGTTGCACCACATTGTCACCTGCCTGTGGGAAAGAAGCCTGACAGTTTGCTATGTAACAATATGGTCCAGGGTTGGACAACCAAAGGATAAAACTCCTTTTCTGTCACCTAGAAACCCTAGATAACTATGTTGGCATACGTGTTTATATTAGATTTGTAAATGACCACCAGTATAGCGCCCCTGCCTGCTGATTATCAGCCCATCATGTTCTGAAGGACTTTGGTATATGGCACATTGCACTCTTTAGAAATCATTTGTTTGCTCATTCTGAGGAGAGTCAGGCTCTCAAGCACACTTCATTTCATTTAAATATATACACTTTGTAAAACACTCTGAGCTGATTAAAATTAGGTTACTTGTGTGATGTGAATAATTGTAACATGATTGGAAAAATTGCAAGCAATGTAAATCTAGCCCCAGAGGCATAGCTGAGCGTGGCTTTAAAAAGCCTTCATGAATCGTGATTATGTGTTTTTGTTTTTTTCAGCACAGCGCCATCCATAGGCAATTGTGTGTTCATGTCTTGTGTGTGTATGGTAGCAGAACATGTTCATGGACCAGTAAAGCTGTAGAGTAAATAAGCTAGTTATTCATTTTTATAGTACCTTTTAAGCTTGTACGACATAGCGTAATTCCGGTGAAGTAGCATAGTCTATTTGTGAGCATTTAAGAAGTTCTGCGTACATTAATTTTTGCCGCCCGGTCACTTTGATGCAGGGTGAACTGCATGACAGCTCACCCTGCTGCCGCTGAAATTCCGGGCGGCGTTAATGACTATTCCCCCTCTGAATTGCAGCAACTCAGGGGGAAAAGTAATTTTGAGGCTGCTAAAGCCGCACCAAACTCAGGTCCTACGCGGTACACGGGTTGAGCTGAAAAGTCCTGCAGCTCTGTCTCATTTTCTGTTTAATTTGATCAACGGGTCATATGCATAGTGCTCTCTACCTCATGCCCTTTGCCCCCTGTCCATAATGCACAGTAATTCCCATAAGACTCAACCCTCAGCGAATATTCTATCCAATTTTGTGTTTATTTAATAATGCCAGATATACAGCATACAAACCGCACAACGTTTCGGGCATTGGCCCTTTATCAAGTGCTTGAACTTCTGATCCAACATACAATGTATATAGACAACCACTACACACCACACCCCAAGCATTGGGGTGGCAGGCACATGCTTCATTACTGATTAACCTTCCCTATGGAAAAGAGCAGCATACCTGTTAACGGAAACAACTGAGACTGAATTCTTCGTTAAGACCATTGGGTGATTGAGTTCCCAATCGCTTCATCCAAAAAGCTTCCCGTCTAAGGAGTATGTTCCTGTGGGACATACTATCCGGACAATTAACAACTTCCAGTATCTGCCACCTAAGCTGGCTCACGTTGTGTCTCTGCTCAACAAAATGTCGCGCTAGAGGGGATACTTTGCTGGTATTGACCTCCCCTTCTTTCGCTTTTTTAAGGCTTTTTTAACTTGCTCCTATCTGTAGAGCCTCACCAAGATTCATCTACAGGAAAGGTAAGTTCCTTAGAGATCTGGTAAGAGCAGATCTAGTTATTAGTATACAGGCATAGTGCTCAACACAGTCCTTAAAGGGAAGGTTCAAGCAAAATAAAAAAAGAGTTTCACTTACCTGGGGCTTCTACCAGCCCCATGCAGCCATCCTGTGCCCTCGTAGTCATGCACTGATGCTCCAGTCCCCCGCTGGCAGCTTGCCGACCTCGGAGGTCAGCGGGACGCATTGCGTACATTTTTACGCATTCCCGCTAGTGCAGGAACATTAACACATACATTTTTACGCATTACTGGTTCAATGCGTAAATTTTTACGCCTTGAACCAGTAATGCATAAAAATGTATGTGTTAATGTTCCTGCATTAGTGGGAATGCGTAAAAATGTACGCAATGTGACACGCCGACCTCCGAGGTCGGCAAGCTGCCAGCGGGGGACTGGAGCAGCAGTGAGTGACTACGAGGGCACAGGATGGCTGCATGGGGCTGGTAGAAGCCCCAGGTAAGTGAAACTCATTTTTTTATTTTGCTTGCACATTCCCTTTAATCACTTCTCCTCCAGCAATGCAAATATCACAAAGTCAAGTTAGGCAACGATCCAAAGGAACATATAATCAGATTGCGCTCACCAGATTTGTAGGCTAACCGACTACAGATTCGCTGAATTCGCATTCGGCCCAGCCAGTAACAAACCTTCTCCCTTACTTCCTGATCGATCTTCAGATATTCTGAGTGCCCATTAGAAACAAACAAAAAACAATCTATGGTGTAGTATGCTCAAGGAATATGCAATCCCCACTAGTGTTCCAACATGCTCCTCACACCACCATTGGAGAAACATAGGCCGCTTACCAGATTGTCTGGCTGACCCAGCACAGACCAGCAACAACGCTTATTCCTTTGTGTTTCATCCAAATCTTTTCCAGCATGTGATTCCACCTTCAAACTCACAAGAACGCTCACATAGGGTAATACTGTTTTATTTTATCAAAGTTAAAAAAGTAGTGCACTTACAAGCTCCATAAAATAATGTGCATATCCTAAAATCCACGTGTGGCCAGCGTCTCCCGTTCTGCTAGGCTCCGCCCAACCAGTTTTGTCAATTATGACTCCTATGCCACAGATTCTCGATTGGATTTAGATCTGGACTTTGACTGGGCCATTCTAACACATGGATATGTTTTTTTTTGTTTTTTTTTAAACCATTCCATTGTTGCCCTGGCTTTATGTTTAGGATCGTTGTCCTGCTGGAAGGTGAACCTCTGCCCCTGTCTCAAGTCTTTTTGCAGACTCCAAGAGGTTTTCTTCCAAGATTGCCCTGTATTTGGCTCCATCCATCTTCCCATCAACCAGCCTCCCTGTCCCTGCTGAAGAGAAGTCCCAACAGAGCATAATGCTGCCACCACCATATTTGACAGTGAGGATAGTGTGTTCAGAGTGATGTGCAGTGTTAGTTTTCCACCACACATAGCATTTTGCATTTTGGCTAATAAGTTCCATGTTGGTCTCATCTGACCAGAGCACCTTCTTCCACATGTTTGCTGTGTCCCCCACATGGCTTGTGGCAAACTGCAAACGGGACTTCTAATGCTTTTCTGTTAACAATGGCTTTCTTCTTGCCACTCATCCATAAAGGCCAACTTTGTGCAGTGCACGACTAATAGTTGTCCTATGGACAGATTCCCCCACTGTAGATCTCTGCAGCTCGCCCAGAGTCACCATGGGCCTCTTGACGGCATTTCTGATCAGCGCTCTCCTTGTTCGGCCTGTGAGTTTAGGTGGATGGCCTTGTCTTGGTAGGTTTACAGTTGTGCCATACTCCTTCCATTTCTGAATGATCGCTTGAACAGTGCTTGTGGGACGTTCAAGGCTTTGGAAATCGTTTTGTAGCCTTTCTCAATAACTTTATCCCTGACCTTTCTGGTGTGTTCTTTGGACTTCACGGTATTGTTGCTCCCAATATTCTCTTAGACAACCTCTGAGGTCATCACAGAGTAGCTGTATTTGTACTGACAGTAGATTACACACAGGTGCACTCTATTTAGTCATTAGCACTCATCAGGCAATGTCTATGGGCAACTGACTGCACTCAGGCGAAAGGGGGCTGAATCATTACACACACCCCACTTTTCAGTTATTTGTAAAAAATGTTTGGAATCATGTATGATTTTCGTTCCACTTCTCACATGTACACCACTTTGAATTGGTCTTTCACGTGGAATTCCAATGAAATTGATTCAGGTTTGTGGCAGTAATATGACAAAATGTGGAAAATTTTCAAGGGGGCTGAATACTTTTGCAAACCACTGTAATATCCGCTAAGGTTTGAGTCTTAGGGGAATTACTGTGCATTCTGGAATGCTGGACATTGAGAGGTGTGATGGACCTCTTATCCCATTAAAGGAGAACTGTAGTGAGAGGTATATAAAGGCTGCCAAATTGATTTCCTTTTAAGCAATACCAGTTGCCTGGCTGTCCTGTTTACCCTCTGCCTCTAATACTTTTAGCTACAGACCCTGAACAAGCATGCAGCAGATCAGGTGTTTCTGACATTTGATCTGACAAGATTAGCTGCATGCTGGTTTCTGGTGTGATTCTGCAGGCAGATAGCTCAGCAGGGCTGCCAGGTAACTGGTATTGCTTAAAAGGAAATCAGTATGGCAACCTCCATATACTTCTCTCACTACAGTTCTCCTTTAAGACTCCCTGTAAAGATACATGTTATCCTGAGGCTGGTTGACCCTTCTCCTACGCTTTGTTCCCTGACGCCACCCTCACCCAGTGTCCTACTCCCTGCTAGACAGGAAGTACGCCACCGGGATTCCTGGCTTTCTCCGTTGTATTCCTGTCAGTCCAAGTATGCGCACCACACTGCAGCCACCAGCAAATTTAAAACCCCTTTGTCGCCCATTGACTTACCTGACTTCCTCTGCATCGCCGCAGAAGTCCAAACCAACGGTAATGCGCTGTTGACTTGGCGGTGCGGTGGTAAGCGTTCTAGGCCCCATTGCATTGCACTGACGTTGTTTTACCTTGAGGCAAAATAGGTTAAAGGGGAACTTCAGCCTAAACAAACATACTGTCAGTAAGTTACATTAGTTATGTTAGTTAAAATGGGCAATATAATCTCTTACCCACTCTGTTTTAAAAGAACGGGCAAATGTTTGTGATTTCATGGGGGCAGCCATCTTTTTCATGGGGGCAGCCATCTTTTTGGTTGAAAGGAGGTGACAGGGAGCATGAAACACAGTTCCAACTGTCCTGTGTCCTGATCACCCCTCCCAGTTGCTGCGCTAGGCTTCAAATCTCAAATACCAAAAAAAAAAAATTGCACCAAAACAGCAGAACGAGAACAACATCAGAAATCCTATCATGCTTTGTACAGCATCAGGGGGAAAATTCCCGGTCAGTTTTCTTCTGTGCAGCTAAAAATGAGGCATTGGTAAGAGAAACAAAGTTCTAGGACTATAAAAGGTAGAAAACCGAGAGCCCAATATAGTGTAGTTTGTATTGGAGGAGTGCGAATGATAATGATGAAACGTAAGTATTGTACTTACAAACCAGGGTTACCTCCAAGGCAACCACTGAAAAGGCAGGTGGGGAGACCAAACCTGTCCCCACTCAGGATTAAGACGTCGCTCTCTGTGGATAGAGGAAAAAAAGAGGGTGTACCACCCTTCCACCAAGGGTGGATTCTTGTTGTGTAGAGCTGTACAGAGGCGCCAGCAGGATAAAAGTCATTAAAATGTTTAAAACATTCGGGATGCGGTGGTGGACCAGCCAACCCAAAGCACACAGGTACTGTCGATTCAGAGGTGCCAAGCGTATTTTGGACTCCGTGCTGTGTATCACTCCAGTTGTTTATTGCCTGAGGAAGCGGGATTTTGCCCGTGAAACGCGTTGCAACTTGTCTTTGGAGTATATAAATAAATTATTTATTACTTGAATCGACAGTACCTGTGTCTGTTTTGGGTTGGCTGGTCCACCACCGCATCCCGAATGTTTTAAACATTTTAATGACTTTTATCCTACTGGCGCCTCTGTACAGCTCTACACAAAGTTCTGGGACTGTGAAACTGTTCAAGAAAGACCAAGCCTTTTTAGTGCTGCTGAGTAGATTTTTAGTGTGGATGTTCACTTTAACGCAGCCTTTCTCAACCTTTTTACCTTGGAGAAACCCTGTAAATAACTTTTGGATCTCAAGGAACCCCTGCAAACAATTTTTTGGTCTCGAGGAACTCCTACATTTATTTTTCAGGAGGAATAATCTTTAAGTAGGTTAGGCTGCTAATTTCACGATCTCCTATTACACTGCCACTTATACTGTCTCCTGACCCCCCAATTTAGTGCTTCTTGTTACAGTACCACCTATTATAGTGTGCTTTATTATACTTCCCCCACGATGGGGTAAAATGCCAAGGAACTCCTGCAGAGTCCTCAAGGAACCCTGGGGTTCCAGGGAACCCTGGTTGAGAAAGCCTGCTTTAAAGAGACTCCGTAACAAAAATTGCATCCTGTTTTTTATCATCCTACAAGTTCCAAAAGCTATTCTAATGTGTTCTGGCTTACTGCAGCACGTTCTACTATCACCATCTCTGTAATAAATCAACTTATCTCTCTCTTGTCAGACTTGTCAGCCTGTGTCTGGAAGGCTGTCAAGTTCTTCAGTGTTGTGGTTCTGCTATGAACTCCCCCTTCCAGGCCCCTCTCTGCACACTGCCTGTGTATTATTTAGATTAGAGCAGCTTCTCTCTTCTCTCTTATCTTTTACAAGCTGGATAAATCCTCCTCTGAGCTGGCTGGGCTTTCACATACTGAGGAATTACATACAGGCAGAGCTGTCTGCACTCTGCAGGAAGAAACAGCCTGACACTTCAGTGGAAGATAGCTGCAGGGGGAAAGAAACACACAAATGATCTCTTGAGATTCAAAAGGAAGGCTGTATACAGCCAGCTTGTGTATGAATGTATTTTCTATGTGTGGACATACTGCACATCAACCTACTTCCTGTTTTGGTGGCCATTTTGTTTGTTTATAAACAAACTTTTTAAAACTGTTTTTAACCACTTTTAATGCGGCGAGGAGCGGCGAAATTGTGTCAGAGGGTAATAGGAGATGTCCCCTAACACACTGGTATGTTTACTTTTGTGCGATTTTAACAATACAGATTCTCTTTAACGCAACACACACATGCAAGGCAAGTGTAAAAGGGGCTTAAAGGTGGCTATACGTGCATAGCTTTTTTGCCCAATGTGGCTAACAGAGCAATTCCTCTCTGATCTGAATCTGATCAGAGAGGAATTGGAACGCACACACACCCACACACTCGCTGCACACAGGTTTCATCATGAAATATATTGAAAATCTATTGAACTGCAGCAGTGCAGTGTTTATTGCAACACTATGGGCCATTGATCTACCGGCGTTTTCATGCACAGTCCGATCAACTGAAATCTACCTTACGGACTGATCTTAATTTTGATTGTTTTTTGCAGCAAATTGTTCGAAATTGTGATCAATGTGGCTTTTTGCGCCACTGATAACCGTCATATTCCATCACAGTGATCAAATCTGCCGGTAAAAATCGATGCCTTTATGGCCAGCTTTAAAAGTCTTGAGTTCTTGTCTTGCATACTTGTTCCAGGTGTCTCTAGTTAGATGAGGACGACAGTCCCTGTAACTGCATGTTTGATGAATAATTGTATTGGCATCATATTTGTGTCCCAACAGGTTAACATTGGGTTCTTCAAACTATAAAGATCTACCGTATGTCACACAACTAGTTAACACCCTGACAGAGCAACACACCTTGCCATAGTTGTCGGTTTGTTGTGTCAATCCATTGCACTCCTCTGTGAAGGTGTTAATGTCAGATTTGCAATGAATACACTTAATTAAGTGGGTCACACTAAGCACACTTCTTTGAGCTTTCAATCTGTGAATCAGTTACGTTTATGCCAGCCAAATTTACATTCCACACAAACAAGTCTTAAAACCGTAAGCAAGCAAGCTTATTTTGCATTTCTTATGGTGAATGCTAGATCAGAAGGGAACTTGCTTGTAGTGTCTCTGAGTGACAATTGTACATGCTTGTTGCAGTGTCTGATCTTCATACACTCTTTAACAGATCAGAAATAGCGTGATTTGAAGAGCTCAGTTGTGGTGTACCCTTTCAGCAGCCAATCAGAAATTGCTTTTGGCCTGTCTGATGTATCAAAGCCAAATGCAAATGGTTGGTTGGTAAGAGTACTGAATTGCTTGCTTCTGCTGTTAAAGACCCTTGTATTGCACTTTGTGAATAATCTTCATCGTTCTTTTTCTGCACATCATAATGCTAACATTATCATCTAATTATGCAAATAGATATTCATACTTAGCTCTCTCCATTTTCTCTAGGAAAAGCGGTGTGGGGGGAAAGCGGGGAGCTGGTGTGCTTAATTCCGCTACCATCTCAGCCTACGCACTTCTGGAATGATGAAGATGGCAGCAAATACCAGAAAGCGTATTTCTCCAAATTCCCAGGTACCGCATTAAGATGTAGCATTATTAATGAATAAACTGTCTGACACTGCCAGCTATCCTCTGCAATTAGAGAGCACACAGAGGCAGTGGGCGGCCAGGTTTGACCAAAAGTCAGTGGGAAAAATGCATTTAATACTTTGCATTGTCCTTAATGAGCCACTGTATCTGTATTGGTTTGTAAGCCAGCCTAAAGTTGCACATTCAACTTTAATTGCTTGTTGGCAGAAATCCAGTTTCTTGGTGGTAGAGATTTTATTTGAAATATGTAAGTGGATTTCAGTTTGCAGCTGTCACGTCTCAACCAGTTAAATGTCCTGTAACTGTAGGTTCATTCAGCTGTGTATGAAAAGTTGAGGCAGAACTTTTCTTTATATGCAAAATGTTCTTGTATTGGTATGTCACTTTTGAGATGAAAAAGGGGTTAATGTCTTGCCTTCCCCTAGATCACAGGTGTCAAACCCAAGGCCCGTGGGCCGAATGCGGCCCCTCTTGCCTTTTTATGTGTCCCTCCAGAGCTTCAAAGGTTTATCAATGTAAGCAGTAAGGCCTAGTGCACACCAGAGCGGTTCTGCTGCGGTTTGCGATCCGCTTGCGGGTGCGGATCTGCTAGGGTAATGTATTTCAATAGGCTGGTGCACACCAGAGCGGGAGGCGTTTTGCAGAAACGCATACTCCCGGGCTGCTGCAGATTTTGGATTGCGGATGCGTTTCTGCCTCAATGTTAAGTATAGGAAAAACGCAAACCGCTCTGAAAAACGGCACTTCAGAGCGGTTTGCCAGGCGTTTTTTGTTACAGTAGCTGTTCAGTAACAGCTTTACTGTAACAATGCATGAAATCTACTACACCAAAAACGCTTCACAAAACCACAAAATGCTAGCTGAAACGCTACAGAAAAATGACAAAAAGCGTTTCAAAATCTGCTAGCATTTTGCGGATCTGCTAGCGTTTTTTGGTGTGCACCAGGCCTAAGAGAACAACAGTTCACTGCCTTCCCATCCAGAGGATGACCTGGTTTCTGGTTAAAACATTTAGTTTGAGCATGGGTGCAGAAAAATCCCACGGGACTCCTGCAAAATTAGCATGTGGCGCCCTCCTTAGTTTCAAATCCCCCTGTGGCTGATAAAACACACCCACCTTTCCCCTGGTATCCTCTCCCCTGTAATATTTACCTGCTCCAGCCATGTGTGGTGTCTCTTCTGTCCTTCCAGCTGCTGCACACTCTATACCTCCAGGTTCCGATCACGTGACATGCATTCAGAGGCAGAGGTATACATCATACAGCATGTGTCTGTCAGGATGATTAGAGCAGCCCTGGAGCAGGTAGATATTAATCTGCTCAACTGCGCTACTCTACAGAAGGGGATGGAGCTGGGATTTAGGACCCCCCCCCCCAAAGTCGCTATAGTTGCGTAATATGTTGGCGGCTTTTTAAATATAATAATAATAGTTACACCACTTTGAGACTGTTCAGTAAATGTTGAATCTCAATAAACAATTTGGCCCACGACTTAGACTATGTTTTACATTTTGGCCCCTTACATGATTAAGTTTGAGACCCCTGCCCTAGATCAAAATAACTAGAGGAGTGAGTGGCTGAACTTGATAGACTTGTGGCATATCACTTGCATTTGGCTTCTTTCCACTACAGGCTTGTGTCTTGTTTTTTTACATGCAATAGAAGAATTTTTTGTGAATTTTCACATTTGCTTAGCATATGTGACCACTTTTCTTTACATTGCTTCCTCTATAGAGCACATGCAAATTTTCAATGAGAATCATTATGCGTGATTGGGATGCAAACATTTGCGGCATGCAGAGAAATGCAGCAAGCTGTCAGGTTGTTGTTTTTTCACAGCAATGCTAACTAAAATGTACTTGTAATGAAAACAGGGCGCTAGCCTTTCATTTAGCACCCATGTTTCTACTATACGAGGGAAGTGATTGTTGTCAAACAGCCATCGGGAATTCCGGCTGTTAGTAGTTACTGTCTACACCTTGTGGAAAGAAGTCTGCAATAACCTGTTAACAGTCCAGATGCTAAGCTCCTTGTCCCATGTGCCAATTGTGGATGGATTGGTGGGCCTAAAACCCATTCTTTTTTTAAACTAATCAGTTGTATTGTTTTTACAAAGAAAAACCGTTACAAGAGATGGCACAGAGACTCAGACATAGAGCCAATATGAGTATTTAGGCCTCATAACTGATACATAGTAGCGCTTAATTTCTTTTTCATACATCATCACTGGTCTATATGCATAACAGTAGGATAAAACATTATGCAGTTGAACTGTGGTGTCTATCAATTTAGTAGAACCCAAATAGCCTGGTAGGATAATGTGTTGGGCTATAGATCAGGGTCAGCTATGTCGAAACTAGAGAGAGAGGAAAAAGAGGTGGAGAAGAAACAGAGGTGGTGAAAGTGAAATGAAAAAGAGAGGAAAATACAAATACTTCTAGCTGCTTAGAAATCACTGTACACAGATGTAACATTTCTCATGTGAAATGGGTAGTTAGAAACCATCTTGACATTTTCAATACATGAAGCAGCTGGGTTTAGGGGGTTGGTGTTCTGGCTCTGTGAGTGGGGAGCTGCTGATGTCTTTGCTGCATCATCCCCACTAGACTGCAAGTAGGAAGAAACAGCCTGAATTTGTGTAAGTAGATTGCAGCCAATAGCACAAACCGTTACAGGTGAAGAAAGTAGTCGGTGTCTTAGCTTCTTACCAGGTATTTATCATTCTTTCATAAAAGGGTTTGTACACCCATTTAACAAACTCTGTAGCTGAGTGACTACACAGATTTAAAGTGTACCCTAAGTGACATGATGAGATAGACATATGTATATTCAGTGCCAAACATACAAATAACTAGGCTATGTTCTTTTTCTTTTACTACCTGAAAGAGTTAACCATTCAGGTATGCAACTGTGACCCAATCAGATTAATGCATAATAACCCTCTCTGATGAGGAATTCTAGCCATAAAACTCTTTCCTGGCAGAGAATAGTTTAACTGCAGAGGATAAATCAGTAGTTCATATATTTTATGTGTGGTCTGAGTGCAGCCTCTGCTAGGTTCAGATGTGGCTCAATGCTGCGGAATCCTCTCCACTGCTCATGCATGGTGCTAGCAAGCAGGCACAAGCCCAGCTGACAGGGTGCATTCACCCCCTTCAGCTTATAGTGAGGTCAAACTGAAGGTCCATACCCGTGGCAAGATTATTGTGTAATATTTTGACTGGCGAATGTTTTGCTTGACATCGCGTTTAATCAAAAGCCGGACGATGAAGTGTGGCACTTGTTCATTTTGAACGACCGTCATGACGGATCACACACGACTTTAACAAAAATGTAAAAGATTGTTTTAACTATCCTTTGCGACCCATCATTCCCGATGATGAAAGTTGGATTGGGAAGGATCGTTTGTCAGTGGAGTTCCTCGATCCAATATTTCCATGGGTTCTCCGTTTGAGCTGGAAGCTGGAGCCTCAGCTGGAGATATCCTACAAATCAGGTGGTAAGAGGTAGAAGTCCAAAATACTTCATTGTTTTGCTGCCACCTACAGGCATAGCGAGGAACTACAGGCAAGCTTAGGATGGAGGGACAGCCAGAGAAAGTTCAGCAGTTTGGAAAATAGTGCCACCCAAAACACTGCATCCTACAGTTCCTGATACAGTGTACTCTGAAGTAAAGGGGAGTAGAACACCCTGTTGTAGTAGTCCATTAACAATTTGAGGAACTATAGATCAGTTAAATGGGTTATATCTGGAAAGACTGAGCCATCTCGGTGTGGAGGAGCACTGGGTGCAGAAAGATGTTTGAAGGGGGCTATTAGGGTCCCAGGACATCAAGCTGAGGCATGGATGTGTTGGGAGAGGGAGGAGGGGAGAGCAACTGTGACTGCTAACATGTAGATGGACAGCAGTGAAAAGAAATGCTTACTTGTCCAAAGGAGAGTCTGTTGTGTAGCAGAGAGGGCGGCAGTGTTGTAGTCTGCTGGTGGAGGAGGTAGGTGTAGTGGCTGTGTTCTCAGTAGTGAGTGCCATTCATTAGTGGGGAACACCCAGTCCTGGGCTTTACTCACTTAGGGCAGTGCCAAACCGACTCATTAACAATGAATGTGATTGGTCAGAGGTACTGAATTGCATCACTTACATTTTCATGCTTTTAGAAATGCATGCTGGGAGACTGCACATTAAAGCTACATCTCCAAAAGAACCTTTCTAATAAACTTCAAACCTTTTCAGGAGCAAATATTGCTCTCTTGTCACATAAGCTTGTGTCATTTCCATTCATTTGGATGTGTGAGGTACTGAAGTCACTCTTGGAACATACTGTTCATTTTTCCATCAGAATTGTCTCGCCTCAAGGCTGTGCACCAGATTGTTACCCTCCCCTTAACTGTTCTACAGCCTCTCTTAGAAATCTTCACCAGACACCTTTTTGTAAAGCTTAACCTCATTCTTTAAACAGAGTGCAGCACTTTCCTGTAAAGTAAGCTGCGTTGCAGTTCCATTGCCTGTTACCGTAACTTAAGATTCTGAGTATGAGCATGTCCTACAAGACCACATCTGATGCAAGAAAAAAAAACTCTGCATCTATGATGCAGTCGCATTTTCTCCAGTTTATATAGCGCTGTCATAGGCTGTAATGCAGGTGGCATGTACAGACACAATATTGTGCACAGCGTCACATCCTAGGCTGCATAATATCCTTGGGTGCATAATAATAGATGTCTTATACCCGGATGCATAATAGTTGTCTCATTCTTCTCTACATAATTGCTGCTTCTCCTCTGCACAGAAATAAATATCCGCTGGTTATAACTCATACGCTGTTAAAACTGTAAATGGAGAGACCAGACTTCTTTGAACTTATAGGGGAACTGAAGTAAGAGGTATACGGAGGCTGCCATATTTATTTCCTTTTAATCAATACCAGTTGCCTGGCAGCCCTGCTGGTCTATTTCTCTGCAGTAGTATCTGAATAACACCAGAAACAAGCATGCAGCTAGTCTTGTCAGATCTGACTTTAAAGTCTAAAACACCTGATCTGCTGCATGCTTGTTCAGGGGCTATGGCTAATAGTATTAGAGGCAGAGGATCAGCAGGGAGCCAGGTAACTGGTATTGCTTAAAAGGAAATAAACATGGTAGCCTCCATATACCTCTCTCTCTTCAGTTCCCCTTCATGGAAGTCTCCTACATTCAGGTCTTCAAATCAGTAATCCAGAATCTTGGTTATATGGGAATGAGAATTTCTGATTTGACTGATGTGGGCTATGGCACTTTGGATATTACACCATATGTGGAACTAGACCTACAACATCTACTAAAAAACCCAAGGAATTGTGACATGTTCTCACTTGACACTAACCCCAAACATTTGTTCATGATTAATTCTAGATGGTGAAGTTTGCTTAGGTTTGCAGACTGTTTCATTGTCCAAATGAACTGTTGGTCTGCCATTGAAAGACATAAAAGCAACGTGCATGTATTTGTACTGGCCAAATACAATTATGCTTTCAGAACTGGCCTGTCACATCCACATGCCAGCAATACGCAGTCCTCTCAATATGACAAGATGCTATTGCTGATTAAAAGTTGTTGACTGTTGATAAACTGAATCTAACAGTGTATGGTCAACCTACAGAATTTCACAGAACTGATCGTGACAACTGCCAGTAAACAGATTCTTGCCTTGTTTTCTAGGTGTCTGGGCTCACGGAGACTACTGCAAGATTAATCCTAAAACTGGAGGTATTGTCATGCTCGGACGCAGGTGTGTGAAAGTGCATAACTAAGAGAGATCTATAGATATTTCCTTACATCAGCAATAGGGATGGTCCGTGAAATGCTAATCATTTCAAGTTCATTCAGGATTATACAAATTTTGTATGCAAATCTATACAGATTGAACAAATTCCTACTCTTACATCTCATGGACTATGCCTACTTGGCTAATTGTAAAGTGCCACCATAACTATTCATATCCAAGGTAGATTATCTGACTGTTGTTTGCTATAGCAGAGCAGTGTATTCGTCTGTGGTGGATGACTCGGGGCTGGTTCAGGCCGCTTAGCCGGTCCTGGAAGCAATAAAACGCACGCAGCTGAAGGCAGACAAATGCTTTTATGGAAGCTCGCAGAAAAGCATTTGGAATGAGACACCAGGCTCCCGTGAGCGGTAAGGACTGGATCAGACAGATGTCTGAACCAGCCAGACCGGGAGCCCAGCATCTCATTCCAGATGCTTTTCTGTAAGCCTGCATAAAAGCATTTGTCTGCCTTCAGCGGCAATTCCCTGCATGCAGCATTTTTCATCCCTGCAGGGGGACACGGAACAGTGCGGTAAACGATCCTGGAAGCAACATGTTGCAACCGTCCATCTGAACAAGTCCTTAAAGTGGACCCAAATTAAAAATACAAGATTTCAGAAATAAAATCTATTTTCTAAATTACCGTATAACAATAAATAGCAGCGTTTTTTTCAGCTGCATGATGACAAATATAAAATATTTTACATTTATTGGAGGAACCCCTCCCTTCCTTTCATATTGCCGGGACAGAATCCGGCAAACTGGTGGAGTAGCAGGTGTCCGGCAAAGGAGGAATTGCTAATGGCTGCCCCCAGTATAACCCTAGTTATGAAAAGAGAAGGGTGAAAAGCATGCACTAAAATGCTCATAGGCTTGAAGGAGTGTTTATTTATCTTTGTATGTGTCAGAGTGGTGCAACTAAATATCTTTAATTAAAAAATTTTTGGGGTTTGGGTCCGCTTTAAAGTGAACCAGAGACGAAGCGCCCTCATGTGTTTTACCATATATATCAGTGGGGACATTACAGAAAACACCCACCCTGCTCTCTGTTTCATCCATCACTGCTGAACCTGCCTGTTATCAGCTCTGATAAAATCCCCGACTGAGCAATCAGTCTGGCTTTGCTCTGGAATCATTATAGCGGAGTCATTATAGTAGAGCCAGAAGGGTGCAGGCTTGGGCTTGGAAAGACATCAGAGAAGACAGACTCAGCTATAATGAGACACCTCAGTGACACATGGTAGAATGCAGTAAATTATTCAGGATACCCACTTTTATGCTAATCTTTCTGGTTTTAGTGTCAGACATATATATTGCGTATGTTGGTATGTAGCCCTGCCCTCCCACTGATGCTTCTTTCTGGTGTGCTTCAGACACTACTGCAGCCAAATAGATCAGCCTTCAAATACTTCTCGCTTCAGGTTCCCTTTAAGAGAAATGTGATATGAAAAAAAGAAAAGAATATTTCTGCTGGTTTCCATCTTTTTTCTATGCGATCCCAAAAGTGACATCACTTCTGGCCTTTTTTTATTTTTTTACCCAGCTTAGTGTATAAAACTCTTGTAAACTCTTTAAAGGGGGGAGGGGGGGATTTCTTATCCGAAATGAGAAGTTTACGTTGTTGCATTTTTAGAAAAGCTTGTTCCTATAGCAAAAAAAGAAAGGACTTCCCACAATCCCATTGTCACTGTACAGTTCGACAAATGCACTCAGACCAGGTAAAATAGGTAGCATATAGGGACCTATTATAGCAAAAACAGGGTTTCCACAAATATGTTTGGGGCACTAATTTTTTTTTTTTTTTCTGGGATGTTACGAACCCTTTTAAAGAGGAGCTGTCAACCATACTATCTCAGAAAAAAAACACATATATAAGTAGATAAATACTTGCTCTACTTAAATAACTTATGTATTGCACAGTCCACGTTTTGATTTTAGTGATTTTTCTACAGTTAAAAAAAGAGAAAATCCTTCTTGGCAGTTCCCATTTTATGTGTGGCTATTTTGAAGCCAATCCTGATGTCATTTCCTCCCTTACTCCCCTCTGCCTGATTTGTCCGCCCTTCAGTATAGAAAGTGCATTGTCTCAGCATGAGAAATACTGGCCAATCAGAGAGGAACAGAGGTGTGGGAGGGGAAAAGAGGAGGGAAAAAGGCTTCAGCCAATCAGGCTGCATTAGTTAAGTCTCAGGGGAAGTAGAGAAGCAAAAAAGGACAACCTAGCATGCCCTGCAACTTCCTTTTTGTGTACCAAATTTTGTGTGTGCCAAATAAGAGTCGGGTAAACTGGGGAATGATCATTTATCAACAAGAAAAGTAATAGTGATTTTAACTTTTGGATTGCCTGAATAGCATTCTTATTAATTGTTAACCAGATTTTTGGTGAGCGATGAGCCACAGGACAACATAACTATGGATGTATTTTAAATTCCTGGATGTCTTGCTGTTTTCAGTTTTATAGAGGTGCAACAGCTGACAGCTTCCTATAAGTCTCCCTACCATCCCTATGTGTATAAGTACTACTGCTGTATAGGAGACCGATTTAAACAAACTGTGTATTTCCATATATTTTTTCAGAAAGGCAGTTTATAAATTAATAATAATAATAATAATAATAATAGTGCTTTATAACTGCATTCTAGTGCGCCTTAGGCAAAAACTGTCTCTGGTACCATACTTACCTGGGGTTTCTCTCATCATCCTCCAGGACAGCCACCTGAGATTACCATTGAGCCCCTCCCCTGTGGAAACAATGCACATGCAATTAATTAATTACTCCTCTGGTCCACCCTCTATATAACCAGCCTCCTCCTCTACCTCCCTAGTTCTTTCATTGTTTCCACTCACCCGTGGACAGTGCACTAGTTTTTTTGTTATGCTGTAGGGGAGCGTGTGTCGCACCTATAGTTAGCAGGAGTATGTTGACCTTTCCCCATGAGACTGCAGTTCAGGCTTGTGTCGGCCGAACGGGCAGGAGGTGGTGAGCGGAGCCCAGCATACACTACCTGCCGGCGTGGAAGGCTGGGAAGAAGGCCTGAAGCGTCCTTTCTTGTGGCCGCTGCCGAGTACCATCGGCGTTGTTCCGGGGAGCCGGAGAGTCACGTGACGCCCTGATGTCAGGGGGGCGGACGCGACCAGGCGTGTACGCTCCGCCAACCGAGGACGTCATGGGCTAGTAGCCGGAAGATCTTCGGAAGGCGGCAGGCGGGGCTACAAGCGGAGAGGCAGCTTCCGAGTTGCAGAGCGCACGTGGAACGCCGACACGCTGCGGGGCATGGATCAGTCAGAGGCCTCCACAGCGGACAACAGCAATGTACCAGCCGCAGAGACACACAGCCAGCCGGCACAGGTACAGCTGAAAGTGACTCTGCACCCCATAAGCGCTACACTATACATGGCTTGGGGTTGCAGAAGATACTAACAGCCTTATTTTTCTTGTCTGTTTGTTTTACAGAAACATGTGAAAAAGACTAATAAGTGCTCAAAGTGTGGGGAGGTGATGCCACCAAGTTGCACACGCTCATCATGTGACAAGTGCAGGCATAGAGGGGACACTATCCCAGACACTAATATGATAATGATTGACTTAATGAAGTCTATGAAAAAAGAACTGACTACCACCTTTGCAGCCTTCAGGGCAGCTTTTCCCACTCAGCCTCCAGTACAGGGACAGGCCCAGCCCACAACCCCGACTACATCGATAACAGACAGTAGCACGCAAGCGGTGGCAGTGAACATCCAACCTCCACCGGCGGAACAGCCGCAAGGTTCAGGGCTCAGACAGGATCTGACCCAACCCAGGCGTATATTACCAGCTGTGCCAGTAGAACCTGACTCTCCAGATGATTCATGGGAAGATATTTCAGGAGAATCTCTGGAGGAGGGGGAGGCTAAGGATTCGGACGATCCAGTGAGGGCTACGGCCAGAATGCCTAGATACCTGTTTAGTATAGAGGATACATCGGAGCTCCTGATAGCTGTATACGAATCTGAGCATATTCAGGAGACCACCCCTACTACGTCAGTTCAAGACGATATATACAGGGGATTAGAAGAGACTGATAGCAGAACTTTCCCGGTACACAAATCGATTAAAGGAGTCATATCTTCTCAGTGGAAGCAGCCTGAGAAAAGGTTGTTTATCCCTAGATCATTTAAAAGGAGATTCCCCTTTAAGCAAGAGGACCAGGAGTTATGGTCAAAATGCCCAAAATTGGACGCATCATTAGCTCAATATTCCAAGTCCACAGATTTGTCATTTGAAGATTCAGGCAGCCTGAAGGATCCTATGGATCGAAAGGCGGAAATCCTCCTCAAAAGAGCATGGCAGGCAGCATCCTTCGGATTTAAGCCAGCTATTGCAGCCATATGCCTTACTCGCAACCTTGAGAAATGGATGAGAGGGTTAAAGGCGCACCTTATTGCAGGTACCCCACATGAGAAAATTTTAGACTCCCTTCCAGTCATGTCGAAGACAGTAGCTTTCCTAGCAGATGGGGCCACAGAATCATTAAGATCTGCGGCTAAAGACAGCAGCCTTGATAAACTCTTCTAGGCGGGCAATATGGTTAAACACTTGGGAGGGTGATGTTTCATCCAAACACAGGTTATGTGCTATGGAATTTTAGGGGGACTTGTTATTCGGGAAGGATCTAGATGGTATTCTAGAGAGATCTTCCGATAAAGCTAAGAAATTCCCGGACAAGAGGAAAAGAGGAACAAATAGGCCCTTTCAGGGGAGACGTTATGTTCCCAGGAGAGAAGTTAGGGGTCCCGGCAGCAGCAGCAGCAGGGATCCAAAAGGTGGACTTAGGGCCCGTTCACACTGCACGCGTTTCCAGCCGCGTTTTGGAAACGCGTGCAGGTGGCCAAAACGCACGACATCAGACATTGCATAGAGTGCAATGTCTGATGTTCACACAGCATGCGGTCCGGGAACGCATGCTGCACGCAGATTTTACAAAAACGCGCGGCTGTCCCATTCACTTTTCAGTGATGGGATCAGCCACGCAACGCATACGAACGCGGACATGCGTGCGTTCGTACGCGTTGCGGTCCGCATGCGTTGCGGTCCGCATTTTGTAGTCTGAACGGGCCCTTATAGTACAGGGAGAGGAAGATCTACCTTCCTGTTCAATAAAGCCCAGCCAGCCACCCCAAAATCCGACAAATGACACAGATTTACAGGTGGGGGGAAGGCTTCTTTATTTTTTTCAGGCCTGGCAGAGTATAACAGGAAACAAGTTTATTTTAGATTTAATAAGGAATGGGTACAGGATAGAATTCCGAGAGCCCCCCCCCCCAAAAAAAATTTTGTGATTACGGGGACCCCCAGGGACCCAGAGAAGGCAGAAGCAATTCGCTCTTCTGTGATAAAACTATTGCAACAGAGAGTGATTCAAAGAGTTCCGGTCCAGGAGTTTTGCAGGGGGTTTTATTCAAGAGTTTTTGTAATACAGAAGCCGTCAGGAAAGTACAGGATGATACTCAACCTGAAGCCCCTAAACCCTTACATTCTGGAGAAAAGGTTTCGAATGGAAAGCGTCGCATCAATCCGCAATTTAATTTGGCCAGGAGCTTTTATGGCCACGCTAGATTTGGAGGACGCGTACCTCCACCTTCCAATTCATCCGCAATTTCAGAGGTTTTTGAGGTTTGCGGTAGTCATGGGGGATGCGGTATGCCATTACCAATACCGTGCCCTGCCATTCGGGAATATCCTCGGCCCCGAGGATATTCACGAAAGTTGTTGCAGAAGCGGTCGCACAGTTACATCTCCAGAATGTAAGGGTTCTTCCGTATCTGGACGATTTTTTGATTTTGTCAAATACCGAACAGTCTTTAAGGGAAAACCTACATCTCTGCGTCCAGACCTTAGAGAGTCTGGGCTGGTTAGTCAGCAGAGAGAAGTCGTGTTTTCAGCCATCCCAAACAGCGCTATTTCTGGGGCTAATCTGGGACTCAGAGCAGGAAAGGATTCTGCTTCCTCGACCGAAGGTCAGCAAGCTGATGAGAGCAGTGACCGAGTATACATCAGCCCCGTCAGTTTCCCTACGGCAGACAATGTCCCTACTGGGCCTAATGACCTCAGTGATCCCGGCAGTGGAGTGGGCTCAGGCACACACTCGGGAATTACAGGCCTGGTTTCTTCAGGTCTGGGACAGAAGGAGGTCCTCCTTAGATCAACGATTAAACCCACCACAGCGGGTGTTGCTCTCCCTCCAATGGTGGGTGAATGCAGACCACCTGTCCAGGGGACGTCCCTGGATGCAGAAGGCTCCAGTGAAACTATACACGGATGCCAGTGCATGGGGTTGGGGCGCCCACTGTTTGGATCAGCAGGTACAGGGTCAGTGGTCCCCTCAACTCAGCCGAAAATCATCGAACTTCAGGGAATTAATGGCGGTCAGATTGGCTCTACAGGCCCTGCTGCCGCACATAAACAGGGAGGTACTGTTGTTCTCCGACAATATGGTCACAGTCTCCTATATCAGGAAACAGGGGGGGCACCAGGGTGCAGGCTCTCAGAGAGCTAACAATGCAGATTCTTACATGGGCAGAGGAAAATCTACAGTCACTAGCAGCAACCCATATTCTAGGCAGTCAGAACCGCTGGGCAGATGCCCTCAGCAGGTCGGTCTTAATAGAAGCAGAATGGCAGCTGAATCAGGAGGTCTTCGAGCTCATCATAGCAGAATGGGGCAGACCAAGCATAGATCTGTTTGCCACACCCCAAAATGCAAAGACAAAGGATTTCTTTTCCCTACACCCTTCATCTTCAACAGACCGGTTAGATGCCCTGACACTGGAATGGCCGAAGGGCCTTCTATACGCCTTTCCCCCATTCAATTTAATTCCGAGGGTCCTCAGCAAGTTGAGGCAGTCCCAGGCACGAGTAATATTCATAGCACCCTGGTGGCCAAGGAGGGCCTGGTTTCCCTTTCTACAGACCTTGAAGGTACAGGGGCCCTGGCACTTAGGGGACCGAAGGGACCTACTAATACAGAATGGACAGATGCACCCAGACCCAGGATTCCTAAAACTCACAGCCTGGATCCTGAAAGGCAGACTTTAGAGGGACTAGGATTTTCAGGTAGAGTAATTAATACTCTGCTAAAGTGCAGGAAGGAGAATACTAGGAAGATTTATTCCAAAGTATGGAAGGTTTTTTGTTCATGGAAGGACAAGAATAGGATTAGTTCGAATGAAACAAGATTTATTTTAGAATTCCTACAGGATGGGGTGGACATAGGATTGGCAGTTAGCACCCTCAGAGTCCAGGTATCGGCCTTATCTGTATTTTAGATAGACAACTATCCACTGAATTACATATAAAGAACTTCTTGAAGTCGGTGGCCAGATCACAGCCGGTCCCGGTAAAGATGGCGCCCCCATGGGACCTGGCACTGGTCCTAGATTTTCTAATGTCGGACACGTTCCAACCAGCAGAGACCGTTCCTATTAGGTTATTAACGCTAAAGGTGGCCTTCTTGGTGGCGATTACAACGGCAAGGAGAGTAGGGGACATAGTCACTATCAATAAAGGACCCCTATATGGTGATTCACCCGGACAGAATAGTTTTCCGACCAGACCCGACATATTTGCCAAAGGTAGCCACGCAATTTTATAGACTGCAGGAGGTTGTTTTACCATCCTTTTTTACAGACCCCAAGAATAAGGAAAGAAAGCTAGCAAAGCTAGATGTGAGACAAGCAATTATCACATATTTGCAGAGGACACAGGATTGGAGAAGGTCCAGCCATTTATTTGTATTTTCTGGCACCCGAAGGGGGTTACAGGCAACTAAGGGTTCCATAGCCAGATGGATTCGGCAGCTGATACAGCTAGCGTACAACAACTCACAGACTGACACGCCTCCAGACATTAGAGCACACTCTACGCGGTCACTGGCAGCATCCTGGGCGGAGAGATCCGGGGCAACTCTGGACCAGATATGTAAAGCGGCTACATGGTCAGGACACTCTACATTCGTGAAGCACTACAGGGTGGAGTTGTTGTCCAGCCAGGATCAGGCGTTTGGTCGTAAAGTACTCCAAGCAGTCATCCCACCCTAAGGTAAAGATTTCTCGCTGGTCTCAGGTGGCTGTCCTGGAGGATGATGAGAGAAAGGCCGTCCTACTTACCGGTAGTAGTGTTTCGGCGAATCCTCCAGGACAGCTGCCTTAGTACCCAGCCCTAAGAGATTCGGTAGTATAAACTAAAGAAGGGTGAGCCTGTTACTCTTGTAATGAACTAGGGAGGTAGAGGAGGAGGCTGGTTATATAGAGGGTGGACCAGAGGAGTAATTAATTAATTGCATGTGCATTGTTTCCACAGGGGAGGGGCTCAATGGTAATCTCAGGTGGCTGTCCTGGAGGATTCGCCGAAACACTACTACCGGTAAGTAGGACGGCCTTTCCTTATGCCCCTTGAGTTCGCTCGGTTCCTCACAGTCTACCTGGGTGGTTTCCTATCCCCCACTGAATGGCCCAATAGCCTGACAGAGTCGCAGTTCGTCTCACATGTGCGGACCAGACATGAGAGACGAAGAGTGACTCTGCCAGGCTATTTGGCCATCCAGCGGGGGATAGGAGCCACCCAGGTAGACGGTGAGGGACTGTGCGGCCTCAAGGGGGCTTAAAGAGTAACTGTCAGGCTGCAGAAGCTAATTTAAACCTCTATTCTCCTGTGTTAAACAGTTTAGAAGGAAGCCAGAAAGGCATTAGTGAAGATAAAAATCTCTCTTACCTTTGTGTGCTTATCAGCAAAGCTAATTAGACCCAAGAGGACGCAAGCCGCATACTATACTGCAAAGCATTCTGGGGCCCTCCCCTCGGCTGCTAATGAGACGTTACAGCAGCTTGTAATCAGTCCAGCGCGTAGCACTGATAAATCTCTGGGCAGAGTACACTGCAGGAGTCAGCTATTGTTCCTAGCCACATGGCTCATTAATATTCACTGCACACTGTGTTATTCAGTATGAGCTTTTCTGTGATCAGGAAGCAGGCAGGACATAACGACACATTTGACAGAAAAACATGGAGCCTGCCATGAGCTGTCAGGAGCATCTATCTCTGCATATACTATATACAAATTCTGTGAAATCCAAACGTGGACAGTGAAATGCATATGTAAAGTAAGTACAGCCAATCTTTAGCTACTGATATGTGTTTATTTTCTCTGAGACCTTATACCTAACAGCTCCTCTTTAAGGAAACCCCAGGTAAGTATGGAACCTAAGACCTTTTGCGGCTCAGATTCCCTTTAATAGTGTTAATATAGCATATTTACATGTAATATCAAATTAAATGTTTGATTTTCTAAATCCCTATGATTATAGTAAAGAGCAAATATTCTAAAAAAAAAAAAAAAGTCAAACACCTGATCTGCTGGCTTGTTCAGGGTCTATGGCTAAAAGGATTAGAGGCAGAGGATTAGCAGGGCTGCCAGGCAACTGGCATTGCTTATAAGGAAATAAACATGATAGCCTCCATATCCCTTTTGCTTCAGTTGTTCTTTAAAGAGACTCTGTAACATGAAAAACATCCCCTGGGGGGTACTCACCTCGGGTGGGGGAAGCCTCCGGATCCTAATGAGGCTTCCCACGCCGTCCTCTGTCCCACGGGGGTCTCGCTGCAGCCCTCCGAACAGCCGGCGACTGTGCCGACTGTCAGTTCAATATTTACCTTTGCTGGCTCCAGCGGGGGCGCTGTGGCTGCTTTCCTCTCCGAACTACACGGAAATACCCGATCTCAGTCGGGTCCGCTCTACTGCGCAGGCGCCGGAAACTTGCGCCTGCGCAGTAGAGCAGACCCGACGGTGATCGGGTATTTCCGTGTAGTTCGGAGCCGACAGCCGTCAGAGCGCCTGCGCAGGAGCCAGGAAGGTAAATATTACGTCACGGCTGCACGGAGGGCTGCAGCGAGACCCCCGTGGGACAGAGGACGGCGTGGGAAGCCTCATTAGGATCCGGAGGCTTCCCCCACCCGAGGTGAGTACCCCCCAGGGGATTTTTTGAGGTTACAGATCCTCTTTAAAGAGAGCCCGAGGTGGGATTTACTTATGCTAGTGGGGCACAGAGGCTGGTTGTGCACAATAACACCAGCCTCTGTTGTCACATGGTGTGCCTCCAAGACCCCCCTGCGCGCCGCTATACCCCCCGCAGTGCTGCTCCTCCGTACCGGCGCTACCTGCCCGCGTCACTTCCCTCCAATCAGCGGGAGGGAAGGGACGCGGGCGGGTAGCGCCGATACGGAGGAGGTGGGGGAGCGGCGCTAACAGACAGGCAGAGGTAAACATTGTGCTGGTGACACGCTGCGTGTCGCCAGCACTGCGGGGGGTATAGCGGCATGCAGGGGGGTCCTGGAGGCGGAGCAGTGCTTTTCAGCGCTGATAGATTTGGGCGCAGCCGGCACCTCCATAGACTACAATAGGAATCATTCCTCTTTGCAGCGCTCAGTAACGTCGGCTCCGTCAGAGGACGGAGCCGAGGTTGCTTAAAAACTTAATAATTCGGCCTCCAGCAATTGCAGGAAGCAGAATTATTTCATTTCCCCACTATCCATGGCGGCCTGGAGGGGGAATAGTAATTAAATCGGCCCGGACTTGTGCAGAAGCAGGATCAGCCATATAACAGCTGGATCCTGCGCCCAAGTCTACGGGCGCCGATTTTAAATATACTCTCCTGGAGGCACACCATGGGGCAGCAGAGGCTGGTGTTAGTGTGCACAACCAGCCTCTGTGCCCCACTAGCATAAGTAAATCCCACCTCGGGTGGGATTTAAGCGTAAAAGTAGAAAATAAAAAGTTTTGTATGTTGATCTTTAGTTGTTTTCACATCAAATGGGCCATTAACGGTACAATTCGCTGGTTGATGGATTGTTCGATTCAATCATAGCATCGGTCAGAAACTATCGTTCAGGCCCACTAACAAAAGGAAGCCTGCTAACCAGTTTGATCAGGTTAATGGGATCATTCAGTTTTTCGGATTCCATCGATCTGATCAAATTGGTGAGCAGTTTTCCTTCATTAAGTGGGCCTGAAAGATAATTTCTGATCGATCTAACGACTGAATCAGACGATTGATTGCCTGGGGAATTGTATCGCAAATGGCCACCTCAAGTTTCAAGTGTACAAACGGGCAAACTTTAGTTTTGGTAATATTCTATCCCCCCCCCCTTGCATTGCAGTGACGGCACCCTGAATCCGAATGGGGTGAGATTTGGAAGCTCTGAAATCTACAATATCGGTAAGCAATCTTCCCCTCTCTATAAAGTGAATTATGTATATTTGCACAAGCCCTCCAGCCAGGGAATAGGTTAATTTTCTGCTTAATGGTAAAGAGGAGGTTGTAAAATAGGAAACTGTCAGAATTTTAAGTGAGAAGAAATGACTAATGTGAAGCCAAGATTTGTAATGCAGAAGTTCACTTCTGGGACTTGCTAATTAAACACATTTTCAGCATTCGGCTGCTGACTGGCTACACTAACAAAGCCATTATTACGTCTCCTGAATAGATACAGATTAGGCTCCCACTGCTCCCCTCCAATTCCCTTTTACGCTTCTCCATCAGACATTAACTGCTGCTTATTACTGGGGCTTAGAGGATAGATCAGGTCACATAGTCATTATTGGAAAAACCTCACTGAGCTCCATCTGCATTCCAAATAGAAGGGACAGCAAGCAGTTCACAGATGCTTAGAGGAACACTGTTCCACAAAATAAACGAATGCAATGAGAACAGGCAGACCTTCATCCAAAACTACACTCTTTGTTTTGGGTGGTGGTTGCTGTGCAGAGATTGCAGGTAAAAGAGAAGATGGACATGGATTGTGGTCACTTCCTCACTCCACTCATCACTCTGCCTGACTAAATCAGATGTCATTATTGTGGAATTCTGTGACATCCAAATATGGCAAAACTTCACAATGCTGGATTTAAGTAGTGCAAAGCGTGCTAAAGGTAATACAGCTTCACTTATAGTCTGCTGGGAACAGCGTTCCACCCAGTGAAATGAATGTCTTTGATTGTAGCCTGAGAAATGGTTAACATTATTTCATTTGTAACCATATTTAGTCTTAAGTTTGATTACGGTTAAAGTGGGCCCAAACTCTTGCACTGCACACAATGAAAAGTTCTTATTTCACATGTAGTTGCTGAAATCCACGGCTCTGTGTTCCTGTACATATTTAGCCAGACCAAAGTGTCTAATTAGTTCTTAGCAGCTGTGAATAGACTGCAGGAGCTTTGCTGTAGATACTGAGGCTTAACCACTTCAGTCCTACCTCTAAAGTGAAACCAACGTGTGGACTTTACTTTGCTTTTTTAGGATTTCCATAAATTGGATTGAATAAAGTTTTATTTGCATACATTTAATAAAGTTTTATTTGATGATGCCTCTGTCTGTCTTGGAGAGATTTGCACATGGCTTGCTTGAGCGTGGCTGGTGGAGTCCCGTTTCTTTAGAAATACTTGTGTAGCCTTTTCCTGCATGGTGAATGGCAATTACTGTTTGTTTGAGGTCTTAAGAAATCTTCTTCTGTTTGAACCATGACATGCATGTACTGACCCGTGTTGTAAAAATTTGAAGTAAATAATGAAAAATCATTCCTCTTCTGTTTAATAAGACAGGGCATATGTCACACTCACACCAGATATATCACCCCATTGATTGAGTCTAATTTACTCTTCTAATGAACTGATAATGCCACATTACATAATTTGCCCACACGTATGGTAACCTTGGGTTGTTTTCATCAAATAAATGAACAGGCATAATGTTTTGTACTCTTTTGATTATGTAAATATTGCTTTCGTTACTTAGTGTTAGCACTTGCATGAAAGCTAGTGTTTTAGGCCTTATTTATGCAGAAATATTTAAACTAAACAAGGTTCATTAACTTTTAAGCACCACTGTGCTTTCAGTAGTGAATTCCATTGCCACAATTAGAATGGTGAGTTGATTTGGCAGCCAAAAATCATCAAAAGTGTAGACAAAAACTATAGCAAAGCAGGCAAGGTGAAGAACTGGAATTTTGTAACGTGATTATCTGGGTTGGTTTTTCAAAAGCTCCACTGGGATTAAACATTTTACATTTCACCAAGATTTCTTACATCATTTTCCCATTTGGCTTCCATAGAGCTACTGGCTCTGTGTTTGCTGTACAGGAAGTATCCCGACTGCTTTGTATGCACTTTTGCAGATTGACTCTGAACTTCTATGCAGACCATCTTCATGCGTTTTGAGATTCCAACATCCACAGAGTGGTAGTTGCTTTGGAACAGAGTGTCCCCTTTCTGGCAAAAGGTCCTGGCACAACCCTCCAGTTTGTAGGGTGTATGTGCAGCTCTGTGGAGCACTAGTTTGGTTGGGGAGCAAAAATATTAGTGGAGTATGTCTGCATAAGTTAATAAGTTAACTAACTTACTGGGGGTAACTAAGTAGAATACCTAAGCAGGTTTACCAACCTTGACAAACATCTCAAAATTCTAACCATACCTCCAATCTAAGAGCTTTTCATAATCCTTTCATAAAAGGTTCCAAAGGGGAAATTTGGGGTGTCTGATCCTTACAGACCCCTGATAAAGAAATGAAAAGTGACCTCCCTCAACCCCCAAACATACTAATTTGTCCTCTAAGGTAGTCTTGTTTCTCATTATGGGATGTTGTTTTCTTCTTATTATGACTTTGGATGAACGTTTTTTCCTCACAGTTGAATCTTTTGTGGAGGTGTCAGACAGCTTGTGTGTTCCCCAGTACAACAAGGATGGAGAGGAGCGAGTGATTCTGTTTCTTAAAATGAACAACAACTACAGTTTTGGCGGTGACTTAGTGAAGAGGATAAGGAACGCTATTAGAGTGGCGCTGTCTGCCAGGCATGTTCCAGGTGTGATCCTTGAAACCAAAGACATTCCAGTAAGTTTATGGAGACTTCATTACTAAAAAAAACTGTATCATTTGACTTAATTACAATTGGATGCTTTGTGATAATATATAAACATACCTTCACTGTAGCCATTCGGCTGTTGTGTGAAAGTGACCGCAAGTTACCACGAAGGAAGAAGAACTGCTCAATGAATCCGGTATGAATTGGTTAACAGGTTAGCTGGTTAGGAGGGTGATATAGAGGATTCATTAAAAAATATCGTATTTATCCACATCTAGAAACAATGGTTAGATTATACAGGGTATGATGGCTCAACTGCTGAAGGTTTAACTACACTCTGCAGTGCATGTGCTCTGCATGTAAATGTCAACCACTGTCTTAGGTTAGCACTCTCACCTTGCAGTGCTCGGTCGCTGGTTTGATTCCCAGATTGCCAGAGCACTATATGCATGGGGTTTGTATGGTCTCCCCATGTTTGTGTGGTTTTCCTCTGGGCGCTCTGGCTGCCCCCACCTCCTAAAAACATACACATAAGTTAATTTGCTTCTCCCTAAATCACATGTGTCGAACTCCAGGCCTGGAGGGCCAGATCCATGCCAGTGTTTAGGATGCACTGAGAATGAGAAAAATGTGTTCTACCTGATGGACCACGCCTTTCCTGATTCAGACCCATTGAGCTGTGTCAAAAATGTGTGAGGACCTCGGCCCTCGTAGGACCGGTTTGACATACCTGCCCTAAATGGTTAGTAGACTAGGATGGACCTATGACTATAGTAAGGATTAGATTGTGAATCCTCTTGAGGGACAATAAAATGACACTATATACGCTATACAGGAATAGGAACGCAGTTCCCATTCATTAAAGGACACCTGAGGTGAAAATAAACGAATTAAATAAACAATTAGATCTATCCTCCTCCTAAAAATTACTTTTTAAGATATTACACAGTTTTGTTTTGTTTTTTATTTAAATCTAATTTTTTAATTTTTACTGTTTTATTGTTTTTGCTCAATAAAACATTCATTGAATTTTGCAGAAGCTAAAATATTTGAACTATTGACCAATTTTTTTTCTATTTCCTGCTCTCAGAAGCCATTTTCTGCTAGGAATGTGTTTTATAGTTGTAATTTCTTATCAGTGAGGGTCACACTGTAGTCTGACCCAGTCCTGACAGAAACTGTAACTTACATACCTGATGTTTAACTCTTTCAGGCAGAGAAAGAAAAAAAGGCAGCATAGTCCATTTGTAGGCTTTGCACTGTACATTCATATGTCTATCTCATCATGTCACATGTCACCCCAGGTATCCTTTAATCTGATCTAAGTCCCTGTCAGGGCCAGTTCTGGGCTTTTTGCTGCCTGAGGCAAACTTGTGAAGATGTGCCCCCACCCAGATTTGGAATGATCGCACAGCACCCAACAATTTACTCTGCTTCATTTAATGTTCTCACATGACATGCTGCAGCTCAACACAGTAGCACACTGGCTGGCTGTGAGTCTGTGACAAACTGCTCACCCTCAGCCACTCCATTCCTCCACAGGAAGGTACACACAGTACAAAAATATTGCCCCTGAAATCTGTGTCTGATGCAAATGTTTCACCTTGCTTCATGAGAGAACTGGCCCTGGTCCCTGTGTCAATGATTTCCGGCATCCATGAGATGCCTGCGGTCATTGTAATTATGGAAGTAACACGTCCACGCATTACTTCCTGTTCACGTACTAATAGTAGGTACAGGAAAGTAATGCGCAAGGACATCTTGTGGCCAAGTAGTAAAATGACACCTACATACAATTATTTTTTGTTTTGTTTTAACAAAAGACCTACACATACATTTAAAGAGAGCCCAAGATGGGTTCATAAAATTAAAAAAAAAAAAAAGTAGGCTACTTGAATTCGGGGGCTGAGCAGATCAGGTAGCCGCAAAAACAGACGCTCCTGTGGGCCACACTGAACCACTTCCACTTTCGTAACCTCTGGGTCACGAGGCAGGAATGAGAGATGGTCTCTCATCCACAGCGTGCAGGGAGGTGGGGGCGCGGCCAGGGAGAAAGAGCTGTCCAATGGCAGCTCTGGAAACCCTGCAGGAACGCCCCTGGAGGGTGTTTTAACCATGGAATTCTTCTTCCCTATGTTTACCTCTGAGATAGCAACAAATTTTGTCACTAATCTCAATGGGGGGGGGGGGGGGGGGGCAGAGAGAGCGGTGTGGGGACACAGAGGCATGTCATGAGGCAGGGAACATGCCTCTGTGTCCCATCGGCCCCCATGGAACCTCCTCGGGTTCTCTTTAAAATTAACCCCTTACCTCTCACACTCTCCCATAGTTGCCCAAATTAAACTTTTGCATAATAAAAAAATGACAAAAAAAAAATGAAACCTTAGGGACTGAATTTTTTAATATGCATGTCGGAGGGGATATAATTTTATTTTTTTTTATTATATATATATATTTTTTATTTTTTTTAAATTATGGTTTTGTAATTAGTAATGGATGCAAAACTGAAAAAAATGCACCTTTATTTCCAGATCAAATATTTGCACCATACATTGTACTAGGGAAATAGTTTAAACCTTGCAATAACAGGGGCAAATGGGCAAAGAAAATGTGTAGGTTTAATCCACAGTAGAGCGTTTTATTTTAAAACTATAATGGCTGAAATCTATGGCTGAAAAATGATTTTATTCCATTTTTTTACTATTCTTATTAAAATGCATTCAGAATAAAATTAATCTTAGCATAATGTACCACCCCAAAAAAACCTGATTGGTGGAAAAAAACAAGATATAGATCATGTTGTAGTGATTTAGTAGTGATTAAAGGGACACTTAAGTCAAACAAAAAAAATGAGTTTTACTCACCTAGAGCTTCCAATAGCCCCCTGCAGCTGTCCGGTGCCCTCGCTGTCTCCTTCCGATTCTCCTGGCCCCGCCAGCAGCCACTTCCTGTTTCGGTGACAGGAGCTGACAGGCTGGGGACGCGAGTGATTCTTCGCGTTCCCAGACACATTAGCACCCTCTATGCTGCTATATGGTATATGATATATGCTATAGCAGCATAGATGGCGCTATTGTGGCCAGGAACGCTAAGAATCACTCGCGTCCCCAGCCTGTCAGCTCCTGTCACCGAAACAGGAAGTGGCTGCTGGCGGGGCCAGGAGGATCGGAGGGAGATGGCGAGGGCACCGGACAGCTGCAGTGGGCTATTGGAAGCCCCAGGTGAGTAAAACTCATTTTTTTTTTTGTTTGACTTAAGTGTCCCTTTAAGTTATTGGCGAATGAAAGGGAGGAGAACTGAAAGGTGAAAATTGCTCTGGTCCAGAAGGAGAAACAACCCTCAGTGGTCAAGTGCTTAAAGGGACCCTGAGCAGTACATAGAATAAAAAAAATTCACTTACCCGTGGCTTCCTCTAGCCCACCGTAGGCCGCGAGGTCCCCCGGTGTCCTCCAGGCACCTCTCCGTGTCCCTCTGGCGGCTCCCGTTTCTGGCAGCTGTCGGGCTGGCACTTCCTGGATCTTGACGCTTGGTGTCATCACGCCAGCCGCTGTGATGAGGCATATCGGGCGGCAGTCCTGCACATGCACAGTTTAGAGTTAGAAAACCGCGCATGTGCAGGACTGTCACTACTGATTTTGAAAAGATCTTAAAGAATCTGAAACTGTTGAATGTTTTCAAATGATCTGCTTGATGCTATTAAATGTATTATTTTATCCTTTAATGAAATGATTGGATTTAATCTAAAACCACTGCAGTTATTTTGAGTTAATTAAGCCTGGTACACTCTTTTAATTATGATTGGCCAATATCTGACCATTTTCACCACCTCCATGTAGTATGAGGGGCACCAGATCACTGGCGTAACAATAGGGGATGCAACTCCTGGGCCCGCGCGGGGCCGTTTTGGGTGGCTGGAGGGGTCGCAGCATGAGGGGAAAGCCATGCCCACAATCGGCGGGGAGGGGGGGACGGTCCCCCCCCCTCCTCACCTCGGGGCTCTCCCCTCTGCGCTCCCCTCCAGCTTAATGAGTGTCCGGGCAGCGGCAGGCAACGGCTGATACATACCTTCCGTCTTCGGTGCGCTCCAGCGTGCGTTCCTCAATCTAGTCTCTGATGCGACTTCCTGTTTTATACAGGAAGTGGCGTCAGAGACTAGAGTGAGGAACGCATGCTGGAGCGCACAAAAGACGTAAGGTAAGCCGTTGCCTGCCGCTGCCCGGACACTCCTTAAGCTGGAGGGGAGAGCCCCCTCCCCGCCGACTGTGGGTATGGCTTTTCCCTCATGCTGTGACCCCTCCAGCCCCCCAAAACGGCCCCGAGCGGGCCCCGGGGGGCGCTCAGAATTTCTGCAGGAGGCCCGGTGGGGCCTAGTTACGCCCCTGCACCAGATATTGATGAGCAGAATGTGTAGGTAAACCCTCATTCATCCTGCTGGCTATCCATGTGACATGAAATAGGCATGTATTTCTAACATGGACTCAGGGACCTCTTTGGGAAATACATTTTAAGGACGACAATAAAAATCTGACAAAGGTTCTTTGTCTTCTCCACTCTATATAAAACTTTATCTTGTGAATGTTTTTGCTGAAGACACTTTTTTTTTCCTTCTGAGAACAAATAGCCCTAAAGTGATATGTTCTCATGGCTGGGCTTCCTGCCATGTACAAGCGCGGCCGTCTTATGCCTGCACAAGTATGGCCCCACCTGTGCGGTTAGCCCAAGTTGCTTGTCCACAAGCGGCTCTGTGCTACTTTGAAGGCGCAGCAGTGCTTGCACAGGTGCAGTACATCCACGCTAGCGCACAAAGGGGAGGGTGGCCACAAATTAAGAGGGTCCCAGTCAGTGGAGGAAGGATTGAAAGAGATCCTTCTTAGCGAAGTATCATTTTTTTTTTCCTGCAGCTTCAAATTTGCTTTTACAGGGACAGGATGTGAGAGGCTACCATCTTCACTCTTTAATAAACAATACCAGTTGCCTGACTTCTGTGCTGATGCTTTGCCTCTAATGCCATATTTTCCTGTAAAAAAATAAGTAAGGGTCTTGCGTGATTTTTGATCAAAAAGATGCATTTGGGCTTATTATTATTGTATGGTCTTATTTTTTCATCAACCGCAATCTACTGCAATTCTTGAACAAAAATCTCCATTTCCTTTTTCCATGTACAACAATCTACATGAGAGCCCGGCACTTGGCACCGCTCCTGTGGCTAGATATCAGCCACTTCCACTGACCCCTGGGGTCACATCACTGCAATCTCTGCTCTGTGTGTCTCATCACAGAGCAAAGTGCAGGGAGGTGGGGGAGCAGCAGGGAATGGGTGGAGGAGATGCAGAACTGGGCAGAGCTGCCCAATGACAGCTGGGGAAGGGTTGTTAGGAACACCCCTAGTGGGCGCTTTGCAGGAGTGGCTCTCCTTCAAACGACGCCCCCTTCGCCACGAGATTGTTAACAAGCGACATGTCTGCAATTTCGGGAGGTGACAGCGGGGGTGGGGGCAGAGAGTGGCGCATAGTGTACAAAACATCTTGGTATGCCATGAAGCCATACAAGTACATAACCATAAGCTGTTTTAGCTGGCTTTCAACCCAACAAGAAAGCGAGCCTTTTCATATTTCTAGTTGCAAACTGGCACGGTTTTCCTACTTGTTACATCCTGTCCTCCAGCTTTGATAGTGTTAAAATGTTCAAAAGAGAATCACAAACTACCGAGTAAAATGTTATGGAAGTTTGGCAAAGAATTGTGACCTTGAATGATTATAGAACTGCCAAGTTTCATCATGATCTGAGTCCTTTTCCCATAAGTCATAAGCATCTGAAAAACAGGATTTAACATAATGCTGCCTCACTAGATTTAATATAAGGAACTATGAGTTTGGCAGAGAACAGCGGAGACTGATATGCATTCCTAAGCTGCCTCTAATGTATCTGTGGGATAGAAAATGTCTTTATTCTGCCCGTTTCATAACTTTCTAGTTCACTTTATTCACTTTGGGAGGTCCCAAG
Organism: Hyperolius riggenbachi; assembly: GCF_040937935.1. Classification (NCBI taxonomy): domain Eukaryota; kingdom Metazoa; phylum Chordata; class Amphibia; order Anura; family Hyperoliidae; genus Hyperolius; species Hyperolius riggenbachi. Next base: position 511,875,921 of record NC_090646.1, on the reverse strand, counting down.
AGTATAGCCCGTTTTTTATACGCAGATCTGTTCTGTCGTTTTCAGGGGATTTTTTTTTTCTTGAAAACAAATTATGTATATGTGTTAAATGTGTTACTTCACATTTAGTTGATATTCAGAGAGGGCTTTTAAGTGTAATTTTCAGTATTGCCTTAAATAATGGAAAAGAACAGCAGATTTTGGATGTCAGCAGCAGGGAAGGATAATTGGTGGAAACTGATGGTTATCTTATTGAAATACACTATACTAGATGCACATGAGACGAAAAGTTTTTGTCGCTTACTATGACATCCTTAGTATCTGATGATTGTTTTCTCTTATTGGGCTGTATCTGCATTCACTTTCCTCACTGACATGTAGGACAGCACAAAGAGAATGACCACATCATAAGAATGTTGTGCTGTAGAAGCAAACACAGAGGCTGTGTGATAAGTGGACACTAGCACATCAGTCTGGCTGATTTTCCCTATACCTCTCTGGGGATGCAACAGTTCACAGCTGTTTATTGAAAACCCAGTCAGCTAAATTTGCCCTATAGTGCTCCATGAAACTGGTTGCAGTGTATTTTTTTTGTTTGTTTTTTATAACTGTAAGTACACCTGTTATCCCATTAAACATGCACTGCATGCTTAATTCCTCCATTGTGACTGGAAGATAGTGAAAAATAGACTGTACTTCCCTATTTAATGCTGGGAATACACTGGCCGATTCTGGCGCTCGATTCTGCGCCTGATCGTTTTTCACGCTCGATTCTCTTATCTTCGCTTGTTTTTCTTATCTTTTTTCAATTCACTTCACTGAGAAATCGAGCGGCAAAAGGAACGAGCGGTGATCGGACATGTTAGAAATTATCTATCGAGCCATCTTATCCGCTCAGAATCGAGCCGTGTATTCCCAGCATTATGCTGGGTACACACGATGCGTTTCTTTAGCCTATCTTCCATCCGATCAATTTCCAATTCGATTTTCTGATCGCTTTCCAATTCGGATCTGTTATCTTTTCTTATCTATTTCCATTCACTTCTAAGAGAAATCGATCAGAAAAACGATCGAAAATAAGATCGGACATGTCGGAAATGATCTATCGAACCATCTATCTAACACAAAATTGTATGGTGTGTACCTAGCATAATAATATTTACCATGTTTGTACAGATGTAGTAAAGATAGTAAGAATACCAGCGTTTTGTTCAACCACTGCCTGTTTTGCGGATCCTTTTCCTAGTACAGACATATATACACTGCTACTGGATTCCTATACATGTCGTTCCCAATCATTATGCAAATTGTATTGAAGTGTAATAAAGTTAAAATGTTTTGATTTTCAGTTAAACTTCTGGATGGTATGGTCTTGGGGCTGTTTTGATTACTTTCCTACAAACATTAGGGTTGTAGCGAAGCAGGTGGTTACAGCGCTCATCGCCGTATCTTCTAAGCATCCCCGTAACAATGATGTTATACTGCGCGTGGCACGTAAGGTCTGTCGCCAGACCCCGAATTACATTACCCTCTGAGTTGTGACAGTCCAGAGGGGGAATAGTATTTCACACCACCGGGGATTTTAGAGGCAGCACGGCTCACCCTGTGCCCAGCTCACCGGCAGCGTACATACAGTCAGGTCCATAAATATTGGGACATCAACACAATTCTAACATTTTTGGCTCTATACACAACCAGGGTGGATTTGAAATAAAATGAACATGGTGAGCTTTAACTGCAGTTTTAATTTGAGGGTATTTACATACAAATCAGGTGAACGGTGCAGGAATTACAGCAGTTTGCAAATGTGCCTCCCACTTGTTAACCTCCTTCTCTGTATGCCCGACACTGTCAGGCATGCCGCTCGCTGGCTTTAGAATACCCCCAGTAAAAATCTAGCAGATCACATTCCTGCAAAAGCTTTAGCTAGCACTAGACTAGCTAGTATTGGTGGCCAGCACCCCCCGATCGCTTCTGATCCGCCCGATCCAGCCGCTTATACATTACCCAGCCTGGCTCCAGCGATCGGCGCATCCTCCGCGCACAACTACGGTCTTCTCAATGAAGAGGATTGTGACTGCGCATGACGTCGGTGATGTCATGTATGATCCACCCCATAGAGAAGTAATGTAAGAAGACTTCACCAAAGTGAATTCAGAGGGTTCACCACAAGATGAAAACCATTGCTAAACTTCCAAAAACAGGAAGGACAAATTATAGTTTGTAAATTACATCTAAAAAAAGCCTTCACAGTTCTAGAATAGCATCCTATGGGCAGACAAGACCAAGATTAACCTGCACCTTGAGTAATGGGAAGAGAAGAGTATGGAGAAGGAAATGAACTGCTAATGATCCTAAGCATACCACCTTATCACTGAAGCATGATGGTGGTAGTGTCATGGCGTGGGCATGGATGGCTGCCAATGGAACTGGTTCTCTTATAACAAAAGCAGCAGGATGATTATTATTCTGTCCTATTACTTTTGCTCCCTTAACTCAGAAAAAAACCACATATAAAAGTAGATAAATACTTGCTCTAATACTGGCTCTACTTACATAACCTATGTATTGCACTGTCCACATCTTGATTTTAGTGATTTTTCTTTTAGTAAAAAAACAGAAAAATCCTTCTTAGGATTTTTCATTTTGTCTATCTTGAAGCTAATCCTGACATCATTTCTTCCCTTACTCCCTGTCTGTGTATGCTTTGCCCGTCCTCCTTCCAGTCGTCAGCCACTCCCACCCAGCTCTGGAGTAGAAAGTGTATTGTCTCAGCATGAGAACTATTGGCCAATCAGAGAGGATCAGATATATGGGAGGGGAAAACAGGAGGGAAAGAGGCTTCAGTTAATCAAGTTGCATTAGTTATGTGTGAGGGGAAAGTAAAGAAAAAAACCTAGCATGCCCTTCAACTTCCTTTGTGGCAGATGTACCAAATAAAAGCAAGAGAAACTGGGGCATGATCTTTTATGGGGAAGAAAAATAAGTGATTTTTTACTTTTGGATTGCCTGATTAGCATCCTTATTACTTGTTTACCAGATAAAAATAAAATTGATTTTTGATTTTATGCCTGACAGTTACGCATTAAAAATTGGGAGGCACATATGCAAACTGTTGTAATTCCTACACCGTTCACCTGCTTTGGATGGAAATACCCTCAAATTAAAGCTGACAGTCTACAGTTAAAGAACATCGTGTCTGTTTCATGTCAAATCCATTGGGGTTATGTATAGAGCAAAAATGTTAGAATTCTGTTGATGTCACAATATTTATGGACCTGATTGTATATGTACGAGGTTGTAGGACCCTTTCTCCTTACAGAGTCTCTTTAAAGGATACCTGAAGTAACATGTGACAGAATGAGATAGACATGGGTATGTACAGTGCCTAGCACACAAATAACTATGCTGTATTCCTTTTTTTTCTTTCTCTGCCTTGAAAGAGTTAATAATCAGGTATGTAAGTGGCTGACTCAGTCCTGACTCAGTCCTGAGTGTGACCCTCACTGATAAGAAATTCCCCTTTTTATCTTTCTTGCTATCAGAAGCCATTTTCTGCTAGGAAAGTGTTTTATAGTTGGAATTTCTTATCAGTGAGGGTCACACTGTAGTCACTTCCTGTCTGAGTCAGGATTGAGTCAGCCACTTACATACCTGATATTTAACCACTTGAGGACCTAGGGCTTTCTACCCCTTAAGGACCGGCCACTTTTTTTCCATTCAGACCACTGCAGCTTTCACGGTTTATTGCTCGCTCATACAACCTACCACCTAAATGAATTTTGGCTCCTTTTCTTGTCACTAATAAAGCTTTCTTTTGATGCTATTTGATTGCTCCTGCGATTTTTACTTTTTATTATATTCATCAAAAAAGACATGAATTTTGGCAAAAAAATGATTTTTTTAACTTTCTGTGCTGACATTTTTCAAATAAAGTAAAATTTCTGTATACATGCAGCGCGAAAAATGTGGACAAACATGTTTTTGATAAAAAAAACCCATTCAGTGTATATTTATTGGTTTGGGTAAAAGTTATAGCGTTTACAAACTATGGTGCCAAAAGTGAATTTTCCCATTTTCAAGCATCTCTGACTTTTCTGACCCCCTGTCATGTTTCATGAGGGGCTAGAATTCCAGGATAGTATAAATACCCCCCAAATGACCCCATTTTGGAAAGAAGACATCCCAAAGTATTCACTGAGAGGCATAGTGAGTTCATAGAAGATATTATTTTTTGTCACAAGTAAGCGGAAAATGACACTTTGTGAGGAAAAAAAAAAAAAAAAAAAGTTTCCATTTCTTCTAACTTGCGACAAAAAAAAATGAAATCTGCCACGGACTCACCATGCCCCTCTCTGAATACCTTGAAGGGTCTACTTTCCAAAATGGGATCATTTGTGGGGTGTGTTTACTGTCCTGACATTTTGGGGGGTGCTAAATTGTAAGCACCCCTGTAAAGCCTAAAGGTGCTCATTGGACTTTGGACCCCTTAGCGCAGTTAGGCTGCAAAAAAGTGCCACACATGTGGTATTGCCGTACTCAGGAGAAGTAGTATAATGTGTTTTGGGGTGTATTTTTACACATACCCATGCTGGGTGGGAGAAATATCTCTGTAAATGACAATTTGTTAATTTTTTTTACACACAATTGTCCATTTACAGAGATATTTCTCCCACTCAGCATGGGTATGTGTAAAAATACACCACAAAACACATTATACTACTTCTCCTGAGTACGGCGATACCACATGTGTGGCACTTTTTTGCACCCTAACTGCGCTAAAGGGCCCAAAGTCCAATGAGTACCTTTAGGATTTCACAGGTCATTTTGAGAAATTTCGTTTCAAGACTACTCCTCACGGTTTAGGGCCCCTAAAATGCCAGGGCAGTATAGGAACCCCACAAATGACCCCATTTTAGAAAGAAGACACCCCAAGGTATTCCGTTAGTAGTATGGCGAGTTCATAGAAGATTTTATTTTTTGTCACAAGTTAGCAGAAAATGACACTTTGTGAAAAAACACAATTAAAATCAATTTCCGCTAACTTTTGACAAAAAATAAAATCTTCTATGAACTCACCATACTCCTAACGGAATACCTTGGGGTGTCTTCTTTCTAAAATGGGGTCATTTGTGGGGTTCCTATACTGCCCTGGCATTTTAGGGGCCCTAAACCGTGAGGAGTAGTCTTGAAACGAAATTTCTCAAAATGACCTGTGAAATCCTAAAGGTACTCATTGGACTTTGGGCCCTTTAGCGCAGTTAGAGTGCAAAAAAGTGCCACACATGTGGTATCGCCATACTCGGGAGAAGTAGTACAATGTGTTTTGGGGTGTATTTTTACACATACCCATGCTGGGTGGGAGAAATACCTCTGTAAATGGACAATTGTGTGTAAAAAAATCAAAAGATTGTCATTTACAGAGGTATTTCTCCCACCCAGCATGGGTATGTGTAAAAATACACCCCAAAACACATTGTACTACTTCTCCCGAGTACGGCGATACCACATGTGTGGCACTTTTTTGCACCCTAACTGCACTAAGGGGCCCAAAGTCCAATGAGTACCTTTAGGATTTCACAGGTCATTTTTGTTTCAAGACTACTCCTCACGGTTTAGGGCCCCTAAAATGCCAGGGCAGTATAGGAACCCCACTAATGACCCCATTTTAGAAAGAAGACACCCCAAGGTATTCCGTTAGGAGTATGGTGAGTTCATAGAAGTTTTTATTTTTTTGTCACAAGTTAGCGGAAATTGATTTTAATAGTTTTTTTTCACAAAGTGTCATTTTCCGCTAACTTGTGACAAAAAATAAAATCTTCTATGAACTCACCATACTCCGTACGGAATACCTTTGGGTGTCTTCTTTCTAGAATGGGGTCATTTGTGGGGTTCCTATACTGCCCTGGCATTTTAGGGGCCCTAAACCGTGAGGAGTAGTCTTGAAACCAAATGTCGCAAAATGACCTGTGAAATCCTAAAGGTACTCATTGGACTTTGGGCCCCTTAGCGTACTTAGGGTGTAAAAAAGTGCCACACATGTGGTACCGCTGTACTCAGGAGAAGTAGTATAATGCGTTTTGGGGTGTATTTTTACACATACCCATGCTAAGTGGGAGAAATATCTCTGTAAATGACAATTGTTTGATTTTTTTACACACAATTGTCCATTTACATAGAAATTTCTCCCACCCAGCATGGGTATGTGTAAAAATACACCCCAAAACACATTATACTACTTTTCCTGAGTACGGCGGTACCACATGTGTGACACTTTTTTGCAGCCTAGGTGCGCTAAGGGGCCCAACGTCCTATTCACAGGTCATTTTGAAGCATTTGTTTTCTAGACTACTCCTCGCGGTTTAGGGCCCCTAAAATGCCAGGGCAGTATAGGAACCCCACAAGTGACCCCATTTTAGAAAGAAGACACCCCAAGGTATTCCGTTAGGTGTATGGCGAGTTCATAGAAGATTTTATTTTTTGTCACAAGTTAGTGAAAAATGACACTTTGTGAAAAAAAAACAATAAAAATTAATTTCCGCTAACTTTTGACAAAAAATTAAATCTTCTATGAACTCGTCATACACCTAACATAATACCTTGGGGTGTCTTTTTTTTCTAAAATGGGGTCACTTGAGGGGTTCCTATACCGCCCTGGCATTTTACAGGCCCAAAACCGTGAGTAGTCTGGAAACCAAATGTCTCAAAATGACTGTTCAGGGGTATAAGCATCTGCAAATTTTGATGACAGGTGGTCTATGAGGGGGCGAATTTTGTGGAACCGGTCATAAGCAGGGTGGCCTTTTAGATGACAGGTTGTATTGGGCCTGATCTGATGGATAGGAGTGCTAGGGGGGTGACAGGAGGTGATTGATGGGTGTCTCAGGGGGTGGTTAGAGGGGAAAATAGATGCAATCCATGCACTGGGGAGGTGATCGGAAGGGGGTCTGAGGGTTTGGCCGAGTGATCAGGAGCCCACACGGGGCAAATTGGGGCCTGATCTGATGGGTAGGTGTGCTAGGGGGTGACAGGAGGTGATTGATGGGTGTCTCAAGGTGTGATTAGAGGGGGGAATGGATGCAAGCAATGCACTGGCGAGGTGATCAGGGCTGGGGTCTGAGGGCATTCTGAGGGTGTGGGCGGGTGATTGAGTGCCCTAGGGGCAGATAGGGGTCTAATCTGATAGGTAGCAGTGACAGGGGGTGATTGATGGGTAATTAGTGGGTGTTTAGGGTAGAGAATAGATGGAAACACTGCGCTTGGGTGGTGATCTGATGTCGGATCTGCGGGCGATCTATTGGTGTGGGTGGGTGATCAGTTTGCCCGCAAGGGGCAGGTTAGGGGCTGATTGATGGGTGGCAGTGACAGCGGGTGATTGATGGGTGGCAGTGACAGGGGGTGATTGATGGGTGGCAGTGACAGGGGGTGATTGATGGGTGATTGATAGGTGATTGACAGGTAATCAGTGGGTTATTACAGGGGAGAACAGATGTAAATATTGCACTGGCGAATTGATAAGGGGGGGTCTGAGGGCAATCTGAGCGTGTAGGCGGTCGATTGGGTGCCCGCAAGGGGCAGATTAGGGTCTGATCTGATAGGTAACAGTGACAGGTGGTGATAGGGAGTGATTGATGGGTGATTGATGGGTAATTAGTGGGTGTTTAGAGGAGAGAATAGATGGAAACACTGCGCTTGGGTGGTGATCTGATGTCGGATCTGCGGGCGATCTATTGGTGTGGGTGGGTGATCAGATTGCCCGCAAGGGGCAGGTTAGGGGCTGATTGTTGGGTGGCAGTGACAGGGGGTGATTGATGGGTGATAGGTGATTGGCAGGTGATTGACAGGTGATCAGTGGGTTATTACAGGGAAGGACAGATGTAATTAATGCACTGGCGAATTGATAAGGGGGGGGGGGGGGTCTGAGGGCAATCTGAGCGTGTGGGCGGGTGATTGGGTGCCCGCAAGGGGCAGATTAGGGTCTGATCTGATAGGTAACAGTGACAGGTGGTGATAGGGGGTGATTGATGGGTAATTAGTGGGTGTTTAGAGAAGATAACAGATGTAAACGATACATTTGGGAGGTAATCTGACGGCGGGTTTGCGGGCGATCTAATGGTGTGGGTGGGTGATCAGATTGCCCGCAAGGGGCAGGTTAGGGGCTGATTGATGGGTGGCAGTGACAGGGGGTGATTGATGGGTGATAGGTGATTGGCAGGTGATTGACAGGTGATCAGTGGGTTATTACAGGGAAGAACAGATGTAATTAATGCACTGGTGAATTGATAAGGGGGGGTCAGAGGGCAATCTGAGCGTGTGGGCGGGTGATTGGGTGCCCGCAAGGGGCAGATTAGGGTCTGATCTGATAGGTAACAGTGACAGGTGGTGATAGGGGGTGATTGATGGGTAATTAGTGGGTGTTTAGAGAAGATAACAGATGTAAACGATACATTTGGGAGGTAATCTGACGGCGGGTTTGCGGGCGATCTAATGGTGTGGGTGGGTGATCAGATTGCCCGCAAGGGGCAGGTTAGGGGCTGATTGATGGGTGGCAGTGACAGGGGGTGATTGATGGGTGATAGGTGATTGGCAGGTGATTGACAGGTGATCAGTGGGTTATTACAGGGAAGAACAGATGTAATTAATGCACTGGTGAATTGATAAGGGGGGGTCAGAGGGCAATCTGAGCGTGTGGGCGGGTGATTGGGTGCCCGCAAGGGGCAGATTAGGGTCTGATCTGATAGGTAAAAGTGACAAGTGGTGATAGGGGGTGATTGATGGGTGATTGATGGGTAATTAGTGGGTGTTTAGAGGAGAGAATAGATGTAAACAATGGATTTGGGAGGTGATCTGATGTCGGATCTGTGGGCGATCTATTGGTGTGGGGGGGTGATCAGATTGCCCGCAAGGGGCAGGTTAGGGGCTGATTGATGGGTGGCAGTGACAGGGGGTGATTGACGGGTGATTGATGGGTGATTGACGGGTGATTGACAGGTGATCAGGGGGATAGATGCATACAGTAAACAGGGGTGGTGGTCTGGGGGGGGGGTCTGGGGAGAATCTGAGGGGTGGGGGGTGATCAGGAGGGGGCAGGGAGCAGGGGGGGGGGGGGGATAAAAAAAAAATAGCGTTGACAGATAGTGACAGGGAGTGATTGATGGGTGATTAGGGGGGTGATTGGGTGCAAACAGGGGTCTGGGGGGTAGGCAGGGGGGGGGTCTGATGGGTGCTGTGGGCGATCTGGGGCAGGGGGGGGAGAAATCAGTGTGCTTGGGTGCAGACTAGGGTGGCTGCAGCCTGCCCTGGTGGTCCCTCGGACACTGGGACCACCAGGGCAGGAGGCAGCCTGTATAATACACTTTGTAAACATTACAAAGTGTATTATACACTTTGTATGCGGCGATCGCGGGGTTAACATCCCGCCGGCGCTTCCGTATAGCCGGCGGGATGTTGCGGCGAGCGAGCGGTGACAGGCGCCGGCGGAGGATCGCGTCACGGATGACGCGATCGCTCCGCCCATGCCCTTAAATGGACCGCCGCCTCTGTGGGTGAGGCCGTCCTGCAGGGCTCCACTTCCCCGCCGCCCCTGTGTAGTGGGCGGTCGGGAAGTGGTTAACTCTTCCAGGCAGAGGAAGAAAAAAAAGGAACACAGCATAGTTATTTGTGTGTTAGGCACTGTACATGCCCATGTCTATCTCATCATGTCACTTCGTGTATCCTTTAAGCATCAGACGCATAGAACATTTTGTGTGTGTGACTTAAATGTTTTCATACCTGTCTTTTAGTTTCCCTGTGTAACTCCAGTCTGCCTTTGATTTTCAGTACACGATCAGTGGGAAGAAAGTTGAAGTTGCAGTGAAACAAATCATCGCTGGCAAGGAGGTAGCGCATCGCGGGGCGTTCTCCAATCCTCAGTCTCTGGATCTGTACCGCAATATCCCAGAACTGCAGAATTTCTGAGACTGTCTCTGGATCAGGCACATATACCTGTTCAGCACTTACATGAAAGCACCTCAGGCTTATTAAGCAAAAATCTGAATTTCCAAGGTATATGCTGCCTATGCCAGCAGCCATACACTGGTAAACAGGGAAGAGTTTTCTTTGTGTCTACATTCTTTCTGTCTGCACAGGCATTTTATGGACAGGGTCTTTGCAGTCACTGTGCAGTCTTGTAAATAGTCTCAGAACCAAATGTCATGTTCAGTCTGCGGAAAAGCTTGGTTTTAAGCCATTGCATCTGTTATGTAAAACGAGGCCAGCTATTTTTTGTTTTGTTATAAGGATGCTCTGCTTTCACTTTCCAGCTCTTAAAGTGGACCTGTAATGCCAAACTGAAAAATCCTCATCCTGCATGAGTTCTGAAATCTAACAGGCCTGGTTTACCACAGTTCTGTGGGCTGCAGAATGTTTGAGCGCATATGGCTATAGTGCCAAATTGGTCTACATATTATATATATATATATATATATATATATATATATAACAATTATGTGGCAATACCTGCAGACCTTGCCGGGGTCATTTTATTCCTTAGATGGAGGTTGCTGAAAGGTAAATGACTTAGCAGTTGTATAATTGTAGTAAAAGGTTCACACTTGCCATGAGAACCATTATTTTTATAAATCAAATGTTTACATTTAAAATGACCTTGTTTTGTTACAAAACCGTTCCACTAAAGTCTCATACATACGCTGGTGGGTTCTAAATCGAGGTGGCTGATCAGGGTTTCTTTGCTGAGATTTCAACATGTGTACAGCATCCGGATGCTTCAAGAAATCTGGATTCTTGATCCTCTCTGGCAAGCACAGACCGAGCTCATTGTCTACCTACTCTCCCAGTTAGCTTGAAGCCCCTCCATTGTGTGCAGTGCCATCATCCTTCCTCCCTTCTCCATGGCAATAGAATATGCTAGCGATGTGTCTCTACAGAACTTAGCCCCAAACTGTTGCCTGAAGTATTGAGTCCTGATCCCTACAGGCGACAGTTATTGTGCCACATGCACCTTTAGTCACTTAGTTTTTATGTCTTTGACATGACCCAGTCAAGGTTTTTCAACTTTTGCCATCTAATGGTAAATTAACCCAAATGAGTATTTGCTGTCCCATATATCTTTCATGAGAATAGAAACCTGCAAAAAATCTGCCCCATCATTCCATTGGATCAGTTGTCATGACAATAGTTACTGTTGAATGCGTCCATTTATAGCCAGTCATTGGGGTGTGCATGAATTGCCAGTAATGTCTCAGGAATGGTGTTAGCACGACCTTTTGTCTTTAGGTTCCCCTGCCTAATCATGATAGTTATGTATTCAGAAGATGACCATCTCATGCACATGCACACAAATTTCCATTACAGAAGCAGCAATGCATAGCAAATGAATCCTAGCTTTCTTTTTATATATGGAGTCTGTTCACACAGAGGTTAATGTGTAAGTGGTAGGTCCACTTTACGTTATTACATACAGATGCAAGAGCTTCCACTTCAAGTCCCAGACTTCCTGTATCTCTTGTTGAAAAGTGGCATTTATAATAAATGGGGAGAATGGTTTACCTGTAAATGTATATACCGGCACCAAAACAGGTATCTAGCATGTGTCTTACTGTAAGTGATTAGTGCAGGTACCACATATTGCAGTTGCACTAAATTGTGAGTGAGCCTGGGTAAAATGTTGTACATTTTTCTAGAGATTTTCCATATGTCTCTGGAGAAACACTATTACGTTGGTTGCATTTTATGTATTCTAAACAGGCTTGTAAAGCAGAATATACTGTACATACCAAATCTGTTATTCCTTTTTAGGAATTAGCCTGACAGCTCTATGATATTCTATTCCCGTGATGTGATGTTATCTATGTATTTAGTGATATGTGCTTACTGCTCTGCATAGGTCATAAGCCATGGCTGTAGCTTTTTTTTTCTTAGCTTTCTGCCAACAGACCGTGTATAACACAGTCATTTTACCTTTAAAGCATTGGGACTATTATAGGATGCCCATGTTGTACCACACTGTCCTCTTAAAATGGCAGGGGTTGGTGAGTATATACACGATGCCCATGCATTTCATAGGATGCTTATGTCCAGTAAGGGTTTGATGACACCTCTCTCCTCCTCCTTTAAAATGATCATGACTACATGCTGTAAGGTATAGGCATAGCTGATCTCATTGGACTAGACAAGATTCGTTAGTTTTCTCTGAGGTGTGGGACCCATTGTGATTGCTGGGCAGTGCAAGCGACATGAAGGAACAATTGCTAAACACAGCATTGGTCACAGGCAAACCAATTATTTCTTAGTGCTGAGAAACAGCAAGGGATCTATCCTTGCACTAATGAACAATTTTATGATTCTGGAAGAAGAGAGGCCATGGGATCTTGACAGCTATCATAACGGTCAGATAGGTCTCTTTGTTATTGAAGTTCTGCTTGTCTGTGGACAACTCCATCTAGCATACTTATAGTCTATATAGGATGTGAGTCAACAGATCACAGTGGTAATTTGGGGAAAGGTCATGATCTGAGCTGGTACTTGGCACTAGTAGAACATTGCCTTTAGTTGTAACATGAGCTGTCAGTCCAGCACCATGTGACTGGTACCAAACAAGTTGGTTCTTAAGAACAGCAGACTGGCACTGATGCTGTCCTCCTGAACTTCTTAATTGGGTCAAACGTGGTGAAGACATCCAAAACAAATAGTATCAATGTTTAGAATTATTCTACACATTTTTAAAATACATGTTTACTTTTGCCTTCAAAGAAATGGAACGGTATAATACATTTTAACAGAGTCTATATAATAGGTGTTTAGTAAAAGTGTTATATGTTGATAGATTACTGCAATATGTGCTTCTGTGTTATAGGCAGATGTGGGTAATGACATGTTGATTCCTTAATTATGCTATAACAAAGTGCACTAGAGCCACATCTTGCTGCTTGTTGGTCAGCCCTGGAATTGTACTTGTAATGCTCCCTTCACCCTTGTGGTAGCTGCTATATTCTACGGACATGATATGTTACAGTATGCTTTTGTGACTGTGTACATCTTACTGCCCATAGGTCACTGACAGGAATCTCAGTGGTTAAATCCACAAGAAGTGTACTCATCAAAGACTGGAAAATGAAATCTATTTATATTATCAGATATAAGATTCTCCATGAAGAAACCAGTTACCCAGAAAGGTCCAAAATACTACAAAGGCAGGAACCATGCATTATTGTTGATCTTATCTTTAGTTAAAAGATCATGGCCCATATGCAATTCACTTTTTCACCTGAGATTTCTCCTGGGAGATAATTTTTCATCATCGATTTAAAATAACTTTTTAGCACTTTACAATAAAAAAGTACCAAAAAGTAGGTGGAAAGGTACTGTCCAAATTATTTTGAGCGTTTTTTTACTTGCTGGTGGTTTAAAAGACATTTTATTTACAAGTCGTTAATATATCACCTAGTAGAAAACTCAGGTGAAAAAGTGAATTGTGTATAGCTCCATGGCCCAAATGCAATTCACCTTGTCTCCTGAGTTCTCTCCTAGGTGATATTTTCACAACTTGTCAGTAAAATGCCTTTTAAGCCACCAGCAAGCAAAAAAATACACAAAATAAATTTGACAGTACTTTTTCACCTACTTTTGGGTACTTTTTTCAATTGTAAAATGCAGAAAATTTAGTTTAAAGAGAGGATGAAAATTATAACCTAGGAGATAATTCAGGTGAAAAAGTTAATTGCATATATGCCCATAGGTCATTCAATTCCTTTTTTTCTACTGACTTTTCTCATAGTTGATATTTTCACACCTTATCAATAAAATGGCTTCTGAACCATCAGCAAGTAAAAAAATACTCAGAATAATTTTGTTAGTACTTTTCTCCTGCTGTACTTGTTAAAATTTCAAAGTGCTGAAAACTTATTTTAAAGAGAAGATGAAAACGTATTTCCTAGGAGAATACTTAGGAGAAATGATGAATTGCATATGGCCCATAGTCCCTTATTCAGTTCTCTTAAAGTGGTCTAACACCCAGCATTTCAACTTTGCTTTAAAAGATTGCTTACAGCTTAGAAACGATTATGCCAGATTTTTTTTTTAGCAGAAATTCACTGAATGGATTAAACATGACATTTTAGTGCTGCATTTAGCTAGAAATCCTCCACCGTGCTTAGGTTTAGTTACAAATGTATCTATTTACAAAGTAATAAACAAACACTGCTCTGAGAGAACAAAGAGGGCTTCCCTGGCAGGCTTTTCAGAGGTCTAATTGCATTCCAAACAAAGATAAATTTGTAACTAAAGATAAGAATGGATGCGGATTCCTAGTTAAATCCAACACTAAGGGCTCTTTTCCACTATAAATTGCGATCGCAATCGCGTTTCAATTTCCACTATGCGATTGCGATTGAGCTACTATATTCATTATAGTCCAGCTCAATCGCATACAAAACGCGGCAGGACGACGATTGCGCTTTGACCAAAATCGCATCGCAATCGGATCGCACTAATGGAAAATGCTGCTGCAGTTTCCATTAGTTTAATGTACCTTGCGATTTGCGATCAGAAGCAAATCGCAAATCGCAGGCTAGTGGAAAAAGGCCCTTAGGGCCCTTTTCCACCAGCGCGTTTGCGCTGGCTGAATCGCAAAACCGCAAACCGCTAGCGATTTTACAATCGCTACGGTTTGCTTTTTAACATAGGAATCGCGGTAGGTCATTTCCACTACCGCGATTCGCTTTTGTCGGGAACGCGAACGCGCGGCGGAGCGATAATTGCCGCGATTTTGCTATGCAATGCATAGCATAGCAAAATCGCGGCGGCGAACGTCGGGGAATCGCCGGTAATTGCGATTCAGCAATCGCTAGCGTTCAGCGTGAACGCTAGCGATTGCAAGTGGAAAAGGGCCCTAAAATGTCATGTTTAACCCATTCAGTGAATTTCTGCTTAAAAAAAAATCTGGCATAATAATTTCTAAGCTGTAAGCAATCTTTTAAAGAAAAGTTGTAATGCTGGGTGTTAAACCGCTTTAAAGGGACTCCGAGCAGTGCAGAAACTATGGAAAGTTGCATATCATTTTAAAGCTCTCTTTCTCCTCTTTCCAATGATATATAAACCGCCGCCCTACGCCTTTTAGTTTTCGCTATTTTCGCGATTGAAATTGCCGCAGCCGCGATTTCAATCACGAAAATAGAGAAAACTAAAAGGCGTAGGGCAACGATTTTGGGGTCGCCAGAAAGAGGAGAAAGAGAGCTTTAAAATGATATCCATCTTTCCATAGTTACTTGTATTACACAGGACGACACTTTCCCCAGTGTCAGCAACTCCATTCAACAGAAAAAGTCGCCCTGTGTAATACAAAGTAACTATGGAAAGATGGATATCATTTTAAAGCTCTCTTTCTCCTCTTTCTGGCGACACCTAAATCGTCGCCCTACGCCTTTTAGTTTTCTCGATTTTCGCGATTGAAATCGTGGTCGCGGCAATTTCAATCGCAAAGATAGCGAAAACTAAAAGGCGTAGGGTGGCGGTTTATATATCATTGAAAAGAGGAGAAAGAGAGCTTTAAAATGATATGCATCTTTCCATAGTTTCTGCACTGCTCGGAGTCCCTTTAAGTTTTCTGCTAGAAGATTATTATTATTATTTTATTATTTTTGGCTTCTGATTAAAATAATTTTTTTTAACACTCTGCAATTGAAAATGTACAGAAAAGTACTGGTAAAATTATTATTTTCTTGGTGGTGACTTAAAAGGCATTTTACTGATTAGGTGTAAAAATATCACCTAGAAGAAAAATTGAACTGAATTAGGGCCATAAACTGTACTCTAAAAACATCTCTCTGATAGATATTATAAAGAGTACTTAATGGTATGAAACTATTGTATTCCATACAAGTTATTTATAAGAGGTTTTTTTTTTTTTTTTTTTGCTAAAGCCTACATCCAAGGAATTCTGGGTAATACGTCACACGCATCAGTGTATTTATAAATCCCATATGCAAAATAACTCCGTTACATTCTTGGGATCAGAATCAATTTGTCAGGTCAACACAGAATTACATTTGTTATTATTGACTGTACTCATATTTCAATATACTGCTGTGTTTACCAATCTGTTAACGCTATAAAATGGTGCTGACCAATGTATTTTATGTAATATATTTTTACAGAATTGATTGCGGTGTATGTATTAAGCATTGTCTGGTATTCAATAAAAGCACCATTTTTCTTTTACAAATGTCTGAGGCTCTCCTTGTAGTCACAAATGCAGACGCAAACTGTCTGGGGGTATTGCTGTTGCCTCCAACTAGTAAAAGCTGAATGCAGTTTTCCTAGACATGTTTATCTCTGCACCAGTCCTGCACATGGATACATATTAATGGTGGTGTTTTTTTTACTAGTTTCTGTAAAAATAGAGTATGTTGTGTTGGATGTGCTCAGGAATGAATCAGCATTCACAAATCTATCACCTGCGCTCACTGTCTGCCCTGAAGCGTAATTGTAGATCTGTGACTCACCAGTAGGGTTGCTACGGTTTATCTCTTGGGAACTTCCCTGCTGAGGACATTATGAGGGTGTTACTCTCACCACTGCATTCTTCATCTTTTAATTGATTTCACATTTTGAGAGAACGTGACACCTTTGCAGACATTACAGTGGGAAATCTTACCCTTGGAGTCTCAGAACTGCTGTAGACCTGATACAATGACATGCAAGCTGCTTGGACGACAACCACCGGTTTAGAATATTACTGTCCCCACACCCGGTAAATGACAACTGCTGATATCTTCATAGATTTGTTTTCAGGTGGACACCATCTATGAAAATGCTGGCTAACATTGCATGGACTTGCCTCCCTTTGCCACATACTCTTTTGAGGTTTGTCTGCTGTAATCATGCCACTGTTTTAGTAGATAATATTTTAAAGTGTTTGAGGCTGCTTTTGGTGGATCAGAAAGACTTTTCAGCCTACCATTGGCAGACAAAGATGATATTGAGAAGTGAGAAAATTTGACCTCGGAGACTGTCCTCCTCCTCATTCACTTCAACTCTGACTCTTTGTGACCATATGTACTTTTGCACACTAAATGTGTCTGTCAATCACTGCTTCTTTCAGCTGTTGCATAGGCATGTTCACATCTTCATATATTTTGTCTATCCATCTTAGCCTCTGCCACCCACTTCTTCTTTTGCCTTTTTTTTCCCAAGCATCAAAGATTTCTCCAAACAATCTTTTCATTATGAACCATATCCTATTAACTTTACTTCTTACTTTTCTTCTAGAAGATATTTTTAAACCTTAACAATAAAATACCTCCCACACATGAGCAAGCAAAATGGCCGTTGTGACAGTCCGCCTGTGCCTGGCGTCCCACCCCACCTCTACTGTTGTGCCTTTACACCCAGCATGTGAGCACTTTCATTGTACTTTCACTGTATCTGGATATTTAGTTAAATGACACTTTTGGACAGTGCTCGGCTACTTCTGCTTTACTAAATCCATGTTGCTCCACTTTAGCATGTGAGCACTTCCAACAACTTGCACAGCATTGCTACGCCAGCGGTGAACAAGGTGATGCCTTGGCCGTTTCCTTACTACGGATGCGCCATGTACTCCCCTCTCTTTATGTTTTCTATCTACTTTTATAGTACCTTTTCAATAGCTAAATGCTGAAAAGTAATTTTTTAGTTAAGGTTAAAAATTATCTCCTGAGAGAAAAGTTAATTGGATAAGGGCCTATGTGACCTAAGTTTTTGAGTAGTACCAAACCTTCTAGTGAACACTCTGGCCTTATTTCTTTAAGTGTTGGTCAGATCATGTGGTAGAACAAGGAACTCTCAGAAGCTTCCTCCATACCCACAATTAAAAAGCATCTATGTTTCTACACATGATCGTATTTATAGTCAGCAGATTTGACCTCTAACACTGTAGATTACTAGAAAAACAGAGCTTACAGCATACCTCCCAACATTTTAAAATAAGAAACCGGGACACTGGCCACACCCCTAACCACACACCCTAACCACACCCCCAACACGCCTACCATTGTTTTTTGAAGATTTTTTTTTTTTATTAAATATTTATGCCCTTACATATTTTTTTTTAATACATATACCCTCATACACCCTGGTGGAGAGGAGGATAAGGGTGCCCGTGGGTGGGGAGGAAGGGGAGGATGGGTGCCACTGCAAAAAAAAAAGCCGCGCCTAAGTGGGATGTGGGATGCGGCCATAGCATTACTACCTCTCTCCCTCCTTCCCTTGAGATCTTCCCCCCTGTGTCCCCCGTTAGCAGAGTGCGCAGCGAGCGGAGCGGGCTGTCATCTTACCTGTGTCCATGCACGCGTACCGTGTCTTTATCCAGCTTCCTGCTTCCTGTGACGTCACAGGAAGCAGAGTGAAGCCGGACATTGGTACGCGTGCATGGACGCAGGTAAGATGACAGCCCGCTCCGCTCGCTGTGCACTCTGCTAACGGGGGACACGGGGGCAGATCTCAAAGGAAGGAGGGAGGGAGGTAGTAATGCTATGGCCGCATCCCACTTAGGCGCGGCTGGCGCCTCGATCATTTTTTTTGTACTCGCTGCCCACTGCCGTCCGGGACTTGGGGGGCTCATACCGTGATAGCGGGAGAGCCCCCCCAAATCGTGACCGTCGGGACGGTTGGGCCCTCTGCTTACAGGCTTCATTGTGCTTTTTCATAAGATATTTGAAGGAAGAAGTCCATCCAGCTTTAACCAGTTTCCATAAATTCACAATGTCGTGTCCTCTTATCTCTTCTGCGCCAGTAACTCAATCTGCTTGGATGGATTTTTCAGACAACGGTTACTTATCCAGGTTTGGTGGGCACAGTTCTTAATGCCAATGAGTAGCAAATGGATTAATATATCGCCCAGGTTAGATGGCTATATATGAAATTGTTATTACTTTCAGACTTAGAGGCACTGTCAGCCATACTATCTCAGAAAAAAATTACATATATAAGTATATAACTATTTGCTCTACTTACATAACATATGTATTGCACTGTTTTTTTATAGTAAAGAAAGATAAAATTCTTCTTAGGATTCTCCATTTTAACTGTGTCTATCTTGAAGCCAATCCTGATGTCATTTCCTCCCTTACACTTATCTGCCTGATGCTTTGCCCGCCCTCCTCCCAGTCTTCAAGCACTCCACCCAGCTCTACAATAGAAAGTGCATTGTATCAGCATGCGAAATATGAGAGGAGCAGAGGTGTGGGAGGGGAAAACAGGAGGAAAAGAGGCTTCAACCAATTAGGCTGCATTAGTTAAGTCCTAAGGGGAAAGAAAAAAAGACTACCCAGCATGCCCTGCAACTTCCTTTGTGCAGCAATGTACCAAATAAGAGTTGGGTAAGCTAGGGAATGATCATTTTACAACAAGAAAAGTAAGTGATTTTCAAATTTTGGATTGCCTGGTTAGCATCCTTATTACTTGTTTACCAGATAAATATAAAGAATAGATTTTTGATTTTATGCCCGACAGTTACACTTTAAAGTATACCCGAAGTGACTTGTGACATGAGATTGACTTGTGTATGCATGGCCTTTTCAAGGCCCGTGCAGGCGCCCTGAGCACTGTTGGGAGGGGGGCGTTGTGATGAAGGGGGGAGCCGCAGCCATGGGGAGGGCAGCCCGACCTCTCCCTCCCTTCCTCTCCCCGGGCTGCCCTCCGTGCTCCCCCCCCCCCTTTCGGACTGCAAAGCAATGGGCAGGGAAGCACTATACAAAACTACTCGCCTCCCTGGTTCCAATCGCTGCTCACTCACCGCCAGTCTCCTCTCTGCATAGAGTAGACGCTGATACACACACACGCTGCTTGCGGCTAAACAGGAAGCAGCGTGTGTATCAGCGTCTATGCAGGAGACCGGCGGCGAGTGAGCAGCGATTGGAACCAGGGAGGTGAGTAGTTTTGTATAGCGCTTCCCTGCCCATTGCTTTGCAGTCCGAGGGGGGAGCACGGAGGGCGGCCCGGGGAGAGGAAGGGAGGAAGAGGTCGGGCTGCCCTCCCCGCGGCTGCGGCTCCCCCTCCATTATGGGGGGCACCTACCTATCTAACCTATCCTGGGGGGCAGCTACCTAATCTAACCTATCCTGGGGCAGCTACCTATCTAAGCTACTTTTGAAATGGAGAAGAGCACATACCATGTGGATGCACAGGCAATGGGTGCAGTGCACTGATGAGCCTCTCAGCTGTTTTGCACAAAAACGCTCTTCATCTGAGGCTAAACCAAAAGTGAGTGAAAGCCATTTTTAAGCTATGAAAATCGGAAGTAAAAACAGAAGGTATTTGTGATTATTCAGGTTGGAGTGAGCTCTGAGGTGTCCCACAATGCATCACTGCTGAATGTGCAAATCCTCTCTTTGATGTCCCTGATAGCTAAACACACCCCCAGCACCATATACAAGCAATATGGGGATTCTGTTTCGGTGGACTATATAGTACTTATTTTCGTTTCCAGTACAAATTGATGACTTGGTAGTCCTGGAGACTATTCTCTCCCATGGGGCAGGCCAATGTCACTTTGGCCTATCCCAATACTTCATAGAATTATGCTTGGGAAAGGGGGTTTTGTGACTTGACTAGCAATCTTTCAGTATTCTGTCACATGAAACTCTGTCAGTTTGTGGTGAAGGCTTCCACGTCTTGCAGTAGACTGCCAGATCTCCTAAATCAAACTGAGCATGCTAATATTGTAGAAATAGATCATTTGCAGTATATTAGAGAGACTTTAATTAGTCTTTACTTTCACATCAGCAGAATGGAAATGTTTCAGCACCACAGTAATTGTGTTCTCAGTGAAGAGTTGGAATAAGAAGGTCTCTGTCACCCCTCTGAAAACTATGCCTACGCCTCTTGCTTCAAATTTAGCACAACCCGCACACTTTGGCTGTGTTCATTTGGCCTTTGCCTCTAATGTGTTTTCCGTTGCTAAATTGGTCATTCTGTTATTATGTTTGTCATTTTCTTCTGCCAAAAGGTACATTTTCCATCTCAATTATCCAAATCACTTATCATAATTTCTAAATTACTGTGATATGAAAATAGTAACTGCGCATAGATATTATCAGTGCATTAAGCAAGGGACTGGATAGAGGGAAGTGCAGTATTTTACATATCAGTACAAATGGCTAGATATTGGAAATGCTTGTGCTGGTTTAAAACCTGCAACATAACTAGAATGTTATTATGCTTCTTTATATGTAAGCTTGCTTTTTGTACTGACACATAAACTATTTACTTTTGTATATATGTATTTTTAAGGCTCCTTTTGCACTATTTAGATAACTTTTTGTGGTATGATTAATCTTCAATAGCACCGCGACATTGCAGAAAAGTTACATCACACCTTGACAGTGCGACCGTACAGTACCATGTAAGTAAGAGTCAATGTCAATGAAAATGCATGGCACCCTTTTAATGCACTTCATGTAGTGGTTTACTGAGTCGTAACCCACCACGCTTCCCTGCAATGAATGTGATAAGACTATCATTACATTTGCGTTTGTCTGTTGTGATGCAATGAACACAACGTGAAAGGGCCCTATGGTTTGAAAAATGAGACCACTCCTTTTTCACCCATGCAAGCACTGATACAAAGGCCTTTATTCAATTCACTTTGTTTCCTAAGTTTCCTCCTAGGAGATCATTTTTCATATTCGGGGCCATATGCAATTCACTTTTTCACCTGAGTTTTCTCCTAGATGATATTTTTTAAACTTGTCATTAAAATGCCTTTTAAGCCACCAGAAAACAAGAAAATACTCAAAATAATTTTGATAGTACCTTTTCACCTACTTTTTGGTACTTTTTTTTAGTTGAAAAGTACTGAAAAGTTATTTTAATCAAAGATGAAAAATTATCTCCTGGGAGAAAAGTCAGGTGAAAAAGTGAATTGCATATGGCCCTCTGTTTCACCACTTAAGTTCAACTGGACGAATATATTTGTCCAGCAGGAACCACTTAGCGGCAATCTGGATGGATATATTCGTCCAGCAGTTTTGTGGTGGTTGTGCGCTCATTCCCGGTGGTTGCGCGCTCGGTCCCGGCAGCTATTACAGGGGATCGATTGCTGAAGGGGAACGAGTGGTCCCCCTAGGCAACCGATCCCGTGTGAATGAATCGACATGCCTCAAATCAGGAGGCATGTTGATTCATAAAATTTGCAAGTTTCAAAATGTAAAGACAAAAAAAAAACTAGCACTTCCTGGTAACTAGCAGGAGAGTGTTTGGTGTCACCTAGTGGCCAAAAAGTAAGATTAAAGTTAAAAAATAAATACATTATTAATAAAGCTTTATTAACCTTGGCTACAAACAAATCAAAAACACGTTAAAAAAATACATAAATAGTTACCTTAACCACTTGAGGACCTAGGGCTTTCTACCCCTTAAGGACCGGCCACTTTTTTTCAATTCAGACCACTGCAGCTTTCACGGTTTATTGCTCGCTCATACAACCTACCACCTAAATGAATTTTGGCTCCTTTTCTTGTCACTAATAAAGCTTTCTTTTAGTGCTATTTGATTGCTCCTGCGATTTTTACTTTTTATTATATTCAGCAAAAAAGACATGAATTTTGGCAAAAAAATGATTTTTTTAACTTTCTGTGCTGACAGTTTTCAAATAAAGTAAAATTTCTGTATACATGCAGCGCGAAAAATGTGGACAAACATGTTTTTGATAAAAAAAACCCCATTCAGTGTATATTTATTGGTTTGGGTAAAAGTTATAGCGTTTACAAACTATGGTGCAAAAAGTGAATTTTCCCATTTTCAAGCATCTCTGACTTTTCTGACCCTCTGTCATGTTTCATGAGGGGCTAGAATTCCAGGATAGTATAAATACCCCCCAAATGACCCCATTTTGGAAAGAAGACATCCCAAAGTATTCACTGAGAGGCATAGTGAGTTCATAGAAGATATTATTTTTTGTCACAAGTAAGCGGAAAATGACACTTTGTGAGAAAAAAAAAAAAAAAAAAAAAAGTTTCCATTTCTTCTAACTTGCGACAAAAAAAAATGAAATCTGCCACGGACTCACCATGCTCCTCTCTGAATACCTTGAAGTGTCTACTTTCCAAAATGGGGTCATTTGTGGGGTGTGTTTACTGTCCTGACATTTTGGGGGGTGCTAAATTGTAAGCACCCCTGTAAAGCCTGAAGGTGCTCATTGGACTTTGGACCCCTTAGCGCAGTTAGGGTGCAAAAAAGTGCCACACATGTGGTATTGCCGTACTCAGGAGAAGTAGTATAATGTGTTTTGGGGTGTATTTTTACACATACCCATGCTGGGTGGGAGAAATATCTCTGTAAATGACAATTTGTTAATTTTTTTTACACACAATTGTCCATTTACAGAGATCTTTCTCCCACTCAGCATGGGTATGTGTAAAAATACACCACAAAACACATTATACTACTTCTCCTGAGTACGGCGATACCACATGTGTGGCACTTTTTTGCACCCTAACTGCGCTAAAGGGCCCAAAGTCCAATGAGTACCTTTAGAATTTCACAGGTCATTTTGAGAAATTTCGTTTCAAGACTACTCCTCACGGTTTAGGGCCCCTAAAATGCCAGGGCAGTATAGGAACCCCACAAATGACCCCATTTTAGAAAGAAGACACCCCAAGGTATTCCGTTAGGAGTATAGTGAGTTCATAGAAGATTTTATTTTTTTGTCAAAAGTTAGCGGAAATTGATTTTAATTGTGTTTTTTCACAAAGTGTCATTTTCCGCTAACTTTTGACAAAAAATAAAATCTTCTATGAACTCACCATACTCCTAACGGAATACCTTGGGGTGTCTTCTTTCTAAAATGGGGTCATTAGTGGGGTTCCTATACTGCCCTGGCATTTTAGGGGCCCTAAACCGTGAGGAGTAGTCTTGAAACGAAATTTCTCAAAATGACCTGTGAAATCCTAAAGGTACTCATTGGACTTTGGGCCCCTTAGTGCAGTTAGGGTGCAAAAAAGTGCCACACATGTGGTATCGCCGTACTCGGGAGAAGTAGTACAATGTGTTTTGGGGTGTATTTTTACACATACCCATGCTGGGTGGGAGAAATACCTCTGTAAATGGACAATTGTGTGTAAAAAAATCAAAAGATTGTCATTTACAGAGGTATTTCTCCCACCCAGCATGGGTATGTGTAAAAATACACCCCAAAACACATTATACTACTTCTCCCGAGTACGGCGATACCACATGTGTGGCACTTTTTTGCACCCTAACTGCACTAAGGGGCCCAAAGTCCAATGAGTACCTTTAGGATTTCACAGGTCATTTTTGTTTCAAGACTACTCCTCACGGTTTAGGGCCCCTAAAATGCCAGGGCAGTATAGGAACCCCACTAATGACCCCATTTTAGAAAGAAGACACCCCAAGGTATTCCGTTAGGAGTATGGTGAGTTCATAGAAGTTTTTATTTTTTTGTCACAAGTTAGCGGAAATTGATTTTAATAGTTTTTTTTCACAAAGTGTCATTTTCCGCTAACTTGTGACAAAAAATAAAATCTTCTATGAACTCACCATACTCCGTACGGAATACCTTTGGGTGTCTTCTTTCTAGAATGGGGTCATTTGTGGGGTTCCTATACTGCCCTGGCATTTTAGGGGCCCTAAACCGTGAGGAGTAGTCTTGAAACCAAATGTCGCAAAATGACCTGTGAAATCCTAAAGGTACTCATTGGACTTTGGGCCCCTTAGCGTACTTAGGGTGTAAAAAAGTGTCACACATGTGGTACCGCCGTACTCAGGAGAAGTAATATAATGCGTTTTGGGGTGTATTTTTACACATACCCATGCTAAGTGGGAGAAATATCTCTGTAAATGACAATTGTTTGATTTTTTTTTACACACAATTGTCCATTTACATAGAAATTTCTCCCATCCAGCATGGGTATGTGTAAAAATACACCCCAAAACACATTATACTACTTTTCCTGAGTACAGCGGTACCACATGTGTGACAATTTTTTGCAGCCTAGGTGCGCTAAGGGGCCCAACGTCCTATTCACAGGTCATTTTGAAGCATTTGTTTTCTAGACTACTCCTCGCGGTTTAGGGCCCCTAAAATGCCAGGGCAGTATAGGAACCCCACAAGTAACCCCATTTTAGAAAGAAGACACCCCAAGGTATTCCGTTAGGTGTATGGCGAGTTCATAGAAGATTTTATTTTTTGTCACAAGTTAGTGAAAAATGACACTTTGTGAAAAAAAAACAATAAAAATTAATTTCCGCTAACTTTTGACAAAAAATAAAATCTTCTATGAACTCGTCATACACCTAACAGAATACCTTGGGGTGTCTTTTTTTCTAAAATGGGGTCACTTGTGGGGTTCCTATACCGCCCTGGCATTTTACAGGCCCAAAACCGTGAGTAGTCTGGAAACCAAATGTCTCAAAATGACTGTTCAGGGGTATAAGCATCTGCAAATTTTGATGACAGGTGGTCTATGAGGGGGCGAATTTTGTGGAACCGGTCATAAGCAGGGTGGCTTTTTAGATGACAGGTTGTATTGGGCCTGATCTGATGGATAGGAGTGCTAGGGGGGTGACAGGAGGTGATTGATGGGTGTCTCAGGGGGTGGTTAGAGGGGAAAATAGATGCAATCAATGCACTGGGGAGGTGATCGGAAGGGGGTCTGAGGGGGATCTGAGGGATTGGCCGAGTGATCAGGAGCCCACACGGGGCAAATTGGGGCCTGATCTGATGGGTAGGTGTGCTAGGGGGTGACAGGAGGTGATTGATGGGTGTCTCAAGGTGTGATTAGAGGGGGGAATAGATGCAAGCAATGCACTGGCGAGGTGATCAGGGCTGGGGTCTGAGGGCATTCTGAGGGTGTGGGCGGGTGATTGAGTGCCCTAGGGGCAGATAGGGGTCTAATCTGATAGGTAGCAGTGACAGGGGGTGATTGATGGGTAATTAGTGGGTGTTTAGGGTAGAGAATAGATGGAAACACTGCGCTTGGGTGGTGATCTGATGTCGGATCTGCGGGCGATCTATTGGTGTGGGTGGGTGATCAGTTTGCCCGCAAGGGGCAGGTTAGGGGCTGATTGATGGGTGGCAGTGACAGCGGGTGATTGATGGGTGGAAGTGACAGGGGGTGATTGATGGGTGGCAGTGACAGGGGGTGATTGATGGGTGATTGATAGGTGATTGACAGGTAATCAGTGGGTTATTACAGGGGAGAACAGATGTAAATATTGCACTGGCGAATTGATAAGGGGGGGTCTGAGGGCAATCTGAGCGTGTAGGCGGGCGATTGGGTGCCCGCAAGGGGCAGATTAGGGTCTGATCTGATGGGTAACAGTGACAGGTGGTGATAGGGGGTGATTGATGGGTAATTAGTGGGTGTTTAGAGGAGAGAATAGATGTAAACGCTGCGCTTGGGTGGTGATCTGATGTCGGATCTGCGGGCGATCTATTGGTGTGGGTGGGTGATCAGATTGCCCGCAAGGGGCAGGTTAGGGGCTGATTGTTGGGTGGCAGTGACGGGGTGATTGATGGGTGATAGGTGATTGGCAGGTGATTGACAGGTGATCAGTGGGTTATTACAGGGAAGGACAGATGTAATTAATGCACTGGCGAATTGATAAGGGGGGGGGGTCTGAGGGCAATCTGAGCGTGTGGGCGGGTGATTGGGTGCCCGCAAGGGGCAGATTAGGGTCTGATCTGATAGGTAACAGTGACAGGTGGTGATAGGGGGTGATTGATGGGTAATTAGTGGGTGTTTAGAGAAGATAACAGATGTAAACAATACATTTGGGAGGTAATCTGACGGCGGGTTTGCGGGCGATCTAATGGTGTGGGTGGGTGATCAGATTGCCCGCAAGGGGCAGGTTAGGGGCTGATTGATGGGTGGCAGTGACAGGGGGTGATTGATGGGTGATAGGTGATTGGCAGGTGATTGACAGGTGATCAGTGGGTTATTACAGGGAAGAACAGATGTAATTAATGCACTGGTGAATTGATAAGGGGGGGTCAGAGGGCAATCTGAGCGTGTGGGCGGGTGATTGGGTGCCCGCAAGGGGCAGATTAGGGTCTGATCTGATAGGTAAAAGTGACAGGTGGTGATAGGGGGTGATTGATGGGTGATTGATGGGTAATTAGTGTGTGTTTAGAGGAGAGAATAGATGTAAACAATGGATTTGGGAGGTGATCTGATGTCGGATCTGCGGGCGATCTATTGGTGTGGGGGGGTGATCAGATTGCCCGCAAGGGGCAGGTTAGGGGCTGGCTGATGGGTGGCAGTGACAGGGGGTGATTGACGGGTGATTGACAGGTGATTGACAGGTGATTGACAGGTGATCAGGGGGATAGATGCATACAGTAAACAGGGGGGGTGGTCTGGGGGGGGGGTCTGGGGAGAATCTGAGGGGTGGGGGGTGATCAGGAGGGGGCAGGGAGCAGGGTGGGGGATAAAAAAAAAAATAGCGTTGACAGATAGTGACAGGGAGTGATTGATGGGTGATTAGGGGGGTGATTGGGTGCAAACAGGGGTCTGGGGGGTGGGCAGGGGGGGGTCTGATGGGTGCTGTGGGCGATCTGGGGCAGGGGGGGGGGAAAAATCAGTGTGCTTGGTGCAGACTAGGGTGGCTGCAGCCTGCCCTGGTGGTCCCTCGGACACTGGGACCACCAGGGCAGGAGGCAGCCTGTATAATACACTTTGTAAACATTACAAAGTGTATTATACACTTTGTATGCGGCGATCGCGGGGTTAACATCCCGCCGGCGCTTCCGTATGGCCGGCGGGATGTTGCGGCGGGTGAGCGGCGCCAGGCGGAGGCGGAGGATCGCGTCACTGATGACGCGATCGCTCCGCCCATGCCCCTACAAGGACCGCCGCCAATTGTCAATACGGCGGTCCTTGCGGGGTGCACTTCCCGGCCGCCAATTGTACATACGGCGGTCGGGAAGTGGTTAACCACTTCGCATCCAGACCTTGTTTTCCCCTTATTGACCAGAGCAGTTTTGACGCTTTTGCGGTGTCCCTGTTTAATCACCAATAACTTCATCTGTACTCGTGCCACATAAATGATCTATATATCTTTTTTTTCAAGACAAACTAAGCTTTCATTGGGGGGTATTTGGTCCCAAGTAAAATGTTCCTCTCTATGCATGTTAATGGGAAAAAGGGGGGGGGGGGGGGGTTTATTAACTCTATGTGCGCCGAGGGGGACAGGTGAAGGATCGCTGCAGTTCACTACTGCAGCGATCATTCATGGGAGGAGGGTATACTAATTGGCCAAAAGGGAACATGTTCCCTTCCACCAATTAGTATTGCAGCTGACAGTGCCGGAGGGTGCACTCTAAAGAGCACCCGACCGTGCACAGCAGGGCTGCAGCCAGGTCAGTATATCTACGTGGCTGTGGCTTGGAGGGTGCCACAGCTGACGTAGATATACTGTAGTGGAGGGGAAAGTGGTTAAGGACTGAACTTTGTTATGTTGTGAGAGTATATTTTAACTTTTGCCTATATGGGCTTGTAATTAGTGATGGACGCAAAACTGAAAAAATGCACCTTTATTTCCAAATAAAATATTGGTGCCATACATTGTGATAGGGAAATATTTTAAACGTTGCAATAACCGGGACAAACGGGCAAATACAGTGTTTGGGTTTTATGCATAGTAGAATGTTTTATTTTAAAACTAATGGCCAAAAACTTTGAAATAATGAATTTTTTCTTACTATTCCCATTAAAATGCATTTAGAATAAAATGATTCTTAGCAAAATGTACCACCCAAAAAAAGCCTAATTGGTGGTGAAAAAACCTAGATATTGTAACAAATGTTGGAGAGGCAGCCGCGGTGAACAGCGCTACCACCGCAGTTGCCTCCAGTTCGCTGTTCAGCGATATTTCCGTGCCTCAGGCGTCTAGCGCGCCGAGGATGGGTCTGTCAGTTGCACATAGGGTTGCTTTGTAGTGTGCACGCACGCACAGACAGGACCTTTATGCGAGGAGGAGGCGCGTCAGCTGACCGGCCAGTCGGCTGACGTCAGAGGAGAAGCTCGCCGCTCCTCATTGGCTGATAGGAGGAGGCGTGCCAGAAGGGTCTCCTCTGCTACTTAAGCCTAGCTGAATCACTCGCAACTTGTCTGCTGTTGCGAATACTCTGTGTTAGCGCTCAGAGTTCCGGTGTGCTTTGATCCAGGAGGAATCCGGGGATTTCACACAAGATAGGAATTGTTGTAATAGCCTTAAAGATTTACATTACTGTGTTATTACTTGTGCATGACTCTGGCTCGTTCTGACTACTCTTCTGCTCATTGATTCTGTACCTTTGCCCATCTGATCTTGCTGCCGACTCTGCTTGCTTATACCTTCTTGTCTCTGCCTCCTGATTTTGTACTGCATCTGTCTGTTGCCGGACCTGATCTGTCTGACCACTCTACTCTCACCAGAGGGCCCTTGACTCTGGTGAGGGGCACTGTACTGTTAGTACCCACCAGCTCCTCTGGTGAGGTATTGTCAAAGCTATCAGTACTACTGTTGCACCAGCCCTTGACTCTGGTGAGGGGCACTGTACTGTTAGTACCCACCAGCTCCTCTGGTGAGCCATTGCTAAAGCTATCAGTACTACTGTTGCACCAATCACTCATTGCTATTTGTTGTCACATCAGCTTCTTATATACCAGTATTATAGGTGATTCTGCAGATCACCATATAATCAGGTATATATCTGCATTATAGGTGATACTGCAGAATCGCCTAATAATCAGAATTCTGTTCTTTGCTGACACTAATCGTTACAGATATAAATCATTTGTGTGATAAAACAATTGGGGAATAAATGGGAGGAGTGCTGACACAGGAAAATTGCTTATGTCCTAGAGGTGAAAACACCTGGGGGCTGAAGTGGTTAAATTAACTTCTCAGCATTCTGCTTATGAAATAGTACCAAACAGTAGGTAAAAATTAGGCAGAGTTCCTTTGATCAGCCCAGTTCCCCACTGCATGCAGATATTATGCTAGTTGCATCCAGCTTGAAATCGAGGTCAACTGGATGCACTTCCTACTTTTGTTTGATTGGTTTGGTCCAATTCATAGCTGCATTAAATTTTAGTTAAATTCACCTGAAAGTTAAAAATATTTGCATCTCATTGATCATCTGTGTTGATATCATTGTTCTAACCCCTATCCATGTTATCCTATAGTATAAAGAAATAAATAAAAATAAGGGATTCCTCTTTAACCACTTCCATACCAGCAGTCTCTGCCCCCTTAAGGACCAGAGACTGCTGGTACTGTACAACTGTGCTTACCAATGAATACCGACGAATCGCTGCAATAATCCGTCGCCCCCGCCAATCACGCCGTTCTGTCCCCGCCCAGACTCTGTATGACGGCAGAGCGCTGTGTGCCAGTCAGGAGCCGCTTTCATTGGCTCCTGACCTTATCAATCAATGTAAGCCAATGGGATTGGCTTACAGTGGTGACAGGGCCAGGAGCCAATGTAAACGGCTCCGGGCCAGCTCACAGAGCTCTGACATCTTAGGCGGCAGAGCAGCGAGGTAGGCGGGGACGGGAGATTTACTGCGACGTAGAGTCTACATCCAGTCAGGCCCGCAGCACCACCTGCTGGACGTAGATTCGTACTGCGTCGATCCGGGAGAGGTTAATTTATTTAAAATTAAAAACAAAAAACAAACTAAAAAAAACAAGGTTTGGGGTAAGGAAAAACATCAACTATAATCTCCAAAAGATGGGCAGCTGAGTCCTCGCTGCCCAAACCCTCTCACAGCTGAAGAAGGCCTATTCACTTGGTTCTTTAAAGCAGGGGTCCCCAACCTCCGGTCCGCAGCCCACTGCTGGTCCATGGGCCGTTTGCAGCTGGGCCGTGGGTCTCTCCTCTTGGCCCCCCCCCCTGCCTGCCTCCCCGCCCCCGCTTCTGGGTAGGTAGTGCCCCAGTATAGCTACCCCGCCCCCCGCAATTCACAGATGTGATTCACAGCAGCACGCCCCGCGGCTGCTGTGATGAGGCAGGAAGCAGGAGAGAGGTTCCCCTGGTAACGCTCTCTTGCTTCCTCCTCATTACAGCAGCTGCGGGGCGCCCTGCTGTGAATCATAACACAAGCATGAGCGGGGAATATAGGAGAAGAGGCCGCCAGCTAAGGTAACAGCAGCGGCGGCTGTGGGGGGCAGGGGTAGCTATACTGGGGCACTACCTACCCATACTGGGCACTATACTAGCTATACTGGGGCACTACCTACTCATACTGGGCACTATACTAGCTATACTGGGGCACTACCAACCCATACTGGGCACTATACTAGCTACACTGGGGTAACTATACTAGCCATACTGGGGCAACTAAACTCCCTATACTGGGGCAGCTATGCTAGCTATGCCGCTGCACCCCAGTATCCTCACCCCCCCCCCCCCCCCCCCGTAACCCGCTGCGCACGACACTGTCCACTATGCTCCAGCCCCCCCTCTCCCGGTCCCCGGAGAAAAATGTAGTCGGAAAGCGGTTCCCGGGCCGGAAAGGGTTGGGGACCCCTGCTTTAAAGGACCACTATCATGAAAAATTGTAACATTTAAAATATATGTGTACACATACTCATAATTACATTTCTCCCATAGTAAGATCCACTATAAATTACTTTTGTCCTGTGTTGCTACAGTTACTACAATATGCAGTGAAAATCTGACAGTTTTTGGGCTAGTCCATCTCGTTATGAAGGGTACTAAATATTTCCTTTATTCTTTAGAAAAGCACCCCCTGGAAAGGATTTATATAAAGGCTCGTTTCCACTGTAGCGGTGCGGAATCGCCTGGATTCCACCGCAGAAGAAATCGCATGCGGCTGCGTTTCCGCATGCGGATTTACCCGCGATTTCGCATGGCAAGGAGCCAATCGAATTTAACCATGTCACTGCCTGTGTAAAGCTCCATTGCTTTACATGCGAAATCGCGGGGAAATCCGCATGGCAAAGCCGCATGCGATTTCCCTATTGAATGCATTAGCGGCGATTCGCCCGCATTCCTGCCGCACGCAAAATCTGACGACCCTGACCCTGTCGTGCAGATTTTTCCCGCACGCCGAAACGCACCCGCACGACGCACAAGTGGAAACAATCCCATCCACTTGTATTGCCTATGCGAATCCGCATGCAGTGCCTGCATGCGGATTCGCTATAGTGGAAACGAGCCCTCAAGATGCTGCCCAGCTTCTCCTTACCTACTCCCATAAGTTTGCACACCATTTTGGCAGTTGGGCTGAGCACCTACCAACTTCAGTACGTGCTTTTGAAAATACAGAAATCCCTGAGAATACCCCATGAGAAGATGGACTTGTCCAACTCCACCTGTCAGATCACTCAGATTTGTACTATCCACTGTAAGTGACATGGAAGTAGGAGAAAAGTAATTTATATTGCTATTCACCCTGTAACAAATGTATATGTTTTACACATGCAGTTAAAATTTTACGTTTCATGATAGTTGTCTTTGAATATTAACGGAGACACAGTTATATTTTGCATTTAATTGATAATTTAAAACCTGTTTTTAACATCTCTCTCCTCTGACTATACACAGCTTTTTCATTTTATATGTATTCCATTTTTAATAACACCAACTAAGACACCTATTTCTTTTTTTTTTTTAGTAACTTTATGCACACACATTTCTTCTGCTTTACGTATTTCTTCCAGTCAATGAAAGGGCACAGTTTTGCATTACATTACCTATTAAAGTAGTGGTTATAGGCACAGAAATTGCGGCGCTAAGAATGATGTGAAAAAAACACTGAAAAAGTGTAAGTAAGCTGAAGTACTATCCAAATCTTAACCCTTGTGGGGCTACACTCAGAAAAAAATATCAGAATAAAATCTTCTGTGAATTAAAACCCCGGGTTTTAACTTGGCTGTAGGGATAACAGTTGTGCCTGGATGAGTGAATCTGTGAATGCATTTGTTTGAACATTTGCATGCGAGAGTGTGAAGGGTTAATAGATTTTTACATTTAGAAAAAGGCATACCGTATGCTCATTTGCAAATACATCAGAAGATGATATCTTCATCTCTAAAGAGGTTTTGTGAATAAATAGGCAAGTAACCTTAAATTATGATTATTTAGTATTTATATAGTGCCAACATCTTCTGCAGTGCTGTACAGAGTATATTGTCTTGTCACTAAATTGTCCCTCAGAGAGGCTCACAATCCCTGCCCTAGTCATTTGTCTATGTACAGTATGTATTGTGTAGTGTATGTATTATAGTCTAGGGCCAATATAGAGGGAAGCCTATTAATTTATCTGTATGTTTTTGGAATGTGGGAGGAAACCGGAGTGAATGGAGGTAACCCAGACACAATGAGAACATACAAACTCTGTGCAGATAGACCCTGGTTTGGATTTGAGCTGGGGACCCAGCACTGCAAGGTGAGAACGCTAACCGCTACACCATCATGTTACCTGACCAACATTCCATTTTATCTTTGTATTGGGATTGACGATTACAGTTTATGGTGCCCGGGACTAAATAAGGTTTGGCAGATAACCAGGGGCGTATCTGGGTAATATAGAGCCTATGGCAAACACTAAAATTGCGCCCTCCCCCCCCCCCCCCTCGGCCCCCCGTCAGAGCCCCCTCCCATCTAAAAGCAGCATCCGTTCTAGCGTACATGTGTTATGGTTGCCTATGTTTTTTGGCTCGGGATATTGCTGAAGTAACTCTTCTTATTTCATCTTTGTCCTCTCTTTTTCTAACACTAAGCCAAGTGCACCCTACATACATAAACTAAGTAGCCATGTTTCCCAGATAACAGAATTAATCTGATCTGAAATCCGAGTCACAGGGACAGGCATGGGGCGCAGCACAAGGACAGGAATGGCGCCCATGGTGCTGTGGCGCCTATGGCAGGAGCCATGCCTGCACCCCTCTAGATACGCCTCTGCAGATAACTTCTGTATTATATGTATTCGGTAAAATAACCTTCTTGTAAAAGCTTATGGTAGATGTACATCTGCTCTTGCTATAAAGTCATAGTGGTTTTATACTTAGTTTATATCACGACAGACCGCTATTAAACAACAAGCATGAGGTGGATAATTAACATGCTACTGGTCTCTATCAGGTGAATTTCTTTCAAGCAGTTTTGTAAGTTCTCTTGTGTGATCTTTGGGTTGTGAAACATAAAGCGCTGTTATCCTCCTGAGTGTCTCTTTTCTTTGGCAAACCAGGAGTGACAGGATCGGCAGAGGGACGAGTGACAAGTAGGGACAAGTGAAAATGAAATGGTTTGCACAGTAGCTCATTATTGTAGTGTATGTGTCTGGTAGGCATCTCTGGGGTCTGTCACTGATTTGCTTTCGGCTGCTTATTAAATGAGATCTGTGGAGTGGGAGCTCCTGTGCTCTGTCCTCAAAGGCTCAGTCTCCAACCTGTTCCATAGAAGACTTGCTACTTTTATATTTCAGAGAATATGTGAAAAGGATTGTAATTTTATACAAATTATGAACAAATGTATCATTTTTTTCATTTAAAATGTTCAAAACTACGGCAACATGACAGAGATGTCCCATTAAAGTGGAACGCCAACCTTTTTTTTGGGGGTGTTGATAGCATAGGTTAAAATAAAATTATTCAGAGGCTGCGCTGCTTGAAAATATTAATCTCAACCTACCATCCGACAAAACCTG
Source organism: Hyperolius riggenbachi (assembly GCF_040937935.1). NCBI lineage: Eukaryota > Metazoa > Chordata > Amphibia > Anura > Hyperoliidae > Hyperolius > Hyperolius riggenbachi. The sequence continues at coordinate 511,841,284 of NC_090646.1, read as the reverse complement.
TATTACACAGTTCTAGTCCTGTTGCAATTGTCCTAGGGATAGCGTTGGAGCATGCACGGGCATACTGAGGCCGGGGATAGAGATTCGGGACGCTGTCTTTCTACCAACCTAGAAACGAGGCCGGATGCCAGGACAGACCCCGCTGTTTATCTGATGTGCTACTATACAATAACATATAAGTGAGTGCGCATTCATTTGCGCGGGTGCTATACTTTTTAGAACGGTCTTACGCTATGTTTCATTTTTTGTTTTTTCCATGATTGGAGGTTTTATCTGCTATTAAAGAATTTGCAAGATACAAAGTGCCAGTGGCATTAATGAATTGAACGTTATAGATCCACCTGCTGTTTGAGGTGGCCAGCATCTGGTGAGCGCATATAGTTGGGAGTGTGCAGCAAGTTGAGTGATGACGTGTGTCGCACTATTCACTGAACACATGGGTGCCTGAGAAGTTATTGATGCAGTATCACGCTATGTGGAGCATATTTTGTATTTATAGGTGTTTATAGCAAAGTGGAGAGCGCAGTTCAGGGATTGGAACTGATAGCATAGGTTAGGTTTTTATTGTTACGTTCTGAAATATAAAAAATGTTGCACAGTGACTGTATCCTGGGAAAAAATGGTACTATAAAAAAAAGAACCAGATGAAAATACTTAGTCACTTGACATTATCTGAAAGCGGAAGGGGTGTACATTATATAGGAATTTATCTTCTTTGTTTTCAGGGCATAGTGAACTGGTAAGTGGTTCTGTGGATCAATGTACGAGTTTATGTAAAAAAAAAAATATTCAATTAATAATTAATGAATAAAATATCTGTGTAAAGGTGGCCACACACTATACAATTTTTTAAATAGCTTTCCAAGTCAAGAATTGCAATCAATTTTTCGGATTGATTGTAACATTCCAAAAATCTGACCAATGTACCACACACACACACGTTAAAATGTTTCCCCAGTTGTGAAAAAATGATTGAAAACTCATACAAAATTGCTTGGGCCTGTACAATACGTAATTGACTAGTTACCCTACACCATTAAATTTTCTTCTAAATTTATCAGAAAACTCCAACAGTCCCGATCTTCTTTTATTGAATAAAAATGGGAAATTTGATTATATTTCTCGATTTGAATGAAAAAAAAGCTTTCAATTTTTGGGACAATTGACAATTGGGACAGTCAATCGTATTTATCGAATTGGTGTAAAATTGGATCTTTTAATTGTATGGTATGTGGCCACCTATAGAGCCACAGGTATGCTGTTCAGACCTCGATCTTCAGAAGAGTACTGGATCTGCATCCAAGTAAAATCGCACTATATGATTTACTGGTAAGGCATCCAAGGGACTCCTGTACCGGTTTTACTTACAGAGCTGCTTCCGTGTTGCAGTGGATTCCTGGTTGAAGACCATTTTTCTTGTTTTAGAGGACACTTGGAGTTAGAGGGATAAGAAGGGTTCAAAATGTATTTGTTTTCATACATCAGAGGTGTCTGAATCACACACCTGAAACAAGCATGTGGCAAATCCAGTAAAACATCTGCTCTGCATGCTTATTCAGGGTCTATGGCTAAAAGGTAGTGGTGTTGGATATACCGCTCTCCCTCCTGGAGACCAGATAGTGCTCAACCACAGACAGCCAGTCCACAAAGCAACGATGTCCAAAGTATCCAAGTAGAAATCTTTATTAAGGCCGTATCCAATAAAATAACCAGCGATCGCCAACAACCTACATGTTTTAGACTGATGTGGTCCTTAGTCATAGCTTATAGATCTATGGCAAAAAGTAATAAAGACAGAGGATGAGCAGACCCCCTAGGCAATGTGCATTTTTTAAAAGGAAATATGTCAGCCTTCATATCCCTACCACTTCAGGTAGCCTTTAACCACCCTGGCGTTCTGATTAAATCGCCAGGGTGGCTGCGGGAGGGTTTTTTTTAAATTAAAAAAAAACTATTTCATGCAGCCAACTGAAAGTTGGCTGCATGAAAGCCCACTAGAGGGCGCTCCGGAGGCGTTCTTCCGATCGCCTCCGGCGCCCAGAATAAACAAGGAAGGCCGCAATGAGCGGCCTTCCTTGTTTTGCTTACATCGTCGCCATAGCGACGAGCGGAGTGACGTCATCGACGTCAGCCGACGTCCTGACGTCAGCCGCCTCCGATCCAGCCCTTAGCGCTGGCCGTAACTTTTTGTTCCGGCTACGCTGGGCTCAGGCGGCTGGGGGGACCCTCTTTCGCCGCTGCTCGCGGCGGATCGCCGCAGAGCGGCGGCGATCAGGCAGCACACGCGGCTGGCAAAGTGCCGGCTGCGTGTGCTGCTTTTTATTTGACGAAAATCGGCCCAGCAGGGCCTGAGCGGCAGCCTCTGGCGGTGTTGGGCGAGCTGAGCTCGTCCAGACCGCTCAGCAGGTTAAAGCAACTAGATTCAGATCTTGGTGCAGAGCTGCAATGTTCTTACAGCCACCTTGTCAATCTTCTGCTGCTACAGAACAGGTTTTTCAACTCTTCCTATCTAATTTTGCATAATATACCATTATCCAACAAGTAGATTGGGTCTTCCTAGTGCTGCCATAGTTGTGCAGGCCTAGAAACTGGCCCGGATTGATTCGAATCTTTATTATATGCAAAAACCATTTTTGCCTAGTCTGCGAAAATAGTGTCAATAGTCTCACAATCATTTATAGATCCATCGTGATGGATTGCTAAACAATGAATAGCACATTGTTGTTCGCACTGCAGGTGGCTATAGCTCATCTATATCGCGCGTTCCCCCTACTCCCTCCATATAACTGGACTGTAAATGAGTGCATTAACCAATACTGTATAGGTTGCATTAGTCCGATGGATTCTGCCACACTACACTGCTAACAGGCAAGGCTTGCAACATGCCATAAATCTAGCTACAAGAAAGGCAGAGACTGGACATTTTGTAGCAGCGGTTATCTGATCTTAAAAGATACCCTGCACCCAGGGCCGGGCCGAGGCATAGGCTGGAGAGGCTCCAGCCTCAGGGCGCAGTGTAGGAGGGGGCGCACAATTCATTCAGCTGTCATTCCTAATTGTGTATGAAGCAGAAAGAAATAAGAAAAGGGGATACATAGCAATTACTGCAAGCCAGATAACTAGATACTAAGGTGTTGGGGAGGTTGTAGGCCCTGTGGCACCTCTTAGTCTAATAGCAATCAGTGTGTGATGGCTGGGGTGGGAGGGACGGAGGGGCGCACTTTGGTGTCTCAGCCTTGGGTGCTGAAGGACCTTGTCCCGCCTCTGCCTGCACCATTTTGTTTTCCTGCAGTTTCTTCTGGTTTCTAATAGATATATAAATATTTTTATCCAGGGGCAGATGTAAAGATAGCATCTGCAACTTCTCTAAATTCCTTGAAGTACAGTGTCCTTCTCCCTTCTCGCATAGGACTGGATTAGGTGGGTTTTGTCACAGGCCAGGAGACACTAAACAATAGTATCAAGACTATGCACTTTGATCAGTATCTGGTGGATAGCATGGCTGCATTTCTACACATGGAAAGCCAAGCCACTTTCTACACATGGAAAGCCAAAATGTCTATGCAGGCTTACTGTCTTTTTAACATTTCCAAGCATAGTGCAGGTGTTCTGTAATGGCCACTATGATCCCTTTTTGTTCATCTAGTTGGTGGCTGGTAGTCCCAGGGCAATGCTTCAATGACCACAATGCTACCATCCTTTCTTGTTCCAAAAGAAATATTGATTGTAAAGAAGTAGAAAAGAAAATTCATAGTTGAACTTTTAACTCACTTTGGGGTTGAGCAGGCTATTACAAAGCAGAAAATTGTTGGCAGATAGCAGTAGGAGAGATCAATGTGTCAGATTGCTATCCTCAATCTTCAGCAAATGTGTTAGTTGAGGGCATAATTCAACTGTGCTAGTGTGAATTGGATTACAAGTGTTGGTGAGGCAGAATAAAATAGAGTTTGATAGCAACATGTGTAGCTCTCTCCCTAGCTACTATGAGGGGGGATGTTTTAATTTCACACAGGAGTGGGCATAAGATTGCCAGCCATTGTGTAGTAATAAGAAGACTGCAGTTTGTGAGTACAATTTAAAATGAGATAGAAATGCTTTCTAAAAGTAAGGCAGCTGCAGCAGTGTAAAGCAGTTCCTTGCTATGGTTACAGATGGACCGATTGTTTTGCTTGACCTGGCTTGGATTGCACAGATTTGGATAAAGAGGTGTTCTCAATAGATAGCATTCTACTAGTGGGAATCCATCCGCAACCTCAGAAAACTGGTAAAGGTTTTTTTTTCACCTGTTTACTTCCTTTGTTGCTGATTTGGCACAGACCATGTGTCCTTTCTCCATGGCGTCTGCCCCATTAGAGCAGTCTGCCTTTCAGCTGCCATGTAGACATGAATGCTCAGCTGATACATGGTGTCTGGGATTATGGAGAGGAATGAGTGGCACCTGGAAGCAGATGCTATAGATACTGCTCATCTAAGTGGAAAACAACTGCTACAGGGAGAGGGAACCACGTAACTCTAATGGCTGTCTTTGGCGTTTTGTGACAATGACACACAAGTTCTTGATAACTGCTTTACGAAGATTACAGTAAGGCCATGCAGGCAGTGCTTACAAGGTAACAACAACCTGCTAACAAGGAACAGGTAGAGCTCCAGCAGTCTAAATAAAAGAACATTACGTCCCTTCTATGACAGACCCTCTCTCTCAGCACTGTTTGGTGCAGCTAGAGCCCATTGGCCACTAATGGTGGGTTCTGCAGAATAGTGACAGATGCAGGGGTTTGTGGTTTAGTTGTTGGGACTTACTTTAGGGTTGTGATCACAGGGGCAGGACATGGCCTTAGGGCAGGCATGTCAAACTCAATCACATGATGGGCAAAAACTGAAAGAATACAAAAAGTTGCGCTCCAAATAGTTTATTATGATTTAACTTTTACTGAACAGACTCAAACTAAGTGGCGTTACTATATTGACCATGAGAGTAGCACAGTGGAGCAGTTTAATACAGTTGCATGTTGTCAAACTCCTTGCAGCAGTATCTACACAGAAGAAATCAATCTCAAATCTGTTAGCAAAACCATCCTTATTGAAGCACAGCTCAGGTTTGGGGGGATGGGCTTATATGGAGAAGTGGATAGCTGGTTGTGCAGGTACAGAAGATGTTAAGTGCAGAATGAATGTGCAGGGCAGCTGTGTAGGCACAGAATAGGAGGAGCTGCGGGAGTACTTCCTTGGCAGTGCAGAGGAGCTGCAGGAGTACTTCCTTGGCAGTGCAGAGGAGCTGCAGGAGTACTTCCTTGGCTGTGCGGAGGAGCTGCAGGAGTACTTCCTTGGCTGTGCGGAGGAGCTGCAGGAGTACTTCCTTGGCTGTGCGGAGGAGCTGCAGGAGTACTTCCTTGGCTGTGCGGAGGAGCTGCAGGAGTACTTCCTTGGCTGTGCGGAGGAGCTGAAGGAGTACTTCCTTGGCAGTGTGGAGGAGCTGCAGGAGTACTTCCTTGGCTGTGTGGAGGAGCTGCAGGAGTACTTCATTGGCTGTGTGGAGGAGCTGCAGGAGTACTTCATTGGCTGTGCAGAGGAGCTGCAGGAATATGTCCTTGGCTGTCCTGTATTCCACCATGTATTTTGTGCTTTGCCTATAATTCATCTCTATCTTTTGACCAGTAATTGCTGGCTAAAATTCCTATGTATAATAATTTTAGACACAGAAATAAAATGAACAAATAAAGCCTTGTAGTAACTGGAAGTGACAGGAATGTCACAGTATGTGTGGGTAGAACGCTGATTAATTTCTTATTTTTCACATAGTTTAAAGGGACTCTGAGCAGTGCAGTAACTATGGAAAAATGCATACCATTTTGAAGCTCTCTTTCTCCTCTTTCCAATGATGTATAAACCGCCACCCTACGCCTTTTAGTTTTTGTTATTTTCGCAATCGAAATCACGGCCGCCATTTTGGATTCCTTATTCAGCATTGTATTAAGCAGGACGACACTTTCCCCAGTGTCGGCAGCTCCATTCAGCACAATGCAATGAAATACAAGGAACCCAGGGGGATATAATTACAAACATCATGCCGGTAGGTGTAACATAGTTATTTTGGTTGAAAAAAGACATACGTCCATCGAGTTCAACCAGGTGTGAAGATATAATTAATTAGTTGTGGGTATGCTTAAAGGCATACCCACAGGCACTGCTCAGAGTCCCTTTAAATGTGACTGCAAATAGGAAAACCAAATGTAAAGTCATTTCAGAAACTATATTACATATTTCAGGAAACGCGCGACATTAGCGAATACACAAATACTAAGAATAATAACTGAAGAACTTGTTACAACAATTTTCCAACCTTAGGTCATTCTTTTCAAAATGTTTTTGAATTGCATAGCTTTATTTTTAGACTGCACGTAGAACACCTATTATTCACTGCAATCTGGCTCCTGTTTCAGACGTACACTTTTGCTCTTTTTTCAACCTTAGTGCATTCAGTAGCCTCAAAGGCTGCAGTTCTCGCAAAGCTTTAGATAACATAATTACTTTCTTGTACAACTTAGAGAAGCGCCTGAGCAAGTCCTGATGTGACAATGCTATTAGGTTTCAGTGGGCGGCAGATTGACCCTGTAAATTGAAACTCTGAGAGGTCAGTGCATCTGTCTTATCACCACATTTAATAATTCCACACAAGCTTTGCAGCCTGTAGTTTCATTTAAATCCTTGCCTGCCAACCTTGCAGGATGGGTTCCTTGTGTCTTTCAGGCCAGGATATTGCTCTGCTGTTTGCTGACAATGTATTTAAATTAAGGAAAAGTATTCTTAGTAGAGTGGCAATAAAAACCTATGGACAATGCAAGTGAACAAAGCAGGAAGCCATTAACGTTAAGCTCACGCCGCCAATGTGAGTGAGAAGTGTTTACTTCTGTTTGCCAGCAACACTGCCGGTGCCCCCATCCTTGTGTGATGTGGCATGTAAGTGAATATAGCCAATACCGCCGATTGGTTTCTTTTAGCTCTAGGGACTGATGAGATTCCTGCATATCTGAAAGGCCTCTTGTATGCTCAGCAGGTCTGTCTCTACTCAATAGCAGCCTCTATGGATGGGTGGTGTATCCTTCACTGTCTTATTTTTTTATGGACTGTAAAGACAAAAACAAAATATTAGCTGAACAAATGCTTACTGCACAGCCTGGCCAGGTGTCCTAGAATTTGCATACGTTTTGCCTGTGTTCACATTTTTTTTTGCATTGCAAGAGTTAAAAAGAGGTGCCTTTTAACTATGCAAATGAGTCATTCAAATATGATGAAAAGTGAATAGAAGGCAAAACACTTTTTTATCTGTTCTCCTGATAAGAACATATTACTGAAAACATCAAATGGTAATTAAATCTCTCCCCTGGGACCCATTGAATGTGAGACTGACTTACTTACTACGCATACAATTAACACATCTAGTTTTATGGCCCATACAGACACTAAATCACTGAAGCAACTGTTCTTGATAATTTATGGTGGTGTTTTAGGAACGATTGTAGTACATCTACAACCAGGAAGCCTGCACTGTTCTATGGACAGGGATGGGGCTGAATGGAGAAACATGGGAAGGCACTGGACAAATAGCATGTCAGATCACTAACCAAACATCATAAAATGCTAGATCTTTACTCTAGATTATCCCAAGCAGTCGTCTCAGGCAATGAATATGTAGCATCTGCCTATAGCTTTGGTCCTTAAATCAGACTTGAGCATGCTGAATGAGATCACTAACGTGTACAGTTAGGCAATGGATTAAAGCACCACTACTTTTTTCATGGCTCTTTAATGTTAGTGAATCATAAAAATAAAGTCAGCAAAAGTGTAAAAACATGACTTCTGTGTGAACTCTCTCTCTCTCTCTCTCTCTGTCTCTCTCTCTCTCTCTCTCTCTCTCTCTCTCTGTCTCTCTCTCTCTCTCTCTCTCTCTCTCTCTCTCTCTCTCTCTCTCTTCCTTTCCTAAAAAGTATGTATTTGATCAAGTGACCCTAGGTGAAGTGAAAGATGAGCAAATGCAGATATATCATTATTGTAAGACAACCCACCCTTCGTTTACAGGATCATTACCAAAGAATGCTTTATCCTCTTCCTCCTATATCAATAAAGAGTTTATGGCCATCTGTTGTATATTTGGCTGGGTCAGAGCCAGGTTGAGGCATAGGCTTGAGAGACACCAGTCTCTGGAAGCAGCAGGCACCTCCTTCCCCTGGCCTATACAGGGGTTGGGACAGAAGGCTTCCTATACTGTGGGGAATCTGGCTACCTATACCCGGGTGACATTTGGCTACCTATATTGGGTGGGACAAGCTTTTAGAGAAATTGGTTGTTCTTTTGTTTGTGAAATATTATTCAGCCTTTCATTCTCCTCCCTTACGGGGAGTTTTGGCTTAAACATATGACTTGTGCACCAGGAGTATTGATTGCAGTCTAGTATATGGAGTTCCTGTGATGAACAGTTTTTTCCTAAGTCAAGAGTACACGCAGTCTTCCTGACAACACCACTCACATATTTTAAATTGTTTTAAACATTAACAGTGAGGTGTGTTTCCATCCTTGTCACCATGGCATACACTATTGGGGAAGATATAGATATGGATATTCATGAGACTTTTAAAGAAGGAGAACAATCTGAACATAAGATTAATCATCAAAAAGATCTTAAGAAATTATTTAAAACACATAAAAAATTAACATTAAAACATCTAAGGAGAAAGTGGAGCATTTCCACACTTCAGTCATATATTGACAGGGGTGTGGTACCTTGGGGAATGAGGGGACGGTTTGTCCCGGCAGGCCACCTGAGGAATGACCGCTTTCTCCCGGAATGGAAGAAAAAAGCGATAGAATATGACCTGAGTGTCATGAAACTTATGGTAAAAGAAGAAAAGGTACAATTGATCGAACTTCAAAGTTTAATTGATGATAGTATTGATAGTCTAGAAGAATACAAAGCTGACAAGGATTTTGATAAATTTAACGATATGGTCAAAAGAGAAGTAGAAAATACCCAAAAAAAGATTAAATCTACAAAACAGACCAAATTTTTGACAGATATCAGAGAATGGAATGATGGTGAGTATTATAACTGTAACCCAGGAAGAGCTAGGTCGAGGTCTAGAAGTAGGGTAAATCTAAGCTCTGAAGAGGATGAAGATGATGATAAAAGTGAGGCCTCAGCTGCCTCAGGTAAGTCAGTTGGTTTTTTAGGCGAGGAAGAGGAGATAGGAGAAGAGGAACAAAGCACAGACGAGGAAAGAAAAGAAGCAGAAAGAGGCAGGTCCAGAAAGAAAGAGAAACGACAAAAACAGAGGAGGAAAGGGAAGGTAGAACCAAAACCCATTTTAAAGAAACGAATACAACCCCCGAGGCAAGGGAAGAACAAATAGAGACAGATGGTTTGAGATCATCAGAAGAGCAGAACAATATAATTAATTTGACAGGCTTTGAATTGAAGCCAGAACATGTCTCGGTGTTGAACAAGGGATTGTCCTTCTCTCCAGTGTGTGGAGGTGATCTCTTTGATACATACCGAGACGTGCAATTATTTTTAAGAAAAGTTTTGCTCAAAAAGATGTTTTCCAAGCAGAAACTAGTTGAGACAGATCTAGATGAGGATGAAATCCAGGACATTACTGTTATGTCGTTGCAAGAAAGAGAAACATTAAGAAATCTGGAAAGTTTGATGGATGAAGGTGAAACAGGGGCAGTGGGAATAATAAATAAAGAAAGATCAATTGTACCTACAAGTTTGAGAAAAAAATCTAAATTCATGCCCCCAATATCATCAGACAAAAATATTCAATTGTTCTCTGAATTGGTGTCTCAGGAATTAGAAAAAATTAAATGGGGAAAAAGTTGGGATAACCTAAAGGAAATAGAAAGAAGAGCCCTAAGAGAATTAAGGGATCACGATGAAATATTGGTGAGAGGAAGTGACAAGGGTGGAAACATTGTGTTGTGGTCAAAGGATGCATATTTTTCTGAAATGATGAGACAGTTGTCTGATGAAAGTACCTATGTGAAGTTGCGTGATAATCCTTTTCCTGGTATCATCAAAAAGAGGGATCTAATCTTAGAAGAGGCATTAGTGAATGAGTTAATAACGGCAGGGGAAAATGGTTTCATGAAGACTAAAACATATAAGATGCCATGTTTATATCTAATACCCAAGATACACAAAAACAAAGATTGTCCTCCTGGACGCCCTATCGTATCTGCAATTGAAGGACCCCTAGAAAAAATAGGGACGTTTATTGATGAGAATATAAAACGTTATGTGGAACAGTTGCCATCATATGTAAAGGACACACGTGACCTTTTGATTATGTTGGAAAACTTTGAGGTCCAGGAAGAGGATTATCTTGTAGGTATTGATATTGAATCCCTATATACCTCCATCCCGCATGAGGTGGGGATGGAGGCTGTGGGATATTTCCTTAGACAAGATAAAAGCAAGTCAAATGGAAGGTGCCAGGTAATTATGGACCTATTAGAACTAGTCTTGACACACAATTGTTTTGTTGCAGATGGAGTACTGTACAGACAGGCCAGGGGGACGTCGATGGGGGCCGCGTGCGCACCAGCTTATGCTTGCTTGCACCTAGGAGCCTGGGAGCGGCAGGATATATATAGAAGAGTTGATTTTGGTGCGCACGCGGCCCTCTGGCTAAGATACGTGGACGACGTCTTCCTGGTATGGAGAGGGCCAGAATCTGCCCTATATGCCTTTTTGACAGATATAAACAGGAATGCACGCAATTTAAAGATAACCTATACTGTGGATAAATATAATTTAACCTTCCTGGATCTACAGATCAGGAAAGGAGAGAGAAAAATTGAGACTAGTCTACATAGAAAAGAGACAGCTGGGAACACCTATTTACATGGGGATAGCTTCCATCCAACAGCTCAAAAATGGGGGATTCCATATGGACAGATGGTCAGGGTGAGACGGAATTGTTCCCAAGAGGACAATTTCAGAGAAGAAATTGATAAGATGTGTAATAGATTCCAAAAACGGGGGTACCCAGACCAAGTTTTAGAAAAAGCGAAAGACAGAGCCTTGATGTTAGATCGAGACACCTCCCTAAAAAAGAGGAGAAAACCAAAAAATGATGACAAAGTACGTTTGATAACGAGATATGGATCCCACTGGTCACAACTTAGAGGGATACTTAACAAGCATTGGCATGTACTAGAGAGGGACCCCATTCTTGCAAAGATAGTAGGGTCATACCCTGCAATGACAGCCCGAAGGGCCCCAAATCTAAAAGACACTTTAGTGAAAACAGAAGTGTATTCTAGACCTAAGAGGACAGGCAATGAAGGTAGGGGCTTCATGGGTCCGATCCCAGCAGGGATGTACCCATGTGGGGGGTGTACATATTGCAAATTGGTAGATAAATCGAAAATATTCCACAATGCCAAAGAAGACAAATGTTATGACATAAGAACGTTTATAAATTGTAACACGGTGGGGGCAATATATATGATTACTTGCCCATGTGGCCTAAAATATGTTGGCATGACTGGTCGGATGTTAAAGAAACGAATAGGAGAACATGTAGCTAATATAAAGGAAGCCAATGAAGATAGCCCATTAGGCACCCATTTTGCCATATTTCATAACAGTAACCCCAATTTATTAAGATTTAAGGGTATTATTAAGCCTAAACAAAGTTTAAGGGGAGGTGATTATGAAAATTTTTTATATCAGGTAGAAAGTCGTTGGATCTATACATTGGGGACATTATACCCAGGAGGGTTAAATACAGATTTTAATCTGGCTGTTTTTTTGCCAGACTAAGCATGGGATAATAACATTCTGGAAGTGATGCCAACGTGCTTTGAGGCCAATGTAATGAATGTGTATTGTCAATCTGATATTAGAGGAGCATAGAATGTGCATATGGGTGTAAATATGCTGGGGCACACGTGTGTGTATATATATATATATATATATAAGATCAGGGTGAGTGGATCGCATGCATGAGCGGACGAAACTGTGTGGATATTAGTAGGCGAAAGTTGTTAATGGATTCTCTGGATATTTTTACATATATATACAGATGTTCTGGGTTTTTCCCAAGATAAAACAAAACCAATGAATTTAATGAAGAATAGAGTTAAAAACAAAAAGAAAATATTTGTTAGCTATGAACTGCGACATATATCCAATAGGAACAGCTATATCGTAAGAAGGAGTAACTATGGTGGACATAAAAGGAATGAAAGCACGCCCCCTGGACGAGACTAACAGCATCTTGCACTGACGAAGCCCACGTGATGAGGTGGGCGTAACGCGTATGCAGGCGTGGTCACCGAGCCGACAGAGTGTGAGCGTCTAGCCGGACACCGCTCGCCGCTCTGACAAGGCACGCCGTCTGGCCGGCCAGAAAGGACCAGAACACTCCCACAACAGCCCGCATGTACCCCGGAGGTCACGGAGCATGGACAAAGTGAGCTGCGGGACGCCGCAGCCGCAAGGTTTGGAACGCTCAGTGTTGCCCTAAAGGAGTAGAAGAAGCGGTGAGTGCTGCTGTGCAGCGTGGATGTGTTCTTAGTAAAACGCTCTCTTAATGCCATTGTTGATGTATACAAGAGCCCAGCACAAAGCTCCAAGTTAAAGCTGATGGTGCCATGCTAAACAAGGTGTGTTGAATCCCGGATGTACAGACAAGCCTGAGATTGGATTGGACATTTGAAGGAGATATAACATTACCCTTACAGCGGCTACCAATTGTTACAGTGAAGGGGAGTTGCTGGAATGCTGCTTAAATGAATGGAGGTTATCTTATATGACTGTATAGCGGTCAGAGGTCCCATATGATCATGGATCAATTCTAGGCCAGAACCAGAGATTGTGTCCTTGTGCGAGTGGTTGTATGCATGAGGAGCGCTCCACTTACTAGATAGGCTTTTTAGGGGGGAGTGGGTGGGTTACCAAGGGGGGCTGCGTGTTTTTGATACAAGAAAATAAAGATGACAAGCTTTTAGAGAAATTGGTTGTTCTTTTGTTTGTGAAATATTATTCAGCCTTTCATTCTCCTCCCTTACGGGGAGTTTTGGCTTAAACATATGACTTGTGCACCAGGAGTATTGATTGCAGTCTACTATATTGGGTGGGGGCATATCTGGCTACTTATACTGGGGGGAGGGCACATCTGGCCACCTATAGTGGGGGGGGGGGCACAATCCTTCAGGGGCCACTTCTGGTTCTGGAAAACCCTGTCCCATCCCTGGGGAAGACTGTCAAGCCCTATATTTATGATTAGTTGTGGAGATAATTCAAAATTATAACCCAACAACCTTTGTACTAAATCAGAAATCCCAAGAGTCCAAATAGTTAGATAAGGCCGAACCCAAATGTGTTTCACAGGCATGGTCGGAATTGCTGAATTCCGATTCCGTGGTAATTCCGTGTTCCGTCGATCCGGAATTCCGCTACCGGGTCATTCCGGCGGTATACGGAGCTGTTCCGCGGAATTCCGTGGAATTCCGACGGTATACGGACTTCAGAAATGTATATTATGCGGACTTCCGTAATTTACGTAAGCGTAACTCAATCCGTTTTTTTTCCACATTTACTGATTGTTTTTGGTTTCTTCTGCCTTTTATGATGATATGGAGATTGTTTTAAGAGTGTAAAGTCAATAAAATTGTTGTATATAGTCTCAAATGTGTTAACAGCGTACTTCCGTAAAAAAATTCCGGAATTCCGCCCACGTGCGCTGGGGGCGGAGGTACCGTTGCGGAAGTTCGTCATTCTTTACTTCCAGCCCATGCAGTGTTTGGAGTGGCCCAGTGAGAGTGACCTGAGAGAGACTGTCTGCACTGCAAACTGTTATTGTGGTAAGTGAGTAGTATACTTTTACATATATGTTTATGATGTGATGAATGCAATTAGTCCATTTTGTTTTAGTTAGAGAAATGTTACCATTTTTGTTTTTGACCCTCCCTGACCTGTACATCATTTGTATATGGCCCTGTTTCCACCATAGCGAATTCGCATGCGACGTCGACATGCAGATTTGCTTAGTGTATTGAAGTGGCTGGGGCTGTTTGCACGCGTGCGTCGTGCGTGCTTGATTTGGCGGCGGGCCAAATCTGCACGACGGTATTGCAGATTTTGCGTGCTTCTGGAATCCGTGCGAAACGCCGCTAATGTATTTAATAGGAAAAACGCATGCGTTTTCTTGCATTAGTTTTCCCCCGCGATTTTGCGTGCGATTTCGCACCTTTTCGAATCTTAAACTACCCTGGCAGTGTCATGGTTAATTTGGCAGTGTCCTGGTTAAAATTGCACGCGAAATTGTGGTTAAAATGCAATCATGTTGCATTTGATGGCGATTTGTGGCATGCACTTTCACGGCATGAAGTTCCCTTCGCGGGCAAGCTGGGCATGTTGGGCCTTTTTTATTTTTCCAGAGCCCATGGTGGAGGAGGGCCGGCAGACCGACACAACAACCCCCACAGAGTACAACCAGATTGGCAGCAGATTTGCCCACAAGTGCACTCAGATTGTTTGCAGATGTGTCCAAAAAAATGCAGTCAGATTGATTGAAACCTGTGCCCACAAGTGCATTCAGATTGGTTGAAAAACATGTGCCCAAATAGCAGTAAGATTGATCCTTGATGTTCCCACAAAGTGCAGTCAGATTGGTCGTAACGTGCGCACAAGTGCAGTCCGATTGGTTGAAACATGTGCCTACAAAATGCAGTAAGATTGTTCGCTGATCTTCCCACAAAGTGCAGTGCTATTTTTGTATGTGCAGATAGGCCGGTTTCCTCCCGGGTTCAGTGGTGCACTAGGATCTGAGTAGATCATAAAATAACAAACAATACTAGCTAAGCTATGTGCAGATAGGCCGTTTTTTCTCCCATTTTTACTCCACTGCACTATGATCTGACTACTAGGTCTGAGTGCTATGTGTGCATTCGCAACAGTAGACAATTGGCAACTGTGAGCGGCGGCCTTATATGTCAGAGTATATTTACAATCCCCGACCATGATCTCCCAGCCAATCTCCGTTATCAGACAGGCATGTCCCGAAGTCAGCTGACCGTCTTGTCAGCTGATATTCCTTCTCAACGCATAAAGAAGACAGCTGCGTTGATTGCGCGTGCGTGTATGCCGAGTCCTCCTATGCAGTGTGGACAAGGCAGAACACCGCACGTCGCCAGCTCCAGATGACACCAACTCTCCCTCCGCGTTCCCAGAGGAGAAAGCAGCGGCAGTGCTGTATTCCGCCACAACGGTAATTTTCTTATTCATTACAGATCCCTAGCCACGTCCGTAATTTCTAGCACTGTAGAAGCATATGAAAGTAGTAGATAATAGATATCCACTTCCGTAGTAGTGATTTGTAACTATATAAGTAGAGATGTCGCGAACCGCCGATTTTCGGTCCGCGAACTTCCACGTAAGGTTCGATTAGCGCAAACCTCCACAAACCACAATACACTTCAATGGGGAGGCGAATTGCAAAATGTAAAAAACATTACTATGGCCATAAAAGTGATGCTAAACATCTTTTAAAGGGTCTAACACCTACAACCCCAGGTGGAGGAGCGGGATACATGCCAAAAGTCCCCGGGAAAAATCTGGAATTGACGCAAAGCAGCTTTGTAAGGGCAGAAATCACCTTGAGTGCTAAATGACAGGCCTAAAGTGTTTTAAAACATATTGCATGTGTATACATCAATCAGGTAGTATAATTAATTAGTGTACTGCTTCACACTGACACACCAAACTCACTGTATAACACACTGCAAACAGCTGTTTGTGTATGCAGTATGAATTGCAACGGCTGTCGCATCAACACAAGTGCAGTAATAATGGGTATTACACTACTGATACAGTTAGTAACTGGATGTGGTTGGCCTGGCAGTGGCAGCCAGTATGATTTGCAGCGGCTGTCAGCGGTAGACAAGTGCACTGATAAGGTTGTTACTGCTAATAGTCACTGGGATGTGTGTGGTGGGCCTAACAGTGGTGGCAGCAGGCAGTATAAATTGCAACAGCTTTGGCAGCCAGCAGTAACACAAGTGCAGTAATATATACAGTTGAATTCAAATCAACATAAAAAAAAAAGAGGATTAGTTTGCAAAAGAACTGTTGTGGGGGGCTGTTATAGCGACATCAATTAGCCAGGAGCAACTTAACAAGCAAGGAGCATAACTAATATTTTCCTATGAGAGACAGTCTGCAGCAGCTCGCCCTACACTCACTAAAGCAGGCACACGAGACAGCGTAATGGCCGCCGCTGCCTGCTTTTTATTAGGGGGGCATTGTCTCCAGGGGATAGCGTATTCTGATTGGCTAGTTTGGGCCTGCTGACTGTGATGTAGAGGGTCAAAGTTGACCGTAATGGAGCATTATAGGGTGAATCGAACTTCCTGGATAGTTCGCGTTTCGCCGCAATGCCGAACACCCGGAAGTTCGGCTTGAACCGTTCGCCGGCGAACCGTTCGGGACATCTCTATAGATAAGCATTTATACAATAGTCATTGTACAGACTATATTATATAATGCTATGTTGCTGTCTTTGTCTCTAAACAGAAAACTCATAGCAATTAAACATGTTTTGATCAGAAAAATGTTTTCGTATGTGCAAAAACATATTATATTTTTCAATGTTATTTTTCATTGACTTCTAGATGGCTGCTGCTGCTGAAGCCGTTGATGGAGGGAGGAGCAGGGCGTCTGCTGCTGCTGCTGAAGACGCCGCTGATGATGGGAGGAGCAGGGCGTCTGCAGCTGAAGCCGCTGACGGTGGGAGGAGCAGGTCGTCCAACACTCGGCGACTAAGAAAGAAGGAGAAAACCTTCATCATTAAAGTAATTTTTTTTATATTTCTCCTTACTGTATTAATCCATGAACCCAAAAACTCATTAATATCAAAGCTGAATATTTTTGGAAGTAGTTTTTATTCTGTTTTTAATTTTTGCGATTTTAGGGGGATATCAATCTGTGTGTGCAGATGACTTTTACTGTGCACAATTATTAGGCAACTTAACAAAAACAAATATATACCCATTTCAATTATTTAATTTTACCTGTGAAACCAATATAACATCTCTCTCCAGTGATAAATACCAGCCCAAACCAGTACTCCACCTCCACTCTGCTGGCATCTGAGTCGGACTGGATCTCTCTGGCCTTTACCAATCCAGCCACGGGCCCATCCATCTGTCCCTGTGGCCCATGAAGAAGACTCACTCTGATTTCATCAGTCTATAAAACCTTAGGACAATGAGTCTTGATATATTTCTTGGCCCAGCCTTTATTTTTCCAGGCGCTTCTTGCGACCCTGTTGACTATTTTGAATGAAACGCTTGATTGTTCGATGATCACGCTTCAGAAGCTTTGTAATTGTACGAGTGCTGCATCCCTCAGCAAAATATCTCATCGATTTTGGACATTTCTGAGCCTGTCAAGTACTTCTTTTGACCGATTTTGACAAAGGAAAGGCAGTTACCTAATAATTATGCACACCTGATACAGGGTTTTGATGTCATTACACCACACCCCTTCTAATTACAGACAGAGATGCACATCACCTAATATGCTTAATTGGTAGTAGGCTTTTGAACCTATACAGTTTGGAGTAAGACAACATGCATGAGGCCTCTTTTCCACGAACTGTTGATAGGCAGTGAAATGCCTTTCAAACTCTCACAACCGCTCGCTGACGCTTGGTAAGTGCTCCCTGCTGGCTGCTGCCTGGCAACTGCTCACTGCTGCCTGGTAACTGCTTGCTGAGCACACAGCTCAACAGTTCGTGGTAAAGAGGTCTAAGGATGATGTGGTCAGAATACTCATTTGCCTAATAATTCTGCACTCCCTGTAGTACCCCGAAGATTTGCAATGGAAGGGCTTAATGTTCAGACTACACAACTACGCCCCACACACACTCAAGTCAACTCAACATCGTTCTTTTAGGCTCTCATAACTTTGATTTAAAATTCACTTACAGATAATCTCCTTGTATTGTTCACACAGTTGATAATACTGATAATAAGTCAATTCAACATTTAATTTACTTTCAGCAGTGTTGTTAGTACCATAGCAAGAGATGTATGTATTGTAAAGGTTTTTTTTTTGTTGATCATTAATTTTTTATTTTTTTTTATGTTGCAGACTATGTTACGGGGGGGGTATGACACTGCGAAGAGGGCGGCGAAGAGGGAGGTGATGGACCGGCTGCTGCAAGTCCTTCAGACTACTTACCACCGCACGTGGTCGGTTAAAAAAATTCAGACAATGTGGTCTGACTTTAAGTCCAAGACCCCACGTGCGGTGGCGAAAATAAAGTCTGACCTTGAGTGTAAGTAACAAATGTTTTTTTTCATATATGTAGCGGGATGTGTAATTTTTTTTCAACCTTGTTAATCCTCACGATTTTCCAATGTATCAGTGGCTTTATACTCTTATTGTTATGCAATGCACTGTTTAACCTTAGGTAATATCTTCTTCTATCTGTATTTTTAAAACAATCTCACATTTTTTTTTAGTGGATGGGTCTCAGCGCCGCAGGCGGTCCCGTCGTGCCTCTGCTCCTCCCTCTTCCAGACAGGGATTGGATCCTGCTGCTGTCCCCTCCCCTGAAGATAATGATGAGGAGGCTGGACCCAGCACCAGCCACAGATCAAGAAGTCGGCAGCGCCGTGGGCAAAGGCGTGCCCGTGGCCGGAGCCTGTCTGTGGCATGTAAGTATTTTATAACAAAGTTTTAACATTAATCAAATGAAAGTGGTACGTCTGTAAGGAAGGAGATTAGTACATAATGTAATTTTGCACAGAACTATGTTTTTTTTTTTTTTCTCTCCAAGAAAAAAAAAAAAAAGTTGCATGATGCCATGTTTTCTTTTTATCGTAGCATCTATCTCTGTGCGACTTCGCAGGCGCAGGCGCGGAAGACGACAGAAGTCTTCCAGCAGGCCAGAATCTGGTCAAAGTGGCACAACTGTGTGTAAGTAAAATGTACTGTTGTACAAAGAAGTACACACAAGACGGAATGTATCCACATATTTATAACAGTACTAACTTAACTCTTTTTTTGTGTGTGGAGGGGGAAATAAAAGTTGTACCGAGTGTTTAATGTGAAAAAAATTCCACTTTCAAATCATCTGCTGGCCAGTGACCACTGACCAGTTTGTTTTCTGTACACTGTTTGTTGTTAAAAGTCAATATTTATTACAAATATTGATTGCCACTACAAGGCCCAGGGAACTAACATGCGATGTAGTAAATTTGATAGTTACAATGATATAGTAGAGGTTCTTTGAGAAGTGTTTTTATCGTTATTGCTAATTTTCATTATGTATATAGTGCCAACATCTTCCTCTTCGATGCACAGAGTATATTGTGTTGTCAGTTATCTGACAAAGACTGTACGTGCACACAATGTACATCATACCAAAGTCCTATGTCTGTATTGCCCTCTATTCAACTACTTTTATCAAACAGTGTACAAAGTTTCTCATAATTTACCACATCAAATTTTGCTTTTGAGAAAGTCTTATCGATGTGTATAACGTTGCATCTAGAAAACATTCAATAAATATGTAACACCTTACTTAATGCAAAATTATATTTTGCTTGTGCGTTACATTATTAAACCTTTTACATGGTATTTGATGCAGTGTATTGATTTGCGGACGTTGTAGTGCATGTATCGTATGGTAGTCTAGAAGAATGAGTTATAGGAGGAAAACAATACAGACAGAAGGAAGAAATTAAAGGAACACTATCTAGAAAAAACTCGGCAGTTAACATGTTACAGATGACAGGTTTTGGGCCAGTCTACCTGTTTTTAGGGGTGATTCCCAAGGCTTTATTTGTTTTCAACAGCATTTACTGAACAACAGTTTACAAATATAACTGACAACATAGTGTGCAAGTGACGAGTAGGGAGACCGGCTGTTATCTTGCCATTTTGGCAGTTCAACTGCTGTTCATGAAATGCTTTTGAAAACAAAGAAATCCATGAGAATCACCCCATGACGGTGATGGATTGTGCCAAAAGCCGTCGGTTCTGTCAGATGTTTACTGCCTACTTATTTCAAGATAGTTGTCCTTGAAGAACTCCAGCCCGAAGTTGAATGGATTGGAATCGTAGAAAAGTAAGAGCACTGACCCACCACCACATCACCCTGCTTCCAGATTACAATACCTCATCCAGCCAGTGATTATGTCCATCCATAGTGAAACTAGTGTATCATCCCTAAATATTATGTAAGCCGGGAAGCCCATGGTTTAATTTCACAACTTGAAATGAAACTTTATCCCTAAGTGGCCATAAATAAATTGTACATACTGGGCCAACATATCAATTTAAGAAATGTTGACAAGCTTCAGTACTATGGCAGTATGCACGTGTGTAATGGTAGTTTAAAGGTATTCCTTATCCACTAGCCACAACAATTTCTTCAACATTTATGTGTCTTTTTTGGATTGTGATTTTGCGATACACTAATTTTGGCAGTCATATTTCATTAGTCATACTTTTTGAAAAACAATGAGTATGTATTTTGATTCTGGATGAGATCATTCATTGGCAAACTTAGACATGAGTAAACAGTGACTTTTCGGCTTATAAAAAGCATTCATCGGAGTGGTTCCTGACTAACAATGAAAAACACACTTTCTGTACACTGACATAAAGTTTAACAATTTTTCTGCAAAGATAAATGTAATTATACATGACTTAAATGTTACTCAGTCAGAGAACACTTTTCCTGCTATCCAAGCTGAGTTGATAAGATCAACATTGCCCTGAATGAAACGTAACGTACACTCTGGTGACTGGCTAGCCATTGTAAATTCCAAGTTCAAATTGAAACTGGGCTAGTCACATCACATCACATGCACCATTAATTCTAAGCTAAAGAGAATTGTGGCATTTCAAACCAACGTATGCATGGGGAAAAAAAAGAATAGTGCCAGTAAACACCATCTTACAAAGCATATGACACAAACAATGAAGTAAAAAATTTAAATAAATCAATCATTTTGCGCATTGATAAACCCATTGTACAAGCATGAGAGGTTCTTAACAAGAGTCCTAGTTTAAACCAGGTTGTACAGATTTCATGAAATGTGTACATTTTGAATCTTGTGTACATCTCATTTTTTCCTTTAGAAGCCACCCATGAATACAGTGAATGTCAATGTATAAGTTGTGTTTTCAATGTGTTTGTCATGAAAAAGTACAACGAAAGTATTATAATGTGAAAAATCACTGTTTACTTTTCTCGAATCTAGCCTAACCAATCAATGCTATCACTGGGTTTCATAATGCCTTGCTTTTACTGATGGCTGATACGGTACCACACTCTACTGTTTATTCTTTTATTATCAGTTTTTGTTCATGCGTAGTGTAATATTTTATTTTTCTCCATCTTTTTCTTTACAGCTTCTTCTCATTTCGAGATTCTGGCCGGCCAAGTCTCAACCCTGCAGCAGGAAGTGGTGGTTCTGACTTCCACTGTTCAACAATTAGAACAGTGGAAGTCAGAACAACAAACGACTCTTCAGCAGCAGCAGGCGGACTTTGAGGAGCGACTTCGGCAGCAAGAGGCAGCTTTCCGCCACCAACTGCTGCAACAAAGGCAGGAGATGGAGGGCCAAATTGAGGAGCAAAGGCAACGCATCCTCGCTTTCAGGGAGGAGGCAGGACAGCTCCATGACTATTTTGGACAACTGGCAGGTACAAGGAGGATGTAATGTTGGTCCTGACTCCTCCTGGGTTCCGAATTATATCCAGTGGCTTGCAAAAGTATTCTGCCCCCTTGAAGTCTTCCACATTATATCATATTACTGCCACAAACATGAATCCATTGTATTAGAATTCCACGTGAAAGACCAATACAAAGTGGTAGACATAAATAGTATTTCTTGAAATATGGGCTACAAGGTGTAGAAAAGGCCGCCCGAGTTTTGATATAGCCTACAAGTGCTGGAAGCCGAAATATTTCATTCGCCACTATCCATGGCGGCCTGGAGGGGGAATAGTAATTAACACGGCCCTGGGCTTTTTTTGTAGCCAAAGTTTTTGTATGGGTACACGTGAGAAAAAGTGGACTGAAAATCATACATGATTACAAACATTTTTTACAAATAAATAACTAAGTGGGGTGTACTTAATTATTCGGTCACCTGAGTCAATACTTTGTAGAACCACCATTTTTTTGCAATTACAGCTGCCAGTCTTTTAGGGTATGTCTCTACCAGCTTTGCACATCTAGAGACTGAAATCCTTGCCCATTCTTCTTTGCAAAACAGCTCCAGCTCAGTCAGATTAAATGGACAGCGTTTGTGAACACCAGTTTTCAGATCTTGCCACAGATTGTCGATTGGATTTAGATCTGGACTTTGACTGGCCCTTTCTAACACATATATATGTTTTGTTTTAAACCATTCCATAGTTGCCCTGGCTTTATGTTTCGGGTCATTGTCCTGCTGGAAGGTGAACCTCCACCCCAGTCTCAAGTCTTTTGCAGTCTCCAAGAGGTTTTCTTACAAATTTGTCCTGTAATTGGCTCCATACATCTTCCCATCAACTCTGACCAGCTTCCCTGTCCCTGCTGAAGAGATGCACACCCCCAGCATGATGCTGCCACCACCATATTTGACAGCGGGGATGGTGTGTTCAGAGTGACGTGCAGTGTTAGTTTTCCGCCACAGAGAGCGTTTTTCATTTTGTCCAAAAAATACCATTTTGGTCTCATCTGACCAGAGCAACTTCTTCCACATGGTTGCTGTGTCCCCCACATGGCTTGTGGCAAAATGCAAATGGGACTTCTTATGCTTTCTGTTAACAATGCCTTTCTTCTTGCCACTCTTCCATAAAGGCCAACTTTGTACAGTGCATGACTAATAGTTGTCCTATGGACAGATTCCACCACCTGAGCTGTAGATCTCTGCAGCTCGTCCAGAGTCACCATGGGCCTCTTGACTGCATTTCTGATCAGCGCAGTCCTTGTTCGGCCTGTGAGTTTAGGTGGATGGCCTTGTCTTGGGAGGTTCACAGTTGTGCCATACTCCTTCCATTTCTGAATGGTCGCTTGAACAGTGCTCCGTGGGATGTTCAAGGCATAGGAAATCTTTTTGTAGCCTAAGCCTCCTTTAAATTTGTCAATTACTTGATCCCTGACCAGTCTGGTGTGTTCTTTGGACTTTACGGTCTCGTTGCTCCCAATATTCTCTTAGACAACCTCTGAGGCCCTCAAAGAGCAGCTGTATTTGTACTGACATTAAATTACACACAGGTGCACTCTATTTAGTCAATAGCACTCATCAGGCACTGTCTATAGGCAACTGAATGCACTCTGATCAAAG
Source organism: Hyperolius riggenbachi (assembly GCF_040937935.1). Taxonomy (NCBI): domain Eukaryota; kingdom Metazoa; phylum Chordata; class Amphibia; order Anura; family Hyperoliidae; genus Hyperolius; species Hyperolius riggenbachi. The sequence continues at coordinate 511,817,923 of NC_090646.1, read as the reverse complement.
GGTGCCGAATAATTATGCACACACCACTTAGCAGTTATTTATTAGTAAAAAAAATGTGGACTCATGTATGATTTTTGTTGCACTTCTCATGTGTACACCACTTTGTGTTGGTCTTTCATGTTGAATTCCAATACAATTGATTCATGTTTGTGGCAGTAATATGACAAAATGTGGAAAACTTCAAGGGGGCCGAATACTTTTGCAAACCACTGTATATATGTTTTGTTTTAAACCATTCCATTGTTGCCCTGGCTTTATGTTTAGGGTCGTTGTCCTGCTGGAAGGTGAACCTCCACCCCAGTCTCAAGTCTTTCGCAGATTCCAAGAGGTTTTCTTCCAAGTTTGCTCTGTATTTGGCTCCATCCATCTTCCCATCAACTCTGACCAGCTTCCCTGTCCCTGCTGAAGAGATGCATCCCCCGAGCATGATGCTGCCACCACCATATTTGACAGTGGGGGTGGTGTGTTCAGAGTGATGTGCAGTGTTCATTTTCCGCCACACAGAGCGTAGAGTGTTGCATTTTGTCCAAAAAGTTCAATTTTGGTCTCATCTGACCAGAGCACCTTCTTCAACATAGTTGCTGTGTCCCCCACATGGCTTCTGGCAAACTGCAAATGGAACTTCTTATGCTTTCTGTTAAAGAGAGACACTGAAGCGAAAAAAATATATATGATATAATGAATTGGTTGTGTACTATGAATAATTACTAGAAGATTAGCAGCAAAGAAAATATTCTCATATTTTTATTTTCAGTTATATAGTGTTTTTTCGCAGATTACATTATCCTATAATAATGTGCAGATTACACAACACTCAGCATTCAAAATGAGTCTTTCAGAGCAGTCTGTGAAGTAATGAACTCTCCTCTAGCAGAGGAAAAGTAAACAGTTCAATTACAGTTCAGATAATAAAAGTCAGATAACAGCCGTTTCCACAACTAAGTTAGTGGGAGAGCTTACTAGCTTTTTGGCATAGAGATAACAACTGGAGTTTCTAAATTCTTCCTGTACTGGAAACAATTAGACTGATGTATCAGATCTTAATGTTTTTTTTTCTTAGCTGTACTACACATACAAATCAGAATATCATCTTTTTTTTAAGCTTCAGTGTCTCTTTAACAATGTCTTTCTTCTTGCCACTCTTCCATAAATGCAAACTTTGTACAGTGCATGACTAATAGCTGTCGTATGGACAGTCTCCCACCTGAGCTGTAGATCTCTGCAGCTCGTCCAGAGTCGCCATGGGCCTGTTGACTGCATTTCTGATCAGCGCTCTCCTTGTTCGGCCTGTGAGTTTAGGTGGATGGCCTTGTCTTGGGAGGTTTACAGTTGTGCCATACTCCTTCCATTTCTGAATGATCGCTTGAACAGTGCTCCGTGGTATGTTCCAGGCATAGGAATTGTTTTTGTAGCCTAAGCCTGCTTTAAATTTCTCAATAACTTTATCCCTGAACTGTCTGGTGTGTTCTTTGGACTTCATGGTGTTGTTGCTCCCAATATTCTCTTAGACAATCTCTGAGGCCCTCACAGAGCAGCTGTATTTGTACTGACATTAGATTACACACAGGTGCACTCTATTTAGTCATTAGCACTCAGACATCAAGTAATGTCTATGGGCAAATAACTTCCCTCAGATTTTTTTTTTTTTCTGTTTTAAGAAACAAAAGTTTAAATTTTGTTTTATGTGTTTTATATTTGTTCACTTTTTAAAAAAAAGTTTAACAAAGTTGTTGCAAATTGCAATAAAATATTTATTATAACATGTTCACTGTTGGATTCTATGTATTGAACAATGTATGTATAACTACTAGCTGGTGACGATTGATAACCATCAGGCTCTTGCTTGCCTGGCATATTTTTATGTCGGTTGTATGCACCACAAAATATATTTACTGTAACACACAAATGTTCATTTGTCAAGGTTTAGAGATTTGCAATATTTTTCAAGCATAATTTGTTTCTTGCCTTACATCAAATTTGATGATATGGGGGTCAAACACCTCTCCTAGTTATTAACAAAGAATTCACTGTATCGGTTGAAAAGGGCACCTGGCCTACATCTATGAAAAGTGCGACGCCATAGAGATCAAAGTTATTTCTGGAAATATGGGCTTCTACAAGGTGTCTAAAAGTGCACCTGAGTTTTGATATAGGCTACAAGCCCAAATTATTTCAATCCCCGCTATCCATGGCCAGACCCGAAGATGTTATATGGGCTACACCTGGTGCATTATTTGTCGCCGAAGTGTGTATATATGTGCTCTACCAGGCGCCCTATCCTGTTTAAGGATATCAAAATTCACCCTTGGATACAATATTAAGTAGCCAAGATGTAAAGTCTTTGTTCATATTTTTAAACAAAATCTTTCATGCCATATTATATGATTTTGTTTAAAGCGGATCCGATATGAAACCGTAAATATAATAACAAGTCACTTGTCTATGTATCTTGTCTAAAGTTTAGATGGTTTACTCAGCAAATCTAGCTGCAAACACCTTCAACAGTGTATTTTTCAACAGTACTATTTTTTCCTGTGATACAATGGGATCAACCATGTATTCTGCTTGTCAGTCAATATTACACAATTACACTCAAGGCAAGCTTATCTGTATCTAGGCATGCTATTCTGCATATCTGCATATTCTTTGAATATTCCACTCCTATCTCCTCTATTACACAGAACACTGAGCTGTATTCTGTATCTGCACTGCAACTCTCAGATTGTGATTACTCTGCCCCTGAAATCTATAGCTAGCAACACCCTTTTTAAACAACCCAGACTGAAATCACACAATCCCTTGCAAACACCAAGGCGTTTTCGAGAAGCTGTGGGCATGGCTTGCTTAGTTTATAGGAAATTAGGGTATTAAAAAACACAAGTATTTTCCTTAAGGAATGCCCTATAAACTATATGTAATGAAAACAATTATGCAATGAGTAAAAGTTCATCTCGGATCCACTTTAATAAATCTCTGACATCACTCGTTGTTCGAGGCACAGGGTATAACTTCCATAAGATGGCTTGGCAGTAGCGTAAGTCAATATTGGTTTTGAGGCAGCAGGTAACGGCTGCAGGGTAGACATGCCCTTCCAGAAGTCCAGAAGTTGAAGTTGTCACAGCAGCAGCGGTAGGTATCACAAGGTTTGACACAGCAGCAGGTAATAATGTCAGCAGCGGTACAGGTCCTCTGTCCCTAGAGAGACCTGGATTGAAGGATATAATGTCCAGCAGTTGAAGTTGTCCCAGCAGCAGAAGTAGGTATCGCAAGGTTTGACACAGCAGCAGGTAATAATGTCAGCAGCGGTACAGGTCCTCGGCCCCTAGAGAGACCTGGATTGAAGGTTATAAAGTCCAGCAGTTGAAGTTGTCACAGCAGCAGCGATAGGTATCGCAAGGTTTGACACAGCAGCAGGTAATAATGTCAGCAGCGGTACAGGTCCTCGGACCCAAGAGAGACCTGGATTGAAGGTTATAAAGTCCAGCAGTTGAAGTTGTCACAGCAGCAGCGATAGGTATCGCAAGGTTTGACACAGCAGCAGGTAATAATGTCAGCAGCGGTACAGGTCCTCTGTCCCTAGAGAGACCTGGATTGAAGGATATAATGTCCAGCAGTTGAAGTTGTCCCAGCAGCAGAAGTAGGTATCGCAAGGTTTGACACAGCAGCAGGTAATAATGTCAGCAGCGGTACAGGTCCTCTGTCCCTAGAGAGACCTGGATTGAAGGATATAATGTCCAGCAGTTGAAGTTGTCCCAGCAGCAGAAGTAGGTATCGCAAGGTTTGACACAGCAGCAGGTAATAATGTCAGCAGCGGTACAGGTCCTCGGCCCCTAGAGAGACCTGGATTGAAGGTTATAAAGTCCAGCAGTTGAAGTTGTCACAGCAGCAGCGATAGGTATCGCAAGGTTTGACACAGCAGCAGGTAATAATGTCAGCAGCGGTACAGGTCCTCGGACCCAACAGAGACCAGGATTGAAGGATATAATGTCCAGCAGTTGAAGTTGTCACAGCAGCAGCGATAGGTATCGCAAGGTTTGACACAGCAGCAGGTAATAATGTCAGCAGCGGTACAGGTCCTCGGACCCAAGAGAGACCTGGATTGAAGGTTATAAAGTCCAGCAGTTGAAGTTGTCACAGCAGCAGCGATAGGTATCGCAAGGTTTGACACAGCAGCAGGTAATAATGTCAGCAGCGGTACAGGTCCTCTGTCCCTAGAGAGACCTGGATTGAAGGATATAATGTCCAGCAGTTGAAGTTGTCCCAGCAGCAGAAGTAGGTATCGCAAGGTTTGACACAGCAGCAGGTAATAATGTCAGCAGCGGTACAGGTCCTCGGCCCCTAGAGATACCTGGATTGAAGGATATAATGTCCAGCAGTTGAAGTTGTCCCAGCAGCAGAAGTAGGTATCGCAAGGTTTGACACAGCAGCAGGTAATAATGTCAGCAGCGGTACAGGTCCTCGGCCCCTAGAGAGACCTGGATTGAAGGTTATAAAGTCCAGCAGTTGAAGTTGTCACAGCAGCAGCGATAGGTATCGCAAGGTTTGACACAGCAGCAGGTAATAATGTCAGCAGCGGTACAGGTCCTCGGACCCAAGAGAGACCAGGATTGAAGGATATAATGTCCAGCAGTTGAAGTTGTCACAGCAGCAGCGATAGGTATCGCAAGGTTTGACACAGCAGCAGGTAATAATGTCAGCAGCGGTACAGGTCCTCGGACCCAAGAGAGACCTGGATTGAAGGTTATAAAGTCCAGCAGTTGAAGTTGTCACAGCAGCAGCGATAGGTATCGCAAGGTTTGACACAGCAGCAGGTAATAATGTCAGCAGCGGTACAGGTCCTCTGTCCCTAGAGAGACCTGGATTGAAGGATATAATGTCCAGCAGTTGAAGTTGTCCCAGCAGCAGAAGTAGGTATCGCAAGGTTTGACACAGCAGCAGGTAATAATGTCAGCAGCGGTACAGGTCCTCGGCCCCTAGAGAGACCTGGATTGAAGGATATAATGTCCAGCAGTTGAAGTTGTCCCAGCAGCAGAAGTAGGTATCGCAAGGTTTGACACAGCAGCAGGTAATAATGTCAGCAGCGGTACAGGTCCTCGGCCCCTAGAGAGACCTGGATTGAAGGTTATAAAGTCCAGCAGTTGAAGTTGTCACAGCAGCAGCGATAGGTATCGCAAGGTTTGACACAGCAGCAGGTAATAATGTCAGCAGCGGTACAGGTCCTCGGACCCAAGAGAGACCAGGATTGAAGGATATAATGTCCAGCAGTTGAAGTTGTCACAGCAGCAGCGATAGGTATCGCAAGGTTTGACACAGCAGCAGGTAATAATGTCAGCAGCGGTACAGGTCCTCGGACCCAAGAGAGACCTGGATTGAAGGTTATAAAGTCCAGCAGTTGAAGTTGTCACAGCAGCAGCGATAGGTATCGCAAGGTTTGACACAGCAGCAGGTAATAATGTCAGCAGCGGTACAGGTCCTCTGTCCCTAGAGAGACCTGGATTGAAGGATATAATGTCCAGCAGTTGAAGTTGTCCCAGCAGCAGAAGTAGGTATCGCAAGGTTTGACACAGCAGCAGGTAATAATGTCAGCAGCGGTACAGGTCCTCGGCCCCTAGAGAGACCTGGATTGAAGGATATAATGTCCAGCAGTTGAAGTTGTCCCAGCAGCAGAAGTAGGTATCGCAAGGTTTGACACAGCAGCAGGTAATAATGTCAGCAGCGGTACAGGTCCTCGGCCCCTAGAGAGACCTGGATTGAAGGTTATAAAGTCCAGCAGTTGAAGTTGTCACAGCAGCAGCGATAGGTATCGCAAGGTTTGACACAGCAGCAGGTAATAATGTCAGCAGCGGTACAGGTCCTCTGTCCCTAGAGAGACCTGGATTGAAGGATATAATGTCCAGCAGTTGAAGTTGTCCCAGCAGCAGAAGTAGGTATCGCAAGGTTTGACACAGCAGCAGGTAATAATGTCAGCAGCGGTACAGGTCCTCGGCCCCTAGAGAGACCTGGATTGAAGGTTATAAAGTCCAGCAGTTGAAGTTGTCACAGCAGCAGCGATAGGTATCGCAAGGTTTGACACAGCAGCAGGTAATAATGTCAGCAGCGGTACAGGTCCTCTGTCCCTAGAGAGACCTGGATTGAAGGATATAATGTCCAGCAGTTGAAGTTGTCCCAGCAGCAGAAGTAGGTATCGCAAGGTTTGACACAGCAGCAGGTAATAATGTCAGCAGCGGTACAGGTCCTCGGCCCCTAGAGAGACCTGGATTGAAGGATATAATGTCCAGCAGTTGAAGTTGTCCCAGCAGCAGAAGTAGGTATCATAAGGTTTGACACAGCAGCAGGTAATAATGTCAGCAGCGGTACAGGTCCTCGGACCCAAGAGAGACCAGGATTGAAGGATATAATGTCCAGCAGTTGAAGTTGTCCCAGCAGCAGAAGTAGGTATCATAAGGTTTGACACAGCAGCAGGTAATAATGTCAGCAGCGGTACAGGTCCTCGGACCCAAGAGAGACCAGGATTGAAGGATATAATGTCCAGCAGTTGAAGTTGTCCCAGCAGCAGAAGTAGGTATCATAAGGTTTGACACAGCAGCAGGTAATAATGTCAGCAGCGGTACAGGTCCTCGGACCCAAGAGAGACCAGGATTGAAGGATATAATGTCCAGCAGTTGAAGTTGTCCCAGCAGCAGAAGTAGGTATCATAAGGTTTGACACAGCAGCAGGTAATAATGTCAGCAGCGGTACAGGTCCTCGGACCCAAGAGAGACCAGGATTGAAGGATATAATGTCCAGCAGTTGAAGTTGTCCCAGCAGCAGAAGTAGGTATCATAAGGTTTGACACAGCAGCAGGTAATAATGTCAGCAGCGGTACAGGTCCTCGGACCCTAGAGAGACCTAGATTGAAGGATATAATGTCCAGCAGTTGAAGTTGTCCCAGCAGCAGAAGTAGGTATCATAAGGTTTGACACAGCAGCAGGTAATAATGTCAGCAGCGGTACAGGTCCTCGGACCCAAGAGAGACCAGGATTGAAGGATATAATGTCCAGCAGTTGAAGTTGTCCCAGCAGCAGAAGTAGGTATCATAAGGTTTGACACAGCAGCAGGTAATAATGTCAGCAGCGGTACAGGTCCTCGGACCCAAGAGAGACCAGGATTGAAGGATATAATGTCCAGCAGTTGAAGTTGTCCCAGCAGCAGAAGTAGGTATCATAAGGTTTGACACAGCAGCAGGTAATAATGTCAGCAGCGGTACAGGTCCTCGGACCCTAGAGAGACCTAGATTGAAGGATATAATGTCCAGCAGTTGAAGTTGTCCCAGCAGCAGAAGTAGGTATCATAAGGTTTGACACAGCAGCAGGTAATAATGTCAGCAGCGGTACAGGTCCTCGGACCCAAGAGAGACCAGGATTGAAGGATATAATGTCCAGCAGTTGAAGTTGTCCCAGCAGCAGAAGTAGGTATCATAAGGTTTGACACAGCAGCAGGTAATAATGTCAGCAGCGGTACAGATCCTCGGACCCAAGAGAGACCAGGATTGAAGGATATAATGTCCAGCAGTTGAAGTTGTCCCAGCAGCAGAAGTAGGTATCATAAGGTTTGACACAGCAGCAGGTAATAATGTCAGCAGCGGTACAGGTCCTCGGACCCAAGAGAGACCAGGATTGAAGGATATAATGTCCAGCAGTTGAAGTTGTCCCAGCAGCAGAAGTAGGTATCATAAGGTTTGACACAGCAGCAGGTAATAATGTCAGCAGCGGTACAGGTCCTCGGACCCAAGAGAGACCAGGATTGAAGGATATAATGTCCAGCAGTTGAAGTTGTCCCAGCAGCAGAAGTAGGTATCATAAGGTTTGACACAGCAGCAGGTAATAATGTCAGCAGCGGTACAGGTCCTCGGACCCAAGAGAGACCAGGATTGAAGGATATAATGTCCAGCAGTTGAAGTTGTCCCAGCAGCAGAAGTAGGTATCATAAGGTTTGACACAGCAGCAGGTAATAATGTCAGCAGCGGTACAGGTCCTCGGACCCAAGAGAGACCAGGATTGAAGGCTATAATGTCCAGAAGTTGAAGTTGTCACAGCAGCAGTTGTAGGTATCATGAGGTTTGACACAGCAGGTAATGGCAGCAGTACAGGCCCTCAAACACTAGAGACCTGGGCAGAAAAGTATAACGTCAGGTAGCTGAGTTGGCGGCCGCAGAAGTAATTTTGTTTTGGTTAGAGGCAGCAGAAATTATTTTTAAATAAAATACATTAGTTCCAGCCAGGCAGCGGTTGCGAAGCCGCAGTTCGACCCTCGCCACAGCTCGGACATCACTATTTTTCAACCCGGACAACACACAGAGTTTTTTTTTTTTTTTTAAAATGCAGCAGCAGTCAGCAGACAGTGTTGGAGTAGTATCAGCAGGCCGTGAACCCTCACTGTGGTACCACGGCACTTATTTTTATAACAAAATAATTGGGTTCAGCAGGAGTAATTTTTTTGGACAGCCGAGTATGTATTGTAGCACCCAAGCCTTTTTTTTTTCTTTTTTTTTCTTTTTACTTTTAATTTGTTACACCAGTTGTGCCCTTGCCACAGGTGGGACATCACTATTTTTCTACCTGGACACCGCATAGAGTTATGAATTTTTTAAAAATAAATGCTGCAATAGATGTTTTTTGGATAAAAGTGGATCCGAGATGAACTTTTTCTCATTGCATAATTGTGTTTGTTACATATAGTTTAAAGGGCATTCCTTAAAGAGAACCAGAGATGAAGTACCCTCATGTATTTTACCTTATAAATCAGTGGGAACATGACAGTAAACACCTAATCTGCTCTTTGTTTCATTGTTCTCTGTTTAATCTGACTGTTATCACCTCTGATAAGAATCCCCGACTGAGCTCAGTCTAGCTTTGCTACGGAAAGATTATAGCCGAGTCTGTCTTCTCTGGTGTCTTTTCAAGCCCAAGCCTGCCCCCTTGTGGCTCTGCTATAATGACTGAGCTATAATTATTCCCTGCAAAGAGAGAGTGAATGCTCAGTCCGGGATTCTTATCACAGCAGATAACAGACACTTTTAGCAGTGATGATGAAACAGAGAGCATGGTAAGTGTTTTCTCTCATGTTCTTACTGATATATATGGTAAAATACACAAGGGTGCTTCGTCTCTGGTTCCCTTTAAGGCAAATATACTTGTTTTGTTTAAATACCCTAATTTCCTATAAACTAAACAAGGCACACACACACCTTCTTAATAGAACCTTGGCGCTTGCAAGGGATTGTGGAATTTCAGTCTGGGCAGGTGAAAAAGGTGTTAATATCTATAGCTTTCAGAGGCATAGTTTCACAATCTGAGAGATGAAGTGCAGATACAGATCAATTGCCTTTGTAATGGAGGAAATAGGAGTGCAGTTTTCTCACAAAATTCAGATATGCAGATTTGCATGCCTAGACACAGATAAGCGTGCCTGCCTATGTGTGTAATTGTGTAATAGTGACAAGCAGAAAACATTTCTGCTCACATTGTATCACAGGAAAAAATAATATTGATGAAAAATATACCGTTGAAGCTGTTTACAGCTAGATTTGCTGTGTAAACCATCTAAACTTTAGACAAGATAGAGTATATAGACAAGTGACTTATTATATTTAGTTTTTCATCTCGGATCCGCTTTACATTAAAAATTTTTTGGGAGATTGTATCCAATTAATATATAATTTTGCGGGAGAGCGTGCGAGGGATTATGACCAGACCCTTTTACTCACTCTCTGGAATCAGTGACAGGGCCTTTGAACTGGTCATTGATCCAGGACTCATTCATTTTAATAAATGTGAGTCTGTCCACATTTTCTGCGGACAGACGGGTCCGGTAGTCGGTGACCACCCCACCTGCGGCACTGAATACCCGCTCAGAAAGCACACTGGAGGCGGGGCATGACAGAACCTGCAGTGCGTACTGAGCAAGCTCAGGCCAGGTGTCCAGCTTCTTCACCCAATACTCCATGGGGTCATCTGTATCCATATTGTCTGTTGCACTGGATGACCCCAAGTAGTCATTCACCATGCGAACCAGCCGTTGGTGGTGATGACTACTGCTGCCGATAGTGCTGCTGCTGGTGGGAGTATTGGGTGATTGGGGCGTATAAAATCCCCTCATCACAGCCAGCAGATTAACAGGTCGGGTGGGGTTGGTGCTCGTATTACCGCCACCACACCTCTGCTGGCTGTGACTAGCTGGCTGTCGCTGAGTAGTATGGGAAAGCGGAGGTTCAGGTGGTGGTGGAAAGGCCTGCTCCACTCGCCTGATTAAATCCTGCCGGATCGCTGACATTCGGGAGCTAAATTGTTGGGTACATCCCATTAACTCCCCCACTTTCCCCTTGCAGCGTGGGTCCAATATGGTGGCCACCCACAGATCATCCCTCGCTTTCAGTCGGATTATCCGGGGGTCCTTCCTGAGGCAGAGGAGCATGTGAGCAGCCATGTGGGAGAGATGACCGCTTTCCACCTCTTCCTGGCTGTCAGAAAGGGCATTTTCTGCTTCATGCTCCTGCTGCTCATTAAGGTCGTCCCACCCCCGGACGATTAGCTCTCCCGCATGTTCAGGCCCTGACTCTGTCACCACCACCTCCTCCTCCTCCTCCTCCTCCTGGGCCTGAGCATCCTGGGGCTCTCCACCACTTGCCCCAGCATGGACTTCCTCCGCCAATTCTATCAGGTGACCCAGTGTCCTGTCCAGCATTAGCACAAGGGGGAGCACTTCTGAAATGTTGCAGTGCTCCATGCTGACCACCTTAGTAGCCTCATCAAAAGGCGCCAAAACATTGCAGACCTCCCTGATCTGCCGCCACTGGTCCCCAGTCAGATTCTCCGGAGGTGGTCTTGACGAATGGGAGGAGGAGGCTGAAGACAGGTAATGGATGACCGCCATTTTTTGCTCCAACAACCTTCTCAACATGTACAGTGTGGAGTTCCACCGCGTCTGGCAGTCAACCATCAGCTTGTGCTGCGGCAAGCTGTGGATGCGCTGCAGTTTGGCCAAGGACGCGGTGGCGGTTGCGGAGCGTCTAATGTGGCCACACACTTTACGTGCCAAAAGCACGACGTCACTCAAACCCTCATAGGTTCGCAGAAACCGTTGCACGATGAGGTTGAGGACATGTGCGAGGCAAGGCAGGTGTGTGTAGCCACCAGTACGAATGGCGGCCAGAATGTTGGTGCCATTGTCTGACACCACATTACCTGTCAACAGATCTCGGGGGGTCAGCCAATGCTGGATCTGCTCCTGTAGGACAGACAGGATCACATCTCCCGTCAGACTCCTGTGTTGCACTGGCTCCATCCTCAGCACAGCTTGACAGCGCTTGTGCTGTAGATTAGCGTAACAGCGTGGCCGCTTGCTGGGAGGCTCAGCAGCGGCCTGACCTGCTACAGAAGAAGTGGCAGAAGGGAGGGAGACGGGCCTCCCCTTGACCCCCCGGGGCGGCACCACCAGAGCCCCACAGCTCATACCCTCCCCAGCGCCATGAAGGGTGACCCAGTGAGCTGTCACAGTCAAATAGGGTCCCTGCCCTTGCCTGCCGGTCCAATCATCGGTAGTGAGGTGCACCCTTCCACAAACCGCGTAGTCCAACGAAAGGGATACACGCCCAGCTACATCCAGGTGTAGGGCAGGGATAGCAACTCGGGAAAAGTAATGGCGGCTGGGGACCCGCCATTGTGGAGCCAAACAGCTCATCAGTTGGCGGAAGGGGGCACTTTCCACAAACTGATAGGGCAAGAGCTGTTGGGCCAACAGCTTTGCCACGAGCCCATTGTTGCGTAGCGCTATGGGATCATTAGGGGGGAGAGGCCTCTTCCGTGCAACCATCTCAGTGAGAGAGGCCTGGCGCTGGGCGGCAACATTTTGTGGGGAGGATACAGCTGGTGATGAGCACACCGTCAAGGTCTGGTTGCCGCCACCAGCCTGGCGTGCAGAGGGAACAGCCATGCAGTGGGACTGCGCAGGTTGCACAGGACGCACAGAGGAACGGCTGAGAGGAACTGCTGCATCTCCTCCTGCCGCACTCTGTGCACTGCTGCCTTTACCTTGGCTGGTATTTTTTTTTATTAAGTCCCACTGCACAATATGACTTGTTTTAAGGTGGGAACGCAAACCTGATGTCCCAAACCCAGATGCTGCTTTCCCTCTGCTCACCGTCACACTGCACAGGTTACACACTGCACGGGAAGGATCCTGTGAGTGATCAGTGAAATAGTCCCATGCTTGGGAGGTCCGGCCCTTTCTCTTGGTGTTGACCGGTCGCTGACCAGCATGGGACTGGGTGCTCACAGATGGTGCTGCAGGCTGCTGGACAAGCTGCTGCTGCTGCTGTGTTTGGCCCTGCTGATTAAGCATGCTGCTGCTGTTGCCTATCACACCACCAGCGGAGTCCATGCCCCCCCTAGACTCCACCTGATGCACCCTCCTGACCGATGGACGCCTAACAGGTTCACTTTCACTGCTGCTGTTCGGTGAATTAGTTGGCGTCCAATTTTTGTCGGCCACCTCATCATCACCCACACAAGACAAATCGTCCTCCAAATGGGGACTTGACAATTCCCGACGACGAGTGACTGGGGCATTTCTTGGTGGAGTGGATGGAGAAAAAACTGGACCCACTTCATTCACCACATCCTCCACCAAACTTTGTGAATTGGGTCCCATAGTCTCATGCAGGGCTTCTCCCCACAATTGTCCAATATTACCCTCGTCAGCATTACCTTCAAAAAGATTGGGGGAGAAGCCAGACTCTGCAACATGACCAGCTGCCACAGAGTCTTCCCTGCTATTTGCACTGCTGCCACTGCACATCAGCTCTTCAGATTGGGTGGAGGGCTCCGCACCGATCCAGTCAACCAATGAGGCCGCATCCTGCTTGCCAATGATGCGGCGCCTAGTGGTTGGGAACATAGAAGTGATCCGGGGAGTTCCCCTGCTGCGCCCAGGAAGAACCTCAACCTGATCTGTTTCTGCTACATTGCTGGGCCCTGCCTGCTGCTGGCGTCCTGATGAGGAGGAGCCACCTCGTCCACCAACACTCTTGATGTGCCTCATTTTTTAAATTTTTTTTTTGGGGTCGGGGACAGTAATGAAATTAAAGAAGAAGGGAGGGGACTTACAGGCAATCAATGAAGAAAATCAATGAAATAAATGAAGAAAAAAAGTATAAATGAAAAACTGACACTATGAAAAAGAATAAAATACACTACACTATCTAGCTTTATCTAACCACTCTCACTGACTTACTAATTTCAAAATACTCTCAGTCACTTGTCACTCAATACTATATCTATCACACTAAATCTGTCTCTCACTCACACTACTAATACAGGCCTGATCTAACTTCAAACTGCTCTCACACTGTCTACAATCACACTACAATCTAATCTATCTCTCACTACTACTAGTATCTATCTAATATATATAGCAATAATAGCAATCACAGTGAAAAAAAATGTCTCAACAGCACACAATATAATAATGCAGCTCTGAGCTCTCTCTTTCACAATTCTCCTCTAACTAAAACCCACACATGACATCAGCATAAGCCTGTCTTATATACTAGAGGGGTGGGATAGACTCTGATAGGTTGCTAGGATGTGGTTGCTAGGGCCTGTGATTGGTGTAAATTTATGAGGACAGTTATTGGACAGTACTTTTCCGTTTAAATCAAATTTCCGTATATTTATACGGATTTCCGCATTACATACACGGAATTACGCTTTTTTTTACCGCGCTAAATTTCCTCTGATCATGATTGGTCAACTCATTCCGCATCTCCTCATTGGTCAATTCATTCCGGTTCCGTTTGGTCGGATTTCCGCGGAATTCCGCATTCCGGATTGTAAATTCCGGATTCCGCAGAACGATCCGGAAACCCAAATTCCGACGGAATTCGGAATTTTAGATTCCGCGGAATTCCGGAAGCCCATGCCTGGTGTTTCAGAGTACTGTACCTATTTAGTGACAACCTCTCTAACATACATTTGAATCGTGGTGGGAACATTTTGAGAGATTATAACAGTCAAATACCAATATTTATTTTTGGAATGTTTTGAGTATTTAGCGATATGTTGAGAAACTTTTTTAACCATCTCTTGTGAAATGTGAATTCCTGCAAGCAATATTCTGTACTACCACCATAATGAAAATCCCCCGCTTAAACATGATGGGATTATTTAGCAAGAGTTTTTTTTATTTGTCTATAAATTTAGGACAGCCTAAAGTTTACTAGATAAAAAAAATCACATTGGGCTTCTGCATGAGACTAAAATTACACAAATTTTAATTTACTAACCCTTCAGCATTCTCCACTGTGTCAATAAATCAGAGGTGTGAGTTGCCGATTTTAAATCGAAAGTTCATTTAAAATTGCATAAAACTGCAGCAGCTCGCGAATCAGGGGTGTGTACAGCAGATCCATGGCATACATATATTCGCTGTGGGCGCAGGGTGAGCCAAATGACTGCTCAAACTGCTGCCCAACAATTTCGGGGTGGTGTTAAATACTATTCCCCCTCCAAGTCGTAGCAACTCGAAGAAAGGGGGTCATTTTGGGTCCTGCTGTAGTCACGCCAAGCTTCGGCGCTACGCAAAGCAGGGTGCCAAAAAGCCCGGCTTTGTTAACCTCTGCTCTAAGGGCTCTGAGTGTTTGTGGATTTTTTTTAAGCGCTGGCGATTTAAGAAATCACCCTAAAAGCACTTGTACAATGATTTCCTATGAGAGTGTTCACATATGAGCTTTTTGATTGCTTTTTGTTTTCAAAAGTGCTGCCTGTACCATTTTCTGAGCGCTTTGGCTCAAAAGAAGGTATAGAGAAATCGCAAAGCGCTTTGTATAGCGATTTCCCCAGCACTTTTTAGAATAAATACATTGTATTTATTCTTTTCCGGGTCAAAGAGTTCACTTCCTGACAGATGCCAGGACATGAAAATCTAAATCGCTCAGCAAAAGCGCTTAGAAAAGCGCAGGGAAAAGCGCTTTGAAAAAAGCTCAATAAATCGCTCAGCGCTTGCGATAGTGCTGGCGATTTATAATGTGAACAAAGCCTTAAAGCTAATGCATGATCACGTGGGTGGGGGCATGACCACACTCCTGTCCTAGAATGTATTGTAGAAGAATACAAAAGGACAGAACAGACCCTTACAAACTAGATAATAATTAACTGTATAATGTAATGGGAGGAGGAAGGCCTCTTTGTACACACCTTTGATGGATGTCACCGGTAGAGGATTAGGACCCGATCCCCTTGGGCAACATCGCTGGGCCAGGCTGCACAAATGCTGTGTAGGTGACAACACGCTGCGTTGCTATGAGGGGAGGTGGGGGTGGCGCATGTAATGGGATCAGCTGTCGCTGGAGGTGTGTTGATAAAGTTGTGTTGGAGGTGTGTTGCTGGGCAGATGACTTGCGGTTTGAGGGTAGCAACACACTGTACATGCGCCTGATTATCAGCTGAGGATGTCGTTACCGACTTTAGTCAAGCATGTGTACCAGACATTAGTGTCCAGTTTTACTTAAAGGGGAACTGAAGAGAGAGGTATATGGAGGCTGCCATGCTTATTTCCTTTTAAGCAATACCAGTTGCCTGGCAGCCCTGCTGATCCTCTGCCTCTAATACTATTAGCCATAGCCCCTGAACAAGCATGCAGCAGATCAGGTGTTTCTGATTTTAAAGTCAGATCTGACAAGACTAGCTGCATGCTTGTTTCTGGTGTTCTTCAGATACTACTGCAGAGTAATAGACCAGCAGGGCTGCCAGGCAACTGGTATTGATAAAAAGTAAATAAATATGGCAGCCTCCGTATACCTCCTACTTCAGTACCCTTGAATTACTTCCATAGCAGCCCACATGGGTAGCAAATGAGAGTTCACCCCAATCATTCAACAAATGGATAGGATGAGTTGCAATTTAAAAAAAAAATCTTGGGGACTTCCGGTTCCGGCGCCTGCAGGGAAGGAATGTGATAGCGGAGCTCCGCTGAGCACCACACCAAACAACCAGCAAAAATCCTGGAAGAAGCTTGGCACCTACCCCCCAGGACACCAAATACGGTCCCAAGGCCACAGAGGTCACGCATGGATCGATACCTCACCAGGTCAGCGGCAAAGCACGGAGACCGCCCTCGTGACTCAGCACGCGGCAAGATGGCGGAGCAGGCCCGATATACTGAAGGCTACGCCACAGACGAATCCTCGATACATGACTGGGAAGAAGATGGGCACCCAGAGCAGAGGCAGGGTAAGAGACATCCGCAACACCCCAAATCCCTAGCCAAAGAGGTCGCTAAATACCTCAAGCCCGACCTGCACAGCATAGTGGAAGCCGCAATAACTAAATCCCTGTCCGCCATTACTAAAGACATGCAAGCGCAGGCACACAGGCTCAAAGAAACAGAAAAAAGAATATCCACATGTGAAGATGACTTACATGATGCCCACATCAGATTGAAAGATACAGAAAGAAAGAATAATACCTTTCATACACGAATAGAGGATCTTGAAAATCGCTCCAGGCGGAGTAACTTACGTATAGTAGGCCTTCCAGAGTCATTTAAAGCAGAAGACCTAAAAGAATTCTGCGAAAAAACATTACCAGATCTGCTATCCATCACGGAAACTTGCAAGACTGAAAGGGCGCATAGAGTAGGCCAGATACGAACAGACAAGAAAAACCCAAGGCCCAGAATGGTTATGGCGAAATATTTAGATTACACAGACAAGGCCACGATACTCAGAGCATATAAAGACATGGAAGGGACGCTGACCTACGAGGACACTCCAATCAAGATCTTTAACCACTTGCCGACCGCACACTCATAACGTGCGTCGGCAAAGTGGCAGCTGCAGGACCAGCGACGCAGTACTGCGTCGCCAGCTGCAGCCTAATTAATCAGGAAGCAGCCGCTCGTACGAGCGGCTGCTTCCTGTCAAATCACGGCGGGGGGCTCCGTGAATAGCCTGCGGGCCGCCGATGGCGGCTCGCAGGCTAGATGTAAACACAAGCGGAAATAATCCGCTTTGTTTACATTTGTACGGCGCTGCTGCGCAGCAGCGCCGTAAGGCAGATCAGCGATCCCCGGCCAATCAGCGGCCGGGGATCGCCGCCATGTGACAGGAGACAGCCTGTCACTGGCTGCACAGGACGGATAGCGTCCTGTGCAGCCCGGCTTACCAGGGGGGGCCAGGTAGGAGAGGGAGGGGGAGGATTTCGCCGCGGAGGGGGGCTTTGAGGTGCCCCCCCCCACCACCCACAGCAGGCAGGAGAGATCAGACCCCCCCAGCACATCATCCCCATAGGGGGGGAAAAAAGGGGGGCAATCTGATCTCCCTGCCTGCATCCTGATCTGTGCTGGGGGCTGCAGAGCCCACCCAGCACAGATCAATCAAACCAGCGCTGGTCCTTAAGGGGGGGTAAAGGGTGGGTCCTCAAGTGGTTAATGACTATTCACAGGAGGTCTCACTAAAGCGTCAGGCTTTCACACCCATTTACTCTGCCCTCATCAAAAAGAAAATACGATTCGCATTACTATATCCAGCCACGCTACCAGGGCCGGCCCTAGACTATTTGCCGCCTGAGGCAAAAAAAAAAATTTCCGCCGCCACCCCCCCCCCCCCGGGGCGCGCTCTGGGGGGCCGCCGAGCTGGAGGGGTAGCTGGCAGGACGGTGGTATTGGGCCTAGCGGCGGGGAGGGGGTCGTACCCCCCCGCTCCCTCGCCTGGGTCCCCCGAACTGCGCTACCCTCCAGCCTTAAATACAAGCAGCCGCTATGTGTAAGAGGCACGGGCGGGTAGGACTCACCTCTTCCTCGTTCCAAGCGTGCGCTCCACTGACGTCACTTCCTGCAGCGTTGCAGGAAGTGACGTCAGTGGAGCGCACGCTTGGAACGAGGAAGAGGTGAGTCCTACCCGCCCGTGCCTCTTACACATAGCGGCTGCTTGTATTTAAGGCTGGAGGGGAGCGGAGCACGGGGGACCCAGGCGAGGGAGGGGGGGGTCCGACCCCCCCTCCCCGCCGCTAGGCCCAATACCCCCGTCCTGCCAGCTACCCCTCCAGCTCGGCGGCCGGCTCCCCGCACCCACGGACGGGCGGGTGCCGCCCCTGGAATTTTGCCGCCTGAGGCAAAAGTTTCACCCCGCCTCATGAGCGGGCCGGCCCTGCACGCTACGCATCACAGACCAGGGAGGCCAGATACATGTGTTCAAAACACCGAAGGAAGCTGAAAACTTTCTTAAAACACATAAAATCGCTATACATACCCCCCCAGAAGCATCTCCGCGATCTCAAAAGTCACCATCGCAGGAAAGGGGGTGATGTATTATACCTCCAGCGGGTAACTAGAAATAACCATAAGAGTCCTGTAAACTAACAGGTTCAGATATAAATCATATCTTCTGAATTATGATATCTATACATTATTAACATGTCATATGCTGTTGTTTGTTGTGAGTGCTTTGGTAGTAAGGAAGCTTATCGCAAGTCTGCAGGGAAGAGGTGAAGTCAGTACCTAATTGGAGAAATGCTGTTATTTCCCAGAGGAAGGTTACCTCATGTTTATATTTTTATGATACTTTACTTAAACCCATTCCACGTTGGGAGTAGGGTTAGTGTTCAATACTTTTCATGTAATTTTGGGGTACTGTTAAGGGGAAAGGGAGGGAGTCACATCATTTCCTTATATACTACTAATGTGATAATGTTGAATCGTGTGAAGATCGTTCGGGAGACACAGGAAAAACGTCAGACATGACAGTGAAAATCTGTTCATGGAATGTTAAGGCACTGCGCTCGCCTATTAAGCGATCGCAGATCCTGAGACATCTAAAAAAACTACAAGTAGACATAGCACTATTACAGGAAACACATTTAAGAGAAGAAGAGATAAAATTCATGCATAAGAACTGGGTGGGACATTGCTTGGGGTCGTCAGCCATAGGTAGGAAAGCAGGAGTAATCATTTTAATTAACAAACGTTTACGGGGTAAGGTGGATTTACACTATGCAGACAGAGAAGGACGTTGTGTAGCTGTCAAAATTCATCTCCCGGGCGATCTTCTCACCATATACAATATTTATGGCCCAAATGATAACAAATCAGTGTTTTATGACAAATTGCAGTCCACATTACTTAAGGAGAATCCGGAGTCTCTCATATTGGGAGGAGATTGGAATGAGGTGCCAAATTATGTAGAAGATACTAAGAATGAAAATAAGGGAATAAAACAAAGACCCAAACACTCGCTATTAACAAATCTTCTCAACCCCCTACAAATTATAGATGCTTGGAGATTTCTCCACCCATACGATAGAGAATTCACTTTTTTTTCCGCACCTCATTCATCTTTTTCCCGCATTGATAGCCTCTGGATAGGTAATAATTATGCCCCTAGACTCATATCAGCCTCCATTCAAGATATTTTAATTTCCGATCACGCCCCAGTAGAAATAGATATACTGGAAAAGATCCCACATGGGACAGATATATTATGGAGGTTCCCTTCTCACCTATATGGAGACGACAGCTTTGCTCAATCTTTGCAGGGATGGTGGCTAGAATACTATGAGGACAACAAAGCGCATATTGAAGATATCTCTCTATTCTGGGATACTGCCAAAGCAGTGCTAAGAGGTAGGATCCTGGCATACTCCTCCACAAGGAAAAAAAAGACAAATGAAGCATATTTAAGTACAATCAATAAGGTTAGACAGACATACCAATGCTACCAGCAATCCCCCTCACCCAATACACAAGCCGAATGGATCAAACACAAAACAGAGGCAGACAAATGGTTAAAACTTAGGGAAATACAACTACAACCCAATAAACGTCATTTTTTTTTTCAAACATGGCAATAAATCTGGTAGATTACTAGCTAACATATCTAAAGGCATATTTGCCCCTACCCCAATCTTAAAACTTAGCGACCAGCAGGGTAATATAACTTCTCACCCCAAAGAAATAGCTACTATTTTTTCTGAATACTATAAGACCCTCTACACACAACCTTCAGGAGATATAGATATAAAGGCACGCCAATGGCTTGAAGAAGCAAATCTCACTAAAATAGCATCAGAAGATCTAGAAACCTTAAATGCATCAATTGCCCAAGAAGAAGTTATTGCTGCAATTACTGATCTGTCTAATCATAAGGCCCCTGGGCCAGATGGCCTCCCTGCTGAATTTTTTAAAAGCATAAAAACAGAAATCGCCCCAACACTCACGAAACTATATAATAAAATCTTGCTGGACCAAATAACTTTAAAATCAGGGAATGAAGCATATATCAAATTATTATTAAAAAAAGACAAAGACCCCCTCGCCCCTGAGTCCTACAGACCAATATCGTTAATAAATCAGGACATGAAACTACTCACAAAGATAATGGCCAACAGATTAGCTCACATAACCCCAAAACTCATTAACCACAATCAGACAGGATTCACAAAAGGAAGATCAGCAGTGACTAATATCAGAAAACTCTTGGCTGTCCTGGAGAGTGTCAGGACATACCCCACTACACATAAGCAAGCAGCAGTCCTAACATTGGACGCTGAAAAAGCGTTTGACGCTGTAAATTGGCAATGGATGAAACTGACGCTCTGTAGGATGGGCTTTACGGGTAATTTCTTAAATTTAATTCAATCAATATATCAGGCACCCACAGCAAGAATACATTTACCAGGATATCTCTCCACTTCATTTAATATCTCCAGAGGTACACGACAGGGCTGTCCCTTGTCACCCCTGCTGTTCAACTTATCTTTGGAACCGCTAGCCAGACTACTCATGAACACAAATGTAGGAATCCTCCTTAATAATCACCCTGTACAGCAAGCTATATTTGCGGACGATATCATGCTTTTCCTCACTGACCCAAGCAAACAACTCCCACCCATATTAAAATTAATATCTGAAGTAGGTGCACTATCAGGCTTTCGGATCAACCCCACTAAAAGTGAACTGATGTTCTTATCCAGAAACGCCACCATCCCTGCAAATCATGATTGGGGAGTAAAGGTTACTTCAGGCCCAATTACTTACCTGGGCATCAAAATTGGACCAGACCCCTACTCTCTATATAATTTAAATATCACACCACTGGTGAAAAAAGTGATAGATCAGCTTAAAAATTGGGCCAATCTGCCGCTGAATCTTATGGGCAGGGCAGCATTGATAAAAATTGTAACTTTCGGAAGACTGCTGTATCCCATGCAAGTACTACCTCTCCTATTTAGACACAGAGAAATACAGCAATTACAAAAAGCAATTTCTAATTTCTTATGGCGCAATAAAAGGGCTAGAATATCTCTAAAAAAACTGTCCCTGTCCAAGGAATATGGGGGGCTGGCTATCCCTGACATTAGAAGATACAATATAGCCTGCCTAACCAGACACGTACGTGACTGGATTTTTCAGACTTCCAAATTTTCTGATTACAAACTAGAGGCAAGTATTGCCGAACCTTGGTCACTAGTTGGTATACTACATGGAACTTGGTCATCACTTCCCTCCAGACTCAAACACAGCATTCTATTCAGAGACACAGTGCTAGTCTGGAGGGAATTGAGGAAAATATTTAGAATGCCATGGAGGGTATCAAAATATACATCATTATGGGGCAACCCCAATTTCCCCCAGGGGATGCAACATGAGGGTTTCATTAGATGGGAAAAAAAAGGTCTTACTAATTTAGGCCAACTACTGAACCTAGACACACATAAATGGAAAACCTTTCCCAACATATGCGAATCGTTTCAGATCCCTAGATCACAATTTCTTAATTTTGCACAAATCAGATCTCATGTCAACTCGCAGCTACTCAATATTGCTAACATAGCCACTATCACACCCTTTGATAAATTTATAGCACCAACAGTGGACAATTTATCCTTGTCTTCTATTCATCATACTTTACTACAAGTGCAAGGAAAACCGTATGCCTCAAAATGCTTTAAGGGATGGACTAAATATTTTCAGGACCCACAACTTATAGAGAACATGTGTGAAGCCTATCTAAAAGTCCGGAAACTCATCATCAGTGAAAACTGGAGAGAATCGTACTTTCTATTAATACATCATGCTAAATACGCTTTCAACTTTAATCCTATAACTCCACCAGCAAGATATGAATCCAAATGTCCAAAATGCAAACACCCACGAGCTGATCTCTACCACTGTATCTGGGCCTGCCCAAAAATAGAGAAATTCTGGTCTAAAGTGATTACCTATATAAATCTAATATGCAAAAAAACGCTTGTTAAAGATCCTCTGCTGTTTCTATTCAATATTGTACCCACAAGCATGGACCCCTCTATGAAAACGACGGCACCATCTGACTTAGCCCACATTATACTTTGTGCTGCACGCAAAGCTATCTTCAACAGATGGATATATCCTACAAACCCGTCTACATGGGATCTACAGGCAGAAATGCTAGAGCTATTTGCAATGGAAAAAATAGGAACATTGCTTCATAAAGAAAAGAGTTCAAAGAAATTCTTCAGTAGATGGAAACCCTTCATTATATCCACATTTACTACTTCTGACATTAAGACCCTGATGGAACCCTTTAAATATACCAGCTGGTATGCCATGGAAGATCTGCAAGGCACATTGGGTCGCCTAGCCGTCACCTAACTTAACCACTTGAGGACCCACCCTTTACCCCCCCTTAAGGACCAGCGCTGTTTGTTTGGATCTGTGCTGGGTGGGCTCTGCAGCCCCCAGCACAGATCCGCGGCCACACAGAGCGATCAGATCGCCCCCCTTTTTTCCCCACTAGGGGGATGATGTGCAGGGGGGGTCTGATCGCTCCTACCTGCAGGCATGTTGCGGGGGGGGCACCTCAAAGCCCCCCCCCGCGGCGACATTCTCCCCCCTCCCTCTCCTACCTGCTCCCCCGGGAGATCTGGGCTGCACAGGACGCTATCCGTCCTGTGCAGCCAGTGACAGGACGTCCCCTGTCACATGGCGGCGATCCCCGGCCGCTGATTGGCCGGGGATCGCCGATCTGCCTTACGGCGCTGCTGCGCAGCAGCGCCGTACAAATGTAAACAAAGCGGATTATTTCCGCTTGTGTTTACATTTAGCCTGCGAGCCGCCATCGGCGGCCCGCAGGCTATTCACGGAGCCCCCCGCCGTGAATTGACAGGAAGCAGCCGCTCGCACGAGCGGCTGCTTCCTGATTAATCAGCCTGCAGCTGGCGACGCAGTACTGCGTCGCTGGTCCTGCAGCTGCCACTTTGCCGACGCACGGTATAAGCGTGCGGTCGGCAAGTGGTTAATCTTAGGCCTATAATTCGCTTGTTTATTATGTCTATATTCATGTCACTGTCTGATCTATGATAACATGCATTATCCTTTCAGGATCGGGTCTGCACCGGGGATGTGGACCCGACTATAGCTCCATATATATAGAGGAAATGATGTGACTGGGGAGGGATAGGGGTTAGGGGGGTTTTATAACTAATGTTAGTGTTCAGAGAGGAGGGAGGAGAAAGAAAGCATCAAAAATCAAACCAGCACACTATAAATATTAGTTAGGCAAAGCAACTTTATTAAAAGCAGCAAATATAAAGTAACAATGGCACAAACTTATAACTCAGTAAGTTTTAATGCGTAGTGATCGCTCATTCACATGTATGCAAGTAAGTAATCAAACTATGTGATGAAACTTTAAGCATAATTGTATCACTATGTAGTAATGTCATATATGCAGTGCTATGTACTAATCCTCTCATGTTTAAAGATGTAAGAAACGCCGAAATACCAATAAATACATTTTCAAAAAAAAAAAAAAAATCTTCTGAATGCAATTGGATCTTTGATGTGAATATTGTTTCACTTCACTTCCTTTCCTTGTACTTTCCCTTTAGCAAATCAGCTGTACAGCTTCTCAGAGCTGTCTAGCTAACATCCATATTGTCAAGTATGCACATGTTCATTAAATTCTGACACCTTCGTGTCTTCTGGCCTGTTACATATTAGCTTGCTAATAAAATGATAGGTCTTTCTGACCTTATTCGCTTTCTACAGACTCTCTCCCCTGCTACGTTTGAGAATTTACAAATTAAATCTCACTTGCAAGGCACATTACCTCACATACTTACCATTGCATAGTAAAGGAATATTTCATTGTATGTGACTTAAAACAAGACAAAATGGACAATACTTGTCAGTATATTATACACATGGGCAGTGACTCACTGGTGCCTCCTGGTTCACGCCATTTTACTGCACACTTCTAGGAAATAATATAAATTAAACTTCCTTACACACATTTATTTAGACTGTTTGCAAATTTAATCTTAAATTAAAAAATATGATTGTTCCCCCAAGTGACCAGACTTATCACCAGCACTGACTTATAACAGATGGAGGAAACCATGACCTCTTGCCCAACTATTACTTCTATACATCACTCAATATCAGAAATTCAGTTGGCAAGTGAATGGGTTTAATCTAGGAATGTTTATAGGATTACTGGTGCCATATCACCTTGGTACATAATGTAATCCCAAAGATCCTGTAAATTGCTCACACTATGAGGATCTGTCTTCAGTCTAACCATTCACTGCCTTGCAAAGGGGTCCTTGGGCATACATGTATAAGAGGTGCTCAGTACTTTGGGCACCAGATCAAGTGGTGAACTCTTGCCAATAGAATATTGGTAAGGTTACCAATATTCTACTATTGGCTTCCCTTGAAAATACCTTATGCTACTGCCACCCCATGCCTACTAACACTAACCCCCCCCCCCCCCCCCCACCTACGACTAACATTGACCTCCCCAGAAGTATGCTTGATGACACTAACCCACTCCCTCCAACTTACACCTAACACTAACCCCCGTACCAATGCCTAACACAAACCTCCCCCATACCTATGTCCAACACTAATCCCACCCACGCCTAACACAAACCTCCTCCATACCTATGCCTAACACTAATCCCACCCTATCTATGCCTAATACTAACCTCCTCCTTACCTATGCCACTAAATGAGCTGATAGCGATCATTATGCCGTAGCTGATCCAAGGTTCTGCTACACAACTGATTACTATCCCCCTGTCACTAGCTTCGCTGGAATCCAGAGTAAGGCTACATAACATCCAAACTGGGAACGCTGTGTGCTCACCCTTGCCGCTGCCTCTGCCAGTATACATTGTTTTGGCACCAAGCTGGAAGGGGGCAGCAGGCACAGCAGTGGGAGGGGGGTCGGACACCCTCCCTCACCTGAGTCCCCCATCCGCTCTCCCCCTCCAGCTATTACCGCGGTGTAGTAGGCAGCTGGCGGAGAAGCAATGACTCACCTCCTTCCACATTCCAGCGTGCATTCCATCTTTCGTCACTGTACTGTACAGTGGACGGTATTGCAGGAAATGACGAGAGATGGAACGCATGCTGGAACGCGGAAGAAAGTGAGTCATCGCTTCTTTGCCGGCTGCCCCCCCTCCCCCTGGCATCTTCACAAGTTTGCCTCAGGCGGCAAAAAGTCTTGAACCAGCGCTGTTTACCAATATTTTATTGCTAAGATTTAACAATAATGTACGTGCTAACGCCTGGCTTTATCTCAACAGCTTGGACTGCTGTATTTTTAAAAAAATGGGAAAAGCAGACATTATTTCTGACTTGCTGTAAGAAAAACGTCGTAGGAAATTCTGATAATTACCGACTCTTTGTTTTGCCATCAAAGCCGATTTAATACTTTTTTAGGGTCAATATTCTCAGACTGAATTCTAGAAGCTAATTATAAACTCCATTTTCATTGTTCATTAGCTTTGTTTTCCTCAGTTTGCAGTACAGGCCAATTATTAGGTTGATATAATTGCCTTTACCCAGTAAATGTGGGTTAGCAGATTCTGACAAGAGTTTTTCCGCTGGTCAGATTTCCGTGAAGATGACATCGGAAAGTTTTCAAAGTGTGTCTCTTCTGGGGTGATGTAATCAGAGTTTGAGCAAAGCATTAGAATCTACCGATCAGGATATGAGGTGACAGCCCATCACCGGGCAAAGGTCAAAGCTACACCGTTGTTACCAGCTGCTGGTGTGTCTTCATCTGAGGTGTCAGTTTGAAGGTCTTTTCATCTTCACTACAAACACTTCAGGTCATCCTGGGCTTTGTTGTCATGGTGATACCGGATAAGCAACTGAGGCAAACTTCATGAAACAAGCAGTGGCCAGGGAGATTCAAGGAACAAGCAGAGGTGGTGACAGAGTTAAAAAGAGATTTTTTTTTATTGCAATAGTCCTTTAATATAAACAGAAAATGGAGTACACATCTGTGTGGATGCTGGGTATACATATATGTAAAGTGGCAGCAAGGTGGCATGGTTAGAACGCTCACCTTCCCAGCCAGGGCACTATCTGCATGGAGTTTGTCTGTGTGGGTTTCCTCTGGGCACTCCGGTTTTGTGTCTGCATGGGTCTCCTCCAGGCACGCCGGTTTCCTCCCACATCCCAAAAACACACAGATAACTTAATTGACTTCCCACTACATTGGCCCTAGACTACGATTCATACACTACATGATACATACATAGACATAGGACTATGGTAGGGATTAGACTGATAGCCCCCTCTGAGGGTCAGTTAGGTGACAAGGCAATATACTTTATGCTGTTCAGTTAAAGATGTCAGTGCTGTAGAAATAATAATACGTTCACATTGGCTCATGTCCACCCACTCACCTCTTAGTGCCAGGGAGACTCTTAAGAGCTTTATATTAGCAGTAGGGATGATCAAAGATATGCAAATTCTTAAGAGTTGATGCAAATGTATGCAGCTTTAAAATGGACCAATCAATTTAAACCTGGGTTTACATTGATTGGACCATTTTCAAACTGCATACATTTGCATAAGAAATTTGCATAATTTCAGAAATAATTTGCATCTCATTGATCATCACTAATAAGCAGTTTCAGTGCAGCAATCCTTGCAATGTACATAGCTGTTCTGAGGATTTTTTCTTAGCAAGGAATGGGCCTACACTTTGAAAAGTTTGTGTACTTAAACGTAAAGTAAAACTGAAGTGGTAAAAAAAAAAGGCAAATACTTACCTATGTTTAGGGAAGGCTCTGGCTCCTGTTGAGCCCTCACTGTCCCTTCTCATTCCCATCATTCCAGCAATGTCAACCAAGTAGCCGAATACACCTCTGTGAGCACATAGGCTTTTGGGAGCACTTGTGTCCGAGTGCTCACAAAGACAGGTACTGTGCATGCACAAGCGGGGAGGGAGCATGAGTGCTCACAAAGACAGGTACTGTGCATGCACGAGCATGGAGGTAGCATGAGTGCTCTCAAAGACAGGTACTGTGCATGCACGAGCATGGAGGTAGCATGAGTGCTCTCAAAGACAGGTACTGTGCATGCACGAGCGGGGAGGGAGCATGAATGCTCACAAAGACAGGTACTGTGCATGCACGAGCTTGGAGGGAGCATGAGTGCTCACAAAGACAGGTACTGTGCATGCACGAGCGTGGAGGGAGCATGAGTGCTCACAAAGACAGGTACTGTGCATGCACGAGCGTGGAGGGAGCATGAGTGCTCACAAAGACAGGTACTGTGCATGCACGAGCGTGGAGGGAGCATGAGTGCTCACAAAGACAGGTACTGTGCATGCACGAGCGTGGAGGGAGCATGAGTGCTCACAAAGACAGGTACTGTGCATGCACGAGCGTGGAGGGAGCATGAGTGCTCACAAAGACAGGTACTGTGCATGCACGAGCGTGGAGGGAGCATGAGTGCTCACAAAGACAGGTACTGTGCATGCACGAGCGTGGAGTTAACATGAGTGCTCCCAAAGTCTTCCGGGGGCGTAACTTCACCTGGGGACAGTGCTGTAAACAGGGGACAGGGAAGGTTCAATAGGCTCCAGAACCTTTCCTCTCCATAAGTATCTGACTATTTCTTTCCCCATAGATTTGCTTTGAAGGGAGCCTAAAGTGCAAGGGATATGTAGGCTGCCATATTTATTTCCTTTAAATAATGCACATTGCCTGGCTGTCCTGCTGATCTTTTACCTTTAATACTTTTAGCTATAGACCCTAACACGCATGCAGATCAGCTGTGTCTGCCAAAAATCTCACAGGAATAGCTGCATGCTTTTTTTAGGTGTGCAATTCAGACACTACTGATGCCAGAATAAGCAGGACTTCCAGGCAACTAGTCTTGTTTAAATGGAAATATACAGGTCAGCTTCCATTTATGTTTCACTTCAGGTTCCCTTTAAGATGCCACTTTTCTCTCCCCCCCCCCCCTCCCCCCCCCACACCAGATTTTTAATTGGTAGTGAAGGTAAATAGCATACTATGCAATACTTCACACAGTTTTCATATTTGATGCAACTGTTCCAAAGAATGCATCTGGAGAAATCGACCACCTGACCCAGATAGTTTTGCACAAAGCATGGAGCTGGCAGCGGAGTGGGAGTTTCTTTCTCTCCACAGAGCCATATCCTGACCACACTCACCTCATCCCTCCGGTGGCCAGGATGAGCTCAGCGTACACCAGGAGTGACTGGCTAATGCCATCTTGTGTTAATAACATCCTGTGTTTACAAATGATCTGCTCTGCTGAGGCAGCCAGCTGACACAGCTGAGATAATACTTGTGATTATTCACAGATGAAGTGAAATTAGACAGGCTAAATTTTCTAAATACATCCAGGGTGCATTTCTTTCTGTTTTCCTTCTGTCCTGTACAAGAGTGCATCCCCTGATGAAGGCATTGGGCCGAAATCCGTATCGAGATAATGTTTTATTACATGCAATAAATTCAAGAGTCCGTAAGTGTGACTTTATGCGCAGCTAACCAACATTTGGCGCAGTCTGCACAATTAGGTTGTCCCCTCTGTGTTCCCTTACTCAGGAAATAGCCGACTCACGCCTGGTAAGCACTTGGAACGCAGGCGATGATGTCACTACCGGCGGATGTGGAGGGAGACGGATGTGGCGTCTCTGCGTGAGCCTTGATTCCTGCTGTGTCTGAGTAATCCTTCCCCACCCCGGGACGGACTGGATGTTACTAGAGAAAAAGTCTTCTATATTGGGGCACCAAAAGAATAAAAGGTAATTAAATGAACTTAAAAAACCAACTGGTTAAACAGAGGAGGCAGCGGTGGTCTTACCCCCTCCAAACAGACACAGGCAAGGACTGCGATTCAGACAGTCAACAATTTATTCGGAACTCCAAAAAACAATGCAACAAAGGCGCCGAGCTCGCTGATATAATACAGATGCTGTGACTCCTACTGTATTTTGCCTGAGGAAGCAGGATGTATGGCCCGTGGAAAGCGTTGCATTGTTGTTTTTTGGAGTTCCGAATAAATTGTTGACTGTCTGAATCGCAGTCCTTGTCTGTGTCTGTTTGGAGGGGGTAAGACCACCGCTGCCTTCTCTGTTTAACCAGTTGGTTTTTTAAGTTCATTTAATTACCTTTTATTCTTTTGGCGCCTCTGTATCTTGTACACTACATTGAGTCCACCCTGGGTGGAGGGTTGTTACCCTAATTTCCTGTCTACAGAGAGCGACTTTTTATTCCTGAGTGGGGTCAGGATTGTTCTCCCCACATGCCTATACAGTGGTTGCCTATTGGTAACCCTGGTTTGTAAGTATAAATTTAACTTCTCATTTATTTTGTTGTCCCCAAGACAAATTACACTATTGGGGCTCTTGGTGTCCCTCTGCTTTATTTGTCTTCTATATTGGGGAGGTATTTTTATACACCCCATAGAGCACATGTGTTGAACTCCAGGCCTGGAGGGCCAGATCCATGCCAGTGTTTAGGATGGACTGAGAAAGAGAGGAATGTGTTCTACCTGATGGACCACACCTTTCCTGCTTCAGACCCATCAATTTATTTGAGCTGTATCAAATATGTGTGAGGATCTCGGCCCTCGTAGGACCGGTTTGACATACCTGCCATAGAGGTACTGTGCTTAGACATTTTACATGATCAACCCCCATTACAGTTGGGGAGAAGCACTACTGCTGTTATACATGCCTCTTTGAAATAGACATTTCGTGAGACTGTGCTATTTTGATCATATTGATCCATATTTTTATTCATTGAGCGCCCGGTGCTTTAGTTTTTCGTTTGATTCCTTTTTAGGGGCTTGAGGACTGGCCCTGAGTACACCTGGGCTGCTCTTTTAGTCCACCAGTGCGCTACTGCTCTTTTGTCCTGTGCAAGAGTTCAGGTCCATTTTTGAAATGAAGCCTTATTCTAAGACATTTTAAACACAGTTAAGTGTAACTATGCTAGCATTTTATCTGTATTCGCAAATGCGGCAGAAGTTTAAAAGCATTACCTGGGAGGCATTAGGCCATATCAATTACTGCATAACCTGCAGATGAATCCTGTGGCTTTGCACACATTTGAATGGGTTTCCTGTGTCAGAATACCGGTCACTGGGAGAGGAAGCCCACGATTGGCCCATTTGGAATTGCCATGCAGGGATGATCTTCCTGACATCTGATGACAACTCACAAAGAAGCAATTTTAAATGTAATTCATGACTCCTATGGAACATCACCAGTAAGAAGACTTTAATTCTTAGGAATGCCAGACCATGAAATATTCATTCACCTCTTGAGTGAAAACATGGAGGAGAGACTGTAGCTACGAGATATTCTGATGTCTGCCTGTGGGGCTCAGTGACTCCTCAAAGCATTCCGGAGTCATGTGATAATACACAGAGATTAATGTGTCCCCCGAAAAATTCATTTTCCCAATACAAGCCTTATTTTCCTTAATGCCCAACAGCTTATTGATCTAAATCTTTCAAGGGTGAGGATATACAATTCCTATTTACTCCTGTAGTGGAAATATCGAATTCCTTCCATATTGCGTTTGCTGGGTAATTTATTTAGCAGCAGCAAAGAAGACTCATACATGATTTATACATATTAAAGCAATTTAACCTGTGCCAGAATTCTGTATACTGACTAACGCTGAAAGGTGACTTATGCGTTACAGATATGCCCATAGTGTAGGAACAAGCAGCTCACTTACATAAAGATGAATAATATGCTCTGCTTAAAACTGTATATTTGCAGAACAGACCCAGAGGACACGTTTTGCAATTATAGCATTTCACAAAAGAGGATGTATGGTTTTCTCCAAGCTCTCTATTGGGGTGATTTACTAAAGGAGATGTGCAGTGAAAGTGAGTGGAACTATACTTCTACTCCACTGAAATAGAAACAAAAATCCCATTTGTTAAAAGACATGGCTAACCTTGCTGTCCAAGAAAAACAAAACTTCTGGTGAGTTTTGCTGAGACTAGCATAACCTACTGTGACGTTTTCATGATGGTGGCCGCCATGCTGTCTTGCTTCTAGGAATTGAGATACATGTACATGACTGTAGATGCAGTTTCCTGACTCTGCAAGCCCAGTTTAAAGACTCTTTCTCATGGGAGGCTGAACTGTGAGCTTGCCAGGCAGCCCAGCTTCCTGTCTGCTGGCCACCAAATATCTGTAATTCCACTTGTTTCTGTAATGGATTGCGGAGACACCACTGCGCGGTCTGGCAGCGGGGCGGCTGTCTCCGCATTCAGACCGGCGGTTTCCGCACAGCAGCATGCGTCTGGTTTGTCTGAGCCTAGTAGTGCACACAGATGGAGAGCTACGCGCGCGCTAGGAGGCAGGACCTTTATGCCAATAGGAGAGGGATCAGCTGATCAGGACGATCAGCTGATCCCAGCGCAGTGGGTGATTGGCTGAGTGGGACTTGGCGGCGCTGAGGAGCGCTGCACTATATATACTTCTTGCCTGTCAGTTGCTGGTTTTCTGCCGTTGCGAATACTAACGTGTGAGCACTCAGACAAGTCAGATCTCACAGTGTGTTAGAACCAGGAGGACCTGGGAATTCACACTTAGCCAGATTACGTTTGTGTTATATGTTAGACCAGTTCCAGGGTGTTGTGACCAATGACCTCACACCCAAGCTTAGGGATACTGTGTCATTGCTGTGTTATTATTTAGACCAGTTCCAGGGT
Organism: Hyperolius riggenbachi; assembly: GCF_040937935.1. NCBI lineage: Eukaryota > Metazoa > Chordata > Amphibia > Anura > Hyperoliidae > Hyperolius > Hyperolius riggenbachi. Next base: position 511,785,898 of record NC_090646.1, on the reverse strand, counting down.
GTTGTGACCAAGGACCTCACACCCAAGCTTAGGGATACTGTGTCATTGCTGTGTTACACTTTAGACCAGTTCCAGGGTGTTGTGACCAAGGACCACACACTCAAGCTTAAGAATACTGTGCTATTACTGTGTTATACTCTAGACTAGTTCCAGGGTGTCGAGACCAAGGAACTCACACCCCAGCCTAGGACTTTGTTATACTTATATGTTATGACCATTTGCTCTGTCAACCTTTCTCTTGCTTTCTGATTCGGTACCTCTGCATATCTGCCTACCTGTTGCCAGACCCTGCCTGTACCCGGTTACATATTCAGTCTCTCTCTCTCTCTCTCTCTCTCTGTACCTGATCTGCTCGTGTGTTGCTGACCTGGCTTGCCCGACCACTCAAGCTGTCACTCTCCCTGAGTGCTCAGTCTATCTGTACTAGCAGTAACACCATTCCACCAGGTGTCAGCTGCAACCAGGACTCCCGCTCCTCAGAGAGTCCGGCCTGTTAGCAGCCAGTGGTCTCTTACTCTGGCTGCAGTACTGTTTACCATCTGATATCATTATCCCTGGTTACCAGGTCCTCACTATCTGCACTGCCCAGGGCCACCTGCCCCTCAGGTGGCTCTTGGCTGAGCTGTTAACATCTCCCGCTCCTCGGGAGATAGCCTTCAGTTCATCTAGCACTTTACTCATTAGGTGTCCAGAGGTTAGTCATACTTGTATTATTGGTGATTCTGCAGATCATCCATAATCAGGTATACATCTGTATTGTTGAAGATTCTGCAGATCATCAACAATCAGATTCTCTCTGTGTGCTGACACCAATCGTTACAGTTTCCTTTCTGTTTGGATGGAGGGGGCAGTGACTGTGTATCCATATGGATGTAGTGACAGCAGGCTGGGCATTCTGGGAGGAGGACTTGATATAGGCGGATGCCCTTGGATTGGACAGATGGTGATGACGCGCCAGGTGCGTCTGACGTCACGAGGATGCGGAAGTGCTTGCCGGCCGGCCGGGACATGTGAGTGGCGTAGCGGACACGCCGCGGTGGAGGAACGGGACGCTGATGCCACCAGAGGGGGTGAAAACCGCTGGGCTTATCAGCCCGATAGGCGCTATATCCATTGGGATTATGTAAGTGCGCTGGCGCAGGCTGAATACATTTGATCATATGAAGTTGCGCTATGAACGTTTTTCTTGTTTGTGTTTTTACATGGAATCTAGATTAAATATCTTTTACTACTTGTGATGGAAGTGACTGTTGCCTGGTCATTGGTTGACAACATATGCTAGACCCACCTGGATGTGAGGTGGAGAGAATCCGGTGAGCGGTTACTATTGCTGGAGGACCGATTGTGTTCACACACGGTCTTAAAAATCACGCGTGTATCACTTTTCACCGGGGGAGTGTGGTCACTTGCTTATGTTGCAGTAATGCACTATGTGCAGTATGTTTACATTTTGCAGATATAAAGAATTATAGAAGAGGAGCGCTGTCATTCATCATTATCAGTGGCGTAGCTAAGGAGCAGTGGGCCCCGATGCAAGTTTTACAATGGGGCCCCCTCAAGCACTCTATACGTAACAATTGATACGGCGCACCAAAACCTGCCAAGGAAAACTACAGTTTCAGAGGTGCAAGAAAAGGATGGGAAACAGTTTGTTAAGGATTACCACTATTCCAAGTATCTATAGAAGTAATTATTATGAGCACAGGACCAATAGAGAGCTAATACTGTAGTTGAGGAAGGGCCCTTCGGGGCCCCTCTGGCCCAAGGGCCCCGATGCGGTCGCTACCTCTGCAACCCCTATTGCTACGCCCCTGATCATTATATGTGTGACTCCTATTGGACTCGTGATAGCGAATACTCTAATTGTTGTTGCTTGGAGGAACTGATCATTTGTAGGGTATAGGGCAGGCACAGTTTGTTTATTGATAGTATAAAATAACAGGAAAATAGTGCAGTAACAAGGTGTGTTTTACAAATAACAACATAGTGCAAATACAATTCGAGATACAGCAAAATCTGCAAAAGCAATGATGATTTTATGCAGGTGATGCATGGTGTACGGTTAAGGTGATGTTTACCTCAACATTGCAGCAATATTGATCCACATCAGTCCCTATAGGGAAGCAGTTTAACAATTTACCCTCCTTGTTTTTAAATTATTTTATTCATTTTATCATCGAAACTCAATAAAAGATATGTTTTCAGTATAGGTTTAGGAATACATAGTAGTCCAGTGTTTGGTAATCCCACATGTGTCAGCATTTGACATGGGGTTGTTAGGTAACAATAAAATGCATTATGTCGCATCTCAGATGTGACCCAATGCAATGGCTGCCTCTTCACCACATGTGCTGAGCACTAGCAAGTTCCCGGCTGGTGCACAACAGCAGCTGACAGGCAGTGAATTCACTTCTGTTATTGATCAGAGCTGGGGGAGACACCCATAGAAGACACTTTAGGATTAGTTGGTGTCAGGTGTAGCACTGGTAAGGCCATTGCTGTGTTTGTTGTTTGTATGTCTTGGATTCTAGAGCCAACTCTGACAATGCTGGTTTCACCTATGGAGGTGAATGGCAGTCTCCTGCAAGTTTTAGGCATGCTCATTTGCAAACTACCTCCTGCTTTAGGATGCTATTCAGAAAATGTTGCTTAACCACTTCACCACTGAGGGGTTTTACCCCTTGAGCACCAGAGCAATTTTCACCTTTCAGCGCTCCTTCCATTCATTCGTCTATAACTTTATCATTACTTATCACAATGAAACGAACTATATCTTGTTTTTTCCGCCACCTATTTGGCTTTCTTTAGCTGGGACATTATGCCAAGAATTATTTTATTCTAAATATATTTTAATGGGAAAATAGGAAAAATGTGGGAAAAAATACATTATTTTTCAGGTTTCGGCCATTATAGTTTTTAAATAATGCATGCTACTGTAATTAAAACCCATAAAATGTATTTGCCCATTTGTCCCAGTTATAAAACCGTTTAAATTATGTCCCTATCACAATGTTTGGCTCCAATATTTTATTTGGAAATAAAGGTGCATTTTTTTCAGTTTTGCGTCCATCCCTAATTACAAGCCCATAGTTTATAAAGTAACAGTGTTGTACCCTCCTGACACAAATATTTAAAAAGTTCAGTCCCTAAGGTAACTATTTATGTAATTTTTTTAATTGTACATTTTTTTTATTTTTTTTTTAATTACAAAATTTTTTAATTACAAAAAAAAATAAAAAATTGGGGAGTGTGGGAGGTAATGAGTTAATTTTTTGTGTAAAACTAATGTATTTGTATGTGAAAAATGCTTTAGGGTGTAGTTTTTTACTATTTGGCCACAAGATGGCCACAGTAACATTTTGTTTATGCGACCTGCAAGCGTTCATTGATCTCCGGGCGAGTGGGCGGCGGTGTGCATGCGAGCGGGAGTGCCCGCGGGAGCACGGGCAGCGGCGGGAGCGCTGAAAGTATGGATTTTTCCATCCCTGGTGGTAAAAGGATGGAAAAAGCGACGGAGAAATCCGTACGGCTGAGGGTAAAGTGGTTTCATATATTACGTTTTTATTGATTTACATAGCGCTAGCATCTTCACTGGTGCTGTACAACAGACTACAAGGTCTAACAATAGATCATAAACTATACAACAATTAAAGAGAGTCTGAAGCCAAAATGATTTGCTTTTTTATTGCTCACTTATGTTAAGCAGTGAGATCAAAGTTGATTCACCGCAACAGCGCGACAGAACGATATATATATCACCCCGAAATCCCCAGGGCAAAATTCTCCCTTTGCTTCCTGGAGGAGGCAGAGCTTTGCACAGTAGCTCTGCCTCTGCTCCAGTCAATCTACGCCTCTCCCCGCCCCTCTCAATCTTCTTTCACTGAGAGGGGTGGGGAGAGGCAGAGATCGGCGGAGATTGACTGGACTCGAGGTAGAGCTACAACGAAAAGCTCTGCCTCCCCCGGGCAGCAAAATCCACAACCTGGAAAGTTGTGGAATTTTGCCCTGGGATTTTGGGGGAATAACAACCTTGTTCTGCTGCGCTGTTGCGGCGAATCAGCTTTGATCTTACTGGTTAATATAAGTGAGCAATAAAAAAAAGCGAATTATTTTGTCTTCAGACTCTCTTTAACAATACAAGACGATGGAAGAATACAGTTCACAAATCAGCTACAGATTTTACATAGGGGTGGAAGATATGGACACACATTACACAGCATATAGAGACAAAGGGGACAAATGGGAAAGAGCCCTGCCCAATAGTTTAGTGGTGGATGCATTGAGTGAATGAGTTCATGAGAAGGGGAGAGGATTGAGAGAAGGCTTGCAAGCGGGAGTGAGAAGAGGTGACCATAGAGAAAGACAGGAGAATATTGTTAGTAGAGCGGAGATTGCATGTAGGATGGTATCTGGAAATAAGTTGGGTTTTTTTTTTTAAATAAGGAGCTACAGTAGATTGTAAAGGGCTTTGTAGAAGAAAGTCAGGATTTTGAATTGTATCCTTTGTGTAATTGGCAGTCAGTGAAGGAAAACAGTGAGATAGGGCTGGAGAAGCGTTAGGAGAGGTGGATGAGTTGTGCAGCAGAGTTCATGATGGACTGTAGAGGGGTCAAATGGTTAGTGGACAGGCCATAGAGCAGAGAGTTGCAGTAGTCTACCGTAGTTGTAGACATACTCCCATGGCTTAATTGTGTATTTCCAAATAGGTGCAACTAATGCCTGTGCTTTTCATGGCAGAGGATTACTGCAACCTGCTGGGGTAACCAAAAGGTTCCTTACTTAGAATTGGGTTTCAGAAAGAAAACGGCCTTTTGACAAGTATAATGCATGAGGGCATTTTTGTTTTCTTGCTCAACTGTAATGGATAGCGGAGATACGGCCGCAACAGCAAGCGGCATGGCAGCTATCTCCGCGTCACAGCCGGCGGTTTCCGCCGCGCAGTTTCACGCTGGTGCTTTGACTAGTCCTTCTATTGCTCACAGACTAAGGGCTACGCCAGGCGACAGGACCTTTATGCATCCAGAAGGGGAGTCAGGCGATCAGCTGACTCCAGCTATGCTCCGGATTGGCTGAGTGACTGGGGCGGCGCTGTGGAGCGCTTGCAGTATATATAGGACAGGTCATTCAGTTGCTCCGCATCTGCTGTTGCAAATGCTACGTGTTAGCACTCAGACCTAGTCAGATCCCAAAGTGTGCTAGAACCAGCTGGAGCTGGGGATCCACACTTAGCCAGATTCTGTTGATAGCTTAAAGTACTAATTGAATTGTATTATTTGTTATGACCTTCTGCTAGCTTGACTACTCTTCTGTTTCCTGATCTTGTACCTTTGCCTATCTGATATAGTTGCCGACTCTGCCTGAAACACTACTCTGATCTAGCTTTCTGTCTCTGTACCGTATCTGTCTGCTAGTTGCCAAACCTGCTTGTCTGACTCTCCTATCCTCTCCAGTGAGCCTAGTCCCTGGTGAGGGATTCTCTGCCAGTATCACCTGCTTTACTGGTGAATACTAGCTGCAGTACTATCTGAATCACCTGCCCCTCAGGTGGTCGGTAGCTGCAAGTACAATCTGAATCACCTGCTCCTCAGGTGAATAGTCACTACAGTGCTATCCTCTCTACCTGCTCATCAGGTAATAGTGGCTGCAGTACAGTCTGAATCACCCATTCCTCAGGTGATCAGTACACTTGTTGTAACATAGTTCCACCCGCTCCTTGGGTGAACTATCTCACTATTGTCTGTATCTCCAGCTTGCTGGAGTTTGTATTCCTGTGTTATATAGAGATATTCCTATCTCCCAGCTCCTCTGGGAATAGTGAGTATCTCTATCATTACTGTTGCACCAAACACATACCCTAACATTGGTTGTCCTGGTCCTGGCTATACCAGTATTATTGGTGATTCTGCAGATCACACATAATCAGGTATAGCGTGTGTATTATTGGTGATTCTGCAGATCACACATAATCAGGTATAGCGTCTGTATTATTGGTGATACTGCAGATCACCAATAATCAGAGAAATCTGTTCTCGCTGACACCAATCGTTACATCAACATTGAACTTTTCATACAGATGCTGTAACACTAGTTGGCATCAGATCATTGGGTTCATTAACCTTTCCTGCTACTTTGCAGAGATACTCTTGAGTGCACCCCTGCTTCATTTAGCCTCTACAAATAAAGTGAATCCACTCATCAGACATTTTTGTTCAAAGGCATATCATCTCTACCCTAGAAAAGTAAACAAGCACAGTACTTAAATTAATTGACATGGTTTTTCTTTTCTTTATAGGGTTGTGTAATGCTGAATCATTTTGCGCATCATCCTTAATTAGTCTGGCTTGTAGAGTGGTTCTGGACAGGTGTCAGCGTCTTGTTCCCTTTATGTGTTAAGATGAAAGACTCCTGTGAACATTCATTTTCACACTTCTCTCTTGACATTGGAATCAACAACGACATCATGCAATGTGGAGCAGCTCAGAGAAAGGTACAGTTTAATTCGCTTTCTCATGTTGGGGTCCATTTGAGGGATCTAGGCTCAGAAGTATTGAAATAAAAGCGCAAAGTTTATATTGAAACAAAGAGTAAAATGAAAGCAAAATCATTGTCATTCCTCAAAAGTGGCCTAGTATAAGGTAACATGAGGACCTTGCTGGCTGCTAAGCATATGTGGAAGAGTTTGCTTACAATCTGTAATGCTGTAAGATTATAGCATCTTTTGAAATTATTTGTACCAAACACATAGTTTAAAATCACTATATAGTGTAACCTTGTTAGAGTAAATTCCAATACAGTAGAACTTCGGGTATAGTAAACTAAATCTCCTGGTCCCGGCCAAGCACCATTATGGGAGTAACGCCTGGTATAGTAAACCCGGATGTAATAGAAGTTTGGTTATAGTGAACCTGTTTTTGGCCTCTGTGTTATTCTGTATGTGGTTATAGTGGAAAGTGGGCGGGCATATGCGTCACATGTCAGTCAGAGACCCATGAGCTGTGGGCGGGGTAGCAGCCACTTGCACCCTGCTCACTATCTGCGTGCTACTCTGGGCCTGCATGGATTATCTCAAATGCATCGACCATTGCATGGAAAAAATGCCTGCTAGCTGAATTTACTGGTGAGACCTATGCTTTCTGTGTAAGCTGTTGTGTGATTATTGCATGCAAACCCCTGCATATTGAGCACTGTGCATTTTGATCTAGCTTAGACACTGTCTGTGCTCACTTGCTGAAGCATTGAAAAGAAAATTATGACTCCTAATTATCGACTTAATTAAGATACAATATTCTTTATGCGCTTGAGTATTTCTGAAATAGTAAACTATTTGACCCAGCCGCTTGGAGTTTACTAAAAATTAATTCTTCTGTATTAGTTTGTCAATGATCTCCTGGCCCAGCATTACTGATTGATACACTTCCAACAGATTACCAGTTAAAAGCATTATCGGTCATGGTGGTAAATTTGGATTAAAGTATTTTTTCAGCCTGCCATGTTTGTTAATACATATGACAGAAAATTTGCATTAATTAGCAGTGCACACGGTTCTGTGCAGTGCATGTCTGTTTTTTGCGCAGTAAATTATATTTAATGTTCCTGTTTGGCAGGATCCAGTAGCTCCTTATTGACAGCAGTGTGGGAGTTCCCTTCCCAGCACACACCACATGACCTAACCTGTCCCACCAATTCCCACTGCAGCACTACATCTTTACAATGCCCTTCTTACACTCTCCCAGTGTACTTGTACAGGGCGTTAGTAGTGCTTAGGGCTCTTTCCGACAACTACGCTTTAATACAGTTATTGGAGCGCTTGCTATTTCAAGTTGCATATAATTTACATGAAATTTAAATGCAAGGAGAAAAGATTTCCATCTCATTAGTCATCCCTAGCAAACATAGTCAGTGTCTCGAACAGTTCAGCATTCAATCAATGCCTTTTGATATAAACAACCAAAGGTAAAATTTAATTCCCAGCATGCTTATTTTACTTGCCGCTAAAATCTCATTTTGCTGTCCTTATCTATAATACACAAAGAATTTTGGAATGCGAGGGCGAGCCAATTTCACACATCTGCCTTAGATATAACTTCAATGTCCTGCTGTCATTGTCACATCTCTTTAATGTCACTTTGTCACAAATTTCCAAAAAAACCTGAACCTTTATATGTGCCCTTTTCAGAATATTCTATTTCAGACCCAAACTGTGTGTGTGCGGCGGCAATTTATTCCCCTTCATTATTCTGAACTCCATCTTTAATGGGAAGGGCAGCCTCTTAAGGATGATGGTAGACTCTATTATCTCCTGCTCACCTCTCTGACTTTACTGTTAAAGCCGGCGTGACTGTGATGTTCTAAACCGCGCCGTCCTCTCACCACCTACTGCTCCCTCTCTTATTCTGCAAACCTTTAATACAATTTTACTTTCATCCTGGTTTTTTTTTTATTTCCACACATTCGTGCCCAGGCCTTATCGGACTACCTCCAATGCTGCAAGATAAAGTCACATCGGTAGAGCAAACACCTTCTTTTCTAGAATATGGTGCAGATAGGCATTCTATACTTTTTTCTTTATGCTGAGCATCTAGCTTTATGTTTTACCATTTGATTTGCTAGGCATGGAGATGTGTTAACAGCATTGCTGTGATTACAGTTTATTGGGGGTTAATATGTTGAGGGGATTGCAGCAGTACTGTCGTGGTTCACAAGATGCAAGTTAAATAGCCATTTGCAGAAATTAATCATGCCTAAATACTTTTATAGGGTACCTGATCTGACGTGGTGTGATGAGATACATGTGTATTCCGAAGCATTCATATAACTAAACTGTGTTATTTTTTTTTCTCACTGCAAGGGTTAAACATTCAGGTATGCAGATGACAGCGTAACCCTCACTGATAACTAAATATAACTATGAAAATGAAAACAGCTTTTGAGTGCAGGTGAAAGATTAAAAAGGTCAATAGTTCATAGATTGTAGGTCTCGTACATTAAAAGGCCGTGTTATGCAGCTGAGACAATAACAACAATAACAATAACATTTCTATAGCACTTTTCTCCCATAGGACTCAAAGTGCTTAGGCTCTCTCAGATTCAGTAATTTAGTAGGATGAAGTATTCACACAACAAAAGTTATATTTCTGCAAATGCCAAACTGAACAGGTGGGTTTCAGTCTGGATTTAAACATCCAGAGATAGAGCTGCCCTAATCAGCGTTGCCTGGGTATGTATTTGGCTGGTGTTGGCTGCGCCCACTTTTTCTAACCCTAACACACAATTACTCAGTTACTCAGTGACCTAGTTTGTGAGCTTTGCAGTCTTTGGCATCAATAATTTCCATTGAAATGAAACAAATCTGATTGGCTGTGGCTCCACACCCTTTTCTGAATTTGATCCCCAGTCACCTAATGACCAACTATACCAGGTTTGAGGCTTGTGCCATTAACAGTACAAGAATGGCAGCAATTAAATATTCCCCTTAAAAATCAATAGGTGAATTTTGATTGGCGTTTGTAGGCTCCACCCACTTTTCTGAATATCAATCCCAGTCACCCAGTGACCAACTTTGCAAAGTTTGAGAACCCTGCCATTAACAGTGTAAGAATAGCTGCAGTTTACATTTCCAGTGAAATTTGTATTTGTCTCCACCCACTTTTTGGTTATGGGGATAAAAAGTATCCTATGTGTTATTCCAGCTAATGTACTCTGTGGGTGCCAAATTTCATTCAAATCCGTTGTTGCGTAATTGAGTAACAAACATCCAAACCTCTAAACTTTTGCATTTATAATATTAGTGAGATTTATCTAGTGCAACATCTTCCGCTGTGCTTTACAGAGTATTTAGTCCTGTCAATAACTGTCCCTCAGAGGAGCTCACAATTTAATTCTTACCATAGTCCTATGTCTATCATAGTCTAGGGCCAATTTAGGGAAAAGCTAATTAACTTATCTGTATGATTTGGGGATGTGGGTCGAAACCGGGGTGCCCAGAGGAAATCCACGCAGAAACGAGGAGAACATACAAACGCCTGCACTGCAGAGACCAGAAGGATGAAGAATCAGCACTGGAGAACAGATAAAAACACTATGGAAGGCTATAACTAAGGGCCACACTGCGGCCTGAAACATGTAAGCTTTTCTGTCACTGATGTTTTGCCATATGCAAGTAGAAATGTTTGGATTTAATGGTGTGTTGTGGAACTTTCGTTTTTGGATACATGATTTGCAAAGGGTATGGAAGAGACACAGGGCAGGGTAGGAAAAGGACACTGGTTAGGGTAGGTGTGAGGATCCATGTGGTGATGATGATATGTACGGTAATATGCAGAACATGGCAGCCATATTGTATCTCGTGGAGGCCATATTTGTCATTTTTCTGTCTGTGTCATATGTGTATGGCTTTGGGGGAATCTGTGATTGTCTGTATGACAGTATGAAGTACTTTGAGTCTGTATTCAGTTCCTATGGAAGTTGGAAGCTGCTAATTGGATCTTCTGTAGGCCAGTATATAGTACATTTGCATCTGAAGGGTGAACTCTTGTGAATAGTAGAGCAGGAAATGCTAAATTGGTTTGCTAGCTTCTGGCAAGGAAATGGCTAATTAGGCCAATAGCAGTCATGTCCCCACCTTTGATCTGCTGTGAAATACTGTCTCAGATGTGTACTATTGTCACCTGGACTGGCTGCAGACCACACCAGCACCTGAGCCAGGAATTTACATATGACAGCCTGCTGGAATGTTGAAGAAACCAGGAAGCCTTACTCAAAAAATCTTTTTGATGTGTGTGGTAAGCTACAATTTTACCTGTGGAAATTAGATCTATGAGGAGATGGGAAATCTCTGCAAACTTCAAAGGCTAATCGGAAACCCAGCAAGGATGTGCTGTCACGTCTGAGGAAATTGGATTATTCCTGGATCTGGACATTTGAGTGGCCCAGGGCCACAAATCTGGCTATAAAACCTCAGCTAGGAAGATTTAGAGTTGTAGTTCTTTGGAGATAGCAAGACGCTAGGACTATCCTGGTCTGACCAGAACCGCGTTCTCCTCGCAACAATGCTCAGATCTATATGCTGGTACTGTTTATCATCATTTATTTTTATGCAAACTGTCTTATTGTGTATCTTTGTAACTTTTACCCTTTGTAATTTTTGCTTTGTTTTTGTAAATCTTTTATATATATTCTTGTCTGCACTGTTCCACTTTTTGGAATATTAAATATTTATTTAATAAGTTTGACTTCTGCTGTACTAAGCCAACGCTCATAGCCTAGAAAGAGACTGCAGTGTAATTTACGTTATAAGTCCTGTGCCTGATTGTGCTGTGCTATTGTATGATTGTATTGTGTGTGTGGCGTTCCCGTGTTTGGCCTAAGCGCAAAGCTGACCCAAACACGAAAACGCGGACTGCGTGCAGATCACTCGACAGCAGAGTGGGATTCGTTGAAGTGTCTAGCAGCAGCTAGTGGTGGCAGTGAGAAGTGCTTTGAGGGGAGACGGCCTTGTTGTAGCTCGATCTGGTCAAACCCGCAGTTGGGAACCGTATCTGCAGGCGTGCCGCGGGGCCGGTTCCTGACAGTAGGGAAGGGACAAAAGGTAGCTTAGGGTAAGGAAAGGGCAGAGAGTAAGAGTGGGAAGTGAAGGGGCACTGGGTAGAGTTAGGTATGGAAGAAGCATAATAATAAGGTAGGGAAGGGGCATGGGTTGGGTATGGATGGAGCATAATATAGGGCATGGAAGGGGGGTACAGGGTGGGTTAGGGGAGGGAAGAAAGGGAAACAGATTTTTTCGGACATCGGTTTAGCTGCAGGCTCTTATTACATCAGTTACCTACATGCTGTTGCATTTACAGTGTAATATGTGAAACTGGAGATAAATCCTTTTTTGCCCCAGTAATTTACAGAACTCACAGAAGAAGGTTCACATAACTTATTTCATGAATTATCTCTGCTTTTTTATTTTTCACCTGATCTGTAAAATTACATTTTGGAACTTTCCAAGCAAATAAAAAAAATCTCAAAATAGGTTGTTTATTACCTTAATTCTGTTTTTTCTTTTCTCCTCTTATTTATAGTGCGTTTTGTATTGTTTGGTTTTTAATAAGCTTTATACAGATTAAGTAAAAAGGCTAAGGGGAGATAATTCAGGAGATGTTTTCTGAATAAATCCCTTTGTACATTATTTCTAGTAAACATGTGTTTGTTTTGTTTTCTCTGAGAGCGGTTACAGCATGGAAGATTTTGCCTTGTTGTATGTATGTGGATTGCTGCTGTTAGTCTCCATATTGATGCACTTTGAGTTTTCTGCTCGACCCCGTCATACAGGTTTCAAATGCTGCTACTTTAATATCTGAGTCGTGCCTCCTGGAGGCAGTTCTATTAACTGAAGTCAATATTAAAGTCACATGGCTGTGTGGAGATTTATTTATGAAAGCCTCTTTGTGGAGGGAATGTAAGCACTATACTTAATCCTTTGTGGCTACTAGACTGAATGGCAAATTCTTTTAAAGTGCTGAATTAATTAACCTAATTAAAACAGGTTGATTAGCTTAGATAATATCTAATTGCACGCTATTAGTATCGGCTTGCATGTATTAATGATCTGCTTGGACCATGTTAGGTTTTCATTGCATCAAGGCCAAAAACATTTTTCATGGATAGTACAATTAAAGCAGCATGGTTTGTTACAGCCAATATGCCTGAATCGGGGACCGCACTTTTACTGCTAATTATAAATTGATGAGCTGCTTGCCAGTTTATCTATTTGCATGGTTTGGTACACATACATAAAAAGAGCGTCAGCTGCTGGGAGTTTGTATGAGTATGCCAGGTGTTACTATACAATAAAAGGATATGGATGGCTTCCCATTTTTTTTTACCACTTCTCCCCCACCAACATAAAAAATAGACCAAACATAAGATTTAAAAAATAAAAGAAAGGAAAAAAAACTAAAGACAATCAGATGTAAGGTCATGTTCTTCTCACCAAAACTTAGTAGAAGAAAGGTCAGACCGGCACCATCCGTAGTATTTTATGCTCTTTTAATACTCTTTAATGATACAAAACAGCCATAGTAGCGACCTTTCGAAGTATCACCTCCTTTTTCAAGCTAGGCTGAATATTAATGACAATATAACACACACTCAACTTGCTTTATATAGTGTATAATAGCTTGGAAACACCAATAGCAATCAAGTATACTCATAACCAATAACAGTGGTCCATACAGAGTCGAACCTGATGGGAAACTGAGCTTGTGGGATCCCATTGGATGCCCGCATGTAAGGCAACTCACCCACACTATTTCAAATCCACCGGCGCCGTATCAAAGTACGCCTCCTGGCTCCGGCAGCTCCCCGCGTCATCACAGCTCCGCCTTCCACCCGGCGGACCTGCTGGGAGAAGTCGGGCAGTCACGTGGGACGGTGTGACGTGCCTCGTCTCCACCGCCCACTTCAGCCAGTGCCCAATGATGAGAGCGCCGACACTGTCAGCGCTACTCATCATAGATGGAATGCGGAAGCGGCAATGATAGCGGTGCCCGTGAACTACAATGTTTTTTTAACATATCAATTTTTATTTTGAAAAACACATAGAAAAACAGGTACAGAGACAGAAACAGTGGGAACACTGCACTCCCAGACATAGGAGAAAGTATCCCGTTATCTTAACTACGTTGCCAAGTAGGAATGGAGCATAGTAAAATATAGCATCAACACAACTGCTGAATAAGTACATAGTATTACATACAATGGTCCTTGTAATTAAAACTTGTATAATATACATGTTCCATCCAGAAGACTAGCTTAAACATTGCATATATATACTACACATTAGGAGAACATAATGTCTGAGCCACTGTGTCCCCAGAGGGTAAAAGAGAAAGGAGAAGAAAAGACAAGAGAATAAAAGATGAAAAGACGAGAAAAGACGACGGCTCCGACTCCACCCCCCCCCGCCACCACACGGCAACACCAGCCCCAGTGATCCCCTACGTGACACTATGAAGAAACAGGTGTATGGCGTCAAGGCTCCATATTTGAGCCAGTCGTGGAAGAATTCTCACACCAAGGTGTCCATATTTTCTGGAATCTTAAAGGACAATTGCGATTCTTATATGTCATTTGGTATAAAGGCAGGACTCGGTTAATGGTACGTTTCCACATATTTATAGAGGGCACCTCCTCCCCTTTCCAAACCCTTAATATTTCTTTGCGTGCATAGAAGCACAGTATACGAATTAGGTATTGCATATATTTATTATATGTTGGCTCCTCGAATAATCCTAGCAAAGCAAGTTTGGGCGTACATTCGATGTATGTTTCCATAATTTCATTTAGAATATCAAAGACCCTTCTCCAAAATAACTTAATCTTTGCACATCCCCAGAACATATGATAGAACGTACCATTCTCAGCAGAGCACCGTTGGCACAGTGCACTATTAGTGCTACTAATATTGTGCATTCTTATGGGAGTAAGATACGTTCTATGCAGGAATTTGATCTGTATAAGCCTATCTCTAGCCGAGATAGGGATTTTCACAAAATCAGTCAAAATGTCTTCCCAGTCAGTATTATCTAGACCTGGAATGTCCGAATTCCATTTTTCCTGGCAGTGGAGGATCTTTTCATTGTTTTGGGACATTAGGTCTGAGTATATCACCGACAAGGATTTGTCCAATTGTTTTGTCAAAAGAGTATTTTCAAGGTGATGTACCTCCAGCACAGGCGCACCCCCGGGAAACTGTGCCGTGAAGGCATGCCGAAGCTGCAGGTAGCGAAAAAACATTTTGTTTGAAATGGAGTAGGATTGCTTCAGCTCATTAAACGTTAATAATGAACCCTCTTTAATGATATGTTGTAGATTCTTAATACCTGCCGACACCCAGAGTTTGGGGTCCGGTATCTGGGTAAAATGCACCAGATTAGCATTGTCCCATATAGGCATGTATGGGGATAGTATCTTCTCTACTTTTAAATATTTAATCACTGCTGACCATACTTTGCATACTGTTTGCATTGGAACAGTGCAACGCACATCATTACTGGTACCTCTGTATAGTAGAAGAGTGAGTCTCTCATAGGAGCCCAAACAAGCCGCCTCAGTCACCACTGCAGGGTTATAATCATCTTGGGAGAACCACCATCTGGCCGTGACCAGTATTGCAGCATAATAGTATAGCTGCATATCAGGAAGGGCCAGACCTCCCTGATCAATAGCTAATTGGAGCGTACTGAGAGCAATTTTGGGAACTTGTCCTGACCAGATAAATGATGAGATCAGGGAGTGGAGGCTTTTAAAGAACTTTTTAGGGATATTTACTGGCGAGTTACGAAGGACGTATGTAAATTTGGGTAAAAAGATCATTTTAAAGATATTTATTTTCCCAATGAGTGAGAGCGGTAAGTTTTTCCAAGTTTGCGATTTCCTACGAAAGGCCTCAGTAACCGGCTGTACATTAAGCTTAAAGTAGTCATGCACAGAGTTTGTTATTAGAATTCCCAAATACCTAAATTCGGTTACCCCATGTAGAAGATTAGAAGGTACAATGAGCCGGGACCCGGTCAGTGGCATGATGACAGACTTATCCTGGTTGACCCTAAGGCCTGAAAATGTGCCAAATGTCGTAATAATATTAAGGGCTGAGGCTAGGGAGTCATCCGGGTCATTTAGATAGAGTAGGGTATCATCCGCATATAGTGAGATCCTTTCTTCAATACAACCCACTGGGATACCCTTAATGTGTTCAGAGTCTCTTATTAGAATAGCCATGGGTTCTATGGCAAGAGCAAAAAGGTATGGTGAGAGTGGACACCCTTGACGGGTACCCCGTTGTAGCTGAAATGGATCAGAAATGGTGTTACCGGTACGGATTTTAGCTTTAGGGTTATGATATAGGGCTTGTACCCACTTAATGAATCTAGTGCCAAAGCCATAGCGATGCAAGACCTCCCAAAGATAGGGCCATTCCACGGAATCAAATGCCTTCTCCGTGTCCAGCGAGGCAACAACCCTGCGACTGGACACAGAGGAGGACATCGATATATTAGTAAACAGCCTACGCAGATTGATATCAGTGCCCTTGTTAGGCATAAATCCAGATTGGTCTCTGTGAATGAGAGAAGTTATTACTGGTTTAACCCTGTTTGCTAGTATCTTAGCTAAAATTTTTGCGTCAGTGTTGAGTAGGGAGATTGGCCTGTATGACCCGCAATGTGTTGGATCTTTCCCTGGCTTTAATATTAAGATTATTATTGCTTCTGAGAATGACGCAGGAAGAGAGTGACCCTCCAAGACATCATTAAATAAGGAACGTAGTTTAGGAGCTAATATGTCGGTATAGCATTTATAGAACTCGGAGGGGAGGCCGTCTAGACCGGGAGTCTTGCATGGCTTAAGGTCAGCTATAGCTTCCTGGACTTCCTCAATAGAAATTGGACTGTCAAGAAGCGTCCTGTGCTGATCCGATAGAGATGGCATATCTATTTTACCTAGATAGTTAGTCAGCTCCTCCGAGGAATAATGGGCTCTGGAAGAATATAATGTTTTATAGAAGACAGTAAAGGCCGCATTAATATGCTCAGGATCAACCTGAAGGAGCTGGTTATTGTCTAAAATAGCAGGAATGGCTGTAGGCACACTAGAATCTTTAGACAACCAAGCAAGTAGTTTGCTATTTTTGTCCCCAAATTCAAAGATGCGCTGTGTCTGATGTAGAAGTGTATTTTTAGTTAGGGATATTTGAGCCAGTCTCCACTGCCGAATTAACTGTTGCCATGATCTCCATGAGTCAGGAGAATTAGAATTGGTAAAAACCTCCTCAGCCTCTTTGACTTTATTTTCAAGGCTCTGTACATGCGCCCTGGAGTTGGATCTAAATGCTCTAAGTTCAGTCATATATTGACCTCGGATGACTGCCTTTCCCGCATCCCATACAACCGGGTCAGAAGTAGAGCCATTGTTTGTGTCCCAGTAGTTTTGCAGGGCTTGCGATATTTGTGGTTGGATTGAGGGTTCAGTTATATAAAAGCGAGAGATTCTCCATAGTCTATCTCTTGGCTTGGTGGTAATAGTAATTGTAAGTAGTATAGGAGCGTGGTCTGAGATACCCGACGGTAAAATATCTATAGAATGTACCTGAGATAATATGGAAGGGGTAGCAAAGGCAAGGTCTATGCGAGACATAGAGTGATGTGCCGAGGAAAAGCAAGTAAATGCCTTTTCCATGGGATGTTTCCACCTCCACAAATCCTGGAGATAATGACCTTCAGCCCAGAGCCTCAAATCGTTCCCGTCTCTAGTAGAGCCGTGAACTACAATGTTAATCGTAACCACAGAAAACAAACATTATAGCCAAAGGGAAGTACACACTTATGGGAGGAGGTGCGCCTATATGGGCATAAGGAGACTGGGCAGTAAAAGAGAACACTAATCATCTGTATCAGACATACAGTGTATGTTCTAAATATATGACTTACTGAGTTCAAGATATATAATTACACTAGGTAATGGAAAGGAGGAACCTGTCACCATGGAAACCAAGGGCAACAAAATAGAACTCATATAAAAGGTAAAAGATCTAGTTCTCGATTAAGACCCCTGGGTTCCATGGTGTCAAGGACCTTAATCCAGTGAGCCTCACGCCACAATAATTTCTTAATACGAACACCAAAACTTAGCAGACGTAAGCTAAACTGAGACTGGGAGTGTGAGAGTTACACAGATAGTCTCCACCTCTTCATGTTTCCCATTCCTCTCTGACAATTGTTTTTTTAGCACCATTTATTTATAGAGTTGTTTTTTTTTATTATTTTTTATTTATACAGCGCCAACATCTTCTGCACCATTGTACATAGTACAAAACAAATACAACACCAACAAAACATATGTAAAGCACTTTTCTCCCTGCGGACCCAAAGCACATAAGCTTGTCTCAGATCAGTGCATAGTGATGTGTATAGGGGAAAAGTCATGTCAGACTAAACAGGTGGCTTGTTAGTTTTGATTCTTCAAACATGTTCAGAGTTGGAGCTGTCTTAATTTGGCAAGGTGTTCCAAAGGGTAGGAGCAGCATGACAGAAAGCTCTGACTCCAAAGGATTTTAGTTGGACTGTGGGGGTGGTCAAGTTATTGGATCCTTTTGATCTGAGGTTGTGGGAGGTTTGACACAATTCCAACAAATCCTTCAGGTATCTGGGGCCTAGGTTGTGTAGGGATTTAAATGTTAGCATGCCAATTTTGAAAAGGAGTCTCCATTTCATGGGTAGTCAATGTAGTGAGCAAAGGATTGGTGTCCTGTGGCAATGGAGGGGCTTGGCTTGTTGCAGCATTCTGTAGCAGGTGGTGTAGGTATTTATTTGGAATGCTCACAATGTTGGAGGAAGTAAGTTCTAAGCTCCTTATTCTCAGTACTGTTGACAGGGTCTGGAGCTGCTTTGCTGCTAAGCGCTGACCTCCGATGACTAGAACCTCGGTTTTGTTAGCATTTAGCTTAAGCCAGTTGTCATTCATCCACTCATGAAGCTCAGCTAAGCATGTGTTTATTTTTTAAATAGTCTGTCATGTCAGGTTTGAATAACAAATATAGCGGAGTGTCATCAGCATAGCAGTTGTATGTCAGACTTTGGTTTTGGATGATTTTCCCGAATGGTAGCATGAATATGTGGTTAACAACAAAGGGGACAGTATCGAGCGCTGGGGCACACCATATTTTAGTGGTACAGGGTTGGACCGGAAAGGCTTCCCTTTTTTTTTCTGCCAGTCAGGAACTCAGGAAGGAGGAGGACCACTGCAATAGTACTCTTGCAGCCTATTAAGCAAGATTTCATGATCATCTGAATCAAAAGCCGCTGAGAGGTCAAGCAGTACCAGGATGAAACAGGTGGCAGTCACTGATTACAGTGTACTGTGGAGAGGGGATTCCACTTCACGTATTGCACAATTCTAGTATATGGATCTGTGTGATCCAACCAGGTCTGCTCGGGCCCACTCCAGCTGGAGGATACTGTAGTAGTAGTAGTTTGGAACCCCTTACAGCACTATGCCCCCTTGCAGTTGCAGGGGCTGCTCCTCTGTATTTACGACCCTGCCTACAGTTGTACAATGTTTGTTATACCTGGAGACTGAAGAACAGAGGAATTCCTGCTGACAGTTTTTCTGCTGCTTATGGTGGACTAGGGATGGTCGCTGCATTCCGCGGAATTTTAAATTCCGCTATTCCGGCTGGAATTTGGTGATTCCGGGGATCCGAAGCGATGGAACGGAATCGCTATAGCCATTTTTCGGAATTCCGTGAAACAAAACTGATTTCCGTGAAATTTTACGGAATTCTAATTTTTACCCCCTAACTGATTTCTGCCTTATAAGAAGTCTTTCTACTCAGTAGACTCCTCTCCTCCCTTCCTCGCTCCCTCCTCTCGTCTTTCAGGGAATTGTAGAATTTCAAAAGCCAGCTTACATACCTTGGCCGGGAATTGAACCCAGGTCTTGGCCGGGAATTGAACCCAGGTCTAGTGCTCGGTAGGTAGCTCTCTTCACCACTATACCACCACCAACACTACATGAAATGAGCTTGCTTAGGGATTTGTAGGATTTTAAAAGCCAACTCACATATATTGGCCAGGCCCAGGATTTGAACCCAGGCCTACCGCTCTGTAGGCTGCTATCCTAACCATTATACCACCAACACAATCTACACCCTTCAAAATATCTACATATTGTTGCTTTGTAGTTAAATATAAAGAACAATATTTTTCTAGCCAAATTAAGGAATGACTAAAGGATTACCCCCTGCCCCCGCCTCCCCATCTGAGAAACACTTTTAAATTCAGTTGTAACAAATCACCTTCTTCATTTAACACCAAGTTGACTGGCTTGTTCCTCTGATTTAACTGTAATCATTTTGATTAGATTTGCATAAAAACAACTATTACTATGGCATTCCAGTGCTTGGCAATTCAACTGAAAGCACACAATCAAGCACACAATCAACTATGGGTACTGTTAAAAGATTTCAGAGATAAAGTGATGGACAGGCATAAGTCAGGACATGAATTCAAAAATACATTTCAAAAATTATACCAATCCCTTGGAGCACAGTAAACTATATAATTAAGGTCTAGCAAAGTGTTTAATATTATTAGGATCCTTACAAGATCCATCAATTGGTTGGTAGAGTGAGGAGAAAACTGGTGAGAGTACAGTTTTAAAGTTAAAAACAAGTGTAGTTTGTGCATACAGATGAAACAGTAGAAATGCATAGGTAGCTACAAACGGAAATGGAAAGCTAATTATTAATAACATTACCCTGCAAGAACATGTGTATAGCACTAAGACGTGTTTATAGTCGTTTTTAAGCAAGTGTGGAATTTCACTTTACGTGTTACTTGAGGCACAGCCACTAGTGAATGGTCTCCGAGACCTGCTCAGTTTTCTCCTTTTCTAGAGACATACCTGGCTGGCTGGCTAGACAGACAGCAGTTAACTACCAGAGCTATTTTAGGGGGAATTACTTGCCCAGAACCTTTGATTGCAGATTTCATCACATTGCAAACTGAGAAAATGGCACAAAGCAATATGAGTATAATTTTTCCTCACGGCTCCATTTATATACTACAGGAACTGACAAAAAAGCTTTTATCCAATTTCATGTAAAAAAGTTTCTTAAATAAAAAAAGGTCTGGAAATAAGGGAGAATACTTTTTTTCAGCATTGTTCACTATTATCAGTTGTAGAGAAAACCTTGGACTTAAGTCATTTATTTGCAAATGTACTGATTCTAAATGTCATAGTACTGTACAAATACATTTTCTAATAGTTTCCTCACCTGGGAATGCTATAATTTGCTCTGTATACAATATATGTATAGATTCAGCACACACAAAAAAGTTTCTTGCAGTGTGTGCAGTTTATATATATATATATATATATATATAGAGTACAACTCACAAAAAAAACACCTCAAGCATCACTTGTTCAAATAATGCGACTTTCTGATGAAAGAACTTAAAGGGGACTTGAAGTGAGAGGAATATGGGGGCTGCCATCTTCATTCCCTTATTAACAATGCCAGCTGCTTGGCTGCTATGCTAAACGTTTGGGGCGGTGGGCAGGGGAGCGGCCTAAATAATGGGATCGGCAATCTCTGGGGGTGAGTTGATCCACCTGGTGGATCACTTGGGGATCGTGCGTCGTTTGCCTCCTTACACGGCTGATTATCTGCCAACTTTAGTCAGACGTGTGTTATCTCTCCTTCTCTGTATATTTGTCTTCTCTTATTTCCACCTGTAAGGTGGGACAAATCAAGAGGCTTTGTGAAGCAAACCCATTGCTTGATAAAGAATAAAGTGCCACTATCACACATACTGTATACATATATTACCACACTAATCATAGAAGTCATTTTGACTCTTATTATTTTCTTTTTAGTTTCAGTTCCTGATCTCCCAATGAGTTTATACTGGATGAAAATGGCTTACCGTATATATAAAGATTATCAATGAAATGCTAGTAATCCTCCCTTGATTGCCAAAACTGCCCTATACCTCTGACACTAGTTTATTAAGCAATACTTTGATAATAAGCCTCAGGGCCCTTTTCCACTACAGCGTTTGCGATTGCTTAATCGCAAAACCGCAAACCGCTAGTGATTTGTCAAATCGCTACAGTTTGCTTTTAGCATAGGAATCGCGGTAGGTCATTTCCACTACCGCGATTCGTTTTTGACCGGATCGCGATCGCGCGGCGGAGCGATTATTGCCGCGATTTTGCTATGCAGTGCATAGCATAGCAAAATCGCGGCCGCGAACGTCGGGGAATCGCCGGTAATTGCGATTCAGCAATCGCTAGCGTTCAGCGTGAACGCTAGCGATTGCTAGTGGAAAAGGGCCCTCATGGACGGTGTACCAGATATTGGGCCTTACCATTTATTTGATGCACAGTACTTGTAACTTATCATACAACACAATTATTTCTCTGATACACTCAGAGAGAATCTTGAAGTAGTTTGAAGCATCGTGGCTCAATTAAGAAATTTATTAAAGTGAAACTGTCACATGGAACATCTCAAATACACTAAGATGGCATCTATATATTGCATAAATTGCATATCTTACACCTTTACCAGCAAGGTAGCACTGAATGCTATTTATAGCGTTATCAATGGCACATTCTAAGTACCAGTCTGAAAGACATTGCAAGAATAGCTTTGACATCATCAAGGTGTCAAAATGTAATGAGGATAGGTCTGTACACTCTCATGCTGACCTAGAGTGCTTTTATTCCAAACAGTGTACTAACAGCGCTATTCTATGTGTCGCAGCTACACGATCCCCTTCTGCAAGAAGCAAAACAGCAAAAATGGCTACACTGAGGTAATAACTTTATTTCACCACAGATAAACAACCATCATATAATAGCATACAGTATTTTATTACATGGTAATGATGTCATTTTCTGGCCAATGTTGTGTTGAGTTTATCAATGCAGAAAAAGAAGAAATGGCATGGACTCACTCATCAGCTGTGCCATGCTGTGGATGTAAAAATGCAAGCAGCACTACTTGTTACCAGTTTGCAAGCTATAAAGACTAATTCAGGGCAAGAGGCTACTCTGAAATGGAAATCTAGATGGTGTTTAATTGGGTGGGAAAATAAGATGGACACAGGATGGTAGGAATCTTTACATACACATAGGTTACTAAGAGAATATGCAAAGAGGTCACAGTGTGTGTGTGTGTGTGTGTGTGTGTGTGTGTGTGTGTGTGTGTGTGTGTGTGTGTGTGTGTGTGTGTGTGTGTGTGTGTGTGTGTGTGTGTGTGTGATGTATATGCTAGTTTGCTCTTTGATGAAGGTGAACCAGCATTGGGTTAACATACAAGGTAGGACATACAAGTAGCTCACAACAAAGCAAGATCATGCAGATGTCTTTGATAACAGTAGTTCAGTGTCTTTGGTCAAGATAGACTGTTCTAGCCCACACGAGGGATGACAGACAGTGAGATCGCATAATCAAGCTGGAAACACTAGAGGGGAGAACCTTCCAGAGGCTTACAATCTAAAGGGTGGGGGTAGACTAGAGACAATAGGTGCATCTGTTGAGAGGATGCCCAGCAGAACATATTATGGTGCTGATGAAGGGGGGTATGTGAGCATGAAAAGGTGAGTCTTAATGGCTTTTTTGAAGGTATTTAAGGTGGGGGCGTGTCTAATGACTGGTGGTAGCAAGTTCCAGAGAGTGGGGGCAGCCCTAGTGAAGTCCTGCAGTCATGCATGGGAATGAGATATACGCGGTGCAACTAGGTGCGACCTGCACCTGGAGAATCGGAGGAGGCGGGACGGTATGTGCCTATGGACAAGATCAGAGATGTAGGTCGGGCAGGTCTTGTGCACTGATTTGTAGGCCAAGCACAACATTTTGAAATTGATCCTATACCAGATGGGGAGCCAGTGGAGGGCTTTACAGAGGGGAAGTCGTAGAGGCGCTGAGATGAGAAGAGTTTATCAGTCTGTCTGCCACATTCATTACCGATTGAAAGGGGGCAATATGATTAGAGGGAAGGCCAGACAAAAGAGAATTGCAATAGTCTAAGCGGGAACTGACAAGGGCATGGATGAGGAGTTTGGTGGTGTCAGGGGACAGGTAGGAGTGGATCCTGGAGATGTTGCGGACGTTGAAGTTGCAGGATCGGGCAATACTTTGGATGTGGGGTCCAAAGGACAGTGCAGAGTCCAGAGTAACACTTAGACAGCGGCTTGGGAGGTAGGGTGGATGGTAGTGTTATTGATACTGATATGCATATCTGGGAGGGGTGCAGCTGTGTGGGGTGGGAATATCGGAAGCTCAGTCTTGTCCAAATTAAGCTTCAGGAATCTGGCTGCCATCCAGGAGGAAATGGATGTGAGGCAGGTGGAGACTTTGGCCATGGTGGAGGAGGAGAGATCTGGGGTTTAGAGGTATATCTGGGTGTCGTCGACAGGTGATAGTTGAAGCCCATGGAGATGATTTTCGCAATTGAGGCAGAGTAGAGTTATTGTTTACAGGGAGTGCAGAATTATTAGGCAAGTTGTATTTTTGAGGAATAATTTTATTATTGAACAACCATGTTCTCAATGAACCCAAAAAACTCATTAATATCAAAGCTGAATATTTTTGAAAGTAGTTTTTAGTTTGTTTTTAGTTTTAGCTATTTTAGGAGGTTATCTGTGTGTGCAGGTGACTATTACTGTGCATAATTATTAACTTAACAAAAACAAATATATACCCATTTCAATTATTTATTTTTACCAGTGAAACCAATATAACATCTCAACATTCACAAATATACATTTCTGACATTCAAAAACAAAACAAAAACAAATCAGTGACCAATATAGCCACCTTTCTTTGCAAGGACACTCAAAAGCCTGCCATCCATGGATTCTGTCAGTGTTTTGATCTGTTGACCATCAACATTGCGTGCAGCAGCAACCACAGCCTCCCAGACACTGTTCAGAGAGGCGTACTGTTTTCCCTCCTTGCAAATCTCACATTTTATGATGGACCACAGGTTCTCAATGGGGTTCAGATCTGGTGAACAAGGAGGCCATGTCATTAGTTTTTCTTCTTTTATACCCTTTCTTGCCAGCCACGCTGTGGAGTACTTGGACGCGTGTGATGGAGCATTGTCTGTCCTGCATGAAAATCATGTTTTTCTTGAAGGATGCAGACCTCTTCCTGTACCACTGCTTGAAGAAGGTGTCTTCCAGAAACTGACAGTAGGACTGGGAGCTGAGCTTGACTCCATCCTCAACCCGAAAAGCCCCACAAGCTCATCTTTGATGATACTAGCCCAAACCAGTACTCCACCTCCACCTTGCTGGCGTCTGAGTCGGACTGGAGCTCTCTGCCCTTTACCAATCCAGCCATGGGCCCATCCATCTGGCCCATCAAGACTCACTCTCATTTCATCAGTCCATAAAACCTTAGAAAAATCAGTCTTGAGATATTTCTTGGCCCAGTCTTGACGTTTCAGCTTGTGTGTCTTGTTCAGTGGTGGGCGTCTTTCAGCCTTTCTTACCTTGGCCATGTCTCTGAGTATTGCACACCTTGTGCTTTTGGGCACTCCAGTGATGTTGCAGCTCTGAAATACGGCCAAACTGGTGGCAAGTGGCATCTTGGCAGCTGCACACTTGACTTTTCTCAGTTCATGGGCAGTTATTTTGCGCCTTGGTTTTTCCACACGCTTCTTGCAACCCTGTTGACTATTTTGAATAAAAAACGCTTGATTGTTCGATGATCACACTTCAGAAGCTTTGCAATTTTAAGAGTGCTGCATCCCTCTGCAAGATATCTCACTATTTTTGACTTTTCTGAGCCTGTCAAATCCTTCTTTTGACCCATTTTGCCAAAGGAAAGGAAGTTGCCTAATAATTATGGACACCTGATATAGGGTGTTGATGTCATTAGACCACACCCCTTCTCATTACATAGATGCACATCACCTAATATGCTTAATTGGTAGTAGGCTTTTGAGCCTATACAGCTTGGAGTAAGACAACATGCATAAAGAGGATGATGTGGTCAAAATACTAATTTGCCTAATAATTCTGCACTCCCTGTAGGGCCTCAGTGACTTATTGTCTTATTGCTGCCTCAGTGACTTGTCTTATTGCTGCCTAAGTGACCTAGAAACTAGTTTAATAGCAGTGGATCCTTTCGGCAGGTGTCTAATAGGCGCCAACGCTGAGTATCGGTAATGGGGCGCCCAGGCAGTAAGTTGGGCCCTCGATGCGGGAGCAGTAACAGTAGTAGTATTAGGTACTAAATCCAAGTGAGAATGGCAGCTGAATTAGTCAATAGTAAAATATCGGTTGGTTGGTGAGGAAGAGAAGCTGTGTGGCGGCTGAGGTGGTGGGCTCATCAAGTGGAATGTTAAAATCTCAGAGGATGATGGTGGAGAGGTCTGAGGACAGGATGTTTTGGGAGCCAGGAGGCAAGGTTGTCTAGGAAATGCAATGTTGTACAGTACAGGACTGCGATAATGGCTGGGAGGGGATAGTAGAGGCGAATAGCATGGGCCTCAAAACAGGTAAAGTGAAGAGAAGGTGGAGGGGTAAGGACACGGAAAATGCAGGACAGGAGAGGAGCAGCCTCACCCCTTCCCCATGCCTGTTATCTGGTCTTGGGGTATGGCTGAGTTATAGACCCCCTGTAATAAGGCAACAGCGGGCTGAACGCGGACGTTTGTCCGCGTCCGCATCAGCAGCGCAACCGCCCGCATGGTCGCATGCGGAACGTGGAGAAACGTCCGCAGCGGTAGCACGATCCGCCGTTCAGTCGCAGACCTCTCGGCGTACTCCACGTCGAGGCTGCACTCCTGGAACACCTTCACAGGCCTCATGGCATGCTGCTCGCCGAGACACCTCTCATGACAGTCTGGACCCCGTAGGGGCCGCGCGCGTGTGCAGTAGAGCCTTTTATACTCTTAGAAAGAGAGTCAGCTGACCAGCTGGTCAGCTGACCTCAGCAAGGTCCTTGAGCTGTGCTGCAAGGTCCTTGAGCCAGGTTGTGATTGGTTGAATGGCTGGGCGGGCTGTTTGAGTCCAGCACAGTATAAAAGCAGGCATTCTGTCAGTTGCAAGTTGTCTGCAGTCAGCGAATACTTGTGTGTTAGCACTCAGACCCTAGTCAGATCCCAAAGTGTGCTAGAACCAGCTGGAGCTGGGGATCCACACTTAGCCAGATTCTGTTGATAGCCTAAAGTACTAATTGCATTGTATATTGTGTATGATCTTTTGCCTGTTACCTCTTTATTCTCTTGTCTCCTGATTTTGTACTTCGCCAGCCCGTACCGTTACCGACTATTGGCTTGGCTTCTGACTTCCCTTGTGTTTCTCAATTCTGTACCTCTGCTCATCTTATTTCCCGTTGCTGACCTTGGCTTGACCTCTGATCTTGATTTCTATCTGTCGATTTGGTACTTCCTTGCTAGTTCTGATACCGAACCATTTTCCGTTGACATCGCCCCCTTTAGTGGTTCTCCACTAAAAGGTTTACTTTGCTGAGTTCTTCTTGCGGGGAACTCAGTAACTCCTCAGCATATCATTACTGCTGAGGAACGCTATTCTGCGTTCTTTTCCTAGTCGCAGAATCGCACACACTGCCCTTCCTTCCAGAGGTTACCATCCCTCTGAGTTAACGTCAGTGTGGTGGGTTTTCCACAAGTTATTATATCTGTACCTTGTGTTTTCCAGAGTACGCATAAATATTTGTATTATTGGTGATGCCGCAGATCACCATATAATCAAATATATCTGTATTACTAGTGATACTGCGGATCACTAATAATCAGAAAACTCTGAAGTGTGTGCACCTAACACCACATCATTACACCCCCGTAGGAGAGGGCTGCAGGCAGGCTGGAGGGGTTGAGCCAGGTCTCAGTAAGGGCAAGAAAGAGGAAGAGATTATGGATGGTTGTAAGCTTGTTACAGATAGATCTGCCATTCCAGAGACTGCAGGATAGAGGGAAACATTGTCTAAGGATAGGGTGGATGGGAATGAGAAAGGGGCGGGGATGTTCGTAGGAGGGGGGAGGGATTTGGGGTGGGTGGTGCAGTGGGAAGTGCGGCTAGGTGGGTGATTTTGGGCGCCGGATCAGCCGCGGAGGAAGACCCGGCTTCTCCGCCGGATCAGATATCCTCGCCTGAAGCTCAATCGATACTCTTAGCCATCTCAGCTTTACAAACCTCCTTAACAGACACCTTTACCACCAAAATAGAGGAGGTCAAAGCAGACCTACAACTTCTACGCCAAGATGTCCGTAACCTCCGCGAGCGCGTCTCTGACGCGGAAGCCCGTATCTCCAAACTTGAAGACGACCTCAAAACACTTCCATCTGATGTACGCACCTCACAGGGCCATATCAAAGCCATCATAGCCCGACAGGAGGATATGGAAAACCGGCTGCGCAGGTCAAATATACGCCTGGTGGGGCTCCCGGAGAAAACGGAAGGGAATGATCCTGCTCGTTTCCTAGAAGACCTGCTTACCACACAATATGGTAGGGACTCTTTCTCCATGGCTTTTTCCGTTGAGCGGGCCCACCGCATACCCTTCAAACCTAATCCCCCTGGCGCAGCCCCGCGCACTTTCATTGCTAAACTCCTTAACTTCAGGGACCGAGACACCGTCCTTCGGTTATCCCGTGAGCAAGGTAACATTCAACTTGATAATGCCTCTATTTCTATATACCCCGACTTTGGGGTGGAAACACAGAAGCAACGCGCCAAATTCCAGGATGCAAAGCGCAAGCTTAAAAACCTGGGCCTACAATACGCCATGCTTTTTCCTGCTCGCCTCAGGGTTATATCAGATGGAAAAACGCTTTTCTTTGAATCTCCTACTGAGGTCCTCACCTGGATTGACAAGTACAAGCCTCAATCCAGCTCAGAAGATTAAGATCCACCTCTATGACATATATACTCACTAATGTCCATGGGCTTACATGGTAAAATGTCCGATGACATCATGGCACCATTTGCTGTGCCACCCGGTATGACTTGTTGCTCTACCGAGGACCATACTCCAATCTCACCTACTCATATAAGAACTGCATGTGGTAAATATGAAGCTGTTCTAATACACTAGCTATGTCTGTCCCTAGATGCACAATGCCTACCCAAGTAAGGTGTAGAGCAAGGCTATATGCGACATCATATTTTGATGTTGCACCCACAGGTGTTATTATTCTACTGTTATGTTCTTTTTTCATGTATTTCTCCTGATGTCATTAGGATTATGCATGTTACACGTGTTATCTATATGTTTTTACACATTTATGGGAAAAAGCTCTGGCCCTATGTTTTGGGCTATGAGCCGGGTAATATTTTTCATAGCTTCTCCAATTCCATGTCCTGCAGCCGGGACCCCCCTGCCCCCTCCCCCCCGCTACGATGTATACTTTGCATATTCCACTCTTCCCTCCAATATGGCACCTGTCTCGCAGACCCTTAGCACTTCCTTGTCCATTTTGACCTGGAATGTCAGGGGCATGAGGGATAGGGTCAAAAGGACGGTGGTTTTAGAGTTTTTGCGTAAGCAACATGTAGATATAATTGCACTGCAGGAGACACATCTAGATGGCACCCTTCATATGGCCCTACGCCGCCCATGGATTGGATGGTCCTTTCATTCCATTTACACTTCGCATTCTAGAGGTGTCTCCTTGCTTTTTGCTAAAAGTGTTCAATTTCAGCTAATAGACCAAACTACTGACGGTGAAGGCAAATACGTATTTATGCACTGCTTACTATATAATGTTCCTGTCCTAATCATTGCTGTATACATACCACCTCCATTTTCATTTGCAATCCTGAAACTTGCACTGAATTTTATTGCTCTTTATCCTCAGGTACCCTCAATATGGCTCGGAGATTTTAACTATGTCTTATACCCTAACGTTGATAAAATCCCCCAGCCAGTTATTTCCACTGCACCCACTGGTAAAGACACCAAATTGGTAACCCTTCTTAAAGATGTATCCTTACACGATACTTGGTCAATGAAATACCCTGATACCCCGGCATTCTCGTGCTACTCTGCATCGCATAAAACCTGTTCACGCCTGGATTATATTCTAGTCTCATCCTCTTTACTCCCAAATATATGCAAAGCACGCTTCCTCCCCTCTCCCATGTCAGATCACTCTCCATATGTTATCCAACTGAATTGGTCTTTTCCACCTAAATTACCTTTCTGGCGTTTACATCCTTTCTGGCTATCCAAAATTGCTGAGACAAAATCCTTCGAAGAGACCCTTGCTAGTTTCTTTGACCTGCAAGGTCTTTCTGCATCAGTTGCATCGATCTGGGAAGTATTCAAACAATTCACTAGACAACAGTTCTCCTCCAAAATAAAAAGCATTAAAATAAATTCTGCCATAAACGAACGTGCAGTCCTTCTAGAATTACAACAGGTCACCTCTGATTTTACCGCTGACCCCTCTCCCACCCTCCATGATCTCTACAGATCCAAACTAGCTGCATACGAGCAACTCCTTATAGCTAAAGCAAACCGGAAAATTTTATTTTCCAAGCAGAGAGTCTATGAACTAGGTGAACAATGTGGAGCGTTATTAGCTAAACTATCCAGAGAAATGACAGCCCCACAGGTTATTCTTAAAATAGAGGATGATACAGGATCTACTCTCTCCTCCCCTCCTGATATTCTACAACGCTTTGCCTCTTTTTATCAATCATTATACTCCAAGACCTCCGTTGCCTCTGCATCTTCAGTTGCAGATTACCTAGAAAATATCCCTCTCCCCTCCCTAGATGAACCCAGCCACTTATTATTAGACGCCCCAATTACAATTCAGGAAGTTGAAGATGCCATTTCTTCTCTGCCCCCCTCCAAATCTCCAGGCACTGATGGCCTACCAGGGGAATTTTTCAAACAATATAAATCACTACTGGCCCCTAAGCTCCTGGAATTATACAACAATGCCCTTGCAACAGGCACTCTCCCACTCTCTATGAGAGAAGCTCTAATCATCCTAATTCTGAAACCTGGAAAAAATCCCCTCCAATGCGAATCATACCGCCCTATTTCCCTAATCCAAACTGATGTCAAGATCCTTGCTAAACTCCTGTCACAACGACTTAATAAAGTTATAACCTCCCTAATACATCCAGATCAATCTGGTTTTATTCCAGGTAGATCAACCTCTTTAAATATCAGAAGATTGTTTCTTGCTATGCAGACGGGGCATGAGAATGTTGGTACCAGAGTGGTGGTGTCTCTTGATGCCGCCAAAGCCTTTGATACCATTGAATGGGACTTTTTACTGTCCGTTCTTCGTCGTTATAATATTGGCCCCCGTTTCATTGCTTGGGTTAAACTACTCTACACTGATCCCTATGCCCGGATAAGAATCAATGGATGGATCTCTGATGCCTTCCCCATATCCAGAGGCACGAGGCAAGGTTGCCCACTGTCCCCCGTCCTATTTGATCTGGCGATCGAGCCCATTGCTGCTCTGATTAGATCAGATCCCTATGTCCGTGGCCTGGAAAAAGCAAATATAACAGACAAAATTAGTCTTTATGCTGACGACATGCTTCTATATTTAAACGACCCCGGGCCCTCATTACATCGTGCCCTCGCCCTCATTGACAATTTCGGTCACTACTCCGGTCTACGTATCAATTGGTCCAAGTCCTATATCCTCCCTATTGACATATTTCCCCCAACCTTGTCCCAGGCCTCCTCCCCTCTACAATGGGCATCAGAGATTACATACCTAGGTATTAAGATCTCCCGATCTCCACAAGATTTTATTCCTCTAAACTGGACACCCTTATTACAATACATATCAGCTAAATTTCAGGCCTGGTCCAAACTTCCCATAAATGTGGCAGGCCGAGCAAATCTATTTAAAATGGTTCTCCTCCCCAAGATACTCTATGTTTCATGGAATGCCTCGATATACCTCCCATATGACACCTTCTCCAAAATAAACACCCTTTTAACTCAATTTATTTGGGGCTCCTCAAGGCATCGCCTCTCCCTCACTACTCTTCAAAATCCAAAAGACTTAGGCAGCTTAGCAGTTCCTAACTGTCATATATACTACTTGGCTGCTCAACTTTCACATATATATTATGACCTTACAATTAATAGGAACCGTATATGTAATTTAATGCACGACACCCCCCCTCTTCGTCATACAGACCCTCTCTGTATTATTGCCACTGAAGCTAAAAAATCTCCCCATACTAAGCAATTTCCGACAACTTTCCGCCAAACTCTAAAAGTCTGGGATACCGCTCATAAATATCTAGAGCTAGATGCCCCATTGAAATTCACCCCGTTGTGGGAAAATCGAGGCCTTCCTGAACTCCGTAAACTTCCTAATAGCCGATTGTGGATTGAACACGACATCATATACCTACACCAGGTCCTGGACTCTGGTTCCATTGTCTCATTCGAGCAACTGGCAACTAAATTTCATCTACCAATACACATGAAATTTTACTATATGCAGCTCTCGCATGCCCTCAAAATCCAATTCCCAACAGTACCCCCTTCCCTCTCTGATTCTGGTATACTAAATATTGTAACAGGCCCCTCTCCCACTCAACTCATTTCAGCTTTATATGCAGCTAAAATGATAACTGGAGCCACCCGTAGAGCCTTTGGTAGGAAATCCCAGTGGGTGCGGGATCTTGGGGAGCTCTCCGATGAAGATTGGGAGGAGGCTCTCGAGGATTCTGCCAGGGTTTCCCCCCACATTCCTGATAGACTACTTGGTCTCTACGTGTTGCATCGCGCCTACCTTACCCCGGCTAGATTAGCCAAATTTTGTCCCGGGTATTCACCTTTATGTCCTAAATGTGCTCTGACCCAAGGTACCTTCTACCATATGATATGGTCCTGCCCTGAAGTGAATATCTACTGACAACAAATTATTAAATTTCTAAATGACAAAATGGGTTGCTCAGTTGCCCTGGACCCTAAACTTTGCCTATTAAACATGATTACTCATGATATCCATAATAAACACACTAAATTGCTCCTGCTCAATATCCTCCATATAGCCCGCAAGGTGCTTACTCGACACTGGATACAACCTCAGGTCCCAGAGCTAGCTGACTGGATAAGATCAGTTAATAAAATTCTTCCCTTCCACAAAGCCATATATCTACACAGGGGGTCCGTGCAAAAATTTCATTCCATATGGGACCCCTGGACCACCTCACGCTACACTCGTTCTAGAGTCTAATACCCGTCTACAGACCTTCACACTGTCATCACTACTGGAGGCGTTTGAGGCGGGGGGCGGGACTACGGGGATCTCGGCTGTTGTCTGTATATATTTTTTACTGTTCACTAAGTTTTATACTCGGTTTATGTTATAACATGTCTCTTTGTTGCTCAATCCATCCTTCTGTTTAGGAAACTCTCCTCCAGGACTCTCTTATCTCGCCAATCACTCCAATGACCTTTAACATTAATGTCTCTTTTCATCCTTACATTAAACTGTCATTACTATGAGTATACCGCATGCGTGCGGATAACAACTATTATGTACCATCACTGCATTATCTCAATAAAGATGACATGTTAAATCAAAAAAAAAAAAGTAACATGGAGGGAGTTGCCGAGCAGTTGCAGACTTTAACTACAGCAGTCGATGAGCTTAGAAACACCGTTGCTGCTCAGCAGGTCCTGATCAAACAGCTGACTGAGGCCTTTCAGAAACTGTCGGCACCACTTAATGTTCTACCCTCCCCAGCCAGTAGCGAGCCTAAGATGGCTCTTCCTGAAAGATTTTCTGGTTCTCGGTCCGACTTCAGTAATTTCAAAAATTGTTGTCTAGCCTATTTTCAGATGAGGCCCATGTCATCTGGTTCTGAGGTACAGAGAGTAACTTTAATTAAAACTTTGTTACAAGGGGATTCTCAGACATGGGCTTTCAGCTTACCTGAGGGTCACTCTGCCTTATCTTTAGTGTCCGAGTTTTTCAAGAGCATGGCCATCATATATGAGGATCCTGATTTAGCCGGTACTGCCGAGCGTAAATTCCGATGCCTAAAGCAAGGCAATCGTATGGTTGAGGAGTACGCTGCCGAGTTTAGAAGGTGGGCGGTCTCAGTGAGGTGGGATCAGTTCACTCTTCTAGACACATACATGACCGGTCTCTCCGAGTCCATTATTGACGTCATGATAGGCCACCCTGAGCCCAAAGATGTAGATGCAGCTATTGCCTTATCGGTTAAAATCGATAGACGCATCCGTTATCATAAAAAGGGCAGGTCATCTGTGCTAGTTAGAGCGCCCTCTACTGTTGGTTCCCCTGAGGTTCCAGAGGAGGAGCCAATGCAGTTGGGGCACGGACGACTCTCAGTCGCTGAGAAAGCTAGGAGAAGGAAGGAGGGTCTGTGTCTATATTGTGGGGAAAAGGGTCATCGAGTGCAGAACTGCAGTAAGAAGGTGGAAAACTTGTCCGCTTAGGGATGGTTGGAGGTACCACCCTAAGCGAGCCAGTTCTACCTCCATGTCAGAATAAAATCTTGCTGCCCTGCTCTCTTCATTGGGAGAACAGTGACTTCCTAACCTCTGCATTTGTTGACTCTGGGTCAGCTGCCAACTTCATTGACAGAGACCTTGCTTTGAATTTTAACATTCCCATTCTTCCCATACAAAGACACATCTATGTTACAGCAATCGATGACTCTCCTTTACAGAACAAGACACCTCTTTGTCAAACTCCGCCGCTCACACTTCAGGTTGGAGTATTGCACACTGAGGTCATCCAGTTCTATGTTTTAAAGATGGCCACCTCATCTGTCATATTGGGGCTACCATGGTTGAAGAAGCATTCCCCCCAAATAGACTGGAAAGAGGGCCAATTATCTGCCTGGTCCTCCTATTGTCAGGAAAATTGTCTTAAATCTATCTCTGTGTGTGCTTCAGAGGTCCAGGTCCACGGGGTCCCACCTCAGTACACTGATTTTTCCGATGTATTTTGTCCTCGATCTGCTGACAGGTTGCCTCCACATAGACCCTATGACTGCCCCGTTGAATTGAGACCGGGTACACTGCCTCCTAGGGGTCGTTTGTACAACCTTTCCGGCCCTGAAAAGGTGGCAATGAAAGATTACATCAAGGAGAACTTGGAGAAGGGATTTATCCGTGCCTCCAAGTCTCCTGCGGGGGCAGGTTTCTTTTTTGTTAAAAAGAAGGATGGTGGTCTTCGCCCCTGCATAGACTACAGGCAGCTAAACAAAATCACCATCAAAAATCGATACCCTCTTCCACTCATTGATGATCTGTTTACTCAGATTACTGAGGCCTGTGTTTTTTCAAAGTTAGACTTGAGGGGGGCATATAATCTTATTCGGATTAGAGAGGGCGACGAGTGGAAGACCGCATTTAACACTCCTGACGGTCACTATGAGTATTTAGTTATGCCCTTTGGATTGTGCAATGCCCCAGCTGTCTTTCAGGAGTTTGTAAACGATATTTTCAGAGATGTGTCTGGCAGGTTCACAGTGGTCTATCTTGATGATATTTTAATTTTTTCAAAAAATTTACAGGAACACAGGCAGCATGTAAGATTTGTGTTACAGAAGCTCAGGGAGAACCAGTTATATGCTAAACTGGAGAAATGCCTCTTCGAGGTGAAAGAGGTGGCATTTTTAGGGTATATTATATCCACCTCTGGACTGGCAATGGATCCAAGCAAAGTCTCAGCAGTTTTGGATTGGCCGCAGCCTTCAGGCCTCAAAGCCCTGCAGAGATTTCTAGGCTTTGCTAACTATTATAGGCGGTTTATTAGGGGGTACTCTTCTGTTGTTGCCCCATGACCCAGTTGACCAAGAAAGGCGCTGATGCGACTAACTGGTCACCAGAAGCCATTGAGGCCTTTCAATCATTAAAAAGATCTTTTTGCTCCGCCCCCATATTGCGTCATGTTGACGTCACCCGCCCCTTCATAGTAGAGGTAGATGCATCGGAGGTTGGGGTTGGGGCAGTCCTCTCGCAAGCTTTTGGACCAGATAATAAGGTTCATCCTTGTGCATTTTTTTCAAGAAAGTTTGCACCGGCAGAGAGGAATTATGATGTGGGGAACCGGGAATTGTTGGCTGTTAAGCTAGCTCTAGAGGAGTGGCGTCATTGGTTAGAGGGGGCAGAATTTCCCTTTACTGTTTATACTGACCATAAGAACCTCGAATACATTGAGAAGGCCAAGAGGTTAACACCCAGACAGGCGAGATGGGCACTTTTTTTTTCCCGGTTTGATTTTATCATAACCTATAAGCCCGGGGATAAGAATGTTAAGGCTGACGCCTTATCCAGGTGTTTTGAGTCTGAATCTGCCCCACCAGCCACTCCTGTCAATATTCTACCTGAGAAATATTTTTTGGCAGCCACTGAGATCTTTGAAGACTTGTCAAAATCGCTTATTGCATGCCAGTCCAATGTTCCCAATGGAAAACCTGAGGGACTTCTGTACGTCCCTATTCGTTTTCGGGAACGGGTGCTCCAGATGTTTCATGAACATAAGAATGTGGGACATCCAGGTATTGCCAGAACCCAGGAACTCTTAAATAGGGCAGTCTGGTGGCCTTCTTACATGTCTGATTGTGAGGAATTTGTTAAGTCCTGCTCTGTCTGTGCCAGGAGTAAGTCCTCCAGAAAAGCTCCAGCAGGCTCTCTTCAGCCCCTGCCTTCTCCACAGGTTCCATGGTCCCACATTTCCATGGATTTTGTGGGTGAGCTGCCTGAATCTGAAGGTAACACTGTCATCTGGGTTGTTACGGACAGATTTAGTAAAATGGCACATTTCGTTGCTCTGTCTGGGTTTCCATCTGCCCAAAAATTGGCAGATTTGTTTATTAATAACATCTTTAAATTACATGGAATTCCGGTGGATATTGTTTCTGATAGGGGGGTACAATTTGTGTCAAAGTTCTGGAGGGCCTTTTGTAAGGATCTGGGGATTTCTTTATCATTTTCTTCAGGTTATCATCTCCAGACTAATGGACAGACGGAGAGGATCAATCAGTCCATGGAGCAGTTTCTTAGATGTTACATAGCAGATGCACAACATCTCTGGACAAGATTCCTCCCATTTGCTGAATTTGCTCACAATAACCTGAAAAACGCATCCTCTGGTTATTCTCCCTTTCAGATTGTCAATGGGAAGTGTCCCAAGTTTACGTCACTTCCAGTCAAGGAGTCACCTCTTCCAGCTCTCCAGGAATGGCAGGGGACTTTCAGAGTGATCTGGGGGAAGGTCAGAGATAATTTGGACAAAGCTTTTTCTGTTCAAAAGAAATTTGCTGATAGAAGACGTTCCACTGAGTGGAACTTTATTCCAGGAGATTATGTTTGGGTCTCTACTAGACACATTCCTCTCAGACAACCATCAGCAAAATTAGGTCCTCGCTTTATCGGGCCTTTCCCTATAGAGAGTAGGATCAATGAGGTCACTTACAAGGTAAAATTACCAACTAATATGAGATGTGGCAGGACTTATCATGTTTCTTTATTGAAGCCTGCGGTAAGGGTAGATTCTACTCCCCCTGCTCCTGTGGTAGTGGATGGGGAATTGGAATATGAAGTCCAGGACATTTTAGATTCCCGTTTTTTACGCAACAAACTCCAGTATCTGGTGCACTGGAAGGGGTACGGGCCAGAGGAGAGGTCATGGGTTCCCCTTCGAGATGTTCATGCTGAGGAGAAAAGGAGGAGATTTCATGAGTTGTATCCTGGGAAACCGGGTGAGGCATGCCCGGAGGTCATGCCTGAAAGAGGGGGTACTGTAATAAGGCAACAGCGGGTTGAACGCGGACGTTTGTCCACGTCCGCATCAGCAGCGCAACCGCCCGCATGGTCGCATGCGGAACGCGGAGAAATGTCCGCAGCGGTAGCACGATCCGCCGTTCAGTCGCAGACCTCTCGGCGTACTCCACGTCGAGGCTGCACTCCTGGAACACCTTCACAGGCCTCATGGCATGCTGCTCGCCGAGACACCTCTCATGACAGTCTGGACCCCGTAGGGGCCGCGCGCGTGTGCAGTAGAGCCTTTTATACTCTTAGAAAGAGAGTCAGCTGACCAGCTGGTCAGCTGACCTCAGCAAGGTCCTTGAGCTGTGCTGCAAGGTCCTTGAGCCAGGTTGTGATTGGTTGAATGGCTGGGCGGGCTGTTTGAGTCCAGCACAGTATAAAAGCAGGCATTCTGTCAGTTGCAAGTTGTCTGCAGTCAGCGAATACTTGTGTGTTAGCACTCAGACCCTAGTCAGATCCCAAAGTGTGCTAGAACCAGCTGGAGCTGGGGATCCACACTTAGCCAGATTCTGTTGATAGCTTAAAGCAGGGACGGATCTAGGGGGGAGCAAGCGGGTCTCTTGCCCCAGGCGCAGTTTGATGAATTCTTAAAAAGGCGGCTAAATGTGGATGGGGAATGGCAGTTTAGGCGCCAAAACCTGACCTTGCCCCAGGCGCAACTTGGGGCAACTTGGTCTAGATCCGTCCCTGGCTTAAAGTACTAATTGCATTGTATATTGTGTATGATCTTTTGCCTGTTACCTCTTTATTCTCTTGTCTCCTGATTTTGTACTTCGCCAGCCCGTACCGTTACCGACTATTGGCTTGGCTTCTGACTTCCCTTGTGTTTCTCGATTCTGTACCTCTGCTCATCTGATTTCCCGTTGCTGACCTTGGCTTGACCTCTGATCTTGATTTCTGTCTGTCGATTTGGTACTTCCTTGCTAGTTCTGATACCGAACCATTTTCCGTTGACATCGCCCCCTTTAGTGGTTCTCCACTAAAGGGTTTACTTTGCTGAGTTCTTCTTGCGGGGAACTCAGTAACTCCTCAGCATATCATTACTGCTGAGGAACGCTATTCTGCATTCTTTTCCTAGTCGCAGAATCGCACACACTGCCCTTCCTTCCAGAGGTTACCATCCCTCTGAGTTAACGTCAGTGTGGTGGGTTTTCCACAAGTTATTATATCTGTACCTTGTGTTTTCCAGAGTACGCATAAATATTTGTATTATTGGTGATGCCGCAGATCACCATATAATCAAATATATCTGTATTACTAGTGATACTGCGGATCACTAATAATCAGAAAACTCTGAAGTGTGTGCACCTAACACCACATCATTACACCCCCGTAGGAGAGGGCTGCAGGCAGGCTGGAGGGGTTGAGCCAGGTCTCAGTAAGGGCAAGAAAGAGGAAGAGGTTATGGATGGTTGTAAGCTTGTTACAGATAGATCTGCCATTCCAGAGACTGCAGGATAGAGGGAAACATTGTCTAAGGATAGGGTGGATGGGAATGAGAAAGGGGCGGGGATGTTCGTAGGAGGGGGGGGGGATTTGGGGTGGGTGGTGCAGTGGGAAGTGAGGCTAGGTGGGTGATTTTGGGTGAAGGGTGAAGTAAAGAGAGAGGAATGGGGGGGTTGGGAAACCGGAGTAGGCCTGGGGTTAAGACGTATGGCAAGAAGTGGACACGGGACTGGGGCAGGATCAGATGGAGCCAGCCCAGAACATGAGACACCGGTAGGGTGAGGTGATCAGGGGAGAGAGGAGCAGGTATGAGGGGGGTACACATACTGTGCTGGGGATACATACTGTTGCACTGGGAGCGGTGGAGTGGAAGGTGGGGAAAATAGTGGTGCAGTGGCAGCCGGGGAATCCTTGGAGGTTGCGTTGACTAGGGCAATAGAGCAACGGTTGGTATATTATCATTGCAATTCGATTGATTATCAGTGGGGTGGCTTGTAGGCAGGGATGGTATGATTAGGCTGAAATAGTGCTCAGCAACACAAGTGAATTATAAAAAATATGTTGAAAGCTGTAATTAATTAAAAGTGTTGGACCTATATTCATTGATGTGCATAGCGATGCCATCCACTCCAAGGCACCAGCAGGAATGGAGATGGAAGGATGTTAAAAACTAGAGTGCAGGCCAGACAGGTGAAATCCTCCAAGTACAGGTGGCACCGATTACTGCTGGTTTGAAGGGATACAGGTGGCACCTAATACTGCCGATTTGAGGGGTGCGGGTGGCACTTAATACTGCTAGTTTGAGAGATAAGGGTGGGGCCTAATACTGCTGGTTTGG
Organism: Hyperolius riggenbachi; assembly: GCF_040937935.1. NCBI lineage: Eukaryota > Metazoa > Chordata > Amphibia > Anura > Hyperoliidae > Hyperolius > Hyperolius riggenbachi. The sequence continues at coordinate 511,746,285 of NC_090646.1, read as the reverse complement.
TGGTTGTGGGTGGCACCTAATACAGGTTGGGGAAAAATAGGGGGTGCAGGCGTCGCCTATTACTGCTAGTTTTTAGGGGGGGAGGGGCAATTGGATAAATTGGTAATTCTAGAGGCACCTAATACTGCTAATTTAGGGGATGCAGTGCCCTGACATCTGATACCACTGATTTGGGGGGTGGGTGCGGATTACATCTAATACTGGGGAAAGTGGGTGTGTGTGGGAGGGGGGGGGGGGGGTTGGGGACATTATGATGACGGTTGCCCAGTGCCCTATTTTATCTATAAGCAGCCCTGACTTTGAGGGTACTGTGATTGGTCAGTCTGCATTACAAAACTCCATGTGATGCAGAATGCCAAATGACAACAGCCAATAAACCTTTCTATTACAGTGCAAATGTAAGGAACTACTTCTCTGCACATAAAAAAAAACATTGCTGTTCTATACTATGGAAAATGTATTCCTTTGTATAAGTGAATTTTCTTTGCAAAATGCTACTATGCGCAATGCAAAGATCAGATGTCAAAGTATACGTTTTTATGCACAAACATTTTAATTTATGTTCGCAGCTTTCTGAGGCCACTATCCAATGGGCTAATTAACTGCTGGAAACACATTAATCCCAAAAGCTAAATGTATAATGATTGGCTGGTAGCGATTAAATCCTTTGTGGCTGTGTTATTAGTGGCTTATTATCACCCACAGTTTGGGTACCTATGGATCAACAGAGCTATTTGATTGCCAGTGTCCAATCACTAGACTGGATGCTGCATTCGGGCTATTCTCATTTTACAATGTGTAGCTACTCGCTAGTCGGGCAGATACCCCATGTGACACGTGCCTTGTGCCGCAACAGGGACAGCCATACTATCCAAGGGAAAAAACACACATATATAAGTAGATAAATATTTGCTATAGTAAATAAAGAGGAAACTGTTCCAGGCATTTTCTATCTTTACTGCATCTGTTTGAAGCCAATCCTGATTCCATTTCCTCCCTTACTCCTTTTTTCCTTCTCTGACTGGTGTATGCATTGCCACTGAACTCTGTAAAAACAGCACTGTTATATCTAGCTTGCTTTGTAAACACATTAGCACAGTATAGATTGTATTTCAGCAGCTTCTGCAGTGGGTTGCGGTATATTATATTTTCCCTCTCAGCCTTGTGTCACACTGAACTGGCTTCAGCCAATCAATAAGAAGCAGCTATGTGGGATTGGAGATTACAAGCTTCCCTCTACTTGAGAATGTACCAGAAAGGAGCCAGGCTTATTAAGATAAAATTCATTACAGAAGACTATTATTGGAATGCTTGCAATCAGGGCGGTTCTAGACTTTTTGCTGCCGGAGTCAAACTTGTGAGGATGCGCCCGCCCCAAATTAGAATGATTGCACAGCATCCGACAATTCGCACCGCATGTTATATCTGCGGTGAACCCCTGGCTGGTGCTGCCCCCAGACTTCTGACGCCTGAGGAAGTCTCCTCACCTGGCCTCATGGGGGGACCGGGCCTGCTTGCAGTGCAGGGTCACGATGTAGACTACAGTACATAAACACAGAGCAGTGGATAAATGGAATTTGATTTTATGGCTGACAATCCCGCTTTAACGCAAGACTTCATGTGATGCAAATCTTTATAGCATAATGCTGCTGAAGTTTCTTGAGGTCATACCAGTGACCTGGTTACAAAGGTCAACTTGCTCTGCAGAAAAACTGACATAAGTAGGGAACACCTATTGCTATCCAGCCCCCAGCTCATGATGAACACTAATAGGTTGTTTTCAAAACCTGCACTAACTGAACTGTTGCTTTTATATATGAAATATCTATGGACAAAAATATTGGCACCACTTCTCCCTGAAAATTATTAAAATTAGAAATGTTTTGATATTGTCATGGTTAGTTATTTTGTTGTCACTGAAAGAACACAAAAAAGCAGAGGAAGGAGTAGAAAACCTACTGGCTTAACAGGGTGGACTGCACAGTGTGTGCTGACCTATAATTGTGATGGACTGCATGTCCCCTGTATATTTTGCTTTCATAGTGAAGGACTTTCATCCAGTTCGCTCCCTCAAGGGTGCCTCTTTTTTCTGTACTGGTATACATTGTTTTATTATGTATGATATCTTTTTTGCTTTCAATAAAAAGATGGTTGATTAAAAAAAAAAAACACAAAACATCAAAATGGCTGGGATAGAATTATCGGCATTTTATCAGAATAGTATTAATTCTTTAATTGATAATTCAACTAACCTGTAGCAAATGACAGTTGCTGGCAGGAATGGAGAAATGTTGAGTCTTGCTTTTGGTTGTCTGTGGCTGGATAGTATACTGGTGAAAGGCTCTGTCTCTGAAACAGGAGACCAGGGTTCAAATCTCAGCTCTTCCTGTTTAGTAAGCCCAACACTGTTACTGCCTATGGTGCACGCCCTAGTGGCTGCAGCTCTGGTGCTTTGTCTGCCAGGAGAAAAGCACGATATGAATGCTCTGTGTTCTGTCTTGTCTGTGTGTATGATATGGAAAAAAGAAAGAAATGCAAGGAATCGTCTGATGATTTGATAACCAAAATTATACAAAAGCCCGGGCAATCCCAAGGCTACAGGTCCACCTCCAGAGATCTTAATGTTCCTGTGTCCAACGTGGGTAACCTTGTAATGAATTTTTCAGCCCATGGCACTGTAGATAATCTCTCTGGAGCTGGACAGAAGGGAAGCATTAATGACATGATACAACAAAGAATTGTTTCAATGGCGGATAAAGAACCTCGATCAACTTTCAAACAAATTCAAGCTGACCTGCAGGCACAGGGTACAGCAGTGTCAGATGGCACTATCCGTCTACATCTGAATAAAAAAGGACGGTACTATTCCGTTAGCCGGACGCAACTGAGCTAATTAATGTACCGATTCATGTATTTTCTGGCCGTCTCGCTGTGGCCAAATGTATCAAAAGTGAGTTAATTTAATTAAATTAAGCCGGCAGCAATGTAACAGATGAAGCCGCCGGCTTCGCCTCTCTCTCCTCCCCCTGCCTCTCTCCTATACAATACTGCCAGCCAGGGACATGAGTGTCCCCCCAGAGTCGTTCGTCGCGGCAGGGAATCCTGCCGTTCGTTCTTGCAGAGCGGGTGCTGGCAGAAGCAATGTGTGCAGCCTCCCCGCTCTGCTTGTTTCTTGAGACGAACGACTCTCAGGGTCACGCGTGTGTCCTGGCTGCCAGTGTTCTATAGGAGAGAGGGGGAGGAGAGGAGGCAAAACCGAAGCCGGCGACTTCATCTGTTACATTGCCGCCGGCTTAATTTAATGAACTCACTTTTGATACATTTGGCCGCAGCGAGACGGCCAGAAAATACATGAATCGGTACATTACTTAGCTCAGTTGTGCCCGGCTAGCGGAAGAGTACCAAAAGGACACTATGGCAGGATACCCAGGAGAACTCCACTACTGACACAGAAACATAAAAAAGCCAGATTGGAGTTTGCTAAATCTTACATGTAGAAGCCACAATCCTTCTGGGAGAATGTCCTCTGGACAGATGAGAGAAACATACAGCTCTTCGGTGACACAAACCATTCGCCTGTTTACCGAAAACAATAAGAAGCCTTCAAATAAAAAAACACATTCCTTACAGGTAAACGTAGAGGAGGGTCACTGTTATTTGACGTTGCTCTGCTGCGTCAGGCACTGGTAGTCTTGACTGTTTGCATAGCACCTTACAGAATTCTGGGGCGCAAGACACAACTAAAATGTTAATACATGTTCTTATAATATCTCGTCTGGACTACTGCAATTCTGTATTTTTATCATTTTTGTATTTTGTCACTAATTATATATCTTGTATATTGGTGTACACCATTGTCTGTATTATTATGTACCCCATGTTAGTTTCTTACTTTGTACAGCGCCACGGAATATTTTGGCGCTTTATGAATCAATAATGATAATAATAAATGTAGGGCATAGCTGTAGGTCATGTGTTTTACAGCAGAAAAATTACCCAATGCATACTTCAAAAACACCCAAAAATGGTTCAGGGCAAATCGCTGGAGAGTTCTGAAGTGGTAAGAAATAAGTCCAGATCTAAATCTGTGGACCTGTGGAGAGATCTAAAACAGAAGTTGGGGGAAGGAACCCTTCAAATCTGTAGCGAGATGACAGACCACAGATGGCAATCTCACCAGGGGATGCAGAGCCTTCCTGGAGAGGAAGAAGAATGGCGACCAACGTCGGGATCCTCCGGGAGGTGAGTGAAAATGCCCGGTGTGTGTATTGCTCTGCAGTAACCTCCCAGCGGCTTCCCAGAGTCCAGCTCAGGGTTACCCCTCCTGGCTTGTTTTTTCACCCCCGAGCTGGATTCGTGATTCCGGCTAAGGGGGGTAATGGGATTCCTATATGCCTTTCACATTGATTGCGGTGGGGCACTGCGGGTTCCCATGCAGTAACATACAAGATGCTGTGTGTTAACTGGGCCACATGTGTATCTACAGTGGCGGTGAAGCATACTTTCATTGTACTGTATGCCTCACTGTATGGTCACACCGCTACTGCATGATGTGGCTTTTTGGCTACGTTGCGCTCCGATGTCATCGCAATACCACTTGCTCAGTGTGAAAGTGCCCTTACACATACTTCTCTTTATTGTATGTTTTGGTTTCAGTGGCAGGCACCAAATCTATTTCCTACAGCAATAAAATAGGTGCTGATTCCAGTTGTTTATACTTGCTAGCAATGGTGCAGTTACTTAGCTCAATGCTGGGTCACCCACAGCTGATAAAGCAAGCACAGAGTTTGTATGTTCTCCCTGTGTCTGTGTGGGTTTCCTCCAGGCACTCTGGTTTCCCCCACATCCCAAAACATACTTACTTAATCCTGTATCTCCCACTGGAGCAAAGGGCCTCAACAAATGTATACCAACCGTTTCTGTCCTGGACAATTTTTTCTATCTCAGTCCATGATATCCCTGCCTTCTTTATTTCTTCCTCCACAATTCTTCTCCAAGTTGTCTGGTCTTCCTCTTTTTCTGCTGTCTTGAGGATTCCATTTTAAGACTTCTTTCTCAACTGATTTGTCCTTGTGAAAGACTATGGCCAATCCATCTCCACTTTCTGCGTTTGACCTGCAAGTCCACTTGTTGTTCTTGGGTTCTTTCCCACAACTCTTTATTTGGACAACAGGACTGTCTTCACGTTACTCTGGAATATTCTCAGTTTGGGTTTTGTGGAATTCTCATGGGCTCTCTAAATTTGATACAGTTGTACAAAAGCTGCGTTCGCCTTCTTGATTCGGCTTTTAACATCAGCATTGGCACCACCATCCATTGTCATCTGCCTTGATACTGAAACGTAAGTCACAGTATCTATATGTGTATTCCATACGCCTGAAACGTAGAATTGTTTAGGACCTATCTTGCCTTTTAATCACATCTTGTTAGTCCCAAAAACATACAGATAAGTCAGTTGGCTTCCCCCTAAATTGGCCATGGACTACGATACATATACTACACAATATGAACATTTTACTCTTGTCCATAAAGTGCAGACAATGATATTTAGTGCTCGTTACTACTGGCCTTTTCCCTGAAAAATTAGTTTACAAAAACAGAGGCTTGGTTCAGCTGAGCCTGCGTATTTTTTCGGAGAGGAAAAGAAGGAGATGTGTAGTAGACCAGATCCTGTGGCTGAATCCATCCAAACTCTAAATCTCCTGGTAATAGAAGGAACTGGAGGTCAAGTGGGCATTCAGGGGTGACAGACCTCTAATGGTAACTGAGCCCATCTGTTGTCAGTCAGAGAGAGGGTTGCAGTAGTTAAATGTCTGCAACTTACTGATATATAATAAAAATACAGAACTATCTCTTAGTAACAGACAGAAAAAAAAAATCAATAACCAATAAAATGAATGAAACTTGACATAAGAAATGCTTCAAAGCAGTGAAAAGATTTATTGTGAGTAATGCTTAATATACAGGACAGGTTATACAATAGGAACGATTTATTTTAAATTTTTAAAAATATAACTTTCCTAGGTACATACAGAATATCCTTTTTTAGTTTGTGGTCAGTCAGTAAATATAGCATGCTACCACATGGGGGCACTGTTGCTCCAGCCTGAGGGATGATGAAGAAGAATTCTGTAGACTTCTGCTTCTTGCAAGCAGCGCTGTGCTTAACCACTATGTGAATTTGTTCGCAGACTCCAGCAGGCTTTCGTGGCCAATGGGGAGGTCTCGACAGGTTAAACGAGATTATGAGAACAAAGCAAAGTCATATTGCCCATGGTTTTTTAATTATAGGCACTTGCACAACAAAGTGAAAATAAACGTGCAGCATTAACTATGGGATACAGACGGACTTATTTATTAAAGCAGCAGTTTTGTGTTGGTGGGGAAGAAATTGATGATTCTTGGAAAGATCCAGACAGAACAGTTTAATGATGCTGCTGAGTATCTCTATTCATCTCCGGCCTCCTGCAGGGCTACCTGGGATAAAATAAAAGCCCGCAAAATCCCTCTTCAGCTTCATACTGAAGTCCTATCGTCATTCCTTCAGCAAGACATTCATAAAGCATTTCTGAACATGAAAGTACAGGTAGCTGTATCTCTCAGCGCTCTCCCTGTTTTCTACTGCCTATCCTAACAAGACATTCATACTTAAATAGAGATGGCCCGAACCTCCGATTATCGGTTCGCGAACCTCCGCAAAAGTTTGGTTCGCGCAAACTTTCGCAAACCGCAATAGACTTCAATGGGGAGGCAAACTTTGAAAACTAGAAACACTTGTGCTGGCCACAAAAGTGATGGAAAAGATGTTTCAAGGGGATAGACGCCAAAAGTTCCGGGGAAAAATCTGGATTTGACGCAAAGCAGCGTTTTAAGTGCAGAAATCACATTGAATGCTAAATTGCAGGCCTAAAGTGCTTTAAAACATCTTGCATGTGTATACATCAATCAGGGAGTGTAATTAGAGTACTGCTTCACACTGACACACCAAACTCACTGTGTAACGCACCGCAAACAGCTGTTTGTGTTGTGACAGCTGTGCTGGACTGGTGCGCACCATGGCGAGATTGCTCTTCCTCAGTGATATCAGGTAATGTCTCCACCATTGTTAAAGCTTACATCTATTTTTTTTTAAATTACATTTTCTGCTGGCTGTTCAGTACCTGTAATGAGAATCTGTTATGAAGGGCAAGTCTGCCATTGTGACCACGGGTAATGAACGGGGAATCCGGGTTCGATTCCGGTCCAGAGTGGGAGCCTGAGAACCGGCTACCACCACCACACATTCAAGTAAGGACCCATTTGCTGTATAAGTAATGTACCTGCCGTGACTGTGCTTTGCAGACCAGGCATCTGTGGTCAGATGGACCCTTGACCCAGCGCAAGATGAACCAAATTGAAAGCATTTGCCAAGAATGTGTTATGGAGGGCAAGTCTGTCATTCATTCAACTGTGTGAAACTTTCAATGGTACTTTCTCAGTACCATGGTGACCACGGGTAATGGCCGGGGAATCCTGGTTCGATTCCGGTCCGGAGTGGGAGCCTAAGAAATGACTACCACCACCACACATCCAAGGAAGGCAGCAGGCATGCTGTGGGCAAAGGAGCAGGAACAGCTACCACCACACATCCAAGGAAGGCAGCAGGCAAGCTGTGGGCAAAGGAGCAGGAACGGCTACCACACATCCAAGGAAGGCAGCAGGCAAGCTGTGGGCAAAGGAGCAGGAACGGCTACCACACATCCAAGGAAGGCAGCAGGCATGACCTGCACGTCCCGAGGTAGTGACCAAAAATAACAATACAGGAGGACTTTCGAGGCCCTGCTGTATATGAGATGAATCAACTTTAAATCCTTTAACGAGAATCTGTTATGGAAGGCAAGTCTGCTATCCATTCAAGTGAAAGGTATGCACTGACCGCCAGGTATAATACAATGTGCAGTCAAAGATGCAGTGAAAGGTATGCAGTGACTGCAAACAGCTGTTTGTGTAGTGACGGCCGTGCTGGACTGGTGCGCACCATGACAAGAGTGCAGGTGATGGCGGCTTCCCAGCCCATATGGTCGCCGGGCTGAGGTAGCTCAATGACAGAACAGTGCCTGTCCAGCTGATCAAATTTGGTCTGTCCACAATGAAGCAACAACCTTATTATTGTGTGTGTGTGTGTGTGTGTGTGTGTGTCCCGAGACACTTATATAGCCGGCGGTCATTGCTTCATTGTGATACGCAAGCCTCTTCACCGTGGCAAGGTAATTATCACGAAGGGGAATTGGCACATGTACATGCCTTTTGTTTTGCTGTTGCAGCTGCAGTGCAGCCAGACAAATTAGGCAGGCATGTACACGCACCAGAAAAATTAGTATAGCGGCCTTAAAAATTCAGGAATCCACCTGGAGTCCTGGACTCTGTTGGTGGTGGCAGTCAACCGGCCTGTGGGCAGAGATGCTGTGTGGGGAGCGACTTAGTCTTGGGGCAGGCAGTCACATGGCGTGCAGGCAGAGATGCTGTGTGTGAGGACTGACTTAGTCTTCGGGCAGGCCTGAGCGTGCTTTGCAGACCAGGCATCCATGGTCAGATGGACCCTTGACCCAACGCTGTGTGCCAGAGATGTCACCACTTGCCTTTCAACATCACGGTACGGTTTAGGTATCGCCTTTTTTGAGAAAAGATTGCAGCCTGGTATCTTTCACTGCGGTGTGTGGCTTTGCTTTTGTGTGCTGCATTTCCTCAGGTGGATATCCCATTGCAGTTTGTGCTTTGTAATCATGTGCCTTCGTAAGGTAGTTGTCCCTACGCGGGTCTTGGTCTTTCCACGGCTCAATTTTCGGTGGCAGAGAGTACAGATGGCATTGCTTTCATCTGAGGCAGACACACACAAACATTTCCACACCGCTGAGCCCTGGGGTGATGGCACTTTGGTGGGCGGCAGCCGACTGAGTGTAAAGTGGGGTGCCAGAATCAGAGCAGGAGGAGGAAGATATGTCACGCTTCCATGCGGATGCTGAGAAGGATGAGGTGTTCTGTGTTAAATAGTCAACTACGTCCTGACAATATTGGGGGTTTATGGCACGTGCCTTCTTCTGAACACTGTACTTTGGTTGAGGGCCGCACAAAATCACGACAGCGTGACCTCAAACAGACCTGCCAGGTGGCCTGCCTCTGGCTCTGGCTTTTGTTTTGTCCATATTGGGGGGGATGAAGTGAAAGGTATGCACTGACTTGACTAATACAATGTGCAGTCACACAGGTGCAGTTAACAGGTATGCACGGAGTGGTATATCACACTGCGTACACTTACGTAGGTAGGTGGGTGCACTGAACACAACAGGTAGGTATATGTAGTGATGGGTATTACAAATGTGCACCTGTCACACACACACACACAGGTACTGCCTGACGCTGCCTGCCTTTTATAAGGGGGGGAGTGGCTCCAGGAGGGAGTGTAGCCTGATTGGCTACAATGTGCATGCTGACTGTGATGTAGAGGGTCAAAGTTGACCCTAATGATGCACTATGGGGGCGAATCTAACTTCCGGAAAAGTTTGCGGTTCTCCGCGAACGCGAACCACGGAAGTTCGCCGGGAACCGTTCCTCAGTGAAATGCTCGGGCCATCTCTATACTTAAAGTGTACTGCATGTATACAGAGTGTCCGAACTTCAGATCTCTCTCATATACTGCCCCTAATGGTGGCTGAGAAATCCCAATGGCTTTCTAGAAGGAGCGAAGTATCTAAGGAACGTTTAAAGGGAGCCCAAAGCCGATGAATACAAAAAAGTCAGACACTTACCTAGGTAGAAGGAAGCTTATGGATAGTCCAGAGGCTCCCCGTGTCCTCCTCATCCTGGACCCTCTGAACATATCTGACAGGAGCTTGATGGGTATGTTCTCATGGATGCGTTCCTGAAGAAGATGTCAGTGCTGCTATATAAATACATAATTATATTATGGTAGAACATTAGACTATGGCTACAAATGCAGAAGGGCCCGGCAGCTAAGGAGGACCGACTCCTCTCCATGGTTACCATGCATAGCAGCAGCAGCTTGGTGGTAGGACAGGTTCTCTTTTCAACTCTTCAGTGTAGCTCATCACTGCACCGTGCAGCCAATCACCATGCGGTTCTGGATGCATGCCATAGAAAGTCACTTGGTGATTGGCTGCACGCTGCGGGATGAGCTGCATTGAAGAGGAGCGAAGAGGCCCTGTCCTGCCACCGGGAACAGGTGCTGTATAATGCTCCGCTGCTGCTCTGCATGGTAACCATGGAGAGGGGCCAGCCCCCCTTAGCTACTGGGCCTTTTTTATTATATTATTTATATTTACATTTTATTTCTAGTCCTAGTCTAATGTCCTACCATATTGTTGTTATATAGCACTGAAGTGGCATCTTCTGCAGCACTTTACAGAGTTCCTAGTCATGTCACTGACTGTCCTCAGAGGAGCTCACAATCTTACCCCTACCATAGTCATATCCTAATGTCCTACCATATTATTTTGTATTTATATAGCACTGACATCTTCTGCAGCACTTTACAGAGTGCATAGTCATGCCCTGATCTTGTGATAATTTACCCTAAATTGATACTTCACTTTATCCCTTTTCCATAATCCAATTCTTAAATTCCTAGCCTCAAACTGCATTGCCCAAGAGCCTAGCTTTTAATCTTTCTTAAAGGGATACTGTAGGGAGTTCAGGGGAAAATGAGTTGAACTTACCCGGGGCTTCTAACGGTCCCCCACAGACATCCTGTGCCCGCGCAGCCACTCCCCAATGCTCCGGCCCCGCCTCCGGTTCACTTCTGGAATTTCAGACTTTAAAGTCTGAAAACCACTGCGCCTGCATTGCTGTGTCCTCACTCCCGCTGATGGCACCAGGAGCGTACTGCTCCTGGTGACATCAGGGGAAGAGAGGACACGGCAATGCAGGCGCAGTGGTTTTCAGACTTTAAAGTCTGAAATTCGGGTAGTGAAGCAGAGACGGGGCCGGAGCATCGGTGAGTGGCTGCACGGGCACAGGATGCCTGCGGGGGACCATTAGAAGCCCCGGGTAACTTCAACTCGTTTCCCCCCGACCCCCCTACAGTATCCCTTTAACTACCCTTCCTACTTTTACCTAACTTTAACAAATTTTTTTGTAAATGCTTAACCCTGATCTCCTAACCTATCGGTATCCCTAACCTCCCCCTTTCACATGCCTGATAACCCTGTCCTAACGCCGTTGTTGTCCGGGGGCGGCTGGTGATAGTCAGCCTTGGGTTATAAAAAGTACAAATCCGGGCCCTGTGTGTAGGTTTTGGTTGCTTGAGAAGTCAAGCAACTGGGCTTAAATTTAACATTAATTTCCCCCCACGGGATGAAATGCAGAGCAGCCCGCTGCGGAAACAATTTACAAATTTCTGGGCTCCAGTCCTCATCACTTCATACAGCTCCCAGCTCCTATGCTGCATCTGCTCTGTACTATTCCCGATGTGTCATGTTACCCGATGCGGATCAGGTGACATGTCAGGAGCCATATTAGGATGCAGCAAAGCAGCTGGCAGCCGAACTGTGTGCCCCTGTTCTCTGGTCGGCAACTCTCCCCACTTCACCTGCCCGGCGTGCCTATGCTCACCATCCTGGACTCTTGCTGTGGACATCACCAAGGGAGTATAGAGAACTAGAGGTGATTGCCCATCTATCCTGCCTATCGAGCTCTATATGCTTGTTTGGCAGTGACCAGCCCGGCTCCATGCATGTAGCATGGGGAGTTGGGGTTGGTTTGGGACTGCCAATATTGAGGCAAGTATTATAAACATGGGTTTTGGTCCTTAAGTATACATTTAAAATTGAAAATGTATTTCTGCAAACTGCTGCCTAATGTGGCAGCAGCTTTTCTTGATATTTTGGAGCTGAAAGCTGGAGTGGACAGTTCTGACTTTTAGCCAAAGCACTGGGTAACATTGTTGTTTTTAAATGGGACATTACAGGAAGCTTGAACTCATTTAAAAGGACAAAACACAGGATAAAGCTGCCTCATAGGAATTCTTACTACCCAAGCTGCTGTGCTGCTACCTTCCTGTGCCTGGTAGGTCCTGTTTTCTGTCTCCATATTGAGTGAGTAGAAATACAGTATAATCATGGCTCCTCTAAAGTCACCCCCTGCTGTCATCAGCGCATTGGTGGAGTCCACTGAGCCATCACCACTGAAACCTCCATTATAATAAGTTTCCATGAAGGCACATGCTGTGGTGGGGGCTGTGGGAGCAGAATTTTAGACCAGCAGTACTGCTGCCTGGTAAGCAAAACTTGCTAGAAGGCAGCTGTAAAGCCTTAGCTCACTTTCATATTATTTTAATGCATGTTGTGTTAAATATATTGTCATTTGCAATGCACAATGATTTGGGCATTACACATAAACCATTTTTAACACTGTTCATTTTTTTTGTTAGATGGCCAGGTAGGTTTGCAATTCTGAATTACTGTGCTACTTTCTGATACTGCTTGGCTGGACTAAACAGCACTCTATGAGCTGCCCAAACCCCTCCCCAATCCGATCATCCCCCACAGATTGTAGTCAGGAAGAATCTAGAAGGGTACACCAGCCAGTCTCTCCCTGTGAGCACAGAGCTGACCGCACCCACAAGAAAGAGCAGAAGAGTGAGGACTTACCTGGAGGCTACCCCACACGTCCCCCTCAGCACAGTGCCCAATCAGATACCAGCTATGCCATTGTATTAGTTACCGTAGCAGCTATTTTGGCATGGTTGGTGTCTGACTATTCACTGCCCCCTGTCGCAGTTATAAATCAAATTATAGGTAAGTCAGCTAACCTTGCGGGACTGCAGGAGATATTTGAGGCAGGGACCACACTTAGCAGAATCGCATGAGTTTTCCACTATATGCTATGAGGAAAACACATGTGATTCTGCTAACTGTGTTCCCTGCCTGGGACAGATATGTGCTAATTATTTGTTTTCAATTCTGTATGGAGGTAGCTACTTTTGCTATACAAATCCAAACTTTCCCAGGAGACTATTGGCCTACAACAGTTATGGTTGGCCTTTACTAGGGGCTCAAGGGGAAGGGAGAGATTGGGAAAATACACTACTTCTACAGTAATCTGAGTGTACTTAAATGTAAATTCCGTCTCTTTGTGTATGTTTTGCTAACTGCTTCAGTTTTCCACTTAAATGTGTTCAATAGTTTTTCTCCGACCAAAAGCGCATTGACCTCTTGTGATGGGGTTTTATGATTGCTTTGCCTGAACAGACTAGCTTATTATAATTAGAAGCCTTTGATAAGCTCATTTGTGCTCAAGCAAGAAAATCTTTGCACTGTATCAGTCCCTAAAGACATGGAAGTGGTCAATCAAACATGATATCCTCTCCGTCAGTAAGTAAAATACTCAATGCACAGTCAAGCATTCGGCTTGCCATCTGAATCCTAAGCAGACCACTGCATGCCAGAGGCTCTGCTTTGAAATCAGCGAACGTTTCAGGTGCAAAATGACTGTTGTTTGCACAGCAACTAACAGTTCTTCCTCCCTCAGCACACAGTGGCTTGCGTTGTAGGTATTGCTTTTTTCATGAGATTTGTGGTACTGAGGAGTGCAGGATTCCGCTAACATAGAAAAAGAGATCATGTATTTATTTAACTCATTTATAGAGAGGCTAACGCTTTTGTTACAGTACTGCACAGAGATCACTTAACCGTGCATATCATCCCCTGGGTAATTAAGAGCTGACAACATCATGTCCATATCAGAATTATAAATATGCACACAGAGAACACAGACAGTTTTTGGATGGAAGCAATTAACCTACGTAGTATGGTTTGCAGAGTAGGTAAAAATGACACCCACATAGTGAGAAGACACATCATAGTTCATTTCAATGTGGTTGGTTTGGGGGCTGGCCATGGAGTGTTCATTCTTGCGTGGTTCATTCCATTGTCTCATCTGGATATTGCCCTCAGCCTGGTTAGAAGCATGTTCTGGCGTTTCAAATGTTTGTAGCTAAGAAAAGATACTTAAATAATACCATCTGCTCCCAGCAATTGCATCCTCAGCGTAGCCAGCACTAAATGTTGAACTGTCTAAGTTATAGGTCGTTCAGCAGCAACCATCTAATGCATACATGTCAAACTCTGGCCCGTGGGCCAAATCTGGCCCTCAGAGCCATCAGATTTGTCCCTCAGGTGGTTTCCCCACTTTACATTATGTTTAGCCCAATTAGGACTAGTGTTGGGCGAACATCTAGATGTTCGGGTTCGGGCCGAACAGGCCGAACATGGCCGCGATGTTCGGGTGTTCGACCCGAACTCCGAACATAATGGAAGTCAATGGGGACCCGAACTTTTGTGGTTTGTAAAGCCTCCTTACATGCTACATACCCCAAATTTACAGGGTATGTGCACCTTGGGAGTGGGTACAAGAGGAAAAAAAATTTAGCAAAAAGAGCTTATAGTTTTTGAGAAAATCGATTTTAAAGTTTCAAAGGGAAAACTGTCTTTTAAATGCGGGAAATGTCTGTTTTCTTTGCACAGGTAACATGCTTTTTGTCGGCATGCAGTCATAAATGTAATACATATAAGAGGTTCCAGGAAAAGGGACCGGTAATGCTAATCCTGCAGCAGCACACGTGATGGAACAGGAGGAGGGTGGCGCAGGAGGAGAAGGCCACGCTTTGAGACACAACAACCCAGGCCTTGCATGAGGACAAGAAGCGTGCGGATAGCATGCTTTGTACCACCATGCAGTCATAAATGTAATAAAGATAAGTGGTTCAATAAACAGGGACCACGCGGCAACGCTAACCCAGCAGCAGCACACGTGATGGAACAGGAGGAGGCGCAGGAGGAGAAGGCCACGCTTTGTGAGACACAACAACCCAGGCCTTGCATGAGGACAAAAAGCGTGCGGATAGCATGCTTTGTACCGCCATGTAGTCATAAATGTAATAAAGATAAGAGGTTCAATAAACAGGGACCACGCGGCAACGCTAACCCAGCAGCAGCAGCAGCAGCAGCACACGTGATGGAACAGGAGGAGGCGCAGGAGGAGAAGGCCACGCTTTGTGAGACACAACAACCCAGGCCTTGCATGAGGACAAAAAGCGTGCGGATAGCATGCTTTGTACCGCCATGTAGTCATAAATGTAATAAAGATAAGAGGTTCAATAAACAGGGACCACGCGGCAACGCTAACCCAGCAGCAGCAGCAGCAGCAGCACACGTGATGGAACAGGAGGAGGCGCAGGAGGAGAAGGCCACGCTTTGTGAGACACAACAACCCAGGCCTTGCATGAGGACAAAAAGCGTGCGGATAGCATGCTTTGTACCGCCATGTAGTCATAAATGTAATAAAGATAAGAGGTTCCATAAACAGGGACCGGCAACGGTAACCCAGCAGCAGCAGCAGCAGCAGCAGCACACGTGATGGAACAGGAGGAGGCGCAGGAGGAGAAGGCCACGCTTTGTGAGACACAACAACCCAGGCCTTGCATGAGGACAAAAAGCGTGCGGATATAGCAGCAATGCTTTTTGCCGCCATGCAGTCATAAATGTAATACAGATGAGAGGTTCAATAAACAGGGACCGGAAACGCTAAACCATCCCAGATGTTCATCGGTCATGTTACTTGGTTGGGGTCCAGGAGTGTTGCGTAGTCGTTTCCAATCCAGGATTGATTCATTTTAATTTGAGTCAGACGGTCTGCATTTTCTGTGGAGAGGCGGATACGCCGATCTGTGATGATGCCTCCGGCAGCACTGAAACAGCGTTCCGACATAACGCTGGCTGCCGGGCAAGCCAGCACCTCTATTGCGTACATTGCCAGTTCGTGCCAGGTGTCTAGCTTCATGCCCGGTTTCAGGTCCAGCGGTGCCAGCCACAAATCCGTCTGTTCCTTTATTCCCCTCCAAATTTCCTCCCCTGTGTGCTGCTTATCCCCAAGGCAGATCAGCTTCAGCAACGCTTGCTGACGCATGCCAACAGCTGTGCTGCACTGCTTCCACGATCCTACTGCTGCTGGTGCTGGGTTAGCATTTCCGGATGAGGTACAGCTTTGAGATGCGTTGGAGGAGAAGGAGTCAGAGAGGTAGGTGCTGCTGTTGTTATCCAGCTGTTTGCGGCGTGGGCAACACCCGCGCCGTAGCAGGTGAGGAATCGCTGCCAGGCTCCACAAGGTTCACCCAGTGCGCGGTAAGGGAGATGTATCGACCCTGGCCGAACGCACTCGTCCAGGTGTCAGTGGTGAGGTGAACCTTGCAGGCAACGGCATTCTTCAAGCTTCGGGTTATTTAGCTGACCACGTGCTCATGCAACTCAGGCACTGCAGAGCGCGCAAAGTGGTAGCGGCTGGGAACCACGTAACGTGGGATGGCCACTGACATCATGCCCTTGAAGCTGTTTGTCTCCACCACTCGATATGGCAGCATTTCGCAGGCCAGAAGCTTGGCTATGCTGGCTGGCTGTTACTGCCACGGCCCGGGGGTCATTTGCTGGCAATTTCCTCTTGTGCTCAAACATCTCAGAGACAGACAACTCAACCGTAGCGCTGCACACCGAAGGGCTGTTGGTTGTTGTGTTTGATGAACACTGGGAGACCTCAAGAGCACTAGTCCGGAAAGTGACAGTGTCAGCATCGTCTGATGTTTGTGAATGTTGTGAACCACGCAATGGCTGGGCTACTGCTGCTGCTGAGGCGGGTCTGGTGGTGAGTCTGGTGAACCCAAGGGAGGCAGTGTTGCTGGTGGTACCCTGTCCTGCCGCGTTTGCCCACAGAGTGGGATGTTTGGATAGAATGTGGCGGCTCATGCTGGTGGTGGAGAGGTTGTTAATACTTTTCCCCCTGCTCAGGCGGGTCTTGCACACCTTGCAAATCGCCATGGTAACATCCTCAGTGCAGTCTTCAAAGAAAGCCCAGACTTTAACTGGCTGAGGACTCGGACCTCGTGCGTGATGTGCTGGTGCTGCTTAACCCACTGCTGGACGCTTGAGAGGTCATCCAAGTAATTATCTGGTCCTGTTCTTTTGGATCTGTGAGGGTTGTTGTCCTGGACAACATGGGCAGTATTGAGTGGGTTTTCTTGGGTGCTCCCCTGTGGCCTGTACGTGAACCGTCAGGGGAAACACCTCTTCCCTTGCCCCTCCCTCTTTCACCGGATTTCTTCCTCATTTCACTTATCCTTAAAGTACACGCTGACTGGCAGCAGTACAGTGGCAGTACAGAAATGCTATACAGTGGTGGGTGAGCGGTGTACCACTATTGTCAGCAGTGACACAGAGCACAATGCTATACAGTGGCGGGTGAGCGGTGTACTACTGTTCCCAGCAGACACAGAGTGGAAGTAAACACAATGCTATATAGTGTGGCTGAGCCGTGTACACAGAGTGGCATTAAACACAATGCTATATAGTCTGCTATATAGTCACCCCGAACAGGGTGATGTTCTGCAGAACCCGAACAGTGGCAAACACTGTTCGCCCAACACTACTGGGAGGGAACGCAGATTTTAGTACCTAAACACACGATACAACATGTTTTCCGGGGTCGGACTCTGAGGCACATACAGATGGTCCCGATCATCATCCTCATCATACAACTCTTCTCCTGAGTCTGACCCACCCACCACCTCTGCCACCCCAACATCCCCAGACACAGACCCCTCATCGTCCTCAACATTAACTTGGGATGCTGGCCTGAGCCAGACCTCCTCCTCCACATCAGGCCCCATCATCTCCTCAATGGCAGCCCTCATTAATCGCTCTGGCGACGGACTGATGGACACAACGTTCTCCTCCGGGGAGGGCTGCTGCTGACCACTGGCTGCTGGGGTGGATGTTATAGCTTGCGTGGGGCGTTGGCTGTTGCTGTTGTTGGGAGTGCTGCTCACAGCGGAGGTCTCTGGGGAACTCATGTTGAGCTCATATAGTGGTTGACGGTGAGTGGAGTATTACTGATCCCAGCAATATACACACTGACTGGCAGAGTACGCAATGCTATATAGTGTGGCTGAGCGGTGTACACAGAGTGGCAGTAAACACAATGCTATATAGTCTGGCTGAGCGAGCGGTGTACTACTGTTCCCAGCAGAATCAGAGTGGCAGTAAACAATGGTATATAGTCTGGCTGAGCGGTGTACACAGAGTGTCAGTAAACAATGGTATATAGTCTGGCTGAGCGGTGTACACAGAGTGTCAGTAAACAATGGTATATAGTCTGGCTGAGCGGTGTACACAGAGTGTCAGTAAACAATGGTATATAGTCTGGTTGAGCGGTGTACACAGAGTGGCAGTAAACACAATGCTATATACTCTGGCTGAGCGAGCGGTGTACTACTGTTTTTTATAGTTATTTTGGCTGAAAAAAGACATACGTCCATCGAGTTCAACCAGTACAAAGTACAACTCCAGCCCGTCCCCCACATACCCCTGTTGATCCAGAGGAAGGCGAAAAAAACCCCACCAGGCATGGTCCAATTAGCCCCAAATGGGAAAAATTCCTTCCCGACTCCAGATGGCAATCAGATAAAATCCCTGGATCAACATCATTAGGCATAACCTAGTAATTGTAGCCATGGATGTCTTTCAACGCAAGGAAAGCATCTAAGCCCCCTTTAAATGCAGGTATAGAGTTTGCCATAACGACTTCCTGTGGCAATGCATTCCACATCTTAACCACTCTTACTGTAAAGAACCCTTTCCTAAATAAATGGCTAAAACGTTTTTCCTCCATGCGCAGCTCATGTCCTCTAGTCCTTTGAGAAGGCCTAGGGACAAAAAGCTCATCCGCCAAGCTATTATATTGCCCTCTAATGTATTTATACATGTTAATTAGATCTCCTCTAAGGCGTCTTTTCTCTAGACTAAATAAACCCAGTTTATCTAACCTTTCTTGGTAAGCGAGACCTTCCATCCCACGTATCAATTTTGTAGCTCGTCTCTGCACCTGCTCTAAAACTGCAATATCTTTTTTGTAATGTGGTGCCCAGAACTGAATTCCATATTCCAGATGTGGCCTTACTAGAGAGTTAAACAGGGGCAATATTATGCTAGCATCTCGAGTTTTTATTTCCCTTTTAATGCATCCCAAAATTTTGTTCGCTTTAGCTGCAGCGGCTTGGCATTGAGTACGATTATTTAACTTGTTGTCGATGAGTACTCCTAAGTCCTTCTCCAAGTTTGATGTTCCCAACTGTATCCCATTTATTTTGTATGGTGCTAGACCATTGGTACGACCAAAATGCATGACTTTACATTTGTCAACATTGAATTTCATCTGCCATGTATGTGCCCATATAGCCATCCTATCCAGATCCTGTTGCAATATGACACTATCTTCCTGAGAGTTGATGATTCTGCACAATTTTGTATCATCTGCAAAAATAGCAACATTGCTCACTACTGCATCTACTAGGTCATTAATAAATAAATTGAAGAGCACTGGACCCAGTACAGACCCCTGTGGGACCCCACTGCTAACAGTCTCCCATTTTGAGTACGATCCATTGACCACAACTCTTTGTTTTCTGTCCATTAGCCAGTTCCCTATCCATGCACACAAACTCTTCCCCGGTCCTTGCATCCTCAACTTTTGCACCAGACTTCTGTGGGGAACAGTGTCGAAGGCCTTTGCAAAGTCCAAGTATATCACATCTACAGCATTCCCAATATCCATATTAGCATTTACTACCTCATAAAAGCTGAGCATGTTAGTCAAACAGGACCTGTCTTTAGTAAACCCATGTTGATGCTGAGAAATAAGATTATTTTCTACTATGAAGTCATGTATAGTATCTCTTAGTAACCCCTCAAATAGTTTGCATACAACTGATGTTAAGCTTACAGGTCTATAATTTCCTGGATCAGATTTTTTGCCCTTCTTAAATAATGGGAAAACGTGGGCTGTACGCCAATCCATTGGGACTCTGCTAGTTGCAAGAGAGTCACAAAAGATAAGATAAAGGGGCTTAGCTATAACTGAACTTAATTCTCTTAGGACCCGAGGATGCATGCCATCCGGGCCAGGTGCCTTGTCTATTTTTAATTTATTTAGTCTTGCCTTTACTTCTTCCTGCGTTAAGTATTTAATATTACAGTTAGAAGATTGAGACTCTTCTGCCTCTGTAATTTGCAACAGTGCTGTTTCCTTTGTGAAGACTGAAGCAAAGAAAGCATTTAATAACTCTGCCTTACCTTGGTCGTCCACCATCGAGTTCCCACCCTCATCCTTTAGGATTCCTATACAGTCAACCTTTCTTTTTTTAGAGTTGATGTACTTGTAAAACTTTTTTGGGTTAGATTTGATATCCCTAGCGATTTGATTTTCAGCTTCGATCTTTGCCAGCCTAATTTCTTTTTTACAATTTTTATTGCACTCCTTATAATTGCTTAGTGCAGCCTCAGTCCCCTCCTGTTTTAGGACCTTATAGGCATTCTTTTTCCTCTTCATTTTATCCCTAACCTTTCTATTCATCCATAGAGGCCTTTTTTTATTCCTAGACATTTTGTTTCCATATGGGATATACATACTACAATATTGATTGAGAATACGTTTAAAAGCTTGCCATTTCCCTTCAGTGTCGTCCCCTTGTAGTACATTATCCCAGTTCACCAAACTTAGTGCCTGCCTAATTTGATTGAACTTTGCTTTTCTAAAATTCATAGTTTTAGTGGTCCCGCTGCCCCGTGGCCTATCAGTCACCAGATCAAACGTTATCATGTTGTGATCACTATTTCCCAAATGTTCTTGAACCTGCACATTTGATACATTATCTGGTCTATTAGAAATGATCAGATCCAGTAACGCATTCCCCCTAGTTGGTTCCGTTACCATTTGAGTCAAGTAATTGTCCTGTAGTGCTGTCAGAAATCTGCTGCTTTTACCAGAATGGGTAGCCTCAATACCCCAGTCAATGTCTGGAAAGTTGAAGTCGCCCATAATTATGACCTCGTTTTTACTTGCAGCTTTTTCAATCTGCTGTAGTAATCGCAGTTCTGCAGCTTCATTAATAAGAGGTGGTCTGTAGCATACCCCAATAAGCAATTGGCAACTTTTATTTCCACCATGAATATTTACCCAAACGGACTCCACATCTTCGCAATCTTCCTCCATCTCATCGTTGAGGACAGCTGTAAAAGAATTCTTAACAAAGAGACAAACCCCTCCACCTTTTTTCCCTGTTCTATCCCTCCTAAACACATTGTATCCTTTTAAATTAACTATCCAGTCATGGCTTTCATCCATCCATGTCTCGGTTATTCCCACAATGTCATAGCCTTTGTCATTCAGAATGAACTCTAGTTCGTCTATTTTATTTGCAAGGCTCCGAGCATTGGTTACCATGCACTTTATATTTTTACCAACACATTTACCAATTTTGTTTACACGAAATAGGCTACTTGAAGTTTTACCAACCTCCTTAATCTTTACACTGTCTCCACCCCCCTCTCCACCCCCCATAATGTTAGGCTCCCACTGTCTTTTTACCTTATCTTGTCTACATATTGAGACTTTATCCTCCCGCCTCCCCCCAGATCCTAGTTTAAAATCTCCTCCAACCGTTTAGCCATCTTCTCCCCCAATGCAGCTGCACCCTCCCCATTAAGGTGCAGCCCATCCCTGCTGTAGAACCTGTAGCCGACTGCAAAGTCTGCCCAGTTCTCCAGGAACCCAAACCCTTCCTTCCTACACCAATTTCTCAGCCACTTATTTAACTCCCTAAGCTCCCTCTGTCTCTCAGATGTAGCGCGTGGCACTGGCAGTATTTCAGAGAACACCACCTTGGAGGTCCTTGCTTTAAGTTTATCTCCAAGTACCTGAAAATCATTTTTGAGGACCTTCCATCTCCCACTAACTTTGTCATTGGTGCCAATGTGTACCATGACAGCTGGGTCTTCCCCAGCCCCACCCAATAATCTGTCAATTCTTTCCGCTACATGCCGAACCCGAGCACCCGGGAGGCAACAGACTGTACGGCATTCACGGTTTCTTCGACAGATTACCCTATCTGTGCGCCGAATAATTGAATCCCCTACCACCAGTACCTGTCTAGCCTTAGCTGCACTCCTATTCCCTTTCTCGTTACAGCAGTCTGCCCCTTGGTTGCTAAGGAGCACATCCTGCTGCAGCATTGCTACTCCAGAATCATCCTCCCCAATATTACGCAAACAAGCATACTTATTAGTGAGGGACAACTCGGGACTAGCCTCCCTGTCACTTTTTCCCCTACCCCTTCTAACTGTGACCCAACTAGCGGCTACCTCTGCTTCTTGCTCCGGCTTTACTCCACCCACCTCATCTTCACCGATTCCATCCAGTGTCTGGATCGTGAGATCCAAGCTCATTTCCATGTTGTGTATGCGTCTCAGTGTTGCGAGATGCTTATTTAGCTCTGCGACTTCCGCCTCTAACTGAGCAACACGCACACACCCAGGGCAACAGTAAACACCCTCAATCCGCTGATCAAGGCATGCATACATGTCACAGGATGTACACTGTACAGCATAGTCCAACATGATGACTATTGTGTGGGGAAATTTTATTTAAAGTAAACTGTGGCGGTAAAAGTTGAAACGGGAGAGGGAGTGAAGTTCGGGAGTGAGTGCAGCTGGGGTGGAAGAGGGGGAGGGGTGGAGGGGGAGTGAGTGAAGTTGGAGTGGAGGAGGGGGAGTGAGTAAGGTTGGGGTGGAGGAGGGGGAGTGGAGGAGGGGGAGTGAGTGAAGCTGGGGCGGAGTCCTCAAAACTTAAAGACTACACCACAACGTGTTAGCACATCCTAACCAATGCAAAGAACCGCAGTATTGTTTAAATTTTTTTTTTTTTTTTTTTACCTGCTTCCTCTCACCTCTCTGTTTGTGCCTGTGTTGTAACGCCTGTTTTTAACGCCTATGCCACTTGTGTCGAAGCCACTTAGTGAGCAAGCCACAGACTGAGCAAGCTCAGTACTGAGTCCTGAAGCTGACCAAATGCCTCCTGTTACAGCTAATCCCTCCCCCTAGCTAATTACCTGCCTGTTGCAAGCACACTAGAGGAAAAAAAAATGTACTTTTAAAAACTTTTAAAACTAACACTTGCGGCTAGATATCTGATGAACTGCAATGCACAAGCCCACCAGATATCAAAGCAGCAAAACACAAATTTACAAACAACAGCAATATAATATAATCAGAGCTCACAATTCCCAGCAGTGAAGTGAAACAGCCCACCACCAAGATTAAGGCTTTGGCCTACACTTCCTGTTTAATATATCACCTGTGTTACAGCTAATCCCTCCCCCTAGCTAATTACCTGCCTGTTGCAAGCACACTAGAGGAAAAAAAATGTACTTTTAAAACTAACACTTGCGGCTAGATATCTGATGAACTGCAATGCACAAGCCCACCAGATATCAAAGCAGCAAAACACAAATTTACAAACAACAGCAATATAATATAATCAGAGCTCACAATTCCCAGCAGTGAAGTGAAACAGCCCACCACCAAGATTAAGCAGATGTTCCCAGCAGACACAGAACAGTAAACAGAATGCTATATAGTGTGGCTGAGCGAGCGGTGTACCACTATTCCCAGCAGACACAGAACAGTAAACAGAATGCTATATAGTGTGGCTGAGCGAGCGGTGTACCACTATTCCCAGCAGACACAGAACAGTAAACAGAATGCTATATAGTGTGGCTGAGCGAGCGGTGTACCACTATTCCCAGCAGACACAGAACAGTGAACAGAATGCTATATAGTGTGGCTGAGCGAGCGGTGTACCACTATTCCCAGCAGACACAGAACAGTGAACAGAATGCTATATAGTGTGGCTGAGCGAGCGGTGTACCACTATTCCCAGCAGACACAGAACAGTGAACAGAATGCTATATAGTGTGGATGAGCGAGCGGTGTACCACTATTCCCAGCAGACACAGAACAGTAAACAGAATGCTATATAGTGTGGCTGAGCGAGCGGTGTACCACTATTCCCAGCAGACACAGAACAGTGAACAGAATGCTATATAGTGTGGCTGAGCGAGCGGTGTACCACTATTCCCAGCAGACACAGAGTGGCAGTAAACAGAATGCTATATAGTGTGGCTGAGCGAGGTACACAGAGTGGCAGTAAACAGAATGCTATATAGTGTGGCTGAGCAAGCGGTGTACTACTATTCCCAGCAGACACAGAGTGGCAGTAAACAGAATGCTATATAGTGTGGCTGAGCGAGGTACACAGAGTGGCAGTAAACAGAATGCTATATAGTGTGGCTGAGCAAGCGGTGTACTACTGTTCCCAGCAGTGACACAATGACAGGGGGGACCCTGGCTAGCGTGGCTGGAGCGCGAACTACCCTGCCTGCCTACCCAAAGCTAAACCCACAGACAAATGGCGGAGATATGACGTGGTTCGGGTATTTATTTACCCGAACCACGTGACAGTTCGGCCAATCAGAGCGCGTTCGGGTCCGAACCACGTGACCCGTTCGGCCAATCACAGCGCTAGCCGAACGTTCGGGGAACGTTCGGCCATGCGCTCTTAGTTCGGCCATATGGCCGAACGGTTTGGCCGAGCACCGTCAGGTGTTCGGCCGAACTCGAACATCACCCGAACAGGGTGATGTTCTGCAGAACCCGAACAGTGGCGAACACTGTTCGCCCAACACTAATTAGGACCACCAGAGAATCTATGTTGGAGTGTAAGCCCTAGATCCCCAGGGAAGCCAAATAGGGAGGGGGAAAGCACAAAATACCATGGAACTGTACAGGAGAGAGAGGGAACCACCAGACAGCAGGAAACTGTATAGGGGAAGGAGAGGGCCACCAGACACCAGGGAACTGTATGGGGAGGGAGGACCACTAAATATCAGGGAATTATATAGGGGGATAAAGGGAGAACCACTAAACACCAGGGAACTGTATAGATGAAAGAGGAGGGCCACTAGACACCAGGGAACCATATAGGGGAAGGAGGGGGGCACTAGATCAGGAAACTATAGGGAATGGAGGGGGCTATTAGATACCGGGGAAGTTTATAAGGGAGAGAGGTGGCCATTAGACATTGACGTTGACCCGTGACTTGGTACCAGAGCTCAATTTCGGCCCACTTTGCATTTGAGTTTCACACCCCTGATCTAAGTCCAGGATAAAAGGTTGAAATTTGTGAACCCATGAGACTGGGTGATTTTGAAGTGGTTATTTTGGGTGCCAGACGTGAATAAACCATAGCCATTGTCAGTGCCCAGTGATTTTATTGGCACGAATGGGTATATTACCAAGGGTGCCAGTTGATAACTAGGGTGTTTGATTTGCCAGTGCTGGCGCACAGACGAGTTCATCCCTGGTGCTTAAATTTGCTGTCATGAGTAAAGATGACAAGTAGTGAATATTGGTTATAGTTAAAGAGACACTGAAGCGAAAAAAACAAGATGATATTATGATTTGTATGTGTAGTACAGCTAAGAAAAAAAACATTAAGATCAGATACATCAGTCTAATTGTTTCCAGTACAGGAAGAGTTGAGAAACTCCAGTTGTTATCTCTATGCAAAAAAGCTATTAAGCTCTCTGACTAACTTAAGGTGGCCATACACTGGTCGATTTGCCATCAGATTCGACCAACAGATAGATCCCTCTCTGATCGAATCTGATCAGAGAGGGATCGTATGGCTACCTTTACAGCAAACAGATTGTGAACCGATTTCAGCCTAAAACCGTTCACAATCTGTTGTGGTGGTGGTGCTGCTGCTGCTGCCCCCGCCCACCCGCATACATTACCTGCTCCACCAGCGCGACTCCAGTCCCCCGGTCACCGCTGCTCTGTCTGCGCTCTGGTCTCCAGGTCCGGCATGCCTCACTTCTTCTAGCCCGGCCGGAAGTTTAAACAGCAGAGGGAGTCGCGCCGGCGGAGCAGGTAATGTATGCGGGCTCTATTGCGTTGGTCGTCGGGCACTCGAACGCCGCTAGCGACGCGCTCCCTACCCGCGGGCGATCGACGGTAATTTTCCGCATGGAGCGATCGACGGGATCGGACGAAATGGATCGAAATTCGGCGTGTAGCGCGAACGATTGGCAGCAGATTCGATCCCAGTGATCGAATCTGCTGTCGAAACGGCGGCAAATCGGGCCAGTGTATGGCCAGCTTTAGTCGTGGAGAGGGCTGTTATCTGACTTTTATTATCTCAACTGTAATTGAACTGTTTACTTTTCCTCTGCTAGAGGAGAGTTCATTACTTCACAGACTGCTCTGAAAGACTCATTTTGAATGCTGAGTGTTGTGTAATCTGCACATATTATAGAGTGATGCAATGTTAGAAAAAACACTATATACCTGAAAATAAAAATATGAGAATATTTTCTTTGCTGCTAATCTTCTAGTAATTATTCATAGTACACAACCAATTCATTATAGCATATATTTTTTTTCGCTTCAGTGTCTCTTTAAGGCTGATTCACACTGCAAGAGTTTTTTTTAAATGCTGGTAATTTAAAAACCTCTTGCTAATGCAATGTTATGGGGGATTTTTATAAAATCTTATCACTCTAGTGAGAACACACACATTAGCGCAAGCTTTTAAAATCACAAAGCGCTTAGAAAAGCTCCTTTAGTGTGAACAATCCCTTAGCAGGTTAGAGTACTCTTGGAGGGTTGGGGTGAATGGTTAGGTTTAAATGTTAGAGAGAGGTATAAGGAAGGAGATAATGTTACTGGAAGGTTCGGGTTAGGCACCACAAAGGGAATAATGTTTGGAAAGAGGGAGGAGGAGGTGGCGATTTTACTGTTTAGAATCATGAGAGACATTTACCAAAAAAAAGGAGTCAGGGCCTCCGTCAGGGGGGGACAGCTATTACTGCAGTAAGGGGCCTGGGGCACCAAGGGTTCCACGGGGGCCCCCCCCCCAACATGGTGGCATTACCTCAAGTCCCGGGCAGAGCACCAGGGGGTGGGGACGCAGCGGCGGTGGAGAGTGGGCATAGCACAGCAACTCACCTTCTGAGATCCCTACAGCCTCTTTCTACTTCCTCTCTCGTCCCTCGCATTGGTAACAGCGTCCCCTGTGATGACGTAACTGCTTATCATACTAACGCAAGGGTCGCCTGGGAGAGGAAGTAGAAAGAGACTGCTGGGGATCCAAAAAGGTGAGTTACCGTGCTATGCCCATTCTCCACCACCACAACTCTACTGGCTACCTTTACTGGAATCATCTACTTAGCTATCCTATACTGGGGGCAATTATACTGGCTACCTATACTGGAGGCACCTACCTAGCTAACCTAAGCTTTACTGGGGGCAACTATACTGGCTACCTATATTGGAGACACCTACCTTCCTAACCTGTACTGGTGGCAATTATACTGGCTACCTATACTGAAGTCACCTACCTAGCTAGCCTATACTGGGGGAAACTATGCTGGTTACCTATAAATGTCCAAGGAAGTCCCGCTACACCAAGAGGTAGGGTGAAGTAGAAAAAATACTTTATTGTAAATCCATTTTAATCCATCACCAGTGTACAAGTAAAAAGCTCGGGCGTATCGGAGCGATGTATGGCTCCTTAATCATAGCTTGCCAAGACAGGTGTTCATACAGATTATATAGGATACAAGACCACACCCTTAAAGGTGTGAGTCTTAGCCTTAAAGGTACAAGCATCAAAAAGCTAAAAGTGGAGTATACCACTATAAAATATAAATATAAAACAAAATCTGCATAAAAACACAATATACTGCATCAGATTATAGCGACCTGTCATATATAAATGTAATGGTAACATGTAGTATCTAGACAAAATGCATGACTATTAGATAGGGAAGGGAGGCAAGGATGCAAAAAAAAAAAAAAAAAAATGGGAAGCAGGGGATGCAAAAAAAAAAAAAAAAAAAAAAATTTTTTGGGAAGGTTGCAAACAGAGAAAGCAGGCCCAATTTATATACACATATATATGCAACACATCAATGTATTCATTTATCATAAAATGTATGAAGGTCTAATCGGGAGTTTAATCCCAAGGGGGAGCGGGTCCCCAATTTCCAGATCCAAAAGGCCTCCCGCTTCAATAACTTGCTATATAGGTCTCCTCCCCTTAAAGGGAAGGTTCAGGGACTAACTAAAAAAAATAAAAATCCATTTCCACTTACCTGGGGCTTCCTCCAGCCCGTGGCAGGCAGGAGGTGCCCTCGGCGCCGCTCCGCAGGCTCCCGGTGGTCTCCGGTGGCCGACCCGACCTGGCCAGGCCGGCGGCCAGGTCGGGCTTCTTCTGCGCTCCATGGTGCGTTTCACGCCGGCGCGATGATGTCATCGGACGTCCTCTGGGCTGTACTGCGCAGGCTCAGAACTACTGAGCCTGCGCAGTACAGCCCGGAGGACGTCCGATGACGTCATCGCGCCGGCGTGAAACGCACCATGGAGCGCAGAAGAAGCCCGACATGGCCGCCGGCCTGGCCAGGTCGGGTCGGCCACCGGAGACCACCAGGAGCCTGCGGAGCGGCGCCGAGGGCACCTCCTGCCTGCCACGGGCTGGAGGAAGCCCCAGGTAAGTGGAAATGGATTTTTATTTTTTTTAGTTAGTCCCTGAACCTTCCCTTTAATGAGGGTGTTACTCTTTCTATACCTTGGAACCTAAACCCAGACATATTGCCTAAATGGACATAAAAAAAGTGCTTGGATACACTAGATGCGTGCGTAATAAAACTTTTGTTCTTGAGACATCTCCCGGCACCATTATAGTGCTCTGAGATTCTTTGACGAAGAGGACGCGTGGTGCATCCTACATATTGTATCTCACATTCCGTACAAGTGACTAAATATATAACATTGTAGGTCTGACAGTTAATATACTGTCTCATATCATAATTGTTGTGTCTGGAAAGTGAGATGATTTCTCGTGTCTGGTCATGAACCCTACAGTATCTACAGGTACTATAGCCACATTTATACGAACCTGTATGTGTGAGCCATGTAGGTTTAGGCCTATTTGTACTCTGAAATAAACTGGGAGACAAGGTAGTTCCCAAAGTAGGGGCACGCCTTGAAGAAAAGCCACAACCCTCCTTCAAAACAGTATGAAGTTTAGGATTCGAATGAAGAACAGGCAAATATTTTTTAATGATATTGACAATTTGGTTATATTCCAGACTATACGAGGTAACAAAACTAACCCCTTTATTATGTTGCCTGTTCCTGCAACCGGATCTGGGAGTAAGTAAATCTGACCTTGTTTTACGTAGGACCTGATCTCTTGCTCTCAGGATTTTGTCCTCATGATACCCGCGATCGCGAAGTCTCGATTGTACCAAATCCAGCTCTTGCTGCAACATAGCCGGATCAGAGCAGTTTCTTGCCGCTCTGATCATTTCCCCATATGGAATTGATTGCAGTGTATGTCTCGGATGACAACTAGTGGCCAATAGTAACGAATTGCCAGCACATTCTTTTCTAAATGTTTTAGTTAATACCCTCCGTGATGTAGCACAGCCACTCAAATGGAGATCCAAATAGTTAATTTGTGTGGCATTATGGGACATCGTGAAAGACAGATTTAAATCATTGTCATTACAATAAGTAAGGAACCCGGGCAAATCACTTTCAGGGCCCCTCCACACCAGCAGCAGATCATCTATATATCTAGCATACCAAAACAAAGAATCAGAAAAGGGGTTATACTCCCCAAAGATGCAGAGCTCCTCCCACCATCCCATATACAAATTGGCTAGGGATGGGGAGAATTTGGCTCCCATAGAAGCTCCGCATCTCTGGAGATAGTACACCCCATCAAACATAAAATAATTTCGACTAAGTAGATGATCTACCGCTAGGAGGAGAAAATCACAGACGGTGGATGTAAATGACCCATATTTTCTAATATGAAAATCTAGGGCTTTCAGAGCCAACTTATGGGGGATGGAAGAATACAAGGAAGCCACATCCATTGTAACCCAGACAAAGGATGGCTCCCATTGCAAGGGTTCCAAGCTTAATAAAAGGTGCGTCGTATCCCGCAAAAAGCCCGGTAGACGACGCACCAGAGGTTGGAGGCACCCGTCCACCCACTGTCCAAGACGCTCCCCCAAGGAACCAATGCCGGCCACTATGGGACGGCCCCTAGGGGGTACATCAGATTTATGGACCTTGGGTAGATGATGGAAAATGGGCGTGACGGGCGCCTCCACCAAAAGATAGTCCCTTTCTTTCTCACTGAAGATTCCCAATGAAACCCCCAGATTAAGGAGCTGTTGAAGCTCAGTCTTAAAGCGACCAGTCGGATCACTAGGCAGAGCCTCATAGGTGGTAGTGTCCTCTAGTTGGCGTAGTGCCTCTTCTCTATAGGCAGCCGCATCCAGGACCACCACAATAATGTCCCTGTCACTCACTCACTCACTCACTTCCTAAAGGGGCTCACTGTCACTCACTCACTCCCTAATGGGGCTCCCTGTCACTCACTCACTTCCTAAAGGGGCTCCCTGGCACTCACTCATTTCCTAAAGGGGCTCCCTGTCACTCACTCACTCCCTAATGGGGCTCCCTGTCACTCACTCACTTCCTAATGGGGCTCCCTGGCACTCACTCACTTCCTAATGGGGCTCCCTGGCACTCACTCACTTCCTAAAGGGGCTCCCTGGCACTCACTCACTACCTAAAGGGGCTCCCTGTCACTCACTCACTGCCTAAAGGGGCTCCCTGTCACTCACTCACTTCCTAAAGGGGCTCCCTGGCACTCACTCACTTCCTAAAGGGGCTCCCTGGCACTCACTCACTTCCTAAAGGGGCTCCCTGGCACTCACTCATTTCCTAAAGGGGCTCCCTGTCACTCACTCACTCCCTAATGGGGCTCCCTGTCACTCACTCACTTCCTAATGGGGCTCCCTGGCACTCACTCACTTCCTAAAGGGGCTCCCTGGCACTCACTCACTTCCTAAAGGGGCTCCCTGGCACTCACTCACTACCTAAAGGGGCTCCCTGTCACTCACTCACTGCCTAAAGGGGCTCCCTGTCACTCACTCACTTCCTAAAGGGGCTCCCTGGCACTCACTCACTTCCTAAAGGGGCTCCCTGGCACTCACTCACTACCTAAAGGGGCTCCCTGTCACTCACTCACTGCCTAAAGGGGCTCCCTGGCACTCACTCACTTCCTAAAGGGGCTCCCTGGCACTCACTCACTTCCTAAAGGGGCTCCCTGGCACTCACTCACTACCTAAAGGGGCTCCCTGTCACTCACTCACTGCCTAAAGGGGCTCCCTGTCACTCACTCACTTCCTAAAGGGGCTCCCTGGCACTCACTCACTTCCTAAAGGGGCTCCCTGGCACTCACTCACTACCTAAAGGGGCTCCCTGTCACTCACTCACTGCCTAAAGGGGCTCCCTGACACTCACTCACTGCCTAAAAGGGGCTCCCTGGCACTCACTCACTGCCTAAAGGGCTCCCTGGCACTCACTCACTTCCTAAAGGGGCTCCCTGGCACTCACTCACTACCTAAAGGGGCTCCCTGTCACTCACTCACTGCCTAAAGGGGCTCCCTGGCACTCACTCACTTCCTAAAGGGGCTCCCTGGCACTCACTCACTACCTAAAGGGGCTCCCTGGCACTCACTCACTGCCTAAAGGGGCTCCCTGGCACTCACTCACTGCCTGAAGGGGCTCCCTGGCACTCACTCACTGCCTGAAGGGGCTCCCTGGCACTCACTCACTGCCTAAAGGGGCTCCCTGGCACTCACTTATCTATTTATGTGCCTCATGACTGCTGAATTTGTCTTGTTGGGAGCCTTATGATTTGTTGGGGCCTCAAGATTGCTGAATTTGTCTTGTTGGGGGCCTCATGATTTGTAGGGGGCCTCATGATTGCTGAATTTGTCTTATTGGGGGTCACATGATTGCTAACTGCGAGACTATGGGAAAAGCTGAATCCTTATCATATGAGACTATAGCAATAAACCTACTTTTTTTAGCTTTTTAAAACAGAAAATAAAACTGGGAGGTTCTAAAAAATTGAATACATTTTTCAGGAGTAGGATGGATGAAATTGTTTATCTTCACAGTTTATTTTCAACTTGGATTTTCCATAATGTTCATGTATGAGTTAAAACGTTTGTACAGTATTTAGTTTAAATTGCTGTTGCCACTTTGCGATAAATAAGTGACTTTTGGGTTGCAGTTTGGGCACTCGGCCTCCAAAAGGTTCGCCACCACTGTCATAATCTAATGTCCCACCATTGCTAGGTTCATGTAAATTTGTCTCCACCCGTTACCACACCTATATTCTGGTCCATGGCCCACCCATTTTTCGGTGCGGCGCGATAAGCACGCCGCACAACGTGATCCTCATATTTTTGGCACGCTAGCTGCAGTGTGCTGAATTCTGCTGCCTACAGTATGTACAGTATACACTGTTCTCTAGTGCCTGCACTGTGTGCTGATTTACCTTCAGTGTGTACAGTGTAAGGTGTTACTCTGTGCCTTTACTGATTGTAAACCAGCTATATTGTATGCTGATCCCTGCTACTTTCAGTGTGTACAGTATTAGCTGTAAAGCCTGGTACACACATACAATTTTGATTAGCCAATTTTAGCTCTGTTCATAAAATTCATTGTCTGTTGGCCCACTTACTGCACGGGGGTGGTAAAATTGGGGGTCAGTGATTGACCAATCAAAATTGTATGTGCGTATACATCTTTGATCTATGCCTATACTGATTGTAAATTATCTAAATAAAGGACAGGGGGCTCCATCCAATATTTCGATGGGCAGGCCCATTATCTGTAGTTTACACCGCTGCTAAGTTCATGTACATTTGGCCCCACCCATGGCCATGCCCACTCACCTCATGGCCACGCCCATTTACCTCCCCACCTGGTGCCCACAGGTGCCACCGATCTCCAAGGACCCTAGAAACACCCCTGGGGGCAACTATGCTGGCTACCTATACTGGAGGCATCTACCTGGCTTAACTATACTAGGGGCAACTATACTGGCTACCTATACTGGAGGCACCTACCTAGCTATCCTATACTGGGGCAATTATACTGGCTACCTATATTGGAGGCACCTACCTAGCTATCCTATACTGGGTGCAATTATACTGGCTACCAATACCGGAGGCACCTACCTAGCTAACCTATACTGGGGGCAACTATACTGGCGGCAACTATTTTGGGGGCACCTACGCCTGGCTACCTATACAGCTGGGGACCTATAGCTGGCTACATATACTGGGGGCACCAACTGGCTGTACATGGGAGCATAATGCAGAATACATGGGAGCATAATGCAGAATTACCTCAGTATTCATGATACTTTGTGTCAAAATTTAATGTATTCTTGTGAGTGCCAAAGGGGCTACTACAACCAAAGTTCCCTGTTACCAATTACCTATCCTTGCTAATGGAAAACGCACATGTGAGGTAAATGTTATAATAATTGTGACTGAAAAGAATGTGGCAATTACATGTATAGTAATGTGTATATACTCATACACATGGCTAATTTGATAGATCTGTTCCTGCCTTAGATGTTTGCAAGGGCAGAGGTATGCATATGCTGCGATTTTGGTCTATATATACACAATGTGTTTGTGCAAACATTTGCATGTATTTGTATGTATTTATGCAATCACTGGTTGGTAAATCCCTGTGTTGCCCATAGCTGAAATCAGCTTTCTGAAGCAGAAAAACGACAGAAAATGCTTCTAAGAAAAATCCATAGGAGTATAAGCAGAGTAAACAGCAGTGAGTACCGCGCTAGAGAGACAACTAATCGTTTATTTTGCTATGGTCTCATCCGTTAAAAGTTGGATGAAAGCCAAAAAGCCAGAAAACAAAAATTATTTTAATTCTGGATAGTGTAAAAAGGTGCTGGAGCCTTTTTGGGGTTTTCATTGCTGCCCATGTCTTCATTGTGGAGATTTTCCCTTCCTTCCTGTCCTTAAAACTTCCTATTTTTATTCCAGTTTTTTTAAGAAACCTGCTATAAATTAATTCAAACTGTCCAAATAATTTTTGTACTTTAATTACATCAACAAACAATGATCTTTTCATCTCATTTTGCAACCAGCTGTAATTTTTCGTGAATACAGTGAGCCTCTATTTATCTCTGCATGTTGTGACACACTCATCTAGCATTTACTGCTAACTTTCTTGTGTTCCTCCACCCTCTGACTATCAGAGCCCATGGACTATATGCAGTGTAGATTGCATGAGAATGTAAATTGACAATTAACTCATATCCATAAGGGTAGGTGCAGGTGGCAGAGCTAAAGAGTGTCGATATCTGAGGGCCCAATGAACGTTTTGCTATGGGGCCCCATAATCTCTAGCTACACCACTGCCCATAGCTCCCAACTGTCCCTCTTTCAGAGGGACAGTCCCTCTTTGGGAGCCCTGTCCCTCTTTCCTCCTCATTTGTCCCTCTTTCAGGACTTTGTCCCTTTTTCTATGTAAATATATATATATATTTCTGTACTAAAAATGTGTTTGACACAGAGGACAGGAAGGAGTGTGAGGCTGATCTTTCATTCTCTTCACTGCAGGATCTAAAGCCTTCAACAGTGTGTCCATAGAAAAACAGGACTTAAAGAGGAGAAGGCGGGACCTGGGATGAGGGGGTGGGGCCCGGGATAGTCCCACCCAAATCGGGACTGTTGTGCCCTATGATATTACACACAGGAATTTATTTGTGAAACATGGTAGGTTTTGGTTATTTTCTCTATCTAAATGTATTTCTACTAGTGTATTATATTATTTTTGTTTCACAATGCGGCCAATAAATTGTAAGCTACGGAGAGAATATGCCCCCTTATAGGTACCATCATCAACGGCTTACCAGACTATGGTCCTAGCTTGTGCAGGTAGCACCCATTTTGTGCTTTATGTTGTGATCTTGAGGTCTGTCATATATGTGCATTACCTTCTTTGTTTCCTTTGTTATGCCGTGTGCTATTTCCAGACACAGCCAGTGTTAGGCAGGAGATGAACGCTGCTCACTCATGCATTGTAATAGCGTGAACAGACATGACTGCATCAGCAGAGTGTGGAATAATAAGAGGAGTGCTTGCTGTACAAGGGAGAACATAACTGGTGAGTGAAATGGTGGGAAATAGTGATAATCAGGCGGCATACATCACTTACCCATCACACCAGAGAAATTAATCAGCCTCAATGAGACAGTGGACTCAATCAATACCTTATCTTGTTGAAGCAAAAGCTGCAAGGCTGGTGGTGATGGCTCTGATATTTAGAAATAATTTAGCCAGCACCACAATTTGGACAGTTCAGAGAATGACAATCAGATACAGGTAACCTCAGCCACCTGCAGCAGTCATTATGTAGGGCTGCAATAAAATTTTAAGTGGGATTACCAATTACAGAAGATCTTCATGAAGCAACATTTGCGTTGAAAATGGCAAAATCGCTTTCCTCTATTTTGGAAAAATGAAAAGTTCTGTGCGTAAATTGCTTCACGCTGTCGCTCAGGTATATTGTGATTTAAATGTGGCCACAGCTCACCCGCTCAGCATTTTATAGGTGAATAGGTCATTGAATATGAATGAGCAAAGATCTAAAAAACGACAAAATCTTAACTAAATCAACATTCAAATTTTTTGGGACAGTTTAAAGTAAAATAAAGCAAAATAAAAGTGTTCATACCATGCAAAATGTTGTAGTGGGAGGTTGTCCAGGCAGCATGTGTACATGTTCAGTGGTTCCAGAGATTAGAGGACACGTACGTAAAGACAGCTGAGTTGTCCATCAGTGCAAATGAGCTGGCTAAAAATGTTGCATGTGTGTAGGTTACGGCACTCATGCTCTGGCTTCTAAGTCTGTGGCTTCACATTCTATTCCATGTGCTTCCCCCAGTGTACAGCGGCTCCCCATTCTATTTCATGTGGATCCCCCAGTGTACAGCTGCTCCCCATTCTATTCCATGTGCACCCCCAGGGTACAGCATTTCCCCATCTATTCCATGTTCTTCCCCAGTGCACAGCAGCTCCACATTCTATTCCATGTGCACCTCCCAGGGTACAGCATCTCCACATCCCTGATGAGTCATTATTGATGATGAAACCGGTAAGGCGGAGCCTAGGAGACACGCTGAAGAAGGAACTAGTTCACATGCAGTCGAGACCGGAGCTTTCCCGATGGCAACGGTGACTATGTGATGTGCTTTTATCAAGATACATACAATGTACGCATGTATTTTTTAGGCAAGAAGCTGTATTAAAACGGTTTTACACATAAGTATTTTGTGAGGTGTATGGTGTTAGTGGAAGTAACGACGTTGAGAGATACGCAAGTTTACAAAACTATCTGGTGAGCAGGGAACCTAAATGGTGGGGGGGGGGGGGGGGGGGGTGTATCCCCAGGTGGAAGTGACTGCCAACACTATTGGTGTGCTTTTGAATGTGGGTTTTCTGGGTGCACATAGGTGAAACAGCAATATACCGACATCCTGCACTATGATATGTCTCTGATGTTTTTCCATTTAAAGGTGTATGCATGTTCTGAAGAACCAAGCATCCGTGGATATTTGTAGTCCTTCGACATTGAGCGCCAGTATTGTGGATTTTAATGATTTATAACCAGAGGATGTTGTGTTTACTGTGGCGCCCTACCGTACCATACAGTTTGTATTGAAATAACTATCTTTTAAAGTCTTTGTATTGGAATTATTAACCTTAAAGCATTTGTAGCCCGGCTTGAAAAACCTGTTTTTTACTTCCCCAAATGGTGTCCTCCTGTGTTCCCCATGTTTCCTCCTGTGTGCCCCATGTTTCCCCTCATGTGACCTCCTGTGTGCCCCATGTTCCCCCCCCCCCCCCCATGTGTCCTCCTGGTTGCCCCATGTCTCCCCATAAGTCCTGTGTGCCCCATGTCTACCCCTGTGTGTACTCCTGTGTGCTCAATGCCGCCTCCTGTGTGCATCATGTCTCCCACTGTGTCCTCCTGTGTGCCCCATATCTCTCCATGTGTGCTCCTGTGTGCCCCATGTCTACCCATGTGTGTGCTCCTGTGTGCTCATATCTCCCCCCTGTGTGCATCATGTCTCCCACTGTGTCCTCCTGTGTGCCCCATGTCTCTCCATGTGTGCTCCTGTGTCCTCATGTGTGCCCCATGTCTCCCCTGTGTGTTCTCCTGTGTGCCCCATGTCTACCCCTGTCTCCTCCTGTGCGCCCCATGTCTACTCCTGTTTGCCCCATGTCTCCTCCTGTGTGCACCATGTGACCTCCTGTGTGGCCCATGTCTCCCCCATGTGTCCTTCTGTGTGGCCCATGTCTCCCGCTTTGTCCTCTTGTGTGGCCCATGTCTCCCCCATATGTTGTCCTGTGTGGCCCATGTCTCCCCCATATGTCCTCCTGTGTGGCCCATGTCTCCCCATGTGCCCTCCTGTGTTCCCCATGTCTCCCCCGTGTCCTTCTGTGTGCCCCATGTTTCCCCCCTTGTCCTCCTGTGTGCCCCATGTCTCTTCCTATGTCCTCTTGTGTGGCTCATTTCTCCCCCTGTGTCCTCCTGTGTGCCCCATGTCTTCCCCTGTGACCTCCTGTGTAGCCCATGTCTCTTCCTATGTCCTCTTGTGTGGCTCATGTCTCCCCCTGTGTCCTCCTGTGTGGCCCATGTCTCCCCCATATGTCCTCCTGTGTGCCCCATGTCTCCCCCCGTGTCCTCCTGTGTGCCACATGTCTTCCCCGCCGTGACCTCCTGTGTAGCCTATGTCTCTTCCTATGTCCTCTTGTGTGGCTCAGGTCTTCCTCTGTGTCCTCCTGTGTGGCCCATGTCTCCCCCTGTGTCTCAGAATGTGCCCGCTCCCCCCCCCCCCCTGCATGTGCCTCTGCTTTCTCCCCCGCGTGTCTCCTAGTATCCCCCCCTCTCCCCCGTGCATCGGCAGCCAGCTTAATTCATCCATAGCGTACAGCAGCTCTCAATTCTATTCCATGTACTTCCTCCCTTCCTCCAGTGTACAGCAGCTCCTCATTCTATTCCATGTGTTCCTCTCAGTGTACAGCCACTCCCCATTCTATTCCATGTGTTTCCCCCAGTGTACAGCCACTCCCCATTCTATTCCATGTGTTTCCCCCAGTGTACAGCAGCTCCCCATTCTATTCCATGTGTTTCCCCCAGTGTACAGCAGCTCCCCATTCTATTCCATGGGCTTCCCCAGTGTACAGCAGCTCCCCATTCTATTCCATGGGCTTCCCCAGTGTACAGCAGCTCCCCATTCTATTCCATGGGTTTCCCCAGTGTACAGCAGCTCCCCATTCTATTCCATGTGCACCCCCAGTGTACAGCAGCTCCCCATTCTATTCCATGTGTTTCCCCCAGTGTACAGCAGCTCCCCATTCTATTCCATGTGCACCCCCCAGTGCACAGCAGCTCCCCATTCAGGACTGGCCAGGGGGAAGAGGGGGGGGGATATTTCCCCCCAGGCTGCCTCTCATTTAATGATTTAAGGCTGGTAAAGTGCCTGGTGCATTCATATTTTTGTATAAGTGTAACGAACGGTGAAGCAAAGAGAGGATCTGATTACCGGTGATCTGCAGTATCACTGGGAATACAGATGTATACCAGATTATAAGTGATCTGCAGTATCACCGATAATCCGATATACCAGCTAACCTCTGTTCACCTGAGTAGAGTGTAGTGTTTGGTGTAACAGTAACACTTAGAGGACTGGCCTCAGTGCAGTGAGGAGTACTGCATGGCTTCCTTCCGAAGGCCTGAACTCTCCAAGGCGGGAGGAGTCGGGCTGACAGTAGGAAGGTAAGTCTGAAAGTAACACTCAGGAGGTAGTGTCACTAACAGGACGGGGAACCGCCTCCAATAGTAAGGTCGGTTCTCGAGGTCGGACAAGCCAGGTTGTAACACACGGACAGATAAAGTACAGAATCAGAAGGCAGAGGCGGAGTCTAGGTACAGGCAGGGTTCGGCAACAGGGTATCAGAAATATCGAGGTACAAGATCAGGAGGCAGAAGCAGAGTCTAAGGACGAGCCGGGGTTCGGCAACAGAGTATCAGAATGGCATGGTACAAGATCAGAGTTCAGGAGGATAGTCAGGCAGGCAAAGAGTCATAACAGATAATCACAATCAAACTAGTACTTTAGCTATCAACAGAATCTAGCTAAGTGTAGGATTACAGCTCCAGCTGGTCCCGGCACACTTAAGGATCTGACTACAGGTCTGAGTGCTCCCACGTATGTGTTTGCAACGCCAGACAACCAGCAACTGAATAAGCAGCAGAATATATAGTTGCTGGACTCTGCTGCCCCGCCCGAACCATTCAGCCAATCATGAGTCCTGCAGGAATCAGCTGACCTTCCTGATCAGCTGACACTTCCTCTGCAGGTATAAAGGTCCTGAATTCAGGCCCGCGCGAGCATAGCTCTCCATCTGCCTAGGTGCACTAACAGACCCAGCCACCAAGCACATGCTGCTGCATGCAAACAGCCGCTTTGCTGTTAGGACATGCGGCGGCTTTTCCGCGTTCCACCACACAACCAGACGCGTGCAAACCGCCGCGTAGGACGCGGAGTCAGCCGCCTAGCTCTTGGCACATGCGGCGGCTTTTCCGCGTTTCCTCACAATAAGGCAATGTGAACCACTTGGCTGGCTGAGAGAAATAAATACCCAATTACAGAGCAATTAGAGGGCGGGCAAGCTGGTAAATATGCACAGCATGATGGAGAGCAGAGGCTTGCCTGCAGGGTCCCTGGGAATAATCTGTCTGGTCTCTCACCATTGTTAAAATGACTGCATGTGCACAGCTACATAATAAAGTATTGTCTAGGTTGAAAAGTTTTCAACAGTCCCTAGACTCTAGAAGGGCTGCTTACAGACAGTCCCTAGAGGCCAGAAGGGCTGCTTGCAGACAGTCCCTAGACTCCAGGAGGGCTGCTGGCAGATGGTCCCTAGACTCTAGAAGGGATGCTTGCAGGGTTGCTCAAATCCGAATTTAGGAGACATCCGGGGGGTGTCAATCTTACCTGTATGATGTCTTCTTCGGTCCGTCCCTGGCGCCTCCCACGATGCAGTCCAAGCGGCGGTCACGTAACTACAAACACTTCCTCCTTCCGGGTTGAAGGAGGAAGTGTTTGTAGTCACACGACCGGCGCATGGACTGAACCCAGTGTACAGCAGCTCCCCATTCTATGCCATGTGCTCCCCCAGTGTACAGCAGCTCCCCATTCTATTCCATGTGCTCCCCCAGTGTACAGCAGCTCCCCATTCTATCCCATGTGCTCCCCCAGTGTACAGCAGCTCCCCATTCTATTCCATGTGCTCCCCCAGTGTGTAGCAGTTCCCCATTCTATGCCATGTGCTCCCCCAGTGTACAGCAGCTCCCCATTCTATTCCATGTGCTCCCCCAGTGTGTAGCAGTTCCCCATTCTATGCCATGTGCTCCCCCAGTGTACAGCTGCTTCCCATTCAATGCCATGTGCTCCCCCAGTGTACAGCAGCTCCCCATTCTAGTCCATGTGCTCCCCCAGTGTATAGCAGCTCCCCATTCTATTCCATCCAGTTTCTAGGCTAAATTGCTCCCAGGGCGAGGGTGTAGAGGACAGAGAAGACATTATCAAAGTACCTGGGAATCTGCAGCAGTAAAGGATGAAGAAAGTTAGGGGGATAGGTAAAACTGTGCCTGTTTGATGGTGACACGATGCAAGAAAATAGATACACTGAATTGGGAAAGAAAGAGCTATCAGGGAATATTACTTTTAGGGCTAAATTGAAAGAAAAAAAATTAAGGTAATCAATAAAAGACAAACTGCAATGTACAGTTCCTGTCACATAAACCTTTCATGAGAAATGTCACCTGTAAAATTCTTGCCCTCGTCCTGCATGTTTAATGCTATGGAATAAACTATTTCTCTAAACTCCATGTGACCTTTCAGAGCCAATTACTAGTCTGTGACAAGTTTTCAAATGTCAGCAGAAGGAGGGTTATATGCATTACATAAGAATATGCATTAGATGCCATGGCTAATGGTGGGCGTTGAAATCAACATTCACGCTGTGTGCCTACCAGTGCAAAGCTGCCACCAGGCCTGAAATTCCCATAAAATGGGCTCAGGTTAACGGAAGGGGACATTTTGCACATCTGTATTCTGGAATCTCAGCTGGGCCAAGAGAAGCTCCATTACGTCATTCCCTGTGTTGCCATGAAACAGTGTTAGGAAACCAGTAAAGGCAGGCATGTGATTACCAGTATATACTGTAGATCTGTATGTTGGGTTCACTGTGCATTGGAGAATCCAATACCTTTATATGTCTTCTATGCAACAGCCCATTTACTGCTTTAGCTTAACCACTCAAGTACCAGCGGCCTCTGCCCTCTTAAGGACCAGAAACCACTGGTACCAGAAACAGCGGAATAGCGACGAATACCGACAAATCGCCACACATACCCGCCGCAATCGCCGTCACCGCCGCATGTTGGGAACCTGGACCACCCAGCCCATCAATGTAAGCCAATAGGAGCGGCTTACATTAATAGACAGGGTCAGGAGCCAATGAAATCGGCTCCTGACCTTCTCACAGGGCTCTGCCGTCCTAGAGATGGCAGAGCGAGTAAGCTGTGGCAGGGAGACAGCGGCAAGAACGTCGGGAGCGACAAAAACGCAGAGAACGTTCGGTGTCGGTGGATTGAAATCTATGCCCTGGCAGCCAGGTAGCCATCAAAACAGAGCATAGATTTCAATCACTAAGGTCCTTGGGCTCCCTGAACACTGCAAATCCGATTTGCAATTCCGATTTTTCCTGAATGTTATCAACAGAAAAACGCGGAAAAAATGCAGCATGCTTTAACGATTAAAAATCGGATTTGGAATCGCATGCAGTGTGCAGGGGGCAGTAGTTAAAAAAGAAAACCTGTGGAGGTTGGCATGACAACAAACCCTTGCCAAGGGTCCCTTGAATAGCAGTGTTTGGCTTAACTTCCTGGCTAGGAATACATGCCACGCCCCTCCTAGCTCCCTGGTGAAGTCATTGCCTGGCCTTTGCACAAGTGCCAAGGCCAAGTAGCTGACAGGTGTGGAGAGAGGTGTGACTTTGCTGTTATTTCAATAGCTGGACTCTCAGCCAACTATAGGAACTTGCCAGGGTGCTGCCTGAGACAGCAGTCAGTACAGCTGTGGTATTAAGCCTGCTTAGTATGATACATTTAGTATTGCCGCACGTTATTTGGGAGCGAGATGTTAATATCTTGATGCTCTCCATTACAATGCTAGCTTCCTATTCGACTCTAGGGGCTTGATTCACAAAGCGGTGCTAACCTACTTAGCACGTCTAAAGTCTTTAGACGCGCTAACCAGGGTGCTAAGTAGGTTAGCACCGGATTTCTCAATCAGATCGCGCGCTAACTTTGCGTGCGCAAAGTTTTATGCGCGCAAAGTTTTACGCGCGCTAAGTCCCATAGGCTTTAATGGGCACTTCGCGCTTTATGCGCGAAAAGCTTGTTTAGACGTGCTAAGCGGGTTTTCACAGGCGTGCTAACAGTTAGCACCGCTTTGTGAATCAAGCCCTAGACCTCTAACGCAAATCTTCCCCTTCTCCATGCCTAACACTAACCTCCCTCCTCTTCATACTTAACACTACCCCCCCATGCCTAACAGTAAACTCCCTCCTCTAAATGCCTAATACTAATCCCCCCCTCTCCGCTATCTTACCAAATAACACTAACCCTCAAGCCCTGTTCCTATTCCCTCACACTAACCTACCAGCCCCACTGCTATCTACAGTGTAGCCAAACGCATTTCCATTCTGTGTGCCACTACTATCTGAGTTCTTTTTACTGATGGCTAACATGGTACAGTACTCTACTGTTTTGACCACAGTGTAGGCAATTTCATTACCATTCCATGTGCCATCATCACTGTTATCTGTGTTTGACAACAGTGCAGCCAAACTCATTACTCTGTGTGCTGCCCCCACTACTATCTGAGTTCAGATACAGTGTAGCCAAACTTGCTACAGTTCTGTGAGCACACACAAAACTAACCTGTTGGTGCATCATAGCTACAGTTCTGCATTGTGGTCTTTGGAGGTGCTGAGTATCGACAACTGCCGCTTGTGATCAAATCACCTGCTTCCTGCTTAACATGCTATATTATTAACAGACTAGTAGACCCAATCCCGTTTAAAAACGGGCACCAAGGTCTTTTTTTAAGGACTTCTGAGGCCAAATAAAAAACAAAGTAAAATACCTACATCATATTTTAAGGCGTGGACGGCGTCCTCTGTGCCTTAAAATATGATGTAGGTATTTTACTCCGGGGGGTTGGCCCTAGAGCTGAGCAGCCGCACTCGCGGCTATGCGGACTGCGCAGCCGCGGCCAGCTCATGCGGCCATGTTTGTAGAGGCAGGAGAGTCTGACCCGGTCGGGTGCCAGACCGGGGGGCTATTGAGCGGCGGGGACCTGGCGGAACGGCACGGAGGGCGTGGACGGCATCCTCTGTGCCTTAAAATATGATGGAGGTATTTTACTTTTTTTTTTTAATTGGGCCTCGGAAGTCCTTTACCGCCGCCGCCCCCCCCCCCCCCCAGTCGCTGCGCATGCGCATGCATCCGACGCGCGCGCGCCTGCCGCACGCAACTGCCCGCCCACCCACCTTGCTCTCTGGTCCCTCCAGCAGCCCGTTACTGC
This sequence comes from Hyperolius riggenbachi, assembly GCF_040937935.1. Classification (NCBI taxonomy): domain Eukaryota; kingdom Metazoa; phylum Chordata; class Amphibia; order Anura; family Hyperoliidae; genus Hyperolius; species Hyperolius riggenbachi. The sequence goes on along the minus strand of NC_090646.1, from coordinate 511,702,707 downwards.
GCACATGTGCAGTAAAACAATACCAGGGACGCTGCAAAATTGTTGGACGCAGCAACACTTGGACTTTACTGTATAGAATGATGTGACCTACTACAGGGTCACTGTAATTTACTGTTCCTATAGTAATAAAAAGATGCTTTACTCTTTCTTATAGGTGTTCATGACAGTCTTGAATGTTAAACCATTTTAATAGCACTTACTTACTCACAAGCTCTGTAGTCTAGTCCCACCCAGGGCCGGGTTTGTACTTTTTACTGCCCAAGGCCCATTATCAACCCCCCCCACCCCCGAACCGACAGCATCCTATACTCCCCCCCCCCCCCCAAGACGGCAGTGATTAGATTGTAGGCTTCTCTGAGGACTGCTAGTGACATGACAGGCATTAGATTGTAAGCTCCTTGGTGAGTAGCACATTTGGTGAGTGATAGGCAGCTCAAAGATCACTGTAAGTGGCTGTTCGCTGCCCCTGCATCCCCTGAGTGCCACTTTCGGCTGTTGGTAGCCACTCACCCCATGTGCAAGCTCTGTGCAGGGGCGTAGCTTGGGGTGGGCGGGCTAGGACACGTGCCCCCGGAAGCTGGGTCCCTAGGGGCACCCTGCCGTGACCTGTGTTTTTTTTAATTATTATTTATTTATCCCCCCCCCCCCCCATCGGGAGTGCAGAGAAGAGGGAGAGTGGTGGGCACAGTGGGGAAAGGGGGAAGTCTCTACCCCCCCTTCCCTCACCTTAGGGCTCACCCTCTCTCTCGCTCCCCCTGCAGATATGAGCGGTGGATGGGCGGCAGAACACTTACTTCATTCACGCGTAGAAGACAGATCTGTGCTCCGCTGATCTGGTCTAGACTAGACCAGATCAGCGGAGCACAGATCTGTCTTCTCTGCGCGAATGGCGTAAGTGTTTTTGGCGCGGCGCGCATAGGTCCCTCCTTACAGAGCGCATTAATAGTCTTTGTCCCTGGGTGCTGAAAGCCCTAGCAACGCCTCTAGCTCTGTGTAGCAGGACGAATGTTCAGCAGGCTAACTGCTACTGCCACTCTGCTGCCCACAGCCTGCCCCTTGCTTTCCTGGTGCCCTAGGGCATGGCCTTTGTGACCTTGCCTGAAATCCAGCCATGGTCCCACCCCACATAAAATACAACAGAGGTGGAAGTTTGGTGGATAAATCAGTCCCACCCATTGAGAGCACACAAAATTATGAAGAGCATCATGCGTGCCAAGCCACTCTCCAAGAAGGCACTGCAGATGTTTAAATCGTTGCCATATTTGGCTTTTACTAGAAAACACTGTTGTAAGATACCGTATAAGGTGGTCGCTGGATCTTCCTCAGCAAATTAGTGAGTACTGGGCTTTTATTTAAAGTGGAATTAAACACAACTTCCTCTCTTCTCTAAAATATTAACTGCTGCATGATAACCTTTATGGAAAAAAAAGTCCTAAAAAAACCTGACGATTTACTTGGTTTGATTTCACATTTGAAGAAGGCATTGAAAGGGTTAAGCCTCAGTGTTTACCTTGTGGACAGCTATCCTGCAGTCTTATGCTTCTTACACACTTGAGATAAAAGTCTTTGGAAAAGGCAAGATCACAGACCAATCTTACCACCCTTCATGTAGTATGAGAGCCATACTCTACACAGTCTATTCTATGGAGGTGAACTCCCCATCAGATAAAATCTTTGCAAGATGCTGCACACAAAGATGCCCGTACACACTCAAAAGATCATTATCTGCAAAAGATCTGTTCCTGCAAAATATCCATTCCTGCAAAATGCATTCATAGTCTATGAGATCTGCAGATCATCATACACACTTGGTTTAACAGACAATCATCTGCAGATCATCTGCAGATCAGTTCCACCAGGATGGATTTTCAGATCTGCAGATGATTGCCAGATATGCAGATGAAGTCTGTTAAACCAAGTGTGTATGATGATCTGCAGATCTCATAGACTATGAATGCATTTTGCAGGAATGGATATTTTGCAGGAACAGATCTTTTGCAGATAATGATCTTTTGAGTGTGTACGGGCATCTTTGTGTGCAGTATCTTGCAAAGATTTTATCTGATGGGGAGTTCAGCTCCATAGAAAAGACTGTGTAGATATGGCTCTCATACTACATGAAGGGTGGTAAGATTGGTCTGTGATCTTTCATTTTCCAAAGACTATAGTCTGATGTGTGTATGCACCTTTCACAGCTTCTGCTAAGAACTAATTAGACAGGTTTATTTGCCTAATTAAAATACAAAACACAAAGAAGTGCATTTGTTCAGCAACTTTATGTGGAATAAAGATATTTCATTGTGTGCTGTGCAAGAGTTCAAGTCTGCTTGAAGGGAGAGGTTTTTTTTCATGTGAATAAGGAAAATGCTTCAATGTTTAGAATTCTTTTTTTTTTATTTTTTTTATTTTAAGAGATGCAGAAAGATCAGTGCAATAAAGTACTATGCTACCAATGCAACAAAAACCTGAAAGAATATATAGAGACTTTACAGCGCACTAGAATCTACTGCTTTTTCCAGTTCAAGTAAATAATGTTTACTGAGCTGCTTTGTCTAGGATTTTCTGTAAGTGTCTAACAAATTCAGTTTGGTATTATAAATGAACTCTCACACCGAGAAAATAAACCTGTGTCTAAATGCTTTTCTCTGCGAAATATGCTGTTTGAATAAATACGTATTTCTTTGTATGCGCTAAAGCAAGTGGGCAAGCTAGCATTCCAGTGAGTTGCCCGGTGATGTTGCAAGGCCCCTGCAGGTCAGTAAACACCTCTTCCTTCCTCGTCCAGATGATTACTGGCGGCATGTGGAGAGACGTACGGTGACAGGACTCCCTCGTGTTTCAGACCACTAATTTGGACAGCTTTTTGCTCATACATTTTTCATGGGCTCCTCACCATGTTATTTTCTCCCTCACTGAAGCATGGTGTGGCACATTTGTTTGCTGAACGGTTTGTCACAAAATTGCTGCTGAGTCTGATTTTCTAGGACTGTGCCCGATATCTGCCCGAGAGTGGATGTGACTTTCAAGATACACGGGAAGTTGCTGCGGCAGCAAAATCTGTGGTGTCAACATCCAAGTTTTCTTGTATGGCTCCTGGAAAGGAAAATGTATTTTCAAGGCCATGGAAATGTCAGTGAAGCAGAGCGCAAGTTACACAATACGCATCACGCCATATGTGCTGCTGGCCCATATTCACAATTAGTCTCTGCTGTTAACCTGTTTCTTCCTACTCACATCCTTCCTAGGAATCTTATGTCTCTTTCTGACACACACAGATGGAGTTCAGTTCCAGGTGAATGAAGGGAACAGGTTTTTAAGGCTGTGTTTACCTCATAGGCCTGGATGTGAGGCAGAGGGGCCTCAGGGTGCGTTAATACAGTCACTCAGCTATGGCTCCGCTGGAAAACCTGCTTTCTCTTCAAAGCACTTGTGGCAAAAGCTTTGCATTTATTTTACAGATGCCAACATTTGTTTGAATATACGAGTGGGCTGTCAATGGATAGGTCAGTGGCTAACAGCTTAAAAAAAAAAAAGAAAAACACTTATTTTAAATGTCAGCAGTTCTGTACAGGACTCTTCAATATCTGAAGTTTATAATTATTTGGAGTTTCAAGGTTAGTGCAGCAGTTTTAATAGAAATCTGAAAGAAAATGGTGTGGAAGCTGCTGTTTTTATTGTCTTTCTATGTGCCTGCCTGCCGTGCTGTCCTCTGCCTCCCAAGATAATGACATGAGTTTAATTACTGGCATAGAAACAATCGTCTTTTAAAGGATACCCGAAGTGACATGTGACATGATGAGATAGACATGTGTATGTACCTTGCCTAGCACACAAATAACTATGCTGTGTTCCTTTTTTTCTTTTTCTGCTTGAAAGAGTTAAATATCAGGTATGTAAGTGGCTGACTCAGCCCTGACTCAGACAGGAAGTGACTACACTGATAAGAAATTCCAACTATAAAACACTTTCCTAGCAGAAAATGGCTTATGAGTGCAAGAAAGAGATAAAAAGTGGAGTTTCTTATCAGTGAGGGTCACACTATAGCCACTTCCTGTCAGAGTCAGGACTGAGTCAGCCACTTACATACCTGATATTTAACTCTTTCGGGCAGAGAAAGAAAAAAAGGAACACAGCATAGTTATTTGTGTGCTAGGCACTGTACATACCCATGTCTATCTCATCATGTCACATGTCACTTCGGGTATCCTTTAAAGGTGGCCATACACCACAAAGCAGGTGGTTTCAGCCAAGCGCCGCAACTAGTCGCAACTCTCACAGTAATGCTATAGTGCATGGGGTGCGTAAGGGTAATTTGGGGTTCCAGCGATTGTCAGACCCCGAATTACATCTCCCTCCGAGTTGCTACAGCTCATGTTTAACACCGCCGGGGATTTAAAGGAAACATGTAATGTCCCCCCCCCCCCTCAAAATAGAGTTTCACTTACCTGAGGCTTCTGCCAGCCCCCTGCAGCCTCCCTGTGCCCGCACGGTCTCTGAACGATCATCCCGTCTCCTGCCGTGGCTCAGCTTAGTTTCCACCGAGAGGAAGGGGATGGCGAATGAGGACGTGCGCCTAGGGCCACACAGGCACAGTGGACGGCAACTTGCGGCAGTGAAACTGAGCCATGAGCCGGGTGACCGGAAGATCGTTCAGAGACGGTGCAGGCACAGGGAGGCTGCAGGGGGCTGGCAGAAGCCCCAGGTAAGTGAAACTCCTTTTGGGGGGGGGGGGGGTTGCGACATAATAGGTTTCCTTTAACCACTTGAGGACCACAGTGGTAAACCCCCCTAAAGACCGGGCTATTTTTTTTATAATTGGCCACTGCAGCTTTAAGGCCAAGCTGCAGGGCCGCACAATACAGCACACGAGTGATTACCCCTTCCCCCTTTTCCCCCCACCAACAGAGCTCACTGTTGGTGGGGTCCGATCGCCCCCCCCCCCCCCCCCCCAGATGTTTGTTTGGTTTTTTGTCAATATTTATGTAATTTTTTTAAATTATTTTTTTACCATTTCTTTCTTTTTTTTTTTCAATTAAACCCTCCCTCCCCCAGCCGGCCAATCATGGCGATCGGCTGTCATAGGCTTCAGCCTATGAGAGCCAATTGCTCTCTTGATCCCCCAGGGGGACAGCCGTGACACACGCCTGTCCCCAGTACAGCGCTGCTGCTGATCGCAGCCCCAGGACCATGGGCGTGGAGTGGTCTTTAGGTAGTTAAGTGGCAGCAGCGTGAGCCGGGTGGTGTCTTACCCCTGCACCCAGCTCAGCAGCAGCGTTCTAATAAATACGCAAACATCATTTAATCAAAATGTTTATTTGTAATTGCATAGAAAAAAAATGATTTATTTTTTTTGAATGAGAAAAAACAATTAATTTTAGGATAAAAATCTGATTTTGAATGTTGAAAAAAATCTGAAAATACAAAAATCAAATTGTCTATCGGGTTTCTAATAAAAATTATCAAATGTGTAAGATATAAATGATTCGATTTTTGAAACTATTTGGTCATGTCGAACGATTCAATTTCTTTGGTTGGAAAAGAAATCCAAAAAATTGTATTCTGTATGGCCACCTTTAGAATTATTGGTATACATTACGTTCCGCTAAACAGTGTGAAAGAAACCCTAAATAAGGGCTCGTTCACACTAGAGGCGCTTTTTCATTTTTTCAAGCGCTGGCTATTTTTCAAAATCACCCTGAAAGCGCTTACACCATGCTTTCCTATGCGCTTGTTCTGATTAGGGCGTTCCGTTCGCTTTCCGATTTGAAAAGCGCTGCATGGACCTTTTTCAGGGTGATTCCACCTCAATGAAAGGTTTGGGAAAAGTGCAAACGCTCACAAAATCGCTTTGTGCAGTGATTGCGTTTGCATTTTTAAGAACGAATACGGGTCAAAGAGTTCACTTCCTGACTTGCGCCAGGGAGTGAATTAACCGGTTCAGCACCGCAGTCCGAAAATCTCATGCATCCGAGCAACGTTCACCTCCCATTCATTCGCCTATAACTTTATTGCTACTTATCACAATGAATTGATCTAGATCTTGTTTTTTCCGCCACTAATTAGGCTTTCTTTGGGTAGTACATTTTGCTAAGATTTATTTTTTTCTAAATCCATTTTAACAGGAAGATTAAGAAAGAAATGAAAAAAATAATTATTTCTCAGTTTTAGGCCATTATAGTTTGAAATTAATATACGCTACCGTAATTAAAACTCATGTATTTTATTTGCCCATCTGTCCCGGTTATTATACCGTTTAAACCATGTCACGAGGTAACTATTTATGTTGTTGTTTTTTTTTTTATTGTATTTTTTTTTATTTATTTTTTTTAATAAAAAATGTATGTGGGTAATTTTTGGTGTGGGAGGGAAACTGTTTATTTTACATGTAAAATAATATTTTTCTTTAATTAAAAATGTATGTGGGTGCAGTTTACTATTTGGCCACAAGATGGCCACAGTGAAAAAATTCCTGGATGCGAACGATCTCGCATCCAGGAACCAAAAATCAGAGGAGTTGTTTCCTGGGGGCAGAAATACCGCGCTCTTTGGAGAGAAAGCGTCGGTATTTCTGTGGGGAGGTTAGATCGGTGAATGGGAATTATATTCCCATTCACTGATCGGGGGGCTAGCGGCGGGTGGCGGGTGCGGGCCCGATCGCGCGCACCACGCAGGGAAAGATGCAGTGCCTATCTGGACGAGAAAGCTCGTCCAGATAGGCCGAACTGGTTAAAAAAACACTTTGGAAAATCGCTTAGAAAAGCGCTTTTAACAAAAACACACTGTGCAGCAGTTTCACCCCAGCAGTAAATGGTGCATCCTCCCGAATAGGCGAGTGGCCAGGATGAACTGCAACTGCAGTCCCCTGCTATCCCCTGCAATTCAAAAGCCTGGCCTGTGTGCTGCTCCACTAAAATGAATAGGAAACAGTAACTGTGCTTTCATATTTACCTATTCAGCAAACAACATCACACTGCAGCCTGCTTGCAGCATTTATCAAATCAATGAGCTGTGGCTAGGTGATGTAATGCATGGAGATGTATTTTTTTTTTAATATTGTGTATGTACGTGCCCACATGCCTCAAAGAACGTGACTAAGAAAAAAGTAATGCCCACATGAAACAAAACGTGACTAAGAAAAAATAATTATAAATATAAAAAATAAAATAAATCATAGCATGATCCTTGAGTCTAATTAACTCCTTCTACCCTGGTATTAACCAGTCACATAGAGCCAGTTAACATGTGGCTCCACTGTTTGAGCAATACCAGCCAACATGGCTCTTTACATTGGAGGTATCCTGAAAAAGACATTACACCCTTCATAAAAGCACCCATCCCACTTCTGGCATCTGGAAGAAGGTAGAAGTGATGGTATGATGTGTTATATGAAATATCTTAAGCTCACCCTTACCCATTTACCATAAAGTGTTAAAAAGTAAAAATAACAACATACTAAAAAAAAAGATCAATGACGTTCAAAACACTACTATCTGGCATAGGATTCAATTTAATTTCCCTTATTAACCATATCATTACCCTACCTTTGTGAAAATCACAATCACCACCCCCTCCCGGTCACAAGAGCTAGTGTGGTAGCTACCATCTTGCACAGTAATGTAATATACAGGTCACTCTGTAAGCCCCACACTACAATTGTTCTGAAATGTACAGTTTTGTATCAAATTACATTGCAAACAGATGCTCTCTGCCAAAAAACAATGTTACTTCTGCATAGACAAAACACGCAGAAAAAGGCTACTGCCTGAAAGGCATTTCTTTCCTTTTTTTTATTTTAGAATTTTCCTCTTCAACTAGTTGCTGGATCTTTAACATATCTACGCCCCTTCAGACTTCATCTTAGCTCCAGGGGCATAGATATACATATTCTACTGTGATCTCCCGCAGTGTGCACGTGCTTGTTACGATCGATGCCCGTTAGGACACTGTGTTCCCAAAGCTGATCAAAATACCTGTAATGAATGATCATCAGCATCAGCAAGATGCCGGTGGTTATTAACAAAATAAAATAAAATCACATACACAACACTTCCTGTGTATTGTTAACCGTAGACAGGATTAAGTGTGGGGACATCCTGTGGACAAAAAAGTAAAATTACACCTATAAATATCTCATATAGTTATTAACCCATTCTTACCCCCCCATAGTTATCAAAATAAAACACTTGTAAAAAAAAATACAATTAAAGAGATAGCATTTGAAAAAAACAAAACACATAAATAGTTACCTTGGAGACTCAACTTTTTAATATGCATGCCATGATGGTATAGTACTGTTATTGTTTTTTTGCAAATAAAGGCTTGTAATTAGTGATATAGTATAAACCAATACAAAACAGAGAAAATACACCTTTATTTTCAAATAAAATATTGTCTCCATACATTATACAAGGGACATAATTTAAATGTTAACACATTTCATTTTAAAACTATAATGGCTGAGAACTGCTAGGATGCAAATACAATGCTCTGGTAAATGAAGAGGTTTTAACAAAAAATAGTTTTTTTTTAAATACACTTTTTTTCTTATTATTCCTGTTAAAATGTATCTAGTATACAGTGGCGTAGCTAGAAACCTCTGAGCCCCGATGCGGAATCTGGATGTGGGCCCCCCCCCTCCCGGCAACGACATGCCCCTCCCCCCCTCGCAACACCCGAAGCACACACATATCCAAATCCCCATAGCTGTGCATGGCATGGCTATATCAATTCCGCTTTCCAGCAGCATGGCTGCCACGTTCAATTTGCAAACATACGCATCACCCAGAGGAAATAGGGCAATTAGTAGCAAGATGCCAGTCTGAAGGAAAATAATCGTTATGTGCGCAGCATTCACCCGATAATAATTATTATGTGTGCAGCATTCACCAGAAAATATTAGTTATGTGCGCAGCATTCACCAGAAAATTGTTATGTGCGCAGCATTCACCAGAAAATAATCGTTATGTGCGCAGCATTCACCAGAAAATAATCGCAATGTGGGAGCATTCACCAGAAAACATACGCAATGTGGGAGCATTCACCAGAAATTAAACGCAATGTGGAAGCTTTCACCAGAAAATAAATGTGGGGGCATTCACCAGAAAATAAACGCAATGTGGGGGCATTCACCAGAAAATAAACACAATGTGGGGGCATTCACCAGAAAATAAACACAATGTGGGGGCATTCACCAGAAAATAATCGTTATGTGGGGACAGTCACCAGAAAATAATCGTTATGTGGGGGCAGTCACCAGAAAATAATCGTTATGTGGGGGCAGTCACCAGAAAATAATCGTTATGTGGGGACAGTCACCATAAAATAATCATTATGTGGGGACAGTCACCAGAAAATAATCGTTATGTGGGGAGCAGTCACCAGAAAATAATCGTTATGTGGGGGCAGTCACCAGAAAATAATCGTTATGTGGGGGCAGTCACCAGAAAATAATCGTTATGTGGGGAGCAGTCACCAGAAAATAATCGTTATGTGGGGGCAGTCACCAGAAAATAATCGTTATGTGGGGGCAGTCACCAGAAAATAAACCTGTACAAATAAAAAAAAATCACTCACCTGGCCAGCCTCTGGCGTGAGCTCCCCGACGTGCAACCAGCCTCCCTTGTGCAGCTCCTCTAGCAACGATCCTGCAGCGGAGCAGCCAGTTTCTCCCTAGCTGACAGGCAGAGTGCAGGGCTACGGGAAGATGGCGCCCGAAGCCCTGTACTGGAGACACAAATAGTCTCTAGTGCAGGGCTTCGGCAGCCATCTTGCCGTAGCCCTGCTCTGCCTCCGGGAGAAACTGGCTGCTCCGCTGCAGTATCCTGCTCTGCCTTCGGGAGCCAGTCCCCGGGATTTCAACACCTGGGGGGTCCAGGCCCCCGGGCCCCTCCCCCGCCTCTTTAGGAGGCAGGCCCGGTCGCCACGGCGACCCCTGCGACCACGGGCCCTACGCCCATGCTAGTATAAAATACTTTTTAGCAAAAAGTGCCACCCAAAGAAAGCCAAATTTGTTTTGCGGAAAAAAAATGTATAGATCATTTAGGTGCAACTTGCTCTGGTCCATAAGGGGGAAACTTGCTCTGGTCCATAAGGGTAACACAACCTGTAGTGATCAAGTGGTTAAACTTAATAGGTGAGGCTAATCTATTAAAGCAATCTGGAAAATCTGAATATAGTGTTCGCAGAGATGTTTACCCAGGGAATATGCAAGCCACATTAAATTTGTGGTCAAGCAATAAAATCAGCCTACTAGTTTATTGTTTGATTTATCTGTTCTTTTAAGCGCACATCAAATCCAGGCTGGAAACAGTTCCAGTATGAGATCAGGTTGGAAACAGGTCTAGCAAGACATCAGGTTGGAAACAGCCTTAGCAAGAGATTAGGGTAGAACAGCCGTTTTTTTCCGGAACGTAACCGGAACATATACTGTACAAACGGAGCGGATGTGAATGGATCCAATGTTAACCTATGGATCCATTCACATACGTCCATTGGTACGGATACGTTCCGGTCCCAGGATCTGAAAAATGCGGCAGGCCCTAATTTTCCAGACCGTTCTGCCTAGCAGAACGGATCTGGACAAAAAATACTGCAGCATTGGGGGCAATGGGAAACGGAACGTTTCTTCACGCTAGTGAACAAACGGACCGTTCCACGGGGATGGGTGCATGGGCTGACTTAATCTAGTGACGGGAGGGTGAGGGGAGGGTGCAGCAGCTGTGCGGGTGGGCTAGGGAGGCTTTACCTTCATAGGCAGCCGGCGGTAGAGGCCTCCGTCTTCTTCCATGTCATGTGACTAGTCACATGATGCGCTGTATAGTCACAGCGGAAGAAGAGGAAGCCTCTACCGCCGGCTGCCTATGAAGATAAGGTATGTATTGCCGAGTGTTTTCACTAGTGTGAACTAGTGTGAACAGGGCCACTAGTGTGAACAGGGCCATGGACGAGCCATCCGGATCTGGTGAAGCGGACACCGGATTCGCTCACTGGATCCGTTTGGCTCAAAATGCAGATATGAACCGGGCCTTAGCATGACATCAGGTTGAAAACAGCCCTAGCATGGGATCAGGTTGATAACAGCTCTAGCAAAAAATCAGCTTGAAAACCTCATGAGATATGGTTGGAACCCCCAGCACGAGATGAGGTTGGAAACAGCCCGAGCATGAGATCAGGTTGGAAACAGCCCTAGCAAGAGATCAGCTTGGAAACAGACCTAGCACAACATCAGGTTGGAAACGGCCCTAGCATGAAATCAGGTTGGAAACTGCATGAGATATGGTTGGAACCCCCAGCACAAGATGGGGTTGGAAACGGCCCTAGCAAGAAATCAGCTTGGAAACTGCATGAGATATGGTTGGAACCCCCAGCACAAGATGAGGTTAGAAACAGCCCTAGCATGAGATCAGCTTGGAAACAGCCCTAGCACAATATCAGGTTGGAAACAGCTACTTAGCATCTTTTTTGATACAATAAAATTGAGTCCTTTATACCTAAGACATGTTTTCTTCATTAGTGTGGTTGGACTCATAAGTTATATACACTCCTACCCTTCCCCTTTTCCCTAATATCATATAGAAACAGCCCTAGCATAAGATCAGTTTGGAAAGTGCCCCAGCATGAGATCAGGTTGGAAACAGTCCTAGCACAAGGTATTTTGTGGAGTCCTCTTAAAAACAGGAATTTGATCAACAAAAAAAGTGAAGTAATACCGTTACACCGACATCCAGCCAGGGGCATTTTTAGTCATAGGCATTCCAGGTCACTGCCTGGAGTGCAATTGGTCCAGGGGGGTGCCATGCTCCTGATTAAGCCGCACCCCCAAACTAAGCCATGCCCCAACGAAGCCATGACCCCACAGGTGTCTGTGCCTACTTCTGTGTCCCCCTTTGTGTCTCCTTCTGTTCCCTTGTGTATTCTTCAGTCGCCAGTGCTACTTGTGCCCCCCATGTCTCCCTCTGTCTTTCCCCCTGTGCCTCATTCTGCCACCTTCAGTCTCTGTGTGCCACCTCTGCCCCCTGTGCATCCAGAGATGGAGTAATTTGAAATGTTGCTCTAGGCAAGCAACAACTTTGGGCCCACTCTTGATGGCCATCCAGCTTTTTTGGCAAGATTTGTTGGGAGCTAGCATAAACCAGGCCCCTAGTCTCTTTCCAATTCCTAGGCACCTGCTTAAGTTGCCTTAATGCTGATCTAGCTCTGTGTGTGTCCCACTGTGCCTCCCTTTGTCCCACTGTGCCTCCTTCTGTCCCCCTTTTGTGCCTCTTTCTGTCCCCCTTTGTGCCTCCCTCTGTCCCCTTGTCCCACTATCTATTCCCATCCCCCTCCTGGGCTCTCCTCCAGCCCATTGTTTAAAGGAGTATAGCGCAGCAGAAGCTGTGCTCTAACCTCCCCTCTGGAGTCCAGTGTTGTGTCCGTGCAACCATCCTGTTTTCTACTCCCTCTAGTGCTGGCTCTCCTCATGTAGCGTGTAATCACATTACATGTGGTAGGAGATGCTGGGCACTAGGGCGAATGGTGAGCGGACAGGCGAAAGCACATTACTGGACTCCAGCGGAGAGGTGAGAGTACAGGAAGGGGTGTGCAGGAAGGGGTTGTGCAACAAAATGTGACAGGATCGGTGGGTTGTTTGTATCTCAGGTGTATCCCAGGTATCTCCCTGTATTATGCATCCACCTTATACGGCACATAGTTTATATTCTCTAGTGTGTAGATGTGTTTTGTTTTTTGTTATATTTGGGGGGGGGGGGGAGGGTAGGTGACACAGGACTTCTTACTTGGAGTGACAAAAATGCTGGAAACGCCCCTGCATCCAGTAAAGGTAGAAATAAGAACTGGACATCATTAATTACTGAAGTGCAGATGCTCTTTCACCTGGCGTAAAATGGGAGCTTGATCAATACTGGAATATATTTATGTTATTGACCTTGTTCTGCTCAGTAGATACCTGATAACAGACGACCTGGGCTTGTTTGACATATGTGACACTTGGCTAGGCTAGCCTATTCCCATTTTGTTTGCTACGCTTAAAATGAAATTCCACCCTTGCTAAAAAGTTGTTATTACCAATGCATCCCTCCTGCACAAATGTTTTTGACATTTAATGTTATTCAAATTTACATTTCTATTTCAAGATTCAGCCAACTGTCAATTTCCAAAACTGCCCATTTAAAAAAAAACAAACAAAAAACAAAAAAAACAGTTATTGTCTAGTCTGGAATCTGTACTGTATTTTTTTCATTCCCAGACAGTCCAGGCATTTCCTTTTCCTGTACAAGCAATCAGCTACACAAAGCAGGAGGTCTTACTAATTAATTCCCAAGCCTGCACTAATTGAGTGACTTTCAGCCTTATGAACACACCCAAGGTAAATATCTGTGTAAAGGTGGCCACACACCATACAATTTTTCAAATACCTGTTCAATTCAAGAATTGCAATCATTTTTTTCTGACTGATTATAACATTTCAAAAAATCTGACCAATGTACCACACACATATGTTAAATTTTTCCTCAATTATGATAAAAATGATTGGAAACGCTGAGAAAATTTCTTGGGTATATATAAATAATTTAAGATACGACACACCATTCAATTTTCATAAAACTTGATCAGAAAAATCCAACATTCCCGATCAACTTTTATCAAATAAAAAGGGGAAATCTGATCGGATTTCTTGCTCAAATAAAAAAAAAGCTTTTGATTTTTCAGGAAATCCAATCTTTTTTTTTATCGAATTTCCATAAAATCTGATCATTTTATTGTATCATGTGTGGCCACCTTTAGGATCATGATGGAGGGCCCGTGAAGGGACAGGGAGATGGCTGAGAATCAAGTAAGCAGTTTGAAATACTTTTTGGCATTCATTCTAGCAATGTATAGAGCTGTACCAAAGACATTGCTGATTTCGTAACAAAAGAATAGTTTCAGTATAAAGAATACTCTCCTAGAGGTGACAGGCACTGATCTCCTTCACCGTGACAGAAAAATCACAGGAAATCCTTCACTGCAGCTGACTTTGCTTTGGGAGCAGTTTGTTTTGCTCACTGCTTCTGTCATGTGGAGGAGATGTGAGCTCAGGTAAATAGCTGTACTTCAGGAGAAAATAAAGGCTGAGGCAGCATATGGCTGGAATTAGGAACTGGCTGGAAGAGCAACAGTTACAAGCAAAAAACCTAAGACAGCAGGAATATGGAGTATATAGGCTGGCTATGAGCCTGGTTTGCTATGTATACACAGGACTGGCACTACCTCAGTGTCTATGAAGAGAGCAATGAACAGTAAAATACAGATAAAGCACAGGCCTCATTTCCAAGTGTACCCAAGCGGAAACCTGCATGAAAAACCACATGTTTACCTAGGTAGAGGGCAGCCTTTTCATCCTGCAGAGACTTCCCACGTCCTGCTGGCCACACCCTTGTTGCAAACGGACTCCCGAAAGAAATCCGACAATAGCTTGTCGGATTACTAATTGTGACTATGCTCCTGTTCATGCATGAGTGCGGCTTTACTGTGCCTGCGCGAGTACAGCCACGCCTGTGCAGTAAGCCATAGCTGCTCAAAGAGGGAAGAATGAAGAAGAACATGGCCCCTATCTTCCAAATGGTCCTGGCAAGCAAGACAAGACACAGAACATTTTTTTTGCACTTTTCTCCTTGCGGATCCAAAGTGCCAGAGCTGCAGCCACTAGGGCGTGCTCTGTAGGCAGTAGCAGTGTTAGGGAGTCTTGCCTAAGGTCTCCTCACTGAATAGGTGCAGGCTTACTATGCAGCCACAGATGTAATAATAATAATCTGAACATTTGTATAACGCTTTTCTCCTGTCGGACTCAAAGCGCTCAAAAGCTGCAGCCACTGGGACGTGCTCAAGAGGCCACCCTGCAGTGTTAGGGAGTCTTGCCTTGAACTCCTTACTGAATAGATACTTGACCTAGCCAGGATTTGAACCCTGGTCTCCCATGTCTAAGGCAGAGCCCTTAACCAGTACACTATCCAGCCACCGTAGGTGTAGGGGCGAGACTTCACTATCCAGCCACAGAGGTAGGGCGAGGAGGACATGGGAAGCCACCTGACTGATCCCCTGTGTAGGTATATGGCTTTGTGGAAAGGAAGAATTTTATTGACTGATCTTATCCAGTCAGCTAGTACTGGGACTTGAGGTTGTATCCATTGTCGAGTGAGCACCTTGCGGGCTATGTGGAGGGTATTAAGCAGAAGGAGTTTGGTGTATTTATTACGAATATCATGAGGGATCATATTTAGTAAACAAAGTTTAGGGTCCAATGCGACTGTGCAACCCATTTTGTCATTTAGAAATGTAATAATTTGTTGCCAGTAGATGTTCACTTCAGGGCAGGACCATATCATGTGGTAGAAGGTGCCTTGGGTCAGGGCACATTTAGGGCATAGAGGTGAGTATCCTGGGCGGAATTTAGCTAATCTGGCCGGGGTAAGGTAGGCACGATGCAACACGTAGAGACCAAGCAGTCTATCAGGGATGTGGGGGGAAACCCTGGCAGAATCTTCGAGAGCCTCCTCCCAATCTTCATCGGAGAACTCCCCCAGATCCTGCACCCACTGTGACTTCCTACCAAAGGCTCTACGGGTGGCTCCTGTTATCATTATAGCTGCGTATAAAGCTGAGATTAGTTGAGTAGAAGAAGAACCTGTTACAATTTTTAGAATACCAGAGTCAGAGAGGGAAGGGGGTAATGTTGGAAATTGGGTTTTAAGAGCATGTGAGAGCTGCATATAATAGAATTTGTTTCAGCTCGGGTTTACATTAAAGTTACACTACCAGTACCACACTAAAGGGGTCAGGAACCTTGTTGGCTGAGAGAGCCACATATTGTAAAATGTAATTCCGTGACAGCCATACAATATGTTTCAAACTGGGACCGTAGGGCTCATGGCCATGGTGATGGGTATACAGTTGATCCGGCAGGCAGCCGAAGTGTTAGACATGTCTTCAGCTTCTCTTGGGTTTCAGCACATCAGCAATTTCCCAGAGAGTCAGAGAGGAGAAATACCGACTAACAGTTTGTACAATTAGCTAGCTGACTTCCGGGTTGATTGACTGATTGACCCTGTCAGGTTCAGTGACTTTGTAGGACGAGATCCCTGCACTTTGGCCCAATAGGCTGCCTGTCAAGTGACAGACAGCCTATTGGCCCAATCAAAGTGCGGGGATCTCGTCCTACAAAGTCACTGGACCTGACAGGGTCAAGAGTGGGACAATTGGAGCAGCCATTGTTCGTTTTGGGGTAGCGCGAGTAAGTAGTGCATGCTACAGCACTAGCGTGCCTACTTTGAAAATGTTACTTGCACTGCCACACTGCGCTGCTTGATCAGTGTAGCTTAGTGAATCAACCCCTACTGATTTGTATGTGTAGCCAGATGTAGTCATCAAAAGAGCCACATCTGGCTCCCGAGCCATAGGTTCCCTACCCCTGCACTAAAGTGACAGAAAATAGTGATGTGGCGAACTGTTCGCAGGCCAGGGGGAATGACCTCGGGGTCATTTCCGCATTTGTCATTTTACGCATTACTGCGCAGACGCGCGATCGATCGGCTGGCGTGAAAGCATCTGCGCAGTAATGCGTAATATGAAGAATGCGGAAATGACCCCAAGGTCATTCCCCATGGCATGTTCGCTGCAATCAGTTTGGGCCCTCTCTAATAATGAATTGTATGTGCAGTACTGATAATTAATAAAACATTAGTAACATAGAAAAGAGTCTCATATTTTTATTTTCAGTTATATAGCTTTTTTTTATAACATTGCATCATTCTCTAATGTTTGCAGTTTACAAACTACACTCTGTATTTTAACCTATGAAAAAGGGCTAATGACCCTTTGAACTTTCCTGCAGTAAAATTTTATCTGAACTGTTTCTCTGATGTATAAGTGCTTCAGAAAATAGGACTGCCTATGACCCAAATTGGGTCAGAGAGCGCAGAGAAGCTCTTTTGCATAGATAACAACTGAGCAATATGAGATTTGTCTTTGCTACTAATGTTCTATTTCTTAGCTGTACTACACATACAATTCATTATCTCATATGTGTATTTTCACTTCAGATTTCCTTTAAAGAAAACCTGAACTGAACATAAAAAGTCAAAATAAACATACACAAGTCATACTTACCTCCTGTGTAGTCTACTACTCAATCTATTTTTCCTCTCCTGCATCCTGTTTGTTCACTGTGATCAAGGGAATTCTCAGTCCTCCATTTTGAAAATGGCCATTACTCCATAACAGCTTTCTGGTCAGCACACAGTTAAACTGTAACATCGCTCACTTGAGCCATAGGGAAACATGGACACATCAGTTCTCCTCTCAGCTATAACTGACAGCAACTGATATTTTACCGACAGCAACTGATATATTTCAGTTCTGACAAAATATTGTCAGAACTGGAAGGGATTATTGTCAGAAGAAAATGGTGAGCTTCTGAGAGGAACTGATGGCGAGGTAACTATGTAATGTTCATTTGAAGTAACCTCATGTGTTTATTTTAAATAATTTTACTCAGTACAGGTTCTCTTTAAGGATTTTTCTTTAAATAGTTCAAAAGGCATTTATATGTTAATGCTGTATTAAAAGCAGGGCTAAAGCTGTGTACACACTTATAATGTAGGCATCGAGTGTCATACAGACACATAATGCTAGGTACACATGGTGCAATTTTTCGACAGATTTACTGTCAGATCGACTATTTCCAACATGTCTGATGTGATTTTCGATCGACTTTTCATTCACTTCTATGGAAAATCGATCAGAAAATTGGTCAGAAATCATATCTGACATGTTGGAAATAATCAGTCTAACAGTAAATTGGACCTAGCATTAGGCTAAAGCCTTGTGATCAGGGCAGTAGAACTACTAAGGGGCCCGGAGAGAGTCTGAGGCCCAGCCAGGCGTGATGTGTTCTGATGCTATGGAGGGCAGGAAGGACGATGGCAGTGCACAGTGAAGCAGCTTCCAGCGGCCAGGGTGAGGAGAGGAACAATGCACTCAGCTGAGATGATCTAGCGTGTGTATCGGTCTATGCTATACATGAGTGCATTGTGTACAAGTGCTATCTCACCTGTAATGTGCCAGACCAAGACCAGCAACCCCAGAGTAGAGGCTTGCGTGGGTCTAATTTTTCAGACCCGCACTCGACCCGCAGCCCTGCTATCCGCACCTGACCCGCAGCCCGATTAGATCAAAACTGGTACCCGAACCCGACCCACATTTCGGGTAACCCGCAGGTACCTGACCCGATGCAGGCCTCTATCCCAGAGTACATTCTTGACACCAGCTCCCTGGACTTCAGCACACCCAAAGTTCAGGAGCTGCGTGCAGCCACTTAGAGCAGGCACCAGCTTTGCAAGGACCCTCAGTGGAGTACAGCAGGAGCCTTAAAGAGTTGCATGCCTGGTCCATGGTGAGAGGGACAAAGGTATACTGCTGGGAACCCCGTACGGGCTTGCCAGCCACCAATTCAGATAAGGTTACTCCTCGGCCAGCTGGCCACCTGACACCACTGAGTGCGCTCTTTTCCTCTTGTCTCCCCTGTTGCCAGATCATCCCACCACCAGAGTGGACCACAGAGCGGCACTAACCACACACCCTACCCATAGACAACCAACTCGGATCTAGCAATCTAGCAAAAGTCATACATCCTTCTATTCCACTATTGCTGATTTTGGCTCCTTTACTGGTAGTGTACACTATGGACCTATTATAAAATGGCAGTTTAAGCATCACCTACATGGAAATAAATAGTGGGAAAGTAGTGGCAAATGTAAAATAGGTCAGCCTGCTGAGATGCAGAGAACAATAAAGTGCCACCATTTCTGCAAAACACAGTCCACCTCTATATAAACATAAAATAAGCCTGTAAGTTAAGAAGTATAGTTTACTTGGAAGGCTCAGCCTCTGGTACACAAAAGGAAAGATAATTTGTAATAAACCAGAATATAAAAAAAGACTTATGCAGCACAGATGATACATTTTTTTCAAAGTTGTGGAATTCCACCTTGTGCATATTTTGTACCTCTTTGTTTTCTCTGTCCTGCTGTGTTCCCCATTTGTTCTCTACCCCTTACAACTCTCTGCACTCTTCTTACAGTCCTAGAGATATGACAACCCGAGCCTATATCAAGTCTCCGCTAAGCAGCTTTGTGCCTCTGTTAGTCACATTCGCTTCACCGCTACATTTTAAAGGTCAGCCAGTTATGTTACAAAACTCACATTTCCTTGTGCTAGTTATAATACATATACTATTCTTGCTCATTAGGACAAGGCACTGCATCATTTTCCTGTTGTGTACATGATATGCCTTCTCAGCAGTAGAATACCTCTCATCACAAGCATCATGGTCTGTTCTGCCATCATTTCCCCTTCACTAGGTTGAAGCTAAACTGACCTAGATTCTGAGAAGTATTGCTTGCCTTTGTACACTTGTATCTTCATCTTACTGAATATTTCCATGGGAAACCTTTCCATTCTTCCAGACAACATAATTATGGTGGGTGTGACCTGAACCTGTACTTGTTGTTACAACTTCCTCCACTGTAACACCTGAAATGACTGCTCCGTCTTTTTGCTGTCTTCTGCCATCAGCGTATGCTTAGAGAAGTGGAAGATAGCCCCAGAGCTTTTAGGGCACACAAATGACAGGAGGCATTGCTATGTAATATTTGCTTTGCTTGTGAGATGCCCATCTCTTCTCATTATCAGAGAATGTAGTGCATCCAGTGGAGATCTTTTAGCGGTCAGCATACAGTAGCAGCAAACTCTGTCATTTAAATAGAAATATATTTGCACTTTTGTACTACCACTGTTTTATATTTCAATAAACCTTTTGGTCAATGAAAAACAAAAATAGAAATATGTTTAAATCTGTTGAATTTAATGGCTGGAGACATTGGCAGACCTTTGTACTTTGTAGGGGAACTTTCCAAGGCATTCAAGGCTTAAAACTAAGTTTTAAACTAACTAAGTCAGGTCATGAACCAGGTAGAGCGCCTCTGTTGTTCACAGAGGCGCTCTACCTGGTTCATGACCTGATTTTGCACCCTCCAAATAATCGTTTGCCTGAAGAAGCGGGACTGTTACCCGTGAAACGCGTTGCACTTTTGGAGTTACTAATAAATGTTACTTTAGACTGTAAGTAACCTGTCCATTGTCCAGCCATTTTTTTCAGAAGGTAGGTGAGTCCACCCACTTCCCCCTTTTTAACAATTTTAACTAATTTTATTCTGCTTGGCGCCTCTGTTATCGTATTTCAATATTTCCCTATTTCTTGTTAGACCCTCTTGTATCTCTTGTTATGACCACATTCAAATTCCACCTTTGTCTGCCTTGTAGCTTGGCTTGTGAATCACTCTGCACTGTTATTAACCTGAGGAAGTGGGGCGAGACCCATGAAATGCATTGCCAGTGCGCAATAAAATTATTTGTACCGTAATTTAGAGTCTTCTTTGATGTAAGACACCTCTATTCCTTATCATTTTTGTTGTATTTAACTGTTTTATATAACCTTAGGTGCCTCCTACCCCCTTGTGCTTCTTGCCCTTCCTTCTGAGGGACCTTCGCCCCAAGCTGGATAGCAGCAGTCGGTACCTTGTTTTTTCTTAGAGAGAGCAACCACATCAGAAATAGTCTGGGAATACCTAAGTGGAGACAGGATTATACATCTCCACTTGCCTGTTCGGTTGGTTGCCCTCATTTTTTGAGTACAACTCGATTGTTCACCTTTTTTACATCCCTTGGCATACTGCACCATTTGGGCTCCT
Source organism: Hyperolius riggenbachi (assembly GCF_040937935.1). Lineage (NCBI taxonomy): Eukaryota > Metazoa > Chordata > Amphibia > Anura > Hyperoliidae > Hyperolius > Hyperolius riggenbachi. The sequence continues at coordinate 511,681,924 of NC_090646.1, read as the reverse complement.
GTTGTCTTTGTGCTCTTTTTTTTTTCTTAAAGATGTTGTGTAATCTTATCCTACTTTACCCCGCTAGCAACACAACTTCTAAAAAATGTAGCAGTGTCCGAGAAAATCTGTTGCATAGCAACACTGATGCCAGTGCGAGGCCTGAATTTTCGTTACTGAGCAGTCCAGGGGAGAAAAGTGTGGTTGCTTGGTGGTGTGCTGTCTACTCTCTGAACCCCATGTTTTGAATTGTTTCCTGCCAGCTGCTGCACTGAACATTGGGAGATGATTATGCTCCACCTACCGTTCCTCCTGCACCCAGAAGATGGAGCCTCCCTCACCTCAGCTTTCACTTGGCCTTGGGTACAACTAACAACACACAGAGAACCAGGAACACATATGGTAATTACAGTATATAGCAGCAAGAGGCAAGCGAAGCGGCAGACAAATAGATGCAGTATAATCTCGTTATAGTAAACTCCAATGGACCGGAAAAAGTGTTTTACTAATTATATCGTACATTTTCTATATCAGAAATTGCCCTAGAAATGGCCCAGTATGCCCTGGTACATTCTCTGCTGCAAAGGAGCAACTCTGTTCTCCCATTGGAGGTACAGTAGAAGCACTTGCACATTTGGTGGACTGCAAGGTTAAGTATACTTAGGGGTCCATAGCCAGGCTGGACATATTGCTGGTACAGTATCCAGGACTCGTTAAAAATGGCAGCCGTCACTGAACAGAGGCAGCCACTCGCTTCCTGTGAGTGGCTCCGATATCTCCTTGGGTGGGACTTGCAGCACCAGCCTGAAGAGAGCAGCTGAGCATGGGTTTTACACTGACATAACGCACGCTCCGCCAAATTTTTACTATATCCAGAGTCCGCATTACGTAGCGGCCCAAAAACATGTTTACTATAACAAGTTTTATTATATTTGGGTTTACTGTACCAGACGTTGCTCCCATAGACTATTGGAGATTGGCCGGGACCTGGAGAGGTAGTTTACTATACCCAAATGTTTACTATAACCGAGTTTATTATAACGAGATTATACTGTAATTGTAGTGCCATTTAGTGCTCATTCATTTTAATCTGTCTCTACCATGATGTTAATAAATACTGCTATGGCCTTATCTCAATATTTGTGCTAACATGAAGTAACTGGAAAGTAGCATATTGTAAAAAAGGAAATAAAGATGGTATTCATGTATATGATATTCTTACTAGGAATGTGCCAGCATATTTTATTTCCTTCAAAGACAAGCTTTCGTACAAGTTATTATTTAATTAAAAATAGTGCGTTATGAGCAGAGTAGAGAAAAGAATCCTGTGTAATTGAATCTCTATTCAGTGAGTAAATACAAACCTGCCAACTTAATTAGGATCAGCAATAATATGACTAGTATGATTACAAAAGCATAAAAGGATAAGACGTGAAATACAAAGAGCAAATTGTAAAGCAGTCAGTTGTAAAAGGTGAGATCTGGAAATTTACTGCTGGCACTGAAAATGTTGTTATTACTGTATGGGCCACGTAAGGTATCACATTCATCTTTCATCGCTGTGGGAGTTGCAGCTGAAGCTGGTCACGTTGGTGCAGAGAGGCGTAGCGCAAGCTATCGGCGGAGCTATAGCTACAGTGCTATAGTCCGTGCCCTGTGTATCTGTAATCCAGGTGTCGGCAATAGCCTGACCCCAAATTTAATGTCGTCGCCCCCCCGAGTTGAGTTACGCTCGGCAGTAGAATAGTAGTTCACCCTGCCGGGAATTTCAGCGGCAGCAAGGTGAGCCATAATTCAGCTCACCCTGTGCCAAGCTGACCGGCGGCGTACTGCCATGTATGTGTTTATAACATATCTCAGCACTGAAAGAGTTAAAACCCTGGTTCAAGCTTTTTTTCTTACAATATGTACTGTATTTAATACAGCATTTTAAATTAATGATATATTTGCAAAATAAAATAAGGAAACTACCTGATACATTACTTCAAAGATCCTCAGCATCTGACAACTGCCAGGTAAATACCCACTCAGTATGAAACACTTCCTGGTCCTTATTCAATTCACTTTTTCTTCACAGTTTTCTCCCAAGACATCATTTTTCATTTTCTGTTTAAATTATTTTTTTTCAGCACCTCACAATTGAAACAGTGCCAGGATTTTCTCCCTTGCTGTTGGCTTACAAGGTATTTAGAAGGTGTGTAAGGGTCACTTTGGAGAAAACTTAGGAGAAAAAAGTGAATTGAATAAGGACCCCTGTTAGTTACTTGTGAATGCAAAGGAAAGAGTGATTGTTCTGACAGCTGAAGCCACGCCTACATGCTGACTGATATCCTATGGTGGCTTCAGACTGACTATAAGGGAGCGGGGAGGAGAGTAAGCAGGCAGTCAGAGATCACTGCCTTTGAGGGGTGATGAACTGTTTTGTTTTTGTTCTGTGTAATCTGCATTTTTTTTATAAAGTTTTTTTTGTGCATAATTAACAAAAATCATTTTGTTGAATGCATTATTATTAATATTTTGTATATACTGCGCCAGTATCTTCTGTGGAGCTATACAATAGACAGTAACCCTGCCCCCCTCCCAAATATAAAAATTGTATAGGCACTTCATAAGCTGGTGGCTTAAGCAGCAGTCAGAAGCTTCTTCCAAATCTTTCTGCTTCCAGTCACACCTTACAGCTCTCAAATGGCCTCAATTCTGGTAGGGTTATCAAACAAATTACCTCATGTGAGGTAATTTACCTCATGAGATAATGACATTTAGCAATTCTGGTAGGTTTTAGTCATGTTTTACCTGATGAGGTAAATTATGAGGTAATCCATGAGGTAATTTACCAAAAATAGCTATTCTCATGGAAATTAGGGGGCATGTTAGCACATAATTTACCGATCCGTTTAAAGGGAAGGTTCAGGGAGGGGATTCAAAAAATAAAAATAAATTTCCACTTACCTGGGGCTTCCTCCAGCCCGTGGCAGGCAGGAGGTGCCCTCGCCGCCGCTCCGCAGGCTCCCGGTGGTCTCCGGTGCCCGACCCGACCTGGCCAGGCCGGCTGCCAGGTCGGGCTCTTCTGCGCTCCATTTCCTGGGACTTCTGCGTCCCACGACGGCGCGCTGACGTCATCGGACGTCCGCCGGGCTGTACTGCGCATGCCGGCCTGGCCGGCCTGGCCAGGTCGGGTCGGGCACCGGAGACCACCGGGAGCCTGCGGAGCGGCGGCGAGGGCACCTCCTGCCTGCCACAGGCTGGAGGAAGCCCCAGGTAAGTGGAAATTTATTTTTATTTTTTGAATCCCCTCCCTGAACCTTACCTTTAAGACCTGCCTGTACCTGGTGGTAAAGTCAATTTGCATGCATTTTGCAGTTTTTAGTGGAGTTCCTATTGCTGTTTTAGTGTCGTTCCTATTCAGGGTGTGTAATAGAAAAAGATAGTAGAAATAAAACTTCAAATATTTACTGGTTTTTATTTTATTTAATTTTTTTTAATAAGGGATGTCTATAATTATACTTTTCATTGGTTGTTACATAATCAAATACACCCTCCCTCAAAAAAAAAAATCTTCCAAATCCTAACTTATGGAAGACAATTAGGCCTCGATTCATAAAGCATTCCCGCATTCGGAAATGCAGAAAACCGCTCACTTTACCGACCACACAGCAAAATATGTATTCATAAAGGCTTTTTCCGCATGAAAAGCCGACATTCGCGAGCAGAGTGATCAATCACCGCCTTGCGCGGTGATTATCATAGCAAAAGTAACAAATGTCAATTCATAAAGATTAGAGGTAGCAGTATGCGGACGGGTATTACCGCTACCTCTGATGTGGCGAGAAGCATGCGGAATACAGTGCAGTGAATGGGACAGACCTCCCAAGCAGCTGCAGAGAGAACACCGCACGGAGGGACTCCGCCTGCTTCTCCTGTTTCCGCATGTCTCCCGACAGCCTAACGCCTGCCTACAGCGGAATATCTCCGCACGCCTGTCACAAGTAGCAAAATTTTTATGAATTACCACCCTGAAGGCGGAAATACCGACAGCGGTGTTTCCCCGCTCGACGTTACCTTCCCGACAGCACTTTTATGAATCGAGGCCTTAAAGGCATGCTTACCACTGGAATACCTCATGTTTTACCTCACTTTATGCATTTACCTCATGTTTTACCACATGTTTTACCTCATGTTCGGAAATGGAGAAAAATCTTTCAGAATTGCTATATAAAGAGGTAAATACCTCATGAGATATTTTACCTACAAAAAAATATTTACCTCACATAGCTACCAGAATTGAGGCCAATTTAATATCTTTAATAATCATCATTGTGCAAAATGCTAAATTTTAAATCTAGACCTATTTAGTTATGAGCTAAACAAAGTCCCATTTTTTTTTATTTAGAAAGATTTGTGAAGATTATGCTGTATTTAGGAGCATTAATAGTGATCTTATTGTGTTTGATGAAAAATGGAGATTTAGAATTTTTATTGAACGTTTTCAAGGTTAAGCAAGGAGAACCAATTGAGAAATTTCAGAATGCCTCCCACGCAGGGGAGTAAAAGGTTATGCACAAATCTGCTAAAACGCAACAAATGAAGAACAATAAAAATATTGATGGGATCCAGGGGCATAACTAGAAATCACTGCCCCCCCCCCTGCAAAAGTTTGAATGCCCACCCCTTGCTTTCTGCACAGATAAACTGAGAACCAATGATATTCATTTGGCTAGTGCACACTTGAATGTGTTTTCCCCATGCAGATAAAAACATAAAAACAGACAGCAGTGAACATTGCACACACTTTCTCTATCAATTACATTAGCTGCTGTGAATAAAACGTGCATGTTTACACACATACAGACACACATGGGGCTTGATTCACTAATCCGTGATAACTCATATCATGGCCGTGCTAGCGTTGTTGTGCGCATTTTTTGCGTGCAATCGCGCAGTGATACAGGTGCCGACAGCTGACTTCTCTAGTGTACAAAGAAGCACGCTCCAGGCAATTTAGATTAGCTTGATTGCAGGCAATCATATCTCTTCCCAGCTCCCCCTCCCACCCTCTTGTTTTCCCCCTGACCCTTTCCTCTTTCAGTTTTCAGTGGCTTCTTTTAACAGCATATCCCTGCCAAACAGCACCCGTGATGTCTGCATTCCTGGTGAGAGGTTGCCCTGCCATTTCTCCTCTCCTACCAGGCTCTCTGTCTTTATCCCCATTCCTCCTAATCATCCCCCTCTTTTGTATGTCTCCCTTTTCTGACTGTCCTCAGAGGAGCTCACAATCCAATCGTACCATAGTCCTAGTCTAATGTCCTACCATATTATTATTGTGTATTTATATAGCACTAACATCTTCTGCATCACTGTATAGAGTACAGAGTTTAATAAAGGATTGCTCCATCCACATCCTGACAACTCTTTTTCCCCAAAAAATCCCCCAAAATTTGCTGCAACACCTTCGGTGTCTTAACCCGTCACACCTCCCATCAAAAATGTGTTGTTTTTTTTTGTGGGGAGGGGGATTGGTGGGAGAGGGTGTTTGTCAGTACATAATCAGCACCAATTTCCTAGGTATGTCACTGCTCCCAGGTTTAGCTTATTACACTCACTCTGTCCATCTCTAATGGAGCAAAACTCCCAGCTCTGCAGACTCCTCTACCATCACTATAGTACACAGCACTTGGGGAGGGGTAGAGAGGTTGGGGGTTGGGTGCTGTACACAAGAGCCTGCTGCACATTGAATAGGGACTGGCTACAAATCTATGTCTACAAAACTTTGTACGATTCATTATCAGTGACTGAGCAGACGCAGTCATTAGAACAACTGTGCAGAGTATAAAAGGCTTTTTCTCTCTGTGCCCAGTCTCCCCAAGCACTACTACAGTACACAGCACTTGGGAAGGGGTAGAAAGGCTGGGGGTAAAGCAGCTCTGTACACAAGACCGTGCTAAACACTGAATAGGGACTGTCTACAAATGTTTGTCTGCAAAACTTTGTATGATTCTGTAAGGGATTGCGGAGATGCCGCCGCATCAGAGATTGGCATTGCGGCTATCTCCGCGTCTCAGCCGGCGGTTTCTGCCGCGCGGATACCTGATGGAACTATGCCTGGGATTGTGGGGAATGTGGAGGAATGCGCCACAGCGCCGAGTGGCATGGCGGCTATCTCCGCATCTCAGCCAGCGGCTTTCGCCGCATGGTCACATGGTGGATCTTTGCCTGCTCCCTCAGTCGCATATAGACTGAGGTCTACGCGCGCGCGCGCACACAGACACCATCTTTATGCAAGCAGAAGGGGAGTCAGCTGATCAGCCGGTCAGCTGACTCCAGCTCTGATTCTGATTGGCTGAGTGACTGGGGCGGTGCTAAGGAGCGCTCCTAGTATATATAGTACAGGCCTGTCAGTTGTTCTTCGTCTGCTGTTGCATGCTACGTGTTAGCACTCAGACCCATAGTCAGATCCGAAAGTGTGCTAGAACCAGCAGGAGCTGGGGATCCACACTTAGACAGATTCTGTTGATAGCTTAAAGTACTAATTGGATTGTATTATTTGTTATGACCCTCTGCTAGTCTTGACTACTCTTCTGTCTTGTGATACTGTGCTTCTGCCTATCTGATCCAGTTGCCGACTTGGCTTATCCCTCACTCTGATTCTGTCTTCTGCCTTTGTACCGTATCTGTCCGTGTGTTGCTGAACCTGCTTGTCTGACTCTTCTACCCTCACCAGGGAGCTTAGTCCTGGTGAGGGGCTCTCAGTTTAGTTATCACCTGCTCCTCAGGTGGATAGCTGCAGTATAGTCTGAATCACCTGCTCCTCAGGTTGATAGCTGCAATACAGTCTTAGCCACCTGCTCCTCAGGTGACTAGCTGCAGTACAGTCTAAATCACCTGCTCCTCAGGTGATTAGCTGCAGTACAGTCTTTAGCACCTGCTCCTCAGGTGACTAGCTGCAGTACAGTCTTTAGCACCTGCTCCTCAGGTGACTAGCTACTATTAGTACTGTCTGGATCTCCTGTCCCTCAGGAGGTCACCTGTTGCAGCACAGTCTGAGTCACTCGCTCCTTGAGTGATCCCTCTTCATTGTCTTACTGTGCATCACCCGCTCCTCGGGTGAACACATCATTACTCCACTAAGTCTCCAGCTTGCTGGATTACTGATTACTGTGTTGATAAGAATTACCCCCTTCACCAGCTCCTCTGGACAGTGGGTATCTCCATCCATGTTTACTGTTGCACCAAACACTATCTTACATCTTAGTACCTTGTGTGTCTAGCTATACTTGCATTATTGGTGATTCTGCAGATCACCATATAATCAGGTATAACATCTGTATTATTGGTGATACTGCAGATCACCAATAATCAGGAAAAGTCTGTTCTGGCTGACACCAATCGTTACAGATTCCTTATCAGTGGCTGAGCAGATGCAGTCATTCAAACGATTGTGCAGAGTTTTTTTTGTGCAAGCTTTTTCTCTCTGTGCCTTTAGTTGTCAGTCTCTCCCCATTGAGCCCCCTGTGGTCCTGCCCCATCCGCCCCCCCCCCCCCTGCAGCTGCGTTCCTTGCAGGGTCTAGTGTTATGGAGCCATTTCTGATTCCTTCGATTTTTTATGACCTCTAGTTAGTTTTTTTCTATTCACACATCTATGTCAATTAAGTTCTGGCAGATTGGATCCCTTTGAACAAATCTGCCTATAATGTTTTGCTCCAACATATCCAATGGATTGACTTGATTTTGTACAATGGCATACAATGCACATGTGTGGTGGGGGATTGATTGCCCATAGTGTGGCACTGCATTTCAGTTTCTACTGAAATGTAGCAGAACTGAGCTTGCCATGTATGGTAGCAATTAATCGCTATTAGATCAAATTCTAATTGGATAGGACTTGTGTATGGCCAGCTTAAATAGCACTTTCCTGGAGTCTCATATTCTTATTTTGCACTTAAAAAAAATCTAGATTTGAAGATGGTGTCACAATGACATGGCTGTTGTTTATTCAAATGTCACACAGAGAAATGATGACCTCTTGAGCTTTTTACTTCACCACCCTACTATTACAAAGCACTTTTACAGCCACAAAGAAATGTTATGACTTCGAGTTCGTTTTTTGGATTGCAATCCAGCTTCTCTGATTGCAGAGATAAAGCACCAATTGATTAACCCTTACAATGAAATAAATAAAAAAGGGAACACAGACAAATTCTAAGTAGGATTAGTAGCACATTTACACCTTTCTCTCATCATGCCACATGTCATATTTAGGGTCCCTTTAAACCAATAAAAACCATTCCCCTGGCCGATGAGGGTCTTTAGAAGTACACTAGTGTGCAGTAGCAGAATAATCCTCTTTTTTTTACAGTCCTGTCAACCTTCTTTTACGTTAGCCTGACTGCTTTCAGTTGCTTAAAAAATTGCTTATTTGCATAAACACATTAACTCACTTGCATAGAAAACATCCAAGCAGTTATTTCTCTAATGCAAAAGTAAATGCTAAATGAGGCATTGTAAGTTTGTAGTATTTCTGGCCCGGAAAGCATCAGGAAATCATTATGGGGGCACTCATTATAAGTGTGATGGAATGAAAACTTGACAGAGAGAGAGGAATAATGGTCCATGCAAACAGAACGTATGCTCTCCTCCCTGCACATCCATTACCCCGCGAGCTGATAGAGAGCAAGCAAGCGCCTGGACGGCGAGGATTTAATGAAATGACAGCCACAACAGTGGCATAGGCAGAAAATCATCACTTTTGCAAGGAGGCAACATAGAGCACTGACACGTAATAAATATATTAATATTTTCATTATACTGTACATGCAAATCCTGCTTATGAATTTAAAAGACAGCGGCAGGAAAAGTACAATACAGTAGTAAGTAAAAATAACAGCTTGTGTAATCTAATCCAAAAACAACAAATGCAACACAGGCAATGATTAGAGATGGCCAATCATTTTGGCTTGCTTGCAAATCTAACCCTTTAGCAGCCAATTTAGAGCACATTTTTTTTATTTAATTGTTACATTGTTTGCTACTAAATAGTACTTCTGTAATGTGTATTTATAGCCACTTATCACTAATGGCAGTGTGAGACAATAGAGGACTTCTGCTTTCAGTTTCTGTGTTTTCTGTTAACAGGGGGAGATCAAAGCATTCTAAGAATTAACAACACACTGAGTTCTGCCAACTAAGGTCAAAAGCAGTACATTTATTTCAATCGAGATAACTCTACTGAAGCTGCTAATGCAAGTATTAAGAAATGTATTAATAAGATACTCATAAAAACCAGAAGTAACAATACATATTTCATACATTGATGAACTCATAACAAACCAAGACATTATCATAAATGGTCATATTATTATTATTATTATTATTATCATTATTTTTTATAATTAATCTCGTAATAATACATTGCCCTTTTATAAAAGATTTTGATTTGTCAAAATGGAAAAAATTAAGATTTCCAAAATATTTTTTGTTTATTTTTAATGTATGGGATTAAATATTTGGTACAGAAAGGATTCTGTTCTTTAAATACAGTGATACCAAGATTATCTGTTACATGTAAAAGTGCTATGTTCAGAGAAAGTGTCAAACTGCTAATTACACTAGGCCTGCTACAGAGAAGTGGTGGCAGTGAAGTGGTTAACTTTATTCTTTTCCCTTCTTTGTTTCCCTCCCTATTTGTTTTATTAAACCTGCTCTACAACCTTACTAATGGTTCTTTGCAGGGCCGGATTTGTACTTTTGCAGCCCAAGGCCCACTGTCACCACCATCCCCTGACCAATAGGATGAATGTGCATAGTATTGTGAGAAGCAAAACTGTACCTGAGGAGGGTGTTATGGCAGAGAGGTTTAATTTACCTGTATTACAACCTCTTGCAGTGGTGCTCCACACTGCGCTCCATCCTCCTGACACTGCCTACTTCACAAAATGCAAGAGGGGTAGGGGTATCCAGACGCGCTCCATTGGCATCAAAAACGAGGTGCACACACGGTCAGCCAACCAGAGCACAGATAGATTTGTATTGTGCAAAAGAACAACACTCTTAAAAAAATTACTTAAAAAGTAACTTTTACTCAATTCAGTAAAATACATGCAGTTCAAAAATAGTGACAATCCAGTGGATCAATTGGCAACAGGTTAATTACCGAACCGGTAACCAGAGTCAATCAAACATGCCAGACCTGTCTGGATACACTCAGCGATGATAAGTGGTTGCTAATGAGTCTGATAAAGTTATAAATATGTGTTCCTTTAAGACAATGGCAGCAGACACATGCCACAAGCTATTTCAGGCAATGGTGCGTGTTCTCAAGCCAACATGGGTCCCCCTCCTAATATGAGGCCCACAGAAGTCTGCTGTTATTCCTATGCCATGTTTATGTGTTTATTCTTTCTGAGTTTAACGCACACTTTCTCCTATTTTTCTGCAGGCCATTCCTAAACCTGGATAAGGGCCCAAGAAGTGGTCTAGGGCCCTAAGCACTTGTCCAGTGTGCCCCAATTAACCTCTCTGAAAGGGCCTATATAAAAATGTCCAACCTGTCAGCTCACTTGCACAATGTTCTAACAGCTGGACTGAGGCACTCCATTAAGTACCTTTAAAAAATAAAAAAAATCCTAAAAATCCCCATAAAAGAAGATGAACCAGTACAAAACTTGTCAGTAAGAGGTTCAGAACCGTCAGATTAACAAATCCTACTGTAACTGGGAGCTACATAGTAAAAAACGTAATTTATTTTGCATTTTACATTGGGATAACTAAACATTTTATACTTATGTGTACAAATTGTTTATACTTGCTACATGTTTTTTTTTTTTTGCAGTAGTGCTCCTTTCACCAAGAAACACTAAGCTAGCACTGGTATTGGAAGTTGGTCAGGGAATTGTGGGTGTCCTGCAGGCTTGGATTTCACAAAGCAGAGGTGACTGTAGAGATGTCCATCACATTGTCCACTGAAGGGAAACAAGGAAGACTCACAGTCAATGCAAATATGGAGAGAAAAAAGCACTTGCACAAAATGCAGCAGGGGTGGATGCTGCCACACTGGGCTTACCTGTGGCGTGCTCCAATGGAAGTCCACAATTTCAATCAAAAGAGAAGAAGGAGATGGGCACAGCTGCTAAAACACCCTTTATTGTGGTTGGGCTGACACAAAAAAGCTTACAGCAGTGGGGAAAGGACAAGTCTGACAGCTGTTACGCAGGGGTTAACCCTGCTTCATCAGAGACCGGATGTCTAAACAGTGTATAGTAAAACTTTTTTTATCATAGCACAATGAGACAACGCGTTTCGTGGGCAACAACACCCGCTTCTTCAGATCAATAGCGTGCCAAATCATCGGTATAATGGAGCTCAGAACCCTTTTGTTCGGATGAGAAATGTGTTCAAATTTGTGCAAGTGTCGCCATTACACATGCATATTTATAGTGGTTTTCAGGCATTCAAAGGCCTGGTTTAGATGCTTGGGAAATGCTACCAACCACATATTACATGCTTGAAAATGCCTAGTGAAATGCATATAAACATTTTATGCTCTTTCCCAAGCATCTTCAGTGCAAGTGAGGCCTTGTTGTCTGGAAGGTATGATTTTACTAAAGGGTCCTTTTATTTCTAGTGGCAGTGGCTCATGCATGATCAGCTGACAGTCCTGGTGTGAAGTCAGAGCCTGGGGCAGAAGATGCAGCTCCTGGTATAAAAGCAATAGTCTGAAAATTTGTAATATGGCAAGTAGCTTGTTTTGATAGATACTGAAGATTGGAGATACTAGTACCGATGTCATACTGATGGTTGCAAAGTTAATGAATGACTGTTTTAAAACTTTCTGTTTGTACAGACCTTTCTACTTAAAGTGGATCCGAGATAAACTTTTACTCATTGCATAGTTGCTTTCATATCGTTTATAGGGCATGCCTCAAGCCAAATACTTTTTTGTTTGGTGTTTTAATACCTTAATTCCCCAAAAACGAAACAAGCCTCGCCCACAGCTCCTTTTGTGCCTTGGCACTCTTAGAGCAATGTAGCAAGAGCTTATGGGAGCTTAGTCTGGGCAGGAGGAGGAGGTGTAACTAGCCAGAGATTTCAGAGGCAGAGGGGAGGAGGAGAGGGGATTGAGCTGAGGGCTGGAAATGCTATCAAGCTTGCCTGTGTAATGTGACAAGTAGAACATGGCTGCCCTCATTGTATCACAGGAATAAATAATCATAAACTGTTAAAGCTGTTTGCAGCTAGATGTGCTGTGCAAACTATCTAAATGTTAGATAACATATATAGACAAGTTACTTGTTATAGTTAGTTTTTCATCTCAGATCCGCTTTAATGTCATTTTCCCATCCTCTTACAGATTTCCTTTTTTTAAAGGGTACCGGAACGAACTAGAAGGCTGAAAAGTAGGCTGCAGGCTCAAAGTTTTATTTTTTTTCTGCCTGACTTTTATCTAGAGTATTTGGCTTTGCAGGTGTCTGAAATTCATGCCTGGGACAACTTAGTTCACAAACAGTGTAGCAGAGGGAATCAGATTCCTGATATGCATTTCTTACTGAGCCTATTTCAGTTTACCAAGGATTTGCATTGATCAATAAAGATACTTTCAAATAACCATTATTGCAAGTGTGTATGGGGCCATAAAGGCACATGCTAGATTAAAGTTGGCGGAGGCAACTAATAATGTCCGACTCTACAGATAATACCGGAGTCTGTTCAGCAGCCCCCATCCACGACCAACAATCCACTAGGCAGAACAATTCGGCCAAGCGATGCTGATAGCTTTGTTCTCCCTGCTTGCCCCGCCTGCCACGATAGGTGACATCTGTAGCACTACCGTAATCCACGATACCACAAACTTTGTACACCACAGTCACATCAATGCCTCGGCAATGGCAGCCCGCCTAGCCATCCCAGCCACAATAGACAAACCAGAATCCTAGGGTTTACTAAATCAGGCCCTGAAAGAAACAAAGTAGAGAAACAGCCAGCACCCAGACAAGTAGTGCTTTCAAAAGTATACGGTCCTGAGAAAGCCCAGGGGGCGAAACAATCGTCAACCTTCCTCTGCACCTCTTGCTGATCTTCATGAGACTGATAAGTATCATTGTTTTTTATATCTACTGCTGCTTGCATTGTGTTTTTACCTTAAGAAGATCCATTAAATTGTTGGAATGTAGCACGTGTGTTCTTGGATTCACTATCCTCTTGCTATGCCTTTTAAAAACATAGTTAGCAATGGTTAACTCCATTTTCCTCTCAGCTCGGGTTTTCCTCAAATCAGTCTTGCATGAACGATGTCATCTTGATAGCACACAACCCTGGTGTTTTGTGCGTTATACTATGTTCCATGACAGCAAGTGCCAGAACAGTCATAGCAATTCCTAACAATGTATATTATGTAGCTAATAACGTTTCAGATTAATGGTCCAAACATTTGTCCAAGCAGCATGATAAGATCTGCGCATCTCTATACATAGTTTTAAATTGCATGCTGCCAGGGCAAAGCTATTCCCCTATCAGTTAGTCTGGTCTCCGGGGTCCATCATGCTACGCTACAGAATGGCTCCTGACCCTTATTCTGTATCACCTCTGATGGTCAATTAGATTGGTAAGGAGTGAGAATTCTCTGTTATCTTGGTGCTTTTCTTAGTTACAGTTCAGTACTGCCCACTAATTAGAGTAGCTTTAACATGTCTTTTGTAAATTCCCCAAAGATGCCTAGTTCTATAACATGGCCAAAACAATAGCGATACATACAGGCTCGATTAATAAGAAAGCACAAACAACAGTCATGATGCACACAATACATGAGCTCAAAACATCTCACCAGATTTTGCATCTCACCAGAAGTCAAATAAATAAACAGTGATACAATAGACTAATCTTGGGTCATTAGACTTTTTTTTTTTTTTTTAACAAATCAAACTTGTCCCATTGCCTAGCAATTCCTAACTACAATTCATGGGTTCCCTCAGCAAAAGTTTAGCCACAAAAAACACCTGATCTGAAGTATAAGGTTCTCTGTATCGGATGGAGGGAAAGTTAGTTTCAGCTTTGGTCCCACCCCCCCACCACACGCAGGGACTGCTCCCCTCTAGTTACGCCCCTGCGCACTCTGCCTGTTACAATGTGCATGTTACTTTTCATAACATGAAGACCGCTATGGATGGTAAGTCAGAAAAAAAATACAGTTTTTATTCCATCCAAGACCAGTTTAAAGAAATACCAATTACATACCTAGGGCTTCTTCCTGCCCGTAGACGCCTGCCTGGTCTCTCGCAGCAGCTCCGTCTTGCTCGAAGGTCCCCCTGTCAGCCTCTCTGACTCGAAGAGTGTCTTGTATGCATGCATGGAGGTGCGCGCTCGTGCGCTGTTCGCAATCTCCCTCCTGCCAGCAAAAACGTTCTTTGCTTACGCAGTAGTACTGTGCAGGTGCAGAACAATCCCAGGAATGTAAGCCTAATCACGGGCAGTGCGCAAGTCAGTGACCCAGTGACCATTGGAGATCCTGAGAAGGCTGACAGCGGGACCTTCGAGCAAGACAAAGCTGCTGCGTGGAACTAGACAGGCTTCTAAGGGCTGAAAGAAGCTCCAGGTAAGCTATATAGCGAGGTCTCACCTCTCAACACCTCTAAGATATAAAACATGCATCTGGCATCCAACAGTAATCAATAAAAGCATCTCTTTACGACCTGTTGGTGAAGCAGGCTAGATAAAAATGAGTATGTAGCCAGCGGAGTAAAATGTATTCAGTGGAAATTTGCTGACGCGTTTCATGGCCAAATTCCAGCTTCCTCAAAGGATCCATGAACTAATGGACAGAGTGTTGCCATGCAATTTAAAAGTTCTAAGGCTCGCTGATATTCAATATAAATAAGCTTTTCCCATAGATATAGGAAAAGAAAGACGCATACATTGGTCTATATCCTGGCATTCTGAAGTATGCCTGACATCACCATGGTAAACACAGACAATACTCCTCATTCACCACGGGGACGTCAGGTACATTCCACAAATTACATGTAATTGTTATTTCTGGCAGATGCTGTCAACATGTTGCAGTTCATTTTATATTTGATATAATGAAAACTGTATTTTCAGTTTTTTTGTTTTTCTTTTCTTTCTGCATATTTAAATGCTTGCCATAAGATTCTATATATATTGAGCCATGTTGATTATATGAAGTTGTACAATTAATAACAATTTTTTTGTGCTTCATAATAATACATTTTTAAAATATTAAGCCTAATATATGGAAAAGAAATTGTACTCTACATATTACCTAAAACATACTGTATTTTTCGGTCCGTATGACGCACTTTTTTCCCCCATGAAAGTGACAGGGAAAAGTGTGTGTATCTTATGGTCCCAATGTTACAATCAGCAGTGCCAGGATCCCACACATACACCGCGGTCTGCTGCCAGACACGCTGACCCCTGCCGCCCGCTGCTCCCCATTTGTGCCCTCTATCCGTCCTGTGTCCCCCTCTGTCCTGCTTGTGCCCGCCTCTCTCCGTGTCCACCACTGTTGTCCTGTGCCCCCTCCGATCCCTCTCTCATCCTTCATCCCGGGGTTGGCAGCATGTGCAGAAGTATGGTAGTGTAATAGCCAGCCTTCAGAGCCCTCGGCAGCGATTGGCCCCAATGAAGGAGCTGTGGTCCCGCACATGAGACTGTCGGCTCCTGTAACAGCACAGCAGCGGCCATGATTGACAGCACCCCACACCCAATTGGCCAAAAGGGCTCTGAAGGCTGGCTGTTAAACTACCATACTTCCACACACGCTGCCAACCCCTGGACGGAAGGGCAGTGAACGACTGGAGGGGGACACAGGCAGGACAGAGAGAGACGTAGGCAGGACACAGAGGGGGATGCAGGCAGGACAGAGGGGGACACAGGAAGGACAGATAGCAACACAGGAAGGGCAGAGGAGGACACTGGGACACAAAGGGTCCAAAGGAGACTAATAATTGGGGGTATTAGGAGGGAAAAGTCCCTAAGCCACCCCTGCACCATGGACACACCAGGATTAGTATATTTTATTTCCCGGGTTCTTGTCCACCAAACCTACGTGTGTCTTACAGTCTGGAGTGTCTTATCGTCCGAAAAATACGGTACTTTGTTTTTTCTTTTTTAGAAAGTGGTTTTAGCTTTAAAGTGGACCTGAACTCTCTCACAGGATAGAAGGAGAACATAGAAAAATGCACCCTGTATGTATTTAGAGACTTTTGCCTTTCTAATTCCCCCTCACCTGTAACTAATCACCACTGTAATTTGATCCCTCAGTTGTGTCAGCTGGTTGCCTCGGCAGAGCAGCTAATTTGTAAACACAGATTGTCTGCTTCCCCAAAAGCAAGGAATAGACACACTGCAGATTTATTGCAGGATTTGTATTAGCTGTAACAAAGACATTTTTCTCTTTAAAGGTTATTATGCTGTTGCTTTACTTTTCAAGCAGAGAGAAAGTTCTGAATTTAGGTCCGCTTTAAGGCTTATAAATGAATAAATAAGATGATCAGAAAAAGAATCATCCTCCCTTTTTCCCTCTGCACTCTCTTATATTATCATTTTCTGCACATATTACAATAATTCCTCCAGCACTTTTGAAACTTAGACACTGTTTAGCTTTCTACATATTAGAAAGCTGATTACTCTGCTATGGCATTTGAAAATATAGTAATAAGGTCAGAGAGCAATATATTTCATATATAATCTATTCCATATTTTCCCTCCTGTAATTATAGTTTGAAAACCCCATAAAATTAAATTAAATGGAGTGCTTATTAATATTCATGATGCCAAACTCTGTGTGCTGACATGCACATAAAAACATGGTAACGGCTTCCTAAGTTACATATCAGAGTTGTGCATAAGTTACACTTCCCAGCTGTGTGAATCTGCTCAGGAGTGGATGAGGCCCCTTGTGTATGCATCAGCTCAAGTGTCTACATTATCATCCATGAATAGCTCACTTGGCTCTGATGATTTTTTAAAAGTCATTTCGTATGGAAGTGCAGTGCCGAAGATTGTTAACAGCATTAAACTAGCTCAGCAAACCAACAGAGTTCAGGCATGCATGCTCAATTTGATTTCAACCTCACAGATGCTAACTGGGTTGTAGACTCTCTGTATCACAAAAAGGGCAGAGGGTGTGTAACCAAGGGCAACAGTTGATGATGGGTCAACAAGAGCCAACAGAGGCAAAGAGGAGAAAATGCATGTTGTAGATACAAGGAAATAAGAAGGATGACAGACGGTGGAATCAGACATTGAATAACCTGGAGTTGGGCAGTTACTTGACTGGAAGTAGATACTTTTGCTTGTAGATAGTGGAGCACTCCCCTTAAGATCAGATGGTGATGTACCACGGCTTTTCTGGCAACACTCCAGAATCTTTGTAGCAAAAAGGAAAGGAGCCGGCACCATCAAATGTATATATGCTCTTTAATTAACCCTCCTGGCGGTCAATTGTTCTGCGGCTGCGCGGCCGCGGGAGGTTTTTTAAGCCTAATTTTTTTTTAATCATGTAGCTAGCCTAGCTACATGATTCCCCCCTCCCTGCGGCCTTCCTCCCACCCCTCCGATCGCCGCCGGCGATCAAGCCCATCCGGAAATCCCGTTCTAAACGGGATTTCCTTCAGGGCTTCCCCCGTCACCATGGCGATGAACGGAGTGACGTCATCGATGTCGTGACATCACAGGGAGTCCCGATCCACCCCATAGCGCAGCCTGGCGGCGATTGGCCAGGCTGCGCAAGGGGTATGCGGGGGGGGCCCTGTATTGCGGCGGGTAGCGGCGCATCGGTGGCGAGCGGCGGCGATCGACCCGAACACGCAGTAAGCAAAGTGCCAAGGATCTGTAAAAAAAAATCTACTCACCCGGGGTTTCCTCCAGCCCCTTGCAGCCGTCCTGCGCCCTCGTTGCAGCTCCGCTCCCCGCAAGTGGCCTAGGGTCCCATCCGGCGCAAGATGCCCAATGCGCCTGCGTGAGCGGCTCTCAGTCGCACTGACATCATCCGGACTGTACTGCACAGACGCAGTAGTTCTGCACCTGTGCAGTACAGCCCAGATGACATCAGTGTGACTCTGTGAGCCGCACGCTGGAGCACAGGAATCGCCAGGTCGGCATCTGCTCCGGATGGGAACGGGAGCCACCGGAACTGTGGTGAGGGCACAAGACGGCTGTAAAGGGCTGGAGGAAGCCCTGGGTAAGTAGATGTTTGATTTTTAATTACCCTGGACCTTCCCTTTAAATAGCTTGGAATCAATTAGTATCTAAGATGAAATTCTGGTTGCAATTTCATCCTCAGAAAAGACATGGCATGCTTGGACCAAGATCTCTGAGCAGGAGGATTTGAAATAAGAGCAGCACTGTAAGGGTCCAGTCACACTGGAGTGTTTCCTGCACAATTTCCACTTCACTTTCAACCGCTGGTGTTCTTGAAAAGTGCTATTGCATTGTAACGTGTATGGCAGTGGTCTCAGTGTAAGTATTGCCAGCGATTAGCAATAATCGCAAATAAGGCGTCTGCAGCTTTTTTTTTAGTGATTGCAAAGTGATTGTGTTTCAATGCTAAAGAATTGCAAAATGCAATCACTCCTAATTTGATTTCCTGTACAAATTGCAAAATATTAGCAATTTTGATAGTGTTTTGCTATTCGCAGTGTAAATGGGGCCCCTAACAATGCTTAAGATGATGAGAAACCAGCACCCAATGCAGGAGGCCAACCTTGAGACTGACTGGAGGAGTCTGGGTAATGCAGCTATAGCCTCGTACACACACTTGATTAGAGTCGGCTGATAATGACCACCTCAGGTGATAATCAGGTGTGTGTACAGCAGCTCCTGACCCCCAACCTGAAATCAATCCACCAGGCTGATCAGCTGCCCCAACCGGTAGACCCCTGCATAACAACAGAACGCCTTGTCAGCTACACAGCTGATACGTGTCTGTGCAGCCCGGCCCAGTGATGGAGCCCAAGGGGATCAGGTCCTGATCCCCGATGAGTGACATAAATCTAAGACTAACTAGGTTAAGAGACTAATGCTGGGAATACACGGGTAGATAGTTTGTTATCATTCGAGCCGCTGATGGCTCGATTGATAATTTTTGACATGTCCGATCACCGCGCGGATCGATTCCCTGCTCGATACCTGTTGGCGGACAATAGCGGAAATCGAGCGGAAGATAAGGAAGCGCCCGCGGGGACGAGCGGGAATCGATCCAGGCGGCCGCAGGGACGAGCGGCTAATCGAGCTGACGGATCTTACCGTGTATTCCCAGCATTACCTAGGACTAACCTATGAGAGATATGGCAAGTGATCAATTAATCCCCAATTGGAAATCAATCAGGTATAAGTGATCAACACTTTGTCTACTAAATCTCCATTACATTTCAGCAGAAAAAAGCAATTGAACCACTAGCATTGTATTGCTTGATGCAGTACCATGCTGTGTGGGCATCGATCCCTGCTACCCCTCCCCATCTGCTGATCAGAGATTTTCCAACCTGACCAATTACCTCTTCTCAATGGATAAACTATCTGAAATTAATCAAAAGTTGATTGTACAGACTTGTTGGGAACAGAAGATCACCAGCAGATTTTATCAAACTGGCCAGAAAAACAAATGATATATGTACCAGTCTTAGTAAATGAGTCCATTAAAATAATCCCAGAAATCTGCCTTTCACTATATCTAACCATGCTAGACATCACAGAAAGGATGTAGCCTACTGAGAGCAATATACAATAAAAGCCAAGTGTAAATGTGAAAGAAATTGGAAGTTAGCACAATTCTTCCTACTTGTTTGTGCTTGACATGGTGCCATTTCCTCCTGCAAGGATATGGTACATTTATCTTGCTTTAATTTGTGCCTGAGTTTTGAACAGTAAATTGCTGCTCATTTCCTGCTATTTTCAGGAAAAGTGTGCCACCACCAGTACCTGGGAGTCAGTGGCCGGTGAATGGGCATCACGTCAGCATAAAACAATAGAGAGCAGGATTAGCACCCCTGAGACACCCAATACATGGCACATCACTCTGAGACGCTCAGGCAGGTGTGCCATTAACATTAACTCTTCCCTATCTCTCCCCCAGTGCCTGAGCTGTCAGAGAACTGAGGCACCAACACCAGCCGGAGCTAGCCCTTACCCCAGATACATCACCCAGCCCCTTGCCACCAGATGCCCACTCCTCCCAGCCCCCACCGCGCCTGCTAGTGGTACACAGAAGCTGCCAATCCACTCCGCCCGCCCACTCTCACATTCAAGGAGTTGCAGGGGAGTCCTCCTGGCCAGATCTCTGTCACTGGTGGGGCTGGGAAGATGCTGCTATCCAGAGAGCACAGAGGTGAAGAAGCGTCGTCCCTATTGGCAGAGTGCAGCAGGGGCTGCTGGAATCCGCACGTGTGAGTGAGCACTGCTGCTACACAAGAGGATCCTTCAAACATGCCTTAAAAAGTCTTTTGTGCTGTCCATCAGTCTGTCCCAATCCTCCTGTGGGGGTCGTTCTGCTGCGCTAAGAGCTCGTAAAGTTGCTTGCCAATACTTCCTAGGCTCCCTTGTGCCATGCAAGCCATGAGCGTCCTTGCTAGACAGCATCTCTGCGAGTGGGATTACCAGAGGATCGCTCGCTGATCAAACCTGAGGATATGTCATCAATGTGTTCTAATAAGTGCTGATCTGCGACTGGGGAAGATGGCTTGTCTCGGTAGAGGCAGGACGGTGTGCCTGCAGCCCGCCCTGCACCTTCTAGCACTTGCCCTGCTGTGGAGAGGTTAGTGAAACTTTCCTTCTATCAGTCGCTGCTCTCTCTCTCCCCTCTCCCGGTGCTGCTGCTGCTGCTGCTGCTGCTTTTTAGCAATGTCAGATCTGCTGAAGTGACAGCCGATGTAAGCGGCTCTTGAAAGCAGCCTGGAGGGGATTTTCCCCCCTTTATTTAAAAGTGGTGAAGGAAAGCGTTACAAATGCAAAGCCACCTTTAGGATACGCTGGAGGTTTGCTGCTGCCTCCCTTATTTAAAGCGAGCACGACGAGACGTAATATTTTTTTCACACATATCCAACATGTGCTCTCCAGAAAATAGGTTAATTGTTGTAGAGCAACGCTTGATGAGATTAGGCAGCGAGCAGACATGTTTTATTTGGGCTAAATAAATTCTATAATCATCTCAGTGGAACAGAGAAAAGAGATCTGTATGAGTCCCAGTGGGGATTTCATAGTACTTTCACGGTTAGTAGTGTGAGAGTTACTAGAATGGAAAACAGTCACACACATTATATATATATATATATATATATATATATATATATATATATATATATATATATATATATATATATATATATATATATATATATATATATCACACACAGACACATATAGTGAGCTTTTGGCTCCCTCCTGTGTACAGTGGATTTAGATCTGCAACCATGACACCTTTGTCTTTGGTTGTCTTTGGGGACTTGCCTGGATATCATTAATAAAGCTCTGCTAATTCCCTTCAGTGCCACAGGAGGAAAGGAAAGTTGTGGTACTTGGCAAGTGCCCACATGTGCTTCCCCCTTTCCATTCATTATCTTTTTATTAGCTTCAAAGGAAATAGTTAATAGCTGTCCCCCTCTCTGCCTAGGCATCGGCTATGTCAACCACTCTAAGTGTTTGTTTGCAATATAACCCAATGGGGCCTATAACATTAACATTTTCAGTGTCCTTTGGCGAAGGAAGAATTGCATTTTAAAGGGGCAGGGGGGCATATTCATAACCACAATCATCCAATTATGCTATTCCACTGTGTATTGGTCTGTGATAGCTGCATAATGTACCAGTCAAAGCTGCAATCCTCAGAGCTTTTGTTGTCTGTAGCACATCTGTAGTATTTATGAGATTCAGATTCACAAATCTGAGCATTTGAAGGTCAAACCTGCGTTTGTTTTGGAATTTAGCATTTTGAGGTTTTTTTCTATTGTACTCCTCAGCTGAACTGCTTACAAAATGTGGACGCAGAATGACAGCATATAGTTACATAGTTAACTAGGCTGAGAACATACACATCCATCAACTTTAACCTCTCAGCTTCTGTAGTCTGAGTCCAGGAGAAGCAGAATAAAACTCCTTTGGTTGGAGTGGCCAGTTCTAGGGCTCTCAGGACCAAAATATACTTGTACTATGTGTAGTTATCAAAGCTACGGTCGTCGTTGGATGTAAGAAATTCATTCTGTTCTATTGTTTAAATCTATCTTTGCTTTTGTTACATGCAGTATATCTCATGTGTTTTAGGGCATACTACGGATAAACCACTCTTAAGGTGGCCATACACACATAGATTGCCACCCAATGTGGCAAACAGATCAATCCCCCTCTGATCTGAATATAAGAGGGATTGAATCTCCCCAAACCCTGTACACATATTTTCAATAGATTTCACTATAAAATCTATCGGACTGCATCGACCTACCACCGCTTACCCGCCACATTTGATTGAGACTTACCATCTGGTAATAATTTCGACCGATTTCTGCAGCAAATCGATTGAAATTATGATTGGTGTGGCTCATTGAGTCATAGATGACAGTTAGATTAGATCCGAGTGATCGAATCTGCCGGTAAAAGTCAATATGTGTATTGCCAGCTTTACTGTACACAACATCTTCGTAAAGCATGTTCACTTACTTTGTCAAAGTCTTACTGTGCATTTTTTATTGCGCGAGTATAACACTAGGAAGAACATAGCACACAAGTCAGAGTCAGTCAGCGTTTATGAATGGTTTGCTAAAAGTGGCAACATTTTTACCAGACCTGTCAAGCTGTGATTTTGCTCCAAGGCCAAAGTAGGATAACTGAAATAGGAAAAAAAAATTCTCTTGAAACCAACATTTCCTGTATGCGCTCACCATCGTATGGTGGCAAAAATCATTTGATCACTGGTTTAAATAATCACTATGTACAGTAAGCTGGATGCTTGTACACAGAATATTCTTTGATGGATCTCCAGGATTATTTCACTCTGGCTTACAGTTGTGTCTTGGAAAGATCAGGAGACAGGGATTACATACAATAACTAGTCATGTGACATGCTGTTTAATGACCTAGAAAGTTTCAGGCATAGTAAAAGGCAACGCTAGGGGGCTTATCGGGTAGCTCAGAGGAGAGTGCAGGGCAGTTCCCCATAGCAACCATTCGGAACTTAACCCTCATGATTCTGTCATTGCTGAAAGAAGATCTCTGATTGGCTGCTTCCACATCTCTGCACTTACCACTATGATATAGGGGCTGGGTTCACACAGACGTTTTAGAGGAGGAGGTTATAACTAGGCATTTTAATACTCACTAAGATATGGACCATTTAATACTCTCTAAGATATGGTGGCAGAAACACTATTTCTGCCACCATCACAGCCTGTACAAGTAGAAGGCATCGCAATTGTGTCTGTGGAAAATGCAATTCCTCGCAAACGTTTTCTCACATAATATGTGCTTTTGACTATATATGAGCGCAGCAGTGTTTTTTTTTTTTTTTTTTGTACGATAGCAGTGAATATCAACGTGTTTGCGGAAAAGTAGAGCAGGTTGTATCTTTTTTAAAAGCTATGTAGAATTGCAGATGGCTCCTGAAAACACAGTAGCCTCATAGGAAAGCACTTATCATTGCAAAAAAAGTTTTTTCACTTGTGTTTTTCACATACGATTTCAAATTGCCGCAAAATGCATAGGATTTCAAAAAGTGTGACCCCTGCCTGAATGATTGATGGTGGTACTCTGTATGTCACAGTTTTCGGACACCCTTTAACTCTGCCACCCTCCTGTGACATATATGTTGATGGGTCAGGTGGGTTTCACTTCACTAACACTGACAGCTGTTTAGAGAGCAGTTAAACGTGAACTGTCATCTGCCCTCAAAACCGTAATCATACAAGTTAAACTAGCCATAGACTAGTAGATGTCTTTAATCAATTAGCCATTTGATTACATAAAGACATTGAACCAAGTGAAAAACAACTTAAAGAGAATCTGTACTCTAAAATTTTTACAATAAAAAGCATACCATTCTATTCATTATGTTTTCCTGGGCCCCTCTGTGCTGTTTCTGCTACTCCCTGCTGCGATCCTGGCTTGTAATTGCCAGTTTTAGGCAATGTTTACAAACAAAAGACATGGCTGTTAACCAGCTTGTGATAGGCTGAGAGGAGCTCAGTCTGTGACTCGCACAGAACCTGCAGGGGGCGTGGAGAGGGTGTGGATAGCTTCTATCCTATCACAAGCAGAGCAGCACATTAGTGCCTGAGTGCCTGAGCCCGACAAAGCCGTCAGAGGAAAGAAGATTAGATTACATAACGGAGATAATACAGCCACTGTGCAACTGGGAAAGGCTGCAGTAAGACAGACCACATTAGAACAGGTATAGAAACTTATAGGATAGAAGAAATAAGGCTGAAAATGTTGTTACAGAGTCTCTTTAAAATTCAGCCCACAATTGATTGTTTTCAATGAAAATATCAATCAAAACTCGATTGAGAAAGACTGTTATTGACCAGGTATGGTGAAAGTGGCTTGGTTGGGGGGCCGAGAGGTTTATACTGCATGAGCAGTATAAAGCTAGCACCAGTGATGGTCTGACTGGTCTGACTGGTCTGTAATTGAGTGCTGCAAGGTGGTAAATGTAGTTCATCTGCCAGATTGGATGAATGTCTAATAGTGTATGGTGAGCTCTATCTCATTGTATGTGTCCAGGGCACAAGGTGTTCTTTTAGTAAGTTTAGTTTTTTAAGACTTAATACAACTGATGGCTGTTGGTTAGCTAATGAATACACTGAGTCTTGACGAAAATTGATTAAGATGAATAAATAGATGGTCCTTTTGGTAATCTGAAGTGTGAAAGGGGTAAAATAAAGAGAACATCTGGGCATCTTGACACCCACTGGGCCCCAGGCACCTGCCTAACTAGCCTTGTGGACGATCCTGCTCTGAGTATTGCTGTTTATGCATAATGCTTTCTGTTATTTTTAATATTGGTGGGGTACAAACTTTTTCTTATTGTGTCCAAGTTTTCCTAGTGTACGGTATCTCCCTGGGCATTCTGCTAAGAATATGAGAATAAATACACATCTATATTATGGTCACTTTGAAGCTCCTTACTTAGGCTGTGTTGAAATTGGACTTGCTAATGCGAAATGAAACCCTAATAGCGTAATTACTGTGCATGGCAAATACATAAACAGTGATTTCACGCGTGACACATACAAACGCATGAGCGTCCGCCACTGATGTGTGTGTAATTTGTATGTGTTATGCCCTTGTGTGTGCCTGGCAGCTGGGCACAGTTGGTAACAGTTACTGTGTTGAGCAGTGTATGGGCCCTTATAGCTCTGCCAGCAGATTCACCATCTTGAGGCTACATTATGACAGCACAATACAGGCATTTGGCTTTGGAAATGAAAAGCTCAATACAAACATGCTGTGATTCATTAGTTTGTTGGGGACTGTGATATTATAGCAGTGAAACAGATTGAGAACATTTTACTCACCCTGGATTTTCCTTGCCAGTTTTTTTTTTAATTTTTTTAATTTTTTATTAATTCGCATCATGTGAGTGACACAGTGCACTGCTAATCTGTGCTTATGTAATGTTTTATGCAGCTGAAAATAAAAAAAAAATAATAACAAGATAGCCATATACTAGCAAATATTACTGACAGGTAATTCCTAGAAAACTGGCACTTGGACTTTTCTAGTAACGTGCAAAGAGAGATCTGTGACCCACAATTTATTTAGTACTGAGCAAAGAACAGTACTCAATAGCAACCAATCACATTTGAGGTTATTGATATAGACATGTGAAAGGTGAATTCTAATTGGTCTGTAAGCATTAGGCACACACAAACATAAACTGACAGAAAAAAAATGACTGCCACACAATTGCTGGGGTGTAACATTAAATAGTGGCATATTTGCTCGCACTAGCCAAGCAAGCATGTTTCTGCTCTGGGCAGGCAAGTAGAGCAGGCAACATTAACCTTATTTTGAGGGAAACCATAGCATTTCAGTTATTAGGAACTCTAACATTTATTGGTCAGCTCAGCTATTCTGCAGCAGTCTATGGTACTCCAACCACAAGCATACTTATTCATTCTTCTATCTGAGTATTTTCGTCTTAGTCCCATGAATAGCCTAGGTGTAGTTTGCTGTTTTCCATTTCCACCAATCAGAAATAAGCTTTCAGGTGCTCTCAGCAGGCAGACGGATGAAAGGCGATGTGTAAGGAATACAGCACACAGCGATTCTTTGCAATGTTATTATATTATATTAGACAGACTGTGCTATTTTTGGAAATCCACTGTGTACAAAGCGACGCAGATATAGTAGTAGTTGAAGCATCCTCATTCTTGTCAGCTCCAGAAGAGCTTTTGTCCAAGTCTCTCTTTTTAGGATTATACAGATAGCTAGAATACAACAGATCTTGTGTCTTCAAACATGTGGCTCATATAGTAGCAAGTATTAGTCTTCGTTTTCACCTTGGCGTGCTAAGAAATTAGATCTGTGGGCGTTAAAAGTGACATCTGTACGCACCTAACACTTCTCAGTCTGCCTCAGCCCCCTCCCATCCTCCCTTTCTAATCCTATCTCTTCTTTCTTCACATTTCTCATCTCCCTTGTGTGTCCCTGCAGTCCCTATACATCCCTCCCCCATTATCTTTCCTCTGATTCTCCTTTCTCCTTCATTTGTTTCCAGCTAAGTTTTTATTTTATTGTTTCACTAACACATGTGAGAGGAGATGTTGCACTGCTGGCTTTTATTGAGGTGTCTATTCATAGGTAATGCCAGTTATAACTCTCTGGGGATCCAACAGGAAGCTTTATTTCCTCTTATATTGCTATTGTAGGAATGAGCCCAGTTATCAGACAGGTCTATTGTTATAAGTCTGTAAAGAGGCTGCTATATCTGGATTTGCAGTGAAAGTGTCTTCAGTGTTTTATATGAGCCTCAACCCGAGAGAGATGAAATCAATTGTTGTGTTTTATTGGGGACCTCACTGCTGCCTGCAGTATGGAAAATCGACCCGGTCTATTTTTAATTGCATAGGTTTGATACATTAACCAATTAATGAACCTTTGAAAGCATTCTGTAACACTGGAACACAATCAAATTTCTTCTAGGTCTTCCATTCGCAACAATCATTATAAATTGGGGGGGGGGGGGGGGGTGATAATGCTAATTATTCTCAGATTTAGTGTCAGTTATTATGTTGTGTGTATGTATTTGTTCCCTGTTATTTAACTGGAGTCAGTTTCACTTAGAAGTACAGGATTGTAGGCTTCTGAGCCTCTGGGGAACAACTGATTGGATAGATTGATAGATAGATAGATAGATAGATAGATAGATAGATAGATATTGATATATGTAGGTACATTGATAAAGATTGAGTGATAGATATAGCTAGATTAAAAAGCAGAGCTAGAATATAGATGTAAGTAGACTGATATAGGTGGATAGATAGATAGATAGATAGATAGATAGATAGATAGATAGGAAGTATCTAGAATTAACAGATTTTTTTCGGATTTAGATAAATGTAGCAAGAGATATAAGATAGATAGATATGAGATTGCTAGATGTATCTAGAATTAACTGACTTTTAGATAGATAGTTATGAGATACAAGACAGGTGGACAGACAGACGGCTAGACGCTAGATAGACAGATACGAGATTGCTATTAGAGGTATCATTCTAGAATAAATGGTCTTTTAGATAGATAGATAGATAGATAGATAGATAGATAGATAGATAGATGTAGTTTAAAATAAAAGATAGATAGACCGATACATAGACATATGGATACATTGACAGACATTCAACTGATGTAGCTAGATTGCTATAGATATACAGAGTGATAGATATAGAGAGATCCATAATAAGTAGAGATAGCTTGATAGATGTAAGTTGATTGATAAGGAGGGAGGGATAGATAGATAAATAGATAAAAGTAGAATACATTTCCCACTTTCCCTACAAAACTCTACACATAGATATATCTGTGTGGAATATGTTTTCACTGTTAATATTGAGCTTTATCAGTATACATTCTTACACTGTGTGTTTAAAGTGTGTGTGCAACAAATACAAAAATGTACAAAACTTTGCTTAAATGAGTTCTTTCAGTCACAAATATGAAGTACGGTACAATATGTATAATAAAAATGTGGAGTTTTGGGCAGCGATCATAATTAGTATGCCAGAATCTTTTGTGATTACTATCGAGCAGGGCCCCCATATTTGAAGATTACACATTGGTGCCAAAGCTGAAGTTTGGGGTTGCACAGCTGTGACCCTCCAGTGCCAGAGGCCTTCCCAGAGTCCCGAGTTGTAGCTTCTAAAGGAACTTCACAAAAATGGTTTGGGCATCTCTGACTTGATGAGTTCCTTGAGAGATAGACGAGTGCAATATTCGAGCTGATACAGATGACATACATGCTGCCATCAGGGTTTTGGCTTTAGATAGTCTTTGTGAAGTCATGTCTATTTCTTCAGGAGGCCTTCATAGTTCAGCCAAGGCTATATCAGCTTGATCTTTCTAATTGATTCGTGAGTAGATTCCTTGCATTCTGCTTCCTTGCCTTCAGAAACACCCAGAAGCAGCAGCACGGCTCACCCCATCCATCACGCAATGATTTCATTAGGGGTCTGTGTCTGTCAGAAGACAGATGACGCACTGCTTTTCTGATGGCTGACTTGGCCTTGGTTATCTAGGGATTTCCTAATAAAATTACAATAGACTTCATTTTAATCCTAGAAAGTATTATCTTTGCATCACTGTTTCTGGATCCTTGAAAAAGAAGGTAGACTTCGGCCTCCACATTTGAGACAAGGAGAAACATTATCACACAAATGTTTCTAGATGTGAATATATCATTGTTAAGGAGGAAATAGCTGAGATTGGCAATACAACGAAACAAAGTTGTCTCTGTGACATTTGGAGAAAACCAAAAGCTTGGAGAAAACCATTCGGAGAAAACCATTCCCCCCGAAGCTGCTTTTAGAGCATAGTGCTCTTTCTTTTTCAATTGCTTTTTTGATATCCAATAGGTATAGAAATGTACAGAGTATCTAATGCACTGACAGGGGTGATGGGGTAGCTATTGAATTTACCATATTTTTTTAACTACAAGACGCTCCTCACCAAAAGACACACCTAGGTTTAGAGGACATAAACCAAGGGAAAACTATATATACTAAACCTGGTGCATCCATGGTGAAGGGGCATCGTGTGGATTATGCCCCCTTTGTATCTCATGCCCCCTTGTACCTCTTGTGTCTCCCTGTGTCCTCCTCTGCCCCCCTTTTGTCCTCTTCTGTCCCCCATGTGTCTGCCTCTGTCCTCCTGGTGTCCTCCTCTATGCCCCTTTGTGTCCCCTTGTCATCCGTTTGTCCCAGTGTCCTCCTCTGCATGACATTGCAGCAGGATGGAGGTTCATATTGGCAGGCGTTCACAAGTCAGGAACTTCCTGCATTTGGAGGAGAAAAAGTGAGTCTTATAGTCCAAAAAATACAAAAATACAGTATGTCTTGATTTTTTTTTAATCTAGAAGGATATATGTGCAGGAGAGGAGTGGTCACATGACTGCTACTCACCTCTTCCTTTTGTCCTCAGGCTGAAAAGAACAGGTTTGTGTGGGGACAAGAGCTCCATCCACCACCTGTTTTTCCATTTATGTTGGATCAACCCGATGCATCTATAGTTTGGGTGCCATTATGATGTGGTCTTTGGATTTGGCTGTCAATAACAAATATTATTGTCTCCTTATTGGAATGTAGTGCTGGCAATCCTTGTGAGATTTGCTCACCAGACACTGAGGCTGAAGATGACCCTGAAGCTGATGACCGACAGTGAGCATTGGTTAGGGCTGGGGGCCTATAAGGAATCTTAGGTTAGGGGGTGGGGTAGAGGGAGGTTAGTTTTAGTTGTAAAAGCTACAAGATTAAGGTCATGCATCAGAAAATGATTAATTATAGGGGAGAGGTTAGGGTTAGGCAACAGAAAGTGTTTACAGTTAGAATGTGTGGTTAGGGTTAGGTGTTATGGAGAGATAACATTCGGGGGGAAGTTAGGTGGAAGGAGTTAACAGTCCAATTTCTAGCGAAAACTCGTTAGGGGGATCAGAAATTCTGATCGGATTGGTTGTAAATAATCTCAGTTGATGGGCACAATCGATTATGAATGATTATAAAAATAGTTGTCCGATTTGGATTTTTGGATTTTCTTCTTGGTTGTGATAGATAGGAAGCAAAGATTGATTTGTTGATGGTGTAGTGAACGATTTTCTTCCGATCAGAATTTCTGATCACTAGAACGATTTTTTCGCTAGAAATTAAACTGTTAGTGACCACCTTTAGAGCATCAGAAATAGGCTACTATTGGGTCAATGTTAGGAATCAGGAGGGGTTACCATTAATTCATTGGTTAGACCCAGACCTCAGGAAGGTTAGGCAGCCATCAGGGGAGATGTGTTATCACACAGATTAAAACAGCATCACAAACCTCACATAGTAGAATATCAGGAATTGCATCCATTAGAGCAATGATTCCAAGTGAACAGAGACAGGAGGGAATAGGAGAAGGCTCTGTCACACCTCTACTTCCAGGTAATATCTAATACTTAGGAAATACTAAACATGCCCCACTCAATAATGCACTATGAGGAACATTTACATACATGTAAAGATATTAAATATCATTGCCTTCTGCCCATTTTTTTTATTTTGTTTAGTTACTAACTATCCAGGCATAGTAATATTTCTGCTTAGTCTGCTATTCCACACATTCTTTAAGTGTGTCATGTGCAGTAGATATGTTGGCCATGATGCTGTGTGAGGGTATTTTTCATGTTGCACACTTCAGGTTAGTAATATACAGTAGAGGCCCAGTTATCCAGAACTCAACTAACAAGAAGTCTCAGCCAACCACACAGTACTCACAGTAGGCTCTGCTGTGCTTAAATACCGGGTTCCATACCTCCCCCTAGGTTAATATGCTTCCAGCTACTGTATTTTAATATTTAATACATAATTTATGGTAAGTACATAAAGTGGGGTATAGTCCTGTATTAGTTGGGCCTTTTTTAACATGGTGTTTCAAGCAACCAGCAAGCACATGTTTTCTGGCATCAGCCAATCCCAGACTGTGCCGAATAACTCAGACTCGACTGTACTTTGTACGCTACGGCAAGATAGTTTTGTTTATGCCTTGTTTTGATGTGCTTCTACTGACTCAAGTTATTGTAGAAATTACAGAACGGAAAAATGCTAAAAAGTAGAGTCAGTCCACTATGGTGGTTTGATTAGCTCCAGATTCACAAAAGGAGAGAAAAAAAATCCATGTTTACCTTCCTTTACATGTTCCACAATCCAAAACCAAACCAAATCTTTGAATGCTACAATTTTGCTGACTGCTCTGTGCATTGAATCTGGGAATGTAAAGGTGTCTTTTGGAAGACTACAAAACAGTTTTATAAAATGAAGTTAGTTGGAAAGTGAAACAAAAACTGCCATTTTAATTGCTTTTACTTATGTATGGCTCGTATATAACAATTGTTCAAAGAAAAGTACAGTCTGCGGTTACACTCTCACTACTATAAGACACAACGGGTCCGTCAGACCCTCCCGCTGGGCGGGCGTTCCAGTGATAGTAGAGTGTGTGTACAGTCTGTCGGCAGACTGATAACACTGTTTCTGACCGATCCGCTGAGCGGATCGTTCAGAAACAGTGTTATCAGTCTGCCGACAGACTGTACAGCGGATCGGTCAGAAACAGTGTAATCAGTCTGCCGACAGACTGTACACACGCTCTACTGTCACTGGAACGCCCGCCCAGCGGGAGGGTCTGACGGACCCATCGTTCCTTATATTATTGCGTGTGTACGCACCTTAAGGCCTAGTTCATGCAGACTGCTGTAATCCATTTCTATCCCTGTCTTCTGAAGATTTAACTAATAAAGGACACATTTATTTAAAGGACAGCTATCAACGTTAACTAAAATTGTAAATGCCACATATATTTCCACTAATTACTAACAAATAGCAATACAAAGGCTTTTCTTCATCTTTTCATTTTTTTTATGAAAAGAAAGTATGACATTTACAGAGAACATTTTTCACTGTGGGTATTACTGTGGAGAACTGTGTCCAGCATATCCAGCATACAGAAACTGTCCTCACTGTCTATAATCCTGTGACTGAAATGTCTTCAGAATCATAGAAAGCAGAAATATAGCATCAAATAGTGTGTACATAACTCATCAGCTCTTCCTGTGTCTCGCACTGCCTCACGCTGTTGTAACGTAACCAGAGATTACAGACAGGAAGAGCTCATTCTGAATGGGGGGGGGGGGGGTGTAAGCATGCAACTACAGGAATAAAGTTCAGGTCCTTCTCTTCAAATCCTTTCTGAAAAACTCTCAGCTGTTCTCATATGATCTGTGAGAAAGCAGTGTGTTTGGGCAGGGCATAATCAAGCAGTAAATCATTGCTCTGTGAATAGTGACAGAGAAGTGGCACCTATCTACATGGTACAGCTCTGGATTCAACTGTTACAAAAAGGTGATACACAAGGTATTCCTTTTACACAGGTAGTGATCAGCTTCAGTGGCTGTGCTCAGTCAGCCACCCTCAACTGTGTAGCAACTATTATGTTAAGAAGCTGTTCAGCTCCTTTTAGTGTTCTGTAGGTGTACGGTACATCCACATTTTGATCAATGCCTGCCATATGTATGTTACAGTGGACATGGGGCAGGTGCAAAGGTGATATACATATGTTATTTTTATTATTTTGCCCCTTCTTTCTTTACTGAGAAACAGGTAATCAAAATGCCTATCAGCTGCTCTCTCAATACATTTATAGTATAAGTATCTCAGCCTGTTGTGGTAGTCGAGCCAAATAACCTTCTTTCAAGAAGGCAAACTTTGATGATCCCCCACCCCACAGCATTCACACCCTTCCCTTGCCTCCCCTTGATGCCCTTCACAGCCTTGGGGCCCATCAAACAAGGTTCATAAAACAAGTGTGGCCATTATGATCAGGGCCGGTTCTAGACCATTTGCTGCCTGAGGCAAACTCGTGAGGATGTGCCCCCCCCCGTCCCCTTCACAAATTTGAATGATCGCACAGCACCCGACAATTTGCACTGCAAGTTATAGCTGCGGTGATCCCCCCCCCCCCCCCAAAAAAAAAACACCCTCAGTATAGGTAGGTAGGTAGCCAGTTATAGGTGCCCACAGTGTTGGTAGCTAGGTACAGTTGCCCCAGTATAGGTTAGCCAGATACAGTTGCCCTCAGTATAGATTAACCAGGCACTCTCTTCACTTCTGGTTTCTGCCTGGTGCTGCCCCCAGACTTCTTCCACCTGAGGAAGTCGCCTCCCTTGGCATCATGGAGGGACCGGACCTGATCATGGTCTTCAAACCCATAACAAGTGTAGCTACAAAAACACCTGATCTGAGGTATAATCCCCTGTATCAGAGGAAGGGAAGGTTAGTATTTGGGGTCCCCATAGCTCTACTTCCCCTCTAGTTACTCTCCTGGTTCCAGTACCACACCCTGTAAAAATGCTTCTTTTATTTCTTTACATGTACAGTGCAGGAAGTGGCTGTCGATTGGCATCTGTTTCTTGCTCACATAAAGGGGAATTTCTGCAAATACCCTCTATATTAAGAAGCAGAATTTATATTTAGCATATCACAAACTTTACCCTGTCAGAGTTTGCTGCCAGTGAATGGATTAACCCAGGTGTTGAAAATTAGTAACACAATCTCTTGTGCTGCTAATTACTCGTGCAGCAAGGTGGGGGTTTCTAGACAGGGCTGTAGTAACTGTACTCATCTTTCAGTACAGATATTACTGTTACTACCATAACAGCAGAGAGGAACAATCTGAGCTTACTAACAGTTTATGAAAATTGTTATCTAGCAGGAGTTGTTAATAACCTATTTCCACTAGCATGTTGCATGCTGCATCCATTTTTCTGGATCCAGATTTCTGCATTGTTTCCATGCCGTGATTCATAGCTACATCCAGATTTCTGCACTAATATTAGTGGAAACAATGCGCAAATCTGGATGCAGAAAAACGGATTCAGAATGCAACATGCTAGTGGAACTAGGCCCATGGAAAACTGAATGTGGCTATCAATCATTGTATGAGAAGCTGATGCGTGCTGCAGAAATCTGCAACATGCCATCCATAATTTTTCTGCGTCGCATCAGAAAAATCTCATTTAGTGGAAATGGGCCCATTGGGAATCAATGTAGTTAGTTTGGATATGGAAATTTGCATCCAGAATCCGCATGTAGTGGAAACAGGCCCTTATTTTCTAACTAAGTAGAAAATATTAATACATATATATGAATAATAATATTACTATTACCACAAGCTGTGTATGCGCAGTAATATTAGCACATTTTCATGAATCAACCCCTATCTGTCTATCTATTGGCCTACCTACTTATTTATCCATCCATCTAGCGATAAGCATTAAAATATTTATTTATTATTCTTATTATTTTCACTATCTATCTATCTATCTATCTATCTATCTATCTATCTATCTATCTATCTATCCATCCATCTTTCGTGGGCTTTAGTAGCTTTCCTTTAATAAAGAGTGCAGAGGTCATAGGCCGAGTGTTAATGTTCATGGTAACCTTACAGGGCACTACAACCTAATTGTCTTTATTTGCAGTTGCCTTTTGCTGAGGGAAGCATTCTCCTTCTTTCCATAGAGAACAGGGAAATAATTATTTTTTTATCTGCCTTTTCTGTTTAATCCTTTCCATGCCAGGAGTGACAAGAGTTATGCAATCGCATAATCAACACTTTCAGGCTGGAAGATGTAATGAGAACACGACACTTTGTTGCTGGACTAAGGAACAGACAGGGATTTTTAATGCTTCGCTGCATCCGGGACACATTCAATTAATCTTAAAGGGGGTTTGAACATGACTGGGTTTATCATGCTGGTTTTGCAGTTGCACAAGCAATGAGTGGAGTTTTACAAGACATTCTGCTGCACTTCCACCTGTGCAGGGGTCACCTTGGTGAGGTTGTAAGATAACAGTTGCACAACCTCTGTGGCACTTTGGTTTGTGCCTGGCATGTAGCCCAGTCCTGATGTGTGTATGAGTTTGGCAGTAACATCAGGCCGTTGTTTTATTGGCGTCTTCGCTTGTTCCTTGGCTTCCGTCCTCACTGGCAGCTGTGTAGGCTGTCTCTGTTATGTGAAGGCATGGAAGGGTCAATGTGCTTCTGTCCCAGATGAGCTGTTTTCTTCTCCATCTCTGTTCTTTCTGTCTGTCACTTCAAAGGAACGATTTTGGATAGTATAGAATCTTTTACTTGGGTCATATTTTTACATATTCCACTGAAGCTGCGAGAGGATCTTATTCTGAGACTAGCCAAGTAGGACGTGTTTATCAATGAATAGATGCTATGTTAACCCATCTAGGACTAGCAGCAAGTGATATTCAGTAGGAATTCAGTGCTGCAGATTTGGTGCCAGTGCAGAGTTTGCTGATGTAGCCATGTCGTTTTAGTATGCTGTGCATTTTTAGGTTGTGTTATTTTAGCTTCTCCCACTAATCCCCTCCTTACCACAAATTCATTTCCTAACAATTATTGATAACTTGCTCAGCTAAAATGAATCCTTTCCTAAAACCTAATAATAGTCTGCCTCTGAAGTTTGCATTAAAAGGTAAATAAAAAAATGGTAAATAGCACTTCCCCTGTTTATCTCTCTTGTAAAATCTGTCAAATGAGCCAAAAGGGTCCGCTTCCCCGGACCCGGATGGCTCAGTCCGTGGCCCGGTTCATATATGAAAACCGATCTGATAAGTGATTGATCGGATCCATTTTCACTCAGCAAATACATACCTAATCTTCCATAGCAGCCGGCGGTAGAGGCTTCCTCTTCTTCTGCTGTGACTACACAGCGCGTTATGTGACTAGTTACATGACGCGTCATGTAGTCACATGACGCGTCATGTAGTCACATGACGCGGATGAAGACGGAAGCCTCTACCGCCGGCTGCTATGGAAGATTAGGTATGTATAAACCCTCCCTAGCCCACCCGCCCGGCTGCTGCACCCTCCCCTCACCCTCCCGTCGCTAGATTTGCGTTGGCCCATGCCCCCATCCCCTGTGGAACGGTCCGTTTCTTCACTAGTGTGAAGAAATGTTCCGTTTCCCATTGCCCCACTGCTGCTGCATTTTTGTCCGGATCCGTTCCACTAAGCAGAACGGTCCGGAAAATTAGGGCCTGCAGCAATTTTTAGGTCCAGGGACCGGAATGTACGGAACATATCCGTACTAACTGACGCATGTGAATGGATCTATAGGTTTACATTGGATCCATTCACATCCGTTCTGTTTGTACAGTATACATTCCAGTTACGTTCTGGAAAAAACTGCTAATGTGAACTGGGCCGGCCGCATCTGAATATGGAATTCAGTTCTGGGCACCATATTACAAGAGGGACTTAGGAGTTTTAGAGCGGATGCAGAGGTGAGCAACAAAATTGATCAGAGAAATGGAAGGTTTCACTTACCAGGAAAGGTTAAATTAACTGGGCTAATTTAGTCTGGAGAAAAGACGCCTTAAGTTGGCCATACATCAGATGATGCATGGGCAGATCGACCAAGAGACAGATCTCTCTCTAATTGAATCTGAACGGAAAGAGAACTGTTGCCTGCCCATACCCCCAGGCCGATTTCCGATCAATTTCATGTTGAAATTGATCCGCAATCGGTCTTGTGACTCTGCATTTGCCACCTTGCCGGCCCTACACTCTCTTCCCTAATGTTAAATATTCCTGCCAGGTGCACTATACTTTACCTGTCTGGGTCCGCTGCATACATGTGCGTCACATGGCTGCCGGCATATACGTGGGTGCGTGTATGTGGATTGCGGCGAAGCCAGTAGTGGACCTGGACAGGTAAAGCCCCGGGAATGGGGGTGGGGTGGGGGGTCGGACTAAGGCACATTTAACATTAGGTGGGACAGCGCCGGGGGGTTTGATGCTCATTCCAATATCGCTCGCTGTTACCACTGCGCACCCGGTAAACCACAATGGCCTGACATTGTGCAGCATGTCCAGTAGACATGCTCGGCCCGAAATTAGCATCGTCAATCAGGCATGCATTTGGTGGCACCAATTTTCATCCGATTCAATAATAATTATCAAATCAAATGGTTGATCGGCCAACAAGTCACTAGATGTATGTACCTTTAGAGGAGATCTAATTAACATGTATAAATACATCAGAGGGCAATATAAAATCTTGGCAGATGAGCTTTTTGTCCCTAGGGTTGTGCAAAGGACTCGGCGACATGATCTGCGCATGAGGGGAAAAAAGTATTTAGAAGAGGGTGGAATATATTACCACAGGAAGTAGACATTTCAAATTCTATATCTGCGTTTAAAGGGGGCTTGGATGCTTTCCTTTCACTGAAGAACATTCCCAGTGGGGTTGATCCAGGGATTTTATTGGAATGTCATCTGGAGTTGGCAAGTATTTTTTTCCTTTTTAGGGCTAATTAGTCCAAGCCTTGTAAGGGCCTTTTCACCCTCCTTTGAATCAATTAAGATATGTG
The DNA here is from genome assembly GCF_040937935.1 of Hyperolius riggenbachi. NCBI lineage: Eukaryota > Metazoa > Chordata > Amphibia > Anura > Hyperoliidae > Hyperolius > Hyperolius riggenbachi. Next base: position 511,644,319 of record NC_090646.1, on the reverse strand, counting down.
AAAGTGCAGGCTAGTGTTGTACCATACAACTGCATTCATGCCCAGTAAGTTCTGAAAGGTATTCCATTCCAGCTGCTATGGCCACAGATCTTTGAAGCTACACAATTCTTATAGCATGAATGCATCCTGCTAATTAACAATTCAAAGCTTTCATGCCTATCCGTACAAAAACAGAGATAGACAGAAAATAATTGAAGATGGCAGTCTGCCATCTACATAAGACTTGCCACTATGGACCACAGTTTATATGGTCTTTTAAAGAATGAGCAGTCTACAAATTTTATTTATTTTGGCCTGTTAGGTTCTCAACTTATGACCCTCATGAGATTTTTACAATTTGAGGTTGAGTCTTGGCACCGAATGTGGATTTTTAATGTTCTCATGACCATACATTCCCATCCTCTGAGGCTTCATATGTGACACTATCATCCCAGCCTAAAACAGGTCATAGAACTCAGAACACATGACCTACCAGCAGGGAGGTAGCTCAAAATCATGGGGCCCCATAGCGATTTTTTATTGGCTCTCCACCCAAAAAAGGTATAAGGTACCTCTGTGCCCCAGGTAGCCCCCAGGATAGGTAGTTAGAGAAACCTCCCAGTATTAGGTAGCTCCCCCCCCCCAGCATAGCTAGCTAGAGACTAGGTAGCTAGAAGTACCCCCCTTATGGGTAGCCAGAGGTACCCTCAGTGTACATAGCCCAGTAGCCCCCAGATACTTACCTAAGGAGGGGGGAGGAGCTGTTCTGCTCCTAGTGTCTGCGTTCCCCCGCAGGCTCCCCCATTAGCAGTCCATGACCAATTTAGCCATGGCTGCTCTCTTCCAGGTTGGGGAGACTTCAGCAGCCTTCAGAAGCACTCAGGTTTCCAAAGACGGGCCACTCCATACTGCACCCACGCGAGTGCCCTCTCTGGCGCACTCTCACTTGCGCGGTACAGAGCTACTCGAGTGATTCCGAAGACTGCCAAAGTCTCCCGTGTCAACCGTGGAGCCTGCGGGGGAACAAGGACACCAGGAGGAGAATGGGAAGGCTCCTTAGGACCCAGAACCTTCCATGCACTGATGAGGATCAAACAATCCGAAACAGTCTGTATGCATGTTGGATTATTATGGCTCTGTACAAATTAACAAGCTGACACATCATTGCATTCCAGAGGTTCTGGAGGTGTGTTTAGCTTCTAAGGGTACAATGGTTAATTTGCATATATTCAGCAGTGTTGCTCTGGGAGACATCTCGAGCTCACTCCAACCTGAATTATCGCAAATTCTTTCTGTTTTAAGAAAGCAAACTTTTGTTTTGTTCTCCTTAGGTAAGTATCTGTTTTTTTATTTTAAAATTAACTTCAGATTCACTTTAAAGTCAGTCCTGCATTGTTCCAGCATGTCTGATGTCCAAAATACAATAGAACCAAAAACCCCATTAGCAAAAACACACGGCTTCTACTGAACACTGGTAACAGTAGTACAAGCAGTACTACTAATCTTATTTTGTTATAACACTTTGGAAATACCGGTAACACTTCAAATAAACTCTTCAAATACAAAAAAACAAGACTGTCAACAGTAAATAGTTTTTTTCTGATAAATGGTCACGATGCATTTCACAGCATACTGTTATCAAAAAGACAAAGATCATATATAAGTATAGAAAATAAAATAAAAGGATAAAACCAGGAGGCTTAAGGCAGACTCAAGTCATGTAAAAACTCGGAGATACAGGTCACATTAATAGAAAAGCCTAAAGTCCTATTTTTTATTTCTGCGTTCATAGTTGGCGTTGCGTTTCCTGTAACAGGAACGTACCGGAACAGGAAAGTCAGCACATTGCCCGCGGGTTGCGTTGCATGCAATGAAACATACGCTTAATTAAAAGTGTGCTGCACTGTCACTTTTAATGCAGGTGTTTAGTGGGGACTCCCCTGCAATCGTAGGTGCTACTCCCCTCTAGTTACACCCCTGGTTTTGTGGTAATGCCCTGGATGCAGTGCGCTGGGATGCTGTTATATTGCCATTGGCTGCACTGTGACATCGCAGAGGGGGAGTATTACAATGCGGACATTACACCGCACCGCAACACTTCATAGCCTTGAAAATACTGTGTGTAAAGGTGTTCGGAAAATGATTGTACCAGTAATAGTGTCCTGCTGATGGCTTTCTCTTCTGATTTGCTAAGTAGTTTAGGACTGACATCTGCGTAATCCCCACTAATATCTATATACATCTTTATTTAGCATGTGCAAACCCTGTCTCACTTCCTGGCCTTTTCCATTACAAGTTTTATTCAGAATTGCACAGGATATAAAGACTATTTCTGTTGCACATCTTGCCAGTGCATTTTTTCCAGTCTGTAGAGGATTAAATTGTTTAGTAGCAATCCCTCTAGCAACAGCTCAGGGCCAAGGGCTGTAAAGACTTATCGGTAGCCTAGAGGCTTGCAACATGTTCGGTTTCTACAGAGGGAGTTGGAGGCACAATGGCGCAATGCAGGACAGAGTGGCGTGGGGTGGGAGGGTTAACTGGGAGATCTGTGGGCTTGGTCTGCACTCGACTGAGGTGATCTCTTGGTGATGCATCTGGGCCACCATGGCTGAGAACCGTATTTCATGTGTCTTAGGCTTAAAGGAGAACTGGAGTGAAAGGGATATGGAGGCTGCCATATTTATTTCCTTTTAAGCAATACTAGTTGCCTGGCTATTCAGCTAATCCTCTGCCTCTAATACTTTCAGCCATAGGCCCTGAACAAGCATGCAGATCAGGTGTTTCTGACAAAATTAGACAGATATGACAAGATTAGCTGCATGCTTGTTTCTGGTGTGATTCAGACACTTTAGCCAAATAGACCAGCATGGCTGCCAGGCAACTGGTATTGCTTAAAAGGAAATAAATATGGCAGCCTCCATATCTCTTTCACTACAGTTCTCCTTTAATGCATTCATCCAGGATATTTTTTTTTAAAGTTTTATTCACCTGGGGCTTCTTCTAGCTCAGGCATGGGCAAACTCGGCCCTCCAGCTGTTATGGAACTACAAGTCCCACAATGCATTTGCCTTTATGACTCATGACTGTGGCTGTCAGACTCCTGCAATGCATTGTGGGATTTGTAGTTCCGTAACAGCTGGAGGGCCGAGTTTGCCCAGGCCTGTTCTAGCCCCTAGAAGTATGTTAGGTCCCTCAACATTGTTCTGCTCCGAGCCATAGTTCCGCTCCTCTAGTGCCTCTAGTGATCACACTCCTGTCACCATTGAAAAAGAAGTGCATGGCATGACCATGTAAGTACATCTGTTTTAATGTTTTTGTGGTCAAACCACTATTAACAACATAATTCTGGATCCAGTGATGCACCTGACACACTGTGCTGATCTGATTCACTGATTACCCACATCCTCAGTTATTAATCACCAGAAGAGGAAGAGCTGTCGGTGTACGGCTTGTATATAGTGAATGAACATGCTTCAAAGATAGATTCACTCTCATAGCATTCTTCACAGTGCCCCCGATTATTAATGCAGACAGATGACATTAGAGATGTTGTCCCCCTTAGGAGATTTCACAGGGTAGGGGCAGCACACTGTTTGCAAACTGCCAAGCAGTTGCCATCGCTGTCGTCCTCAAGCTGTTTTTTATCCCCTAAAACAATGCTGTTATTTCATAGTGCTGAAATGTATTCATATGAACTGTGAGTTTGGTGATAGCTGTTTTCTTACTATGTATTTCCTTTTAAACAATACCAGTTTCCTGGCATCCTGTTTCATGCATCAGTAGTGTCTGAATAACACACCTGCAGCAAGCATGCAGCAAATTCAATCAAACATTGGCTCTTCATGCTTGTCTGGGGGCTAGGAATAGTTTTAGAGGAAGAGGATCAACTGGACTGCCAGGGAATTTGCATTGTTTATAAGGAAATAAATATGGTAGGCCCAGTATCGCTCTCACATCTGGGGTGCTTCATCTATAGTCTAAAGCATAGGTTCTCAACGTGTGGTACACGTACCCCAGGGGGTACTTCTGATCGTTCCAGGGGGTACTCAGGCTTGATATAATTACCCAAGAACAACAAATTTAGAGTTTTAGAAAATTATAAATCTTATTTAAACAACACCAAATTAGTGTTTTAGCTAATTAAAAGCAATAGTAAATGCTTGGAAATTGTTTAGAACCAAAATATCATGTACTACAATTAAATATATATTTGCCAAGGGGTACTTGTGATAATGTGTATTATGCTAGGGGGTACTTGTTGAGTACAGGATTTTAAAAGGGGTACATCCCAATAAAATGTTGAGAAACACTGGTCTAAAGTATTAAAACAGCATAACATTAACAGCTAAAACAATGACTGGTCAGTTGGCCAATACGTTACATGTAATGGTTATGTGATTGCCTCACTCACCCCACCTAGTGGGGGAGTGGGGTTAACGGTTATACAAGATGTGGCTTACTTCATGGTTACTTTATATGTGGTGGTTTTGCACAATTAAAAGGGCACTATGGCGAAAGATTGTAACATTTAAAATTTTAAATATGTGCAAACATAGACAAATAAGAAGTACATTTTTTCCAGAGTAAAATGAGCCATAAATTACTTTTCTCCTATGTTGCTGTCACTTACAGTAGGTAGTAGGAATCTGACAGAAGCGACAGGTTTTGGACTAGTCCATCTCTTCATAGGGGATTCTCAGCAAGGCTTTTATTCTTTATAAAGATATTCTCTAAAAAGGATTTAAACAATGATGCTGGCCAGCTTCCCTGCTCGCTGCACAGTTTTTTGGCAGTTGGACAGAGCAATTGCCATTCACTAAGTGCTTTTGAAAATAAATAAATCAATGAGAATCCCCTATGAAGAGATGGACTAGTCCAAAACCTGTTGCTTCGGTCAGATTTCTATAACCTACTGTAAGTGACAGCAAGATAGAAGAAGTGTAATTTGTGGCTCATTTTACTCTGGAAAAAAAGTACTTCTTATTTGTAAATGTTTGCACATATTTTAAATTTTACAATTTCTCGCCATAGTGCCCCTTTAAGGTGTACATGTTTTTGTCTGCCTATGCCTTGACAAAGGGGACCTTGGTGGCCCCAAAACGATTGTTGGCTGTGGCAGTCAGCTGTCATAATATGTGTGTGCTGGAACAATAAGGATTTAGGTTGTTCCTGATTAAGACTGTGTGCTGATCCATCATTTGATCCTGTACCAGCATCCACTGCCAACAGGTGTGCGATTCTTTCGATTGGTTCCAATGAGAATCCTCCCTGTTGCTAGGTAGCATTTGCCAGTTGGATCGGGCAGAATAACCAGTTTGGCTAAAACAGCGATATCTGTCATTCATTGTAAATTTCAAATAACTTTTATCTAATGTGTGTACAAGGCTTTACACAGGAGCTCTGTCTGCTGCATGCAGATGGCAAAATATTTATCTCTTTAAAAAAAATATTATTACTGAACTTCTATAAAGAAATAAAAATACAACAATTAAATAACAATAAAAGACATACATTCCTTTACTAGAGTTTGCACGTCTTTCTTTCTGTATGTAGCTAGTGATAAGTGTATCAGTGTTATGAGGCTATGTGTGCCTGCAACCTTTGTCCTTGAACAGTAACTTGGTTTAACGTGCCATAATGTATACACAGTTGTGATTTTATTTTATCTCTGACCTGTCACATAGGATTATATCGATGGAGCAGGCTCTGTGCAGTTAGATTACACCAGATAGTGTGCGCCTCAAGGCTTGTACATAGACTAATTCCTGCACTAAAAGATTCATTCATGATCCATTCATGTCAGTCAGATCTCCAGATAAATACGGTTGCTGTAAGGATCTGGCAGCCTGAGACTAACTAAAGACAATACCATTGAGAGCTTGTTCCAGGGAATGATTGCCTCAGATAACCTCCTGTATTTTGATACGTTTAAGCAAAACAATGATTGCCAGGATGTACTGTATCATTGCCGCAAGTGTAAACACTCGCAGACATGGAGCTGAGAGAACTGGACTTGATGGGGAGGAATTCACAACGGAGAGCTGAGGTAAATGGAAACACTCACAATAAATAGCAGGTTATCGGCATCAGGGATTAGTCGGTAATGGGGTAGCAGTATTAAGAAACAGCTCAAGGGAAATAATATTCCAGCTTTTAACTGTGTACAAAAAAAAAAATTAGAACTACTTTTGTTTTTTTTACTACTGTCTACACCCCCATTGTGTAATCTTCACTTGCTTACTTCCCTTTGGAACTCTATGGCGGCTTACATACAAATTGTAATGGACTCTGCCTAACACCTAAAAACAAGGTCTTTTTTGCTGTCTCTTTCGCTGCTGTAGAGATTTATTTACTTCCTGTCTGGACAGGAAGTCAGGGAAATTCTGCCAAACAGGGCAATAAATATCAATAACACCCTAAAGAGAATTTATAACACGTTTTATAATATCCAAAACTAGAAATGTATCTTTGTTATAGTTGGCCTGTAAGGTACACTTAGGACAATTATTAGCAGATTCTGCAACTCAACTACAATTCCATGCCTTTTTCATTTAAGCTGAATCCCTTGTAACCTGTTGATGATCTTGGTAAGGAGCCACAAAGACCAAAAGGTATTGCAAACGTTTGCTTATGAGGCCCCAATTTAATTAACTTAATTAACGTTTTACCTGATTTTTCTCACAGGAGATATTTTGACACCTTATTGATAAAATATGCTTTAAAGATGAACTGCAGTGAAAAAATGTAATGAAAAAAGTGCTTCATTTTTACAATAATTATTTATAAATGATTTAGTTAGTGTTTGCCCATTGTAAAATCCTTCCTCTCCCTGAATTACATTCTGCATTTATCACATGGTGACATTTTTACTGCTGGTAGATGATGTCAGTGGAAGGAGATTTAATGATACCAGCCCAAACCAGTACTCCACCTCCACCTTGCTGGCGTCTGAGTCGGACTGGAGCTCTCTGCCCTTTACCAATCCAGCCACGGGCCCTTCCATCTGGCCCATCAAGACTCACTCTCATTTCATCAGTCCATAAAACCTTAGAAAAATCAGTCTTGAGATATTTCTTGGCCCAGTCTTGACATTTCAGCTTGTGTGTCTTGTTCAGTGGTGGTCGTCTTTCAGCCTTTCTTACCTTGGCCATGTCTCTGAGTATTGCACACCTTGTGCTTTTGGGCACTCCAGTGATGTTGCAGCTCTGAAATATGGCCAAACTGGTGGCAAGTGGCATCTTGGCCGCTGCACGCTTGACTTTTCTCAGTTCATGGGCAGTTATTTTGCGCCTTGGTTTTTCCACACGCTTCTTGCGACCCTGTTGACTATTTTGAATGAAACGCTTGATTGTTCGATGATCACACTTCAGAAGAAGCTTTACAATTTTAAGAGTGCTGCATCCCTCTGCAAGATATCTCATTATTTTTTACTTTTCTGAGCCTGTCAAGTCCTTCTTTTGACCCATTTTGCCAAAGGAAAGGAAGTTGCCTAATAATTATGCACACCTGATATAGGGTGTTGATGTCATTAGACCACACCCCTTCTCATTACAGAGATGCACATCACCTAATATGCTTAATTGGTAGTAGGCTTTCGAGCCTATACAGCTTGGAGTAAGACAACATGCATAAAGAGGATGATGTGGTCAAAATACTCATTTGCCTAATAATTCTGCACTCCCTGTATATATATATATATATATATATATATATATATAATGTAAAAGAGTTAGTAGGTTAAACTTAGCCAGTAAACCTGCATATTAGCCACGTTGTCTCCTCCAGAATTATTTGGATGTGGCTTTGCTAGGGCTAAGTATTTGGGGTCCATGTCCCAAATACTTAGTGGTGCCCTGATCCTTTCACTGGACTAAATAGTCCTGCTTCAGGATCTCTTGTGTTTGGTCAGGGAGGGGTAGTGCATTAGCATCATCCAGGTTATCTGATAGGCGGAGATCAGAGATGGATTAAGGTGAAATGGGGCCCTAGGCAAGTACCAACTTAGGGCTCACTCTTGTTGGCCACCTGCTTTTTTTTATAAGATTTGGGTCGAGTTAGCATTAACTAGGCCCCTAGTCTCCCTCCAGGCCCTAGGCAACTGCCTACATTGCCTTGTGGATTATCCAGCTCTGGCGCAGATGGGGATGCTAAAGATACAAAAAAAACTAGCAGGGATGGGAACGTAGATAAGGTGAAATGAGATAGAGCATAACGTAAAGGTGTCAGACTTTTGCTTCTTGCCCTCCCACAATGCTGGATCAAATGTGCCCCCTACAGCTACTGAGTTTTGCTAAAGCAGATATAAAGCTCCGCCTTGCTAATATGTTTATGAAAGCATGAAATACTCTTTTATATTTGTAGGAAAAAACAACATGCTACTTCTCAGTTGTTTGGTTACCCTACTATTCCAATACATTAGGTTACCTGTTCCATACTATCTATCTCCCTTTTTTATTGGGGACAATCAGCTTTCTAACCAAGTGCATTCATACTCAGTCACCTCAATTGGAGTGGTGAATATAATTTCCTCCATCTGCATAATCCAGCCTTCCTGGAAAGGGGGATTTGGAGCTTGTCGTGGTCTTGCCAGTACCAATTTTGCTGTGTTTAGCTCATTAATCAATGCTATTTGATTTTCTAGGCTCTTTTAGGTATACACAACTATCTGCAAATGGAAATGAAACAATAATTTCTAATAACATTAAATAAAGACAGATTGCATTTGAAGCAATGATATGCTGTACATATCATAATAATTCTTATTTTATTAAATGGACTTTAAACTGGGAACTTTAAAATGGGATTGTCAGCCATACAATCAAATTCCATTTACCCACTATTCTATGTTTATTATACAGTCTACAACCTGACCCTGCAATGTAAGCAATCCAATATAATCATAAAAGTTTATGCTGTAATAAATATTATCTTAGCTTGGCTCTGCTTGGTACATTGCCAAGGAGAGAGATGCTTGTTATCTTCCCTCCCACATGTCTGCTCTTCACCAATTTGGCTGAGGACAGTTCAGTGTGAAGCTGCTGAAATATGAATAAATAGTAAAGGAGTAATTGACATCAGGGTTGGCTTCGATCAGAGGCAGTAAAGATGGACAATAACTGAAACTGTTTTCTCCTTATTTACATATATAAAATTCACTGTAATCAGAATGTGGACAGTACAATACATATGTTATGTAACAAGTATTCATCTACTTACCGTATATATGTGCTTTTTTTCCTGGGATAGTATGGCTGTCCCTGCTGCTTTAATGTAACAACTAATGGAAATCAGGAGACCTAAAAATATGAACATGTGCAGTACCTGACACGGTTCTCCCTAGAGAGGGTGGATTTGACCTTTAAATCCTAGTTGTAATTGTAAGCAGGTACATTTCCTGCCTGCACTGCCACGGCAACTTTTTTCATGCAGAATCAAATGACTTATTCGGTAGTTCTTAGTGTAAACAGCAATTTCTTTGCAATAACATTCATGGGTGCAGTGTTTTAAATCAAAGCCTCCAAATCAGTGCTGTTTATATTGTCATGGTAACTCCCATGGCAGATGCTTGATGGTTGGTTCTGATTGCATTTCCTTAATAACACAAATTCTGCCTTCTGCCTGAAATGACATTTATGGCCAGACAGATTATAGGACCTGCGCTCTTATAGAGTGCATAACTCATTCTAAAACATACCAAAATAAAAATATTTAGCATTCGATTTTTATTTCATGCTCCTTTTCCTAAAATAGGAGTTTTACATTTATGCATTTTGAAAATGGGAACACCCGTAGGGGATTCATATTCATTTATTAAAAATAATTTCAAGCTGTCAGAAGGTACTTTCCGGTCAAACATAAAATTTTGCATTCACACTCAGTCATTGGATGCAGTCTGGTTACTCAGTGACTCCACTTTTTATCCTGACATTCATCTTTTGTAGCTGTCTTGCTTTCTAAATCTTTATGTGCTGCTGTATACTACTTGCTGAATGATCATGAGTCTAGGTGCTCAGCGATAGAAAGAAATTATACAGTGTACAGTTATAGAACCAGAGTCTGCAGGCCTGCACAGAAGCACTACAAGTGGCCATACACTTATAGATGGCCACTAAATGCGACCATCAGATACATCCTTATCAGAACAGATTAGATCTGGGAAGGATCTATTACTGCCACACACTAGGCATACATTTTAATTGATTTCAGCATGAACCCCAAGTGTTGCGCTGTTTGATGCAGTTCAGTGCTCTGGGCTGCCGATCTCCGGTTACTCCTGTGGTTCTGTACACACATACAATTTTAATTTGCAGGCGACTGGCTAATTTTACCACTGCCATGTAGTATGAGGGCAAACAGATTTTGAATACCTTGAACAGACAGTGTAGGTATGCTCTCATACTACATAGAAGTGGTTAAATTGACTAATTATCTGTAGATAAAAACCAGATGTGTGTACAGACATTTACCCCCCACCGATCATTATCTTTCATCTGGCGTGATCAACTGATTCGACTGATTTCTAGCACATGTTGGGATCAGAATATGATCTGAGAGGGATCTATCTGATCAAATCCCTCCACACATTGCACATAGATTTTGAATAGTTTTCAGCATGTATAACGTGTGAGGAGAAATGGTTATACTCACTTCATGTCTTGAGGTGCCTTTTCTCAGTGCATCTCCATTTCTAAAATCCACATATTTGTCTTTTTCTAGAGCTTGTGCTGGTCACACAACTGTGTTAGCTATCAGTAAAAGCAAGAAGTTTTATCAGGATGATAACTCTGTAAAGCTGCCCCTTCCCCACAAACATCACAAATAAAGATGCCACCATGGTTGGTTAGTGCTACATTTGTGCTGCAAAAATTACAATTCTATCTTTTAAAGTTTTTGAGATATTCAAGTTTTTATAGAGGTCAAAAGTTTACTCAGCTTTTGCGATGTTGTAGGGGGGCTGAATGAACTTTTGAATATTTTAAAAACTATAAAGGATCGAATTAAGGTTTTTGCAGCACAAATCAGCACAAACTCAACACTACCCAGCCATACCAGATTCATGTTCGTAGGCTGTTATACGGGGGCTGAGGGATATTATTGTCCGGGAAAAAATAACTGGTATTATCTTCAAAATGAAAGCAGCACCAATCTTAATTTTTGTTGCACAAATGGGCACAAACGTAGCACTAACTAAGCATGTCTTTATTTGTGCTGATTGTAGGGGTGGCCAGCTTCACGGAACTCATTTACTCATTTAGCGGCTAACTTTCTAAGTTAGCCAAATGTCATAATCCTGATCCAAAACTTCTTGCTTCTGCTGAAGCCAGAGAAACTCTTTTCTGAAATGGCAACTGCATCACACCAGCTCTGTAAAGGAAATGGGAGGGGCTTATTGTGACAGAACCACTTCTAGGCCTTCCATGTACCTGGAAGTGCAGGGATGTGACATTATCTTGTGATGGGACTTCATTTTTGAGCCATGGAGCAGTTCTGCCTGTGGAATGACCACAAGAAAGCTGCCAATCACCACACAGGGTTAGGTGAGTTTTACCTCTTCTCACCATTGTATTTCTTTTTCAGAAGTTAATCTTCGCATTTCTTGCGTATCATTAGCACTTCATCTAACTAATTTGCATGTTGCCTGGAGACAGGTGGTTGACAAATCAATTTACAATTCATGAGGCAGTCATGTAGGACCTTGGTTCTCAGCGCTCTTTGCGTGTACCCCGGGGGGTACTTATGTTGGGCTCAGGCGGTACTTGAGCTTGTCAACGTCTATCAATTACTGTAAGTTTGAGATTAAATAAATGATAAATCATATATAAACAAACCGGGAATAAATATTTTAAGCTAATTAAAAGCATGAGGGAATGTTAAAAATGCAATGATAAACTATAATGAAGTACTCATGGCGTATATATGTATATAGACATCAAGCAAGGGTTACCTGAGCTGATGTTACCCACAACAGGGGAACTTCATTCCAATCCAATTTTCCAATTGATCAGAAGTTTGCGATGAGAATCTTTGAGGTACCACACATGCTTTTTCAAGATTGCAGCAATTTCAGAATAAAAGATCGTAAACTCTGAAAAAATTGCTTGGTTAGGAAAATCAAGAGAAAAAATTGAATAAATAAAGCTTGGTATGTACTAAATACTTACATACATTGTTTTCTGGTTGAATACAATTTCACAATCCATCACACACACCATACAATTCTTAATACAATTGGTCTGAATTTTCCAACATGTCTAATCTCAAAAAAAAACAAAAACAAAAAAAAAACAGGAAATTCCATCAGATTTTGAAAACAGATAAAATCCAGGACAACCGATCATATTTATCGAATTGGTGTAAAATTGGTTCTTTTAATTGTATGGTGTGTGGCCACCTTAGGGCCGGTTCACACTTGCGGTTCTCTGGCAAACGGACCGGATGACCTGACCGGATCTGGACCGGATCCGGATCGGAACCGTGCGGTTCTGATCCGGATCCGATCCGGATCCGATCAGGTGTTCATCAGGATGTGATCCGGATCCGTTTGGCAAAAGATAGTAGAAATAGAATAAAAATGTTGGGGTCTGGGAGGTTAGCAGAAGGTGGACCTGTGGAATCAGGCCCTCCGCTGTTTAGCACTCACCTCCACCTCCGACATACTGCCAACATCTCCAGCACGTTTAAAGTCACTGCTGCTCCACTCCAAAATGCTTGCCCATGTGTCCCCATCCAAAATCGCCGCTACAATACGCATAGGAAGTGGGGTAGAACATCCGGATTTTTAGCCAGTGTGTTGTGCGCTCTCCGGTTCTCATTGGTTTGTATTGGCCGGATGGTGCAGTCCGGCTCCGCTCCGGATACGGCTGCCGGAGGAGCCGGACCAAAAAATAGCGCATGTTGGGTCTTATGCCGGAGTCCGGATCCGGTCCGGACGAAACGGACGCATGTGAACGGACGCATAGGCTTTCATTGCTATGCCGTGCGTTCGTTCCGTCCGTTCTGCATGCGGTCCGGCTCCGGCACGGCGATTCCGGACGGCGACCGCTAATGTGAACCGGGCTTTAAGTGTCTCCCTGCCCTGCCTTGAATGAAAAAAAAACCCCTGCTCTTCTCACTGGTATTTTACAGTATATAACCCTGTTTGGTGAGTGATAAGGGAGAAACAGGAAGATGATGATTCCCTGCTGAGCTGTAGCTGCAGTACTGGTTACAAACAGTTAATCTCCTAGCAGCAGAAAGAGGATGTGGGTAGGTCACCTCTGTGCTGACACCCAAGACTTTTGTGTTTCCTCTCCCTGTCCTCTTTGACTACCTGGTGTGGTTGATGATACGTTAGGAGGAGGAGTTTGATTGGTTTACAGATTCTTCTAAGCAACTGGCACAGAAAGTCAGTTTTGCAGACCTATGCAATCAGGGTATAAGACATTAATAATGCAAAATGGCTTATGTGCAGACAACAACATTTTGTACTGCACATCTTGGTATATTTCATACAAAGTGCATTAAAGCTTAGTTCAGCTTTGTATTTTCATCAGAGAAAATTTGCATAAATTAGTATTGCACAAAGTTTTGTACTCTGAATTTCAGTATGTTACTGAAACATTTTGTATCCTTTGTCCTAGCAGTAGCAGTTTAGAACATTGGGTACTTATCCGTTAGCCGGGCGCATCCGGCAGGTGGCGCTGTTGTAGCGAATTTCATTCATGCTTAGTTAACGTAGTGCTGTGTGAATGGAAGCGCCGCAGGTGGCGCTAATTACATTGATACGGCACATAACAATAACAGTGTTAATGGGAACTAATATGTATTTCAAGTGGCCGGAACTGTTACTTAATGCAATTAAAATGAAGGCGGCGGCAATGTAACAGATGAAGCCGCCGCCTTCGTCTTCTTCTCCCCCTTTGCCCTCCTCTGGCTTTTATACAATGCTGGCAGCTGGGGGGGACATGCGTCTCCCCCCAGAGTCGTTCGTCGCAAGAAAACAAACAGGATTCCCTTCCGCGACGAACGACTCTGGGGGGAGACGCATGTCCCCGCAGGCTGCCAGCATTGTATAGAAGCCAGAGGAGGGCAAAGTGGGAGAAGAAGACGAAGAACAGACGAAGGCGGCGGCTTCATCTGTTAAATTGCCGCCGCCTTCATTTTAATTGCATTAAGTAACAGTTCCGGCCACTTGAAATACATATTAGTTCCCATTAACACTGTTATTGTTATGTGCCGTATCAATGTAATTAGCGCCACCTGCGGCGCTTCCATTCACACAGCACTACGTTAACTAAGCATGAATGAAATTCGCTACAACAGCGCCACCTGCCGGATGCGCCCGGCTAACGGATAAGTACCGAACATTGTTTATTTAAGTTCAGAAAAGACACATGCATGTACTGTATCCCTTTCTTGCTAATAGGAAGTTACTGATGAGTGTGAGAGATTGTGTCACTGACCAATGGGGAGGCCCAGAAGCTCATCTCCCTTTACTTTCATTTCCTCTTAGCCCCTTCTCACCTGTTCCTAGAGCTGCTGAAACCTCTCTTGATATGATTTTTCGGGCAGAAATTTCTTTCAGTAATCTGAGCTTGCTTGATCTTGCTTTAAGCTTGCACGCATCTGCTTGATTATAGAGTCACAGCTTGGAAGTTTCCAGTGAACAGTTCTTGTGCCAAAGCTGCTTCCTGAGGCACTTTGCTGCTCAGAAGCAAGTGTTGTATCTGAGGAAAGACACACTTCATCCCTTTCTGTTAGATTGTGTGCTATGTTATATTATGAATGAGCTGCTGATACTTCTTTATTATAACATGGTTTACCAGGGCAAGTTTACCAATGCAGACAGATTTACATCACAGGAGCCTATAGGCACAGAACTTCTGGCGCCCTAGACTCCACCCACAAATTCTGACAGGAATGCTCACCATACTGCAAATGGGCTGGCTTACCTGGCTGACACAGCCGAATATGTGCACGAAACCCACACTGACTTTAGAAAGCAACATGTTCTTCTGTAGATGATGCCCACTATACCGCTTTATGTGCCACACACTGGAATTACTACCCTCCAACTCCATCCTACACTTCTTCATGAAAGGTCCCTCACTTTCCCTCCTGTGCAGGTAACGGCAGAGACATATTTCAGCGTGCAGCAAATTTCCACAAATGCTTTTAACAAGCAGTAAACAGTAATCTGCTACATGCGTAATAAGCCTCCAGGCCATGCTGAAAGCAAAGAGGGCAGCTGTCTCTGTATAGGCCTAGTGCCTTGCTGCGCATGCATGGAAATCTGCTCCATACATAAAGATGCCTCTCCCACTGCCTGTAGAGGAGGTGAAAGTGGGGACCGCTAGTACATAAGCATGGAATGGCACTGCAGGGCCAGAAGTCCCAGCGTGTGGCACATATAGTGAGACGTATGACAGCTGGGGGGACTAACAGCAAAAAATATTCAACATGATTAAACCACCTGCATTGCAAGTGATATAGTAAGCTTCACCTACAGGATAAATGGGGATCTCCACAAACTGTAAGTCTTGTGCCACATATACTGCTGCAGCACTTAATATATACACGTACAGTATATATATATATATATATATATATATATATATATATATATATATATATAGTATATATAACACAAACACAATGCCTTAATGTATGCATGTGTTATTTCCATTGTTTGAGTCCCTAAAAATTAAGAGGTATGGCGAGTAGAAAATATAATATCAGCTCTTTACTTACTAATAAAACAAGCCAGCATTAGGACCCTGCAGCCTGACGTCTGCCTGTCCAGGGCGCATCCTTATCATTACTGCCTGGAGAGGGAGAGAAGGGGGGGGAGGTGATGACTGAACTTGTAACTTTTTGTGCACTTATTTCCCTCACTGCAGTCAGGATAGAGGGGGAAGTCTGGGCTGCACACTGCACAGAAGCTGCTGTCCACTGCTCTCCCAGCTAGAGCAGAGCTGCAGCAGCCTGTGTCAATCTATAGATGCCTGCGTGAAAGAGAAAGGCCTCAATTCACTAAGCTTAACTACTGTCTTTAATAACTCTTCTGAGCTGTTTTACAGTTATCACCATGGTGATATATTTGTGATAACTGTAAAACGGCTCAGAAGAGTTATTAAAGACAGGAGTTAAGCTTAGTGAATTGAGGCCAAAGAGACAGAGAGGGGCGGGAGCCGCCTTTTAAAAGAGCAGGTGCCTGTAGGCATGAGCCTTGGTTACTGTATTGTAAATCCGGCCCTGAATGCATGAAGCAGGCCAATTCGGTGCATGCAGGCGGCCACGTAGTGCCTGATTTGGGTGCTGTTATAGCTACAGTACTATAGTCTGCACCCATGGATGTGTAATTTTGTGTGCTGGCCCCCGAATAGTCGGACCCTGAATTGCGTGTCGTGCCACCCCCCCCCCCCCCCAGTTGCTACGACTACGGGTATTTAACGCCTCTGGGAATTTGAGAGGCAGCAGGGTGAGTCGTCATTTGGCTCATGCTGCACCTAGACTGACTGGGAGCGATTCAGTACATATGCCCATACCATATCGGCACACTGATACTTACTCGTTACTCTTCAGTGTCACCCAGTCTTCTGTGGAAGATTGCATGTCTGGGTGATTCATTCTACACAATTGTTCCAAATCGATAAACAATGGATGCATGTGCTCAATACCTGTACATTAGTCTGCACACTTCTGGCTATTTAATTTAAGTAAACAGATTGATATGCAAAGCTTGAAGAGTATGGATTTGGCAGGCTGTACAATGCTGTAGAAGTTTGACTGAAATGTGCTGCTCCTTTTCTCCTATCCATGTTCAGCATACGCTTTCCTACATGTGGCATTGGCGTCTTATATCTCCCCTCACTAACCAACCAATCATTGAGAGTCTCATTGATTAGCCATGGACCAGGAGAGAAGACATGCGGGGTTGTCACACCCACAGAAACCAAGCTGCCCCCGTGTGTAGCTGGAGGCTCAGTGTGGGTGCTCCCGTGACATACAGAGCCAGAGCTTCCATAGAGGCAAAAATGCAATTGCACCAGGGCCCCTATAATTGTTCACAGTGTTTTCATGGTGTCAATAAATGGGAACAATCACAATGGGCTCTATTCACAATAGGCAGATCGGTAAAATCATTTTGGACAGTAAAATACCTAATGCGGTATTTTACACTTTTTTCCAAATCCACTGAAGTTTTCCCCCGTGAGGCAGAAATACGGTAATTTACCGAACAAACATGCCTCAATTCACTAAGCCCTGCAAGGTAAGTGTCACTTATCAGCCTTCTAGCAGGGCAGCAGGCAGGAAGCTGTGTGTGTGACTCCGAGGTTTTCTGTCCAATAGACCCCGTCTTCCCTTTAGATGTGCTGCAGCCACCAGGGGAGATCTTCTGTATGCTACAATACAAATATGTACTGGGTGGACCATTTATATGGATACACCTTATCTATGGATACACCCCATATACCACACCATACCATCAATTTTTTTGTTCCAACAGTCTTGGAGGGATCTATCCAATGTGGGTTAGTGTCAGACCAATAGCAGTGGTTTTGTTCGTTAAATTCACCATTCACATAAAATGGTCTATCCATATAAATGGCCATATTAAGGTGTATCCATATAAATGGCCCACCCTGTACATCTAAAGGGATGCAGGGATGCCCGCAGAATTGTCAGCTTCCTCTGATTTGATACAGTGAAAGACCCACCCGATACCCCATTGCATCAAATCAAAGTGAGAAGCAGGCTGTGTGGCTCTCCCTATTGGCTGCCTGGCTCTCCCCAAAGGCTGTCTCTGTGTGGTAACTTGACAGACAGCCAGTTATCGGCTGCTGTGAGCTGAAGAAAAATACCAAACTCTATTGGCCGGTAAATGAAATGCGGAAATCTTTGTGAATTGACATTTCTTGACATTTCCTGAGGTAATTACCGCACTAGTCGGTAATTTACCGCACTAGCCGGGAACTGTGATTTTCTGTGCGGAGATAGGTTTAGTGAATTGTAACTTGGGAAGGTGATCAGTAAAATTAGCTTTTTTCAGCATTACCGAATGCGGTAATGCTTTGTGAATAGAGCCCAATGTGACAGCAATCATTTTCCTGTAAAATGGTATTTTGTTTTAAAGTGACCTGAGCACCTGGAGCTTATTTACACAATCTGTTCTTAGTATTCACAGTCTATTGACCCTCATACTACATGTTGTTAATTAAATTGGTCAGTGATTGGCCAATCCAAATTAGATGCGTGTATGCACCCTCAGGCATATAAAACACACACACACACACACACACACACACACACACACACACACACACACACACACACACACACACACACACACACACACACACACACACACACACACACACACACACACACACACACACACGTAGAAATCATAACTATTCAGCCATAAACACCTCCAGATTTAAGCAGTGTTAATACACTGCCTTGTGTGAGTGGAGGGATAATCTGGTAAATGATGATTCAATGTAGTAAAAACCCTTGTTGCTAAGCACTAATTTTACAGTCAAGGCTGTTTTACAATTAACATTTGAATGAAGCTTTCGGCTGGCAACCTGGTAGGCGCAGGGGTTAATTAAGTTTCCAGTCTACTTTCATAAAACACAGTCTCTCTTTATGTCATAATATTTGAACTTGGAATAACACTTTACACACACTGAATATGGTTTGCTAACAATGGAGACTAGAAGGAGATTGTGCTAGAGAAAAAAAAACACCTCACAATAATTTTCACATTTGTGTTCTCTAACACCTTTAACAAGTGTTATTTTATCAGGATGTATCATAACATTTTGCTGTCAAATTCAAGGAAAAACGGTTATGGGCACAGCTGTATTTATGATTATACTTACTATGATGTTTTGTGGAGTTTGGGGATTTCAAGAGAACGAGTAGGAGAGGCAAACTGAATCTCTGCAATGAAACTGCACTAAGGATAATGTCACACTGGGGCATTGCATTACACATCTGGAAAAAAAAGGATCGAAACAGTACATGAAAAGTTTGCTGTGCTCCAACTGTAAACGTGCATGTTTGGAACATGTAACATGATGAGATAATATAGGTACACACAGTTCTAGTCCTACTAAGTAATTGCTTGAAATCGCTTTCTGTTTTCTAGTACAGGAAGTGTTAGAAAGAAGAAAAAAGAAAATAGTTGTTACCTATGTAAATGAGCTCAGTCTAGTTTCCTGAAAAGTAAATAGAAGCAAAAAAAGTGTTATCTGAGTGAGAAAAGGCTTGTGATTAGGTTTTAATGGTGGAAAGTTTAAAGGGTCATTATTTCTGGTTGTTTTTCAACTTACCAAGGTAGATTTGTCAAGCCTGCTGTTTATTATTATTGATTCATAAAGCACCAACATATTCTGTGGCGCTGTACAAAGTAACAAAACAAACATGAGGTACATAATGATACAGATAATGATATACATCAAATATAGACACCGGTACAGAAATGTTGATTACAATAACAAATTTAAACATGAGCAGTAGGGTATAAATGGTCTCATCCTGATTCAAAACTTCTTAAATTTAACATGATAAATAAAATGTATACCAGAGTGCAAGCTACAGACTGAGGCCTCGTTCACATAATTTAGTGGAGATGGCTGTGCGCTCGGAATGCAACGCGTACGATCGCACGCCATCTGCGCTACTATGCTCTGCGCTGCAGATCCCTCTCAGTATAGTGAATGGATCTGCGATGCGCTTCCCAAAAAATGCATGCAGCAGTGCGACAGTGCACGGCACTGCTGCACTGCGCATATGATGGGAACGGCTGTCTATGCCCTTCTACCGTTCTTGCATGTCACACTCTGTACGTGTTGCCAAAATGCGCACGCCAACGCGTATAGTCTGAACGAGGCCTAAGAAAAAAGACACAAGAGAGTGAAAGATCCCTGCCTTTGCAAGCTTACAATTTGTTTAGAATTCAATATTAACATGAAGCCCTTAAACTGAAAATAAAAATATATAACTAAGTTCTATGTTCTAATTATCTGTAGTAATACAGAAAATAATCTCAAAATTATATTCCCTTCAGGTTTTCCATAATAGCACTGGACCCAATTTTAAATTAGCCTGAAGGAAGAAAACGAAAAAGCTTTTGCTCGTCCACATTTGAAAACCAGATGTGCCATTTACAATGACACTTTTACATTGTGGGGGTGGGGTTTGTACATGGCAATCTGGCTTTGGAAAGGGGAGAAATTCAGTACTGTATGACCTGTAAAATGGCAAGTCCCTTCCACTTGCATTACAAGTGGAGCGCTCTTCTCCAGTCACTTCTTCCCACGACTGTTATCTACAGAGTGTTGAGTGGTGCCTCAAACCTTTGTATTGCAAGCTGCATACCTCTACCTCTTAATCATGCACCTTTAATGGAAAAGTGGCCATGCATGGCAAATAGTTATAAAGTGGTGAAGAGATCTCTTATAAATGTGGTGTTAAATATGGTAGTGTTGTTTACCAGTGACTAAAAAACAAGACATCTGCACTTTAATACATTTCCTGATAAAAAAATGCCAGTTATTCAGAAATCACCATCATTTTTCTAGTGAGCAACCAGTTCTCTTCTTTATAAATAGATCCCTTTGGTTTTCAACCGCTTTGAAGAGAAACAGGAATAAACATGTTCCTAAAGAGATAATCAGTGACTAAGGTCAGCTGGTCTTACCTGGCCCAAGGCTTCCCTGCTTCTCTACCTGGTCTTCTCATCTGGCTAACACTCATCCTATTAGCGGTGGCATAGTAGGAAACGCATACAAAATGTGTCTTTTGCCTGATGCAGTACTACTGGAGTCTCAAAGGGAGGAGAGAAAATGGTTGAAACCCATTTAAGGGGTGCAAGGGAAGTCTGATCCCAGTTGGGGTTACAATGCTAGCTGGACATATAGATAGACAGTCAGAAGAAGGCAAGTTCAATAAGAATTTGCTTTCTGGGCTGCCCCTCTTGAAGATGTGCCTAAAGCTGTTGCCTATTCCTTGACCTGACCCTTCTGCCAAGTTCCCAAAGGGAGCAGGTACTTGCCTGGTGAACCCGATTGTACAGAAAGATCTGTAAGTGATCATGGGACTGTGAAGATTACATAATATTGATATTTTATTTCATTCATTATTCTATATGTAGTACTAATGGTTAATAAAACATTAGTAAAAGAACTGAGTCACAGATTTTTATTTTCCGTTTAAGGGCTTCATTTTTAAAACTTAATTCATCAAATATCAGCCATGACAGCTTTTAAACCCTTATCAGCATTGTTTTCTCTGACAGATAAAACAGTTTTTGTTTCTATTTGCTTTTCAGGACACCAGCTAAATTGGGCAGATGATAACTCTAGCTTTTTAACACTTGCTCTCCAGGAAAACAGGAAGCGACTTAAAACAATTTCTTAGTAGGACTAATAGTATTTGTAACTGTATTTATTTCATGATGTCACATATCAGTTCAGCTATGCTTTAATGGACATACCTTGCATAATACTCATGCCTGCTAAATGCAAGTGCTGAAAACTGCAGCATACACAAAGTTCATCACGTTGACTTGCTGCAGTGGGAACACGACTGTGCTTGCATTGATCATCCTATTGCTCCTGGGATTTCCAAAATGTGAAAAAAAAAATAATCGCATCCCATCTGACCAATGGAAAGGGACTCTAACTGTACTTTTTGGTAGGTGGTTGAAGACCTTGACTTATTTTTTAAGAATACACTTAAACCTAAAATAAATTGCAGTATATTTATGTTAGTAATTTTAACACTGTTTAAAAGGGAACCCAAGGAGAGAGGGATATGAAGGCTGCCATAATTATTTCCTTTTAAAAATTACTAGTTGCCTGGCAGTCCTCCTGATACTGTGCCTCTAATACTTTTAGTTATAGAGCCTGAATAAGCATTCAGCAGGTCAGGTATCCTGAGTTCCTGGCTCAGCTTTTACTGGATTAGCCATATGCTTGCTCCAGGGTTTTGACTCAGATCAGCAGGACTGCCAGGCAACTAGTATTGTTTACAAGGAAATAAATATGGCAGCCTCCATATCCCACTCACTTTGGGTTCCCTTTGATATACTGGCCTATCACTGCCATTGTTTACACTAAGGAATGAATCATAATTTGGGCATTCTCCATGTACTCAGTGTGGGATGAAGAACTGATAACATGCGCAACATAATGAGTGTAGAGATAATATGCAGCAAGAGAAAAGTAAGGGAACACGTTTGAAGCAGATTTTTCAGACAGCAATCAACACACTCATTGCAGCATAGCGTGAAGGTTATACAGATGCTAGATTACCGTCATTCAGAATGATAGTTGGCAATTGTTGATTGTTGCATACACTTTAGGAACAAATTCTATATAAACATTTTGCCTGGCTACAGCTGCGCAGCCTGTTTTATGGCTCAGTGGAAGAGCTGTACTGACATGAGAATTTCAGCCGACATGATCAGGAATGACAATTTATACAGTACATACTGCCCATGACATGTCAGTATTGTAGAAATGAGTTAAAATGAATAATGCAGGTGTAACGCATTACTGATCAGGCCTCTATTTTAAGCTCAGTGATATAAAAGCGCACTATTACGCTACATTGGTTATCATCACTGCTTTGATCTTCTTTACAGACAAAATCTATTTGTTGCTGCCGATCCTAATGTGAAGTGAACTTCACTGGTGAACTTTTCCCCTTGTGCTGTATTTACATTTATCTTTGTAGTCTGATTTTATACTACTGACAATGTTCCTAATGAAACAGTTCACTGGCAGCAATTGGAATCTTTCTTTATAAATCTAAATACTCCCCCGAGAGTTGACTGTGCTGTATTTCATCTGAGAGCTGTGGTTTCATGGATAAAATGAACTATCAGCATTTAGAAGGCTCAGAATAGTCATTCTGCCTGAATTAGCCCTACAGCACTTATGCTATAGCAGATGCTTTGAGCACCCACAACAATTAGTAATTAAAACAAAACTGGCAATGTTGATTTGATTAAAAAGTTATGTTTATTAACAGTATTTTTCCATCTGTTTTGTGCAATGGGAAGTTCTGCGCTGCTCTTGCTATAGGCAGGTGGTCATAAACTGGCTGAGAAAAGACTG
Source organism: Hyperolius riggenbachi (assembly GCF_040937935.1). Taxonomy (NCBI): domain Eukaryota; kingdom Metazoa; phylum Chordata; class Amphibia; order Anura; family Hyperoliidae; genus Hyperolius; species Hyperolius riggenbachi. The sequence goes on along the minus strand of NC_090646.1, from coordinate 511,621,229 downwards.
CAGTAGTGATTGGCATAATGCTGTGCATGTGAAATCTAACACAATTTCTTACATAGTCTGCATTTTACATTGCTATATATATATAATGTGTGCATGCTGGTCAGCAAAGCCACAAGCCCAGTATGTAAGTTCTTCTGATCTGATCTGCTGAGACAAGGTCTCCACAGATCCTATAAATTGGGAGGTCCTCCATGGATAAAAAAAGAATCTTTGAGGGGATACCCAGACAGAAGGAAAAAATAAAAAGCCCAGAGAAAAAAAACAAAATACTTTATTAACATACACCAAAAAGTTCCAACTTCCCATTTTTAAATGTTTCCAAATAAATGCACCACTCCCTTTTGCAAGCATGGTATCTTCCACACTCCTTGCACGTGGAGTCTACAGACATATTATTAATCACAATGCACTATTGTAATAGCTAGCGCTTTGTGTACATGATTTGTAGGCTATTTCAGGTGCGTTTTTCGGCGATTAAGGTAAGACATGTACTATGTATTTTAGTCCAAATGCTCACAAAGTGCTGCATGTCCTAAATTTACTATTTCCAAAGTTGCAAGTGCTCTAGTGGGCTCAACTCCTAGACTTACACAATTGCCGATTGTCAGATCTTCAAAAACACACCCAAAATCGCTCTAGTGTTCCCCAGCCCTAAGATTTGTACCCTGTACTATATATGATTGCACAAACAACATTCCAATGTCTAAAAGGACCTTTTGAGGTTTGAAATAGGCAAGTGTTATTGCCATTGTACATCAATTTTTATTTATATTGGAATAATACAGCATATTTGGCTGCCTTGATAATAGGCATTGTTTGATGTATGTTAATAAAGTTTACGTATTTTGAACTAACTTTTTTTTACCTTCTGTCTGGGTATCCCCCTCAAAGACTTTTTCATATCAAGTGGGTGTAGTGATCACCCTCTGGGATTGCCCTTCCCTCCACAATGAAAGATTCTCTATGGATCACATGAATTTTTCACATCCCACAGATGAACATTGCACATTCACTTCCATGTGATCTAAAAGAAAATGGGATTCATTAGATCATCTTGAGCTGTTGTTTCATGGTCCAGTTCTGATGCTCAGATAGTTATTGCAGAGACTTTCAGCGGTTGATAGGAACAACATTTGGACTTGGGTTCATGCCTACCCTACTCTTTGGAGATGCTCAGACACAGCAATCTTGACAGTTTCTCTCTTGTAAAAGTAGCCAAACCTTTTGCCTGCACATTTTTCCTGTTTCTAGCACTTTAACTTTAAAAACTGACTGTTCACTTGCTGCCTGATTTAACGCCTAGACAAGTTCCATTGTAATGACATTAAACACTTCAACAAGGTGTTAGTTAAATTGTGTGCACACTTACGCAACAAGCTTATATTTTTTTTTGTATTTTAAATATTTAAAAAAATATATTTACTAATTTTGCAATTGAGTTTTTCCAGAATACCAGAAAACTTGACATCATCTTATAGGGGTACCGTAGGTTACTGGAATGGCTGTGTTGTCCAACTTAATGCACAATCGACCGCACAACAAATTGTTTACACAAGTACATACACACATGCAAACCAACTAAACAACCAACTCAAATATTATGCGCGCAAGCTAAAAGTCAAACTGCACAACATGTCTGCAATTAAAAACAACAAATGTGTTTAAAAGACTTGTACACACGTTCTAACCTGCATCATAGTTGGGCAGATTGATACACCAGTTAAATCTGGCAAACAACCTGTTATCATTTGGTCATCTTGCCAGCTGTACACACACCCAACTCTCTTCCAACAGACCAAGCTTGAAAGATAGTTGGGCAGATTTTTGAGATGTGTGTATGAGCCTTAAAGAGGAACTTCAGCCTAAAAAAACATACTGCCATTAAGTTACATTAGTTATGTTGATTAAAATAGATAGGTAATATAATCTCTTACCCACCCTGTTTTAAAGGAACAGGCAAATGTTTGTGATTTCATGAGGGCAGCCATATTTTTGCTTGAAAGAAGGTGACAGAGAGCATGAGACACAATTTCAACTGTCCTGTGTTCTGATCACCCCTCCCAGTTGCTAGGCAATGAGAACAACAACATCAGAAATCCCATCATGCTTTGCACAGTATCAGGGGAAATATGCCCATGCAGTTTTCTTTGACGGGGCAGAGCTTAGCTTCTGTGCAGCCGAAAATGAGGCCTGGATAAGAAAAACAAAGTTCTGATGCTGTGAAACTGTTAAAGAAACACCAAGCCTTTTCAGTGCTGCTGAGTAGATTTTTTGTCTGGAGGTTCACTTTAAATTTAACACTTCTGCTTCAACACCTGGCACCCAATCCACCACTACACCACTGATAAATCACATGTGCTGAATGTTCAAACCAATCCTGCATTGCTCAGAAGTGTGCTGAAATCATGTGTTGGCGCCCAAACCGTTGTGGTTTATTAATCTACTCAATTCAACCTCATTCCAAATGTACCCTGCTGCATTTTCTGTTCAATAAAAAAACGACAGCGCCAAAGGCTAGAGCCGTTCATATATACTCTATACACAAATTTTTAAGCGATCTTATATTGTTATCCAAGCATTTTATTCTCTACAAATACCTGCCTTCTATATTTTATATACATCATTTTACTGCCATGAATATGATAGATTTGGCCATTTAAAATTCTTACTAGGAAAGAGAAGGATTGCAGTCCCAGATTTATTGTTTTCATTTGTAATTCCCCAGTGTATTCAGCCTGATACTACTGTACCTGCCAAATTCCTCAGGGATTTATGGATCATACTTATTTTAATTCCCTTGTGTCTCAGGCTGAGAAATATTCAGGCCCTGCAGAAGGAGAAAACAGGGGATGCTTTACTGACTAACATAACCTTGTTCCATAAGTAAAAGATCAAAATCCTGTTAAAACTTTGCTGTGGTGTCTTGATAGTGTCCAGTGTGTGCTGATTTCTATCTGAAAATAATAAGACTGATGTACAGGGGGGAAATGGGATGTAAAGGGGAGAAATGTTGTCTTCGGCTACCAATCCAACACCAGATGTCATCTTTATGGAACATGATACAAAATCAGTCAGGCTTTCTAATATTAGATATTAGGCCACCACTTGACTAACTGCTTCAATGCTGAAGAGATTGAAGCACACCTGTCTTGAGCTATGGGAGTAGCCATTGCAAATCTCTCAAAATGCTAGTTGTCTAAAATGCATTGTGACATGGGTGTGGTAGTGTAACAATAGACCCACATCATTGCAGGGAAGCTCAGGGAGGGGCCCACTCCTGGGGTGATTTGTAAAGCAGCATCAGCAGAACGCCATATGCTTCCAGCAGTGGGACAGGTCCTCAATCCATGTGACACATCTTTGAGCTATTATGGAACATTGTGACTGGTCAGTGTGCCCATAAACTCCAATTATCTTTCACTGCAGGAACAATCAGCATGGCTACCCAAACCTGCTCACTATGCCTGGATACAGAGAGGGATTGAATGAGGGGAACAGGGGACCTGGAGCTTAGGGAAGACTGGGTGGAACTTTTGGCTCTAAACAGTGCCAGGTCCGGGACAGGAAGGAGAGACTCCCTGATCCCCCAGTGATGGCCTGTCTTGGGTCACGTGATGTTTAAACATCATATGACTCTAAAAGAGCTTGCCATTTGGAAAAGCAGGTATAAGGAGAACATTGTTTCACCTTGCATCCATTATAAAGAAGCCTTCATTGCAGTGATGTCTAGCAGTACAGGGCTACATGTGAAATGGCAGTTTTCTGCCTTTTAATACATGTGCCCTAAAGAATTTATGGGTGGGACAAAGGGAAGAAAGGAAGAAAGGGCAGGGAGAGGATAAGAGAAAGAACATACTTCCTGTGCTTCTCAGCCTAGGCTAGATCAAGGAGCAGGTTCTTCTGGTCCAAAAGATTTCAAAGAAATGAATAAAAAGTAAAGCATTAAACAATCAGTTCAAGTTTCATAAGTGCTGCAAGGTGGTATGGCTATGGAGGAAGTCTTAGGGTCCAATACAATTCACTTTTTCTCCTAAGTTTTCTCCTAGAAAATAATTTTACATCTTCTGTTTAAAGTGAATGGAATCGATATGTAAAAAAATAAGCCAGATACTTACCTAAGGAGAGGAAAGGCTTTCCTCTCCCGGTCCCCGTTCCAGTGCTGGCTCCCTCGTAGCAGTATTAACCAATTTGTTTAAATACTGCTCTCTCCCCTGTTGAAAGGAGGCTTCGGAAGTCTTCAGGAGCCCAAGTGCTCCCGAATATGGGCCGCTCCACACTGCTAATGCGCGTGCGCTCTCTTGCGCACTTACGTGTGCACGTTTTGGAGCCGCCTGTCTTCGGGAGGACTCGGCTCTCAAAGACATCTGAAGTCTCCCATGGCAGGGGATTCAAATGGAGGAGCTGCTGCTGCAACGAGGGCCCCGGGAGAGGAGAGGTAAGGCTCTAATGGACCAGAGCCTTCCCTCTCCTTAGGTAAGTACCTGGTATATTTTTTTTTACATATCAATTCCCATTAGCTTTAAAGTGGACCTGAACTAATGCAGTGGACACAAGCAAAACACAGATTAATCCACCCTGTTTGTGTTAAGAGTGAAGAGCCTGTCTAATTCCCCCTCAGTTGCAAGTAATCACATTGTAATTTGATCTCTCAGCCGTGTAAGCACAGGAATCACAGCAAGCCTTGGCAGCTTCAGCTAATTTGTAAACACAGGATGTTAACCCTGTGTCTGCTTCCATGACAACAGGAAGTAGACAAACTGCAGATGTATTGCAGGAGTCCTGTGTGCTGTAACCCCCCAAAAATGATGTTCTTTAAAGGTTATTATGCTGATAATTATCTTTTAGAGCAGATAGGAAGTTCTGAGTCCAGGTCCACTTTACAATTTCCAAAATTTCCTCTACTTTTGTTAAAATACTTTTTAAGCAGTTAACCTAAGAAAGCATAATACATTAAACAAAAACAAACCAAAACCCCCCAGAAACAAAGCACCATGCATTTGTGTAATTAGCTGCCTCAATTTTGCATTCACTCTCCATCTCTGAGAGAAATGGGAATATTTTTTCTAGACTGCCCCAATACCATCATCTTCACTTCTTCATGCCTCCAAGACAAAGTAATTAGTGTGTACAATGCAAAATTTAGACCCATTTATGTAGCTTGGAAAGGTCACAAGAAGTGCCAACGCTTTTAAAGTTCATCGTAGATGTAATTACCAACTCCATCCCCAAATGTATATCTCCACTAGCAAGTCTGACAGAAAAAGAGGCAAAATGGAATGCAATCTATTATCCAATTAGATAAATGTGTTCTAAAAGCAATGCAAATTTGGCATTGGCTATACTAATGATTACAGAGGAAAAAAAACTTTCATTAGCCATAATGACCTCATTAAAAAGACATCATTAATGCATCTTTTCCTGATTTATACCACTTAAGCTATAAGCAGCATTATGGTTTGATTGTAATCTGTATGTTTCTTACTTAATACTAATTGGCTTTGCTTGTGCATCCCATCAACACAAAATTAATTTACTCCACATTTGCACTTTTTCTGCGCGGCGTGGCTGCGGAGAAACGCCGGCGAAATTGTACTTGGTGATTTAGTTATTTCTTGAACTAGTTCAAATGTAATCATCAACATCCATTCAGAATGAATTTGTTCTGGGCACGGTGCCAGCCTTGACAGGAATGGGACAAAAGTACAATGGCTATCATTCATAAAGCATTCCCGCATGCGGAAATGCGTAATACCGCTGACTTTACCGACCACCGAGCAAGTGCTGTATTCATAAAGCCTCTTTCCGCATGCGGAGCTGACATTCCCGTGCAGAGTGACAACGTACCGCCTTGTGCAGCTTTGATACGCAGTTATCCAGAAAAAGTAGCAAAAGGTTCATTCATAAACATTTCCGCATAGTGGTATGCGGAAGGGGATTACCGATCCCCTGGATGTAGCGGGAAGCTTGCGGAGTACATGTAAGTGAATGGGACGGACCTCCCACACATCAGCAGAGAGAGCACCGCATGGAGGGACTCGACCAGCTTTTCTGTTTCCGCATGCCTACCGCCCGCCTGCCGACACCATGCTCCAGAAAACCTCCGCACTGCTACCACCCCAGGCACAAAGTTTATGAATTACCACCCAGAAGGCACAACTACCGACGGCGGTATTCTCCCGCACGGGTTCCCCTTACCGACAGCCTGTTCATGAATGATAGCCATTGTCTCGCCCGTTTTTGTAACAGGGCAGTCGTCGATTTATAGGCAAGACTGGCTATAGATCCACTCGAAGGGGCCTACAGTGTTTATACCCAGACAGTCACGGTTAGGCCCCCGATGGTTAGAAGTTGAACAAATATGTAAATAAGTAACTCAGGAAAGGTGCTCTCTATGAGCTGGGAAAACGTCGGAGAGAGAATACATTTTCTCATTTCAGTGTAAATCATTTGGAAGATGACTATTTAGACTAGAGATGCGTTTTAATTACCCATTGAGGGCTTTGACCTTTTCTAACGAGATCTCTAAAGTTGTTGTTGAACAATAGGATCAGGATGTTGGGGAAGTTTATAACTTTTTCAATAAGTGCTTGCAGGTCACTTCTATTATTGATGGAGGTGTCGGCGTTAACACAAAGTACTCTTTACAGGAGCTTGGTCTGCATTTCAAATATGTGCTTCTCAGACACTGTTAAATAATATAAGGAATAAACTGATTATTTAAGCACAGAGCTGAAGAATATGTGTCTTAGCTGTCATTACTATTCAGATTTTGTGCCGTAATAAAAGCACAGTTTTTTCTCCTGATCCCCATCGGAGCTCAACAATTTGTCCGGAACATATTGGAACTGGCACAGCACAAATGAAGAAAGGCAAAGTACAATTCTTACTCCACCATCTCTGCCATTATGTCCAAATGGCTAAAAGGTTCCGTTTCTGGAAGCTCTGCTGGTCTGACCCGAACAACCTGTGCGCCTGTGGGATGAACTGGATGGCTACTGTTGACTGAGCTGGAAGTTAAAGGGGAACTAAACTCAGAACTTCCTCTCTGTTCTAAAAGATTAGCCACAGTGTGATTGACTTTATGAAAGAAAAAAACATTTCTTCATTACAATTTATGAAAATCCTAAAAAAAAACCTGAAGTTTTAACTTGGATTTACTTTCCAGGAAGCACAGAAAGGGTTAAGCTTCCATGTTTATGTATGAGAACACAGCTGAAGCAGAACTAATGGCAGAGCTCCTGTAGTCTATTCACAGCTACTGATAACTAATTTTACACTTTGATCTGGCTAAACAAACACAGAACATAGGTTTTACTTCCCTGTACTATTTCCTTTTTGTTTCTATGTTTAAAAAGAAAACTTTACACTAAGAACACACATCTTAACTGTTAATGAAGTTAACAGGGCTACTCTACCAGCACTACAGTTTGCTTTGCCCTGGTTTCCTCTTCAGCACAAGAATTGCTGCTGGATTATTGGATGAAGCACCCTTGATTCTTAGGGGCAAGTTCAAGACTGTTGCACCCTTAAAAATCCTTTAAGGTACCGTAACTTTGCCATCTCCATTAACCACAATGTGACTTATTAATTGACCTACCATTTTTTATGTAGATGATATTACCTTGGGACAAAAGCAGGTAGAATAGCTATATAAGCATATAAGCAATAAAGCACAGGAAGGCACATTTTGATTCTATGTTATGCCGTACTATAACTCCACTTTAAGTAAAGTTGTGCTTTAAAGGAAATTTGGACAAAGAAGAAAATGCTGCCTGTCATTGGTATACACTTTTACAAATGTCACTTTCCTGCTTCTTGTGATGAACTTTTGACTTCAGTAACATCTGAGTCATTACTCTACAATAAGGATGCAACCAATGGAGTCAGGGAAGAGCAGCACATGTTATTTGTATATTCAATCAGTGTAAGTAATTCATATAATAGTAAGGACAGAGCTTCAGTGTAACAGTCAGGGCCTGTTCTTATTATTGGGTGATTCCCGCTAATAGCCGTCGCCGAAGAAAAGCGCTAGCACAATAGAAACTTAATGGCAGTGATCTCACTGCTGCGATTGCCGCTGATCGTGGGCGTTTCGCGATTATCGGCAATTGCAAAACGCGTTACCTTCAGCATTTTGCTGCGATTCTTGAGCAATCGCGGTAAGTGCTTTTACAAGCGATGACCTCAATTGTCAGGAATCGCGGAAGTGTACAGTGATCACCCACGCAATATGGTAGTGCTAAACGTTTTAAGTGTGAATGGGCCCTCAGGAAGGAATTTTTACCAATGGTACCATATTATTGTCCCTCCATTTTCTGTAACATGACTTTTGCTTTGTTTCTTGGGCTGGAACAGCATGTTACTGTACTATGCCTATGGCGAAAATAGGTAAAGATCATGTCATTAAGAAATCAGCACCAAAACCTTATCAGAATATTTGCACCAAATAAAGGGGTATGGTCACTAAACTACAACAATTACAGTAAGGTGCGTCTTACGGCACAATGAGCATAGTGTAATGCATTGCATGTAATGTATTGCATCCTGCTCTGCTTAACATGTGGTAAGACTTTACACACATTATTCTGTTTACCGACCTTTGTTGGCACACCCCATTATTAGGTATTAGTTTTGCACACTATAGCAGTTTTAAGGAGGCCATACATCTCTTGACTTGGCAGCCAATCGCCCATTCGATAATTATTATCAAATCGGATGCAAATTGGTGCCACCAAGAGTATGCTCGATTGACAATTTGACCAATTCTGGCCCGACATTGGTTGCGCGTACTGATCGGACGTGCAATAAAATCTCAGGCCTACATGCTCGATCTGGTGCACGGTTGTAACGGCATGCAATCATCACGAACAATGAACGTGACGCCCCCCCCTAAATTTTAGATGGACCCCCCCTGCCCGAGCATTAATACTTTTCCTATGTCACACCGCTAGCTTGTGTACATATATTAGGTAAGTGTGTCATAAATCCTGTTAGTAATATATAATAATGGTAAACAATAGTAACATAATAATGCACTGATGAGGTCATTTTTATTGTGTTATTATTATTTATTGGATTTATATAGTGCCAACATTACGCAGCGCTGTACAATACATAGGATTACAGACAATGAAAACAGGGGTGACCTGCAGCACGACACAGGTAATAGACAATAGATACAACAATACAGGTAATAAAAAATCAATAAGATACACAACACAATACAGGTAGTAATACAATGTCAGATCATACACTGGAGTGGTAGTGCTAATAATACAAGTTCACATATTCCGGGTAGGGTGTACAATTAAGTAATTGTAATTTTTTGGCACTAGGTAATGTCATTTTTGTTTTTCATTAAAATACCTTTTTTAAAAAAATAAAAATTGCTTAGTTTCCCCAGATACCTCTTAGAAGCAGAGACTAGCAATGTTGCAGATTCTACCCTTAATAAGGTTATATTTCCAGCTTACTTTATAATAAATCTACTAATAACATTAGATGAACCATTGCATCATCAATAAGCCAGCTGTACAGATGGTAATTTCATCCAACTTCATCTAGTATTCTGCAGTCCTTTTTGCTTACCTGTCATTGAGCAAATGTTGCTAGAGACATAGCAGGCTATCATTTGCTGTAACACTGCTTAATTTTCCAACCTGATCTATTGACAGACAATTGGTGACAGTTCCATGCGCAAATTTCCTTAGCTGAATATACGTCTGCTCAGCATACCAATGTAGTGTTCTATAATCCTTGTGATTTTTCCATAATTGAATGACTGTGACCAGAGCAGGCAGATAGCTGTAATTGCCACCGGTATGGGAAAAAGCTATCTGCTGGGCTGGATATTTATACTGCTTAGCTTAGAGTTCACATTCACATTGCTCACACAGATAAGAGCCACTTTAAACACGGTTAAATCTCTGGTGATTGATCAGTTACTGTCGAATGTCTATAGCAAGCTGAAAGCTGGCCATATGGATGCATGTGTAGATATTTATCAGCCCATTTACCTGTGATCAGATTGTTTCAAGGTTCTTTTCTCACATGAGACATTTGTGGAGCACTTTGTTTATCCAGTGTCATAGATCGGCAGCACCCTATTATTTCCCCTGTGTTCTATACAGTATATTAAGAGTAGCAACTATTAAAGGGATACCGAGCAACTTTAAAAAACACAATTTGTACTTACCTGGTGTTTTCTCCAGCCCACCATAGGCCGTGAGGTTTCCCAGCGTCCTCTTGGCTCCTCTCCTGGTCCCGTTGGCAGCTCCGTTAATTAGCGACTTCCGCCTGAAGTCACCAGTACGAATCACCTTCGCGCATGTTACACGTCATCACGTCGGCCGAAGTAAGAGTCCTGCACATGCGCGGTTCTCTAACCGTGCATGTGCAGGACTCCAGTGGCGTACCTAGGGCATTTGGCACCCGGTGCTGGGTATTAAAAGACACCCCCCCCCTAAAAAAATGGGCGTGGCCACAACCTGCGGCGTGCTTCGCGGCAAAAAATGGGCGTGGTCATGACCGGATGAGGGCGGAGCTAACTGTAATTTAAAGTATTAGCTAGTATAGTTGCCCCAGTATAGCTAGTAGTTTCCCCCAGTATAGTTGCCCCCAGTGAAGCTAGTATAGTTGCCCCCAGTGAAACTAGTTGCCCCCAGTATAGCTAGTATAGTTGCCCCCAGTATAGCTGGTTTAGTTGCCCCAGTATAGCTGGTTTAGTTGCCCCAGTATAGCTAGTTTAGTTGCCCCCAGTATAGCTAGTATAGTTGCCCCCAGTATAGCTGCCCCCAGTATAGCTAGTATACCTGCCCTCAGTATAGCTAGTTTAGTTGCCCCCCAGTATAGCTAGTTTAGTTGCCCCCCAGTATAGCTGGTTTAGTTGCCCCCAGTATAGCTAGTTTAGTTGCCCCAGTATAGCTGCCCCCAGTATAGCTAGTATACCTGCCCCCAGTATAGCTGCCCCCAGTATAGCTAGTATACCTGCCCCCAGTATAGATAGTTTAGTTGCCCCCAGTATAGCTGGTATAGTTGCCCCCAGTATAGCTGGTATAGTTGCCCCCAGTATAGCTGCCCCCAGTATAGCTAGTACAGTCCCCCCCCCCCCCCAGTAAAGATGCCCAGGAGGGGGAGAAGCAGCGCTAGAAGAAGGGGCAGTGGGGGCAGCGGTGGGGAGGGGGGAAATATCCCCCCCCCCTCCCTCACCTGGGACCCCTCCTTCTGCCTCTCTCTCCCCCTCCAGAATAGCTGCGACAAGTGCTGGGCGGCCGGAGGCGTATAGACAATTACTCACCTAATCTCCGCGTTCCCAGCGTCATGACGTTACAGGTCTCCGCCTCCAATGCCGCCCACTGTGCTTCCACTAATCAGGAAGCACAGTGGGCGGCATTGAAGACAGAGACCTGTGACGTCATGACGCTGCGCTCCACGCTTGGAACGCGGAAATCAGGTGAGTAATTGTTCATACGCCTCCGGCCGCCCCGCACTTGTCGCCGCTATTCTGGAGGGGGAGAGAGGCAGAAGGAGGGGTCCCAGGTGAGGGAGGGGGGGATATTTCCCCCCTCCCCACCGCTGCCCCTCCTTCTAGCCCTGCTTCTCCCTCCTGCTGTGCTGCTGTGGGGGGTCGTGGTGACACCCCCCTGGGTGTCTGACACCCGGTGCGCCCCGCCCCCCTGCGCACTATGGTAGGGACGCCACTGCAGGACTCTAACGCTGTACACTGTGATGACACGTAGCAGTCAGTGTGATAACGCATAGCATGCGTGACGGGGACTTGTACTGGCAAATTCAGGCGGAAGTCGCCAATTACCAGAACCGCCAGCCGGGACCGGAAGAGGAGCCAGGAGGATGCCGGGGAACCACGCAGCCTACGGTGGGCTGGAGGAAGCCCCAGGTAAGTACAAATTAGGTTTTTTAAAGCTGCTCAGTATCCCTTCAAATGGGATTGATAATCCTGAAGCATTATAAAAACAGCACCTCTGGAAGTTTGGAGCAAACTGCAAGATTTCCTCTGCTCGCTATTGCTTTGCTGTTTCACTTAGTCCACAGTTGTCAAATACAAGGCCCGTGGGCTGAATGCGGCCCTCCTTGCCATTTCATGTGGCCCTTCAGAACTTCAAAAGGTCATCATTGCACACAGTAAAAGAACCACAGCACACCGCTTTCCCAATCAGAGGAGCACACCAGTGACAGTGTTTCTGGTTGAAACAGTGTCTGTTTGAGGTGGAGTGAGTGCAGCAACAACCAATGGGACCCCTTAGCAAAATTACCAATGGGCCCTCTCTTGCCATCCAAAACTCCTCATGTGTCTAATAACCTGCCGGCCACCTCAGCTTACAAAAAAAAGACTACGGGGAAAGGAAAAGCTAGCATCTTGCCTTGGGCCACATTTCATTTTGATACTTTTCTGCTGAAGCAGCATTGGGGCAGGTAAATATTTAACTGCTCCACTGAAAGATGACAGGATTTTTTTTCCATTGAAATCCACGCGAGATATAAAACCTTCCCAGCATTATAAAAATTCATTTTTATCAGGTGTCCTTTAAATGTGCTTGGTATAGGCAAGTTTGTGGTGCTTTTAGATCATATTTATATGCATGATAGAGCTTTAACATGTGGTTCTGCATGCTGTGACAGTATGGTGTACCCCATCTCTAAGTTTACTCAGCCTCCCCGAGAAGCTCTTTTTTTACCCAATCATGTTGCTCTTGGCAATTATTATTATTGATTTATAAAGCTCCAATATATTCCGGATCAGTGAATAATGGCGCACAGTGCCTATGCATACAAATGGCGCCGCATTAAAAAGATACGCTTATCGCTATTTATCGTTAGTACTGCATAATAATGGCGCACAGGGAAAAAAGAAGAAAAACGGCACACACTAACGTTATGTATCAATAGTGGCACACACTAACGTTATTTATCAATAGTGCCGTTTATTTGCCAAACAGCAGATGTTATTGCCCACAGTAACGTTATTTATCAATAGCGCCCTACATAAGCCAAACTGCAGAAGTTATTTAACTGCAAAACGGTGAATGGATTTAATGTACTACTGTCAAGGTTAGGGTTAGGCACCACTGGGGGGGGGGAGTCTTAGGGTTAGGCACCACCAGGGGGGTGGTTAGGCTTAGGCACCACCAGGGGGGTGGTTAGGGTCAGGCACCACTAAGGGGATGGTTAGGGTTGGGCACCACCAGGGGGTGGTTAGGATTAGGCACCACCAGGGGGGTCTTAGGGTTAGGCACCACCAGGGGGGGTGGTTAGGGTTAGGCACCACCAGGGGGGTGGTTAGGGTTAGGCATCACCAGGGGGGTGATTAGGGTTAGGCACCACCAGGGGGGGTTTAGGGGTTAGGGATAGGTACAGAGAGGGTTCTGTGTGTTAACGCTAAATAACAATAAGGCTTTAACGTCAAATAACAATAAGGCTTGAACGTTAAATAGCGATAAGCGGCAAACGGATTAGCGGCAACACCGTGCGCCGTTATTCGCAGGCGCCATTTTCAAATGGATCCATATTCAGCCAACATACAATAGATGTGAGCTATTCCACCTAGTGTTTTACTTCTATACAACTTTTCCAATTTTTTATTACGCCTGTCTCAGATTTTATAAAACATGTTGCTGGCATCATATGAAAAAAGTATACAGTAGAGTCCCAGTTATCCGAAACTCAACTAACCAGAAGTCTCAACCAACGAGCATAAATCGCCGGCAGTACTCACAGTGGTGAAGGCCAACTTCTTAGGCTGTTGTGGGCTCTGCTGTGCTCAAACCTGGGTTCCACGGCTCCACCAAGATTTATATACTTTCATTTACTGTATGTTAACATTTACTGTAATACTGAGCTCATCATGGTATGTAAATATAGTGAGGTATAGTACTGTATTCATATTTTTAACATGGAGATTTACGCAACCAGAAAGCACACTGATCCTGCATCAGCTGATCTTTGCCAGTCCTGGATAACTCTACTGTTTTATAGGCTGTTGTGAGCCTCCATAGCCACATGAAAGTGAATAATGCAGGGTGAACAGTTGTGGGCATTAGATTCTTTATATCATTTCTCTGAGAAACACAAATGTAGGCGATGAGCTCATTCTGTAGAAAGATGAGAGAGATGGGGGCTATACAGTGTCACACAACTGAGTCTGCATGCATGTCAACACCAGTTATTCAACGAAAAGGATACAGATCTCTCATTCAGAGCAGCGCACATAGATACTGTACAACTGAAGGATTAGTTGCCAGGATTTTCTTCCTTAATACTCTACCTCATATAATACTAAACCTCATTCCTCTTTATTTGTCTCCAGCTCTTTACACTGTTGACCACTCGCTGCCACTTCGCATTTCATCCTATTTAGGAATTCAAGGCTTTGTACTTTCTGAATGTTTGTGGGTGGACATATAGGGATCCTGCTTTTCATAATCTTTGGTTGTATACCTTAAAGCTTTCAGTAGACCCCTGCAGTTTCTCTACTTTATTCCAGTATCACAGTCGTATAGGCTGATAATACATGATACAGTCCTCACATCTATCTCTCAGACCTGCCTCTCCCCTGAGCATCCCATCTCTCATCTATCATTGTTACTGATGAAATCTGAACTTGTCATTATTTCAATTTTTGGTCCGCTGGCATGTGTAAAAGAACAATTACTGTAATACACCAGACCCCAATACCTCCAACTGTAGCAACAAGTTCCTTGTTTAAAGCAGATCCAAGTTAAAAAAAAACAAAAACCTATATTGCACCAGCAGCATTATAAATACAAAGTACAATAGTACTACCTAGCTAAGCCTCACCCACTAAAAATTTCTGATAAGCGGGTTCCTGTATCAAATTCATCTTACCACTATCTTCATAACGTAAATGCATAAGGCAAACACAACCTCAAAAATGCTAACACAAAAAGTGAACACAAACTAAATGAACGCAAACACAAAATGCATGTGATTTTTCTGTGCTTTTTTCTGCATTTGTCATTCTGAGAGAGGAGCTCCCAGGAGCATTTGTGAATTTGGAACCAGGAGAGCCACAGCGGGGGATAGATGAGGGGGAGGGGCTAGTTACAGTAGAGGGTGATGGGAGAGGATGAAAAAGAATTAGAGTGCAAAATGTACTATTTAAAGGGAATGTTAAATGAAAACGTTAGTGGCCAGTTACTTACCTGGGGCTTCTTCTAGCTCCCTGAAGTCTTTCTTGTTCCTTGCTGTTGTTCCGTGCTGCTCCGTTCTCTAGGCGACTCCCTCCTTAAGCTTTCCGTCGGCCTCTTTGATCATGCTTCCGTCGCCAGGAGCATTCTGCTCATGCGCAGGAGTACTTACTGAACAAGCACAGAATGCTCCCAGCCACAGTAGCGCAATGGAAGTGGCACATGGCCTCATGCAGCATTGGGAGGGGGACAGTGGAGGAACGGAGCAGCACAGAATGATGGCATGTGACTTCAGGGGGCTGGAAGGAACCCCAGGTAAGTAAACTGGCCACTAAAGTTTCTGTCCACTAAAGTTTTCACTTAAATTGTCGTTTAATGTGTGTGAGGAGGCTATTAGTGATCGTGGATGCACTTTAATTGTAACACTTCATACTCATACGCTTTGAAAAAAATCATTGTTCAGACAGTCACTAATGCCTGTCACCCTCAGCTGAAAATGATTCCCTTCCACATCTATGACACAGCTAAAATTCTACTTTCCCCTCTCGTCATCCCTCACCTTTTCCCAGCCTGACCACTGTAATAGCATCTTCTGTGAGAGGATACTCCTATCTATCCCGAGCCTTGCAAATATCATGCTGATAATCTCTGTGCTTGTCCAAAAAGATTTGGCATGACAAATATATATGCTACCAAAAATATCACTTTTATACATAAGCTAGATATGGACGTTTGGTTTTCTTACTGTTATAGATTTATTTTTTGAAGTTACATACATTTACCAGCCAATAGATTCTATATGCATATATATGAGCATGACTTCTGGTAGATAATATATAGTTCTTTTAATATAGTATATTATAAGAACAAAGCGATAAAGAATAATTTTGCCAGTCCAGTATTTTTACGGTAATGATTAACAAATGGAGAGAACTGAATGTAGTCATTAACCGTCAAGCACATTTAAAAGAAATATAAGTTTATGCTAATGTTGGAATGAACAATAAAAAATGTAATGTCACTTTAGTAAGTGTCTTTTATAGTGTGCTGGTAGCAGGCTTAACAGTTGTATGTGAAAGTGTAAATGCCATACACGCATTTACCAGACTGACCAGTAGTATCAGAAATGTATAGTAGAGTCCTGGTTATCCGGAACACAACTAACCAGCAGTCTCAACCAACCAGCACAAATTGACGGCAGTACTCACAGTGGTGAAGGCCAACTTCTTAGGCTGTTTGTGGGCTCTGCTGTGCTTGAGGACTAGGATCCGTTACTGTATTTTAATATTTAATACAGAGTTCGTGGTATGTATATAGAGTGGGGTATAGTACTGCATTAGTTAGGCATAATTTTAACATTGAGACTTAACCATCTTAGCGGTATGGACGAGCTCAGCTCGTCCATCACCGCCGATGGCTGCCGCTCAGGCCCTGCTGGGCCGATGTTGTTGAAATAAAAATCAGCACACGCAGCCGGCACTTTGCCAGCCGCGTGTGCTGCCTGATCGCCGCCGCTCTCCGGCGATCCGCCGCGAGCAGCGGCGAAAGAGGGTCCCCCCAGCCGCCTGAGCCCTGCGCAGCCGGAACAAATAGTTCCGGCCAGCGCTAAGGGCTGGATCGGAGGCGGCTGACGTCAGGACGTCGGCTGACGTCCATGACGTCACTCCGCTCGTCGCCATGGCGACGAAGTAAGCAAAACACGGAAGGCCGCTCATTGCGGCCTTCCGTGTTACTTTTGGCCGCCGGAGGCGATCAGAAGAATGCCTCCGGAGCGCCATCTAGTGGGCTTTCATGCAGCCAACTTTCAGTTGGCTGCATGAAATAGTTTTTTTTTAATTTAAAAAAAAACCCTCCCGCAGCCGCCCTGGCGATCTTAATAGAACGCCAGGGTGGTTTAAGCAACCAGAGAACTCACTTATCCGGCATCAGATGATCCCTATTGGTGTCGGATAACCAAGACTCTACTGTAGTATTGAGTATTAGAGATTCTGCTTCTTCTGAACTTAGTATGCTTCGTATACATACAATACGAGAATGGACACCTTGCTACACATTTGTCTTGCCCATCCTTCAGTCACGGGGGTTGATGAATTAACCACTTGAGGACCGCAGTGTTAACCCCCCCCCCAAATACCAGGCCATTTTTCACAAAAAGGGTCACTGCAGCTTTAAGGCCTCGCTGCAGGGCCGCACAACACAGCACACAAATAATCCCCCCCGCCCCTTTTCTCCCCACCGACAGAGCTTTCTGCTGGTGGGGCCCAACGGCTCCAAGGTTGTTTATTTTATTTATTTTTTAAATATTTATTCTATTATTTTTTCAAATAAATTTCCTTCTTTCTTTCTTTCTTTTTTTTTTTTTTTTTTCCAAAAACCCTCCCTCCCCCAGCCAGCCAATTCCCATGATCAGCTGACAGCCGATCACTTCTGTCTCCCCCAGGGGGACAGCCGTGTCACATGGCTGTCCCCTGTACAGCGCTGCCATAGATCGCAGCGCTGTACCCTGCTAAAAGACAGCGATCGCCGCTGGGAGACTGAAGGTGGGACGGAGCTCCGCCTACCAAGCGGAGATGCACGTGCATTAGTGTGCACGATCTCCAGCAAACAGGCCCGCAGGACCTAACGCCAATGGCCGTTAGGCGGTCCTGGGGCTGCCGCCGTGGCCACTCCCATCAGCGTGACGTGGTTGGCAAGTAGTTAAACATTGGTAATATTACTGTACATACTCAGCGCATGGCGATATTACTGTTTCTTCCGCACATAAGTACCTTGAGATATGCTAGTAGTGTGACCCGCAGTATTCTAGTAGTGCTACCGCTACTACGGTAACGAATGCATTACCTTAGTAAAGGTCGCCCTACTGGAGTACCGGGGTCACGTTACTAGCGCATCTCGTGGTACTAACGTGTGGAAGAAAAAGTAATATTGTCATGCGCTGTGCATGTGCGGTAATATTACCAATGTTTACTGATTCAACCCCATAGTTACATAGGTGCATAGTTAGTTGAGTTGAAAAAAAGACATCTGTCCATCAAGTTTAACCAGAAAACAAAAACACTGTCATGAACTAGCACATACAGTATCCCAATCCTGGAAAGTATTTAGCGTTTACAGTATAAATCTTTTTTCCTTGTGCTGGGCATATCTCCCTTACCTCTCCTTCATCACCGTATTTAAGAATCCACTATATGTTCTGGCCTTTCGTGACAAATCCTCTGATTAGTCTGATGAAGCCAAAAGCTTGCTTACGCTTATTCTTTTAAGTTAGCCAATAAATGGTATAGTTCTGATTCAAAACTTCTTGCTTTTACTGATGGCTAACACGGTACAATACCCTACTGCTACTGATAAGTCTTGTGAAAATTGTTACAGTCACTATAGACAGTCCTTGGAGACTATCCTATGATCTATAAATGCTATAAACACACAGACGTGTGACAAGTAGCACTGCAGCACATTAACCAATGTGTTGCTATGCACCGTGACATTGGCTTAAAACGGAACTGTAGAAAGTTTTTTTTGCAACAATTTGATATTTTGGGTATGTACCTTTAAAGCCCACATACCTCTGCGCAGTCTATGTATCTTTTTCCTGGCTCTACCAGTTCTGAATTTCTGCCATTAAAATCATCGATTTACCAGTCGATGCTATGATCAGGCAGAAGAGCCTGCCTGCATGACCACTATTCCTTACCTCAGGCCAGGTCTCCGCCCTTTCTCCGCACCACCGTGGCTACTTCTTGCTCGTTCACTCAGCGCAGCGTGGACGCTGCTTTTTTCACCAGAACGAGCAGGAGAGGGGCTGTCTGATCAGAGACAGTCTCTGCTGCTGGCGCTTTCAGGGAACAAGCAGGATGAGATTTCTAAGTGCATGAGAGGACAAATTGAGCATGTGTGGTGCTGGAGTCCTCTCGTGCACGCTATCAGGAGCAAGTGAACGCATACAAATGACGCGCAATAACCCAGAGGTAGTTAGGCATCACGGTATGCCGTGATCGCGATGTCAGGGAGCAAAGATAATTAGAGATGGCGCAAACGGTTTGCATGCAAACTTATTCGTGTGAACAACGCGAGTTCGTGTTCGCGTCGATCCGCAAACATTTAGCGAGTTCGACCCGCCCCTATACTACATCATTGGGCTAAACTTTGACCCTCTACATCACAGTCAGCAGACACATGGTAGCCAATCAGGCTGCACTCCCTCCTGGAGCCCCCATTTCCCTTATAAAAGCCAGCAGCGTTGGCCATGTTCTCACTCTGTGTGCTGCTGTTTTAGTAAGAGAAGGGAGAGGTTACTGCAGATATAGGGAAAGCTTAGTTAGGTCTTGTTAGTTTACTCCTTGCTGATATTTGTTGCTGAAAAGCACCACCAAAACAGCCCTTTTGAGAGCTAATGTTCTTGTGATGTGTTTTTTTTTTTTGTGTGTGTGGCCCATTGACACTGCATATAAAGCCCTGTCTGTCGCAGCTGGCCCTTGCTAGTTGCTATACTGTGCCAGGCCCAGAACATTCAGCACACCTTTTCACTGTACCTGTGTGACTGCACATTGTATTATAGCAGCAGTCAGTGCATACCTTTCACTGCACATTGTATTATAGCAGCAGTCACTGCATACCTTTTCACAGCATCTGTGTGACTGCACATTGTATTATACCACCAGCAATCGCTGCATACCTTTCATTACCTTGCTACGGTGAAGGGTCTTGCGTATCACAATGAAGCAATGACCTATATGAGTGTGTTGGGCTCACGCCCAAGAAAATAAGGTTGTTGCTTCATTGTGGACAGACCAAATTCGATCAGCTGGACAGTCACTGTAGTTCTGTCATTAAGCTACCTCAGCTCGATCATATGGGCTGAAAAGCCACCATCAGCTGCACTCTCGCCTACGTGCGCACCAGCATGGCCAATGGCCATCTGTTTGCGGTGCGTTACACAGTGAGTTTGGTCTGTCAGTGTGAAGCAGTACACTACTTACACTACCTGATCCATGTATACACACGCAAGATGTTTTCAAGCACTTTAGGCCTCCAATTTAGGAACGCAATGCTATTTCTGCCTTTTAGGGATTATAACCCTGCTGTGCGTCAAATCCGGAATTTTCCCTGGTACTTTTGGCATCTATCCCACTCTGCCATGCCCCCCCCCCCCCTCCAGGTGTTAGACCCCTTGAAACGTCTTTTCCATCACTTTTGTGGCCAGAAACACTGTTTGTAGTTTTTCAAGTTCACCTGACCATTGAAGTCTATCGCGGTTTGCGATGTTCGCCGGTTCGCAAACTTTTTCATGAGTTCGCAGTTCCCGAACCAAAATTCGCCGGTTCGCGCCACCTCTAGCGATAATTAAATGGACGTGTTCAGGAAAAAAAGGAGAAGCTGCTGGTATGTTTTTTATTAGTATTGCATACAATATTTCAGTTCCGCTTTTAAATGGGGATGTTGTGTGTCATTGCTCAAATATTCATGGAGCCTTGAGATACCCCACTGCACGAATTTGATCTTAATGTACTTACTGATTTTGTTGCATGTGTGCAATATGTGCTTTGTTATAATGTGTGATTTAGGATTGATCAGAAAGACGAAGGGAGGACTGTTGTGGTGAAATTAGCGTTGTTTCTTGTGGACTAGATATGAGGCAAGTTAACATACATGATAGCTGCCTGTACCAATATTTGCTGAGTCTAATTTACTCCTGTGATATGCAGGAGTCCTTATTTTCTGTGATGTGCAGGAGTCCTTATTTTCTGTGATGTGCAGGAGTCCTTGTCTTATGTGATGTGTGAGGATCCTTGGCCCATATGCAATTAACTTTTTCTCTTGCGGTTTCTCCTAGGAGATTATTTTCATCTTCTCGTTAAAATACCTTTCCAGCACTTTGCATAAAGAATAAAAAATAGGTGAAAAAGTAATATCAAAATTATTTTCTTGCTTGCTGGTGATTTAAAAGGCATTTTTGACAAAATGTGAAAATATCACCTAGGAGAAAACTCAGGAGAAAAGGTTAATTGCATATGGCCTATGTGTTCCAGTCATAGCCCAAATATTGGATTGTTTCTTCATTTTAGTTTCTACAGGGGGTGGCCAAAAATATGGAACCACCTGGCAAAATGCTTGGCTTAATGAATATGTTTGTTAGAGTTGAGTTTGTGGTGGTGCTGTCTTGCATAGTGCAACTACCTATATAAGCTCAACTCCACAAACAAGGTTCTTGTGGATGAGCTGCCATTGCAGAACCACTCATCAATAATGCAAATTCTACTAAGACGAGTCACATGAGTCAAGCTTTACAGAACGCCATCTCACACTTATGGGGCCATAGGAAATTAACTTTTTCTCCTGAGTTTTTACCTAGGAGATAATTTTTCATCTTTGATTTAGAATAACTTTTTTGCACTTTTCAATAGAAAAAGTACCACAAAGTAGGTGAATAAGTGCTATCAAAATTATTTTGAGATGTTTTTGCTTGCTTTTGGCTTAAAAGACACTTTATTGAATATATCACCTAGGAAAAAACTCAGGACAAAAAGTTAATTGCATATTTGCCATGATGTTTGCTAACAAGAGTGAAACAGGGCAGAGGTTCAGTCATGGCATGGGGAGTCGTATCTGTTATTCTGCACGGTCATGTCACAAAATTGTCATGGGCCCCCTGGAATCCAAACTCTCCTTGCCCCCAACCCCCCCCCCCCCACCGACATGGGACTCAATTGTGGAGCAGCGCAGGGAGCGGTGAGATATATACTTGCTTCCAGTGCAACGGGTCTCCTCCTTGCCTCACAGTCACACCCCCTGTGCTTCCATCCTATGGCTCCCAATAACATAACCCACATAGATCATGTGATCAGAAGCCAGTGAATGGCAGCAAAGGGTGTGCGGCTGTGTAGCATGGAGGAGACTCACAGTGCTAGAAACAGGTAAATATCTCACTGTTTCCTTTGGCTACTTTGCATGCAGGTGGGGAAAGTGAGGAGGAATGGCCCCCACAGCCCTTGGGGCCCCCACCATAGCAGGTGTTGCAGGGACTATTATTACGCACCTGTGCCATATGAAGCAATAGAGAAAGCAGGATAAACCAGGGCATAAAGGACAAATACTAGTGTATTTAGTGATAGGTTTAGTTTATTCAAGGTTTATTAAGGTTGTTTGAAAACTATGGAAATAAATAGAAAATTGGTAGAAAATGTGTTTATAACACCATAATCACAGTTTTAAAATGTTGGCTTTTCATTATTAAAATGATTAGAGGCTGTAGCAGTGTGTAAATGAAAATCTCCATACAAAACACATGTATTATAAAGCGTTATTGCCTGCTGCTTGCTGGCTATTACTGCAGCCACTGCTTGGGTTATATCAGGTAACAGCATTTACCGGTGAATGTTTAGAAAATGCGAGCGCTGCCTGTAAACAAGGTGAATGGAACTTGGATCACAGCAGATTGCTGCTCATAGTGGCCTTAGTATATTAGCCCAACTAAACCTAAAATGGAATCCGGCAAAGTCACAAAGCAATCGTGCTGATCAGTGTAAACTGCAAGTATTACTTTCCAAACTGAACATTTGAAGTTTAAATATCTATTGTGAAGTTTACTGACAACTGTGTACCTTGTAAGCAGATTGTGGTCTTGGGCTGTGAAAACAGGATCACAACACAAGGAAGGGGGAAGTAGCACCATGCAATACACACGTGCTGTGATGCCTACAGTGAAGCATAGAGTTCATGAGAAGTATGAGTAATGAGTATAGGACTAGCGATGAGTCATTTTTTTATGTAAACAAAGACAGAGGCACTACAATATTTTTAAACAGGTCTACAGTCAGTAATGCAAGCATTTTGCATTATTGATCAAATCCTCATTTTAAAGAGGAACTTTAACCAAGGACTGAATTTCATCCCAATCCGTAGCTTATACCCCCTTTCCTAAGATAAATCTTTACCTTTTCTCAAATAGATCATCAGGGAAATCTATTTGGCTGGTATTGTAGTGAAACCCCTCCCACATTGTGATGTCATGACCATGGTCCTGACAGTTTTCTGTCTGTGAACCTTATTGCATTGTGAGAAATAACAGCTTTTTCTAACTGCCAAGCCACCAATATCTCCCTCTGTGCATAAAACTTCCAGTAACGAACATCTGCACAGATCACCCCGCAGAACAGAACTAAAGATGTCGCCACCAGTGATACATTTTAGAATGTAAATCAGGAAGATGAAAGATTTTACGATGGGCAAAAACGGACTAAATAATCTATAAATAAATATTTAAAAAAAAATAATTTTATTTTTTAATTAATTATGCTTATTTCACTACAGTTCCTCTTTAAGACATGTTAGTCACTCTTAACCTCCCTGGATGTCTATTAAAACCGCCAGGGTGGTGGCGCAGCACTTTTATTTGCCGGCCGCGCGGCAAAACCAATTGCTTCATACCGCTCCTGCTCCCCGTGGCCATGCTGCGTGTCGGGTAGAGCTGTGAGCTAGATGGAGGTGAGCATCCGATGGTAAAGCTGGAGACTGAGAGCTGGGACTAAGCTCTGTGCAGCGCTGTTTTGGCCCTACATCACTCAGTGAGGAGCGGGGAATCCGCATATCCAGGAAGCGATCGCTGATGATTGGAGAGGACGTTTCAATCTTTCATTATTGTGGTTGGCTTAGCTGGGAAGCTGGATCTGCTCGTGCTGTATCGGCATATGGCCTAAACTTGAATCCCCAGGCAGCTTTACTTTCTCCCTCTCCACACTCTGAAGATTAAGGACTTGTGGTACCGGTACCAGAGAGAATGGAGTGAATGTGGGTTGCTGTGTTTGGTGATTGTGAGGAGCGCTCCCCACTATTTTAAAGTGTTTTTAGGGTAGGAACGGTGTAAGTGGTTTTGATACTATAATTGACAATAATAAAGATGTTTATACTTTTGGAATCCCTGAGCAGCAGTATAGTTTTGTTTTTGTTCTAATGTCATATATGGTTCTATAGGCAGCTCCTGCACATGTAATATTACATATGCAGTATATAGGGCACTGGTACTGGTGAGTGAGATAAATAGGGTGTATTGTTCTTTGGGCGCAGCACTTTTAAAACATCTTTTTTTTAAATCACGTATTTAGCCTAGTGCTAGCTACATGATAGCCGCTGTGCAGCGGCATCCCCCCACCCCTTCCGATCGCCTCTGGCGATCAGAACAAACAGGAAATCCCGTTCAGATTGGGATTTCCTGTTCGGCTTCCCCATGTCGCCATGGCGACGATCGGGATGACGTCATCGATGTCATCCATGTCATGGCGTCTGGGGGAGTCCCGATCCACCTCTTAGCGCAGCCTGGCGGTGATTGGCCAGGATGCGCAAGGGGTCTGGGGGGGCCTCTAACGTGGCGGGTAGAGACTAATCGGCGCGTAGCAGTGGCGATCGGCTTGTAACGCAGCTAGCAAAGTGCTAGCTGCGTTTAACAAAGGGGCTGAGAAATCCTCCGCAGCGGCTTACCCCGTGCTCAGCTCTGGGTTACCGCTAAGGAGGTTAAAGGATACCAGAGGTGAATATAAATAGTGTGCTTTAGCTTACCTTGTGCTTCTCCAGCCCCGTAGGCTTGTAGGTCCCTTGCTGTTCTCCTGGTCCTCTTTCCTGATCTGCTGTTCTGCCCGGTACAAAGTTGGCCAAGTCATGCACTACTGTGCACTACTGGGAGCACTCTGCACATGCACTCCTATGAGTCTTAACATAGTGCACATGCTCAGAGTGCGTCAGGCAGCAGGAGAGCGATCAAGGACATATGCCGCTGCACCAGCACATGCGCAGTAGTGCACAGCTTGGCTGGCTGGGATTCAGTACTGGGCCGATACGAGAATTAAGAGGGCCAGGAGGACAATAAGGGACTTACAAGCCTATAGGGGCTTGAAGAAGCCTCAGGTAAGTAAAAGCACATTATTTATATTTACCTCCAGTATTCTTTAGAGTGTATCTGAGACACCTGGGGCTTCCTCCAGCCCCCTTCAGGCTGATCGATTCCTTCACAGGCTGTCCGGATCCTCCGCTAGGTGGCCTGGTAAGTCCGCAAGTCAGCTCCAGTCGTAGTAGAGTATAGTAGGCGCAGAATGCTTCCGGCGACAGGAACACGATAGGGCGTGTGGCTGGGTTGCACATGCCCAGTCTGCCCCGGCGATCTGAATTACCGGGCTGCCTAGTGGAAGATCCAGGTGATGTGGGAAGATGACAAGGGACCTATCAGCCTGAAGGAAGCTGGAGAAAGCCCCAAGTACCGTATGCATATATATTTTTTTTGTGTCTCAGGTTTCCTATATGTATATAACGTTTGTTAACATTTTCATCTTTTAATTGAAATGTGTAAATGTGCATGGATTTACAGTACCTCTGCAGTATGTGCCTTCTTTAAAAATGATCTGCAAATTGTAGGCAAGGTAAAGTAATCTAAAAATAAAAACAGATCAGCGCCATCTGAATGTTCTTTATAAAATGCTATTTGCCATAGTCTAGTAATTTATTTTAAAACGACTCTTTTTGTCTGTTGACACTTGTAAATGTTAAGAGGCAGTGGAGAAATAAATACATTGGCTCTCGGTGACTTCATCAGCTGCAGAATGAGATGTCCCTTTCCTCCAGGCAGGTGGACAGCAGCATGTGATGGGCAGCCCCATATGTGGATTCCCACGTTGAGATTAACTTCTGTAGAGGCATCTGATCCTTGTGATGATGAGAGGCTACTCTGTGCAACCCTTGCTTGATAGGCCACTCATTGGCTTACATGTCATTTGTCCCAGTGTCAGATCAATACATAGTCATTTCTGCCAGATTCTGCCACTAGCAGCAAAACAACTCAGATAACTTAGAAATGAAACTGAAATACAATTTACAGGATTTTAATAGCTTTTTTTATGATTGCAAGAGGCAGACCCATGGAATTGTACGACCTGACTGGAATTTTTAATGTGGGCAGATGTGTGTTTATAGATAGCACACTACATAAAACTGTACAACTGCAGCCAAAGGGTGCCTAACAACCTCCTGTGCTATTTTACCAGCGTATCCTCTCCATGCTTGATTAAACAGACTTAGTAGGTAGCAGCAATTCACAGCAAACCAACAGAGCATTCACTGTGTCCACGTTAACCTATAATACCGCGGAAAGCAACAATTGGGCCTTTTGAGTTACCGGGAGTTCTACTAATAAACAAAGTTTCTTTAACAAATTTAAAGAATAACATTCTCTATCACTAAATGGCGTGAAAAGCCTCATTACTTCATAGACTTCCCATAGAAGGTGGAATGTAATAGAATTTCTTTCCCCTGAACAAAAAAGCATACAACTAAATGAAAAGATATATCAGGAAATATACAAAGCATATGATATGAAACAGACAGTCACAGTATTAAGCCAATTAAATGAACTAGTCAAATTGATGGGCCAACAGCTTCGGCTGTCTCATTAGAGGTAAATAGGGTGTATATACATTTATAGAAACACACATACTTCCCCAATACGGTATACAAATCTTTACAAGCTGTGTGCTCCCAATAAATGAAATACACTTTGAGTTTTCTTGAGAGATAAAATAAAAGTCTCCAAAGATAATCAATAATTGTAAATGTTTTAAAAGTAGATTGTTATAACTCATAGAGATAAGTTCAGTATTAACCCATTAGCAACTTCAGTAGAATTATCTCGTTTGAGGTAAGCGCACTGCTTTTGACCTCAGTCGACAGAACTCGCCGTGCTGTAAATTCTTGGAATGCTTGGATCTCTTTCTACTAGCAGAAAATGTAGACACTGAAAGCAGAAGTCTTGTGTTATTGTCTCACACTGCCACTAGTGACAAGAGGCTATAAATACATATTACAACAGTACTAGTTAGAAGCAGTGAAATGTAATAAATAAGAAATAAAAACATGTCCCAAAATTAATTGTTCTGGAGCACTTGCAAGCCTCTTAATAAATTGGCTGCTAAAGGGTTAAAGTGACACAGACAGTGCCTGCAGAGTAGCACTGGTGCAGTAGAGTAAAAAAAATACAGTGTACAGATACAGAACCAAACATAATTTCCTAGAGCGCAGGGGATTGAGTAGATAGACATGAAGACTGCACTGATGACAAGTGGGAGTCCAATAAGACCCATAAAAAGTGATTGGAGACAACATGATAGGTGCACATCCAATTATGTCCTATGAAACGGTAATACCCTAATCCCACCTATTTCTTAGCACTAAAACAAACCAGGCCTGACTGCAATTGACAGTGGAATAATTAGGCCAATGCAGCCCAATCTTTTTTATTAACTTTTAACATTTTAATATAAAACAATTTATTCAACTCGTTTAACAAGAACTTTTTAAACCTGCAAGGCAAGGCATTCCGGAGGTTAAACCATTGACCTACTCATCGGGAAACACTATGGGCCTGCAGCCATATTCTGGCCCCCAGCCGCACCACAGACTCGGGGACAGCGGCATGGCCTTCACGAACCAATTTTCTATGACGCCTCTTACCAAGAGGAAATCACCCGGTGAAATTCCTCAAATAAGATTTAGCTCCATCCTCCGGACACCTTGCCCCGCCAGCTGCAATGACAAAACTTACAAAACCAAAAAAAAACAATAGGGCGGGTGGGCGGGAAACTTTCTCCTGCCTCCTCTCTCCTTGCTGCCGCTGCACTACTTCCTTCCGGAATCCGCCCTTCCTAACCTAGCCTGGCACCACCCCTAACGCTCCTCCCCTCCAGCTTCTGACCAGGGGATAATTCATCCCCCAGTCAGATTAACCCTTAAGCTGCCTGACAAATGGCTAGCCCTATCATGGGTGGCCTTTCCTTAGCTGCGCTCCCCAGGCCCTGCTTGATAGGTGCACATCCAATTATGTCCTATGAAACCGTAATACCCTAATCCCACCTATTTCTTAGCACTAAAACAAACCAGGCCTGACTGCAATTGACAGTGGAATAATTAGGCCAATGCAGCCCAATCTTTTTTATTAACTTTTAACATTTTAATATAAAACAATTTATTCAACTCGTTTAACAAGAACTTTTTAAACCTGCAAGGCAAGGCATTCCGGAGGTTAAACCGTTGACCTACTCATCGGGAAACACTATGGGCCTGCAGCCATATTCTGGCCCCCAGCCACACCACAGACTCGGGGACAGCGGCATGGCCTTCACGAACCCATTTTCTATGACGCCTCTTACCAAGAGGAAATCACCCGGTGAAATTCCTCGAATCGGATTTAGCTCCATCCTCCGGACACCTTGCCCCGCCAAACGCGAGCAAGGGAGAAACCTCACCCTTGAGCCGCCCGCAACAAAAAGGCCCTCTGGATCCCCTCCTCCAAAGCCAAGGTCCATAAGTCTGTGCCTATGGCATTCAGATGGACCCCGTCCCTGCTCAACCATGAAGTAGTCTCCTCCTCTAACTCTAAATGTCTCACCGCCACACCGCTATTTTTGTAATAAATCTGGACATTTCACGATTGAGCTTCTTCCGAGCCCTGTTGACCCGATCAACAGACCGTGCATTTCTCCAGGTGCTCCGGCCGATGATCTCCGACCATACTAATATAGTGTTGGGATACGTGTGGCGAATCCACAACATGTCGCTCTTCATGTCGCATATGATTCGCCTCGTTGTCCTTGAGGCCAAATCATTGCCGCCCACGTGCAGCACCAACACGTCAGGCGCTGTGTCCAAAGCCACAAAATGCCTTATTTCCGAAAGTACCTGTTCCCAAAGCATCCCAGGAATCCCGATCCATCTCAGATGAGCTGTAGAACGGGAAATCCCCAGTTGCCGTCCATTTGGGCGTACCAGAGCTCTCCGAGCACCCCGTGCAACGCAGGAATGACCTAGAATCCATACCAACAAGGCGGGGGTTGGGTTGCCTGCAAAACAAAATAAAACAAAACAGCAAACAAAACAACCAACAACCTGCCTTCACCATACAACTGCATAACCCATCTTACCCACCCAATGGCTTAAACTACCAAATGCGGTCTCACATATGATAAAAATCTGGATGACTCCCATCTCCCTATACGCTTAATCTGTTCATTGCATAGGCCCCAGCGAGCAGCTTCCGTCGCTGCTCCTATCCTGAATGAACGTGAAGCGAACTCCTTGGGTATATGACCCAAACTGAGCAGAGCCTTTCTGAAAACAGCCACAAATTGGTACTTCGAAAGTGATGAGCCATCCGCATGGCATAGGAAAGTACTTTTCGGCCCTGTCCGGACAGCTAAAAATTTTTCTACGGCCCGCACCGGGCACGCCACGGAGTTTGGTACTGGGAATAACGATATGGTTCTACCTTCGCCCAAGCGATCTGTCTTAGAACTACGCAAATAGACCTCAATGCCCTCCTGCGTTCTGCGCACCTCGCTGCACATTAACCCCCCTTGATGCTTTGTATTACTGCTAACTAGCTCACTAATTCTGAAGGCACCGAAAAATGCCATAACGAACGCAACACTAAACAACAGCACCTCGTAGTGAGATGTACAAAACCCCTCCAAACTACCCATTACCGCAATTAACAGCTGAAAAGTAACAGGGCGTCTAGTGTCCTGCTTAACCCTACTCTGAGATTTAAAACCTCTCATCGCCATGCGCACGCGAAAATCTTTCGTGACATCTGTAACTCCCTGAAGCTTGAAACAAAAGGCTAGTGCTGCCAAGTTTTTTGACAACACCGTTGCCGACACCCCTGATGCTCCCTTCAATGCCATAAATTGGAATAACAAACACAACCGGTCCTCGTCCGAGTCGGAGCCTCCAGCCTGTCGGGACAGTTCGCTCCATTGTCCCCATACAGCCGTATATGCTGCCCATGTAGAAGCCGCCAATGACCTTGCTATCCAGTCCTCTATGCATTTAGGGGTATGTCCCATAAGGCCCGGGGGCATGAAACCCCCTGCCGTTCCGCCTGTGGTGCGCTGTCCCAAAATCTCTGCCATTGGAATCGAGAAAGAGCGTCAGCCACCTCGTTCTCAACCCCAGGTAAGTGCACAGCAAATATAAACATGTTAAAAGTCAAGCAGCTAAGCACTAATTGCCGTAACACCCGTACCGCTGGCGGGGATGAAGCCGATAATCGGTTCACTGCTGTTACCACTCCAAGGTTGTCACAATTGAATCTTATACGCTTATTCCGCAAAAACGGCCCCCACAATTCCACAGCTACCAAAATTGGAAACAGCTCCAACAATAACAAATTTTTCGTGAAACCTAACTGTGCCCACCTATCAGGCCACCGCTCCACGCACCACTTCCCTGCAAAATAGGCACCAAAACCGCTTGATCCCGCCGCGTCCGTGAAGAGTTCCAGATCGTGGTTACCCACGTTCTCTTCCATCCACATAGAATGACAATTGTAATCAGCCAAAAACCTAAGCCACATGCGGAGGTCTTCCTTGTGTTCCGCCACCAATCGTATCCGATGATGCGGCAACCTTACCCCGGCTGTGGCCGCCGCCAAACGCCTGCAAAAAACACGCCCCATAGGCATAATTCTGCAGGCAAAATTCAGCTTTCCCAGGAGTGATTGTAACTCCCTGAGCGTCACCTTGTTCCTAGCCAAAATCGTCTCTATATGAGACCGTATATCATGAACCTTCTCTTGTGGCAACCTGTATTCCATGGCCTCAGAATCTATTACAATTCCCCAAAATTTCATGATGGGCCGAGGCCCCTCAGTCTTTTCTTCTGCCAGTGGAATGCCAAAACTATCACACACCTGCCTCATGGTTGCAAGTAAGGAAGCGCACTCACCTGAACCCCTCTCACTGATGAACAAAAAGTCGTCCAGATAGTGGATAACCGTCGACACACCAGAGACCTCCTTAACGACCCATTCAATGAAAGAGCTAAAACATTCGAAGTAAGCGCACAAAATGGAGCACCCCATTGGCAAACAGCAGTCAACATAATATTGTCCTTCCCAGAAACATCCTAACAAACGAAAACTACCCGGGTGGACCGGTAACAACCTGAAAGCAGCCTCGACGTATAGTACTGTGGCCGTGTCCGGGTCTATGCCGTCATTCACCGAAGCTCCCTTTGGGTGTGAAAGGTGGTGAATTAACCGGAACGAGTTTGGTTCCTTCTTAGGCACTAGCCCCAAGGGTGAAACCACTAAATCGTCCACTGGAGGTTGCCGAAACGGACCCGCCATGCGCCCCAAACTTACCTCCTTACCCAATTTCGCCGAAACCACCTCGGGGTGACTCAAAACTGACTTCAAATTACGGTGTGGAGGGTTGGAACCCCCCACCCCAAAACTGGGAATAACAAAACCTTCATAAAACCCTGCCTAAGGAAATCGGCTGCTGAAACGTCCGGGTACTTACTTAGGAAACGTTCCATCCTTTCCACTCTCACCGGACTCCTCCCTTTTACTAGCAGCATCCGCGGAACGAGTTTTTCCTTGTCGGTGGCATTTACTGCTCGTATGGCTTCCCCCGCAGGACGAACACTCGTGTTTGAAGCGGCAGGAACTTCCATACTTACATGCTCCCTCGTTATATTTCCAGCACACTCCCAGCTTTCTGTTGGCCGACTGTCCCGAAGCTCCTGAACCGCCGGCCCCCCATTGAAAGGACTGATTTGATCTTGTACTTGGAATCATCAGACTCATCCATAGGTTGATGTCTTTGTGATTCCACTGTATCGCTGGGTGAAAAGCTTTTGACTGCCTGAAATGTTCATCATAGCGCAGCCATGCATTTCCCCCATACATCCTGTGGGCCTCCCCTATTGTCTCCAGGTAACAAAATAATGCTGAGCAACACTCCGGTTGTTTCTCGCCCAGCACACTTGCAAATATAGAAAATGCCTGCCTCTAGTTTTCGAAGTTCCGCGGTATCAACCTATACCGTCTGCGTTCCTCCTCTTCCTTCTTACTCTCATCCCCTTTTCCGCGATCTAAGTTAAACTTACTTAAGCATAGAAGCGAAAAAATTTCAACATACTCCCCCTTCCAAATTTTTTCGCGCACCTCAGGCTTCAAATGTGAACCCAACGGTCCCCCAACGCACAAGTATGCCTCCCCTTTTGCCGTATCCGCTAAACGGACTAACTCAGTTTCCTTTGCTCTTGCCCCGCAGCTGTTGTTGCATTACCATTACTAGCACCCGACTGCGTTTCCATGGCTGGAGCCGCTTGTGACGCCACGGGCCCGACCCAAGCTTGCGCCGGTGATTCGGCCTGAGCAATGTTCTGGCTAGGCGCACGCAATGCGTCCCTGATACTCTGCACCAATGATGACATAAGGGCTACCATACTAGGGTCATTGACCGCTGTATGCTGGGTGCCCCCCGACTGATTAACCCCCACCCTGCTTCCCACACAGCTACCACTACAAGATTGAACATTAGACGCACTAACAGAAATCGCCTCACATGGCTGCACCGGATGATGATCCCGATCAGCCGCCACGACTGGTCTAGGTGACACATCTCGACCTCCATCCTCGTCGGACCCGCCGTAAGCGCTATTCACCGGGGAAACGGATCGACTGGCAATCCTGTGGCTAGGATTCCCCCGTCTCCCTTGCTGGTCACCCCTGCTGGGTCGAGCATCACTGACCGGCCTGCCATGCTGATGTTCCCTGTTCTGGGCTTCAGGATTGTTTCTCCGACTGCGTGGAGGTGATGGGGAAAGTTGCCTGCCAGGTCTGGCAGCCGACACCCTGTGACCCTGCTCAGAACTGCGCTTCTCCTTGGCTGGTGCAGTCTTCCCTCTTGCTGCTGTAGTTTTTCTTTTGGCAGCCTGCTGTGTGCTCTTTTGGCTGTGTCCAGCAGCAGCCGGTGAGCTAACTCCTGCTTGGCCCACCTCCTCTGCCGCCTGGGGCCCCGCGCTGGGGGTACTGGTGGAAGCTGAGGCTGCCGCTTGCTGCTGCCCACGTGCTGAAGGGTGTCCCCCCGACTTGTGACTGGCGCCGCTGGTGCCTGCGGCCGCCATCTTGTCGCCGCTCTTCTTGCCGCTCGCTCCCTTCCCACCCTGCGCTTTACCTTTTTTTGGAGGTGGGGTCTGCGGCGAACTGTCGCTCCTCAATCTCCGGCGGGGAGACGCTGTAGGACTCAGCCGATCAGGCGGCCTGGACACTCGGGCACTGGTGCGGCCTGCCGGATCGCCGGCGCCGCCTCCCGCCATTCGCGTCAGCTGCTCCGCAACCCACTGCGGACCATGTGCGGCTGCCTCACTCCTGACGAGGCTCAAAAGGCTCTCCACGTCCTCCATGCCGGCGGTAAGTGCTGCGCAGCCAGGTAAACTTTCTCCTGCCTCCTCTCTCCTTGCTGCCGCTGCACTACTTCCTTCCGGAATCCGCCCTTCCTAACCTAGCCTGGCACCACCCCTAACGCTCCTCCCCTCCAGCTTCTGACCAGGGGATAATTCATCCCCCAGTCAGATTAACCCTTAAGCTGCCTGACAAATGGCTAGCCCTATCATGGGTGGCCTTTCCTTAGCTGCGCTCCCCAGGCCCTGCTTAACCTTCCCAGGCCAAACATTTGTGGAGTGCTCCATGAACATACATGTGGAGGCAAAGGGAAGGAGAGGATGCTATCAGTGATGTAAAGGCAGAGGAGAGGATGCTACCAATGATGTGGAGGCAGAGGAGAGGAAAAGATCCTAGCAGTGATGTAGAGGCAGAGGAGAAGATGCTGCCAATGATGTAGAGGCAGAAGAGAAGAGGATGCTACCAATGATGTGGAGGCAGAAGAGAAGAGGATGCTACCAATGATGTGGAGGCAGAGGAGAGGATGTTGCCAATGATGTGGAGGCAGAAGAGAAGAGGATGCTACCAATGATGTGGAGGCAGAGGGGCGGAGAGGATGCTATCATAAACAATATTAGAAAGGCATTAGTTACTGATATGCTAGCCAGATAAATCCACAATTTATTAAGTGAAAAACAATTGTACAAATGTTGCTTGATTGCATGCTAGAGTCAGTATTTTTAAAGGAGGAGGGAGGAGAGGATGCTGCCAATGATGTGGAGGCAGAGGAGAAGAGGATGCTACCAACAGGGGCATTGCAATAGGGGGTGCAGAGGTAGTGACCGCATCGGGGCCCTTGGGCCAGAGGGGCCCGAAGGGCCCTCCCTCAACTACAGTATTAGCTCTCTATTGGTCCTGTGCTCATAATAATCACTTTGTATCAATTGTTATGTATAGAGTGCTTGGGGGCCCCAATGTAAAACTTGCATCAGGGCCAACAGCTCCTTAGCTACGCCACTGGCTACCAATGATGTGGATGCAGATGAGGGGAGAGGATACTGCCAATGGTGTGGAGACAGAGGAGAAGATGCTACCAATGATGTGGAGGGAGAGGATGCTACCAATGATGTGGAGGCAGTGGAGAGGATGCTACCAATGATGTGGAGTGAGAGGATGCTACCAATGATGTGGAGGCAGTGGAGAGGATGCTACCAATGATGTGGAGGGAGAGGATGCTACCAATGATGTGGAGGCAGATGAGAGGAAAGGATGCTGCCATTGATGTGGAGGGAGAGGAGAGGATGCTACCAATGATGTGGAGGCATAAGAGATGAGGGGATGCTACCAATGATGTGAAGGGAGAGGATGCTAAAAACAATGTAGAGGAGAGGATGCTGCCAATGATGCGTTATCAAATGGGAATAATAATGATCAAAACAGATTTTGCGTGCAAGTGTCTGTACATGTGGCTATGTATGCACATGCATGTGCTTAAATGAATGATGAGTGAATGATTGCTGTAAAAAAATGTTTTTTAAATGAAGTGTTTTTTGTTCCTATACTGAACTGTAGACCCCCACCTAACTAATTAACCCCTCGTGTCACCTATACTTGGCATTAAGATTTATGGACACCTGTAATGGCTGCCACCCGTAGCCAAATAATATATTTTAATGTTTTTTGTAACTGGCGTTTGCCATGTGAAAATTACGAAGGGTGAAACATTTAAACAATGTGTATTTTCTTCATCTTTGCCCATTTGTACCCTGCAAAATGCCTGTAATATTAAACAATTCTTAGATCAAAATATTACTCAAAGAAAGCTTAGATTGTCCCAAAAAACAATATATATATTTATTTTTTTGGCGTGTTACAATTATTGGTCTATCAGTAGTGATACAGCTGACACATTTTCAGAAACCTTAAAAACCTGAATTGTTTAAGGTACGACCCAGGTACGACCCAGATGACCATTCACCCTCTGCACTGTTGGCTGTCTGCCTCTGCAGGTGCCTGTAGGTGTTAGGACATCACACAAACTGATAAACATGGTTGTATCAAACGCCTGTCATCCTATGTCTGTAGCACCCGGACTAAGGCAGCTTCTGATTAGAGTTAGAAGAGTGACAGAGTGCCAAGTGCCACTTACTACCAATGAAGGTATGAGTGTAAATGGATGTTTATTTATTTATTTTTAATGTTATTTTTCCCAAGGCAAAGGACAGTCAGGAAAGAACTATAAATATATATTTGGAAGTGTATCTTTGCGAAAACAAATAAAATCCTGATTTAAGAGTTGGTCTCTTCTGTTTTGGTATGTTGTGCCATTTGTAATGCTGTTACTGCAATCATATTTCTAGGGGAAAGTGAATGTAAAAAGTCCATTAGGTTAATTAGTGCATGACTAGCTTTGAGCTAAGGGACATTATCTGTAGATGACAAAACGTAGGTGTACAGCCAAAAACGGTTGGCTGGATGCCCCTCTGATTGGTCCCGTTGTAGTCTGATTTATTGTGGCAAAGAGCAGCCTGTTTTTAGGAGAGGAAAAAAAAGAATATCACTTAGAATATTGATCGCTGGCCATAAGGATGGTTTCAGGACTAGTCCTTGATGAGTCTACACAGAGACAGGATAGTGTCCTTGAAAGAGCTGCAAGCCTAATCATATGCGTTGGGATACAAGCCACAGTCATTTGCATTGAGATGTGATTCTAATGTAGAGCATTGGAGACTAAGCTGTGCTTTGCTGCCAATGTTGTCTAGAACATTCTTTATTATCAGTCAGACAAGCTGATGGACGGTAACCACCACGTGCTGGAAGTCATCTTCTCCGTACGGTGAACTTATGAGAGCTGCATTTTGTTATTAATGCTGGTCATACGCAGGACAGCTTTCTTTTATAAAGTCTGTGACGGGAGAAATAATGGATGCGGTCATCCTAAACGCATGATTGCAGAAGACTTTCCAAGCGATATGTTGTTTAGCATCCTGAATGTTTTATTCTCCAGAACATGAAAATGATTTCTGAGAAGACGGGAAAGTGACCGTTCTTTGCGCTGCCCTTTCAGAAATAAAGAAATAAATGCTCTCAGGTTTTCTCTGTCAAATCATTTGAGTGACCAAAGCTGTATTTTTAGGGGACCAGTACTGACAGAAGGATAATGCATGTTATTTGAAAGTATGATTTTTTTTGTTAGATTTTGATATCTTCTCTTTTCCCTTAACCATTATCCATTTTTATCTTTATTTTTTTTTATTTTTCATCTGCTTTAGGCAGCAAAAGAAAATATGAAAATAGAGTCAGCTCATCTAAAAGGAACTTTTCAGTTACAGTTGGAGACATGTAAATAAAGTCAACCCCCAGCTTCTACTAAGTCTTAGAAGTTCCAGCAGGAAAATTCCTGGCTCAGTAACCTCCCTCTTTGGTTTTCTCTTCCCCTACTTGGGTTGTTCCCATCTATCCAGTGTCATCCTGTTATATTACATAAGATACACATTTCAGCAGAAAAAATTGGTATTAGTTTCCAGATTGCCATGCCAGTTCTCATCCTGTTTGCTGGCAGTCTTGTTCCTGATGTTTCTCCTAACCCCATCTTGCATGTCCTGTACTAGCTGTGGAAGTCCCACTGATGCATTCAAGGATAAGTGAGGGGACGAAATGAATGTATCTTTACTTACCTCGGGCTTCTTCCAGCCTCTGGAAGTCACGCGTGTCCCTTGCTGCAGCTACGGTGTTCTCCTGGGTCCTGCTGGCAGCCTCTAAAGGATCGCTGCACCCCGATGGGTCGGTGTCTTCTGCGCATAGACAGGCGTGCGCCCACACAGCGCACAAACGCGCCCCACATCATCAGGATTGTTCTGTGCTCCCGGGGACGTGCGCGCATTCACATTTGGCGCGTGCTCACGCATTCGCATAAGATTCGAACCTTTACAGGCTGCCAGTGGAACCCAGGAGAAGACTAAAGCTGCAGTGAGAGACACACATGACTTCTAGAGGCTGGAAGGAGCCCCAGGAGCCTATTTTGTGCCTATTTTGTATGTAGAATGAGTGGTCATATTCCCATGTTGGCCATGACATCCAGCTATCCAGCTAAAACTACCATGTAGTGGAGGTCCCTACAACTAGATTATATTATATTTTTTTCCACTGTTGTGAACAGGAATGAAAAGTATTGGATGAACAAAATAAATCTCCTAGCGTGTAATTCTCCTCTGACCCAAGGTAGACAATTAAATACAACCACTCAATGTGGACCTATACTCATCTTGCTTAGGGATCGAGCGAGCCGGAGGACTTCAGGGGGCTCGAAGAAGCCCCAGATAAATAGATGTGCGACTTTACTAATAGGGACTCAACACATCCCTACATACAACTGCATAGTCAGTACTGATGAGGAAAAAAATGACTTTATATAAAGTCTGATGCACACACCATACTATTTATGGATTTTTTATTTTTTTTATTTTTACATCTGCTTGGTACCAGGGGTGGGCTTTGGAAGGGATTGATATTTTTTTTATTATTAAAAATATGTGGTGTGTGTAATTTAACACTCCCTGGATTACAAGGAAGTGTTTCATTTTTCAACTTTAGCTTCACTTTAACCTCTTCAGCCTATCTGGACGAGTATTTTCATCCAGATAGGCGCTGCTCAAGTCTATCTGGACGCGTATCCGCGCTTACTGTTTAAGCGCGGGTGCCGCTCGAACTGAGCGGTATCTCCGTGTCAGTGCTTAGGGAAGGGAAACTAAGCTTCCCCGAACCAATCGCAGTGGGTGTAATTAATGGACATGACCCCGATCAGGGGCCATGTCCATTCATAATATTTGTATAGTGCTTTTCTCCTGTCTGGCTCAAAGCGCTCAAAAGCTGCAGCCACTGGGACACGATCAAGAGGCCACCCTGCAGTGTTAGGGAATTTTGCCTTGAACTCCTTACTGAATAGGTACTGACCATAGCCAGGATTCAAACCCTGGTCTCCCATGTCGAAGGCGGGGCCCTTAACCAGTACACTATCCAGCCCAAAAAATGAAACACTTCCTTGTAATCCAGGGAGAGTTAAATTACACACACCACATATTTTTAATAATAAAAAAAATATCAATCCCTTCCAAAGCCCACCCCTGGTACCAAGCAGATGTAAAAATAAAAAAAATAAAAAATCCATAAATAGTATGGTGTGTGCATCAGACTTTATATAAAGTCATTTTTTTCCTCATCAGTACTGACTATGCAGTTGTATGTAGGGATGTGTTGAGTCCCTATTAGTAAAGTCACACAACAATTTTGGGTGAACAACCTCTCTAATTTAAAACTAACAAACATGTACAGTAGCAATAAAAAGTATGTGAACCCTTTGGAATGATATGGATTTCTACACAAATTGGTCCTAAAATGACCTGATCTTCATCTAAGTCACAACAATAGGCAATCACAGTCTGCTTAAACTAATATCACACAAAGAATTAAATGTTTCTATGTTTTTATTGAACACACCATGTAAACCGTCACAGTGCAGGTGGAAAAAGTATGTGAACCCCTTGACTAATGACATTTCCAAGAACTAATTGGACTGAGGTGTCAGCCAGCTGGAGTCCAATCAATGAGATGAGATTGGAGGTGTTGGTTACAGCTGCCCTGCCCTATGGAAAACATACACCAGTTTTGGGTTTGCTTTATCCAAGAAGCATTGCCTGTTGTGAATGATACCTCATTATTCAGGGTTATAAAAGTATCTCCAAAAGGCTTGCAGTTCATCAGTCTATTGTCTATAAATGGAGAAAGTTCATCACTGCTGCTACTCTCCCTAGCAGTGGTTGTCCTGTAAAGATAACTGCAAGAGCACAGTGCAGAATGCTCAATGAGGTAAAGAAGAACCCTAGATTGTCAGCTAAAGACTTACGAAAGTCTCTGGCACATGCTAATATCCATGTTAGCGAATCTACGATACATAAAACACTAAACAAGATTGGAGTTCATGGGATGATACCACAGAGGAAGCTACTGCTGTCCCACAAAAATTGCTGCACGTTTAAAGTTTGCAAAAGAGCACCTGGATGTTCCACAGTAGTACTGGCAATATATTCTCTGGACAGATGAAACCAAAGTTGAGTTGTTTGGAAGAAACACACAGCACTGTGTGGAGAAAAAGAGGCACAACACACCAACATCAAAACCTCATCCCACCTGTGAAGTATGGTGGTGGGGACATCATGGCTTGGGGCTGCTTTGCTGCGTCAGGGCCTGGATGGATTGCTATCATCAAAGGAAAAATGAATTCCAAAGTTCATCAAGCCATTTTGCAGGAAAACTTAAGGCCATCTGTCCACCAGCTGAAGATCAACAGAAGATGGGTTGGCAACAGGGCAACGACCCAAAGCATAGACGTAAATCAACAGAATGGCTTAAACAGAAGAACATATGCCTTCTGGAGTGGCCCAGTCAGAGTCCTAACCTCAACCCGATTGAGATGCTGTGGCATGACCTCAAGAAAGCGATTTCCACCAAAAATCTCAAGAATATTGCTGAACTGAAACAGTTCTGTAAAGAGGAATGGTCAAGAATTACTCCTGACCGTTGTGCACATCTGATCTGCAACTACAGAAAACATTTGGTTGAAGTTATTGCTGCCAAAGGAGGTTCAACCAGTTATTACATCCAAAGGTTCACATACTTTTTCCACCTGCATTGTGAATGTTTACTTGGTGTGTTCAATAAAAACATATAATTAAAGCATTTAATTCTTTGTGTGGTATTAGTTTAAGCAGACTGTGATTGTCTATTGTTGTGACTTAGATGAAGATCAGATCACACGTTATGACCAATTTGTGTAGAAATCCATATATTTCCAAAGGGTTCACATACTTTTCTTGCTACTGTATCTCAGAGTAAGCCTTCAGTGTTTTCTTTGTTGCTATTACTGATTTCGGTAGTGGTATAATAATTTATTACATGACAGAAACAATGCAAAACACTATTGCATTATAAATAATGCAATAATAAGTCTTAAACAAAATAAATACAATACTTTTTTTTTAAATAAAAATCTAATGAAAACTGATTTTAGGTCACTTTTTAACTTTGGAATTGAATCATTTTTTTACTGTCTTCTCTTAACACTTAAAATATGCAAGAGCCATGCATGGCATGTTCTGCTGTAATAATCAGAAGTTAATGGAGTTTTCCAGCACAAATGTAAATTTCACAGTTTCTTCTTCCCAGCCCCTTATGCATATTCACTTTCTCTACAGACAGACATCAGACTGCTTGACTATAAAAGGAAACTGGAGTGTGCTTGCAGCGTGCACATTAGTTATATCCAGATTCGTGCATTGACCACTAGAGGGAGAGCCATACATCACTGTACTCATTCTGTCTTGCTGATCAATACATCTGCCTACAGACAAATGGGCTGCTGGACAAGCAGGACATTTATACTAAGCAAACAAGAAGCATCAATGTGTCGACATTCTTATACCTAAGTGTGCTTCAGAGAACTTAAAATGAGGCCCTGGTCAATAATGTTATGTACTTGTAATACATAACTTACAGTATCTACATGATATGATGTCACACTGGGCTTATACTGACAGGAACAAGCTGCATTGTGGGCTAATCACTACTTGGATATTGGTAAACTATCTCTGTGGCCTCTATAAAGTTAAAGAGAACCCGAGGTGGGATTTAGTAGGGCACAGAGGCTGGTTGTGCACACTATCACCAGCCTCTGTTGCCCTATTGTGTGCCCCCAGGACCCTCCTGCGCTCTGCTGTCCCCTGTAACAAAAACCACAGCGTGTCGCCAGCAGGCTGTTTACCTGTGAGTGTCTGTCACCGCCGCTCCCCCGCCTCCTCTATATTGGCGCTCCCCGCCTGCGTCCCTTCCCTCCCGCTGATTGGAAGGGATGGTGACAGACACTCACAGGTAAACAGCCTGCTGGCGACACGCTGTGTGTCGCTAGCACGGCGGTTTTTGTTACAGTGGACAGCAGAGCACATGGGGGTCCTGGGGGCACACAATAGGGCAACAGAGGCTGGTGATTGTGTGCACAACCAGCCTCTGTGCTCTACTAACTTTATTAAATCCCACCTCGGGTTCTCTTTAAAGGAAACCAGAGCTGTAGCAAATAAAAGAATCAATACTTTCCAAAGGCTTCCTCCAGCCCTGATGCAATCACCCTGGCAACTGGTTCAGTCGCGTCAGACCCCGACTAACGCGACTGAGCCAGTTACCAGGGCTAATTGCGGCTGAACAGCAGACCGCGAGAGGATCGGTGAGGGACTAAGATATGCTTATGGGGCTAGAGGAAACCTTGGGTAGGTATCGGTTCTTTCTTTTGCTACAGCTCTGGTACACTTTAAGGTGGTCATACATTAGGCAACTTGGCAGCCAATCGACCATTAAATTCGATAATTATTATGGAATCAGATGAAAATTGGTAGCAAGAGCAAGCCCGATCGATGATGCAATCAATTTCGGACCAAAATTTGTTGCATGTATCCATCGAACAGCCTGCAAGATGTTGGGCTGTCGTGGTCTATCAGGTGTGCAGTCTTTGGAATCCCGCTCCTCCATTAGCCCTATACACACCTCTGTCTTATAGCATGTGGTGCATGTGTGTGACTTCAGCAGACCCAGACGATTCCCAAGAAATTGTATA
The DNA here is from genome assembly GCF_040937935.1 of Hyperolius riggenbachi. Classification (NCBI taxonomy): domain Eukaryota; kingdom Metazoa; phylum Chordata; class Amphibia; order Anura; family Hyperoliidae; genus Hyperolius; species Hyperolius riggenbachi. Next base: position 511,579,201 of record NC_090646.1, on the reverse strand, counting down.
CTGCAATTTATCAGGAATCGGCCTGCGATGTACTTTATGGGCAGCCGACAGGTCTCTCTCTAATCAGATTTGATTAGAGAGAGATTTGTCTCTTGGTGAAATCTGTCCATCATCATTAGATATATGGGCACCTAAATACACACCTCTGTTGCAGTTCTAATAACACCATTAACACATGCAAACAGTGAGTATGTGCAATCACTGAGTATGTGCAGGTGGTTCTTTTTTGTAATGTAAACATTGGTAGAATTAAGCTTTCTCTTTTCTTTTTTTTTCTTTTTTGCTCAACCATTGAACCTGATAAACCAATATCTGGGGTTCGGCTATAGCCAAGTACTGGCGTCAGTTTAAATATTGGCTATCTCATAGCCTATCAGCCGATAACTCACTTAAATAGCGGGTGCCTGATGTCCAATTTACACACTGGTAACATGTGACCAAATTAACTGTTTCATGGTGGGCGTCTCCTTAACAACCACTTTAAAGGGGTTCTGTGGAGTCCTTCAATAAACAAAAAACAGACACTTACCTGAGGCTTCTATCAGTCCCCTGTAGCTGTCATGTCCCGTGCCGTCCTCCTCCGATCACCCGTTCCCCGCCACCGGCACAAGTCAATTATTTGTCTAACAAGACGAATAATGCGTGCTCCTGCTTGCATCTCCGGGAGCTTACTGCGCAGGCGCAGTCCGAGGTTCTCTTGTACTGTGCATGCGCAGTAAGCTCCCGGAGACGCGAGCGGGAGTGCGCACACGCGCGGCCATGGCCCCGCAGCCGCATGACACAAATAATTAGACCGGGACTGGCGGCTGGGAACGAATGATCGGAGGAGGACAGCGCGGGACATTACAGCTACAGGGATTGATAGAAGCCCCAGGTAAGTGTCTGTTTTTGTTTATTGAAGGACTCCACAGAATCCCTGTAAGGCCTGGGGTCCACTATGAGCGCTTCTTCTGCAGTCGCAAAATGTTAGCGTTTAAGATTAAGCATGCCACACTGCATTTGTCTTATGTGATACTGTTATATTGAAAGTTGCAGCCATTCATATATTATATTCACTTGCACTGGGTCACTTTATAGAGGGCTCATACCCTCACACATGGTCATATGTGTTTGCCTCTCACCATTTATCTATGGCTGCATGGTGATTTTTCTATCATACATGTACCTTTTTCAATTTTTGTTCAGTTTTTCATGTTTGCCCACAAAAAAAAAACTTTTTGCACTTTTTTTTGACACCTTTAGTAATATGTAGTTCTTTTCCTTAGTGATCACTCATTTTGTGCACTAGCACGATTTTTTCAGGAATTTGTATATTCATATATTTTTCCACATACACAATTTTTCTGGACAATGTTTTTTTTTTTTTTTTTTCATGCTGAGGCTCCTTTGCACTTGCGTTTTACATATGACCATCTCATAAGCAGGGGTTGTGGTTATCCCCATTACAGGGAATTTTATATGTTTTGAATTGCTCTTATTGTCAGTGTATAGACATTAATAAAGGTTTTCCTAATTTGCAAATATTGTGTTCAGCCTACTTTCTTATACAACAGATGGGATCTTTTCTTTCTCGTTTTGTAAGATTAGGCACTGCGATTTTTGGTGATGCCAATTGCCGGTTGATCTGCAAGAGCTGTAAAAGTGCTTGTAGTGGGTCTCAGGCCGAGAGGTGTTTTATGTGTCAGCAGATAATCATTGTGCTTATTCAAACATGAAAATAAGCTCTGCGATTGACACAGGACTAGGAAATCAATTTTACTTGATGTTGCGTTTTAAAGAGAACCCGAGGTGTGTTTAAAGAATGTTATCTGCATACAGAGGCTGGATCTGCCTATAAAGCCCAGCCTCTGTTGCTATCCCAAACCCCCCTAATGTCCCCCTGCACTCTGCAATCCCTCATAAATCACAGCCCCGCTGTGAGGCTGTGTTTACATCTGTAGTGTCAGTCTCAGCTGCTCCCACGCCTCCTGCATAGCTCCGGTCCCTGCCCCCGTCCCTTCCCTCCAATCAGCAGGGAGGGAAGGGATGCAGGCGGGGACTGGAGTTCTGCAGGAGGCGGGGAGAGCAGCAGACTGACACTATAGAGATAAACACAGCCAGCTCTGACAAGCTGTTTGTCAGCAGCATGGCTGTGATTTATGAGGGATTGCAGAGGGCAGGGGGACCTTAGGGGGGTTTGGGATAGCAACAGAGGCTGGGCTGTATAGGCAGATCCAGCCTCTGTATGCAGATAATATTCTTTAAACCCACCTCGGGTTCTCTTTAAATGCTGAATGCTTAGGGGGTTAAAGTGAAAATAATGGTTTGGGAAGAGGAAAATTCAAGAATTAGCAAGAGCCCTCTTAGGAATATACACTCAATACAGTAGATATCTCTGTGAAAAAGTACAAAAGTTGGTCAGAGTTGCTCTATGTTAAAGCGGGCCTGAACTCAGAACTTCCTCTCTGCTCTAAAAGACACGCAACAGCATATTATTATTTATTGTATTTATAAAGCGCCAACATATTACGCAGCGCTGCATAATATCCTTTAAAAAAAACTTTCTTTGTTACGGCTGATACAAATCTTGTAATCTTGCAATAAATCTGCAGCGTGTCCACTTTTTGCTTTCATGGAAGCAGACATAGGGTTACCATCCTGTGGTTACAAATTAGCTGCTCTGACATGGCAGAGATGATTCCTAAGCTACACAGCTGAAAAGATCACATTACAGTGGTGCTTAGTCACAGATGAGGGGGAATTAGACAGGCTAACCTCTCTAAATACACACAGGGTGCATTTCTCTATGTTTTGCTTCTGTCCTGTGCTCGAGTTTAGGTCCACCTTAACCCCCCACTGTAGGCAGGTGTTTGGCATTCCCCTATCAGACCCTTGGTTGGTTGTTCTGTGAATTGTGACAGCAGAGCATGGGTAACATGCAGTGCTGAAGAGGCAGCTAGTGCTGATAAAATGATAAAGGTTATAAAGCCTCTACTGTAAGAACAAACTTCCAAAAGTATAACTGCTCAAGGGCAAGAGTACGTACTGAAGACTTGATTTAACATTACATATGTCATAACCATAGATAACTCCTCAACAGGTGTATACAAGTCAAATCCCACAGAATGTTGCATACAAGCAACCCTGGCTTTGTATTCTTATTAGTGCTATGCTATTTTTATTGTTTTCTCACTGGCCTATCCTGATTTTCATATGAAATGTGTCATATTTGGGTGAGCCAACCTGCTAGTCCTTTCAGCACTCACTAGATGGTGCTTTACACACCCAGCCTTCATCACATTAATCAAAGCAGGGATTTCCTGGCTAGTGCACTATGAAAGGAGCTGCCTTCTAAAATTTTGATGTTACACGAACTGACCTGGTAAGTGCTTCTGTGTGATTTACGCCAGAGCAGAAATGTTGTTGCCTTTCCAGCCTCCTGCTATTCAGTGTTCCTCTACATCGGTGCCTGCAGCTGAACTCTTTCTCGGTGAGGGCCTTTGCCCTGCTTTAAATGAAATCTTATTCTGGTCTTTGATAAATGCCTAGTGTATGCGGTGGTTAGATAGGATGCAGCCTGGAGCTTTCTCTCGCAAATGGTTTCAGTAATTAATCCCACGAGCCCTGTCAGAATTCCTGGCTTCTCTATTACTTACAGCCAGCAATGTAGATAAATGGGCCTGGCTTTTATCTCATTTGTATAAATCATGCTTGTTTTTAGAGTTAACGCGCTGGGATGGGACATTGTTACATTGCCTTTACCATTGTATATTTCCATAAACCTGTAGCTAACATTGATGTACTATCTTTAAAAGGCTGTTAATAAAGATTGTAATGATTTTGTGTACGTCCTTTTAGACTGTGATATAGGTGTAAGTTTGCTCTTTCTGCTGAGGCACTGTTGGCCTTACCCACCTATTCCTATAATTCTGCTATGTTGTATTATGCAACAAATAGTTGACTAGCTACATACACACTTTAGATATCTTTCAGCTAGAATGACCATTCCTCATTATTATGGCCTGAAATCTAAATCGGGCCCTATTCACAATGGGCAGTTCAGTAAAATAATTTTGGTCTGTAAAATACCTCATTCGGTATTTTACACTCTTTTTTCTAAATTCACTAAAGTTTTTTTCCCGCATGAGGCAGAAGTTCGGTAATTTACCAAACAAACATGCTTCAATTCACTAAGCCCTTGTCAGCAAGTGTCACTTACCAATGTGGAGCAGGTCAGCGTACAGGCAGGGAGCTGCGTGTATCACTCAGAAGTTTTCTGTCCTGGGCATCCCAGCCATCCCTTTAGATATGCGGCAACCGCCAGTGGGAAATCTTCTGTATGCTAGAATACAGATTTACACATCTAAAGGGTTGCAGGAAAGCCCTCAGAATTGTCAGCTTCCTCTGCTTTGATACACTGAAAGACCCACGCGATACTCCCTCACATTGAATCACAGTGAGAAGCAGGGCTGTGTGGCACTCCCTATTGGCTGCCTGGCTCTCCCCAAAGGCTGTCTGTCAAATCCACTTTACAGAGACAACATGGGGAGAGCGAGTTATCGGCTGCTGTGAGCTGGAGAAAAATACTGAACACTTTTGCCCGGTAAATAAAATGCGGTAATCTTTGTCAGTTGACATTTCTTGACATTACCTGAGGTAATTACCTCACAAGTCGGTAATTTACCCCACTAGTCGGGAACGCTGATTTTCTGTGCGGTGATAGGTTTAGTGAGTTTGACATGTGAATTTGGGAAGGTAATCTGTGAAATCAGCTTTTTGAACATTACCGAATGCGGTAATGCTTTGTAAATAGCCCAGTGTGTACAGGTGTCCCCTGACATCGCTTACTACCTCTTCTGTACAGCAGTTTAGCTAACTAGTGATGGGCCTCAGCACAAGTTTTACATTGGGTCCCTCAAACTCTCTATACATTGATTGATCTGTACCATGAATACCTGCCAAGGACAGCTGTAGCGTCTAATAAGTTTAAATTGCAAGGGGAACAGCTAGTTAATAATTAACAATATTCAAAGGACATATATGGGGGATCATTACCAGCATAGCACCGCTGAAGAGCTAATACAGAATTTGAAGGAGACCCTTGTGAGTGACAGGCAGCCTAATGAGCCAATCAAAGTGCGAGGATCACATCAATTACAGCCACTGGACCTGAAGGGGCTCAGGGCGGGCTCAGCGGAGTGGCCGCTACTTAGAAGGAGCGTGAGTAAGTTACCAGTGCACACTACGATGCACTGCATAGCGTGCATTGAGCTCGCGCTCCTCTCATTAAGCTGCGCTGCATTAAGCTTAGGCTTTAAGACTCTGTTTGGGCAGTTGCACTCTGAAGAGCTGAAACTGCTGACTTTCTCTTCAGGGCTTACTGCTATACACTGATCTGCACCACCGCTACCATATGCATTGAGTGGAGATTTGATTTTACTTGGGGAGGTCAGTTAGTTTCAACCTATAAATCATCTAATGTTATTTTTATAATTATTTGTATGTAGCAACAGCTTTACAGATGCACTGTGAATAGCTGGCCTTTACTGCAGCAGTGATAATGACTGCTAGGCCCACCCTTTACACTGAAAACATGAGCTTCTGACAAGAGTCAGGAAAGGCAGTGAACTTTAGCTGCACTCTGACATAGGGGCAAATAAGATGTGCTGTGACATGGGGGCTCACCAGCACCACTGAATAAAAGAACAGCTACTTCTAGATACTCCGGCACTGTATTGATTCTACAGATTTCTCAGGCTTTAAACCCCCATCATTTTCATTAATTTTGTAAATTAAAGCAATCCAATTATGGAATGCCGTTTTGATGTTCATGTACAGTACGTCCATCAGGATAAGGGCTGGTTTATTATGCTAGTAAACACATCATATAGTTAGCTCAAATCCTATTTTCCAGACTATTTATTTAAGTATTTATATAGCACCGACATATTACGCAGCGCTGTACAGAGTATATTGTCTTGTCACTAACTGTCCCTCAGAGGGGCTCACAATCTAGTCCCTACCACAGTCATATGTCTATGTGTATGTATGTATTGTGTAGTGTATGTATTGTAGTCTAGGGCCAATTTTAAAGAGAACCAGAGATGAAGCACCCTCTTGTATTTTACCTTATAAATCAGTGGGAACATGACAGTAAACACCTAATCTGCCCTTTGTTTCATTGTTCTCTGTGTAATCTGACTGTTATCACGTCTGATAAGAATCCTCGACTGAGAAGTCAGGCTGCTCCGTCTAGCTTTGCTACAGAAAGATTATAGCTAAGTATGTATTCTGTGGCGTTATTTCAAGCCCAAGCCTGCCCCCTTGTGGCTTTGCTATAATGACTCAGCTATAATCATTCCCAGCAAAGCCAGATTTAATTGCTCAGTCTGGGATTCTTGTGACTGCTGCTAACAGACACTTTTAGCAGTGAGGGTGAAACAGAGAGCATGGTAAGTGTTTTCTCTAATGTTCTTACTGATATATATGGTAAAATACACAAGGGTGCTTCCTCTCTGGTTCCCTTTAAGGGGAAGCAATTAACTTATCTGTATGTTTCTGGGGATGTGGGTGGAAACCGGAGTGCCCGGAGGAAACCCACATAGACATGGTGAACACATACAAACTCCTTGCAGATGTTGACCTTGCTGTGATTCGAACCGGGAACCCAGCACTGCAAGGCGAGGGCTAACCACTACGCCACTGTGCTGACTATGAATGTAAATGTGTGTCTGTGTTCTAAACAGGAAGTTACCACAGATTGGTGCCAGGAATGATCTTAAAGGGAACCTTAACTGAGAGGAATATGGATGTTTCCTTTTAACTACCTAATGACCGCTCCACGCCAATTGGTGTGGACGCGGCGGCAGCCCCAGGACCGCCTAACGCCGATCGGCATGCAGTCCTGGGGTTGTGATTTGCAGGAGATCGAGCACGCTGATGCGTGCGCATCTCCGCTTGAATAACGGCGCACAGCTCTGTTAGACGCCAAAACCGCCGTCTATTAACACTGTACAGCACTGCGATGTAAGGCAGCACTGTACTGGGGACAGCTGTGTCACTCGGCTGTCCCCTCCAGAGGCACAAAGGTGATCCGCTGTCATTGGCTAGCGGGGGGAGGGAGGGGTAATTATAAAATACATTTAAAAATATAAGAATGTAGTCTCAAAAAAACCCCCAAAATAAATTAAAAAATCAAATAAATAAACACTCCGTCAGGGATCAGACTCCACCAACAGAAAGCTCTGTTGGTGGTGAGAAAAGTGTGTGTGTGTGTGTGTGTGTGTGTGTGTGGGGGGGGGGGGTCACGTGTGTTCTTAGTTGTACAGCCCTGCAGCGAGGCATTAAAGCTGCAGTGGCCTACTTAGCAAAAAATGGCCTGGTCACTTGGGAGGTTTAAGCCTGTGGTCCTTAAGTGGTTAAACAATACCAGTTGCTTGTCACTCCTGCTGATCTCATTGGCTGCAGTAGTGGCTGAATCACACACCTGTAACAAGCATGTAGCTAATCCAGTCTAACTTCAGTCAAAGCACCTGATCTGCATGCTTGTTGGGGGGCTGTGGCTAAAAGTATTAGAGACACGGGATCAGCAAGCGAGTCAGGCAACTGTTATTATTTTAAAAGGAAAAAAACATATCCTTCTCGGTATAGGTTCCCTTTAAAATATCTGTAAAATAATGTGCATATAGCAGTCGGGTGGAGCTAGCTCTGCTATGTGCAATTCTGGTCCTCTGTAGAGCACACAACATTCTCAGCTGCCTGACCACCTGACAGGAAGTAGTGACACATCCAGGTTGCTTGCCATAGAGCAGGGGACCAGCAGTGGTTGTGGTGCATAGAAGCATTGGCCTGGGGAAGGAGGGGGTGCTGCACATTTTTTAAAGGTTTTGTAAAATAAAAAAATCACTGCAATTCCCCCTTTCTCCTAAGTTTTTTCCTAGGTGATCATTTTTCATCTTCTATTTAAAGCAGTGGTCCTCAAACTAAGGCCCGCGGGCTGAATGCAGCCCCCTGAGGCTTTTTCATTGGCCCCCAAACACCAAATGTATACCTTATAGATGTGGCCCACTGCACCTTAAAATATTGGTGGCCCTCATATAGAATAGCAGTGCTGGCACCACCCATCCTCATACTGTAGAAGCCAGTGAGCAGTAATTTGCTGGCTTCCAATTCAGGTTCATTAGGTGACACTGCTGTCCAACTGGTTGTCACCTGGGTATGCTTCACTGTCTGGTGCACTAAGACGTTCTTCAGGAGCCACATGGCTGCTGCTGGGAATTCTCCTCCGGGAAAGATTGGGAGGGAAATCAATATGTAGATTCAATGTAATGTCTTTCAACATCATTTTAAGTATGTTCAATCCCCCAGCAGTCTGAACTATGTTGACCTCAGCCCTTCACCAAAAAAGTTTGGGGACCCCTGATTTAAAGTAATGTTTCAGCACCCAGAAATTGAAAAAGTACCAAAAAGTGGGTGAAAAGTATTATCAAAATTATATATATATATATAAAGTATTTTCTTGCTTGCTGGTAGCTTAACCTATTTTGGTTCCTGGACGTAGAAACTACGTCCAGGAACCATGCGCGCTACCGCGCGCTTCCGCGGCCGATCGCGCGCATGCACGCGCGCTCCCGGCTCGCGGTTCGTTAGCCAGGCAATCAGTGAATCGGGCTATGGTGCACGATCACTGATTCCTCTCCCCCGCTGAAAAAGCGACAGCTTCTCTCGGAAGCTTCGCCTTTTTTGGCTGTTACCTCCCCCATGCGTCGCTCTAAGCGTGTGTTACGCTTAGAGTGATGTCATGTAAACAAACTCATGGCCGCCATCTTGTGGCCAAAAAGTAATACTACAACCAAAAGTAAAAAAAAATTAAAATCAACACACATTTACATTTTAAACCTATTGTTTACATCCCACCCTCCCAAAACTACCCAAATAAAATGTTTAATATAAAAAAAAAACATTACAATAAAAAAAAAAAACACGTAAATATTTACCTAAGGGTCTAAACTTTTTAAATATCAATGTAAAGATGATATATGTCTATTTTTTTTTATTTTAAACTTGTAAATAGTGATAGATACAAAACGGAAAAAATGCACCTTTATTTCCGAATAAAATATTGTCGCCATACATTGTGATAGGGGCATAATTTTAACGGTGTAATAACCGGGACATATGGGCAAATACAATACGTGACTTTTAATTATGGAGGCATGTATTATTTTAAAACTATAATGGCTGAAAACTGAGAAATAATGATTTTTTCCATTTTTTTTCTTATTTTTCCTGTTAAAATGCATTTACAGTAAAGTGGCTCTTAGCAAAATGTACCCCCCAAAGAAAGCCTAATTGGTGGCGGAAAAAACAAGATATAGATCAGTTCATTGTGATAAGTAGTGATAAAGTTATAGGCTAATGAATGGGAGGTGAACATTTCTCAAGTAAAAACGATGGAACGCGAATGGGTTAAAAGGCATTACATTTATAGGATATAAAAATATAACCTAGAAGTAAACTTAGGAGAAAAAGGGAATTAGATTTGGCCCAAGATCCTTAAAAATAGCACATGAATGTTGAGTCAGGAGCCTGTGCTGCCCAAGTGACACAAATAGGCATGTGATGAAATACTCAAAATAAGTTTGATAATACTTTTTTTTTTACCCAATTGCTAAGTGCTGAAAAGTTGTTTTCAGATAAGATGAAAATGATCTAATGGGAGAAAACTCAGGAGAAAAACATAATTGGATAAGGACTCGGATATCCCAAAACAAGTTGGATGTGAGTTTAAGCAGACCATACTAAATCTGGATTCAGACAGATCCCAGAATGCAGGGCTCATGTTTAGCCTGGTGCCAATTTGCTAGTGAAACACTTTCTTGCTGACAGTATTTTAATTATTCTGCACTCAGTTTGTATGCTCTGTAATTTTCTGTTATGCTTTACACGGTACTTCAAAGCATTATGTCTGGATTGTTTTTGTGAATTATTAATTAAAGCATTGTTCTCCTGCACTTTATGTGTCTTCCTTTGGCCTACACCATGTAACAAACCCCTTGAAAGGATGTTTTAATATTGCCTCGCAGAGTCATTATTTTAATGTTCTTTTGTTCTTTAATCAAATAGCAAAAATGAGGAGACTAGATTTTTTTTCTTCATGTCCATAGCTTTATAATGCACAACACTATACAGAGCAGGGGCCCCAACCGCCCCGATTTCGGCGGGACGGTCCAGATTTTGGGGGGCCGTCCCGCTGTCCTGCGCTGCCCCCCCTGGTCCCGGCCGCTGGGGAGTGAGGGGAAAAAAAATGATCGAGGCACCAGCCCGGTATGCGGCATGGATGGCCGCCGCCCGCCGCCATTACACTTCTGCCTCCCTCCCTCCTAATATGCCCCCCAGTGTCCCCTTCCCCCCGCAGAGTAAAATGGGCAGTGGAGCGGGCAGTAAGTCTTATCACTGCCTCTCAGCTGCGTACCGGGATCTCCTCTGCTCTTCCTGCTTCCTGTGACGTCACAGGAAAAACGGGACACCGAGCTGGAGGGGTAGACGCAGGAAGGGGTTATTGGGCCTAGCGGTGGGGAGGGGAGTCAGACCCCCCCCCTCACTCGCCTGGGTCCCCCGAACTGCGCTCCCCTCCAGCTGTAAATAGTTAAGTACCAGCGTATAGATTAAGAGGCAACGGGCAGGGATCACTCACCATTTCCACGTTCCAGCGAGCACTCCACTGACGTCACTTCCTGCAGCGGCGCTCAGTAAGTGGGCGGCGTTGCAGGAAGTGACATCAGTGGAGCGCTCGCTGGAACGTGGAAAAGGTGAGTGATCCCCCTACCCAAGGACAGGCGGGTGCCGCCCCCCCAGATGTGCCGCCCGAGGCAAATGTTTCACCCCGCCTCATGAGCGGGCCGGCCCTGCCCACGCTCTGTCTCAAGTTTTTGGTCACACTTCTAGACACCTCTATGGGTGGAATTAATTCCAGATGTCATCCAGTTCAGATACCAGTACCAGATAGCAATGCAGTCTCCTGTTGTTTTGAAGGCAGGTACTGCTGCTAGTGGCTGGATAATGTACTGGTTAAAGGTTCAAATATTGGCTCTTCCTGTTTAGTAAGCCAGCACCTATTCAGTAAGGAGACCTTGGGGAAGGCTCCATAACACTGCTACTGCCTACTGAGCATGCTCTAGTGGCTGCAACTCTGGCGCTTTGAGTCCCCTAGGGGAAAAGCACTAGTTCTGTGTCTAGTGGGCTGAGCTGACATGTAGCGCCACCTTTTCTCAATCTCAGGTCCTGCTTCTGTGGCCTAACTTTTCCACTGCCTTCTGTACACTGCGCATCATGCAAAATTCCTATTTGCCTGCTGTCACATTAACTGGAAAACCTCAAGGTCTTTTGGAAATGTTCTCCTCTTGTTGCCAGTGCTCCTACACATACCAAGCAAATTTGGTGGTCCTACATGTATTTGCTATTAACCTTTAGAACCCTTTTACACTATGGCGTTGCAGTAAAGTTGTGGTAAGCACTTTTACCACAAGAGGTTGCTAAGTCAATGAAAGTGTATCTAGACTTTCATACTAAATGTGACACAATGCAGTGCAACGAAAGTAGTCAAATCACTGCAATGCAAGAAAAAACAGTGCGTTACTGCATGATCCATGCCTCCTCCAAGGATTATACAGATATTGAAGTCTATGGCCATGCAGTGTAAACGATGTAGTGCGGTGCAGAGCAGTGGGAATCTCGTTGATGTACTTCCTGTCCAGCAGGGAGTACGTTACTGAACAAGGGCGGCCTATGCATATGACCCTGTCGGCACACTCTGCCGCAGGGTCATTTAAAATACTGCTTCGTGCTGTGTGGTGACCCCACAGAAGTCTGCCATGCCATAGGATAATTGCACCGCACAAGTGTAAAAGCAAACTTCAAGTCTGCTGATTGACTAAGCTTCACCATCTGAATCTGTGATCCATTTAATCCATTTAAAGTTTAAACAAATCCTGCAAGACTGACAGAGGTGTTTTCGCTCATGCCTATGACATAGTAAGAACTAGAATAGTTTAAAGTGATCCCGAGCTGAAGCTTGGGATCAAAATAAGATACTAACCTGAAGAGAGGGAAGCCTCCGGATCCTACAGGATCCTACTTAGGTTTCCCTTGCTGGTCCCATGTCCCCTGTGGCTGAGCGCAGCCCCTCTCCACATCAGGACCGCGCTGCTCCTCTTCTTGTGTGGTCATGTGGATGGGCTCACGAGGCTTCTTGGGCGGGCTTGCGTGGCTACTGCCCGGCCATGCTGCAAGGAGAGGAGCTGTGCAGCCCCGATATGAGTAGCGACAGTACTTTGTCGCTAATCTTGCAGGGGGGGGGGGGGTTGCACACGCTCTGCGACATGGGACATCAGAGCACCGAGGGAAGCCTCAATAGGATCCTGAGATTTCCCTCTCTTTAGATAAGTATCTCAATTTGTACCCAAGCTTCGGCATGGGTACACTTTAAAGAGAACCTGTACTGAGTAAAAATATTTAAAATAAACACATGTGGTAACTTCAAATGAACATTACATAGCTACCTTGCCATCAGTTCCTCTCAGAAGCTCACCATTTTCTTCTGACGATGATCCCTTCCAGTTCTGACAATATTTTGTCAGATCTGAAATATATCAGTTGCTGTCAGTAAAATATCAGTTGCTGTCAGTTATAGCTGAGAGGAAAACTGATGTACCAGGTAATGTCCATGTTTCCCTATGGCTCAAGTGGGCGATGTTACAGTTTAACTGTGTGCTGACCAGAAAGCTGTTATGGGTAATGGCCATTTTCAAAATGGAGGACGGAAAATTCCCTTGATCACAGTGAACAAACAGGACGCGGGACAGGACAAAGACACTGAGGAGTAGACTACATGGAAGGTAAGTATGACTTGTGTATGCTTATTTTGACTTTTAATTTTCAGTTCAGGTTTTCTTTAAGGAAAGCATATAAGGAAATTTATGTTTGTCATAGTTTTGATTAAGATAATTGTTTCCCGTCCACTGTAATTTCTTTCTAAACACTTCTCATTTTTCCGAGCTCTGTCTTTTCTCTTCAGTAGCACCGCTGATCACATTCGAGTGTTGACTGCTGGAAAATGAAAAAGCAGCATACAAATCATTATTCCTTGTAGCAACATGACTGATTGACAACACATGTGAGATGCGGACAAACAAGAGACTGATTGAACAGGGTCAGATCTGATTGACTTGGAAGACAAAAATACATTTTCCAGGTATTGTGCTTTGTATGAAATGGTGTAAACTTAACCCATTTCGCACTAGTGTCGCCCATGTTGAATAACACATTGCCGTGGGAACACATTCGATTTTCTCTTTGAATTACTTAAGCAGAACATTAGCATTCTGGAGCATCAGCTCAGGGCATTGCTTTATGTAATTGTGCCTTATATTCCCTATATTCTTCCATTCAGGCAAGTCATCACTCACATTCCTTGTAATGCCATAGGCATTAAAATTCAAGGCTAAATGTTCGCATTATTCAGTAACAATTGGCTGCCACTGTAGGTGAATCAGAACGAGTACTTAGCAAGTATAAACATTGTTAGCTACGTTTTTTTTTCTGTTAAATATATCATAGAAGTGTAATATTTAATTGGTTGCCTATCTAAAGGAGACATACTGTAGTTGTTGTTTTTTGTTGCTAAAAACAAACCTTATCAAATAATTTCTATATATGTCATGTCATGCATTTGAACAAACTGTACTACACATGAATACCTGTGGTTGCTTTGGTGTCTTCCCAGGCCACTACACAAGAGCTCTGCATGGCTAATTGTGAAGGTTTTCTTGCCTTTGCTGAGCTCTCAGCTGTTAGTGAGATGGAAGTGATTGTGGTCAGCATCCCTCAGTATGTGAAGGATACCTGAGATGAAAGTGATTGCTCCACTCCTTGTATACATGTGGTCAGCAGCCCTCAGTATGTGAAGGATACCTGAGATGGAAGTGATCGCTTCACACCTTGTATACATGTGGTCAGCATCCCTCAGTATGTGAAGGATACCTGAGATGGAAGTGATTGCTCCACTCCTTGTATAAATGTGGTCAGCATCCCTCAGTATGTGAAGGATACCTGAGATGGAAGTGATTGCTCCACTCCTTGTATAAATGTGGTCGGCATCCCTCAGTATGTGAAGGATACCTGAGATGGAAGTGATTGCTCCACTCCTTGTATAAATATGGTCAGCATCCCTCAGTATGTGAAGGATACCTGAGATGGAAGTGATTGCTCCACTCCTTGTATAAATGTGGTCAGCATCCCTCAGTATGTGAAGGATACCTGAGATGGAAGTGATTGCTCCACTCCTTGTATAAATGTGGTCAGCATCCTCAGTATGTGAAGGATACCTGAGATGGAAGTGATTGCTCCACTCCTTGTATACATGTGGTCAGCACCCTCAGTATGTGAAGGATACCTGAGATGGAAGTGATTACTCCACTCCAGGGGCGCTTTAAGGCAAAGGCAGCCCAAACAGTTGCCTGGAGCGCCTTTTGTGGTCAGGGCGCGACTGCTGGATATTGTAGTGCGCCTGACACACGCTCATTTCCCCTGCGCTGGCTGCTGCATCCACTAGATTCAAATTGCCACCATAGCAGCACCTTTGTGCGCTCCACGCCAACCTGGACCAATAGAGAGACAGAGGAAATGGGCTCTGTCTCTCCTAGCCAATAAAAAACTATGCAGTAGTGCTCTGCCCCTCCTCCGATTTTAACCCCGCCCCCCGCCACACGGAAGTTCTGGTTAGCAGGTGCCGGACAGTGCAGCTGATCTGATGCTAATTGCCTGTCCGGCATGCCTGCTGAGTCTAACGGCGGGGAGAAGAGAGGTGCTGGGACATGGAGGGAGCCACCAGAGAGAAGAGAGCGAGTGTCGGGAACTCAGCGGCGGCGTGATTGGTGAGTCAGTCAGTGACATCACAGATGTCGGGGAGGCAGAACTAGCAGCAGCTGCTGGCAATGAGCACAGCATGGGCATCTGTTTGCACAGTGTATGAGGCTTACCCACTGTGCATCGCCTGCTGCTGCAGACAGCAATATTCCAAGATGTCTGCTGGAGAACTGTCAGTGCATCTATCTATCTATCTATCTATCTATCTATCATGTTTGTACATTTTTAATGCAAAATGTCTAAGTGCCCCCCCCCCCCCCCCCCCCCAATCTTTCCTAGTGGAATGTTTTAGCTTCTTCAAAGGTCTATGTTCTCTCCTCTCTTTCTCTGTGGGGTCCAAATACTTGAAGTGGACATGAGACAGCAAGCGAGAGAGAAGTTATACATACCTGGGGCTTCCTCCTGCCCCTCTCAGGCTGATTGCTCCCTCGATGTCCTCCTGTGCTGCCTGGATCGTCTGGAATCTGGCTCTGAAAATCCTCCGGTCTGATGCGTACTGCGCATGTGTGAACCTGTCACGTTCCAGCCGCCGGGAGCGTTCTGCATCTGGGCAGTACTACTGCGCAGGTGCAGAACGCTCCCGACAATGGGGACACGACAGGGAAGGACTGCGTCTGCGCCGACTGGAGAACTTTCCGGCATTCCAGGCGGAGGATGAAGGCGAGTGAGTGATTACCATGGATGAAGCCCCAGTTATGTATAATTTTCTCTCCCGCTCTGTCTCTTAACACATTAAACTTAAAAGGTCCCCATTTGGCTGGACTTCCCATCCTAGCATCACTCTGCCCGCCCCCCCCCCCCCCCCACCTCCTACCCCACAGCTGTGACTAGAGACAGTTGAATAGAAGCCTACAGAGTGTGGCATGTTCTATCCCCTCCTTGCTCCTTGTATTTCCTTGTATTTCAGCACTCCTGCCTGGCTGTGTATAGCAGCTGCAACCAGGCAGCGCATACTTCAGAAGCAGCACTAAACACTCCCAACAGCGACTGTTGTGCGCAGGCAGGTGGGAGCGTTCACATACAGGGAGAGAGTAGTGGACAGAACATGCCATGCTATCTCAGCCTCTGTTCAACTGCCTCCAGTCAGAGCTGGAGAGGGAAGACCATTTAAATGGAGACCTTACAGTATTTGGATCTTACTGTGCAAAGAAGAGAGTTCTCAAACTGCTACTATAGCTGAGGGACTATGGAACTTGTCCAGTGTACCCAATAACCCTTTATTTTCCGAGGTATTTTCTCCAGGGTCCTGTTGGATAGACTCCTCTCTAGAGTTGGGCCGAACGGTTCGCCTGCGAACGGTTCCATGCGAACTTCCGTGGTTTGCGTTCGCGTCCCGCAGGCGAACCTTTGCGGAAGTTCGGTTCGCCCCATAATGCACATGGAGGGTCAACTTTGACCCTCTACATCACAGTCAGCAGGCCCAGTGTAGCCAATTAGGCTACACTAGCCCCTGGAGCCCCACCCCCCTTATATAAGGCAGGCAGCGGCGGCCATTACGGTCACTCGTGTGCCTGCATTAGTGAGAGTAGGGCGAGCTGCTGCAGACTGTCTCTCATAGGGAAAGATTAGTTAGGCTTAGCTTGTTCCTGGCTGCATACCTGTTCTGTGAACCCACCACTGCATACCTGTACTGTGAACCCACCACTGCATACCTGTTCAGTGAACCCACCACTGCATACCTGTTCTGTGAACCCACCACTGCATACCTGTTCTGTGAACCCACCACTGCATACCTGTACTGTGAACCCACCACTGCATACCTGTTCAGTGAACCCACCACTGCATACCTGTTCAGTGAACCCACCACTGCATACCTGTTCAGTGAACCTGCCACTGCATACCTGTTCTGTGAACCCACCACTGCATACCTGTTCTGTGAACCCACCACTGCATACCTGTTGAGTGAACCCACCACTGCATACCTGTTGTGTTCAGTGAACCTGCCACTGCATACCTGTTCTGTTCAGTGGACCCGCCACTGTATACCTGTTCAGTGAACCCGCCACTGCATACCTGTTGTGTTCAGTGAACCTGCCACTGCATACCTGTTCTGTGAACCCGCCACTGCATACCTGTTCTGTTCAGTGGACCCGCCACTGTATACCTGTTCTGTTCAGTGAACCCGCCACTGTATACCTGTTCTGTTCAGTGAACCCGCCACTGTATACCTGTTCAGTGAACCCGCCACTGCATACCTGTTCTGTTCAGTGAACCCGCCACTGCATACCTGTTCTGTGAACCCGCCACTGTATACCTGTACTGTTCAGTGAACCTGCCACTGCATACCTGTTCTGTTCAGTGGACCCGCTACTGTATACCTGTTCTGTTCAGTGAACCCACCACTGTATACCTGTACTGTTCAGTGAACCCGCCACTGCATACCTGTTCTGTTCAGTGAACCTGCCACTGCATACCTGTTCTGAGAACCCGCCACTGTATACCTGTACTGTTCAGTGAACCCGCCACTGCATACCTGTTCTGTTCAGTGGACCCGCTACTGTATACCTGTTCTGTTCAGTGAACCCGCCACTGTATACCTGTACTGTTCAGTTAACCCGCCACTGCATACCTGTTCTGTTCAGTGGACCCGCTAGTGTATACCTGTTCTGTTAAGTGAACCCGCCACTGCATACCTGTTCTGTTCAGTGAACCTGCCACTGTATACCTGTACTGTTCAGTGGACCCGCTACTGTATACCTGTTCTGTTCAGTGAACCCGCCACTGCATACCTGTTGTGTTCAGTGAACCCGCCACTGTATACCTGTACTGTTCAGGGAACCCGCCACTGCATACCTGTTCTGTTCAGTGAACCTGCCACTGCATACCTGTTCTGTGAACCCGCCACTGTATACCTGTACTGTTCAGTGGACCCGCTACTGTATACCTGTTCTGTTCAGTGAACCCGCCACTGCATACCTGTTGTGTTCAGTGAACCCGCCACTGTATACCTGTACTGTTCAGTGAACCCGCCACTGCATACCTGTTCTGTTCAGTGAACCTGCCACTGTATACCTGTTCTGTTCAGTGATCTCGCCACTGTATACCTGTTCAGTGAACCCGCCACTGCATACCTGTTGTGTTCAGTGAACCCGCCACTGTATACCTGTTCTGTTCAGTGGACCCGCTACTGTATACCTGTTCTGTTCAGTGAACCCGCCACTGCATACCTGTTTTGTTCAGTGAACCCGCCACTGTATACCTGTTCTGTTCAGTGAACCCGCCACTGTATACCTGTTCAGTGAACTCGCCACTGCATACCTGTTCTGTGCAGTGAACCTGCCACTGCATACCTGTTCTGTGAACCCGCCACTGTATACCTGTACTGTTCAGTGAACCCGCCACTGCATACCTGTTCTGTTCAGTGGACCCGCTACTGTATACCTGTTCTGTTCAGTGAACCCGCCACTGTATACCTGTACTGTTCAGTGAACCCGCCACTGCATACCTGTTCTGTTCAGTGAACCTGCCACTGCATACCTGTTCTGTGAACCCGCCACTGTATACCTGTACTGTTCAGTGAACCCGCCACTGCATACCTGTTCTGTTCAGTGGACCCGCTACTGTATACCTGTTCTGTTCAGTGAACCCGCCACTGTATACCTGTACTGTTCAGTGAACCCGCCACTGCATACCTGTTCTGTTCAGTGGACCCGCTACTGTATACCTGTTCTGTTAAGTGAACCCGCCACTGCATACCTGTTCTGTTCATTGAACCTGCCACTGTATACCTGTACTGTTCAGTGGACCCGCTACTGTATACCTGTTCTGTTCAGTGAACCCGCCACTGCATACCTGTTGTGTTCAGTGAACCCGCCACTGTATATCTGTACTGTTTAGTGAACCCGCCACTGCATACCTGTTCTGTTCAGTGAACCTGCCACTGCATACCTGTTCTGTGAACCCGCCACTGTATACCTGTACTGTTCAGTGGACCCGCTACTGTATACCTGTTCTGTTCAGTGAACCCGCCTCTGCATACCTGTTGTGTTCAGTGAACCCGCCACTGTATACCTGTACTGTTCAGTGAACCCGCCACTGCATACCTGTTCTGTTCAGTGAACCTGCCACTGTATACCTGTTCTGTTCAGTGATCTCGCCACTGTATACCTGTTCAGTGAATCCGCCACTGCATACCTGTTGTGTTCAGTGAACCCGCCACTGTATACCTGTTCTGTTCAGTGAACCCGCTACTGTATACCTGTTCTGTTCAGTGAACCCGCCACTGCATACCTGTTTTGATCAGTGAACCCGCCACTGTATACCTGTACTGTTCAGTGAACCCGCCACTGCATACCTGTTTTGTTCAGTGAACCTGCCACTGTATACCTGTTCTGTTCAGTGAACCCGCCACTGTATACCTGTTCCGTGAACGCGCCACTGCATACCTGTTGTGTTCAGTGAACCCGCCACTGTATACCTGTTCTGTTCAGTGGACCCGCTACTGTATACCTGTTCTGTTCAGTGAACCCGCCACTGCATACCTGTTGTGTTCAGTGAACCCGCCACTGTATACCTGTACTGTTCAGTGAACCCGCCACTGCATACCTGTTCTGTTCAGTGAACCTGCCACTGTATACCTGTTCTGTTCAGTGAACCCGCCACTGTATACCTGTTCAGTGAACGCGCCACTGCATACCTGTTGTGTTCAGTGAACCCGCCACTGTATACCTGTTCTGTTCAGTGGACCCGCTACTGTATACCTGTTCTGTTCAGTGAACCCGCCACTGCATACCTGTTGTGTTCAGTGAACCCGCCACTGTATACCTGTACTGTTCAGTGAACCCGCCACTGCATACCTGTTCTGTTCAGTGAACCTGCCACTGTATACCTGCCCTTAAAACGCTGCTTTGCGTCAAATCCAGATTTTTCCCGGGGACTTTTGGCGTGTATCCCACTCCGCCATGCCCCCCTCCAGGTGTTAGACCCCTTGAAACATCTTTTCCATCACTTTTGTGGCCAGCATAATTTTTTTTTTTCAAATTTCGCATCCCCATTGAAGTCTATTGCGGTTCGCGAACTTTAACGCGAACCGAACGTTACGTTCGCGAACCTAAAATCGGAGGTTCGGCCCAACTCTACTCCTGTCCCTGGTGCTACTTTATTCCCATGTGGTTCTGACTGTCTGGAGGCTGGCATTCCTTCCACTCCGTGGTCTGTGTATGTCAGCTTCTGTTCAGGGCTGTGGAGTCGGAGTCGAGGAGTCGGAGCAATTTTGGGTACCCGGAGTCGGTGATTTCATAAACTGAGCAGTCGGGAGTCGGATGATTTTGTACAAAATCCACAGCCCTGGTAAGTATTAGACAAAGGAGTCGGAGTCAAGGAGTCGAGTCTGAGCCATTTTGGGTACCCGGATTCGGAGTCGGTGGTTTCATAAACTGGGGAGTCGGAGTTGGAGTCGGAAGATTTTTGTAACGATTCCACAGCCCTGCTTCTGTTCACAGCCAGGCGGAGGCACTGACATTTAGGGAGAGTGGAGTATAAAGAGCATGCTACACTCTCTCGGATTCAGTCCAGCCTTTAGTCACAGTCCAGAACAGGGGGCATAGCAGTGCCAGGGTGGAGAGCTCATCCAAACGCAGATCTTTCAGTATTTGCACTTTAGGACACACATTGATACAGAAGAGGCTAATAGGCACTTTGGCAAAGTTCAATGGTGTTCTCTACCCCCCAGCTATCCTAGAAGTTTTTTTGGGGGGGGGGGGGGGGGGGGCGCCGCCACAGATTTTCCCACCTGGAGTGACGGAGAGGCTAGAGGCATCCCTGCTCCACTCCTTGTATAAATGTGGTCAGCACCCTCAGTATGTGAAGGATACCTGAGATGGAAGTGATCGCTCCACTCCTTGTATACATGTGGTCAGCATCCCTCAGTATGTGAAGGATACCTGAGATGGAAGTGATCGCTCCACTCCTTGTATACATGTGGTCAGCATCCCTCAGTATGTGAAGGATACCTGAGATAGAAGTGATTGCTCCACTCCTTGTATACATGTGGTCAGCACCCCTCAGTATGTAAAGGATACATGAGATAGAAGTGATTGCTCCACTCCTTGTATACA
Organism: Hyperolius riggenbachi; assembly: GCF_040937935.1. NCBI lineage: Eukaryota > Metazoa > Chordata > Amphibia > Anura > Hyperoliidae > Hyperolius > Hyperolius riggenbachi. The sequence goes on along the minus strand of NC_090646.1, from coordinate 511,558,241 downwards.
TGTGGTCAGCACCCCTCAGTATGTGAAGGATACCTGAGATAGAAGTAATTGCTCCACACCTTGTATACATGTGGTCAGCAGCCCTCAGTATGTGAAGGATACCTGAGATGGAAGTGATTGCTCCACTACTTGTATACATGTGGTCAGCATCCCTCAGTATGTGAAGGATACCTGAGATGGAAGTGATTGCTCCACTCCTTGTATACATGTGGTCAGCATCCCTCAGTATGTGAAGGATACCTGAGATAGAAGTGATCACTCCCCACCTTGTATACATGTGGTCAGCATCCCTCAGTATGTGAAGGATACTTGAGATGGAAGTGATCGCTCCACTCCTTGTATACATGTGGTCAGCATTCCTCAGTATGTGAAGGATACTTGAGATGGAAGTGATCGCTCCACTCCTTGTATACATGTGGTCAGCATTCCTCAGTATGTGAAGGATACTTGAGATGGAAGTGATCGCTCCACTCCTTGTATAAATGTGGTCAGCATTCCTCAGTATGTGAATGATACCTGAGATGGAAGTGATTGCTCCACACCTTATGGTCAGCATCCCTCAGTATTTGAATGATCCCTTCTCCCTTTAAAAAGATAGGGCCTGATTCAGTAAGGCAGAGGATTGCAAATACTAATCTATTTGGCTTAAAACCTCACTGGTCCCTATTGCCAGTTGGAAGTGTGATTACATCTTGCCCAGCTGGAGATGCATCCATGAAGTGCAGAGAACCATGGACGCTTGTAGCCTTCTACACAACAGCAGGTGTGATAGGCTCTACTGAAATGAACAGGGAATGGCACAAAAACTGATAAGGCTTATTTTTTTTTTTGCCTTTTTATAATAACATTTGTGAAATAAATAATTAATATCAATGTAATATTTATTTTGAGTTTGCCAGGAAGTTTTATAAACACCTTTCCTGCCAACAACTATGCCTAAAAAGCAACATTGCCAGCTATTTGCTGGTGATTACTGCAGCCATTGAGCATAAAGTTCTGCAGGGATAGCCAAGAATCACTTTGTGAATTCCCTGTGTACCTCCATGGGCAGAGGAAGAGTTTTTCTTAATTTTGTCCTAGAGAAGGGTCTTTCCAAACTATGAGACATTGACTAGTCTTAGTAAATCACCTCCAAAGTGTCATTTCAGTACACCCTGCAAAGAGGACTGTGAAGAGGAAATACTTTATTCTATTTAAATTGTTAAATACAGTTAATATAAGTACATGATTATATCCTTATAACAGCTTCCAATAATCTGCTTGGCTTCACACTGCAGGTTGGGGGGGGGGGGGGGGGGGGGGGAGTGTTGGGGGTTCAGATTGATTGCTCATAGCTGTGAAATTCTGCTTCCTTGGCGGGACTACCATATATTCTGGCATATAAGACGACTGGGCGTATAAGACGACCCCCAACTTTTCCAGTTCAAATGCAGAGTTTGGGATATACTCACCGTATAAGATTACCCCTCTTCCAATGCACAGCAAATGAAAATTGGAAAAAAATCATATACTGGTGTCATGTATGAACAGATACTGGTGCTGTACTGTAGTGATACCCAGTATATAATAGTATATAGGCAATTGACTGGTTGGATTGGTCAACTCTCCCTAAGTGGATTGGTCAGATCTCCCTGTCTACCTGTTTATCAGAGCGGTATGGAAGAATAGATCACGCTGTGCCCGTATAACACACCACCTTTCTGGCCCACCCTTGTATCCTATTTACCTCCTTCTCTGCCTCTCAGATCTTGCACATCTGCGCCTGCACCGCTTCACTACAGTGCTCAGCAGCGAGATCTGAGTGTCGGTAACAGGATAGGGCGTATCACCCGGCATCAATGACACCCGCCGTATAAGACAACCCCTGAATTTTCAGATGATTTTCAAGGGTTAAAAAGTAGTCTTATACGCCAGAATATACAGTAGTTAGTGTACAAGTGTACAAGTCACATTTTTAAAACATAGCTGGTGTACATATATGAGCAGCGATGAATCAAGATGTAAAAGGGGCCCTAGGCAGGGTATTAGATTTGGAGCCCCTTTGTGGTCCTTTTTGGTAAGCTGAAGTGGAGAGAGGTCGACCAAGGTGATAGATGGGCCCCTTGACACCCACTAGGCCCCAAGCACCTGCCTCGGTTGCCTGGTGGATTATTTTTGCTCTGTATATGAGTACAAATGGCTTAGAATTATTATTACAATTATCATTACAATTGTTTTGATTGTAAGCTGCTTTTATTTTCACAGCTTGAAATGTTATTTGTACAATATGCCATCTTCTTTCTTCATGAGAAAAGCTGGCTGGGAATTTTAGCTGACTCTTTCTTTGCTATACAATTTCAGCTTGTGGCTAATGCCATTTATTTAATTAACATACTGTATATTATATAAAAAAGAGCAGTTGGGAGTACACAGATCTTAGAAAGCAGCAAACCAATGAGATACTTGGATGTTTCACCATCCTCCTTGCAAGGTAGTTCTTGAATGCTGATAGATGTATGGATTAGTAGATGATGCGTAGAGGATTTTTTTTGGTGTTTTTTTGTTTTTGTTTGTTTGTGTGATGATCCGCTCAGCTGGCTGCACAGGCAGACAGCTGTTTGTCCATTCCTCTAGTCTGTGGGCTGCAGGTCTCTGGAACAGAGACCTGTCTTTTCATTGCAAGGTTCTGTTCTCTTGCTGGGGAATTTGCATACATTCGTTATGCAAATCCCCTACCTGCCTTCTTTGATGACTGGCACTATAAGAGCTTTATGTTTCCCAGAATGCTTTGCTGGTCATTTCCCTTCCTTGCTCAGTTCCTGATGGACACTGCTGGAGTGTCAGCCATTGCTATCTAGTATAGTTAATTCCTGGGGGTTGCTTTTGGCTCCCCTTCTAGCCCAGTCAGTTTGTATTATCTGTATTGCCTGTTCTGTCTTGTCTTGCCTGTTTGCCATTGTCCTGTCCCTATGGTGGTTGACAGGAAATGGTTCTGATCTATGTTCTTGGAGTATAGCTGGTGCAGCGGTTGCTACCAGCTATCTCTTCTGTTCTGTTTCCTGGGATCGCGCTAGCTACTTTGTGCTAGCGCTGGGGATCCTTCTGTTCTGTTTCCTGGGATCGCGCTAGCTACTTTGTGCGAGCGCTGGGGATCCTTCTGTTCTGTCTTGTCGGTCGCGATTGCGCTGTCACCAACGGCGGTTGATAGCGAATCGTTCTGTCTTGCTGAGATCGCACTAGCCGCTAGCATTAGCGGCTGTGGATCTTTCTGATCTATGTTCCTGCTTGGATCACACTTGCTCTGGCGGAAGAGCGGTGGATCCTTCCTGCCTAGTTCTTGTTTTTCGTGTGTCTGTCTTGTCCGCTGCGCTTGCTACAGGCTCGGTGAGGTAACCGTTAAGCAAGCGCTCGCGTCCCCTGTTTCATGTTTGTCTGTTTATGGTTAGTTAGGCGTGCTTGTCTCTATTGTGCTTATCACGTGGAGATCGCGCATAACCGCGTGCACTGTTGCGAATGAGTGCGGTGTTCGCGGTTAGCTAGCGGTTGTTATTTTCCGTATCTCCTTATTGTATTTGCTGTGCCTTTGCTACCCTTGTATTCTATTCTGTTCTGCCTTGTGTCACGTCTCGCGATCGCACCTCTCGCGATCGCGTTCCTATTTCGTATCTGCTGTTGTGTGTGTGCGGTCGCGGAGTGGCGACTGGATTGGCGCACACACATACAACCTATCCCTTTTGCTCAATCTCATTCACAATCGCCTCTCTTGCTTTTGCATTCTGCGCTTCGTACAATTCCTGTCTGGCACTTGTGGAGGTACAGAGGATTGGTTCCTCTGCACTCCCCAGCGCCATCTGCCGACAGGAATTTCCCTCTACAGGTGCGTAGCACCTTTTGCTGGGTTCCTGCAAATTATACGCTTGTGGAGGATCTCCGCCGTGTCAGCGCACGCGTTGTGCGCTGATCACGGGGAAAGTTCCACAATCGTGACAGTTTGCTGGTCTCTTTTTGCTCATATCCAGCCTATATGCATACGACTTGTTTACAAACACCAGGGAGCCTCACTCTGTTTTTTGTTTGTTTGTTTGTTTTTTAACTAAAAAAGGCGTGGTCGGTAACTTGCAGCAGTGCCATGTGAGGTAACTGAGCTGATTTCATTTCTAGGTCAGATATTAGTGATATGGTTTTTTATCGAGTCTATTCAAAAGATATATAATCCTAGTAAAAAAAAAAGATGGTTCTTCATTGGTCCAGATCGGACCAAAGAGAATCCTCCTCAGGACGGTGGGTGATGAGGTGAGGGACTCTTAAGTCAAAATTGTCAGAAGACTTTAGAGCACTTCAATTCTTTATGGGACTTGTCTTTGTGGGAAAAATGTCGTTTTAAGGTGACCACAGTTTTTTTTTGTAATAATTCTAGTAGAAATATATTTTTAATTAAAATAAAAGGAGTCCCTATCAGTGCACCTAAAATGCATTTTAACTCTCATACCAGAGGCCAAATGCAATTCACTTTTTCTCCTGAGTTTTCTTCTAGGAGATAATTTTTCATCTTTGATTTAAAATAACTTTTTAGCACTTTACATTTGAAAAAGTACCCCAAAAAAGTGAAAAAGTACTGCCAGAATTATTTTGAGTATTTGGTTGCTTGCCAATGGTGTAAAAGGCAGTTTATTTACAAGTTGTGAAAATATCACCTAGGAGAAAACTAAGGTGAAAAAGTGAATTGCATGTGCACCCAAATGTGTTATTGCTCAAGTGCAATGTGTTAATGTGCCAAGCGAAATTCCTAGTTGCACTTACATCAAAAGTGTTACCCTAGTAATTGAATCTGCCAGTAAAGTTTGTTCACGTGTTGATAATTTTACTCACATCAGATCAGTTTTTTCTCTTGTAAATGAATTGAGGCCAATGTGAGAAGATGTAAAAAAGAACAGTAAAGGTTAAAGAAGAACAATCAAATTAATAAAAACTGCTGAAACAGTATAATAATAGACTACTGGCTACTATACTATCTGTGTGATGTTGTACAAATTCTCAGGTTTACGTTAACGTCTTGTGTTTGAGAATTGAAATTTTAGAAGAATCCAAAGTAAGAGGATTATGGAGTCTACCATCTTTACTTTCTTTTTAAATATGTTAACAATCTGGTTGTCATGCAGCTATTTTGGTTTCAGTTTGGTTTCAGTCTCAGTTGCTACAAGAGCATGTAGCCAGTGGACTTATACTTCAGTCAGTAAATATTCTTAAAGTATTAGGCTGGATTCACAGTGGTCAGATCCATAACAAACATGCTATAATGAGCTTGAACTGGAATGGAGACTGTCCGTAGACTTTTATACAAAACCTGTATGCAGAGAGTTAGAATAACACTGCAGTACTGTGAACTGGCCCATAGATTTGTATGTGCAGTGAGTTGACATGCAGAATTAATCTGTTACATCACTGAGCACTGTGAACTGGCCATTTTTAGAGTCAAAGGATGAGCATGACATTGACATTAGATCAAATAGCATTTAAAAAAAATGGAACAAGGATGTCATGCTTGCCAGTAAAAATGGCAATGTTGATGAGCATTCTGGTTGCAGTCATTATCCCCTGTTCATGAATTTTTCACTGCCTTGGAGAAGTGGGCTGACTCAAAACCCTTTTACTGAAATCGAAGATCGGAACCACTGATATCTCCAGAGGGACTGTAACGATTGCGGAATCGTTTTCGTGGTCAGCGCACAAGATGCGCACTGACACAACGAAAACCCTCCACAAGCGTATGAAGGGGGGAACCCAGCTTTGGTGCAAGCACCAGTAGAGTGCAATTCCCACCGGCAGATGGCGCTGTGGAGTGCAGACGAGTACAACCGCTGCACGGCCACAGATGCTAGATGGGGATTGTACAGATCAAGACAATGCGGGGCTGAACAGCCCTTAAAGAGAAAGAGCACAGGTACAGGATGAATGTGTCTTCACCAATCTAGTCGTGACCCAGCGACGGTGCACACACAACAGCAGAAACAAAGTAGGAACGCAATAACGAGAGAGGCGATTGCCAGAGGCGACACAAGGCTTAAGCAAGACAGGGAACGAGAGTAGCAAAGGCACAGCAAATCATACAATGAGAAGATAAGGAAAATAACAAACGCTAACTAAACGCGAACACCGCACTCATTCGCAACAGCGAACGCGTTTACAGCGCGGTCCCTGCGTGTTAAGCACAACAGAGACAAGCACGCCTAACTAACCACCGACAGACAAACACGAAACAGAGAATGCGAGCGCTTGCTTAACGGTTACCTCCCTGAGCCTACAGCAAGCGTTCGTATCAGACAAGACAGACAAACGGAAAACCGCAATAAGCTAGGAAAGATCCACAGCCGCTACCGCTAGGGGCTAGTGCGATCCAAGCAAGACAGGCAGATGAGATAGCTGGTAGCAACCGCTGCTCCAGCTATACTCCAAGAAAACAGAACAGAAGAATCCACAGCACTAGCGCAAGGCTAGTGCGATCCAGGCAAGACAGATCAGAAGGATCCACAGCACTACCGCTAGAGGCCAGTGCGATCCAGGAAAACAGAACAGAAGGATCCGCAACAGACAGACAAAACAGATATGCAATCTAACTGCACTAGGAAACTGCCTAGTACAGTTCCAAGAATTACTCTAAGATAACTTTAACAAGAAATAGCATGGCTGACACTCTAGGAGTGTTTCAACAAACCCTGAAGGAATGACCAGCAAAGGATTGTGGGTGATCCCAACCTTTCTACTGCCAGCAGCTAGATGATTTGCATAAGCAATGTATGCAAATCTCTCAGCAGCAGAGCAGGTCTGGAACTTCCAAGACAAAGCCAGGTCTCTTATCCAGAGACCTGCATCCCTCAGACACAAGGAATGGTCAAACAGCTGTCTGCCTGTGCAGCCAGCTGAGCGGATCCTTACAGGGACATTGTGACTAAGGGCTCATTTCCACTTGGGGCGATTTGGATTGATTCTGTGCACGTAAATTTGGACGGAGAATAATAGCCTATTGAAATGAATATGCAGGTCCAAATTCGCTACCACCAAAGACACAACTTTTTTTTGCATTACGCATAGGAATTTCCATAGCTCTGCATGCCATGGCTAGAGGGATTTGAATGCACATCAGAACAAGTGCACATATAGTTCTTTCGAGACACATGGTAATAGTGGAAAGAGGACTTTAGTGATGTCTTAAGGCAACTGTTTAAAATTTCTATTTTCAAGTCCCTCCTCTAAGCTTCCTTATAAGTTTCAATTTCAGCAGCTGAGTAAAGAAGACGGTTCAACAGGTTTTCCGTTACATTGCTTGGCCTAATGGATGATTAGGTACTTATAGAACATTTTGATTTGGAAAGATTAGTTCTACTTCAAGATGTATTATCAAACTGCAGTGGAGGATACTGAGGTCACTGGAACGGCTATATTCTTGGGTCATCTGGGTCACAATATTGGCTTAAGAAAATAAACACATTTTTTTGAGTTTGGAAAGTTCATGCTTTTGGCTTTTAAAAGGCTTTTCCCAAAAAAAGAAGATCCTGTTGTCAGTAACAGAAAAAAAAAGTTTTATTTTTTGAAAGCTGGGATCAGTGTCTATTAGAATAAAGATTTTTTTTTCACATGATGTGGGGGCTATCACGTGTGGATGAGGAAGGGGCCTAGAAAAGACTCCATTTAACACTGACCAAGGATTGATGGCAACATGCTTTCCTCCCCCAATGGGAAGGAAACACACAACCCCAACTGCCAAACTTACTCTGTGTGATGCTGAAGAGCTCAACAGCATTGGTGCTCTGAGAAGACTGCTGAATTTTCTTGTCGCCATGAAAATGCACCCCACTGAGCCTTGAAGGTCATGCAAGGAAATACAGTACATGCTTGTTTTCTTTTTAACTTGTGGTTTGTCAGTCTGAATGACTGCTGGATTATTATCTTGGTGTGATTATCTGAAACTATAGTTTCAGCACCACGGAGAGCACACTAGTATTCTTCTGCAGCAAATAAGCTGATTGAATGTCTCCAAAGTCTATAGGCAGAGAAAATTTTATGTGAGCCAAAGCTCAAGTTAAAAAGAAAATACATAAAAAGAGGGCAGCCTCTGGATCCTATAGAGGCTTCTTAAGTCCTCCGAGCTCCTGTCCCTGCTCACAGGACCTGTCAAAAGATTTGGGCCATGCTCCTTTTCAAGCACAAAGGTGGCCCTTCTGGACCAGCGCAAGCACAGCCATGTCTGGGCAGTAGCACAAAGCCGCTTGTCCACAAGCAGCTTTATCTTACTGTGCAGGAGTGGCTGTACTTGTGCTCGAAGAAGAGTGTGTCCTCAATGATCAAATATACAACAAGCCCTTGTCAAAAGTCTTTGGGGGGTTCTGCGAACGGCAACGGGGGGACGGAAGACGCCTCTATAGGATCCAGAGGCTTTCCTCTTCTTAGGAAAGTATTTCATTTTTTTTAACCTGAGCTTAGGTTTGGGTAAACTTTAAATTTTGACTCTAACCAGATAGCACACCCCAGGTCACGCTGAAAAATTAATGAAGGTATTATTGCCATAGAAAAAAATGTTATATGTGGTCTATATTACATGTGAGCAAGTAATTATGTGTAATTCAAGAGCCATTGCAACGACATATAGTAGAATATAATCCATTATTTGGGATATCCACTTTTACATGAATTATCCTGGTTTAAGGGCCCGTTTCCACTATCGCGAATCTGCATGCGTTTCCTGCATGCAGATTCGCACAGCCAATACAAGTGGATGGGCCTGTTTCCACTTGTCAGTTTTGCTGTGAGTTTTTCTGTGCAGGATTTTTCTGCACGGCAGAGCCCTCAGAATTCGTCTGCGTGTGGAATGCAGGCGAATCACACACAATGTATTTAATAGGGAAATCGCATGCGTGTTCCCCATGCGTTTTTTGCCGCGAATTCGCATGCGAATTCGCATAGGTATCAATGTTAATTCACACAGGCAGTGACATGGTTAAAATCGCATATACCCTCACCTATGCGAATTCTCATGCTACTTTGCGGCAAAAAACGCATGTGGAATCGCATCCGCATGCGATTTCATCAGCACTGGAATCCAGGCGATTACGCACCGCAATAGTGGAAACGAGCCCTTAGTATCAGAAACCCTTTCTATATGTATATATTTTTCTTATATTGGTATGTAACCTCAGCCTCCCAGGTGTAGGCTATTTAGTTATGTAGCATTCTGGAAGACCGGGTGTTGTTTCTACTCACTTCGGAACACACAACAAACAAATGTTCTGCATTGATGGTCCTTGTCAGCAGTAAAGATGTCACCACTTGTGATTAATTTAAGAATGTAAAGCAGTGAAAGGAAAGATATTACAATGGTATAAAATTGACAAAATAATTTATACATGAATATAGTAAAATCTAAGCAATTTTATCATTACGTTACATTAAGTAAAGTTTTCTTTAAGTGCTGGTTCCTTGTAGAAATTCTGAATTGGGAGGTGAAAAAGAAAGCAAGTGGCAGCAGGCAGTGAAAGACAGATGACCTTGGCCATGTTCGGCTATCTTTGTAGCCATTGCCGCCTGTAGGCATGTGCCAACTGTGCCCTTTTGGTAAATAGGGAATTATTTGAAAACAAAGGAGCAATACCAAGGGATATGCTCTGCTTTCCTTGCATTGCATTATTTCTAGAAGTTACTGCATCAGGTCAGATTTTTCCTGTGTCCCTTTAAAAATACCAACGCAGGTAACGGGAACATGCTGAGTAATCCAGCTCCTTTAATTTCCCATCTGTTTCCTTAATAACCTCTGCACATGATTGCCAATTTACCAGCTGTGAAAATACTGTATATTGGTTAAATAAAAATAAAACTCTTTATAAGAGAAACAACTTAGTAAAACAATACAGCTAAAATGGAAAAACAAATAGTTTATCTAAGGTCATTTGGGCTGTGTAATTGCTCTTTTGATGGCCATTATTTTACATTTTGTTGACATAAAGACTTTTTCTTTGCATTTTGCTTGTTTGTTTCGGGCCACAGTGGAATTGTTTAAACAATGTTATGTCTTCTTTCTCTAGATAAAATTGTAGCACTTGTTTATTTCTATGTCATCAATACAGTAAGGAAGCCTTGCTGAATGCTCCCCACTCGACTTTTATTTCCATGCATCAATCCAGATTTTATTTATTTTTGCTTAGTTTGTTTTAGGAGTATTAGATGTTTACAGAGCTCAGCTACACTTTATTTTTATTCTACAAAAACCACACGGATGCCGTTTAACCTGTCTGGGCTTCACAGCAGTTATGAGCAAATCAATAACAATGGAATGGTCGAGCGGTGGATCGCTGTTTGCATTTCCTTCAGAAACAAAAATCAAAGCTGCTGAATATGGACCATTAAGGTCAAGGAAAATACTTTGTTGTGCCACAATTGTTATACTTTGTGGACTTGATTTACAAATGTGAATGTGAGTGAATCAACATGAAATAAATATGTTTATTTACCGTAACGTAAACCAATCACTATCAGGGCTTCATAATAATCCAAATCTCTAGTCAGAATCTGTTTATACAGCAATGTGTTACCTTTATGCTTTTATTAAAGGAAACCTGAAAGGTTTTTTTTTTAAGTTTCACTTACCTGGGGCTTTTGCCAGAGCCCTTCAGCTGCCCTGTGCCCACACCATCCTGGAACGATCCTCCGGTCCCCCGCCGCTTTTTTGTTACAGCGGACTTGCAAGTCGATGGTCACTGCACCTGTGTAGGCCTGGCTGTACACATCCTTGTTCATGCTCCCGTCGTGCAGGCCCAGTAAGAGAAAACTTTCTACTGCTAATTTGCACCAATCTGAAAACCCTGAAAAACCCTGAAACCCTGCCCATACCCATTTGGTGGCTGTTCGACCATCTGATCCGATAATTATTATTATCGAATCACATGAAAATCGGTGATGTCAAAAGCATGCCTGATCGACGATGCAACCAATTTTGGGCCGAAATTGGTTGCATGTGTCAATCGGGCATGCTGCAAGATGTCAGCCAACATGCTTGATCAGGTGCATGGCAGTAACACGAGCGATAATTGCTATATTGTGACAGGTACTACTTACTGGCACAGTTTTTTTTACTGCATTTAATAGAACTTCATTTTATATTCATTGTCTGACTAATTATCTATCTTTAACCACATCACTACCTAATGCTTAATCCTAACCTCTCCATTTTGAATGGTGCCGAGCCCTAACCCTCCCCCCCTTTAAAATGATCCCTTAGACGCCTTTCATACTTTCTCATCACGTCGCGGTACTTCCCCCGCCGCAGGTCCTTGCAGTGACCATTAATGTCTATAAGATATGCCACAGTACACAGGAAGTGACATGATGCAACAAAAGTGGTTCGACCAGTGCAGAGGCTGCAGCACATTGAAAGTCAATGACAATGCTGACATTTTTACAGTTGTTAGCGATAGAAGTGCGGTTTACTTGTGCATATGGGGAAAATCAGGTGACTATACAGTATGTAAACTATTTCATTTTAACTTTAGCACATATTAGCTCCTCTCTGATTTCTTTCATTTATACTTCACTGTAAGGGAATGAAAATGAAAGTTGCAAGATGTATAACACAAACACCATACACTGAACAGAAGCTGAGGGGTCCCATGTAGTAGAACCCATAACCTCCATATGTGTTATTATGGAAGGAAACAATATACACTGAGTCGTGCTTAGTACATAACACCCACATATAGCTGTGACCTTCACTGTTAGTGGCTTCCTTATAATACAAACATGCAGTGTTTGCAATGGCGTATGCCAGATGTTATAGAATCCATAAGACTTGCTTTTCTATGGGATTCTGTGCCTTTGTCGCCCCACTGACATTTACAGGGGAGATTATTCTTTGTATTATTTATTTATTTATTTTTAACAATCCATTGTTCATCTATCAGACCACAAACTGAGTAACGCAGCATGGCTCCCAATGTCAAAGCAGAACGTGCGCAGAGGAAATTATTCAGCTTGTCTGTTTCAGGTGAACAGCTCATTTGAATATTAGTCAATGCCTCAGCTTAAAGGACACCTGAAGTGAGAGGGATATGGAGGGTGCCATATTTATTTCCTTTTAAACAATACCAGTTGCTTGGCATTCTGCTGATCTTTCATGCATCAGCAGTGTCTGAATCCCACACGTGAGAAGCATGTGGCAAAAATCCAGTTATACCTGAGTCAGACATCTGATCTGCATGTTTGTTCAATGTCTATAGGTAAACGTATAATGCTGGGTACACACCATACAATTTTCTGGCAGATTTACCTGCCAAATCGATTTCCAACATGTCTGACCGACACATTTTATACGTGGTCAAAAACTTGTAAATAATGCATGAAAGAATAAAGTTACATTCAAACTAAGACACCATTGTTTTTCTTGTGAAATTCCCAATAAGCTTGATGTGTCACATGACCCTCTTCCTATTGAAAAAACAAATGTTGGATTCAAAATTGCCACCATGGTCACCACCCATCTTGAAAAGTTTCCCCCCTCACATATACTAATGTGCCACGAACAGGAAGTTAATATCACCAACCATTCCCATTTTATTAAGGTGTATCCATATAAATGGCAGACCCTGTATTTTAGTGAGCCAAGTAAATCAAAACTTGCTTGTAGTTTGTTTAGATAAGAATTGGTCTATAACTTGTTACATTGAAAAGATGGCCATTAATGGTACAATTTTTAGTACCAATCATTTTTGATCAGATTATTCAGATCCTTTTTATGAAGACAAAGAAACTGATGCGCCCAATCCATGCTGAACGATGGCATTATTTATCGTTTCTGGACCAGTCTTGGTTGATAGGCACATTTTTTCATACAATTGCAACTGGTTTTGATATAAGAAATGGTTTGGATCCTTTAATGCTGTGCATCTTTACAATCTCTTATTTTGATCTGAATGATCTGAAAATACGATCGTTCACTAAAAATCACACTGTTACTGCGCATCTTTAATGCAATATTGAACTTTATCCCAATTAGTAGCTGAGACCCCCTTTCCCAAGAGAAATCCTTACCTTATATCTCTAATAGTTCATCAGTTGAAACCCCTCCCACAGTGTGATATCATTGCCATGTCCATTTTTTCCATGCCACCACCAGTAAAGATGCTGACCTGCAGGCTCACGGTGGATCAAACCACAGGAATAAATTACATGGCAAGTACCAATCATTTCTTGATCTATTTTCTATTTTTTAACTTCTTTCTTTGCAATGTCTTGATTTATTATTTTCACCTTGCTACGATCTTTCGGTAAAGTTCCTCTTTAAGTGTCTCTTTTCTATAGTTCCACCAAAACTGAGCATCAGCTTGATGATCCCCAGTTGATTTTGCATTGATAAAGAGACCCTGCGTTGTTCTTGAAACATTGAATGTATATACTTAAGTACGTGCTCGAAATAATATTGGATTGCTGACAATCTTTTGGCTATTGCCCTTTCTGCTGGGGTCTGCATCATTCATTCTGCGTGTAATTAAGATGCTATTTCCTTGCTTTCTGATCTTACGCTTATTGTACTTCTGTAGCTAAAGCTGCGGGCTAGGCTGCGCCTCACAGTCCACAGCTTGGGGCACTGCTCTAATTATATTTACAGTTAATTCACAGCTCAGCCATTGCCACTGGGCTATAAGAGACAGTTGTTTCCTCTGTCGTTATTGAATCATTAATACATCTAGAGTAGATGTGAAAAGCCACTTGGTACATATAAATCAGAGAGGAAATTGTCTAAAGCTTGCTCAGTGTTTCCAGCAATCCTGTCTGTGCACAGAGCTAAAATTCTCCCAGTGGAAAGCAGGAGGGCTGCTGTGGTGTGAAAAACACAACACATCTTGCCTTCTGTTTGCTAGTTTTCATGTGTGAGAACTGTGGCTCCTGGTTGCTTGGAGACCTCCAATGGTGTAGCTGATGGACCTCCAGGCGCAATCATTAATAATTAGTAATGTCTGTGTAACAACTCCTTAGCGCCACTTCCTTCCTTGCATGAGGCTTTGTTGCAGCATCAACCCTTGGCTGAATATCTAACAACCCGAAAACAAGTTGCATACAATGCCAGCAGCTTGCCTTCACAAGCAAAATTGAGTGCTGCAGCTGTCAGTGCTATAATTAATTACAATGTTATAAAATAATGAAAGCAGTAAATGTGGGAAAAATGTATCAAAGCATTGTTACAAACCAAAATAATGGGTGGGGATTCAAACTGACTTAATGCTTCTGGCCATGTAGCCAAAATGTCAAAAAAATTTTTTTTTACCTATGTATACCTCCCAACGTTTTGATTAACTTTGATTAGTCTGCAACTCAGCATTTCTTCTGTGCCCTTTAAATTTACAGCCTTAAACCTACTACCAGAAAAAAAATGTAGCACAACAGCATTCAAACAGTTAAACACAGCACTTTGCTTTGCAGTGGAAAGCTCCTTCAGCTTGTGACCCACATCCGAAGTGGTGATAACATTATTGTTTTGTTGTTGTTTTGTTTACATTCCTCAGTTGATACAATTAGTTACAGCCAGCCACATGCAGAAACGAATCAGCTGGGAGTTAACAAGCAGAAACAGATGAGAAATTATCATTAGATAGCTGCTGTATATATATTAAAATCTATGAATAAAATGCAATGGCGGCTTTCGGAGCAAAAAACTGTACTTTGGGAATTTGTAAACAGGCAGTGTAACTTGTGCACAAAAGCAAATATGATTATTGTATGGGTAATAAAAAGTAGGAAAACACATTTTTATGTACTGTTTTGTCAGCGTTCTATTCCACTTAAAGGCACACCCTTGCCACACATCTAGCCATGCCGAGCTGCATCCATAGCCAGGCATATAACTAAAGGGGCCCATACAGTGGTCGATTTCAGCCATTGATCAGAAATCGATTCTTTCAAATCGATCGGTCAATTTGCGGCCGATTTTGATTGATATTGATGGATTTGATCTATCTGACAGGATGGAAGATCTAGGTCGATCTGCTGCTGGTAGCAGATCCACGGCCCATAGAGTTGCATTGGATCTAATGGTTCAATAATGCATTTAGATAGATTTCCAATAGATTTAATTCTAAAGGTAGTCATACACTGGTCGATTTGCCATCAGATTCGACCAACAGACAGATCCCTATCTGATCGAATCTGATCAGAGAGGGATCGTATGGCTACCTTCACTGCAAACAGATTGTGAACCGATTTCAGCCTGAAACCGTTCACAATCTGTGGTGGTGGTGGTGCTGCCGCCGCTTCCCCCCATCCCGCATACATTACCTGCTCCGCCGGCACGACTCTCGGGTCTCCGCTCTTCTTCTCCGCTCTGGTCTGCTCTGGTCTCTGGCATGCTTCCCTTCTTCCTGTCTGGGGGGAGTTTAAACAGTAGAGCGCCCTCTACTGTTTAAACTTCCTGCTGGGACAGGAAGAAGGGAAACATGCCGGAGACCAGAGCGGAGACGGAGAAGAAGAGCGAAGACACGGGAGTCGCGCCGGCGGAGCAGGTAATGTATGCGGCTCTATTGCGTCGGTCGTCGGGCACTCGAACGCCGCTAGCGATGCGCTCTTTACCCGCGGGCGATCAACGGTTTTTTTCCGCACGCTGCGATCGACAGGATCGGACGGAATGGATCGAAATTCGGCGTGTAGCGTGAACGATTGGCAGCAGATTCGATCCCAGTGATTGAATCTGCTGTCGAAACGGCGGCAAATCGGGCCAGTGTATGGCCAGCTTTAAATGTATTGGAAATCTGTTCCTAGTGTGTGGCACACATCAGATAGATTCCTGTCAGATTCAACCTGACAGGCATCTGACAGAAATCTATCTGATGGTCGAATTTGCTGCAAATCTATAAGTGTATGGCCAACTTAAGAATTAATCAGCAAAATATGTAGTTTTATCATTCAAACCACACTGGTCCTTTCTATCATCATTCATTTTATTTCATAATAAGATTTGAAAGTAAGAAATATATGAATTTAAAGGATGAGCATAAACTGTAGAGTCAATAATTTAACACATATTTCAGTAGAAAAATACATATATTTTAATAGATATGTACATCAGTCCTGAAAGAGGGACAAATGAGGAAGAAAGAGGGACGGAGGGTAGAGGCCTGCGCGGGTCCACTTTTTCATAACCGCACCCGCTACCTGCACCCGCTACCCACACCCGACCCGCGACCCGCTTTCTGGTGAATTTTATACCTGCAACCAGCACCCGCAGAACCGATACCCGCAGGCCCGCTACCCGACCCGCTACCCGCGACCTGCTTTTTTACATTTTCTTCTAAAGTGCACATTTGCATAGTTGTCGCCAGTGTAGCCAGCATAGTTGTCCCCAGTGTAGCCAGCATAGTTGTCCCCAGTGTAGCCAGCATAGTTGTCCCCAGAGTAGCCAGCCTAGTTGCTCCCAGTGTAGCCAGCCTAGTTGCCCCCCGTGTAGCCAGCATAGTTGTCCCCAGTTTAGCCAGCATAGTTGCCCTCAGTGTAGCCAGCATAGTTGCCCCCAGTGTAGCCAGCATGGTTGTCCCCAGTGTAGCCAGCATAGTTGTCTCCAGTGTAGCCAGCATAGTTTTCCCCAGTGTAGCCAGCATAGTTGTCCCCAGTATAGCCAGCATAGTTGCCCCCAGTGTAGCCAGCATAGTTGCTGAAGGAGAGGCAGTTGGGACAGCTGCGGGCGGGCGGGTGGAGGATTACTCACCTTCTAACTTTCACGTTCCAAGTGCTGGAACGCAGCGTCCCCTCGTCACAGGTCTCTGCCTTCAATGCCGCCCACTGTGCTTCCACCAATCAGGGTAGCACAGTGGGCGGCATTAAAGGCGGAGATCTGTGACAACAGGGACGCTGCTTTCCAGCGCTTGGAACGCGGAAGTTAGAAGGTGAGTAATCCTCCGCCTGCCCGCAGCACTGCCGCTATTCTGGAAGGGGAGAGAGCTGAAGGAAGGGACCCTGGTGAGGGAGGGGGGGTTCTGGCCCCCCTCCATGCCGCTGTTCCAACTGCCTCTCCTTCTAGCGCTTCTTCCCCTCCTCACTACCCACGACCCGCAGACCGCAACTCGCTATCCGCACCTGACCCGCACCCGCAGCTTAAATCAATTTGGGTACCCGAGCCCGACCTGTATTTCGGGTTACCCGCGGGTACCCGACCTGCTGCAGGCCTCTAACGGAGGGATTGGATTCTTAAAGAGGGACTGTCCCTCTGAAAAGGGAAAGTTGGGGGCGATCCCTATGATCAATTTCTCTAATCATCATGTCTGGTTAGCAAGGCTTGGAGTGTGATTGATGTGAGTGCAGTTTAGGAATTCCTGAAGCTACCGGAAGGGTTTTCAGATCAGCGTAGAAACTATGGGAGAACGTGTTGAAAGCAGGCTATACTTTTGTCCTGCATGTCAGATTTGGGGCCCGCCCTGTCAGTAGTGCAGGCTCTTTATTGCTATATTTTGTACCCTAAAAATGGCAAGACAACTACAGTGCTGAGTGTGGCTGTTGATGAGAAATGAAGCATTTAGAATCAATCAGTTTTTATTGTTGGGAACACAGAAACAAACAGCTGGCATACTTGCCTTCCTCTCAGCTTGCATCTGTAATTTCCAGAGATGTCATAGGCCGTCTTCCAATACGGTCTCATTGACTTGGCATGGCTATCGAGGAAATAATGAGAATTCTGCATGCAAGTGGCTTCAGCTTATTGCTTGTAATTCTGTTCTGGAAGAGGGCAAACTTTTATATGTGTTCTTTGTGTGAATGCTACCAGGCTTCCCATAGGAATCAAATCAAAGTATTGATAATAATCACCCTACTTAACCTCTCCTTTTCCTAAAAGCAGTGGTGCAATTACAGTCACTTACATTTCCATCTGACAGTGCAAGCACATCAATATGCATTTGTAATCATTGCTTCTGATTAAAATAATTACGCCAGAAGCAGTTTTGTGTGTGTCCAAGACATCACCTCTTTACAGCAGTCTGCAGATAACTAGGAAACCTTCACAGTCACAAATTAATGTCAAACTTCCAAGACCTGTGGGCAACATGTACCTATTTAGATAAATGAAGAAGTGGAGTGCCAAACTTAAAGAGACTCCGTAACAAAAATTGCATCCTGTTTTTTATCATCCTACAAGTTCCAAAAGCTATTCTAATGTGTTCTGGCTTACTGCAGCGCTTTCTACTATCACTATCTCTGTAATAAATCAACTTATCTCTCTCTTGTCAGACTTGTCAGCCTGTGTCTGGAAGGCTGCCAAGTTCTTCAGTGTTGTGGTTCTGCTATGAACTCACCATTCCAGGCCCCTCTCTGCACACTGCCTGTGTGTTATTTAGATTAGAGCAGCTTCTCTATTCTCTCTTATCTTTTACAAGCTGGATAAATCCTCCTCTGAGCTGGCTGGGCTTTCACATACTGAGGAATTACAAACAAGGGCAAAGCTGTTTGCAGGAAGAAAAGAGCAGCCTGAAACTTCAGTGCATGGGGGAAAGAAACACACAAATGATCTCTTGAGATTCAAAAGGAATGCTGTATACAGCCTGCTTGTGTATGGATGTATTTTTCTATGTGTGGACATACTGTACATCAACCTACTTCCTGTTTTGGTGGCCATTTTGTTTGTTTACAAACAAACTTTTTAAAACTGTTTTTAACCACTTTTAATGAGGCGAGGAGCGGCGAAATTGTGACAGAGGGTAATAGGAGATGTCCCCTAACGCACTGGTATGTTTACTTTTGAGCGATTTTAACAATACAGATTCTCTTTAAAGGATACATGTAATGGGACAAATCATAATGCAGCAAATACCCAAAACATAAAGGAGTGATTTAATAAGATTTTTTTTGATGTAGAGATACATTTTAAAGTACTAATTTTGCCTTTATGTTTTACATGGAATATTAACCACTTCAGCCCATGAGTATTTTTTCACCTTATGGACAAGAGGAATTTTCACATTTCAGCGCTCCTCCCTTTCATTCCACAATAACTTTATCACTTCTTATCTCAACAAAATGATCTATGCCTTGTTTTTTTGCCTCAAATTAGGCTGTCTTTGGGTGGTACATTATGTTAAGTATTATTTTATTTTAAATGCATTTTAATGGAAATAATAAGAAAAAAATTTAAAAAATTCATTATTTCTCAGTTTTTGGCCATTATAGTTATAAAATAAAACAATCTACTGGGGATAACAGCCACACATTTTATTTTCCCATTTGTCCCAGTTATTGAAATGTTTAAATTATATCCCTAGAACTATGTATGGTGACAATATTGTATTTGGAAATAAAGGTGCATTTTTTCAGTTTTAGGTCCATTATTATTTACAAGCCCTTCATTTAACAATAATATACCCTCTTGACATACATATTTTAAAAAATTCAGTCCCTAATGTATGTAGGTGTAATTTTATTATATGGCCACAAGATGTCCTCATGCATTATTTTCTATTAGCATACTATAAGTACGTAAATAGGAATTAATGCAGTCCTTGTGAAGTGACGCAGGCATATCGTTGATGCCGGTGATCACGGGAACCCGAGGGGAGATGAATGAATGGGAACAAAGTTTCCCATTTATTTATTTAACAATCAGTGATGGGAGCGGTGATATTAAGTGAGCAGGAGGGGGAAGGAGCGGGAGCATGGCGGCACGATCGCTACCAAATCTGAGAATGATCACATGCATGGATTGGCTCAGGGGACTTCTGTCCCCTGCCACCAATTCCTCCTGTCACTATGACCATCACGTGTGCACCCCTCCGCTAAGTGCAGGATCCCTCTCGCATCCCTGCGGCTGTAGCAACAGCAGCCGTGGACGTGAGACTAACGTCCTTGTGGCTAAACGTGTTAATGTAGTTTTATAAAACTAAAATGTAGATTTTTTTTTAAAATAAATAGCCATGAAACAGATTGGTTGATGTAGATACTGGTGTAAAGTGAGTCTGCTTCACGTTTAGAAAACCTAAAAGTGGATATAAATTCAGAACTTCCTCTCTTCTCTAAAATATTAGCTTTGGAGCATGGCCTGGCTCTAATGGAAGATGGCAACAACTTCCCTACGTTCCTAAATACTGCTTAAGATTCATGGCCATCTTGACTCCTTTGCTGGCAAAACATTCCCAACAAGGAAGGGAGTACAGTGGAAAGCCCATCCTACATCCTTGAGCAATCTTACATCTTGCAGACGGTACAGCAGCTAGGAAAAATGGCTGCATCTGCAGACCAGTCAGGCTCGGATGCACCCTTCTCTCGTTCCTCCCTTCAACATCGAAGTATACCTGGAGCCATCCAAGAGTTAGGCAGGGTGCAAACTCTACCTTAATCCCCTCAGAGCCCCTCCAAAGTGCAGCAGGTAGAGTTCCCAACGGACTACTGCACTGGACCCTCGCTTCTGGTGGGCAGGAATTTCTACTCCAGAGCTGCTAGGCATAAAAATCTGAATCTTGTCCCAGAGGTCCAAGAAGTGCTCCGGGTGCCCCTGAACCCTATTTAAGAAGGCTTTCCACAGAGCTCCTGATCTCAAGCTCACATGCTCAATTCTACTGCTGCACCACAATTGCAAAGGACAGTTTCCTGGGCTACCTCACTGGTAACAAAGTTCTCCCAGCATAGGGGTGTGGCTTGGAGAGCATAGCATGAGGATGCATCTCAAGAGAGCTCCCTACTACCCTGATCCGTTTTGCTATCCTGAATACTTAAAACCAGACTAAAAGTGTTTCTAAATGCATGTGAGAGCTACAGGGCAGTCCAAGGAATCTGCCAGTGCAGTGGTTGAACTTGACTCACTGTGCCACAGAGGTTGCAGCCAAACTTCAAAAAAAATGTTGCAGGACCAAGATGGGGGCAGCTCCTCAGATGAGGAGGCCCCTGTTCCTTCACTCAAGCAAATCCTGGAAGCTGTTACCTTGTGCCAGACGAATCTCACCTCTATTCCACATATAGGTAGAACAAATGGTTGCCAATATCTCACCACTCTCAGCACTGTAAAACCTGCAGTCACCCAAGTGCTTAACACTTGCAACAGGTGATCACAACTACAATCATTCGATATGTGGATGAGCAGTATAAATATGAATGCAGGTTTTATTCCAAATCAACATGAATAGAACAAGAAAAACGGTACTCACATTGCGGGTTCTGAACAACGGGGACCCATATACATCAAATCAATCTAAAACACAAATCCAGCACAGATCAAATCAGAGTAGTACTCACTCTCCATATCCCAAGTGGTTTTGGTTTTCCGACATCACCCCTGACGAAAGAGCAATGCCAAAATGGTTGGGATCTGGAGAGTGGGCACTACTTTGATCTGTACTGGATTTGAGTTTTAAAGCTATTTGGTGTATGTGGGTCCCTGTTGTTTAGGACCTGCAGTGCAAGTACCGTTTTTTTTGTTCTTGTCCTCTCTTATTACTGTGGTGACTGGTCGGGTGATTTCTCAATTATTCAAGCTTATAGATATTTAGCAACACCAACATCAATGCCCAAACAACCAACCAACCAGAGTCCCGTTCCATGGAGGTGACATTACTCGTACGTGTGTACAAGGCTTATGGCAATATGGCCCTAGTATTATTACAGAAATATTGCCATGTTAATCCGTGAGTTACATAATGCTTACTTGACTGTAATGATTACATTTTCTTTTTTGTTTTTGATCTGCTAGATTCCTGTACAGATATCATTGCATTAGATATGATGCTATCAATTTCAAACCATGCATACTAAATTACTGAGTACGTGGGGACAGGTACTGTATTATATAAAATTAATAGCATAATGACATCTATCCATTAATGCAAATTGCATATCAGATACCTTTTGATAATGGCATTGTATTGCTCAGACAGGGTGTAAAGTAACATGTGTCTTCATACAAAAGGAGACATCAGCTTATGTGAGATCTCCCGTGAAGATCTTCCTTCGCACATCTGCTGCAAACTGAGCACCTGTCCCTCGTTTTCACATTAATGATATGTTTGCAGAGCCACTGTCTGTTCATCGCAACTCCTTGACTACAGCTCTCTCTTTTTCAGTGTTTATATGTGTGTTGTATCATTTTCCCCTTCATGTTTTATTACTGTTTTTATACAGACCTCCTTTTCTTAAAACTACTGTTGTGCGAAAACTTAGAGCTGCTGTAACACCCCTTAAAAGCCACCCATGCACCATCCTGTTGTGTGTTTCTGTTTCTAGCCTATCCAGATTGTTCTGTACATATTCTGTAACGATAGTCAGCTGTTTGTGTCTTCATTGGGGATATTTCCTTAAGGGGAAGAGCAGTGAAGACACCATCTGTCAGTTCACAGATCGATTGGTGTGAAATGGAGATCCTACTTTTTTTCTTTTTTTCCACTCTCTAGAATTTCACAGAAATTACATTCTTCATCCTCCGCAAAGAATATAAGTAGCAATTTCAATGGTTAAAAATGGTTACAGCCACCAATAGTTTTCCACTTTACCACAGTGGCTGTGTGACCAGGGGCTGATGGAGATCATATGCCCCATCTATTGAGCACAATATCATCTTACCATCCCACAGGCTGCTGCAGTGCCTTATTGTAGGAGTTGGGCCCATGCTGACACTTACTTTCCCAAATGCTGCACTCTGCTGGTGTGGGAGTGGCCACATGACAAGCAGGGGCTGCCTGTTACCCTCCCTCCTGTTGTACCTTCTGGGAGGAGGTGGGTCAAGGCTGCCACACACTCTTCCACCTGTATTAAAGTGGTATGAAACTCAGAATTTCCTCTTTAGTCTAAAAGATTATTTACAGCATGAAATCTACTACCACAAAACAAAGTGTAGCAGAACAGCATTCAAACAGTTATACACAACGCTTTGTTCCTTAGTGGAAAGGTTCTGGCCGCATCCAAAGAGGTGATAACATTATCTTTTGTTTACATTCCTTTGTCAGATACATTTTTGTAAACAGTAGCAAACTGCTGAAACTGAGCTGAGAAGCAGTAAGAGTTGATAAGTGATCACTAAATAGTTTTTAATATATAAATACAGCAGGTATGCAATACAATGCAATGGCAGCTTTCAGAGCAGCTAAACGTACTTTGGGAATTTGTAATTTGTAAACAAACAATATTACTTGTTTACAAAAGCAAATATGGTAACTTTATTAGTAATACAAGGTAGGAAACACATTTTTATAGAATGGAAACTTTCCATCCAACCCAAAAATTTTATCGAAATGGTCGAATTGGATACAAAAAAAGTATGGTGCGTGGCCAATGCGTAAAAATGAATATAGGCTGGTTCTAAGTAGGATTGGGATTTACATACATATATTTATCTCTTCATGTTACATGTCACTTCAGATACTCTGCATACATTTACATAAAATGCATAAAATTTTCACCAACTCCAAATTATTTTCATCTCATTGACCATCTCTACTGTGAATGACTGGATCTATAACAGATTTATCTATAGATCTATAAACTTCATACATCCTCCTTTTTTACTTTACTTTGCAAAGGTAACATTGAGGTTTAATTACAAAGTATTTTTTCTAAGGCATAATATTTCATTGCCAAGTTGCATAATGTTTTCTTTTATCTTGGTGAAATTATACCAAGGACCATGTCATACACTTCACTTCCTGTAGCGCTAACTGATAACGCATGCTAGGCTGGCTCCTTAAAGGTCAACTGGTTTTTATGTAGATTAGAATTGGACATCACAAATTAATGAGAGCGACTAATTGGTTTGTTACAGCAGATTTCTTCTCTTGTAATGAATTCAATTTGGGATCAGAAAGGGACACAAGGAGGATTCACCGTTTTTGTTTCTGGTATTTAATGATGGAATTTAGGTTGTGATCAATGAGCAGGCCACAGTGGGAACCTTTGAGCTTATTATACATCATTTTAGACCTTTTGGGTATTTTCAATCACCAATGTTTGTTTTCCCTGCATAATTTGCAATGCAAAACATCAGTAAATGTAATTTCCATCTCCCTTTCAGTCATTTGTGTGACCTTCCTTGAAAAAAAAAAAAAAAATCTCATCTGGCCTCTGGTCTGATACACCATGTTCTGTTATATTTGGGTTTATTTAAAATTAAACAAAATGAACAGTTTAAAGAGTAACTGTAGTGAAAATAACATAATAAATAAAATCGCTTATTGTTTACAATATTCATTTATAGATTAGTCAGTGTTTGCCCATCATAAAATCTTTCCTCTCCCTGAATTACTGTAATAGATAGCGGAGATGCCACCGCAGCGGTGAGCGGCATGGCGGCTGTCTCCGCGTCTCAGCCGGCGACCTTCGCCACGCAGTTACATGGTGGAGTCTTGCCTGGTCCTTCAGTTGCACATAGACTGAGGGCTACGCGCGCGCGCCAGGCGACAGGACCTTTATGCGAATAGAAGGGGAGTCAGCTGATCGGCCGGTCAGCTGACTCCAGCAGTGCTCCTGATTGGCTGAGTGACTGGGGCGGCGCTGTGGTGCGCTCTTAGTATATAAAGGACCTGCCTGTCAGTAGCTCTTCGTCTGCTGTTGAAAATGCTACGTGTTAGCACTCAGACCTTAGTCAGATCCCAAAGTTGCCCTAAAAAGTCGGGAAACGCTGCCGCCTAGGTGTAGTCAGAGGTAATACCCTAGGCGAGCCGTGTTTACCTCTAGATCAGGAATGTCAAACCGGTCCTACGAGGGCCGAGGTCCTCACACATTTTTGACACAGCTCAAATTAACTGATGGGTCTGAATCAGGAAAGGTGTGGTCCATCAGGTAGAACACATTCCTTTCTTTCTCAGTCCATCCTAAACACTGGCATGGATCTGGCCCTCCAGGCCTGGAGTTCGACACATGTGCTCTAGATAATGGCCGCTTACTCCTCCCTTGCTCCATTATCTAGGAGGGTCGGGCCACGGCCACAGAAGCATTCATGGACTCAGGCTCAGCAGCTAATTTTATAGATTATGACTTTGTCAAAAAATTGGGGATTCCCTTACTTCCTTTAGACCGTCAGATTTTGATCACAGCGGTAGATGACTCTCCGTTACAGTGTAGACAGCCTCTCTCCCAGACCCCTTATTGTTGTGTAATATAGGGGTTCTACATGAGGAGAAACTACAGTTCTTTGTCCTGCAAATGGCAACCTCCACCATAATCCTCGGTATGCCTTGGTTGCAACTACACTGTCCTCAGATCGACTGGGCTTCAGGTCAGCTACAGAGCTGGTCAGCCCATTGTCATCATCATTGTGTGGAGAAAATTGCTGTTTACGCCACCAAGGTTCAGGTGAAAGGGGTGCCAGTGCAGTACGCAGAATTTTCTGATGTGTTTTGTCCAAAATCAGCAGAGAAACTCCCGCCACACCGGAGCTCCGACTGTCCCATAGAGTTAAGATCAGGTTGTATGCCCCTAGAGGCCATCTCTATAATCTTTCGGGACCAGAGAATCTGGCTATGCAGGAATACATTAAAGAAAATTTGGCCAAGGGCTTTATCTGTCCTTCCTGGCAGCAGGGGCTGGGTTCTTTTTTGTACAGAAAAAGGACGGTGGGCTTCGACCTTGTATTGACTATCGGGGTTTAAATAAGATCACAGTGAAAAATCACTATCCACTGCCTTTAATTGACGATTTGTTTGCTCAGGTGACTAATGCCAGTATCTTCTCTAAGCTAGACCTACGAGGAGCATACAACCTGGTACGCATTAGGGACGGTGATGAATGGAAGACGGCATTCAACACGCCTGATGGGCACTACGAGTATCTGGTCATTCCTCTCGGGTTGTGTAATGCTCCTGCCGTCTTCCAGGAGTTGATCAATGAAGTCTTTAGGGAAGTTCTGGGAAAATTTGTGCTAGTGTATCTGGACGATATACTGATTTTCTCACCCAATCTAACAGAACATCGGAAACATGTGAAGTTTGTTTTAAGAAAATTGAGGCAGAACCCGTTGTATGCGAAGTTAGAGAAATGCCTCTTTGAGGTCACTAAGGTCCCTTTTTTGGGATATATTATTTCCACTTCAGGTCTCTCCATGGATCCTGAAAAAGTCTCTGCTGTATTGGAGGGGCCTCAACCTGTAGGATTGAAGGCACTCCAAAGATTTCTTGGCTTCGCCAAATACTATAGGAAGTTCATCAAAGGGTTTTCTTCTGTAGTGTCACCCCTCACCAACCTTACCAAGAAGGGGGCTGACACTTACCATTGGACAGTAGAGGCACAGTCTGCCTTCGCTACGTTGAAAAAGTTATTTTGTTCTGCTCCCATTTTGAGACACGTGGATGTCACCTTCCCCTTCATTGTTGAGGTGGATGCATCAGAGATTGGGGTTGGGGCTGTGCTGTCAGAGCGGCCTTCAAGGCAAACTACATCCCTGTGCCTTCTTTTCTCATAGGTTCTCTCCAGCCGAGAGGAACTACGATATTGGCAATAGGGAGCTCTTGGCCATTAAGTTAGCCTTTGAAGAATGGCGCCATTGGCTGGAAGGGGCAGAACATACGATCACGGTCTATACTGATCATAAAAATTTGGAGTACATTGAAGGGGCGAAAAGACTTAGCCCCCGACAGGCTCGCTGGTCCTTGTTCTTTTCAAGGTTCAGGTTTGTCATCATGTATACCCCGGGAAGTAAGAATGTCAAAGCAGAGCCCGAGACAGTTCAGCCATCAACCCCTGAGACCATCTTACCTCAAAGACTGGTGGTGGCAGCCACGGAAACCTGGGAAAACTGGGCGGTTACCTTAGGGCCTTACCAGCAAGATATTCCAGAAGGAAAGCCCGAGGGGGTTCTGTTTGTGCCACTTCCTTTTCGCCTACAACTCTTGCAATTGTTCCACGCCCATAAGAATGCAGGGCATCCCGGGGCTGCTCGAACTCAGGACCTATTGGCCAGATGTGTATAGTGGCCTTCGTTGGCTCTTGATTGCAAAGAGTTTGTGAGAGAGTGTTCTGTGTGTGCCAGAAATAAACCCTCTTGTCAAGCACCAGTAGGTACGTTACAACCTTTACTGGTGCCAAATGAACCATGGACCCACTTGTCCATGGACTTTGTAGGAGAACTCCCCAGGTCTGAGGGCAAGTCGGTCATCTGTGTGGTAGTTGATAGGTTCAGTAAAATGGCTCATTTTGTCCCTCTGAAGGGACTCCCCTCGGCCCAGGAATTGGCTGATCTCTTCATCCAGCACATTTTCCGGCCGCATGGCATTCCGGAGAATGTGGTGTCAGATAGGGGAGTGCAGTTTGTGTCTAAATTCCGGAGAGCCTTTTGCCAACAGCTCGGTATGGACCTATCTTTTTCATCATGCTACCACCCACAAATCAATGGACAGACCGAAAGAGTTAACCAGTCCTTGGAGCAATTTCTCAGGTGTTATGTGGCAGATGCGCAGTCAGATTGGGTAAAGTTCCTGCCATTTGCGAAGTTTGCGCATAATAATCTGAAGAGTTCCTCTTCAGGTTTTTCTCCTTTCCAGGTGGTTTCGGGAGATCTCCCAAATTCTCTCCAATACCAGTGGCATCTTCCCCTTTTCTAGAGGATTGGCAAAGGGCATTGAAGGAAATTTGGGTGCTTGTAAAAAGGAATCTCGGAAAAGCCTTCCAGACGGAGAAAAAAACAGGCGGATAAAAGGCGTCTGTTGAGTGGAAGTTTTCCCCAGGAGACATGGTGTGGGTGTCTACTCGGCATCTGGCGTTAAAGCAACCATCACCTAAGTTAGGACCCAGATTTGTAGGCCCATATCCTGTGTCCAGAAAGATTAATGACATGACATATGTGATTGATCTCCCAGCCAGCATGAGAGGTGTGAGATCATTTCGTGTTTCTTTGTTGAAACCTGCTGTACATGTGGATTCCTCCCCCCCCCCCTGTGATGATTGACGACCAACCTGAGTATAAAATCGAGAAGATTTTAGATTCTCGATTAGTGCAGAATTCTGTACAGTACCTGTTCCATTGGAAGGGGTATGGCCTGGAGGAGAGAACTTGGGTCCAATCCTCAGGGAAGGGGGGGGTACTGTAATAGACAGCAGAGATGCCGCCGCAGCGGTGAGCGGCATGGCAGCTGTCTCTGCGTCTCAGCCGGCGGCCTTCGCCGCGCAGTTACATGGTGGAGTCTTGCCTGGTCCTTCAGTTGCACATAGACTGAGGGCTACGCGCCAGGCGACAGGACCTTTATGCGAATAGAAGGGGAGTCAGCTGATCGGCCGGTCAGCTGACTCCAGCAGTGCTCCTGATTGGCTGAGTGACTGGGGCGGCGCTGTGGGGCGCTCTCAGTATATATAGGACCTGCCTGTCAGTAGCTCTTCGTCTGCTGTTGCAAATGCTACGTGTTAGCATTTAGACCTTAGTCAGATCCCAAAGTGTGCTAGAACCAACAGGAGCTGGGGATCCACACTTAGTCAGATTCTGTTGATAGCTAAAGTACTAATTGAATTGTATTATTTGTTATGACCTTCTGCTAGCCTTGACTACTCTTCTGCTTACTGATTCTGTGCTTCTGCCTATCTGATCCTGTTGCTGACTCAGCCTGAACACTACTCTGATTTAAGCCTTCTGTCTTTGTACCGTATCTGTCCGTTTGTTGCCGAATCTGCTTGTTTGACTCTCCTGCCCTCACCAGTGAGTGTGTTTTAAGTGGCTCTATATTATCTGGATACGCCCCAGGTTCCGCCAGGTGATCTCTATGGAATGCTTGTTACTGAAAGCTCTATGCACAGAGGGAGTTAGTGGTTGCTTGGCAGTTGGAAAAAGCTGTTATTTCCCACAATGCAACAAGGTTCACAGGCAGCAAACTGTCAGGACCATGGTCATGACATCACACTGTGGGAGGGGGTTTACTACAATCAGCCATGCAGACCCCCCTCTATTGATCTATTCAAGAAAAGGTAAAGATTTCTCATGGGAAAGGGGTATCAGCTATTGATTTGAATGAAGTTCAATCCTTGGTTAAAGTTCCTCTTTAAATGTATATTTCATGTACTTTTTTAACTGTGTAAGTAATATCTTCTTCTAATGCAAAATATATTTTCCATACTTTATTCTATCAGCTGCTCTACTAAACTGTTAAAAGATAATTTTTTTTTTAAATAATTTGTATTAAAATTTTAGTATAAAAAGAAAGCAAAATGGTTAGGTCACCTTTATTTGTTAGCATAACTAATTCACGGAAAGGGTCTGATTTATTAAGGTAAAGAGACTGCAAATGTATATGCCTGCTATGACCAGGGTACAATGCCTTCACATGTTGCCCAGGGAGTAATGCGAAGTGAATGGGGAGCAGTGCATGTGGGTGAACGTTTACCTGTTCCTCCCTATATATATTGAAAGTGTAGCCCTTGACCTCCTAGATTCATTAGTCTCAGATCCACCATGCAGGTTGTGTGGCTAAAAAGATGAAAGTACCGTTAGCTCAATGGATTCCACCCTTTGGCTAACACCAACCAACACAGTAATTAACATTGGAAGCAGAGGATACCTTACAAGGGCAGTTGGCAAATCAACCCCAGACACCCCCCCCCCCCCTTCGGCCTTACCACACACAGACATTTGTTTCTCCCAAGAATTATCAATCTTTTACCCTTAGAAGTACCATCTATACTGAGATTGTTGCATGATACAATTTTAGAGGTTACTGCTAAAGCCTTGTACATACATACAAGGACTCTCGCCCTGCAGGGATCATGACTCAATCAATCCTGTAACAGTTTGAGATTGAGTTTGTATAGATGCTAGGCTGAAGGCTAGCAATGCTTTGTGTTGCTATGGTGGGGTGGAGGTGGGCCAACAGCATGATGCCTGATGGAGGAGTATGGAGAAGGTGGGATGAGTAAGAGAACATTGTCCTTAGTCTTTGGTTGAGACAATTTCCCAGGCTGATAGCTTGTCAACGCATAGAAGGC
This sequence comes from Hyperolius riggenbachi, assembly GCF_040937935.1. NCBI lineage: Eukaryota > Metazoa > Chordata > Amphibia > Anura > Hyperoliidae > Hyperolius > Hyperolius riggenbachi. Next base: position 511,528,370 of record NC_090646.1, on the reverse strand, counting down.
GGTTCTTGGCCATTGCACACTTGCTACATTCTTGGCAGAAGAGGGCATGACCGACTACTTTGGCTGAGAAACCTTTAGCATGTATACAAGTCTTAAGGTGCAGAATTATCTGGTGGATGCAGAGCATTGTGTGATGCAGCATGGAGGTTTCTGGAATATGACATGGGAATGTAGGATAGTGTGAGCGAAATTTGCCACCCAACCTCCCTTTTCTTCTTTACTATGAGAGGTAGGAGTATCTCTAGGACAGCAGTGGCATCTGTCCCTCAAAAAGCATGCTGGTGCAGTGAAAAACAGCAAGGTGCACTTGGAGATGGGGTCATGCATCTGTAAACGTGTGTGTGTGTGTGTGTGTGTGTGTGTGTGTGTGTGTGTGTGTGTGTGTGTGTGTGTGTGTGTGTGTTGGGTGTGTTGGGTGTGTTGGGTATGTTGGAGGATTGTATTACATAAGAGTATAACATCCCACTAGATATGTCTCTTTTTAGCGGCGGAGCTGAAATACTGTAGTAACCCTGCCCCATCCCATCACTGCATTCCTTGCCTCTGCAGTGCATATGACGCATGAGGCGAGCAGAGGGTGGATGAGGAGGCCCTCTGAAAGAATGTTAGTGGGGTAGACAGTAATGCTGCTCAGATGACACCTTTACTGTTTACTCTGGGAAATGGGGGAGAGTACTCTTTAATTCCGATACAGGTTTTCAGACATTGCTATAGATAACAGGAACATCTGACCACCTGTAAAGCAGTACAACCAGAAACTACTGGCAGATAAGCTATAGGCTTTCATGCATGGCAAATATGTCTTATCATCTGTACATTAATTAGATTAAAGTTGGCGCACACTGGCTCGCTGCATGATTTGTGCCCAATAGTCGTCAGAAAAGATCTGCCAGTTGGATCTGCCAGAAAACAAAATATCGGTTATTCGTCATTAAGCTACATTTTTATACTGATTGTCATCCGTTATGGTGATAACTGACGTAGCTGAACTATAGTGCAGCCATGATTAATTGTATTTATTTTTAACAAGGTATGGTTTTTGGCTCCTGAAGCCATTTCTTGGGGAGAGGGATGGCTTGACCAAGGAAACATATCCTCTGGGTGTAAAATAAAGTACCAAACATAACTGGTAATGTTTTACCCTTAACCAAACCATGTTTTGGTGCCCCATAAAATTCTCTCCATCACCTCCAGTTTGATTTGTAAGATAGAAGTACTGCTCTGATAATCACATTGCATGTTTTCCCAGTGAAATTCACAATATAACCAGCCTCCGTTGAGGATTAGTGGCCTCAGTAGCAGTTTGGCATGTTGCAGTTGGCAAGCTCTTTGGACATTTTGCTTCTTATGCCTTGGAAAATGGTTTGGAACCTTTCAGAGTTGCCTAATAGCGTAGTGTGAGCAGTAGCAGAGCTGTGAAGTATAAAACCTAATAGCTTGGGATTAGTTACACACCATGAACTCTATCAATTTACAAGCAGAGATAGGCAGATCAGGGCCATACTAAGAGAAAGAAAAGCAATTTACCACTGTAACCTCTTTCACAAACGCTTTGCATGGGATTTATTTATTCTCTCAAAACAAAACAAAATCATATACAAAGTAGATTAATGCTTGTAGTTTGTCTCTGCGTTTAAACAAATTTTTATACAAGGACAAGGTTGTTATCCCCACATGTACAATTTTTTCTATCAGACAACCATGCAAAAAAAAAAAAAAAAAAGACTCAACTCAATGGATTAATGGACATATTGCCCATGTTGCCTTTGGAATGCTGAAATTCTCAGTTTTGGCAGCTGTGCTTTATGAGATGTTTAGTAATTATCGTTTATGTTACCGAGTAACCATTTATGAGAGAAGCAAAGCAGTTATAGAAGGCTGGGGGGTCGCAGGGACGACTAGAAAGTTTCCCAATATTTGAAATGCCAAAGCAAAACTTATATTCTCTATTCTTCATCAAATTTTAAAAAAGGACATAAGGCAATACCTGTAACAAGCATGTACTTTTTCCTAGACTGTACTTACCAAAAACCCACAGGAATAAGGCTGACTGCATGAATAACACTGTGGACAGTGCTGTCTGTAGAGATGTTGTATGTGCTTTTAGTTGGAGCTATGCCAAATATAAGCCTCAACCACATTTTACATCATACAGACATGTTTAAAGGAATGTCTTTACCAATGGGACCTGTTCAATTAAGGATGGTTTATACTGCATGCTTAAAAACTGATTTTGATTAAGATGTGTAAATGTGAACTGACTTATAAGGAAACATGGGCATTTCCTTCACCTGGGCTGTATATTAGTTGTCCGTTCAGTTATAACTGTCAGAAACTGATTCATTATAAACCAGCATTAATGCTGGGAATACACGGTTTGTTTTTTAGCTGATTAGACGGTTCGATAGATAATTTCCGACATGTCCGATCTCCCTTTCGATTCTTTTGCCGCTTGATTTCTGATAGAAGTGAATGGATAAAGATAAGAAAAACGAGTCGGAAGATAAGAGAATCGACTGCAGAATCGAGTGGCAAAACCAATCGAGAGGAGAAACGCACAGCAGAAACGAACCGAATTAGGGTTATTTCACTCACATCAAGGCGACTGCGCTGCGCTTGCTGATCACCAACGATCAGCAAAGCACTAGTGCAGTGTCTCCCAATAGAAGCATTCACACAGCAGCGTTGCAATTGCTAAAGCGCAGCTGACGTAACCCAGGATTCAACTTCATCCCAATCAGTAGCCGATACCCATGGCCGGATTTATACTTTTAGCGCCAACTTTTAGAACAGCTTTCTTTTTGTTCCCCTTCCATGTGCTGCATCCTCTCCATTCCTTGTGCACTATTCAAGTACAGCAGCATCTCCCTTTCATTTACAGCTCTCTTGGGCAGCTACAGCCCTCTTCCAACTGTTGCAGCATCCTCCTCCATATACAGAAATGCCTGTTTCATATCCAGCTGCTCCCCTTCCATATCCAGCCACCCCCTTGGGCTGCAGACGCCCAAGACCCAGGCCATTGTCGCCTTTCCAGAGATCCTGCCCTGCCGATACCTCCTTTCCCACAATCAATCTTTTCTTTTTCTTAAATAGATCATCAGGGAATTCTGGATGGCTGAAACTGAAGATGTGGCCACTTGTAATAAATTTCAGAATGTAAATCAGGGAGATGATAGATTTTACAAAGGACAAACTTAAATACAGGTAGTCCCCGACGTACGAACGCCCGATTTACGAACGACCTGCCGATACGAATGGTATGGATTTTTTCCATGGGAACAAGTCAACATTTTTTTTCAAATTGGACTTGCAGTTTTTGAGAAAATCGATTTTAAAAAAATCAAAGAAAAAAAGGCTTTTAAACTTGTATAAACAGGTACAAAGGGCAGAGGTGACAAACAGGGGGACACTGGAGGCACAGGGGGCACAGAGGAGGTACAGGGGACAGAGATGGCACAATGTTCTGACTTAAGAACAGATTCAGGTTAAGAACGAACCTACAGTCCCTATCTCGTTCGATAACCGGGGACTACCTGTAAATAATTTATAAATAAATATTTTAAAGAAATAAGCAATTTAGTTCAGTACGTTATTTTCACTACAGTTCCTCTTTAAGTGTATGTATATATGTGAACTTAGCCTTACACAGTATATTCCTGAAGATGCCGCAAAATATTTAGATCTTGCATTCAAATTCAATACGCTTTTCAGGTTGATAAGCTCTCATTTCTAGTACTAAACTGCCAGGCAAAGATAAAATGGTTAAATGCTTGTATAAATATTCATATTCCTATCACAGTCTGATCTGAAATGTAGGGTCACTTACACGATACGCTGTATGACTCTCAATGTCTGCTACTTTTGCATCTGTCTCTAGTCTCTGTGCATCTCCTGTGATTGACGGGTTCGTCCGCCAGAGTCGATTTAAGCATCGTGTGATGTGTCCTTAGACACTTTGTATGTGACTGACTGCGGAAAAGGAACGATAGTGCGGGCTTCTCCAGAAATCTGAGAGATACAAAATCCCAGGAGGACTTTATCACAGTTCCAGGGGAGCTTCTAGGCCAGCAAGCTTCATCTTGCGGGTTTTAAATGTGCATCCATTTGTTATGAAATGTCTTTTCAAACGAATACAGCTTCTCGGTGTTAGTACACTGGCAGGTCAGGCATACAGTATTTATTTGATCATCAAGACCTTTATTTAGAACTAGATAAAAAGAAAATCCACACACACCCCGAAGTGCCGTGTTTTATCTTTTGATGTTTTGCATGAAAACAGACACGGGTGAAGGGCTCTGACATGAAGTCCCCTTACTCCCTTAGCCAAAGCAGAGCTACCAAAGAAAATCAGCCCAACAGTAATCATTAATAATGCAGCAACATCTCAAATTACGAGAGGAAGTAAAGGTATCTCCCATTGTGAACACAGTACCATAAAACCTTGCAGAAGTCCCTTCACCACTCTGCTAAAGAAACATTTTTATAGCCATATGTGTCACAAATATAAATCTTGACATCTGTAGCCCCCTACCTTTTCTGTTCAAAAGAAACAATGAGGAAAAAGGTGAACTTCAGCTGAAATAATTTTATGAAACCTTTTTTTCACACCTGCCTCAATGCACTTTACATCCTCAACTTTCGTTTACCATTGCTGCCCAGCTGTTGACAGAGTGTTAAATGTTTTCTATACTTTTAAAGTATGTCTACAGGCAGTTATACTGCAAATCACTGATTGAGCAGCACATGCACATACAGTGGGTTGCAAAAGTATTCGGCCCCCTTGAAGTTTTCCACATTTTGTCACATTACTGCCACAAACATGCATCAATTTTATTAGAATTCCACGTGATAGACCAATACAAAGTGGTGTACACGTGAGAAGTGGATTGGAAATCATACATAATTCCAAACATTTTTTACAAATAAATAACTGCAAAGTGGGGTGTGCGTAATTATTCGGCCCCCTGAGTCAATACTTTGTAGAACCACCTTTTGCTGCAATTACAGCTGCCAGTCTTTTAGGGTATGTCTCTACCAGCTTTGCACATCTAGAGACTAAAATCCTTGCCCGTTCTTCTTTGCAAAACAGCTCCAGCTCAGTCAGATTAGATGGACAGCGTTTGTGAACAGCAGCTTCAGATCTTGCCTCAGATTCTCGATTGGATTTAGATATGGACTTTGACTGGGCCATTCTAACACATAGATATGTTTTGTTTTAAACCATTCCATTGTTGCCCTGGCTTTATGTTTAGGGTCATTGTCCTGCTGGAAGGTGAACCTCCGCCCCAGTCTCAAGTCTTTTGCAGTCTCCAAGAGGTTTTCTTCCAAGTTTTCCCTGTATTTGGCTCCATCCATCTGCCCATCAACTCTGACCAGCTTCCCTGTCCCTGCTGAAGAGAAGCACCCCCAGAGCATGATGCTGCCACCACCATATTTGACAGTGGGGATGGTGTGTTCAGAGGGATGTGCAGTGTTAGTTTTCCGCCACACATAGCGTTTTGCATTTTGGCCAAAAAGTTCCATTTTGGTCTCATCCGACCAGAGCACTTTCTTCCACATGGTTGCTGTGTCCCCAACATGGCTTGTGTCAAACTGCAAACGGGACTTCTTATGCTTTCTGTTAACAATGCCTTTCTTCTTGCCACTCTTCCATAAAGGCCAACTTTGTACAGTGCATGACTAATAGTTTTCCTATGGACAGAGTCTCCCACCTGAGCTGTAGATCTCTGCAGCTCGTCCAGAGTCACCATGGGCCTCTTGACTGCATTTCTGATCAGCGCTTTCCTTGTTCGGCCTGTGAGTTTAGGTGGATGGCCTTGTCTTGGTAGGTTTACAATTGTGCCATACTCCTTCCATTTCGGAATGATCGCTTGAACAGTGCTCCATCGGATGTTCAAGGCTTTGGAAATCTTTTTGTAGCCTAAGCCTGCTTTAAATTTCTCAATAACTTGATCCCTGACCTGTCTGATGTGTTCTTTGGACTTCACTGTGTTGTTGCTCCCAATATTCTCTTAGACAACCTTTGAGGCCGTCACAGAGCAGCTGTATTTGTACTGACATTAGATTACACACAGGTACACTCTATTTAGTCATTAGCATTTATCAGGCAATGTCTATAGGCAACTGACTGCACTCAGATCAAAGGGGGCCGAATAATTATGCACACACCACTTTGCAGTTATTTATTTGTAAAAAATGTTTGGAATCATGTATGATTTTCGTTCCACTTCTCATGTGTACAACACTTTGTGTTGGTCTTTCATGTGGAATTCCAATAAAATTGATTCATGTTTGTGGCAGTAATATGACAAAATGTGGAAAACTTCAAGGGGGCCGAATACTTTTGCAACCCACTGTACTTCAATAGAAAAGCTGTCAGCAGCCGTTTGGGGGCATTGCCAACAGTGCTTACCGCGCCAATGAGCCCTAAAAGTTATTAAAGGATGACTATCATGGAAAACTGTAAAATGTAAAATACATGTGTATAAGAAGTACATTTCTCCAGATAAAAATTCACTATAAATTACTTTTTTCCTATGTTCCTGTTGCTTACAGTAAGCTGTAAAAATGTGACAGGTGTTGGACTAGTCCATTTCCTCATGTAGTATTCTCAGGGTTTTATTTATTCTTAGAACCACTAACTGAACAGCAGTTGCTCAGTCCAACTGCCAAAATAGTGTTCAAATGGGCTAGGAGACTAGCCAACATCTCTGAATAGATAATTTCCATTTGATTGCTTTTCTATAAAATAAAATAAATGCTAAGACTCTCTCAAGGGGAGATGGTCTAGTCCAAAATATGTCAGATCTGTAAGACTTTTACTGCGTCAAAGGAAAGGAGGGTAAGGAATTGGGGCATCTGATGTTCCCAGGCCCCTCTGAGGGTGAAAGGTCTGCTTCCCAAGAAATTACACCTTTGATACAGAAATTGGAAGTGCATTCATTTTTACTTTGACTGGAAAGTACATGAGCTAAACGATGAGACACCACAATTTTTCACTTAAGTATAAACTGATCTGGGTTCAATGGGCCTGAATTATTAAGGCAAAAAAAATTGCATGCAGCAATCCTTCCTCAAAGAGAATGATGCTCTGTTGGCTTGTACAAGTGTTTTTAAATGAGGTGTGAACAGGAATTAATTAAGGCAGTGTCATATTTTTAAACACTATAAAACAAATGACTAAAACCTGGGCTATTATCATATATACTTGCATATAAGCTGACCCGTGTAAAAGCCGAGGTACCCACTTTCCTTTCAGAAGCCAGGAAAAAGTGATTGACTTGTGTATAAGCCACCTCCCCAGTATAGCCCCCTCCACATTAGCCAGATCTGCTCTTGGTACAAATCAGCCCCCCTCCCCATAGCCAGATGTGCCCCAAGGATGATACAGCTGTGTCTCAAGATGCCACTAGATGGCGTCAGATATGAGACACAGCGATTGCCACACAGGAAGAATCCCTGATCATTACACCGCTCCACTCCTTAAAGGGGAACTGAAGAGAGAGCTATATGGAGGCTGTTATGTTTATTTCCTTTTAATCAATACCAGTTGCTCGGCAGCCCTGCTGGTCTATTTCTCTGCAGTAGTATCTGAATAAAACCAGAAACAAGCATGCAGCTAGTCTTGTCAGATCAGACTTTAAAGTCTGAAACACCTGATCTGCTGAATGATTGTTCACGGGCTATGGTTAATAGTATTAGAAGCAGAGGATCAGCAGGGCTGCCAGGTAACTGGTATTGCTTAAAAGGAAATAAACAGGACAGCCTCCATATACCTCTCTCTTCAGTTCCCCTTTAAGCCAGAGGACACAGGTAGGCTTCAGCAGAGCACTCTGCACACCATGTTGCAGGGGATGTGGACACAGACACAGCAGGGAGCCAGCTGGCAAGAGATCACTAGTGCATGATCCTTACGCTCCTCTACCAGTAACAAAACCTGCTCCACCATCTGTTCTGCTCCAAAAACTCCCCTATAAGCCAAGGGGGGTAACTTTTCAGCACCTTTGTTGTGTTGAAAAATTATGCTTATATGTGAGTATATAAGGTAATTAACATGGAGAGTTACTAATAACTGCATTTGAGGGGCAATAACCTAATGAGGAGGTCCTTGTTAACCATCTAGCTCGAAAGACAACTGTGTTTTTTAAAGCACTCATTATATAATGTTCTGAAAATAATTACTGGTGTAGATAGGCAAAATAAAGAAACATTGCTATGACACTTTTCTCCTAGTGGACTTTAAGCGCCAAAGCTGCAGCCACAAGTGCGCGCTCAATAGGCAGTAGTATTTTTGGGGAGGCTTGTCCAGGGGCTCCTTACAGAAGAGGTGCTGGCTTACTGAACAGGAAGAGCCAAGTTCTGAACCCTGGTCTCGAGTGTCAGAAGCAGAGCTCTTAACCAGTGCACTATCCAGCCAGATAGCATTATTGTTTTGCATCCATGAAAAAAAATATCTCCACATGTGAACAGAACTGTGTTTTGGAAAAAACAAACAGGTAATAATATCTCTGTCTAAGCTACCCGATGCTCCTGAGGAAGATATCCCATCATTTGACATACTGCAAAAGCAACTAGCAAGATCTCTCACATTGCTCACGAGCATCGCTGGAACATCTGCAGATCAAGGAAGTGTACCTCCGGATCATATATCCCCTGTTAACTGCATTGACATCTGTTGATGGCTGGAAACACCTAGACAATGTAATGTTCACCCAGTCTTCTTTGACACAGTGTTGGTTAGTTGCATCGGTGACCTGTCTCAGACTCCTGCGACATGGAAGTGGTCCGTCAGACTCCTGTGATTTATCAGCATTAATTCACTCTTCTGTAATATAGAAGTTGTTTATCAGTATGTTGTTTTACCAACCACTCATAACATGGTGGTGGTTCCTCGGACATCTGTCACACAGCAGCACTGAATAACTTTTTTTCAGATATTCCAGTTTTATTTTATATTTAAATCTAATTTTTAAGTTTTTTACTGTATTACTGTTTTTTGCTCAATTACACATTTATTGAAGTATGCCAGAGCTAAAATATATGATCTATTGACCCTTTTAATCTATTTCCAGCTCTCAGAAGCCATTTTCTGCTAGGAAAGTGTTTATAGTTGTACTTTCTTATCAGTGAGGGTCACACTGTAGTCTGACCCAGTCCTGGCTCAGACAGGAACTGCCAATTACATACCTGATGTTTAACTCTTTCAGGCAGAGAAAGAAAAAAAAGGAACACACCATAGTTATTTGTGTGCTAGACACTGTACATACACATGTCTGTCTCATCATATCAAGCATCCATTTAGAGTGTATTCTCTTCTACCACATCGATTTGGTAAAATTTTACAATCAAGATTGTATTACTAGTGGGCACCTTAAAACTTGGTTGGAGCAAATATGGGTTATAATTTGACAATATAAGTTGGATAAATATGTCAAAAAGCAATCAAATGAAGTATATTTCTTGCGCAGGTATTTGTTTAAAGTGCAACATAAAGCTCATAAATAATGTATACAAGTATAAATTTGGTCCAAAAGACTGGAAAAGAACTGGAAAATATATAAAAATAGCACAGGATTAAATTGGTGGAGTAACAGTAATTGCAGGTTCATTCTGTTAGAGTTGACTTTGCAACAAGTTAGAGACTAGATGGGATTAAGAGACTGAGTAGACTGGAAGTGAAAGAGTTAAGAAGGATTACAACCATTTGGGAAGGAGAGAGAATAACTGGACTGGTGCTAATGAGGTCCAGTAGCAGTGCGTCTTGCTTTTTAGGCAAGCCGAGTTGATAAGTGTCACCAGCATATTTCTGGCCAGCCAGTGACACTCATCAGCCTCCACTCGTTATTCTCACACCTTCCAATTTCTTGTCACATGGCTCAATTTCTTCATCCATTTGTTTCCATCAAACTCATTATTATTCTTTTTTATATTTTTCCATCACCTTGCCTTTCCACTCCTGCAGATTCAACACACACATTCATATTATGATTGCAATGGCTATTATTGGTTTGCGTGGCATCCTCTTCTTCCACCCCACTGTACCATTATGGTAATAAATAAAATAAATATATTACGCTACCATTTGCCTGGACAGAGGAGGGAAACATGGATAGCACACCATTAGGCAGTATACCTTGTAAAAAGTAAATATATATGACATAGTGAGGTATATACAGCAATATCAATAAGCACAGAGAGCGGGCTTTGTCTATACAATCTGATAGGGAAATTCTATCTCTGTTGAGAAAACCTCTATGTTTTCAGTTTGGATTTATATAATGCAAACATTAATGACAAACTCTTTTCCAGTTTCATTACTTTGTTTAATGTGCTTTTAAAACATGAATGTTGCACTGTGTTTCTAACTTATAATGGTAGATAAGAGTGGCTGGAGTACTGGCTAAGGGCTTTACCTCTGACAAAAGGAAAAGCGCTATACGAATGTAGGAATTATTATTATTATTATAGTGAGCTGATATTCTGGAAGTGGCATACTACATTGTATTGAAAGCTCAGTATATGCAATTGGTAGATAATTTACTAAAAGATATGTACAGTGAAGAGCAATACATTTTCACTGTGCTTTAAACAACTAGTCATACGCAATGGAATTCCTAATGTCATGTACCTCCAACAGATGGAGCTCCCAAACCCCTGACTGTGACCCAACTGAAGGAACCCGTGGGGCAGAAGTGCTCGAAAGCTCGTAGCAGAGAAGGTTCAGGACCAGGATCAGTGTTCACCCCACAAAAAATTTTGCCAGCCGGTTGGCATGAAAAAGTAGCCAGGTGGAGCCCGATAGGGAAATGCAGGGCCAGCGCAACTCTACTTACAGCATAGCTCACCAAATTTAAGAGCCTTTGGAGAACACTGAGGATACTAGTAGATCAGCAGCATTGCAGGCTGGCCAAGTCTCATACATTTTCATGCAATTAACATAACATTTGCATCTTCCCCAAATTATTAGAATTTCATTGGACCAATGAAAGCAGCAGCTGGTGATTTTGACTGGTCATATTACAAGCTGCATACATTAGCATAAAATAAGCATGAACTTTGCATCAATAGAAAATAATTTGCATCTCACGGGCAGCACGGTGGCGTAGTGGTTAGCTCTCTCGCCTTGCAGCGCTGGGTCCCTGGTTCGAATCCCAGCCAGGGCACTATCTGCAAAGAGTTTGTATGTTCTCTCCGTGTCTGCGTGGGTTCCCTCCGGGCACTCTGGTTTCCTCCCACATTCCAAAAACATACGGATAAGATAATTGGCTCCCCCTAAAATTGGCCCTAGACTACAGTACTTACACTACATAATATAGACATATGGCAATGGTAGGGATTAGATTGTGAGCTCCTTTGAGGGACAGTTAGTGACAAGATATATATATATATATACACTGTACAGCGCTGCGTAATATGTCGGCGCTATATAAATACTAAATAATAATAATAATAATAATAATCTTATTGATCATTTCTAGACAGTGTCTGGCTGTTTGACCCTGCTGTGAGGCAGAGAAAACAATTCAGGAACTAAATTAACTGTGTGAATCCCCCCCCCCCCCAAAAAAAAGATAGCAGCTCCAATAAAATAGTTATCTTTGATTTTGCAGCTGTGACCAGCAAGATGAGAGGACGCCTTACACCATTACAAAAATTGGGGTTAATTCACAAAAAGTATCTCATGTAAGCCAGCAAAGCACATTAGATGGACAGTGGGGCAGGTAGTCTAAACACTATTCTACACACCCTTTCTTTAATTAGCCAGCGGGTGTGTGCAGAACCAGAGGTTGTCTGGGACAGTAACCAGTGGTGGCTCTTACAGAGAGGCCTTCTCCTGTGACTGGCAGCTGATTGGCTGGAGGTGTGGCGGGGTGAGCAGGAATCTGCTTCAGGTGGCTGCAAGAGGGTTACCTCAGAGAAGCTCAGCCAGCAGAGCAATGCCCACCTGACCTCCCCTTTAACAAATGTTCAAAATGTTTCTTCCATTGTGGTTGTTGCTTGAGTAATGATCATTTAGTGTTGATCTGAATGGACTTACTGTTATTGATGGTATGAGTTATTGTAGGCTTGTGCCATTGCTAATCCTTTTATGTAGGTTGTTATTGGGTTATCCAGGTCAATAAACCATGATATCTAATTATTCTTTGCATAGTTATTTGGTTTAAGTGGCTCCCAGGTACTATACCATAAATTATCTCTTTTTATCTGTTTATCTCATCTTATAGGTGAAGTAAAACAATAAGTAGCGGTGCCCATACATCTACCAGTTTGGCAGCCGATCCACCATCCAATTCAATAATTATTATCAAATCAGATGAAAATCAGTGCCACCACAATCATGCCCGATTAATGATTTGACCAATTTGGGGCCCAAATTGGCTGCATATATTGATCAGACATGCTAAAAGATGTCAGGCCAACATGCTTGGATGGGTGCGCGACTGTAACAGTGTGCGAAAATCACAAACCAAGAACGTTTCCCTGACCAATGCCACTCCAGTGTAAAATGTGCCCCTCCCCCACACCCGGTCCTCCATGCAGTTGTTATTTACCTGCCACAACCCGCTGCTGTCTCTGCACTCCTTCCAGATTCACCACCCACATGGTTACTGGTAGGGTGGAAGGGGTGTACACGTACATTAGAAGGGACAGTGGCTTGAAAGATTTTATGCTGAAATTGATTGGGAATGGGCTTGAGGTTTATGGCACTCAACACACCTCTCTTTGATCAGATTAGATCAGAGAGAGATCCGTCTTTTGGTCGATCTTCCCTTACATTACCTTATGTATGGGCACCTTAAGAAATAATTCAAGAGAATTTCTTTGCGAATCAAGCCCATTGTTATTAAGTAGAGCACTGGAGCGATAGAGGACTCAGGTATAGCCATGTGGAGGGATTGCAGCATCATACTTTGCCCTACAGCTTCCTATTTATGTATTACAATAACTGTGTTATTTAATCATATTACTGTTTAGAAGAGTCATACTTTTTCATTACTGTGCAGACAACACGTAGCTTATTCTGTATATTTCTGACAAGGTTTTCCTGTGAAAGTCTGTAATTTGATGACCGCCGTAATACCCTTATGTATGGTGAATATATATGATAGGTGGAATGATGTTACAGGGCTGCTGTTATAGCATATTCGGCACACCCTGCAATGAGGAAACCAGTCTGTATAACAAATTAATGGAGGAGGAAGCTCTAACATGCAGTGCAGCCTTGAATATTCCATGACTTCATGGACTGTTAAATCTTTATTAGGTTTTCCTAAGACTACGATAAAAGGCATTTTATCTTTTTTAAGGTTTGCATTAACGTGTCATCAAGATTTATAGAAACATTGATCTTCATTTGGCTAATCTGAATAGAGGAATAGAAATGTCTGTTTCTGACAATGGTGCGTTCAGCTTTATCACACCTTTTCATTTGGTTATTTTTTTCTAAATGGGCGTAAGAATGCGGGGTAATGGGCAACAAAGGGCCGCGTAATTCTTCAGTGAGTTCTAATACAGGAGGTCAATATGCATGCCTGATACAGAACATTGCAGGAATGCTGAGACTTAGGCACATTATTCCTCCCTGGATGTCTAGGTAACGCTGTACCAGCACTAGTTCTGCAGTACATTATATATAGTGTACAAGTACAGCATACTGCTGGTAATCAGATGTACAGATCACATTTATAAATGAGTGGCTGGAAACAGAATCTCTTGCTGATGTGTCAGGCATGGGGCTGTTCTGTAGCATTAGGAACAGATAAGTAATTGGGCAGACTTGATGGACCAGTTGATCTTTATCTGCTGACATGCATCTGTTTCTGTGTCTAGAGAACATCCCCTGCTGTTACCTTATGTAGCAAAACATATTGTATTTGCAAGTTATTCTCATGTGGCTTCATAGGCATGTCTTGGTAAACACGCTCATACATTTTCATCTGTTTTTTTTTTTTCATTTCAGTACCATTTATTATTTTTTATGTGTAGTTACAGAAGAGAACAGCCTTCAAGTCAGCATTTAGATGGTATTGCGAGTGAGTCAGAATCGCCATTCTTGTTCATTTTTCAGGAAAGAATAATGGTTGTACTTTGCGACATTCCCTTTGGCCAGTCGTGGAACTCATGCATAAAAGAGAAAGAGGAAAGAACCCTTCTGCTGACAGCAATCAAACCGAAACTCGTGTTTCCTGTGTGAGGTATAGTCACACAATCTGCAGGTACCACAAACTGCACAACAACGAAAACTCTTCTGACAGCAGGCTTACCAGTATATCTGGAGATGGGGATTCTGGGTAGCCAGTGCAAGAAAAGACTTGCAAAGGGGGTTGGGAGATAACCCTTATCTGAAGACTTTATAATAGAATACAGAATGAACTGGAGAGTAGTGTTGGTGTTCAAATTTGGGTTTTTCAAAAACGGAAACCCGAATTCGCCTATTACCACACTTCAGCACCCAGATAAGTTGACAGGGTCAGGGGGAGTTCACTTATTTGCATTTCACGTCACGCTTCACCTGAGTCACATGAAGCACAAATATGTGTTCTCCTCCTGACCCTGTCCACATATCTAGGTGCTGTAGTGTGTTGACGGGTGAATTCGGTTTTCAAAATTTCAATAATCCGAATTCGAACACCAACACTGCTGGAGAGGTAAAGGTCATGTAGGACATTTAGTTCTCATTCGACAGCGGTGATACACTGAGAAGCACTTGGGTCTTCTCACATCCCTACTGAATGGGTGCTGCCTGCCTAGTGTCCAATTTCACCTAAATGCATTCTGATTTTCTGTATAGGCAAAAGCAGGAGGAGATCACAGCAAATCCGATTCTAACAATTCTAACATCTGATCAAACTGATCACATGCTTCCATGAGTTCCGCTACATACAAGCATCTCTAGTAGCAAAGCACCAATTGATTAATGGGTTACTTAGAGATGAGATCGAATTTTCACCAAAGTCAGTTTCATACTGAAACTTGCACTTTTGCCTTACTTGAAATTTAGCTTTCTTTTTTTTTTTTTGGGTGGGAAGGATAATGCATGTTTTGAGGCAAAATACTTCTGCCCCTCTTTCTTCCTCATTTCCTTCTTTCAGGACTGATACTGTATACAGATCTCTACGGATATATGTAATTCTCCACCATAATGTGATTTTAAACTTTATTCCGATCCTCTAAACTGATGTATTACTTATTTTTATTTGAGAACTTAAAATACGGTATGTCTTTTCCTTATAAATTCTTCATGGTATGTGAGACTAGGGGTGTGGTGGGGGTGTGACTGTAGATGTGTTAGGGGCGTGTCTAAAGTTGTTCCTTTTTTTTTTTTTTTTTTTTTTGCATTCATTTTTTATTAGAATGTTGAAAATTATTACAGACACCACCAATTAATAATGGTAAAGGAAATCAGAATAAGTACAGAATGTAAATATACCTATAGATTATGCAAACAATGCATGGTATTTAAGACATTACAGGCATTCAAAGCAGTTGAATATACATAAGTCTTCAACAACATCTATTTAGTAGGTTGAATAAATGTTTGTGAACATTAACCAGAATATGTTTTGTAATTTACAGAAGTTCTATTAATGAGGTATGAAATGTAAAGGCTCATCTACACAGTACAATTGTCCATCAGATCAGATCTATTAGACAGATCTATTAAATAATTTCCAACTGGTCCAATCAGATTGCAATACATTTTGGGTACTTATCAAAGCAAAATCTATCGCAAAATTGATCTGAAACAATTTGGACGTCTACACACGATGCAATTTCTTATCAGATCTATCTAATAGATCTGCCTATCTGATGGAAAATTGTACCGGGTAGATGAGGCTTAATAGTTTCCAGTGGGTTGCTATCTCTATCATGTTTGGGTAAATGAATAAATACAATGAAGCCCATTTGCATCTTCAATGATTTGATTTTACTCCTGCTATGGAGCTTTTAGAATCTGATGGTTTGTTTTAAGCTGATAATATTCAGCTGGCCCGATCATGCCGTTCGACCCGCGGCCGCTCGATTCCCGCCAGCGGACAATGGCAGGTAATCGAGCGGCTGATAAGCACTGCCGGCGGGGACGAGCGGGGAATCGATCCGTGTGCACGCGGGGACAAGCGGGGACGCGGCGGGAGTCGATCCGGCGGCTAATCGGCCGCCTAGTCGACCCATGTATGCCCAGCATTAAAGTCTTGGCAAATCAGAGAAGTTGCTGGTGGGAAGATCCCTCTGGTTCTTTATTATTAATGTCTCCAATGCCAGCATATTTTGCAATGTATTACACAGTACATAGAAGGTGACTACACATAGAAGATGGATACGGAGTACATACAAAGATCAACATTTACAGTAAAATGGCTTCATTTACTCAAAACAAAGAGACAGAATGCTTCTAGTTCCTGTTTTACAAAACCTTGATTCAGAAGCTTGTGGAATTAGAGATACAAATAAGAATCTTCAGAACAATGTCTAGATTTTGTAAGAAGCACTGGGGGGGGGGGGGGGGTATCTTTAGCTGGTTTATCGAATAAGATGGTTTACATTTGCTGGCCATTAGCTTGGTTGACCAAAATAAGTCCTCAGTAGTCAGGCCCAGATTTATCTCACGGGAGCCTATAGGCATTAAAGTCCTGGCACCCTAGACTTCGCCTTCCATGAACCTACAAACCTCAGCCAAACTGCACAGCAAGTGTGCTGACTGGTCTGGTCACTTCTCCCTTACTACCAGATGTACCCTCTATATTAAGTACCGGTATAGGTGTCCCCAAGTAATAGGTAGCTAGACGAGCCTCAGTATTAAGTAGCTAGAGGAGCCCCTCACTGAAGGGAGATCTCGGCAGTGGAATGCCAAGAGCATGGGGAGTAACCTCTCATTTACACTCTCATCAGGACTTTGTATAGGGAAGGAGGGAGGGAGGTGCTCGGAGAGGGTGGCCTTTCCATAATCAGGCGCCTATAGGGACATGCCTACAGTGCCTTATGGTAAATCTGGCCCTGTCAGTAGTACACCCCTCTGCTGGAACTTCTACTACTACCGCTACTGTTTTGTTTTCCACTGATGTCCCTGCTGCTTCAGTGGGTCATACTATCTACTCCTTTGTTCTGGTTCTATAACCACTGGGCATGTTCCTGCAGCCTCTCCTGGACTCCCCTTATCACCTTCATTTATTCCAAGTGTCCACATACTTTCAGGAAGGTGTGGTTAAGACGTGCCATCCTTAATGAACTTTTGTTTTCATCCTTTTTGGTCTACAATTCTCTAAAGGGTATTAAAATGTGCTCATCTATGGTTTTCTTGCTTCTGGGCGTTTCTCTTGTTCTTGCACTATTTTTTTTTTTTTTTTTGCTGGCCCTGCTTGTTCGATCATACCTGAAGTCTTCTGGCCCTAAATAGACTGTGAGGCTGTGACCTTTTACTGTGTTAATCTTCTAAAGGTGGCCATACACTTATAGATTTGCAGCAGATTCGACCATCAGATATATTTCTGTCAGATGCCTATCAAGTTGAATCTGGCAGGAATCTATCTGATGCGTGCCATGAAATCTATTGGAAATCGATTGGAAATCGATCTAAATACATTATTGGACCATTAGATCCAATGCAACTCTATTGACCATTGATCTGCTGCTAGATTTTCCATCCTGTCTGATAGATCAAATGGATTGATAGATTTGATAGAATCGATTTCTGATCGATGGGTGGCTGAAATCGACCAGTGTATGGGTCCCTTAAAGCTCTGATGTCAGCTTCATGATTTAATAGTAGCAACCTTAAAGAGAACCCGAGGTGGGTTCTAGTAATCCTATTAGCACACAGAGGCTGGGTCTGCATATAATGCCCAGCCTCTGTTGCTATATTGTTTCCTCCCAGGTCCCTCCTGCGCTCTGCTATCCCCCATAAATCACACAGCCGTTCTAGCGTCATCACTAGCCGGCTGTTTACATCTACCCTGTCACTGTCGCCGCTCCCCTCGCATCCTCTATGTCGCCGCTCCCCGCCTGCGTCCCTTCCCGCTGATTGGAAGGGACGCAGGTGGGGAGCAGCGATATGGAGGAGGCGGGGGAGCGGCGAGAGTGATAGTGTAGATGAAAACAGCCGGCTAGTGACACGCTGTGTGTCGCTAGCATGGCTGTGCGATTTATGGGGGATAGCAGAGCACAGGGTGGGGGGAAACAGTATAGCAACAGAGGATGGGCATTATTTGCAGATCCAGCCTCTGTGTGCTAATAGGATTCTTAGAACCCACCTCAAGTTCTCTTTAAGTTTACTAGTGTATCTCATGCTTATCAGGTACCCTACTCAGGCTCCTTCATGCAGTGCATAAAAAACAGGGGGCATCAACGTTCTGGTGCACTCATGAAACATTTAAGGGAACATCATCTATGTATCAATGAAAAGAGATATAGCAATGTTTAGAGACCTGAGCCAGCATCAGTACCGTTCAAAAATTCCTTTTGCTATACAGTATTATAATGATATATTTGATTGTAGCTGCAGTTCACAGAAATGTCACTTGTTATTTACTTCTTTTTTCCTAAAGTTCTCAATGCTTTCCAACAGCTATGCAACAGATTTTCCATTTTCTTGATCTGTCTTCTGTGTGTTGAACACTTGTTTAACATGAACATCTACTTTCATTTGCATGCCTGCAGCAAAGTCAAGTTACATTACAAAGCATTAAACACAGCCCCATGCATATTCATATTTCACATCAGGTAGACGCGACAGACGTACTCCCAGCATACCCAGAATTTCAGACATGGTTTATTCTTATAATGAGTTTTTGTAGCACAAGAGATAATTGAATGTGCTGGATTTCCAGAGGGGTCTTCTCCTGATTTCTTTATTTATGGTGTTCCTTGAGGTACGCATTTAGGAAGCCAGAAAAAAAATACTGATCACATAGACATTGTTAGCAAGACTCTGGAGCTGAGGTGGCATCTGAATAAATGGACTATTTGGTTCAATGCCAGAATATTTTTCAGCTGACAATAGAAAGCAAATCTCCATTTGTTATTCCCTTGCACAGTGTCGAAATAGATGCTGAATAAACACAGATTTACGGAAATCCAGAAAGTGTGCATGCATTTATTTGGCTGTGTTTAAAGCAGACCTGAACTCACAACTTCTCTGCTCTAAAAGATAAGCAACAGTATAATAACCTTTAAAAGAAAAACATTTCTTTGTTACAGCTTTACGGACTCTTGCAATAAATCTGCAGTGTGTCTACTTCCTGCTTTCATAGAAGCAGACAAAGGGTTAACATCCCGTGCTTACATATTAGCTATGTTTGCTGAGGACTGACACATTTATGTGCTGACACAGCTAAAAGATCAAATTACACTTGTGATTACTTACAGATGAGGGGGAATTAGACAGGCTCTACTCTCTAAAAACACACATGGTGCATTTCTCTCAGGTTTTCTTGTGGCTCCTGTGCAAGTGTTAAGGTCCACTATTTTTTTTTAATAAGCCAGCACAAGCTGCAGTGACAATGCAATAAGTGCAGTACCCAGTGGTTGCCAGTGAAAAAAGCCTCTATTTACACATCTAACTGTAGCAAACATAAAACAAATCTGTTTTGGTATAAGACATGACTGAACTAGCAAGATTGTCAAAGTGTCATCATTTAATTGTGATGATTCTGAAATCAATTTCTATGAACCTAAACAGCTCATATACCTCAGTGCCAAATCCAGGGATCTTACCACTGCCGGTTATAAAACATGTATAAAATTAGTGATGAAGAAATATTAAGCAGTTTCACCACATCTGTGTAATATAAGAAACACTTCTAATTAACATACTTAATATACCTCATGATGCTTCAAACATCTACCATGTAGTTTAAATGGGGCTTATGGGGGCAATGGAAAGAGGAGCATTAATTCTTTCTTCCAGCCCATACCTAGGGCCTACCTCTTGGTCTCTGCCGATAGTCACCTCTTCTCCTTTATCCATTCTATGTAGACATATGCAGTGGTGATGCTGGGCACGGTATCTTACCTACTACAGCACCAGATCCAGTATGTCCTCCACCACTACTGACATCAACTCTCTGCCTCTGCCTTGATCTTCTGCACATCGCAGGAGTTTACTTGACAAGACTGGAGAACTCAGGATCAGGAGGCAGAGATTGGTTGGCTGTGGCCAAAAAAAGAAGGATCGGACCCAGTGCTGGAGCAGGTCAGAAGTCCACGACCATCATAAGAAGTGAGCAAGTCCCATAATTTAAGGGTTGTCAATGGACTTATTGTATACCGCATATGTGCATTTTTATATGCTCTATTACTTTGCCTTAATAGCTCACATGTTTTCTGGCTATACATGTGTAGCACAATGGCTACCTGACCTCCAATTGCTTATATCAAACAACAGCAATGACCTTGCTGCTGAAACACAGTTCTAAAGATTCCTGTGTGCGCTTGAGCAGTGAATATTGACAGTAGATGGTAGTTACTCATGAAAAGCACCATCTGAAAATTGTCCATCTCTATAAGTAAAGTTTGCTTTATAAATGTGTTGTTCCATCTGAGCTTGATTTGGCTAAGTGGACATGATGTTTCTTCATCTGTACTATATCTTGATAGAATATAATTGTGATTGGCCAAGGGGAATCTAACTCAGGTACAAAAGGTCTGGGGGCGGCCAAACATAGAACACTCTGGAACAGCGCATGTTACACCTCAGAGAAGGGTGAAGTCTACAAAAATTCCCACTTTTTTACTGCCACTCACTGAAACAAAAGCTGGGTGCAGGGCCAGTTCTAGTTACAATAGGGGCCCTGGGCAAAATTAACCTGGGCCTTTCCCCCTTACTAGGCTAGGGGCCCCCCATGGCCCCCTAGCCAGCGGCTGGGCACCCCAAGTTTCCCCTCCATATAATTGGGGTCCCTGCAGAGTTTTTGGCAGTGTAGTGATTCACCTGTCCTGCTGGCAAGATCCTCCATCAGTCTGTGCTTTCCAATCTTCATCCCTGCAGGGCTGCCTCTCCTCTGTGACCCGGTGGATATCTTTACGTAATATCATACTGCTGGGCCACTGAGATTAATGCGGCCTTTGTGGATAAAGACGGGATGGCAAGGACTAATGGAGGAGCGGGCCAACTGGACAGGTGAGTCGCTACACTGCGGAAGACTCTGCAGGAGCCCCGGGAATCATACTAAAGTTGGGGGGGAAGAGATCTGGGAGGTGAGGCCCTAGGCAATTGCCCCTATGGAAGTGCCCCAATATTTGAGCCTACGCATCAAAGCAGCCAAAAAAAACCATGAAACATAATGATCCTGTATGTAGCCAGAGTGTTGGAGAAACCCAGGAGGTTCGTTAACAGACCTGACATCTTCAAACTCTACAACACATTGAAACTATAACTGCTACTTCCTGAACCTCAACACCCAAACACAAGCCAAGCAAGTTGTATTCAAACCAGAGCTAGGGGAAAAGGATATTACACTAGGAAGACCAAAAAGCCCTAACAAAGTGTAAAGGAGGACTGACTCTGAAGATAGGACTCTGTAGTCTTCCTACACTTTGATGACAGATAGCAAGCAGCACATTTTGGATAAGTATATCACTGTGTATGTTTGTGAGCTTTCATTGCAGACAGATTCCTTTTCTGAAAATGTTATTAGCGCTGTCAGGCCTTGTGACTTGACGGATATGCTTTATAAGTGAATTTTTGCAGTTATTTTGAGTTATTAGAAGTCATGATGCTCTTTGCACACCATCAGTGCGTAATAAACTGCGTAGCTGGAATATCTTTCATACGACAACATATATATATTTGTTTTGGAAAAGTTTTCTGCTATAACTTTTCTATGAATCTCTGTAAAAATGCAGCTCAGCCAACAAAAAAAATTGCAGTGCTCATTTCTATAGAGGAAATAGCATGGGGGAAAATTCTGAATTATGTATAAAGATACTCATGACGGATATGCATAATGCAATGCTTTGTCTATTGAGAAAGCTTATTCTGGTACCTGGGGACATACCAAAACACAAAACCCTGTCAGTTTTTGTTCCATGTTTACAAAAAGTCTTTAGAATTTTCTGTTTGGTGGTGTATCTTATTATGTATATTCAGGGAGTGTAGCACATGATTATGTCTCTGACACTGTGCTACGGTGTAGATATATTTATTAACTCTGCAAAAATGAATATTCTTCAGTTGGCCATGGTAACTTATGGCGGGACAGTTTTGACAGCTACATGTATTATGTACTTTTAAGTCATCCTGTAACTTTTCAAACTTGCTGAAAAACAGGTTTCTTATTTGGGAAAGATTCTCCTGTAGGAAATGTAGAGTTGCCTGATCTCCTGAGCAGACCTGGCTGCTGCCTGCTGGACTTAAACTCAACCACATGTTTGTCCCTGAATTGCCCATAACCACCCAAACCACTGTACACAGACACAGTGGTGTGCAGACAAAGTTGGACGGCAGCAGACAGCTACTGAGTGACTGTTGTGAGGTGGAAGGTGGTTTCATATGCATAACTGGGAATGGCATGGTTGGGCCACTGGTTTGTAATGGATGTATTGGTAATTTAACTGCCTGTGTGCCAGCTTACTCTTGTCTTTCCTGGCCGATACCCAAGACCAAGGCCTTAGTGAATCCTACTTAACTTTGTCCTAGAGTATATGGCAGTGACACTTTACAGCAGGGGCCAGGAACCTTTTTGGCTGAGAGAGCCATAAACACCACATATTTTAAAATGTATTTCCATGAGAGCCATACAATATGTTTCAAACTGGGACAGTGCGCATGCGCTACAGAGGGCTCATGTCCCTGTTGCCATGGTGATGTGTATACAGTTGATTCTCTGGGCAGCGGAAGTGTCAGACACGTCTTCACCCTCTCTTGGGTTTCAGCAACATCAGCAATTTCCCCAAGAGCCAGACAGGAGAAATACCTACTAACAGCTTAAACAATTAGCTAACTGACTTAAGGATTGATTCAAATTGTAGAACGAGATCCCCACCCTTTGGCCCAATAGGCTGCCTGTCAATAGGCTGCCTTTCAAGTGACAGGCAGCCTATTGGGCCAATCAAAGTGCTGGGATCTCGTCCTACAAAGTCACTGGACTTGACATGGTCCAGGGTGGGACAATTGGAGCGGCCATTAGTTTTGGGGGGAGCTTGAGTAAGTTAGTAGTGCATGCTACAGCAGTAGTGTGCCTACTTTGAAAATTTTACTTGCGCTGCCACACTAAGCTGTGCTGCTTGAGCAGTGTAGCTAAGTTAATCAACCCCTACTGATTTGTCTGTCAGCCAAATGTAGCCCTCAAAAGAGCCACCTCTGTCTCCTGAGCCATCGGTTCCCTACTCCACTTTACATCATATACAGTATGTCACTAACAATGCCTCAGAGGAGTTATTAATCCCAGCCATATTTAATATAATGTCCTCACCATAGTTGTGTACTGGTTAAGGGCTCCATCTTTAAAATAAAAGACCAGGGATTAAATCCTGGCTGGAGCTGGTACCTAACCTGTTAACCTGTAAGGAGTTATTAGGGAGGGGGGCAATATTATTAGGGAGGGGAGTATTGCCCCATAGTGCTCTACAGTGGCCTATTGAGCATGTTGGCTGCACCTCTCAAGTTCTTTGAGTCAAAAAGAGAAAGGCACTATATACGTTTTCACAGTCTCTGTGTGGCCTTTCTCTGAGCATCAGAGAGGCAGCTGTAAAGTTTTCATGAATCACTCTGCTGTGTAATGTTAAACACATTGGGCTTGATTCACAAAGCTGTGATAACTGTTATCTCGCTGTGAAAAGTGCTTTGTGTGAAAATCATCATGAAAATGGTTATCGCGCCCAAAAATTTGCTTTCGCGCGGACGTTAATTTTTGCGCACGATAACCGTTTATTGCGCTAAAACGCATGCAAAGCACTTTTCCACAGCCGTGATAACAGTTATTACTGCTTTGTGAATCAAGCCCATTCATTTATATATATATCTTAGGCAAGTGTGTTAACATATGTCTTACCTTCTAAATCACAAAACTTTACTTACGGCTGCTGTATGGTATTTCATTTTAAGATAAAGTTAAGGCAGGAAAATCCTTACAAAAAGGGAGACAGAACAGGAATCAATGCTACTAAAGCAACTGAAGCTGAATCTACCCCATTATGTTATGTACAAAGCAAATGCATTCTGTAAAATATGATCGCGTAAACAAATGTAGAATGCCATTAGGAGTGTTTGATGTTTTGAAAACTATGTAAAAGGAAAGTACTTGAAGACCGAATCTGCACATGCTGAGGAGATAATGGAGGCTGCAATCAAACATTAACTAACGTAACATGTAGAAAAAGTAAATCACAAACGAGGCATGCCAAGAACAGTCAGATGATATGGAGGAGATATCCGACATACGTTTCAGAGTGTGAGTACTTCCTTTCCAAGGGTCCCCCCGGGAAATGTATGCCAGGCATCTCTTCTGTATCATCTGACTGTTTTTGGCAGGTCTGGTTTGCTATTTACTTTCTCATTGCATTACACAACTTTTTCATTGCATTACACAATTTAATGTTTGATTGCTGCCTACATTAATTCTTAAGTATGTCCAATGTCAACTTTCAAGTATTTTCTTTTTTACATGGCTTTGCTGCTTGATTTATCTGCATTATGCATAACATACAAAAAGTGCTAGAAGTTTACCAGTTTATATTGTTAGACTGTGGAAAGTTCAGAACACTTTAGTTCCTTTTTTATTGCAAGTTCTTATATAATCTTTTTATCTGCTATAACTATTGAGCATAGATGCATTGTACTTAGTGAGCATTTTACCATGTACGATAGATTTCTTCAGGGCTTTTCTTAGGAACTGTAGGCAAATATGGTCTTGATGATTGAACACGGAACAATCAGCTCAACAATCCTTTGGAAAGGCTTTTTGTGTGAATCACACTGGGATTACTGGGATTACAGTATACACTCAACAATATGACATCTGACAAAAATAATGGAAGAAGGAACTATAAACGTGCTGTACAATAGAGCAGAGTAATCAGAATCAGAATCCATTTTATTTCGCCAAGTACGTTTGCACCTACAAGGAATTTGTCTTGGCAGTTGCTTAACAAACACAAACAAGAACAATGCAAGGACAGACAGTGTGTATATTACAAGTCAAAGACATTATGCAAGTATAGTGGCAGTAAGCAATGTGAGAATTGTTCATTTACATTACAGACCATAACACTGAACATGCAACACACACACGCACACACACACACACACACACACACACACACACACACACACACACACACACACACACACACACACACACACACACACACACACACACACACACACACACACACACACACACACGTTAAGCATGAAAGCTGTTGTATACACTAACAGGGACCACTTTCTTGATTTGCTGCACTGATTGCAGCATGGCTCCTTGTGCCTCCTACAATCTGGCTTCTTTATATTTGCATGCATGTTTCTTCTATGCTGCTTGAAGAGATTCTGTAGGAGGACTTTCCTCTTTGAGTTTCCACTCAACTAACCTACTGTCTCTAATTTCATACTCAGACTAGGCCAATGTGAAATTCAAAGTAGGTGTCAGATGAGTGTGCCCACTGCAAGTCCTGACGAGTCTATAATAGGTGAGGAGCCTTCGGCAGGAATGTATTCTGAGGGAAAAACAAACTCCTCCAGAGGCACTTCAAGTGACATAAAATAACATAATGACACATCTATTTAGAACCATGTTTTCAGTGAAAGCCTTTATGTAGATTTACTTTATCATTATAATTGTAAAATGACTACAATACCTCATATGCTTATATTTATCAGTGCTTGAAACATTACATTACATTATAGGCATGTCCTCATATAATTGTACTTGAGCTAGCAATAGTTTTCTCAGACACTGGCCCTCCTATCAGGATGAGCAGTACCTATTCTCAGAGATGAAGTACCCTGACTGCACAGGACATCACAGAGGATTTAACGGTGGTGAGGCCAGTGGTAGAATAGAATGTATTTATTTGTGCCTTTTCTTTTTTTTTCACGGTTTTCAGATGTGTCATAAGATTTCTGTTCCAGTTGTCTTTGATTGTTTTATCCCATGGTCAGCGCAGTCAGTTTGCTTAATGACAATGACCTGTGTCAGAATGTACAGTTCAAGGTAAGAACTTATGTTAGGTCAATGAACTGCACTACGTAATAGATTTGCAGTGACAGGATTAAATATCCTGAAATTCATCACGGGAGAAAACTCACTGCTGTTATGGGTGATTAAATAAACTGCAGAGAACAAACGCTGAGTAATGTAGCCAACATACAGTAGAGACAAAAAGACTGTCTGAAAGAAGATCAGCTCCACAATAACTAGCGAGTTTCTTACTTTTATCATTCTAAAATTGGACTGAAAAATTGAAGTGGAAATAAACTTTCCACATCAAATTGCTCCAGAAGTATATATCCCTTCTTCAAAGCAGAAATAATAATACCATATATATAAAAATATATATATATATATATATATATATATATATATATATATATATATATATAGGACTCACAGATCCTCAAAAGACTCCACGGCACAGTGTGGCCGTATATGAAAGTTGTAAGCTTGTGGGAGGGACAGGACTGTGGCCTGTGTAGACATCCACTATTGGATTTTCTGAGCCTCAGGCACCTCAGATTATCATTTCCTACACTGTTCATCTCAACTTCTTGCGTAACATCCACCATCAGAATTTGAGTCTCATACTAGAAAAATGTGTTGATCCCCCATTTATACTTCTCAGCTTGCCATACAGCCTACAATCTGCTGGTCAACAAGTGTCTTCCAGTTGCAATTTAATTCAGCTTAATGGTACCTTTGGAAACACAGGCGTATCACTGGTTAATAGGGATGTACAGTGGGAGACATGGCAGCGCTTTCAAACAGAAGTTATACCTGAATGATCTATCTGCATGGATGTGCAGAACTTCAGGATCTGGACAATACTACACACCTAGCACTCACTACAGGCAAAGGAGGGTGTTAGCTTCAGTAAATAATATGTGCACAGATTATTACCTAATAGACTTCCACACGACGATGACGGATCCTCTCGGGGAAGGCCTAACACTAGTCTAGCAATAAAAACATAATATTCCTTGTGCTGCTAATGATAAATGGTATACACATTTATGGGCAGCACGGTGGCGTAGTGGTTAGCTCTCTCGCCTTGCAGCGCTGGGTCCCTGGTTCGAATCCCGGCCAGGGCACTATCTGCAAAGAGTTTGTATGTTCTCTCCGTGTCTGCGTGGGTTTCCTCCGGGCACTCCGGTTTCCTCCCACATTCCAAAAACATACAGATAAGTTAATTGGCTCCCCCTAAAAAAAAATTGGCCCTAGACTACAGTACTTACACTACATAATATAGACATATGGCAATGGTAGGGATTAGATTGTGAGCTCCTTTGAGGGACAGTTAGTGACGATATATATATACACTGTACAGCGCTGCGTAATATGTCGGCGCTATATAAATACTAAATAATAATAATAATAATAATAATAATACACATGTCATGAAGCAGGCAGACAGACAAATGACAGCGCTCAAGGCTGCACCTGAAATGAAAACTAACAGAGGCATGCAGAGCCACATTTGGGCTAAATACATGCCTTGAATGCAAAACATATGCAAATTATGCACTAATTCTAATCTAAAATTTAGATTCGAATCTAAAATTTTGAATGTAGATTTGAAGCAATGAAAGCAGCTAGCCACTAGTATACTTATGTTCAATTTGTACAGCGGGAGCCATGGCAGCGCTTTTTAAACAGAAGTTATACCTGAATAATCTATCTGCGTGGATGTGCAGAGCTCCAGGAACTGGACAATATTACACACCTAGCACTCAAAACAGGCAAAGGAGGGTGTTAGCTTCAGTAAATAATGTGTGCACAGATTATTACCTAATAGACTTCCCGTCATCGCTGTGGGGAAGTCTATTAGGTAATAATCTGTGCACACACACACACAAAAATATGATATCTACTTACATGGGGCTTCCTCCAGCCCCTGGCAGCCAATATCTCCCTCTGAAAATAACTAAGCTTGTCGCATAGTTATTTTCAGAAATAACATACGGAACAGATTATGTCTGGCTGTTTATACTGAAATAAGAAGTATATCACACTACAGTAATAATATACTAGTATGCCACTTGCCTATGGAGTTCCACAGGGTTCTGTACTATCACCATTACTCTTTGCAGCCTATATGCTCCCACTGGGCAAAATAATCCAGAACTATGGCCTAGGATACCATTGTTATGCAGTTGACACACAACTGTATCTGTCCTTCAAGCCTGGCACCCAAGACCCATCAGCATCCATAAATGCGTGTCTAGTGGATTTACAAATTTGGATGAACACCAGCTGGCTGAGGCTGAACTCTGACAAAACAGAGGTGTTGGTGGTAGGTGGTCCACACATGATGGATAAAGTTCAAAACGCTCACCACCTCAAGCTAGCAATTGGGGGAGATGCCGTGCAGTATAAAGACTCTGTGCGAAACCTTGGGGTGATCCTGGATGGAAATCTAAAACTCAGACAGCAGGTATCAGCTGTCGTCAAGGCTTCCTTCTTCCATCTAAGAAATATAGCGAAAATCAAACACCTTATCCCAGCTGAAGACCTACCTGCCCTGGTTCATGCATATGTATCCTCCCGCCTAGACTACTGCAATGCCCTGTTCATCGGATCTACAGAAAAGGTTCTGCGCCCCTTACAGCTAGTACAGAATGCTGCAGCCAGACTCCTAGCCAATGCCCCCCGCAGCTCACACATCACCCCAGTACTGCAAACTCTTCACTGGTTGCCAGTAAAATGGAGAATCAATTTTAAGATCTGCCTGCTGACATTCAAGGCTCTACACCACATGGGACCCAAATACATAGCGGATCTATTGGAACTTTATGCCCCTTCACGCACCCTCCGCTCTGCCAACAAGATGAAGCTGGTTATTCCCAGGATACACTTAACATTTGGTGCTCGGGCCTTTTCCTACGCAGCCCCTACTCTAGGGAACTCACTTCCACAATCAGTACGAGAGGCTCCTTCTCTGGACAGCTTTAAAAAAAGGCTAAAAACTCACCTCTTTTCCCGAGCCTTTGAGACTGCATAATGCAGGGTCACAGCGCTTTGAGTCCCCAGGGAGAAAAGCGCTATATAAATATTATTGTTATTGTTATTGTTAATACAAAGCTTTGATTCTTTTGGTAAAGGAAGTAGTAGTGTAACTTTAACAAAGTAATTTGCACTCAAGTAGGGTACAATAGCCTTCCCTTGCCTGGTGTAGTGCAGTTTTTTTTTTTATTTCACTGTTAAGGGACCCCTCTAATGTATTGGTTGGGAGTCTTTCAAGGTACATACATATTGCCCAAAATAATAATTTGTGATAATCTAATGTGAGTACCGGTGTTCTTAATTATGTTGACCTACCCTTCAGCAAACCCCTGTGCAGTGGCATAGCAATAGGGGGTGCAGAGGTAGCGACCGCATTGGGGACCTTGGGCTAGAGGGTCCCCGAGGGGCCCACCCCTCAAACACAGTATTAGTTCTTTATTGGTCCTGTGCTGATAATATTCACTTATATAGTTGATTTGAATAGTAGTGATCATTAACACACAGTTTCCCATCCCCTTCTTGCACCCCTGACACTGTGGTTGTTCTTGATTGGTTTTGGTATGTTGTATCAATTGCTATCTATAGCATACTTGGTGGGCCCCAATGCTAAACTTGCATCGGGGCCCACGGCTTCTTAGCTACGCTACTACCCCTGTGCTGAATCAATCTTGGGCCACTGCTATAGTAATGACAGTGGGTTCTCCCTCCCTCGCCCAGAGTGGTGATGGGCCAACTTCTTTTTTTTTTTGGTTTATTCGGTGATCGCAAAACCTTTTGAAATGTTTCCAAACTGAATAGTTGGATGCTGGCAAATGCAAATATTCATGGACACATGAATTCCAAAGCAAAGGAGCATTTGCAAATGCATTCACATTTGCCAACTCCGTCTCTATTCTAGACGGCTGAGTAGTGTGTCTGTTCAAAGATTGTTAATAAATTGTGACCATAATACATTGTTTTGGGTTACAGCAATATAGCATTTGTGCGAGGCTTCAGTCTACTGAATCAGTGCATTTTAAAGCCCCAAATTTCCTGTAGAAAAACCTGTCACTGAAATTGACTGCATTTTTTTAAAAAAGTATCAGAAAGGGCTGGTGCACACCAGAAGAGCTCTTCTGAGTGCTTTGTGATTTTAAAAGCTCCTGCTAATGTTATCCTATGTTTCTGTTCTCACTGGAGCAATTTGATTTTGTAAAAATCCCCATAGCATTGCATTAGCAAGAGCTTTTCAAATCTCTAGCGTTTAAAAAGCTCTTGTAGTGTGCACCAGCCCAAAGTAGAAGTTGATATTTTATGTGCCAGCTTCTCCTCTGAGGTAAAAGTGGCTGATTTTTTGCAGCAAGATTTTTTTTTATCATTCTATATTTTTACTAGTTAGTAATAATGAGATCAAATAGTCCTGTCTCTACTATGCAAATTAGAATGTAATTGTTGAGAGGAAGCAATACATCTCCTTGAGTGTAACCATTTATAGTACTCCATGAGTGCAATAAATGTGTCTATTAAACTGCAGACCATCTGACCTTCTGTGTTCTAAATTAATTGGATATTAGTTATTTTACTTTGTTCTTTTTAAAGCTAGGCTAATAGTTTGCTCTTATGGTTCCTCCTCTCAAAAATGTCATATGACTTTAGTATGCCATAGAGGCAGCTGTCTCTCTCCAATTTATTTATTTTTTTTGCTGCTTTCAGTGCAGTAAACTGAGCCAGGATATGCTAGAGACAGGAGAAACCTACCTTTTATTTTTCTTTTGACTTAAAGAGAACCCGAGATGTGTTTAAAGAATGTTATCTGCATACAGAGGCTGGATCTGCCTATACAGCCCAGGATCTGTTGCTATTCCAAGGGTTGTGATGGAGTTGGGCCTGAAGAGAGTTCAAGGGGTTGGCAGAAAAAGGAGTTCCTATGCTTTGAAGTTCTAGGGGAGATGACCCAAAACCTGTGGAGTTGAATGAAGGGATAATGGGAGTTGAATGAAGAAGCCAGGATGTGAGGGGTCATTGACAATCCTCTGTGCTCTGGAGCATAGTCTGTAGTTGTGGAGGAGGTCGAGTGAGGAGAGGGGTCTTCCAGTGATTATTTCTGCTGATCTAATCACCCTCTGAAGTTTGTATCTGTCTCTGGTGGCCAGTCTGTTTTTTATGCAAAAGGAAACAAAGATGGCACCCCCGGCACTCTTCTCACTTCACATTCATTTAAAGGGACACCGAGCAGTGCAGAAACTATGGAAAGATGCATATCATTTTAAAGCTCTCTTTCTCCTCTTTCAATGATATATAAACCCCCGCCCTACGCCTTTTAGTTTTTGCTATTTTCGCGATTGAAATTGCCGCAGCCGCAATTTCAATCGCGAAAATAGAGAAAACTAAAAGGTGTAGGGTGACGATTTAGGTGTCGCCAGAAAGAGGAGAAAGAGAGCTTTCAAATGATATCCATCTTTCCATAGTTACTTGTATTACACAGGGCGACTTTTTCTCAAAGTCAGCAGCTGCATTCTGCTGAATGGAGCTGCTGACACTGGGGAAAGTGTCGTCCTGTGTAATACAAGTAACTATGGAAAGATGGATATCATTTTAAAGCTCTCTTTCTCCTCTTTCTGGCGACGCCTAAATCGTCGCCCTAAACCTTTTAGTTTTCTCTATTTTAGCGATTGAAATCGCGGCCGCGGCAATTTCAATCGCGAAAATAGCGAAAACTAAAAGGCGTAGGGCGGCGGTTTATATATCATTGGAAAGAGGAGAAAGAGAGCTTTAAATGATGTGCATCTTTCCATAGTTTCTGCACTGCTCGGAGTCCCTTTAAAAGAGAGTTGCGGTTTATTCCCGCTTTGCTGTTTTACATTTCCCAGATCACATATGCAATGCCACATTCTAGAGAAGTACAATATTGTAGTGTGATCATTTATTGTAGATACAGTGGCAGTTTGGAAGCTGCAGTTTATCTATGGGTGTAAGGATCCCTCCTGTCGGTTGCAGTGGAGCTGCAGCTGAGCAGTTTTGATATTTCTGCCTGCATTTGGTTGCTTGGTTTTGTTTGCATTTGTCGTGAGAGTCTTTGCTGTTTGCAAGCACACTCCAGTTCAGAGTAGTCCAGGATGTTGTCATGAATTCACATATGGCTGGCTGCAGTTGAACTGCAGTCAGACAGTCGTGGATTTCTTACATGCATGTGGTTGCATAATCTGGCATGCATTTATAATGAGAGTTCCGTCCATTCCCAGACAGCTTGCAGCTTTCAATCAGTGTAGCACAGGATTACATGATTACCATTCAGCTGTGTGGGAATTTGCTTGTCAGTTTCCATTTGCTGATGTCCACATAAAAACCTGCCTCTCATTCCAGACCTTGCCCGACATAGTGTTCAGCTTACCTGAGTTGTCGCTGGGTCCATGCTGCGAAAGTTGTATTTTGTATTGCCTTGCTTTGCATTACCTTGCCTGTCTGGATGGTCACTGTACCCGCGGGGGTAGAGTGGAGTCTTACCACCCCGCTAGCTTAAGACTGTGTTGGTGACTGGTAGTTATCCTGCCTTCTCTGTTCCTGAGGATGTGACTATAGCAGCGTTTGCTATTAGTTACGCTCCTACCTGTTTGTCTATGTCAGTGTGGATGTTTGCCGTCGCTGGGGCAGCAACTAGATTAGCAAGAATTCCGTCTGTCTGTCTGTGGTCTGTCTTGTTACTCAGTCAGTGATTCAGGCGGCGGTCGCCCTGAGCAAACATTGTATCTTGTTTGCTAGCAGTCAGTCTGTCTGTCTTTTGTATGTCTTGTTTCTCAGATTAGAGGCTCAGTGCGGCGTCGCACTGAGCAACCATAGTGTCTTGTTTACTTGTGGCGGTATCGGAAGCCCAGAGCTGCGGTTGCTCTGGGCAATCTTGCTCCCTTGTTCATTACTCCTGTGACAACCTGTGTAGCCTCTTCCATTACCCAGCTACATAGTCTTATTTGTCTGGTGGTACTCTGGCTTTCTTGCCCTCATCTGCTATGCCTTGCACCTCCAAGGCCTGGGTGTAACCCGAAGTCGGGCAGGTGTTGCTCCTCACCTCCCGTTCAAGCAGGAATGTGCCACATAGGGTGAAGAAGGTGGTGGTGAATTGGAGCATAGTGGCTGAAAAGAAAGCAGGAGTTCTGACAGGCATTACAGTGGGATTTTTGCCCTTTAAGAAAGACAGTGATCTTTGAGATTCCTACTTTTGTTCACGTGAACTGAGAGTTCAGAGGCAGGTGAGGAATTCCCATTATAATTGGGATGAGGCACTCAACCTATGGCTACCAGTCCATAAAAGAGGAGAGAGGGATAACTACACGTGGTACCCCTTGCTAACCACAACAAAAAATGGTCACATCTAAAATCGTGTGTGGCTGAGCTCTCTCTCTCCTGTCTATGGCCGATCGTCTCAGCTCTTGTTACATTCGGTACTGCAGACACAGGTGTAAGCATTTTCACTTTGTATTGTGGGACAAGGCAGTCTGCAGACCAATTTAAATGGAAAAGTGCTGTGTGGGAGTGAGCAATCACTTCTTTGTGTTTTTCATTTTGATTCTGTGGCAGTTGGGGAGTGATCACCTGGTAGTGGGAGCACTGGGGTCTGCCTACGCTGCCCTTTTGGTGTTGCATGTGGAGTGGGGGTCCTGCCTCTCATGTGCCCCAGTGTTTTATGCGTGCTTAGTTGCCTGGTGAAAATTAAATAAATTGAAATAACTCATGAGAAATGTGTGAATCAGAGCCACAGTCATTTAAAAAATCCATAACCTTTTTTTTAAACAGAATTCCTGACAGCACCTTTGATCTTTCCCATTTTTATGACAATGTGGAGCCGAAAACACATGCTTTGTTACAATGCATGCAAGTAATAACACAGGCAGATGTATTTCACTTTTAGATTCTGATTATTACATAGGTCAATTTGATTCTTGCCTGTAATCCATGTACTTAGAATGAAACTTACATCAACTAAGAAAGACACATTAATTAAAATAATACTAAAGCTTGGCTCCAGAACTATGACTAATATAGGTATTTAACAAGGTTTGCTGGTATAGAGATAAATCAAGATGTAGGTGCATTAACAAGCCTACTCCATCACCAGCGATATAACTGAACGTAATTTCACTTTGCATATATTGCAAAATAAATCTAGCCGTCAGCGTTGGCGTTAATGTAGTGCCTATATAACACTTCTATATTATACATATTCATTGCTCCTTCATATTGGCGGCATCTAGAAAGTCACAAATGATTATGAATGGGACGGCACACAGCTAGCCTGGGGCAATCACAAAGGCTCACACCTTTGTTACATTAGATATTGTAGCACTATGTCACTTCCCAAGATAATTCCCAGTACTTGTGGTCATTAGATTACTTCTGCACATAGCTTGTCAGACTTTCTAATTAATTACTGTAACAATGGCAGGGCTTGCGCATGATGTTAATTCAGTCACATCTTCACACCGAGCCTCAGCAAAAAGGTATTACTATACAAATTGCTGCTGAATGTTAAATGTAGATTTATTCAGCCGGAGTTAATTATAATCTCTATTTAGTCTTCAGTGATACACTCTTGCCATACTTATTCTAGCGGAGAACATTAATTTTTATTCTAGCATAAAGGTGAATGTAATAATCTTGGATTAGACGATGGATTATTGTAATACAATTTGCAGACAGAAATGCAATTTGTGGGGATCTGTTACTTCTTTTAAATGGATTTTGGGCTGTATGAGGTGTGAATATAAGAAAGAAAAATGAGCGCTGGCAGGAATTCACTCTGAGGATGTGAAGTTCTTCTGTCTGCACGTGTAAAGGAGGGAAGCTTTATACTTATTCATTGTTGTACCTTAAGAGCTGGTCCACACTAGACACAGTTGCAGGATGGACACTGCAGTCTGGATCAGGGGAAGTACCCACCGTACTGCAAACTGATGAAAGTGCATCAGTTTTGCATCAGTTTCCGTTCAGGTTTTTCCCTGACAGAAAACGTCTCCATCATTAGGAAGGAGTGGGAGGATTTTTTTGGGCCAATCATAAAGCTCAGGCTATCCGTTTTAACATCCGTTTTTTGCCTGTGGAGCTGGAGATGCGTTTTCTCATTGCTTTCACTACCCCTGCGTGTATCCGTGGTCCTGATCCGTTGCGTGAAAATGCAGCAGATCCGGACCTTCCGTTCAGGTTTTGAAAACGGATCCCCGCAAACGCAGACGGATCCGTTTTTTACTTGGGTGAGGCTGGCTGCTATTTTCAACATCAGTATCCGGGACTCCGTTTTTCATCAGGTTTGAAAAACGCAGCCATGGATACGTTTCCGGACCTAGTGTGGACCAGCTCTTATTGGGCGCACTTTTATTTTGTCACTGGCAGTAGGAAGTGAAGCAGGAAATCTGGGCACCTGCGACTTATGGACGATTTGTGTGCCACCATTGTCGCAAATGCAAATATCGGCTATTGGGAGGTTAAAGTAGAAATTTGGGCGCCTGATAAATATCATTGTGAAAATTAGAATGTTAATAGTTTTGTTTTGTTTTTTTAATTTTTATAATTTTGAGAACATTAGAACATTATAATTTTTTTTACATTTTTATTGTTTTGAAAATTAGAAAGTTATAGTGTTATGTCTTTTTTATTTACAAATTTTTTGTTTTTGAAATGTATCATTTTGAAAAATATGAAGGTTAGGAAGGGTTTTTTTTTTAAGGTTAAGTGGCAGGAAGGGGG
Organism: Hyperolius riggenbachi; assembly: GCF_040937935.1. Taxonomy (NCBI): domain Eukaryota; kingdom Metazoa; phylum Chordata; class Amphibia; order Anura; family Hyperoliidae; genus Hyperolius; species Hyperolius riggenbachi. The sequence goes on along the minus strand of NC_090646.1, from coordinate 511,492,503 downwards.
GGTTTTAAGGTTAGGCGGCAAAAAGGGGGGTCTTAGGGTTAGGGGTCAAGAATCGGGGTTTTAGGGTTAGGTGGCAGGAATGAGGGTTTTAAGGTTAGGCATCAAGAGGGGGTTTTAGGGTTAGGTGGCAGGAAGGGGGGTATAGAGTTAGGCGTCAGGAAGGGGGGTCTTATGGTTTGGCGTTAGGAAGGGGGGTTTAGGGTAAGGCATAAGAGGAGGGAGGGTTCTGTGTGAGTAGGGTTAGGTTTAGTTGTAGTAAAATAATGGTAACATTTACTATTGTTTTACTATTGTCATTACCACTGTAATTATCATTTATTTTTCTGTTTTCATTTGGCACCCAATTCACAATAGTATTAATTGCTTAGACTTATATCGGCTTCACCCGGCACCCATTTTTCCTTATGCTTCTACTTCATGCACGCAAAGGGAGTGGGTTCAGTGTTTCCAGCTGGAACACAGGGGGTGCAGGAAACATTGGCAACATTGCAGACATTTCCAGAATAAGCCCCTATGTTCCAGATAATGCAGGTATTGCTAGGTAATGCGGGTGTTAATAGTGAACTGTGCACTAAACAAGTAGTGCAGCCTGTGGTACACTTACAATGCTTACGTTACATAGGTAATGTGGGGTTCGGTAAATGTGCAAAGTGCTCCACACATATGGTGTAAGTACTGGTAAAATTGACACATGCATAATGAGAGCTATGTATATTGACATGTCTATAGATAACCCTTCTAAGATGTGTGCTTTGCTGACTTATATGTACATAATATTATTGTCAGGCATACACACGCTACTAGAACATTTCTCTCACGTGGGCAGACCACAGAAAGATATGTTTAATATAAACTTTTCTGTAAATGATAAAATGGTTCTTATTACCAGTGCACCTTTGAATACTCTAGCTTCACTGGATCATAGAAACACCCATATGTCTGAAGTAAGAAGTGCATAAATTATTTTATGCGTCATGGATCAGATGACCCAATTTAGAAGCCATAGACATTTACCTATGTCTACAACTATTGCAAAGGCTGGATAAAGAGGGCACAGTTGGTTAATTACATTCACCCTTCTTAGGGCCCTTTTTACACTGTGTAAGTTGCGTTGCTATCAAATTGCAAAGCACCATGCAATAGCATTGCGGTGTGACAATACAGTGAGCCATACAGTACAATGAAAGTATTCCTCACTCCCACTGTAAGCGCACACATTGCTCTATTAATGTGCCGGATGATGTGCCTTATGCCCATCTTACATTGGAAACTGGCGTTGTAGCAGCATTGCGGTGCGACAATTGCATTGCAAAACAGGATTAAAAACAGCCTTCAGGGATTACCACGGCAATGCACAGTAATCTCCCTTCTGGCTGCAGGCCAAGTAGGAAGTTAGGTTCTCTAGTGCTTACTTCCTGTGGCCGATATTTGAATTATATTGAAAAATATGCTTGTGGGCATGTGCGTCGCAACGCGAACGCCGAAAATGTTTAAAAATCCTGCGTTGTCATAGACTTACATGACTTCCATCCCCGCAGCGCATTTTGCCCAACAACGTGCTGTTGCCGCGCCAGGTATGAAATGCCCCATAGACTTGGCTTAGTGTTACTCTATGGCAAAACAGGGTAACGCAACGTGCCAGTGTGAAAGGGGCCTCACTACATTAGAACCTGCTGTGTCACACTGCATCACACTGGATGTGATAGCCCCATATGAATATCAGTGCATCACATTGCAACGGGAAGATATTGTCCATTGAGATGAAGCGCAATGGACTTAGAGTGAAAGGGTCCTTAACCACTTAAGTACCAGCGGTCTCTGCCCCCTTAAGGACCAGAGACCGCTGGTACAGAAACGATGATTGCCGCACATACCCACCGCAACCGATGTCACCGCCGTACGTTGAGAACCTGGGCCAGACACTCTGCCGTCTCTATGATGGCAGAGTTCCTGTGAGCCGGTTAGGAGCCACTTTCATTGGCTCCTGACCCTGTCTTTCAATGTATGCCTATGGGAGTTGCTTACATTGAAAGACAGGGCCAGGAGCCAATGAAATCGGCTTCTGACCCGCTTACAGAGCTCTGCCTTCATAGAGACAGGCAGAGCAAGTGAGCTGCAGAGGGAGATGGCGGGGATTTAGCAGGGAGGTCGGCGGGAGCGGAGGAAACGGCAGGTGCCCGCAGCGGCCGTTAATTGAAATCTACATCCTGGCAACCAGATAGCCATCAAAATAGGGAGATTTCAACTAGCACGGTCCTAAAGTGGGTAAGGCTCGTACACATGCCCAATAACTGTTGCCCAAAACCATCATTAAATATTTGTTTGGGTGACAGTTTTATGAATCCCTCTCCCCTAGTCCCCTCTATGGTAAGGCAAATGAGAGGAGCAATGCAGCAGGAACTACAATAACAGGACAATAGCTCTTCTTTGTCATTGGTCATTAAGTGATCTGTCAAGGCAGATGGAGAGAGGACATCCATACTGACACAATGTTTCACCTGTGATGATCATGAACAATTGTCTCAGATAATGGAAATCGTACCGGCCTTTAGACATGAAATGACTGTTGCCTGATCTGTTACACCTATCGGGCGACATCTGTGAACGCCATGTAGATGAATGGATCACTGTCTGCTCAGTTGACTGGCCTTATGTACCTCTCACCAGCTTTTTCACATTGGCTTCCAGGTTTCAGCGATTTTAGTCTTATGTTTTAACCTTGAAGCGAACACAGCATTTTTTTTTTTTTTTTACTGGCTCACTAACTTACTAGTCAAGAGATCTTTAGTAATTTTAGGTGTACATTTAGTTGAATTCAAAATAACAGCTTGGAGTCAAACATCTGATTGTTAACAAAAGAAGGACCAAATGTCTGTCTGCAGGGAGGCCATAATCCATTTAATAAATCTGTGTGTGCACCTGGTGCCTGGCTGAAATCAGCCTTTTTCCTTTGCTTCCAAGATTTTTCTATGTACATGGAATTTACAAATTATTTCTACTCATTGCCTCTTTATAACAACAATGTAGAGAGAACACATATATTTAAAATGACCAATTCCCTGTTTCACACACAATGGCCTCAATTCACTAAGAATTACCACATTCGGTAATGCAGAAAATAGCTGATTTTAACAATCACCTTGCCAAATGCCAATTCACTAACCCTTTTACGGCACTGAAAAGGAAAATTACCAACTAGTGAGGTAAATTACCGACTTGTGCGGTAAATACCTCAAGAAATGTCAAGAAATTGCAATTCACAAAGATTAAAGCATTCGGTAAATCAGGAAAAGTGTTCAGTATTTACCTCTAGCTCTTACCAGCCAGTAACTCATAATCTCCATGTGGTAACATTGACAGATGTAGAAGACAGCCAATAGGGAGAGCCACACAGCCCTGCTTCTTACACCATTTGGTCTGATACTCTGGAGGGTCGGACTTCAGAATGAGCAGAGCGGGAGATGGAGACATTTTAAAAGGCTTTTCTGTGTCCCTTTACATGTGCATATCTGTATACTAGGATACAGAAGAGCTCTCTCTGATGGCTGCAGGTATCCAAAGGAGGGGTCCGCACACAGTCTTAGTGAAGCAAAAAGTGCAAGTTTTTATTGCTCCATTACACACATGCAATGTTCATCTGACTGTTTTGGCCAGATGGTCACTAAGACTGTGTGCAGACCCCTCCTTTGGATACTTGTTTATGCTGCCTAGGAGTCCTGCACCAGCACTCGCACAGTAAGGTGTGCGGTTCTTTTTTTACATCTGATGGCTGCAGCACATCTGAATGGATGCCACGAATACACTGGACAGAAAAAACCCGACTCATGCACACCACTTCACAGCTTCCTGCCTGACCTCCTTGCACGTTAATGAGCAGGGCCTAGTGAATTGAAGCATGTTTTTTTTTTCAGTAAATTACCGAACTACAGCATGTGGGAAATCTTAGTGAATTTGGAAAAAAGTGTAAAATATGCAGTATTTTACCAACCTAAATTATTTTACCCAACTGCCCCTAGTGAATTGAGTCCAATGAGGCTGATTGTCCCATGGAAAGATTTAAGTGACTTTGAACAAGGGATTGTTGTCGGTGCAAATAATGCGGGTGCTAGCACCTCTGAAATGACAACTCTTTTAGCATTTACATTAATCAGTGTTTAACCTGTTTCCATGGCCATCTCAGTCCCCTGACCTCAATCCTGTTGAGCATTTGTGGGACAAAGTCGAAAGATCACTTCAAAGCTTTAAAACGCCACCATCTAATCTGACCCAATTTAGAGCTGCCTTTATGTCAGCATTGGCCAACATTACCCAGCAATGGTATCAGCATCTTGTTGAGTCTACTGTATACCAAGAACAATATCGGCTGTGATCAGAGACAAAGGTGGACCAACTCTTTTTAGAGGGTGTCTCTAATTTTGTGTATATGTACTTAACACAATGCTGTAGATTCACTAAACTACAGTAAAAGTGCAGTGTGCAGACAGCATATAGCAATTTGACTGATGTTTATGCAACTAACACATGTAACACACACAGTGCATCTCTCGCTATGTATACAACACATGTTGCTTATATAGCACAAGCCATGCAAATCAGGTGTTGTGCTATGTGCACATTGCACGTTATATTGGTTGCGTAAACACTGCTAAAATTGCTCGGTGCTGTCGGTGCATGACAGTTTTACTGTAGGTTCTTGAATCAAGCCCAACATTTGCAATGCAGGCTGTCTGCCCTTGTTTTGACATGATACCTGTTCATTAAATATCTATCCGTATAGCCCCATGGAATATATTGGTGCTAGATAATTCAAGATGATACTACTTTTTAACCCTTAACACTATGATAACACTATTTGACTGGTCGATCTCCAGGCTGTTGGCTGCAGGTTTTCTATATGCCAGGGTTGGCTTTTTGTTGTCTATATACAACACCCCCATTCCTTGGTGACATCTTCCACTCATAGGGTTGAGTTGAAACAAGGGATGGTGAGTGTCAGGCTGAGATTGAAGTCTTCTTAAATCCCCCACAGTGTATCCACAGCCCATAATATGTCATGCAAGCTTTTGCCACACTCTTTCCATATGTTTAATGGTAGGGTAGACAAAAGAATGTTGTAGCAACACCCCTCTCATACATGGATCAATGGATGAGTAGGCAACCACATATCACATACCTCTGAGAAGGCATTGCGGAAGACCAGGCCATTACAGCTCTGCTCCAGGATACTCAGGGAGTCCAGTCCGAAGAAATTGTTTTCCACCATCACTGTTTTTGGGTGATTGTGGATGGTTAATTTATTAGAGAGGGGGACTTCGAAGTGATGGCCAGGACAACAAAGTTTCTGACCTTGTTCAGTCACATTCAGCTAGTGTAGAAGCAACCATCTTGTATAATGTAACAAAGAGTTCAATTTGCAAGCACCATACTTGCTAGGCTCTGACTTTCTGCTATTTGTAAGAATTCAGATGTTTGTAGCTTGTAGAAAGAATCCCTCGCAGAACCTATCGCCTTCAACACTTGGAAACCTGGAGAGCTCAGTACTCTCACCCTGAAGTTTGTTAAAGAGGAACTGTAGTGAAAAATATGGAATTAATAAAATTGCTTATTTTTTTACAGTATTCATGCATGGATTATTTAGTCAGTGTTTGCCCATTGTAAAATATTTAATCACCCTGATTTACATTCTGAAATTTACTGGTGGTGACATCTTTAGTTCTGCCAGGTGACTGAACGGAATGTTCATTACTGAGCGTTCTATGCACAAAGGAAGAAACTACTTGCTTGGCAGTTGGAAATAGCTGTTATTTCCAACAATGCAATGAGGTTCACAGACAGCAAACTGTTAGGACCATGGTCAAGACATCACACTGTGGGAGGGGTTTCACTACAATATCAGCCACACAGACCCCCTTGATGTTCTATTTGAGAAAAGGTAAAGGAGTTATCAGCTTCTTATCAGGATGAAGTTCAATCCTGCATTTAAGTTCCTCTTTAAATCTTATAAAGGTGTAGCTAATGTGCTGAAACAGAAATATTTAACTGCATTCCTGCTTTGAGAACTGAAGGAGGAATCTACAGCGCCCTCTGCCTAGCAGTGCAGTATAGCATAGTTCTGTGAATTAGAACATTGGCTGAACAAAGTTGGCAAGGCTTTGGAAGGCAAAATCATTTACATGTCTGTATTTTTTGAAAGGCAAAACGATTTACACATACTGTATTTTTGAACTATAAGACTCAACTATAAGGTCTCTCCCAAAAGTGTGTGGGGGGGGGGGGGGGAAAGTCACTGCGTCTTATAGTCCAAATGCAGGGAGTTCCTGACTTGTGAACGCCTGCCAATATGAACTTCCAACCCACCGCAATGTCGGGGGCTCCCTGCACTGTGCCCATGCAAAGGAGGATACAGGGGGAAGAACGGAGGACACAAAGAGGCACAGAGGAGGACACAAGAAGGACGGAGGTGGACACAGGGGGACACAAAGGGGCACAGAGGAGGACACAAGAAGGACGGAGGTGGACACAGGGGGACACAAAGGGGCATAGAGGAGGACACAAGGAGGACAGAGGTGGACACAAGGGAGACAGAGGAGGACACAGGGAGACACAAGAGGTACAAGGGGGCATGAGGTACAAAGGGGGCATAATCCACAAGATAAAACCCAAGAGGTAGCGCTCACAGTGGGTTGATAAAAGAGCACCTGTTCGCCTCCTCTTAATCAATAACACTTTCAACCCAAGAGGTGGCGCTCACGGTGCAGATAGAGATGTTAACATAAGAATTGCACATATTGGTACATGGGGGATAGTGTCAAACAATACAATGAGTCCTTATAAGTAGAACAACAGTCCCCAAACAGTTCCAGATGTCTCCAATTCAGAGGATGAATAAAACCTTTTCCAGCAAAATCAGTATCAAGGGCATTGACCACCACCAGCACCCCTTTGTGTGCCACTCACCAGATTCACTGACCACCAGGTCAGTATAAGCCTTGGGACAGTTCCCCTTCACCATGGATGCACCAGGTTTAGTATTTTTTTCCTGGTTTTTGTCCTATAAACCTAGGTACGTCTTATGGCCAGGATCGTCTTATAGTCTGAAAAATATGGGTATATATTCTTTAGAAGGTGAAACAATTTACATGTCTGTATTTCATTGTGTGTATTCTTATTTGCCTTACTTGGAATTAAAAAGAAAAAGTTAAAATATCACCAGTTTTCAAGCTCTAAAATTAAAGTTTAATCTGTGAAATCTTCGCAAGACAGAGCAAATAATAATGATTAAGCAAACACTTTGTTATTGTCGCCGCTGGTACTGCAGATGTACAATACCTAATAAAAGTGATTTAGTCCTGCTGTGCAGACTTGTAGTGTAATATCCAATGATATTGCTTTCCTATATCATGGACCATATAAAATATGTTCATTGGAAAAGAAAGACTACACAGCTATCGCCACACATTATAGATCACAGTGAATTTTGTCAATAAAACGGCATTTAATTTAATGTACAAGATCTATGGATGATAGCGTAGGGCAAATATACTTTGCTAAGATGCATGGAATGTTGAAAGCCTTGTGACAGCTATGTCCTGATAACATGCTTTGTATAGTTAGCCTTCTGTGCTTACAAGAACATATAAAATACAAAAAGACCTATATTTATCAGCATTGCTTTAAAATGGTATATCCTCACTACAGCTATCTCTTTGTACTTAAAGTGACTGGGGATAGGGATATGGTGGCTGCCATATTTATTTCCTCTTAAACAGTACAAGTTGCCTGGCATCCTGCTGAACTACTTGGCTGCAGTGGTGTCTGAATCACACACCTGAAACAAGGACATATTGCTTAATCTAGACAGACTTCAGTCTTAGCATATGATATGAATGCTTGTTCAGGGTCTGTGGATAAAAGTATTAATGGCAGATGATCAACAAGGCAATTTTAATTTTTTAAAAGGAAATAAATATCAGCTTCCATATCCCTCTCATCTCAGGGGTGCTTTAAAAACAAAATCAATCTGTTCTGGCCTTTAGATGCGCAAAAAAAGCAAAAACTACATACAGACAATATATTGCAATGGCCAAACTGATTATTCTATTAAATTGAAAAACGTATTCTGAGACGTTAATTGCTTTAGTATACTGTATAGTACAGACATTTCTGAACCAGAGCTCCCCAGGGTTACAGGTGATTGCAAATAGTCTGTGTAGTCCCTCTTTTTATATTTCCTTCCCCATTACTGCAATCTTATCACCCAACTCCTCCCACCTCTTTCCTGTGCTGCTGAGACATAAGCACTTTGTGGCCAACACTGCAGCACTACAGCCAGGCAGAGTCTTATCTTTGTGTTCTAGCTTAGTGTGTAAAAAAGAATTTAACTTTTCCCACACCCTCTACAGAGTCTTTATAAAAAGGGTTAAACAAAAGTGCAGTGAGAAATTGTTTCTTAATGCAGACAGCACGTGGTGGCAAGAGGTACAGGTGTATACATATTTCTGACAAGCCATATGCAAATGCTTATTTCTGACAAGCTATGAGCAAACATAATTGAAATGTGAAATGGCTGATAGTTGTTTACATCACCCCTCGCTTTACACCCACCTGCCTGGACATCCAGTACATAGCTTTGGGCATAGAAGTTGTCACTGGCGGTTCCATTTGTCCAGTAAGGCACTTCTGGATATGAGTTAGCAGTTGTCTCTGCTGCTCTTCTGGAAACGCAGACAGTGAACATATATTGACTTTGCCTCTAAAGCTTAGGTTTCTCTGCTAAGTACATGTCACAATCTACACATCCCAAAGTGCAGGATCGTCCCTAATTTTTGCACTCACATTTAATATTTTCCTGATTTACCCGATTGAAATAAATTTAAACAAAGTGGAAAAAGACTAAGGGCGGTCAGAAATGTCCCTTTCCAATTCCCCGGAAATCCCGATTTCCGCCAATGCCAATTTCCATTTCCTTTTCCTGATTTCATGAGTATTTTTATTTCCGATTTTTGAGGAGTACTTTATTACTATTTTTTTGCATCAGAGATTGAAAAAAATAAAAAAAAAGTAAATTGGAAAAACAGAAAGTCTTGTAATTGGTCTAAAATTACCGCAGTGATTTGATTTTTGCAGAAAATTGGTCCAATCCTCCCAGTTTTGTGATTGGGCTAACACTATCGAGTTGCGGTAAATCGGATTCCTGCGGAATTCCGATTTTAGAATTTTGATTGGAATTGCAGAAATTTAAATTCCCGGGAATCCGAATGAGCATCCCTTACAAGATCATTAGATCTTCTGATTTCTTTAAATAGAAAAAGGTACTATCAATATAGCTACTATGGTGACTTTGCTGTACATGGTTTGCTTTGTTTCACTTTAATTTTTCTGCGAGAAGTATTTTAATTTGCGAAGGAACAATTGTAAAGAAGCAATGTTACTCAGTAGCAGCTACCAGATGTGTGCATTCAGCACTTGATGTGTTCATAGATGTAAAATGATGTTCCATTTTTGAGTGGTTTGGGCGATACGTGCAATGTAACATCCACTGACCATCATCCTTACTAGAATTAGCTGATTGGCCAATGTGGACAGAGACGTCCATTTTGCTTGATGAATCCAAACTGTGGTGGTGCTAAACACCCACTTACTGACAACTGCTTACAGGGTATCATTGTCTGGAAACTGATGTTTCCAATTCATAACAGGTGATGCATTTGTTGTCACTGATTCATTTAGGCACTAGTTTAATCACCACTGCTTTTTCCTCTCTGTACTGTTGCCTTGCCAATTGCAAAGCCAGATACTTAACTAGAAAGTAATTACACATGATGTGGAACTATCATGATGGGCAGCCACTTAATGCCTGTGAATATTTATGTGCATCATCATCATCACACTCCATCCACAGGAACGATGCAGTCCACCTCTGTCTGTGATAGTCACTTCTCTGGTTTTGTCAGGTCTTGCACTGAGCAGGCACCTAGCTAGAGCTCTAAGGGGCTCCGTACTCAGCACTTTGGCACCGCTGGTAAACAGCTTCCAATATCCATCCTTTATTAATGCTTATTTACAAGGTCAGAATACCAGGCTTTGTCTAAATTATGTCTATAAAGCTAACCCTCTGACGGCACAGGTACCGGTAGTTTAAATTTTTGGATTCTATTGAGTCCTGACAAGTTGCTGAACTTAGCTGGAGTTTGGGTGTGGAAGTTAAGCCATATCTCACCCCTTAAAGATGGTCATACACTATTTGGTCATTTGAATAATTTGACATTAGTGTCACTGTAAAAATCATATCTAATGAAAACCTATTGAAACTTTTACAATATTCCATTGTCTATAAGAATATGGGCAGCATCAATGTTTGATTCATTGGCTGCTGTATGATTGGTGGGAGTTGAGTGTAATTAGTTGGAGTTAGTGTTGGCACATGGTGGGTCATTAGTCAAATGCCAGTCAGGTCTGAAACTATCTTCAAGTGTACAGCCCCTATTTCTAAATTACCAGCATGATGAAAGGGACTGTACAGTGTAGTGTGGAAAACCATACAACCACTTTATCTTTTTATAATTTGACCCACTACGAAATGTAATAAAGATGGGACGGGGGGGGGGGGGGGATTGCATCATACCTATACAGTTTGGTTAAATCCTGTACCATTAGCTTGTTGTGTATCAACAGAGTTACGTGAGCCAGTTTTAAGTTGGGCACCGTAAAACACTTTGTGCATCACATTTTATATGGAACATTAAAGTCTGCCAATTCACAGTGTCAGAAAGGGGAGGGGAGGGGATGGTCTGTTAAAGCATACCTGATATGCATAAAATAAAATAATGATAGACTCTTACCTGTTGCTAATCCAGAGTCTGAAGGCTTCCCTGATGGTGCTGTGGTCCACCGTTCCAGCGCAGGGACCCTCTAAGCTTATTAGACAAGAGTTTATCGAATATGTTTTCGTGACCGCACACCCATCCATGTATGAGCGCAACCATACTGTGTATGCATGAGTACAGTCTGTGCCTGCACAGTAGCATGAAGCTGCTCATGCAAAGCTTTTCTTCTGTGCTACTGCGCAGACATGAGCTGTACTCGGGCATGTACAGTATGCCCTGTCCATGCTTGTACAAGGACAGGAGCACAGCTGCAACAAGAAGAGGGTCCCAGGCAGCAGCGGTGAGGTCGAGGATGTTATTGAAACGTCTGGAGCATCCAGAGACTTCCCACTTCTTAGGTAAGTATCTAACTTTTCCATTTTTAAACTCGCAGGTTTTCTTTATTGATTACCACTAATCAAAGCACATACAGAGGTGAGAATTTCAAGAATAGCTTCAATGATGAACTACGGTAATACAATGGCTTAAAGGAAAGACGAATAGATATAAAAGTTTTTACATACCTGGGGCTTCCTTCAGCTCCCTCTGCACCTATCGCACCCACGCTGTCTTCCTCGCGTACGTTAAAAAGGGGCGCTGGGAAAAAAGGGCGCCGGGTTTTTAACGATAATCATGGATAACGTTTAAAATTGTATTGTACTGTATTTCGTTTAAAATTAATGTTTTTTAAAGTTATAAATCATTAAATAATGTGCATTAAATCGGCAATTGTAAAAACGTTAATCTTTCGTTTAAATAGTGAAACGTATAATAACGTTTAAAATTTTTTTTACTAAGTAACCCTCCCTGTACCTACCCCTAACCCCTAGACCCCCCTGTTAGTGCCTAAACCTAAGACCCCCCTGTTGGTGCCTAAACCTAAGACCCCCCTGTTGGTGCCTAAACCTAAGACCCCCCTGTTGGTGCCTAAACCTAAGACCCCCCTGTTGGTGCCTAAACCTAAGACCCCCCTGTTGGTTTTTTCGTTTAAAAATAATGTAAAAAAAAAAAGTACTGTTTTTCATTTAAAAATAATGTTTGGGAAAAAATTTTGTACTGTTTTTCGTTTAAAAATAATATTTAAAAATGTATAAATCATTAAATAATGTGTAATCATGAGAAACAGTAATAAAACATTAAGTCTCCGGGCGCCGCTTTTAAAACGTTAGTTTTCTCCGGCGCCCTTTTTTCCTATCGGGCGCCCATTAAACGATATTTATTATAGGAGTGAATGGCGGCGCCCGATTTGTCCACTAGCCTCAGGCGCCCGAATTTACTGTTTCCGTCTTCCTCTGCCTCCTTGTTCTCCCAGTAGAAGTCCTGTTAACAGGCGCAGAATGCTGCCAAGCCTGGGAGCAAGATGGGTGTGCAAGCCTGGGCAAACTGCACCTGCGCTGACTGGCTCCTACTGGCTAAGATATCGGGGCTTCTACCGGGAGAACAAGGAGGTGGAGGAAGATAGCATAGCAGCGATCAGTGTGGAGGGGGCTGGAGGAAGCCCCAGGTATGTATAAAACTTTTATATCTATTCGTCTCAGGTACAATTTAAGGAGGGTTCATGAGGGGCCTCTCTACTCCAGGGGCCCCAGTGCTTTCACTACCTCTGCATCTCCTATTGCTTTGCTACTGTCTGCATATGTATTATAAGGCCATCAGTGAGTTGGGCGCTGAATGACGGCTCTCCCTGGTGCCACAAAACGCCCTGGTGGCGTTAAATACTAGTCCCCCTCCGAGTTGTCGCAACTTGGAGGGAGATGTAATTTGGGATTCGGCAACCACCAGAGCCCCAAATTACTGCTACATACCATGCGCAGGATTACATTGCTGTTATGGGGCGACTGGTTTTGGCGCCCGGCGGTGATCTCTGTGCGCTGAAACCACCTGCTCCGTGCTGTCTTTAGCTAGCTTGCTGGGTGAGATTTTCTATTAGTATTTAGTAAAATGTGTGCTACTGTATATGGATCATTTTCCATGTATGTATTGCGTCCAACACTATTTCACATCCTCTGCATTGTATTCTAGTTGTGGCATGCCTTTGTGATTGTGTAAAAGAATTTGAAACTTATTTTTCTGTCATTTTATGATGAGGACGGGGCATAGAATTGAATAGCTATTGAACCAAATTTGTTTTGTATTTGAGGCCCCTGTGTTTTTTTACTCATAGAATGGGGGCTGATGTTTTACCTTCTTTTTTTTCTTTTTTTTTAACTTCACTTGAGTTTTCTTAAGCAAGGAACAATGTATAAGTGCTTGATGTTATCTGCAGCCTTTTATGTAGTTTTCTTTCAATAAAGGAAACATTTTACAACCATTTGGCTTAGAAACTATTTGAACGAAAGACATTCTTGCAAAAACTCTATTGCCTTCAATGTTGAAAACATTGATTTTTTCATATTTTCTCTTCTCTTTTACAGTGACAGAGAGTCGGGCGTCAATGGACAATATACAGCGGTTTGCCTCAGTCCCTGTGTATCTCCCAGTGAACTATCATGTTTGTAACTCTGAAATCTCGTTTTTCCTTAAAGAGGCCAATCAAGATCTCATGAAGAACTCAAGTCTACAGTCCAGGACTGAACCTCTTTTCATATATAAAGCCAAGGTGCCCCCAGCCATCAATGCCACCTATGGACCCTATTCAGCAGAACAGACTGTGCCCAAAAGTGTGATAATTACCTCAAGTACTTTCAGTTCTACCAACAAATTCACATTTGACTGGCAACTAAAATCTCACATTATTGAGAGCTCTATATATTTTGACAAACCCAAAGTACAGGTGTTGTTTCATATCACAGGGAGAGACTGGGATGACGTCAATCCTTCCGAGATTTTGCCATGTGTTAGAATGGTTGCCATTTCAGAAAACAGAGAAATTTCATCCAGCTGTAGACTGAGGGGAAATGTGGGATTATGTGTTGTGGAACTGGAGCTTCTGCCCAGCTGGCTGACAACATCTCCTCCTACAGAAGATCGTGTCTTCTTCCCTCCATCACAAGGAATCCCAGTGGAACTGCATCATATTGTCTACACCACTGGAGAAAATGAGGAATGTTCTGCAGAAGAAGCTAAATGGGCAAACAGGATCCAGTCCAATAGGGATGCTGTCCACAAAGTCTCCAGTGCAATGCAAAGGTTTGGCAGTGTAATTGTTTATCCCACTCAGGAGACTTTGAGGATGTCTCTGCTCAGACTGGATAGCAATATTCAGATACGTTACCCACCTGGACCAGTGAAAGTGGGAGACATCGTAACTTTCTTCGTGTCCATAGTTGGAGGCTCAGTGACACATCAGTTTATGTTAAGGTAGGCTGCTTTTATATCATATTGCTGTATAAAGTACCTTTCATGAGTTTTAGTTGACTTTAGATATTTTATGTCAATAACTGCTCACCAGCATCATAAAAATTCCATAATATGCTAATTCTTTAAAACATTAAAGTCATTTTAATAACACCCACCACTAAAGAATGAGAAGGCCAAAGGTTTACCAGCCTAATGTACACCAAACTTTTAAGGTCTTTTGCATTGTAATGAAGAACACATCCAGGGGACAACAAGCTCCATACCCGAGGGTGATGGAGGGGCTGCCACTTCTCCACCATTTCGCAGTCATTTCACACTTTATTTCCTCAGGGGTTCTTTTCTTTGATTCTTTTTTTTTTATCGTAAGTTTTTTCAGTTTATTGCTAAGCGCTCACACTTTTAATTCATTCATTGGAACCAGAAGGACACCATTATCCTAGGTTACACAGCTAAAATCCACAGGCAATAGCCGGAAGACGTGGCCATGCTTACAGCAGAGAATGGTTTAAACTGTTGACGTTCCTGCAGAGAACAATGGGCCCCAAAGGACATTGATCTAACCAGAAGGATTGCTACAAGAGAGGCCAGCAACACCTATACTAACTTTAGATTTCCATTCAAAGGAAAGAAAAAAAGTGAATATATAGTTTTAAGGTAAAATCTAGCAATTTTGCTGTCTGATCAACCATTTGATTCGATCATTTTATTAAATCGAGAGAGAATCGAGTGTGTCCCAGTATGCTCGATCGATGAAAACTGTCCGATATGTCAAATCGACCAACTTCATCGGTTGAGCAGGATGGAAGATCTCGGTTGATCAGATGATTTTTATTGACAAAGAATCAATTGCTTTCAGAACATGGAGGCAAAACATTGTTCAGATCAAATGGAAAGAAGAATGGCATAGGATCTCGCTTGTAGTGTGTGGGCCACTAGTCGATTGACATTTGATCAACCACACTGTAGTTGATCACCTACTGAAGTCGATTGCTTTGTCGATCAAAGTAAAATCGCTAGATGTATGGCTACTTTTAGAGTTCATTTTGCTGCAGTGCAGTAGAGATATGATATTGCCACAGAAAACAGGAGGACCTGGCTTTTAGTTACAAAGTCTGGGGGCCTTACTTTTGCACTGTTAAAGACTTGTTTATCTGAAAAGTAAAGCGAGGCTCTCTTCTTCTACAAACCATTACTAAGTAACGCCTGAGCACAAGAAACCTCTTAAATGTTTATATGTTACTAGTAGGCTGTTTATATGTTACTAGTAGACCCAAACCTATTTAAAAAGTGGCTCTAGGTCTTTCTGTTTTTGCTGCCGCTGCCGCCAGTGCGCATGCCCGCAAACGACGCATGCGAGCCCGCCCACCTCGCTCGCCCGCCTCGCTCCCTGGTCCCGTCCAGCTTTCCATATTTGTTACTGCGCACATGCACAGTAGCAAATAACAGGGACACGGGGACAAACGCTGGACGCAGCGACACAGGGGTTTTATAGTATAGGATACCTAATTTTTTAGACTTTTTTTAGTGGTAAACCAAATAGATAGCCACAACAAATATGCAAAGAGAACACTGTACTTTCCTCTCATAGAAAAAGTTGTGTAAGTCTGTGCCTTGGACTGTTCACCTTAGATTGCTTGGCGTCTGCTACTATTGACTTTCAGTATAATATTGCCAGCTTTTGTTTTGTAGTCTTACAACAGTGAGGAGTATAGTAAATTGTGAAGTTTCTAAAGACAATCCTCCCATTACTTGTAGGCATTACCTCAGTAGATAGCAGAGACTGAAGCATAAGTCATTTAGGGTTAAAGTAAAAGCAGAAGGCTATTACTTTGTACAAAACACTACACATGGGAACAGAATAGAGTAAACAATCACACAATAATGCAGAAGACCAAGACCTGGCCATGGGCCACAATCTTATGGAGGGTACAGCAACAGGCTGGAAAACAGCGGGAACTTTGGCGTGGGACCTGAAAGACTTTTAGGGGCTGGAAGAAGCCCCAAGTGAGTAAAAAAATTTTTTGGGTTTCTTTTAAGTTTGTCTCATGTACCCCTATCGCGAAAAATTGTAAAATGTAAAATACAGGTAATTACATACAAATAAGAAGTATGTTTCTTTTAGAGTAAAATGAGCCATCAATTACTTTTCTCCTGTGTTGCTGTCACTTACAGTAAGTAGTAGAAATCTGACAGAACCAACAGGTTATGAACTAGTCCAACTCTTCATGGGGTATTCTCAGCAGGGCCTTTATTCTTTATAAAGACACTCCCTGAAAAAGATGTATACAAAGATGCTGGCCAGCCTCCCTGCTCGCAGCACACTGATTTGTCAGTTGGACGGAGCAAGTGCCATTCATAAAATTCTTTTGAAAATAAAGAAAGCCCAGAGAAAACCCCATAAGGAGATGGAAAAGTCCAAAACCTGTCGGTTCTGTCAGATTTTTACGAGAAAAAGAAAAAAGGGCTCAGGGTTTGCCGCTAGTAAAATCTTGCTAAATTAGCGATATTCTACTACTAAATTTCCATAGTAAAATATCGCTAAATATATTGGTAATATTTACTGATATTTTACTATGGCAAAACCTAACCCTGCTGTCACATGGAATCCTCCCTCTATCAATGCTTAACCCTAAAACCCCTCCCTGATGGTGCCTAACCCTAAGACCCCACGTGTTGATGCCTAACCCTAAGACCCCCCGTGGTGATGCCTGACCCTAAGATCCCCCTGGTAATGCCTAACCTCCTCTAAAGTTTTCCTCCCCAGGCAATCAACATGAATTTCAGCTCCCGATTAGTGGTAGCGTTTTGAAATAATCCCAGGCACTGGGACTTGCGGAAATGCAAATAGCAGCATTGCATTGTGGAATAACAGCATTGCGGAATAGCAGCATTGCATTGCGCAAATGCAATGTCGCTATTTGCATTTCCACAAGCATTTCCACAGTGCAATGCTGCTATCCCACAATGCAATGATGCTATTTGCATTTCCGCAAGTCCCGGCACCCAGGATTATTTCAAATCACTACCACTAATTGGGTGCCCGAAACTTACCCCAGCGCCGATATTTCAAATTACTACCGGTAATCGGACGCCTCCAGGAGCCAAAATTTACTTTGACTGCCGCATATTGCTGCCATTATGAAAGCCGCAATTTGTGGCAAACAAGGTACATTTTGGCACCCAGAGACAACCGATAGTTGCCGCCGCTGTGCGCCCAAATATTCTTTCTTTGCCGATATTCCCGGCTTTTATAATAGGTGCCTATAGCGGCACCATTTTTTCTGAAAGGGCTCCTGCGCCCCTTTTTCCCGCTTCGTCTCCAGCGACTTATCTTCTACCTTTTTGAAATGAGAATCAGAAACAAACATATTTGGACAGATTTCACACCCTCATCTCACTTCCTAAGAAGCATGCCATTCTAGGTTTATCATCAAAACATACATTTTAGGTTTTCAAATTACATTGCTTATTTCTTCCATCAGCAATCTTCCTTAATATTAACTCTGAAAAATAAGACATGATGCAATTATTTAACGGTTGAACACAAAATTAACTCATTTACACAATTTAAATTAGAATTCACCAGAAGGAAATATACACTCGGAGGAGACATTAGCGTAGGCTTCATTTCAACTTCATTTGCATTTGACCTCATAACCCTCATAGCTACTCCAGGATATGTGAGCTGGCAGCATGAGCTACTTCCTTTATAGACTATCAGATAAGATAGGCAGGAAACGCAAAAGAATGCTGATCATAAAGGTGCCTATACATCTAGCGATGTATGTACAGATTGACCAAGAGACAGATTTCTCTCTGATTGAATCTAATAGGAGAGAGATATGTTGGCTGCCCAAATGCTAGATTCACACAATACAATTCTCTGTCAGATTTACCTGCCAGATCAATTATTTCCAACATGTCTGATCTGATTTCCAATTGATTTTCCTACTGATTACCTATAGAAGTAAAGGGAAAATCGGTCGGAAGTCATATCGGACACGTTGGAAATGTATATCTCACCTGTCCAGCTGCTGTGGCTTCCAGTCTCCAGCATTGTCTCCCCCGAGTGCCGCTATCACACAGAGTCACCATGTGGTGGTGTGTATAACACGTGGCGTATGTGTGACATCACACACACCTGGTGCAGCATGGGAGCGAAAGCAGATGAGACAGGTAAGATTTTTCAGTGAGGGGGACATTTACACTTGGGGATGGGCAGGCAGGCGGTGCTCATCACAATATCCAACACTGCTACTGCCGCGTCGGACCAAGATCTTTCCCGCATGTCCGTTCAATGCATTTGACCGATTTCGGGCCAAATCAATGATTGGACATGCTTGTCGCGGTACCGATTTTCATTCTACTCAAAAGAGCTATCTAATTAAATGGACAATCAGGCCACATTAACTCTTTTGTGGCTGGATTAGAAACTCTAACACATGTTTAGTTTACTTTATATACAGAAGCACCGTATGCTGAAGTATTTTTGTTTTTGCCCAGAGGTATGTCTTAACTCCTTTTTAATAAGCAAATTTTTATACAAATCTAAACAAGCAGAGGAAATAGAGATGGAGGGATTTGCTTACAAAGAGGCACATTTGCGAGCTGTGTCCTGTGAGGTTTGAGGACTTCACATGATTGAGTGTGGCAGTTTGCATTACATGTAAGAGAGATCTCCTCAAGGACTGCCATAAGGACTGCCATAAGGAGTGAAAGTTACATGTATTAATTGTTTGTGGAGTGAAGAGGGAAGGTAAAATACTAATCAAAAGACAAGCAGCACTCCCAGCATAAACAGAAATGCATCCCTGTCACCCAGCTGCGCGGCTTGCTGCTTTCCTCTGTTCTTTCCACCTTAATTGAAACGGCTGTGTCTCAGCAGCCTGAAGTTTTGTGACATCTCTCCAGGTTATTTAACCACTTCAAAGTCAAATGTAATGTGAGCAAGCTGTTAAAATGCAGTCTGGGTAAGCCCGGATCCATCAGTGCAGTACATTTTTTTTTATTATTTGACTCGGTCACAGTCTTGCTGGCAATAATGGGATCGGATTAGCCAGTTTTAATTAGTTTCATTTTCAAAAGACTCAGTCAAATTTTTTCCCCTTCTTACATTTTTTTTCAATGTGGCAGATCTAGCCAATTATCTTCAAACAAGTTCTCCTTCCATTAATATGTTTTGTTTTATTGCAAATGTCAGAAGGACGGTTGTAGGTGAAACAGAAAATGCTGGTTTGTAAGGATGCAATGCCTGCTTGTGGAATACTATAAAATAGAGGTGCAGGTATGGGGTGGTCAAACAACACCCTGGAGGGAAAAACAAACACAGATACAACAGAAGCCCCGATGGTGCAGTAAGTCACGCCAAGAGAAGGAAGGCAAAAAACAAAATGTTTACTCACAAAGGAAGGTTGCAGTAGCCAGTAGGGCATTAAAGAGGAAAATGTTGGAGCAGGGAACTTAGCTCTGTGGACATGGAGAGGCCCATGCTCATGTTAAAATTGGGCAAATGTTTGTATGATCTGGTGCCACCTTCATGCAAACACAAAATTATTATTATTATTATTATTTTTTTTTTTTTTTTGCCATTTTGGACCATTTGATTCCATGTGCATTTACATCAGCTTCTGGGCAGTTTTCTTTTTTTGTCAATGTGTTTGCATCTAGTTGGCTAATCTAATAAATCCGCACTGTGAAATTGCATTGGGTAGCTCTTAAAGGACTTACGAGCCCAAAATGTCTAAAAAAGCAAAGTACCTGTAAGCTGTTTAAATGCACGGAGGACGCCGTCCGCGCCCTCCGTGCAGTTCCGCCGGGTCCCCTTCCTGAGATCGCCCCCCGCGCCGACCCCGACCCCCCAGGCCGGGTCGGGCTCTCGTGCCGCTCTCAATATGGCCACTTCCATTGGCCGCGGCTGCGCAGTCCGCCTGGCCGCGAGTGCGGCTGCGCAGCTCTACGGCCAACCCCTCCGATCCACGCTACAGTGCGTGGTTCGGGGGGTTGGCCGTAGAGCTGCGCAGCCGCACTCGCGGCCAGGCGGACTGCGCAGCCGCGGCCATATTGAGAGCGGCCTGGGGGGTCGGGGTCGGCGCGGGGGGCGATCTCAGGAAGGGGACCCGGCGGAACTGCACGGAGGGCGCGGACGGCGTCCTCCGTGCATTTAAACAGCTTACAGGTACTTTGCTTTTTTAGACATTTTGGGCTCGTAAGTCCTTTAAGGGGACCACTAAGGATACAATTTGCCAAGCGATTGTTTATGAATAATTCTTTATATGAACGATCGTAAATGATTGTTTTGGACTTGAAATGGACAAAAATCTCCTAACCAATCCAATCTAATTAATGAAATCGATCTGAAAATTGGATCAATGTCATTGATATGATCGATTGATTAGGAGATTTTTGTGCATTGGTGGTCCCAAACTATTATTTACGACCATTCATATGAAGAATCGTTCGTAAACGATCGTACAGGAAATTGTATCGCTAGTGGTCACCTTAATATGCATTTTTTTGTACTTCCATTAACAAACGCAAACAGACAAAAATGCAGCAAACAGTACATATGCAGCTGAGCAAAAATTAACATATGTGTTCATTTCCAAGCGCTTTTAAGAATAATCACATTGTATTTATTCTTTTCTGGTTCAAAGAGTTCACTTCCTGACTGACGTCAGGAAGTGAAAATCTAAATCACTAAGCAAAAGCGCTTAGAAAAGCGCTTTTCTAAGCTCAAAGCGCAGGGAAAAGCGCTTTTAGAAAAGCTTAATAAATTGCTCAGCGCTTTCGATAGTACTGGCGATTTATAATGTGAACAAGGCCTAAGGGCTGATACACACTACAAGAGCTTTTTAAGAGCTAGAGATTTTAAAAGCTCTTGCTAATGCAATGCAATGGGGGACTTTTACAAAATCACATCGCTTTAGTGTGAACACACATATAGGATAACATTAGCAATGCTTTTAAAATCGCAAAGCGCTTAGAAAAGCTCTTGTAGTGTAAACAAGCCCTTATAAAAACAAGCCCTAATAAAACACATATACACAAGCATAACACTGGCAGGAAATAAATACAGCAATTTGCATGATAAAGTGTCCTTGCAATTAGCAAAATGCATATGTTTGGGAAATGTAATTGCATTACTCTATTTTGTATCAGAGCTTAGAAAGTGTTATATAACAACAACCAGTAAGATGGAGTCTATATTCAGTATATAAAAAAATGACTTCCATTTCATGGAATGTTAGCTTCTCATGTGGTAATGTGCATTCATAGCGGTGCCTGTCACACTGCTCAAGGGGCGCCTGGTGTGGTGACCACATTACACTGTGTACATCCCATCAGACCTCCAAGGGACTTGTCTGTGGTCATTTTGAGGCCTTTACAGCCCTGAAAAAAAAAGTAACAATTCTAACAGTAAGACCACCGGCAGATGTTCCCAGCTTCCTATTACTGCAATACACCACTCCAATCCTTCCCTAACATCTTGTTAAACTAGCATTGCCTTCAAAAAACAGAAACCAAATCTAAAAAGCTATTACAATTCTTTCACTGCAGTAAACCAGAATCTGAATGGCTGATAAAGGTCAATGTACTTTATAAACTATCATCATTTATACTTCAGTAGTATCTTACTGTAACCTTCTGGTATACAATATCCTTTGACTTTCTTGTCAGTTGAAGCCTATTGTGCACCTTGTGAGCAATGGGGGAAGATTGCAGTGACCAGTCTGTGTTTGTGTTACTAAATTACCATTTACCATGATATGATTGTTAATTTAAAGCTGAAGGCAGAAACAAAACAATGTTCAGCTGTTGTTGCCAACATTGAAAAAGCAAACTCGAGCTGTGAAAAGAAAAAAAAGTGTAATACTTACCTAAGAAGAGGGAAGCCTCTTGATAGTCCGAAGGCTTTCTATGTATTCCTCATCACCTCTGCCACTGCTAAGGACTCTCATGCATGAGCGCAACTGTACTGTTCCTGCGTGAGTATGACTGCGCCTGTGCAGCTCGAGAACAAGCACCTTCAGCTTAGTGCGCTAGCATGGCTGTGCATGCGCAGGCACAGTACAGCTATGTTAGTATATGGCAGTCAGAGTGGCCATGAGAACATATGCGACAGCACGACCCATGCACAGCAGAGCACAACCAGACAGGTTAGCGGAGGTGATACCGGGATATCTGATTGCCCCAGGAGGACTGAGAGGGAACCCACGCACCACATGGGGCTGAAGGAAGCCCCAGGTAAGTATAAATACAGCACTATTCTAATCTCATGTTTCCTTTACGTGTCTTTTGGCTTACAAGCGTTTACAAAACAACGTCATCAAGGTTTCCCCAGTGTCCTAACTAACATTTAGTCCAAATCCAAATCTGCAAAATTCTGACACCTGCGTGTAACAGCTGCTAAATTTTTTTACAGTTGTGTCAGGCTTATGTTTTTACATTGCCAGTACAACGAGGAGTCTGGAGACTGAGAATTTGGATAGCAGTGGATTGTTCCTTACAAACCAAGATTGAGTAATTGTGTGTTAGGGTTAGGAAAAGTGGGCGGAGCTTACAGGGCTAATATATATATATATATATATATATATATATATATATATATATACACACATACATTTTTGGGTTTAAAAGGAACTTTCTCCCGAATATATTATTATACAGGG
The DNA here is from genome assembly GCF_040937935.1 of Hyperolius riggenbachi. Lineage (NCBI taxonomy): Eukaryota > Metazoa > Chordata > Amphibia > Anura > Hyperoliidae > Hyperolius > Hyperolius riggenbachi. The sequence continues at coordinate 511,469,669 of NC_090646.1, read as the reverse complement.
CTGCTCTTACCTTGTCATGTCTCTCTACTGCAGCCTGTTCACCGGCTGATCTGGCCTTGGTATGTATTCTTCCAATTTCTCTCCACCAGTTTCAGCTTTGACTAGCCTCATAACTGTGTCTCAAAGCTGCAGTGTCCTCCTGTTTTTCTGCTTTCAGTTGGACAGCCCTAGAGGGTCATGACCTGGTAGTCATTTACAGCAAATGAATCTGCTGTCCACTAGGGGAAGTGGGCCAGCAATACTTGCGGGAAGCTCTGGTGAAGACCAGTGACTACTTAGACTGTTCTCTAGGAGAGCCTATGCCTACCACCAGTGACTGGTAGTCAACAAAACCTTGACACTATCCTTTTTCGGGAACCGAATGGGCTGAAAACTAAACAGTACATCTAAATACTGAATACGGGTAAACTATCACTTGAAGCAATGGTGAAAGATTGTTTTAGGTAATACTAATCCAAACAGCTGTACATGCCTTTAGCTGGCTGCAAATTGAAACGGAGAGGTTTTTTTAAAAAAACAAAACAAAACATTAAATTAGAAAGATTAGAGCAGCACCATTGTGTGTTTATGTGACTTGATAGGAGCAAAAGCATTTACTTAATAAAGACTGGATAATAGCCATTCTGGGAAATATCACCGTTAAGTTAATATTTAGCATGCACGGTGCTTTTCACGGCTTATGTTTATAAATGTCTATTTTATTTAAGTACATTAAAAACACTAACATCTGCTGTTTGACGATGGCACATTTTCCTCTGAGACATTGATGCGGGTGCAGAGCATTTCCCTTTGCATTTTGCGGCTGCAGGCTTCCCTGGAGTATAACTGCCAACTGCCAATACCTACCTCCTAACAGGTGCTCCTCCTCAGGGAACAGTTCAGCAGAATGCCAGATACGGCTGGATCTATTACACTCAGTAGTTTATTATGTGTGTATGAATTGCGAGCATCTCTCGTAGATTTGTACCGTTTGATGCGAGTCCTGGTTAATGATGCCGGCTTATGTGCAGCAGGTATACCCAACAGAAATCTGAGCAGAAAGCAGGCACAGGGTCTTTGAAAGAAAGTTTGCAAATTAGCAGTCTAGTCCTGAAGTCTGCGCACATGTTTGCTGAGTTACCAAGTGAATTATCTGACAAATCCATTGAAAAATTTTAACTAGAATTTTGTGTATAGGTATTGCAATATTCTATTGTGCTGGTTTAGTTTGTCCCGTGAGTCATACACATACCTTATAAGAGAATGATTTTACTCATGCTCCTAATTAACAGTGCTTCATGTTAAAGCCTAACTCCGAGCAAACATGTCTTTTCTTCTCCTGTGTAAACACTAAAATATAGAGTTTGTTTTTAATTTGGGAAGTTTCTTGCCTGGCTGAAGTAATTTTAAATGCATTGTTAACACATTCAGTTGAGGAATTCTTTCACCGGGAACTTTTTGTATAGTCTCTAGACCTGTCTGTTGTTTCAACAGCTATTTTCTGCAGTACAGATTCCAGGGTCCAGCTAGTGCCACATTCTAAACTACCTTATAGGGCTGAAGCAACAATTACAACTCTGCCTACTTTTGTAGCCGATTTTGGCATCTTGGTTACATCAGGCGCAATGTATAGCCGAATTTGGCATCGTGGCTACACCAGGGCCTTTTGTAGCCAAAATTTGGCATTTTGGCTCCACCGGGTGCCTTTTGCAGCGGAATTTGGCATTTTGGCTACACCGGGTGCCTCTTTTAGCCGAATCTGGCTTTTTTGTCTATATCAGCGCTGGCGCACAGAACAAGAAAAAGACAACAAAGGCTTACAATCTAAGGGCATGGAGGAGGAACACACTAGGTAGGTGCGTGTCAGAGAAAGTTACGGTGTGGTAGAAGAGGTGCGTCTTGAGGGCTTGTCATACTTCCTGGCCAGCAGGGAGAATGTCACCACCGGAGAGGGGGGGGGGTTAGGCATTTGCATTTGACACTGTCTCTGTAGGGCAGGGATGAGCAGAAACTACGCCAGTGCGAATTTACGCATCGTAGTTTGCATCTACGCATCCTAGTTCGTAGGTGAAGTTGCAGAACTACGCTTACGAATTTACGCGTAGCGAAGTACCGCTACGCGTAGCTTACTATGCGTAGTTAACATGTGTATTGCGTAGTGAACTACGTATGCATTACTCGCGTCTATTTTTCTGCGTATGATTGTATGCTTACAAATTTACTGCAGTTACTGAGGAATTCATGCGTAAAATTTTCTGCATACAGGCATAAGCATCCGCACACAATATGCTTCGCACTACGCGTAATAGCGTATTTTAACGCGTATTCTACGAAATGCATATGAAGCGAATATTTGATTTTGAAGCCGTAGTTTGGCGAAGCGTAATTGCGTAAAACTACGCGTAGTTCCAGCGTAGCGAAGTTGGTTGACTACGACCATCCCTGCAATAGGGTAAGGGCAGCTCTAGGGAAGTCCTGCAGGCATGTATGGGAGTGGGTCAGTCGGAGGTTATTAGAGGTTCAGAGGGGGCGGACAGGTGTATATCTGTGGATGAGCTTGGAGGTGTAGGTTGGGCAGGTTTTGTGCACAGATTTGTAGGCCAGGCACAGAATCTTGAAACTGATCCTGAAGCAGATAGGGAGCCAGTGTAGGGATTTATGGGGGAGGGAGGTGTCATGGATTTAGAGGGGTGTGAAGTATGGATGTGTCTTGCTGCCATATTCATGACTGATTGAAGGACGCAGTTCAAGGGGACCCCTGACAGAAAGGAGTTGCAGTAGTTGAGGCAGGAGATGGTGAGGGTATGTGAGGGTGAATGTGAAGTTTGATAGTGTCCAGTGTCAGGAAGTGGTGGATCTTGGAAATGTTGCGAAGGTGGAAATTGCGGGCTCTTGTGTTTTGGATGCCCATGCAGTGGGCCTTAGAGGACAGGTTTAGGAAACACTGATTTAGAGCATCTTTCTAAAGCATGCTCAGGTGTTTCTTGATACCTGATGACCAGCCATTAGGGATCAGACACTCAGGAAAACCATGGTCGACTGCTATTGTTTTCAGCTGCCTGCTGTTCCTTGTCACCAGTGATCCCCTTATTCTTGTCAGAAGAATCTGCCCCCCACCGCCGCAGGAACCGCAATGCATGCCAGCTGCAGAGCCCCCATCGGACACTATGGGCACGCACCCCTCCCCTCTCCTTCACCCCCGCTGTGACTGGAGTCGGTAGAGGTTGTAACACATGTGCGGGGGGGGGGGGGGAGTTGGAAGGCAAGTACCCTAACAGCAGAACCTGAGGAACTGGAGGAAAATCACACAGACATGTTAGAGGTATATGAACTCCCTGTAGACCACAGGTGTCGCCCTCCAGGCCTGGAGAGCCAGATCCATGTCAGTGTTTAGGATGGACTGAGAAAGAAAGGAATGTGTTCTACCTGACGGACCACACCTTTCCTGATTCAGTCCCATCAATTAATTTGAACTGTGTCAAAATGTGTGAGGACCTTGGCCCTCTAGGGACCGGTTTGACATGCCTGCTGTAGACAGTTAGAAATAGTCAATGACATGTCGATAATTCCAGGTTGCATGCGCATTTCATGCAAGCTGTATGCAGCTTTGGAAAAGTAAAAATCAGCAGGAAGTGCATTTAATTGGTCTACTTCCAAGCTGCATGGAATTTGCAATACATTTACATGCAGGTTGTGATCCTTTGCATCTCATTGGCCATCTCTATAGACACTGCCCTGACTGGGGAGTAACCTGGGTCTCTGCACAAGCTGGCTGCCAACTGAATCATTGTCTTGATGTTCTTTTTTCTAAAATAACAATGTGATAATTAATTTGTTAATGCTTATGACACTCAAGGTTTCCATTCATGAAGTAACTGAGCCGCTCTCACTGGCTGTGGAATCAGCTGGCACAGTAATGAAAGGGTAAGAACTGTTTTCCTCACTTTCTATGTGTAATAAAAGTTCACGTCGGCAGTCATGAATACCAGCTGGAGAATTTCAGCGTGTGTCATTAAGTTCAAAAGCAAACACACCCCCCAGTTATGTCTTTGAAGACTTTATCTCGAGCCCCCCGCATCGCCGGTCCCACAATTCATCACTCAATGCCATACCAGCCCTTTGGGATTTCCAGAAATTATCATGCTGGTGTTTGATTTTCCCTGGTTATAGTTCTGCTGTGCATCCAATTAAGTTTATTTATTTCAGCATCCAGTTCTCATATGATCTATCATAACTCATATCCAATTAAAATATTCATTGCATATAATACTGGGGAAACTGTAGAAAAATACCCTGGGGGTGGATATTTTTCAGCTTTCCAATTTTGTTCATTTAAATCAATTAAAACTTGCCTAGAGAGCCGGGGATACTCGCTAACAAATTTTCTTTTCAATGTATAATTACTGTGTACTATTACAAATACTGCTCAGGCAGGAGGTAGCGATAGGGTGTGTGTAAACTGTCTGATTCTGTCCCAGTGCACAACACACGTGAGGTGAGGCTCTAGGCTCTGTGGAGCTATACTCTTAGGGGTATTGATGATGACATCAGCACCATCAGCCAATAGAAGTTCTTGTTATTGAACAGGGAGGGTTTTGTGTTTCTTGGACAACCTCATGATATTTTCCTATTTCTTAATGAGAAAAAGCAAAGGGAATGATTTCCTGCACTTGTGTATAACTTTACCTGTCAGATGGGTCACATGGTGTAGGGTGATATTTGTTAGTGGGATGATGCCATGTACATTATTCTCTTCCATCACATCTGGATAGCCTTGATTTGCATACATACCATCACAAGGTTTAGCTTTGGAAATCCTGTCAGCTCCCATTGGGTAATTTTTTTTAAAAGTGTTCGGGTGTATATGCACACATCCAATTTTGATTGGCCAATTACTGGCCAATTTTACCTTCTCCATATAGCATGATGGGCAACAGACTTTGAATACCATGAACAGATTGTGGAGATATGGCAATTCACTTTTTCTCCTAGGTTTTCTCCTAGGAGATCATTTTTAACCTTCTTTGTAAAAGATCATTTCAGGACTTTGCAATGGAAAAAAATACTTAAAAGTAGATGAAAAGGTACCTTAAAAGTCATTTTGGGTATTTTTTTGCCTGCTGGTGGTTTAAAGCAGGGGTCCCCAACCACCGGGCCGCGGCCCACTGCCGGTCCGTGGGCAGTTGCCAGCTGGGCCGCGGCGGGTCTGGCCTCTCGCCCCTCCTCCCCCCGCGGCCGCCGCTCCTGTCATCTTATGAGCTGGCGGCCGCTTCCTGTCACTGATTCCCCCAGTAGCGGCTGTCCTCCGTATAGCATCTCCTATTACAGCAGCGCTTCCTGTGCGGCTGCTGTAAGGAGGGAAGGAGGCGGGGCAGCGGCTTCCTGTAGCGGCGTTCGCCGTTACCATGGGAACCGCTGTTGTAAATAGAAGATGCTGTACGGAGGAGAGCGGCTACGGGAATCTGTGACAGGAAGCGGCCGCCAGCTCATAAGGTAACAGGAGCGGCGGCCGTGGGGGGGAGGGTGGCCTACACTGGGGCACATGGGGCGTTATACTGGGGCACATGGGGTGTTATACTGGGGCACATGGGGCACATGGGGCGCTACACTGGGGCACTATTCTAGCTATACGGGGCACATGGGGCACTATTCTAGCTATACTGGGGCACTATTCTAGCTATACTGGGGCACTATTCTAGCTATACTGGGGCACATGGGGCACTATTCTAGCTATACTGGGGCACTATACTAGCTATACTGGGGCACATGGGGCACTATACTAGCTGTACTGGGGCACATGGGGCACTATTCTAGCTATACTGGGGCACATGGGGCACTATTCTAGCTATACTGGGGCACTATTCTAGCTATACTGGGGCACATGGGGCACTATTCTAGCTATACTGGGGCACATGGGGCACTATTCTAGCTATACTGGGGCACATGGGGCACTATTCTAGCTATACTGGGGCACTATTCTAGCTATACTGGGGCACATGGGGCACTATTCTAGCTATACTGGGGCACATGGGGCACTATTCTAGCTATACTGGGGCACATGGGGCACTATTCTAGCTATTCTGGGGCACATGGGGCACTATACTAGCTATACTGGGGCACATGGGGCACTATACTAGCTATACTGGGGCACATGGGGCACTATACTAGCTATACTGGGGCACATGGGGCACTATACTAGCTATACTGGGGCACACGGGGCACTATTCTAGCTATACTGGGGCACATGGGGCACTATACTAGCTATACTGGGGCACACTGGGCACTTTACTAGCTATCCTGGGGCACACTTGGCACTATATTAGCTATACTGGGCTTAGCCACTGTGCTTGCTGTGCCGCCGCGAATATCCAACGCTCCCCCCCCCGGGCCCCAGAGAAAATTTTGGACGGTTACCGGTCCCCGGGCCGAAAAAGGTTGGGGACCCCTGGTTTAAAGGGCATTTTATTGCCAAGGTGTGAAAACATCACCTAGGAGAAAACGCAGGAGACTTTAATTGCATATATGGGTCCAGGTCTCATACTACATGGAAGTTGTAAAATTGGCCATTCAAAATTGGATGTGTGTATCAGGCTTCAATGGTTATAAGAAGGCAAAACCATGCTTTAGCCACTGTGCTGCACATTCTATTACAGAAAACATATGACTAATGAGTGGTTGATGGTGTTTGCTGTTACCTGGATATTGCAAGTTATATTCTTTTAATCATCCTCAACAATTCTTCCTCTTAACTATGTAGATGCGTATGGGTACCTTGGTTAGCACACTGGTGGTTTTATAGGGCAGTGAGACCACCCTCAAAATCATTATTGCTAACTCTTTAAGTGGAATTTAACTTTATTTGTGTGTGTGTGTGAGCAGAAATAGAGCGAGGAAGGTTTAGGAAATCTGTCAGGTTTGTTTTGCAGTCTGTCTGCCACAGGGTAGAAAGAAAAGGCAAAGGTACCTACAATTATCATAACTGTTTCTGGTAATGTTCAAAGTGTGAATGGCTCTTAAATCTTCCCCATACTACTAACAAATAATGACAATATTAAAGAAAAACAAAAAACAAAATTTTGGTGATTATTCATGAAAAGTTATGTTGTGATTTTGCATATAGTTAACAGTATGCTTATAGGCTCTTTACAGAACATCCATCACATTTTTTTCACCAGCTACAAGTGGAGGAAGTGAGAGTGGCAGCCAGCTTCATTTAACTTTGTTGCTATATCTGTGCTTTAGCTCTGGTCTGGTACCAAAATCCCTCGTAACATAAGTGCTTGAATCCATTTCTGAGGTGTTTTGACGCAGCAGTTCTCTCTGGATGCCGGTTGGTATTCTTTTGAAAATTCAAACTCAGCTTTGCCAAAACTACCTTGGTGGCGCCAAGGCAGCAGGTGCTAAGGTAACATGCCATTTATGTAATCCCCACACTTTTCATTTTGGAACCAGTGATTTCAGTGCAGGCATCACATGATCTCAACACCAGGGATTTAAAGCAGATCCGAGATGAAAAACTAACTATAACAAATAACTTGTCTATATATCTTATCTAAAGTTTAGATAGTTTACACAGCAAATCTAGCTGCAAACAGCTTTAATAGATACAAATGTGATACAATGACAGCAGCCATGTTGTTTGTAAACATTACACAGAGGCAGGCTTATCTGTATCTTGAGCAAAAAAACCTAATCCCCCTCCTCCTCCCTTCTCCGCCTCTGAAATCAATGGCTAGTAACACCTCCTCCTCCTCCTTCCCAGACTGAGCTCCCATGAGCCCTTTCTACTGCCAAGGCTCTCTAAAAACCTGTGGGCGTGGTTTATTTAGTTTATAGGGAATTCGTATTAAAACAAAAACAAAACATATTTGGCTTGAGGAATACCCTATAAACAATAGGAAAGGAACACAATTATGCAATGAGTAAAGGTTCACCTCGGATCCACTTTAAATGACTGCCTATGCCAGATAAGCAGATAAACCCATTTGAAAGTACAGACTGTAAACATTATGTCTGCTTCCATGAATCAGGAAGTAGAAACTGTGCAGATTTATTTTAGGATTTGTATCAGCTGTAACAAAGAGATGTTTTTTGTTTAAAGGTTATTATGCTGTTGGGTATTTTTAAGAGCAGAGAGGACGTTCTGAGTTCAGGTCAAAGTTGGGAGGTCAAAGTTAGGTGAGAAGTTAGAGGTATATGGCGGTTGCTGCTTTTATTTCCTATTTCCCTTTTGGGTCTAATTGGACCATACCTTGTAAGGGTTTTTAGCCTTCCTGTGGATCAACAGGGATATGTGAGGGAGCAGGCTGGAGTTGTACTTTATTTTCTGTTTGAACTCGATGGACGTATGTCTTTTTTCAACCCAAACAACTATGTAACTATGTAACCTCCCTGGCAGTGCATTACTGTCTGGATTTATGGGTCTAAAAGCAGTAATTTTTTTCAAGAATTTTAAGCCTCCAATTCTTAAGTCTTAAATCACCAAAATATATCAGAATAAAGGCCTGGTAGACATCCTGCATATTAATAAAAGACTGGAACACAAAATTGTTAAAATAATAAAATGTATAAATAAACAAAAATAGTGAAACTGTACAAATAAGGCACCAGACTATACAGTAGGTACATATATACCTAATATACCTCCCGCGTGTGGTATATTTTGAAACGGAATGGCACAGAGGGCAACATCACAATCGGGGCAGTAGAAGCGTGGTTCCTTTTGGACTTTTTTTCCCTTTGCTATGTGTCTTAGGCGGCCGACAGAGAGTAGTCAAAATCCAGGCTGAGGTCGGTGCAGACGGCAGGCAGAGAGTAGTCAAAACCCAGGCAGAGATTGGTGCAGGTGGCCGGCAGAGAAAAGTCAAAATTCAGGCAGAGGTCAGAACAGGCGGCAGGCAGAGAGTAGTCAAAATCCAGGCAGCGGTCGATGCAGGCGTCAGGCAGAGAGTAGTCAAAACCCAGACAGAGGTCAGTACAGGCGGCCGGCAGAGAGTAGTGAAAACCCAGACAGAGGTCAGTGCAGGCGGCCCGGCAGAGAATGGTCAAAATCCAGACAGAGATTGGTACAGGCGCAGGCAGAGAGTAGTCAAAATCCAGACAGAGGTCGGTGCAGGCTGCAGACAGAAAGTAGTCAAAATCCAGGCAAAAAGAAATAACAACAAGGCAGAAACACTTAGCTCAGAAGTAGTTGGGAACCAAATGACTTTATTGTTAACATCCTGTGCTTTCAAATAAGCTTATCTGCCATCTCAGCCATGGAGGTAAGGTGACACAGTGGAGAGAACAAATTACAACGTGTGATTAGAGACAAATGAGGAGGAATTAGACAGGCTAAACTCTCTATATACATGCAGGCAGCATTTCTCTCTGTTTACCTTGTATCCTGTGCATCAAATCGGGTCCAGGTGGGGGAATCAGACAGGCTAAGCGCTCTCTATACATGCCGGGTGCATTTCTCTATGTTTCCTTCTGTCCTGTGCAGATTTGGGTCCAGAGGGGGAATTAGACAGGCTTAACTCTCCACATACATACCTACAGGGCGCATTTCTCTATGTTTTCCTTGCCCTTTGCAAAAGTTCAGGTCCACTTAAAATTTTTGTGCCACCCCCAGACGTCAGGCCGCTCCGCCGCACACCACCACTCTGCCGACCTGATTGGCCGCTGGGATCCCGGAACAAGAATGGAGGTAAAGGGGATGCTGGCAGCTGGGGAGAGAAGCCTGGAGTCCCGCTGATCAGCGCTGATCGTGCGTGGAACCCAGACAACCAATAGGAGCAGCGGTATCAGCCAGCCCGAGCTTTCAGCTCCTGCATCCTTGCCCAAGCTCAGCTTGGGAATACTGCCAGGAGGGTTACACAATACCAGTTGCCTTGCAGTCCTGCTGATCATTCTGACAACAGTAATGTCTGATTCACCTGAAACAAGCATGCAGCCAATGAGCTTGTCAGATATTTGTCAGAAATACCTGATCTGAATGCTTGTTTAGGATCTATGGCTAAAAGTATTAGAGGCAGAGGATCAGCAGGTGTGCCAGGCAACTGCTATTGTTTAATAGTAAATAAGTACTATAAGTTCCCTTTAAGAGTTACGGAAAAGTCCATTTTCCACTGTCTGCAATATGAAAGATAATCTTTGGATTCCCGTGAATGGATTGTTTTGCAATATGGTGTTCTGGTGGATAGTGCTTTTATTCCTCCTTCGCCCCTCATTTCCTCTCTCGCTGTTCTCTTGGTTGAGGCAGGAAGTGAGGCATGTCCCCGCAGCAGCATCCTGACAGAGGTTACACTCCTTTCTATTCTATCCTAAATTGAACAAAGAGCTTCTGTTGGAGTTTTGTTTTTGCCTCAGCTACACATAATAATGGGTAGGGATGAGCTTGTATCATACCAAGCTAAAATTCAACCAACATCCCGATGTGTGTGTTTGTGAATACTGAGGGCGATGCAGATTTTTCACTTTGTTTGCTTCAGTGAGTGATGCTATTGTAAAAATACATTTCTGCACAGTTCCATGCTAATTCAAATGATGTAATATTTCCCTGATTTTATTTTGCAGCTTGCTAGTTTACTAGAATCTTTTTCAAAAAACTAATTAAAAAGTGAGCTATATGCCTACATCAATGAGCAGCATTACGTGTGAAAATAATGTTATATTGAATTTCTTTGATGTCAGTGTTGTGAAGCAGCAAGAAAACTATACCGATGCTGCAGATTTTATTTCCTTTTGCATTCAGTAGTTCTTTTTTTTTTCCTTTAGTACATTCGAACAAGGAAGGGAAATTTAAGTAGCAGGTTATTAGTTAGTAGTTATTTGAACATGAAGCATAACTCTAAACTCATTTGTATTACTAGAACTGCGCAGAGCTTGTTTTTATCATTGTACAAAAAGTTCTTTGATGAGCTGATGTCACATAATCACAATAAAATAATCTGATTGGAAGCCCGGACACCTTCTACTTCCTGCATCATAGTAGACTATAGGCTGCAATCTTCTTGGACGGTTCAGACTGTGCCCCATTCCTTTAGGCTGGGATCATAGTGGGCATTGCATTCCCTGTAACATTCAGAACTTTTTTTTTCATAGATTGGAGTGATGATTAAGGTTAGCCTTTGGTAGTGGTTAAGGCTAACAGTGGTGGGGGGGGGGGGGGGGGTAAGGTTAGCCGTGAATGTAGTAGTTAAGGCAAGCCTTAGAGCAGGAGTGGTTAAGGTTAGCCGGGGAGGAGGGGGAGGTAAAGTTAGCCATGGGGGGTAGATTAAATAAAGGCATCAGAAGAGGGAGGGTTCTGTGCAAGAATAGGGTTATGTTTAGCTTTAGTAAAATATTGTTTATTTCTTACCAATATTTTGCTATCATTATATGCACTCTTGAGTACAGTATCGGTAAATTTACGGATATTCTACTATTGGCTGTTCTGTATGTCCAAATTTTTGGGTACCCTTTTATGATGTATGCCTTAAAGAGAATCTTGGGTGGCCTGGAATATAAAAGAGAGCTAATTACCTAGGTAGAGGCTTCCTGTGTTCTCCTCGCCCCTAGAGCCGCTCGCTGGGACCTCCTGGAAGGTCGTGGCCACACTACTCTTTGTGCATGAGTGCAGTATGGCTGCGCTTATAAGCAGGTAGCATGGCCACAATGACATATCCAACCAGCTCTTGTTGGATATGTTTCAGGGGTCCAATGCTCAGCAGGATCCACAGGCTTCCCTCTTCCTAGGTAAGTATCTATCTTTTCTAGTCCCAGTCCTTCAGGTACACTTTAAGATCTGAGCAGAAGAATGACTAATTTCCAGCGTTAGCAGGCTCATGCACAGAGCCTGCTGCTAAATTCCACAACTCGGCTGATCAAGACTTTTACCAGCAGAAGCCTTATTTCAATTGAAAAAGTAAAGCTTAAGCAGTTTGATTACTTACCTATTAGATAATATTTTTCAGAATGCTTTTTAGAGACCCACAAGGTGAGAGTTGACTGTGAACTGTAATGCTCTCCACTTCAGAGCCAACCCATGGAGACACTCTGATACTTTCTGAAAATGTCTAGTGCTTCTGCAGTCTTTCATATCTTACATCCCTCACATCTTACATGTAACTTAAATACTGCTATTGTTTTCAACCATCAGATCTTAACTAGTTGTAGCTAAAATATTTCTACCTTTCAGCTTGGTACACACTCTCAATAATTGTCACCGGAAATAGTATCTATAGGTTGTTCTAGGCAGCGTTTTTTGAATAGTCCCTCTATAGACGCACTGTTTGGTTCCCAGTGTGCTGTGGGGTGGGCAGCAGAGCAGTATTAAACAGGAGCTGTCAGCCATACTATCTCAGACCCCCCCCCCCCCCCACAAATATACGTAGATAAATACTTGCTCTACTTACATAACATTTGTATTGCACTTTCCACATTTTGATTTTAGTGATTTTGAAGCCAATCCTGATGTCATTTCCTGCCCTACTCTCCTCTGCATGATTTGCCCGCCCTTCACTATAGAAAGTGCATTGTCTCAGCATGAGAAAAATTGGCCAATCAGAGAGGAACAGAGGCGTGGGAGGGTAAAACAGGAGGGAAAAAGGCTTCAGCCAATCAGGCTGCATTAGTTAAGTCGGAAGGGAAATAGAGAAGCAAAAATGGATAACCCAGCATGCCCTGCAACTTCCTTTTTGTGTACCAAATATTGGGCTTGATTCACTAAACCGTGATAACTCATACCATGGCTGTTTTTGCACGCATTTTCATGTTTGCGCACGATCGCGAATTTGCACGCACAATTGCAAATTTTCGCACGAAAACCCGAATTTTTACTTGCAGCCGATACAAATGTGAAAATGCGCGTGAAAACGGCCAACGGCTGTGATATGAGTTATCGCGGTTTAGTGAATCAAGCCCTTTGTGTGTACCAAATAAGAGTCAGGTAAACTGGGGAATGATCATTTATCAACAAGAAAAGTAATAGTGGTTTTAACTTTTCGATTGCCTGGTTAGCATCCTTATTACTTGTATACCAGATAAAAATAAAGAATTGATTTTTTATTTTATGCCTGACAGTTACACTTTAACCAAATCACCAATGTATCAATCCATGCCATCTGCTACAGTTGGGGGAGTGGACCAGAAGTACAAGCTTTCCTTTTGAAATCACCAGTAAGGCCTAGTGCACACCAGAGCGTTTCCGCTGCGGTTTGCGATCTGCCTGCGGGTGCGGATCCGCTAGGGTAATGTATTTCAATGGGCTGGTGCACACCAGAGCGGGAGGCGTTTTGCAGAAACGCATACTCCCGGGCTGCTGCAGATTTTGGATTGCGGATGCGTTTCTGCCTCAATGTTAAGTATAGGAAAAACGCAAACCGCCTGTCAAACCGCTTGGTATAGCGTTTTTGGAAGCGGATGCAGATGCGTTTTTTGTCAGAAGCTGCTCTTGCAGGTCAAAGTGTACTTCCTTGAAGCTCTTGTACTTCCTGTTGTTCTGCTTTTCATGAGGGATTGCAGAGAAGGTGTGTGCAAGATGTCTGGCACGTGGTTTACCACAGAAAATTTAATAATTAAGATACAGAATTGTCCAGAGCTGTATGACAAGACATTGCCTGGACACAAAGATCATCAAAGGCTGAATGACATCTGGAGAAACATTGCCCATGAGTTTCTGGGTGAAAAATGGGATAAATTGTCACCAAAGAGTCAAGATGCAAAAAGTGAGTGTATTTGTTATACATGTGATGTTAACTGTTTTAAGTTGAGTCTTTCTGCACTGTGCTTACAATATGTGAAGACCCCTCCCCTGAAAGGTTAATTAGCTACCCATAAGTGTCATTACCACATGTCTCTCTTGCAGTCTCTGTCTCTGTATAGCCATCTCTCAATCGGAACAGCACGTACATGTGTGTGTATGTATGCACATGTATTCTGCATTGGGTTGTTATAGTACAGTAAAGAGCATGATCATAGATTAACACATACAAACAGGTTGAACTAATTTTTAATAGTAAACTAAAGATCATAATGTAATCAAATTAAATGTCAACCTGTAATATTTACATACATATCGGTTATGGCACAAAGTAATCAGCGAGTTTATCTCGCATTTGAATAGCAGAAATAGGCCCACGTAAGGTAGAAGGGACAACATTTTGAAGAGCACTGGGTGGAATCTCCTCCTCCTCCTCTGTGTTCATGCCATCTAATGTTCTGACATAATTGTGTAAAACACATGTGGCCTTCACAACTGCTATTGCATACTGTGGTTGCATTTTTAGGGCAGTATGATAAATTCGCCATTTGTTGGAAAGTATGCCAAAAGCACATTCCACCACTTGCCTGGCTTTGGTAAGGCGCTGATTAAACAACATTTTTTTCTGAGACATATCTCTTTGGGCATAAGGCCGCATAACATGTTCGGATAGAGCAAATGCCTCATCAGCCACAAACACACACGGGTAAGGTGGGTGTTGTGTGTCAGGCCAGGGTCGTGGTGCTGGTAAGGTCATTTGGCCAGTTAGGAGTTTCAAGCCAAATCTGCTGTGTTGGAAAACTGCAGAATCATGGGAACTGCCGTAAGCACCCACATCCACATATAGAAACTTCAAATTCGGATCCACCACAGCCATGAGCACAAGAGAGACATATTTTTTATAGTTGTAATACAAACTGCCAGTGGCTGCAGGCATAACAATATGGACATGTTTCCCATCCACTGCTCCTAGGCAGTTAGGGAATTGATGCTTTTCCCAGAAATGCTGAATATTAGCCTCCCACATAGGTATATCAGGAGGTGGCATAAATTCTGGCTGCAGTGTTTTCCAGATCAGTTTGCAGGTGTCCAAAACGAGGTACTGGATTGTAGATCTTCCCATCAGGAACTGATAATGTAGTGCTGCATATGTATGCCCTGTTGCCAGAAATCTGAAAAGTAATAGAGAAATATTTGTTTTTTTTTCAAAGTTGGTCTCCTGCGCAAAAGATGGAAGTCTGTGCGAGACAGTTATAAAAAGGAGCTGGAGAAACAATATCAAGAATCTAAAAGTGGTTCTGGCAGTTCCCAAAGAACAAGATATAAATTCTGTGGGATTCTGGAATTTTTGAGAAAACATCATGAGTCGGCTGAGTAAGTATGGCGCAAATGTTAACCTATTACATTTCTGCGAAAAGTATCCGCTACAGCTGTTATTTACATACAAGTCACACAATGCATTGCAGGAGTGTGATAGACTTAATGTGATTCACTGCAGGTCAATGTAAAGTAGGCCTTTGCTTAATATGATTTTTGAGTAAGCAATTTGTAATGCGATTATCTGTCAGAAATCTGGTAGGATTTTGTGGACAAATACCAGTTGCCTTACACTCATGTGGATCTATTTGCCTGCAGTAGTGTCTGAATCACACACCACGAATAAGCATGAAGATCATACATTAATACTTCACTTCAAACATCTGATCTGCATGATGACTCAGGGGCTGTGCCTTAAAGGGGAACTAAGGAGAGAGGTATATGGAGGCTGTCGTGTTTATTTCCTTTTAGACAATACCAGTTGCCTGGCAGCCCTGCTGATCCTCTGCCTCTAATACTATTAGCCATAGCCCCTGAACAAGCATGCAGCAGATCAGGTGTTTCAGTGGTTCAGACTTATAAGTCAGATCTGACAAGACTAGCTGCATGCTTGTTTCTGGTTTTAATCAGATACTACTGCAGAGAAATAGACCAGCAGGGCTGCCAGGCAACTGGTATTGATTAAAAGGAAATAAACATGACAGCCTCCATATACCTCTCTCTTCAGTTCCCCTTTAAAGTAATACACACCACATTTCTGCAGGAGAGACAGGCAACTATGATTGTTTTCCAGTTACACATGTGCATCAATTACATTTTCTATTTCACATCACTGGCCACTATAACAGTACTTAATTTTTCTCTTTTACTTTACATTAGAACTGAAGATAGCCTGCCACCTGATCATGATCCTGAGGAGGCGGAAATAGATGCTGGCCACAACACAAGTAGTGACGTCGAAGTGGAAGATTTGACTCCACAGGATGGTGACACAGCTACACTGGATGAGAGTGACTCTACAACAGCTGATCAAACACAACCCAGTACACTAACTACTAGGCCACGCACAACTCACAGATCTAGTAGAGGTGTGAGGGCATCAAACCAAGGCAGGAGATTAGGAAGAGGGATGAGCAGGGCTGAATATGATCACAAGCTCATTACTTCCATTGAAAAGGCTGTGGATCATATGGAGAAGCGAGAGGAGGAAATCAAACAATTAAAAGAGCCATGCACACAGTATCTGCTAAGTTTAGTGCCATTGTTACAGAAAGTGCCACCTGATAAGCAATGGGCAGCCAGACATGCCATATCAGAGACCCTGGGCAAATTTTTGATCACTCAGAGCCAGCCAGAAGAAAATATCTCCAACTATGTCCCTCAACAACACATGCCTCATGCCACTCATCAGTATCACTCATACCCACAACCATCTTACCAGAGTCACCGTGTGTATGACCCACCTAGTTACCCACCTATGCATATGGCAAACCTGCCATATGGGCAGCAGCCTCATTATCCAATAACAGGACCTATGCGTTTTGAGCAAGCTAATAGGTATCAAAGATCAGACACTCCAGTGTACACTGATTTAGCAGCTCAGACACAGCCACAAACTACTTCTGAATCAGCTCAACAAGCTTTCATTCATGACACTGGTAGCATGTCTGATTATCTTGCACAACATGACTAGGAAGTGTGCCTTATAGGTAGTGTAAATCGTTATGTTTTATGTTAAAATTTGAAAGTTATTTTCACATACCTCAAAGTTATGAGGAGACGCTCCGTTGGTGTTATTGCACGGCGATAGTTTGTATCTTGTCGTTGAAGGGCATCCTTCAATTTGGTCAATAGACAATCAAAACTGTCAAAAAGACAGATGCATATGTTATTTGCTGATGATGTTTGTGATATCAAAAAATTCTTTGGTGCACATATACATTATGTTTGTGCAAAACAAGTATCATCACAACATGGCCTAAAGAATTATTTGTGCAACCACTACCAACAAGAAATAAAAAAAATCGCTGGCCACAAGTGTCTTTACTGAGTTTCAGCTGTTCATAGGTGCATGACATTGGTATAGGTAGAAATGTGTGTTACGTGGGGTTAGTACCTTAGGTTATTGATCAAAAATGAACGATGCTTATATACTATAGTAGTTACTGGGTACTTAAAATAAGCTATAGGTGTTAGGCAGTGTATGCATAACACACCAGGAACAAGCATAATGGTAATATTAGTCTTTTAATGCATACACCTGATTGCTGAGTGTGTTGGTTTGTACATTGGAGTCCAACAGAGTGTGAAATAAGGCTCAGCAATGGCTAAAACATTAATTATTTAAATAACAAGAAAGACAAATGGTACAGAACAAACAAAACACATCTTACCTGCCCACAGACATTCTGGTGTAGCCAAAGAATTTGTCTGGATGCTGCCTCAAGTCACGATACAGTGTCTAAAATTGACCCTTCCTGCGCCGCTGTTGCAGTATGGGATGCACCCAGTATCTCCGTGTCCTTGGCCTGCGTCTCATATATGCTGCTACACATATTAGTAATAGCAAATCAGGATACATTTTCTCTAACAACAAAATCTCCTCACTCTCAAGCACTATGTCACCTCTCCTCAACTAACCCACAATGCTGTGAAGGACCACTCCCTTTTTATATTGGTGATTGCCCTTTAATTCCTTTATTTGATCCACATGTCATCAATATATCTACTTTTAACCCTTTGGTTCAACTTTTTCTACCTCTTTCCTTAAAAAACGCAAAACGCTACAAAAACGCATGCAAAACGCTAGCAAAACGCAGCTAAATAATAAGACAAAGCGTTCCAAAATCCGCTAGCGTTTTGCGGATCTGCTAGCGGTTTTTGGTGTGCACCAGCCCTGAGTCCACTCCCACTATCATATGACAAATGGTAAAACCCACTGTGTGACCCTGCAACCGGAGACGTCATATCAGAAGAGATCTTAATGGAGGAGTTGTGGCTAAGTGAGCAACATAAAATCTCCTAATACGCTGAGCACTCCCATCCAGGTGGCAGAATTCGGGATTAACATATCAAAGCTTCTACCAGCTGACCAATTTTCTGCTCATCACTAATTGTGACCAAAAATCCATTCCTTTGAGATGCAGAAAAAGCCAAGCTTCTCACCTATTCACAAAAACACAAGGACTGGGGTACAGAAAAATGGCATTATGTGTACTGGATTGATGAGATAAAATTGGAAATATTTGGTCAGAAACGACTAAAGAATGGTACCCAGATATGGGCTGGTTTACATTGGGAAGCCTCCTCGTGGCGCCCCTGGATAGTGCTAATGTAGCATGAACTAATTCCCGCAGGGCGATTGTTTTGCGGTTTTGGTTTTTGACCCTGCATATTTAGGCATGCGAAAGCAAATGCATATTTGCATGAGCAATGTCTCGTGATTAGCCAATAGGCCAAATTTGCAAAGCCAGATTTGTCAGGTTCACTTGGTTGATGCACATATTTTCTCTCTGGTGTAATTATGGGCTGGTTTACACTTGGGCACTTTTGAGGAGCGTTTCAGCATTTTGTTGATCGCCAGCGATGAGCAAGCAATGTGACAAATGTAACCCTATGGTAGAGGTGCCCACACCTTTTCAGCTTGTGGCAGTCTTTTAGTGATTACCACAAGCCGAATGTCAATTAGATGCATATCATAGAGTCCTCTTCAGTAAGCCAAATAGAGCAGTGTTTGATTAAATAGAGTCACAATATCATGCTTAAAATATCATGCTCAGTGTTTGGCAAAATTGTAATCAGCAGTAGCACATAATGCTCCTAAATGTATGACTGCCCACCTTGCAACATCATAATCTTCTACCCTCGCTGTGCAAAACTTGAGGGCCGCATATCACACTAAGCTCATCCAAGTGGAAGAAACAGAGAACGATGCATGCATCACTCAGGTGGGTGGTATGGGATCTACCCGGAAGTCATTTTCGATCTACCGGTAAATCATGATGTACGTTATGGGCACCTCTGTCCTATGGGATCATTCGCACTGCAGCGCTTGCAATTTCCATAAATCGCAAACATGCTGCTTGCAGCATTTTGTGGCATTTGTGATTCTCATTCTCTTGAACAAGAATTGCAAAATGCAGATGCTGAAAAATTGCTGTAAATTTGCGCCACTAGGCAATTGCGTTTTGCAATCTGAATGTGAACCAGGCCTAAATGTCAACAGACAGCAGTAAAGCATGACAAGTGCTCCCTGTAACTATGATGTACAGGAGGTTTATTTTCCATTATGGGATACCAACAAGGGGCATTCAAAAGTTTCAGCATCATTGTGCAACACAACAATGAAACAGAAAATACACAGGCAATATCTTAAATAATTAGCTGCAGTGAAAAGAAGATCAAGTAATTTTACTAAAGATGGTGCGGCTAGCAGAGTGAAGCAGGCAATTTGGGTGCTGAATGGGCTGTGGAAGTTTGGGCTCCGCCCATGTTAATAGCTGTAATTTGCTCTGCAGAGTATCTGTACCCATTCAAAGGATGACAATTGTATCAATTAGGATAAAAAAAAAGCTGAAAGAAGCCTGAAAATAGCACCACTCAATTAAGATACAAAGAAATTAACAATTTTATTCAATCCCAATTTTGCACATCACAATTCATGATTCTAATTCATAAAAGTTATCATTAAAAAAATCCCCATAAAACACATTGCTTAAATTCATATAAGCAAATAAATGTGTACCCCTAGACTTCCTCACTGTGCCAAACGAAAAATAAATACACGTCAACCTCATGAATAAGTTGACCCCAAAAACTGATCCTCTTAAGATGGAATATTTTAAAGACGCACATATAAATCAGTCCAGGAAAGTGAATTGATGCAAATTGGGAAAATGAGGGTTACTGACTGCACTTGGGGGTTAGGAGAGGTTAATGTCTGCACTTGGGGATGGGGATCAACCCTTCCTGGCCCCCCGTTTCAGGCAGCACCTGCCCACCCCCACCCTTGGTAATCAGTGTGGCCAAAATCTATCCCCTCTTCCCTCTAATCAGTGCAGCTAACCCTCCTCCTCTGCCCCCCAGTAACTAATTATAGTCAGTACTGCCTGCCCCTCTCCCCCTTAATACCTAACTGCAGGCCAGTATTGCCCCTTCTCTCCTTAGTAACACACTGCAAGGCAGTGTTGCCCCCCCCTTAGTAACCAAATGCAGCCAGTATTGCCCCCCTCCCAGTAACTAATTGCGACCAGTACTGTACATTCCCCCAACCACCCAGCTAGCGAAGCGCACAGAACAATCCTCCTCTTAGTAAGTGGGCAACAATTCTCTTCAAACTCCTGCTGGTGCCTGTCTCTCTCTCTCTCTTCCATGTGGTATGTATACAGAGGGAAAGCAGCAGAGCAAACATACCTAGTCCACCGCTGGGCACTGTGCCCTCTGATCTCCTCTTTGCTGATGCTGGTGAGCGTGCAGTAGTAAATCTCTGGCTCCTGGTGTCATGTGATTCCCAATGTCACGTGACACTGGGAGTAGGAGAGGTACTATTAAATGCTCACTGGCATAAGAGAAGGGGATCTCAGAGGACATAGCGCCCAGTAGTGTACTAGGTATTCTCTGCTGCATTCACTCTGCATTCCTGCCACACAGAAGACAAAGAGAGCCAGACGCCCTGATGGCTGGGAGGGTGGGGAGTTTTGGAAGAAATATACTGCCTAATGAAATAGGTAACTTGCAGGAGGAGAGAGAGGAAGTAATCTGCTGCATACAGGACAGAGAGGTGCCCCAACCCTTGGCTATACAGTAGGGAATTTAGGTTGGACTCTCATGTAGGGCGACCCCTATGTTTTGACTTAGTGAGTCAGACCTAAAGTTCTCCACTTATAGCAGAGGATATATGGGTAATCATCAGTGCAAACAATGCAAAAATACTAAGGATGCCCTTCAGAAAAAAACTCTTCTGGAGCTATGCAGTAGCAGTAGGGTATTGTACCGTTTAAGCCATCAGTAAAAGCAAGACATTTTGAATCAGAATACTACCATTTATTGGCTAACCTATAAGAATAAGCAAGCAAACTTTGAGCTGTGTAGCCTATACTGCCAAAAGCTTTCTTGCTTACTCTTATTCTTATAAGTTAGCCAATAAATGGTATCATCCTGAATCAAAACTTCTTGCTTCTGGAGCTATATACAAGTATTAGTACTATTAGGTAAATGTAAAGAGCATAGTCAGAAAATGGAAAACATCACACAGAAGGTATGTTTGAGAAGGTCAAGGACCAGGCTAGACAGCAGTGTGGTCAGGGGTCGAGTCCTGTGTGAACGCGGGTGGACTACGTCCACTTACTTTTTCTTGAGCGTGGACGCCGTCCACCCTAGCAGGACTCGTACTTCTCCCCAGTTCCTTCCACGTCGGGAGCAACGGTCATGTGACACTGCTTATTATCATCTCCATTTCATTAATTAAAGCCCATGATTATTGTTATAATATGTTGCTATTATGGTTAAATACCATTACTGCTATTTTTATTATCAAATTTTGAGTTGTTCGAGCAATAAATCAGTGAACTATAGTGCTCTGTTACAGCAGTACAGAAATGGACTAGCATGTTAATAAAGTTTGTTGAGAGAGGCAAAAAAAAAAAAGAGACGGAGTCCCGGAAGTTGTGTAGCAAAGTATCAGCAAGAGGTGAAAAGAAGCACATGGGAGACAGCAGTGTAGGAAAGTGCTGGACGTGATCAGACTGTGGAAGGTGTGTGCTGTAGTCGGGACCCCTGGGAAGCAGTGCAGGGTGGACAGGACTACTTAGGGCACTCTAATGAGTGGATTTGTGCACAGAGTTATTATTTATTGATAGGTAGAAAGCCTGTTGTGGGCTTCCAGATGGTTTGGTTTGATTTATTGAAGAACAGTAGCTGGATATCCTTACTTCTGGAAATATGACAGATATTCAGCCCTTGATATACTTATATATGTTATACTTTGAGTGTATGGTTTCAATCCTGACATAACTGCAAGCGTCTCTACGCTTTTCGTCCCGCCAAGCACCAGTTAGTCAGCCACAGCCCCAGAGAGAAAAAACTCTCTCACAGCTTTAGCGCAGTTTGTTATTTATTGATTTCCTCGCTGAGCACCTGGCCGGCCAGTTTGCTCTCACAGCTATTCTGCCTGCCAGTGCCAGATATTGCCTGATATTGACCTCAGTCTGCCACTCTGCCTGCCAGTGCCAGATATTGCCTGATATTGACCTCAGTCTGCCACTCTGCCTGCCAGTGCCAGATATTGCCTGATATTGACCTCAGTCTGCCACTCTGCCTGCCAGTGCCAGATATTGCCTGATATTGACCTCTAGTCTGCCTGCCAGTGCCAGATCTATTGCCTGATAATTGGCCTCTAGAATGCCTGTACCACTGCCAGATATATTGCCTGATAATTGTCCTCTAGTCTGTCTGCCAGAATACGTCTATTTTGGAGGAACCATTGCCATATTAGCTGTATTTTGGAGGAACCTCTGCCAAATTGTGTGTATTTTTGGTGAAAAGCTGTCAGATTACCTCTATTTTTGGGGGATACTCTACGTCAAAGCTCAAACTTCCCCAGCAGACCTTTTACACCACTGCTAAAGTGTATATTTGGCCCCACCCATGACCATGCCCACATTCTGCTGCGTGACCACCCCCATTTTTTGGCACGCCGCACGTAAAAGGGGTTTTTAAAGTGAGTCCACTCACCTTTTTTCCCAGGACTAGACCCCTGAGTGTGGTGAAGACTCCCCAATGACCCCCACTAGTATTGTGGTCTTCAAACTACTTTCTCAAGAGCAGGGAGTTCATAAGCAGAAAATAACATGACTATTTAGCCTGATCACTCTTTGCCTTTAAATCAGTTTAATTCAGGTACACTCTGTACAGTTGAGGCGTATGGTCCAGTATATAATTAAAAACAATTATACCAGTTGCTAATGATCAACAGGCTAACATGAAAGGTAAATCTCAGTCATTAAATTTAAGAAAAACAGCTTTGCAAGAGGAATAAGATTGGTGAGGTAAAAGCATGCTCTACCAACCTGAGATTGCTGAAGATATTTTCATGTAAAAATATCACATTGAGATTTAAGTGTTTTCAACATATTTTATTTTTTGTTTTATGATGTGACTAAATGGAAAAAAAATGCTATTTGGGGTCTTCTTTCTTCTCTGAAGTATGTAAAAATATCTTACATGAATACTGATTTAATTTAGGATGTGCTGGGCTTATGCATTTAGTGAATTGCTTACTAATAAGTAATAATAATAAAAAATAATTGCATTGGCTTTATATGCGTCCTAAACTTTACAACATATTTTTCCTAAGACTTTTGAAATAAACCATCCACAAATGCAGGGCTGCAGGGTAGCAGGCTGATGTGAATGGAAGGGAATGAGGGAGTTTTCAGCATTTATTGAAACAAAAAAGTGCGGTAAAGTCTATCTCTAGGCAAATCTGCCGGCTGTTGTGCAAAACTGTTGGCTGTGGAACTTCTTCAGTCACTAGTAAATAGTAGATAACATCAGACTGATGTCAGAATTCCTGATCTGCACATTGCTGATGCTGAAAGCCCTGAAGCTAGAGAAGCAGGGAACCTGCATTTTCAGATGGTCGACTGAAACAGCCTTCTTTTTCCGTCATGACAGGACTGCGATGGAGTAGGAAGTTCTTAGTTTTTCCTGAGCAGCAGCAGTCAAAATTGGCTCAGGATTTCTCAATCGTACATAAATCGTGTTAAAATTCACAACACATAAGTTACTTGAGTCATGTGGAATATATCATTTTCTTTGAAAAGTCGATTACAACCAAATGCATTTGATTCATTGTCTAGGCGGGTGTCTATGCTCATCCCCCCACATCACATACATACATATGCACATGTATTATACAGACAGCTGTATGCCTGAGCGCACAGTCAGTGGGGTGTAGCTAGCCCTAAAAAAACCTGGACAAGAACGCATAGGTGTTTTTCACAGTATACAACTTTTGGCAGGTATGCTACCAATGGTGTGTGGGGTTAGTGCTATAACCATGCGGCAGTGATGGAAGCCAGTGTTATTTCAGAGCCGATAGACTTGCTTGCATACATCGGCCTACTTTCCCATACACAATTACTGGTGATCACCTCACACACCAAAATTGTTTTACAACTCAGCTGGAGCTATATATACAAGGATTAGGGAGTGCAATACATGTTTGCAGTGCTAAACAGTACTCAACATGTTTCATCTTAGTTAGATTTCGTCAGGAGATAAATAACGTGCAGAAAATAATAAATAGAGAACCCCCCACCACCACAGCATCCCCCCAGCAGCATAACACTCAAGTCAGAGCTGAGGCGCCCATTAAATGATGGGTTTTTATATGTTCATGGTGTCATGAGACCCCCTCCCATTCGGGGTGTGGCTATTGTTCTGCCAACCTCTCAGTAATGAGCCATGACTCTCATGTACCTGTAATTCATTAGGCTGGGTTTGATGAGTCCTGTACCCTGCATAGTATAGAACAGCGTGCTTCTGTGCAGGCCAGACGCTGATTTCCCAGTGGATGTGATGTGATGTGCTTGCGTACTTCCTGCCAAACATGTGCATATGTATGTATGTGATGTGGTGGGGATGAGCAAAGACACCCGCCTAGACAATGAATCAAATGCATTTTTATTATTATTATTTATTGTATTTATAAAGCACCAACATAATTTGCAGCGCTGCACAATAGATAAATGGGTTAACATACAAGGTAGGACATACAGGAAACTCACAACAAAACAAGATTATGCAAATGATTTGATAACAGTACGGTGTCATATGTCAAAATAGAGACTGTTCTAGTCCACAAGAGGGGTGATTGTCAGTAAGATTGCATAATCAAGCTGGAAACACTAGGGAGGAGGGCCCTGCCAGAGGCTTGCAATCTAAAGGGTGGGGGTGGAGACAATAGGTGCATCTGAGGGTGTCTAACAGAACATATTATGGTGCTGGTGTAGGGGGTATGCGAGCATGAAAAAATGAGTCTTGAGAGCTTGCTTGAAGGTATTAAAGGTGGGGGCGAGTCTGATGGCTGGTGGGAGCGAGTTCCAGAGAGTAGGGGCATCCCTGGTGAAGTCCTGCAATCGTGCATGCGACTGAGATATGCGTGGTGTGACTAGGTCATTGGAGGATCGGAGGGGGCGGGCTGGTATGTGCCTGTGGGCCAGATAAGAGATGTAGGTCGGGCAGGTCTTGTGCACTGATTTGTAGGCCAAGCACAGGATTTTGAAATTGATCCTAAAGCTGATGGGGAGCCAGTGTAGGGCTTTACAGAGCAGAGTTGTAGAGGCGCTGCGATGAGAAGAATGTATCAGTCTGGCTGCCGCATTCATTACCAATTGAAGTGGGGCAGTACGGTTAGAGGGGAGGCCAGACAAAATAGAATTGCAGTAGTCTAGGCGGGAGATGACAAGGGCATGGATAAGGAGTTTAGTGGTGTCAGGGGACAGGTAGGAGTGGATTTTGGAGATGTTGCGGAGGTGGAAGTTGCAGGATCAGGCAATACCTTGGATGTGGGTTGTAAAGGAAAGTTCAAAGTCTAGGGTAACGCCTAGACAGCGGGCTTGGGAGGTAGGGTGGATGGTAGTATTTTCGATAGTGATGTGCACATCTGGAAGGGGTGCAGCTGTGCGGGGTGGGAATATTAGAAGCTCAGTCTTGTGCAAATTAAGCTTCAGGTACCTGGTGGCCATCCAGGAGGAAATGGATGTGAGGCAGGCGGAGACTTTGTCCATGGTAGAAGAGGAGAGATCTGGGGTGTGGAGATATATCTGGGTGTCATCGGCATACAGGTGGTAATTGAAACCCATGGAGGAGATGATTTTGCCAATTGAGGCAGTATAGAGTGAGAACAGTAGTGGTCCTAGGACGGAACCTTGAGGAACACCAACTGAGAGGGGTATAGGAGTGGATGAGGAGCCATTGAAAAATGTTGTAAAGGAGCAGTTGGAGAGGTAGGAGGAGATCCAGGCTAAGGCTAGGTCCTGAATGCCCATTAACTGCACGTAGTGGAGGAGGAGGGAGTTGTCGACAGTGTCATTTGGATGTAATCTACTTTTAATTGAATATCAAGGAAATTGATACATTCCACATGACTCAAGTAACTTATGTGTTGTGAATTCAACACGATTTATGTACGATTCAGGAATCCTGAGCCAAGATTGACTCTCGTGTTGCATTCCTGTTTGAATGTATTTTGACCTCCGTTCAAGGCTTGGAACTCTGGGAGCACACTTCTGTGTGCAGAAAACCAAGAGTTTTCTGCCATGTGCGTTTTGTATTTTTCTCTGCATTTTGAGAAATAGGTTTTTGTATGTGTTTCTATTTTGCTTTTACATGTTCCATGTGTTTGCATTTTGAGGTTTGTTTTAATAGTCTGCCTTTTCAACCATTGAAAAATATAGTCCCGTTTTTCGTTTTGCAAGAATGCATGCAAAACGCGTGTTTGTGCAGCTGCATAGGAAAGCATTGTATGCAGATTGCACACTATTTCGCCAGTTGGATTGAGTAACCACCATTTGGTAAGTGCTTTTGAAATAATGAATATCCTGAAAATCCCTCGGGACTATTCCAAGACCTGCCAGCTCTGCCAGATTTTTACTAGCTAATGTAAGTGACAGCAACATAGGATACAAGTCATTTATAATGCATTTTACTCAGGCACAGACAAATGTACATCTTATATGTATGCTACACATGGATTTTACATTTTACAATTTTTCTCAAGAGTGGATCTTTATCTTCATTGTCTGGTGGTCACAGGTAAGAGGGGAAATAAAAAATGTTAGGTTGTGGAAAAACTAGGCCCTCACCTTCTGCAGGGTCCCATAGCAGCTACACTCCTAAAGCCTAGTCATGTGAAAATGAATGGGAGTTTATTACCATTGTTGGGGGTCTGTCATCTAGTTCACTGTTAAAGACACTCTGAAGTCTCATAAAATTCAGGGCTTTATTTTAAAAATCTCTTTAACATCAACGCCCTAACTAAAATGCTGCATCCCCACGGCTGAACACTAACTAAATCACCCCAAACTCCCCAGCAAAAATCCACGACTTTCTTGGTCGTGGATTTTGCTGCTGGAGGAGGCAGAGCTTTCAGCTGCAGCTCTGCCTCCATGCGCGTCGATCCGCACGTATCTCCGCCTCTCCCCGCCCTTCTCAGTGAAAGACGACTGAGAGGGGCGGACGGAGGCTGCGATACGCGATGGACGTGTGTAGAGGCAGAGCTGCAGCTGAAAGCTCTGCCTCTTCACAGAAGCACTCCCCGCAATGTGCCTGCGGAGTTTGGGGGGATTTAGTTAGTGTGCAGCTGCGGGGATGTAGTGTTTTAGTTAGGGTAATGATGATAAAGAGATTTTTAAAATAAAAACCAGAATTTTATGAGGCTTCAGAGTCTCTTTAAACACTTGAGGACCACAGTCTTTTCGCCCCTTAAGGACCAGAGCCTTCTTTTCCATTCAGACCACTGCAGCTTTCACGGTTTATTGCTCGGTCATACAACCTATCACCTAAAGGAATTTTACCTCCTTTTCTTGTCACTAATACAGCTTTCTTTTGGTGCTATTTGATTGCTGCTGCGAGTTTTAGTTTTTATTATATTCATCAAAAAAGACATGAATTTTGTCAAAAAAAATGACTTTTTTAACTTTCTGTGCTGAAATTTTTCAAATAAAGTAAAATTTCCTATACATTTGAGCGCGAAAGTTATTCTGCTACATGTCTTTGATAAAAAAAAAACATTCAGTGTACATTTATTGGATTGGGTAAAAGTTATAGCGTTTACAAACTATGGTGCCAAAAGTGAATTTTCCCATTTGGAAGCATCTCTGACTTTTCTGACCACCTGTCATGTTTCTTGAGGTGCTAAAATTCCAGGATAGTATAAATACCCCACAAATGACCCGATTTTGGAAAGAAGACATCCCAAAGTATTCAGTGAGAGGCATGGTGACTTCATAGAAGATTTTATTTTTTGTCACAAGTTAGCGGAAAATGAAACTTTGTGACAAAAAAAAAATTCCATTTCTTCTAACTTGCGACAAAAAAAAATGAAATCTGCCACGGACTCACTATGCTCCTCTCTGAATACCTTGAAGTATCTACTTTCCAAAATGGGGTCATTTGTGGGGTGTGTTCACTGTCCTGGCATTTTGGGAGGTGCCTAATTGTAAGCACCTCTGTAAAGCCTAAAGATGCTCATTGGACTTTGGGCCCCTTAGCTCAGTTAGGCTGCAAAAAAGTGCCACACATGTGGTATTGCCGTACTCAGGAGAAGTAGTATAATGTGTTTTGGGGTGTATTTTTACACATACCTATGCTGGGTGGGAGAAATATCTCCGTAAATGACAATTTTTTGATTTTTTTTACACACAATTGTCTACTTACAGAGATATTACTCCCACTCAGCATGGGTATGTATAAAAATACACCCCAAAACACATTATACTACTTCTCCTGAGTACAGCGATACCACATGTGTGGCACTTTTTTGCACCCTAACTGCGCTAAGGGGCCCAAAGTCCAATGAGTACCTTTAGGATTTCACAGGTCATTTTGCGACATTTGGTTTCAAGACTACTCCTCGCGGTTTAGGGCCCCTAAAATGCCAGGGCAGTATAGGAACCCCACAAATGACCCCATTTTAGAAAGAAGACACCCCAAGGTATTCCGTTAGGAGTATGGTGAGTTCATAGAAGATTTTTTTTTGTCACAAGTTAGCGGAAATTGATTTTAATTGTTTTTTTTTTTACAAAGTGTCATTTTCCGCTATCTTGTGACAAAAACCAAATGTCGCAAAATGACCTGTGAAATCCTAAAGGTACTCATTGGACTTTGGGCCCCTTAGCGCACTTAGGGTGCAAAAAAGTGTCACACATGTGGTACCGCCGTACTTAGGAGAAGTAGTATAATGTGTTTTGTGGTGTATTTTTACACATACAGATGCTGGGTGGGAGAAATATCTCTGTAAATGACAATTATTTGATTTTTTTTACACACAATTGTCCATTTACAGAGAGATTTCTCCCACCCAGCATGGGTATGTGTAAAAATACACCCCAAAACACATTATACTACTTCTCCTGAGTATGGCGATACCACATGTGTGACACTTTTTTGCAGCCTAGGTGCGCTAAGGGGCCCAACGTCCTATTCACAGGTCATTTTGAGGCATTTGTTTTCTAGACTACTCCTCACGGTTTAGGGCCCCTAAAATGCCAGGGCAGTATAGGAACCCCACAAGTGACCCCATTTTAGAAAGAAGACACCCCAAGGTATTCTGTTAGGTGTATGGTGAGTTCATAGAAGATTTTATTTTTTGTCACAAGTTAGTGAAAAATGACACTTTGTGAAAAAAACAATAAAAATCAATTTCCGCTAACTTTTGACAAAAAATAAAATCTTCTATGAACTCGTCCTACACCTAACAGAATACCTTGGGGTGTCTTTTTTCTATAATGGGGTCACTTGTGGGGTTCCTATACTGCCCTGGCATTTTACAGCGGGCCCAAAACCGTGAGTAGTCTGGAAACCAAATTTCTCAAAATGACTGTTCAGGGGTATAAGCATCTGCAAATTTTGATGACAGGTGGTCTATGAGGGGGCAAATTTTGTGGAACCGGTCATAAGCAGGGTGGCCTCTTAGATGACAGGTTGTATTGGGCCTGATCTGATGGATAGGAGTGCTAGGGGGGTGACAGGAGGTGATTGATGGGTATCTCAGGGGGTGGTTAGAGGGGAAACTAGATGCAATCAATGCACTGGGGAGGTGTTTGGAAGGGGGTCTGAGGGGGATCTGAGGGTTTGGCCGAGTGATCAGGAGCCCACACGGGGCAAATTAGGGCCTGATCTGATGGGTAGGTGTGCTAGGGGGTGACAGGTGGTAACAGGAAGAGATTGATGGGTGTCTCAAGGTGTGATTAGAGGGGGGAAATAGATGCAAGCAATGCACTGGCGAGGTGATCAGGGCTGGGGTCTGAGGGCGTTCTGAGGGTGTGGGCGGGTGATTGGGTGCCCTAGGGGCAGATTAGGGTCTAATCTGATGGGTAACAGTGACAGGTGGTGATAGGGGGTGATTGATGGGTGATTGATGGGTAATTAGTGGGTGTTTAGGGTAAAGAACAGATGTAAACACTGCACTTGGGAGGTGATCTGACGTCGGATCTGCGGGCGATCTATTGGTGTGGGTGGGTGATCAGATTGCCCGCATTAGGCAGGTTAGGGGCTGTTTGATGAGTGGCAGTGACAGGGGGTGATTGATGGGTGATTGATGGGTAATTAGTGGGTGTTTAGAGGAGAGAACAGATGTGAACACTGCACTTGGGAGGTGATCTGATGTCGGATCTGCGGGCAATCTATTGGTGTGGGTGGGTGATCAGATTGCCCACAAGGGGCAGGTTAGGGGCTGATTGATGGGTGGCAGTGACAGGGGGTGATTGATGGGTGGCAGTGACAGGGGGTGATTGATGGGTGATTGATAGGTGATTGACAGGTGATCAGTGGGTTATTACAGGGAAGAACAGATGTAAACAATGCACTGGTAAATTGATAAGGGGGGGGGGGGGGTCTGAGGGCAATCTGAGCGTGTGGGCGGGTGATTGGGTGCCCGCAAGGGGCAGATTAGGGTGCAATCTGATGGGTAACAGTGATAGGTGGTGAATAGAGGTGATTGATGGGTGATTGATAGGTAATTAGTGGGTGTTTAGAGGAGAGAACAGATGTAAACACTGCACTTGGGAGGTGATCTGATGTCGGATCTGCAGGCGATCTATTGGTGTGGGTGGGTGATCAGATTGCCCGCAAGGGGCAGGTTAGGGGCTGATTGATGGGTGGCAGGGACAGGGGGTGATTGATGGGTGATTGACAGGTGATTGACAGGTGATCAGTGGGTTATTACAGGGGGGATAGAGGCATACAGTACACAGGGGGGGGGGGGGTCTGGGGAGAATCTGAGGGGTGGGGGGGGGTGATCAGGAGGGAGCAGGGGGCAGTTTAGGGTTGAAAAAAAATAGCGTTGACAGATAGTGACAGGGAGTGATTGATGGGTGATTAAGGGGTGACTGGGTGCAAACGGTGGTCTGGGGGGTGGGCAGGGGGGTCTAAGGGGTGCTGTGGGCGATCAGGGGGCAGGGGGGGGGAATTGGTGTGCTTGGGTGCAGACTAGGGTGGCTGCAGCCTGCCCTGGTGGTCCCTCGGACACTGGGACCACCAGGGCAGGAGGCAGCCTGTATAATAGGCTTTGTATACATTACAAAGCCTATTATACACATTGCGTGCGGCGATCCGGGTGCTAGTAACCCGCCGACGCTTCCAAACGACCGGCAGGTTACACCGCGAGGGGGGCGGAGCCAGTCGCCGGCGGCTGATCGCGTCACAAATGACGCGATCACCGTATAACCACGCCCGCCGCCGCCCCCGCTGATGGGCGTATTGCGGTCGTTTAGGCCCAGTCTTTGCCGCCGCCCGGGGCAGTCCTCAAGTGGTTAAATGTACATACTGTACATATTGTGGCGCTGCCGCATCAGTTGGGTGCCGGGTGGTCCCGCTATTAGTGAAATTTCAGTAATTTAAATTACCAATATTATCCATGTATTACCTAGCAGCTATTTTAGCCTTAAACTTCCGCTCTAAGTGCCCAACTCTACCCCCTCTCCATAGGCCAACGCAGGGGAGGAATACAGCTGCCCAGAATCCCCCCTCAGACCAGGGTATATCTGCAGGTATCCTGGAGCTCGCAGCACTGGCCCCTTTCTTTCCCTGCTACAGTTGACTTTGGATGTAGCAGCAGCGTGTGTACAGAGCATGGATAAGCAGTGTATGTACAAAGCATTGAACAGCAGTATGTGTACAGTTCATGGAGTAGCTCTGGGGAACTTAACAGAGTCAGATATCAGCACAGTCCTGTGCCCTGCTGTGTGAATGCTTCACTTTCCCCTTCATTAGCAATGTCGGCTGTCCTCATTGTTATCTGAATCCAAACTTGTAACGATCGGTGTAACACAGAGAGGATCTGATTACCGGTGATCTGCAGTATCACTGGGAATACAGATATATACCAGATTATTGATGATCTGCAGTATCACCGATAATCATATATATGAGCTAACCTCTGGACACCTGAGTAGGAGTGTTTGGTGCAACCGTAATACTTAGAGGACTAGGCCTCAGAGCAGTATGGAGTACTGCACAAATTCATTCCAAAGACCTGCACACTCCCGGGGGGAGGAGACAGGCTGAGAGTAGGAAGGACAAACCGAGAGTGACACTCAGGAGGGAGTGTCACTACCAGGATAGGGAACCGCCTCTAACAGTAAGGTCGGTTCTCGAGGTCGGACAAACCAGGTCGTAACCACACAGACAGATACAGTACAGATTCAGAAGGCAGATGCGGGGTCTAATAAACAAGCAGGGTTCAGCAACAGAGTATCAGAAATATTGGGGTACAGAATCAGGAGGCAGAAGCGGAATCTCAGGGCGAGCCGGGGTTCGGCAACAGAGTATCAGAATAGCAAGGTACAGGATCAGAGTTCAGAAGAGTGGTCAGACAAGCAAGAAGGTCATAACAGATAATCACAATCAAACTAGCACTTTAGACTATCAACAGAATCTAGCTAAGTGTAGGATTACAGCTCCTGCTGGTCCGGGCACACTTTAGGATCTGACTCAGGTCTGAGTGCTACCACATAGTGATCGCAACGCCAGACAACCAGCAACTGAACAGCCAGCAGTATATATACAACACCATTCACTAGCCCCTCCCTAAGTCCTGGACCATTGAAACGAAGCAGGATTGTCAGCTGACCGGCTTGGTCAGCTGACCCTTTTCTGACTGCCATATAAGTTCTGCCTCTCTGCGTGCACGCGCGTCATCCTGAATCTTGGTGGACTATCAGTCCCAGCCACACCAGTACTGTCTTGTAATGTGCTTGCTGACCCGGGCGCGTAGTTGGTCGCACCGCCCTCAGCACCGGCGGCGGCCTCCCCGCGCTTGGTCAGATTGTTTGTAACAGACCCATGCGCGCCAACCGCCACGTCTTTTCCGCGTTCCGCCATGCCATGTGCGGAAAGAGCCGCCTTCCGCTGACTTATAGCGGCGGCTCTTCCGCGTTTCTTTACAAAACTGCTCCTGGTCGATCCCGCTGTCGATAGGGAGCAGATCGGATATTTAGGAAATAATTGTCAGATCCTGTCATTTGGACGGGAAATTGCATTATGTGTACCCAGCATGATGTCCTACCATATTATTATACTGTATTGTGCTAGACCTTTCAGGAATTCCCCCCTTGAAAATCCTGGGTGTGCCCTTGCCCTCCCCCCACCTAATGCTAAACCCTAACTTCCACCATAAGTGGCTCTAAAAAGAAGACCCCCCCACATAAGTGCCTAACACTTACATAAAATTGGATGCCCAAGCGACCGATAGTTGTAGCACCGATAGTTGTAGCTGATCATCGGCTATAAGCATTGAATGCTATGTAGTAGCCCATCAGCTACAAACTGTTTTGGGCGCCCAAATGACTACCTGTGTGCCCGATTACCGAAAATGAACACAGGCATCTATTAGACACCTGGCAATCATGGCGTCCAATTGACCTGATCCAACATGTTTGCTTCATTTTGCAGTTATATACATTTTTTTTAAGGCGGCCAGGAAAACTGTTTATATCAAGAGTCTTTAGTACAATAGTACTAGAA
This sequence comes from Hyperolius riggenbachi, assembly GCF_040937935.1. Taxonomy (NCBI): domain Eukaryota; kingdom Metazoa; phylum Chordata; class Amphibia; order Anura; family Hyperoliidae; genus Hyperolius; species Hyperolius riggenbachi. The sequence continues at coordinate 511,435,903 of NC_090646.1, read as the reverse complement.
ATGTCTAACTAGATTGTACTTGCACATGTCCTTGTCCATTATTAGAGCATTTTCAGATGGGCAGAGTTTTTCTATTGTCCTTTTCCGTTTTGCTCTGTGTCATGCTGTTAGCTGACAGAACTAGTTGATTTTTTACTGAAACATTCATTTGTATGGAAAAGATGAAAAGGAACGTGCATCTGTTCTCTGTATTGTCAGCACCACGGACAGCAGATGTAACCTTGTTCATGCCTATAGCTATAGCTCAACAGTACACGAGACATATAAATGTCTGTATGGCACATTCTTAATTTATAGAATTACCAATAGACAACTTTTTTTTTTTTCAAGCATAAAGTAAAAAAAATGAGTCTGAAGCCTTAGGCTGCCTTGAAATGTTGCTGCATGTGTCCATGCCTTACTTATCTTCTTCATAAAATCCAAAACATTGCTACTGGTAAAATTGGTTGTGGAATCATCCCATTGTGATGATATTGTCCATTGCAATGCAACGGAATGGACACTATTTATTCACTTTCCTCCTAAGTTTTCTCACCTCATCAATAAAATGCCTTTTAAAGCGGACCTGAATTCAGAACTTCCTCTCTGCTCTAAAAGATAAGTAACAGCAAAATAACCTTTAAAGGGTATCCAAGGTGAAAATAAAGATGAGAAAAACAATTGTCTATTTCTTTCTTCTCTAAAAAATGACTTTTTTTTTATATCCCACCGTTTTATTTTATATTTCAATTTAGTTTTTAAGTTTTTACTGTTTCATTGTCTCTGCTCGATGACACCTTCATTGAAGTATGCCAGAGCTCAAATCTATGAATTATTGACTTTTTTTTAAATCTCTTTCCTTCCTTCAGAAGTCATTTACTGACAGGAAAGTGTTTTATGGCTGTAATTACTTATAAGTGAGGGCTATGCTGTAGTCTGACCCAATCCGACCCGCTCCCGACCCGGACAGAAACTGTCACTTGCATACCTGATGTTTAAGGCTGGTTTCACACCAGGACATTGCGTTTTAGGGGACGTTAAGGTCGCATAACGTGCCCCTAACGCAACGCCTGGTGGTGTTGGAGCAGGACGCTACCAAGAGCAGCGTTACAAGCAGCTTTTGGTGCGCCTGCTCTGTCGGAGGCACTGCGGAGATCATGTGAGCGGAGCTCTCCGCATCACGTGATCCCACCAGCCAATCAGCGGCCAGTTATTTTAAACAGAAGATTAAAAATGATCTCCTAAAACAAAACTTAGGAGAAAAAGTGAGTTGAATAAGAGCCACAGTATGAAAGGGCCCGTATAACTTTTAACAGACAACAAAAAAGAAAATTAGTTAGATCACGGCAATACACAAGCAATCCAACAAAACATCAGTATGCTTACCTCTATATACCTCTGTATTTCTGTATTTTTATATCTTAATAGCTTATGGTGTTAAGCTGTAAGCAGGGCCGGATTTACCCATAGGCACTCAAGGCACGTGCCTACAGGCGGGACCATCCGTGAGAGGCGGCTCACTAGTGCTCTTCCCTCCCTTCCTCCCTGCAGAGTACGAGCGGAGCGTTAAGTATAAGAAGACTCACCGGAATCCGACATGTCAGTGACGACCGCTTCTCTTCCCGCAGCGCGCCAAGCGTCATCTCCTAGGTAACAGCGTGTCTCCTTACTGTGACGCGCCTGCATGTACGGGCAGCAGCACGTCAGAGTAAGGAGACACGCTGTTGCCTAGGAGATGACGCTTGACGTGCTGCGGGGAGAGAAGCGCTCATCACTGACATTTCAGGTTGCAGTGAGTGTTCTAATACTTAACGCTCCGATCGCACTCTGCAGGGAGGGAGGGAGACTGATGTTACACTTGTCGCCGCTGATCTGAGGTCTCCTATCATGGCACCCAGCCAGCCTGACCTTACCCACCCTGCCCCAGCCAGCCTGCACCTTACCCACCCTGCCCCAGCCACCCAGCCCCAGCCAGCTTGCACCTTAGCCACCTTGCCCCAGCCACCCAGCCCCTTAGCCACCCAGCCCCAGCCAGCCTGCACCTTAGTCACCCTGCCCCAGCCTCCCAGCCCCTTAGCCACCCTGCCCCAGCCACCCAGCCCCTTAGCCACCCTGCCCCAGCCACCCAGCCCCTTAGCCACCCTGCTCCAGCCAGCCTGCACCTTACCCAGCCAGCCTGAACCTTACCCACCCTGCCCCAGCCACCCAGCCCCACCCAGCCTGCACCTTAGCCACCCAGCCCCAGCCACCCAGCCTCTTAGCCACCCTGCCCCAGCCAGCCTGCACCTTAGCCACCCTGCCCCAGCCAGCCTGCACCTTACCCATCCAGCCTGCACCTTACCCACCCTGCTCCAGCCACCCAGCCCTTTAGCCACCCTGCCCCAGCCAGCCTGCACCTTAGCCACCCTGCCCCAGCCAGCCTGCACCTTACCCACCCTGCTCCAGCCACCCAGACCTTTAGCCACCCTGCCTCAGCCAGCCTGCACCTTAACCACTCAGCCCCAGCCAGCCCCAGCCAGCCTGCACCTTACCCACCCTGCCCCAGCCACCCAGCCCCAGCCAGCCTGCACCTTATCCACCCTGCCCCAGCCAGCCTGCACCTTACCCACCCTGCCCCAGCCAGCCTGTACCCTGCCCCAACCAGCCTGCACCTTACCCACCCTGCCCTAGCCAGCCTCAACCTTACCCACGCTGCTCCAGCCAGTCTGCACCCTTCCCCAGCCAGCCTGCACCCATACCCAGCCTGCACCGTGCCCCTGCCCCCAGACCCAGCCTGCTCCAGCCAGCCTGCACCCTGCCCCAGCCAGCATGCACCCATACCCCGCCTGCACCCTGTCCCAGCCACACTTTTCCCCAGCCCCAGCCTGCACCCATACCCAGCCTGCAACCTGCCCTAGCCACCCTGCTCCCAGACACAGCTCCAGCCAGCCTGCACCCCCCCAACCCCAACCACCCAGCCCTAGCCAGTCTGCACTCAGACCCAGCCACCCTTCCTCTATACCCAGCCTGCACCCTGCCCTAGCCACCCTGAACTCAGACCCAGCCCCCCTGCACCCAGACCCAGCCAGCCTGCACCCCCCTAACCCCAACCACCCAGCCCTAGCCAGTCTGCACTCAGCCCCAGCCACCCTTCCTCCATACCCAGCCTGCACCCTGCCCTAGCCACCCTGAACTCAGACCCAGCCCCCCTGCACCCAGACCCAGCCAGCCTGCCCCCAGACCCATCCTGCACTCAGACCCGGCCACCCTGCACTCAGACCCAGCCACCCTGCACTCAGACCCAGCCTGCACTTTCCCCTGGCCACCTTGCACTCAGACCCAGCTAGCACCCTGCGCTCTTATCCAGCCTGCACCTTGCCCCAGACCCAGCCACTCTGCCCCAGCCACCCTGCACCTAGACCCAGCCACCCAGATCCTGCTACCAGACCTAGCCACCCACTAAGAAAAGGGGGCGTGAATTAAGGAGCATGCCCTGAGTTAAGGGGCGTGGTTTAGGGCTCCAGAGATTATGTGCCTATTGGCTCCTGAGCTGTAAATCTGGCCCTGGCTGTAAGTGCTGCTCTCTCCAGTTTTTCACCAAATGCATCTCTGTAATCACAGCTGACATTTGAATACATTTCCAGACATAGTTATTTAGCTTTCAGAAGAGTGTTTTTGCGCTTTAAGTAACATTTCTACTAACTGAATAGAAAGTTTAAAGTGTACCCTGACTGCCCACAGAAAAGCTGGAAAAACAGCTGTTTTTACTTCTCTGTGCCAGCTGTTTTGCAAAATCCTCCTCTGCTTATCCACACTCAGCTAGTATTCCAGACAGTGGGACAGGGATGTAGAAGGTTTCAGCAAATACTACCCTCATCCTTCCTGCTTTCACCATGCTGTAGCCCGTGCACTGGTGCAGTGGTTGGAAGATGCTTTCTCATGTCCATCAGCTGGGATACCCTCTGAGTAATGGCTCCGCCCATGCTCTGAGGAAACACAACCAAGAAAGTATAAAAAGCTCCCGCCCCCCTCCAACCTCAGTTCATTTGTGTTTCCGTCCGGAGACACACGGAGAAAGTGCAGCTCCCAATTTTTTGTCCTGTGCGAAAGAGGCTGAATTTCATTGTTTAGACGTTAGGAGAGCAATTCTTGCGTATTTAGAGAGGACAAGAGACTTCAGGAAGTCCTCGCATTTGTTTGTTCTGTTTTCGGGAAAAAATAAGGGTCAGCAAGCATCCAGAAAAACTTTAGCTAGGTGGATCTGTGAGGGTATTGCACTAGCGTATAAGGTCTCAGACTCCACTCCACCATCAAGCATCAAGGCACATTCTACACGGTCCTTGTCAACATCTTGGGCAGAGAGAGCTGGTGCCTCGATTCAACAGGTATGTCAAGCGGCTACCTGGGCAAGTCCTTCCACTTTTATCAAACACTACAGAGTGGATGTATTATCGCAGCAGGATCAGTCGTTTGGCAGAAAGGTGCTACAGGCGGTAGTCCCTCCCTAGGTGGGTTTCTTACTTGCTTATCTCTCAGAGGGTATCCCAGCTGATGGACATGAGAAAGCACCTGTTAGTCTTACCGGTAACAGTGTTTCTGTACAGCAGCTGGGATACCGTCTACTACCCTCCCTTAGCCTGTCGCACTTCCTTATACCTATCTTCTGTTTTGAGTGGGTCACTAGGAGGTGCTTCGCTCCTCTTCTCCCGGTGTTTCGGTCTTTTTACTTTTTATACACTGAGGTTGGAGGGGGGCGGGAGCTTTTTATACTTTCTTGGTTGTGTTTCCTCAGAGCATGGGCAGAGCCATTACTCAGAGGGTATCCCAGCTGCTGTACAGAAACACCGTTACCGGTAAGACTAACAGGTGCTATCAGAAGTCAATTTGCCTGTTTCCATTCCCTGTAAGTCTAAGGATAAATGGTACCCACTAGAGCTCAGTGAGGGACCACTGTGCAAAGCAGTGGGCATGTATAATTGGGGCTGATAATGCAGCATTACTGTTTGCATCGGAATGGGGCTCTAGATGAGATCTAAGCTCTTTATTGGCTACCAGTTAATGAGAGGATCAATTTCATACTCTTGACCCTAACTTACAAAGCTCTCCACAGTCTCTCTCCCCTGTACATCTCCTCACTAGTTTCCAGATACCAACCCAACCGCAATCTCAGATCTGCACGTGACCTTCTTTTGTCTTTCTCTAGAATCACCTCCTCGCATTCATGCATACAAGATTTCTCACGTGCTTCACCCCTCCTCTGGAATGCCCTTCCACAACACATACTTCACTTTCTAACCTTTGAAATCTTTAAATGCTCCCTCAAAACTCACTTTTTTCCAACAAGCACACACTCTCACTTAGGTCTTTCCCCTTTTGACCTCTGGCCGAGTTGTACTTCGTACTAGATAACCTAAAAACACACTGCCTCTAAGCATGAATATTGTATACTACCCCACTTTGTGTTTACCCTCCCTATCTATATATCTAATTGGCGGTTGTTATGCATGGTGTGGACGCAGATGTGTGCGCAGCAAACGAATCCATAACGTACCCACTCGCCGCAGTGAAAGAGAGGGGAGGGGGTGGGAGGTGGTCATGCGTGTGACACCGATTGTGTGTCAGGGGATCATGCGTGGTGGTAGCAGTTGTGGTAGCAGTTGTCATTGAAGCTTTGTTTTCATATAAAAATGTTTGTTTTTCAATTAAGGGTAAAAAACGCATGCGCTTCTGTGTGCTTGTATGCGCTTTGATGCGCTAAAAAACCGCACCCATTCACTTACATTAATGTGCGTTTTACAGCTGAACACACAGAAATGCATGCAACACTACGTTTTTGTAACGCAGCTCAGCGCAGTGCATAGATGTGAACCAGGCATATTAATTACATGGGAAAATCAATACCTTGCAGAATGCACAGCGCAATGCGCTCTGAAAAGTGCACAGAAATGGCCCTGATGTGAACGAGACCTTAGACTAGTGAATGTTCATGCCTAGAGGGGTCTCTATTGAAGGGCACCTGTTACTTATATCCTATACATCACTGCAAACACAAGCAACCTTCCATTATCACTACAAGCTTTTAGCTGTCCATTCAGTACCCCATAGCGTTCATCTCCTTTCTAAACCACCTAGCCTTTTACTCATTGTGCAACCCACGTATTTTTCACTTTGCTGTCCTTTATTTATACAATTTTCAAGCTGTGTGGGAGGGACATGGCTTCAGAATGGCGTGCACTAATGGATTTAATGCATTAGGTGTTGGGAAACAGATGCGGGCGTGGAAATCTGCAGCATACAATTCATCATTTTTCACATCGCTTGCATTGCATTCAACGGAAACTACTCCAATGACACGGGTTGGCTTCAGTTTTGATGCGGAAATTTGCAATACAAATTCGGATGTAGTGGAAACGGGCCCTATATCAGCCTTTACAGTTTTCTCCTTCATTCTGCCTGCGCTGTCTCTGTAAGATCGCAGAACATACATTGGCTGACTTATTAATGTAGACATTCTGTCAGTGAATGTTTTGTTTAACTTGCCTTTTTCTTTAATAGGCTTGCTGCAGATTATATGCTGCCTTTGTGGTTTGGTTAAGAGTTCATAGCACTAAAATACTGTTTATAAAAGTCAGTGAAATCATTTCCTGTGTGTGCCAAGGCTCCTAACAATTCATTATTTACGCTCGGTGTTTTAATGACAGCCATTAAATAGGTCTAGGGCAGTGATCAAATTCGTTGGGCTTTACAGTTTGCACAAGTGAAGTGTAAGGAGAATGCATCACGTCTTTCAGGAGAATACAAAAGGAACTCATTTGCATTGCCACAAATTATGCTCTGTGACTGTTATTTGAAGTGTAAGGAACAAAGCACAACCAGGAACTAGAGAAGTCCCCCAATAAAGAGCAGGCATGCAATCCTTCTAAAGAAGACTCCACTTATAGCTGGCTGCATACAAATGGCTGGATCTAAGCAAAGAGAGTCTGCAGATTTCCCTTCCCTGGCTTTTTTTTTAGTTTTGTGTTTGTTTTTTTGTTTCCCTTCGTCAGTTTACCAAATTAAACCCAGGTATCAGCAATGGATTAATATGAAATGGGGCCCAAGGCAAGATAGCAGTTTTTGCCCTGGTTACCTGGCTTTTTTTTTTTTTTAGTAAGATTTGATGGGGCTAGCATTCAACAGGCCCCTAGACTCTCTCCAGGCCCTAGGTAACTTCCTAGCTTTGACTTGTGGCTGACCTGGTAGCAGAATTTGTAGTGATATGTAGTATGATGATCCTAATCAGCAAAATTACAATTTCGCAAAATTTCACGTAAATTTTTGCAATTACGCCTATACGTAATTACGATTTGCAAACTAAATCGATTTCATAGTCATTCGTAATTTTGCATTAAAATTTGCGTAATTTTCACAAAATTTCACTTCATTTTGTGCCGATTTTGGAGGTTAATAGCAAAGCCTCCATACAGGCTACTGAGACCAAAATGACTACCTAGGTTACAGGGAATAGTGGGTACAAGGGAAAAAAATAATTTTCCAAAAAGACCTTATAGTTTTTGAGAAAATCGATTAAAAAATGTAAAGAAAAATGGTTTTTAAACTTAGAAAAATGACAGTTTGAAAACCATTTTTCTTTGCATTTTTTGCATGTATGGAGACTTTGCTTTTAACCTCTAAAGTCGGCATAAAATGATGAAAAAAAAACTTCACGAAATTATGAAATACTACTATTACATATGAAATCAATTACGATTTTCCCTGAAATTTCACATTACGATGCGAAAATGCGAATTTCAACATGAAATTTCGGCCCATCAATAGTAGTATGTGTGTAGAGCAGGCATGGGCAAACTTGGCCCTCCAGCTGTTATGGAACTACAAGTCCCACAATGCATTTGCCTTTATGAGTCATGACTGTGGCTGTCAGACTCCTGCAATGCATTGTGGGACTTGTAGTTCCTTAACAGCTGGAGGGCCAAGTTTGCCCATGCCTGGTGTAGAGTAATGATATACTACACACATACTGTAGTGTATCATGTGTAGTGATGTGTAGTGATATTTCTTTATCAAATGCCATATTGTTAGGGTTCATTGACATTAGAGGAAGGTGCATGACATGTTTCTGGGCAGCAGAGTGGAGAGGCAGAAAACTTATAAGTGTCTGACCCCCCTCCCCCCCCCCCCCCCCCACACACACACACACTTATAAATGCGTAAAAAAAAGCTGTTATGGGTGTGAAGATTTTGATGTTCACACTTGTTTTATGACCCTTGCAATGGGCCTCCAGGCTTTGAGGGTCACAAGGGGTTGGCAAGGGTAAGGGTGTGAACCTTGGGAGGCTCCATGAAAGTTTTGCTGGAGGACCCCGTGATTTACCCTGATCAGGGCGGCACAGTTTTCAGCACCACTTTAAACTTTTTTTTTCTCCTGTTTGAACGAAAAATGACGTTCGGAGCATTTACACTCAAACATAGATAAACAAAAACTGACAAAAGGCTAAGATGCATTTGCAGATACACTTTCTTAAGCTGTTTTTAATTACCTCTGAGAATGCTGCTTGCTGCTAAAGACCTTCCTTGCTTCTAATATAATTACTAACTTTTATTTTGAGGAATTTAAATGAGAGATACAACTCTCAGCAAATTGTTTGTGCTGCTGGGCAACGGCCTTCAACATGCTAGAGATATCCAATTCAAGCCTTACTTCCTGTTTTAGAAATGACGGGGTTAATAGATATGTTATTTTCTCTGCCTGAACTAAGCTTTTTCCCCTTAAGCTGTTTTTCAAAGCTTTTTCTATTTGCAGTATTATGCCGCAGCATAAATCATTCATTCCACAGATGCTATTCCTTATTCATATTATTATAATTAAAACCTCCAGTGCATGGCTGCATATCCGTGACCTGGGCCTGCACTGTTCCCATCTGCTACACTCTCCACATGTAACATGGGCAAGGCCTGGACACAGAGGACGAGAACCCAGCTCCTCAGGGTATATATTAAACCCCATGGTAGTCAGAGGAATTAACATCAGGAACAAGGACGAACGCAAGCCTTTACAACAACTCCAAAACAAGCTGAAACATTGACACCGCACAGTTAGTCTCCACTGGCCACCATCCGAGGTCACCATTGGCCAACAGCATCCACCACACAAGGATTAGAAGGGATCCTGATATAAAATACAATATACATAATGCAACAGTAACATTCACAGGCTGGAGGCAGAGCACGTCACATGCTAGAAGAATGTTACCCAAAATGTTCACTCATGATTATTTGGGGTGATAGTTTAGCAACATTTGGTTTACAGACATGCGCTGAGCAGCCTATTCTGTAATTTGGAGAAGGGAGGTAAAGCAGGAGGCAAATACAGTTGTTGCCACCTATGATTGAACCAGCACGGAAGATCAGAGAAAGCGAGGCAAACATCGGATGACACATGTGCTAGATTGTTTCATCCATAATGATCTGAAATGTGATCTGAAATGAATGTTGTATAAGGTGATGATCCAAGGTATATTTGTAGCACAGTGTGGCAATTTCAGTCAATATTACCTACACAAGCTATGTACACATATTAGATTTCCTGAAACGGTTGTGGGTTACAATCCATGAGTAGGTGTCCTCTGACATAAGTAGCCTCCTCTTGTGGGATTCCCAAGTTGGCTAATACCGTTGTAGATCTTGCTAGTTCCCCAGGGGACACATCCTGCTTGCCCTTTTAGTTCCCTTTCCATTGGACAGGCCAGGCTGCTTGTCAAAGAGCCAAGTCTGTATAGTAATTGTTAGTGAAATGTCATCGAACTGGGGAAGCTAAGCAAGAGACCTGGCAAATGGACTGAAATGCTGGCGGCTCTGGCTTTTTATCGTGGTCTGGATATATGTCTGTGCATGGAATTCGACATAACTGTGAAAGTGTGTACTGACACAAAACTCTTGATTTCTAAAACAGTCATTAAGATCAGGGGCATAACTACAAATCATGGGGCCCCCATTCAAAACTATGATGGGGCCCCTCAATGTTCAAACCCTTCCCTTGCCTACCCCTGGTGACCCGCACAGCCTGGGGGCTCATCTTGCAAGGGTCCTAAAACAAGTGTGGACATCATAATGTTCACATCCATACCAAGGGTAGCCACAAAAACGCCTGATCTGAAGGATGGACACCTTTGTTGGAGGGAGTTGCGCCCTGTTCAAGATTGTTTTGAGCCATTTATTTGTTGTCTGTACTGGCAAACCCATCTTCTACACCAGACTTAGTGTGGGCAACAAGCCTGGACATATATTTTTGTTACATGGCTTTGCCACTGGTCACCTCCTGTCTCGCTTCTTCCTCACCTTTCCATATTGTAGCACATGCTGCTAAGCTGAGCCACATGTATATAACTGCCATTGTCCTGCAACACACTGTCAGCCATAATAATGGCAAATGATTATTTTGGCCTGCAAGCATTTTATGTGTTTTTGATGATTAAAGGAAATCCAAGCTGAAAAAGCAAAGTTAAAGGACAATTGAAGCGCATATGGAGGCTGCCAAATGTATTACCTTGTAAGCAATTCCAGGTGCCTGGCTGCCCTGCTAATCCTCTGCCTCTATTACTTTTAGCCATAAACCCTGAACAAGCAAATGCAGATCAGGTGTTTCTGACATTGTTGCCAGATCTGACAAAATTCAGACATTACTGCAGCCAAATAGATCAGCAGAATAGCCAGGCAACTGGTATTGTTTAAAAGGGAAATAAATATGGCAGCCTCCATATTCTTCTCACTTCAGTTGCCCTTTTAAACTTCAGTTATCTGGGGCTTCTTCCAGGCCCTAGACGTTTATCTGGTCCAGCACTGCAGTCCAGTGCTCCGTTATCCTCCTCCGAAAGATCCCTGACCAGAGCTATGGCCACAGGCTTCTGAGCAGGCACATCCGTGCGCCACTCTCAATCGTGCTCCTGTTGCTGTGAGCGCTGTGCGCTTGCGCAGTTTAACTCTCTGTAAACTGCACAAGCGCAGAATGCTCCCAACCATGGGAGCGTGAACGAAAGAGATACGTAGACTTGCCTGTGCACAGAAGCCCGCGACCATAGCTGTGGTTGGGGATCTTTTGGAGGGGCCAGCGGCACACTGGACTTCAGTGCTGGACCAGACTTAGGGGGCTGAAAGAAGTTCCAGGCAAGTAAAGCTAAACTTTTCTTTTTCAGCTCAGATGTCCTTAATGACCTGGACACTGGATTCCATGGAAGGTCCAGGCTCAATTAAATGTTTTTTTTTGTTTTTTTTTATTATCATTTAATAACATATTTCAGTGTTTGAAACAGTATAAAGGGTGAAATCGAACGCAGTCTCCAGCTGATATACGGTTCCATTATTTCCATACGGGAAAAAGAACCTTCATTTTTATAAAGCAGATGCGTGTGCCAAACTGACGGCTCTACCCCGGTTATAATTTAATTGGCCACTAAGTACATCTAATCTCGTCAAGTGATTTCCCATGCTATTCAAAAGTACCTGGTGAGTACAACATTATCACTACTCGATTACAAGGAGTGTTTGCAATTGGCAGTGTTAGTACTGTGTAATTGATTTCAATCTCAGCCTTCGGAGACCCAGAAGAGCACATCCGATACATCATTATGTACACACTCTAATTGTTCGGAGAGGGCTTGACAGGGAGATCGGGGTACGGCAAGTGACAAAAAGATGCTGCGCATGTGAATGAACACGTTGCCGTAGCTGGCTTGACTTTCCTAAGATACTGCATGTGCTTTCATATGTGGATGAAATACATAATAGCCATATGCAGATGCTGTTTGGATGCCTTCAGTAGCTTTATGCAAAAAGAAAACATAATAAGGCAAATTGCTTAAATGTATATTATACTGAAAAATGAATAATTTCTTGGCAGTTCCACAAAACCGTTAGTAGATTTTCTCTCCTAAATGTGACAATAGATGAAACATTTTTTTTTCATTTAATAACAAATGTTTCATAAACACAGCTGTGGTACTGCAACCACTTGTGTCATTCTTTTTGATGCGATTGCCATCGTAAAGGACCGCTACAGCAGTGAAAATTTTAAAATACCTGCACTCCTCTAGTGTTTCTTGTATTAGCAGCATAATAGAATTTTCAAAGGATTTCATGGTAAAAAAGTGCTTGAAATTATGCTTTTCAATATCAGTAGATAAAAGAAGATTCTGTGGGCGGTAATGCATAAATAAAACATTTAGAAAAACATATTTAGTTTACGTGGTAAGCCTCCAATATCCCAAAAGGCATAATCTGTGTATTATTTTTTAGCCCCACTAAGAAAAGGCTCTTTAGGGGAAAGATTCCATTCATCAACAGAAGTTAGAGTAGGTTGTATAAAGGCAACTATTTATTTAAACGCTCATTAAAAAAACAGTTAGGTCTTGTTCACTTTGCATTCCGATTGCGTTAGCCTTTGCGTTGGGCTTTTTTTGACGCAATTTTTTTTGCGATTCCTGGTGCTTGGGTGGACGGTGCGTTTCGTTAAAAGCTCTTTTTTTAAGCGCTTTTCCAGAGCATTGTTTTAGTTCACTCCCTGACGCAAGTCAGGAAGTTGACTCTTTGACCCGGAAAATAATAAATACAATGTATTTATTCTTAAAAACATGAACGCAATCACTGCACAAAGCGATTTTGTGAGCGTTTTGCATTTTTCCTATACCTTCCATTGAGGCAGAATTGCCTCAAAAAAGGTACAGGCACTGCTTTGCTTAGCGGATCGGAAACATACCGCTCAGATGTGAACTCTCTCGTAGGGAATCATTGCACAAGCGTTTTTAGGGTGGTTTTGAAAATCGGCTGTGCTTGCAAAAAGGGCAAAAATGCCCTTAGTGTGAACGAGCACTTAGGCCCGGTTGACATCTGCGTTTTTTTGCGGAGCCGGCCGTACGGATCCGGCCATCTGGATCCTGGAAACCGGTCAGTTTTTACAGCCAGTGTGCTGTAAAACGTCCGTAATCCATAGGTTCCTATTGTGCTGCAAAACCTTCCGTTTCCGTTCTGCTGAGTGAAACAATCAAACAAAAAAAAGTACCCATGGTTTATAAACCAAACAACCACAAATGCATATAGCAAAGATATGAAAGTTTATTTAAAGGGAAGGTTCAGGGAGGGTGGGTAAAAAATAAAAATCAATTTCCACTTACCTGGGGCTTTCTCCAGCCCGTGGCAGGCAGGAGGTGCCCTCGCCGCCGCTCCGCAGGCTCCCGGTGGTCTCCGGTGGCCGACCCGACCTGGCCAGGCCGGCTGCCAGGTCAGGCTCTTCTGCGCTCCAAGGCCCGGAACTTCTGCGTCCCACGCCGGCGCTCTGACGTCATCGGACGTCCTCCGGGCTCTACTGCGCAGGCGCAGAACTACTGCGCCTGCGCAGTAGAGCCCGGAGGACGTCCGATGACGTCAGAGCGCCGGCGTGGGACGCAGAAGTTCCGGGCCTTGGAGCGCAGAAGAGCCCGACATGGCAGCCGGCCTGGCCAGGTCGGGTCGGCCACCGAAGACCACCGGGAGCCTGCGGAGCGGCGGCGAGGGCACCTCCTGCCTGCCACGGGCTGGAGGAAGCCCCAGGTAAGTGGAAATTGATTTTTATTTTTTACCCACCCTCCCTGAACCTTCCCTTTAAGGACGTATCCAAAATAAAAACAAGAAACAGTTCACCAGCGTTGCTGGGAGGGAAAATATGAACAATGTGCAAATGAATAAATAAGTAGTCACACAGTGCCAATAAGGGTATATCAAAGATACATCACAGATAAAGCATGATGTCTAGCTGAACAGTTCAAACTCCTCAATGTACTATCCTAATGCGCATAGATATAATGACTGTCAGCAATAGAGTAAATATGAAATAAACTTCTCACCGTTCTAATAGCACTGTCCCTCTCAGCATCCGCCGGCGAATAAGACCTACTGCTGAGTGAAACAGTCCAGAAAATTGGGTCCTGCTGCATTTTTTTGTCTGTTCAGCGGAACGGACCTCGGAACTGTACGGCCGGTTCCGTTGGCAAAAGCTAATATGAACCGAGCCTAACAAAAAGTATCGATTATTTAGGTGCACATAGTCTCCGTATGCATGCGACAACATAAAAAAGATACATTCTATATTATACTGTTTTATGGACACAAGTGGACCGGCTCCCGGAGGTTAGGAGCACACTAAGCAAAATCGATATTGCTGTGGAAAATGCAAGCAAGCATAATGAAAGTCTATGGGCAGCATAAAAAATGCAGCACGGTGGCGTAGTGGTTAGCTCTCTCGCCTTGCAACGCTGGGTCCCTGGTTTGAATTCCAGCCAGGGCACTATCTGCAAAGAGTTTGTATGTTCTCTCCATGTCTGCGTGGGTTTCCTCCGGGCACTCTGGTTTCCTCCCACATTCCAAAAACATATGGATAAGTTAATTGGCTCCCCCTAAAATTGGCCCTAGACTAGAGTACTTACACTACATAATATAGACATATGGCAATGGTAGGGATTAGATTGTGAGCTCCTTTGAGGGACAGTTAGTGACAAGATATATATATACACTGTACAGCGCTGCGTAATATGTCGGCGCTATATAAATACTAAATAATAGTAATAATAATAATAATAATATCATTTCACTATGGCATCAATTCATCAAGCATTACCGCATTTGTTAATGCTGAAAACAGTTGAGTTTACGGAGCATTTAGTAAAATGTCAATTCATCAAGGCTGTTGCATGGCAAGCTGAAATTACAGGACAGTGAGGTAAATTACCGACTTGAGCGGTAAACACCTCCAACACGTGTCAGCAAATGTCGATTTATGTTGATCATAGCATGCGGTAAAGCCCAGGAACATGTTTTCTAATTACCGGCAGCTCTTATCTGTTGAAAACCAGCTTTGAATGCCTTCTGTGTGGATATCCCCTTGACTGACAGGAGCAGAGAGCCTATAGGAACAGCCCCTGTCTCCTGCAAGTTGCTGTGGTAGGATTCGAAGCCTTTTCTACCCCCAGGCAGTGAGCAGAGAGATTGGAACAAAAGAGGTTGCCCCTGCTGCCTTAGGTTCCTGTTTAAAGATGCAGAGGAGCTAGTGGGGAAATCACCTAAGTATGGCATGTGTACTGTCTCTTGGAGTTAATCTAAGATGTGGCAGTGAAATACAATATTAATTCAGAGCTACCAGAGGCAGTATAACAAACATGTACATTCTAAACGAATGTGGGGATGCCTCTTACTTTTGTAATGCCCTCACTGCATGGAACAGCTTGTAACAACACAGAGACAGCTCCACACTGCTCTGCTGCTACCAAACAGGTTTTTGTGAATTGAAGCATAGTATTTAGGTAAATTACCGAACTTCTACTGCACCTGTGAAAATATTGATGAATTAGCAATAAAAGTCTAAGGCCCGGTTCACATCTGCTAAATGAGTCAAAAGGATCCGGTGAGCGGATCCAGTCTCTGCTTCACCAGATCCATATGGCTCAGTCAATGGTCCCAGTTCACATCTGAAAATGGATCTGATCAATGATTGACCGGATCCGATTTCACTTAGCAAATACATACCTAATCTTCCATAGCAGCCGGCGGTTGAGGCTTCCTCTTCTTCTGCTGTGACTAGTCACATGACGCGTCATGTAGTCACATGACGCGGAAGAAGACAGAAGCCTCTACCGCCGGCTGCTATGGAAGATTAGGTATGTATAAACCCCGCCCGGCTGCTGCACCCTCCCCTCACCCTCCCGTCACTAGATTTGCATCAGCCCATACCCCCATCCCCTGTGGAACGGTCCATTTCTTCACTAGTGTGAGGAAACGGTCCGTTTCCCATTGCCCCAATGCTGCTACATTTTTGTCCGGATCAGTTCCACTAAGCAGAACGGCCCGGAAAATTAGGGCCTGCAGCAATTTTCAGTTCAGGGGACTGGAACTTACGGATAGTGTTGGGCGAACAGTGTTCGCCACTGTTCGGGTTCTGCAGAACATCACCCTGTTCGGGTGATGTTCGAGTTCGGCCGAACACCTGATGGTGTTCGGCCAAACCGTTCGGCCGCATGGCCGAACTAAGAGCGCATGGCCGAACGTTCCCCGAACGTTCGGCTAGCGCTGTGATTGGCCGAACGGGTCACGTGGTTCGGACCCGAACGCGCTCTGATTGGCCAAACTGTCACGTGGTTCGGGTAAATAAATACCCGAACCACGTCATATTTCCACCATTTGTCTGTGGGTTTAGCTTTGGGTAGGCAGGCAGGGTAGTTCGCGCTCCAGCCACGCTAGCCAGGGTCCCCCCAGTCATTGTGTCGCTGCTGGGAATAGTAGTACACCGCTCGCTCAGCATTCTGTTTACTGCCACTCTGTGTACCTCGCTCAGCCACACTATATAGCATTCTGTTTACTGTTCTGTGTCTGCTGGGAATAGTAGTACACCGCTCGCTCAGCCACACTATATAGCATTCTGTTTACTGCCACTCTGTGTCTTCTGGGAATAGTGGTACACCGCTCACCCGCCACTGTATAGCATTGTGCTCTGTGTCGCTGCTGGGAATAGTGGTACACCGCTCACCCGCCACTGTATAGCATTGTGCTCTGTGTCGCTGCTGGGAATAGTGGTACACTGCTCACCCGCCACTGTATAGCATTGTGCTCTGTGTCGCTGCTGGGAATAGTGGTACACCGCTCAGCCACACTATATAGCATTCTGTTTACTGTTCTGTGTCTGCTGGGAATAGTAGTACACCGCTCGCTCAGCCACACTATATAGCATTCTGTTTACTGCCACTCTGTGTACCTCGCTCAGCCACACTATATAGCATTCTGTTTACTGTTCTGTGTCTGCTGGGAATAGTAGTACACCGCTCGCTCAGCCACACTATATAGCATTCTGTTTACTGCCACTCTGTGTCTTCTGGGAATAGTGGTACACCGCTCACCCGCCACTGTATAGCATTGTGCTCTGTGTCGCTGCTGGGAATAGTGGTACACCGCTCACCCGCCACTGTATAGCATTGTGCTCTGTGTCGCTGCTGGGAATAGTGGTACACCGCTCACCCGCCACTGTATAGCTTTGTGCTCTGTGTCGCTGCTGGGAATAGTGGTACACCGCTCAGCCACACTATATAGCATTCTGTTTACTGTTCTGTGTCTGCTGGGAATAGTAGTACACCGCTCGCTCAGCCACACTATATAGCATTCTGTTTACTGCCACTCTGTGTACCTCGCTCAGCCACACTATATAGCATTCTGTTTACTGCCACTCTGTGTCTTCTGGGAATAGTAGTACACCGCTCACCCACCACTGTATAGCATTGTGCTCTGTGTCGCTGCTGGGAATAGTGGTACACCGCTCACTCGCCACTGTATAGCATTGTGCTGTGTGTCGCTGCTGGGAATAGTGGTACACCGCTCAGCCACACTATATAGCATTCTGTTTACTGTTCTGTGTCTGCTGGGAATAGTAGTACACCGCTCGCTCAGCCACACTATATAGCATTCTGTTTACTACCACTCTGTGTACCTCGCTCAGCCACACTATATAGCATTCTGTTTACTGTTCTGTGTCTGCTGGGAATAGTAGTACACCGCTCGCTCAGCCACACTATATAGCATTCTGTTTACTGCCACTCTGTGTACCTCGCTCAGCCACACTATATAGCATTCTGTTTACTGTTCTGTGTCTGCTGGGAATAGTAGTACACCGCTCGCTCAGCCACACTATATAGCATTCTGTTTACTGCCACTCTGTGTACCTCGCTCAGCCACACTATATAGCATTCTGTTTACTGCCACTCTGTGTCTGCTGGGAATAGTAGTACACCGCTCACCCGCCACTGTATAGCATTGTGCTCTGTGTCGCTGCTGGGAATAGTGGTACACCGCTCACCCGCCACTGTATAGCATTGTGCTCTGTGTCGCTGCTGGGAATAGTGGTACACCGCTCACCCGCCACTGTATAGCATTGTGCTCTGTGTCGCTGCTGGGAATAGTGATACACCGCTCACCCGCCACTGTATAGCATTGTGCTCTGTGTCGCTGCTGGGAATAGTGGTACACCGCTCACCCGCCACTGTATAGCATTGTGCTCTGTGTCGCTGCTGGGAATAGTGGTACTGTATAGCATTTCTGTACTGCCACTGTACTGCTGCCAGTCAGCGTGTACTGTAAGGATAAGTGAAATGAGGAATAAATCCGGTGAAAGAGGGAGGGGCAAGGGAAGAGGTGTTTCCCCTGACGGTTCACGTACAGGCCACAGGGGAGCACCCAAGAAAACCCACTCAATACCGCCCATGTTGTCCAGGACAACAACCCTCACAAATCCAAAAGAACAGGACCAGATAATTACTTGGATGACCTCTCAAGCGTCCAGCAGTGGGTTAAGCAGCACCAGCACATCACGCACGAGGTCCGAGTCCTCAGCCAGTTACAAGGAGCCAGTGGGCACAAAGCTGACACAACCGGCAGCGACACCACGCACACAACTGCCAGATAACCAGTCCGATGAATTACCTCAGGACACAATGGGGTATTCGCAGGAGCTATTCCCAGCCCAACAAACTTCCACCTTTCAAAGGTCAATGGAGGAACAGCCAGAAATGTTGTGCCCGGATTCACAACCATTAACTGTGGGAAATGCACCGCGCACTGAAATACAAGGCGAGTCCGAGGAGGACTCGGAAACCCAAATCCCAGAGCAAGTTGGGCAGGAGGGGTTGCAATTGCAGGAGGTCGGCCGACAAGATCTGGAAGACGACGTTGGAGTGAGCTGCGCAGAGGTTGTTCTGGGGAGCTCTACTCCACGGCGGCGGCCCCCCACAATGACATATGACGAGTTTGAGGAGATGGAAGAGGAGGGTATGGACAATGTGGACAGAGACCCAGATTTTGTTTGTGAACGAGAACATCGCCGTCGTAGCAGCAGCACAGATGAGTCTGTTGAAGAACCCACTGCTGCACGAGTTCGCCTTGTGCCACAAGGTAGGCGGCGCGCAATTTCAGGCACCACAAGCGTGGAAGTTCAAGTGAGAGGCAAAAGAGGAGCAAACAGAAATCGCCAGCAAGGCAGGTGCTCCAAAGTCTGGGCTTTCTTTGAAGACTGCACTGAGGATGTTACCATGGCGATTTGCAAGGTGTGCAAGACCCGCCTGAGCAGGGGGAAAAGTATTAACAACCTCTCCACCACCAGCATGAGCCGCCACATTCTATCCAAACATCCCACACTGTGGGCAAACGCGGCAGGACAGGGTACCACCAGCAACACTGCCTCCCTTGGGTTCACCAGACTCACCACCAGACCCGCCTCAGCAGCAGCAGTAGTCCAGCCATTGCGTGGTTCACAACATTCACAAACATCAGACGATGCTGACACTGTCACTTTCCGGACTAGTGCTCTTGAGGTCTCCCAGTGTTCATCAAACACAACAACCAACAGCCCTTCCGTGTGCAGCGCTACGGTTCAGTTGTCTGTGTCGGAGATGTTTGACCGCAAGAGGAAATTGCCAGCAAATGACCCCCGGGCCGTGGCAGTAACAGCCAGCATAGCCAAGCTTCTGGCCTGCGAAATGCTGCCATATCGAGTGGTGGAGACAAACAGCTTCAAGGGCATGATGTCAGTGGCCATCCCACGTTACGTGGTTCCCAGCCGCTACCACTTTGCGCGTTTTGCAGTGCCTGAGTTGTATGAGCACGTGGTCAGCAAAATAACCCGAAGCTTGAAGAATGCCGTTGCCTGCAAGGTTCACCTCACCACTGACACCTGGACGAGTGCGTTCGGCCAGGGTCGATACATCTCCCTTACCGCGCACTGGGTGAACCTTGTGGAGCCTGGCAGCGATTCCTCACCTGCTACGGCGCGGGTGTTGCCCACGCCGCAAACAACTGCACCGCCGTCCCTCCCACTGGATAACAACAGCAGCACCTACCTCTCTGACTCCTTCTCCTCCAACGCATCTCAAAGCTGTACCTCATATGGAAACGCTAACCCAGCAGCAGTAGGATCGTGGGAGCAGTGCAGCACAGCTGTTGGAATGCGTCAGCAAGCGTTGCTGAAGCTGATCTGCCTTGGGGATAAGCAGCACACAGGGGAGGAAATTTGGAAGGGAATAAAGGAACAGACGGATTTGTGGCTGGCACCGCTGGACCTGAAACCGGGCATGGTTGTGTGTGATAATGGGAGTAATCTCATTCGCACTTTAAGGTTGGCTAAGCTGACACACATCCCTTGCCTGGCGCACGTGATAAACCTAGTAGTTCAGCGGTTCCTGAGGACATACCCAGGCGTGGCCGATCTTCTGTTGAAGGTGCGTCGAGTGGCCAAACATTGTAGAAATTCCAGTACTGCTTCGGGGGCACTCGCCAAGATGCAGGAGCGCTTCAATCTCCCCCACCATCGCTTGCTGTGTGATGTCCCTACGCGCTGGAATTCTACGCTGCACATGCTAGCCCGCTTTTGTGAGCAGAAGAGTGCAATGGTCCAGTACATGACGGCGCAGTACCGAGGCGCATCCGGACAGCTGCCAAGCTTCTGTGGATCCGATTGGGCCAACATGTTGGACCTCTGCCAAGTCCTCCAAAATTTTGAGCAATCCACGTTGCTTGTGAGCAGTGACAACTCTTCAGTCAGCATTACCATACCACTGCTGTGTTTACTGAAGAGGTCAATGTTGAAAATCAAGGAAACAGCTGTCATGATGCAACTGGGGGAATCTGAAGGAGAAAACGATCAGCGTGATGGTACCAACATCAGGCCATCCGCCTCAGGGAACGCTGGCCCCAGCAGCTATGACGAAGAAGAGGAGGAGGAACAGCTGGAGTTGGAGCAGGAATTTCATGCCACCACTGACGAGGGCCAGAGCGGTGCACGTTGGACTTCCACAATTCAGCGCGAATGGTCAGCAGAAGCAGACCAGGAGGAAGGTGACGACTATGATGCATCACAACAACTATCACAACGCTCACAAGAGGATGATGAGGATTCTGGTAGGACTCTGGCACACATGGCTCAATTCATGCTAGACTGCATTGAACGTGACCCACGCATTGTGCGCATTCTGGACAACACCAATTACTGGGTTTATACCCTTCTGGATCCACGGTACAAACACAATGTTCCAAAACTGCTTGAAGAAAGAGTCAGACAGGTCAAAATGGAAGAATACCAGCAGGCCCTTGTGGAGACTTTAGAGAGGAGATTGACATCCTCCCCCTCCTCTAGCCAGTTGTACGCCGACAGACTGACTTCCGCAAACCCAGGACGACCAGGAGGACAGCAAACAACGCAAGCCGCAGCTAGTGCCCAAAAGGGAATGGTATCGGCAGTGTCCTTGGAGTGGGAAAATTTTCTGACACCCATGCAGCAGCAGCCCACTGAACAGCAAGCGTGCAGATCCACCTCCAACACCGATCGCCTGGAGAAGATGGTCAAGGACTACATGTCAGATGACGTAGCTGTGTCGAACAATCCATCTGCACCCTTCAACTATTGGGTATCGAAGCTAGACACCTGGCACGAACTGGCAATGTACGCAATAGAGGTGCTGGCTTGCCCGGCAGCCAGCGTTATGTCGGAACGCTGTTTCAGTGCTGCCGGAGGCATCGTCACAGATCGGCGTATCCGCCTCTCCACAGAAAATGCAGACCGTCTGACTCAAATTAAAATGAATCAATCCTGGATTGGAAATGACTACGCAACACTCCAGGACCCCAACCAAGTAACATGACCAATGAACATCTGGGATGGTGTAGCGTTTCCGGTCCCTGTTTATTGAACCTCTCATCTGTATTACATTTATGACTGCATGGCGGCAAAAAGCATTGCTACTATATCCGCACGCTTTTTGTCTTCATGCAAGGCCTGGGTTGTTGTGTCTCAAAAAGCATGGCCTTCTCCTCCTGCGCCTCCTCCTGTTCCATCACGTCTGCTGCTGCTGGGTTAGCGTTGCCGCGTGGTCCCTGTTTATTGAACCACTTATCTTTATTACATTTATGACTGCATGGCGGTACAAAGCATGCTATCCGCACGCTTCTTGTCCTCATGCAAGGCCTGGGTTGTTGTGTCTCACAAAGCGTGGCCTTCTCCTCCTGCGCCTCCTCCTGTTCCATCACGTGTGCTGCTGCTGGGTTAGCGTTGCCGCGTGGTCCCTGTTTATTGAACCACTTATCTTTATTACATTTATGACTGCATGGCGGTACAAAGCATGCTATCCGCACGCTTCTTGGCCTCATGCAAGGCCTGGGTTGTTGTGTCTCACAAAGCGTGGCCTTCTCCTCCTGCGCCTCCTCCTGTTCCATCACGTCTGCTGCTGCTGGGTTAGCGTTGCCGCGTGGTCCTTGTTTATTGAACCACTTATCTTTATTACATTTATGACTGCATGGCGGTACAAAGCATGCTATCCGCACGCTTCTTGTCCTCATGCAAGGCCTGGGTTGTTGTGTCTCACAAAGCGTGGCCTTCTCCTCCTGCGCCGCCTCCTCTTCCATCACGTCTGCTGCTGCTGGGTTAGCGTTGCCGCGTGGTCCCTGTTTATTGAACCACTTATCTTTATTACATTTATGACTGCATGGCGGTACAAAGCATGCTATCCGCACGCTTTTTGTCCTCATGCAAGGCCTGGGTTGTTGTGTCTCAAAAAGCATGGCCTTCTCCTCCTCCGCCTGCTCCTGTTCCATCACGTGTGCTGCTGCTGCTGCTGGGTTAGCGTTGCCGGTCCCTGTTTATGGAACCTCTTATCTTTATTACATTTATGACTGCATGGCGGTACAAAACATGCTATCCGCACGCTTCTTGTCCTCATGCAAGGCCTGGGTTGTTGTGTCTCACAAAGCGTGGCCTTCTCCTCCTGCACCTCCTCCTGTTCCATCACGTCTGCTGCTGCTGGGTTAGCGTTGCCGCGTGGTCCCTGTTTATTGAACCACTTATCTTTATTACATTTATGACTGCATGGCGGTACCTCATGCAAGGCCTGGGTTGTTGTGTCTCACAAAGCGTGGCCTTCTCCTCCTGCGCCTCCTCCTGTTCCATCACGTGTGCTGCTGCTGGTGCTGGGTTAGCGTTACCGGTCCCTTTTCCTGGAACCTCTTCTCTGTATTACATTTATGACTGCATGGCGAAAAAAAGCATGTTACCTGTCCAAAGAAACATGACATTTTCCACATTTAAAAGACAGTTTTTCCTTTGAAACTTTACAATCAATTTTCTCAAAAACTATAAGCTCTTTTTCAAATATTTTTTTTTCCTCTTGTACCCACTCCCAAGGTGCACATACCCTGCTAATTTGGGGTATGTAGCATGTAAGGAAGCTTTACAAAGCACGAAAGTTCGGGTCCCCATTGACTTCCATTATGTTCGGAGTTCGGCGCGAACACCCGAACATTGCGGCGATGTTCGGCGAACGTTCGCGAACCCGAACATCTACGTGTTCGCCCAACACTACTTACGGAACGTATCCATACCAACAGACAGATGTGAATGGATCCATAGGTTAACATTGGATCCATTCACATCCGTTCCATTTGTACAGTATACGTTCCGGTTACGTTCCGGAAAAAAATGCTAATGTGAACCGGGCCTAAAATACCTAATGTGGTATTTTAATTACTTTTTTTTTATGGTACAGCCTTTAACCTTCCTGGCGGTAACCCCAAACGTAGTTCGGGGTAAGCCGCGCAGGAGGTTTTCTCAGGCCCTGCTGGGCCAATTTACGTAATTTTTTTTTTTTTGCTGAACGCAGCTAGCACTTTGCTAGCTGCGTCAGCACACCGATCGCCGCCGCCCCGCGCCGATTCGCCGCTATCTGCGCCACCGCAGAGCCCCCCCTAGACCCCTGCGCTGAGAGCAAGAAAGAGATAAAAAGGGGAATTTCTTATCAGTCAGGGTCACACTGTAGTCACTTCCTGTCTGAATCAGGACTGAGTCAGCCACTTACATACCTGATATTTAACTCTTTCAGGCAGAGAAAGAAATAAAGGAACACAGCATAGTACTTTGTGTGCTAGGCACTGTACATACACATGTCTGTCTCATCATGTCACATGTCACTTCGGGTATCCTTTAAAACACACAAAATATATTTCAAAGGAGATGCAGAGGATGTGTGATTTTTTTATAAAATACATATGATACTTTATTGTACTCCATTGAAAAAGGGAAACTATTGAAAAAAGCCAAAACGTAAATGCACCAAAGTGCATGAAAAACACAACTGCAAACATACACATAAACGCACCCAGAAATACAGAAATGCACAATGCAGAAAACTCCTGGTTTTCTGCACAGCCTAGTGTACTCCTAGCCTGAAGGTTTTTCTAACAACTGTATGGTTTCTTTGTTGTACCTTGAGGTCTTTTCTAGTGACAATTGCAATTGACATTGCAGCAATGCGATTTTCACTATTTACACTGAGCACATTTTCTACCGTGATTTTCGTCAGAGTTTAGATGGGAGTTTAAAAAGTAAAGATGCAAGAAAAATGCAACGCATTTGCAATTGGTCAAAAGTTGAAGTGCACCGGTGGGAAAAGCACATGTAAATGTAAACATGTAAATTGTGGTGCCTTTGCGATCAGGATATCGTGCGCAAACCAGAAATATGTTTGAAATGAGGTCGATATAAAGAGGCCATAATTGTGATTTATTTACAGCTAATGGATTGGTGTTTCCCTTCGGTAGTCCATCACTTTACCTATTTCTTCTTTCAGGCACTGAAGAATCTTCCCAAAATGCATTGTGTAATTTGTGTCTGTAAAACTCCACATACTCATTTACAAATAAACCACTCGAAGTATTGAGGATTTAGATTAATGTCCTCCAAGACATCATCTAAATACATCCTCAGCAATCAGTGAGTTCAGAGTATGTACATGTCTTCTCCCTGATGTCCACAATGAGTCAATTCACTAAGGGCTGTTCAGGGAAAATAAATGAGGTCAGACTTTATGGTCCTCGTCAGAGCATGACATGGATTGAAATAGCTAGTAATACAGAGTACCTATTTTCTATGAAAATGTAAACAAATGTTTTCTGTTAAATTGCATCTTCCCACTAAAAAGTCCTTTCCTAGTAGGTCTATACTTTTCAGATCCAGGGCTGCTAAAGGGGACAGCGATTCCACTCTTCACTAGATATCTTCCACTTCAGAAGACAGCACGTGCTATTTCTCTGCACATTGCTGCTGAGCTGCCAGTTACTGAAGCGTAGTAAACAGACGCGTATCTGGAGGGGTGCAGGCATGGCTAATGCCATGGGCGCCACATCTCCATGGGCGCCATGCCTGCGACCACCTCTGCATTCAGTTGCAGCTGCCCTCCCCCCACCTGTCTCCGGCTGCCGCCAGTGCTGCTAGATGGTGCATCAGCTGAAGAGAGAGCCGGGAGAATGGAAGAGATATGCAGAGCGGTAACCTTAGTCATGTGATACAGCGTAGCATCAAGTGAGTGACTAGCGGCGCTCACGTGATGCTACGCTGTATCATATGACTAAGGTTACCGCTCTGCATATCTCTTCCGTTCTCCCGGCTCTCTTTTCAGCTGAAGTGTCATCTAGCAGTAAGGGCGGCAGCCGGAGACTGGTCATGTGATGTGGCGCCGCCGGCTGAGATGGTCTTCTCCCATCAGTCCAGGGCTGTCCGCCCAATCCCTCCGGAGTCGCAAATCACACCTGGGGGACAAGGGAGTGCTGCTGGGGTGTATTGAGCGGGAGGGTCGTACTCATGGACAGGACAGGCACGTCATGCTCTGGGGACAGATGTGTCGTGCTGGGGGGCCAGGTGTTAGAGGCAGGGCGCGTAATGTTCTGGGGGGGGGGGGGTAGGGGTGCCATGTGTTGGGGGAAAGCACGTGTAATGTGCTGGGGGGGACAGGGGTGCCATGTGCTGGGGGGGACAGGGGTGCCATGTGCTGGGGGGACAGGTGTGTCGTGTTGGGAGGAGGGTGTGTAATATGCTGGGGAACAGAGGTATATTTGCTTTAGAAAAGGTGCCATGTTCTGAGGGGACAGGGATGTCATGTGCTGGGAAGGACATGAGTGTCATGTGCTAAGCGGGACAGGGGTGTCATGCTAAGGAGGGGGCGCACAATACACAAAGACGGGAAGCGCTTCAGATGCAGAAGTGACGTCATTGGTCACTTTACGCATGTGAAGCGCGCCACACAGGCACTGTGCTCCCCTCCTCTTGTGGGTCGCCGTCGACCTGAGGTCTATATGTATTGGAGATCCTGAGGTAGTCTTCTAACTTCAATGGGGGGGTGGTTGCCTACACTGGGTGAGGGGTACAGGGGGACTAACGGGGGGAGGGGCGCGATTTTGGTGTTTGCCATAGGCGCCATGTTACCCAGATACGCCTCTGGTAGTAAAGCTTGCCTTGCTATCATGGTGAGAGTTTTGGCTTAGGTTGTTTTTGAATTTCACACTTGCAACAAGCATGCAGAGATGGAATCAGACCAGAGTCAAAGCATTTGATCTGTAAGCTCATTCTGGGCCAATGACCTCAAGTATTGGAGGCACAGCATCAGCAGCAGAAGTCAGGCAACTGGCATTATTATTAGAGAATTAAGATGTTGTCCTCCACATCCCTCAGGTTCTTTTTAACGTTTAAAATAGCACTCCATACTTTCCACAGGCCTGAAACCTACTCCTTCTTCCACAAAAAATATCTAGTTGCTTGACATCAATCAACAGAGTACAAGGGCAATTAAGATTGCATAGAAGCTTCTTATTTAGCCAAGCCGTGGATATAGAGCTGGGTCATCCACAATGCAACTTAGGCAGGTGCCTAGGCCCCGGAGAAAGGCTAGGGGCCCAGTTTATGCTAGCCCCCACCAAATCTTACCAAAAAGCCAGGTGGAAATTAAGGGTGGGCGGAAAATTGTTGCTTGCCTAGGGCCTCATTTCACCGTATCCGTCTCTGCCTGGTTATCGCTATTTTAGGCTGCTGCTGTGGAAGAGATATCAGCCAATCACAAGAGGATCTTCCCTGTGCTGTAGCTGAAAATGGTGCAATTTGACTTTTCCCATCTCTATCATCACAATTAATCAAACCATGGTTTTAAATGTGGAATTATAAACAGAAGCCTTATTAGCATTTATTAAAAAAATCATTTTTACATGTAATATTAAAAAAAAAGTTTAAATAAAAAAATATGAACTGATGTCCTTTCTTCCTCTCATAGGTTTAGTACCTGTGAGAACAGGGAGAATAATAACACGTATAGTTTAGTCTTGGAGCATGCGGATCAATAATTAGCAGTAATTATTTTGTACTGTGAAGGAGATAAAAGTAAGGCCATTTATAGCCAGAGATGTGGTGGTGTGAGATGGCAGCTTCCTGGACTGCTAAGAACAAGAAATGAACTTATTGGATTTGTATTAGAGGCATAAAAGGCTGAACAAGCTATCCTTGAAGCTACTCCTCTCTGCAGCTTGGATCAATAGCAACTGGAGCATAGCTTTCATGAATTAGGCAGATGGTTACTAATTGGATTTAATTTCTAGTAGATCTGCTTGATCTTTATTAACAAGTCCATTTTCTATACATTCTCAATACATATGCTTTTTTGATTATCACAAGTACTATATAAGTATTCCGTACTTCTTATCTTTCAGGCAGCACATGTATGTTGCAAGCAAGATCACTGAGAGAATTTTAAATACATGGCATTGCAGTACAATACCTGGGGGCTTTTGTGTGCAGTCAAGGCACTCTAGGAAGAGACCCAATAGGCAAAAAATATCTCCAGGAACCAGGGCCGTAACTAGAGGGGAGCATCACCAGTGACCGCAGGGAGACCCAGAGCTGCAAGGGGGCCCCAACTACTACAACTCCCTCTGATAAAGGGCTCTGTCCTTCAGATCAGGTTTTTATGTGGCTACGCTTGTAATGGGTGTGAAGATTATGATGGCCACACTTGTTTTATCCCTTTTACAAGATGGGCCCCTGGACTGTGAGGGTTACAAGGGGAGGCAAGGGAAAGGGCGTGAACATTGGTGGCCCCATTAAAGGTTTGCTGGGTGAGCCCCACAATGTATAATTACACCCCTGCTAGGAACCAGTCTGTTTTTTGACACGCTGTGTGAAAGAGCCAAGGGAATAGTTTTCAATTGTTGGCATATTTCCAGATATGATATTTACTTAACAATTAGCTGAAAGGTTAAAGGGTAACTAAATGTAAAGGGTAAAGAAAACTAGGGGTTGATTCACTATAACAAATAGCGTGCCTTATGCTGGATACACACCATGCATTTCCGCGTTCGATGCGTCCGTCGATACGCATCGATTCGATTATTTCCGACATGTCCGATTCAAGCTTCGATGGATCGTTAGGTCGATTTGCCATACTTTACATGGCAATCGACCTAAAAATCATCGAAATGCGTTCGGAAATGCTCGGAAATAATCGAATCGATGCGTATCGACGGACGCATTCGACGTGGAAACGCATGGTGTGTAACTATCCAGCATTAGAGTTAACATGCCTTATCAGATTTAACATGCCTTATCAGAGTAGCATAGCCGGCTACGAACTTACGCCTGCTAATTGGCAATGATGATAGCTCCACTCGTCCTGCCCTGAACCCCTGCAGGTCCAATCACTTTAAAGGACATTATCCTCGCACTTTGATTGGCCCAATAGGCAGCCTGTCAAGTTTCCTGTCAAGTGACAGGCAGCCAATTGAGCCAATCAAAGTGTGGGGATAATGTCCTTTAGGGCCCTTTTCCACTAGCAGTCGCTAGCGTTCACGCTGAACGCTAGCGATTGCTGAATCGCAATTCCGCCGATTTCCCGACGTTTGCGGCCGCGATTTTGCTATGCTATGCACTGCATAGCAAAATCGCGGCAAATATCGCTCCGCCGCACGTTCGCGTTCCCGTCAAAAACGAATCGCGGTAGTGGAAATGACCTACCGCGATTCCTATGTTAAAAAGCAAACCGTAGCGATTGTAAAATCGCTAGCGGTTTGCGTCTTTGTGATTCAGCCAGCGCAAACGCGCTGGTGGAAAAGGGCCCTTAAAGTGATTGGACCCGCAGGGGCTCAGGGCAGGACGAGTGGAGTTAGCAGGCATAAGTTCACAGCGCTCGCTAGGGGCGTAACTAGAAATCACTGTGCCCCCCCAACCGGGCCTGCTCAGGGCCGTTTTGGGGGGGGGGCGGAGGGGTCGCAGCATGAGGGGAGAGCATTGGCCCCCACATCGGCGGGGAGGGGGCCACTCCCCCCCTTTCTCACCTCCGGCTCTCCCCTCAGCGTGTTCCCATCCTGCATTAAATAGGTGGCAGCAGCGGCGGCGGCAGGAACACAGGTACACCTCTGAGGTCCGATCTCTAAGTGCTACATGCTACTTCCTGTTTATCAGGAAGTAGCATGTAGCACTTAGAGATCGGTCCTCGGTGGTGGAACACAGAGGTTCCTGTGTTCCTGCCGCCGCCGCTGCAACCTATTTAATGCAGGAGGGGAATGCGCTGAGGTGAGTGAGAGGGGGACTGGCCCCCCCTCCTCGCTTATGTGGGGGCCAATGCTCTCCCCACCTGCTGCGACCCCTCCTGCCCCAAAAACAACCCTGAGAGGCCCCCAGAGTGGCCTCAAGCCCCCCCAGGAGCTGCAGCCCCTATTGTTACGTCACGATGCTCGCTATGCTACTCTGATAAGGCACACTAACTCTGATAAGGCATGCTAACCCTGATAAGGCATGCTAACGCTGATAAGGCATGTTCGCTCTGATAAGGCATGTTAGCTCTGATAAGGCACACTATTTGTTATAGTGAATCAACCCCCTAGTGTTTTATTCTGGTAGACCTGCTGGGCCTGGAAAAAAAACAGCATTTCTTGCCCAATCTGCTCACACCGTTAAGCCCAAACTGTAAGGCACTTCTGCTGTATTAACCTGAAGAAGCAAGCAAGGTTATCACGAAACGCATTGTCCACTTTGGTGCTCCATACATTTCTTTTCCAGAACTTTTCTGGGTATAATTCTATAAGACAAGTAAGACCAACACCTCTCCTCTCAAACGGTTTTGAAGTGTTTTATCAAATACCAGCTATCTCCAAAGATTGTCCTTTTTTAACTGCTTCTTCTAAAAACTCTGTAAGTAACACATGGGTACACCTGGCCCGCTTTTAGGAAGCAGCTTTTTAAAACATTTTATTTCATATTGGAAGACACGTATTAGTACTTTGATATCTGAACCACTTATGCTGCCAGTGGAAGGGGAGAGGCATTCTCTCACATATAATCATGTAATGTGCCTGCACGTTAAACGCTACTAGTATTCACAATGCGTTTAATAGCCACACAATTACCAGTACAAAAAAAACTATTCGTGTATCCTGTCTGTCAAGATCATTTTTCTTTAATATGGAATTTTGAGCACCTGTCTTATTATATAGGCACACAAATGTCTAGTGCTGAGATACAGCTCCGGGTACACATTCTTATGCTCAACAGAAGTCATCACTAGTCAGTCGGGCTTGAAACAAGGGGTCATAGACTCCCCATGATCACTCCTTATCATGCCTGCTGTTAATGTGACTACCAGCACAATGTAGGATTAATGCTTGAAAAAGGATAGACAGATTGTGCTTTTCTATTGCAGCCCATCAAGTATTAAAAGCACATGAATGGTCATTATAAAGGCCAGTGACTTCCTCTTTCAAATATGGATTCATTCCACTGAACTACTCTAATATGAACCATAGCTCAACTGCAGATGTGTAGGTGGCAATATCTATGTGTGTGTATACCTCAAATCATTCATAATAAAGAACTCTATGTCTTGGCAACAACAGACGTTCAGGAGTAAACTTTGATAACTCTGTTTCTTTATTTTTCTACGCATCATTTGGCATTTTGTTTTTCTTTGCTGTGGCGAACAAGGTTGCCATTGTACAGCAGGAAGCCTGACAATAGTCCCTCCCACTAACTCAGTAATTATTTGGAAATATACACAGTTCCTGTCTGATTCATAACTGTCAGGACTGGCCACACATACTGCACAGGAAAAACACTAGTTTATTAGACCTTGCTTTGAAGAAAAATTAAAAGAAAACACAAACACAAGTTTTAATTAGAATAGGTACTATACGTACCCATGTTTATTTCATCAAATCACATGTCAGTTCAGGTACGCTTAAAAAACAAATTCCCCTGCTTCCTTTTAACCAGTAACAATGTACTCAACATTCTTCAAAGCCCCCACCATGCACACATGTGGGGGTCATCTCATCAATGTCATGGGTAATGTGACCCCAATTTCCAGATGAACACTCTGTATTGGATTGGCTACTTTACCACAGCACCTTCACCAATTCCACAATGCTGTGTCCCCCTCACCATGTTATAATCCATGACAGACTATGAGAGAGAGAGGTTAATGGCTGAAATAGCTATGCGTTTAATCGTTGGTGATTGGTATATTCCTCCTCCCAGAAGTTATGGTGGGAGT
The DNA here is from genome assembly GCF_040937935.1 of Hyperolius riggenbachi. Classification (NCBI taxonomy): domain Eukaryota; kingdom Metazoa; phylum Chordata; class Amphibia; order Anura; family Hyperoliidae; genus Hyperolius; species Hyperolius riggenbachi. The sequence goes on along the minus strand of NC_090646.1, from coordinate 511,404,539 downwards.
CACTGGAACCTCAGGAGTCCACACGGGTGTAATGGGGTATTTGGTAGGTGACAACAATGCAGCAGAAGCTAGAGATTGGCATTCATTGACTCAGTCTGTACAATTTGCTCTTAAAGTGGACCTGAACTCTTGCACAGGACAGAAGGAAAACATAGAGAAATGCACCCAGTATGTATTTAGAGAGTTTAGCCTGTCTAATTCTCCTCATCTGTGTCTAATCACAACTGTAATTTGATCTCTTCAGCTGTGTAGCTTAGGGATCTCCTTTGCCATGGCAGAGCAGCTAATTTGTAAACACAGGATGTTAACCCTATGTCTGCTTTCATGAACTCAGGAAGTAGACACACTGTAGATTTATTGCAGGGCTTGTATCAGCTGTAACAAAGAAATGTTGTTCTTTAAAGATTATTATGCTGTTGCTTATCTTTTAGAGCAGACAGTAAGTTCTGATGCTTAGCATCATTTGCCTTTCATAAATGGTGCAGAAGAAAAAGAAGAAATACATTTAAGGGCTTATTTCACATTTTAGAAACATCCCTTTAACTGATCAGGGCTGAGAGAGTCTGAACAGAGTTATCTGTTCAAAACATAATAAGTCTAGGGAAGCAACGGCTGAAGATCAAGCTCAATACCACATCAGCCTTGTGGGCCGGAGAATATCCTCCTGTGGCAGGTCACGTCTCGGAAAGTCTGGATATGTCAAAGCTGCTTTAAAGTGACTGGTAAATAAAGAGATGCAGGGCTCTCATAACGCACACATTCCTCTATTCATAGATCATTGTCAGGTGGATTCTAAGATTAGTATTCTTTCACTATGCACTCCTTTACAAGCCGCCTGTCCCTGTAGTACCTGTGAATACATTTCCATATTTCCAGGCTAGCTTCAGAAAACTTGCTCACATTGTGTGTTAGAATAATACCTCTGCATGACCAGAATATGCTGCAAACAAATAGACTTTAAAGAAGACGGGGCAGCTGAAGCGCTGATGATGTGATAAGTGCAGCAGCCCAATGGAAGTGTCAGCTGGGAGGGGATGTCTGACTTGCTCCTGTCACTGCTTTATATTAATTACAGCTGCTTGCCTGTTGCTTTTTTGCATAAGTAGGTTTGTAGCTATAATGACCACATAACATAACCTGTTATATAATCTTAAATAATCAAAAACGGCAATTCTTTTGAGTTTTCCCCAAGTAATTCAATGTGCAGAGAATGAGATTTCACCTTCTTTTTGCTCATTGTAAATTAGTTCTCTTGAGTCAGGAAGGGGAGGAAGTAGAGCTGAGATGCTGTCATGTAATGCAAGCACTGCTGTGTATGCTTCCATCTGCATGCTGGAAGAATTGACCGCAGACGCATACTTTGTGAAGGTTGCAGGTAGTACTAGATTGCACATTATTAGTTGGAAGTAAGGACAGGAAAGTGCTGTTTAGCTTCTGCCTATTGATCTCTCTCTCTCTCTCTCTCTCTCTCTCTCTCTCTCTCTCTCTCTCTCTCTCTCTCTCTCTCTCTCTCCCTCTCCCTCTCCCTCTCCCTCTCTCCCTCTCTCTCTCTCTCTAGTATAAATCACCAGGTAGGGAATCACATCCTGGTGATTTATATCATCTGAAGTTTTATATATTTAGACAGACTGGGATGGATGGACCCTGCATTACCCAGAAGAAATTAAGTTTCTTCTGAAAGCTAGTTTTAAACTGATAAATTATTATTTATTTAGTATTTATATAGCGCTGACATCTTCTGATCTTCTGCAGGACTTTTACATAGCAAATAGCATTGTCACTAACTGTCCCTCACAGGGGCTCACAATCTAATCCCCAGCATAGTCATAAATGCCCATTATAGTCTAGGGCCAATTTCTTTCTTTTTATATGCGGAGGGGGAAGCCAATCAACTTATTTTTCATTTGTCTGTTTTGGGATGTGGGAGGAAACCAAAATACACTGAGTTGGAGTTATGCATTATACTTCCCGAATGTTAAAATTAATCATCAGCTTTATATGCCAAGCAAGATAATTACATCCCGCTATCACTGATTGGAACCGTTGCTGTGTGGTTGGCCAGCTTCAAGAAGCAGCTCCTTACACAAAATACGTTGTGCTAGGGATGTTCAATGAGAAGCAAATAATTTCGAGTTGATGCAGCATTATGCACATTTTGTATGCAAATGGATGCAGTTTAAAAATGAACCAATCAAATTCTGCTGAGGTATAATTTGATTGGCCAACGCAAAATTATTTGCATCTCATTGACCTTAGTGCCTCATGGTCAGCCATTCCAATACTGCTGCTTTGACCTTATATTTCCTGCTAGTTTGAGCCTGACACTGATCTAATATACTTTATAAAGGAATTGTACTTCAGCTAATGTAATTCTTTTATTAAGTGCTGCAGACTCAGAAGTGGTGCATCTGAAATTAGGCACCAACATAAAAAGTCTGATTTTGTGTCACAGATTCATTAGAACATGTTGTTCCACCCTGTTGTGCACAGACCAGAGACTGGGGACAAATAATCTTTTCCTTACTGTAATCATCCAGGTCCTGTTATACCAAAGAAAGCTGTTATCCTCTGTCGCAGCAGATTTGTACGGCGCACGAGAAATGTTGTGACAGATGTAATTTATTTTTTCTTAACAAGTGTTCGAGGAACACGTCTTTCTCATTTCCACTTGCTATTAGGCCTTGTAAATAATTGCAAACAAAGAACTATCTGACGGCCAAGTACAATTTACATTTCTTGCAGATAATAGGCTGTCATTTGGCAACTCCTAATGCTGCCACATATGAATGGACGAAAAGGCTTAAACCTTTGCCTGGTTTGGGAAGACCTGAATGCACAAATTGATTCTGGATAAATGCCTGGACAAGTTTTGCTTGCAGATTTTTGTATGGTGATAAAAAAAATAAATACAATGACAAATTCCTTCTGATAATACTGAGACTTGCTTGCTGATAAAGTAAACCTGAAGGAAATACGTAAGCTGAAGTCATACATACACATTGCCATTTTTATCCTGTCATGCTGATCATGTGACTTCAGTAGTGCCTGAATCCAGGGCAGTTTCTAGGCTAAAATGCACCCATGGTGAGGGTGTAAAAATTGCCCCCCCCCCCCCGCGAGCCAGGTATACGTGCCCACAGTATAGGTTAGCCAGGTCTAGTTGCACTCAGTATAGGTAGCCAGCTATAGGTCCCCCCAGCATCGGTAGCCAGGCATAGGTGCCCCAGTATAGGTTCCCGGCTATTGGTCCCCCACTATAGGTAGCCAGGCATAGGTGCCCCAGTATAGTTGACCCCAGTATAGGTTAGCCAGGTAGGTGCCTCCAGTATAGGTAGCCGGTATAGTTGCCCACAGTATAGGTTAGATAGGCATAGGCAGGTGCCCCCGGTATCGGTTAGATAGGTAGGTGCCCCCAGTATAGGTTAGTTAGGTAGGTGCCTCTAATATAGGTAGCCAGTATAGTTGCAACCAGTATAGGCTAGCTAGGTAGGTAGGTGCCCCCAATACAGGTAAGATAAGTAGGTGCCCCCAGTATAGATTAGATAAGTAGGTGCCCCCAGTATAGATTAGATAGGTAGGTGCCCCCAGTATAGATTAGATAGGTAGCTGCCCCCCAGTATAGGGTAGATAGGTAGCTGCCCCCAGTATAGGTTAGATTAGGTAGCTGCCCCCCCAGTATAGGTTTGATTAGGTAGCTGCCCCCCAGAATAGGGTAGATAGGTAGCTGCCCCCCTAAGTATATGTTAGATTAGGTAGCTGCCCCCCAGTGTGGTTAGATTAGGTAGGTGCCCCCCAGTATAGCTAGGTACCCGCCCCCCATAATGGAGGGGGGAGTCAGCCGCGGGGAGGGCAGCCCGACCTCTCCCTCCCTTCCTCTCTGCTGGCCGCCCTCTGTGCTCCCTCCGAGTCTGACTGCAGAGTAAGCGTAGGGAAGCTCTGTATACAGACAGCAACTCACCTGCCTGCGTTCCAACCGCCGCTCACTCACCGCTGGTCTCCTCCTCTGCCCAGCCACAGATACACACGCTGCTTCCTGCTAAACTGTATACAGAGCTTCCCTGTGCTCACTCTGTAGTCAGACTCGGAGGGGGGAGCACGGAGGGCGGCCCGTGGAGAGGAAGGGAGGGAGAGGTCGGGCTGCCCTCCCCACGGCTTACTCCCCCCTCCATTACAGCGCCCCCACTCCTTCGGCACTCAGGGCAGCCGCATGGGCCGCACGACCCTAGAAATGGGCCTGCCTGAATCCAGAGGGCCCAACCGTCCCGATCTCGTCGGGACTGTCACGATTTGGGGGGGCTCTCCCGCTGTCACGGTATGAGCCCCCCAAGTCCCGGCGGCAGTGGGCAGCAGTAAAAAAAAAAATGATCGAGGCGCCAGCCGCGCCTAAGTGATATGCGGGATGCCGGCCATAGCATTACTACCTCCCTCCCTCCTTCCCTTGAGATCTGCCCCCCCCTGTGTCCCCGTTAGCAGAGTGCGCAGCGAGCGGAGCGGGCTGTCATTACCTGCGTCCATGCACGCATACCGATGTCCGGCTTCACTCTGCTTCCTGTGACGTCACAGGAAGCTGGAGAAAGACATCGGTATGCGTGCATGGACGGAGGTAAGATGACAGCCCGCTCCGCTCGCTGCGCACTCTGCTAACGGGGACACGGGGGCAGATCTCAAGGGAGGGAGGTAGTAATGATATGGCCGCATCCCGCATACCACGCGCGGCTGGCGCCTCGATCATTTTTTGGCACCCATCCTCACCCTCCTCCCCACCCACGGGCACCCTTACCCTCCTCCCCACCCACGGGCAGGGTGTATGAGGGTATATTTAATTAAAAAAAAAGAATAAGGGCATAAATATTAATAAAAAAAATATTAAAAAAACGATGGTAGGCGTGTCTTGGGGGTGTGGTTGGGGGTGTGGTTAGGGGTGTGGCCAGTGTCCCGGTTTCTTAGTTTAAAATGTTGGGAGGTATGCTGAATCATATATTTGTAATTAGCATGTTGCCAGCTGGACCAGACTGAGGTCTGAACATCTGATCTGCAAACTAGTTTTTGGTCAGAGATTCAGAGAACATATGGACAAATGCAACTTCTATCTTAAAGAGGAACTGTAACCAAGGATTGAACTTCATCCCAATCAGTAGCTGATACCCCCAATCCAAGGAGAAATCTTTACCTTTTCTTAAAGAGACTCTGAAGCCACTTTAAAAAGCAGTTTTTATCTCTTATTTAGTTTAAGATCATTGCCAGACCTAAAATGCTGCTATCCTGTGACAGAACGAGGGTTTTATAACCCTCAAATCCTAGGGCAAAAATCCACAACTTTCAAAGTCGTGGATTTTGCTGCCCGAGGGGGGGGGGGCAGAGCTTACTGCTGTAGCTCTGCCTCCCTTTGCGTCAATCCACCATGGATCTCTGCCTCTCCCGTCCCCCTTTCAGTGAAAGAAGACTGAGAGGGGCGGGGAGATGCTGCGATCAGTGGGGATTGATGCAAGGAGAGGCAGGGCTACTGCAGAAAGCTCTGCCTCTACCAGGAAGCGCTCCCCGGTTTTTGCCCCGGGGATTTGGGGGTTATACAACCCTCCTTGGCTGCAGGAATGTGGCATTTTAGGTCTGGCAATAATGCTTAAACTAAATAAGAGGTAAAAACTGCTTTTTAAAGTGGCTTCCGTTTCTCTTTAAATAGATCATCGGGGGTGGGGGGGGGGGGATAGGACTGTGTGGCTAATGTTGGGGGACAAAACCCCTCCCACAGTGGGATGTCAAGGCCTAGGTCCTGAGAGTTTCCTGTCTGTGAGCCTTGTTGCATTGTGGGAAATAACAGCTGTCTGCAACTGCCAAGCAACCAGTATCTACCTCTGTGCCTATCCTGTGTAATAAAACCCCTGTGTCTCTGCATCCTCCTGTGTCCTTGCTTCCAGATCTGACAGTTTGCTGTCTGAGAACCTCATTACATGTGGGATATAACAGCTTTTTCCAACTTCCAAGCAAGCAACACCTCCCTGTGTGCATATACTTTGGACAGCAGGGGAAGCAGGGGGGGGGGGGGGGGGGGAGTGGGATGCATCTGGCCTTTTTACTAGTGTATATCTAAAAAAAAACAAAAACCTTTTAGCCTATCGCATTGTTAGGGGGTGTGGTTATAGATAATGGTAGTTGGTGCTGTCTGGTTTTTTTTTTTTTCATGTCTGCCAGTAGTAAAGCTGATTACTTGCAGGCTGATTGTGGATCAAACAATATGAACACATTACATGGTGAATATCAATCATTGCAGGGAGATGGATCCAGTGACGTCTCCCTGACGACGAGCGTTCTCCTGATCCATCCTCCTTCATCTTCCGGCCGGCGGGTATGTGCAATGGTACACGACGGGCACAACTAGACTTCAATAGATCGCACTACTTTGCACGGTAATGGTGGGGATCTTAAAGATCCGATCTGCCGTGACGGTCATTATCGCCACACGATCGCCACACGATGCTAAGCGACCTGTACCCACGTTGCGAGATTGTGTAAACGGCCACGTGTCGCTTAAGAAAATCACCGATTGTGGGAAAATTGCCAGATGAAACGTGAGGTGAGTACGAGCCTTTAAAGAGAATCTGTATTGTTAAAATCGCACAAAAGTAAACATACAAGTGCGTTAGGGGACATCTCCTATTCCCCTCTGTCACAATTTTGCCGCTTCCCGCCGCATTAAAAGCAGTCAAAAACAGTTTTAAAAAGTTTGTTTATAAACAAACAAAATGGCCACCAAAACCAGAAGTAGGTTGATGTACAGCATGTCCACACATAGAAAATACATCCATACACAAGCAGGCTGTATAAAGCCTTCCTTTTGAATCTCAAGAGATCATTTGTGTTCTTTTCCCCCTGCAGGTCTCATCCACTGAAGAGTGACAGGCTGATTGTTTCTTCCTGCAGACAGCTCTGTGTCTGTAATTCCTCAGTATGTAACAGCCCCAACTCCTTTCACAGCCTAACAAAGGACGATTTATCCAGCTTGTAAAAGGCAGCTCTCTTCTCTCACTGACAAGAGAGCAGAGAGGCTGCCTAATGTAAATAACACACACGGGAGTGTGCATAGAGGGGGCCTGGAGGGGGGGGGGGGGTGCATAACAGATCAACAACACTGAAGAGTTGGCAGCCTTCCAGACACAGGGCGACAAATCCGATGGGGAAAGATACGTTGATTTATTACAGAGACGGTGATAGTAGAAAGTGCTGCAGTAAGCCAGAGCACATTAGAATAGGTTTAGGAACTTGTAGGATAGTTGAAAAAAGGATGACATTTTTGTTACAGAAAGAAAAGAAGAGAGGGGGCGCACTGAAGGGTAATATCCCAGGACAGGTCTCACCTCATACAAGATTGGCTCAGCACAGCGTGCTTTGCCACGATCAGCCTGCGTCCCTCTATGCCGAGCCGGGGACTGGGCTCTCCTGGTAGGGCGGACGTGACGTCACTCTCCGTGGTGCTTCCTGTAAGAGTTGCTATGGAGACTAAGACGCGCTCTCTGCTTCTATCGTAATACCGCAGCGAGCAGCGTACAGTCAGGTTATCAACACTTAGTAAAGAAAATCCAGCGGCCATCGATTGGGGTAGAGCCCAAAAAAACTCTGTGCCCTATGAAAACCTCCATGCTTGTGAGTGCAAATTTCTTTTAATAATAAATCGTTGTTATGGTTTTACGCTATGGCTGTTCCGAATATTATCTTTTGAGGTGTGATGATCCCATGAGAAAGGTTGAAGTGGTGGACAAGAGTTGCTTGAGAAGGCAGGAGGCGGCCACATGACCCTATAGGCACTGGAGACCCATCTAATAGAGGGTCAATGTGATGCAGTGAGTGCCCACTGCTTGGGGTATGGTGGTGGTGTCGTACCAAAGTGGAAACAGTGGTAGCCGACTGCAGGAGCAAGATTGTGCATTTGATGGAAAACTGGAATTGAGCTTGTGATTTACATGAGAGGAGTTTTTTCATGGGAACATTAGTGCGCAGCTGTTTTAGATTGTGAAAGTGGACTTTGTTTGTTTTTTAAGCAGCGCACCGCCAAATTGAATTCACCCGAGATCTGATATCAGCGCGGTGTTTGCAAGCATTTACTTGTTTATAGTTATGTTGGAATTTTTTGTAGTGTGCCAAGTTGCACTAGGTTATTCGATGTAGAAATACAGAGACAATTTCTAAGGATTGTTAATTAATTATGCATTATGTTATACATATTGTACAACAGGATAAATGTTATAAATATAATTTATGATGAATAAGCCCTAATTTGGGGCAAAGTTTTACCACAGTGGTTATGGCCTGATTGATTCATATTGATTTCTGGTTTGAATAACTGCTGACTACGTTAATATAGCAATAAAAATTAATGAAGCGCAAAATCATGGCACTAAAAACCAAATTTAAAACCACCAGGTTCATAGGGTTTCAATCAAGTACTGTCCAATATTGTCACATTTAGCAGTGATATATAAGGCAAAAACGGAAAAGGAATCTTATTATTTATTAATATCTCAATATTATGGATTTTGTATATGTTTGATTTATTCAAATGTGTAGCATAGGATATTTACAAGGTTCTAATAAGTTCCTTAAACTACTTCACTAGTATGTACTTCCCCTGTACTAAGGGTCAACTCCAGCGAAAAGTGTAGTTTAAATTTGTCTTAAAGGACAACTGTTGCGAGAAGAATATGGAGGCTGCCATATTTATTTCCTTTTTCACAATACCAGTTGCTTGGGAGCCAGTGGTGTAGCTGAGGAGCTTGGGGCCCCAGCTGCGGTAGTGTCTGAACACCAGAAACAAGCATGCAGCTAATCAGTCAGACCTGACAATAATGTCAAAAACACCAGATCGCCTGCATGTTTGTTTAGGGTCTATGGCTAAAAGTATTAGAGGCAGAGGATCAGCAGGATAGCCAGACAACTATTATTGCTTTATAAGTATGGCAACCTCCATATCCCTCTTGTTACATTTGTCCTTTAACTACACCCTTCTCTCACTGAGAGCATCAGGAGGAGGGGTGAGTGGCAACCGTGTCATGCCTACTCCTATTGTGGGAAGGAGAGTGAGTGCCAGTATAGTCTTAAAGCGGAATATATAACCCTGCATTTCAACTTTGCTCTAAAACATTATTTACAGTATATTATATGCAACCAGCATTTTTTTTTAATAGACCAGCATTGGAAGGGTTACACAGGGCTTTAAAGTTCCTGGAGATTTCTGCAGACGCATCCGAAGCTCAGATAGTTACATTTTGTTTACATAAATGTATCTAAGTGTTGAATGTTACACACTTTGGCTGTCCTCCAGCTCAGTCAGAGAGAGCGAGTCACATTCAACACTTAGATACATTTATGTAAACAAAATGTAACTATCTGAGCTTCAGATGCGTCTGCAGAAATCTCCAGGAACTTTAAAGCCCTGTGTAACCCTTCCAATGCTGGTCTAGTAAAAAAAAATGCTGGTTGCATATAATATACTGTAAATAATGTTTTAGAGCAAAGTTGAAAAGCAGGGTTATATTCCGCTTTAAGAGCAGGAGGTGACAAGTTGTTGCAATCATAAAATTTCCTCCTAAAGATCTCATTTATAGTACCATGACTCTAGGCCGCATCTGTAATATGGAATTCAGTTCTGGGCACCAGATTATAGGAAAAAATTGCAGTTTTAGAGCAGGTGCAGAGACAGGCATCAAAATTGATACGTGGGATGGAAGGTCTCACTTACCAAGAGGATAAACTGGGTGTATTTAGTCTATTTAGTCTAGAGAATGGACGCCTTAGAGGGGATCTAATTAACATGTATAAATACATCAGAGGGCAATATAAAAGCTTGGCGGATGAGCTTTTTGTCCCTAGGCCTTCACAAAGGACTAGAGGACATGATCTGTGCATGGAGGAAAAAAAGTTTTAGCCATTTATTTAGAAAAGGGTTCTTTACAGTAAGAGTGATTAAGATGTGGAATGCATTGCCACAGGAAGTAGTCATGGCAAATTCTATACCTGCATTTAAAGGAGGCTTAGATGCTTTCCTTGCATTGAAAGCCATCCATGGCTTTAATTACTAGGTAATGCCCAGTGGTGTTGATGCAGGGATGTTATGTGATTGCCATCTGGAGTCGGAAGGATTTTTTTCCCTTTTGGGGCTAATTGGACCATGCCTTGTAAGGGTTTTTTCGCCTTTTTCTGGACCAACAGGGACATGTGAGGGAGCAGGCTGGTGTTGTACTCTGGTTTCTGGTTGAACTCGATGGACGTATGTCTTTTTGCAACCCAAATAACTATATAACTATGTAATCGGGGTAAACTCACCCACACAAAACGCTAGCACTAAGCACTAGCATTTTGCCTTTTTCAAGTGTGAATGGGCCCTTAGTGTCACATGGCATAACATCCCAAACACAGGAGCCTACTCAGGGCAGGAAATCAACACTCCGTGCACAATTTCAGTTGCCAGTTCGTAGTGAGTTGTATGTTAACAACTGAATTACCCAATGGAGTCAATATGGCTAGTGGTGCCGTTGTAAAGTATGTCGTGATATCTCACTCATCTCCCTGACACCACATTGTCATTAGATGTTGATCCATTCCAAAATTTTGAGCTGGATTGACTGAGAACCATTATATTCTCCCGCAGGAAAAGCTTATTTTCAGCGTTTTGTTCCTCATAGCAATCCCTCCTTGTAAGGCTGTAGAAGGTGTGGCCATACAATGGCCTCCACATCACTCAAGCAACACATGTAACATAGAACAGCAGCTGTCATACTGGCAAAGGTCCTTGCCACCCAAGCTGCAGTGTGAGCGGCAAGGATAATATATGTCTGTATGCAGGAAAATGGATACTGCTAAACTGAACATGCATGCTTTTGGTCCATTGAGTAGAAAGGCAAAACTGTGCTATTGCGCATGTGCTGAAAGCAGTCATGCATCGCTCACTTTACGTACAACACGGACGCAGGTCCAGCAGCGCATATCCCTTCTTCTGCATCCCCACACTGCAGACTGAACTTCACGGATCTTCACCAGTATGATGGTTGCTGTTCCATATCACAATGCCACATCTTCCACAGTCTCAGGGCTGGTGCACACCAAAACCCGCTAGCAGATCCGCAAAATGCTAGCAGATTTTTAAACGCTTTTTTTTATTTTTATGAGGCGTTTTGCTAGCGTTTTGCGGATTGCTGCTGCGGTTTTCAGTATAGTAGATTTCATATATTGTTACAGTAAAGCTGTTACTGAACAGCTTCTGTAACAAAAACGCCTGCAAAACCGCTCTGAAGTGCCGTTTTTCAGAGCGGTTTGCGTTTTTCCTATACTTAACATTGAGGCAGAAACGCATCCGCAATCCAAAAAATGCCTCACCCAGGCATTTTTCGTTTCTGCAAAACGCCTGCCGCTCTGGTGTGCACCACCCCATTGAGATACATTGACCAAGCAGATCCGCAGCCGCAAGCGGATCTGAAAACGCCCAAAAAGCCGCTCGGTGTGCACCAGCCCTAAGAGAGATGGTTTAAGGGAAAGCTTCTAAAAATGTAACTTATTTTGCCGTGGTGCCCCTTTAAAAATAAGAGTCTGGTACAGCTTAATGTGCTCAAGCAATTTTTTTGTTTTCAGCCTTCCGTTCATACTTTTGTCTTAGTTAACAATAGAATTGTGTTAAAGCTGAATGGATGACACACACCAGCACCATTCATGTAAGTATCTTCAAATAGTAAATGTGGATAAGCAGACTAGGCATTGCAAGTCTGCACTCAGCAGGAGCATATTTCATCATCTTCTTTTGCTTCTTAAAACACAACTCGAGGCAAACAGCAGCATGCACAGCTGAAACACATTGTTAACTTTATTATTCAGTACAGCAACAGATTAGAGTCATAAATCAATGCCTAGATATGGTCACTAATTCCCACTGCTTCTTGTGCAAGGTCTGCATCCTCGGACTGCTCATACTGGTGGCATAAGGTCTCTGAAACTGTGCTCGTTCTGTAGCTGCCTAAACTTCTGCCTTCCCAGCCCTCGGTTCTTTATACTGTTTACATGATAATGTTTCACTACTATGCCATAGAGTTTGATTGAGCATAAATTTGGCATCTCCGCTCTTAAGGTGGCCATACACCATACAATTTATGAAATATCTTTTCAATTCAAGAACTGCAATCAGTTTTTCTTGTTGATTGTAACACTTCAAACATCTGACCAATGTACCACAAGACTATATGTTCAATTTTTCCCCAATTATGAAAAAAAAAATATTGAAAACTCTGAAAAATTGATTGGATCTGTACATCAAGTAATTGACAATCTACCACACACCATTACATTTTCAGAAACATTGATCAGAAAAATCCAACACTCCAGATCTTCTTTTATCAAATAAAAACGGAAAAATTCTTATACAAATGAAAAAAAAGCTTTCGATTTTTGATCATACCTGATTACTGGTATGCATTGCCTGCCTTCACATAGATTGAGAGGAAGGATGCTAAACAGGGACAGACAGGAACACAAGCACTTTTTGTACTTTTTCAATTGCAATGTGCTGAAACGTTATTTTAAAGAGAAGATAACAATTATCTACTTGGATAAGACATTAAAAGTTGATTTCATGCGGGCCATCGTGTCCACCAGCCCCACAGACTGAGCATGCAGTATATTGTCTGCTTCACTTGCTACAGACCAAAGGATATTGTAGCTGTAAAGCTTATTTCAACAGAGTAGTCATAATACAGTTTGTTACACTCTAAAAATGGCACAACATTCTAAATACAGCAATTAGAAGAATGATGGTTGAAATGCAGTCAAACATAAGCATCTCATGATCACTGAAGCCCTCTTGGGACGTATTAGCAAGTATGCCAATACACATCAACCAACAATCAGGTGTGGGAAGCCGTGTTCTACCAAAAGATAGTTAGTCTCAAAGCTGTAATGCTGAATACAATCAGAGCCATTCAGTTCCACAGACTTCACAACTAGCTGGATTCTGAAGCCACAGTTGGCAAGCATGTCCTGATGAGATATTCTACTGTGCAATTAAAATAGTAAGTCCTCCAGCATATAAAGTAAGCATTGTGCAGCCAACGCTCATAGCAGCATGAAGACAAAGCATCAGAAACGCATAGCAGGCCAGGAGAGCATGTAAGGAGCAGTAAGATCTGTTCATCTGGAAGCTTCTGGAATCATGTCATATAGTTTATCATTTCAATCTGCATACAGAATGCCACCTAATTTGCATCTGCTTAGAAAAATGTGCATCTTGCTGATCATCTCTAATGTGATATCCTCCTCAGAGGGTTATGTTGCTGGAGTAGAGTTGGTGCTTGACAGGCTGATCAGTTCCACCAGCATTAAATCAGCCTTTTCAGGACAGGGATTGTGCAAGTACTACCACACACACCACCTCCCTAAATATGCCGCTATGCCCCCCGCCCTCACCCTTATCTTGTTACAGCATGTTAAAAAGTATTTTCTACTTATAAAAATGGAGTAAAGAAGCTGGAAACACTTGTATCATCTAAATAAGATATTACCCAGCAAGCTGATGGTGACCTACCCCTAGGAGTGTGTAAGGGGCTACAAAGGACCAAAAAGCCCTCTTGCTATAATGTTATGCAAAACAAAGGTCCGCCTTCTTAACCACTTTACCCCCGCGCGTACGCATTTCTCCGTCCCTTTTTCCATCCTTTAACCCCCAGGGACGGAGAAATACATACTCCCGCCGCTGCCCGCGCTCCCGTTCGTAAACACGCCGCCCGCCGCTAGTAAACACGTCGCCGCCTGCTCGCCCGGAGATCAATGAACGGGAAAATCCATTCCCGTTCGTTGATCTAAGCCCCGCAATGATCCGCTGCTGCTCGGCTGAGCAGCGCGACCATTGTGGGAAAAAAAAAAGTTCTCAGCCTCTCTCTACTTCCTGCAAGCGTCCTTCCGGATGCTTGCAAGTCGCATAAACAAAATGTTACTGTGGCCATCTTGTGGCCAAATAGTAAAACTACATCCAAAGCATTTTTCACATAGAAATAAATTAGTTTAACACACAAAATTAACCCTTTACCTCCCACACTCCCCAATTTTTTTTTCTTGTAATTTAAAAAAAAAAAAAATTACAATAAAAAAAAAAATACATAAATAGTTACCTTAGGGACTGAACTTTTTAAATATTTATGTCAAGAGGGTATAACACTGTTACTTTATAAACCATGGGCTTGTAATTAGGGATGGACGCAAAACTAAAAAAAATGCACCTTTATTTCCAATTAAAATATTGGCGCCAAACATTGTGATAGGGACATAATTTAAATGGTTTTATAACCGGGAAAAAAGAGCAAATGCATTTCATGGGTTTTAAATACAGTAGCATGCATTATTTAAAAACTATAAAGGCCAAAAACTGAAAAACAATAATTTTTTTCCCATGTTTTTTCCTATTTTCCCATTAAAACACATTTAGAATAAAATAATTCTTGGCATAATGTCCCACCTAAAGAAAGCCTAATTGGTGGCAAAAAAAACAAGATATAGTTCATTTCATTGCGATAAGTAATGATAAAGTTATAGACGAATGAATGGAAGGAGCGCTGAAAGGTGAAAATTGCTCTGGTGGTCAGGGGGTAAAACCCCTCAGTTGGGAAGTGGTTAAAACAGAATGTATTTGCGATTATTCAGATTGTAATTACGGTATATATTATTGCCAACATACTGACAAAATAAACTATCTATTTGTGGTAATTGTGTGAAAGTTTTTTTTTTTTTTTTTGCTAATCTACACTGCCCGACTGTTAAGAAGATGAGTGCATTCCCCTTTAGGGCACAGTCCTGGCATTGTAAATTTATTTAAATGAATAATTTATATTTTTCAGACTGTCCAAACTCCTGCTGACACAGACCACAGACTACTAGACTACCTGCATATTATTAGCCCCTTATACACTTATCCGGCAAACAAACACTCAGGAGAATTACACATTAATGTCTCTTCATCTGCGGGACTGAAGTGTTTGTAAGCAGTGTCAATTGGGCTTCAAATAATTAAATAAAATACTAAATAAACATATCAAGGTCTAATATCGGTATTGTCTGATTTAATTTCTGGGCTGTACATGGATTTAACCTTTTCAATAACAATAAAGGAAGCTGTATAATAATGTGTTGGAGGTGTAGATGGCTTGCATATGATTATAACTCCATTTTCAATCATCAGACTTTTTAATGGAAAGAATAAACATCATGGACCCATGACAAAGTATGTAGTTGTTAAGGGATACACAAGTTTAAAATAATTATATTATTTACTAGCTAAGCCGCGTACTAAGCCTGGCAGTGTGCCTCCTTGATTGCATAGCTGGGAGGATTAAGACTCATAACGGCGCATGCGCAGAATGCTCCTGGCAATAAGTGTGATCAAGGAGGCACCCTGCCAGCCAGCACATGCGCAGTAACACTTCTGCTGTACAGACAGAAGGTTCAAAGTGCTGTATGGGATTCAAACTAAATGGCTTGGTTGTCATCCTACCCTAGTTGATTAATTATCATTTGGCATCTAAGATTGCAACCATAAACCTTGGAGAAGCAGATTTTGACAATGATATTATTTGGTTATACAGAAGTATTAGCTTTCATCTGGTCATCTAATCGTAGATACAGAGATGTAGCAGGTATTTGCTTACTTCCTCTAGTATTACTTTTCTTCTAAATGTCACTATTCCATGAGTTTCTTCACTATTTTTCTCTCCCACACCAATGTAACATTAACCTAACCTTGAACTGCCTACTACAAAGATAGCTATTTGGTTGTTATGATTTAGAAATTTGAATACTGAGAAATACTAGTATGTGATTATGTTCTGTATGCCTTAGCAGCATGATGTGGGAAATCAAATGCTCTCAAACCTTGTTGTCTTCTTGAAAAAGTTGGTTATCCCCAGGAAATTAGATCAGACATATCCCATAAGAAAAAATTATATGTATTACTCTTTAAATTGTCAACACCATAAACCTCTTATCCCAAGGTCAAAATTCCTTTTTGCAGAAGAGAATGAGCTATCATATTTTATATGTGTTATTGACAGTGCTGAGCATGTCTGGGACTTTGCGTCATATGCTATTTGGAGTCATAAGCAGCTTGCAGCATGTGAGCTGCTTATCACCTGGCCACTGAAAGAGGCTACAAAGCCTTCCCCTCTCGTACAGAACCCTTGTCCATGTCATAGACAAGGGGCTCTTTCCCACTTCCAATGGCCAGGAGGAGGTGGGCTTCTTATGTCTAGGTGGCTTATGTTCCACTCTGGGAGCCCCTAAATAAGGGTACCCCAGATGTCCTGTCAGTTCCAGGTAAATTAGTATACCTGGTCACCACCAATTTAGTGTTTAGAAAATAATAAAAATTAATAACTTTAAAAAAAATCCTTCTGTATTCTCCTTTGTTTCATCTTTCATGTCTTTCTTCTTTAACTTCTTGCTTATATCTTCCACTTTCTCCTTTGAATCCTCTCAGCTGATTGTAGCTACCTGCTTCATTAGCACCAAACCCTCCGCAGCTCCGCCAGGCACCCCTAGCCCCAACTTGGCCCACAGCACTGCCAAACATCTGTTGCTCTGTCCGTCCTTGCCGGGACTCCGTCTCTTTGTAATACTGTGAGCCCCAGGAATGCTTCCTTGATGCTCCCGCCAAGACTTCCCATTGGCCCACAGTTTGGAGCAATGAGAATCCTCCTTGAGTATGATTTTTTAATAGTTCAGTTTAATAGACCAATGTAAATTCTCCACAGGGAGGATTCTCACTGGTGCAGACCTGGACCAATGGGGAGCCCCTATGGAGCTTCAAAGATGCTATTATAGAGCGATGAGACTTCTAGCGTGGAGAGATGGCGTGGCGCATGTTCGGAAGCATCACTTTCCAGCAGCATGAAAGGGGGAATAGAACTCGCTGGGCAATAAAATCCCTCAAGCAAGTTTTTTAACACCTTACAAGGTGCTAAGGGGTATAGGATGTGGCGGCATTATCGTTGTCTGATTTTTGAACTCACCAGTGCTTAATACTGGTGAGTTAAAGTGAACTCGAAGTGAGGGGGGGTATGAAGGCTGCCATATTTATTTCCTTTTAAACAATACCAGTTGCCTGGCAGTCCTGCTGATCTACTTGGCTGCGGTAGTGTCTGAATTTCACCAGAAACAAGAATGCAGCTAATTTTGTCAGTTCTGAAAATATTGTCAGAAACATCTGATGTGCCTATGCTTGTTCAGGGTCTAAGGCTGAACGTATTAGAGGCAGAAGATCAGCAGAACAACCAGGCTACTTGGATGTGTATATATATACATGTCACTGGTGAGTTGAGCTCTCCCTGCTGCCGCAGAACTCCCCGGCGGTGCTAAATACTATATTCTCTCTGAGGTGTCACATCTCAGAGGGAGATGCAATTCTGGGTCCGGCATTACCACGTTACCCTTATACGCCCCACGCAGCATTACATTGCTGCTATGGGGCACCTCGTTTCGGCGCTGAGCACCATGCGCCAAAACCACCTGCTTTGACTGGTATTGCTTAAAAGGAAATATAAATGACAGCCTCCATATAATTCTCACCTTGGGTTCACTTTAAGTAATAGAGTATGGTGCTAAGTATGCTGCCAGGCCATGGGGTGTATTCGTTTAACTGTGGTAATCAAAATGACATGTGTAAAATCTTCTGCATGATGAGTAGAGCATAATGAATTGCGTGTTATGTTTGACATTACGCTCTACACATGCAGTAAGACTTTACACACATTATTCTGCTTACTGCAGTTAAGTGAATACACCACCATGACCCAGAGTGAATGGCACTGGGCAAATGGACTTGCAGATTGGTATCTGTGCAGTGTATCCATTCAGTGTGAACTGAGCCTTAAAGGGAACCAGAGACGAGGGAAAGCTCAAAAATGGACAAAGATGTTATACATACCTGGGGCTTCCTCCAGCTCCATAAGCCTGGATCGCTCCTACGCCGCCATCCTCCGCTGCCTCTATCGCTGGTACCGGGTCCCGTCACTTCCGCCGGACGCGACCAGTTGTACGCATGCACAGGGGCTCCCTCCGGCTTTGTACACATGCGCCTGCGCAGTACGGAGGGAGCGCTTTGCGCTTGCGTCGACTGGCCGAAATGACGGGACCCGGTACCGGCGGACAGAGGCAGCGGAGAAAGGCGGCATGGGAGCGCGAGCGATCCAGGCTTATGGAGCTGGAGGAATCCCCAGGTATGCATAAACCTATTTCTTCTTCGTCTCTGGTTCTCTTTAAAGTAAACGTTATACTTTTTCCATGTAATAAAGTAAGTTTATATCTACAAGAGTTGTTTGTGTATCTTGAAAACCATTCTAATATGACAGCAGAATTTCTAAATATGGGACCTTGAATTTCAGCTTTTTTTATTCACTTAATGCTCAGATTTTATAGAACAAACATTTTTCCCTTCATTGCCTTATCCGATTTGGAAACAGCTAAGCAAACAATAGCAATGGATAAAGTGTGTATGCCCTTCTCTGTGCTGGTTTGTTTACATGTGCCTCTATGTAAACAATGACAGAGTCAATCCACAGGAGAACAACAGTCAATATATTCAGCTATCAGCTTAATACATAATACCTGGAAAAAATGGAAAAGACACTAAAACAGTAAGTTTACTGTTTTTTTTTTGTTTTTGTTTCAGCTGAATAACACAGTCTTTGACACAGCCTGGCATAGTTCAGAGCCACAGTCAATGAATGATTGACCTTTTTTTATCTAGCTATCCATGCACTTAGAAGCTGCTCTCTGCTAGGAAAATGTTTTATGACAGTAACTAGCTATCAATGAGTGTTATAATTCAACTAGGTCCTGAATGCAGAAAAACTGTAATTTCTATACCTGAATGTTTAACCCTTTCAGGGAGAAGAAGAAAGTAAATGAACACAGCCAAGTTTTATGTAGTATGAATCATAAAGGAGTAGCCAAGAGGCCACAATACTGCAGTATGTTAAGTATCAGGGGTAAATTGTATGTAGTGATTAATACATACTCACAAACATGGGTTGCCAATCAGGCAACCACTGTATAGGCAGGTGGGGAGTTTTGACCTGACTCCACTTGGGTTAAAAGGTTGCTCTCTGTACATAGGAAGAAAAGGGGTAGTGGTGGACACAATTCTGTTGATTTTTTGTCAGCAATTAGCTTTACTTGAGTACCCCACAGAACAGTTTTAAAGAGAATCTGTATTGTTAAAATCACACAAAAGTAAACATACCAGTGTGTTAGGGGACATCTCCTATTACCCTCTGTCACAATTTCGCCGCTCCCCGCTGCATTAAAAGTAGTCAAAAACAGTTTTAAAAAGTTTAATTGTAAACAAACAAAATGGCCACCAAAACAGGAAGTAGGTTGATGTACAGTATGTCCACACATAGAAAATACATCCATACACAATCAGGCTGTATACAGCCTTCCTTTTGAATCTCAAGAGATCGTTTGTGTGTTTCTTTCCCCCTGCAGCTCACTGAAGTTACAAGCTGATTGTTTACTCTTGCAGACAGCTCTGCCCGGTTGTCTGTAATTCTGCAGTGTGTGACTCATCAGTAGTGTTGGGCGAACAGTGTTCGCCACTGTTCGGGTTCTGCAGAACATCACCCTGTTCGGGTGATGTTCGAGTTCGGCCGAACACCTGACGGTGCTCGGCCAAACCGTTCGGCCATATGGCCGAACTAAGAGCGCATGGCCGAACGTTCCCCGAACGTTCGGCTAGCGCTGTGATTGGCCGAACGGGTCACGTGGTTCGGACCCGAACGCGCTCTGATTGGCCGAACTGTCACGTGGTTCGGGTAAATAAATACCCGAACCACGTCATATCTCCGCCATTTGTCTGTGGGTTTAGCTTTGGGTAGGCAGGCAGGGTAGTTCGCGCTCCAGCCACGCTAGCCAGGGTCCCCCCCAGTCATTGTGTGTCGCTGCTGGGAATAGTAGTACACCGCTCGCTCAGCATTCTGTTTACTGCCACTCTGTGTACCTCGCTCAGCCACACTATATAGCATTCTGTTTACTGCCACTCTGTGTCTGCTGGGAATAGTAGTACACCGCTTGCACAGCCACACTATATAGCATTCTGTTTACTGCCACTCTGTGTACCTCGCTCAGCCACACTATATAGCATTCTGTTTACTGCCACTCTGTGTCTGCTGGGAATAGTGGTACACCGCTCGCTCAGCCACACTATATAGCATTCTGTTCACTGTTCTGTGTCTGCTTGGAATAGTGGTACACCGCTCGTTCAGCCACACTATATAGCATTCTGTGTACTGTTCTGTGTCTGCTGGGAACAGTAGTACACCGCTCGTTCAGCCACACTATATAGCATTCTGTGTACTGTTCTGTGTCTGCTGGGAACAGTAGTACACCGCTCGCTCAGCCACACTATATAGCATTCTGTTCACTGTTCTGTGTCTGCTGGGAATAGTGGTACACCGCTCGCTCAGCCACACTATATAGCATTCTGTTCACTGTTCTGTGTCTGCTGGGAATAGTGGTACACCGCTCGCTCAGCCACACTATATAGCATTCTGTTTACTGTTCTGTGTCTGCTGGGAATAGTGGTACACCGCTCGCTCATCCACACTATATAGCATTCTGTTCACTGTTCTGTGTCTGCTGGGAATAGTGGTACACCGCTCGCTCAGCCACACTATATAGCATTCTGTTCACTGTTCTGTGTCTGCTGGGAATAGTGGTACACCGCTCGCTCAGCCACACTATATAGCATTCTGTTTACTGCCACTCTGTGTACCTCGCTCAGCCACACTATATAGCATTCTGTTTACTGCCACTCTGTGTCTGCTGGGAATAGTGGTACACCGCTCGCTCAGCCACACTATATAGCATTCTGTTCACTGTTCTGTGTCTGCTTGGAATAGTGGTACACCGCTCGCTCAGCCACACTATATAGCATTCTGTTTACTGTTCTGTGTCTGCTGGGAATAGTGGTACACCGCTCGCTCAGCCACACTATATAGCATTCTGTTCACTGTTCTGTGTCTGCTGGGAATAGTGGTACACCGCTCGCTCAGCCACACTATATAGCATTCTGTTTACTGTTCTGTGTCTGCTGGGAACAGTAGTACACCGCTCGCTCAGCCAGAGTATATAGCATTGTGTTTACTGCCACTCTGTGTACACCGCTCAGCCAGACTATATACCATTGTTTACTGACACTCTGTGTACACCACTCAGCCACACTATATACCATTGTTTACTGACACTCTGTGTACACCGCTCAGCCAGACTATATACCATTGTTTACTGCCACTCTGATTCTGCTGGGAACAGTAGTACACCGCTCGCTCAGCCAGACTATATACCATTGTTTACTGACACTCTGTGTACACCGCTCAGCCAGACTATATACCATTGTTTACTGACACTCTGTGTACACCACTCAGCCACACTATATACCATTGTTTACTGACACTCTGTGTACACCGCTCAGCCAGACTATATACCATTGTTTACTGCCACTCTGATTCTGCTGGGAACAGTAGTACACCGCTCGCTCAGCCAGACTATATACCATTGTTTACTGACACTATATAGCAGACTATATAGCATTGTGTGTACACCGCTCAGCCAGACTATATACCATTGTTTACTGACACTCTGTGTACACCGCTCAGCCAGACTATATACCATTGTTTACTGCCACTCTGATTCTGCTGGGAACAGTAGTACACCGCTCGCTCAGCCAGACTATATACCATTGTTTACTGACACTCTATGTACACCGCTCAGCCAGACTATATACCATTGTTTACTGCCACTCTGATTCTGCTGGGAACAGTAGTACACCGCTCGCTCAGCCAGACTATATACCATTGTTTACTGACACTCTATGTACACCGCTCAGCCAGACTATATACCATTGTTTACTGCCACTCTGATTCTGCTGGGAACAGTAGTACACCGCTCGCTCAGCCAGACTATATACCATTGTTTACTGACACTCTATGTACACCGCTCAGCCAGACTATATACCATTGTTTACTGCCACTCTGATTCTGCTGGGAACAGTAGTACACCGCTCGCTCAGCCAGACTATATAGCATTGTGTTTACTGCCACTCTGTGTACACCGCTCAGCCACACTATATAGCATTGCGTACTCTGCCAGTCAGTGTGTATATTGCTGGGATCAGTAATACTCCACTCACCGTCAACCACTATATGAGCTCAACATGAGTTCCCCAGAGACCTCCGCTGTGAGCAGCACTCCCAACAACAGCAACAGCCAACGCCCCACGCAAGCTATAACATCCACCCCAGCAGCCAGTGGTCAGCAGCAGCCCTCCCCGGAGGAGAACGTTGTGTCCATCAGTCCGTCGCCAGAGCGATTAATGAGGGCTGCCATTGAGGAGATGATGGGGCCTGATGTGGAGGAGGAGGTCTGGCTCAGGCCAGCATCCCAAGTTAATGTTGAGGACGATGAGGGGTCTGTGTCTGGGGATGTTGGGGTGGCAGAGGTGGTGGGTGGGTCAGACTCAGGAGAAGAGTTGTATGATGAGGATGATGATCGGGACCATCTGTATGTGCCTCAGAGTCCGACCCCGGAAAACATGTTGTATCGTGTGTTTAGGTACTAAAATCTGCGTTCCCTCCCAGTAGTGTTGGGCGAACAGTGTTTGCCACTGTTCGGGTTCTGCAGAACATCACCCTGTTCGGGGTGACTATATAGCAGACTATATAGCATTGTGTTTAATGCCACTCTGTGTACACGGCTCAGCCACACTATATAGCATTGTGTTTACTTCCACTCTGTGTCTGCTGGGAACAGTAGTACACCGCTCACCCGCCACTGTATAGCATTGTGCTCTGTGTCACTGCTGACAATAGTGGTACACCGCTCACCCACCACTGTATAGCATTTCTGTACTGCCACTGTACTGCTGCCAGTCAGCGTGTACTTTAAGGATAAGTGAAATGAGGAAGAAATCCGGTGAAAGAGGGAGGGGCAAGGGAAGAGGTGTTTCCCCTGACGGTTCACGTACAGGCCACAGGGGAGCACCCAAGAAAACCCACTCAATACTGCCCATGTTGTCCAGGACAACAACCCTCACAGATCCAAAAGAACAGGACCAGATAATTACTTGGATGACCTCTCAAGCGTCCAGCAGTGGGTTAAGCAGCACCAGCACATCACGCACGAGGTCCGAGTCCTCAGCCAGTTAAAGTCTGGGCTTTCTTTGAAGACTGCACTGAGGATGTTACCATGGCGATTTGCAAGGTGTGCAAGACCCGCCTGAGCAGGGGGAAAAGTATTAACAACCTCTCCACCACCAGCATGAGCCGCCACATTCTATCCAAACATCCCACTCTGTGGGCAAACGCGGCAGGACAGGGTACCACCAGCAACACTGCCTCCCTTGGGTTCACCAGACTCACCACCAGACCCGCCTCAGCAGCAGCAGTAGCCCAGCCATTGCGTGGTTCACAACATTCACAAACATCAGACGATGCTGACACTGTCACTTTCCGGACTAGTGCTCTTGAGGTCTCCCAGTGTTCATCAAACACAACAACCAACAGCCCTTCGGTGTGCAGCGCTACGGTTGAGTTGTCTGTTTCTGAGATGTTTGAGCACAAGAGGAAATTGCCAGCAAATGACCCCCGGGCCGTGGCAGTAACAGCCAGCCAGCATAGCCAAGCTTCTGGCCTGCGAAATGCTGCCATATCGAGTGGTGGAGACAAACAGCTTCAAGGGCATGATGTCAGTGGCCATCCCACGTTACGTGGTTCCCAGCCGCTACCACTTTGCGCGCTCTGCAGTGCCTGAGTTGCATGAGCACGTGGTCAGCTAAATAACCCGAAGCTTGAAGAATGCCGTTGCCTGCAAGGTTCACCTCACCACTGACACCTGGACGAGTGCGTTCGGCCAGGGTCGATACATCTCCCTTACCGCGCACTGGGTGAACCTTGTGGAGCCTGGCAGCGATTCCTCACCTGCTACGGCGCGGGTGTTGCCCACGCCGCAAACAGCTGGATAACAACAGCAGCACCTACCTCTCTGACTCCTTCTCCTCCAACGCATCTCAAAGCTGTACCTCATCCGGAAATGCTAACCCAGCACCAGCAGCAGTAGGATCGTGGAAGCAGTGCAGCACAGCTGTTGGCATGCGTCAGCAAGCGTTGCTGAAGCTGATCTGCCTTGGGGATAAGCAGCACACAGGGGAGGAAATTTGGAGGGGAATAAAGGAACAGACGGATTTGTGGCTGGCACCGCTGGACCTGAAACCGGGCATGAAGCTAGACACCTGGCACGAACTGGCAATGTACGCAATAGAGGTGCTGGCTTGCCCGGCAGCCAGCGTTATGTCGGAACGCTGTTTCAGTGCTGCCGGAGGCATCATCACAGATCGGCGTATCCGCCTCTCCACAGAAAATGCAGACCGTCTGACTCAAATTAAAATGAATCAATCCTGGATTGGAAACGACTACGCAACACTCCTGGACCCCAACCAAGTAACATGACCGATGAACATCTGGGATGGTTTAGCGTTTCCGGTCCCTGTTTATTGAACCTCTCATCTGTATTACATTTATGACTGCATGGCGGCAAAAAGCATTGCTGCTATATCCGCACGCTTTTTGTCCTCATGCAAGGCCTGGGTTGTTGTGTCTCACAAAGCGTGGCCTTCTCCTCCTGCGCCTCCTCCTGTTCCATCACGTGTGCTGCTGCTGCTGCTGGGTTACCGTTGCCGCGTGGTCCCTGTTTATTGAACCTCTTATCTTTATTACATTTATGACTACATGGCGGTACAAAGCATGCTATCCGCACGCTTTTTGTCCTCATGCAAGGCCTGGGTTGTTGTGTCTCACAAAGCGTGGCCTTCTCCTCCTGCGCCTCCTCCTGTTCCATCACGTGTGCTGCTGCTGCTGCTGCTGGGTTACCGTTGCCGCGTGGTCCCTGTTTATTGAACCTCTTATCTTTATTACATTTATGACTACATGGCGGTACAAAGCATGCTATCCGCACGCTTTTTGTCCTCATGCAAGGCCTGGGTTGTTGTGTCTCACAAAGCGTGGCCTTCTCCTCCTGCGCCTCCTCCTGTTCCATCACGTGTGCTGCTGCTGCTGCTGCTGCTGGGTTAGCGTTGCCGCGTGGTCCCTGTTTATTGAACCTCTTATCTTTATTACATTTATGACTACATGGCGGTACAAAGCATGCTATCCGCACGCTTTTTGTCCTCATGCAAGGCCTGGGTTGTTGTGTCTCACAAAGCGTGGCCTTCTCCTCCTGCGCCTCCTCCTGTTCCATCACGTGTGCTGCTGCTGGGTTAGCGTTGCCGCGTGGTCCCTGTTTATTGAACCACTTATCTTTATTACATTTATGACTGCATGGTGGTACAAAGCATGCTATCCGCACGCTTCTTGTCCTCATGCAAGGCCTGGGTTGTTGTGTCTCAAAGCGTGGCCTTCTCCTCCTGCGCCACCCTCCTCCTGTTCCATCACGTGTGCTGCTGCTGGGTTAGCATTACCGGTCCCTTTTCCTGGAACCTCTTATATGTATTACATTTATGACTGCATGCCGACAAAAAGCATGTTACCTGTGCAAAGAAAACAGACATTTCCCGCATTTAAAAGACAGTTTTCCCTTTGAAACTTTAAAATCGATTTTCTCAAAAACTATAAGCTCTTTTTGCTAAATTTTTTTTTCCTCTTGTACCCACTCCCAAGGTGCACATACCCTGTAAATTTGGGGTATGTAGCATATAAGGAGGCTTTACAAAGCACAAAAGTTCGGGTCCCCATTGACTTCCATTATGTTCGGAGTTCGGGTCGAACACCCGAACATCGCGGCCATGTTCGGCCTGTTCGGCCCGAACCCGAACATCTAGATGTTCGCCCAACACTACTCATCAGTATGTGAACAGAGGATTTATCCAGCTTGTAAAAGATAAGAGAGCAGAGAAAAGCTGGCTAATGTAAATAACACACACAGGGGAGTGTGCATAGAGGGGGCATGCATAGAAGATCACACTGAAGAGTTGGCAGCCTTCTAGACACTGGACGACAAGTCCGACAGGGGAAAGATAAGCTGATTTATTACAGAGATGGTGATAGTATAAAGTGCTGCAGTAAGCCAGAGCACATTATAATAGGTTTAGGAACCTGTAGGATGGTAGAAAACACAATGACATTTTTGTTACAGAGTCCCTTTAAACAGTTTTTATCATTAGCAGTACAGCATGTATGTAGTAGGCGTAGTATGTACTTGGCGAATGGACCGTGATGGAGGACTACATGTGGCCGGACTGCGCGTGCACCGACTGGCCCCAACTGAAGGACTTTCGGGGCCGAATTGTTGACGATCCAGGTGGCTGAGGAGCACAGCGAGGGAGCAATCAGCCTGGAGGGGGCTAGCGGAAGCCCAAGGTATGTGTATTTTTTTTTCTGTCTCAGGTACACTTTAACCATAATAAAAAATACTAGAGTTTGTTATATTTATTTAAAAGAAAAAAAGTAGCTTCAACTGGACAACTTTCTGTTCTAGAAGATGTTTTCTCATCTTACAGAGCAACTTATTTAGTTATAATGAGTGAATACGTTCAGACAAGCCTATCATTTGCTATAAATTGCATAGAGGGTTTACTGCCTCATACTCTTACTGCTGTGTCTCCTTCCTTTCCAACCCACTACCCTCTAGATCCTAGGTTCTCAACATGTGGTACACGTACCCCAGGGGGTACTCCTGATGGCTCCAGGGGGTACTCGGGCTTGATATACATAACCAAGAATAACACATTTAGAGTTTTAGAAAATGATAAATCTTATTTCAACAACACCAAATTAGTATTTGAGCTAATTAAAAGCAATAGTAAATGCTTGGAAATTGTTTAGAACCAATTATCATGTATTATGATTAAATATATATTTGTAAAGGGGTACTTGTGATAATGTTTACTGTGCTGGGGGGTACTTGGGGAGTACAGGGTTTTAAAAGGGGTACATATCAGTAAAATGTTGAGAAACACTGCTCTAGATCAGTGGTCCTCAAACTAAGGCCCGTGCTCCGAATGTGGCCCCCTGAGGCTTTTTTACTGGCCCCCCACACACAAAATGTATTACTTATAGATGCAGTCAGCTACATCTTTAAATATTGGCTGTCCGCATATAGAAAAGCAGTGCTGGCACCACCCATCCACATGGAAGCCAGAAAGCAGTAATTCACTGGCTTCCAATCAAATTCCACATCAGGTGACACTGCTGTCCAATTGGACTGCAGGTTGTCACCTGGGTATGCTTCACTGTCTGGCCCGCAAAGACTTCTACAGTACATCATTTTATGTATACTCTGGCCCCCCAGCAGTCTGAAGTATGTTGACCCGGCCCTCGACCCAAAATATTTGGGGACCCCTACTCTAGATTGTAAATTCACAAGGGCAAGGACCTCCTCCTAGTGTTTCTTATTCTGCTGTAATTTATCATATGAATGTGTACCATTATTGGTGATGTCTCAAACCACACATCAACTATATTTGTTCTTGGTATTGTCAAAAGATGTTGCGTTCCTCCACAAATAGTTATTGTACACAGTCTTCAGTACCGGTTCACACCACCACAAAATTAACCAGTCTATAGAAAAGATGTCTGCGCTCTGTGCAGTACCCTGAGGTGTGTGACACTGTTCAACAGTTAATCAGTTCCAACTCGTGCACCAAGTAGGTTGTCCACTAAGTTCTGAAGTCACGGTCCTCAGAAGGTAGATAAAAAATACAAAAAATAAACGTAATAGTGTAGTATTCTCTAGATTTCGTGCACCTCCACCTTTGTGTGTGCTGTATATATTTTACAAAGTGAACACCAGCATACTGATTAATGCAAAGCGCTTACCAGATGATCATGTTGCTCAGCCACAAACAGCAAATAGAGCATCAAGCGTCATCCACAGTAGACCTCCTTGTCAGTCTTCAGTTCCTCAGATAAAAAACAATAACAATACATAGTGCAGTATCCTTGGTATAAATATTGCTCCTCCACCACCAATATGGCCGTAGCACTCCACGGCAGCCAGTTAGTGTCTACACACATGTGTAATAGTAAACCCACAGCCAGTGAGTGTTAATCACCACGTTGCAGTAGTTTAAACCCACAGTGTGAGCCCACACCAGTACCACACAGTTGCGCTCACCAAATTGCAATGCTGCTCAATCACAAACAGCCATCAGCGTTTTTGTACTACAGAACTCCTCCTTGGTTCAAGTCAACTCCACTCCTTTAACAACTGAGCAGATGCTTCCATAACGCTATAAAAGACTTTAATATAAAGATAAAATTGTGCAAGTACACTCACATGTTCCTTCAGTAAAATTTGCATATAAATTTAAAATCCAGCGTCCTGGATCAGCAATGCACAGTGCCTCCGTGTTCCGTCCTTAGCTCCGCCCAACGCGTTTCGTCATGAAGACTCATCAGGTGCCATCTTTTCTATAGACTATATACAGTATGTTCTTGTGTTGCTGGATGTGCTGATTGTACAGAGTTCTGAAATATCATGTATCTATGCTCCTCACTATATGTTTTGTTCTATATACAGCTCTATGGAAGATATTGGCGCTGTATAAATAAATAATAATAATCTGTCTGGATCAGTAAGTGCCACAGGATACTTTCTCTGTTATTCTGTCTCAGGGGGTCATCTGTGGATACCTTCTTCCTAATCTGCTGTTTTGTAACTGTAAATTACAGTTGTGAATACACCGTGACTGGTGGTTTGGTGAACAGGGATGTCTCTCTGTTATTTTGGTCTTGGCCTCCAACCTTTTCCACCATTCCTTTTGATTGTGTAGTCAAGTATTTATAGAATTCCAGTCACTGTAGCATATGCCAGTTTGTTGATGTAAATAATGGTGGTTATAGGAATGTAGGGATCATCATAAGAGCTGTGTCTGTGGGCATATTGTAGCATGCTATATGGTAGTACTGCTCTACCAACCCTTAGTATTGGTAATTACGGTAGTCTCCAGAGTTGACTGTAACAAGTTTATGTGTCTATATATGTGCAGCCAACACTGAAAGCTGCAGCTTTATTGCCACCCCCATACATACTATATAAGATTTTACTTTTTTCTGTTCAAGTTGAGTTGTGCTGCAATTTGACTAATTACAGGCTATATAGTCTGTTGGAAGATTGGCAGTAATTCCTATTAGCAATCATCCACAAATAATTATCCACAGGTGTGCTGATAAAACCTTGATAGGTATATATGTTTGATTAAAAGTTTTATTCATATCAGAACACATTTATGAACAACCAAAAAAAAAATACCAAACCTGATGAGCAGGTCAACTTACTATGTGTCATTAAGCATTCAAGAAAAAATAAATTATGCAACAGGCATATTTTTTTTTGTTATAACCAAATGATTTTGAATGACAGTTTATCTCTATATACCTTTTCTTAGGTTTTTATAAAACTTTACAGCGGGAATGGAGAAGCCAGTTTGACAGGAGTATTTAGCTAAAGGTCTTGAATATATTCAATTTCCAGTGACCGATAAGGTTACTTTTTAATAGGCGCCATCACTACTTACCTATCAAAAAGTATTTATAAATAATGTGTAAGTGAACATTATTACTATTTATTTTGGGAATAGCTGTTTTTTTTGGGACGTTTACTAAGAATGCCATACTCAGATTGAGGATCTTAAAGTGAACTTCCAGACTAAAAATCTACTCAGCAGCACTGAAAAGGCTTGGTGTTTCTTTAACAGTTTCACAGCATCAGAACTGTGGTTTTCTTACCCAAGCCTTATTTTTAGCTGCACAGAAGAAAACTGCCCGGGCGTTTTTCGCCTGATGCTGCGCAAAGCATGATGGGATTTCTGATGTTGTTGTTCTCCTTCTGCTGTTTTGGAGCAATTTTTTTATTTTTTTTATTTTGAAAGTGAGATTTGAAGCCTAGCGGGTGCAGCTGGAAGGGGTGATCAGGACACAGGACAGTTGGAACTGTGTCTCATGCTCCCTGCTGTCACCTCCTTCCAACCAAAAAGATGGCTGCCCCCATGAAATCACAAACATTTGCCTGATGTTTTAAAACCGAGTGGGTAAGAGATTATATTACCTATCTTTTAATTAACATAATGTAACTTAATGACAGTATGTTTAGGCTGAAGTTCCCCTTTAATGATTCAAGTGTGGATACATGAGCAGCCCCTTTAAAGAGGGATGGACCTCCTATTAGAAAACTCTTGTACCTATTGCTAGTAATAATTTAGGATAGTTTCCTCAATTTATTTTTCATGCATGAATATATTTATAAAAATACCTGGTTGATCCTGCAGTGCCTAGCATGTGGAAGGAACTGTGCAGTTTAAAGCTCTGTGCCCAGTATACTTGCACTCCTCCCCAGACTTCTCCTTTGTAGCGATGCATTACAATTACATGCACTAAACTGCATGGCTTTCCACTGGCCCAAACACGCTGTCAGTCACAGTGAGTAAGTGACTGACAGCATGTTCATGCCAGTTTAAAATCATGCAGTTCTGGTACAGGGAGGAGTGGGAATATGCTGGGCAAAGAGCTTACGTCTACCCATTCTACTTGCTAGGCTCTGCAGGATCATAATATATATATATATATATATATATATATATATATATATATATATATATATATATATATATATATGTACATAGCAATAGGTAAAGGAGTTTTCTAGAGTCTCATACCACTTTAAAGTCTGCAAGTCTGCATGCTTCTATTATTCTGGATGGATTCGACAGAATAAATGATAAATGGCAAACTGTCACTCAGTCTGAGGTTCAACAATAATGGGAATAGGCCCAGGGGGACCCAGGACTGTGCGGGACCCTAACTTCTTACCCGCTCTCCTCCAAACAAGGTGTCGTTGTGGCCACACACATTTGACAAGTGGATTATAATGCTAACACTCGTTATATGATTCCTATCAAATAGCCTTTCCAATTGGGGGTTCACCATTCGGGAAGGAGCTATGAATGTTGGGCCAGGGGGTAGGGCGGGTTATTAAAGTTTTGCAAAGGGACTACACTGTTTTTAGCTAACCCTTCCACTTAATGTTCCAATTAATGTTGAAGAGTTTTAGTTTGCAGCATGTTTAATGGGGCCCTGTTAAACACATTTTCTGTGGTTTGCTTAGAATTGACCACAGTAGCTTTTGCGAGTGTGAGAGCCCTTAATCCCCCAGTGGTGTAGCAATAGGGGATGCGGAGGTTGCAACTGCCTATTGGGGCCCTTGGACCAGAGGGTCCCCGATGGGCCCTCCCTCAACTGCTCTATTAGCTCTCTATTGGTCCTGTGCTGGTAATAATCACTTCTATAGTTGCTTTAAATAGTAGTAATCATTAACAAACTGTTCCCTATCCCCTTCTTGTACCTCTGACACTGTGGTTGTCCTTGGCAGGCTTTAGTGCACTGTATTGATTGATATGTGTAGTTTGCTTAGGGGAGCCCAATGTAAAATTTGCACTGGGGCCCAGAGCTCCTTAGTTACACCACTGGCTCCATCTATGAATCAACAAAAGTTCCAGCATGATATTTATCTCTGGTAGCAGTAGCCTGTCTGTCTTTCTCTAATATGGCTGCATCAGAGGCTAACATTTATCTTAGGGGGTAAAAAAAAGAACAGCAGATACTATAGCAGAGAATGCAAGCTTTCCCAATTCAGCTTTAAGTTCGTTATCTGAGCTTTTTTTCTGGTATCAAATAGAATATTGGTGTCATTCCAATGTAAAGAGACGCAGGCTCATTTGCAGCCAACGACTAGCCTCTTGAAAATAATGAACTGCAACCAACCCTAAGTTGCATATGTTCTTGCTGGGCTGACAAATCATTAGCAGAGCAAATCCCGAGGAAACTATCTTGTGGGTTGATTGTGGCAGAGGTCCAAATTCTTGCTTGCAGGGTGGAAACAGATGTCACACTTGTCAAGCTGTGAGCATGTGAGTTGTAAAACGAACAGACAGATCCATCGTGCATTAGTCGCCCAAGAGAGAAAGGCAGCAACATCCTTGCCTGCAGGTGCTGGAGTAGGGGATGGGGGGGGGGACACATAGGTGTGATTAATTAAACGCAGCTAATTCCGCAAGTGTTGGAGGCACAGCTACTGCCCTTACATGTGTCAGAAATGAGCATTGCCTGTTCTTTAACACTAACAGAGCTTAACAGTTTCACTCCTGTTCTGTACATACAGTACATTTTGATTCATGTTTTTTTTTTAATTAGGATTTAAGTTTGTTACTTTTCTGAAAAAAACCTCTGAGCGTTCATCCATAAATAATTCCTATGTGGGGCACATGTGTTGTACATTTAATGGGCAGCATGGTGTTGTAGTGGTTAGCAGTCTCGCCTTGCGGTCCTGGTTCCCAGGTTCGAATCCCAGCCAGGGCACTATCTGCACAGAGTTTGTATGTTCACCCTGTGTCTATGGGTGTTTCCTCCAGGCACTAAGGTTCCCTCCCTTATCCCAAAAACATACAGATAAGTTAATTGGCCCTAGACTACAATATATAAACTCCACAGTACATACATATGACTATGGTAAGGATTAGAATGTAATCCCCTTCTGAGGGTCATGTAAGTGACAAGACAATATACTCTATGCAGGGCTGCTATATAAGGTATTCTACTATATGTCATTGCAGGGCCTTTTTATGTCCACACCATAGAGACTTCTGGGATATGATAAAATACAATGTGACATGGCAGGAAATAAGTGGTGCTCCCTACCACCAATCATTAATCTTAGGCCAGTGAGTAGGGATAGGAATTTGATTAATATATATGAGATGTTGGTCTCTCATTAAAATGAAGGAGTTCTTTGCTTTTCGAGGACTCCAAAGTGCTATGATGGGTTCTGTTAGCATCTTTCATCTTGGTGCAGAGGCTTCAGATCTTCTATTGAAATAAATGGAGCATGTTAGCTATGGCACAGAAATCATACCTCACCAAGATGAATAAGGCTGAAGAACACATTGCTCAAGCTTCTGCTATGAGATGACATGTTCTGCAGAGTGATTTCGCTCAGTTCATCTTTGTGAGGACAGTTTTGGCATTGCTGTGCTTCCCATACATTGCAGCTTCTGACTTATGTGAGTATTTAGAATTGTAGGGATAAAAAAATGGTAATTTATCTAACTAGAGAGGAATAGTGTGTGGATAGATATAAATGTATTAGGACAGTTAGGGTTAAGAGTTTAGGAGCTCTTGGGGTTTGGAATGGATTGGGTAGGGTTTGAATTACTTATTGAGGGCAGTGGCTAGGATTAGGTATCAGTATTAAGATTAGGGATGGGCAAAACTGCCAAAATTCTAAATCTGACAAAAATTAATAATTTATTGCAAATATATCATTGCACTAACCTTAAGATAGATGAGGCTGGCACCATCCATAGTATTAATGTTCTTTATTGAGTATCCATAGATAAGGCTGTCACACACAGTGCGACGTTTCGGGATGTCTCCCTTTATCAAGCAAGTGACAGTCTAAATACATGCACATACTGCTAAACATTTATACATACCCACCATCCCATGAACCAATCAATAGCTAGTGGCTGTCTAAACCAATCACAGGTCCTGTACACATCAGTGGACCTGATGGGGAACTGATGAAAAAGGAAATAAGCCAATAGGCTTATGATGAAAAAGGAAATAAGCCAATAGGAAATAAGAGAGCTCACCTGTCACGTCCAAGCCACCATAACCGGCATCCCCCCACCAAACTGGAACGCCCAGACCCATGGAAGGCGGGCGGAGAGTCTTCATTGGAGCGCGGATGGCGCCGTCACCTCGTGACCGGCCAGACCAATCACGTCCGGCCACTTGCAGGAAATCGCCATGGAACGCAAGACCCTCACAACAAGTACGCATGATAGTAAGTAAGTCAATAGGGCTATGCGTACATAGCGTCCTCTATGCGTCCACGGCGGCCTGCAGATGCCGGCGTCGCCACATCCCCATGGCAACGAGCACCCCAGGGGGGGGGAAGTGCCGCGAATGATGGCCAAGACGTGGAGGAAGAGCCAAACTGTAGATAGGGACCACAACTGACATTACAGCACAGAAAGATTTTTTAAAGTGGAACGCCAGCAGATATATATAAAAAAAAAAAAAAAAAACTAAGAACGCTCAAAAAATGAGTAGGATAGGAAATAGAGTAGACAAGTTATAATCTATATATATTAGAATGGTGGGGACTTATTTAAAGGGCACTAGTAGGTTGTATGAATGATGGTCTGAATGACATAGACATATGACATCGAAAATGAAAATGTAACATGGAATTATCAAAAACACCCACTAGATGGCATCAGAGTGGAGTGTGAAATGAGAGTCATGGCCTAAAAAAGACAGCATGTGAATAATAATATAATGCAATCAACTAATGGAGAAATAATTAGAAGGTGTAAAATGTAAACTAATTATAAAGAATAGATGCTAATATTTCTTGGTTTGAAAACCTGCCCTTTTGAAGGAACTCAATGAGAGCCATTTGAAGCAATAAAGTTTTTGTTCAGACGAACAAGTGATGACATCATCATGGAGGCGGGGGAATCAGACTGGGAAGAGATCTATCCCCCGTATAAATAGGCAAGCACTGTGCTCCGTAGCCACGCCCTGAGGAAGCGTCATGTGACGCGAAACGTCGGTGGGAGGAGCCTATCGCCGCACCACGCGGAATCCGCGTCCCCGCTGCCCGCACCACCCGCACTGCTACAAGATAGACGGCGTGTACTAGCCGCATCCTAATCTGGCCAGGCAAGGTTACTACATGGCAGGTCCAAGCGCACAGCATGCGGAAATGGACTTACTGGCATGAATATCGACACAGAGAGTCAGCGCTCAGTAACCACTCTATACCAAGGTTGGTGGAAGTGTATGCCCTGCCTATCTAACCTGCCTGAGCGTGTGGATGGGTACAAATGGCACTCTATCCCCCCATGCACTCCATGGACGCTATGACAAGCTGGAGTAAAATCCTCCTAAGGGGAGACATGAGTTTAAAAGCGCTGCCGAAGCTGATGTGATTGCAGACAACTGAGGAGGGGAGACAATACAGCAAAGCCACCTGAGATGTACTACATCCTGGATTCATTGCAAGTATAGAATTACAATGCATGTATAAGATAAATTACTGGGAGAACGATGTCTGGATGACACTACTCCATCAAATAGCACTAATGCTTGCACCCCTGTCGCTTCACTAACGCTTGCTTATTAACTGTTGCCAAAATCATAGGACTCATCCCTAATAGGGGGAGGCAGCTGCCGGATGCATGGTGTGAGGTGGTATGTATGTGCGGGCGGACTGGGCTTGGGCGCATGGAGCATATAGTCATTGACAGACTCCATGCACACAAGCCTAGAGTATTGATCTAGGGAAAGTGTGGGTTGGTTCCTCGGTTTTAATTGTTCCAGTTTCTGCGCAGAAATAGGTTTTAACTTTTGTCTGTGACTTGTGTCGGTAAAGGTGTATACCCGCAGTGGTGTTTTGTTTAATAAAGGAATATTTATGTACTGAGATGTATTAGGTGTCTATGGCCAATTCTGTGCTACTTTTATATATGTAAATAAGAGAGCTCACCTGTCACGTCCAAGCCACCATAACCGGCATCCCCCCACCAAACTGGAACGCCCAGACCCATGGAAGGCGGGCGGAGAGTCTTCATTGGAGCGCGGATGGCGCCGTCACCTCGTGACCGGCCAGACCAATCACGTCCGGCCACTTGCAGGAAATCGCCATGGAACGCAAGACCCTCACAACAAGTACGCATGATAGTAAGTAAGTCAATAGGGCTATGCGTACATAGCGTCCTCTATGCGTCCACGGCGGCCTGCAGATGCCGGCGTCGCCACATCCCCATGGCAACGAGCACCCCAGGGGGGGGGAAGTGCCGCGAATGATGGCCAAGACGTGGAGGAAGAGCCAAACTGTAGATAGGGACCACAACTGACATTACAGCACAGAAAGAATTTTTAAAGTGGAACGCCAGCAGATATATATTCACAGTACACTGTAGTCCAATGTGGGAAAAAAACTAAAATAATAATAAAAAAAAGGGAAAAAAGAGAAAAAGAGAAAAATATAACCCAAAAATTGAAAATAAAATATATGTACAAAAAATAAAGAGTAAAAAATAAAAATAAAAATATATATAAAATTAAAAATTTGAAAAGTTGTTTTACAATAGTGGGGTTAGGTCAAATTCTCTGTTGAGTCCTCTCGGATCAAGACAATCTAATGTCCTGATCCAGAAGGCTTCTCTATATAGTAACTTTTTTATTCTACTACCACCCCTTTTCATTGCTGGGATGCTCTCAATAATCTGGCATCTTAATTGATTAACATGATGGCTACTTTGGACAAAATGTTCCGGAACAGCCTGTTCCACTAGTTTGTTGCGAATCGCAGATTTGTGGGCCGATAGCCTAACTTTAAATTTCGAAGTGGTTTGGCCCACATAAATGAGTCCACATGGACATTTCAACAAATAAACAATATACTGTGAATCACAGTTATGGCATCCTGTAATATAGTATCTTTTTCCTGAATGTGGATGAACAAAGTATGGAGATCTAATGATAGAGTGGCAGTGCACACAGTTGAGGCAGGGGAATATACCCTGCCGGGACTGTCTCTCAGGTGGTCTGACGAGCGTCCTCATCTCTGCGTGCACAAGCCTGTCACGGAGAGTGGGAGCTCTTTTGTAAGATAGCAACGGAGGCTGTTGAAATTCATTAATGGAGGGGAAGGAGTGCGACAATGTATGCCAAGATTTTACCTATGGAAACACTCCAAATATTGTACTGAGGAACGAAAGGTAAGCGATTGTCTACAGTCCTCCTCCTCCTGTGACGACCAAAGTGATCGCCTGCCTCTCTGCGTGTACTGTCCACAAGATCACTAGGATACTGTCGAACCAAATCTTTTTTGGTCATTTCATCTAGCCAGGACTCTCTAAGATTGCCATCACCCACAATGCAGCCTATACGTATGAATTGACTTTTAGGTATGTCACGCTTTGTGTTAATTGGATGAAAACTGTCATATGACAGTATCGCATTCCGATCCGTAGACTTTACATACAGATCAGTATGCAATTCACCTTCCCGTAAGGACACCATAGTGTCAAGAAAACTCACACTCCTGGTGTCTCAGTATACCGTAAGCCGGATTAACTCATTTTGTTGGTGAAGATATGTAGTGAATTCATCTAGGGTCGAACGTGGCCCCGCCCACAAGCAAAATATGTCGTCTATATATCTAAGCCAAATTTTGGCATAGTTATGAAATATTGGATTAGTGTATACACATTGCAATAACCTTAGGGTTAAATGTGGTTAGTGCGAATTCGTGAAAATGTGTTCACAATTTTGCTTACAATTTTCACTTCAGTTTTTTTGCACCTTCCCTAAGAATTTTCACATTCATGTCCCTCGTGCATGCTCAGTAGACTTTAGAATTTCTGTGAATTCTGTGAAATCCATGCACTTATCCCTAGTTAGGAGGGATAAAGCATGTGGGGTAAGTTAGGGATAAGCATATGGGGTAGTTAAGGGTGCGCATCGGGAATGGGGAGGGAGTAGTTGGGGATAGACATTAAAGGAGTAGCACTGGACATCAGAGGGACAAAAAAGCTAAGATATATGGAACTGGAAATATAATTCAAGTGGATGGTCAGGGTTGACATGACCACATATGACACAATAAAGATCCAATTTTACCGCAATTCGATAAAAACAATCAATTGTTCTAAAAAAAAAAATCGGAAGCTTTTTCTTGATTGAAAATTCCAGTTGGAGTTCCGTTCTTTCTGATTTTTCTTTAATGGGGTGGGGGAAATTTCTGATAATTTTTTTGCAAGATTGTATGGTGTGTGGTAGATTGACAATTTTGTAATGTAATAATCATAGTACACAAGCAATTCTTCAGTTTTTAATAATTGTTTTTGTGAGGATCTATGTGGTGATAATGATATGTACGGTAATATGCAGAACATAGCAGCCATATTGTATCTCGTGGAAGCCATATTTTTTCATTTTTCTGACTGTATCATGTGTATGTCTGCTAAAGTCAGTCTGGCTTTGAGGAAGCTGTGATTGTCTGTATGACAGTATGAAGTACCTTGAGTATACTGGCCTACAGAAGATCCAGTTAGCACCTTCCAACTTCCAGAGGAACTGAATACAGATTCAGTTCCTCTGGAAGTTGGAAGGTGCTAACTGGATCTTCTGTAGGCCAGTATATAGTGCATTTGCATCTGAAGGGTGAACTTTTGTGAATAGTAGGAGCAGGAACTGCTAAATTGGTTTGCTAGCCTCTAATTAGGAGAGGGCTAATTAGGCCAATAGCAGTCATGTCCCCACCTTTGATCTGCTGTGAAATACTGTCTCAGATGTGTACTATTGTCACCTGGACTGGCTGCAAATCAAACCAGCCTTAGCCAGGAATTTACATATGACAGCCTGCTGGAATGTTGAAGAAGCCAGGAAGCCTTACTCAAAAAGTCCTTTTGATGTCTGTGCTAGACTACAATTTTACCTGTGGAAATTAGATCTATGGGGAGATGGGAAATCTCTGCAAACTTCAAAGGCTAACAGGAAACTCAGCAAGGATGTGCTGTCACACCTGAGGAAATTGGATTATTCCTGGATCTGGACATTTGAGTGGCCCCGGGCCACAAATCTGGCTATAAAACCTCAGCTAGGAATATTTAGAGTTGTAGTTCTTTGGAGATAGCAAGACGCTAGGACTATCCTGGTCTGACCAGCAACCGTGTTCTCCTCGCAACGCTCAGATCTATATGCTGGTAATGTTAATTCCCATTTTTATTTCTGCAAACTGTGTTGTTGTGTATCTTTGTAACTTTTATCTTTGTAAATTATATCTTTGTAATTTTTACTTTGTTTTTTGTAAATGTTTTGTATATATTATTTTCTGCATTATTCCACTTTTTTTCTAGAATATTAAATCTTTATTCAATAAGTTTGAATTCTGATGTACTAAACCAGCTCATAGCCTAGAAAGAGACTGCAGTGTAATTTACATTACAAGTTCAGTGCCTGATTGTGCCTTGCTACTGTATGATTGTATTGTGTGTGTGGCGTTCCCGTGTTTGCCCTAAGCGCAAAGCTGACCCAAGTACGAAAACGTGGACTGCGTGCAGATCACTCGACAGCAGAGTGGGAATCGTTGAAGTGTCTAGCAGCAGCTAGTGGTGGCAGTGAGAAGTGTTTTGAGGGGTGACAGCCTTGTTGTAGCTTGAATAAGGCTGCTCCCCGCTTGATCTGGTCAAACCTGCAGTCAGGAACCGTATCTGCAGGCGTGCCGCGGGGCCGGTTCCTGACAGTTTTCATAATTGGGAAAAACTTGAATACATTGGTCAGATTTTTCAAATGTTACAATCAACCAGAAAAAATGATTGTAAATGTTGAATTGAAAAGAAATGTAAAAAATTGTATAGCATGTGACCACCTTTTAGGTATTGGTGCAAAATGTTTGCGTTATGCATATGTTAGTTGGTCAGTTTAGTGTTAAAGGGACCCTAAACTGAGAGGGATAAGGATGTTTCCTTTTAAACAACACAAGTTGCCTGACTATCCTGCTGATCTCGTTGGTTGCAGTAGTGGCTGAATCACACACCTGAAATAAGCATGCGGCTAATCCAGTCTGACTTCAGTCAGAGCACCT
This sequence comes from Hyperolius riggenbachi, assembly GCF_040937935.1. Lineage (NCBI taxonomy): Eukaryota > Metazoa > Chordata > Amphibia > Anura > Hyperoliidae > Hyperolius > Hyperolius riggenbachi. The sequence continues at coordinate 511,364,819 of NC_090646.1, read as the reverse complement.
GATCTGCATGCTTGTTGAGGGGCTTTGGCTAAAAGTATTAGAGACACGGGATCAGCAGGAGAGTCAGGCTACTGGTATTATTTTACAAGGAAAAATCCATATGCTTCTCAGTTTAGGTTCCTTTTAACCTCCCTGGCGGTAAAGCGGACACAGTGTCGGGCTAGCCGTCTTAGGGGATCACATGGCCCCGGGAGGATTTTTTAAAATATAAACTGTATTATATGGTTAAGTTAGCACTTCGCTAGCTAATCATGTGCCCAAAGTCTCTCCGGTCCTCACCGGTCGCCCCCGATCACCACTGGTATACGTACCCCCCCAGGGATCCCGCAATGGAGCAGCCTCCAAATCAGCATCATGACGTCATCTCCGATCGTCGCCATAGTGACAGTGAAGCTCATTGGTGAAGCTGCGTCTCTCGCGGGATCGCGGACGGGTAAATATTGCTGGGGGGGGGGGGGGGGGGGTTTGAGGTGCCGGGGGACTTGGGACACATAGTTAGATAACTTAGTGCTAGCTAACAAATAGAAAACATTTTTTAATAAAAAAAATCCCTCCCGCGGACGCAGTCACTGGATCTGCGTACCGCCAGGCAGGTTAAGAATGATTTTGTGTTGTTCTTTTAGAATTAAGGTATCTTGATACTGAAATGAAAAAAGCTAAATCAAATGTATAAGGGCATATAGATGATATATGGTATATATTTTTTTAAGTAAAAGACAAGTAGAGGACAAGTAAAAACAGTATGGTTGTGAGAACTGAAAAGTGTTATCAGTCTCATGCATAGATCTCAAAGACATTTTAATTTATTCTCTGCTTTCCTCTCCTTGTTGTGCTCTAAATATCTACAGTATGTCAGTATGTCACATGTCTGTCACCGGAACTCCATAATCTATGGCTGGGTGGAATGTGCAATCCCAGGTAATCTAGGGAATAAAGTGAATTCTTTAGTAACTCTGCCTTTAACTAATACACCATGACATGTTCTAGCTGTTCAGCAGCAACAAATCACTGAGATTACGCACCAGATTCCTATCAGGAAGCTGTATGGAAGACAACTGCTGTAAAAATAACTTCTCAAATAGAACTGTAAACAACTACACATACTGTATCTTGCCATTTAATCAAGGCTGACATTGCTATGATATGATGGCTTGTAAAGCCTTTCTGTAGTTTTCTTTGTTACTGTTTAGTTTACACTATATTGTAAAGTTGGGCAAACATATGAACGTAAATATACTCTATACATGACATATTTTCCCAAGATTTTTTCTTAAATATGCTGAACGCAGATAGCTTTACTTAAAGCGAAAGTATACTGGGTTTGGGTGAGTTTTATTTAAGTTTGATGCGAGTATCAGTACAGGTTGGCACACTGTTACCTGGAGTATTCTGGGTGCATAACCAAGGGAGTAAGCATCTCAAATAGTCCAGGATAGGTCCAGGATAAGTTAGGATACCAGATTGCAGATAAATTACTTTTATTCCAATCAGTGAGTCCATAGTCTTAGCTGACAATTGTTTTGTGGTCACATGGTGTCCCCTTTATCAAAGCACAGAAATAGTCCTTATAATGTCAATTTCTGTTATTATTATTTAATTTGGAGTCATTACAAAGGAGAAGAGGCTGTTGCCTATTGGCAAAGAGAAAATCTATGGACCTATGTAGTAAAATGGCACGGTGTATGACAATCTAATGTAATGCTGAACCTTATTACCTTTATAAAGAGTCCACCTTTAAAGCCTTCTCTGAAAAAACACAGAAGGAAGGCGACTCCCTGACTAATGACCTCACTAGAGGTGGATAAGTGACATTGATGAAGCCTTGTGTAGGTTTGGGGTGTAAGCCGGAACACAGCAAGGCTGAGATCAGGGTGGTCTGGTCAGTGAAATTTTGGAAGAACTGGCCAGGACTTTTCAAGGGTCATAGTGCCATGGTGTGATAGCAGTGGTAGTAGGTTATATATGTTTTGGAATGTCTACAGGTTTATGGACTGATATTTTATCTATTTTAGTGAATTGTGTTAAAATATATTTTGCAAATTAATGTTTATTACAGGATACATCTGTTCATAGAGCCTCATGAGTAACTAAGTACAACAGTATCTCTTTGTCAAAAACAGGTTAGTGGATATGAAATTCTGTGTACTGTCCAAATTATTCAATCTTCACGCCACATTACCTGTTAACTGATTTCATAGCAGACCATAGAGCCATGACCTCAGAACCATTAGTCTCCGTTTAGGAATGTTATCTGCTTTCTCCAGACTTACTGTACATGAAGTATTAATGTGCCAAATGTTATAATTAACTGAAGAACAGTACTTAACACAAAACATTCAAAACAAATGCAAGACATATTAAAAATATTGTGTAATGTGGTGGAACTTGGCAACATCTAAAGATTTCATTAAGCAACATAGTTATATAAATTCTTGTCTCATTATGTCAGCCTTTATACTCCCCTTATTAAAGCATTTCAAATAAAGCATAGCTGTACAAATATATTCACAATATATCTTGAATCTCCTGTACCCAGGCTGGTCAGAACTTGCAAATGATGATGTTTGCCTTATATATGAACTTGTGACCAGTGCAAGCTTACTACAAAGAATATTGGCATCAGTGGCATCTTGTGTATCAAACAGTGTACAGATGGTACAGACTTGGTTGAACTGATTGCCTGAAGGATGAACAGATTTGGAGATTAAGGTCTCCCAGTATTGGTAAAAATGTAATACTTGTACCTCAATTAGATCATATTCCATCTGATCCTCCAGGAGAGAGATTATGTTTAAATGAATCCATGGTGATTACTGGCATACCATCTTTAATCCAGCACCAAACCTGTGTGACAGTATATTCTATTATATTTAGGCCAACTGATTTCAGTGTGTATATATTTTTTAAAATTTCCTTATTAGGGCTTTAAATGAGATAACTGAGAATGATCTGAAATTCACATTGGGTGTGTATGTCTGTAGACCAGGGATAAATTTACCATAAGGCACTGTAGGCACATGCCTACAGGCCCTTGATGATGGAAAGGTGGCTAACTCCCCTCCCTGAGTGTCTCCCTCCTTGAGAGGTTACTCACCCTGCTCTCCGCATTCCACTGACGGGATCTCCCTTCAGGGGCACCTCTAGCTACTTAATACTGAGGTTCCTCTAGCTACTTAATGCTTGGGGGCACCTCTAGCTACTTAATACTTAGGGTACTTCTGGCTACCTAATACTAAGAGGCACCTGTAGTTACCTATGATGACCAAGGGAAGTAAGGGTGAAATTACAGCTGGGACAGCCAGCACACTTACAGTGCAGTTTGGTAGAGGTTTGTAGGTTAATGGAGGGCAAAGTCTAAGGTGCCAGAACATCTGTGCCTATAGGCTCTTGTGTAGCTATAGCAATGATCTTTCCTCAACAGACTGAAAATATGATGCAGTAGTCCTTCAATGGTCCTTTCTCTCTCCAGTTTTACATTAGATGCTGACAATTCAGTGGCGATGGTGTGCTAAGATTGCTACTAGGATTCTGATGAGGAAATCTCACTCACATAAGCTCATGTATTAGGGGCTGCCAAATCTAGAGGTGGAAAAACTGCTCCAAAATCTGTTTGATAAGTAAATCACTCTATAACTGTCCTCTGTTAGTCTCTCACTCCCATGCAATTTGGCTATGTGCATACATAACCTGAGAGTATCAATTATTATTGCCGTTGATTGTATGAGCCCTTCCAATTACACTGACACAGTGTCCCTGTTTTCTGTCCATTCTGCATATGAATAACTTTTCCCTGAAAGTAAATGGAGATTGCACGATAGTCCCCGTAATATTACTAGATGTCTCTCTCTCTCTCTCGAGAGAGAGAGAGAGAGAGACAGAGCTGAACAACGCGGTATCACAGAAGATAAAAGTCTTCTAACATTCTCCACAGATCTGACTGGTAAAGAAAGGAGCCTCTCAAGTCACCTTGAAGAAAGTACTTTTTCAATAAAACATAGGAGAGTGTTCTTAGTACATTTTGTTTTTGATTAAGACAGATGATCTGGCTGACTCTAGTGTTAATCTGTGTGATTCATGTAAGAAACAAGCCTTTTGGGTGAAAATAGTTCAAAACAATTTTGAAGCAAGTTTGCCGTTCAGAGAATGCATGATGTGTCTGTGCTCAGTGACAGTTAAAGTTGTACAAATAGAGAAAAATAGCAGTTGATGGCACAGACGTTCCAGGGTCACCCAAGGCTAAATTTTAAAGGGCTGAAAATGATCTTGTGTAACGCTTCCAAGATATACATTTGTTGCTTCTGTATTTTTTGATATATATTTTTCAACGCAAAGCTGTATTTCACGCATTATGTGATTCAGCAGCAGCGCATCACAGTCATAAATATCCCTTACGGGAGTTTTCCAGTTTATATTTACAGATTGCTGAGCCCCACTTGATTGTCTTCATTAATTAAAAAAAACAAAACTTCACTAAGTAATGTTCTGAACACTCTGCAAAATCTACATTTGTTTAGTATTTTATCGGATGGATAATTCAAGCAAAGCATCGGCTCATTATGTCTCATCCATAAGCTGTAATTCACCTTTTTAGGTCCATCAAGTTCAAGTGATCTTTATTGCAGAGATGGCAACTAAACTTTCATTGTTATCATTATTATTACTACTATTATTACACAGTTCAATAGCACTGACACATTATCTGCAGCAGTTTACAGATAGCATTGAGTCATTCACACTGCTAACTGTTGCTCAGTAATAGAGATAGCCATGCCAATAATTTCAAGTTGATACAGATTTTATGTTAATTTATGCAGATTAATGCAACTTGAAATAACATCAATCAAATACAGTAGTTGCTGAGTTAGATTGATAGGATTCCAAGGTGCATAAATAAGTACAAGATCAACATAACATTTGCATCAACCCTAAATTATTAACATGTCATTAATCGTCTCTTTTTAGGAAGGTTTATAATGAATAATGTTCTAACCACATTTGTGCTTGGGGAGTCATTTAACGCTCCAGTATATTTTTGGGCTATGGAAAATAAGAGGAAAGGCACATAAAGATGGGGGTACATGCAAACTTATTGGCTGGGGTTTAAGGCTTCTCTTGCACATTGGCAGCTGAACTGCACACTTATCAGACACTTTAACCTCCCATCTGCTGGCCTCCAATCACCGGTGCACTGCAATTTAATGTAGCTGAATGGCAGGATTTGTAACCCCACATGTGATAGCATGAACAAAAACCGCACCATGTCATGTCTTGGTGCATCTACGACCACGCTCAGATATGACACAGATGTGCTTCCATACGCACACACCTCTCTACTGCACTCTGATCGGGCCACTTCTGTGCATTGGAAAGTAACCTAGATGGCAGACCTAGCATAGCCCAAAGGCATTGTTTTCCTATTCCCCCTGCCTGCAGTGACCCACTCTGACATGCACCACATCATTGGCTCTTTTCCAAGGCACCAAAACACTTTGCATCTGTACGGCATCGAGCCCCAAACTGTCACCCAAGGGATCTGGTCCCTATCTCAGCACACAACAGAATTTGAAGGTGTGTACGCACCATTAGTTATGGTGGAGAACAAGAAGCCTATCACATTCTTGTTTAAAAAAATATGAATCCCCTTAAAGGATACGTCCAAGGTAACTTAAAAACAAAAATCCACTTACCTGGGGCTTCCTCCAGCCCCTGGCAGCTGTCCTGTGCCCTCGCCGCAGCTCCGGTGGCTCCCAGTCTGCTCTGGTGCAGATGCTGACCTTGCCAGGTCGGCTTCCTGGTTGGGTTCTTCTTCGCTCCAGTGTGCAGCTCACGTGGTCGCACTGATGTCATCTGGACTGTACAGGGGCTGGAGGATCCCCCAGGTAAATAGATTTTTGTTTTTAAGTTACCTTGGACGTATCCTTTAAGGGACAAAAGGGTTGAGTCACTAAAGAGCGTTAATCTTAATGTGTACAGAGAGCGCACGTAAAGAATTATGCTATTTATGCATAACGTTCTATAGATATGTACAGATTTGCTTAATGTGCGCTTACGTAGCTTAAAGGGAATCTGAAGCAAGAAGTATATGGAGCCTGCCATGTTTATCTCCTTTTAGACAATACAAGTTGCCTGGCAGCCCTGCTGATATATTTGCTTGCAATAGTGTCTGAATCACACCAGCATTGAATCACAAGCATGCAGCTAAATCTTTCAGCTTTGACAGAAACACATGATCTGCTGCATGCTTGTTCAGGGTCTATGGCTAAAAGTATTAGAGTTATAGGATCAGCAGGAAAGTCAGGTAACTTGTATTGCTTAGAAAGGAAATACATATGGCAGCCTTCTTATATCCCACGCTTTTGGTTCCCTTTAAGTAAAATCCAACGTAAGTGGTGCATGTGTATAGCATGTTAAGCAATTTGTGTAAATTGCTATGTAATTTGTGTAAATGCCAATAACCTTAATGTGCGTTATCTGCACACATTATTATTCATATTTTTGTTTCAGAATATGATAGGCTTGTAGTTTTCTGGCATAAATAAAGATGTATACACACACTCAAAATTTCTCCACTGTTCTAACCCAATAATCTTCACATGGGCTTTGTTCTGGCTCTGTAGGGTACTATAGTACAAATGTAGAATTCCATTAACTCCTGCAGAGCCAGAATTGGAGAAATGTCGCTAATGTGCATAGTAGTGGCAAAATTAGTCCCACAGCTTTTAAGTTGACAGTTAACTAATGTAAAAATAATAATATAAAATATACCGGTACACATATGCAAAATAAAATATTTCAGGATTTGGAATTAAGGGAGTTTGAATTAAAGAGAATCTGTACTGTCCGATTTGTACAATAAAAAACATACCAAGCAAGTCACTGTGATCTCCTGGATTCCTCTTTGCCATTTCCGCAGCTCCCCACCACGATCCTGGCTTTTAATCGCCGGTTTTAGGCAGTGTTTACAAACGAAAAACATGGCCGCTAACCAGGAAGTGATGTATGTGTGTATATATATATATATATATATATATATATATATATATATATATATATATATATATATATATATATATCCTGATACAGTATACTGCAAGTTTTTATTACCAGTGAATTATCTGCACTCCTGTCAGGGATTCTCACAGTTTTTTAGCATGACAAGCTGAGAGCAGAGGCCTGTCTGTGAGGGTTAAACACACACAGAGCCTGCAGGGGGCCTGCAGAGGGCATGCATAACTTCTCCCTATCACAGCAGAGGCAGCATGTGTCCTTTCTGTGTCGACAAAGCCTGACAAAGGAAAGAAGATTAGTTATATCACAGAGACAGTGCAACTAGAAAAGGCTGCAGTAAGCCAGGGCACATTAGAACTAGGGCTGCTCCAATCCGAACCCGGATGCCATTTGGATAGTAGCTATCCAGATTTCTCCCAGTAAACCTTTGCGGGCTGGGCGGGGGGTTTAATCTTACCTATCATGACGTCTTCTTCGTCCGTCCCTCGGCGCCTCACATGATGCGGTCCAATCCGGCATCACGTGACTATACACTTCCTCCTTCAACCCGGAAGGAAGAAGTGTTTTTAGTCACGTGACGCCGGATTGGAGCGCATCGTGGTAGGCGCCGAGGGACTAACGAAGAAGACGTCATGATAGGTAAGATTAAACCCCCTGCCCAGCCCGCAAAAGGTTTACTGGGAGAAATGCAGATAGCTACTATCCGAATGGCATCTGGATCAGATTTGACCAGCCCTGATTAGAACAGGTATAGGAACTTATAGATTAGAAGAAATAAGGCTGAAAATTCTGTTACAGAGTCTCTTTAATATTCTAGGATACGATATTCAAAGTCTTCAGTTCAGCTTTAATGGAACAAATTAAATGCTTTTTGTGAAGCATATTGTTTCATACCCATACTTTTCAATATCAAATTAGTTAAAAAGATGGAGTGACACATTAAAGCTAATATGACTAAAACTAGAATTGTTCAAATAAATTATGATTTTGATCTTCTTTGTCAAAATATTAAATGATTATACCACAAAATGTACAGAGATAAAGTAGCTGTGTTTTACTGATATATATGTGATGACAATTAAGCTTGAGTATTTATCCAAAGCTGGTATTGGCATAATGATGGATTAATTCCATTAACATTTTGTGTCCGATTTGTATTTGCATAGTGCGTTGGCATCTCTTCTTTTAAAATATATACTTACTGTATTTTTTCTAATTAATGATTTAGGTAAGTTCTTAACCACTTCCCAACTGAGGGGTCTTACCCCCCGACCACCAGAGCAATTTTCACCTTTCAGCGCTCCTTCCATTCATCCGTCTATAACTTTATCATTACTTATCACAATGAAATTAACTTTATCTTGTTTTTTTTCGCCACCAATTAGGCTTTCTTTAGGTGGGACATTATGCCAAGAATTATTTTATTCTAAATGTGTTTTAATGGGAAAATAGGAAAAAACGTGTGAAAAAAATTATTGTTTTTCAGTTTTTGGCCTTTATAGTTTTTAAATATTGCATGCTACTGTAATTAAAACCCATGAAATGTATTTGCCCTTTTGTCCCGGTTATAAAACCATTTAAATTATGTCCCTATCACAATGTTTGGCGCCAATATTTTAATTGGAAATAAAGGTACATTTTTTTTCAGTTTTGTGTCCATCCCTAATTACAAGCCCATAGTTTATAAAGTAACAGTGTTATACCCTCTTGACATAAATATTTAAAAAGTTCAGTCCCTAAGGTAACTATTTATGTATTTTTTTTTTTAATTGTAATTTTTTTTTTTAAATTACAAGAAAAAAAAATTTGGGCAGCGTGGGAGGTAAAGGGTTAATTTTGTGTGTTAAACTAATTTATTTCTATGTGAAAAATGCTTTGGATGTAGTTTTACTATTTGGCCACAAGATGGCCACAGTAACATTTTGTTTATGCGACCTGCAAGCGTCCGGAAGGACGCTTGCAGGAAGTAGAAAGAGGCTGAGAACTTTTTTTTCTCCACAATGGTCGCGCTGCTCAGCCGAGCGGCAGCGGATCATTGCGGGGCTGAGATCAACGAATGGGAATGGATTTTCCCGTTCATTGATCTCCGGGCGAGCGGGCGGCGGCGTGTTTACTAGCGGCGGGTGGCGTGTTTACGAGCGGGAGCGCGGACAGCGGCGGGAGCGTGGAAAGTACGTATTTCTCCGTCCCTGGGGGTTAAAGGATGGAAAAAGGGACGGAGAAATACGTACGCGCGGGGGTAAAGTTGTTAAACATTATACCCAGAGGCATAGGTATAACCATAATGACACGAGCAGCTGCAATGAGGCTTAGGGGCAGGAAGACCAATATCACTAAAAGAATACTGATCCTAAGCTTAAAGTGTACCCGAGGTAACATGTGACACGATGAGATAAACACATGTACAGTTGTGTTCAAAATTATTCAACCCCCACTGAAATTGAGTGTTTTGGCCAGTTTGACATTGAATTTGATCATTTCAGTCATCTTGTTTACAATTAAATCAAAGAGGCACTTGTAAATCAGACAAATATAACATAACATTCATATTGAAATAACCACAAATGTCTTTTCTGTGCTCACATCATTATCAGTTTTATTTAACCCCCAAGTGACATTCATTCTTAGTACTTAGTACAACATCCGTTTCCAGTTATAACAGCTTTTAAACGTGAAGCATAGCTTGACACAAGTGTCTTGCAGCGATCTACGGGTATCTTAGCCCATCCTTCATGGGCAAAAGCCTCCAGTTCAGTCACATTCTTAGGCTTGCGCGCTGCAACTGCTTTCTTTAAGTCCCACCAGAGGTTCTCAATCGGATTTAAGTCTGGTGACTGCAATGGCCACTCCAAAATGTTCCAGCCTTTAATCTGCAACCATGCTCTAGTGAACTTGGAGGTATGCTTGGGATCATTGTCCTTGTCCTGTTGAATAGAGATGGTCCAAATGATTCGCCAGCAAATGGTTCCAGGCGAACTTCCGGTGGTTCGCGTTCGCCATGGAGCGCAAACTTTTCCGGAAGTTCGGTTCGCCCCCATAGTGCACCATTGGGGTCAATTTTGACCCTCTACATCACAGTCAGCAGGCACATTGTAGCCAATTAGGCTACACTCTCTCCTGGAGCCACTCTCCCCCTTATAAAAGGCAGGCAGCGCTGGTCATTACACTCACTCGTGTACCTGCATTAATTAGTGAAGGGACAGCTGCTGGCAGACTCTCATAGGGAAAGATTAGTTAGGCTCTTGTAGGCTTGTTAGTTTGCTCCTGGCTGATTGCTATTGCTAAAATAGCACCTCTCAACAGCTCTTTTGAGAGCTAATGTTCTCCTGATGTGTTTTTTTGGTGTTGTCCGCTGACACTGCATTATACAGCCCTATCTGTTGCAGCTGGACCTTGGTAATTGCTATTACTGCGCCAGCCAGGCCCTGCCTAACTATCTATACTGGGACACCTACCGATGCCTACCTAACTACTGGGGCACCTACTTACCTATACGGGGACACCTACCTATGCCTACCTACCTACCTATACTAGGGCACCTATCTATGCCTACCTACCTATAGTAGGGCACCTACCTATGCCTACCTACCTATACTAGGTCTCCTACCTATGCCTACCTAACTACTGGGGCACCTACTTACCTATACGGGGACACCTACCGATGCCTACCTACCTATACTAGGACACCTACCTATGCCTACCTACCTATACTAGGGCACCTACCTATGCCTATCTACCTATACTGGGACTCCTACCTATGCCTAGCTAACTACTGGGGCACCTACCTATGCCTACCTACCTATACTGGGACACCTACCTATGCCTACCTACCTATACTGGGACTCCTACCTATGCCTAGCTAACTACTGGGGCACCTACCTATGCCTACCTACCTATACTGGGACACCTACCTATGCCTACCTACCTATACTGGGACTCCTACCTATGCCTACCTACCTATACTGGGACTCCTACCTATGCCTAGCTAACTACTGGGGCACCTACCTATGCCTATCTACCTATACTGGGACACCTACCTTTGCCTACCTACCTATACTGGGCCACTTACCTATGCCTACCTACATACAAGAAAATAATAAATTCGTTGCTTCATTGTGGACAGACCAAATTTGATCAGCTGGACAGTCACTGTTTTTCTATCACCACAGCCCGGCGACCATATGGGCTTGAAAACCGATATCGCCATGGTGCGCACCAGTCCAGCACGGCCGTCACTATGCAAACAGCTTTTTGCGGTGCGTTACACAGTGAGTTTGGTGTGTCAGTGTGAAGCAGTACTCTAATTACACTCCCTGATTGATGTATACACATGCAAGATGTTTGAAAGGACTTTAGGCCTGCAATTTGCCATTCAATGTGATTTCTGCCCTTAAAATGCTGCTTTGCATAGTTACATAGTTACATAGTTATTTTGGTTGAAAAAAGACATACGTCCATCGAGTTCAACCAGTACAAAGTACAACTCCAGCCCGCTCCCCCACACATCCCCGCCGACCCAGAGGAAGGCGAAAAAACCCTCACAAGGCCTGGTCCAATTAGCCCCAAAAGGGAAAAATTCCTTCCCGACTCCAGATGGCAATCAGATAAAATCCCTGAATCAACATCATTAGGCATTACCTAGTAAATGTAGCCATGGATGTCTTTCAACGCAAGGAAAGCATCTAAGCCCCCTTTAAATGCAGGTATAGAGTTTGCCATAACGACTTCCTGTGGCAATGCATTCCACATCTTAATCACTCTTACTGTAAAGAACCCTTTCCTAAATAAATGGCTAAAACTTTTTTCCTCCATGCGCAGATCATGTCCTTTAGTCCTTTGAGAAGGCCTAGGGACAAAAAGCTCATCCGCCAAGCTATTATATTACCCTCTGATGTATTTATACATGTTAATTAGATCTCCTCTAAGGCGTCTTTTCTCTAGACTAAATAAACCCAGTTTATCTAACCTTTCTTGGTAAGCGAGACCTTCCATCCCACGTATCAATTTTGTTGCTCGTCTCTGCAACAAAATTGATACGTGGGATGGAAGGTCTCGCTTACCAAGCGTCAAATCCAGATTTTTCCCCGGGACTTTTGGCGTCTATCCCACTCATCCAGGTGTTAGACCCCTTGAAACATCTTTTCCATCACTTTTGTGGCCAGCATAAATGTTTCTAGTTTTCAAAATTCGCATCCCCATTAAAGTCTATTGCGGTTCGTGAAAGTTTGCGCGAACCGAACTTTTGCGGAAGTTCGCGAACCCGGCTCGCGAACCGAAAATCGGAGGCTCGGGCCATCTCTACTGTTGAAAGGTCCAACGTCTCCCAAGCCTCAGGTTTGTGATGGACGGCATCACATTTTCATCCAATACCTCCTGGTACTGAAGAGAATTCGTGGTACCTTGCACACGCTGAAGCTTCCCTGTACCTGCAGAAGCAAAACTGCCCCAAACCATGATTGACTCTCTGCCATGCTTCACAGTAGGCAAGGTTTTCTTTTCTTCATAGGCCTTGTTCTTTCTCCTCCAAACATAGCGTTGATCCATGGGCCCAAACAGTTCTAGTTTTGTTTTATCAGTCCACAAAACACTACCACAAAAGTTTTGGAATATTGTTCTGTGGACTGATGAAACTGAGATAAGCAATTGTATTTATCCTCCTACAAGGAGTAGGAGGATAAATACAATTGTTTATCTCATCAGTTTATCTTCACCTCGGGTTCACTTTAAAGTGGTGCTGTCACTTTTTGATGATTGTGGACAAAAATCTGTTTTGTTATCTGGAATATTTTAACTTGACAGCTTTGAATTGTAGCCTTATTCTTTAGTTTTGGCCTCTTGCTGATAAATTGTGTCAGACTACGATGCTCACTTACTGATTTCTGTTCCCTTAGTCAGCTTATTTGTAATTCATTTTATTTGTCTTTGCCTGTCAGAACTGTAAAGGGAGAGCAAATAAAAGCATACCCCCTTATAATTGCTAGCTGAAAATGTTAGGATATGGTAACCAGAAGATCTTAACCCCTTGTATTTGGGAATGTACAGAAAGACTGTTTTGGAAAGAAGGAAAAATAAAGAAATATACACTGTCTCAGTGAGAGAGCCACCATGACTCATTCACAAAGTAAGGCTGAACTCCAAGCATAACCTATATTTTGTAGAGGGACAAAGGTTTGTTATTTTATGGTAAGGACTCATGCTAATGTCTGGATTATTTTATTACATGATAAGATTAATGTTAGGTATTTGGGGTTAAAGGGACTCCGAGCAGTGCAGAAACTATGGAAAGATGCATATCATTTTAAAGCTCTCTTTCTCCTCTTTCCAATGATATATAAACCGCCACCCTACGCCTTTTAGTTTTTGCTATTTTCGCGATTGAAATTGCCGCGGCCGCGATTTCAATTGCGAAAATAGTGAAAACTAAAAGGCGTAGGGTGACGATTTAGGTATCGCCAGAAAGAGGAGAAAGAGAGCTTTAAAATGATATCCATCTTTCCATAGTTATTTGTATTACACAGGACGACACTTTCCCCAGTGTCAGCAGCTCCATTCAGCAGAATGGAGCTGCTGACTTTAGGAAAAAGTTGCCCTGTGTAATACAAGTAACTATGGAAAGATGGATATCATTTTAAAGCTCTCTTTCTCCTCTTTCTGGCGACACCTATATCATCACCCTACACCTTTTAGTTTTCTCTATTTTCGCGATTGAAATCGCGGCCGCAGCAATTTCAATCGCGAAAATAGCGAAAACTAAAAGGCGTAGGGCAGTGGTTTATATATCATTGGAAAGAGGAGAAAGAGAGCTTTAAAATGATATGCATCTTTCCATAGTTTCTGCACTGCTCGGAGTCCCTTTAAAGGTTAAGAATAGAGTCAGCTGATATCTTAGGGTAAAAGTTAGAGGAAGTGTAATGGAAATAACATAATGAATACAATTTCTTTTTTTCCCAGGGTTTGCACATTGTAAAATCTTTCCTTAAAGCGGAATATAACCCAGCATTCCAACTTTGCTCTAAAACATTATTTACAGCATGTTATATGCAACCAGCATTTTTTTTACTAGACCAGCATTGGAAGGGTTACACACAGAGCTTTAAAGTTCCGTGGAGAGAAATGCAGACGCATCCGAAGTTTAGATAGATAAATTTAAGTAAACACAATGTAACAAGTGAGGAATGTGACACACACACTCTGACTGTGCAGGAGCTGGAGGACAGCCAGATAGTGTGTAACATTCACCACTTGTTACATTGTGTTTACTTAAATGTATCTATCTAAACTTCGGATGCATCTGCATTTCTCTCCATGGAACTTTAAAGCTCTGTGTGTAACCCTTCCAATGCTGGTCTAGTAAAAAAAAATGCTGGTTGCATATAATATGGTGTAAATAATGTTTTAGAGCAAAGTTGAAATGCTGGGTTATATTCCGCTTTAAGGCCCGCACCCACGACCCGTTTTTCCAGATGATTTTTAGGCGGCCGGCAATACTTTGAACAACGAGCAATTGTTTGGGCGATCTCACGATGTGGATACAGGTGTGCGACCACGCAAAAACATTTAGCATAGCGCTGTGATAACAACCGTAAAGGCTGATTGGATCTTTAAGATCCCTGGCCACTCTGTGCAAAGTACCGCGATTGTTTGACTTCCTGATCACGCCCATCGTGGGACATTGCGCAGAAGATGGATCATCATGAGGGGGATGTTGCTGGATCCAACTTCCTCTGTTGGATGGTGAGTATTGGGGAATGGAAATCCTGAAACATTTACTGCATTCTACTATATTTCACTATAGTGCCTCTTTAGGGCTATGGGCAATTTAATGTAGTTAAGGACTCTGGAAACAGGGGGCTCATCAAATTCTATCTGTGGGACTCAATGAGATCTAGGTATGCCATTAATTGTACTATTTTCTCCAAAAACACATTCAGTTGAGTTATCTAAAGTGACCGAGAGCCTGGTAGACAACTCACAGCATAGACATAGGAGTCCAGGGGCTTGATTCACAAAGCGGTGCAAACTGTTTAGCACGGGTGTGCTAAACAGTTAGCACGTGAAGTGCTTTTCGCGGACTTTTGCGCGCGTAAAGTGCCGCGATTCGCGCGGTCGCTGACTTTTGCGCGCGCAAAATTCTGTGATCACGCGAATCGCGGCACTTTGCGCGCGCAAAAGTCCGCAAAAAGCACTTCACGTGCTAACTGTTTAGCACACCCATGCTAAACAGTTTGCACCGCTTTGTGAATCAAGCCCCTAGCCTGGCTTCATACAATGCCATCTGGCTGTACCAAATAATCCCAGTCTTTCCATGGAGTATGCATTGAACAATCATTGTCAAAACTTCTTAGAAATACATGCATAACTAAGCAGAGCAGTGTGAGAGGGTTGCCTGGCATCATTCTGTGCGAGCTTTGCCATTATTGGGAGGGGGGATCTCACTGCTGGGGTCACCTTGAGCAGCCTGGCAGAAGATCAAACTGCAGAAATCCACCAAAAATGAAATAATCCATTCTAATCTTGCATGTTCAGAGTCATATGTCCCTGTTTTCAGTATTTGCCTGTTTTCAATAGATCATCGTTATTCCTCTCCTTTCTCTAGCTCTAACGTTTTCTTCTGCTTGCAGTTCTCCATTCTGGATGGGTAATTAAAAGCTACTTCAATAACACTTTGTGAAATGTGTAATCTTTGTCTGACATAGAAAGGACAGTGTAAATGTGTAATTAGTAGCTACCAAGAGCTTAGTGGCAGTTATTAAGGCATTGCATGGGCAAATAATTAGCATTTAGAAAGCAAAGAGGTGGGTGGCTGCCGTATTAACCAGCAACATTAATTTACTCTACTTAGTATTTGGCAGCATTGTGGCTGATTAATCTTAACCTCTTTGTGTCCGAAGCAGACACCAGCAAATTGTGCTGTAATACGAGACTTAGAAGGTTCATGGGATTGGATGTGTTAAGTCTGCAGGTCATTTAATTTCCGACAGCTTATTCCTCAAAGGCACATTAAGAACAGAGGACATTATAAGTAGCGCCATGGGTGGCTTTTCCTTTCTTGGCTTCCTAAATGTGTTTCTGTTATTTGCAACCATTGTTTGTCCCAGGCAGTGTTTCAGCTTTGTGTCACAGACCAGGAGATGGGAAAAAAGTAGCATGACACAACAAATATCAACCCCATCATTAATTAAATTGTTTAAAGCTTAGAAGTTGAATCTCGGTGTGTGAGTTTTGTTAACCGGGATTTACAGCCCCTGAGCTAAAGTGTATGCGTTTAATCATTTACGAATAACCTGCTTAATGTCATAGGCTGAAAATGCTACGATATTTTACACTTCGGACAGAATGGTTTATTGAACTTGTCTGCCAAACATGACCGGGTCCTTAATGGGGTTGCTTAGTTAAAATGTTTCAACATTTTATAAAATTATAAGCAAACTGTAATAATCAAATATTTAGTCTCTGTGTGTGACTAACTGACAGTATCAGCGCTTGTCCTTACCACCTTCGGAAAGTATTCAGCCGGTAGCAGATTTCCACAGAACTTGGAACGCCAGAGCAAATTAAGAGTCTTTATTGTATCCAACTGGGATACTTGTTACAATCTTGGTTACAAACTTATATTGAAAAACATACGAAGCAAAGCAAACATCAGCATGTAATAATACGGATATTGAGCAAAGCTGAGATTAATATGAGCGCGCTAGCCCAGACATATAAGGATCTATCTTATATATGGAAAAACCTCCAGACCCACAAGTGACCCACTAACCACACGCCCCCAAAGGTGGGATATGGGCGGGTTCCAGATGTCACCCCTATTAAACGCTTGCTATTGGCTTATAGAACTCTGTGATTGACATCCAGAACTCTGTGATTGACATCCGTCTAATGCGCAAGTGCAAAGCCTATGTCCTGTACCCTAAATACCTTGAAGCTGGTGTTTAGAAACACCAGGCATTGTTTGGCCCTGGCCATCCCAGGCTCAGACAGCCAGTCTGCACGTCCCATAGATAATGCTGCGTTCTGACCTTTACTGTTCCCTGTAATGTTCCCTCTTAGATTCAACACTGTGGCCTCCTAGAATCTGTAGAGGAGGAGAACTCCACATACAATCTTTAACTGAAACACTGGTCAGTTTAGCTAAACTACGGGCCATACCCTGCAGGACCCTCTAAGGATCTTACAGTCCCCCCTAAAGACTTATATGCAGAATTCTCCTATCAGATTTCCTACATCGCCCTCTGTTTAACCCCTCGCTCAGCCAGTCCATATTGGTCTCCACGACTTTTCCCTTTTATGTTCCACCTCTCCATGATCACACACAGTGCCTTGTCTAGATGGCTACACCCTGGGAGAGCTACACCTCTGAGCTCTACTGGGGATGCCCTAATATTTAGCACCTCCACTCAGACACATCCATGTCACAAACACATCACTTCCATACTTGCATGTTCATGGAAGAGGGAAACTTGCCTTTAAAGGGAATGCTGGAAACAGATACCTTTTAATGGACTTCTCATATGGCATGTCTGAGCCTAGAAACTTTTCATACTATAACATACTATGGGCTTGATTCACAAAGCGGTGCTAACCTACTTAGCACGTCTAAAGTCTTTAGACGCGCTAACCAGGGTGCTAAGTAGGTTAGCACCGGATTTCTCAATCAGATCGCGCGCTAACTTTGCGAAGTTTTACGCGCGCTAAGTCCCATAGGCTTTAATGGGCACTTCGCGCGGAGCGCCCTGTGCTCTGTGCAGTACGCGCGTAAAGTTTTACGCGCGTAAAGTTTTATGCGCGAAAAGCTTGTTTAGACGTGCTAAGGGGGTTTTCACAGGCGTGCTAACAGTTAGCACCGCTTTGTGAATCAAGCCCTATAACTTATATCTAAAATATTGACTTATAAGATAATATGTCTAACACTAACTTACTAATCTTCTAACCATATTGCATAATCTCAAACACAAAATCACTTGTGTAATCAAGCATAATTATAATACCCCTCCTAATGATCAGTGGGTGCTTATCTTATCAAATTAAAACAAAAATGTGGGCTGATTTTACGACCTGGACTCCCATGGAGTATTATCTCTCAAGATGGGCACCCCCTGTGGAGCTTTGCTCTTAACACTTTGAGGAATAACATAGTTAAACCTCGACACTAGATCCATCTGGGATTTTTGCTCACACAGTAAGTTCCCCCCTTGTGAGATTCACTTTGTCTGACCACGTATAGCCATACTGTAAATGTGTCTGTAGACTTCATGTTAAAAAACAAAAGTAAACTTTTTCTTGCGGCCCCCAGGAATCTTGGTCTGCCCTCCAGTAAAAGTTGTCAATCTTCTTGCATCATAATACCAGTAATAGTAATGATAATAGTAGTAATAATAATAGTCATCATAGTAACGATAATAGTCATCATAGTAATGATAATAGTCAGAATAGGAATGATAATAGTCAGAATAGTAATGATCATAGTCCCAGATGGTACATCCTGGAAAAAAGAAAGCATTAGCACTTTGGGTTACGTTTCGCCCAATCAGTCTTTCAGTCTTTTTCTCGGTCTCGGAAATCCTGCTCCTCTCCATGTCCGGATTGACATCTGGAAACTTTCATTTGTACGGATGAAATCTCGCTAGCCATCTCAGTTGCCATCTATTCATCTTCCTTACATACATGTTGTCCGATCACCTGAAATCGACATAGGAACATATCATTCCTTATTATTGGTTGTGCCTGACCCTTCTGGAGTCGGGCCTTTCCCTTTATACACTTTACATTGATCAATATGCACAATGATTGGTTTCTGTGGAGTTCGTTTGAACTTTTTCTTGCTTTTTGGTGGATTGAATGACAAATCCCTCTCCACTACCAAAGTGGTGTCACTGACCTTCTTTATGATTTTGTAAGGACCTTCAAAATTCGCTTCCCACGGACCTGTCTTTCTGAAAGTTTTCACCATCACCCACCCCCCTTGGACATACTTTTCAGATGCGCTATCTGCAGTATGTACGGGCTCTGGGCAACACATGTTTGTGGCTGCAAACTGCAAAGTTCTTTGCAGTTGTGCTTGCAAAGCTTTTAACCATTTTTTATGACTAATGGCCTGTTTTTTCCCCTCTGAAAGAAAAGGTTCATTCGGGAAGACAAGATGCATTTTCCTCCCTGTCATGAGTTCATGTGGTGACACCTTTGTGGCCGCTGCAGGTGTGGCTCAATTACAGCTGGAAGGTGGGTAACCCAGTCTTTGCCATAGGTCAGGATCATCCTTTTTAAGCCCGTCTTAAGAGTACGGTTCATACGTTCTACTATTCCAGAGGACTGGGGTCTGTACGGTATGTGGAACTTTTGGTCTATCCCTAAAAGGGCACAAAGTGTTTTCATCACCTGACCAACAAAACTTGGGCCTTGATCTGACTTAATACATTTGGGCAACCCCCACCTACTGAAAACATGTTCCCATAAGGCTTTAGCTGTACACAGGGCTGTGGCAGTCTTGAGAGGTATGACCTCCATGTATTTTGTGAAAATGTCGACTATTACCAGCGCAAATCGCAATCCCCCCCTGGCTACAGGGAGTGGGCCTATGAAATCAATCTGTAGGCTCCCCCATGGACCTCCCGCCACAGGAACCCTCTGTAAAGCAGGTTTTTCCCCTTTTGGCTTGGGATTGATCTGGGCACATATGAGACATCCTTGTACACACTCCTCACATGTCTGTTTAAGGGTAGGGCTGTAGTATTTGTTTTTCATCACTTCTACTAGCCGTGCTATCTCTATGTGTCCTAAAAGATTGTGGTTGAATCTCACTAATTCCTTCTCTAAATGTTGTGGCATATATGGCACTATCGCTTCTGGCCTTTGTTTACACAGAACACCATTGATCACAACCAGCTCTGCCGGAAGTTTGGTCTGTTCCACAATCTGAACAATGTTTTGAACTTTCCTTTGTTCTTGGAGGAAACAGGGTGCCGGTTCCGGAATTTGCTGCTTCATCTTGGAAAGTTTTGATCGAAGGCATTTCCTCTGAATAGAGAAAATCTCCCTCCACCGCTGCCTTTTTTGCCAGTGTGTCTACCTTTGCATTTGCCAAGAGAATGTCATCATTCCCTGGAGGAAGGTGTGCATTCACTTTAACCAAAGACTCCCGTTCAGGGCTCCGCATGCCAGTCTAAAAGAGTTGCATGAAGATCTCTGAATGCTGAATGGGTTTGCCTGTCGCATCCACCATTCCTCTTTTGGCCCAAATGGGAAGGTAGTCACACAGGGAATGTACCACATATGCACTGTCACTGTAAATGGTAATTCTCACCTCTGTGTTTTGGATTACCCATTGGACGGCTTCCAATTCGGCTCTCTGTGCCGAAAAACCTGGTGGGAGCTGGAAAAGGTATGTTTGATCAGTCTGTGGGATAAAAACTGAAAAACCTGTCCAGTATTGACCTTCTTGCCAATACCTGGCCCCACCCACAAAAATGTTTACCGCTCCTTCAACGTGGAGACGGCCGTACGGACTGGTCAATTCATTTTCCACCTCCTGGACACAATCATGTTCTGTTCCCTCATACTCCATCAGTTGAGGAAGTACATATTTTGCACTGTGTACTATGGTAATGTTCTTCTCACTAAGAGGGACAATCCACTGTGTCAACCTCTGTGCTGATACCCCCCTGACCTGCCCTTGCAAAATCATTCTCAGGGGTGTATGTGGTGTCTGCACCTCGATGGGAGAAAAGCCTACAATGTGCTCTGTAGCAATTATTACCCAATGTAGAGCTACCACTTGTTTTACACATTCTGGCATCCCGTTTTCAACAGGTGACAAGACTCTGGAGAAATAACCTAGGATTCTAGGCCCATCTGGATGTTTTTGCAACAGCACGGCCGAGATGGCCTGTTCTGGAGCAAACACCTGTATGGCAAATGGCAAGTCTCGGTGCACTGTGCACAGAGCTGGAGCTTGTGCCAAAGCTTGTTTCAGCCCTTCCCATGCTGTCTGACACTCGTCCGTCCATGGGAGGCTTTTGGATGCTTCTTCCTGATCTCTCAGAAGTTCATATAAGGTTTTCACTTTTTCTGCAAACCCTTCTATGAATTCTCTGCTGAAATTGACCAATTCCAGGAATTTCCTGAGCCCTGTCACAGTTGTGGGTCTTGGGAGTGCCAGAACTGCTGCCACCCTTTTTTGTATCGGTTTCCTGCCCATCCCAAATATTTGAACTCCCAGATACGTTACCTCATCCTTCAGGATCTGGGCTTTCCCTGGATTCAGCTTTAGGCCTGAATCCTGGAGAGCTTTAAAAACCATGTCCAGTATCTCTTTATGCTGATCTACAGTAACACCTTGGACAAAAAGATCATCAACATAAAAGAGCAATGCATCTCCCAGGTTAAGCAGTTCTAAAACATGTGCCAGCGCCTGATAAAAAAGAGAGGGACTGCTGTGCAATCCCATATGCAAAACCATGAAGGTATATTGTTGCCCCCGGAAGGAGAAGGCGAACCTGTACTGGGAATCTTTATGCAATGGTATGCTGAAAAAACCTTGACATATATCCAAGCAACTGAACACATAGAATTTTGCATCAACTCTGGCTGAAATGTCTGGCATTGAAGCCACAATTGTGGTCACAGGCGGAGTTACCTTGTTCACCGCCCTCAAATCCACACATAGTCTCCATTGATTTGTTTCTCGTTTCAAGATTGGCCAAATTGGGCTATTGGATACCGAATTACATGGCCTGATAATCTGCTTGTCTAGGAACTCTTGAAGGATTTTACTGACTGGTTCCTCAGATTGTAGGGGAAGGCGGTACTGCCGAATGGATGGGGGGTCCGGACCAGAAATCCTGACCACCACATTCATCCTCCCAATGTCTGTTTTGATCTTTGCCCATAACTTTGGATATTTTTCCAGATACGGGCAAAGGTTTGGATCAAATTGTTCAGACCAGCCTTCCTCCAGATCCTCTCTTGACACCTTGAAAACATCTTGCCAACCCTCTTGATTGACACATTTGATGCTCTGATCAGGTACCCCAGTACTCCACACGACCTGATTTGGCATATCAATAAGCCACCCCTGTTTTCGGATTGCATCCGACCCCAGAAGTGTCCCCTTGATGTCCGTTTTCCACAGTGGAACAACCATAGTGAATCTGCCCAGTTTTACCCGTGCTTGCGGAATCAATCTGGCTTTGCTTTGGTATCCATTGAAACTAATCAGATTAGTGGTTTCTGTGGAACCCTTCTCTTCTCTGTGCCCTCCACTCTTTAAATGGCAAAAAATTCATACTTAGCAAAATAATATTGTCCAACTACGCTCAACTTTTCAGTATATAGGTAAAGTGGTGCCCAATTCTTGGAAACGCCCCTTCCTCTGCTCTTCATCTCAGCTGACCTTTTCCCTAAGTATTAACTATTTTCCCATAACTGGCAAAATATTAATGTCCATATACAGTATCCCTTTTTACCCCAAAATATAGTTTTGTAAGCTATAGTACAAACTATGAGATAGAATGAAGGAGGGGTGAGGCCTGATTGAATACAAATCAGTGTTATTCAAAAGTACAAAAGTTTATTCAAACATATGCTCATTATTAAAAACTACAAGATAAAATCCCACCATATAACCCATCCCTCACCCCATCCATGCATATACCCACCCAGGCGTGCCCACCACTCTCCCCCTCCTAGATGTAAATATCACTAGATCGTGTGCACACGTATAGAAGACTGCGCAGCCCTATAAAAATAGATCAAAAAACCTTGTATAAAAAAAGTTATTCCTGAATCTCTCACAACCGGAGAAATATCAAAAACAGTTCATTTGAAAAATAGATTCCAGAACTTTTATCCAATGCACAGTGATTACTTAATATCATGTAGCCTCCAATATTGTATGGGGGCCATGCACATAATCATCCAATAGAGCAGATAGAGTACTCAGCGTCCCATCAGGCTAGCAAGCCAACTCGGTATAGCATGTAGATATAGCCAAATACAGCCCTGTGTTATTGCACAGCATGGCACATGCAGTATGATTCCTCAGAACCCTTGACAAGCAAGCACATCAAATGGCAAGTCAGCATGTATCAGATTGCAGCAGCAGCAAAGCACATCCAGTGCTAGTCAGTTCATGTAGCACACAAGCAAATAAGATGCATGGCAATATTGACAGTGTCTCTGTGCAGGCAGCATGTGCAGTTAGAGTGCCCTAAGGGCTCTTACTGTATCCACCGGTGTGGAGTCTTCATGTTGGCCTGCTATAACGGAGCCTGGAACGATTGGCCGAGTCTCTAATGCTGGCGGTGTGGAGAGGAAGGTGCAGCGCCCGGTTTAGGCAGCATGGAGGCATGGAGGAAATGCTCTCATGGTGGAGGATGGCGTCCTCGATCGATTTCACCGGACTCTGCCGGCTTCTTCAGGAGGCGTGTCCTTCCGGGGCCAGCGCCGTGTCTATGTGCAGGCCGCCGTCCAATCCGGCCGCAAGCACGGCACCTCCCGCACCCACACCAGGGCCAATGCGAGCGGAGGGGCGGAGCGGGCAGACACGACGGGCGCGCCCAATAACTCACCCGGCGCGTCCGCCAAGCCCCGCCCCCCGCACGCAGGCCCCGGGGAAGGGGCGGGAGACGCCAAAGCAGCCGGATCAGACGGCGGCAGCACAAACAGACACATGCACCCCACATCCCATCCCAAAACAACATCATAAAAGCAAAGTGGCTATACAAACAATGATTATTATTCATAATTAGAAACGCCTACCATATATATATGGCTTCAAAAAACTAAGCAGGATGAGTGAATATATTAGATCACAATGTATGAGATTCCGCTCATTCGTTATAATTAGATCACCCCCATCATAGAAGTGGAAGAGACGTACGTGTCTGCACATCCCTATCCAGATGGGGATCAAGCCGATTCTGGCATAAACACAAATTAAGAGATTCTCTCCATAGACATCATGCGGAAGAACTGGACGTGAGATGCCCCAGCCGGGAGCCCCCAAAAACCCCTCCCGCTGAAAGAGCACACAGACCCATAAAGTATGGGATGCTAACACTAGAAACTCCTAAGGTGGCAGAAAGGGAACATAACTTGTATTTTCATTGAGGCCTGGTTTCTTAGTTGCCTCTAAATCAAATATCCACCTTGCTTCACGTTGTAGAAGCAAACGATCCATATTCCCACCTCTTGCAGAGTTATGGATTCTATCAAGACCAACAAAACGCACATGTTGAAATCTACCACCATGAGCAGATTTAAAGTGCTTCGCCACTGAAATGAGATTATTATAGTTTGAACTCTTAATACTTGCAATATGTTGCGAGATGCGTGTACGAAATTCATTTTTGGTCTTTCCCACATAAAAGGCCCCGCAAGTGCAGAGCAACAGGTATACCACAAGGGTGGTACTGCAATTTACATAATGTGGGAAACACCAATCCCGACCATCCGGAAGGCGAACCGATCTGCCTACCTGGATGTAACGGCATACCGAACACCCACCACAAGCGAACACAGTAAATCCAGCACTGGAGACTTGGGCGCAGCAGCGCAGGAGACTTGGGCGCAGCCGGCGCCACCATAGGCCGTAATAGGAACTACGGCTATCGCAGGCACAGGGAGTAACTTCAGCGCCGTCAGAAGACGGACCTGAAGTTGCTTTTAAAACAATAATTCGGATTCCAGCGATTGCTGGAAGCCGAATTATTTCATTCCCCCACTATCCATGTCGGCCTGGAGGGGGAATAGTATTTAACACGGCCCGGACTTGTGCGGCAGCAGGATCAGCCATATACTGGCTGTGTCCTGCGCCCAAGTCTCCGGCGCCGTTCTCTCTCGTACGCACCACAGGTGTATGTACCAGTCACTTTACAGTGCTTTTTGTTGGTCTGAGGATCGACGAAATGACTGTTAACCAAAAGATCCCGTAGACACGGTGCCCTATGAAATGAATAAAGTGGGGTTTGCGTTACCACTGTGCTCAATTTGGCATCGTTAGTGAGAATATGCCAATGCTTGTCCAGTATCCCAGAAACCTCTCGATGTTGTGCCGAAAATCTAGTACAGAACCTAATTGTATCCGACTTCTCGCGGGCGGGACATCTACTCCTATCCAATAGGGCAGATCTATCACCAGCATTAGCTCTCTTATAAGCCTTAATAAGAGTCTTGTTCTTGTATCCTCTTTGTCTGAATCTCGATCTAAGCTGCAAGGCCTCCCTCTGGAAAGTGTCATCCTCTGAGCAGTTGCGTCGAATGCGCAAGTACTGCCCAGTAGGGATACCATTAATAGTATGTTTTGTATGGAAACTTTCTGCTCTCAGAAGTGCATTTGTTGCCGTTTCCTTTCTATATAAACTTGTAGAGACAAGGCCCGCAGCCGAGACCGAGATCAGAAGGTCCAAAAATGGAACCTCCACATAACTCATGTGCATAGTGAACCTAAGATTCCAGATGTTCCTATTAATAGCTGTGATGAATTGTAGCAGTAATTATTTGCCACCCGTCCAGAAAAGCAAGATGTCGTCAATGTACCTGTGCCAGGCCAAAGCGTGGCACAGGTACATTGCCAGGTCCTCATAGGAAAAAAGCTCCCTCTCCCACGCCCCCAGGTACAGGTTGGCATACGACGGAGCACACGTAGTGCCCATCGCTGCCCCCTGCACCTGGAGGTAGTGGGTATCCTCAAACAAAAAAATATTGTTTCTCAAAATGAAATCTAAGCGGTTCAGCAAAAACATACTATGCGCAGTGTTCTGTATGCCCAGCTCACCCAAGAAGATCCTAACGGCCTCCACACCCAAGTCGTGTGGTATACTTGAATAGAGAGCCTCCACGTCCAGAGTCACAAGTAACACGCCAGGGGGAAGTTGAAGATTATCCAAGATCTGCAATAAGTAAGATGAATCTCGAACATATGATGGTAGTGCGCACACGTGCGGCTGAAGATGTCTATCTATATATGCACTTGCTCGTTCAGTAAGAGATCCCCTACCCAATACAATCGGGCGCCCCGGGGGTTTTTTAAGATTTTTGTGGACTTTGGGAAGTGAGTAAAATGTTGGCAAAACCGAATTCAGTACTTTCAAAAACGTCACTATATCTAAATCAATTACCGTGCGGGAAAAAGCGTCGTCAATTATTGCAAATAGCTCCCCCTGGCAGCGTGCAGCTCTGGACGGGGAGACCCTCACATAACAGTCCTGATTCTTCAAGATATCCAGGCACATCTCTCTGTAACGCTCGGCCCTCATCAGCACAATGTTTCCCCCCTTGTCTGAGGGTTTGATAACCCATTTCTTATTTAGCATTAGCTCTGCAAGTTTTGTAAGCTGTGCACTACTCTTTGGTATAAGGACAAGGTGTAGCAGGAGTTAATAGCATTCCACGTCCTCCTCCCAACCCCCAATCCAGCGCTGGGATGCTCTGGACGTTTGCGGTTGTTTTCCCATCCATATACGAGCATGGCCAAACTGCGCATGCACAGGATGGCCCATGTCTTTGAAGTAGCAATGGGCCACCACTCGGGCTTGGAGGAAAAAGTTGAGAACATTCGCCTCCCTGTTACTGCACACGCACGAGCCGTCTGCGTCTGTGTAGTGTGGCCAAGCTTCATTGACAAGTCTTTGTCGATGAGCTTTGGGGGGTCCCAGCACTGGAATGGTGAGGTGGAGGGGGACAGGGGAACCCTCTAAGTTATTCTGAGGCTTCCCTCTACTCAGGTAAGTAAAAATTTGGGGCACTTTTTTTTTCCCTTCAGGTACACTTAAAGAGTTGCAGTGTCACTCCACATCTATGGCCATGCCTGAGAAAAGGATTGGTGTAAGCACCTCTTCACCTGATGATTGTGTAAACAGAATTAGACCAGATGAATGTAAAAGTAAGTCAGTCTTCTATTCTAAAAGCTATACTAGCTCAATTCTTTGAGGCCTATTTTTAAACAAGTTGTGATTAGCTAACAAGTTCCTACATTTTTAAAGAGGAAATGTGATTTCTTACGGTAGCGATCAATGTTTTCATTGCCTACTGTAATTATCCTAAAATTGTGATGACATGTCATAATTAGAAAAGAAGGTGACAAAGCACACATGTGATCATGTCTTTAAATAGATTTGTCAGGAATGCCTTCAGCTTGGGATGTAGTGCTGGTCTACTAGGAGAACCTCAAGGCAGGCTGCCCATCTCACATAAACAGGTGGGCTCTAATGTGCTTAGTATAACTGTGTGTGTTGCAGTGAAGTCTAATGTTGGGCAGTGAAATGTATGGTCAAATAGGTGACTCGCCTCAGGAGCATCCTTGAGGAGGCACTGATGGACTCTGGTGCTGCACGAGTGGCTTGCAGTCTGTCTCTGGCCTGAGTGCTGTGGTTAGTAGGAGTTGCAGTAGCAATCCTCTGAAATATTGAGAACAGGGTGTTTGGTATAATTGTGACAAGGGCACTTTGCAAAGGTTGGAGGATTTATGATCCTTCTTTTTTTCATGTTATCTGCTCAGTGTCTAGAAACATGTGGGCTCCATGCTCTCCAGATTAGGGATAATCATTTGGAATCGGAATAGTGTTCTGAAGCATTTAGAGCAGAACTCAAATGTGAACTTATGCAGACCCTGGCAGGTGGTAAACTCACTCTTGTCTCTGCCTCTGTGCGCTGTGCTTCACCTCACATTCCATCTCTGTGATACTTCACAGCCAGAAGGAGGAGTATTGGAGCGACTGAATGCGATTTGGAGCACAGTGCACAGAGGAGCAAAGGTGAGTTAACCCCCCCTTCCGGGGTTCAATAAGTTCAGATTCAAATTCTGTTGTGAATGCTTTTAATGCTGTTTTGATTTTAATTAATCATCCCTCCTCCAAATTCACAGTGTTTGAAAATATGAAATAACTGCATCATCAGGCATCAGATTGCAGTCATACATTTGATAAATGAGGCAAGTGGCCTGCCCACCAAGCAATGTGACCCATGGTGATGAATAGGAAAACAAAGAAACTTTATTACTTTTTAATAATTCAGATCTTTAAAAAATATGATTTTTTTCAGTTTATTACAGGCAGGATTTAAAGTGCAAGTTTTCTGCAAGCTGCTTTCTGATATGTAAATCTGATCACAGACAAAGGTGACAATTTCACAGAGGTAAATTGATTGCTTGTCACAGGTTACTATTTTAAGACAAAGCAAGCTACATCTGTAGTTGCTGCCCCCGCAGTCAAATTAATTGTAGAAGCACTCACTCTAATGATAGACAAACTACATAGTACTAGCATTTACCCACAATTCATCTTACCTTAAAGCAATATATGCTCAGATACGTTTGTTAAAGACTAGCACTGCTGCACAACCAAAATCTGCACATGTAACTCTTTAAAAAAGTACAGCATCTTAAACTATTTAAGGTTAAACATCTCCACAATACTATCATTTCTTTTAAAATATAATAGAACATATTGATATGTGTCTTTCATTTCCGTGCAATCAGTAGATTAAGGTGACCTAGTGTAAAAAGTAAGACATGCTGTAATATGTATCCCATATAATTATTAATTAAATTTAAATCAGCCTTTATGCAGTATCTTTGCTTGTTATTAAAAAAAACCCTCCCGTATTTTATTTTCTTCTATACTGATTAGACTTTGGATCAAGAGCAGTAAGATAAATACAAACAATTAACAAATTCTTAGGTAACAACTTGCAAGACTTTTTTTTTTACCCTAGATGGTATACTGTATTAGATCTGCTATTGAGCATGACTATATAGTAGTCTATAACTATTTAGCATTGGAGATCGTCTCTTTTGCCTGTTGTACAGTTTTCAGATAGTAATGTGGAAACTGTCCAAGATGCACAGAGCATGAATGTGTATGTTGGGCAAAGTAAGAATTACTCACAGATGGATTGCATTGTTTAGATTGAACAGAAATGTGTTTGTATGTAAACTGTAGTGTATCTCTACTTAACCCCTTGCGGTCGCCGCTAGGAGACTGGTTGACGGTGAAACCAATCGCTGTCATAGGCTGGCGGCGGGAGGGAGGGTTTTAAAAATTATAATAAAATAGCAATATTTATTTTAAAAAAAAACAATAAATATTTATAAAAAAAATAAATATCCTGGGAGCAATAATAGCCCACCAACAGAAAGCTCTGTTTGTGGGCAGAAAAGGGGGGGGAAATCACGTGTGTGCTGAGTTGTACGGCCCTGCAGCGAGCCCGTTAAGCTGCAGTAAGCCTACGGTCCTCAATAGGTTAAAGACCAGTTATTGGATGCAGTGATTTTCTTATGCTAAGCGTGCACATTCAGTTACTGCCGCCCGCAGTGACCAGGACACAGGGATGAGTTCTGTACAGACGCATTGCATGGAGTAGGATGAGTAAGAAGGGAGAACAATGAAGTCGGCTAGGGTACAGAAAAGATGATTTGGCTGTCCGGATCTCTTAGCAATGCATTGGGCTGGATAGAGGCTGCATTACACATGGCAGAGGCTGCCCAAAACCCAGAACCACCTAGCATGTGAATGGGGCTTCAGCGATGCTCTGATTGCAAAACTAATACACGAGAAGCCGGAGGAAGCCTAAAGTGGGAGGAGTTGTGCTTTTAGACACATGCCTAGCTGCTGCTGCATGAACCGGGCACCAGTGCATGCATGCCAATTAAAGGAGGCCCACATTTATTAAGTAAAAGGATAGTATGATGGTTGTTGATGCCAATTTTTTTACCCCTTCCTCCTAAGCACTGAGGTAGGGATGAGCCCCTTGTCCACAATATTCAACAAGGGTGCATTGCAAAACTGAGGAACTTTGCCACCTCACTTTTATACTGTGTCCCTGAATGTTATGGATGATGTGTGCTGGTGCTCAGGGCAGCCATCAGGGGGGGGACAACTGGCACTGCAGTAAGGGGCCCAGGGCTTCTGGGGGCCCTGCCCCCCCCCCAAAGTTCTGGAAGGGCCGTGGGGAGCAGATGAGTGAGCCCGCTACAGCTGACTTTCTATACTGGGGCACCACCTATATCTGGCTACAGGCTACCTATACTGGGCCACCACCTATACCTGGTTACCTAAACTGGGGCTGGTACCACCTGTACCTAGCTACCTATACTGGGGCACCACCTATACCTGGCTACCTTTACTGAGGGCACCACCTGTACCTGGCTACCTATACTGGGGCACCACCTATACTTGGCTACTTATACTGGGGCGTCTATAGCTTGCTACCTGTACTAGGGGCACCTGTACATGGCTAACCTATACTGGTGCACCACCCATACCAGGCTACCTGTACTGAGGTCAACTATACCAGGCTACCTATACCGGGGCACCACCTATAGTTACATAGTTACATAGTTATTTTGGTTGAAAAAAGACATACGTCCATCGAGTTCAACCAGTATAAAGTACAACACCAGCTTGCTCCCTCACATATCCCTGTTGATCCAGAGGAAGGCGAAAAAACCCTTACAAGGCATGGTCCAATTAGCCCCTAAAGGGAAAAATTCCTTCCCGACTCCAGATGGCAATCAGATAAAATCCCTGGATCAACATCATTAGGCATTACCTAGTAATTGTAGCCATGGATGTCTTTCAACGCAAGGAAAGCATCTAAGCCCCCTTTAAATGCAGGTATAGAGTTTGCCATAACGACTTCCTGTGGCAATGCATTCCACATCTTAATCACTCTTACTGTAAAGAACCCTTTCCTAAATAAATGGCTAAAACGTTTTTCCTCCATGCGCAGATCATGTCCTCTAGTCCTTTAAGAAGGCCTAGGGACAAAAAGCTCATCCGCCAAGGTATTATATTGCCCTCTGATGTATTTATACATGTTAATTAGATCCCCTCTAAGGCGTCTTTTCTCTAGACTAAATAAACCCAGTTTATCTAACCTTTCTCGATAAGTGAGACCTTCCATCCCATGCATCAATTTTGTTGCTCGTCTCTGCACCTGCTCTAAAACTGCAATATCTTTTTTGTAATGTGGTGCCCAGAACTGAATTCCATATTCCAGATGTGGCCTTACTAGAGAGTTAAACAGGGGCAATATTATGCTAGCATCTCGAGTTTTTATTTCCCTTTTAATGCATCCCAAAATTTTGTTAGCTTTAGCTGCAGCTGCTTGGCATTGAGTACGATTATTTAACTTGTTGTCAATGAGTACTCCTAAGTCCTTCTCCAAGTTTGATGTCCCCAACTGTATCCCATTTATTTTGTATGGTGCTAGACCATTAGTACGTCCAAAATGCATGACCTTACATTTGTCAACATTGAATTTCATCTGCCATGTATGTGCCCATATAGCCATCCTATCCAGATCCTGTTGCAATATGACACTATCTTCCTGAGAGTTAATGATTCTGCACAATTTTGTATCATCTGCAAAAATAGCAACATTGCTCACTACTGCATCTACTAGGTCATTAATAAATAAATTGAAGAGCACTGGACCCAGAACAGACCCCTGTGGGACCCCACTGCTAACAGTCTCCCATTTTGAGTATGATCCATTGACCACAATGGATCATACTCAAGCACCTGGAGCACCTGTATCTTGCTGGCCTATACTGGGGTACCAGCTATACCAGGCTACCTATACTGGAGGCATCTACACCAGGCTACCTTTACTGGGGCACTGCCTATAGCTGGCTACTTATACTGGGGGAACCTATACCTGGCTACCTACACTAGGGGCATCCATAACTGGCTAGGGCAGGGGGACAAGCTGAGACATAAGGGAACAAGAGGTAACACAGGGGGGAAAAGGCACAGAGGCAACAGAGGTGGACAAAAGTGGCACAGGGAGAAAAGAGATGAGATGGGAATATAAGGTCACACAGAGGGACACAAAATAGGCACAAGCTGAGGTGAGACAGAGGGGGACAAAAGAGGCACAAGAAGAACAGAGGGGGCAAAAGAGAATGGATAAAGGATAAGAACGGACCTACAAGTCCCTATCTCATTTGTTAACCGGGGACTACCTGTATTTTGCTAGTATTTGGCCCACCTACAACATGCCATGGTCACACCCCCTTTTTGCCGCATCACGCTGTGCATGCCGTTTTCTCCAGTGTCGGAGCAAGCACATTTTGTGCCGTAGCGCACTTTGCGCACGTACATGGGGTGGGGTGACTAGTGGGTGAGCACAGCAACCAGTGAGTGGGCCCAGGGGGGGGGGGGGGGCAGGCCTGATGATGTGTGAGGGGCCCCAAAATTTCTGATGGCGGCCCTGCTGGTGCTACTCATGAAATGTTGGCATTGTACCCATAGAAGATAACCAGCATTTGTGCATACATTGTTTGTATGATGGGAAGTTACACTATTTGCAAAATGCATGTTATTTAGTTTACATAAATGCAGATACACTTTACTTGCCTTGCCTGAGCATGTTAAATGTATTGGTGTTTTTTGAACACACACTATACTGGTAAACTACGGTCTAAGAATCCAGGGCTGTAAATGACACCTTCTCTTCAGTCGGACTGCAGTCAGAAATGCGTAACTCTCCCCCATAATCTAATTACAGGTTATACAAATCATATCGGGCTTAGAAAAACGATTGTGTGGGAAAATAACAGATAAAAAGTTAATTATTTTAAGATTTGTCTGTATGGGAACTGAATAAACCTTTATCATTACCATAATAAACTAAGATTTTTAGTAAACCAAAACCAGAACTCAGGCTTCCAGAAAAGCCTTATTTATCTCATCAGTTTATTTTCACTTCGGGTTTGCTTTAACCACTTCACAACCACAGTTTTTTTACCCTTAAAAACCACAGCAATTTTCAAATCACACTTCTCCCATTCATTCACCAATAACTTAGTCGTTACTTATCACACTGAAATGATATATATATATTATTTTTGCGGGACAAACAAGACTTTCTTTGGGCAGTACATTTTACTAAGAATTATTTTATTTTATGTGCATTTTACAGGGAAGAAGGAAGAAAACTGAAAAATTCTAATTTTTCATATATTTTCAGCCATTATAGTATAAAAATAAAATGTGCTATTGTAGATAAAACCCACCCATTTTATGTGCCATTTTGTCCTGGCTATTACAACATTTAAATTATGTCCCAATATTTTATTGGCAAATAAAGGTATATATTTTTACCATTTAGGCCCCATTCACACTTAAAAGCACAAAACGCCGGTTGCGGGAGTGATTTTTCTTTGATTTAATGCGGAAAAATCACTGGACACTGCAGCGATTTTTCCGCGATCGCATTTAGCGTTTCTATAGCACTGAAACGTGATTGCCGGGAAAACGCCTGAAAATGGTACAGGCTACACGTTTGCGTTTGGCGATTTGCGTTAATAGCCGGCGATTAACGCAAATCGCCCAAGTAAGAATGGGCCCATAGGGTATTATAGCACTAGCGCTTTAAAAAGTGCTATCGCTTGAGCGTTTTGCCGAAGTCGCTGGCAAAACGCTCTAGTGTGAATGGGCCCTTAGAGTTTTTTTTAACACTATATCAATAATTACAAGCCTTTATTTACAAAAATAGTAAAAGTAATAGTAGACAGTAATATACCCTCATGACATACATGTATCTATTTTTTTTTGGTAACTATGGGGTAGAGGTGAAAGAGATTAAACAAATAGTAAAAATATTTTTATTTTTATATGTAACAGTGAATGTGGGTGTATGTTAACTTTTTGGCCACAAGATGTTGCCAAACCTAATTCTTGTGTACTGTGAACAGTACACGGAAGTGTTATGTGTATCTGTTTACTTTCACTTTTGTGAATGAATGCTAGTGTCTCACCGATCATGGAGCAGCAGGATTGCGATGAAGGTGAATGGGAGCATTCCTGTGACTGCAAATGACACCGAATGAGAGCATGCCAGTGATAGCGATCGATGGCGGTAAGTAAACAAATATGCATATCTAAGCCCCTGATGTGCAAGTGAAGTTTACAGGGGTGTAGATATGCGTAGCCAGGATCTTCAAATAATTAAAGTCCTTTTGATTCAATATAGTAATAAATAAAAGGTAGATGAAACATGGAACAACAGAATCACTTGGCCTTGGTTTTAGCTAGAGTGTCTTTGTTAAGGGTATATACCTGTTTCAGGCCTCTTTCACAGTGGAAGCTTAACTGCGCATTTGCTGACCAGTTCAACCTTGTATCTGGTAGGAACTTTTTCAATGCTCAGGTGTGTCCCCATGCAACGGATGCCTTCCAACTACACGTACTGAGTGCCTCCCTGTGTCTGGTGGGTGCATCACAGCAGCCGGGTTGACTACCTGCAGCTGCCCGTGTGAAACTGGCCTTAAAAAGGTGCAATTGCATTCCACTGTACTCCAATGAATGGCTGGAGGAGTGGATTTGATATTACTTATAATTCACTATTTGCAGAACTAAAGCCATTTTAATCATATCCTGCAACTGAAGCCATAATATCCAGACCAAGCCCACTCCTAAATGAGAGAGAAACAGGCAGCAGTTTTTACTTTAAGTGACATATTAAATGCTGGAACATGAATAGAATACCATACTGGCAGCAGCTGAAACCCCGTTGAACAGTCATTGTTGAAAGAAGGGTGATGAAAGTACGTTTCTATGAATGCTTGTTAATGTTTATTAATAGTAAACTTGTAATAGTAAAATAGTAAAGCATAAAAATATGCCTATATGGATAAATTTACAGTATTAGAAAATGTTGAAATCTTACCACTTAAAATGTATTTCAACTTTTGCTATAAAAAGAAAAAAATCATATACAGTATGTTATTGTTACACATATCACCATTTTATTTTGCAGCAAGCTATTATTTTGCAGACGTAGCAGCATTAGCGTATACTTCTGTGCAATTGTGGCTTCAGAAAATGATTTAACAAGTTTTTAAAAGGGACTGTAGTGAAAATAACATAATAAAAAAATGTGTGTGTGGTTCTTTTTTTGTACTATATTCATTTATAAATTATAGTATTTACTATTTAGCCAGTGTTAAGCCATTGTAAAATCTTTCCTTACCCTGTTTTACATTCTGAAATTTATCACAGGTGGGTACATCTTTTATCCTGTCAGGTGCAGCTCTGCAGAATGTTTGTTTCTGAATATTCAAAAACCAGTGAAAATAATACCTGGTCTCCCAGAATGCTCTGGGAGAAGAATTTTTCATAGCTTAACAGCCTAGGCAAAGCATCACTGGGTGGGGCCACATACCAATATCTCACTAATATTATAAGTGCAAAAGTTTGGATATTTTGATGTTTGTTACTCAATCAAACAACAATGATTGAACGGATTTGAATGAAATTTGGCACACACATAGCACATTACCTGCAATATTATATAGGATACTTTTTATCCCCAGAACCAAAAAGTGCCCTACACTGTTAATGGCAGGGTTCTCAAACTTTGCACAATTAGTCACTGGGTGACTGGGATTAATATTCCGAAAAGTGGGAGGAGACTACAAAAGCCAATCAAAATTCACCTATTGATTTTCAAGGGGAATATTTAATTGCTTCCATTCTTGCATTGTTAATGGCATAAGGCTCAAACCTGGTACAGTTGGTCATTGGGTGACTGGGGTTCAAATTCAGAAAAGGGGGTGGAGCCACAAACAGCCAATCATATTTGTTTCATTTTAATGCAAATTATTGATGCCAAAGACCGCAAAGGCAATATTGGCCAGGAATGTATTTAATTGGCTCAATTTAAATTAGCCATCAGTAGGGATAATTATTGAGATACTAATAATTCTGAGCTCATGCAGGATTATTTACATTTTGGATGCAAATGTATGCAGATTGAAAATGGACCAATCAAGTCCCACCAAGGTTTAAATTGATTGGTCCAGCGTCAAGCCACATACAGTATATACAGAGCCGACCTTAGGTTTCACAAAGCCCTGAGTGAAACTTGACTTTAATACCTTCCCCGATGATTTCGTACCCAAATTTATACAAGCTTATAAAAGTTTGCA
Source organism: Hyperolius riggenbachi (assembly GCF_040937935.1). Lineage (NCBI taxonomy): Eukaryota > Metazoa > Chordata > Amphibia > Anura > Hyperoliidae > Hyperolius > Hyperolius riggenbachi. The sequence goes on along the minus strand of NC_090646.1, from coordinate 511,328,878 downwards.
GTTCATTGATTGTCTATAGTAGGGAGTCAGACACATGGGGACAAAATGCTAAGGTAAGCTTACTGCACTGATGCAATAATATACGGTAGCTCCTGGAAGGAAATGCGTCTTTATTGATAAAAGTTTGGATACCTGTTTATAGGCACAGGTGGCATATTCTTTAAATATATTTTTATAATGTGTAGATATTTCTCACCCAGTAAGTGGAGTGGAAGCCATTCTAGCAATATAGTATGGTAGCATTTGCAGTGTATTAGAACTTAGTGTAGGCAGGGCCAATAATGTTAGTGTATGTGGAGCTGTGTTGTCAGTCATTATCATGGTTGTTTTGTGCTGTGTATGGGGCATGCTTTATACTATATTAGTGATAGTGCATGTTTTACTAGATTAGTGATAGCACACCAGGTACTGGACAACACTGCTCCTTTTCTGCACATTATAGCCCTTTCTATGTCACTCCACTTAGTATTTGTATATATTTGTAGTCACACAAACCAGTTATTTGGGAAGAGAGTGTCTATTATTTTGTTATTTATTAAGTGTCTATATTATATATATTACATTTCAGGTTATCTCCAAAGTTTGGTTAACCACACCTCTTCATGAACTGTAGGTGCTGCAGCCAGGGGCACTTGGCTAATTTCCATAAACAATCTAGATTCAAAGATTGGCCAGTCCCCCGGAATCAATTTTCATGCTGTTATTTATTCCATCCACCATCCACAGTCCGACAGTTTTTTAGGGCAATTTATTGTACCCCTTTATCAAGGCAAGTCATCAGTGAAGGGGTAAATTATACTCCCCCTGGAACAATTGTTGGATTGTCTGTGATGGATGGAATAAATAACAGCTTGGAAATCGAGTCCAGTGTTTTGGCCAATCTTTGAATCTCTATTCCAGGGTAGTGTCAGTTAAAAAATATCTGCACTTAGTGTTCATATATCTTTTTATAACCACATAGGCCGTCAAGATATAAAAGTGGGATGTGACATACTGTATGTTTGTTCTTTAATTTGGATGTTACTAATACTGGTGGGAAATCAGTTGAAAGGGTCCGCACCGTCTAAAATGTAGTATTTATTTAAGCTCTTAAAATCATCAAGGACAAAGATAAAATGTGTGCCGGGTCACCATTGACGCACGGCGTTTCGGATCACTCCTTCTTCAGAATGGTTCCAATGCACACTGTCAAATCACAACAACCTTGTCCTTTATATATTACTACAGAGGACCTGATAGAGAACTACAGCATGCCTATCACAATTTGCATTGATGCATATTCATATCTGTATGAGCCAATAGAAACAGCAAATATATCTAAACAAAGCTAGCATTTACAAATGCTACATGGATCATATGTGAGAAACAGCGAGGAAACTTACATCAGACTGTTCAGGATAAAGGTCACCAGCGGATCCACATAGTTATACACCATATGCACTCCTTAGTCAACACAAGACGTGTAACACACGTCTATTTAGTTGATCCTGTCATTGTGCTCATAGGTGTTCCAGAGCGGAGCCGGCTGATCCACACCCTGCCAACTTCCGCATGTCTACCGCATTAGAGCCCCTCCTCCGTCTCAAGCCTATCAAACACATGCCGACAACGTCCGCTCCTGAAGTTCAAAGGGCTTCAACCAATCAGTGCGGCGCCTACAGCGTCCGCACTGAGGACTACAAAATGTTAAGGACGGCCCTCTAAATTACGGCCTATCCCCGCAAAGTCATCGTTTTCTTGGCCAATCAGTGCGGCGCCGACGGCGTCCGCACTGAAGGTCACAGTCCATACACTCCATCCCATCCATGCGGCATAAACAGCATCCGCTTCTAAGGCGGCGCATATCCACGCCCTCACCCAATCAGAGCGGCGCCTACAGCGTCCGCTCTGATAATGGGCATTAAGCTGTAAATCCTCCAACCAATCAGGTGGAGGGTAAACATACGCCACACATTGGATGTAGTGCAATGGACTGTAAGAACAGGGAAACAACAATTTACTCCCCAAAAAGACTTATTATAGTTCAATATAACATATAAACACACTAGTATAGAGAGCATGCACATTACTGCACCTCTATTTACTCACAACTTCCCAGCATATATATTGCTTCAGATCCCTCTGTTTCTCACATATGCCCCACTTTCATAACATCGGCTTCACCTGTCAGACAGAAATAGTCAAAATTAGAAATCACATAACATTAGCAAAAATTGCTATGACACCTATAGTCTCATAGTATATTATTAAGGTCATATTCTCTATTTAATCCTTTAGGCTCTAGAGTTTCCAGTTTTTTAATCCAATAATTCTCACGTTTAAGCAATAATTTATGTCTATCACCCCCCCTCCTCTGGATCGGAACTCCCTCCAAAACCTGTACTCTAAGTTGTGTCAAACTATGATGGTGGTTTACAAAATGCTCGGAAACTGACAGATCCATATTTCTAGTTCGTATATTAGACTTGTGGGATGCCACTCTATCCCGTAAAGCCTGTGTGGTCTTTCCAACATATCCCATCCCACAGGGGCACTTCAGCATGTAAACAACATATCTAGAATCACAGGTAAAAAAACCTTGTATCTTGAATTTAGTGCCCCTACTGGGATGGGTAAAGGTGTCACCCCTGCAGATAAAACTGCAGAGGTGACAACCCAAACATGGGAAAGTCCCATTCCTCACCGTTCCCTGTTTCTTCTCAGAACCTATGTCCCCTTTTACCAAAATGTCCCTCAGCGAGGGTGCCCGCTTAAAGGACATAAGGGGATGATTATGGAATTCTCTAACATGTGGAAGTCCCTCTCTCAACATTGGCCAAAATTTGTTGATGATACCTGATATCTTTTCAGACAAGATGTTATATGTGGTGACACAAGCCACCCTATCTCTATAATCGACATTAGTCTGTTTCTGCCCAACTCTCCATCCCTTGCCAGCTCTCACCTTGAAATCATCTGTCAAACATGTAATGGGATAGCCCCTGGCCAGAAATTTATACTTCATTTCTTCCAAACGAAGTGTCTTAGTTACAGGGTCACTAACAATCCGTTCAATCCTTTTATATTGTCCCTTGGGGATATTTACTTTAATGTGAGGAACGTGAAAGCTGGCAAAATGGAGGATTGAGTTTCTATCAGTTGGTTTGGTAAATAGATCCGTGATCAGGCGGTCTTCCCGTCTGATCACCCAGGTATCTAAAAAGCTCACCCTCTCACAACTGCTTTCAAAAGTCAATTTGATTGCCGGACAGGACACATGTAATTGATCTCTAAAGGTCTCTAGGCTCGAACGTGGCCCCGCCCATAAACAAAAAATGTCATCAATATAGCGTCGCCACATCAGGGCATGTTCGCAAAAAAGAGGACTAGAGTAAACAAATGCATCCTCATATAAACCCATAAATAAATTAGCGTAGAACGGGGCCACGTTCGAGCCCATCGCTGTACCTCTCTGTTGTATATAAAAGGTGTCCCCAAATAGAAAGTAATTGTGTCTTAGTAATAAATCTAATAGTGCCAGCAAAAAAGATCTCTGCTCCTTATCAAAATCTGTACTAATCAACAGATAGTGTTCAATAGCCTCCAGACCTGCCTCATGAGGTATGGAGGTATATAAGCTATTGACATCCATGGTAACTAATAAGACACTATCATCTAGGCCTTGTATGTTAGAGATTGACTTCAAAAAATGTTGAGTGTCCCTCAAATACGAATCCAAAGTGAGCACAATGGGATTCAGAATCTTATCCAAAAAGATTGCTATATTTGAAAAAATTGAGTCCACCCCCGAAACTATCGGGCGACCAGGAGGGTTTTGTAACCCCTTATGTATCTTGGGTAGCGTATAAATAATTGGAATCCTTGGATGTTCTTTCATTAAGAATTTCTTTAGTTCCCCATTGATCAACATATTCTCCTCCGCTTGATTGAGTAAACGTTCAATCTTCATCTTGATCTCATGAGTAGGATCACCCAGAGCTTTTAGATAAACTTCTTCATCATTCAATTGCGAAAGGATCTCCCCTTTATATGCTGTGGTATTTTGAATAACGACCGCTCCACCTTTATCTGCTGCACGTATAGTTATTGCAGAATTGGTTCTTAGCTGTTTAACCTCTTGACGACCAGCTAACGCCGATTGGCGTAAACTGGTCGTCTGCAGGTTACCATGGAAACGTCCGCTCGATCGAGCGGCCTTTCCATGTCAGTTCACGGAGGGTGTCTCCGTGAACAGCCGGAGAGCCGCCGATCGCAGCTCTCCGGCAAAATGTAAACAGGCAGGGAAGAAATCCCCGCTGTTTACATCATACGGCGCTGCTGCGCAGCAGCGCCGTAAGGCAGATCGCGATCCCCGGCCTCTGATTGGCCGGGGATCGCCGGCATATGATAGGCTGAAGCCTATCCTTCAATGCGCAGGACGGAATTCCGTCCTGCGCATTACGGAGAGAGGGAGGGAGGGAGGTAAGGAGGAAGAGGGCGGAAATGGCTGCGGAGGGGGGCTTTGAGAAGCCCCCCCGCAAAACGCAGATGGCCGGCGGCGATCAGACCCCCCCAGCAGGACACCCCCCTAGTGGGTAAAAAAGGGGGGTAGTCTGATCGCCCTGCTGCACTCCTGATCGGTGCTGCGGGCTGTAGAGCCCCCGCAGCACCGATCAGTGAAAAATCCATTGGTCGGCAAGTGGTTAATTGCCAATCTTTACGTATAAGATTCTGAATCCCATTGTGCTCACTTTGGATTCGTATTTGAGGGACACTCAACATTTTTTGAAGTCAATCTCTAACATACAAGGCCTAGATGATAGTGTCTTATTAGTTACCATGGATGTCAATAGCTTATATACCTCCATACCTCATGAGGCAGGTCTGGAGGCTATTGAACACTATCTGTTGATTAGTACAGATTTTGATAAGGAGCAGAGATCTTTTTTGCTGGCACTATTAGATTTATTACTAAGACACAATTACTTTCTATTTGGGGACACCTTTTATATACAACAGAGAGGTACAGCGATGGGCTCGAACGTGGCCCCGTCCTACGCTAATTTATTTATGGGTTTATATGAGGATGCATTTGTTTACTCTAGTCCTCTTTTTTGCGAACATGCCCTGATGTGGCGACGCTATATTGATGACATTTTTTGTTTATGGGCGGGGCCACGTTCGAGCCTAGAGACCTTTAGAGATCAATTACATGTGTCCTGTCCGGCAATCAAATTGACTTTTGAAAGCAGTTGTGAGAGGGTGAGCTTTTTAGATACCTGGGTGATCAGACGGGAAGACCGCCTGATCACGGATCTATTTACCAAACCAACTGATAGAAACTCAATCCTCCATTTTGCCAGCTTTCACGTTCCTCACATTAAAGTAAATATCCCCAAGGGACAATATAAAAGGATTGAACGGATTGTTAGTGACCCTGTAACTAAGACACTTCGTTTGGAAGAAATTAAGTATAAATTTCTGGCCAGGGGCTATCCCATTACATGTTTGACAGATGATTTCAAGGTGAGAGCTGGCAAGGGATGGAGAGTTGGGCAGAAACAGACTAATGTCGATTATAGAGATAGGGTGGCTTGTGTCACCACATATAACATCTTGTCTGAAAAGATATCAGGTATCATCAACAAATTTTGGCCAATGTTGAGAGAGGGACTTCCACATGTTAGAGAATTCCATAATCATCCCCTTATGTCCTTTAAGCGGGCACCCTCGCTGAGGGACATTTTGGTAAAAGGGGACATAGGTTCTGAGAAGAAACAGGGAACGGTGAGGAATGGGACTTTCCCATGTTTGGGTTGTCACCTCTGCAGTTTTATCTGCAGGGGTGACACCTTTACCCATCCCAGTAGGGGCACTAAATTCAAGATACAAGGTTTTTTTACCTGTGATTCTAGATATGTTGTTTACATGCTGAAGTGCCCCTGTGGGATGGGATATGTTAGAAAGACCACACAGGCTTTACGGGATAGAGTGGCATCCCACAAGTCTAATATACGAACTAGAAATATGGATCTGTCAGTTTCCGAGCATTTTGTAAACCACCATCATAGTTTGACACAACTTAGAGTACAGGTTTTGGAGGGAGTTCCGATCCAGAGGAGGGGGGGTGATAGACATAAATTATTGCTTAAACGTGAGAATTATTGGATTAAAAAACTGGAAACTCTAGAGCCTAAAGGATTAAATAGAGAATATGACCTTAATAATATACTATGAGACTATAGGTGTCATAGCAATTTTTGCTAATGTTATGTGATTTCTAATTTTGACTATTTCTGTCTGACAGGTGAAGCCGATGTTATGAAAGTGGGGCATATGTGAGAAACAGAGGGATCTGAAGCAATATATATGCTGGGAAGTTGTGAGTAAATAGAGGTGCAGTAATGTGCATGCTCTCTATACTAGTGTGTTTATATGTTATATTGAACTATAATAAGTCTTTTTGGGGAGTAAATTGTTGTTTCCCTGTTCTTACAGTCCATTGCACTACATCCAATGTGTGGCGTATGTTTACCCTCCACCTGATTGGTTGGAGGATTTACAGCTTAATGCCCATTATCAGAGCGGACGCTGTAGGCGCCGCTCTGATTGGGTGAGGGCGTGGATATGCGCCGCCTTAGAAGCGGATGCTGTTTATGCCGCATGGATGGGATGGAGTGTATGGACTGTGACCTTCAGTGCGGACGCCGTCGGCGCCGCACTGATTGGCCAAGAGAACGATGACTTTGCGGGATAGGCTGTAATTTAGAGGGCCGTCCTTAACATTTTGTAGTCCTCAGTGCGGACGCTGTAGGCGCCGCACTGATTGGTTGAAGCCCTTTGAACTTCAGGAGCGGACGTTGTCGGCATGTGTTTGATAGGCTTGAGACGGAGGAGGGGCTCTAATGCGGTAGACATGCGGAAGTTGGCAGGGCTGTGGATCAGCCGGCTCCGCTCTGGAACACCTATGAGCACAATGACAGGATCAACTAAATAGACGTGTGTTACACGTCTTGTGTTGACTAAGGAGTGCATATGGTGTATAACTATGTGGATCCGCTGGTGACCTTTATCCTGAACAGTCTGATGTAAGTTTCCTCGCTGTTTCTCACATATGATCCATGTAGCATTTGTAAATGCTAGCTTTGTTTAGATATATTTGCTGTTTCTATTGGCTCATACAGATATGAATATGCATATATGCAAATTGTGATAGGCATGCTGTAGTTCTCTATCAGGTCCTCTGTAGTAATATATAAAGGACAAGGTTGTTGTGATTTGACAGTGTGTATTGGAACCATTCTGAAGAAGGAGTGATCCGAAACGCCGTGCGTCAATGGTGACCCGGCACACATTTTATCTTTGTCCTTGATGATTTTAAGAGCTTAAATAAATACTACATTTTAGACGGTGCGGACCCTTTCAACTGATTAAGTACTTATCCCTGTGACTCCAGGGGTGGTCACGGCACGTCATATCCATTGGTGCAGATGCAATTCTAACTTGAACTAATACTGGTGGGAAAAATCTAAATTAAACACTCTGCTTAGTGTCACTTAGTGTCAGAAAAACCTACCTTTTACAAGCAGAACAAAAGTAAGGGGCAGTGGTGGTAAGCATAAATGGTGGTAAGTAAGGGGCAGTGGGGTTGTAGAGGGTGAGGCTAATCAGAGGGAAAGGGCTGATTGTGTGACTAAATACAATGGCAAGAATGAGGAAATTATACATGATAAGATGTTTGATGCTACATGGGATGAAGGATCAGACCAGCACAGTGACTGGCAGACTGAGGTAGAAAAGGAGGATGTTGCATATCCTGGGAGATGGTCTATGGTGACCAAAAGCAACAGGATCTTTGCCACTTGGACATTTTTTCAAACCTTGACTGATGCAAACATCTGCAAGATCTGTCAGTAGATGAATGAGTAACAATAGCATACGGCTGAGTGGATGTGTAACCTGTCAGAACTTACCATGAGTGTGGGTCTAGTGATAGGCTAGAGGAAGTGGTAGTGTTACATGACAAGGTGTGTGACCCAGCATGGGTTGTAGCCAGGGACCAGCAGAAGCTTGAATTAGCCAATCCTGGCTTCTAGCACCTGATTTAGTTTACCAGAAGATGTGTTGATTGGTCAGTAATTGCATAGACACAATTCCTTTCCCCCTTCCTGGTGAAGCTAATTAATCTATAAGGAGCATTTTTTGAGCCTTACGAATATTTTTAAAAATACAATTTAATGAATACAAATTATTGTAAAAAAATGTGCATGTTACAGTAGACAATTTATGCACTTTATATCAACATAATTATGGATCAGAGGTATCTGCTAAGAATGACTGTAGCCATTGTAATCGTGCGATCGCCAGTTTTGTTGGATTGTGGATCATTGCCATTTTCCAAGGACCACGGCTTTAGTCAATCAGACCGTACCTGTAGAAATGTAATATTTTATGTGTGTGCATTGTTATAAATGGGGTACTATTACAACTAAAATGGAATTATCATTATTTATGTGAAAAGGAACATAAATGCAATTTGTGTGCGCTCATTATTCATGCATTCATCCATCCATTTATGTAGCGTAGAGTCACACCATTACCGTACAGAAAGCAATTTTCCTCAGCATATTTTGCATGGGACATGAATCCAGCAACATATTTCATGTCTTTCTCTGTGCAGCAAGCATTTGAAGCTGGTGTCCTTGTATGAGACGCTGTGACAATGTGGCTCAACATTCAGAGTCAAGAGCACAGCATGTCTACCCTTTTCAGATTGTCTGTTATTTGCCCTATTAAAGATCCTGCCACAGAGCACGTTATCCGTGTTTCTGTGCTTTATCTCACCACATGTGATAGACGTGATGGAAGAGGTCTATTGCTGGGAATGTTGGAAAATGAGGCATTCTTGCATTGACGCCTTACTTATGTAATCATGTGGTGATATCAATTCACTACTCAACTTTTGACAGAAAATGCTTCTGCTGAACAAGCTACGGTTTGTGGCTCATTTGCTAACATAGCCTATATCTGTAGAAGCTTATTGTAAAAAAAAAGGAAAAAAGAAGGACACGGTTAAATTCTTCCATCAACACCGACATACTGGTGTATTGTCAGCCAATGCTGAGCAATATTATATGAACTTCAGCACTAGTATGGAGGTGTACAGTTTATTAGGGCAAACTGGAGCTATTCTATAGCACGTAGGGAAACAAATTCCTGAAAAATGTGACATGATGAGGTAACCACAAGTACATATTTTTTTCATTACCATGGTTAATAAACTAGCCCTTTTACCTATGCAAGTGAGGAAGTCAAACAAGAAGGTGTAGCCACAGTTCTTCCTAAGAGTAAACAAAAGCCAAAACACTTCTATCTGGCTTAGGAAATGCTGCTGATAACAGTTTAGAGCTGAAAAAGGGCTATTATTTGTTTTGTTTTGCAGCTGAATGAAGCAGATTTATATTATACTGACTTGGCAGCTGTTTATAATGCAGTCTTAGAAATTCAGCCCTTAACCCCTTGCGGATCCAACAGCCCTGGCCACTTTAACACCAGAGCCGTCAGTGCCCTATTAAAAGCAGTGATTGCTGTGATTGCTGGAAATGATCAGGAAGTGTTCAATCTTTTTTTTTACTTCATTTAAACTTTCAGTTTTATGACTCACTTTGCCTCATGATTTGAGGTATTTTGATTAATTCACAGGGATTTCAGATGGCTTAGGGAACACATGTTTCCCTTCACCATTAGATCCCCTGTAAGTGCCGCTAGGAACGAGCAGATAGCCCAGCGCAGCGCCCTTCTGGACAACTATAATTGTCCAGATAGAATTCAAAGGTTAATTATCATAAATGTATTTTCAGTTCAGGTTTGCTTTAAAACTAAGTTCCCACTGAATTTGTTGCGATGTGCATGTAGCACATCATAATTAATATGCCACAACGCATTATACCCAGTCATTTGTAATGCAGGTGTAATGTGTGTGTTCAGGGCCGGATTTATGCCATGGCCTAGGGCACCACAGGATCAAAGGCGGGAGGACAGCAGGCTTTACTGGGGTGGGGGAAGGGTCACCTGGCTATACGAAGTGGGGGAGGGTCAAATGGCTTCTTACACTAGAGGGAAGGAAGGAGGGGTCATCAGACTATTGAAACTGGGGGGGGGGGAAGGGTATCTGGCTACCTATACTGGAGGGAGGAGGCAAGGGTCATCTTGCTACCTATACTGGAGAGGGGCAGTTGCTGACAGTGGCCTTGGGTGGGGAAGAATACAGATCCGGCCCTGTGTGTGTTGCCCGGTAATGCGCAGTGCAGCTCGTAAAACATTAACATGAAAAAGGATTTAGGGGCCAGTCCCAGTCCTAGTGTTTTTCTTTATGTGACATGAAGGAATCATTTTTTGTGATTTTGAAGGTCTTTTCTGGTAGAATTTTCATGTGTTTTTTCTATGCATTTTCATTTAAATGTTTATTACCAATAACTTCAATTTACATGAAAAATACATATCATTACCTTGAAAAAGTGCATGGGTTTTTTTGTGCAAACCGCATTTTTTCTGCATTTTGGATTATTCTGCATTCCCATTGATTTGCACTGGAACACAAATCGTACAATGCACACGAAAAATCAGGCCTCCTGAATTTTGCATGCAAAAAAAGCATGAAAAACACACAAACATTGTGATGCCATCTAAATTCAAACTGATAGGTGAAAATTGCTCTCCTCCTAAAGGGGAAAAACCCTTAGTGGTCAAGTGGTTAAAGCGGATCCGAGATGAAAAACTAACTATAACAAGTAACTTGTCTATATATCTTAGCTAAAGTTTAGATAGTTTACACAGCAAATCTAGCTGCAAACAGCTTTAACCACCCAGGTGTTCTATTAAGATCGCCAGGGCGGCTGCGGGAGGGTTTTTTTTTATAAAAAAAAATCTATTACATGCAGCCAACTGAAAGCTGCATGGAAGCCCACTAGAGGGCGCTCCTGACGCGATGAGCGGCCCTCCTTGTTTTGCTTTCCTTGTAGCCATGGCGACGAGTGGAGTGACGTCATGGATGTCAGCCGACGTCCTGACGTCAGCCGACTCCGATCCAGCCCTTAGCGCTGGCCGGAACTGATTGGGCACAGGCGGCTGGGGAGACCCTCTTTTGCCGCTGCTCGCAGCGGATCACTGCAGAGTGGCGGCGATCAGGTTGCACACGCGGCTGGCAAAGTGCCGGCTGCGTGTGCACCTTTTTATTTGAAGAAAATCGGCCCAGCAGGGCTTGAGCGGCACCCTCTGGCGGTAATGGACGAGCTGAGCTCGTCCATACCGCTAAGGAGGTTAATAGAATAAGAATATTTCTTCCTGTGATACAATGACAGCGGCCATTTTGTTTGTAAACATTACACAGAGGCAGGCTTATCTGCATCTTGAGCAAAGAAAACGAATCCCCCCTCCTCCTCCCCTCTGCCTCTGAAATCTCTGGCTAGTAATACCTCCCCCTCCTCCTGCCCAGACTGAGCTCCCATGAGCCCTTGCTACTGTCTAAAAGTGCCTTGGCTCTCTGAAAACCTGTGGGAGTGGTTTATTTAGTTTATAGGGAATTAGAGCATTAAAACAGAAACAAAAAAGTATTTGGCTTGAGGAATGCTCTATAAACAATAGGAATGGAACACAATTATGCAATGAGTAAAAGTTCATCTCGGATCCACTTTAAACAGTACAGCAAATCAACATGAGGAGTTTACTAAAGGAGACGGGCATTGGAAAGCAATGCCAATGTCCTGCTTTTCTATATTTTTAAGCTCTGATTGGTTGCATTAAATAACCACAGTGAAATTTCACTACTTTGCAGTTTTTGTGTAGTGAATCAAACCAAATTTGTGACAACTAGAGGTAACTGTCATAATCTAGAGCCCGCAAATGGTTTTGTATTGTTATGCTGTCATACATCTTCCTGTCTTGCAATAAATGATGGCAGAGATCCAATAGTTGGAAGGTTTATGAAATAAAAATGAACCTTCAGCAAGTCATAACCACAAGAATATTATCTTTAACATTTGTTGCAAATTAAATGACCTGTGGTCAAACCTGGTTTAATAAATGCCTGTTTGCTCGGGGGCCAAGAGGGCAGAGTGTCAAACATTAACCTTTCTTGTAGTGAATTCAGTCTTGGATAGGACTGGATTCTTACCAGGCTTCTGTTAGCCTAGAATACAAAGGAATGTTTTTTAATTTAGCTATAGAACAGGTCACAAAACTGAGAATGGTCCATACCGCAAAGTTGAACACTGTAGATTTGCCCTGCCATCATTTATTTTTCTTGATGGGCTAATGCCTGTCCCTTTCAGTGTCACTTTCATGGAAATGCATTTCATCGTTTGCTCAAATAAATAAATAAATAAAATATCACAATGCATCACTTCAGGAGGGTGGGTGGATCCTATGTCGACCATTTCTTTAAGCCCATAAAGGCCAGCTTCGAATCAGGAATAGGTTGCTTGCTATCATTAACCATGGTGGTTCTGGTTCTCCATAGATTAAATCCCATCTCCAAGTTAATTTGTTGCAGCCATCTCCCCTTCCTCCTAAGCAAAAATGTTAAGGGCCTATTTATTAAGGATGTAAATCTAAGTAGAGGTCACCACTTACTTGTTTTCCAGTTTTAAAAATCAGATTGCCCCTTTAAGATCATTGTTTTAATAAAGTGGCAATCTGATTAAATGCAATCAGCAACCCCTGCTTTAATCAACTACTACAATTACCCTAAAGTACTGCTCCATTTACTTTAATTGGATCCTCGGATTGAGGCGGAAATATAATAACCTAAAATTGGATATTTTGAAAGAGATCAAATAGGGGACAAAAACCAATGGCCCAATATAGTGCAGTAAGTACTGATGATAAGTGGTAATAAATGCCCTAGTAAAGGATGATACTCCACCACTGTGCAAGCAGGTGGTGAGAACCAACCTGACCCCACTCGGGTTAACTTAAAAATTTGCCCTCTGTAGTTGCTGAAAGCAGGGGGTAACAGCTCAACACCAAGGGTGAAAAATAGGCAATGTTGCAATAGGTGAAACAGAGATGCAAAAATTGATAAAATACGCTAAAAAAGGTAGTAGTGGACTTATTCCCAACAAAAGACAGGAAAGGTCTTATTCAGAAAACAATTTTAACTGGATTCAATCCACTTTGTGATGCATTGCAGGTATAACCTGCTTCTTCAGGCAAAAAGGGCAGTCACTGGGAGGCATAAAACTGTTTACTAAGAGTCCTTAAGATTCATTAAACTATACATGTTACGGCAGCATCGGTTACTGGGTGCATTAATAGAGCACTGTGACCATACTCTGATAACATTATGTGGGCCAACAAGATACTGTTATTATTTATTCTCACAACAGCAGTGGCGTAGCTAAGGAGCTGTGGGCCCCGATGCAAGTCTTACAATGGGGCCCCTCAAGCACTCTATACATAACAATTGATACGGCGCACCAAAACCTGCCAATGGTAACTACAATGTCAGAGGAGCAAGAAGGGGATGGGGAACAGCTTGTTAATGATTACCACTATTCAAAGCTATCTATAGAAGTGATTATTATGAGCACAGGACCAAAAAAAAGAGCTAATACTGTAGTTGAGGGAGGGCCCTTCGGGGCCCCTCTGGCCCAAGGGCCCCGATGCGGTCGCTACCGCTGCACCCCCTATTGCTACGCCCCTGCACAACAGTATCTAAAACAGAAAAAAAGTGTTGCAAAATGAAGTGTACTTCAATGAAGATTGTTTTTTAAATAAGATCTTTCGTGTCTTCTTTTGGGAGGTAAGTTACCTTTCTATTTAAACCGTTTTTTATTGTATTTGATCTATTTGGTACCTTTGTTTCACCTATTGTAACATTATTATTAGATATTATTTTTATTATAACTTTTTATATGCTTTATGAGTAACTTCTCTTCTCTTGCCTGACCCCGATTCCAAGCTTTCTATTGGCATTGAGAGCAGATATACCTCTGAGTGTTGTTTATTTTCCTCTAATTACCTGTAGATCTAATATATCCTTAGACACGGATTAACCACTTCACCACTAAGAGGTTTTCCCCCTTATCGACCTGAGCAATTATCACATTTCAGCACTCCTCCCATTCATTCACCAAAAACTTTGTCACTACTTATCACATCAAAATTATCTATACATTGTATGGGTTTTTTTTGCCACCAATTAGGCTTTCTTTGGATGGTACATTTTGCTAAGAGTTTATTTATTTTGTATGCACTTCAGAGGGAAATGTTAGCAACATTTTTTTTAAATACCCTATTTCTCTGTTTTCAACCCCTATAGTTTAAAAATAAACAATGTTACTGTAGATAAAAATCCACACATTGTATTTGCCCATTTGTCCCAGTTATCCCGACATTGAAATTATGTTCCTAGCACAATGTACAGTATGTCAACAATATATTATTTGGCAATAAAGTCGTATTTGTTTAATTTTTGTGTTTGTTTTCTCATTTCTCTTTTTTTGTACTTTATTAATTATTACAATCCCTAATTTGCAAAATATCAATAATATACACTTTTGGCATACATATATAAAAAGCTAAGTCCCTACCACAACAATTTATGCATTCTTTTGAAATGCCTTAATTTTTTTTTTTTTTACAAGTCATTTTTTTTGGTAGCTATGGGAGTGAGGCAGGGACAAGAAGGGGTTAATAATTTGTATTTATGTGTGTAGGATTTTTTTTGTGTGTGTGCAATTTTAAATTCATCCACTAGATGGTGTGGAATGGTCAAAAAAGAAAACTGAAACGAAAATGAGGCCTCTTGCACACTACGTGCAATTCCGAATTTTTATACGACCCGATTTTTTGATTATGATTAAAAAACGTAACAGTATGCAGTACTTGTTTAATCGAAATCAAAAATTGGATCGTATAAAAAAATCGGACTCGCATGTAGTCTGCAGGAGGCCTAAAAGTTATGGGGTTTTTTTTACACTTTCAATAAATAATATCAGCTGTTCATTAAAGTACAGAATATTCATTAATAAGGTACCTAGATTGGTTTTGGGTACATATGTTCCTATTCACCAATCTGTCCTCTAACTGCTGCCACGGAGGGCCAATGCATGTGCTCATGCGCGCGTCGCTCATAAATTTAACAGACGGGTATCTATGCCCCTGGGACAGGAAGAGTACTCATGTGGGCCGGGGGATGGGTTGTTTTCCTACTAACCTAACCAGCTCAATTCCGCTAAGTTGTGCACCCTACACAAGTTGCATAGCGTATGTTACACTAGCAACATGAGTCCATGGCTGGATTTCAGGCAAGGCCACAAAGGCCATGGCCTAGAGCACCAAAAAAGCAAGGTGCAGTTGTGGGCAGCAGGATGGCAGTAGCAGTTAGCCTGCTGAATATTTTTACTGCTACACAGCGGTTGCACATGGAGGTAGGCAGCTACCAATAGCAGGATCTGGCACTCAGGGGATGAAGGGGCAGCGAACAGGCACTTACATTGATCTCTGTGCTGCCTTTCACTCACCAAATGTACCGCTTGCCAAGGAGCTTACAATCTAATCCTTGCCATCCTGTCACTAACCATTCTCAGAGGAGTTTATAATGTAATCCATGCCATCACTTTACTAACTGTCCACAGAGGAGCTTACAATCTAATCCCTACCATGTTGGGGGGAAGTTTAGGATCCTGTTGGTCCAAGGTAACTGGTGATAGTGGGCCTTGGGCGGTAAAAAGTACAAATCTGGCCCTGAGTGTTACCCAAGTAATGTAAGTGCGCTAACTGTGTAGTCTGTTTGAGTAATGGCAAAATTGCCATGTGCTGCCTCGCAAAGCAATCTAATGCTGGACATACACTGGTCGACTATGCGGCAGAATCGAGCCAGCGGCTTGATGCCGGCGCGTCCCCGCTCGTTCCCACAGCTGCCCAGATCGATTCCCGCTCATCCCCGCGGGCACTTCCTTATCTGCGGGCCGTTTTTTCTTTTGTCCCGCCCGGGAAGTCGGATATTATCAATCGAGCCATCAGCGGCTTGATTGATAATGAAAAACGACACGTGTATGCCCAGCATTACAGAAGTGTAGTGAATTTGGACCTATAAACCACAATATAGATGAATAAAAAATTAAAATGCTTAAAAACATTGCAACATGCTGTTAAATTGAATCAACACTTTTCAACAATATAATGTTATGTGTTTTCTTCAGTGCTGTATTTTATAATATTACTTTTTCTAGTACTGTACTGTATATTGTCTGAATAAACAACACCCGGCTTACTTTATCCACAAAAGACAGAAGTAATGTGTGATGAAAATACATCGAATGTCTGGGAAGCCGAAGACTGAGAACATCTACAAATAGAAGTACTTGTTTGTTGGATTTGTTTTTAAAAATACGTTTTCCTCGATTCGTGACAGCCTCTAGAAACGCTGCCTCTCCAGATTCCCCACAGAAACAGACAGAGATTTTCATTATGTGGCAGCTTTATTTCTGCACCGGGAACAGGCGAGGAATCTCTGATTATGAAACTTCTTTCTAAATATATTCAGCAAGGCAGAAAAACCAAACTTCCCTAACAAAACATGCAGCATCCTCTGAGAAACCCAACGTTTAGGTATCCTTTGTAGCCGTTGACTTGCTGGAAAACTGCTGTGTGTGTCGCCACACGAGGGGAAAACATCCAACTGTGCTAAATTATAGAAAAAAATATCATTTTACTATAGTGCACCGCTGGAGTGAAAAGGCTGGACCACTGAAACAAGTAATCATCTGAAAGCAATTTTGAAGGATGCTTTTACTGGTCTTCCTCTGGCAGCTTTGCCAAGAAGGCAGTTTTACGTAGTACATATATAAAGAGGCAATTCCACAGGTAGAAAGAACTACAGTGAACTTTGTGGCTAGGTATAAAACTCTACTTCAGTGTTAAGACTTGCCATGGGTGACTGGAGAAGCTAAACTCTGCGTATTTCAGAGCGTTATGGAAATGTGAGCTGTCAACACAAGCATGCCTATAAATATGCTAAGCAGCCACTGCGGTCTCCTGGCAAAGCGTGTAGGTGACAGAGGAGGGAAGGGGAAAGGTGGAGGTGCACGGATGAGGATCAGGAGCAGAACTAGAGAATGCACTGTAACCTCATTCATGCTCATTTATTTTCTTACTGTCATATTACTTATGCGCAATAAATATTATATCAACTCCAATAATCATTTTTTTTGCCTCAGCTTCTAACACTTGTTTTATGATGGATCCATAATGTGCGACTACAAATTATTATTATTATTTATTTATATATCGCCAACATCTTCTGTAGCGATGTACATAGTACAAATCAAATATTGTGGAATATAGATACATGAGAAGTTCAAGACACGGTACAGTCACGACATCCAGTAATACAAGCACAAATACATACATACATACATACATACATACATACATATATACATACATACATAGGTAATGTGTGGATTGAGATATCACTAAAGTTGGTACACCTTCATATGGTAAACTATAGCAAAATACAAAATTAGAAACACTAGTAGGAGGTCACTACCCTTGCGATCTTTTTCTAGGGGGTAGCAGGGTGGAAACAATAGGAAAGGAAACACAGGGGTTAGTGGATGAGGCAGTGAACTTCCAATGCTACTTATAGCAATTTATAGGCTGGTCTGAAACGATGTGTTTTTAAAGTACATTTGAAAGTTTCCAGGCTTTGAACAAATATATAGGGAGACATTGCTGATGCCCTGAAACTGCTAGTTTCTGAAATGTTTGCTGATTCTGTCTACTGTTGAAGTCATTTTCCTAGAATGAGTGTAGATTAGGAACATCAAAACATCTGTGGATTAGGAACATCACAACAGTGATCTGATGCTTGCTTCAGGGGACTGATAAAAGGATGCCATACACTATCAGTTGTTTTTGTCTGATTTGATCATTTTGATTAAACCTGCCAGTGACCTATTGCCCGTCATCTTGTCAGTTGATAAACTTCTGTTTGACTTGGGGAACTGCAGTCAATTATTGGCAAGTAGACTGAGAGTGATAGACAGAGGCATAGTTTTGTACTGCACCAAGCAGTTAAAGTGGACCTGAACTCTTGCACAGGACAGAAGAAAAACATATAGAAATTCACCCTGTATTTAGTCCCCCCCATCTGTGACTAATCACAAGTGTAATATGATCTCTCAGCTGTGTCAGCTAGCTGCCTCGGTAGAGCAGCTAATTTGTAAACACAGCATGTTAACTCAGTGTCAGTGTATGCTTCCATGAAAGCAGGAAGTAGACACACCGCAGATGTATTGCTGGCAGAGCAGATGTGGTCAGTCTTGATTTTTTTTAATGTTCTCTGGTCAAGATCAAGTGGCGCAAGGTGATGTTTTGTATGCAACATCCTGACTGTTGTTTATCACTCAGAGTAGTAGTAGTTATAAGGGATCATTTCAGATTGTGGAGATTACTTCTTCAGGCGTACTCAGTTAGGTTTGGAGTTTGGTTTTGGATCTTTTTTGAAATTCAACTCAAAGGCTCTCAGGAGTAGAGCAAGCAAAGCTGAGCATTCTCGATGTTCAGCTGTGTGTGTTCTGCAGATGTTTTGGGCTTTCCCATAATGCTGGGCTCTCCCAAGCTGCCCTGGTCTACCAAATAGACCACCTTTACCCAGCTATAGCTGTATAAATCAGAGCGTTGGGTGAGGTTAACATGAGTAATGTGTATGGAAGGAAAAATGTACTTACAAAGGTAGGTTGCACTACTTGAAGCAGGTGGAGATTCACAAACATGACTCAACTCAGGTGTCCAAGATGGGCTGGATGTGGTCACTCTTTTTGGAAAAACACTGGTAGTAGATGTGACTAGGCCACAAAAGACCAAATACATTCCTCCAAAGGAGGGTGAGAAGCACAAGGGGGTGGGGGGGGGGGGGGACGCCTTTCGTGGGACTGAAGGCACTTCTTCAGACCAAATGTAGTGACACAATAATCTATTCAACTATGCAAAGAGCACCTTTTTTCCAAAGAGTTTCTACAGTGCTGCCCATAATTATTTATACCTCTGGCAAATTTTAACTTAAAGTTACTTTTATTTAACCAGCAAGTCATTTTTTGACAGGAAATTACATAGGTGTCTCCCAAAAGATAATACGACAATGTACAAGAAGCTTTTATTTACATTTGACCAACATGATTCATACCCTTGTCAATAATCAATAGAAAAGCCTTTATTGGCTATTACAGCAATCAGATGCTTCCTTTAATTGCAGACCAGCTTTTTGCATGTCTCCACATGTATTTTTGCCCATTCACAACACATGAGCTCCAAATCTTTCAGGTTGGAAGGTCTTCTTGTCATCACCCTGATCTCTCCACCGATCCTCAATTGGATTCAAGTCAGAACTCTGGCTGGGACACTCCAAAATGTTAATGTTGTTGTCTGTTAACCATTTCTTCACCACTTTTGCTGTTTGTTTTGGGTCATTGTCATGCTGAAATGTCCACTGGTGCCCAAGGCCAAGTTTCTCTGCAGACTGCCTGATGTTGTCATTGAAAATACTCATGTATTGCTCTTCTTTCATGGTGCCGTTTACTGTGATTAGTTTCCCTGGTCCATTGGCTGAAAAACACCTCCAAAGCATTAGGTTCACGCCACCATGTTTGGCAGTGGGGGTGGTGTTCTTTGGGTTGAAAGCTTCTCCTTTTTTACGCCAAATGAAGGAACCATCATTGTGACCAAACAATTCCATATTTGTTTCATCTGGCCATAACACAGAAGACCAGAATTCTTTTTCTTTGTCCAGATGAGCATTTGCAAATACCAAGCGAGCTTTTGTGTGCCTTATCTGGAGAAGTGGTGTCCTCCTTGGTCTGCATCTGTGGAACCCAGCAGTGTACAGTGTCCATTGGGTTGTCTACCTTAAGACGTTGCCACCAGCAGAGCCCAGATTCACCAGGATGGTGAATCCTTGGATTCTTTTTCACCTCTCTCACTATCCTTCTGGGTCTGGCCAGCACAGGTGTCTCTTTTTGCTTCCGATCACATCCTCTGAGATTTTCCTGTGTGGAACATCTTGTATTTTTTAATAATGCTTTGCCCTGTAGCCACTGGAATGTGAAAACATTTAGAAATGGTCTTGTGGCCCTTTCCTAACTTGTGAGCAGCCACAATGCACAGGCACAGGTCCTCACTGAGCTCTTTTGTCTTAGCCATGACTGTCCAAAACCAAGTACAGAGAGCTGCTGTTTTTCACCTGTTGAGTTGATTAAAACAGCTGTTCCCTATTAATCATGGTAAATAGGATGCTTTAGGACAGCTTGGACTATTTGGAATGGTATAGAACTGTGGATTTTCCCATAGACTGTGACAGTTTGTGAAGGGTATAATTGATTTTGGACTGAATACTTTTTGCTCAAATGTAAATAAAAGCTGAGAATGTTTTTTTCCACAATAATGCCTTGTGTACATCATCCTATTATCTTTTGGGAGACACCTATGTCATTTCCCATCAAAAAATTACTTGCTGGTTGAATAAAAGTAACTTTAAGTCAAAATTTGCCAGGGGTATGAATAATTATAGGCAGCACTGTATATGTATTTATCAGACTGCTACATATAGACATAGTGTGCCGTGTTCTGGACAACTCCATATTTACCCTTAAATCTGAATGTTTCAAAATCAATGATTTATCCATCCGTGTATCCATCCGTCCATCCATCCATCCATCCATCCATCCATCCATCCATCCATGATTTCTTAATAGTCTGTAGCAAATTCTCTTCCAATCAACAGACAACCTAAGCATTTTGAGCAGATTGTATTGTAAGCTTCTGGCAGGGCCCTCCTCCCTAGTGTTTCCAGCTAGATTATGCAATCTTACTGTCAATCACCCCTCTTGTGGTCTAGAACAGTCTCTATTTTGACCTATGACACTGTACTGTTATCAAATCATTTGCATGATCTTGTTTTGTTGTGAGTTTCCTGTATGCCCTACCTTGTATGTTAGCCCATGTATCTATTATGCAACGCTGCGTAATATGTTGGCGCTCTATAAATACAATAAGTAATAATAGTAACAAGGATGGTCAGAAATGCCCATTTCAAATTCCACAGAAATTCCGATTTCCGCCAATGTCTGATTTTACAATTTCCGAGGTGTAAAAACCACAGAAAATCCGAAATCTGAAAAAAAGGAATCTTCTGATTGGTCTAAAATGACCATGGTAATCCGTTTTTTAATGGAAAGATTCTGCATTCTTTGATTGGTCCAGTGATTCCGAGTTCTGATTGGGCTAAAATTACAGATTGTGGTAAATCGGAATTCCAAGTTCTGAAATGCCAAAATCTCCAGAAATGCGAAGATTTCAATTCTGCGTAATTCGAATGAGCATCCCTAGTAGCAACCCTTCAAAACTCTGTGCAGTGGCTATGTTTTATATACACAAAAAAAGCATGTTAAAAAATGTTTTTTATTAATCCTTGTGATATATAGAGTTTCTGAAAAAAAGCTTTTCTTAACAAAAGTGGACGTTCTCTTTAAATGTAGTGTACTGTTCATTGTATTTTCTTTATCCCGTGTGTCTTGGTGATTTACATCTATTGTGTCTGTATCTGCTCTATGTTCCCATTGCAATTTCCCAAATCTAGTTTTCTTTTGCAGTTCCCAGGTTCTCAGTTAGTGGTCTTATCTATTCAGCGCCTTAACTTATGTCTGTAGATATGAGTTTCCTATTCCCTAGGATTTATTGGAATAACATGCCAGGCTAAGACACTGCACTCATAACTTTCTTCGCAAGCAGTTTTGTCTACACACATTCTTTCAAGAAACAGCACAGAACAAAGGCATGTCAACAACTGTGGGATAGAAGGAATGCTATTATGTTGTTTATTCAGTAGAAGCTGAGATGACAAATATATCTCAATAAAGGAAAGCTGTGAACTCCCTAGGACATAATAATTGGTAAACTGTTTAATCTGTTTTAACTACTGATGTCTCTTTTGTTCTGAGCCACTCATCTTTATTGCATATAATCTTTCAGTTATGTATATGTGTCAGTCTTTTTCAATTACAATTTCTTACGCAGCAGATTTCTTTTTCATGGTTACTAAGCACATCTTGACTTGGGAATCAGTCATTAACGATGATCTAGAGAAGGTGTCATAACGCTGAGGTCTTTTTGCATTGTTAGGTCATTGATGCATTGCTAGCTGTCATCAGAGATGCATTGCTAAATCATTTTCCCTATATTCTTCTTTCTGTAGGGTCAAAGCGGCTCTGGGCGCCAAAATAAATGCTATAAGAGTGGATGATGCTGAACAGTGGAAGGTTCAGAGACAGATGGAGAATGGAGAGAAGCATACAACGATCACACTGGACTGTGTGTGCCAGACATCGTTCATACAGGGCAGGTAGGCTCCTCAAGAAAGCATATGCAAAGAAAATGCTTTTTGTTGGACCGAAGACAGCTTGTGTAAAGGGGATGCTTGCAAATAAAACATTTTCTACATTTAACCCACAGAGGTAGTTAGCTAAGTTGTCAGGTAGAGTAACTACCGTAAACAGGAGCATAATGACAGTGATTACAGAGGGACCCAGAGCTGTGGAGGCCCCAACCTACTTTCCTTCAATAAACTGAGCATATCATAAATACCTACAATGTAGCTTTAGTGCTAAAGAATTATGTACAAGAATAAATGTGATGGTTATGTAGGTCATAGTAATTGATCACTGGCAGTGAAACCTGTGTGTCTAAAGGTGGCAATACATGGGATCTATTCTGTGGCAGATTTGATTAAATCTGCTCTTGATCTATTGACACCACAAGTCCGAATTATAAACTTCTGATTAATATTATCCCCCATTGTATTCCCCCTTCCCTATAGCCCTCCACCAGTAGTACTTCCTCCATTACCATGTCCCCTCCATTAGTGCCCACTTCATTACAGTGCCCCCCACAGTGCCAAATTCAGGCATACAGAAGACTGTATGGTTCCCAAGTGTGCTCCTCCCACTATAAACATATAATCATACCAAACGTTGTGAAATCTGGGTATAAAATGGAGCCAAAACACTAGTTTGCTAGTCCGAAAAGCATCACATTTATTCTTGTACATTTTTCAGGTTTATGTAGATCAAGGATTCACATGCAACTCCACATGCAGAATAAATAATGGCCTGATACACATTTTGCAGTGAACAATTGCTTCCTCAGAGGCACACAAAATAACATATACAGTCAGTTCCTTAAAGCGTTAAAGCTTCCCGTATATCTGTGATACTAACAAAAACGGCTCTCCATGCCACGTGCGTCCCTTCTCAGTCATAAGGTGCAACAGAGGGATAAAACCTTGAGGTAATCATACTTATGCAGCTTGCAGTGATGTACCTACAAATCATGGGTCCCCTCAGCAAAGCTTTGATGGGGCCCCCAAATGTTCACACCCATTCCCTTGCCTCCCCTTGGTGCCCTTAATGGCCTTGGGGCCCATCTCACAAGGGTCATAAAACAAGTGTGGCCATCATGATCTTTACACCTATAACAAGTGTAGCCACAAAAACAGCTGATCTGAAGTATAGTCCTCTGTATGGGAGGAAGGGAAAGTTAGTAGTTGGGGCTTCCCATAGCTCTGGGCCCCCATGTGGTCGCAGGGGCTGCTCCCCTCTAGTTACGCCCCTGTCAGCTTGGTCTTCCACTTGTGTCAACTCTGCATTTATGGAGCACGTTCTTATGAGCCGAAAACTAAATGAACTTTTTTAAGAGGGTCGACAGTTTGGCTAAATTGCCAAAGTTTACAGCCAAAAGCCAGAGAGTTCCCAAGTATGACCAACATAGTCAATGTGTATATAACATGCACACTCTACATTATTTAAGCAGTCCTGCCAACACCATCCCAAGCAATGAAAACATAGCAGCATATGTTGGAAAAACACATAATTAGAAGGTACCTTTGATTAAATCGGCATGTCGGAAGGATCAGTAGCTGCTTAGAGCCACATTGTCTGAAGTAATGTGCAGATTTTAAGTTTCTCTGTTACAGTCAAGTCAGTCAAGTCACTCTGTAACAGTCAACTATGTACACCAGACTTGCATAATGCCTAGTAAACACCATGCAGTTTCCCATCAGATAGATGGGTCGATAGATAATTTCCGACATATCCGACTGGATTTCTGATCGTTTTTCTAATCATTTCTATGCAAATCGATCAGAAATCAGATCGGACCTGTCGGAAATGATCTATTCGACCCATCTATCTGATGGGAAATTGCATGGTGTGTACCAGGCTTAACCTTTGCAACAGTGCTTCAGACATATTTAAAGTATTGATAGTTTCCCTGTATTTGTTTGTGTAATCTCTACAAATTAGATTAGATTTTTCTCAGGAAAACCGAGAACCCATGTCAATGAATTGTCTAGTACACACTTGAATGCGTTTTTCCCATGCAGAAAAAACCTGGCAGCAGTGAAGCACTGCATGCATTTAATTTTCTTTATCAATTACATTAGCTTCTGTAACAAAACACGTAACTTTTCCCAAATACACACGGTGCAGAAAACACATACAGATAGAAGCACACAGAAGACTGATATACAAGTGAGCTCCCAGTCTAACAGACTTGTTTCAGACAGAAACCCGAAGTGTTGAGTGAGGTGTCTTCTGATGGCGCTGTCCTCCCAAGTAGGGAATTGTCTAAAGCTAAAAAACCCACCACGAAGATGATGGATTGGGGGGATGTGTGATGACGAACGATGCGAGAGCTATCATACCTGGATCCATCTTCCACAATTACGTACTAACGAAGGGCTCAAACGCAACTGAATGACCGTGGTAATTAGCACAAGTAATTAGCATGAGGGTGAGTGGTGATTGGAACAAATATCCACAATTGGATCCATCATGACAGTCGTTCAATGTGAACGATTATGGCGGGTAATAGGCCGTCGACAGTTGTTTATTAAACTTTTGTTAAACTATGTTGTGTAATATCGTGCAGTCCTTCGTTGCCGATGATTCAACACCAAATTCTTCATGTGGGTATGAGCCTTTATCCTGTCATTGTCCCTAATGCCTATTGTTGTCTGGGGAACTACAAAAGAAGTTCCTACAACAGGAAGATACTCCTGCTTCTTTCCCTTCCTCTCCATAGTGCAGCACACACTGCTCACCTGAGAGCCGAACAGTGTGCCTGTACAGCAATTGTTCCTCAACAATCACTAAAGATCATTTATAGTTTAATCTACGCTGAAGCGCGCTGCAGAATAAGTCAGCACTTTATAAATGAATAAGATTAATAAATAACATTAGTATGTCACACCAATCTAACTCCTGCTGTGGTGTATATTACGTGCCTCCATGTTCATCAGACCCTTTAATGTTATGGGCTAATTTTTTTGTAAAATGTACTCTTTAGTATGAATTATTTACCAGCCTCCATGAGATTTCTCAGCTTTTGCAATTTGCATAATTTAATTAATCGGGAAATATTAAAATTGTATCATACAAAGGAAAGAATTGAAGTGCTAATTAACTACATTTGTGCCTTCTCAATATAATTTTACAGATATGTATGAAAGTGCGAAATGTCTGCTAACAGAAGCTCTTTGGCTGTTAATGGGCCTAAATCGTTAATTTAGTAAAACAAACATACGGACTGGCCCTTGATAACATCTTTTAATAGCATTTTTTTTCATTCTTAAACGGAACCTGTCAAAAATGAGCATTTTTTTGCGGCTAGCTGAGGTGGTCAAAGAGATCCAAACAATTTCTGCCTGGATGCAGATTTCATGCAATTTGTATGCAGCTTAACCTCTTGAGGACCATGGTGTTAAACCCCCCTAGTGACCAGGCTATTTTCTACTTAATTGGCCACTGCAGCTTTAAGGCCAAGCTGCAGGGCCACACAACACAGCACAGAAGTGATCCCCCCCTCCTTTTCCCCCCACCAACAGAGCTCTCTGTTGGTGGGGTCTGATCTCCCCCTCTGTGTTTATTTTTTTTAAATAAATATTCATTTTTTTAAATTTTTTATTATTTATTAAAAATTTTTTTACAACCCCTCCCTCCCCCCATCCGGCCAATCACGGCAATCGGCTGTCATAGGCTTCTGCCTGTAACACGGCTGTCCCCAGTACAGCGCTGCTGCTGATCGCAGCGCTGTACATGTAAATACACGGCGGTTTCGCCGCGTAACAGTCTTCCGAGCGGCGATCGCTGCTCAGAGACTGAAGGTGGAGCTCCGCTCCGCCCACCAAGCAGGAGATGCACGCGCAGCCTGCGCACGATCTCCTGCAAACTGCTGCCCCAGGACTTTACGCCGATCGGAGTTAGGCGGTCCTGGAGCTGCCGCCGTGGCCACGCCCATCGGCGTGACACGGCCGGCAAGCAGTTAAAGAGACACTGAAGCGAAAAAAAATATATGATATAATGAATTGGTTGTGTACTATGAATAATTACTAGAAGATTAGCAGCAAAGAAAATATTCTCATATTTTTATTTTCAGGTATATAGTGTTTTTTCTAACATTGCATTATTCTATAATATGTGCAGATTACACAACACTCAGCATTCAAAATGAGTCTTTCAGAGCAGTCTGTGAAGTAATGAACTCTCCTCTAGCAGAGGAAAAGTAAACAGTTCAATTACAGTTGAGATAATAAAAGTCAGATAACAGCCCTCTCCACGACTAAGTTAGTCGGAGAGCTTAATAGCTTTTTTGCATAGAGATAACAACTAGAGTTTCTCAACTCTTCCTGTACTGGAAACAATTAGACTGATGTATCTGATCTTAATGTTTTTTTTTCTTAGCTGTACTACACATACAAATCATAATATCATCATTTTTTTTCGCTTCAGTGTCTTTTTAAAGGATACCTTAACCTTAAGTTAAATCTTAAAATGACACGTTGTGTGTGTGTGTGGGGAGGTGCGCATAGGCTTACCGCACCTCCCGTGGCCCGATGTCTTCTACGGTTAACCCTCTGTGCCTCCCATTCCTCATTTCCTGGTCTGCGCCCTTTGACCTTGACATACTGCACTGCGCATGCACAGTATGTCCTATTGGGTTTCCTGTGACGGGGCTCACCAGTGAAGCGTGCGCACCGCATGCACCATCCACCGGCATGCACCATCACAGGAAGCCCAATAGGACATACTGTGCATACACAGCACAGTATGTCCATGTCAAAGGGCACTGACCGCGCCGACCAGCAAATGAGAAACGGAAGGCACAGCGAGTGAACCGTAGAAGACTCTGGGCCACAGAAGGAGCAGTAAGCCTATGTGCACCTCCCCCCGGCCCACACACACACAGTGCGTCATTTTTAAATTTAACTTAGGGCTAAGGTCTGGTCTAATAATAGACCAGTCACTTTGCAAAGGAAGCAAACCTGAATGGTTCAGGTTTAAGATGCATAACATTTGCAAGAAATCTGCACATAAGTTGAAAAGACTTGCATCTCATTGGCCATCTCTGTGATGAGCCAAAATAATGATGAGATTATTTTATCTCCAAAACTGTGGAGACAGCTTAAACAGGAAGTGAAAGATTACCACTATTAACTCAATAACCAATTTCAAATATATATGTGTGTGTGTGTGTATGTGTGTGTGTGTGTGTGTGTGTATGTGTGTGTGTATATATGTGTGTGTGTGTGTGTGTGTGTGTGTGTGCAGCAAGGATTTATGGGGGGGGGAATCCGCTTGCCTTCCATCAGTACAGGAATAGATTAACTAATTCTATGCAAACCTGACCCTTTACTAAGTATTGTGCTTCTAAGGGGGGCTGTTTGATTCTACAGTTCATATACCAAGCTGGGTGGGACAGTTCCACTCCCCTTTTAGACAAAGGAATTATTTTCTCTGGTGCCATGCATGGCTCCGGTAGCAATTATTCATAGATCTAACGCTGTAATTCCTTCCACATTTGCGGTGCAACTGCCACTTACCTAGTGCTTAGCTGACCATAGCAGCACTAAATTGAGGCACTGCAATGTGTATTCATTCACCTAGGTAAATGTTGGCAAAAGTAACAGAGCCTACAAATTGTTGTAACAGCCCTGTCTCCTCCGCCGCTTGTGTCAGGAAGAGAAGAGATACAAGTACAGCAACCTCTGGTGTAATGACATATAATTAAGTGCTACAGGTTACTATCACGCTAATACGTGATGAGGTAACGTACAAGTGTATACACAAACAGTAGTACGTAAAGCATAGTCAGGATCAGGCCGAAGTCGTACACAAAGTCAGAGGTATCGAGGTACAGAGTAGCAAG
Source organism: Hyperolius riggenbachi (assembly GCF_040937935.1). Taxonomy (NCBI): domain Eukaryota; kingdom Metazoa; phylum Chordata; class Amphibia; order Anura; family Hyperoliidae; genus Hyperolius; species Hyperolius riggenbachi. The sequence continues at coordinate 511,300,636 of NC_090646.1, read as the reverse complement.
GCAATATAGTAGTCAATAAACAGGCAGGGTCATACACATAAGTCAAATGTCAGCCGTATTGTAAGGATCAGGCAATAACGAAGTCAGGGACTGATACAGTTGAACACGTGTATCAGATGGCAGTGGTACAGGATGACGAGACAAGAGCGAGGTCAAGAGGCAGGCAAAAGTCGGTACACAGATAAATATACAATAAGATGTTACTTCAATATAATACGATAATATAACTACAAAATACAAGACTGACTAACTAGAGTACATATATATTGTGTGTCTACACAGTATATTAATGTAGATCTCTAATCTCATTAGCTAGGCCAAGAACCAGCGAACTGATTAGTATCAAGGCCAACGAGCAAGTGAATACTCTGGCCTTAAATACCCAGGACTCCAGGAGGCAGAGCACAAGCCCAGCCCCCAGAAATGACAGCACCTCCTGCAAAAAGGTGTCAGCTGATGACATCACCGCTGACACCCTATCAGACACGCCTCCTCAGCCTATAAAGACAGCTCTGAGCTGCGCACGTCCTGCCAGAACCAACACGCCGACCCACATCTGTAGGGGAGCCCCCCCGCCCTCTCAATCTTGTGAACAGGAAAAACATAGACTACCTTAATCAGTTTTGCAGGCACCAATAACACATTGACAGGACATATACAGAAATGTTATTTCTCAAAATAAGTTGTTAAAGAAATTAGCACTTTTGCATACATCTTATAAAGCAGTTTTCCAATAGCTCTGTGGTGCCCCCTCCTGCACGTGTCACCCCAGGCATCTGACTGGTTTGTCTATGCCTAAGAACAGCCCCGTTTGCATGCTTACTTCAAGATTTAAAAGTTTGCAGTGCAAATATGTTTTACCCATTTTCTTATTCTTAATGCAATTGCTTGATTAAAGATGAGTTTCCATAAATATCGGATGTGAAATTTTGTAAACCTTTGTGATGAAAATCCGATCCCTGCTTATTAGTGTGCTTGTGCATGCTCTGTCAATCACAGCTCTCTATTCCACTCACATGTGCTATGCCAATAAGCACAGATTTATAATTAAGTGTCTATAGGCACAGTAATAAAATGCATTGTTCTATTTATAGATGATATCCAATCACAGCGCATTGAGTGATTGCGCTTCCAGTGTGATCCTATTCAGCATCTGGAAGATATTTATCTTCAGCTGCTTCATAAGTGAAACATAAAAATCTAGTTATTCTGAATAATTAGTCAGCCGCCATTATTGATTTGCAGCTTGTAGCAGAGCCAGTTGGAAATTTGGTAAAAAGCCCAACAGCCTAGTGATGTGCTTGTTTCTAAATCAGTCAGATTAAAATGTGTTGACAAAAGGTAACATAATACTAATGAGGAGGATAACATATGCCTGCATTCTATTACATGCTAATGAGATCAATCCAACTTCATCAATCCTGTTATTGGTGCGAGGGGAAACTTTGACCTATCTCATTGTCTCGGACTCTCTCTCTCTCTTTATCTCTCTCTCTCTCAATGAGCTATGTGTGAAGCATAACCAAATTATATAAGACTATATCTGAATGCATGGAAAAAAAAATAACCATTTGAATTCTTCTAATCAAAGTTATGACTGGAATTTTGCTGAGATGCAGTGGCAGGACCAGAAAACAGCATGCTCAGAAATCTAACAATGTGTCTGAATTTCTACAAAGAAGAGTACCTCTTTTCTCTGTCCAATCACACACATGTAGTCAGCTGGCCTGTCGCTGCCAGCCTGCTGCTTCAAACTAACTGCACATATCGCACCTCATAGCTACCTGTCCTTGATACAAGACAATACATTTATATCACACTTTTCTCCCAGCAAACGCAAAGCACTAGAGCTGCACCCGCTAAAATTTGCAGTGTTAGGGAGTCTTGTTGAAGGTGTGCAAATGAATAGGTGCAGGCTCACTGAACAGGAAAAGCCGAGATATGAATTCATGTCTCCTGTGTCAGAGGCAGAGCCCTTAAAGAGTAACTGTCGATCATAAAATCAAAAATCAATTCTTTATTTTTATCTGGTAAACAAGTAATAAGGATGCTAACCAGGCAATCTAAAAGTTAAAATCTCTATGACTTTTCTTGTTGCTAAATGATCATTCCCCAGTTTGCCTGACTCTTATTTGGTACACACAAAATTTGGTACACGAAAAAGAAGTTGCAGGACATGCTGGGTTATCCTTTTTTTGCTTCTGTACTTCATCTCGGACTTAACTAATGCAGCCTGATTGGCTGAAGCCTCTTTCCCTCCTGTTTTCCTCTCCCACAACTCTGTTCCTCTCTGATTGGCCAATATTTCTCATGCTGAGACAATGCACTTTCTATAGTGAAGTTTGAATGGGAAATGCTAAGAAGGATTTTCTCTTTTTTTACTGTAGAAAATTCACTAAAATCAAAACGTGGACAGTGTAATACATATGTTATGTAAGTAAAGCAAGTACAGTATTTATCTACTTATATATGTGTTTTTTTTTTCTGAGATAGTATGGCTGACAGCTCTTCTTTAACCATTACACTATCTAGCCACTTAGATGACCACAATGAACTTGGAGCTCTAACAGTGTGTTATGAAGCTACAGGGAAGATGCAAGGACAGGTAGCTATGGTTACAGTTGCGCTGCCAATGGTTACTGGGCCCCGCACACAGGCTCATCACCTGCGGATAAGCTGACTGCCCAATTTTAGTCTAAAAATGTGTCATAAAAAGGATCAGCTTATCCGCTGTGATGTACAGTACTAAAAAATACCATATTTCAATTATCCCCTCTTAATCCATAAATATATAACTTTGATATTAGACCTTAAAGGAATGGTCCAAGCAAAAAATAAAATAAAAATCCACTTACCTGGGGCTTCCTCCAGGTCGGCTTCTGCAGTGAAGGACACCGGGAGCCACCGGAGCTGCGGTGAGGGCACAGGACGGCTGCCAGGGGCTGGAGGAAGCCCCAGGTAAGTGGATTTTGATTGTACTTTTTGCTTGGATGTTTCCTTATAGTGCCTTATAGTGCCACAGTTTTGAAAAATATTAAAAATTATTAGAGCCCTAAATATTATTATGTGATTTTTCTTTAGCAAAGAAGGAAACGTTTGGTAAAAAAAATACAAACACTTGGAGAGGATGTCATGCAGAAACCACAGCTCTGCATGCAAGTTCATTTTACGTGATAGATTTCCTTTGTATCCAAAGGGGGAAGAAATTGACACTTTTACTGTGGCAGCCTGTTGCTGTAGAAAATTCAGATTGTGTTATCGTTACATGAGTCCTGGAGAAAAGTAAAATTAAATTCATTGGTACATTAAACCAAAATGTTAATGTCAAGGTTACAGGCAGCCGGCGTACCCACACATACCGTAGAAAATTACGCAAATATTGTGCCTTAAAGGACACAAATGTTAAAGTTGCATCAGTGGAGTATTTTATATGCTGGATATAAAAGGACATGAAGAGGATGAGACGTTAGTAAGGGTATGAATGTCTTACGGTAGACATTAGCATACTGTAATTAAATAAAGCTATGCAATGGTAACACTGTATGCAAATGGGTGCTATGAGTTGGCATGGTGGGGTAGCTGCCACACAGTAAAGCCTAGGGAACACAGAAGCCCTTGGACTTATCGGAAAGGCACCTTAAAAGCTGGTTCAGAGAGAGGGAAACCTACATAGAGGGTTGTTTCCAAGCAGCCACAGAAGTAGTCCATACCTTTCATAAAACTCAAGTAGTGCTGGAAAGCAACAGTGGCTGGAGTGAGCAAATAGCTACTAGTGACATCCCGATATGTCCATCTGAGAATGCTCCTTCTTGTCTGGGAGATGTAAAGTCCTCTGCACAGCTTAGGGTACTTTCACACTATGCATATTGCATTGGGATGCAACTGTGCTGAAAAGTTGTGTTGGGTGCTAAAGCGAAGTATACAATGCATTGAAAGTATGCTTCTTCACAGCCATTGTAAATGCGCACAAAGTCCTCTAAGTTCACAGCTCAACATGCTGTGCGTTATTCTGACTGAGTCCACATTGTCCGATGCAATGCAATGCAATAGATGCAGTGTGAAAGGAGCCTTAGAAAGAAAGGCAGTGGGAGGTCCACTTCATGACACCACATAGCATTAGGATGGTGTGCAATGCTCCAGTCCTGGAACCATTCTTGAGTTTAGAAACTGAAGTCTATTGACTGTCACTGACAATGCAGCTTCTCACTCTCTCTTTCTGGTTCTCTCACAGCAGTAGGCTAGCATTTGGCTAGGTGACTTTGTAATGTCTCACATTAGGGGCTTGATTAACAAAGCCGTAATAACTCTTTATCACGGTCGCGCTAGCGTTTTGGGCGTGCTATAACGTGCGTAATGCGAATTTCGTGCCATAACTGCTGCGATTTTTGCGTTTGCCCGCTAAAACTTTTACGCGAGTTATTGCGTGTGCAAAACACTAGCGCGACCATGATAAAGAGTTATCACGGCTTTGTGAATCAAGCCCTAAATGTCAATAAGTAGAGCAGGTAGCAGCAGGGTGTAGTCAAGCCCTAGATGTTTTATGTCCTTCACCACTGTCCAACAACGTAGGAAACATTTGAGCAATTGCTAACCATCACACTGTTGCGCTGTTAGCTCAAATAGAGACTATGGCTATCATTCATAAAGCATTTCCGCATGCGGAAATGCTAAAAACAGCTGACTTTACCGACCACTCGGCAAAGTCAGTATTCATAAAGCCTCTTTCCGCATAAAAAAATGACACTACCGAGCAGAGTGATAAATCACCGCCTTGTGCGGTGATTATCCGAACAAATGTAGCAAAATGTTCATTCATAAAGAACACCGCAAGCGGTGAGAGGTCGGGAAGTACCGCTCCCTCTGATGTGGCAATACCAATGCAAGTGAATGGAGACACACAGACCTCCCAGGCAGCTGCAGCAGAGCGGAACACGGAGAAATGTATCAACTCGGCAGCTTCCGTGTCTCCGCCTGCCTGCCGCCAGCCTACCGCCTGCCTAGTTTCGGGAATCTCCGCACTGCCACCGCACCTGGATGTTTTTTTATGAATGCCCACCCAGAAGTCTAAAACACCGGCAGCGGTGTTTTCCCGCACTGATTCCCCGTACCAACAGCTCCTTTATGAATGATAGCCTTTGTGGGGAAAAGACTTCAAATTGCTCTAATGGTAAAACAAATGAATTAAAAAAAACCAAATAAATAGCTAGTTTGGCCCTCAAGAATGAAACAGCCTCAGCGCCATGTTACAGAAATACACGGATAACTTGTAGCCAAATCAGAAAGAGATGATAAGATTGGATGGTAGTCATTGCACTTTGAACAATGTTATGGCTGCTTGACTCCCATATTGAACAGTAGTACAGAAAGACCCTGTGTAATTGATTTAGATGATTTTCATACAAGCTAAAGCAAATATAAATACAAACAATGCAGGAGAAACAGAAACACGATGTATGTTTGACTGCCGAATTACCCTGACAGCTGGGGGTCATACAGCTTTTCCTAGGCAATGAGTATGGGTGAAGCATGCACTGCTACCTGGCACTAATGAGGCCATTCATCATTATTCCTGGAATTCCATGGAATTCCATTAATCTGAGGTCCTCTGAAAAACTCTGAGCACATGCAGATGTGTTAAGACTTTCATGTATTTAAGATTTAATGGAGTGGTTTAGTAGTGCCTTCATATTGCATAAGCAATGACCATGGTGATCTTGTTCTAGATCATGGTCATAATTATCTCACATATCATTTACAAGAGTGAGCTGTTCTCTTGTTGAGCATTACATTGACGTCCTTGCCCCATTTCTGATACTATAGACCCATTATCTTCAACCTATGGCAAAAAGGTTTGTTTAAAGCCCAGCTACATTTTTTTTCAGTCCCGTCCCTCCTGTCCCCTCTACTAACAATATAGAGATCCTCCTGCCTTCAAATCCCCTCATTTATGTGCACACAGACCCAAACATTGCAGAAATTATGTCTTTATGTCATACTGGAACTGGACTGTCATGGTCACTCCTGGCAGAGGCAATGCTCTCACCTCTCACCCTTGTCCTTCAGTGCCAGACGGGTGTGGAAGTTATTATATTGATATGTGGCAGGCAGGCTGGATTTACATCACAGGAGCCTATAGGAACAGATTACCTGGCATGTTAGACTTCACCTCCCATGGCCCTAGAAACCACCACCGAACTGCACCGAAAGTGTGCGGCTGTCCCAGCTGTCCCTTTTTCCTTTCATCTCTTGCTTGTCATAGGTAGCTACATGTGCCCCTTAATATTAGGTAGCCAGAAGTACCCTAAGTATTAAGTAGCTCGAGGAGCCCCCAAGTATTAGGTAGCTAGAGAAACCTCAGTATTAATTTGCTAGAGGTGCCCCTGACTGAAGGGGGATCTCATCAGTGAAATGCCAAGAGCAGGGTGAGTAACCTCTCAGTAACACTCTCATCGGGACTCTGCATAGGGAAGGAGGTAGGGAGGCACTTGGAAAGTAGAGTGAGTCATCTTTCCATCATCAGGCGCCTGTAGGCACATGCCTACAATGCCTTATGGTAAATCTGGCCCTAGTGGGAGGCATGGCTGCAGTATACTGTATGTTGTTTCTGGGGTGCTGTGATGCTGTAGGGGTTCTGGGATGCAAATTAGAGGGTTGTGGGAGGGGGCACAATTAAAATAGTGTCTCTGATGTAGAGACTAAGGCTATCATTCATAAAGCGTTCCCGCATGCGGAAATGCTAAAAACAGCCAACTTTACCGACCAGCAAGCAAAATGTGTATTCATAAAGGCTGTTTCCGAATGCGAAGCGGACTTTCCCGAGCAGAGCGATAAATAACCGCATTATGTGGTGATTCCATGCGGAATTGTAACAAAATATCAATTCATAAAAACTAACGCAGGCGGTATGCGGACGGGGATTACCGCTCCCCTGGATGTAGCGATAGGCATGCGGAGTATATGTAAGTGAATGGGACAGACCTCCCAAGCAGCGGCAGAGAGAACACCGCATGGAGGGACTCGGGCAGCTTCTCCTGTTTCCGCATGCCTACCGACAGCCTACAGCTGGATATCTCCGCACTCCTACCGCAACAGGCAACATTTTTTTGAATGACCACCCAGAAGGCGGAAATACCGACAGCTGTGTTTCCCCGCATGGATTTAATTTACCGACAGCTCTTCTATGAATGATAGCCTATATTTTCAAAATATAAACGTAGGCCTTGGACCGTTTTCTTTTTTTTTGTGCTACTATGACATTGCTATTTACTAGGTTGCATTTTGTATTTGATTCCACTTAAAAAAACAAACCAAGGGGGAACAGCTCCAATTATATCATGTTGTTCACTGAATATAAACTTTTATTTCTCTTTGTTTTAGTGCATTTTTTTCCACGGCAGGTGCTTAGTAAAAACTTTCAATGAGTAATGAAAAGACCCTTAAAAAGTATGGTCAAGGTTAAATAACAACATTGAACATTATGGATTGCTTTTAAACCACACAATCTCAATTTGAGATTGCAAATGAAAACATGATAAAGAGCTATGACTGTACTCTGTCGGATTATTCTGGAAAACTTTAAGAGCAAACAAGCAAGACAGCCAAGATATTTTGCTTACAAAGCAGTCTGTTGCTTGGACACATAACCTTTTAAGTAATTTAAGTGCTGACACCTAAATACTGTCTTATTATCAGCAGTCCTAATAGAATTATACTGTGCTCTTCAGGGACTGAGATATAAAATGCTATTTATCTGGATGAGGTCTCTTGCAGACATAGCAATCATATCCTAACAGCAGAAAAGGCAATAAAATAAGAGGAAACCACAAAAGCATTATTTTTAGAAATGGAAATTACCGTAGTTAGATATAGCTTAGCAACAGTTTGTCACCCATTCAGTAAAGATATACAGGTGTGCACATTTACATTTGTAACTTGGGTTTCTGGTCATACTATTATTTAATATTTATATAACTCCAACATCTTCCGCAGTACTGTACAGAGTGTATCAGTCTTGTCATTAACTGTCCCTCAGAGGGGGCTCACAATCTAATCCCTATCATAGTAATTTGATAAAGTTCAAGTGCGGAGGTGGCACACCTTACCCAAGATGTGGGTGCTATGGCCTGTGGATACTGAGCCCCAGCATCCAGACTTCAACAATACGGTAAAAGAGTCCAGGTCAGCACACCTTTTTCAAGAAAAGAATTTTCTCAATTTATTGCTCCATAAGCACGTGAAACTTGACAATTGTTTCGGGGCCACGGCGGGTCCCCTTCTTCAGAAAGTGCAAACAAACAAGGAATTGTTTGTTTGCACTTTCTGAAGAAGGGGACCCGCCGTGGCCCCGAAACAATTGTCAAGTTTTCACGTGCTTATGGAGCAATAAATTGAGAAAATTCTTTTCTTGAAAAAGGTGTGCTGACCTGGACTCTTTTACCGTATTATCATAGTAATTTGTCCATCACAGTTTAGGAACATTTCTTTAGGGGGAAGCCAATTGACTAATCTGTATGTTTTTGAGATGTGGGAGGAAACTGGAGTGCTCGGAGCAAACCCACACAGATACGAGGAGAACATACAGATGCCATGGAGATAGCGTCTGCACTGGAAGGTGAGAGTGCTAACCACTACACTACCATGCTGCCCATATAGTGGTCATATCGTTTTGATACCTTGCAACTATGGAAAATGTCAATAGTAATTAAAGCCATTTTGTGGTTTTGGAAAGGTTGGGGTCTTTATTGATGTCCAGTGTCTCCATCTGAGATAATTTCCATCACTTCCTGTCCAGACAGGAAGTGGTAAATTCTATACAAGAGGAATGCAGATCATAAAGCATAAAACAATGTTTACAGAGTAACAGTTAGAATTTCCAAATGTTTTTTACTGCTGTCCCTGATTTCACATCCCTGGGACTGACAATTTTCATACTGAAGAGGACACAAAGCTCCACTAAGGTCCTAGGAACAGGAAATGATGGCATATTTCTGTAATGGAACACAAATGTTAAAAACTCCCCCCACTCCCAAGAGTTTCTAACTCTTATCTGCACTTTTCAAAAAAAAAATTTTTTTACATTAGATGTACGGTCCTATAAACAAAATATTTTTGTTCGGGCCATCCGGAGAGTATTTTCTGACAGTAATAATGTCAAGAGTATAAGTGATTGCTTTTTTTTTTTAATAATTTATTTTAAGTACCGCCTACACATCTCAATTTGCTTTTCTTTACATTTTTTCATGTTTCTCATTTACGCCCACATATGCAGAAAACAATTTATAGCAAAACAAGGTAATGTTTATTGAACAATCCCGAAGGAGTATAAGGAGGGACAAATAAACAACATTTGTACACTAAAACATGGGAAAACATATCTAAGGTACAAGTAATACATTTAAAATAAAAAGAGGTGCTCCCATCAGTGGTACGCGATCAAACCAAAAGAAGTATATAATCACAATACACAATCAGAGTGTACCAGTGGTGAGTTTATACTGTATTTATGTACAATGTATTACATGATTGCTTGGTGATTTATACTCAACACATTTCACCGATCAAAAGAAAATTTGCTTAGTCAAGAGAGTACCAATTATGCATGAGGGAATATGTAGCTATGTACCTACCCTAATGACATCAATGGCCTCAATTCTGGTAGGGTTATCAGGTAACTTACCTCATGAGGTAATGATATTTAGCAATTCTGGTAAGTTTTAGTCATGTTTTACCTCATGAGGTAAATTATGAGGTAATTCATGAGGTAATTTACCAAAAAAAAACTATTCTCATGGAAATTAGAAGGCATGTTAGCACATAATTTACCGATCAGTTTAAGAACTGTATGTACCGGGAGGTAAAGTCAATTTGTATGCATTTTGCAATTTTTAGTGGTTCCTATTCAGGCTGTGTAATAGAGAAGACTAGTAGAAATAAAACTCCAAATATTTACTAGATTTTCTTTTTATAAGGGATGCCTATAAATATACAGTACTTTTCATAGGTTGCTACATAATCAAATACACCTTCCGCCTTAAAAAAAATAAATCTTCCAAAGACTATCCTAATGGAAGACAATTAAAGACTACTATTATTTATTTATAGAATGCTTACTGCTGAAATACCTCATATTTTACCTCACTTTATGCATTTACCTCATGTTTGGAAATGGAGAAAAATCTTTCAGAATTGCTAAAAAAAAGAGGAAAATACTGCATGAGATATTTTACCTACAAAAAAATATTTACCTCACATAGCTACCAGAATTGAGGCCAATAGTCAGGCTGGTGGTAAGATAGGATATTTTTCAACACACATTTTCAGATGAATTTTCTGTCATTAAAAGACACACACGCACGCACACACACGCACGCACATGTATACACACGCATCACAAGTATACATATCAGTGTCACACGGAAGGGGGTGTTCCGGGTGTCTGGAACACCCCCCAGCACCGAGACCGGAAGTGGGGCTGCCGCATGGCCCGGCCGGCTGGGGAGAGAAGAGAGAAAAAAATTATGGCGGCGCCAATAAGGGATGCGGGAGCCGGCTTTATTCCTCGCTCCCTCCCTCCCTCCCTCCCTCCCTCTGAATTCAGGCGCACCGGCAACTAGTCTCTATACTTCCTGTGACATCATGGTAAACAGGAAGCAGGACACTCCAGTTGCCGATGCACCTGATCTGCGGTAAGAGGACCTACCGCTCCGCTGCGCACTCACTCATGGGGGAGCCGGGCACACATTCACCGCAGGTGAGGGGAATTCAGAGGGAGGGAGGGAGCGATTAATAAAGCCGGCTCCCGCATCCCTTATTGGCGCGGCTGGCGCCTCCATCATTTTTTTCTCTCTTCTCTCCCCAGGGCAATCTTCTCCCCCCAGGGCAATCTTCTCCCCACACAGGGGCACCTTCCTCCACCTATCTATTCTATACTGGGGTCTGGGGGACATTTACCTATCTAACTTATACTGGGGGGCATATACCTATCTAATCTATACTGGGGGGCATACACCTATCTAACCTATACTGGGGGGCATATACCTATCTAATCTATACTGGGGGGCATATACCTATCTAACCTATACTGGGGGGCATATACCTATCTAACCTATACTGGGGGGCATATACCTATCTAACCTATACTAGGGGGCATATACCTATCTAATCTATACTGGGGGGCATATACCTATCTAATCTATACTGGGGGGCATATACCTATCTAACCTATACTGGGGGGCATATACCTATCTAACCTATACTGAGGGGCATATACCTATCTAATCTATACTGGGGGGCATATACCTATCTAATCTATACTGGGGGGCATATACCTATCTAACCTATACTGGGGGGCATATACCTATCTAACCTATACTGGGGGGCATATACCTATCTAATCTATACTGGGGGGCATATACCTATCTAACCTATACTGGGGGGCATAAACCTATCTAATCTATACTGGGGGGCATATACCTGTCTAATCTATACTGGGGGGCATATACCTATCTAACCTATACTGGGGGGCATAAACCTATCTAATCTATACTGGGGGGCATATACCTGTCTAATCTATACTGGGGGGCATATACCTATCTAACCTATACTGGGGGGCATATACCTATCTAACCTATACTGGGGGGCATATACCTATCTAATCTATACTGGGGGGCATATACCTATCTAACCTATACTGGGGGGCATAAACCTATCTAATCTATACTAGGGGGGCATATACCTGTCTAATCTATACTGGGGGGCATATACCTATCTAACCTATACTGGGGGGCATATACCTATCTAACCTATACTGGGGGGCATATACCTATCTAACCTATACTGGGGGGCATATACCTATCTAATCTATACTGGGGGGCATATACCTATCTAATCTATACTGGGCATCTACTTATCTAACCTATACTGGGGGACATATACCTATCTAACCTATACTGGGGGGCATATACCTATCTAACCTATACTGGGGGGCATATACCTATCTAACCTATACTGGGGGGCATATACCTATCTAATCTATACTGGGGGGCATATACCTTTCTAATCTATACTGTGGGCATATACCTATCTAACCTATACTGGGGGGCATATACCTATCTAACCTATACTGGGGGGCATATACCTATCTAACCTATACTGGGGGGCATATACCTATCTAACCTATACTGGGGGGCATATACCTATCTAATCTATACTGGGGGGCATATACCTATCTAATCTATACTGGGCATCTACTTATCTAACCTATACTGGGGGGCATATACCTATCTAACCTATACTGGGGGGCATATACCTATCTAACCTATACTGGGGGGCATATACCTATCTAACCTATACTGGGGGGCATATACCTGTCTAATCTATACTGGGGGGCATATACCTATCTAATTTATACTGGACATATACCTATCTAATCTATACTGGGGGGCATATACCTATCTAATCTATACTGGGGGGCATGTACCTATCTAACCTATACTGGGGGGCATATACCTATCTAACCTATACTGGGGGGCATATACCTATCTAATCTATACTGGGGGACATATACCTATCTAATCTATACTGGGGGGCATATACCTATCTAACCTATACTGGGCATATACCTATCTAATATAGATAGGTATATGCCCCCCAGTATAGATTAGATAGGTATATGCCCCCCAGTATAGATTAGATAGGTATATGCCCAGTATAGATTAGATAGGTATATGCCCAGTATAGATTACATAGGTATATGCCCCTCAGTATAATCTATATTGGGCATATAACCATCTAATCTATATTGGGGGACATATACCTATCTAATCTATACTGGGGGGCATATACCTATCTAATCTATATTGGGCATATAACCATCTAATCTATACTGGGGGGCATATACCTATCTAATCTATACTGGGGGGGGGGGGCATATACCTATCTAATTTATACTGGGGGGGCATATACCTATCTAATCTATACTGGGCATCTACTTATCTAATCTATACTGGGGGCATATACCTATCTAACCTATACTGGGGGCAACTATATGGGCTACCTATACTGGGGGGGGGGAGACCTATAGCTGGCTACCTATACTGCGGGCACCTATACCTGTCTAAACGTTGGGGGCGCATTTTACGCCCTCACCCTGGGTGCAATTTAGCCTAGAAACTGCTAGTATTTGGCTCCACCCACACCATGTTTTGGCCACGCCCACACACCGCTTTCAGGAATCCCCCCCTTGGAAATCCTGGATTTGCCCCTGCATATGTAATACAAGTGTACTTATTATACCCCTTTGGTGTCATTCACTTCTTGATTTACCACATTGCTGTGTAGCGCAGTAAAAACTGGAAGCAAGACCTTAACATATCACACTCCATAGAAATCATTTTCAGGTCAGGAAAATCAAATCAAAACATTTAACCTATAGTCCTAATTGGCACCTCTGCACTTTGACTTGTAGACTTTTCTTTGGCATCGGCTCTGATTGATTGTCTCCTAGAGCCTTTTATTTGTAGTGGCCTTGGTTTTCTTTTAAATGTACTGTATATATATTTTTTAGATAGTGTTTATTGGACATAGAAAAGGCTGCTGGACGTGCCCTTTTCTTTCTCTGAATTCCAGCAGAGAGCCACTGATGTGAACTGTAATTCGCCTGTAGTTGTGAGTGATTATGTGTCTGCAGCACTCTGCAAGCAACACTTTTTGGGAGGGCTCCCACAGCGCCAGGCTGATTAAATTCTGCTTGCTCTTGGTGTTTTCATGTGAGGTTTTATTTGACATGTTGTAAGGTTAGGCCTGGTCACTGTGTTTTTATTTTTATTTCTGCAACTGCCTTTTTGGAAACAAGCCGTGTTTGCTGCAGAGAGTTTGTTTTTCTGTCTGTGATTCCGCAGGGTGGTCTTTAGCTTTTTACTGTTTAATATTTTAGCCAGAAGAGAGAAGGGCACTCATTACAGCAGCAATGTATTATGTACGGTAGTGTGAGAATGCATTAGATCAGTCAGATCTTTTCAACAAACGTCCTTTGTGACAAATGACTGCTTTTTATCATTCATAATGTAAGATTGCATAATCTCATCCAAATGTTAAAAAAAACAGGGAACTATACACCCTAAATGTGCAAGAGAGTCTAACAAAACACTGTTTCGATATACTGATATATATGGGCATACTCAAAACAACCTGTCTCAGCTAGAATTGCCAGATGGCTCCATGCACTGCCGCTGTATAATGTAATTTAAATATTACATGGCCGCACTCGGGCTTGCCACTAGGGGTGCCTTTGCTGAATCTAGCCTCTCAGGGCATCACCCTGTGTGGATAAAAATGTCAGACAAAGTTAAAGTGATACTTAAAGAGACACTGAAGCGGAAAAAATATATATGATATAATGAATTGGTTGTGTACTATGAATAATTACTAGAGGATTAGCAGCAAAGAAAATGTTCTCATATTTTTATTTTCAGGTATATGGTGTTTTTTCTAACATTGCATCATTCTCTAATATGTGCAGATTACACAACACTCAGCATTCAAAATGATTCTTTCAGAGCAGTCTGTGAACTAATGACCTCTCCTCTGGCAGAGAAAAAGAAAACAGTTGAGATAATAAAAGTCAGAAGACAGCCCTCTCCACGACTTTTGAAAGTCGTAGAGCTTAATGGCTTTTTTGCATAGAGATAACAACTGGAGTTTCTTAACCCTTCCTGTACTGGAAACAATTAGACTGATGTATCTGATCTTAATGTTTTATTTCTTAGCGGTACTACACATACAAATCATAATATGATATTTTTTTTTCGCTTCAGTGTCTCTTTAAGTCATGGATACAAAAAATCAGTTTTACCCACCTGGGGCTTCTACTAGCTCCCTGCAGCTGGCCCGTGCCTTTGCAGTCATTCATGGATCCTCCGGTCCCCCTCCGCCAGCTAGGTTTGTTTAAGCCGACAGGCTTATTGCACCTGCGCAGGCCTGGCCACGCATCTCCTTCTTGGCATTCCCGACCACAATAACGTCCTGCACAGTTGCACTACGCTATTGTGGGCAGGAACACAAAGGAGGCTACGCATAGCCAGGCCTGTCGGCGAAACAAAACTAGGTGGCGGTGGGGAACCAGAGGATCCGTGAGTGACTGCTGGGGCACAAGATGGCTGCAGGGGGCTGGTAGAAGCCCCAGATGAGTAAAACTGATTTTTTTATCCATGGCTTAAGTATCCCTTTAAACACTTTTACCCTCTTCTGTGCCACTCTGCACCACATAATATCATTATAATGCTGACACATGTGTAATGGGGCAAAGCTACAGCGTGTAAGCCTCCCCATTGATGCTGGGTAACCTCCTTACTCTAGTTTGAGGAGGTAGAAATCCAATTTCAGGATATAAATCGGGGTGAGGAAAGATTTTTTAATGGGCAAACACTGACTAAATAATTTATAAAGTAATATTGTAAAAAAAACAGGCTATTCTATTCATTACAGTATTTTCAGTATTGTTCCCCTTAAATTGGTTAATCATTAAATAGCCAAATGCCCATTTGTTCTTTAACCGCTTCCAGACCTTGGTAATTGAAATCTGCGCCGTGCTTGGGTCCTGTTATTCCTGCTAGGGCGTAAAATTCAATTACTGTGCTGCATGCTTTTGCCACTACCCCCCATCACGCCACTATCCTGTCACCACAGCCCACTACCTCTGCTGTCAGTATGACAGCAGAGCTCTGTAAACCAGTCAGGAGATGATTTTATTGGCGTCTGACCCTGTGAGATTGGCTCACAGTGATCACAAGGTCAGGAGCCAATGAAATAGGTTCCTGACCGGCTCACTGAGCTCTTGTGTCATATCGACAGCAGAGCAAGTGGGTTACAGTGACGGGAGAGCAGCGCTAATGGCGAGAGAGATGTGTCCATGTGGTGTGACGTCGGTGAGCCCCATATTTTACCAAAAAGTCTCTGGTCCTTTAGGGGCTTAAGACTTCTGGTATGGAAGTGGTTAAATAAATGTTTCCTGTTCTCATTTAGGTCTTGCAATCTTTTGCACTTACATTGCAAGTACGGTAGTAACTGTATTACATGCTTTCTATTTTAGTCTTTTCAGTCGTTTAGGTTGAAGTCTGTGTATGACAGACTTCATATCAAATAAGTACACTAAAATACTTTTACCCTGCTCAATCCAACATACAATCTGCCGGATTAACTTGACATTTTTGTGACATCCTTTAGGATGATGATGTCCTGATGAAGGTAGTCCTGTCACTGAAAGTTTGATTTAATAAAAATTTCTTCCAGGAAATGTAAACATACTGACAATGTTTTCATACTCCATTTTGTTCCTCATGATGTACAGTTTTGTAGATTAACCCCGACTCTGCTGCAGCAGCTAGCATAGCAGGAGATGTGTGACAAGATAAACTTCATAAGACACCCGGAGTAATCCGGCCATCTGTTTTTAAAACTCCCCTTTGTGTACCCAGGTGCTGTTAATTAGAATGTTTCAGTAGTTATACCCTAATCACCTGAAATGGGACGTGGGCCAGGATTCCGGAGACGACAGATTGCTCTGTTTCCAGGCTGCAAGTCTGGCGGAATAGGAAATGGATTTGAATGATTGAAATTTAGATTGTAGCCTTTTGCGTTTAAAGAGAAACTGTGACAACCCTGGCCAATACAACCAGAGTACATACTGCACATACAGTACATACTGAGCACATACTGAAATAATGCATAATCAGCAGGTTAAAGAGGACCTCCAGTGTAAGTCAGGTTACTCTTGGTTATTTTCAAAGTACTGTATGACTTGCCCGAAGCCTTGCCGATAAGTCTCTGAGGCCACCCACACTTGTGTTGCTGTAACCCCCCCCCCCCCCCCCCATCGCAGCTCAGCTGCCACCTATCAAGCTTCCCGACAGGTATCATCTGAAGAATGGCCTGCTTAGGTGAAGCAGTGGACTCTGCAATGGTACAGCTTATCTAGCAAATATGGATACAGCACTGCTCTAGCTGGGTTTATTGTAGTGTGCAGAGGGAAAGATAAAGGGGAATTAGTATTAATAACTTCTGGCCACTAACGATGGCTGCAGCATTATTAACAACTTTCCTGGAAAGTTTTGGACCCCTGTTTTCAATTGTTTGCTAATTTCATTTAAAAACATCCCTATTACCATTTTCCAGATCCTCATACAGTCTCATAAGGGCAGCACGGTGATGTAGTGGATAGCACTCTCATTCTCAGTGCTGGGACTCCAGGTCGAATCCCAGCCAGGGAACTATCTGTACGGAGTTTGTATGTTCTCCTCAAGTCTGTGCTGGTTTCCTCCGGGCATTACGGTTTTCCTCCTTATCCCAAAAACATACAGATAAGTTAATTGGCTTCCCCCTACAATTGGCCCTAGATTACAATGAATTTAAGACTGTGGTAGGGATTAGATTGTGAGCTCCATTGGGCCACAATTAGAGAGAAAACTATATATACTCTGTAAAGCGCTGCAGATAATGTTGGCAATATACAAATGATAATAATAATAATTATTAATAATAAAGTCTTATGTCAAAGAGCCCATGGTTCAGTGAGGATGGTCACGCCAATCATCTGAGCTTTCATACTGTACTCCACATTTTTTCACATGTTTCTATAGTTATAGTAAGTAGCAATATCAATATCTGGATATACACCATTTCCTTGAACCAAGTCCTATGGCTTGCCATATGTTTGCAGATATGTAACGCTGATATCTATAGATTTAACTACAATTACAACTTATACACACTTCTACAGGGAACTGATCAAGGAAGCTTGATGGAACCATTGTTGATGATGTTTTTAAGATGTTATGTACTTTACGTGGACTATAATAAAGTATTTTCTTTAATGGTTTGAATATCAAGTACTTCTTTCACTTCACCAGCTGCATGCTTGGTCCAGGTAAGGTTTGGAGACCTTCAAAGTCATCTCAGTTTATGTTTTCTTTAAAGGAGAGTGTAATGATGGTTCATCAGCCTGAATATTAAAAGAAATCTGTAACTTGTAACTTTTGAACAAATGCCAGGGCTCTCTTTACCTGGGAGCAAAATTATATTTAGCATCGCTTTATAGTAAGAGGGCTTTTTGGTCTCTTCAAGCCCCTTATACTCTCCCAGTGGTTTTGGGTCATCATGAGCAATCTGGGTACTGGGTACTGTTTACCTGTGCAAACAATGACAATATCATTTCATCCAGATAGCCCCTTCCTGCCACTCACTCATCCCTTTTGTGTTGTTGGCGGAGGTTCCAAAACACCAACCTATCCATTCCACTGTGTTTGACAATGACAGTCAGGCTAGTCATAAAATATGATCAGGACTGGATTTCGGGAAAGGCCGTAAAGGCCTGGGACTTGGGTGGCTACAGCCCAAGGGGGCACCTGAACATGAAAGAGTGGTTGCTACATATGAAAGAGGAGGCTGAACATGGGGAGGAACACATGAAAAAGGGAAACTGATGCCCAAGGGATTGTTCATGAAAGAGAGACGCTACAGGATGGGTCGATAATATACATGAAATAGTGGGCTGAACATGGAATGGGAGGGGTGCTGCAGCACATAAAAGAGAAGCCACAACATACTTGGCCTAGGGGCACAAAAAGTATAATCCGGCCTTGGATATAATTACCTCCTGTCTAGATATACAGCACTCATTTTTTTTTTATCCAGTCCAATGAAGATTCAGAGAGTCTTTAATAATAGACAATAAGAATTGAATATACTATGCAGAAAAATATAGATTTTTAAGTGCCTCTGGATAGCACTGAAAACCTAGGTCAGTTTCATGGACAAGCTCGAAAAATATCTGGGGCATCATGGACACTCGCCAACCACACCAAGTACCACTTTCATCTAGTTTTATTTATAGCAAAAATAATGCCGCTGAGCATTCTTGGAAGAAGCAAAGAAAGTAAAATTAGCATATTTTGAAATGATAGACGTGACAGTGACAGCCTCAGTATGTAGGGCATTTTGTGTGTCCATCAATAGATCCTGACAATATCAAATCGCAGCGGCCAAAATTTCATATCCCCTGCCCTATTTGCATACTGTCATGCCTGTGCTTCTCTTTGGAGCTATTCATGTGCTTCTTCTGTCCCCAAGTTTATTTATATTGGTATTGTTTTCCTGTAAATCGGTAGCTTTTAATGTATTAGGTTGTTACCAAGCTCCATGCAAGACTGAATCTTAAAATAATACCATCTGTCTGACAGAGGAAAAAAAATGGATAAAATAGGCTAAAAGAAAAAAAAATAATGAGACTAAACTGAGAGAGCATGTACTATGAATTCTTTCAAGACGTATGATGTTCATTAGCAGAAAGATTTGGAGACATCATTTAAGCAGAACTTGAAGGGACCATCTCTTGTCGACAAGAATCACTAATGAAGTCCCAGAAATCAAATAGAATATTCTGCCTCTGGAGACACACTGGAAATAAGTGTACTTTTCATTATCCATAATACGGCAATGCTTGTAATATCTACTTATGTTAAAATTACAGCTGCATTTTAGAGTGACATTAGAGGGTTCATGTTGCCGAACACGTTAGCATACTGTGCATTTTCTACCACAAAATAAAGCTGTGGATTCATGCACTATGCAAGACGTTTCGGTTTGTTTTAAAAATGCAGAGCAAAAGAATAATACATGGACAGCGAGAAGCTGGCAGACAGTGCTCCCTTCGAGACACATAACTGCATAATAGATTATCAGTAAATCAAGTTAACTCATTCATGTGTTTTGAATGTTAGGTAATTTAAGAACGATTTACTTAAAAATGGCCTCCTTCCTAAAAGGAAAAATCCTGCAGCTTTGCGGTAATGAAAAGTTATATTTCCCACAAAGCTGTCCCAAATCCCTGCATCACTCCACTTCCGCTGCTTGGCCCTGCGGCGGAGGTGGAATCATTACCGCAGCAGCGCTGCAGGATGGGGGTCCGTTTTCTTTTAGGATGGAGGTTCTTAAGCAAATACACATGCACTGGACCATATATACACTTTTTTCCATCTGAAATTACTTTCAAGAAATGTATTTAAAGTAAACCTGTGACTTTGATTAAGGAAAAAAAATGGATATTTATTTCAGGAGGGGGAAACCTCTGGACCCTAAAGAGGCTTCCCTGTCAGAACTTTCCAGCACTGGGACCCCTGAAGAGTGGCCTCCTTGAGTGTTTCCACTACCATCCGTGCTACTGGGCAGGAGCAGACGGCTCAAACCTGCACAGTAACATGCACCCGTTCTGGCCCGGCTTTTTCCGAAGGAAGCTGAGTGGGATGGTCCTAGTGTGCCAAGTCAAGAGTCAACAAGCTCTTTTTCAGGGGTCCCAGCACTGGATTGGACCTGTAGAGGAGGATGAGGGAAGTTTCTGTTCTCCCCCGGCTCTTTTAGCCGGGTGCTCCACCTGGCTAGCTTTGTGGAGCACCCGGCTGTCTTCGGCTCACCTCCTCCTATGCTGTAAGCAGAGTTGCTCACAGAAGCACCGGCCCTGCAGTCTCTCACCTAGCCCCACCTGGCTTCTTTTTTATGCCACCCGGCTGAAAATATTTTTGGGGGAGAACACTGGTTACACTTAAAGGACAACTGACGTGAGAAGTATATAGAGGCTGTCATATGTAATATCTTTAAAGCAATACCAGTTGCCTTGCTATCCTGCTGGTCCTCTGCCTCTAATACTTCTAGCCATAGCCCCTAAACAAGCATGCAGCGGATCCAGTGTTTCTGACATTAATGTCAAATCTGACAAGTTTAGCTGAATGCTTGTTTCTGGTGTGATTCTGACACTACTGCAGCTAAATATACCAGTAGATGCTAGACAACCGCTTTTGCTTTAAAGGAAATAAAAATGACAGCCTCCATATCCCTCTCACTTCAGAGGTCCTGTAACTAGTTTACCACTGAGAAGTTTTTCCCCTTAAGGACCAGAGCAATTTTCACCTTTCAGTGCTCCTCCCTTTCATTCACAATAAATTTATCACTACTTATCACAACAAAATGATTTATATCTTATATATTTTTTTTGCCACCAATTAAGCTTTCTTTGGGTGGTATGTTTTGCTTAGAATTATTTTATGCTAAATGCATTTTATTGGAAATAATAATTAGGGAAAAAAAATCATTTTTTAAAAAGATTACATTTGTTCCCACTGTGTTCACTGATCTCTCTTCTAACGGGCAGCAACTAGAAAGCGTGTGAACAAGCGGGAGTGCACGCAGCGGTGATCGCGGCCCCTGAGACTTAGGGCCTGTTTCCACTGCATGCAGATTGGATGCAGAATGGATGCAGAAAAACTGACTCCAATGAATGCCTATGGGAAAATCTGCATCAGAAAAACTGCGTTCAGTGGAAACCGGCTCATAGGCATTCATTGGAGTCAGTTTTTCTGCATCCATTCTGCATCCAATCTGCGTGCAGTGGAAACAGGCCCTTAAGATGAAGTCCTGTGGGGCTTAGATATACTGCTGCGGGGACGACAACTAGATAAAGTTAACTACTTTGCAACTGCTCCACGCCGATTGGTGTGAGCAGCGAGACAGCCCCAGGACCACTCCATGCCAATTGTCGTGAATGGCTGCAGGCGGAGATAGCAGGGTATCACGTGTGCCAATGCGCGCACATCCCCGATGGGCGATCGTCGCTAGGAGACTGTTAGACAGCGAAACGAAAGCGGTTTCACCGTCTATAGCCGTGTCACACAGCTGGGGACAGCTGTGTGACACGGCTATCCCCCTGGGAGGCAAAAAAGTGACAGCCGATTATACTGATTGGCTGGCGGGGGGAGTTTATAATAAAATAAATAAAAAAATAGCAAAATGTATTAGGAAAAAGCCCCCAAATGAATAAGAAATAAAAAATAAATAAATACGCCAGCAAGGATCAGACCCCACCAACAGAAAGCTCTGTTAGTGGGGGGAAAGGGGGGGGGGACACTTGTGTGCTGAGTTGTGCGGCCCCGCAGCTTGGCCTTAAAGCTGCAGTGGCCTATTTAGCAAAAAATGGCCTGGTCACTAGGGGGGTTTAACACCGCGGTCCTTTAGTGGTTAAAGAACAATTGGTTTAACAGAGATTATTGTTTTAGTTTTGCAAAATGTAATTATATAGGAAAGACTGTGTGCATAAAGATGAAAGCAGAAACCACATCCATTTCTAGATTTATTTATATGGATTAAAACTGTAATTAGTGAAACTAAGTGCTGACTATGCGATCCATAGGGCCTCAAGCAAGTGTGCAATCCATTTAGTAAGAATTCTGTGCGTACTTCAACAAACAGAGCTGCCATTAGCTTCCATATTTGATATTAGCATAAGTTATGGTAGTTGGGAGATTTCCCATCCTATTATGCTGTATTCTACAGTTAATTAGATGTATGAACTAGATAATATATTTTCTAAATAATACTTGTTTGACTTGGACTGCATCATATAGTACAAAATGAAGTAATTTGCTCAGTGCTGTAGAATTATAACTGTCAAATAACAGGTTGCATTTGGCAAAGTCCTAGTCTTTTGAATAATCTTTTGCAGAAACATTTGCATAATTTACAAGATGCAGATCTCAGCATCTGTTTTTATCCACCAGCGAGCTGTTATTTGCATTCATGGAAATAGGTATTTTAATGTTTAGATCTGTTTTGTAGTGGTGCTCAAATACCCCTTTTCAAAATTCGAGTTTGGTCGAATTCGAATAGTAAATTATTCGAGGTCAGTCGAATATTCGAGTCGAATAAATTTTACTATTCGATTCGACCTCGGACTTCGAGCTCACTATTCGAGTCGGTATTCGAGCTCATTATTCGAGCTGACTATTCGAATTGGCCTTAAATAGCTTCCTACACTTGTTTTGAGGGTGAATGATGCAAGAAACATCTTTTTTTCCAAGTAACAACAGCAAGTGATTATGTGGGGGTGTTCCTTTAAAAAAAAAAAGGTGAAAAGAGAAGTTGTGTCCAGAATTTTGTTCAGTACTGTATATACTTCTTCTTCTTCTTCTTCTTCTTTATCTTCTATATCTTCTTCTTCTTCTTCTATATCTTCTTCTTCTATATCTTCTTCTTCTATATCTTCTTCTTCTTCTTCTTTTATATTGTCTTCTTCTTCTTCTTCATCTTCTTCATCTTCTTCATCATCATCTTCTTCTTCTTCATCTTCTTTTTCTTCATCTTCTTCATCTTCTTCATCTTCTTCTTCTTCTTCATCTTCTTCTTCATCTTCTTCATCTTCTTCTTCATCTTCTTCATCTTCTTCTTCATCTTCTTCATCTTCTTCATCTTCTTCATCTTCTTCTTCTTCATCTTCTTCTTCTTCTCCTTCTTCATCTTCTTCTTCTTCATCTTCTTCTTCTTCATCTTTTTCTTCTTCATCTTCTTCTTCTTCATCTTCTTCTTCTTCATCTTCTTCATCTTCTTCTTCATCTTCTTCTTCATCTTCTTCATCTTCTTCATCTTCTTCTTCATCTTCTTCATCTTCTTCATCTTCTTCTTCTTCATCTTCTTCTTCTTCATCTTCTTCATCTTCTTCTTCATCTTCTTCTTCATCTTCTTCTTCATCTTCTTCATCTTCTTCATCTCATCTTCTTCTTCTTCTTCATCTTCATCTTCTTCTCCTTCTTCTTCTTCTTCTTCTTCTTCTTCATCTTCTTCATCTTCTTCATCTTCTTCTATATCGTCTTCTTCTTCACTTATTTCTCTTTTCAATTTTTTTTTTAAAGAAATGCAGCTATTTTTGAGCGTAACAAATAGCTGGTGGCGCACGCATGTTGGAAGCGCCATTGTATGTGCTCCCTGGCAGTGGAAACACACAGACAGCAGGAGGTAAATTCAGCAGCAGGAGGAGGAGGATGAGTGTGTGGCAGCAGGCAGTCAATGAGGCAGGCAGCGTGACATAATAGCCCTGGTACCTAGCGGTGATACCAGGGCTGTAAATTAACACAGCAGGCAGGAGGTCCCAGACAGCGGTCGTGCAGCCCACATCGTGTCCAATACACAACTGGGACAACACAGTTTTCAACCCGGGCACCTCAGAAAAATTAAACCTTTTTTTTTATGGTTTTCTGGTTTTGTTTGTAAAACAAATTACACAGATATATAGCTATTGTTTGACGTAATAGCTGGTGGCAGAGTGGCAGCAGAAGGTAAATCTGTGTACCCTGGCGTTGGGAAACACAGACAGACAGCAGCAGCAGCAGCAGCAGGAGGAATGGAGGAGTAATTATGTGAGCAGCTATTGTTTGACGTAATAGCTGGTGGCAGACTGGCAGCAGAAGGTAATTCTGTGTACCCTGGCAGTGGGAAACACAGACAGACAGCAGCATCAGCAGGAGGAATGGAGGAGTAGTGTGAGTGTGGCAGTAGGTAGGCAGCGTGACATAATAGCCCTGGTACCTAGCGGTGATACCAGGCCGTAAATAAACACAACAGGAGGTCCCAGACAGCGGTCGTGCAGCCCACATTGTGTCCAATATACAACTGGGACAACACAGTTTTCAAACCGGGCACCTCAGAAAAACTAAACCTTTTTTTTGTAATGATTTTGTAGTTTTGGTTTTACAACCAATTACACAGATATAGCTATTTTTTGACGTAATAGCTGGTGGCAGAGTAGCAGCAGAAGGTAAATCTGTGTACCCTGGCGTTGGGAAACACAGACAGACAGCAGCAGCAGCAGGAGGAATGGAGGAGTAATTATGTGTGCAGCTATTGTTTGACGTAATAGCTGGTGGCAGACTGGCAGCAGAAGGTAATTCTGTGTACCCTGGCAGTGGGAAACACAGACCGACAGCAGCAGCAGCAGGAGGAATGGAGGAGTAATGTGAGCAGCTATTGTTTGACGTAATAGCTGGTGGCAGTGTGGCAGCAGAAGGTAATTCTGTGTACCCTGGCAGTGGGAAACACAGACAGACAGCAGCAGCAGGAGGAATGGAGGAGTAGTGTGAGTGTGGCAGCAGGCAGGCAGCGTGACATAATAGCCCTGGTACCTAGCGGTGATACCAGGCCGTAAATAAACACAACAGGAGGTCCCAGACAGCGGTCGTGCAGCCCACATCGTGTCCAATACACAACTGGGACAACACAGTTTTCAACCCGGGCACCTCAGAAAAATTAAACCTTTTTTTTTGTAATGGTTTTGTAGTTTTGGTTTTACAACCAATTACACAGATATAGCTATTTTTTGACGTAATAGCTGGTGGCAGAGTGGCAGCAGAAGGTAAATCTGTGTACCCTGGCGTTGGGAAACACAGACAAACAGCAGCAGCAGCAGGAGGAATGGAGGAGTAATTATGTGTGCAGCTATTGTTTGACGTAATAGCTGGTGGCAGACTGGCAGCAGAAGGTAATTCTGTGTACCCTGGCAGTGGGAAACACAGACAGACAGCAGCAGCAGGAGGAATGGAGGAGTAGTGTGAGTGTGGCAGCAGGCAGGCAGCGTGACATAATAGCCCTGGTACCTAGCGGTGATACCAGGCCGTAAATAAACACAACAGGAGGTCCCAGACAGCGGTCGTGCAGCCCACATTGTGTCCAATACACAACTGGGACAACACAGTTTTCAACCCGGGCACCTCAGAAAAATTAAACCTTTTTTTTATGGTTTTTTGGTTTTGTTTGTAAAACAAATTACACAGATATATAGCTATTGTTTGACGTAATAGCTGGTGGCAGAGTGGCAGCAGAATGTAATTCTGTGTACCCTGGCAGTGGGAAACACAGACCGACAGCAGCAGCAGCAGGAGGAATGTAGGAGTAATGTGAGCAGCTATTGTTTGACGTAATAGCTGGTGGCAGTGTGACAGCAGAAGGTAATTCTGTGTACCCTGGCAGTGGGAAACACAGACAGACAGCAGCAGCAGGAGGAATGGAGGAGTAGTGTGAGTGTGGCAGCAGGCAGGCAGCGTGACATAATAGCCCTGGTACCTAGCGGTGATACCAGGCCGTAAATAAACACAACAGGAGGTCCCAGACAGCGGTCGTGCAGCCCACATTGTGTCCAATACACAACTGGGACAACACAGTTTTCAACCCGGGCACCTCAGAAAAATTAAACCTTTTTTTTATGTTTTTTTGGTTTTGTTTGTAAAACAAATTACACAGATATATAGCTATTGTTTGACGTAATAGCTGGTGGCAGAGTGGCAGCAGAATGTAATTCTGTGTACCCTGGCAGTGGGAAACACAGACCGACAGCAGCAGCAGCAGGAGGAATGGAGGAGTAATGTGAGCAGCTATTGTTTGACGTAATAGCTGGTGGCAGTGTGGCAGCAGAAGGTAATTCTGTGTACCCTGGCAGTGGGAAACACAGACAGACAGCAGCAGCAGGAGGAATGGAGGAGTAGTGTGAGTGTGGCAGCAGGCAGGCAGCGTGACATAATAGCCCTGGTACCTAGCGGTGATACCAGGCCGTAAATGAACACAACAGGAGGTCCCAGACAGCGGTCGTGCAGCCCACATTGTGTCCAATACACAACTGGGACAACACAGTTTTCAACCCGGGCACCTCAGAAAAATTAAACCTTTTTTTTTTTTGTTTTTTTTTGTTTTGTTTTTACAACAAATTACACAGATATAGCTATTTTTTGACGTAATAGCTGGTGGCAGAGTGGCAGCAGAATGTAATTCTGTGTACCCTGGCAGTGGGAAACACAGACAGACAGCAGAAGGGCAGTACACAGCAGCCCACTGTAGGTGTAAAATGTGTGGCTGCAGGCGACGTAATAGTCAAAGTGAACCAGGCTGGCTTAGTGAGCAGGAGCTAGGAGGTGGTAAAGGGTGGTAAGGCACATTAACGATGGTTCTTAGCCAGTTCATGTCCCCCTCTCGCCGACAACAGGGGCCAGGAACTCGCCTTCCACCCACGCCTGGTTCATCTTGAGAAACGTCAGTCTCTCCGCAGACTTGTGAGACAGACGTGAGCGTTTCTCGGTGACCACACCACCAGCTGCACTGAAGCAGTGCTCGGACAGCACGCTGGAAGGGGGGCAGGACAGCACTTCCAGGGCGTACTGCGCCAGCTCGCTCCAGATCTCCAGGCGCTTGACCCAATACTCCATGGGATCAACAGGGGCATCGCTGTCAAGCCCGCTGTAGGACCCCATGTAGTCAGCCACCATGCGGGTCAGGCGCTGGCTGTGACCGGAGGAGGATGCTGCTGCATGCACCTCCTCTCTAGTCACTGCTGCCGGAGCCTCTACAGTCCTGTAGAGCTCGTGGCTGAGAGACAGCAGGTCTGTGGGGCGCTTGCTGCTGGATGCAGGCACCTGCTGCTGCCTCTGTGCTGGCTGCTGGACAGTGGGGGTGGAAGGCTGGGGGAAGGCTTCCTCCAAGCGCTCAACAAGGGCCTGCTGCAAGCTTCTTATTTGTTGCGCTGGGTCTCCTCCTGCAGGCGGCAGGAACTGGCTCAACTTCCCCTTGAGGCGTGGGTCCAACATCATGCTGATCCAGATGTCCTCCCTCTGCTTCATCTGGATCACCCTGGGGTCCCTGCGCAGGCACGTCAGCATGTGCGCTGCCATTGGGAAGAGGCGGGCCACGTCTGCTGGCACATCGACGGCAGTGCTGCTGTCCTCATCCTCCTCCTCTGCCTCG
Source organism: Hyperolius riggenbachi (assembly GCF_040937935.1). Taxonomy (NCBI): domain Eukaryota; kingdom Metazoa; phylum Chordata; class Amphibia; order Anura; family Hyperoliidae; genus Hyperolius; species Hyperolius riggenbachi. Next base: position 511,273,039 of record NC_090646.1, on the reverse strand, counting down.
TCAGCCTCATCCTCTCTCCACCCCCGCACTAACTCAGCTGCACTGTGCTGCTCCCCCTCATCAGCAGCAAGGTCAGGGACCTCCACCAAGTCCTCCTCCCCCTCAGAGGTGGACTGTGCAGCTGCTTGCCGCTCCTGCTGGTCCAAGGCTGCCGCTCCCTGTTCCAGCAAAGCATCGAGGGCCCTGTTCAGCAGACAAACCAGGGGCACCCACTCGCAGACCATAGCATGGTCCCTGCTCACCATGTTAGTGGCCTGCAGAAAGGGAGCCAGCACTAAGCACACCTGCTGCATGTGCCTCCAGTCATCATCGGGGACGATGGACGGGATGTTGCTGGTCTTGTCCCTTCTCTGAGCGGCGGAAACAGTGGCCAGGGCAAGGTACTGGTTGACAGCGTGCTTCTGTTCAACCAGACGCTCCAACATCGCCAGGGTGGAGTTCCAGCGAGTCGGAACGTCAAGGATCAGCCGATGGCGTGGCAGATCCAGCTCCTTTTGCACGTCTTCCAGGCTCGCACAGGCTGCAGCCGAGCGCCGGAAGTGACGCACAACGTTCCTTGCCGTTTCCAGCAGTTTGCCCATCCCCTGGTAGGTGCGCAAGAACTTCTGCACCACCAGGTTCAGCACGTGGGCAAGACAGGGGATGTGGGTCAGGTTTCCCCTGTCTATTGCGGCAACCAGATTTGCCCCATTGTCGGCCACCACCTCTCCGACTCTGAGGCCTCTGGGGGTCAGCCAAATCCTCTCCTGCTCCTGGAGTTTGGCCAACACATGGGTTGCCGTCAGCTTGGTCTTCCCAAGGCTGACCAAGTGCAGCAGCGCTTGGCAGTGGCGGGCCTTCACGCTGCTGCTGAGGCGGGGGGTTTGACCAGGTGTGCCGGAGGATGGCAGAGGATCGGAGGAACCTGCTGCAGTTCCCCCGACCCTGCGGTGTGGCACCACCCACTGTGTTGCTGCTGCTGCTGTGCCCGCTGCTGCTCTCCCATCCTCACCCCCTTCCACCAAGCTGACCCAGTGGACAGTGAAGGACAGGTAGCGGCCTGTCCCGAAGCGGCTGCTCCAGGAGTCCATGGTGACGTGGACCCTTTCACCAACCGCGTGCTCCAGCCCTCGCTCCACATTGGCCATCACAAAGCGGTGCAGTGCAGGAATGGCCTTGCGGGCAAAGAAGTGTCTGCTGGGGAGCTGCCAGTCTGGGGCTGCGCAAGCAAGCAGCGCACGAATGTCGCTCCCCTCCTGCACGAGCGTGTACGGCAGGAGTTGGGAGCACATGGCCCGTGCCAGCAAGCCGTTCAGCTGCCGCACGCGACGGCTGCTGGGAGGCAGAGCCCTAACCACCCCCTGGAAGGACTCGCTCAAAAGGCTCTGGCGTGGCCTTTTGCTGGCACGGGAATCAGCAGACACAGCGGAGGAGGCCACTGAGGACTGGCTGCCAGAACAGGTCTCAGTGTCGGCGGCAGGAGTTGCAGAGGGGGGAGGAGCAGTGCGTTTCCGCACTCCTGCTGGTGCTGCTGGAGGAGCAGGAGGGCGGGTGGCTGCTGTTGCTGCTGCTGCTGCAGCTGAAGGCTGTGCAGTGATGGGTGTGGTGCCACTGCCAGCACCAGATGCCTTCAGCCTCTGGAACTCCTCATGCTGGTGGAAATGTTTCGCAGCAAGGTGGTTGATGAGCGAGCTGGTGCTGAACTTTAAGGGGTCTGCACCTCTGCTCAACTTCCGCTGACAGTAGTTGCAAGTGGCGTACTTGCTGTACACAGTGGGCATGGTGAAAAATCGCCAGATTGGTGACAGAAACATCCCCCTACGGCATGGAAGCGCTGCTGCCGCCTGTCTCCCTGTGGTGGTTGGGGGGGGGGCTTGGGTGCGGCTGGTGGTGGTACTGGCAGATGCTGCTGCTGCTGCTGCTGAGCCTGAGACACCAGCAGGCTGTGGGACCTGCCTACTGCTGCCAATGCTTGCAATGATGCGCCTCCTTGCAAGGCCCACAAGCGCATCCTCCTCCTCCTCCTCAGAGCTGCTGAGGACGACATCCCCTGGAGGTGGTGGCACCCAGTCTCTGTCTGTCACCGGGTCATCATCATCCTCCCCCTCCTGAAACATGTCCTGCTGGGATGATGACCCCCCAAACTCCTCTCCTGATGCATGGATGGGCTGCTTGACTGTCGCCACAGTCTTGCTGTCCAATCCCTCATCCCCCAAAGTGCCCATCAGCATCTCCTCCTCCAAATCGCCAACAACAGCAGACAATACCCTGATGGTGCCTGGGGTAAAAATACTGCTGAGTGACAGGTCGCCAACTTGTGACGGTGAACTGGCCTCCTCCCCAGACCTTGCTGGGCGGCTGCTGCGAACAGGGGTGGTGGTGGTGGTGGTGAGGGTGGAGGCCTCGGATGCAGAGCTGATGGCGGGCTGCTCATCCTCCGTCATGAGTTGCACCACAGTGTCTGCATGCTTTTCCTCAATGGGACGTTTCCGACCCGGCTGGAGGAAAATCGGAGCAGGTGCTACACGCTGCTGCTGCTGTGTCTCTGCAGCGTGAGTTGCAGATGCTCCTGCTGGGCGGCGCCCAAGGCGTCCACGGCCAGTGGCTATGGGAGGAATGTTATCCACTGACGCTGCTGCTGCTGCTGCGGAACTGTGCATGGTGGCGCGGCCGCGGCCTGCCACAATGCTGCTCCCTCTCCTCCTGATTCCCTTGCTGCCCTTCCCCTTGCCCAAACCGCGCTGGCTGCCACTTCCAGACATCTTCAATGTTTTGGGCGTAAAGACAAAAGTTTTTTAAAAGGGCGGGTTAAAAGTGGGGTACTCTAATGGAGTGGGTTGGTGGGTGAGGTGACTGAGTGAGTGTCCCTAGTACAGTAAGTAAGTAGTAACAGTCAGGAAGTACAACTAGAAGTTACAATAATCAGTAGTAATCACAAGTAAATTTAGTGTGTGTACACTACAGACAGTGAGTGCACGCACGCGCAAACACGCGCAGGAGCTAGCCTATGAACAGTGACTGAGTGAGTGTCCCTAGTACAGTAAGTAAGTAGTAACAGTCAGGAAGTACAACTAGAAGTTACAATAATCAATCAGTAATCAGAAGGAAATAGAGTGTGTGTACACTACAGACAGTGAGTGCACGCACGCGCAAACACGCGCAGGAGCTAGCCTATGAACAGTGACTGAGTGAGTGTCCCTACTACAGTAAGTAAGTAGTAAGAGTCAGGAAGTACAACTAGAAATTACAATAATCAATCAGTAATCAGAAGGAAATAGAGTGTGTGTAGTGTGTACACACTACACAGACAGTGAGTGCACACACACACGCAGGAGCTAGCCTATGAACAGTGACTGAGTGTCCTAGTACAGTAAGAGTAAGTAGTAACAGTAAGTACAACTAATTACAATAATCAATCAGTAATCAGAACTTCAGAAGGAAATAGAGTGTGTTGTACACAGACAGTGAGTGCACACACGCAGGAGCTAGTAGCCTATGAACAGTGACTGAGTGTCCTAGACTCCTATAGTACAGTAAGAGTAAGTAGTAACAGTAAGTACAACTAATTACAATAATCAATCAGTAATCAGAAGGAAATAGAGTGTGTGTGTACAGTACACAGACAGTGAGTGCACACACGCAGGAGCTAGTAGCCTATGAACAGTGACTGAGTGTCCTAGACTCCTATAGTACAGTAAGAGCAAGTAGTAACAGTAAGTACAACTAATTACAATAATCAATCAGTAATCAGAAGGAAATAGAGTGTGTGTGTACAGTACACAGACAGTGAGTGCACACACACAGGAGCTAGTAGCCTATGAACAGTGACTGAGTGTCCTAGACTCCTATAGTACAGTAAGAGTAAGTAGTAACAGTAAGTACAACTAATTACAATAATCAATCAGTAATCAGAAGGAAATAGAGTGTGTGTGTACACTACAGTACACAGACAGTGAGTGAGTGCACACACGCAGGAGCTAGTAGCCTATGAACAGTGACTGAGTGTCCTAGACTCCTATAGTACAGTAAGAGTAAGTAGTAACAGTAAGTACAACTAATTACAATAATCAATCAGTAATCAGAAGAATATAGAGTGTGTGTGTACACTACAGTACACAGACAGTGAGTGAGTGCACACACGCAGGAGCTAGTAGCCTATGAACAGTGACTGAGTGTCCTAGACTCCTAGTACAGTAAGAGTAAGTAGTAACAGTAAGTACAACTAATTACAATAATCAATCAGTAATCAGAAGGAAATAGAGTGTGTGTGTACACTACAGTACACAGACAGTGAGTGAGTGCACACACGCAGGAGCTAGTAGCCTATGAACAGTGACTGAGTGTCCTAGACTCCTAGTACAGTAAGAGTAAGTAGTAACAGTAAGTACAACTAATTACAATAATCAATCAGTAATCAGAAGGAAATAGAGTGTGTGTGTACAAGACAGTGAGTGCACACACGCAGGAGCTAGTAGCCTTAGCCTTAGCCTATGAACAGTGACAGTGAGTGTCCTAGTACAGTATAACTACAATACTAAATACAGAATCAATCAGTAGTAAAGGACAGCAGAAATACTGGTATAGATGAGAGAAATATACTAACAGAGGACAGGAGAGAACAGCTGCCCACACAGGCAGGCCCTGAGGCCTAAAGCTGTAAGCTTGCCTGCAGCAGCTGTCTCTGTCTATGTAACACAAAAGCTACTAACTAAAATACAATGTCTATCTAACTAACAACAATATAGGTGTGTATAGGAGGTGTATGTGAGCAAAAACGCTAGGTAAATGACCACAATAGAGCTCTTGCTAAGCCAAAGCACAAAGGAGCAACTCTCTCTCTATGCAAGTCTCAGGCAAGGACGGAGAAACCTAACATGGCGGCCGCTATTTATAGGGTAGGGGCTGGCCACTGTCCCCCTCTGTGATTGGCTGCCGTCAGAGGGCCTGGGAGCCCTCTGATTGGCTCTAAGGACATCAATCTGGGCTATGACGGTACCCGAGCTCGAATAGCGCCGTTTGCTCGAATAGCTCGAATAGTGAATGGGCTATTCGCGTTTACTCGAATAGCCCATTCGAATAGCTGCAGCTATTCGGAGCTCGAATACCGAGCTCGAATAGCTGAAAAAGAGCTCGAATATTCGAGCTACTCGAATATTCGAGCTCTGCTGAGCACCACTGCTGTTTAGTGTATTCAATGTACAACTATAGAAAGCAGAAGGGCCTTCAGAAAAAAATAAAGCTTTACATTGCCAGAATGTGTACAATTATGAATATTTGACAGCCTTTTCAGAATAAATCAAACTTAAGATATTAGAAAAAAAAACATTAAAATTTTCAGAAGAGCTGACTGTCGTTGTGTAACACTATTTAAACTGGCCACTAATAGAAAATAGACTGCTTGAACCATATCTACAGTGGGATGCGAAAGTTTGGGCAACCTTGTTAATCGTCATGATTTTCCTGTATAAATCGTTGGTTGTTACAATAAAAAAATGTCAGTTAAATATATCATATAGGAGACACACAGTGATATTTGAGAAGTAAGATTAAGTTTATTGCATTTACAGAAAGTGCGCAATCACTATTTAAATAAAATTAGGCAGATGCATAAATATGGGCACTGTTGTCATTTTATTGGTTCCAAAACCTTTAGAACTAATTATTGGAACTCAAATTGGCTTGGTAAGCTCAGTGACCCCTGACCTACATACACAGGTGAATCCAATCATAAAAAGAGTATTTAATGGGGTCAATTGTAAGTTTCCCTCCTCTTTTAAATTTATCTGAAGAGTAGCAACATAGGGGTCTCAAAATAACTCTCAAATGACCTGAAGACAAACATTTGCTCACCATCATGGTTTAGGGGAAGCATACAGAAATCTGTCTCAGAGATTTCAGCTGTCTGTTTCCACAGTTAGGAACATACTGAGAAAATGGAAAACCACAGGCTCAGTTCAAGTTAAGGCTCGAAGGGGCAGACCAAGAAAAATGTTGGATAAACAGAAGTGAGGAATGGTGAGAACAGTCAGAGCCAACCCACAGACCAGCACCAAAGACCTACAACATAATCTTGCTGCAGATGGAGTCACTGTGCATTGTTCAACCATTCAACGCACTTTGCACAAGGAGATGCTGTATGCAGAGGAAGCCGTTTCTTTGCTCACAGCACAAACACACTTGAGGTATGCTAAAGTACATTTGGACAAGCCAGCTTCATTTTGGAATAAGGTGCTGTGGACTGCTGAAACTAAAATTGAGTTATTTGGGCGTTATGCATAGAGGAAAACAACACAGCATTTCAAGAAAAACACCTGCTACCTACAGTAAAATATGGTGGTGGTTCCATCATGCTGTGGGGCTATGTGGCCAGCGCAGTGACTGGGAATCTTGCCAAAGTTGAGGGCCGCATGGATTTCACGCAGTATCCGCAGATTCTGGAGACCAATGTCCAGGAATCAGTGACAAAGCTGAAGCTGCGCAGGGGTTGGATCTTTAAATAAGACAACGACCATAAACACTGCTCAAAATCCACTAAGGTATTCATGCAGAGGAACAAGTACAATATTCTGGAATGGCCATCTCAGTCCCCAGACCTGAATATAATTGAAAATATGTGGTGTGAGTTAAAGAGAGCTGTCCATGCTGGGAAGCAATCAAACATGAATGAACTAGAGATGTTTTGTAAAGAGGAATGGTCCAAAATACCTTCAACCAGAATCCAGACTCTCATTGGAACCTGCAGGAAGCGTTTAGAGGCTGTAATTTCTGCAAAAGAAGGATCCAGTCTGGCATTCATGAACATCTGACTATCTCCTCTGTAACACAACCCAGCCTGAAACCCTGTATTAATCTGAGACACAGCTATGCGCTTTGAGTCCTATGGGAGAAAAGCGCTTTACAAATGTTATTGTATTGTATTGTATTGTATCTACTAAATATTGATATCATTTCTTTTTTGTGGTGCCCAAATTTATGCACCTGCCTAATTTGGTTTAAACAATTATTGCACACTTTCTGTAAATCAATAAACTTAATTTCACTTCTCAAATATCACTCTGTGTGTCTCCTATATGATATATTTAACTGACATTTTTTATCGTAACAACCAACGACTTATACAGGACAATTAACAACCTTACCCAAACTTTCGCATCCCACTGTAACTAGACCATGGCATGGAACATCAGTCAACCATAGCTCTGCTAACTAGAGAGGGTAAGGGGGGAGGGATCAGGAGAAGGGAAGGCTACTTTGTGTCAACTGAGACAGGTTATGCACCAGGTAAAGATTTAGGAGGGATGTGCTAGCAGTAAAGTAATCAAGTCCCAATTGATTTTGAGATGAGAAGATGATCTACTAGGCGAGTGTAAGACCATAAACACACTTTCCATTTTCAGGTTAAAACCAGCAAAATGTAATAATTGGGTCAGAGAAGGAGGGTTATGTGACTTTCAATTGACTAGAATTAAACCTCTGGCTGCACAAATTATATGTAAAATAGGGACTCTCAGTTTGGTAGGAAATGAATTAATGTCAATCAAAAATAAGCCAAGCTTGGGAGTAAAGAAAAGTTTGTATCATAGGAGGACAAGGAGAATGTTTGAGAGCACACTCCAGAAGGTGGCTATGGAAGGACATTCCCATAAAATATGAAGGAGAGTACCAAAAAAAGAGACATTCCTCCAGCATAAAGGAGAGTAATCAGCTGCCATTTGTGACAAGAGCCTTGGGGTCATATACCTTTTATACATTATCTTTTTGACAGTTTCCATGTGGTTAATGCACTTAGAGTATTGTTTAGTGATGGCTTGTGCATTGTCCAACATCTTAGTCATGAAGGAAGTCTGTAAGTCAAATTCTCAATCTCTCTCCAGTACAGGTCTGTACTGGAGAGAGTTTGGAGTCGCTTATAAACTTATACCAAATTCTTAGTATCATAGGAAGGGTATAATAAAGTCCAGACTTGTTTAGGGAAAGTAAGAAAATTTAGTAGGGATGTACGGTGAAGATGGGCTATCTGTATGTATGTGTATTTCTCAGAGAAAAGGCCACTTCTTCAAGTGTACATGTAGCAAAATCAAGTACCTCAAATAGATAGTCACCTCAATGGAGGGAAGCTTCTGGATAATCCAGCGGATTCCCCTGTCCTCATCCACTGCGCTGTTCCAGATCTCTGCTCTCCCAAAACCCATTGGCAAGCCCCTGCACAGTTGCAGTACCTGATCTGGGTCAGCTTTCTCCGTCAAAGCCTGAGTGGGCCTGTTCTACTGCGCAGGTGCAGTACGCCTGCTCTAGTACATGAATGGGAGCATGGCCACAAAGTTCCAGAAGTTCCCAGCATCCAGGATTGGTCTGAAAAAGGAAGTTGAATGCCTCCGGAGGATCAAGAGGCTTCCCTCTCCTGAGGTTGGCATCTAACTTTTTCATTTCTAAACCTAAACCTTAGCTTTAAGGCTAACTTCACACACATGTACATGGTACAAAGTCCATGGTATCACACAGGGATAATGCAACAAACAATCTTCAGGTTAATAGCATGAAGGATTACTATGTAATATGCACATTTTCACAAACATTATCCAGAAATGTACTGTATAACATGCATTAGGGCTCTTTCACACTAGAGGCTGCGGTAGAAAAGGCTGAAAGTCAGCCTTTTGCTTAACGCCAATACATAGCGTTTTCAAAGCGTTTTCAAAGCGTTTTGAAAGAGTTTTACAGCTCATATGAAAACGTCCTTTTTTTTTTCTTCTATAAAAATAAGTGAACAAGTTAGCTGTAAAACGCTTTGAAAACGCTTTGAAAACGCTGAAGTTGGCGTTTTCCATTGACTATCATTGAAACGCCAACAGCCAACTTCGGCTGTAAACAGCCCTGAAAAAGCTCCTGGGAGCGTTGAAACGCAACGCTCCAAAACGCCGAGTTAGATGTGAAAGGTAAAATGAAAGTCTATGGACTTTCTTTTACCTAGCAAAACGCCAACTTCGGCCGTGGCGTTAAAACGCCGAAAAATCCCTCTGGTGTGAAAGGGCCCTTAGGATAACAAGGTCTGTTACACCACAGAGATATGAACATGCACATACCATTGTATGGACAGTGAGTTCACATGCCGTATTATGGTGCCCCGCAATGTGCATATTATGAACATAGCCTTATGTCACTATATTTATTGTCTGATCAAAAAGATAGACTGGGGGTGTAAAATGAAGGGGTCCTCATAATCGCTGGTGTGTGTGGGGTCGGCATATGTGGGGGGGGGGGGCTTATCCATGGTTACATATGGTAGATTATAGTCTTGCAGTTCTATAAGTTACTAGTCAGTAGAGAATAGAAACTCCAAATTTCAATTCAGAAAGCACTTTGTATCCAAATATGGGGACAGTTTGGGGGAACACCCATTACCCAAAGCACCAAAGGCACTCTTTTATTTTTTTGTACTCTGATTAGTCATTTGTGCTTTAAAGAACCAGGGCTATAACTGGTTAAAAAGGGTTATCCTAGTCACTTGTGCTAAAGAGAGGTTACATGATGCTTGCATTACTTTAGTTCCATATTGGCCAGAAACTTGAGACCAGTTTTAAATAAACAAATACTTTTTTAATTCATATTTTTGAATGCAAAACTTTTTGGTATTACATGAGTAGAGTTTAACAACCTCCAAATATTGCACTCAAAGTTTAGAGCAATTTCATAGTACTGTATATACTGTATGAACAAAAAGTGTGTTGGATTTCAACCGGAAAGCCTCATCTACACACGTAGATGAGGCAGCGATCCGGCGGCTCGATTAGCCGCCGGATTGCCTCTTCCGCGTCCCCGCTCGCCGGCGCGTGCGCCGGATTCGATACCCGCTCGTCCCCGTGCCGCGCCACTTATCTTCCGCTCGATTCCCTGCCATTGTCCCCTTGCGGGGAATGAGCATGGAATTGGCGGTAGCAAGATCCGACCTGTCGGATCTTATCAATCGAGCCGCATCAGTGGCTCGATTGATAAGCCACATCGCCGCCTCATCTACGCGTGTAGATGAGGCTGAAAAGGCTTTCAAGATACAGTGAAGATATTTGAAATGCATAGTTCCTTCATAGCCAGAAATCTCCAATTATTTTTTTCAATCTTATTGGTGAAGATCTTTTCATCCTTGTTTCCTCGTGTTTGATGCAGCCTACATCAGGTTTTCATTATATTTGTTGTCTTTTTTGCACCATATAATGAAGTTTAATGGAGTTTTTTTTTCATATAATAAATTTTAATGGAGTTTTTTTTTTCACTTTATGGCTATTGTGGTACTAGTTTTTGTTGCTTTTCTAGAAGGGCACATGCAAGGGAACCTTGAAGTGTAAGGAATATGGAGGTGGACTTATGTATTTCCTTTTAAACATTGCCTTGCTGTCCAGCTGATCCACTGCCTCTAATACTTTTAGCCATAGACCCTGAACAAGCGTGCAGATCAGATGTTTCTGCCAAAAATCCTGCAAGATTAGCTGCATGCTTGTTTCAGGTGTGGAATTCAGACACTACTGACCAGAAGGATCAGCAGGACTGCCAGGCAACTGGTATTGTTTAACTACTAAACAAATTTGGTAGCCTCCATGTGTTTCCTACCACGGGTTCTTTTTAATAAGGAAAAATACACTTCAATACCTTTATAAATATGGAGAAAAGAGACCTTTTTTTCAAATAGGCCCTTTTATCACTTATACATGTAAAACTTTTGGTTTGTAGATAAATGCTGTAGCTGAAATAATAACGTTGAAGCCAAAAGGTGTCATTTGCTTTGAAAATATTATAAAACAAACTAGTTATTTTTATTTTCTGTATTTTATTTGTGTTACATTTTGTGTTGATTGGTTTCTATACCCCTTCTTTTTTAATTACTTATTCTCCACCATGGAAATGCAAATACAGTATATATACTGTATTATTTTAATTACAGTTATAGCGCAATAATAACATATTCTGAAGCAATGCATCTGATATAGAAGCATACCAGAAACGGACACAAATTGTATGCCAGGATTCATATTTTTCTGTCTTTTAGCCTTATCTGTTTTGCCACAAATATAAAAAGCCATGCATACATAATATTCATATCAAGAATACAGAGCCTAGCATTGCATCATTTTTAATCAAAAAACTTTGACAAAACATTGAAGAATCTAGATATAAATGTCCCTAAACCTCTGGCCTTGTACTAGGAGTATATACTAGGCTTTGCTTCCAGGAGCAAACAAAATATAATTTCTCTTTCAAGGACCAAATTCAGTCAATTATAATTATGAAACCTTAGGGATCAGTCATGAAGAAAATAAATAGATTCCTCTTCTTAAACTGAAAACAAGTGCTGAATAATGATAAAGAATAACTGTACTATTCATTTAACTTTCAAGCATTGCAATTGATCACTGGTTAGTTACACAAATACATTGTATTGCTGTTTTTTGAGAGATTGGACATTGTAGCAAGACTATTTTGTTTACATGCACAGCATTTCTATAGGGATGAGCAAAATAGATTTCTCCTAAGAATCTGGACTTTGTAATATGTGACCAATTGGGACCAGATTCTTTGAAAAAAATCCTTGATGCTTGGAAAAATGTATGGCAAATACAGTATATATGTGTAAGGAATAGCGGAGATGCCGCCGCATGGGCAAGCGGCATGGCAGCTATCTCCGCGTCTCAGCCGGCGGCTTCTGCCGCGCAGCAACATGATGCTGGTTTGCCTGGTTCTTCTAGTGCACACAGATGGAGAGCTACGCGCGCGCACGCCAGGCGACAGGACCTTTATGCTAGTAGAAGGGGAGTCAGCTGATCAGGCCGATCAGCTGACTCCAGCTATGCTCCAGATTGGCTGAGTGACTGGGGCGGCACTGTGGAGCGCTTTTGGTATATATAGGACTTGCCTGTCAGTTGCAAGTTGTCTGCTGTTGCAAACATTTACGCATGAGTGCTCAGACCTGAGTCAGATCCCACAGTGTGTTAGAACCAGCCGGAGCTGGGAATTCACACTGAGTCAGATTCTGTTGATAGCTTTAAAGTACTATTACATTGCTACTGTTTATCTGTTAGACTAGTTCCCAGGTGTTGAGACCAAGGACCTCACACCTAAGACTAGGATTGAGATACATTACTGTTACCTGTTATGACCTTTGGCTTTCCTGACTACTCTCCTGTTCTCTGATTCGGTACTTCCGCCCATCTGTTTATCTGTTGCCAACATTACCTGTACCTGGATACCGAATCAGTTTTTCACTTCTGTACTTTATCTGTCCGTGTGTTGCCAACCTGGCTTGTCTGACCTTTCTGGCTGTCACCTAGCCCTTGGGTGATCAGCCTTACTGTACATCTGTGACACCTTCTCTTCAGGTGGTTATTAGCTGCAAGATCAGGCCTATGGTCACCGGCTCCTCTGGAGACCATCTTGCAGCACAGTCAGTGGGTCTCTACCTCTCTAAGGTCCACTGGCTGCAGTACAGTCTGATTCCCTGCCTCTCAGGGAATCCTTGGCTGCAGTACAGTCTGATTCCCTGCTCCTCAGGGAATCCCTAGCTGCAGACCAATCCTTATCATATTAATCCAGTCAGTGATCCCTGCTCCTCAGTATCCACTGGCTGCAGTACAGTCTGATTTCCTGCTCCTCAGGAAATCCTCGGCTGCAGGTCTATCAGAATTACTCATTCCATTACATATCATTACCTGGCAGCACAGTCAGTGGGACTCTGCCCTTCAGAGGTCCACTGGCTGCAGTGCAGTCTGATTCCCTGCTCCTCAGGGAATCCTTGGCTGCAGTAGTGTCTGTATCTCCCGCTTCTCGGGAGATAACCTTTCCGATTACTGTTGCACCAAACACTATACCACATTGGGTGTCCTGTGTCTAGCTATACTAGTATTATTGGTGATTCTACAGATCACCACATAATCAGGTATAGCGTTGTATTATTGGTGATACTGCAGATCACCAATAATCAGAAAAATTTGTGTTGCTGACACCAATCGTTACAATATGCTGTATTATTTTATTTACAGTTATAGCACAATAAGAACATATTCTGATGCAATGCATCTGATATAGAAGGCTAAGATGGATAGACAACATGTGTAAAGCTGTAAACATGCTTGTGCAACAATTGAAAGAAGCATTGATTGACAGACACATCTGGCGTGCAAAAGTACATATGGTCACAAAGAGTCAGTATCGTCTAAACCAGTGTTCCCCAACCCTGTCCTCAAGGCCCACCAATGCGCATGTTTTGTGGAAATCCACAGAGGTAATTTATCAGCTCTACTGCGACACTAATTACCTCACCTGTGAATGTTTGTGGTTTTCTGCAAAATGTGTACTGTTGGTGGGCCTTGAGGACAGGGTTGGTGAACTCTGGTCTAAACGAATGAGGAGGAGCAAGATGGAGATTTACTTTTGCTCATCTTTTCACAAAAATTGACTTTTGTGAATAGGAAATCCTTGTGAAAAATGAACATGTACAAATATTCAAAGACCCTTACAATTAATTGTTAACACATGTAGCACAATTGTTATAGTTGCTAGCTAGGTAATGGACCCATGGGCCCATATGCAATTCACTACTTTTTCCTGAGAGTTCTCCTAGGAGATCATTTTTTAATTGATTTTTAACATAACCGTTCAGCACTATGCAATTTAAAAAGTACCAAAAAGTAGGTAAAAAAAGTACTATCAACATAATTTTGAGTATTTTCTAACTTGCTGGTGGTTTAAAATACATTTTATTGACAAGGACACATATACAATTCACTTGTCTCCTGAGTTTTCTCCTAGGAGATACTTTTTTAATCTTGTATTTAAAATAACTTTTTGAGCATTTAGTAATTGAATAACTACCAAAAAAGGGGCGAAAGGGTGCTATCAAAATTATTTTGAGTATATTCCTGCTTGCTGGTTGTTTATAAGGCATTATTTTTACAAGTTGTGACAATATCATCTAGGAGAAAATTCAAGCGAAAAAGTGAATTGCTTATGGGCCCTTATTAATAAAAAGAAAAGAGGAAAATGTATCCCTTAGGAGAAAACTCAGGTGAAAAATGTAATTGCATATGGGTCAATAACTTTGAATACAAGGGCCCATATGCAATTCACCTTTTCTCTTGAGTTTTCTCCTAAGTGATATTTTAAAACTTGTAAATAACATACCTTTTAAGCCACCAGAAAGCAAGCAAATACTCAAAATAATTTTGATAGTACTTATTCACCTACTTTTTGGTACTTTTTTAGGTAAAAAGTGCTGAAAAGTTATTTTAAATCAAAGATGAAAAATTATCTCGTAAGAGAAAACTCAGGTGAAAAAGTGAATTGCATATGGGCCCAGGGCTCTTATCCAATTCACTTTTTCTCCTAGGAGGTAATGTTTCATCTTCTGTTTGAAATAATTTTGCTGCGCTCTGCAAAAGTACCAAAAAGCGTTGGTGAAAATGTAATGTCAAAATTATTCTGCGTATTTTCTTGCTTGCTGGTGGCTTAAAAGGCATTTTATTGATTAAGTGTAAAAATATCACCAAGGAGAAAAAATGAATTGAATAAAGTCTAATTATGACTAATATATGCAAAGCAATGTAGAAGGCCACACCACCTTTAGAGTAATTTCTGTTTATTGTGCCAGCTGTTTCGGGCTGGCACCTTTTTTCAGGCCACCCAGTTCTAGAAATGATGTAAATAATAATAATAGACTTCTACATTGCTTCAACTACTAAAGTGGTACTTAGAACAAGGACTGCACGCTTCACCCAATTGTTCAGTAGGCCTTTGAGTGCTACACCTATTATGACTCGATTACTTCTCTATCCAAGTGTATCATAAGCATTTTGAGACCAGCCGAACAAAAAATAATAATAACAGTAATGATAAATAAAAATCTTCTTTTTCAATTGGAAATGGACATCACTATATTTGAAAAAAAGTAAATGAGTCACATTAAAACCAGATGAAGGTCCATATTAGTGCCTTGTTTTTGAGCTGGAATGCCACCCTATGCAGATCCCAGCATAGAGATTTCCTCCCCACATCAATACTATTTATTTTAACAGGTTAAGCATCTTGATGCACTGTTTCCAACAACTTCCACTCCATCTCTTGATCTTGGCATCATACTTTGACATGCTACTGTCATCCGCTTCATGCCTGTTGAGTGACATACATGGGTGTAGGTTAATTAGAAGAGGGAAATAAAAAATAAATAAAGTCCCTGCACATTTAGCAGCACAGAACTGTGAAAATAATACTCATCAGAAGCAGTGAATGTGGCAGAGCTCATATTTACATTTTAATGCATATTTATGTGGATATTTTTATGAGAAACATAATTGAGGCATTCAGGCTGGTGCCTTATGAATTTGGTGACAGGGATACAAAGTCAGCAGTGCTTTTCCAGAGAGTATATTTGTTTTTCCCTTAGCTGTACATGTCACTTTTCCATTTATAAGACGGGCCATTTCCATATTCTTACATGCTGATGAAGATGAGCTGGTTGATTTTGCAGATGTGCGTGTTGTACGCTTATTTTTTATTGCCATATCCAGAGCGCCTTCCATCCAATCATCTGGAAGTATACTTCATCAACAGCACTGTTCCGATGCAAACTCATAGTTGTGTTGTGATAAAGCTATTTATAATGCAACACAGAAACAAAATGTATATTGCAATCTACAACCACAATAGAAATTTGAACAACTAATGATATTCTGAATTCTTTCTGGTTGTGTAGCTTTTCAGTTGTCTTTTAAGTCAATGTGTTATTTTCTTCCTAGGATAATTAAATGAATAAGTCAAAGAACAGTCATGCTGTGCAAAGTACGCACACAAAAGCTGGCAGTGGATGCGCAAAGGCTGTAGGATGAACAAGTGCAAGCCAACTACCAAAATTGCAAATGATGGAGCTTGCGCTCTCATGTATGGTCCCAAATGTGATTCCATGGTCCACTTTATATATAATAGTGATCTTCAATCGCCTCAAACACAAAAGACTCTTAAAAATGTAGCAAGATACTGTGGCCGATATGCAATTCAATTTTTCACCTGAGTTTTCACCTAGGAGATAATTTTTTTATCTTCTATTTTAAATAACTTTCCAGCACTTTTCAACTAAAAAAGTACCAAAACGTAAATTAAAAAGTACTATCAAAATTATTTTGAGTATTTTCTTGCTTTCTGGTGGCTTAAAATGGATTTTATGGACAATTTTAAAAATATCACCTAGGAGAAAACTCAGGAGAACTTTTTAGCACTTTGCAAATGAAAAAGTACCAAAAATTAGATGGAAAAGTGCTACCAAAATTATTTTGAGTATTTGTTTGCTTGCTGGTGATGTAAAAGGCATTTTATTTACAAGTTGTGAAAATATCACCTAGGAGAAAACTCAGGTGAAAAAGTGAATTGCATATGGCCCTGTATGTGATAAAAATAATGCTAACATTTGCATAGCCCTTTTCTTATGGCTGATTGATTGAAAGCTGCAGCCACTAAAGGTGCACTCAGTAAGCCACCATGGGGTCTTTCCAAAGTACTCCTTAGTGAGTAGGTACTGTCTTACTGAATAGGATTAGCCAAGATTTGAAACCCGGTCCCCTACAGTATGTTAAAGGTGGTGCCCTTAACAAGGACACTATCCAGTCACATCATATATCCAACACTTAATCACCATTGTGAACGCATGCACACTTTAATGTTTTTGTTCTAGTGATAAACCCAAATCAACCAGCCCCTGATCCTTAGAATTCCTAGTCTTACAGCCACTCACCCACTGTGTTGTTTATGGATCCAGTGCCTGGACAGTGTTTTGTCCCTTAAATTGTATCTGAGGTGATATGTGACATGATGAGATAAATGTGTATGTGCAGTACAAAACATTTGAATAACCAGGCTGTCTTACTTGATTTATTTTGCTGCCTGAAAGTGTTAATTTCTAGGCACGGAAGTGACAGCTTCTGTCTTGTCAGTACCTTGTAGGGGAATATAGTATACATCACTGATATGCAAACTACAGCCATAAAAGTTTTCCTGGCAGAATCCAACATCTGAGGACAGGAGGAGATATTTTCAACTCAGATTCACTTTAAGCATGAATCTTGGCTGACCCTATCTGATCACACACAGTAAAGCTCCATACACACTGGGACTGTGGTAATTGGGAACAAACAACGAACAATGGGTTATCCGATAATCGTAAAAAAAGTCCCAATGGTGGTAAAAGACAGTGATTATATTATTGCCCTAGTAGACCAATCAGTCCTGGTGGATGGGTTCACATGATAATCACTGTTATTCATCCATACTGCATGATAGCAAAAAGACTGATCCATTTAAAATACTGACATGTTGCGAATTACACACCTCTGGGTCCTCATTTTCACATTTCCAGTAACAAATTGATCAGAAGACCGTTGACATACCTTCACTTAATTCAAATGTGCGCCTGCTCATGGCTAACCATTGGGGAGCACTCATTTACGGATGACCGCGGCTGTGATGTCTGACTTGCATTCATTATGGTGATATTTTGTACACTTTGACTGTATGTCCAGTGTAAGCAATTACACTGTGTTTATGCTAGTTGTTAACAAGCTACAGTCAGTGCTGATTACCTTCCTACTACTTTACAGGGTATATACCTGACATTCTAAACTAATTAACATATCTCTGTTGACATGTAATAACATCTGTAAACATTGAATACACAGGCTACTCCCAGCTATTTTTGGAATGTAAAAATTGTCAGGGATAAACTATTTTAGAAAAAAAAATCAGTTACAACATGTTGCGTTATATATCAGAGCATCATATTTTATAAGCACTCCTTAGTGCCACGTAAAGTTAATGCAAAGTACATTCTGAAAATTTAAAAAGGCAGTAGTGTGTTGTTCAAGTAAAACCACTTAAAGAGACTCTGAAGCGAGAATAAATCTCGCTTCAGAGCTCATAGTTAGCAGGGGCATGTGTGCCCCTGCTAAAATGCCGCTATCCCGCGGCTAAACGGGGGTCCCTTCACCCCCAAATCCCCTCCGTACAGCATAGTGGATATTCAATACATATATGGCGGAAACATACCCCCTTTTCCAGTACTAACTAAAAACAACGTTTTGCAGTTGCACTTCTAATACTTCTGAAGTTAAAAAAAAAAAGTGAATTCTGATTGTGTCTGCTATGATCTCCATTATTCCACAGTGTTTACATGTTTTATATATATTGAGAACATTTCTACAAATTACATTCCTACAAACATTGAACATACATCCTTTGAGCATGTTCCTCTTGGGACCGTCTCTTTTCTCTAATCACTGAAGTTCTCATCTGCCCACACTACTGCTATAATAAAAGTGTAGGGCTTTCTCTCACAGTTGGGGATAATGGAGTCAGAATGAAAATCACAAGAAAACATTCAGAATGTCATATTTTACTTTTTCTTACAGAAAATTTTAAAGTTTCAAAATGTTAAAAGTTTTGAAATAATTCAACAAAGCAACCTCCCCTTCTATTATTATTATTATTATTATTATTATTATTTATTGTATTTATAAAGCGCCAACATATTACGCAGCGCTGAACATTAATTTAGGTTACAGACAATATTTAGGGGTGACATACAGCAATATGACAATACAGGAATACAAGAAAACCAGATCACACACCATAGTATGAGTACAAGGTAATGCTTAGTCAGTCACTGGATGGAGCATGGAGATTAGGCAGGTTAGGTTCACTCAGATGCATAGCATGGGTGCACAGTAATGGAGGTGCAAGATCAGGTAGGACACAAAAGGAGGAGGACCCTGCCCAAAGGCTTACAATCTAGAGGGAGAGGTAAGGACACGAATGGTAGGGGACCAGAGTTCAGCTGTAGGTTTAGAGCACTTGTGAGGGGTGGTAGGCCAGAGTGAAAAGGTGAGTTTTGAGTGCTTTCTTGAAGATGTTGAAGGAGGGGGCTGCCCTAATGGGTGGAGGTAGGGAGTTCCATAGTGTTGGAGCAGCTCTTGAGAAGTCCTGGAGGCGTGCATGGGACTGGGTGATTCGAGGGGCGGTTAGGCGAAGTTCATTGGAAGAGCGGAGAGAGCGGCTAGGTGTGTACCTCTGAGTAAGATCGGAAATGTAGGTGTGACAGGTTTTGTGGACAGATTTGTAGGTCAGACACAGTATCTTGAATCTGATTCTGGACTGGATAGGAAGCCAGGAGGGATTCTAGGAGCGGATCCGCTGTGGTGGAGCGATGGGAGCAGTGGATAATTCTGGCTGCCGCATTCATGATGGACTGCAGTGGGGCTGTTCGGGTCATAGGGAGACCAGACAGCAGGGCATTGCAGTAGTCAAGGTGGGAAATTATGAGGGCATGGATGAGGAGTTTGGTGGTGGCAGAGGTCAGGAAAGGGCGAATCTTACAGATGTTACGAAGGTGGAAGTTGCAGGACTTAGTGAGGTTTTGGATGTGGGAAGTGAAGGAGAGTGCGGAGTCCAGGGTGACACCCAGACAGCGGGCTTGAGAGGTAGGGCGAATGGTAGTGTGGTTAACAGTGACATGCACATCTGGGAGGTTCGTGGATGGCCGGGGTGGGAAGATCATAAATTCAGTTTTGTCTAGATTTAGTTTCAGGAACCTAGCGGACATCCAGGAGGACATGGCTGATAGGCAGGAGGAGACCTTGTCCATGGTAGTGGTGGATATGTCAGGGGTGTGGAGGTAGATCTGGGTGTCATCTGCATACAGATGATAGTTAAAACCCATGGAGGAGATAACCTTGCCAATGGAGGATGTGTATAGGGTGAACAGTAGGGGGCCAAGGACCGAACCTTGGGGGACTCCCACCGAGAGGTGGTTGGGGGTGGAAGAGGACTCATTGAAGACGGTCGTGAAGGAGCGGTTGGAGAGGTAGGATGAAAGCCAGGACAGGGTGAGATCGTGAATGCCCAAGGACTGGAGGGACTGGAGGAGTAGGGGATGATCTACTGTGTCAAAAGCTGCTGACAGGTCAAGGAGGAGGAGAATGGAGTATTTACCTTCAGCTTTAGCTAAGGCAAGGTCGTTGACCACTTTGGTGAGAGCAGTTTCGGTTGAGTGGGCAGGCCGAAATCCAGATTGGAGTGGGTCTAGCAGTGAGTTGGCATTGAGGTACTGGGTCAGGCATTTGTGAACCAGGCGCTCAAGGAGTTTTGAGGCAAAGGGGAGGAGGGAGATAGGACGGTAGTTGGAGGGTAGCGAAGGGTCGAGGGAGGGTTTCTTGAGCAGGGGTAGTACAGTGGCCTGCTTGAAGTCTGAGGGGAAGGTGCCTGTGGATAGGGAGAGGTTGAACAGGGTAGTGAGGACTGGGGCCAATTCCGTGAAGTGAGGCTGGAGTAAATCGGAAGGGATGGGGTCAAGGGGGGAAGTAGTGGTATGGGAAGTCTGCAGTAGGTGGTTGACTTCCTCGGTCGTAGTAGGAGGGAAGGATGTGAGGGGAGGATAGGGTGGAGGAGGAGTTGGGTGGGAGGGGGTTGGAGGTGAAGATAGGAGATTGGATATTTCCTGGCGGATGGAGACAATTTTGTTGGTGAAGTGGGTGGCTAAATCTGTGGCAGAGAGGGAGGAAACGGCCATCGACCAGGTGGGTGGGTGGCTAATTTAGAGGTGCCTTCCGTGAGGAGGTTGAAGGTGAGAAGGTGATGGTCTGAGGGTCTGATTGAAAATGATTATTCTGAAATCCCTTCTACTCTCACACAAGTTATTTTTTTGTTTAATGTAAGATTTTATTACTTTGTTTCTAATCTGCCATTTCGTTATTGACAAGCATCTTGCTTATTGAGCAACTGCTGACCAATTTCAAAGCTTTGTCTCTTTTAAAAGTGTCAATGACACTTCAGTATGTTTTCATTGAGCAGGTAATGAGGAACCAGTGGGGATAAACAGATACATAGCTGTGTAAAGGGAAGATCAATGAGATGCAAATATTTCCGAGTTTATGTAGGATTATGTACTTGTATTCAAATGTATGCAGCTTGAAAATGGACCAATCAAGTCCCACCAAGGTTTAAATTGATTAGTCCATTTTCAAGTTGAGTATACTTGCATAAAAAATTACATAATGCTGCATACATTCGGAAATGTTTGCATCTTATTGTTAATCCCTAGTTCTGTACTTCACCGAGAACTGCAAAACTATCAGGGTGGTAGTTTCATCCATTTTCAATCAGATTTGTGTTGACTGGGTGAGGAACTTTTGAATATTGTAAATATTAGCAGAGAATCTTGTGAATATTAGCATTTGATTATGATTCTCTATTGTATTAAGACTTGTATTAAGAAAATTAAGTTCTGTATCCATAATGGGAAAGAACATCTCCTAATGTACAAATCTCCTCTGACCCATAGGGGGAATTACATTTAGCTGATCAAATCTCTAGCTACAGGTTAATTAACTAGTTACTAACTGATTTGATTGGCAGATGCTGTTTTTTGTAAGAAAATCTACGTCGGTTGCTATTGGCAACAACACTACACCTTTGTTCCGGCACCAGCAACTCATTAGAGCTGCAATTCACAGGAAGTGAGATAACTTGACTCTCATCACAGCAACAGCATAGGAGATTAAACTTCTTAGGCGTCCTCAAAGTTTAGGAGTTTATTCAGTAAACAGATATACAGTACGTGTGGTTACATCTTAGCAAAGCAGATTGTTCTGTAGTAAGTCCTTTGCATTGCAGCTCTTGGCTCCCTTGCATGGAAGCCAGGTTTTCTCTTATGTCTATCCTACGTTACATCTAGGCTGCGTTGCTCTTAGTCCTATATACAGCATACAGTTAGATAAGATGACAAGACATATTATAAATAAAAGTAAAGGGTTGAAGCCAAAAGTCACAGGAAGCAGAAGTGCCTCTCTGCAGCCCGTCCCCGGCTTTAATACTGATCACCTAAAAGTTAAATGTGACACCATCTGAGCCATACCCCCAAGCCTACAATTGGCGGGCATGGGCATGTGACCCACCTCATTAATTAATATTCCATTGCTTTATAACCTAGTTGCAAAGAATGCAATGTATTGTAAATATCAGTTTTGTTTACCGTTTCTGTCGTCTAACGGTCGAAGCAGTTAGACCTTAGACCTGATAACAAGTAACAGGTTCCTTGTAACTGATTGCATCATTTCTTCTCAAAGAAACTCTGCTTAAAGGGAGACTCTGCAAATCAAGTCCTTTAACTAAACTCAGTTAAAACAACTGAGGCCTTACATTCTAACAGTTTTAGTAGGCTGGATTTCTTTCCCTTCTTGGGTTTGGTTAAATTTGCATTTTAGGAGACGTTTTGCCTCTTCAGTACTCTTCAGTATGCAGACAATATCAGACATAACCAGAATTACATACCTTTCATGCATTGGTAACTGTATCTTCACTTCATCTGATGTAAAGTCAGGGATATTTTTGTACACTGCAGTCCAAAACATAAATGCATACTCAACGTTCAGTTATGCTCATATGTTTACATACCCTGGAAGGATTTATGAAATATTGCCAATTGTTAGAATAAATGTAAATATTCAAGCAGAACATTTTCAGTTGAATAAAGGGGTGTGCCCAGGTGAAGCTACTGATAATCACACATTTGTTGATGCTGTTTCTAAATTCTGATCACTAAAATCACACAAATGGGCCTGATCAAATATTTACATACCCTTGAATGTTGGAGCTAATAATATACACACGTTGAGTGAACATACAAAGTACACGTTCAAAATAAGGTAGAGTGTCCACACGTGTAACTTCCTTGATTGTAATCATAATTTACACTCATTCCCAGAAGCACTGGTGGATACTGAGCTATGGCAGAAGCAAGATAACTGTCAAAGGACCAGTGAGAAAAGGTTACTGAATTGTATAAAACATAAAAAAAGGGTATAACAAGAATTTCAAAGATCTGAAAATGCCCATCAGTAGTGTTTAATCTCTGGTGTAAAGAGAGTTAGGGGCACTGTTGTTATCAAGGCACAGCCAAGCAGATCAACCAAAGCTTTAGCCACTATTGCCAGGATCATTTGACAAGATACCTGGAAAAAAAAAACACATTACACTCAAGCCAAAATACAGACTTCTCTGCCAGCAAGTGTTGCTGCTATTTCAAGATACACAAGGTAGGTATTTGAAAAAAATAGGCTGTATTGTTGGGTTGCAAGAAAAAACGCCTTTACTCTGCCAACATCACAGCTCACTTATAATATGCCAGACCACACCCAGAAAAGCTTATAACAAAGTCTTTTGGAAGGATAATACCAGAAGGACACAATGAAGGCCTATGATGAGAAGTAAGCCATCCCTATTGTCAAGGATGGAGGTCGATCTCTGATGTTTGGGGGAAGTGTGAGCTACATTGATACAGGAAGCTTTGTTAAGATTGATTGATGCAACTTTAACACAAAGCAATACCAGAAAATATTGAAGGATAACTAACATCCTTCAGTCTGTCAGCTGTGTAAGGGACACATTTAGATCTTCCAACACGACAATGATGCAGAGCACAAGGCAAAGTTGGCCTTTACAACAGTAAAAAGTAAAGGTGCTGAAGTAGCCAACACATTCTCCTACCCACAATATTGAGCCCCTTTGAGAGGTTCATGCAAAATAACCTAATAATTTGTGAGACCTGACCGTTTCTTAGCCAAGAAGAATGGGCAGCTCTACCACCTGATAAAATAAAGGGCCTAACATACAGAACAATACAGTTTAAGACCTAGGGGTATGCAAAATTCAAACAGGAATCTTTCGTTATTTTCCCTATTGCTATGTTTTGTTAAATGATTGTGATATTATGTGGCGCAACATAGTTTATTTTAGATTCCATTAAATGTATTGAAAAGTGTTTTGCCTAATGAGTCATTTTTTCTTTAAAATATAGTACACTTCTTAACATTTCTGCCATCTATGAGCACAACTGTACCTCTCATAAATATATATGTCTTTCAAGAAGTACATTAAGGTACTAGTTATTATATTAAATTATAAGTAAAACTTTTTTTCCTATCAAAAGGTTATACTTTTAAGCTGGTGAAATAGCTACGTAATAGCAAGGTTTCCTTATTTTGTACAGTATAAGTGCTACTAACAGGCCAGTCTTTTCTAGGAGACTGTAAGACCCAGATATTCTTCCTGTAGCCTGAAACCTGCTGGACCTAGCTTAGTGATTCTCAAGTAATATGTTGGATCTCCTGAACACTATAATTTTTGAAATAGCTTTGAACATTGTGTTCCTACTTTTTAGTGTTGGATAGTACTATGTAATAAGTAACATGTTTCCTGGGGACTCATTTTATACTTTAAAGTAACATTTAACTGTAGGAAAAAAAAGGAAAAACTCGACAGACTTCAAATTGATGGTTATTAAGCTATCTTGATGTTAAAAAGTGTCTTTTTCTTTACTTTTGAGCACATCTTCAGTCAACCGGCTAGAATTTGTTGTAAGGTCATTGCCATGGAATATTTCGATGAGAAAAGGCTTTTACTATTGTTTTTTTTTGTCTTAAAATGGTACTTTAGGTCATTAATAGTCATTGCCCATGCTGTGTGGTTCATAAGTTATGGCGGAAAATCCCATTTTGATGTAGAAAGGAAGCTGTTAGCACTGCCCTGCCATCAGCTCTTCCCAATGTCCACTTGTGGTTGACACTTATTGCCCCAGTTGTGTGTTCCTTGTACTGGCATTCCAATTTCAGACACACACAGATGATGAGCAAAGTACCATAAATGTTCCCATTTTGCTTAAGGCTATATTTTGAGTTAATTGCTGCAAACGTATGTGAAGATTAAGCGATCACTGTTACAGGAATACGAACAGAAATAGAAGTACTTTTTCTTTACTTCTGAAGTGTCTCTTGAAATCTGTAAAATACATTTCCCTATTTACTTTTCCAATACATTAAGCTTATAGTCAGATGCTTAGGACCAAAAACATCAGCCTGGTTGAATGCTGTATTGCTTTTTCCTGCAGAACCATAATGAGTAATATTTCTCTCTCAGTTACCTGAAACATGTTTTCATTGTGGTGGATCCATCAGGGGACTGTAACTTTTTTGTACTGCAAAACTTTATATTTTTGAAGACATCTCTAATGACTGCAATCCCCATGATTCGGATAACTAATAAATAACATTGTATAACCTAAATTGCAGTTTTAAATGGAATTCAAGCCCAATTATATTTACTCTGATTCTTCCCCAAAGAAAATTATACTCACACTCACTTCCAAATGACCATCACTAGCCTCACACTGGGCCTTTCATGTTGCTCTCCATCTGCTTATGAAGGTGAGCCACTATGTTATCAAAATGGGCCCTACCATGGGCACTTCTGGGGGGGGGGGGAGTAACTCACCCATTCCTTTTTTTGGTGAAAGGGTAGCATGTTATTTTAACCATTAAAATACTAGAGCAATTAGCTACTATAGCAACTAGCAATGGACATGGCGTCATGTATTGAATGTTGGTGGGAGGGAAGAGGGGTGGGCCAGCAATACTGGACTGACACAAGAGATTGTGCAATGTAAGGCAGTGGTTATTGTCAGAATATCACAGGCAAAATGACTTCAAGCCTCATTGCTATTTGATTGGTGGAGGGGTCAAGTGATTCTCGAAGTTGAAAACTCATGTAGGTAAGAATTAGTGGTTGGGGTTGGGGGGTAAAGGACAGGGCTGCCATCAGGGGCTCTCCTCATGCCCACCACTTCCCCTGTTCTCCTCCATCCCCCTTCGTTAGTCAGTAGCGACCCCCCCTCCGTTAGTCAGTAGCGACCCCCCCTCCCAAAACTTACTTATGAGTTGAAGTGGTTGCAGCTTACTGCACAGGTGCTGCCTGGTGAAACGTATTCTTGTACGCGTTCATGCAGCCAGGAGGGATCGCTCTGCTCAGGCAGACTATGTAGTTGTGACTGACTAATGGAGGGGGACAGAGGAGAGTGGCAGGATCGGTGAGCATGAAGATAGCTTAATAAACATGCCTTCTCCCCCCATTTTTCATTTTATTTTCCACTAAGGCATCCTTAATCTTATCCTATGAAAGCAGTTCCTGGCGAGCACGGGGTGGGATGACTAGTGGGCAGGTACAGCAGCCTCTGGGTGGGCCGGGGGGGGGGGGCCCAGGCCTGATGATGTGTGAGGGGCCCCAACATTTCTGATTGTGGCCCTGGTGAAGAATACTGCATTAGAATATTTTTGAGAGCACAGGAGAAATTAGAAAAACAATGGAAATGGGTGTTAACCACTAGCTCATATTACTAGTATGTTCACATACTTAAAGTAAAATTTCATTCTCGTTAAACACTTGTGAAAAACATGTATCATTACTGCACTTTTTACTGTTTAATATTATTGCAGATTACCTTTCAATTTTATCTGTCAACCAGCTATGAAATGCAAAATTGTTTACTGGTTTTCAGTAAAGATAGCCAAGATATTGTCCCCTCCCTGCATGAATAATTAGCTGCACAGAGCAAGAACTGATGTTGGATATTTTCCACATCTGCACATACTAAGTGACTGACACCAACTGTTGAACTCCCCAAGACTTACTGGTCTGTTTTTAGGTTTTTACTGAGTAACTGAACATTTGAACTAATCTACTAAAGGTAAGCAATGTAAAATAGTGTGACATTAATCCTCACAATATGTAGGGCTGAATGGAACAGACTACTACTCACCTCTCAACAAAATTGGAATTTATCTTAAATACATGATCTGGATATGTTTTAGGCAAGAAACACACTTGACAGTTTTCGTACGCATTTTCTGCACAGAAAAACTGAGAACACATGTTAATCAATGGGCTAGTTCACACTTAATGTGTATTTCGAGGGCAGAAAAAAAACTGACATTCTGCATCATGATTCTGCACATTGTGTCAGTTTTCTGTATCAATTACATTGGCTGCTGTGAAAAAACGCGCACAATTTTCTGCATAGAAACACACTTGGTGTGCAGAAAACGTACGCAAACAAATGCACAGAAAACTGAAAGACAAGTGTGTTCCCTGCCTGAAGTATTTGAACAAGCTGTATTACATGCCCTGAAGCTCTGCATAGTTTATTATGAAAGGTGGATTGCATGGATCTCAAGAGGTCCTGAAGAGGTCCTGAAACAAGAGTGAATGCTCTTAATTATGCATACACATAGCTGTCATACCTCACATGTGTTGGGTCCCTCTACAGTATGACATGACCATGCCATTACAGTAAACTAAATGAAGCTGTAGGGATGTAAGGGGAAACATACAATTTGTCCTGCTTTGTATAGACCAATGGCCCATATGCAATTATCTTTTTCCCCTGGCTTTTCTCCTAGGTAATATTTTCACACCATGGCCCATATGCAATTAACTTTTTCTCACGAGTTTTCTCCTAGGTGATATTTTCATAACTTGTAAATAAATGCCTTTTAAACCACCAGCAAGCAAGAAGTTACTCAAAATAATTTTTTATAGTACCTTTTTACCTATTTTTGGTATTTTTTCAATTGCAAAGTGCTGAAAAATTAAATAAATAAAAGATTAAAAATTATCACCGAGGAGAAAATACAGGAGAAAAAGTGAATTGCACGTGGGCCCTTCATACGCAATTCACTTTTTCACCTGAGTTTTCTCCAAGGAGATAATTTTCATCTTGAATTTAGATTACCTTTTCAGCACTTTGCAATGGAAAAAGTACCACAAAGAAGGTGAAAAAGTGCTATCAAAATTATTGTGAGTATATTTTTTTGCTGGCTGGTAATTTAAAAGGCACTTTATTAACAAGTTTGAAAATATCACCTAGGAGAAAATTCCTAGGTGAAAAAGTGAATTGCATACAGACCCTTGTCTATAAAATGGGTTTTAAACCACCAGTAAGCAAGAAAATACACAAAACAATTATGATAGTACTTTTCATTCACTATTTGGAACTTTTTCAATTGTAAAGTGTTGAATTTTTTTTTAAAATACAAAAATGAAAAATGATCTCTAAGGATGAAACTCAGGAGAAAAAGTGAATTGCATATGGGCCAATGACGTAATAAGATAGAAAGAAAACTCATACTGGAAAACACTGTTCAATGACATTTAGTTACTACCTGACTATAGTGGCAATATATCTTATGTAAGATTTCTGTGCTAAAGTGAAGTAAGTCTTAACTACTGAACTGCAGCTTTTTCTTTTATTTTCTCCCTCACAAAAAGTGTAATGGTTATTTGCTAAAACCACAATAAAACAAATAAAGTTTGGTGTAGTGTTAGTCATAGAAAGGACACAAAAATATAGTTTTTGTCAAAATAACAAAAGTTGATGTTGGTAATATCTTTTAATGACAAACTGCATTTACTGGAAATTGAAGTTTATCAATGACAAAGAAACCTAAGCTGTCTTGAAAGCTTGCAATAAACATCTATCTGCTGTAGTCACTAAAAGGTATCACTAACAGCAATTCTTTTGTTATTTTACTAAAAGTACGTTTCTAGAATTGTGCCAAATACTGTGTTTTCCTTTGCAGAGCTCACTGCTTCATGACCACAAATTGGGGTATCCTCTTTCCTGCTGAAATAGGGCCATGTGCCATCATAGTGCTCTTTATCCTCTGATAGAATCTTTTGTAACAGGGTGCAGCCTATGCTTCTGTTACTACAAAAGGGATTTTAATAAAAGATAGTAGTAGGGGAAAAAAATAGCTCAATAAATTGCTAGATGAGAAGTTAAAAAATAGAAGATAGATGAAGAAATGATTTGTACTCGCCATGTAATTCCTTCATGCTGTTTAACCACCCTGGTGTTTGTTTAATTACGGCCGCGGGATACTTTTTTTAAAAAAAAATGTGCCTACGTTGGTGTAGCTAGCACTAGGCTAGTCCCCCGGCCCTGTCCCCCTCCCTCCGCTCGCTGCCGGCGATATTTACCTAGCCACGATCCCGCGATGGCTGAGACTTCC
This sequence comes from Hyperolius riggenbachi, assembly GCF_040937935.1. Lineage (NCBI taxonomy): Eukaryota > Metazoa > Chordata > Amphibia > Anura > Hyperoliidae > Hyperolius > Hyperolius riggenbachi. The sequence goes on along the minus strand of NC_090646.1, from coordinate 511,244,141 downwards.
GCTATAGTTTCAGGAGTTGCTATGGCGACGATCGGGCATGACATCTGATGCCATCGACGTCATGACGTCATGCGTAGTTCCGATCACCGCCATTGCGACCCCTGGAGGCTATGGAGAGGCTGCGCGGGCTCCGGGGGGGGGGGGGGGGGTATGTATAAAACCAGGTGATCGGGGGGATCAGAGTGGGCCGGTGGCGATCGGAGGGGTGATGAAGCTAGCCAAGTGCTAGCTTAACCCCCTCCAAAAATTTTGTACTAAAAAATCCTCCAGGGTTTGAGAAATCCACCGCGGCTGTAATGGACGAGCTGAGCTCGTCCATACCGCTCAGGTGGTCCACCGTGAGCTTGCAGGTCATCATCTTTATTTCTGGCAGAAAATGGACAGCACAAACTGCCCTTATCTATAAACACACCCACTAAAAATCTTAATTAAAACTCAAAGAAATCGAGCAGGCATAATTAATGTCACATTATCTTAATAACCTAAATAGGTATCAATAATCAGGGGAGATAGGTCAACGACCTCAAAACTGATACTTAAACAAAAAAGAGAAAGAACCCCCTCTCTTGTGATCTGATAATAGGCAGAAGCATTCAATCAGGTATAACTCAGGACACCAAAGCTACCATGAAAAAAATCTTTATTGATGACCAGCTAATGAGTTAAAATCAATTAAAAACAAGCAGCCAGACCTGGTACATATGTCCCTAAATAATAAATTAACAATTGAGTCTATTGAAAGATATCATAAGTATAGTTTCTTCTGGTTGCTCCTGTGATAAGAGAATGAAAGCGGAGTCCTAATCTTGAAAATAATAATAGTAATAATAATAATAATAATAGGGACTCCTGCTCCACAGGTCACTATCCCACAAGGAACATACATAAATATTGAAAATTACTGTTCTCACATCTCTCCTGCTGGAGATAAGGTGCTAGTGCTGAAAAGACTAATTGATAGACTAAGAACTCCCTAATATAGTTAAAGTGATAACCGTGCATAATCAAATTGATTATATAAAACAAACATATTGCTGCAAAAAATTGATAAACATACAACATTGAATCAAAATAGTGAAATGTGCAACCTACAACAATTGATCAAATAGCCAAGCAAATAGAGACAAGAACTGTCTTAAGGTAGAAGTTGGTGCAAGAAGATGGCCGCAATAGCCAAATCTGAAGTCACCTAAAGTGCATGAATGAGCAGGGAAGGAGATCGTAGGAAGCAAAAGACTCACCAAGTAAAAGAAATGAGAGGACCAGGAAAGGCTGTACAGCGCTGCCTGCGCTGTCCCACTAGTTCCGCCAAAGCTGCCAAGGGACACACTAGTTCCGCCGAAGCTGCCAAGGGACAATCTGATAGAGAAGCTGGCGCAGTTTAAATAATTCCCCCGGACGCGGCCGCGTCATTATCCTAACCTCACGTGCCGTCAGAAACGTCAGCACGCAAGGTCAGGCAAGCGTACATTAGAACGCATGAAGACTAGGTGATACACATGAAGAATCTTGTTGCTGCCATCTAGTGGACTAATGAAATATTGCATAGAAAATCAATGAAAAAAATATACGATTCTACAGATGAGGAAATTTGCCGCCACCCAGTGGAGAAGAGAAGAATAACGATTGTAACATTTCATAAAAACAAAGATTTTCACATAGTCCCCAGAGCATCCTAAGCAGATACCTGATTATTTGGAGTATACATAAATGAATAGTTATAGTCTTAAAATCTGAGAGTCTAAAAGTTTGTATATAGAAAAAATTGCTTGGCAGTTGGTGATAGCCAGTTTCCCCCGCAATTCCATGAGGTTCACAGACAATATCAGCCACACAGATGTTCCTGAAGCTGAAGAAAAGATAAAGATTTCTTGTGGGAAAGAGGGTCTTGGCTGCTGATGAAGTTCAATCCTGGGATCAAGTTCCTCATTAATATCTCTCCAGCAGTGGCCCTGGGTGGGAGAAGGATGTCTGGGGGTAAAAATACATCACAACTCATGGTTCTAATAATAATCTGCTATACTTTTTGTGGTGTTATGGGATGGACAAAATAAAGGCAATTTTTAAAAAAGGAAAAAAAAACAAAAACAAACTGGATTTCAATCTTATAGAAAGCATGAAGCAAAAAAAAAAAAAATACAAAAACTTATGATATAATAAATTGAATGGATAATGAATAGAACATTAGTAGCAAAGAAAAGAGTCTCATATTTTTATTTTGTGTTATATAGATTTTTTTTCCTATACTATTACATCATACTGTCACAGCCACAGTTATAAAACCACACTCTGTCTTTTAAGCTATAAAACGAATCAGAAACCATGACCTGACCCTTTGAACCTTCCTGAAGTAAAACCTTATTTTAAGCTGTCTCTCACTGTTTTTTTTTTTTGGTTGTTTTAGTTCTTTGGAAAACAGGACTGTTTTCTACCAAGTGGATTGAATAGCTCTTTTGCATACTCTTCCTGTTCTGGAAAACAATATGAGACTATTTTCTTTGCTACTATGTTCTATTTCTTAGCTGTAGTTTACATACAATTCATTATCTCATAAGTTTATTTTTGCTACAGGTTTGCCTTAAGATCTCAGAATCCCTTAATTTGATTTCTTCTAAAGCTTGTGTTTTTGTGTGGGACCATCGGAGTGACTAAATGGTCAGCACTCCCATTTTGTAATACTAAGATCCCAAATTAGAATCTTGAACACTAGCCATATAAATATTGAATGTTCTGCCCATGTTTGTGGGGCTTTCCTCTGGGCGATCCACTTTCTTCACATAAACTAGAACATATTTGTAGGTAAATAGACTCTTGACTATTTTAGGGACATTGGGTTGTGATCCTATCCAGAAAACAATTAATGACAATAATTATTTCATGTAGTCTGGAAAGTGTGACAGAAAATGTTTTAAGTGCTTTATAAATATATAAATGAATATAATTGAATCAGGAAAAAGAAAAAAGAGTCCTGCTATAGGCGCCTATTATAAAAGCCGTGATTTGCGGCAAAGAAGGGAAATTTGGGCTCACGTCAGCTCACACTATTGGGTGCAGCCGAGTGCAAAAATGTACCTCCTTTGCAGCACCGAGGGAGTTAGGCACCACCAGGGTTGTGTAGGGTTAGGTGCCACCTGGGGGGTTACAGTGAGTGAACTCCAGGGTGGTTTAGGATTAGGCATCGGTAGTGGAGGCTTCTGTGTGAGAGTAGCATTAGGTTTAGCCATAGTAAAATATCCTTTAAGATTACTGATATCTTACTATCAGAATCCAGTTGTAGACTATCGCTAATTTTAGCAACTATGTTTTTTAGTCTTTGTCCCTGGAATGCTTTCCATACTCTTGATAATACTTAGAGTTTGTGTATCATTGTTCAGTCCCTTAGAGACGAAAAGATTTTACGCATTGCAATCAGACACCAAATGGTCTTAAATATTTCATTTAGTAGACAAAACTAAGACAGTCCTAGGGGCATAGTCTTCTTTGTAATAAAATCATCAATAATTTTCTTTGCTTCAGTAATAAATAAAGTAAACTAGTTTGTTATTCTTTGCAACCTTGATATTCATTTCCTTCGAAAGACAAGATCCTGAAGCCTTGAAGTCAAGACAATAATATGTTTAATAATAATGATAAGGGAATATTGGCATTCACAGAACTTTAACATTTTTGCACAGATACAGATATTTATGAAAATATAAGGACATGTGAAAACACATTTTCCTAGAATGCACAGCAAATGCAAAATCGCAATATTAAGACAGTTTTCATTTTGTAAAAATGTGTATCTTGCAATGGATTCATTATATTATTGCAAAAAGTTTGAGTCAGGTTAAAATATAAACGTTCATACAAACATGATTGCTTTTTGTACCATGATTACAACATTATGGACTGGAGAAATTATTTGATAAAAAAAAAATGCTGAAACACATATGACACATATGTTATAGCAATATATATATCCACAATATAATATAACATATCCAGATACGATTTGAAAAGTACAATTTATGATCTAGTATTGTATTATCTGTGTTCGACCCCCCCCCCCCCCTTTTTTCATTTTGATTCTTTTGCTTGTAGCATTTCTATATTTTCTTACATTCTTCTAACATTTCTGTATTTTCATACATGTATTCATGCACCATTTTCTATTTGGCTTTGTCATTTTATTGAAGAACCAGCACCAACCCACATGTGCTCACAGGAATAGTAGAAGGGGTCTTTGTAAGAACAGTACACAAAAGTCTTTATTGATAAAAAAAAAAAATTACAGGATTATTATAGTAGTTAGTGGATGTGAAAGATAGGGGTGGTTGCTAGGTAAAGTCAGACTGGCACTACAGCTATTGCACACCCCTTAGGAGGTGTGCTCACATTTATGTCAGGGGTGTGGGTAGAGCTGGAGAGGCGCTGGAGATGAATCCTCCTGATGCCGCTCCTGACCCATCCCACCCAAATCATTTCAACATTTTTCCCACTTTATTGTGACCCATAACCTGTACAATGCAATTCAAAAACAAACAAATGTGTTAAGGGAAAAATAGAAAAAAAACTATTGTACTATAAGCTGGTTGCATAAGTTTGCACATCTTTAAACTGAAGCTGTGTACATATTGTACACAAAGTCAGCTGAGGCAGCCAATAACAACCACCTCTGCCAAGAACCCAGCATGTGTCGTCAACCCCCCTCAGAAGCTCGGCAAGTGATCAGCCTAGCGGACCGATTGGGCCGAGTGCTGGCTGAGGGCATTGTTCTCCCCACTCATCCATACTGCAGCATAACGCTCCGTTAGCCCTCCTACCCTGCATAGCAAGAGAACGTGTTGCTAGCCTGTACAGTGTCAGCCCTGAAATGTCACATGAGGGATCAAAGCTGTGCTTAAGACTTGATTTAATTTCTGCTGCATTTAATTTTACATCACGAAAACCTAGCATTTTTTAGGGGTGTATACACTTTTTATAGCCAGTATTTAGTGTTTATTCTCTCTTAGTTTCACCCAGTACTTAAAAATGTATTATATTTCTTCATTCGTATGCTTGCAAGGTTTTTTTTCCTAAGAAATGGTGCATTTAGAAATGGGTTAAAGGTTTCATCTGTTTAGTTTCTCACTCCTGAGACTGTAGAGCTGTAGAAATTGTCACCATTCCTACTGAAAACCATCTTCTTTGGGATTCTCACAAATTCTTTGCAAATTGTTGCACAGAGTAAAATTTGTGTGGTTCACTCAGCACTAACTATGACCATAAAGAGGTTTCAATCATGGCTTTACTAGATGGTGCCACATGTCTGATATGATGTTCAATCTTTGACACTCCAAGGCAAGGATAGGGTATATAAGAGAAAATGAAGGTTGGATGATTTAGTGATGTGTAAACTGTGCTGTCACCACCTTTCGAAGTTTATCTGAGTAGCTGGTGTAGAAAGAAATAATGCATTTTAAAGTGTCAGAAGATTATGTCATTCCATGAATGTTCCCACGTATTGATCAAGAGCTTAAAAATGTTTGGTTTATATAATACTTTAACGAGACTACAGTTTTGCATTTATTTTTAAATGTGTGAAGATAAACATCTGGGCAGTGAAGCTGTGGATTATGAGTATATGGGCCATATGCAATTCAAGCTAATAAGAAGCACGCAGCATGAAAGCATCTTATCCCCTGACATCACTCAGGATTTACTGGCAAATTCAATTGCTGGCTTTACCCGAGTGATGTCTCAGCGAGAAGACCCTTACTAAATACCTGTAGTAGCTAATCACCTGAATTGCTTGTGGCTACCGAGCAATGGGGAGTGAGGTATTTTTGTTGTGGCACTGCTACCTCTCTCCCCTGGGAGATCCACTGTACCTATCGCTTTCTGCTGGTTAAGCCCTAGGCACCCTATGATGCCCGCTACATACCAGGCTCCAGGCTAGCTTGAGCTGAACCACCTGACCTACTGCCAATCCTGACTGCTAAGGCAAAGCATCTTAACAGCTCCTGCCGAGGCTTCCCATTGGTATTAATTGTTGAGAATCCTCTCATATTTGAAGGGATACACCACTTCCTGACACATGAAATAAGGAAATAGAACTTGCTGGGAGATCACACCAGCCAAGCAGGTTCTTTTCCACCCAGCTGAGTGATAGTTAGATTTGAATTAGGCAATGGACTCAACGCCCAGTTTTAGAATTCACCAGCACTTATTGCTGGGTCTGTTTGCTGTGTGATGGTGAACAGTGGGATTGCAGCCATTCCTGAGCAGATGTACTGCCATTACATACGGTTTTGGCAATAAATCACACTACAGACTTTCCATTTGGCCAGTTGCAACACAACATGCATGAGCTAAGCATACTAGCATATTTTCCTGCTATGTTTGCATCAGGGCTGGATTTGTACTCTTTACTGCCCAAGGCCACTGTCACCAGCCGCCCCCCCTCCAGTATATGTAGCCAGATGACCCCTTCCCTCTAGTATAGGTAACCTGATGACTACCTTAATCCCTCCTTTTCCAACTTCACCCCTTTCAGTATAGGTAGCCAGCTTGCCTTCACACCGCAGCAGCCATCAGTGTCACTCATTTCTCTTCTCATCTCCAGTGCAGAAGCTTCCTTTTCCTCTCTGTCTCCAATGCTGCCCAAGTCCATAGCCGCTGGCCCCAATGCAAGTGTGTAAAGAGAGCAAGGTAGCTGCTTCACAGGTGGTTAACAGCAGAGTACCACAGTCAGGCACTCGCCTGATCTCTCTGCATTGCAGCATTTGCAAGTTTGCAAATGCTGCAGAAGTTTGGCCTGTTGCTTTGGTGCCCTTGTTCCTGTGGTACCCTAGGCCATGGCCTAGGTGGCCTTGTCTTCAATCCGGCCCAGGTTTGCATATTGAGTGGGACTTGTATTATTCTGCTGTTAATGCATTGAGAGTTCTTCTGTCAATCTATATTTCCTTGGTCCCGGTAAGAATTGCCTGGTCTGGGACTTTTTAAGTTTGACACGGACATTAGACATCTCTTACTTGCTGCAGAGTTTCCCTCCAAATAAAGACAGACCTACAGTGCATAGCCTACTTGGTGAATACCATCAAGTTTATCACATGCTGCTATCCTTCATGTATAAGTGAATGATGGCGTGTATGGGTGTGTGCTCTAGCCGGCTTAGTTCGGTAACCACTTAAGTACCAGCGGTCTCTGCCCCCTTAAGGACCAGAGACCCCTGGTACAGAGATGGTGAAATCCCGATGATCGCCGCACATACCCACCACAACCGTCGTCACCTCAGCACGTCAGGAATCTCTGCCCACCCACTCTGCCGTCTCTATGATGGCAGAGTTCCTGTGAGCCGGTCAGGAGCCACTTTCATTGGCTTCTGACCCTTTCAATGTAAGCCAATGGGAGTTGCTTACATTGAAAGACAGGGCCAGGAGCCAATTAAATCGGCTCCTGACCCACTCACAGGGCTGTGCCGTCATAGAGACAGGCAGAGCGAGTGAGCCGCAACAGTAGGGATTCATCAGCGAGATCGGCGGGAGCGACGAAAACGGCTGATGCGCGCAGCTGCAGTGAGTTGAAAACTGTGCCTTGGCAGCCAGATAGCCAAAAAAACAGGGCGTAGATTTCAACTACTAAGTTCCTTAAGTAGTTAAGAAGAGGGCTATTGTGGTCAGAATTATTTTAATGCAATTTTAGATCCTATTTGTACCAGTTAACTTTTTTATTTATGTGAGCAATCACCTTTATTAGAAATGTATACTGCTCCCTTTATATAGGGGTTGAATGTGAAATAAGAGACTGATTAGCATTTTTGGTATTTGGGGGGTACCCACAGATTTGTCCATGCCTGTCTGTGTAATTGAGAAAAGATTTAATCTGTCAAGGATTTGATAAGGATAAATGCAAACAACTGAAAAACGAGGTGAATAGTGGGTGCCTCTACATTGAAAGGTGCTTCAACCCTGACTGTGAAATAATGTAGTAGTTCTAGATGTAGAACATCCCCATTTCAGCCTGAATAAGACTACCATTAGTATCTAGCTGCATCATTATCTGTCAAGATGAGCTACAGTGGTTTCTCTGGCAGGGGAAAGACTAAAATAAACCTAATTAACTTACATGACAGTGTCAAGCTTGACTGTTACTTACAGAGCTATACTTCTGCCGTGACCTGCTGGAGGTGACTGAAGTTAACGAGTAGTGGTCAAGAAATTCTTATTATAATAGGAGCTGTCCAAAGTGCTGAAAAAGTATTGTGACCAAACTATGGAACATGTTATACTGCCTCTGCTCACTGTCTTCGTTTCTGTGCTATGTGCCTATTAAAATAAGGTACATAATCTGTTTTGGTTATGGTTACACGCTGTTTACATCTAAACTGTTTATAACAACCTCATGGCAGCCAGGTGAAGATAACGGTAATTTACAAACTACTCAGAATATGTCTACGGACTGTGATGGTTGATAATAACTCATTAAACAGGAATACAAAGAAGATTCATTTTTTCCCTAGCTATCTAAGTAAACTAGTTAATTCAAACCCAATCAGAAGTTCCAGGAGGAAGCTGTAGTGTCCTTGTCTGAGTACATTTTGATGCCTCTAAATATGATGTCCAGCATTAATCATTGATCTTTCCCCTTGTTGATGCATCAGGTTGCTTATACCACTTCTGCAGCATTTGATGGGTTGGTAGATTTTGTATGACATCCATCAGCAGAGCAGGATCATCCAACAGGCAACCTAGGCAGGTGCCTGGGGCCTAGTGGGTGTCAAGGGGCCCATCTGTCACCTTCTTTGTCTTCTCTCCTTGTCAGCTTACCAAAAGAGCCACAAGGGGGCACCAAATCTTCTACCTTGCCTAGGGTCCCATTGCATCTTAATCTATGTCTGTCCATCAGCGCTTGCCTTACAATGTGTGGGTGAATTCCGCAGGCCAGTAAGGTTGTCTGGCAGGAAGATCTTTTTTACAGTTAGTCCCAGTTTCATCTGCCACACAGTGATGAATGGACAAAGTCATTCACCTCCACAAAGTTATGGCGCTCTCTTTTTGAAGTAAAGTGGGTGATTTACATTTATGTTCCCGCTCCCCATTATTCATCACTATGCGTAAATAACAGCTGCACGTGAACAGCTTTAATGTAAATCTGTAACATCTGGCACTAATGAGGTGTCATTAGGCTGCAAGGAGTTGCACTGGATGCTGAGCATGACTCTTATCTTACTACTTTTAAAGGGAATCTGCAATGAAAATAAACTTATGATATAATGAATAGCATGTGTAGTACAGCTAAGAAATAGAACATTAGTAGCACAGAGATGAGTCTCATATTGTTTCCAGTACAGGAAGAGATAAGAAACATCAGTTCTTCAGTTGTTATCTATGCAAAAGAGCTTCTCTGAGCTCTCCGACCAAGCTTGGTCGGCTACAGTGCTGTTTTCTGAAGCACTTATCACAGCCTGTCACTCACTGTTTCTTATTTGTTTAAAGTTTTACTGTAGGAAAGTTCAAAGGGTCATTAGTTCTGCTCTGTTTCATAGTTTAAGATAGGGTGTAGTTTGATGATGCAACTTTATAAAAATAAAGCTATTGTCTCTGTTCCAGAACAGCGCTTCACCATATGCAAGTGTAGGTTATACAACAATCACCGCCACCAGGAGCACCCTGAAGGATCCTCACTCACCAAATGGGGTGGGCCAGTAGTTACAGTGGCCTTATCACGCCTCTGGGGTACTTTCCAGGCTCCCCACACCTTATAGTACACAGATGGTATTCAGATATCAGCTCTTGTTTCTTCTTGAATGTATACCTCAATGCAAACAAATGCTATCATTGCGCAAGCATCTCATAAAAACAAAAGGTTTATTAAAAGGTTCCACTCACATGATACAGGTAGGTGGTAAGCCTGTGGAGTTTAGGAACGGGCTCCACCCCGTGCGGCCTCCCGGGCTGGCCGCCGTTGGTGATATCCAGAGTTCGCTCGCTCCACCACGCCACCGCGTCCCACCACGCTATCTTGTGTTATTTCCGCATGTGGCTCCTCCCTATCGATTCCGTCATGAAATGACTCATTCAGGGGATGGAGCCATCATGCGGAGATCCTCGTAAGTACTGTACGCTACGCCCTCTTTGTGACGTCACCCGTCGCTCCTCCGCACACCCATTGGCCAATTAGAAAAAAGCTGTCCTGGCCATCATACGCCGCCCCTACGTGCGTTCCATCGTACGTTTGTGCGTTCCGGAGCCCGGGAAGCTTACAACAAACAACTTTAAAACTTTATTAAAACCCCAACAGCCTTTAGTTATACATTTTTGGCATACTAATATTCTTCATTATCCCCCACAGAGAGTCACAATATCCCTTAACACCATAAAATTTACTATCATCATTTATTATATCTCGTTTGTTTACATATTATTATCATTACCAATTCCTAGCATAATGACATGAATCCCGGAGCATCCACGCTCCACAGGCCTTTACATTATAATAGTACATTCTGATTCTCCCCACTCCCAATTAGTTATCACCTCTGTTTATTCCAAATGCATCCCACGTTATACATGATTTTTTGCAATCTTCATGTGCCACCGTTTAAGCGGCATCCTTATTATATTTTAATACTATCCCAATTCCCTCCATCATCATCCCTTATCATTTCCCTACACATCATGTTTGTTCTTCTTGTTCTTACACATTACTATATGAGCCGTTGTTAACCCCCCATATAAATACCACTAGTCCCACCTCATCAGCCCTTCTTTAGTAAATCCACCTACAATTCTCTACTCCCTCCCCCCATTAGATACCATATGTGGTCCATCATCGCCTAGTTATCACCACCTCTATCAATCCTCCCCTCCTCCACTATATCATCCCACTCATTTTGCCTTACTCATGTGGGGCCCCCCCCTCTACTCAACTGTCATCTATAAAACAATTAAGGTCTACCTCCACATTCATTCCCTTTGGTTGCATGGTTTCCATTCTGAAGATCCACTCCGTCTCCTTCCTAGAAATTAGTCTCACTTTGTTTCCCCCCCTCCATGGTATATTTACCTTTTCAATTGCACAGAAGCTCAACCCACTTGGATCTTGATTATGTTCCTTTCTAAAGTGTTCCGACACACTATGCCCCCTCACCCCCTTTCTTATATTCCTCACGTGTTCCGCTATACGTTCTGTCATCTGCCTCTTTGTTCGTCCTATATATTGTTTCCCACACTCACACCACAGCAAATAGACCACTCCTTTGCTGCGGCATGTGATATTTTGTTCAATCTTAAAAGATCTCCCATTGTGGAAGGATACAAAGCAGTCAGTCCTCACCCCCCTGGCCCCCCTGCAGGAGAAACACCCCCCACATGGATAGAATCCCTTCCTCTGCCAAGGCGCCAATCCAGGGGGGATCGGTGGGCTCACACAGCTAGGAGCCAACATATTTTTTAAGTTGTTAGCTTTTCTATATATCATTTTAGGTCTATCAGGGAGCAGTCCTTTCAGGGTTACATCTTCCAATAGAATACCCCAATGCTTTGTAACAATTCTCTCCAGATTTTTATGTTGACAACTAAAATCTGTGATGAATGCAGTTTGATATTGTTGTTGCTGTACTTCTGCTCCTATTTTTCTGCCCTGTAGTAATTCCCTTCTGTCACTTCTCCCCACATCAATCATAGTCCTTTGTAAGGTTCCCTCATCATACCCCTTTTCTATAAATCTATCAATTAAGATCTGTGATTGCTCCACATACTCATGTGTATTAGTGCAATTTCGTCTCATCCTCACCATCTGGCCCTTGGGCACCCCACCTTTCCACCTAGGGTGATGGTTACTATCCATGGGGATGAAACCATTCCTATCAGTGTCTTTAAAGTGACTTTTTGTCACTAACCCTGTTCCTTCTTTCCTAATGCTTAAATCTAAAAAAGTGCTCATGTTAAACTCCACATTGAGTTCAATATTCCAATCATTGTTATTTAATCGTGCAATAAATTCATGTAAGTGCTCTACCGACCCATTCCATAACCAGAACAGGTCGTCAATATATCTAGACCAGTGATACACAGGTGCCTGTGTTTCCACCTCTAAAATACCCTCTTCCCATCTGGACATAAACAAATTGGCCAAACACGGAGCATATCCCGCCCCCATGGCACATCCTCTTATTTGTAAAAAGTATTCACCTTGGTGCCAAAAATAATTCCTCTTAAGTGCAAAATTCAATAGTTCTAATAAAAAAATCCTCTGCTTCTGGTTTGTTTCCTCATCCATAGTCAAATAGTGCTCAACCGCCTCGAGGGCCAGATGGTGAGGAATATTCGTGTACAGAGATGAAACATCTGCTGTCACCAATATTGTATCTTGCACTACTCCCATATGCTCAATTTGATTCAGCATATGCTTAGTGTCCCTAATCACATAGGGCAATTTATCCACTATCGGTTGAAGATACCCATTCAAATACTTACCCAATTTGTGGGTGATGGATCCCAACCCACTGATGATGGGTCTTCCCGGTGGATTCACTTTATCTTTGTGTACTTTTGGGACTTGGTATACTATTGGTATCCTGGGTGCTGATGGGATCAGGAATGAGAACTCCTGATCATTCAGAATGCCCTCATCCAACCCCTGTTTCAGCAAACCCCTGAGCTCCTTCATATACATACTTGTGGGGTCTCCCCTTAATCGAACATATGTTTGGGGGTCATGTATCAACCTATCCAGTTCCTTTGTATACTGAACCTTATTTAACACTACTACCCCCCCTCCCTTGTCCGCAGGGCGAATTACCAGATCTTTCTTATCCAGCATATCCTTCGCTATTTTCCTCTCATCACTGCATCTATTCTCAGGAATTCTTCTAATCTCGTTCTCAACCATTTTTTTGAAGACCTCAATGGACTTACCACTTGCCTGGGGGTTAAAGGTTGATGGATTTCTCAATCCAGAGTGGCGATATGGTTCCACCTTATTAACTCTATTATTTGGGCCTTCCTTCTGCGCAAAATACTTTTTTATATTCAATTTTCTTGTGAATTTTTGTAGATCGATATATGTCTTAAATTTATTCAATCCACTCCTGGGGGCATATTTAAGGCCTTTATCCAACAGACGGATTTCTTTATTTTCCAATGCTATCCCACTTAGATTGTATATACCTTCTCCACCTAATACCTTCTTCTTTTGAATTCTCCTCCCTCCCCTTGATCCTCTTCTACTCCTCTTTTCCTTTCCTTTGTCGGTGTGTGGAATTCTACCACCTTCCGTACCTCTGTGTCCTCTCCCACCGGGGTTCTCCATCCTGGAGGGGACTTCCCCCTCCAACCCTCCTCTAAAAAAGGCCTGTACTTCTGCTCATTTCTCAAAGGGTCATATCTATTATAGACCGGGACCTGGTATCTGTTTGGGTAGCCTCTTCTGGGTTGTGTTGGATAATATCCCCCTCTCCCTCCATAGTATTGTGGGGGGGTTTTTGGTGGTCCCCAATATTTATTGGGAGGGGTCCGTGGATTCCTTTTGGGAGTTCTAGGGTCATAGTACTTATTTGGTGTCCTTGGGGGGTAATACTTTTGTATGGGCTGTTCATCATTGTTGATGAGATTGGTCTCCTGCATTATCTCCCTTTTTTTAGAAGTTTGGCATCTATATGCTATTTTGTTTTTAAAGGCCTCTAAGTCTTTCTCATACCTAAATTTTCTGTCCTCTATTATGGTCTTTTCTGACTGTGTTAATGAATCACATAATTTTTGGGATAATTTTTTATACTCCTCCCTTTCTTTATGGGGGTCAAGTTTTATTTGAATATCCTCTACCTCCTTAGCTAATCTCTCCAATCTGGCTGTTTTCCTTTTTATACTTATTTTTACCATTAAAAGCCCACATTGAGTGAGTTGTTCCTCCCATTCTTGGTCATTCTTTTCATTTTCTTCCCCATCATCCGGTAGTATATCCCACCGGAATTTTTTGGGGATACAACCTTTGCCCGCATATTTATTCAAAATTGCAATGTCCCACCATGTTGTTTGCTCTTTGTTCATTGTATTCTGTAATTTACGAAAATTCTCCTCTAGAGTATTTTCATGAGGTGTGCATTCATTACCCAAGGCATCATCTAAATTAACCTGTCTGTTTCTCCTATACTCAAATACATCCATCATCTAGCTGCTGCCTAAACCACTCAATATGAGAAATACTAAACACTAAATTATACAGCGCTCCGATGAATTTACAATCTATATCTCACAGCCAATATGGCTTAAGGATGTATCCAATACAATCAATATGATCAGTAAATCCACAATATGTGTGCTTATAAGGTAACAGTTACAACAGTCTAGTGTTGTTGCACCCTAAATCATCGTCCAATACACAACTGCACGGGTGCGCCTCTGGCAAAAGGCTTGAGTAAGTCCTCTATTCAAGTTATTGTCTCTGTTCCAGAACAGCGCTTCACCATATGCAAGTGTAGGTTATACAACAATCACCGCCACCAGGAGCACCCTGAAGGATCCTCACTCACCAAATGGGGTGGGTCAGTAGTTACAGTGGCCTTATCACGCCTCTGGGGTACTTTCCAGGCTCCCCACACCTTATAGTACACAGATGGTATTCAGATATCAGCTCTTGTTTCTTCTTGAATGTATACCTCAATTCAAACAAATGCTATCATTGCGCAAGCATCTCATAAAAACAAAAGGTTTATTAAAAGGTTCCACTCACATGATACAGGTAGGTGGTAAGCCTGTGGAGTTTAGGAACGGGCTCCACCCCGTGCGGCCTCCCGGGCTGGCCGCCGTTGGTGATATCCAGAGTTCGCTCGCTCCACCACGCCACCGCGTCCCACCACGCTGTCTTGTGTTATTTCCGCATGTGGCTCCTCCCTATCGATTTCGTCATGAAATGACTCATTCAGGGGATGGAGCCATCATGCGGAGATCCTCGTAAGTACTGTACGCTACGCCCTCTTTGTGACGTCACCCGTCGCTCCTCCGCACACCCATTGGCCAATTAGAAAAAAGCTGTCCTGGCCATCATACGCCGCCCCTACGTGCGTTCCATCGTACGTTTGTGCGTTCCGGAGCCCGGGAAGCTTACAACAAACAACTTTAAAACTTTATTAAAACCCCAACAGCCTTTAGTTATAAAGCCTTATACAGCCTTTAGGCGATGATGGACCACATATGGTATCTAATGGGGGGAGGGAGTAGAGAATTGTAGGTGGATTTACTAAAGAAGGGCTGATGAGGTGGGACTAGTGGTATTTATATGGGGGGTTAACAACGGCTCATATAGTAATGTGTAAGAACAAGAAGAACAAACATGATGTGTAGGGAAATGATAAGGGATGATGATGGAGGGAATTGGGATAGTATTAAAATATAATAAGGATGCCGCTTAAACGGTGGCACATGAAGATTGCAAAAAATCATGTATAACGTGGGATGCATTTGGAATAAACAGAGGTGATAACTAATTGGGAGTGGGGAGAATCAGAATGTACTATTATAATGTAAAGGCCTGTGGAGCGTGGATGCTCCGGGATTCATGTCATTATGCTAGGAATTGGTAATGATAATAATATGTAAACAAACGAGATATAATAAATGATGATAGTAAATTTGATGGTGTTAAGGGATATTGTGACTCTCTGTGGGGGATAATGAAGAATATTAGTATGCCAAAAATGTATAACTAAAGGCTGTTAGGGTTTTAATAAAGTTTTAAAGTTGTTTGTTGTAAGCTTCCCGGGCTCCGGAACGCACAAACGTACGATGGAACGCACGTAGGGGCGGCGTATGATGGCCAGGACAGCTTTTTTCTAATTGGCCAATGGGTGTGCGGAGGAGCGACGGGTGACGTCACAAAGAGGGCGTAGCGTACAGTACTTACGAGGATCTCCGCATGATGGCTCCATCCCCTGAATGAGTCATTTCATGACGAAATCGATAGGGAGGAGCCACATGCAGAAATAACACAAGACAGCGTGGTGGGACGCGGTGGCATGGTGGAGCGAGCGAACTCTGGATATCACCAACGGCGGCCAGCCCGGGAGGCCGCACGGGGTGGAGCCCGTTCCTAAACTCCACAGGCTTACCACCTACCTGTATCATGTGAATGGAACCTTTTAATAAACCTTTTGTTTTTATGAGATGCTTGCGCAATGATAGCATTTGTTTGCATTGAGGTATACATTCAAGAAGAAACAAGAGCTGATATCTGAATACCATCTGTGTACTATAAGGTGTGGGGAGCCTGGAAAGTACCCCAGAGGCGTGATAAGGCCACTGTAACTACTGGCCCACCCCATTTGGTGAGTGAGGATCCTTCAGGGTGCTCCTGGTGGCGGTGATTGTTGTATAACCTACACTTGCATATGGTGAAGCGCTGTTCTGGAACAGAGACAATAACTTGAATAGAGGACTTGCTCAAGCCTTTTGCCAGAGGCGCACCCGTGCAGTTGTGTATTGGACGATGATTTAGGGTGCAACAACACTAGACTGTTGTAACTGTTACCTTATAAGCACACATATTGTGGATTTACTGATCATATTGATTGTATTGGATACATCCTTAAGCCATATTGGCTGTGAGATATAGATTGTAAATTCATCGGAGCGCTGTATAATTTAGTGTTTAGTAAAAATAAAGCTATATAACTGAAAATAAAAGTCTGAGACTCTTCTCTTGCTACTAATGTTCTATGAATTATCTGTACTACACATATTATTATTATTATTATTATTATTATTATTATTAATTTATAAAGCACCAACATATTCTGTGACCAATTGATTTTATCATTAGCTTTTTTTTTTTTTTTTTTTTTTTTTTTTTTTTTTATGCTTCAGTGTCACTTTAATTATTCTTGGATGTCATTTTCCTTTTAGAATTTGCTAACCATCCAGGATTGTGTTTATTATAATTATTATAATTCCTAGCATGTCCTCATAGCAGGGAATGGATTAAGTAAAATGTTCTAGAGGAGAGTATACCAATGCTTACGTTTACAGTTGTTTTTGTTTTAGGTCACTTATGAAAATGGATAACATCATCTTTATATCGAACGCAGTCTATTGTCTTCTTGATATTCCCCCTCGTCATGCCTGACAAATAAAAGCCCCCGGCTACGATTGTGCATGAACTCTTGTTGGCTGCAGAATACCATAATGATCTTTTCAGGTTAAAATTTCAAGCAATCATCTTTGATCCATGGCTACGAGAGTACGCAATCAAGGAGATTAATATCAATCTTCTCCAAAAAACGTAATCTAAAGAGGAAGAAACCAAAATCGCAACACTCACATAAGGTTCTTGTAGGTTTATTTTTAACTTACATATTTGCTTCCTGGAATAATCGGAACAAGAATTGTTATTCCAAAGCTTCAGAACTTTAGCCCCTTCATATGGCCTGTGTAGTGTAAGTCTCCCAACAGAGAGAGAGCTCTAGCTGATCTACTGCAGGATTTCAAAACGGCTTGCTTTGCTATATATAAATGCACACAAAGGATAAATTGGCATCTGGATGTTACAGTGTATGGAAAAATAGGTGTCCTGTGTTTTCAGAATGGTTTTTACCTGCTGTCAAATTCTGAGGTTCATTATGCTTCGCTAAAAATTGCCGAGACGTTAGGGTTTTCTAAAACTGGTTACTGCGGCTTCACTAGAAAAAGAAACTGCTTTCAAACCCGGCCATATCTAGTTCAGCTTCAGAAGAATCATGCAGCACTGAGACACAAGTACCTATCACAGTAAGAATGGTTTTTGTATTCCCCATTGTGTTTGAAGTTTCTTTCAACGCTGGGCCTAAATGCGAGGAGCTGTCATGGAGTTTTAAACGGAAAGGCATAATCTAAACGTTATTAAAATGCCTCGTATTCCTTAAAGGAAAATCAAGGCAGAAATACTGCCTCGGCTTTCTGACACTCTCAAATGCATAGTTAAAAGTTTTCATGCTCCAAGCAGTTTAGAAGATTCACGGAGAATCAGGTGTTTAAGAGAAAAATTGCCTTCCCTCCGGGGTGAACAAAAAAAAATGTGAGTTAGAATAGTTTTTATGAAGTTATGAAATGATTCAGAGAATCGCCTGTAAATTTTACACAGTGCAAATATAATTCTAGTCGTAGATTCTTAAAGGGAAAAAAATGGATTTCTTATGAGAGAAATGTAATGCTCACAAGCCAACGCAACGTCAGTTATTTTTTAACTAAAGTATCGTGCTGAGGACTGAAAGGAAAAGGGTTTTTTTTTAACACTGTTACATTGCAATGTGGTGTGTGTGTGTCAATGATTTAAGTTCATTTTTTTAAATAAAGTTTATGCAGTAAGTGGCATTCCAATGATAAGTAATGTGTGACCTTTGTGAATGTGCATCTACTGGAGAACAAGGACACTGCTGAACAGAAAACAAGTTTATTATTCCAATCGCCATGTAGATAAATCCAAATACAAGGTAAAGTAGGAGAAAACACATATTAAGTTGCCGGAGATTGGTCAGATCTGTGGGTGCGGGCAAAAGGAGCCTGACGGGCTGTATCATGCCAACCGGCACTTCTTCTGAAGCTGTGTCGGCCATCATCTGCCGCTGCCAGGTATTTAAACCTTAATTCCGTCCGTCCATCTGGACATGCGTGGTGGGTGATGTCACACACTCCAGCCCTTCCTGTATTTGCGCTCCATGGCCAACTGGAAGTGGCCGGCGCTCAGATATACACTATCCAGTATGCTCTGTAATGTAAAGCAGTACTAGACAATGTTAATTGCAAATGCAAAAGGTGGTACATCATAAACCAACTGGGAGAAACAAGTTAATATCACCATAAGTGTGTAAATAGCTACCCAGCTGTGGGAGATGCTTGCTAAATAAGAACAGTGGGCATGGATATTTTAAGCAAAAGCTGAATGATAATAGGTATGGTATACACAGGTCACAGTCACCTAATTAGAACTGATAAAGCTGTTTACTGGTGAAATGTTTTCAAATTACTGAAAAAAATGTCCATGTGAAACCTATCTTACTTTGTGCACGGCATGTACTGAAATGTACAGAAGGGCAGGCATCCAGTATAATGTACATGCTTCCTTAGTAACTGGCACACCAATGCCTCCCGGATTTATATTGCTTTCCATTATGTCATCCCAAACACTGCTCTACCCCATATGGGAAATACACCCATCATTATATTACATAGTTATTTGGGTTGAAAAAAAAAATGTCCATCAAGTTCAACCAGTTATTGCCCTATAGACATTGTTCGTTGTTTGGGCTAGCTCACTAAACTATCCCTCATATGAATTGTTGTGCATCATCGTGCCTCCATATATGCTACACGGTGTCACAATCTGTAATCCCCTATGTTCCCATTCATGTACTATACAATTAGCAAACACACGTGACCCCAGAACCATTGCTGTGCCAGCTGTTACTAGGCTGCAGGTTCCAACATTTGTGGACTGTCATGGACAAGGACCTTGCATTATCATTGTACCCAGCTAGCTCTAGAGTTGTAATGATGTGTGAATCTTTGGCCAATGTTTCACCTTGTAAGACATAGCAACATTTTAGTACTTTTTTAACCTGCTGCAGTCTCCTCTAAAACGTTGCACCTACCTCCATTTTACTAAAAAAACTCGAGATAAAGGACTGCTAAAGTTACTACCTTTTTGCCTCAATGGGACCCTGTAGTGAGGAAAAAATAATGAACCATATGTTTGGGTCGGAGAGGAGAAGGAGGGTGGGAAGTGATGTCATCATGTGGGCAGTGATGAGGGAAACCAATCACTGCATCTAGGTCAAAGCTCCTTGTGACCAAACCATTTGTCCCATTTACTACATTCACCTAATTAAATTATTAGCAGCATGCTGATCATACCATTAATCACCTTAATAATAAATCTGATCACCCTTTTAAAAATATGGAATGATACAATGACCGTTCTCATTTTAGGTGGAGAACAATTCAGTAAATAGTCTATAAGTTAAGTTTGAATGTACAGTATAATGATAAGCTATTTTATGTGGTTTACAGGACTTTTTTGTTTATTATAAACTAAGAATCTTATAATAATAATAATATCTGATATAAACGTATAGTTTTTAAACACAATTGACCTCTGCCTTATACTAGGCCGAGATATAGGCTGCTAGGCAGTGATCCAGTTCAATACCTCGTCCCTTAGCTTGCAGCTTCCTCCATTCTATCATGGCCAGACTCCCACACATGTGAGTTATGAAAGCGTGAAAGAAAGCTGAACAAAGTAAAAACAGGTTTCCTCCAGCACCTTTTCCAATTGGCATTTTTTGCGTGGCTGTGTCCATAAACACAAAATCCTTTTCAATTTATTGGGGCTCTAATTCTCCAGTTTCAAAACACGCATCCCAGTCAGGGAACCTGTCTTCTCGTTAATGTGCAGGAACAGGTTGCATTGGAAGAATGCATTAGAGATTACATAAACTAGAGTCCGGGACCAAAGCTTTGCCATGTCACAGAGAAGTATTTGCAGGCATAAGGTACTGCAAAGATCTGCTTTATGAGATTCTCTATATCTTGCCAGCATCTTTATGTCTAGTGCAGATTAGGGAGCTGGGGATATCATACATCAGAAATAGGTTTGTGTCGCTTTTGTAAATGAATACCACATCGTTCATTGTTTATATTGCCGGCTGGCAATGTACACTGCTGTGAAGAGGCTCTGTTCCAAAACAATTTTTGTGATCAGCCTAATCTCATCTGTCCCATGAGGTCATGAATAATGTAGAGGAAGGTGGATGGCAAAAGAGATAGCACTGAATGAGAGTCATTGAAGCTAGGAATTCTGTTTGTGGTTCCTGTGGTATGGATATCGACTTTACTAGTAATGCCTGAAGAATCTTAGGAAGTCACTTGCCAAGAGCACCTGCTTCAAACTGCTTCCTTACAGAGCTGGTCGGTTTTGTGTTGTTGTTTGAGTTTTGTGCATGTTATGTTACTGCTCTTTAAATAGCAGTAGATCAGTCTGGCATTTTCTAAAGTTACTTATAAAAACAAATACAGTAGAATCTCACTTATCCGGCACAGGCAGGGATTGCCTGGTGCTGGATATGTGTGCTTGCCTGTTGCTTGAGAAGTCAAGCAACTGGTGTTACAAATAACACTAACCTCCCCCCAACGGATTAACTGCGTAGCAGTGTTTATCAGAAACTGCTTACAATTCCTCCAGACACCATCCTTTTTTACTGCTTGCAGCTCCCAGCTGCTGTGTGCCATCCTCCTTGCACAACCCCAATGTGTCATGTGACTTGATCGGGGTCAGGTGACACACTGGATGCCGCAAAAGGAGCTAGGAGCTGCAAGAGGTGAAAACGACGGTGCCCGGAGGAATCGTAAGCAGTTTCTGATGCACACCTCAGCTAGGAACGCCTCCATTGTGTCCCGCCAGGCATGCTGGTTAGTTGAGACTGCCGGATGCTTGAGTTCCCGTTAACAGTGATATTTTTTGTTAACCTGCAGCTTTTTAATGGAAAAAATGTTAGATATCATCCCCTCTTCATTGGATAGTGGGTTAGGGAGTTTCAAATATATCAAGGTAATGGGAACCAAAATTTCAGTTTATACAACTTAACTGACGTTGGAAAAATGTCATACCATTGTACTTATTATGGCCTTGAAAACCTGTTCATGTTACTGTACTTGTGGCCTGCTGCTGCTCCGTTCATGTCATACCCTTGACATGGCCATTTTACTCATGACCTGGACACTTGATCACCAGGTAACTCCTGCTCTTCAGGACCCAACCAGTGTCAGAAGAAGCTGTGCAGTGGTAAATAACTGCTCAACCGTACCGCTGAATGCGCAGTAGGCTATTTCAGTCATGCAGCTGAGCGGCTATTCTGTTTTCCCCTGCACAGCTTGTTCTGAATCTGGCTGAGTCAGGTTAGATGTTCATGTAATAGGTAAATAGGCTGCGGCGTGGCATGACATGGCTAGGGCAGCAGAGCAGAGGGCCATATGCACAACAGTATGGACAGATACTCTGGGGTCAAGTGCCCAAATTCACTGGTGAATTTCCGACTTCAGTTGTATAAACTGGATTTGTGGTCCTTTTAACTTGGTATGTTCAAGCACAAGAAACATATTACTGGCATTGTAACATAATGACCACATGGTCAGATAAAGGATTTCACACTCTGTAGGAAGCTAAGCCAGAGCTGGATCACCCACTTAGGCAGGTGGATAAAACCTGCTTGGGGTCAGGCTGGTCAGGTTGCTGCCATTTTCTCTAAGCTGCTGTACTTACCTTATCCTACCTAAAAAGTCCTTGTGGAAAGGAAGGAGTGTTCAAGCTGGTACCTTGCCTAAGGCTCCAGTTTTCCTAAAAAGGGTGCAGTAGTGAGAAAATAGTAATTAAATCATCAATGTGGGTTGGCAAAGGGGAGGTGGGAAAGGGTATAAGAGGAGGGATATGTAGTGTAGGCAATGAGTGGTGGAGATGATCACAGGACTTAGTGGTGGAATTCATTGCTGTGTCCAGGTCAAGCTCCTTGTGATCACCAGAAGAGAAGTATGGATCCGCACACAAACTTATGCAGGAACAGTGAAACGTTTATTGTCCCATCACACACGTACAATAATCTGACCGTATGCTTACGATCGTTCCGGGCCGGAGAGGTCCTCTTCGTCAAAGCTAGGACAGCTCCTTGTGATCAGACTGCTGTTTTTCACAGAGCTTGCATCAGGGAAAGATACACTATGCTACCGTGAACCAATTAACTAATGGTACTGTACTTGGTAAACTGGACTCAGTGACCCAGAAGTGTACGTGGCATGGACACCGGGAGATCACAGAAGGATACTGCAGAGATTGCACTGGCTGAACAGTTGAGCAGCAAGTGTGCTTTGCTGTGCTAATGTTTTACAGAGACCCCAGAAAACTAGGCAGCTTATGTGTGCAGTTTAGGATTACTGTATTGTACAATTGGTATAAGATGCTTGGTAAATGATTACTGTTTGACTGTTAAATGCTCCCATGGTAAGGGTGTGGTTGAATTGTAATGGAAAATGTTATTAAAAAATTGTAAAGGTGCTTATTGAAAATCAATCTAACACATACAAGACACGGTAAACAGGGCAGTCAATAGAGCGTTACACAGGATTTTTACATAGGAAGGAAAGAAAGCAAATAAAATTGGCATTTTACACACCATAGCGCATTTGAAAACAGAGTATATACAGTGTATATATATATATATATATATATATATATATATATATATATAGATAGATAGATAGATAGATAGATAGATGGGTTGGTGATTCATCTTTCTGATGCACTAGAGAATTTGTTAGGGCAACCCCTATGCTGGTATACCAAGCGTTTAAAGGGCAGTGTAGCTTTCATCTTGGATTTTCAGTCATCTATGGAGAGCAGGTTGGGGACAACCAACTAAAGGCAACGCAGAATAAAAAAAAAAATACAGATCCCATGTGATGTTGTTTGAAATTAAATGTAGTAAATAGGTAAAAAAGTGGTGCAAAGGAACACATTTTGGAGGTACTGTAGGCTTTTCCTTGGAAATTCCCTTCAGAATATACTCTAGTTTGTAAATGCTATGTAGACTGGTATCAGCATGATAGCCCCACCTGCTGGATACTGATCGCAGTAAGCATGAGATGTAGGCAGCCACACGGTCAGAATTACATTTTATCTGTATGGAATGTTACTACAGCAAAGTCTGTGTTATCCGGAACTCAGTCAACCCAGAAGTCTCAACTAACCGGCATGCCTGTGGGATAGCGGGGACTTTTTTGGTGGGTTTTGAGGCTTTTAAAATACTCAGTGCGCCTCCAGCAATACCTAGCAGCTTTCCTGCCGCACCTAGCGGGCTCCTAGCAGCTTCCGGCTTCTGTGCTGGGGGAAGCAGGAGAGCCGCATTAGGTGCTGCAGGAAGGCTGCTAGACATTGCTGGAGGCTCGGTAAGTATTTGAAGGGGGGAAATTTGTGCTTTATAGGCCGGTTGCTCAAGCAACCGACAAGCACAAGTATCCAACATCAGGCGATCCTTGCTAGTGCCAGATACCGGGGACCGTGCAGTATCTGTGTTGGATCCTATATAATAAAACCTCTGTGTCTCTGCATCCTCCTGTGTCCGTGCCTCCAGACCTGACAGTTTGCTGTCTGACAACCTCATTGCATTGTGGAAAATAACAGCTTTTTCCAACTGCCAAGCAGGCAACATCTCCCTGTGTGCATATACTGCAGACAGAGGTGGGGGATGGGCAAGTGGGACACGTCTGTGCGCACATTGCGGGAGATAGCGGCCGTGGCCTAGTGTCCGTTTTTTAACCGGCAGGCCTTTTTTACTAGTTATAAGTAATACTGTGTTGCATAAATCCTACTATTGCATACACGGAGTTCCGCTTTATGACCTGGCGTAGGGACTTATGGGCACGAGGGCTGATTGCCTAGAGACTTTTAGACTATAACTGAAGCATGGAAAATGATAAAAGTATGATATGAAAATAAGAAAAATTGGAGAAGTTGTCAGTTATAACAACCATCAAAGTTTACTTTTTTGGATGAAGCAAGAAATCTGGCTTCTATATTTGCCCCTCGTGCTCAATTTATCTGTTTACCCTTTTTTTCTACAAATAAGTCTTTACAGTTTCTTTTACAGTGTTGCATTCACAAATACATAATGCTGCAAGTGCCCCCTCAAATGCAATTAAAATGAAGTGCTGTTTGTTAGACATCCTGTGATGGGCTGTAGAGTGGCAGGGTAAATAATAACCTACTGGCAGAACTGCTTATAGAGCAGAACTTACAGATAAGCTGTGCTTTGCATTAATTGCATCCATTCACAATGCTGAATATAATAGGGATGTCCAGCACAAAGCATCACCTCTTCAGGTAAGTTATTCCATACTGTGGCTCTCTCAGTTCATTTGCATTCAAACCCATTTCAGTTGATGACATGTGTTTCTTTTAATTCACACCTATGGTTTTATCTCATTCCAAGTTCATTTTCACTGGCGATAAAAGAAAATGCACAGCTTGTCACACAGTAGGCACAGTGGTTCTTTGAGCCTCTGTCACATGTTCATGCATCTTTACTGAACATTATGCTAAATCCAGCTTTACTCTGCCCAGTACTATACTGCTGCTGGGTTTTTTTCTTCCTGCATTGGGGGATTTATGTGGGGAAAAGAATTAGTCTGTTGCCCGCAGCAAGCAAAAAGTATTCAGGTGTCATGTTTTCAGTTCACAATAGAAAAAAGCAATCTGACTAGCTGTCTTCAGTTTACATTGTATATATAAGACCAGGGCCGGATTTAGCATAAGGCACTATAGGCAAGTGCCTACAAGTACCTTATACTGCAAAGGTGGGTCTCTGAACTTCCCTATTTTTAAATTCAAAATCTGGGAGTGCGATCGCTGTCACAACCACGGCCCGCCCACGATTGCTTCTCCCAGCCGCATACAGTTCAGTTGCCAGCCTGCTGTCCCACCCCCAGCAATTTAATGGCCTGAATGCAGGCCAGGGTTGGGGGTGTGGCCTATGATGAGGGGCGGAGCTTTGGTTGCCAGAACGCTTCTTCCTGCAGGCTCCTGAGTTGCAAATCCGACCCTGTATAAGACTATGGGCTCGATTCACTAACCAGTGATAACTGAGTTATCACGTGTTAAGGCTTTGCGCGTGCAAACTAGGGTGCTAAGTAGTTTGCACTGCAAAGCTGTTGCTGTTTGCGTGCTATTTTAGCACTCGTACGGTGCTACACCATTATGTTCCGTTCGCGTGCAAAATCAACCGCTTTGCATGCTACGTATCCTTATTACGCTACTTAGCATGTGAAGCGGCTGATATTGCACGCGAAGCTCTGTGCGCAAAACTTTACACGCGGAAAGTCTTACGCGCATATTAGAGCGTGAAGAGCCAGTTAGCACGTGCTAAGCGGCTTTTCACTAGCGTGCTAACACTTAGCATGCTTTAGTGAATCAAGCCCTATATGTTTTATATAACTACATGTATTGTACTGTATATGTTTTGAAATTTTGTTTTTATAATGCATATTATAAAAACTGCTTTAAATGCTTTTCCCTGCCTTAAATTTAAAAGGGAACTCCGTTATCAAGCACAACTGTTGTTCTACATTGGAGTTTCCATTTGCAATATTAAAAGAACATGTTATTTAAAATACAGGTGCTTTGCATGGACAAACTCAAAAATGTTGGTTTCCACTTGTTGGGAGTGTCTCTGTCTGTTTCTACAGCTGTCAAAGGACCACTCCAGCAAAAAAAAGTAAGCAGTTAAAGTCTGACAGAACCAATAAGTCAATTTTCTCATGAGGGATTATCAGGGATACAGTGCCAGTCAGCCTCCCTACTCACGTTCACACTATTGTGTTGGTTAGATATAACAACTGCCATTCAGAAAAGGCTTTTGAAAACAAAGAAACCCCTGAGAATGCACCATGAGGAGATGGACTAGTCTAAAAGCTTTCAGGTCTGTCAAGTTTTAACTGCTTACTTTTTTCACTGGAGTGGTGCATTAAGTGCCTAGAGATAGGTCTCAGACATGCCTCTTGTAGTCTTCTGGAGCTGAGGACAGATGGATGATATAACCATATAAGCCTTCCCCTGAGATTTCTGGATAGGCACTCTCTTGTGCACATGTTGCATCATGGAAAGGTCACTTTTACAGCATTTTGAACCAGTGAAAGTAAGATTTTAAATGTAAAAAAACAGCAGGTGCACATTCAAAACTACATTGCAGCCCGCATGTTATTGCCCATACCACAACATGGCATTGCAGCCCCACATTACATCTTATACCCCCACATGACATCACAGCTACACATAACATATAACCCATTAGACTTCAGCCCTCAGATTATATTTCATACCTACAGACCTGCATTACATCTCACAGCCCATCTTACACCCCTTCCTGCATTAAATTGCTTATCTTCACAGTATATTCCATACTTCCTGCACTGCAGCCTTCCATTATGACCTATATCACACTGCAGCCACAAATGACATGCCAAGTCAATCAGTTTACATCAGTTGAGAACTAGTGTGTAGCGGGCGGGTGCTCCATGCAGTGTCTCTTCAATCAACACAGAAAACTGCAATCAAGCTGACAAGATACCTTAGTATTTCCTTCACTCATTAGAGCTAAGGAGATTGTTATGAAGCAACACAATGCCTACTAAAACATAAAATAAATGTTCAGTTATTCTTTCTTTGGCTATGTCATGACTTGGATAAATGAAAACCTTATCAAATAAGGTGCAGTAGGTTTCAGTTATTAGAAATTGCAATTGTTTAGTAGCTCTGGATCTCCAGAGCAGGGATATCAAACTCAAATAAAACATGGGACCAAGGCACGGGCCAACCTCAGTGTCTAGTGGCCACCTCCCTCCCTTATAAAGTTCACTGGTGTCTAATGGCTCCCCCTCCCCTATATAGTTCCCTGATGTCCAGTGGCCCTCCTCCCTCCCCTGTACAGTTTCCTGATGTCTAATGCTTCTTCCTTCCCTATACAGTTCCCTGCTGTCTATTGGTCCTCCATCTTCCTAATATACAGTTTCCTTGTGTTTAGTGGTCCTCCTGCTCATATACAGTTCCCTGGTGTCTCATGCTTTCCCCCGCTATCCGTTATATGGCTTCCCTGGTAAACTAAGGCTTCACCTACAAAAAAGCTTCCTTGGTGGTCTAGAGTGGGCCAAATATAAAACATAGTAGGGAAACCACTTGGAGGCCAGATTTGACGGCCCTGCCAGATTTGGCCTGCAGGCCAGAGTTTGACAGGTATGCTCCAGAGGCTTACCCTGTTTTCCTCTACTAAGCCATTTATAAGCAGGGACCCCTGAAGCGAGGCCACACTGCATCTGCACAGTAGCATGGGCTCGCGTATAACAAGAAGGTCTGTGCTACTGCGCAGGTGGACATGACTTCACATGCGCAGTAGCATGGACCTGATCAGGTTTAGCTTTTTCTGCCAAAGCCTGAGCAGGTCTTTGATACTGCGCATGCGCAAGCTGTCCACAAGCTTGGCGAGTAGTTTTGCGGAGGAGATAGTGGAGGAACGGAGAGGAAGTGCGGAAAAGGGGGAAGGCTCTGAATCATACAGAGCCTTCCTTCTATTCCGGTAATTACCCAATCGGGCCCCTTTTTTCCCCCACAGGTTTCCTTTAAAACTTTTATTTTTTACTCACAGAAGACTTGACTCACGAACGCTGAGCATTATCTTCACACCTGTCTCCTGGCTGTATCTGTAGGTAAAGCAAGTCATATTAACATAGAGGATAATTATCTGATTTTACCATTAAACTTCTGAATGTATTTTAAACATAATTGTAGAGCTCAATAAAATGACATTATATACTCACTAAGAGCTGCTTCCTATATTTACAGCTTTTTTATTTTCTGAAACTTCTTCTTCTGCTGTATTCTGTGCAAACTCAAGAGTTAAACAGAATGCAAAAATTATCAGCAAGACAGGATCAGATCACATTATAATAGTGATGGGGTTTAAGCAAATACCTCATTAATAATTCAGTTTCTGTTTCCAGCAAAACAATATGTTGCTAAACTTTAGCTTGCAATTTGAGTTATTATCTGGAAGTTTATGAGAGAGTTATGTTTTTTTAACCAGTTCACACAAAGTAAACACTGCACTCGAAATCAGCATACAATTCTCTTGTTTAGCCAACAAAACATGTACGGTAGCTGCTGCTGGTTAATTAATTGGATTCCAACTTACTAATAAGCAGTTGTTGGCTTTGATTAGTTCAATTTCCTGCAGTGGAAATTTTCACGACAAGGGTATTTTTGATAACCATTGTTCACATCCAAAATATAGTGAATGTAGTTGTACCAGCATTTATTATTAATCTTCCATGTGGTGATTAAATCAAAATATTGCTGTGTTCTTGTATGTATTTATTTATTTATATAGCATTATACTGTGTTATTGTCTACACAGTTTACTTCATTATTCAGTCTGTAACGGAAGGATCGTTTACTTAACCGATTAGGGACAGCAGGCTTTGGCCCCTTTAAGGACCAGAGCCTTTTTTTTTTTATGTTGCACTTCCTGATCACTGTGATTGGCTTACAGTGATCAGGAGGTCACGAGTCCATGAAAAAGTCTCCTGACTGATGTACGGAACACCACTGTCTTTAGACAGCAGAGATCTGTACCGGCAGGGCCACCCAATTGCGTCCCATGCACGGGAGCCACCGTCGTTGAAACTACGCTGCATCAGGCTTAGGCAGCAACAAGTGTGACGTAGTTTTAACCATTGGCAGTCCTGACCCAGTTGAAGAAAGCAGTCAAGGTTTCATTAAAACATAATTATAATACTGGCTTTTAGAAATACTTACATACTCTAAACAAATGGGTGCTCTCTAACTACCAAACTGGGGGGCTCTCTGGCTTCCAAAACAGGGGACTCTATTGCCACCAAAATGGGCCGAGGGGTCTTTGGCTATCAAAATGGGGGAGGTGGGCTCTCTGTCTACCAAAACAGGAGTCTCTTTGGCTACCAAACTGGGAGCAGGGCTCTCTGTCTACCAAAACAGGGGCTCTCTGACTACCTTAACAATGTAAGGGCTCTCTGGCTACCTAAATGGAGTTCTCTCTAGCTACCTACAGGGAGGCTATCTGGCTACCTACAAAAGGGAGCTCTCTGGCTACATGTACTGGGAGGGGGCATCTTATACTGGGGTGGCTATATGTGGCTACCTAATAATGGGTGCTTTTGTGGCTACCTATACTGGGGGGGGGGGGCTCCATCCGGCTAATACTTGGGCTCCTCTGGCTATCTTCATAGGGTGGGGCTATATCTCTGGGTCTCTATATTGGGGGTTACCTAATACTGGAAGTCTCCTCTGGCTGCTGCATCACAATAGAGTGCCCTAGTTTGGGAGGGGGGGGGGGGGGGTGTCACAATTTATATATCCTTGCCCTGGAAGCTCTATGGCCTAAAAAACTGCCCTGCTGAGGAAGTTCCATTTATCACACTGGTGCTTAAACACACTTGTGTGACACAATGCAAAACAGTGCAACAAACACATCTACTTACAGTGGCATTTTTGTATGCTATATACATAATGCATTAAGAAAGTACTAAGTAACGTACACTGATGTGTGCCATCCACATCATATGGCTTAAAGGGTTCTCTGGTTTCCCTGCTCCACACATGATATTCCATTAGTACATAGGTAATATCATGGGTAATGTCAGGCAATTGAAGCTCCCTCAAAACCACCATTTCATCATCTATTACTACAGCAAAAGGGAATTCTCTGTTTGGATTTCTGTGCTGAAAGCCAACATTGCCATTGCGTTTGGCTGCAGGCGAGTTGTGGGCTTTACGGTTTATTGCAAGATCTGTGTTGGCGTTCTTATTAGCAGGAGAGAGGTGTCAAGTGCTGCAAAGTTCAGGCAGCCAGGAAAGGGTCAGCTGGGAGGAAAACATTGCTTATGGGCAAAATGGATTTAACAGTGTTTGAAAAAAGCTTAAAGATGAATGAAAGGCAAACAGATTTTCCTGTACATCAAAAGGCTTTCTCTTTGTTCTCTATGCATGGGACCTGTTTAGCAATAACTTACTTTGCTTCTAGCCTCCCTTAGAAAATGGCATAAAAGTTTAAATGTCATATTCCATGGATCGCCAGTGACAGCAGCATACTCACTCAGGGCTCTGACGGTTTGGCACATGCCTACTCCTCTCAGACTCTGAACTTGGGTGATATTTATAGGTCCTGAGGAGCCTGTACAGTAACATTCCTCTACTATGGCTGATAGTAGTGCACTTTCTTGACCATTGGAGTGCACCAAGGGAATCCTATGGCCAGGGGCGTAACTATAAACCATGAGGCCCCCCAGCAAAACTTTGATTGGGCCCCTCAATGTTCCTTTGCACACCCGTGGTGACCCTCACAGTTTGGTGGCCCATCTCGCAAGGGTCATATAACAAGTGTGGACATCATAATCTGCACATCCATAACACCTGATCTGAAGGATTATCATAGGGAATTAAGTAGTAGTTGGGGCTCCCTTCCAGCTCTGGGCCTCCTGCGGTCGCAGGTGCTGCTCCACTATAGTTACGACCCTGCCTGTGGCTTAGTCATGTAACTATCATTTTACTATTTCAATTTGCAAATTTAATTTTGGTTAATGAATGTCAGCAATTCAAAAAGTGTATATGCAAATTGCTGCTGCTGCTATAAGCATAGTGAAGATGTCACCCAGCATAAAGAGAAAGTCCCCTTACTGTCACATGACCTGTTAGTCTTTAATGTTATGCATGGGTCTACTGCCCAAAGTCCCAGCTAACAGTTCCATGTTTTCCTTGTTGCAAAAACTCTGGAACAGCTGGCAATTTCTGTATGTATTTTTCTTTTTTTTATTTACTAAAAAAAGTTTATTGGACGTTGAAATAAAGAAAACACCTAAATATCAAATATAGAAAATACATTAATTCCAAAAAACAATAATACTAAAGAAAAGGAAAAAAAAGGTATATAACACAGCAAAGTATTACAGAATACATTCAGAAAATTTGAAAAGCTCAGCCACTTAAAGTGAACCCGAGGAGAAAATAAAATGATGAGATAAACAATTTTTTTTATACTCCTACTAATAAAAATTGCTTTTTTAGATATCCCATGGTTGTATTTTATATTTAAACATTTACAAAATAGATTGAATGTTTTGTTGTCTCTGCTCAGTGGCAGCCTACTAAGTATCCCAGAGTTTAAATGCATGAACTATTATCCTTTTTCTATCTCCCCCTGCTCTCAGAAGTTGTATTCTGCTAGGAAAACTTTTATGGCTGTGATTTGCTTATCAGTGATCTTTACTATATTCCTGACAAGGTGCTGACAAGACAGAAGCTGTCACTTCCATGCCTAAAAATAAATTCTTTCAGGCAGCAAAATAAAACAAGTAATAATGGTCATCTCATCATGTCACATGTCACCTCAGGTACACTTTAACCCTTTTGCTGCCAGCCGATTTGTCCTAAACGCGAACATCTACTGTCGAAGAAGTTTTAGACATTTTGCACTCATTAAGTTTACTTAGTATTTTTGACAAGAAAACCTACATGAAATAGGACATATTATATATTTTTTTTCCGTAATGGATTGGGCTTGAACACAGAAAAAACATTTTTGTACTTTTTCTGGAGATATAAAAAAATGTTTGAGTGAAATATCTTTAAAAAAGTAAAATAAAAAATAAAATATTTTTTTGTTGTGCCTTTGTTTTTTCAAAGACGAATTACATTTACTGACAAAAATGTTAATGTTTGTAAAAGCTCTGATTCTTCTGAACCTAAAGATACCAGATATGCACTGGTATCCCACTTTTCCTGTTCTGGAATAGGTGCGCCAATACAGGTAGCAAGATATGGATGCAGGCAGTATAGGTATCCTGGAATAGGTGTGCCAGTACAGGTAGCAAGATATAGGTGCAGCGAGTAAAGGTAGTCCGGAATAGATGCCCCCAGTACAGATAGTCAGATATAGCTGCAGCCAGTATAGATAACCAGGAATAGGTGCCCCAGTATAGGTAACAGGCATAGGTGACCCAGTATAGGTAGCAGGTATTGGTACCCCAATATACAGTGGCATGCAAAAGTATTCGGCCCCCTTGAAGTTTTCCACATTTTGTCACATTACTGCCACAAACATGAATCAATTTTATTGGAATTCCACATGAAAGACCAATACAAAGTGGTGTATACGTGAGAAGTGGAACGAAAATCATACATGATTCCAAACATTTTTTTTACAAATCAATAACTGCAAAGTGGGGTGTGCGTAATTATTCAGCCCCATTTGGTCTGAGTGCAGTCAGTTGCTCATAGACATTGCTTGATGAGTGGTAATGACTAAATAGAGTGCACCTGTGTGTAATCTAATGTCAGTACAAATACAGCTGCTCTGTGATGGCCTCAGAGGTTGTCTAAGTCTTAGACAACCTCTGAGGCCATCACAGAGCAGCTGTATTTGTACTGACATTAGATTACACACAGGTGCACTCTATATTCTCTTAGACTCTAAGAGAATATTGGGAGCAACAACACCATGAAGTCCAAAGAACACACCAGACAGGTCAGGAATAAATTTATTGAGAAATTTAAAGCAGGCTTAGGCTACAAAAAGATTTCCAAAGCCTTGAACATCCCACGGAGCACTGTTCAAGCGATCATTCAGAAATGGAAGGAGTATGGCACAACTGTAAACCTACCAAGACAAGGTCGTCCACCTAAACTCACAGGCCCAACAAGGAGAGTGCTGATCAGAAATGCAGTCAAGAGACCCATGGTGACTCTGGACGAGCTGCAGAGATCTACAGCTCAGGTGGGGGAATCTGTCCATAGGACAACTATCAGTCATGCACTGCACAAAGTTGGCCTTTATGGAAGAGTGGCAAGAAGAAAGCCATTGTTAACAGAAAAGCATAAGAAGTCCCGTTTGCAGTTTTCCACAAACCATGTGGGGGACACAGTAAACATGTGGAAGAAGGTGCTCTGGTCAGATGAGACCAAAATGGAACTTTTGGGCCAAAATGCAAAACGCTATGTGTGGCGGAAAACTAACACTGCACATCACTCTGAACACACCATCCCCACTGTCAAATATGGTGGTGGCAGCATCATGCTCTTGGGTTGCTTCTCTTCAGCAGGGACAGGGAAGATCCCTGTGTTAGAATGGCCCAGTCAAAGTCCAGATCTAAATCCAATCGAGAATCTGTGGCAAGATTGAAAACTGCTGTTCACAAATGCTGTCCATCTAATCTGACTGAGTTGGAGCTTTTTTGAAAAGAAGAATGGGCAAGGATTTCAGTCTGTAGATGTGCAAAGCTGGTAGAGACATACCCTAAAAGACTGGCAGCTGTAATTGCAGCAAAAGGTGGTTCTGCATAGTATTGACTCAGGGGGCTGAATAATTACGCACACCCCACTTTGCAGTTATTTATTTGTAAAAAATGCATTTTGCATTGTGGAATTCCAATAAAATTGATTCATGTTTGTGGCAGTAAAGTGACAAAATGTGGAAAACATCAAAGGGGCTGAATACTTTTGCAAGCCACTGTAGGTAGTAGGTATAGGTACCCCCCGCATAGGTAGCAGGTATAGTTGCCCCAGCATAGGTAGTAGGTATAGGAGCACCCAGTATAAGTAGCAGGTAGAGGGGCCACTGCGGGGAGGGGGGCCGACTTCATCCTAAGAGATAGTGGGACATGAAACATATCTTCAAATAGGGCACGCAGCACACCCCCAAAATGTATTTGCAATAGGACAGTCGCAAAATATATAAACAAGGGAGCCTTGTCCACCACACCCCTATAGCGAAGTGGAGATACAGAAGGATACAATTAATGCAATCTGACAGGGGTGTAGTACCATCAAAATAGTAACTTCATAGGGTATCTTTCAAAATATTGGATTTGACCAGCCCAGAAACTGCTCCTACAAAGTCTTGTAGAGAATGGCGTACCCAACTCCTGTGGCCAGGCCCTCACATATGACATTTTAGCTCCATCCTCCGTATTTACCTGCATATAAGGTCAAAATTACACCCCTCCTTCTGGAAAAACCATAGTATAGTTGTTGTTCAACCTTAGTCAGAGTACTATGAGGCAGCGTAAGCATTCGGTAGTCTTTCATCAACATATGCTCTATTCTATTTCTTTTACCTGGATTTTCTCCAATCTAGTTTTAAGGGTAATTAAACTTCATCAAGCAAATGCATTGAGAACATGAATACAGTGTATGGAACCACAATGAAAATGTCAAATAGGCTAGAAATTCTTCTTCAAAAGAATTGCAACACTATTATAAAATGTAAAACGATAAGCCTGTTAAAAATACTGAAATGGTTAAAAGTGTTTTTTCTCCTTTTTTAAAGCCATATAAGGTGATTATGTGGACAAGAACTGTATCAATACATTGATGCATTGAATCATTCGCCTCCACTCCACTGTGACTGAAGACTTTGCTGTGCAGTGGCTGGATAGTGTATGGTTAAGGGCTCTGCCTCTGACACAGGAAACCTGTGTTCAAATCTTGGCCTTTACAGTAAGCCGGCACCTATTCAACAAGGGATCCTTGGGCTAGACTTCCTAACATTGCTACTGCCTACTGCACCCTAGTGGCTGCAGCTTTCAGTCCGCAAGGAGAAAAGCACAATGTAAATATTATTTGTCTTGTCTACAGAGAGAGAAGGAAGGTTACCTGTATGATTGATTGTGGCAGCTACAGTACCATCCTTGTGCCTTTTAACCACAGGGTGACATATAAATGCAACTGGGTGCTGCACAGCACAAACAGTGCTGTGACCCAAATGCATTTGTATTTTTTACACAGATGACATTGCTTTCAGCCACAGATTTATAGTGAGATATGATCAGTAAAGATTAGGAAGACATGCTTTTATTGTATGTCATGCTAGACTGTAATCCTGGTTAAATTACACCACATCATAGTCATTGATGTGAAAGCTCTGAGCACCATTCAGGACCTTCAGCCAGCTTTTAGGTCTCCGTATTAGCTGGACATTGTTTCTAGAGGAGTCTATGGGGAGATAGCCTGAGCCAACACAGCGCAGGACACAGGACCTGGAAATGGCTCAGACACTGGGCGTTTGAAGTGGCGCACTAGAGACTCATCTCTGCATGCTCCTCTCATTCCTGTTTTATAGTTTAGCTCGGAGTTGTGTTTTCAACCTTTCAAGTCTCTTCCACACTAATGATACTTGGTTGTTAAGCAGCGATAGCATAACAGCCATTGCTGTGCTGTAGTCAGACATGAAACGCACATTTCATAAATTTCATGCCAGGGACCAGCTGCTGCTAATCCTTCATAATACTGAAAAGTATTCACTGCATTCTAATAGAGAACCGTCTGTAGAAATGTTTGTAATCTGTGATTACAAGAGGTATAAGCCTGCTCTGTGGGAGGTGAATAACTGGATAAAGTCTGTGAACTTCCTGCCATGCCACGAACCGCAGATATAGATTAGTGTTGTCTGCTGCCGTAAATAACACCATGCACACTACACAAGAGATTACATCCAATGAAGGAAGGCTCACTCTTCATGCATAAGCCTTTGTTTCTCAGTCTTTGGGATTCTAATCTGTCTCTGCCTCAGTATCTTCAGCATAATAACATCCCTGAGCTTTTACATGACTGCATACTATCCTCT
Source organism: Hyperolius riggenbachi (assembly GCF_040937935.1). NCBI lineage: Eukaryota > Metazoa > Chordata > Amphibia > Anura > Hyperoliidae > Hyperolius > Hyperolius riggenbachi. The sequence continues at coordinate 511,207,963 of NC_090646.1, read as the reverse complement.
AAAGTGCAGATTACTGTCAGTAACTGGGCTTACATTATCATAAAGAGCTTGGCATTTTTTTTGTTCCATCTCATCTTTTAATGCACAGTGTTTACAATGGTTAATATTTAATTATTAAACCCTGCTGCGCATTACCTCTGTTGTCTCAGCGCGGCATTCATCTGAGATGAGAGGTCCTGGGATGAAGGCATATTTTGGAGTTCTGTGTTTGAAGTTCTCGGCTGAAGAATTATCTTGTTATCTAACATTACACAAAAGCATCTACATTTAAAGGGAAATGTCATGTCTGGTGCGATGTTTCTGAAAACATAGATTAGGGTTGCACAAGAGTTTTTTATTGCCACTGAAAGGACCACTATCTTAAAATCATAAAATGTAAAATACATGTAAGCACACACAAATAAGAGATAAATAAGCTACAAGTTACTTTCCTTCTATGTTCCTGTCACTTACAGTAGGTAGTAAAAATCTTACAAGTTTTGGTTCTCAGGTTTTTTATTTATTTTAAAAAGCACTTACTGTGCTACAGTTGCTAAATCCCACTGCCAAAATAGTGTGCAGAGAGCAGGAAGGCTGGCAGGCATCTTTGCATAAATCCTTTTCAGGGAGTGTCTTTATAAAGAATAAAGGGCATGCTGAGAATCCCACATAAAGAGATGGACTAGTCCAAAACCTGTCAGTTCTGTCAGATTTCTACTACCTACTCTAAGTGACAGCAACATAAGAGAAAAGTAATTTACAGCCCATACTACCCAGAAGAAACATCTTATTTGTATGTGTTTAAATGTAATACAAATGTTACAATTGTTTGCGATAGTGGTCCTTTAATATTATTTGCAGCAAACCTGAAGAGAGGAAACTCACTTCTGTTTTTATACATCCCTAAGTAGAGGGAAGACTGTGGATACCATAGAGCCTTCCTTGTTCTTGGCCTGTCCCTTCATTACTGCGCTGTCCCTAGTTAAAGATATTTGTCCTGCTAGGTCTTCAGCAGTCCCCAGGCAGCCTTCAGAACTACTCATGTCCCCACGTTGTTATGAAGATGAGTGCATCCATACTGCGTTGCCCATACTCACACATGGGCATTACTCATGCACTCGTCCCCGAGAAGTTCTAAAGAGCTATTTGACCTAGCAAGTTGAATAATGCAGAAATGTGGGGATGGACTGAGGATCAGGAAGGCTCTTTGGTATCCAGAGCATTCCCTCTACATATATACAGGGTGGGCCATTTATATGGATACACCTTAATAAAATGGGAATGGTTGGTGATATTAACTTCCTGTTTGTGGAAAATTAGTATATGTGAGGGGGGAAACTTTTCAAGATGGGTGACCATGGCGGCCATTTTGAAGTCAGACATTTTGAATCCAACATTTGTTTTTTCAATAGGAAGAGGGTCATGTGACACAACAAACTTATTGGGAATTTCACAAGAAAAACAATGGTGTTTTAACATAACTTTATTGGGAATTTCACAAGAAAAACAATGTTGTGCTTGGTTTTAACGTAACTTTATTCTTTCATGAGTTATTTAAAAGTTTCTGACCACTTATAAAATGTGTTCAATGTGCTGCCCATTGTGTTGGATTGTCAATGCATATGAGATGTGCAGCACCTGAAACTACGGATACTGGAAGCCTGTGCTAGCATTTCTCCTGCGGTGTTGCTATCAGCGTGTGAACCGTTGGAGAAGAGGGTTGCATTGACAATCCAACATAATGGGCAGCACATTGAACACATTTTGTAAGTTGTCAGAAACTTGTAAATAACTCATGAAACAATAAAGTTACGTTAAAACCAAGCTGTAACAATTGTGGAATCGTCTCCGTGGTCAGCGCACCAGACGTGCGCTGACGCGGCGGATTTCCTCCACAAGCGTATTATTGCGGACACCCAGGCTAGGTGCTATGCACCCGCAGAGGGCAATTCCCACCGGCAGATGGCGCTGTGGAGTGCAGGCGAACACAGCCGCTGCACAGCCACAGATGCCAAATGGGAATTGTACAGATCCGGGACAAGGTACAATCAGGCAGGGCTGGATAGCCCACAGGGAACAGAGCAAAAGGACAGAACCAATGTGTGCCCACCAAATTAGTCGCCACCCAGCGACGGCGAACACACAATGGCGGAAACGAAGTAGGAAACGCAATCGCAAGAATGGCGATTGCCAATAGCGACACAAGACTGAACAGGACAGAGCACAAGGGTAGCAAAGGCACAGCAAATCATACAAAGAGAAAGATAAAGAAAATAACAAATGCTAGCTGAACGCGAACACCGCACTCATTCGCAACAGTGCACGCGTTCGTGCGCGGTCTCCGCGTGTTACGCACAACAGAGACAAGCACGCCTAACTAACCAAAGACAGACAAACACGAAACAGAGAACGCAAGCGCTTGCTTAACGGTTACCTCACCGAGCCTACAGCAAGTGTTTCGAATCAGACAAGACAGACACACAAAAACAGGGACAAGCGAGAGATAGGATCCACAGCACTAGCTAAAAGTGGCTAGCGCGATCCAGGTACAGAGTAGCAGAACAGAAGGATCCCCAGCGCTAGCGAAAAGTAGCTAGCACGATCCCAGAAGACAGAACAGAAGGATCCCCAGCGCTAGCGAAAAGTAGCTAGCACGATCCCAGGAGACAGAACAGAAGGATCCCCAGCGCTAGCGAAAAGTGGCTAGCACGATCCCAGGAGACAGAACAGATGAGGTAGGCAGAAACAACCGCTGTTCCAACCTACACTCCAGACTCAATCAGAAGGATCCACAGCCGCTAACGCTAGGGCTTGTGCGATCCAAACACAAGACAGACGGAACAGGCAAAACAGATAATACAACCTGACTGGACTAGAAGGGAAGCCTAAAGCAACCCCCAGGAATTAACTATACTAGATAGCAATGGCTGACACTCCAGCAGTGTCCATCAGGAACAGACCATGGAAGGGAAATGTCCAGCAAAGCATTCTGGGAGCAGAATGCTTTTATAGTGCCAGTCATCAAAAGAAGGCAGGTAACGGATTTGCATGACTAATGTATGCAAATCCCTCAGCAACACAAGCTGCACAACTGACAGAAGGTCTCCTTTCCAGAGTCCTGCAGCAAGCAAACCTAAACAATGGTCAAAAGGCTGCCTGCCTGCGCAGGCAGCTGAGCGGATTCTCACAGTACCCCCCCTCCTAGGGTCGAATTCCAGACGACCCTCAAAACTGATATCTCCAAACCACTCTAACAGAAGACTCATGAAGGTTGGGGCAGCCCGACAAGGTCCAATTCCAGAGTCAGTCCACCCGAAACCGACCTCATCGGAAACAGAAGCCACCGAAACATGCCCATCAGTACTACCAGTCTCAGTATAACACCCATCAGGACTGTGAACGCCAGAGAAGAAGCCATCAACACCCTCCAGACAATACCCACCACCTTCCAAGGAGCGTCCGAAAATACCAAACCTGCCACAATACCTGTTCGAAGTGTCCCTTACAACACAAAAGCCACCGTTGATCTTATCCAGGGTACCAAGCAAAATCTCTCTCGGAATCTCCCAGAACCTTTTGAAGCTCCACAGAGATCCCAAGAGGGTAGAACAATCACCAGGCTCACATGGAGAATTACCAAGAACCCCCATGGAACCAATGACAATTCCGGATTCAAAATTACGAGGACACCCATCAAGATCAAGACTTTCAGGGACTACTTCTGGGCATGCAAGCAGGCAGGCCATATCAGAGCATGTCTCCACCGAGGAAGCATCTGAGTACGCTGGTAACCGAGGCACACTTGGGCTTTCTGGGTCACAGAGCACACTGGGGTACACCAGCACAGGAGAAACCTCAGGACATGTCGGGGAACTGCCAACCTCAGAGTCCGGCACGTCAAGACCAAAACCATTACCGGGCAGAGAAACATCATGAGTGGAGGTCACAGGCACTGGACTTTCAAAAGAAGACTCGGATACAAATTCAGAAATTTCTGTGACAATAATATCATCATTGACTACACAGGCGTGAAGCTCCATCAGAGCTGAAAAGGTAGCCAGCAAGGCAGCAATGCCTACTGAAGTGGGCAACACCTCAGAAGGACTTGGGGGGCAGGAGACGTCTCCTACAAGTTCTGCACCCTTTGGGAGGAACTCGGAGATCTCCAGGAGGTCAGACAGGACCTCAGGAACATCCTTTTTCAAGTTTCCTAAGAAGGATTCTGAACTATCCATGTTACAGGGCAAGGCTTGAACTTTATTTTGTGAACCGGGCAGATGTCCCAGGGAAGGTTCCACCATAAACTGAGACTGAATTTCATCATCAGGACAGGGATACACAGAAATATCTAGTGAAACTAACTCTGGCTTTCTGAGTTTCGTTTCACTGCAGGGAAATTCCTCCATAGCAGTCAAACCAGACTGCAATTCCAAAATAGCAGAGAAACAGGTAACAATGGTTGCAATACCTAGACGAGCCTCTAGGGACACTGCAGGAGATTTTAAACAAGGTAATATTGGCTCATCCAGATTACTGGGTGGAGAGTCAGTACTTACTTCAGAATCAGACTCGCAAATGTCAATGCGAGTGGACATACTGTCTTTATTCATGATACAGGGCAGGCTCAGAGACATCTTCTCTGGACAGAGCAAAGGTGCTTCAGTATCAGGTTCGCAAAACCAAAGTGCTGTCTCATTCTTAGACTCGGCTAACGATGTCGAATCCGAGGAGACAGAACGCAAAATTTGCGAATCCGCAATCGCTTTAGGTTGCGAAACCGAACACTCCAAAGACAGGGATTCTGAGGTCTCCAGGCTGGATTGCTGGATCTCAGAAACGCCAGCTGACAATGTACCTTTACAAACGTCACCTGAATGACGTACACGTAATTCATTCAGAATCATTTTCCACATACAAATCAGCGGACTCACAAAGTCAAATTCACACCCCTCTTTTTCTCTTAAGGCGGAAGCATAACTTATACATGCTCTCAAGACAGATTCACTTCTGGCAATGTAGTACTCACAAAACGACTCTGAATCGTTCTCCAATTCATACGACAACGCTTCGAGCTGGTTTTTCTGGAACGGGGGCTCCCATTCACACCTGACTAGGTCTGAGCATTCATACTGAACAATGTTAGGGGAAGTTGTGGCAACAACATGAGGAATCATATTAATTTTTCTCTTGAAACTGCATAGTTTGGGAATTTTCCCCATAGCAAGATCATAGATGGAGGATCTTAAAGTAGTACTGAGAGAAGAAGATCTGTTTTTACATGACAAGGGATCCCACAAATCATTGACAAAACTGACACACTCACGCCGATCACAATCGGCAGGAACATCTGAGAAACAGGCATCAGATCGCACAGATTTAACCTCTAAACAAACGGGAGAAACTCCATCAGAATTCACGCAGGTGTCCACAGTCGAGGCACACCCATTCATTTCAGGTCGCACAGTGTCCAAACTCACTTGCTTTACCCCAGAAAGACAGGAATAATCATGTGACAATGGTGTCTCTTTATTGGAAATAATTGGTTGGTGTGTGTGCAATTCGTCCAAAATAGTCTGCCACACATAAATCACCAGATCCACATCACACTCATCACATTCATCAGAATCGATCAAAAGGTACATAGAGTCGAGACAATCATTCAGGTCATCCGCGCTCTTTGCGATATAAAAATCGCAAAAGGCTTTCCAATCGAAATCAAACTCTTCCAACAAGGCCCCAATCTCCCATGAGGCAAATGGCGGTTCAAACAACCCAGTATCTAGGTAATCTCCATATGGGTTGGGGTCAGGAACGAGGACAGACTTTTTAACTGCTTTAATGTAGTGTGCGATCCTACCTATAATAGGATCCACATATGCCTTTGCCTCAGGCAATGACATCTGAAACAAATCAAAGGTTCCCTCTGCCCTGGGAATTTTGGTTTGGCTGGACATTCTGTAACGATTGTGGAATCGTCTCCGTGGTCAGCGCACCAGACGTGCGCTGATGCGGCGGATTTCCTCCACAAGCGTATTATTGCGGACACCCAGGCTAGGTGCTATGCACCCGCAGAGGGCAATTCCCACCGGCAGATGGCGCTGTGGAGTGCAGGCGAACACAGCCGCTGCACAGCCACAGATGCCAAATGGGAACTGTACAGATCCGGGACAAGGTACAATCAGGCAGGGCTGGATAGCCCACAGGGAACAGAGCAAAAGGACAGAACCAATGTGTGCCCACCAAATTAGTCGCCACCCAGCGACGGCGAACACACAACGGCGGAAACGAAGTAGGAAACGCAATCGCAAGAATGGCGATTGCCAATAGCGACACAAGACTGAACAGGACAGAGCACAAGGGTAGCAAAGGCACAGCAAATCATACAAAGAGAAAGATAAAGAAAATAACAAATGCTAGCTGAACGCGAACACCGCACTCATTCGCAACAGTGCACGCGTTCGTGCGCGGTCTCCGCGTGTTACGCACAACAGAGACAAGCACGCCTAACTAACCAAAGACAGACAAACACGAAACAGAGAACGCAAGCGCTTGCTTAACGGTTACCTCACCGAGCCTACAGCAAGTGTTTCGAATCAGACAAGACAGACACACGAAAACAGGGACAAGCGAGAGATAGGATCCACAGCACTAGCTAAAAGTGGCTAGCGCGATCCAGGTACAGAGTAGCAGAACAGAAGGATCCCCAGCGCTAGCGAAAAGTAGCTAGCACGATCCCAGAAGACAGAACAGAAGGATCCCCAGCGCTAGCGAAAAGTAGCTAGCACGATCCCAGGAGACAGAACAGAAGGATCCCCAGCGCTAGCGAAAAGTGGCTAGCGCGATCCCAGGAGACAGAACAGATGAGGTAGGCAGAAACAACCGCTGTTCCAACCTACACTCCAGACTCAATCAGAAGGATCCACAGCCGCTAACGCTAGGGCTTGTGCGATCCAAACACAAGACAGACGGAACAGGCAAAACAGATAATACAACCTGACTGGACTAGAAGGGGAGCCTAAAGCAACCCCCAGGAATTAACTATACTAGATAGCAATGGCTGACACTCCAGCAGTGTCCATCAGGAACAGACCATGGAAGGGAAATGTCCAGCAAAGCATTCTGGGAGCAGAATGCTTTTATAGTGCCAGTCATCAAAAGAAGGCAGGTAACGGATTTGCATGACTAATGTATGCAAATCCCTCAGCAACACAAGCTGCACAACTGACAGAAGGTCTCCTTTCCAGAGTCCTGCAGCAAGCAAACCTAAACAATGGTCAAAAGGCTGCCTGCCTGCGCAGGCAGCTGAGCGGATTCTCACACAAGCACACCATTGTTTTTCTTGTGAAATTCCCAATCAGTATTATGTGTCACACGACCTGCTTCCTGTTGAAAAAACAAAAGTTGGATTCAAAATGGCTGACTTCAAAATGGCAGCTATGGTCACCACCCATCTTGAAAAGTTTCCCCCCTTACATATACTAATGTGCCACAAACAAGAAGTTAATATCACTAACCATTCCCATTTTATTTAGGTGTATCCATATAAATGGCCCACCCTGTAGATATATATCAACTCACTTCCAGTTCCTTTTAAAATTAACTTTCCATTTCATATTGAGCCAGCTGAGAATACTCAAAACTTTTACTTTATTATTGTTTTTATCTGGTGAAGACAGTCTTGCTCATATTTTTGCAGTTTTCCTGTTTCAATATGTTATTCTGATACAGCACAACACAGGTGATTTGCCCGTACACATACAGACAGTTATGTTTTCTGTGAACTTGTGATTGGACCCAATAGTCAAGCGGGAGGAGCCCTGGGAATCAAGCATTCCTCCATCAGTCTTGCTTTCAGTCAAAGGCGTTCAGTGGTGGTGCCTGTAAACTGTCTGTTGAATGTATGGTATAACAACTAGCATACCAAACAGGGAACTAGAATTATCTTCATTATGGGTGAAAAATAACTCATTTCTATAATTTACAGCCATCATCCACAGCGACTTAAGTTGGAACAGTCTGGTACAATATAAAATAGAAACGTATTTACCAACTCCTTGTTGTTCATGAAGTTATTCTTTTCATCTTTGTCCCAATGTTGTATGTGTAGCAGTCATAATTTCACCCAGAGGTGTAACTACAGGGGAGCACTCCCTGTGACCGCAGGGGGACCCAGAGCTGCAAGGGGACCCCAACTACTACTTCACTATGTCTGATGAAGGTGTCCATCCTTCAGGTCAAATGTTTTTGTGGGTGTGAAAATCACAATGACACACCTTGTTTTATGACCCTTGTGAGATGTGCCCCCAGGCTGTGAGGGTCACTAGGGGTTGGCAAGTGAAAGGGTGTAAACATTGGGGGGATCCTTCAAAGTTTTTCTGGGAGACCCCATGATTTTCAGTTACGCCCCTGATTTCACCTCAAGCCACTGCACAGCTACTGCTACTGCAAGGAGTCATCTAACATAAATGTCATATCAAAGACAGAGAGAGTTGTGGATGTGAGAAAAACAACCTTCTATCACTTGGGTCCAGTGCTGCTGTCATCTCTACATAATCTTCCTGCTTTGTTTTCTTATGAAACTGTCCTGCTCCTGCTTCTTGGTGTATGGAAGGAAAATCTCCTGGCAGCAAGAGAGGTGACTAGGTTTTGCGTCAATACAATCATGTGACAAAGCTCCAGGAGATTGTGAGAGTAAGTTTTATTAACCATTTCATGCACCTTACTTTAAAAACATGTGCATTTTATTAATAGTTATAATAAGATGGTTGTAAACCTATTTGAGAAGAGGAGATATTTTAAGTTTAATTTCACTGTAAGGATTGTTCACATTTATATGTTTGCAGCTGAAGTGCAGGCATTTTGCTGCTCCATAGCACTTTCTGAAGCATCAAAACTGCATGATACACATTGGCATAGACAGGTCCTTACTGTACTAACAATCATACATACTAGACTATATCACACAGGTATGTCCAACAAAAATTGTTCATTTGTCTATGGGGCTTGTGTTGATGTATGGAGCTTAAGACATAAAAATGTTTATGCCTATAAGTTCCTGAGATGTAAATCCAGCCCTGCCTGTTAGAATCCTAATGCCTAAAGCTTGATACAGACATCACTGGACAGTTGGACATGCAGGCACCATCCAAACGGCCTTGGGGCATTACAGCGGGCCACTACCAGTGATTAAACTATGAAAATGCGTGTTTGGCTCAATCAAGTATGGATGTTTATTGCCAAGGATGAGTTAGGGGCAAGAGTGAACAGGCATTCGTGTTGCCAGATTGTCTTTGAGAAAAGCGTATAATTTTATTGAGAAAATGTAATTTGACCAATGGCTTTTTCCCTGCGTGCATTGTAGTCAAAAGCTTGGCAGATGCCTACACAGGCATCAAAGTAAAACCCAATTTGACTTATTTCGAGTTATTGTCAGAACCAACTCTCTACGCAGCTAAATAAGCAAAATGAAGGAATAAAGACATAAACATTTGTCAGCTCATCATAAGATTTACAAGGGGTTAAATGTTGTTTTTGTTTTGTAATAAGTTCCTGGCAGTAGCTATAGCAACAGGAATAATAGTCAGAAGAAAGAAAACATATTTGTATAAAAAAGTAGTACACACTGAACCCCTGGCAATAATATTTTTGGATGGTTAGTTTATCTTTAAATCCAATTACGCAGTAGAAGCTCAGTGGCATTTTTTTGTGTTTTCAGCGAAGAATGCCAGTAATATGCCCAAATCAGAGATGAAACTCAGGACAAAATTAAGTCTAAATTTCAGCCCCGTGGCTCTTGTATAGTTTATTACCGAGAGAGTCTTGGTTCACGTAAAAACTTGCCTTTAAACAAATGCTACATTTCATTAGAAATTACAGCCCAGGTTCATGGTCAGATGCTCTTTAAGGAAGCTGAAAACATATTTTGTGCGGCAGCCTCAGATTCTCTCTGTGTTTTTCTAATGGAAAGTCTCCGAACGCAGCAAATCTTGGGATTGGACGCAGTTTGTGTGGGAGGTAAATTCTACTAGACGGCCCTTAAAGTCATTTTTTTGGCAAACATGAATAGGAGACAAAGAGTACTTGTAGGAGTTATGGATCTTCATATAATTACTTTGCAGGTTTACCCTATCTAGTCAATTTCAGGCTGCTAAAGACAATGGAAATTCTTAAAGAGATGCTATAAATATTCAGCACTCAGTAGACACAGCAATTAAATTGCGGATGTGACTTCCCTACAGATTATAAAACCATTAAGAATTTTCTACATTATGGAAATGCTATCAATCTTTGGACACCATAATCTTTTAGTGGAGGAAGGCCTTTAAAGGATAAGTGAAGTCAAAGGAGAATTAAACTTAAGATTAAATAGGTTATGGCTGTATTTTAGGAACCATCCCCTCCCTTGTGGCCTTCAGCTTATTTACAGGTTAGCCCCACCCACATTTGCCCCCTGTGAAGTCAGGCCATGGTGGTCCTTGCTAGTGATCGCAAATGTGTTCCTAGCTTTAGGAATTCTGGGAAGAAAAAACTAGTCAGACAGGGAAGAGGCAGCATGTAGAAGATACAAACAACTTGATCTCCACCTGGATTTATGCAATTATAGCTTGGTTTATTTGTAATGCAGCCACTAAACAGCACAAGGTTTCGGCATCTTTATCAATTCTATAGCATTTGATGAAGGCCTGCGTGGAGATGGAGGTGGAGACCCAGTCATTTGTCTCTTCTACATTGGATTTGACACCTTGTGCTGGGATTCGGGTGTTGACTGGTTGACTCCCTGGTGGTGAAAAGGTTGGTGGTTTGAGTGATTGGGACAATCGTTTTGCTGTAGGAAAGAGGCAGCATACACTGTGTGTTACTCTTAGGATCAATGTTGGTATGGACTCACCTTTAAATATTATTTTATTATTTAATTTAGTCCTTTTTTTAATAAACTATGCACAACCCACATTTACAGGGTATGAAACGGGGAAAATGGCATGATTTATACTTACCTGGGGCTTCCTCCAGTTAGGTTCAGTTGGTGGCTAGAAAGTGTGCCTATGCATTTCTTTTAGTTTTTCACACCTCCTGCTAGGCTACCGGGCACGGGAGAGTGATGGGAGAAGTGCGCGCGGCCGAGCCACGCATGTTCAGAAGAGTACAGCCGGCCAGAATACCAGGAGCTTTTACAGTTGAACAGAGCTGCCAGAAAGGACAGCGACGGGTCCATGGACCTCATGGGGCTGGAGGAGGCCCCAGGTAAGTATAAATCATGCCATAATCACTATCTCAGAGTCACTTTAAAATATATTCTTGCTTTTATGGTATTTATAATGGCTGGTGATGGAGAAGAATCTGTTGCCTGGCAGATGAAAGAATAAACATGATTATTTGTGGTGGGCACAGCTTAAAAGTAACCCAAGGCGAGATAAATATGGAAGCTCCCACATTTAATTTCTTTTTAAAAAATTCCAGTTGCCTGGCAGTTCTGCTCCCTTCTGGTCAGTAGTGTCTGAATCCCACACTTGAAACAACCATGCAGCTAATCATGTGATCTGCATGCTTAACCTCCTTGCCGATTATCCCGAACACAGTTCGGGGTAACCTGCGCAGGAGGATTTCTCAGGCCCCGCTGGGCCGATTTGCATAATTTTTTTTCCTACACGCAGCTAGCACTTTGCTAGCTGCGTGTAGTACGCGATCGCCGCCGATTCGCCGCTACCCGCCGCGCCGAGCCGCCCCCCCCCCCCCTGGCCCAGACCCCTGCGCAGCCTGGCCAATCAGTGCCAGGCAGCGCTAAGGGGCGGATCGGGATTCCCTCTGACGTCACGACGTCCATGACGTCGGTGACGTCATCCCGCCCGGTCGCCATGGCGACCGGGGAAGCCCTGCAGGAAATCCCGTTCTCAACGGGATTCCCTGCATACTCTGATCGCCGAAGGCGATCGGAGTGGGTGGGGGGATGCCGCCGTTCAGCGGCTATCATGTAGCGAGCCCTGGGCTCGCTACATGATTTTAAAAAAAAAAATTAAAAAAAAGTGCAGCGCTGCCTCCTTGCCGGATTTTTTAGAACGGCAAGGAGGTTAACGGGGTCTATGACTGAAAGTATTAGAGTCAGAGGATCAGCAGGACAGCCAGGAAATATGTATTTTTTAAAAGGAAATATGTCAGCCTCTATATGTTTCTCACATTTGGGTTCCCTTTACCACATACACACACACACACACACACACACACTTAATAATCTGAACATTTGTATAGTGCTTTGCTCCTGTTGGACTCAAAGCACTCAAGAGCTGCAGCCACTGGGACACGCTCAAGAGGCCACCCTGCAGTGTTAGGGAGTCTTGCCTTGTACTCCTTACTGAATAGGTACTGACCCTAGCCAGGATTTGAACCTTGGTCTCCCATGTCCAAGGCGGTGCCCTTAAAGGGAACCTAAACGGAGAAAGATATGGATTATTCCTTTTAAAATAATACCATTTTTCTGACTCTCCTGCTGATCCTGTGTCTCTAATACTTTTAGCCGCAGCCCCTCAACAAGCATGCAGATGAGATCAGGTGCTCTGACTGAAGTCAGACTGGATTAGCTGCATGCTTGTTTCAGGTGTGTGATTCAGCCACTACTGCAACCACAGAGATCAGCAGAGTAGTCAGGCAACTGGTATTGCTTAAAAGGAAACATCCATATCCCGCTCAGTTAAGGTTTCCTTCAAGCAGTACACTATCCAGCCACACTTGCATGTACATCACACACACACACACACACACACACACACACACACACACACACACACACACACACACACACACACACACACACACACACACACACACACACACACACACACACACACACACACACACACACACCTGTGCGCACACACACACACACACACACACACCTGTGCATACACACACACACACCTGTGCACACACACACACACACACACACACACACACACACACACACACACACACACACATATATATATATATATATATATACCTGTGCATACACACACACACACATATATATATATACCTGTGCATATACATACACACACACACACACACACACATATATACCTGTGCATACACACACACACACATATATATATATTGTACCTGTACATACACACACACACACACACACACACACACACACACACACACACACACACACACACACACACACACACACACACACACACACACACACACACACACACACACATATACCTGTACACACACACACACACACACACACACACACACATATATATATATATATATATATACCTGTGCATACACACACACAATCTTTCGTATTATATCATATTTTTTTAGTTGTCATTTCAGAATCACTGGATGCCCTAGTTACGTCTACCACTCCTCGTCTTAATGTTCTGTCTTTCCACTTCATGGTTAAATCTTCTCTACTAAATGAGTTATTGTAGTTTTTACAGAGCAGTATGTGACTGACTAAGTGAAAAATGAATTTCAAGGGAGCCTTGCATGTAATAGTGCTATGGGAATCTCTGAAATAATCACAACTTCATGGGAGACTAGATATCAGCCAGTGTAACAAAAAGCAGTCAAGTCAGGCAATGGACCATAAAGGCAGGATGGAGAAGAGTCACAGCCTCTGCCCTCCAGTGATTTGAGCCCTAGTTGCTACGGTGACCTGTCTGCAATCACAGGGTCATATGCCATCCTTCTTAACCCATGATGGGACCTCTAATAGCTTGTTAAGATTGATGGTTTGACAGTCCAGGTGTACAGATTTTGTGCACATAAGGGAAATCTTAGTAAAGAATAAGCAGCAGCTTCATTCAGCACTTTCATCTGTTCCAAAGGCCATTCATTTTAATGGCAGCCTATGATGTATGCATCGCACCACAACGTGTTGCAATGAAATGCGTCCAGCTGTTGCCTTTTGACACAATGTCGTTGTCATAAATTGGTGTCCATTGCATGTCTGTGCTAGGCTACCACTGAGTTACACTACACCAGATATGGTGGAAACCAGCCCTAAGTATTGATGACATTGCCATAGGCTACTATGGGCAGCACGGTGGCGTAGTGGTTAACTCTCTCGCCTTGCAGCGCTGGGTCCCTGGTTCGAATCCCAGCCAGGGCACTATCTGCAAAGAGTTTGTATGTTCTCTCCGTGCCTGCGTGGGTTTCCTCCGGGCACTCTGGTTTCCTCCCACATTCCAAAAACATACGGATAAGTTAATTGGCTTCCCCTAAAAAAAAATTGGCCCTAGACTACTACAGTACTTACACTACATAATATAGACATATGGCAATGGTAGGGATTAGATTGTGAGCTCCTATGAGGGACAGTTAGTGACAAGATATATATATACACTGTACAGCGCTGCGTAATATGTCGGCGCTATATAAATACTAAAAATAATAATAATAATAAAAATACTTGCGCACAGCAAACTTTAGTAAACTGACCTCTATGGTCTCATGCTGGGTAACAAAATGATTGTTAGAATTCAGACTGCAAAAACTGATACTGTAAAATCTTGTTTTAGATAATTCTAATAAAGTAAACATCTTGATATAGTAAACTCAGTTCTCAGGTCCCGGCAAGTACGTCTGTATAGATATACAATGTATGACCAATTCTGATATAGTAAACTTTTGATATAATAAACTAGTTTTCCTGGTCCCTTGGAGTTCACTATAAAAGAATTCTACTGTATGAAGAGCTGTGTAAACAGTTCATAAAACCAAACAGTACAAGATGTGAATTTACTATTTGACTTCACTTTACTACATACTGATCTACTTTCTGTGCTCGTCTCTGGATTTGCTTTAACATTCTATGACTGAACTGTCACATCCTGATCTGTTGTTAAAGATTTTGGAGTGAGTGACGCAAGCTCCATAATCTTGCATTTGAATGTTTTAACCACTTGAGGACCCACCCTTTACCCCCCCTTAAGGACCAGCGCTGTTTGTTTGGATCTGTGCTGGGTGGGCTCTGCAGCCCCCAGCACAGATCCGCGGCCACACAGAGCGATCAGATCGCCCCCCTTTTTTCCCCACTAGGGGGATGATGTGCAGGGGGGGTCTGATCGCTCCTCCTGTCTGGCATGTTGCGGGGGGGGCACCTCAAAGCCCCCCCCGCGGCGACATTCTCCCCCCTCCCTCTCCTACCTGCTCCCCCCGGAGATCTGGGCTGCACAGGACGCTATCCGTCCTGTGCAGCCAGTGACAGGCTGTCTTCTGTCACATGGCGGCGATCCCCGGCCGCTGATTGGCCGGGGATCGCCGATCTGCCTTACGGCGCTGCTGCGCAGCAGCGCCGTACAAATGTAAACAAAGCGGATTATTTCCGCTTGTGTTTACATCTAGCCTGCGAGCCGCCATCGGCGGCCCGCAGGCTATTCACGGAGCCCCCCGCCGTGATTTGACAAGAAGCAGCCGCTCGCGCGAGCGGCTGCTTCTTGATTAATTAAGCTGCAGCTGGCGACGCAGTACTGCGTCGCTGGTCCTGCAGCTGCCACTTTGCCGACGCACGGTATAAGCGTGCGGTCGGCAAGTGGTTAATCACACTTTTTCGCAAGGTTTCATTTCACACAAACAAATTTTAATAAGCAAAACTGATAAAACCCAGAGCAGATAATTGCTTGACTATCTGTCACTTCTTTCACCGAGAATGCTTTCTCATATCTGACACTTTACCTTCAATTATGGCACATTTATGATGGCATACTGTAATAACTCGCTGTATATTTATATGTACACACATGGAGATGTGATTGGTGTGAAAGCAAACTATCACATACTATTAATGTTGTTGCTAGATGATGTATGGGTGAAGATGACACAGATACAGAATCTAGAGCACAGGCAAGATATGCAAAGGTAATTTCTAGCTTTAAAGTAGGGAGCGAGTGCCTGTTCAATGTATGAGGACATGTAACTCTGCTAGTTACTAAAGTCAGTCTCTGTGTAAAGAACACATTACTTATTGTCAGTCTTTCACCTTTCTGGCTGGTTACAGTTAGGAATACTGAACATGGGCTTTCGACTTTAGTTTGACTCCAGTTTGACCCTTAATTTAATTTCAGTTGACTATTCATAATATAGCTGGCACTGGCACATCAAATAGACATCAAATTGAAAGCAATCTTGAGTCCAAGCTTTTTTTATTGCTTGTAAGGCCCCGTTCACACTTGCGTTTTGGCAAGTAAA
This sequence comes from Hyperolius riggenbachi, assembly GCF_040937935.1. Lineage (NCBI taxonomy): Eukaryota > Metazoa > Chordata > Amphibia > Anura > Hyperoliidae > Hyperolius > Hyperolius riggenbachi. The sequence continues at coordinate 511,191,781 of NC_090646.1, read as the reverse complement.
TGGACCGGATCCTGATCGGATCCTGATCGGATCCTGACCTGATCCTGATCAGAACCGTACGGTTCCGATCCGGATCCGGTCCGTTTGTATCAGGCATGCATCAGGCTGCCATCCGGATCCGTGGGCAAAAAATAGCGAAATTTAAAAAAAAAAATGTTGGGGTCAGCAGAAGGTGCACCTGGTGCACCTGTAGAATCAGGTTCCTCCGCTGTAGGCCTCACCTCCACCTCCGACATTCTGCCAAACAGCTCCAGCACGTCTGTCACTGCTGCTCCACTCCAGACATGCTTGGCCCATGTGTCCCCATCCGAAATGGCCGCTTGGATACGCCTAGGAAGTGGGGTATAACGTCAGGTTTTTGTAGGCAGTGTGTTCTGTACCTTCCGTTCCCCATTGGTTTCTGTGTTCCTGATGGTGCTGTCAGGCTCAGGTCCGGCTCAGGTCCGGGTGCGTGGGCCGGAGAGCCGGACCCAAAAAATAGCGCATGTTGGAAAAGAGTCCGGAGTCCGGATCCGATCCGGCTCCGTACTGTACGGAACGGACATGTGTGAACATCCGCATAGCCTTTACATTGCTATGCGGAACGTACGTTCCGTTTGTACAGTATGCGGTCCGGATCAGATCCGGAAAATCCGGATAGCGAACGCTAATGTGAACCGGGCCTTACTGAAAATTATTGCTGTTCTTTAGTTGTTTGTGCATCCAACCAGCCTTTTAAAATTGTCTTGAGGTTGCCCTGGTGATTCTATGTTCTGGTAATCTTTTATGAGAGACCATAGATAATAGGAGTACCCATTAGTGTTGCTGCTTGAGTGTGCCAGAACTCATGCAGAAGCGTGTGATCAGATTTTAGAGGCACTTATTTGCTCTGCTCATCATCATGTGATCATGACTAGCAAATCACTTGCAGCAAGCTACACAGGAGACCCATTTCTGAGGAGTAGGTACTAGCTTGTTGTTCCTCACCTCGTTTCCTCTGGTCTACGTAATCACTCCTTGAAAATTTTGCTTTTTAGCTAAAGTCAAATTTTTAGTCAGGAATAGGCAGGCTATCCCAATTAGTGGCTTAGTGACCAGGTGACAACTTAGTCAGTGCTGTCTTAGTTGAGACTATAACTTAATTCCCAGTACTGTGGGAAGGAATATCAGAAACAAATAGCAGACTGTACAGTACTAGGAGACCACCAAGCAGATGGGTGTTTGGTTACATCATACAGTAGGTTATTATATTCTTTAAAGCGGATCTGAACTCAGAACGTCCTCTCTGCTCTAAAATATAAGCAACAGCATAATAAGCTTTAAAGAAAAACATTTCTTTTGTTATAGCTGATAGAAATCCTGCAATAAATCTGCAGTCTGTCTGCTTCCTGGTTTCATGGAAGTAGACATAGGGATAACATCCTGCGTTTACATATTAGCTACTCTATTGAGGCTGCCGAGATTCCTGAGCTGACAAAGCTGAGAGATCAAATTACACTTGTGATTAGTCCCAGAGATGGGGGAGGGAGACAGGCTTAACTCTCTAAATACATGCAGGGTGGATGTCTCTGTTTTCATTTTGTACTGTGCAAGAGTTCAGGTCCACTTTAGGATTTTGGGACTGTTTTGAAGAATCAGACTTCTTTGCTGTGTGTTGCATCTAGACAATGGATGGTGTTTATGTGTCATATCCGGATTCAGAAGCAAAATGAATAATGCAATGCAGTTACATTATTGATGAGGAGCATATTTTAGCACATTTGAAAAGTGTCTTTCATCATCGCATTTACAGTTTCAGCTAAAAAGACCCTTATAAGCTTTTTACTCACTCTGCCTACCCTGGGACAGCTTGTGGATCAGGAGCCATGGGTTAGTCTTCTGCAGTTGGACATGCGCCTCTAACTGTGGCTTCTCCCACTTTTCTTTATTCATATGACTTTCTGTATCAATTCTTCTCACATTCATCTGAGTAGCTAAAAAATATTCAAGCACTGGGCAGCTGAAGGGGAAGTCAGGACATCCTCCAAGAGGATGCTGGGAGCTGTTAAAGAAGTTGTCACACTCCCTCAGGGATTGTTATTCACCGTTTTTATTTATTAATTTTTCTTAATTCAGTACTAAAAGAAAAGAAACAAGGTTCACTTAAAGAGAAACTCCAACCTAGAATTGAACTTTATCCCAATCAGTAGCTGATACCCCCTTTTACATGAGAAATATAATGCTTTTAACAAACAGACCATCAGGGGGCGCTGTATGACTGATTTTGTGCTGAAATCCCTCCCACAAGAAGCTCTGGGACCGCGGTACTCTGGGCAAACTGCCACAATGTAACAAGGTTCACAGACAGGAAATGGCTGTTTACAGCTGTCTCTAACAGCCAAAACAGCTAGCAGCAGCTACATAACCTGCCCACAGTAAAAATGTCACCATGTAATAAATGTCAGAATGTAAATCGGGGAGAGGAGAGATTTTACAATGAGCAAACACTGACTAAATCATTTATACATAATTATGGTAAAAAATGAAGCACTTTTTTTACTACATTATTTTCACTGGAGTTCCTCTTTAAAATGCTTAAAACAGTACTGCTAACCTAATACCAATTGCTTTGCAAACCACACTTCTCTCATGCCTAATTAGCAGCTTAGAGTTGTGACTGATTAACATAAAGCATGTATTTCTGTATACACTATGAAGGTGTTAAGGCAGTGTCATAGAAGCGTTGTACTTGTGTAGTAATGCCTTCCCTTCCTGTGTATCCGAAATGTTTCATGGTACTATCATGACCTCCCAGGTGCTAATGAATGTCACTAGATGACTGCTTCGTAAAGCCTTGCAATGGTCCTTTCTTCTTTCTTCATTTCATCTTGTTTTGCTGCTTTGAGCACTTTCTCTTTTTACTTATCAAGCGGCTTTGGATTCAGCCTCATTCATCCTCAGTTGTAAATATTTCTACACTCCAAAGGTCAGCACATTTCAAAATGTCACACTCAGAGGTGAAGGAATTTTGACATTTCAAGCTAAGATTTCCCCCTCTCCTAGGTTGTTATTAGAAAATCCAAAGGGATGTAAAATAGGAAAAGTGTTGTGATGTATGTACTAAATAAATGGATTTTATGTCGTTCTTGTAGCTAACTACAACAGCTTGTGTTTCCAGTGTGTTTTCTGCTGCCAAATGTTTATGCTTTCTTGCAGGGCCGGGCCGAGGCATAGGCTGGAGAGGCTCCAGCCTCAGGGCGCAGTGTAGGAGGGGGCGCAGAATTCATTCAGCTGTCATTCCTAATTGTGTATGAAGCAGAAAGAAATAAGAAAAGGGGATACATGGCAGTGACTGAAAGCCAGATAACTAGATATTAAGGTGTTGGGGAGGTTGTGGGCCATGTGGTGCCTCTTAGTCTAATAGCAATCAGTGTTTGATGGCTGGGGTGGCAGGGATGGAGGGGCGGCACTTTGGTGTCTCAGCCTTGGGTGCTGGAGTACCTTGTCCCGGCTCTGCTTTCTTGCTCCAAAACAGGTAGTAAACCTGCCATGAACCGTTCAGCACAGGAGTTTCACCATATTTAAAGAAACCCTGATACTACATACAACATCCAATAATAATTCTACGCTGTTGCTGGAGGGGACAGTTTTACCGTGACCTCACTTTGGGTACCAGCTTCAAGGAGTCACTGTATTGTGTCCTGAGCTCACCACTGACATACAATGGCTGCACTCTAATTACCAAAATGTTAATGCTGGCCACAGATAAAATTTAATGCAACCCTTTTAAACAATCAGTTTTAAACATGATGTCAAAGGTATCGCTTGTACGTACAATAAGTGCATTAAGCAGAGAAGGAAGCCCAGTCTGACATGAACTTCATAATGGTTAATTAACTGTAATTGTACTTAAAGGGGCACTATGGCGAAAAATTGTAAAATGTAAAATATGTGCATAGACAAATAAGAATTGTATTTTTTTCCAGAGTAAAATGAGCAATACATTTTTTTTCTCCTATGTTGAATTGATGTCACTTACAGTAGGTAGTAGAAATCTAACAGAAGTGATAGGTTTTGGACTAGTCCATCTCTTCATAGGGGATTCTCAGCATGGCTTTTATTCTTTATAAAGATATTCCATAAAAAGGATTTAAACAATGATGCTGGCCAGCCTCCCTGCTCGCTACACAGTTTGTGGCAGTTGGACAGAGCAACTGCTATTCACTAAGTGCTTTTGAAAATGAATAAATCCCCGCGAATCCCCTATGAAGAGATGGACTAGTCCAAAATCTGTCACTTCTGTCAGATTTCTACTACCTGCTGTAAGTGAAAGCAACATAGGATAAAAGTAATTTATGGCTCATTTTACTCTGCAAAAAAACGTACATCTTATTTGTATATGTTTGCACATATTTCAAATGTTAAAATTTTTCGCCATAGTGCCCCTTTAAACTGCAGTGATTATATTGAGTAAGAGGAAGTGGTTTGTGGCGTGGGCCAATGTTTTAACACTTCAAATCTAGATGTTATGTTTGGTATACCTTGTAGAAATGAACAATGGGGAATTATGACATTTCAGCTACCGTATTTTTCGGACTATAAGACGCTCTGGACCATAAGCCGCACCTAGGTTTAGAGGGCAAAAACCAGGGGAAAAAAATATTCTTAACCTGGTGCGTCTATGGTCCAGGGGCAGCTTGTGGATGTTCTCACCCCAATTATTATGGCCTTCTTGTACTTCTTGTGCCTCCCCTTGTACCTCCCATTGTCCTATTCCTATCCTCATGGTGACTTCCTGAGTCCCCATCTGTCCCCCTGTTACCTCCTCAGTTTGTGCCCCTGCGTCCTTTGCTTGTCCCCATGTCCTCAGCTTGACCCCCTGTGTCCTCAGCATGTGCCCCTGTGTGCTGTGCTTGTCCCTCTGTGTCCTCAGCATGTCCCCGAGTCCTCAGCATGCCCCCATGTCCTCAGCATGTCCCCCTGTGTCCTCAGCATGGCCCCCTGTGTCCTCAGTATGGCCCCCTGTGTGCTATGTTTGTTCCTCTGTGTCCTCAGCTTGTCCCGCTGTGTCCTCAGCTTGTCCCCCGGTGTCCTCAGCTTGTCCACTTGTGTCATCAGCTTGTCCCCTTGTGTCCTCAGCTTGTCCCCTTGTGTCCTCAGCTTGTCACCCCCATGTGTTATGCTTTTCCCTCTGTGTCCTCAGCATGTCCCCCGGTGTCCTCAGCATGTCCCCCTGTGTCCTCAGCATGTCCCCCTGTGTCCTCAGCTTGCCCCCCCCCATGTGTTATGCTTGTCCTGTGTCCTCTGCTTGTCCCCCTGTGTCCTCAGCATGTTCCCCCTGTGTCCTCAGCATGTTCCCCCTGTGTCCTCAGCATGTCCCCCTGTGTCCTCAGCTTGCCCCCCCCATGTGTTATGCTTGTCCTGTGTCCTCTGCTTGTCCCCCTGTGTCCTCTGCATGTCCCCCTGTGTCCTCTGCTTGTCCCCCTGTGTCCTCTGCATGTCCCCCTGTGTCCTATGCATGTCCCCCTGTGTCCTCTGCATGTCCCCGTGTCCTCAGCATGTCCCCCTGTGTATAGCACACATAGCGCTTGTCCCTCTGTGTTTTCACCGCTGCCACAGTGTAATTATCATCATCCATAAATCTGATTGCCCCCCGCTGTGCATTTAGTGGCAGCCATGTGTCCCCGCCCCCCCGCAGTGTAATTAGCGTTGTCGGTATAATCCTATTAGGCCCCCGCTGTGTAGTTGTTGTCAGCGATGTATAACCCGATATTGCCCTGTGTATTCACCGCACACATTAGTACAATGCCATCGCCCCCCGCTGTGTAATTAGCAACCATGGCTCACATGATCCTAGCAGTCCGCACTGCTCAGAGACCTCTCCAATGCGTCATTCTTTCCTCTAGTGCCGGCCACTTGTAATGACGCGACATGAAAAGCTGGCACTAGAGGGAAGAATGACTCATCGGAGAGGTCTCTGAGCAGCGTGGACTGCTAGGATCATGTGAGCCATGGATGCTAATTACACAGCGGGGGGCGATGGCATTATACTAATGCGTGCGGCGAATACACAGGGCTTTATCGGGTTATACATTGCTGACAACAACTACACAGCTGGGGGCCTAATAGGATTATACCGACCCTGCTAATTACACTGCGGGGGGCGGGGACACATGGCTGCCACTAACTGCACAGCGGGTGCCTAACAGATTATACCGATACCGCTAATTACGGGAACAAGCGGAGGATACAAGAGGACAAAGGGTGGACTGCACAGGGAGTCCCCGACATTGCGGCGCAGCGGCGGTTCGTATCGGCGGGTGTTTGTAAGTCGGGGACTCCCTGTATTGGGGGGAGAAAAAGTGCGTCTTATAGTCCGAAAAATACGGTATGTCCCTATTGATTCAGCACACACACACACATGCACAAATCACACACATGCAAAACACACACACACAACACACACACACCATACACATGCAAAAGACACACGTGCAAAACACACACACACCATACACACACACCATACACACAACACACACACCATAGACACGCAAAACACAGCAAACGCAAAACACATATACACATCACACAAAACACACACACATACTTTAAGCCCTGGATATCCGAAGGACTTGTTACAACTGCACCACATATGCCTCAACCTCTGATCTACATGGTCCAATGTCTTGGTTATTCCTAGAATCCACCTCAAATCCTTTTGAATCAGCATCTTCTGCCATGCTGTCCCTACACTCTGAAACCCCTTACCTTAATCAGTCAGGACAGATGCATCCCTAAAGGCGTTACAATTAATATTAAAAATCTTCCTGTTTAGTCTAGCATTTACAGACATGTAGCTTTATTCCTCTGTTACATTAAGCCTCATACACATGTACAAGGCATGTCGTCCAGCGGGGATCGGCACCTAATCCCTGTGATGACATTGCAGGACCGAGGCTGTACAAACTCATTGCTAGCTTACAGGTTAGGAAATGTTCTACCAATGAGTAAGGTGAAAAAATAGAAAATTCTTTATTCCAAATCCAGCATCTCAGCATACAGGTAAAAGGCTCACGCGTATCGGAGCAAGAATGGCTCCTTAATCATAGCTATGATTAACCATTTCCCTTCCCCTGGGACGAGTAACTACATCCCTGCAAACTGCCATAACTCTGTGCAGGGACGTAGGTACTAAGTCCCTCCCGCCTCGCCCCCCCCGCTCGCCCCCCCGCGCTCGGTACCGCCGCTCATTACCGCCGATCGCCCGCCGCTAGATCTATGAATGGGAAAACAAATCCCATTCATTGATCTAATTCCCCGTGTGAATGGCTGCAGCCGTCTATACAGACGGCTCGGCCATTCATTCATTCCGTATGCGTCGTGCTTCCATTTCCGTACAAACAGTACGGAACTGAAGTCACTACTGAGGGCATCTTGTGGCCAAATTGTAATATTACATCCCCCCTTTTTTTTTTCAGTTTATTATCCCTAGTTACCTCTTTTATTATTATTATTAACCCCTGACCTCCCACACTCCCCTAAAGTTACCATTTTTTTTATTTATTTATTTTTAATAAAAAAAAAAATTACAAAATTAAAAAAAAAATACATAAATAGTTACCTTAGGGACTGAACTTTCTTAGTATGTATACAAAAACTGTATACTACAATTACTTTATAAATTATGGGCCTGTAATTGGGGATAGACGCAAAACTTAAAAAATGCACCTTTATTTCCAAATGAAATATTGGCACCATACATTGTACTAGGGAAAAAGTTTAAACATTGCAATAAACGATACAATTGGGAAAATAAAATGTGTGGGTTTTAATTACGGTAGCATGTTTCATTTTGAAAATATAATGGCTGAAAACTGAGAAATAATGTTTTTTTTTTCAATTTTTTTCCTATTCTTCTTATTAAAACTGAGTTTGAATAAAATAATTTTTAGCAAAAAGTACCCCCCAAAGAAAGCCTATACAGTGGCAAAAAAAACAAGATATAGATTGTTTCGCTGTAATAAGTAGTAATAAAGTTATAGGTGAATGAATGGAAGGAGCGCTGACGGGTGAAAACTGCTCTGGTTTTTTGAGCAGAAAAACCCTTTGAGGTTAAGGAGCCATTCTTGCTTCGAAACGCGTAAGCCTTTTAGCTGTATGCTGAGATGCTGGATTTGGAATAAAGAATTTTCTATTTTCTCACCTTACTCATTGGTGCAGCGGGATTTCCTTGTGTGCAATTTGATGTTGGTCTAGACTCCCTGCTCCCATTGTTGTTTCTTCTACACAATTAGGAAATGTTCTGTTTCTATGCAGGGGGAGGGGAGAAGGAGCAGCACAGGAGTGATGTCTTGTAGAAGGCGGGTTAAGTGGGGAGAACAATGCTCAGCAGGAGCAGCCCGCCGAGTGACCAGAAGGGGTTCACATGTAAGCTGTAATTATTAGCATCTTAGTGGTCATGTCAAGGCCTTTTAAAATCACTGGGGTTTATGAGCATGGTTAAGTGCTAGCATGAGCCCTGTGTTCATTAATCCTTTCCAATCAATTTTAGCGGGAGTGCTGAGCAGCAGCAATCTGGTCGGATCCCTACATAACTGCACTAGAGTGAGGGGGTGAACTAGGTTCAGTGGGTGGAGGGGTGTTCCGGGGGGGCCAGCTCTATTCCCATTGCATGCATTCCAGCGTAATTACATATTAGCATACCCTGGGCTAATATGCAGCATGGTATCAGAGAGGATCAAAGTGTCGGACACCTTGATGCATGACTGATGTATGACTGGACTACATCCGGAAACAGTGCCCCTAGCAGCTAGCCTAAATAGGCGCACATAATATTCATTATAGGCAGTGGAGTATGGGGCAAATGGTGATCAAAGTGTTGAACTTATTCCAACAATTTGATCCTTAGTGTAAGAGGAACGTTAGGTAAAATACTGATATTCAATAGTAACCAATAGTAGAATTTCGACAGTATTGCCGATATTCTACTGGCGAGTTCACCATGCACCCCAATTTACCCAGCTGGGTTATAAAGTCTTATAATGCAGCTTACCCCACTGCAATGAGCAATGTATGTGACATTCACAGTGCGATGTTAGCATGGCATTTTAACGTGTAGCGTTATGGTAACGCACTGCTGCAGTGCGTTACCTGTAAACACACACATTACCAGGTACAGGAAAGCATACTTTTCATTGCCTGTATGCTTCACTGTACCTACTTTATGCAAAGATAATGTAGCGTTAATGTGCGTTACCACTTTTTTTTGCATTGCATTGTAATGCTGCTTTGTGACTTTAACATTGCATCACAACGCAACGTCCTACTGTGAACCGAGCCTAATAGCTCTGTTTACATTGCCATGGTGGGCTGGCAGTCATGTACTATAGCATAGCTCCCCACTGTCCCTCTTTTACAGGGAGAGTCCTTCCTTGGAAACCCAATCCCTCCGTCCCTCTTTCTTCCTCATTTGTCCCTCTTTCAGGACTCATGTACAGATCTGTATAAATATATGTATTTTATCTACTGAAAAATGTGCTTAATTGACTCTAAACTTTATTCACACCCTTTGAACTGATAGTTTTTTTTTTGTTTTCAAATGTACCGTAAATATAATGGTAAATGAACCAGCATAGAAAGGGCCAGTGTGGTTTGAGTTCTAAGACAACATTTATATTTTAAAGTCTGTATGGTATGCATAACTAGGTTTATGCTGGGGGTGTGATTAGGGGTTGAACAGGGTGTGGCTTAAGTGTCCCTCTTTTTTATCTCATAAAGTTTTGAGGTACGCTATCGTCATCCCAAGAAGTTGCATGTGATGTCGGGAACAGGCCAATAAGGGTTACCATTCTGTGCTGCACCATGGCTGCCCTTACTGACCACCCCATGCTACCTGCTGTGAGATGCCAACCCGCCATGTTTATTTTATCTGAATACCAGTGCCTGAACCTAGATGTCTGTGTCCAGTATAGGAGTCTCACTTAAATATCATATTTGGGAATAATAACAAATTCAGAAAACTTATTAAAGGTAAACAAGACGGTGATTATATTTGTGATATTTGCTTAATAATTTGCTCATTTCCTATTGCTAATTGCTTTCTTTCTTTTACAATTAACCTTCGTGAGCCTTTTTTCCAATCTTAAACAACAATTACTGTAAATGCGTGCCAGTATCTGTCTTCATTTCTTATAGCATTTTTCAGTTAAATTGGTTGCACATCATTACTTTTACTCTGTATTATTTAAATGCGCTGTTCTCACTTGCGCTTTTTTGTTCTGTACCGGTGATGATGTAATCCGAGCAGCCCTATTTTTACAGCCTTCTCGACACTTTCTATTGAAGTCTCATATTCTTTCTACGCATGATTGCAATTATCCAGTTTATGTTGCTGCTCATGAAGATGAAAGGAATTATCTTCATCTATCTGTGCTCGTGTGAGCACCTCTCAATGCTTCCAGCATCTCTCTATTCACCTGTGAATACTTAATGCTCTCGCAGTCTTAAAGTCAAACTTTGAAGGCCTTTGATGATTTTGCAATCTTAATTGATTTTCTTATATATGTTTGGAGCTTGTCGCAGCAGCAGCTCACTTGACAAGTAACAGCGCAGATACATTTCCATGTACTCAAGTAAGCATTTCTTACACAAAGGCTCCAGTCAGGTTATCTATTCCGCAGCTGTTAAAAGTGCCTGAGCCCTATCCAGCAGAACAGTAATAGTCTTCAAATACGCTGTTTAGATTATTAAAGAAATGAAATTTAGCCAGCTTTCAGCAGTGCTTTATTTAGAGAGCAGCTTTAGGCTACAACTGATATTACCAATGAACTGCTGCTATCATTGGGGGATATTGCTGCAGTATCTCACAAAAGTGAGTACACCTCTAATTTTTTATTATATCTTTTCATGGAACAACACTAAAGATATCACACTCTGATATCCTGTAAATTAATTAGTGCATAGCTTGTATAACAGTGTCATTTACTTTTCTGTCCCATCAAAATAACTCAGCACACAGCCATAAATGTCTAAGCCGCTGGCAACAAAAGTGAGTACACCCCTAAATGAAGAATGTAAAAATTCTGCCAAAGTAAACATTTTCCCTACTTGTTAATTACTTGTTAATGTTACGAGGTTTAGGGGAGCAGGTGTGTTAAATTTTTGGTAAATTTGGTGTTATCGCTCTCACACTCTCCCATACTAGTCACTGGAAGTTCATCATAGAACCTCATATTATCATTATTATTATTATTTAGTATTTATATAGCGCTGACATCTTACGCAGTGCTGTACAGAGAATATAGTCTTGTAACACTAACTGTCCCTCAGAGGAGCTCACAATTTAATCCCTACTATAGTCGTATATCTATGTATGTATTGTGTTTATTGTGTAGTGTATTTATTGTAGTCTAGGGCCAATTTTTAGGGGGAAGCCAATTAACTTATCTGTATGTTTTTGGGACGTGGGAGGAAACCGGAGTGGCCGGAGGAAACCCATGCAGACACGGGGAGAACATACAAACTCCTTGCAGATGTTGACCTGGCTAGGATTCGAACCAGGGACCCAGCGCTGCAAGGCAGAGAATAGCAGAGAATCCTCTTGGGATCTGATCATATAAATTATAAATTCTGTATTGCATGTGAAAAAACCTTCATATTAAAATACTTGTCAATGATGGAAGCTGATCCCCAATTGTCAACCATTAACATTTTAAAACCGATATTTGCCTTCAAAAGAGGTAAGAGTGTGAGGGATTCCCTCGTTAGAGCTGGTGCAGGTAGAACCAACCCAGGGCTCAGATGCTTCTGGGTACCCCAATGGTGGGCACGATACCCTGCTATAGCCTTCAAATTGCAGCAGTGTTATTAAAGAGACGCTGTAACAAAATTGTGAGCCTTATTTTTTTCTATTCTATAAGTTCCTATACCTGTTCTGATGTGGTCTGTCTTACTGCAACCTTTCCTAGTTGCACTGTCTCTGTAATAAATCTTATCTTCTTTCATCTGTCGTGTCTGTCGGCAAGAGGCTGGAATGTGTGGAATGTGCAGCACTGCTTGTCTTTGGCAGAAGCTTTACACACCCCCTCCAAGCTCTGCATGAATCACACAGTAAGCTGTTCTCAGCCTATGATACTCTGGTTAGAAGCCAGCCATTTGTTTGTAAACACTGCCTAAAACTGTTAATTACAAGCCAGGATTGCAGCAGGGAGTGATAGAAACAGCACAGATGGGCACAGGAGAACATAAGGAATAGAATGGTATTCTTTTTATTGTAAGCATATTAGAGTACAGATTCTCTTTAACCACTTGAGGACCCACCCTTTACCCCCCCTTAAGGACCAGCATTGAATTATGTGATCTGTGCTGGGTGGGCTCTACAGCCCCCAGCACAGATCAAACACCAGGCAGAGAGATCAGATCACCCCCCTTTTTTCCCCACTAGGGGGATGATGTGCTGGGGGGGTCCGATCTCTCCTGCCTGCATGTGGCTGGCGGGGGGGGCACCTCAAAGCCCCCCTCCGCGGCGAAATTCCGCTTCCCCCCTCTCCTACCTGGCCCCCTGGTGATCGGGGCTGCACAGGACGCTATCCGTCCTGTGCAGCCTGTGACAGGACGTCCTCTGTCACATGGCGGCGATCCCCGGCCGCTGATTGGCCGAGGATCGCCGATCTGCCTTACGGCGCTGCTGCGCAGCAGCGCCGTACAATGTAAACAAAGCGGATTATTTCCGCTTGTGTTTACATTTAGCCTGCGAGCCGCCATCGGCGGCCCGCAGGCTATTCACGGAGCCCCCCGCCGTGATTTGACAGGAAGCAGCCGCTCGCGCGAGCTTCCTGATTAATCAGCCTGCAGCTGGCGACGCAGTACTGCGTCGCTGGTCCTGCAGCTGCTACTTTGCCGACGCACGGTATAAGCGTGCGGTCGGCAAGTGGTTAAAGGGAACATTGTGTCCCACCCCAGGCCGGGTAAGCGCATATGTTTGTAAGTTTTTTTTCACTTGCATTACGGAATGCGTAATTTATATGATCAAATGTCCCTGCGCATACATTGGCCAGACATCAATGAGCACAGATCAAACATTCCTATTATTAAAGTGTACCTGAAACTTAAGAGGTTTCAGGTTTTATACTTACCTTGGGCCCCTTGAGGCCGCTTGGTGCATTGCCATCTCCCCGGGCTGCTCCTGCCTCCCACTGGACAGCCTGGTACTGTGTTGAGCTTTATCGAACGTGCATGACCCAAGGAAGGCAAGTTTTCATTGCTTTTTATTCCAGGTTGTAGTTCTGCTTTAAGATGATCATACATTGTTTGTTTTCAAAAGGATAATTCAATATTCTTTATATTCAAACAATCATTTTAAAGTTGAAGTTGAAACCATAAAACAAACAGCAGTTTAATTTAAATAATATTTGTATGCTGACCCAATTAAAATAAATTTTTTTGCTATTTTATATCCCTTTTGTACTGCAAAGTGATCAGTATGGAGAATTTTTATTTAAATATTTCAAATCTGGTTTATTGCATTTTCAGTCAATCAGAGCGTGAAAACTGATTGGAAGTTATGAATCAATATATTTATTTTTTATTACAGCACCATGTTAGGTCACTATACAATACTTAGGGTTAGGCATCACCAGGGGAGGGTTCTGTGTGAGAGTAGGGAGAGGTTAGGTTATTGTAGACTATCAGTAAATTTTACTGATAATGTAATACTGCAATTAAATTGTTATGTGCTGTTTATGTTATGTTTGTCAATATTTAACGTTGCGGCTAAATTATTTACCATTATTGTTATTAATATTGTTATTTAATGTGATGACGAAATTAGCACACAACTTTTTTCAACGTATGTCTCCATAGAAACTCATGTAACAAACTCGGCATACAGTCGAAGCCCAGTCATCCTGTCAGACAACCCTTACGTGTAGCTCAGACTACTGCCTTGTACATTAAGAACCTCTAGCTGAGAAACAAATTCAGAGTTTACCAGGACATTCTGCAGGATAAAGTGGGCTGCAGAAAAATTCTGTTTTTCTGTAAAATTTCCATACCAGTATATTGTTTTCCAAGGAGTTATCTCCATATTCAGCAAGCTTTTCATTGTACTTGGAAATTCATCCATTTTTCCACATGATTTTGTGCTGTACAAACTCTTTTTCTGAGAACTGCAGGAGGTGGTGTTTGACATTTGGAAACACAAGGTTTGCAATTTGGCATAATCATATTCAGTGACATTCAGAACAGAAAGATAAAGACAATCATTGGGATTTAAAGACTTTGGCCCTGATTTTGAAGGTTGGAGAAAAGTGGAGAGGCGTTGTGGCCAAGGAGGAAACCTGGACTAAGTTTGCTTTGTTTTAATTTGCAGCTGTTATATGGCAAAGGTTTGCAACCCTCCCCTGTGTCATATCAGACCATATTTAAGATTTCTGAAATGTGAGGGAAAAAGCTTCCATACAGTTTAAAGGCACCCTGAGCAGAGGAATTAAATTAAAATATGAACTTACCATCGCTGTAAGTGTCATGTGCATGGGCAGTTCTCAAAAGACTGAACCACGCATGCGCAGAACACTTATGGCGACGGGCGCAGTTGTGCAAGACTTTGGCCAAAGTTGCGCACCTAACACAGCTGCCAGCGGGACCATAGAGGGGACCCAGAGGATGCTGAGGGACCTCACAGGCAATGGGGGCTGGAGGAAGCCCCAGGTAAGTTCAGATTTTCATTTTATTCCTCTGCTCGGGTTCCTTTAAGTCTTGCACAGCAGGATACATCCAGGTAGACCTCCTAGATTTCTTAGAAATTAAATCTTACTGCAGGTATGTGTGTGTGGGTTGCAGATCTACAGTATACTACTGAATTTCCTGCTAACCTTTTAGCATTCCGTAACGTTGGATAAGTATGAGGATAGCAGACACTTTTCAGTACCTCCAGTCTAGGCAGGCAAGATCAAAAGTTATCTACTGCTCTCCAAACTGTGTAAAACAAGGCCATTGTCCTTCTGTGATCTATATTTGCCTGTAAAGCATTGTAATCCCTCTCTTCTTTCATGTCTTACCTCTGCTCCCTCACTCTGTTCCCCAACAAAGTTAGAAAACATAAAGGCGCTTATCCAATTAACTTTTTCTCCTGAGTTTTCTCCCAGGAGATAATTTTGTATCTTCTCTAAAAATTACTTTTCTGTACTTTGCAATTAAAGAAAATACTAAAAAGTAGGTAAATAAGTAATATAGAACTTATTTTTAATATTTTCTTGCTTGGTGGAAGCTGTAGGCTAATTTCACATATGGGGCTTGATTCACTAAACCGTGATAACTCAAATATCACACCTTATCAAAGATATCACACCTTATTAAAGTTAACATGCCTTATCAGAGTAGCATAGCGAGCGCTACAAACGTATGCCCGCTAATTGGCAATGGCACTCGTCCTGCCCTGAGCCACTCTGGGTTCGTAGCGCTCGCGATATGCTACTCTGATAAGGCATGTTAACTTTGATAAGGTGTGATATCTTTGATAAGATGTGATATTTGAGTTTACACGGCTTAGTGAATCAAGCCCATGGTGCGGTACTGCATCGCATACCGCACCATTACCTATTTCACACACCCTGCGGCAGACAATGCAGGCAGCGGGATTTTCATATCTCTGCCCCCCGTTCTGCTCCCTGCTGGACAGAAGGTACATCACAAAAATTTGAACGATCAGCACACTGGTTTATTGATTTGAATGCAATTGTGCTTCGAGCGGTTCCGCACTGCACAGCAGAGTCTGCGCCACCTCAGCATCGTCCATAGTACTTCTATCACTCTGCATCGCCCCACAGGTAGCATGGTCAGTCTCATATAGACTCGCTGCAGTGAAAGACGGGGAGCAGCGATGGAGAGCAACACAACACTCCAGTGTGAAAGGTTTTTTATTGATAAGGTTTGAAAATAGCACCTTAGAGAAAGCCCAGGAAAAAAACTGAATAGGATTTAAAATATCTTTAATACTGTAAGGATGTTAAGCAGAAGATTGGCCATGTGACCTGCACTGCTGCTTCTGTTTGTTACCCTTTTCCTCCTTCAGTGGAGAAGAAATGCATTGTGGGTATGGTTAAGCTGCACTCACTACCAATACTCATACAGATGTTGGAGTGAAAGAGGTCATTCTTCCATCGTGTTAAGCTAGATAAAGGGTGCAGGGGATGGGTTGTGGGAAGGAAAAGATGGCTTCAGTGACAGGCTCTTGGGGACTGAGTGGGAAATGCTGCCAATTGCATAAATAGTGTGGATCACATGATCATGCTACTAAGCAGCAACTGTATGTTTTTAGGATCTTTTTATGTCTTCTAACTCACGTTCTGTTACTGTTGAGAGGAGCAAAGTGAGAAAGGGGAGAGGAAAAAGTAAAGGCAGGATGGGTTTTAACAGAATTAATTAATCATTCAGTCAATAGGAAACTCACTGACACATGCATCTAGTTATTCATAATGGTCATTGCAGGGTGCTTCTGACACCAGTGACAATATTGAATAAAATGAGACAGGTGACAATAATGTAATTTATAATAACCAGTCATAGACTAGCTTTCATTAGCGCGTGACGCTAAATGGCTTTTAGCTGAAATGCTGGATGCTGTGTGTCATGTTATATCACTCGTTTCCATCATGTCTACAAGTCTGCAGGGTTGCAGTTTTATAGAAAGATAGCACTGTAACATTTTCCATTTTACCTTACAAGCAGCCTTTGATTTTCACGATGTACAATGGAGCTGAAATTCTGCTCTTCCAATTACTCTCACCTCCCTGACTGTGCAGAGGAATGCTGTTGCCATCTCTGGGCACCATTCTTAGTTTTACTGAAGTGAAATACTATTATGCATAGTAAAAAGGATGCCCATATGCCTTATTTTAAAACTCAGGGACTCTCATTATTTAATTACAACAGACATCCCAACTCTCACACTTACCACCTCTGGTTTTGGCTTAACTGTACTGATATATGACTGTAGCAGCAAACCCATAACACATATCATATAACCAATTACTCTCCCTCTCATTCTTTTCTAGGTGGAGGGGGGAGATGTGTGGCTTCTACTGCCTTGAACCTTCTCTCTGTTGTTCTGTTGTTCTTTATGGGACAAGAGTAAAGGTACATCTGTCACTCCCCCTCCCACTATGGATGCTGTGGGAGGAGGTATATCTGGCCTCTCAATCGCCTTCCCTGCATTGAAGAGAGATGCGGTCCAGGGAATGGGATAGCATTTAGACAGCCATGCTCCAAGGGAGTACCTCCCAATGGGGAGAGAGGATGGCTGCCTGGTCACAGGTCGTGAATGGTTACATGACTATTGAAGTTCTGAACTTAAATGTAGTCAAATTTCAAAGCTTAATGTTGGGGTTGGAAGGGGGGTTTTGGAGGGGGTTGAGACGAGTCATGTACATAGGCTTTAGAGAAACTTTGTAAAAAAAAACTAGGGATGAGCGAGATCAGTTTCACGAAAACAAAATTGTTACTCACCTAGGTAGAGGGAAGCCACTGTATACTCCAGAGGCTTCCCCCGTTCTCCTTGACCTTGCCGTTCCAGCGCTGGGACCCTCTAAATCTATTCAATAAGGATTGTTATATAGGTTTGCTCAACCACGCCCACATCTGTTTATGAGCACCAATGCACAGGTACAAGGTGGCTCATGTCTGTGCATTAGCATGGAGCCACATGTGCTTTGGCTTTTTCTGCCATGCATGGGCAACTCCATGTTACTGTGAAGGCATGGGCTCCTTCATAAACAGGAGTGTGGCAGCAAACTTTCAGAGGGTCCTGGGAAGCAGCTATGGTCTGGAGGAGGACATTGGAAGCCTCTGAAGGATCCAGAGGCTTCCTTCTACCAAGGTAAGTATCTGACTTTTTTCTGTACTCACAGGATCGGTTAAAAGCTCTAATTTGTAATACAGTTTGAAGTCCTTTGCTAAAACTAAATATTTAATTCTTGTAAACTTGGCCAAACTCAGGTGGACTTGCACTTCCCTTTTTTCCAAAAAGTTTCATATAAACTTCCCACCAACCATAATAGCTTATCCCGGTGATTTGTCTGCCTAACTCGCTTACTTAAAGTGTACCTATCACAGGGGGAAAAGTTATATTTTACTTCCCTGAGTCAACTTCCCACCGTCAAAGCCTTACAGGTCCCTTACTGTCCTCTTGTTGCACTCTGTTACTCAGCTGAACCCCTGCAAATAGGCAATCTTTCATAGCATCACAGGCGATCAACGGAGCACAATGGGAGGAGAGCGAGGGACCTGCAAGGCTTCAGGGCGCTGTAAGAATACCCATGTAAGTAAGTAGAACTTGTTTCCCCATGACAGGTTTACTTTAACTTTGTTTTGTCACATGCGGATATGTTACCGGATCTTAACAGGCTGCAAAAGTAATGTGGCATTGATGGTTTAGTCCTCTAATGGTTCTCCACCTTCCTGGCTGGCAGAACACAAAGGATATCCTCGGGGCCTTTCCGGTCCAACCCTGTACCACTAAAGTATGGTGTGCCCCAGCGCTTGATACGATCACCTTTGTTGTTCATCATATACATGCTGCCACTCAGAAAATACCATGACATACCACGGCTTTACTGATGACACCCAATGATTCAAACCTGACATGACAGACCCCATTCCAAAAATAAACACATGCTTAGCTGTGTTTCAAGAGTGGATGAATGAAAACTGGTTTAAACTAAAAGCTGACAAAGCTGAGGTTTTTGTCATTGGAGGTCGGCGACTAGCAGCAAAGCAGCTCCAGACCCTGTCAACACCACTGAGGGTAGGGAACTCAGATATTACTAGCTCCAACACTGTGCTCAGCTTGGGTTTAATAACAGGTGGGAAATTACACTTCAGGAATCAAATTTCGGGTGTTGTGAAACATTCCTTCTTTCACCTAAGGAATATTGCAAAAATTAAGCACCTCATTCCTTCAGAGAAACTTCCAACCCTAGTTCACGCCTTCATCACATCACAGCTGGAGTTTTGTAATGCCCTCTATGCAGGCCTTCCAAATAAAGACCTACACCGCCTGCAGCTAGTACAGGATGCTGAAACAAGACTGTTAACAAGCCAACCCCCCCCACCCCCCATTGCCGTATAACACATTCCTTTGCTCACTACACTGGCTACCCATAAAATGGAGAATCCTTTTCAAAATTGGCATGCTAACATTCAAATCCCTACACGGCCTAGGCCATGGATACCTGAAGGATTTGCTGCAACTGTGTCACACCTCCCACAACCTCAGATCAAAAGGATCCAATAACTTGACCGCCCCCAGAGTCCAACTAAAAACCATTGGAGCCATATCTTTCTGTCATGCTGCCTCTACCTCGTGGAATGCCTTGCCAAACTTAATCGAGACAGCTCCAGCTCTGGACACGTTTAAATCAAAACTAAAAGGCCATCTGTATAGTCTGGCATTTAGGATCACACAACGTTTTTCCCTGTACACATCACTTTGTATTGATCGGAAACAAGCTTTGGTCCTACGGGAGAAAAGCACTTTGCAAATGTTCCGTTGTTGTTATTGTAGTTTTTATTTGTTGATTAGGTTTTCTTCATCAACTTTCAGGACTTGTCACATAAAAATATAGAACATTTGAAAAGGTTCACTACCTTTCAAGTACAATTGTATGTTCTGTATACACATTTTCTCCTTCACTTTGTACCTCCAGCCCTACAGGTATGAGAATTCAAAGTATTACACGTTTGTCTAAACTCCCTATGGTTCCTTCGCTACCTGGTTTCATTACTTCTTGAAGTACTGTAGTTTTATGATGAAAAGAACTCAGATTAAACTGGTTATTCTTTTTAATCTTTCACTCTCTTTCAGATTTCAACTGTTCAAAAATCTATATACCTTACTACATTTTGTCATACCTTGTATCACAGGTGATTTTCATTAATAATCAATTATTATTATTATTTAGCATTTACCGTATTTTTCGGAATATAAGACGCTCCGGCATATAAGACGCACCTAGGTTTAGGGGGCAAAAATCAGAGAGAAAAAAAAACTAATCCTAGGTGCGTCTATGGTGCAGGGGCGTCTTATGGACCTATTCTCCCTAAACTACACTGCCCATCTACACCACACTGGGCTAAGCTACACTGCCCATCTATACCACACTACACTTCACTTCACTTCACTTACCCCTGCTGCCCCCACTACACTACACTACACTTCACTAACTAACTAACTAACTAACCCCTGCTGCTGTAACTACCTACTGCACTACACTACACTACACTACACTAACCAACCCCTTCTGCCACCACCAAATACACTACACTGGCTAAACCCTGATGAAACCTCTCACCTGATCCTGTCGCCACGATCCTCTCCTCCCCCATCTGGCTTTCTTCATCAGAGGGCGCCCATCATTCAAGATGAAGGACTTCAAGGTCCAAGCTGCGGCGCTCCTCTTCAGCTGCAGTCTCCTCTCTTCATCCCAGGACGTCTTGTCATGCATTGTGAAGGTCTTCAGAGCCCCAGCTGCCCGTGGTCCTCTTCGCTGCAGTCTTAGTATAGACTGCAGAATTGCGATATACATGTGCTGCCGCTGCCATCTTTCCTAGTTACGGCATCCTCACCTGACATCCTCCCTAGTTACAGAGTCCTTCCGCAACGTCCTCGATGGTTACAGTGTCCTTCCCCAATGTCCTCCCTAGTTACAGTGCCCTCTGCTGGTTGATCTGCGGCGCACGTGTCCGCGTGACGTCAGAGGCACTGTAACTAGGAAGGACGTCAGGGGAGGATGCTGTAACTAGGGAGGACGTCGGGGGAGGACGCTGTAACTAGGGAGGACGTCGGAGAGGACGCCGTAACTAGGAAGGATGGTGGCGGCAGCACATGTATATAGCAAGGCTGCAGTCTATACGAACACTGCAGCGAAGAGGACCATGGGCAGCTGGGGCTCTGAAGACTTTCACAATGCATGACAAGACGTCCTGGGATGAAGAGAGCCAGACGAGGAGGAGAGGATCGCGGCAACAGGATCAGGTAAGTATATTCCGGGGCCACATTTACTGCATCTTTGGAATATAAGATGCACCCACTTTTCCCCCTCATTTTTGGGGAAGAAAAAGTGCGTCTTATATTCCGAAAAATACGGTATATAGTGCTGACATCTTCTGCAACACTTCACAGAGTATATCATATTTTTAGTAACTGTCCCTCAGAGGGGCTCACAATCTAATCCCTACATTAGTCATATGTCCATCATAGTCTAGTGCCAAATGGGGGGAGGGGTAATTAACTACTTGTTTTTGGGTTGTGGGAGGAAGCTGAAGTGCCCGGATGAAACCCACACAGGCATGGGGAAAACATACAAGCTCCAAGCATATAGTGCCCTGTCTGGGGTTTGAACCAGGGACCTGGCCCTTTAAAGACGAGAGTGCTATCTCTCGTGCCATAAAGCTTTTGTTTAATTAAAAAGGATGCAATCTTGTATATATTGTCCTTGCTACTTTATTCATCACACGGTGACTCCTGATTGACTCACCCACCAGTTGCACCCAGAGCAAACAGGAAGCAAGCTGTAATTAAGCTCTAAGCACATTTGGTCCAAGGATTCTGTCTACTACTTCTTTAAACTGTAACTTTTTTACATATCATATTACGGTGTTCCTTACCTTTTTGGATTAATAAGGCTTTAAGAGAATATAATGGTCCTGTATTCTGATCCAGCTTCCAAAATGTCCTAATGGTATTTTAATATTATAGAACACAGAATTCATTCATTTGGGATGGTAAAGTAGAGCCCAGTAGACTTTATTTTTACTTTACCTGATTGCCTGACTGATTTGATCAGTTTGTATCTTTGGAAACACAAATTGTTGTGACATGAATTCACTGAACCTCTGATTGTGGATTTCATCATGTGTCTACTTTCTATGCCACAGATTTGCTTTAAAGCATTCCTGAAACAATGTGTTCTTCCTTTGATCTTATCTATCCCATATTCTACATACCTAAATAACTTTGTTTTACTAATGCACTTTGCCATTTCGCCATCTGTATTGTCCCTATACTTTTCATCACTGTCAGATCTCAGATCAGCAGTAAGAGGAGAGACAGAGAGGGTGCACACTTTCCGCCCTGTGCGCTTTAAATGCAGGAAGTGACAATTATGTCACTTCCGCTATTGTACCAGGCGGGTAGTGTGTGTGCCCTCTCAGTCTCTCCTTTCACTGCTGTTCTGAGGTCTGGCTAGTGATGCAGAGCTGGGAGGCTTAATCTCATTTTGTCAGTGCATGTGGCAACTGCTGTTATAGTTAGGCAGAAAAATTAGGGTGAGGTTTTAGGAAGGAGAGCGGCATTGTTTAAAAATAGCTGATTGATGGGGAAAAGGGTTTACAGCATTACAGTTTACAGTATACAGTTTACAGTATTAACAGCACCCACTAATCCTGCCAATGGCATAAATTCAAAAATGATGGCAGTTGGACAGTTTATTTTGGAGAGCTGTACACAGATGTACACATCTATAGCAAAGAAGACAGCTTACAGTTACTTCCATATAGCTGACATCAAACCAACAAACCTTGATTCCGGTAACACCTTTAACCTCTTGCCGACCGCGCACTCATACCGCGCGTCGGCAAAGGGGCAGCTGCAGGACCAGCGACGCAGTTCTGCGTCGCCGGCTAATTAATCAGGAAGCAGCCGCCCGCTCGAGCGGCTGCTTCCTGTCAATTCACGGCGGGGGGCTCCGTGAATAGCCTGCGGGCCGCCGATCGCGGCTCGCAGGCTAAATGTAAACACAAGCGGAAATAATCCGCTTTGTTTACATTCGTACAACGCTGCTAACAGTAGCAGCGTTGTACCAGATCAGCGATCCCCGGCCAATCACCGGCCGGGGATCGCTGTCACATGACAGGCAGGAGCCTGTTAGAGGTTGCACAGGACAGATCCGTTCCTGTGCAGCCTCGGATCTCTGGGAAAGGGAGGGGGGGAATTTCGCCGTGGAGGGGGGCTTTGAGGTGCCCCCCCCCGCAACACCCAGGCAGGCAGGAGCGATCAGACCCCCCCAGCACATCATCCCCTTAGTGGGGGAAAAAGGGGGGCGATCTGGTCGCTCTGCCTGCACCCTGATCTGTGCTGGGGGCTGCACAGCCCACCCAGCACAGATCAGCTAAAACAGCGCTGGTCCTTAAGGGGGGGTAAAGGGTGGGTCCTCAAGTGGTTAATGACTAACTGTACACGGTTTATTGCAAGCTTTCAAAACGTTACGTTTCTTCTTCAGGCATTATACACATTATACAAAACTGGATCAGAATCGTTCCGAGTTCTGTACAATGCCTGGAGAAGAAACTTAATGTTTTGAAAGCTTGCAATAAACCATGTACAGTTAGTTATTAAAGGTGTTACCGGAATCAGTGTTTGTTGGTTTGATGTCTGCATTTCTGCTCCTCGACTAACACCAGACCACACTTCACTTTCTTCCCTTTAGCTGCAGATTGTCATTACAAGTCTAAATGTGTACTCACAATTGGTAGTCTGAGATCAAATAGATTTTAATGGCTGGTGGAAACTGGAGATACATTTTTTATGCAATTGTGCCAGTCTGTGTACATGTTTCTTGGGTTTGGAGATTATCCTGTATAGAAATGATTATTATATGGCTGCTGCCACTGAAGTTACTGAATAAACATCCACTAAGGAGTGATATCATGTATAAGCTTTATTTTCCTCTCAAAGGTCCACTTATCATTTAGCTTTTCTACAGGAAGTATTTGAAGCTTTTGACATAGTATAGGGCACAGTTTTTCAAACTGTAAGGGCCCTAGAGATTTTTAAATCACAAGGGTTTGCTAAATAACATAGGAATCACAGTAGGTATTTTCCTCTACCGCAATTGAATTTTTACAAAAGCGCAATCGCGCCACGGTGTGATTTCTACTGTGATTTTGCTATGCAATGCATTGCATAGCAAAATCGTTATCACAATCGCAGAAAAAAATTAGGGACTTGCATTTAGCGCTGCGATTGCTAGTGGAAAAGGGCACTTAGGCTGTGAATGATCCAGGATATAACACTACATCATCTTTTATTTCTACATACTGTTGCATTCAGTTCGGTAATTGTATTGAACATCGGGTTGAATTTTCGTCAAACTAATTTCCGCTTCCAGATTTACATTTTAATGCATATAATGGATTTTCACAAAAATGAGAACATTCTTTTAACTGTGTTTTTTCCTCCAGGTTGACTTCAATGCATTATAAGAATATGGGTTTTCACATATTTTTTTGTAAATTTTCTCATGTGTGCACAAATGACCGTTGTCTTGCCCATTGACTTTATTGCAATTGGGGAAACTGTGTTTGCATGCCCACATATTTTCGTGTGTACTCTCATTAACATGAAAAGTTTTTTCTCATGCCCACACATTTTTGTGAATATTCTCATCTGTGCAAAAACAGACACTTTCTTGGAAATGATGGTGAAGAGAAAATGTCCATATTCACTCATCAATAGTCTTAAATTCTCACTTTCCTCTATAACTATCTTTTGTCACCAGAAAATCTCCTGTGTGTAACCTTTTTTATTTAGTTAACTTTGTCAAACAATTTGTCAAAATCTAATTTTGATGGTTCTTACAATCTTTACCTTGTTTTTTAATAGCAATTTATCCACTACCTGCTTTATTTCTTGATACACCACTATTTTCAAATTTTTTTTTTTTGCTAAAATAGGACCCTGAGTGCAGTGTTGTTCTAATGAGCAAACTTGTAGTAAAATGAATCAATTTACTACCTACTGTAAGTGATAACAACGTAGGAAAATAGTAATTTATAGTGCATTTTATTCTGGGAAAAGTTCACATTTTATATGTATGTATTTTTGCAATAGTGGTCTTTTAAAAACTTTTTTAAGGCATGCTCAAGCTTTAGTTTGTACATTTTAAAGTGAACCTAGCCAGTTAAAGTTAAGCAATGCGGATCCAAAGAACCTCAAGAAGAAAAAGAAAGCCATCCAGGAGCCTCTAAGGGAAGTACCGTATATACTCGCATATAAGCCGACCCGCATATAAGCCGACCCCCCAACTTTTCCCTGAAAAAACAGGGAAAAATGATTGACCCCCATATAAGCCGGGGGTAGGAAATGCTGGATTGGTGCAGCCCCCCAGTGTGTCCCAATATAGCTAGTATAGTGCCCAGTATAGGTAGGTAGTGTCCAGTATAGCTAGTATAGTGCCCAGTATAGCTAGTAAAGTGCCCAGTATAGCTAGTAAAGTGCCCAGTATAGCCAGTATAGTGCCCAGTATAGGTAGGTAGTGCCTCAGTTTAGCTAGTATAGTGCCCAGTTTAGCTAGTATAGTGCCCCAGTATGGCTAGTAAAGTGCCCAGTTTAGTTAGTATAGTGCCCAGTTTAGCTAGTATAGTGCCCAGTTTAGCCAGTATAGTGCCCAGTTTAGCCAGTATAGTGCCCAGTTTAGCCAGTATAGTGCCCAGTTTAGCTAGTATAGTGCCCCAGTTTAGCTAGTAAAGTGCCCAGTTTAGCCAGTATAGTGCCCAGTTTAGCTAGTATAGTGCCCAGTTTAGCCAGTATAGTGCCCAGTTTAGCTAGTATAGTGCCCCAGTATGGCTAGTAAAGTGCCCAGTTTAGCCAGTATAGTGCCCAGTTTAGCCAGTATAGTGCCCAGTTTAGCCAGTATAGTGCCCCAGTATGGCTAGTAAAGTGCCCAGTTTAGCCAGTATAGTGCCCAGTTTAGCTAGTATAGTGCCCAGTTTAGCGAGTATAGTGCCCAGCATAGGTGGGTAGTGCTCCCCCCCCCGCTCCCCCCGCGGCCGCCGCTGCTATTTTACCTTCTTAGACAGCGGCCGCTTCCTAATCCGCGTTCCTCTCTTCTTTCTCAGAGTGTCAGTGTATCACAGCAGCGCGCCGGGCGCTGCTGCTGTGACGATGCAGGGGGCAGGAAATAGCGCGGCTCCCTATAACGGCGATCTGTATCGCCGTTACCAAGGGAACCGCTCTTTCCTGCCCCCTGCATCGTCACAGCAGCAGCGCCCGGCGCGCTGCTGTGATACACTGACACTCTGAGAAAGAAGAGAGGAACGCAGATTAGGAAGCGGCCGCTGTCTAAGAAGGTAAAATAGCAGCGGCGGCCGTGGGGGGAGCGGGGAGGGGGGGGAGCGGGGCGCGGACCACCCGACCACCCACCACCCACCACTAGACCACCAGGGAAGACTCGCATACAAGCCGACCCCCCAACTTTTGACCCCCTTTTTGGGGGTCAAAAATTCGGCTTGTATGCGAGTATATACGGTAGATCTTATTTCACTGGACAAATAATATTGACTAAGCAAGCACTCAGAATTTAAGCTGGTTTCCGCCTGAGTCACTGGGTTTCCCTTTTTCTCCAGTGTACTGGTCTCTCCAAGTAAAATGGATTGTAGCCCAGGGAAAACTACTAATACTCTAGTGACTAGATAATAACACTAAAGAGAGGTACCCAGTGCAAGGCAGAACCACTAGAAACTGCTGATGAACAACGTTGTCATGATCTTTACACTAAAGATCTTTAGCAATGATATTTAAATAAACGCAAAGGACTGCTAGAAGATTGGTAACACTAGGATCCTTAAAAGAAGAAGGATGCAGGGGGAAGTTCTGTAGACTTTGCGGAAATATTGTTCAAAGATCTGTATACATGGGTGTCGTTGAACGATTTGTTCCAATGTGATCCATGACGGGCTTTCAGAATGCACAGCCATCATCGTACACCGGCCATCTGTAACTCTCCCTTACCACATTTTCTTAATAGGTAGTCTAAAGATAGTTGAAAGAAAGATAGAAAAAATAGTTACACAATGTCGGTTATAACGATCATTCAAATCTTACCGTGGGTATGGACCTTAAGACCATAACAGTACAGGAAGCAGCCAAAAAGGAATGGAAACTAATCATTGCATAAAAAAGGAAGGTAACTCTTACCTTCTTGGAAGCAACAGTCTATTTATAAAAACACCACTCAGGGGAAGGTCAAGTGTGAGTCTGTGGGCTTGTGTGGAGTCTGAGGAGTGTGTGGAGTTCTTCTTTTTATATCTGTTACTTGCTGATGGTTTGCTGTTGCAAGCTACTGAGGCAGCGCAGTTGTGTTTACTAGGGCCGGTGTGTTGGTGTTTACATGATATTGAACTTGAGAATATGCAGTTGTTTGTCAATAAAATGTGCAAAGCAACATTCTTGTTAGTGCCATTTACAGGTTGGGAGTTCAGGTCCACTCTAATTGTCAGGACTGTTTAATATTGCCTTGGACTTCATGCTTTAACCAAGCTTGCCTGGCTTATAATATATTGGCTCAGCAGCTCTTTCATTTAGTGCAGTTCTAATGCAGCGCTTAGGCACAACACTAACAAATATTACAGCATATTGACACTTGACTTCTGCTTAGTGAGTTGGTGGTCTGTTATGACAAGACCTTTTCCAGACCTCTGGGGTAAAGCAAGGACTTTATGCAACCCCTCCCTTTCTCCAAAAAGAACATTTAAATGAAGCACGCGTGACATCTACTTCATAAACTGGTTTCAGACAGTATTTTAATAAGAGTTCTCTCTTGACACATTAATGCACATTAAATATAGTGATGTCAATTACTGGGATTAACAGGCCAGTACAAGCTAATTAAGGCAACATCGTTACGGCTGCTTGATCGCATTTTAGCATCATATAAATAAGAAAAACAGGTTGCACAGTTCTTCAGCTTATTAATGACTTGTTGACAAATATTATGGCAAATAATGTGGCAGGGACACAGTCAGATCTGTTTCAAGTTGGCACTATTAAGAAAAGCGATTATTCTAGCATTATGACAGATCTGTGCAGAGACGTATACTTACAGAAAAAAATAGTAATAAGGCCGCTGCTATTCTGCATCTAACTATCATGTACATTGTTCTCAGCAGTGTCTTCAGTACACAGGGATAGAACAAAATTGAGTTTCTGCAAGAGCTGATTTAGTAGAGAAGAGACATTTTCATTACTAGAGAAACGCCTGGACGTTAAATAATGGTTGTTTATTACAAAACAATTTGACCATGGAAACAAATGATGTGCATATGCACACAGACAAGGTAGTGAGTGACTCTGATTTACTGAGGTTCTCCTGAATTGGTGCGAAGGCTGAAGAAGGTACCGTATATACTCAGATAGATTATTCATCAATGGTCTCTGAAACGTCCTCTGAAATTAAATCTTGATATACTTTAGAGCATCACTGTAAAGTATGCAGCCAGTTCCTCCCACTGGTTCCTCAGTCCCTGAACCCCCTCCCCCAGTGAAGTAGTAGGAGAATCCGGACTGCCGTCCCCATTGATCCTTCAACCCAATACGAAATGTACTGCAAAGTGTGCTGGAGAGGAATTGCTACAGATGGTGTTCTCCCTTCAGATCTTATTTTGCTGCATTTGGCTTTCACTAAACTTGTACATCATGTCCACACTTTCAGTACAGGCGAGTCCAACCACCACACTCGCAAAGTGAAAGTAGGTTGCATACATGTTTTCTTGCAACTATAGCCTCTGGACTCCTGTCCACTCAGCTGCCTGCTGTATTCTCTGCTGTGGTGCCTCACTATGGAGTTGATTCACTATCACTATAGCTCCCCTTACTGCATGCTTAGGGTGCCTTATCAGAGTTAATGTGCCTTATTAGAGTTAATGTGCCTTATCAGAATTAACATGCTTTATCAGAGTTAACATGCCTTATCAGAGTTAGCGTCCCTTTATCAGAGCAGCATAACGAGCGCTACTTACCTATGCCTGCTAATTGGCAATGACGAGAGCTCCACTTGTCTTGCCCTGAGCCCCTGCGGGTCCAATCACTTTAAAGGACATTATCCCCACACTTTGATTGGCCCAATAGGCTGCCTGTCACTTGACAGGAAACTTGACAGGCAACCTATTGGGTCAATCAAAGTGCGGGGATAAAGTCCATTAAAGTGATTGGACCTGCAGGGGCTCAGCGCAGGACGAGTGGAGCATCTCTGGAAATTGCTAATTAGCAGGCATAAGTTCGTGGCACTCGCTATGCTACTTTGATAAGGCATGGTAACGCTAATAAGGCACATTAACTCTGATAAGGCACGCTAAGCATGCATTAAGGGGAGCTAAAGTGATAGTTAATCAACCCCAATGGGTGTTGCAAAGGTGAGTGCTGTTGAACACTATAATAGGACTACTACACAGACTGGTACACCATATGAAGGACTTTCTATAAGGAGAAAATATGGTAGGGGGAATTATAAACAGGGGTGCCATGTTAAAGGACCACATTTAAGTCCAGAACAGCTTAATTTGGTAGTCAGATTGTACAGATACAGTATCAATATATCATGCTTACCGATTCTCTACCGGCTTTGCCGCTGCCCCTTTATAGGTGTTTTCAGTGATTATCTCCCATCATTTTGATACTTCTAAGAAATTTGTTTCTGTTTTCCTAACCCTAACCTTCACTCCAACATAAACCCCTTTCTGACATCTAACTCTAACCTACGCCTTAATGTAAACTCCTTCTTGACCCCTAATCCTAACTTACTCTGCAGTGTAAACCCCTTCCTGAGTCCTTACCTTAATCTTCCACCTAGTATAAGTCCCATTTTCATGTTTTATCCTAATCCTAAACCTAGCATGTCAATTTATCCTGCCTCCTAACAATAACCTACTAAAATGATGCCTAACCCTAACCTGGCACACCTTACCTCCACCCATTTAGCCTACCACTATAGTGTTGGACTCATCACCATGGGCGTCCGGAGAAAATTTTCCAGGGGGGGGGGGGGGGGCAAAAAGGGGGGAGGAAAAAGTGGGGCGGCGCGAGAATCTGGGGTGGTGTAAAAACGGGGCTACGTCATGTAGCGCGCCGCGCCAAAAAATGGGTGTGGTCATGAACCAGAATGTGGGTGTGGTCGTGGGTGGAGACAAGTTTACATGAACTAAGCAATGGTGGGACATTAGATTAGGACAGTGGTGGCGAACCTTTTGGAGGTCGAGTGTTCAAACTGCAAAGTCACTTTACTATCACAAAGTGATATTTACAATTTAAACTAAATACAAATGTTTTAACTCATACATGAACATTATGGAAAATCCAAGTTGAAAATAAACTGTGAATATAAACAATTTCATCCATCCTACTCCTGAAAAATGTATTCATTTTTTTAGAACCTCCCAGTTTCATTTTCTGTTTTAAAAAGCGGAAAAAGTAGGTTTAATGCTATTGTCTCATAAGATGATGATTCAGCTTTTTCCATAGTCTCACAGTTAGCAATCATGTGACCCCATACAAGACAAATTCAGCAATTATGAGGCCCCCCCATCAAGACAAATTTAGCAATCATGAGGCCCCCAACAAGACAAATTCAGCAATCATGAGACCCCCAACAAGACAAATTAAGCAATCTTGAGGCCCCCAACAAATCATGAGGCCCCCAACAAGACAAAGTCAGTAACCATAAGGCCCCCAACAAGACAAATTCAGCAGTCATGAGGCACATAAATAGACAGCATTTCACATAAATAGGCAGAATACCCCCTTAATATGTAGACAGTGTCTACTAGACACCTCTCACCTGGCAGCAGTTCCCCAAAATACACTCAATCTGACAACAGTGGTTCCCCAAAAATAGGTAGCCCCAGCTCTATAGGTGTCCCCAGAATAGGTGGCCAGTGGTATAGATGTCCCCAGAACTGGTAGCCAGGGGTAGAGATGTCCCCAGAACAGGTAGCCAGGGGTATATGTGCCCAGTATATGTAGGCATGGGTATATGTGCCCAGTATATGTAGGCAGGGGTATATGTGCCCAGTATATGTAGCCAGAGGTATATGTGCCCAGTATATGTAGGCAGGGGTATATGTGCCCAGTATATGTAGTCAGGGGTATATGTGCCCAGTATATGTAGGCAGGGGTATATTTGCCCAGTATATGTAGGCAGCGGTATATGTGCCCAGTATATGTAGGCAGGGGTATATGTGCCCAGTATATGTAGGCAGGGGTATATGTGCCCACTATATGTAGCCAGGGTGTATATGTCCCAGTATATGTAGGCAGGGGTATATGTGCCCAGTATATGTAGGCAGGGGTATATGTGCCCAGTATATGTAGGCAGGGGTATATGTGCCCAGTATATATATAGCCATGGGTATATGTGCCCAGTATATGTAGGTAGGGGTATATGTGCCCACTATATGTAGCCAGGGTGTATATGTCCCAGTATATGTAGGCAGGGGTATATGTGCCCAGTATATGTAGGCAGGGGTATATGTGCCCAGTTTATGTAGGCAGGGGTATATGTGCCCAGAAAAAGTAGCCAGGTGTGCCCCAGCAGGAGGGGAGCAGCGCAGAGAAGAGGGAGAGCTATGGGCACTCACCTTAGGGGGCTCTCCCTCCCTCGCTCTCCCCTCCAGAACGAAGTGTGCAGTGGCTGGGCAGCGGGCGGAACTTACCTCGTCTCGTCGCACGCGCCGGATGGATTAGCCGCTACTCTGGTCTGGTCCAGACCAGAGTGCGGCACCAGAACTTCCGGCGCAGGAGCGAGACGAGGTAAGTTCTGCCCGCTGCCCAGCCGCTGCACACTTCATTCCGGAGGGGACAGCGAGGGAGAGAGAGTTCCTAAGGTGAGGGAAGGGGGGAGACGTCCGCCCTTCCCCACTGTGCCCATAGCTCTCTCTCTCTTCTCTGCGCTGCTCCCCTCCTGCTGGCTGCATGGGAACGCGGCCAGGGGGGGGGGGCAGCGGGCGGCCAGGGTCGGGCAGATGCCCGGTTTTGCCGTATGTGCAGACGCCCATGCTCGTCACCACAGGCAATGTCCCCAGGAAGGACCAGATGTGATAGAAAGCTGGTGTGACTGCTGCCTCAATTTGGCACATTGGTTACATGGATTGTTGGATTGTATTTTTGAAAGGCATGGATATAATTTACTTAAAGAAAATGTTAAAGAAGAGATGCAAATTAAAGTGCATTTACTTATAGCATTTATTCCAATAGTATCAATTCATAAATCAGATTATTGTGTTCAGGTCTATGAACAGGAATTCCACTGAATTGCTGCGGGCTATTACATTTTTCTTATCCTCGGTAGCTTTGCACTAAATTAAGGAATAAGCCTGCATGTGTTGATGTTTGCCACTCACTGCTATATTCTATTAACAGCTTGTTATAACTGTATAGTGAACATTGTTGTGTACAGAGCCGGCCGATCAGACATTTTGATTACCATGTCCTTAAATCACATTTATCCCTGCATAAGCCTCAGGAACCCAAGCTGCATTGTGCATGGCTTGATGCCATATGCAGTTATGTTGATACCATGTTGTGGCTATGGTGTGCACCTGCTGCCTTCCAGCATCATGCTGACTGACTGATAACTACCGCATCTCTGATTTGTCTCTGAGCCTCTGTAGCAGTCAAATGCCATATAGCGTTCAGCAGGATGAATTCATGATGTACCTGACATTTGCCTTAAACATAATTGGCTTCATTGTGGTTGTACAGCATGGGGTGATTAAACCATGCTTTACAGTCTGCCATTGTTTATATTCCCAGAATCATAATACTATACTTATCACAGGCACCAGTTGCTTATAGCCTGATGCTAGTAATTTCCATATGGAGGTTGTTTAGTATATCAGATCATTTGCCTTTGCCTTTTGTGTTACACAAACACTAGCGACAGTACAGCAGTTTGTAGCCTAACAACTGAACTATACAGCAATTTGGGTTATGTGTAGATACAATGAAGGTCTGGTATGAAAGTTTTTATTATAAGTAGGGCAGTTGTAACTAGTGGCCCAGTAGCATGCTGGATTTTCTCCGCCCTTAAGGAGCCCATACACTGAGCTGATTAGCGGCCGATCGATCTATTGAAATCGATCGATTTTGATCTATTTCAACCGATCTGTCATGCTGGAAAATCTAGGTCGATCTGTTGAGATAGTTTATCATTTTGCATTGGACCTAATGGAAATCTGATGGCAAAAAAATGCCATCAGATCGATTTTCAATAGATTTCATACTGAAATCTATTGGAAATCTGTTCCTAGTAAAAAATGTTCCTAAACACATCAGGTAGATTAGAAATCTATCTGATGATCTATCTGCTGCTAATCTAACGACTGTATGGCCACCTAGTGTCACTAACACCAGACAGGTTGGCAGGGTCGGTTCTAGACTTTTTGCTGTCTGAAGCAATACATTGTGCCCCCCTCCTTTCCCGATGTGTGTGTGTGTGTGCATGCGTGCGTGCGTGCGTGCATGCGTGCGTGTGTGTGTGTGTGTGTGTGTGCAAAGTCAGACTGGAGAGGAGAGACTGGCTGTGCATTACAGGCACTGGCACTACGCTTACCACCTTCTGCTTCCTCCAAAACAGCATCTCTCCACCCTTCTGGCCTATAGCATCTCTTCTCCCCAAGATGCCAGGTATGTTTTGCATCAGCACTGCATCTCTCACCTACTCTCTGCAGATTAGCGTTGGGCTAACCAGCCCCAAGTTAAGTACTGCCTCCTCTCTGACTACAGGTGATCGTCATATGACCCGGCAGTACGTAACAGGTGACATGAAGAACCGCTGTAGCCATGGATACCGTATGCTTGATGGGCGGATGGAGAATTCATCGCTGGAATGCTGAGAGAAGATGTATGAAGCACCACCATGCATCTAGGGAGGGGGAGACAGGGAGTGTGAGGAGGGGGACATTTGGGGAGGGGAGCGGCCTCTTGCCATCTTCTAACCTCTTGCCATCTTCTAATTGTTGCCACCCTGAAGCACATGATTCACATTGTTTTATGGAAGAACCACCCCTACTTATTGATATAGCAGCCCTGTGTGGCATTAACTCATGCCATGTTCGCGAGTTAGGTCCATATATTCCCAGTAAAACAAAGCTGTTGGTGTAAGCAGGAAAAAAGCCATGCGCAAGTGTTCTGCAAGGTATGTTTGGACCATACTCATGTATGTCCAGTTGTGATGCGCTCATCCA
Source organism: Hyperolius riggenbachi (assembly GCF_040937935.1). Lineage (NCBI taxonomy): Eukaryota > Metazoa > Chordata > Amphibia > Anura > Hyperoliidae > Hyperolius > Hyperolius riggenbachi. Next base: position 511,157,812 of record NC_090646.1, on the reverse strand, counting down.
CAGCCGGGGGGGGGGGTGTCTGAATGGCTGCAGTCGAATAATTATGGGACAACCCTTCACTGGAAAAGGTGGGGTGTTAAACAATATGGAAAGCTTCTGGAATATTCAGAGCATTCCCACTACTGAAGTAAGCATCTAATTTTTATTTTTTAAAACTGCTTCAGTGGTAATTTAAATAAAAAAAATGTAAATGGACATTGGCAACCCTTTGCAATCCCACTATATGAGTAAATCTTCCAATCCAAAAGTACTCTTTCCACACCCACCTGTGAACTGATTAGATAACAAAATGGTTCAGAAGTATAACAGTAAAATATTGTAACTAAGCTAATTCCCTATCAGGCTGTGAAAATGCTGGTGGCTCATAACGAACATGAGAAAGTGGTGAGTACACATTAGTATTAATTAAACACCTTTGTTGGTAACAGGTGGATATACATCATATATATAAACTCATTTGTTTCTTGCTCACGTTTCTGCTTCTTTAGATATTGGAGTCACTCAAGCCAATTATGGTTAGTAAACAAAAAACTTGAAGATATTTGCTTTGCAGGAATGTTATTAAGCCTGCTTTAAGGCAAATATAATGAAGAAAATCCCCTATCAAGTAGCTGGATAAACATGCAGGAAATGGAGGAATTTGAGGAGCTTGTCAATGTAGCTTCCTGTGAGCATCATATGCATCAGGAGCTGGCTCATGTGTCTTATATAAATCAATGATCTAGAGTTGGGATCCATGATCTAGAGGCACCTGCCAGTCCACAGAACAAATCATTTTTGAGGACACAAGTGAAAATGGAATTTTTGATATATAACTGCACTTTGTTAAATAAACGCGCACCTTATCGCATATCTATACTATTTGTATTTGCAACAATCCTCCAAGTTTTCTCCCCTTGACTTGACCAAACTCTCCCAAATGTTTTATGACCAGAGAACTTTCTGGAACAGTTGGACACACAGTAACAATATCACCACAAAGTACAGATACATAACCTCCACAATGTCTACAGTGATATCTTTTAATTTATGAGAATCGGTAATTATTCTTAATACAATTTCTAGATATAAATTAAACAAAAATAGAGACATGGGACACACATGCCTTGTTCCATTCTATAAAATGGATGGTATCTATCTATCTATGAATGGATGATGTCAAACCTAAAGCCATTAAGATGAATACATGCAGAAGATGAGCCATAAAATACTGTATATTCCTGCGTATAAGACTACTTTTTAAGCCTTGAAAACCTTCTGAGAAGTCAGGGGTGGTCTTATACGCCGGGTGTCATTGATGCCGGGTGATACACCTTGTCCTGTTACCGCCTCTCAGATCTCGCTACTGAGGACTGTAGTGAAGCGGCGCAGGCGCACATGTGCGAGATCTGAGAGGCAGAGAAGGAGGTAAATAGGATACAAGGATGGGCCAGAAGGGTGGCTTGTTTTATGGGCACAGCGCAATCTATTCTTCCATACCGCTCTGATAAACAGGGAGACAGGGAGAGCTGACCAATCCGCTTAGGGAGAGGGAGAGTTGACAAATCCAACCAGTCAATCACCTATATACGGTTATATACTGGATACCACGTACAGTACCAGTATAAGATGGTACCTAGCATGTAAGGGGGCTTTGCTAGTACTAACCGCTAAAGTCTTAAAAAACATTCATGAGCTCAGTTTGGATTGTCTGGGTATGTTGCTGGTGTTCATTAAAGGGGTTATTTCGCGAAAAAAGTAGGCAGTTAAAAAATGTGACAGATGACAGGTTTTGGGCCAGTCCATCTTTTTAAGGGGGATTCTCAGGGTTTTCTTTGTTTTCAACAGCATTTCCTGAACAGCAGTTGCAAAGTCTAACTGACAAAATAGTGTGCAAGTGAGTAGGGAGGCCGGCTGGTATCTTACTATGTTGGCAGTTAAACTGCTGTTCAGGAAATGCTGTTGAAAACAAAGAAAGCCCTGAGAATCCCCTTTAAAAAGATGGACTGGCCCAAAAACTGTCATCTGTCACATATTTTAACTGCCTACTTTTTTCGTGAAAGAACCGCTTTAAGAAGTAAGGCCAATGCATGTCAAACCTGTTACACAGTAACTGCACTAGCACAGCGCTATGCAAACACCTTGACCTTCAGTCTAGGCAGGTCTGAATTTACCTCACAAGAGCCTATAGGCACAGATGTCCTGGCACCCTAGACTTCACCCTCCATGAACCTACAAACCCCCACCGAACTGCACCGCAAGTGTTCTGGCTGTCCCAGCTGCCACCTCTCCCTTACTTCCCTTGCCCGTTATAGGTAGCTACAGGTGTCCCCTTAGTATTAGGTAGCCAGACGTACACTTAATATTAAGTAGCTGGAGATACCCCCAAATATTAGGTAGCTAGATGAAGCTCAGTATTAAGTAGCTAGAAGTGCCCCTGACTAAAGGGAGATCTCATCAGGGTGAGCAACCTCTCATTTACACTGTCATCAGGACTCTGCATAGAGAAGGAGGAAGGGAGGCACTTAGGGAGGGGAGTGAGCTGTTTTTCCATCATCAGGCGCCTGTAGGCGCATGCCTACAGTGCCTTATGGTAAATCCAGTCTTCAGGTCAAAACTGTGCTTATAATGCAGAATTTAGGCTAGATTCTATACCTAGAGTGGAAGAATTGTTTCCCTTACTTCTGATCTTGTTTACATATATGGCTTCTTTTGTTGCTTTAATGAGAGTATATTTAGGCTTGTTATGTTTAGCAGAAACGTATGCAACATGCTATATTGAACTGATGTACTGTCCAATATAGTCCTATATTGTCATTTCCCTTTTGCAGACTTTCCTCAAATGAACAATGATTTTCTGTCATGTTTCTTGATCCATCAGAAAGGAGCCTCTTGTCCTGGTGTTATATTCATTCATTCTGAAATACACCTTCTTCCAACACCTAATTGATACCCTTGCGGTATACAAGGGACTTCAGTCATCTTCCTGTCAGCTTGTTCATGCTGAAAGTCATTGATCAGCTTGATTTTAATGAGCAATATCTCGTGAATTACCAGGTTTCAGAGCTTGTTGATTGTCTGTTCAGTGTCGCTGAAATACACGTCAGGAAGGGAAGCTATGTAGCTTGATTTTAAAAAAAAAAAGGTGGCCTTTGTGTTTCACTGTTAAAGTATGGCTAAATTAATATGCCAATTATTTGGGACTGAGGTGTAGTGAGGCTCAAAAGTTTAAACCACTTAAGCCCAACTGGACGAGATTTCTCGTCCAGTTGGGCTGCGCGCACTCCCGCGGGTCGCGCGCGCTCCCGCGGGCCCCCCCGTGCGCGCCCCCGCTGCTGCCCGTTAGCCCACCGATCAGTGAAAGGGATTATAAATCCCTTTCGCTGATCGGACCCCCCCGAGAAAAGCCGACAGCGTCTCTTCAGACGCTGCGGCTTTTCTGAGCTCTGGGCTCCTTTCTTCTGCCTGGGAGCGAGATCGATCGCTCCCAGGACTTTTTGATTCTGGCCATCTTGTGGCCAAATAGCAAATTGCACCTAAAAAGAAAAAAAATTACAAATAAACATATAAATATATTAAAAAAAAAACCCTGTTTACCTCCCACACCAAAAAATACCCACATACAAGTTTACATTAAAAAAAAAAAAAAAATTACAATAATAAAAAAAAAAAACATAAATAGTTACCTAAGGGTCTGAACTTTTTAAATATTCATGTCAAAGGAGTATATCAATATGATTTAATAAATTATGGGCTTCTAAACAGTGATGGACGCAAAACGGAAAAAATGCACCTTTATTTCCAAATAAAATATTGTCGCCATACATTGTGATAGGGACATAATTTTAACGGTGAAATACCCGGGGCATATGGGCAAATACAATACGTGAGTTTTAATTATGGAGGCATGTATTATTTTAAAACTCTAATTGCTGAAAACTGAGAAATAATGATTTTTTTCCATTTTTTTCTTATTCTTCCTGTTAAAATGCATTTACAGTAAAGTGGCTCTTAGCAAAATATACCACCCACAGAAAGCCTAATTGGTGGCGAAAAAAACAAGATATAGATCAATTCATTGTGATGAGTAGTGATAAAGTTATTGGCAAATGAATGGGGGGTGAAAGTTGCTCGGATGTAAAAAAATTTCAACCCTTCGGGCTTAAGTGGTTAAATCTGGTGGAGACTTGTCTTTTTTCATTCTTAGTAACTAATGTAGCTATGGCTCTGATACGCAAAAGCCTGGACGAATTGATGTGTGCATAGAGTGCACATGCATTTTACCAGCATGCGTGCAAGCAATGTAATGTGTGTTGCGCAAGCAGTGCAGCTTACATTATGTATACACTGTGCAAGTTGCTAGTATAACTGCATTACACTAGTTGTGTGCTCAGTCTGCGCACATACATTTTCATAAGTAAACTCCAGTGTCCCCTAAGTACGGTTGCCTAGACATTTATTGGTAATGTGAAAGGTCTGAATCTGGACACTCCTTTCAAAAGCAAGTCAGAGCTGTCAAACTAATATTGAAAGAAATGTTAAAGAGGAGGTTTACTGAATCTAACATAATTCATATAATTGCTTATTTTGTTTGCAATATTCACTTATAAATTATTTGGATAATGTTAGCCCATTGTAAAAACTTACGTTATCCTGATTTACATGATTATATATATCAGAAATGGTGGCATCTTTACCGCAAGCAAGGTAATTGTGTAGTGTACGGGAACATCAATTGATCTCCCAGAGTGCCTGGGGCAAAAGGCTGCTTGGCATCAGTGACCAGGATAAATATCACTAGGAGGATGAGGTTACATATCAATAAACAGCAATACTTCGTTATAGGAAATGTTTCTGATGCTGAAACCAGGTTATAATTAACATACAAAGTGGGTATTCTGGGTAATATTTTATGTTCTCCTTTAAAGAGAACCTGTACTGAGTAAAATTATTTAAAATAAACACATGAGGTAACTTCAAATGAACATTACATAGTTACCTTGCCATCAGTTCCTCTCAGAAGCTCACCATTTTCTTCTTACAGTGATCCCTTCCAGTTCTGACAACATTTTGTCAGACCTGAAATATATCAGTTGCTGCCAGTAATATATCAGTTGCTGTCAGTTACAGCTGAGAGGAGAACTGATGTGTCCATGTTTCCCTATGGCTCAAGTGGGGGTGTTACAGTTTAACAGTGTGCTGACCAGAAAGCTGTTATGGGGTAATAGCCATTTTCAAAATGGAGGACGGAGAATTCTATTGATCACAGTGGACAAACAGGACGCAGGAGAGGAAAAATAGATTGAGGAGTAGACTGCACGGGAGGCAAGTATGACTTGTGTATGTTTATTTTGACTTTTAATTTTCAGTATAGGTTTTCTTTAAGTCATTACAGGTGCTCTTGAAGTACTGGTGCTTTCTGGCCATACAGCTATTGCCTCCCATGAGTCAGTCTGCAGTGTGTGTCCTTCTCTCCTTATTAACCTATACAAATGACAGCAGGTTACACCTAACTCAAGAATGCTTGAGAATTACTTAACCTGTGCTCACAAATCAGTGAAACCTTCAAATTGGAATGTGCATTTAATGTGTTCCTTAACACAGAAATAATATAGTACACATCAGACTAGTAATAGGTATTTTTCCATCTTTCATTTCCAAATGTGGTTTGCCTGTGCAGTAAAGGATGAAAAAATGCATGTTAAGTACGGTATTTGAAAATAGGTTTAAGACATGTGCATGGGTTTTCTTGCAACTAATAACTTTTACATTTTGAAAAATGCCAATTGATAAGAAAAATACAAAATGTAAAGTTAGATGTTTGACAAATATATGTTTTTATTGCCGCTGATGGATCATAGGTCTAGTATATAGGGGCTAATGATCATTACTTCATAACCTCACCTTCTAATAGACCAATTTAAACGATGGTGTCAAGAACCGGCCCGCGGCACGCCTGCGTATACGGTTCCCGACTGCGGGTTTGACCAGATTAAGCGGGGAACAGCCTTATTTAAGCTACAACCAAGGCTGGAACCCCTCAAACACTTCCCACTGCCACCACTAGCATTGCTAGACACGTTCACTCAGCTATCGAGTGCTCAATACGCAATCTGCGTTTTCGTATTTGGGTCAGCTTTGCGCTTAGGCCAAATACGGGAACGCCACGCACCCACACACACACACAGTTGCAATCTTACACTGTCGTGAAGCAAAGACCCACTAACAGTCGTTCCGAACGATACTGTTAGCCACTCTGCTGTCGCTACTCGCACTGGCGTTGTTCGTACGTTGGGTCAGCTGCGCGCTTAGGCCAACGTATGACAAACGCCCCCACACACAATGCAATTACAATTTCATACGGTAGTGTTGCTCAAGCGTACAATTAGGCATGAACTTATACACGGTTACACTTCAGTCTCTTCTAGGCTATGAGTGTTAGTTTAGTACGGCAGAAGTCAAACTTATTAAATAATAATTTAATATTCTAGAAAAACATAGAACAGTGCAGAACTGAATATATACAAAAAGATTACAAAAAAACAAAGTAAAAATAGTTACAAGATAAAATGTACAAAGATAACACACAAAGCGATTTTGCTTACCAAAATAAACGGGAAATAAACGTACCAGCGTATCGATCTGGTGTTGTTGCGGGCGGTACGCACTTCTGGTCAGGAACCAGGTTAGTTCTAGCCGTGTGAGCTACCTCCAAGAACTACAAGTTGTGGCTATCCTAGCTGCGGTTTTATACTATGAAATACGCCTGGAGGCTGTAAGCCTGTGTGGACGGGGGGAAGCTAGATTTAATAACATCCTCAGACATAATTTGATTTCCCAGAGATCTGACATCCACATGTGAACAGTGTCCTATACAACAAAAGACTTTGTTAACCTCCAATCTCCCCAGGTTACAGGTGACAATTGATTAAGGCTTTCACATTGCAGCAGGATGTCCTGTGTGATCTGCTTCAAAGCAACTGTCTGATTAAGTGTTTCCTAATTACCTGTTTTCTGGCTGTCCAGAGGAACTGTATGCTAATGTCCCAGCCCCCTGCTTCCAGAGAAATTCACTGCAAATGTAGTACAGCCAGATAACCATCCCTTCAAAGCAGAATACACATGTGAGATATAGCAGACAGAAAATGACAGAGATATGTTCCTGTATTTCCTAATATCATCAGCACCTCAATATATTCCTGACACGCCCCCTCTTCCAGACGGCGCCGGCAGATGATTCTAACGAATCGTCCTGCCAAAGCCGACACTGACGGCCGGGCCTGGGGGGGTAACTCCTTAGCTCCAAGCTACAGGAATGGAAAAGTTGGTCAGGTTGCTGCAATGTGTCGTTGCCCTTGGCAACCTGACGTAACCAACCAGGGGAATGCGAGTCAGTGACAACCGTGAATTTGCGACCATAGAGACAGTGCTGCAGCTGGGGAAGGGTTCCAACCGTCGCTACACGCACTTCCTCTATAGTGGCAGGAGCTATCTCTCGGTCCCTTTGGGGAACGATTATCTGCCGGTCTGCCTCCTCCACTTCGGACAGCTCAGAGGGAATAACTCCCCAGGACCCTCTCAGCCCGCCCCTCCCAGCTGGTGACCTGCTGGCTAGCCCCCTGAGCTCTTCCAGGCTGCTGTCAAATCGAACAGCCCAAGAGAGCTCAGTGCTGCCTGTCACACATTCCAGGAAGGCTGCAGACGGAGAGGCTCCTGGGCCCTCCGGGCCAGGTTCCGGATTGGATGTGGCTGACCCAGCAACATTTGCCACTTCGGTGGACAGTCCCTGTGCTGTAGACCCACTAGCGCTGCGGGTTACCACTGCAGCTGAGGGAGCGTCCACATTAGACGTATCATAAACCACATCACCTTTGGTCTTAAAAACATCGGAAGGGTGAAGACCCGGCCTGGTGCCCCTTCAGTGGGCAATCCATCTGCTGCAGCCCAGCGACCATTGCTGGTTACTCCTGCAGCCGACGGAGTGTCCACAGGACAAGCATCATTATGTAGCACAACACATATGATATCAACATTATCCGTCTTATACATATTGACATTTAGAACATCACATAAAACATCCACATTATCTGTATCATTACACACATTGCTACTCAGCACTTTACAAGTAGCCTCAACAGTTCCTGCATCGATCACCTCGATAGTCCGTGTGTCATGAATGACATCATCAGTTTCTGCATTCTCCATATCAACATGTCCCACTCCAGGCCTAGGCACTGGAGAATCACTAGGGCTGGCTCCTAGCACACAGTCCATAGCCCCTGGGGCCTCACCAGCACTCCCCACTTGCACTGCGTTATCAAATAGTACCTTGCAAGAGTCCTGAACTTCTGCTGGGGATGCAGGCTCCACGGGGGTTGGATTAGGCTCATACCGGGCTACTAACCGTCCCAGGTCAGTACCCAGCAAAACGTTGGTGGGGATTTTGTCAGTTACCCCAACTTCTTTCAGTCCACTGCCGGCCCCCCAATCCAGGTGGACCAAGGCGGTGGGTATGGCTGGGGTGACACCCCCAATTCCTCTGACAGCAATCATTTTCCCAGGTATGTACTGCTCTGGGTTCACAAGCTGGGGATGTATGAGAGTCACTTCTGCTCCAGTGTCTCTCAGCCCAGTGGCAACTGTACCCCCAACCGTGACAAGCTGCAGATTCTCTGCATAGCCAGTAGCATTCCTGGTAGCACACAAAGCCGTTGGGACTTCACTGGGGTTTGAGGCCTCACTGGATTTTGGGGCCTCCCTCTTCCTCTCTGGGCAAGTCGTGCTGATATGACCCACCCTGTCACATACAAAGCATTTCCGAGTGTCATGTTGCTTGAATCCAGGAGACAGCGGTGCTTGCCTCCTCTGGGTGCTGGGTGAAACAGGTTTAGCAATCTGTTCTCCTCTCCAGCTGGGCGTAGTAGTCCTCCGGGACTCAGGTGCTCTATGGGCGGTGTAGGAATCGGCCATTTCCGCAGCCTCATCCACTGTCTTTGGTTCTCGATCCAGCACAAACAGCCGGACCTCAACAGGACAGGTGTGGAGGAACTGGTCTTTTATCATCAGTTCCTGCAGGGCATCTAAAGTTTCCACTGACAGTCCTTTTACCCACTGCTGGAAGGCAGTGCGCAGGTTGCAAGCATGATCCAGGTAGCTGTCATTAGGACCTCGCTGCACTGTCCTGAAACGTTTGCGATACACTTCTGGCGTGAGGTGGTATCGCGCAATAATGGCTTTCTTAATTGCCTCAAAGTCTGTTTCTTCCTCCTGGGGGAGACTCACAAACGCCTCCAGGGCCTTGCCTCTCAGCCCTGGTGTGAGGTATCTTGCCCACTGCTCACGGGGCACCCCATACTGCCGACAAGTCCTTTCAAACCCCTGTAGGAAAGTGTCTATGTCAGAGTCCTTGTCCATAGCGGGGAACTTATCCAGGGGGATTCTGTGGACTCGCTCACCTTCGCGTTCTGCGGGTCCAGCAGACCGGTTCTGCTGCTGAAGTTTAGCCAGCTCCAGCTGGTGTTGCCGTTCAGCTCTTCCCTCCTCTGCCCGGAGTCTGTCCCTCTCGGCCTGGAGTCGCTGGGCAGCTTGTTCCCTCTCTGCTTGCCGATGTTCCAGAATCAGCTTTAGGCGCAGTTCGGGCTCAGCCGAACCTAGTAGCTGTAGGTCGGCTTCCAGAGATGTCATCTCCGTGTTAGGTGGATCATCCAGGACATCGTCTCCACTCGCATCCTGTGGCGGGAGCGATTCCTCCTCTGGCGTGTCGTGAGCTGCATCTGCTGACGTTGAAGCACGGGCTCGTTCTGCCTCATCATGCTCCTCGAGCGCACGAACTAACTGCTCCTTAGTCTGGCCGCTCACCGTCTCGATGCCTTTGTGCTCACACAGGTTGAGTAGTATCTCTTTGTTTTGCCTTGCATAGCTGGATGCTTTCTGAGCCATCGTGTTGCACAAAATAAAAAGAAAAAAAAAAAAGGGGGGGAGGGAAAGCAAACACCAAGTGTGTATCTTTGAACAAAAAAAAAAACGTATATAGATTCTGCACTGAGTAGACTTCTGTAGGCTAGTTGCTTCTAGCAAGCTTCCAGCCTTTAGTACTCAGAATAGCGAGCTAAACTGCGTACTAATGTACTAAACGATGCCACCACTGCCAGCCAATTATGTCAAGAACCGGCCCGCGGCACGCCTGCGTATACGGTTCCCGACTGCGGGTTTGACCAGATTAAGCGGGGAACAGCCTTATTTAAGCTACAACCAAGGCTGGAACCCCTCAAACACTTCCCACTGCCACCACTAGCATTGCTAGACACGTTCACTCAGCTATCGAGTGCTCAATACGCAATCTGCGTTTTCGTATTTGGGTCAGCTTTGCGCTTAGGCCAAATACGGGAACGCCACGCACCCACACACACACACAGTTGCAATCTTACACTGTCGTGAAGCAAAGACCCACTAACAGTCGTTCCGAACGATACTGTTAGCCACTCTGCTGTCGCTACTCGCACTGGCGTTGTTCGTACGTTGGGTCAGCTGCGCGCTTAGGCCAACGTATGACAAACGCCCCCACACACAATGCAATTACAATTTCATACGGTAGTGTTGCTCAAGCGTACAATTAGGCATGAACTTATACACGGTTACACTTCAGTCTCTTCTAGGCTATGAGTGTTAGTTTAGTACGGCAGAAGTCAAACTTATTAAATAATAATTTAATATTCTAGAAAAACATAGAACAGTGCAGAACTGAATATATACAAAAAGATTACAAAAAAACAAAGTAAAAATAGTTACAAGATAAAATGTACAAAGATAACACACAAAGCGATTTTGCTTACCAAAATAAACGGGAAATAAACGTACCAGCGTATCGATCTGGTGTTGTTGCGGGCGGTACGCACTTCTGGTCAGGAACCAGGTTAGTTCTAGCCGTGTGAGCTACCTCCAAGAACTACAAGTTGTGGCTATCCTAGCTGCGGTTTTATACTATGAAATACGCCTGGAGGCTGTAAGCCTGTGTGGACGGGGGGAAGCTAGATTTAATAACATCCTCAGACATAATTTGATTTCCCAGAGATCTGACATCCACATGTGAACAGTGTCCTATACAACAAAAGACTTTGTTAACCTCCAATCTCCCCAGGTTACAGGTGACAATTGATTAAGGCTTTCACATTGCAGCAGGATGTCCTGTGTGATCTGCTTCAAAGCAACTGTCTGATTAAGTGTTTCCTAATTACCTGTTTTCTGGCTGTCCAGAGGAACTGTATGCTAATGTCCCAGCCCCCTGCTTCCAGAGAAATTCACTGCAAATGTAGTACAGCCAGATAACCATCCCTTCAAAGCAGAATACACATGTGAGATATAGCAGACAGAAAATGACAGAGATATGTTCCTGTATTTCCTAATATCATCAGCACCTCAATATATTCCTGACAGATGGCTGTTATGATATTCCTAGAAGAGGAATAGGATTGGTTTGTGACCCCTCGTTCTTGTACCTTGCACTCCTGCCCCTCTACAGGAGCCGTTAATCATTGATCTGAATTCTCATAGCCAGAGGAAAACAAGGCTGGAATGAGTCCTGCTGCTGTTCATAGGAGAGATCCCTTCCCAGGAGAATGGAGAATTCCTAGAACAAGAATGGGCAATGCTGTAATAACTGGAACTGAAGAGCATGTGTTTAATGGATGTAGGTAGAGTGGCCAATCCTTCTAAAAACATAATAAAAGGGTAAAAGGATTGCTCTATGGTAGCTAACTGACTTCACAAGATCATTACAAATATTATAATAATAATAATAATAATAATAATAATAATACAATGTGAATATAATTAAATACATTTACCAACCCTATACAGCTTTAACCACTTCCACACCATGAAATTTTATGCTGATCTGTGCAGCGTGGGCTCTCCAGCCCACAGCACAGATCAGCTAGCAGCCAGGGCGATCAGACTTCCCCTGTTTTTTCCCCACTAGGGGGATGTCCTGCTGGGGGGGTCTGATCGCCGCCGGCTGCTTGCGCTTGCGGGGGGGGGCTCTTCAAAGCCCCCCTCCGCAGCGCTTCCTGGCCTCCTTCCCCTTCCCTCCCTCTCCCTCCCCCTGTGAGCGGCGCAGGACGGATTTCCGTCCTGCGCCTGATGGGATAGGCTTTAGCCTATCAGATGCCGGTGATCCCCGGCCAATCAGAGGCCGGGGATCGCCGATCTCCTCTACGGCGCTGCTGCGCAGCAGCGCCGTATACATGTAAACACCGGGGAAGATCTTCCCCGTGTGTTTACATTTACCCTGCGAGCCGCCGATCGGCTCGCAGGGTGTTCACGGAGACACCCTCCGTGAACTGACATGGAACGTTTCCATGGTATACACTTCAGGATTCAGGGGCGTGTATATACGCTCCGAGAATCCGGAAGTGGTTAAAGCTTGCTTCACACATACATCTGTACATTTCCTGTCCAGTCCTGTCCTGTCTTGTCAGTTTTGCATACGTTTTCCATTATTTTTACCTGACCGAATGTAAACCTTTTATGTGTGAACACATCCATAAAAAACATACAAAACTGATACTAACTGTCAAAAAACTGAAAGGACTGGACACCTTTTAATAAGTGAACCCAGCCTAACACATATTTTAATTATTTTAGAACTGTAGTTCAATGATATAGGTGAAATGACATACCCCCCCCCCCCCCCCACACACACACACACACAATCGTCCATAAATAAGAAACTACAGGTAAATCAACTGCTGCAAAAATCCATGTGTGCCACTTTGCAACTGCTGTCATTGTAGTAGATTTTAGCCTAGTGCAGGTTTTCTAGATGACATATGTTCTCACAGCCTTAGGGTCCACACACACATTGGCTCCAGTGATCGTCTAAAACAAATGCTCTTGATAATTTTGTACAGCTTTTCTACATAAAACATGCTGTTTGGCTCTCTGACAAATCAATACATTTTGTATTATGGAGGTTATAAGGGCGAGTGGGGATAAGAGTGATATTCCATTGTCTACAACAGTACATAACAGTAGTTCCCCAGCATAGCTAACTGCAAATTAGCTTTTGGTTGATATTGGAAGACTCCTGTACTTGACAAAATCGCCCAAAACAATCTTGAACAATTTCTTTGAGTGACCTAATTTTCAATGTATTGGTTCAATTACCTTTTTAGTCATTAAGTCATTTATTTTGAAGTGGGACACATTGTTTGCTCATCTCAGGGTGGTGACTTTTGTTATTTAATTACATTTAACCTTTATTTTAAATTACTTAAAAAGCAGTGTGCCCAAAGGTACTCCATTTTTCCCAAGCTGTCTGGTGTTCATCGTGGCTCTGCTGTCTGAGCTAGCACAGATGATTCTTAACATTGAGGGGTACTCTACAAGGGAGGGTTGAATCTTTCACCCCCAGTGTTAAGAAAATGGGCTCTTCCCTGCATCCATGGAAAAAGGTGCAGGGTTTGCCGGTAGTAGAATGGCACTGACAATAGCTATATTCTACTACTGAATTTCCATAGTAGAATATCAATAATATTTACCAATATTTTACTATGGCTTAACCTAACCCTACTCTCACTCAGAACCCTCCCCTGGTGGTGCCTAACACCAAGACCTCCCTTGGTGGTGCCTAACCCTAAGACTCCTCCCTGGTGGTGCCTAACCCCACCCCCCTGTAGTGCCCAACCCTAAGACTCCCCCTGGTGATGCCTAACCCTAAGAACTCCCCCGGGTGGTGCTTAACCCTTAGCCCCCCACAATGGTGCCTAACTCTAAAACTCCTCCTGGGGGTGCCTAACCCTAAATCCCCCTCCGTAATGTGTCCTCCCTTCTGAAAAGCCGCGATAAGGTACATTTATGTAGGTACATTTAAGTGCCCAGAGGCGCCGGATTAGCAACAAGAGGTGGACAAAGGCTTAAGGAAAAGAAAATGGCTTGCAGATAACTCTATTGTGACATTGACTAGCGGGCACCCAAATTTACCTACATAGCCACAGGGCTGTGGAGTCGGAGTCGTGGAGTCGGAGTCGTGGAGTCGGGCAATTTTGGGTGCCTGGAGTCGGAGTCGGGAAAAAATGCACCGACTCCGACTCCGACTCCTAATGAATTTGTAACTGTAATTAAAATAGAAAATATGATAAAATGTTCTATTTCTCAGATAATAGTCATTAAAAATAATGTATATATACAGTAATAGCTGTGCTTAGTCCACAAAAATGAAATAAACCAATCAAAATTAGTTACTTGTGCTGCTTCAATAAAGCAGTCCCCGTATTTTTAAGGTCAGATATACATATCTGATTGTGACTGTATATATGATGCGTACACAGGAATCTCTTATATATACTAAATAACATCTATGCTGTAAGAATAAAGCCTGATGTGTAGCTGTGTCACTAATAGAGATGGTCAATGAGATGGAAATAATTCTGCACTGATGCTGATTTATGCAAATGTATGCACTCCCTTTGCTGATGAAATCAAATAATTTGATATGTTATTAAAATTTGGTTTGGTGACTACAAATTAAAGGGTACCTGAGACGGATGAAAAGTAAAGTTTTATACATACCTGGGGCTTCCTCCAGCCCCCTTCAGGCTAATCAGTCCCTCACTGTCCTCCACCACCCGGATCTTCTGCTATGAGTCCTGGTAATTCAGCCAGTCAGCGCAGTCCGGCCGCATGCCACTCCCACAGCCAGGAACATTCTGCACCTGCGCAATAGTGCTGCACAGGTGTAGTATGCTCCTAGCGGTGGAGTGTGTTCATGCGCACTACGCCAGACTGGCTCAAGTACCTGGACTCATAGCAGAAGATCCAGGTGGTGGAGGAGGACAACGAGGGACTGATTATCCTGAAGGCGGCTGGAGGAAGCCCCAGGTATGTATAAAACTTTAATTTCATCTGTCTCAGGTTTACTTTGTTACACAGTAGTACTATACTCTACATATGCACTCCTCACAGAGCTGTAGGGAATCCACTGAGAATGCTGTGCACATTGAACACAGAGGTGTTGTCTGTTTACAATCTCCTCATTCCCCTGCAGAGTACCTGCACATCATTCTTACATGTACCCACACTTACATTGCCTAGGGCCTGATAGATGTTCTTTGTTCCGGTTTGTACCTTTTACAAGTACTATTACTAAGGACTAGTTTTAGTCTAAAGGGAATAAATATAGTAGTCTACATATCCTTCTCACTTCAGTTGTCTTGTAAAATTCCTAAGCGTTGGCAGTTATGAGACGAATTTCATGTTACATACTTTTAATCAACAAAACTGTAATATGCAAATTAGAGGAGTCGGAGTCGTGGAGTCGAAGTCGGAGTCGGTGGAATCCTAAACTGAGGAGTCGGAGTCGGTGGATTTTTCGACCGACTCCACAGCCCTGCATAGCCATTTATTGTGGCTTCTGCAAAGATTTGGGGCAAAAATTGGTAAATTTCTGTGCCGGTAGGCGCCTCATAGCGGCCACCACCGTGTGCCCAAATTTCCCCTTTCTGCCACCACATAAACAAATTATTTACAAATAAATGTGTATATACCAGAATATTATTTTATTCAAAGCCCCCTGCCTAATCCAGATCACAAAGAAGTGTAAATGCATTGTAATCCATAAGAGTCTTCAGAAAATCTTGCTTGAACCCCTCTTGTCTGCCCTGTATCACCGTTACAACACTATCTGGCCACCTTGGCATAAGCATCTCCCAGTGGTTCATTCATCTGGCCAAGTTAAAATCTTCAGCAAGGAAAGATTACCCACCACTCTCTCAATACAGTGTGGACTGACTCAAAATTGTAACTCCATTATCCATGCTTGGCCTTATTTGCCACCAAGGATTTTTATTGGTACAGACAAATGGGAAGCATTGGAGGAACATTCTAATACCTTCTTGCTGGGACTCCCAGTCCCTTTGTACCAGAAAACTACAGTGATGAATGGTAGGGCTGAAATCAAGAAAGAAGTACACATGAAGAACAAAATAAAATAATGTCTAGAAAATATGTATCACAATGCTGATATTTATAAATTATTATTAAAGCCATTTTTTTAAATAATAGTAAGATTTATTTGACATTGCAGGAATTTTATCAACATACAGTACTTCCACGAAAAGCATGCTAAAAGGCATCATAAAGCTCCATAAAAATGGCAACAGATGACTTGGTGAATTCTCAAACTGATACTGCATGTCACATGTACCTCCACTCAAGGGCCTGCTTGTCACCTGTATTAGATAATGGGCTATCAGAATTGTTTTCCAGTTGTAGGTTAAAACCACTATAACAAATCAACCCTAGCAGGTAGCATTGACCATCCCGCCATTCTGTGATCGGTGTATGGGAACAGCTGTTCCCAAAGCCAATCACTGTCTGTGATGAATGAAAGCCGGCATCAGCGAGACACTGGCAGTCATTCACAAAGTGAAAGTAAATTAGATACACTTAACACATCCTTTGTAAGGTTCACAGCACACAATAATTAATTGTGATGCCATCTTGTGGCCAAAAAGTAAAAATACTCCAACGTACACTATTATATATAAAAATAAATACATTTTTATTAGTTTTTTTTACCCCTTACACCCCTATCCCATAGTTACCAAAATAAAACACTAGTAAAAAAAACAAAAACAAAAAACATAAATAGTCACCTTAGGAACTTTTTTAATATGTATGTCTTGATGGTATATTACTATTATTTTTTGTAAATAAAGGCTTGTGATCAATTATATAGTATAAAACAACACAAAACAGAAAAAATACACCTTTATTTTCAAATACAATATTACCGCCATACATTATACTAGGGACACAATTTAAACAATGTAATAACTGGGACAAATAGGCAAATAAAACATGTGGGTTTTATCTGTTGAAACACATTTTATTTTAAAACTGTAAAGGCTAAAAACTGAGAAATACAATTTTTTTGTTTTCATTTTTTTATTATTATTCCCTTTCAAATAGTCACTGAAGTTATTGGTGAATGAATGGGAAAAAGAAAACAACCTGTGGTTGGGAAGTGGTTAAGAAATGATATTAAAATCAAATGTGTATTTATTTTATGTAGTTTATGTTGCATTATCTGCATTGTATTTTGTTTCCATCTCAAGAATGCAGACTACATGCTGTATGATTGAACACTTTCATATTAGTGGAACACTGGTATAACTTGCTGTCTCTATATAATTGAGACTATAGATTTTCTCATGCAGTTAATATGTCAGGGTAATCACAAGTTTTGCTTTGAGGATAAACAGTGGGGTGTCACTGGGATAACAACTTGTGTAGGGATGCCTGCTGCTTGCTCCTACTCCCCCTGTTCATCTTGTGTAGCCATGAGAGCTCTACAGGATTTCTCCTTTATGCACAGCCATTAACCTTTTAAAGAGAAATAGCCTCTCTCCACTGCAGGTCTGCATGGCATACCAAGTTTTGACTTGTGATATGCAATTCATAGCACTCCAGCCAGATCAATGCCAGTATTGACAAATGTTCACGACAGAACAGCAAAGTTTCCTAACATTCAGTGGAAAATCTTTATGCAGTGTTAACTGTTTGCATAAACTGGCAGACTGTCCAACCTTCAGAAGTGGAAATAGCATACTAAGTGAAGGGAGGCTGCTGATATCAAGATCTGTACGGAAGAATTGTAGCTGTAATGAAAACAATTCAGCATTACTAGGAGGGAGTATTTTTCATAAAGGAAGAGAACCAGAGGTCAGGCCATGAGGAAGTCTTGCGTGTTCTTAAGAATATTAGAAAACACCTCTCTGTAACTGAGTCTGGCAGAGCGTTTGCCATATAATGATCACATTTTTTTCTTTCCCGTCTTGTCTGGATAATAATAATAATAATAATAATAAAAAAACAGTCATAATTGCTACATACATACGGAAAATATTTTGGGAGGTTATTTTATTGAACAATCTGAAATGTCTGTCAAAAAAAGATGCTATCAGGGTAACCATAAATTATTTTTACTGCATTTTTTGATGTGTTGTGATGCTGTTTCTTAAGGTGGCCATACTTGATTCAACTAAACCATTTGATTTTACTGTTTTCTATTTTTATTAAAAACAAATCAATTGCATAAATTAATTTTTATGCAATTTTTTTTCGGTCTGGAAAACCAATTGATTGTCATTTTTTCCATAATTCTCTATTGAGTGTGGTGGAAAATGTTGAGAATACATTGAATAATGTATGGTGCATGAGTTTTCTAACAAAGCATTTATCAAGGAACTTGGGCAAGCACCATCTACAATCATTATATAATAAGTACCGTACAGGAGTGTGCAGAAAGGATCAATGTACAGTACATATGTGAGCTTAACAAAAAAGAAGATCCTATAAACACTGCACCACTCTCCGAGATAAGTATTATCAAACTTTATTGATACAAAAAAAAGACAAAAACAATTAAAACCTCAGTGTAGTGGGGTATGAGTCAATGAGTCAATGGAAATCTATAAACATGAATAAGTACAATGAAAATTAGTATCTCAAATTGCACAAGCCAGTAAGAATGGAACAGAAAAATAAAGGATCCACACGATGTGGTTATTATGCACTGAACACTTTGTTCATTGTTCACAATCATCATGATCATTATATGAGGTTTGCATAATTATTGTTTGAACACTTTTTGATTGTGCTATTTTTCTATTCCATTCTTCCTGGCTTGTGGAATTTAAGATACTCATTTTTATTGTACTTATTCATGTGAGTGGTGCAGTGTTTATTGGATCTTTCTTTATTGTTGAGCTCACATATGTTCTTCTTTTTTGTCGAGTTTTTCAAAGAAAGCAATCAAACAAGAAAACTAATTGAATTTAAAAGATTGGAAAAAGTAAAAAATGTATGGTATACGGCCACCTTTATGCAGGTGTGATCCCACAAGAGATCAGAGCACCCATCAGGCTCAGGATTCATTCAGTGGATGAGGTTTTTGTTGTCTGCGTTGTTTGTAGATTTCCCTTCATGATTACCAAATGTAGAGAATTTGTGATCATTAAATTCTGCTATTAATGGATTTAATTGTAGATTGTAGTTGATTAATTGTGAATTGTTGGATTAATAGACCTCGTATGGTGTCATATTTTAGGATTTGATACCTCAGGTGAAGGTTTGTGGCTGAGTTCTATACAAAGGCAGGCTAGAGATACATTTGCTACTAAGGAGGGAGGCAGAGCAATGACTAGCGGTGCATGATGTAGTGGCTTCCTGAGGGCCAGGGGAGTGGTGAGAACAATGTGATTGAAAGTTGATCATGGGTCGCTAAGTATTCAGCATGCCGTATGTTTAGGCAACGTTGGGTGGCCACTGTACGCACACTAGATGCATGCACAATTCTCATCTGAGACAGTCTTCATTTCCTACCTCAGCTGAATTAACTTTAGCATGTGTACATAGCTTTAGGCTCAGCTTGTTGTGTTGTGGGATGCAGATGGAGTGTATCAATGCACCAACTAATGGTCACCTCCATTGTTTTGGTCCTGATTAAAAATCACATTTATTAAAATGATCCAGCTGCAAGAAACCCGGAGGTCAAGAAAATTACTTCAAATGAAATCTGCAAACAAGAAAATAACCTCCTTAGTTTCAAGACATTTGTACGATAGGTATAGCCATGTTGGAGTTACTTGTCGTGCTTGGGAGAGCATGTTGTTGATGTATTATGTGTATGTGCATGTGCACCCTGATTCTGTACTCTCTCCTACAAATTATTTCACTCTTCTACAAGATTTCTGCTTAGGCAGAATCCCCTGATGGAAGCTTCAAAGATTTTTTTTTGTACTACTAATGAGGAATGAAGCCGGCACCGTCCATTGCTCTTTTACATTTTTATTATAAAGCTGTCATCATAAAGTACAAGGTACAGGCGACGTTTCAGAGCGTTAGACTTGCTCTTTTATCAAGCCATGACAGCCATAAGGTGGCCACACATGATACAATAAAATGATCCGATTTTAAGGCAATTCAATAAAAACGATCGGATCTCCCGAAAGAATCAAAAGCTTTTTTTTTTCATTTGACTGAAAAATCCAATCGGATTTCCCGTTTTCTTTGATTTTTATCTATCCGGAATGCCAGATATTTTTCTTCAATCTTTGTAAAGATTGTATGGTGTGTGTTAGATTGTCAAATTATTAATACACGCACTCTAGCAATTCTTTCAGAGTTTCCAATCATTTTTTATCATAATTGGGGAAAAATTGAACATACGTGTGTGATACATTGGTCATATTTTTGAAATGTTACAATCAGTCAGAAAAATTGATTGCAACTCTTAAATTGAACAGATATTTAAAAAATTGTATGGTGTGTGACCACCTTTAGTATGATACAATCACAGACCCGTTTTTATAACACTTCAAATTTAAATTCTACCAATCCCAGGCTAAGAGACTCTAATAGCCAATCCCAGTCAGGCCACTCAGGAGCCGGACGGACTTCTCCGCCCGCATCCAACTCGTCTCCCAGGTAACGTCTGGGACGTTACAAGGCTGCCCCCCCCCCCCCTGCTCAGTCCCCCATCAGGTCCGCCGGACCAATTGGTGGTTTCCACCTTCTGCATGACGGGAAAGGGGCTGTATCAGCGGTAGCGCGGACATGGGAGTTGACATCCCATAGGTGAGTTGATCGCTTCTATTGGTTGCTTTTAAGGTAAAACAGTTTCACATCACGTCCAGCTCCTAAATGGCCTGACTGGGATTGGCTATTAGTGTCTCTTACCCTGGGATTGGTAGAATTTATTTCATTTATGTGATGTGTTATAAAAACGTGTATGTAATTGTATCATACTAAGGCTGTCATTGCTTGATAAAGGAGCAAGTCTAACGCTCCAAAACGTCGCCTGTCCCTTGTACCTTATGATGACAGCTTTATAATAAAAAAGTAAAAGAGCATTGGACGGTGCCGGATTTATTCCTCCTTTGACAGTACTCGGGTAGTGACCGAGCTTGCTGTGGCACGTCCACCGACCGCATTGCTGGGGTTGTGCATTTCTTCAGCTACTATTGCTTTTTTACTACTAATAAAACATTCTGTTTCTTTGTGTAAAAAGTATTGCTGTTTTTGATTATGACATGAAATCAGTCTGTATGTGTAATTGTACAATTTAGGATTAGGTACTTATAGGGACTTGCGCTTTGCAAGTTAAGTAGCTTTTGTGGTGGATTGAAGGATTAAAAGGCACCTGAGTTTTGATAGCTTTTGTAATTACAGCTAGCAATGTATTTGTTTTACTGTAGCGCATTGAAAGCATATAACATTACTATCTGCCTATCGTGCTTGAACATTAGACCTACATTGAACATTTCAAAGATTTTGCAAATAAATTAACATTTTAGTCAAGTGGCCTGAAAATATGTTCATTACATTTCAGTGACAACAGGAATAAACTGATGTAAGAAAAAGTAGGCAAGCAAGACAGCTAGTGGAATCATCTGTAATTTCTATACTAAATTAAATTACTTGTACATGCAATAATGCTGTGATTGTTGCCTTTTAGATGGGTGTGGCTGGATAGTGTACTGGTTAAGGGCTCTGCCTTTGTCGTGGGAAACCAGAGTTCTAATCCTGGCTAGGGTCAGTACCTATTCAGTAAAAAGTCCTTGGTCAAGACTTCCTAACACTGCAGGGTGGTCCCTTGTGTGTGCCCTTAGTGGTTGCAGCTCTTGAGCGCTTTGAGCCCAACAGGAGAAAAATGCTATGCAAATGTTAGGATTATTCTTATTATTACTATTAAATGTTGTACTACCTTTAAAGGATCTCTTAGTTGCTAGCTGCAATCCTAATGGGTGGAAAGGCAGCATACGTTTCCTATGTGATTGCTCACAGGGTCAGGAGCCAATGAAATCGGCTTCTGACTGGCTCACGGAGCTTTGCTGTCATAGTGACAGCAGAGCGAGTGGGCTGCATCGACGGGAGAGCAGCACAGATGGCGAGAGAGATGGGTCCGTGCGGCGTGATGTTGTTGAGTCACGTTTTTTGACCCAAAACTCTCTAGTCCTTAAGGGGCCAGAGACTTCTGGTCTGGAAGCAGTTAATTAATACGGAGGGTGCTGCTCTTCGCTGTACATTTAATTCACTGGTCACCTGCATTGTTGGTAAATTCTGCTGATCTGACGGATATGTGCCACATCTGCTGTTGTGTAGCCAGTGTTATATTTTATGATATACTCACAAGCAGATATTTGTTTATGCAATATTTAAACATGTTCACCTTCTAATAATTAAAAAAAATTAAACAGCAAAAAAAGACCCTTTTAATAAAGCTAAAAGCAGAGAAGACTATTTGTCCTCTTCACAGCCAAAAAGCATGAATAGATCGTTTCCTTTTATATGTTTGAGAACATGCCTCAGAAATCTTGAAATGCGAGCCTGGTAACTTCTATGACAGGGCATAATAGCTACGGTAAACGTATACTGATTGCAGTAATCGGAGTAATTGCATTCAGTTCTGCGTGTGAAAGTCGTGTATTGTATTCTTAATATGCTCTGATAAGAGCATTCATAACATAATTAACTGCCTCAAGAAAAGAATGGCTTTTATGTTTAACATTCTGATTAGTAAGTGGCAGGACTGCACCAACCGCATATCTTGTATATATTGGCTGCTTTTGCATTACAACATTTTTAATTTCATTTCTGAGCACAATTGTTTGTAACACTCTTGTAATTTCAAGATGATGAAAGATAATATTAGAATTTCAAGCACTTTACTTTACACCAAAATGAAAACAAAGTGAAAATGCAAACAGATTTTTTTTCTTTAATTATTTTGTTACACTCTACAAGGCCGTTAAAAAGAAGAAAGTCTTCAAGGGCCAAGAATATAAAAGGCTGTTTCTTGGATTACTAATAATAAACAGAGGCAATGAAGCAGCACTGAAGAATTTACTAATAGGCATCCCAGCTCAAGCAGTGCTTAAAGGGGATCATCTTACTGTTTCTAATAGACTTCTGTCTTCTGCCAGTTAATTATTGGCATGGATTACTGAACTTAAAGGGAAGCCGAGGTGAAAGGGATATGGAGGCTGCCATATTTATTTCCTTGTAAACAATGCCAGTTGCAGAGTAAAAACCCTGGAACATGCATATGGCTAATCCAGTAAAACCTGAGTCAGCTAAGTCAGAGTACGGGGTCTGCTGCATGCTTGTTCAGGGTCTATGGCTAAAAGTATTAGAGACACAGGATCTGGTGGACTGCCAGGCAACTAGCATTGTTTAAAAGGAAATAAATATGGCAGCTTTCATATCCCTCTGAACTTAGGCTCCCTTTAAGCC
The DNA here is from genome assembly GCF_040937935.1 of Hyperolius riggenbachi. Taxonomy (NCBI): domain Eukaryota; kingdom Metazoa; phylum Chordata; class Amphibia; order Anura; family Hyperoliidae; genus Hyperolius; species Hyperolius riggenbachi. The sequence continues at coordinate 511,134,538 of NC_090646.1, read as the reverse complement.
AGACATACAGGGTTTATAACTGCCCAATAGAGCAAGCCAAGCAATCCCTTACCAATGGGTATTGATTGGATAGTGATATACTATAACATGACAAAGTTCCAGTGCCCCAGCTTTTCAGTGCTCACCAGTGTATCTACTGCTTTCACTGCCCTTTTATATCTGAATATCCCACAAAATGTGTTTTTTTTCCTAATCTCCAATATATCCACATCTTTGTAGTACTTGCTAATCACTGATGAAGACAGTGATCACCGCTGGCAGTGATTGTGGCCATCCATGACTGCTTGCAGACATTGGGGGCCACCTATGATTGCTGGGAGATATTGGCAGCCACCTATGACTGCTGGAAAATATTGTGTGCCACCCTTGGCTGGTGGCCAATATGGGCTGGGGGTGGCACCTGTTACTGCTGGCAGATATTGGAGTCACCTACAGGGATGCTCGGATAGTACTTTTTAAAATCCGAATTGATCCAGATCAGGATATCCAGATATCCGGATCCGGTTCGGATATCAAAATCAGACCTTTTAGATATCCGCGTGAACGCGGATATCCGGGCACAATATCCGCGGATCTCCAACCTATTCGGATATCTGGATAGACAAACCGGAATTGCCTTTTAAAATGCTTTAAAAACGTTTTTGAACATTAAAAACACATCAATTAGCCTAATGTGCTAACTGATTGCGCCACAGAGACTGTGTATGCAGTTGCGGCTAAATGATTTTATGGGGATGTATGTGTGTCTTTTGGAGGAAGGAAGTAAGTCTGCTCCAAGAAGTTTAATGCCACTTTTTCCTACAATGAAGCATTCACTGTGTGGCAGCAGAGTGGTGCAGTGAAAGCGTTCTGGGCCCATAACCCAGAGGTTGATGGATTGAAACCATCCTCTGCTAGGTGTACTTTGTTTTTTACACCTTGCTTTACCACATGGGCCAATCGGCGGCCATAGCGCCTTAAGAGAAAGTGTCATTAGGGCCTTGCTGTAACATAGATTGTAGTGTAACTATTTAAACTAATGTACCCTTCTTAAACTTGAAGATTGTATACAAATGTAAGCAGACTGCAGAGTGGCGCAGCGGAAGTGTGCTGGGCCCATAACCCAGAGGTTGATGGATCGAAACCATCCTCTGCTAGGCATGATTTCATTTTTGCAACTCGCTTTATTGCATGGGCAAAACGGTTTCCATAGCTTTGTAAGAGAAAGTGTGATAGGGCTCCGCTGTAACATAGATATTACAGTAGCTAAGACTACTCCTGGGCCTTTCTTGTAGTTGAAGAGATAAGTGAACTGTGACACCACACTTAAAAAAAAAAACAGCAAACAGCAAAGCTTCCCCATATTGGAGCATTGGATTTGGTAAAGTCTTAAGCCAATGTGTTGTAAGCCACAAGTAAGCTTTAGGTTAGCAGGAATGGTTGCATGGCCACCTAGCTTTTCATCTTTCCCACCCTTGCCCTGGAATCTTCCAGACTTCAAATTGCTGTCCTTTGCTGTGTGTGTTACACCAGCATCATCCAGGGGGGCACATGATCTTTCTGATTCTGAAGTCTTGAATTGAAGCCTGTAAGCAGTATCACCATGTGTCCCACTGCTTTCATCTAGCAAATTAGGCAAATAAGCAAGCTAATTTTTCTCTTGGGTATATCACAATGGTACATGATAGGCTGGCTTCAGCATGTAGTGCTGTCGGTAGCAGGGTCGGACTGGGACACTAAGGGCCCACCAAGGAAGTTTCAGCCCGGGCCCCCCCTCCCCCCGATCCCCTCCTCCTCGCGCCCCCCCCCCCCATTTTGGGCTCACATACACATGTACTCTAGAAATTTTGCATGAGTTTATGGTAGGGAAAAGATTGTGAGCACTTCTGAGGACAGTCTCCAATAGGGATATGTCCACATGCGGCGCGCGCAGCGCGCCGCAGCGAAAGTAAATGGGTGGCACCACGCACTGGAACATCGGCGTGGTCACGATGAGTCATGGGCAGACTTAAAAAAAAACAAAACACAACATAAGTAGCGGTGTTATTCACAGAGATTAGGTCCGACCAGATACATTTTAGATAAAATATTCAAGTAGTTACATGCCTCATGATAATTCATCAAGTAGTCAAATCGCAGCAGATTTTCCGACAAAATGCAATCAGGTTGGCGGCAGATACCCCCACAACATGCAATCAGGTAGGCGGCAGATACCCCCACAAAATGCAATCAGGTTGGCGGCAGATACCCCCACAAAATGCAATCAAATTGGCGGCAGATACCCCCCCAAAATGCAATCAGGTTGGTGGCAGATACCCCCCCCCCCCAAAAAGTGGGCAGCAGTGACCAGAAAATCGTAATGTGGGCAGCAGACACCTGAAAATCGCAATGTGGGCAGCAGTGACCAGAAAATCGTAATGTGGGCAGCAGAGACCTGAAAATCACAATGTGTGCAGCAGACACCTGAAAATCACAATGTGGGCAGCAGACACCAGAAAATCGCAATGTGGGCAGCAGACACCAGAAAATCGCAATGTGGGCAGCAGACACCAGAAAATCGCAATGTGGGCAGCAGGCACCAGAAAATCGCAATGTGGGCAGCAGGCACCAGAAAATCGCAATGTGGGCAGCAGTCACCAGAAAATCGTAATGTGGGCAGCAGACACCTGAAAATCGCAATGTGGGCAGCAGACACCTGAAAATCGCAATGTGGGCAGCAGACACCTGAAAATCGTAATGTGGGCAGCAGTGACCAGAAAATCGTAATGTGGGCAGCAGACACCTGAAAATCGCAATGTGGGCAGCAGTGATCAGAAAATCGTAATGTGGGCAGCAGTGACCAGAAAATCGTAATGTGGGCAGCAGACACCTGAAAATCGCAATGTGGGCAGCAGACACCTGAAAATCGTAATGTGGGCAGCAGTCACCAGAAAATCGCAATGTGGGCAGCAGTGATCAGAAAATCGCAATGTGGGCAGCAGTGATCAGAAAATCGTAATGTGGGCAGCAGTGACCAGAAAATCGTAATGTGGGCAGCAGTGACCAGAAAATCGTAATGTGGGCAGCAGACACCTGAAAATCGTAATGTGGGCAGCAGACACCTGAAAATCGTAATGTGGGCAGCAGACACCTGAAAATCGTAATGTGGGCAGCAGTGATCAGAAAATCGTAATGTGGGCAGCAGTGACCAGAAAATCGTAATGTGGGCAGCAGTGATCAGAAAATCGTAATGTGGGCAGCAGTGACCAGAAAATCGTAATGTGGGCAGCAGACACCTGAAAATCGTAATGTGGGCAGCAGACACCTGAAAATCGTAATGTGGGCAGCAGACACCTGAAAATCGTAATGTGGGCAGCAGGCACCAGAAACCCCCCTCCCTCACCTAGGGGCCCCCCCTCCAGAATTGTAGCCAGCGGCAGCAGCGGGGATGAATCACTTACCAGCATGACGACTGGAGATCCATAGCTCTGCGTGCCGCTGGCTGGTCTGGCCTCTCTCTGTTTCCTGAACTGACTGTCCAATCACGCTCTCGCAGTACTTCCTGCGAGAGCGTGATTGGACAGTCAGTTCAGGAGCCAGAGAGAGACCAGACCAGCCAGCGGCACGCAGAGCTATGGATCTCCGTGTCATGCCGTTAAGTGATTCATCCCCGCTGCTGCCGCTGGCTGCAATTCTGGAGAGGGGGGGGAGCGCGGAAGGGGGGCCCCTAGGTGAGGGAGGGGGGGGGGAGGCTTCCGCCCCTCCCCGCCGATCTGTGCACAATGTCCCCCCTTCCTGCGCTTAGCCCCCCTCCTTTTTAGCACTGGGGCCCCCAGGAGGCGGGACGGCCGGGGCCCACCGATGGGACCATCGGTGGTTCGGTGGGCCTGTCCGAGGCTGGTCGGTAGTATAGTGGTGAGCATAGCTGCCTTCCAAGCAGTTGACCTGGGTTCAATTCCTGGCCAATGTATGTGAGCTTGCTTTTGACAGCCTACAAATCCCTGGAAGACAAAATGAGAGAGAGAGAGAGAGAGAGAGAGAGAGAGAGAGAGAGAGTGGTGGTGGTGGCGATTCGGATATCTGGTAGAAATCTTCGGATATCCGGGGCATGCGTCAAACTATCCACAGATAGCTATCAGGATTTTTTTTTGAAATCCGGAATCTGAATCCGATCCGGAATGCGTAAAAAATTTCGGATATCCGGAATCCAGATGAGCATCCCTGAATGGCAGATATAGGAATCCAATCTGGCTGGTTAATATTAGTAGTCATCGATGACTGCTGGAAGATATTGGAAGCCACCCATGGCTGCTAACAGAGACTGATAGGCCATTGGACAACATGGGGGTAACCCTTAATAGCTTTTACAATCCTGATAAGCACATTAAGGCCGGTCTTCCCTTGCATTCTCTCCTCTGAGGCTACACACAAGGTACACACAATATAATTTACTGGTAGATTTACCTGCCAGATGGATTTTTTACAACATGTCCGGTTTGAATTTCAATTGATTTTCTGCTCACTTCTATGGAAATCAATCGGAAAATCGATATAAATTCAGATCGGGCATGTTGGAAAAAAACGATCTGGCAGGTAAGTCTGCCAGAAAATTGTATTGTGTGTACCTAGCATAAGATTTACTTCTTGGGAAAGTTATCTTCCCAGCTCCACCTCCACCAAACTGTTGTCCAGTCATTTAGAGGAAGGTGAGGCTGCGGCTGTTGTGTAATTTGGGCTTGCTGCTTAGTAGAGAGGAAGTCTTATGGGTGTGACTCTGGATTAGTAACAGTGTGACCCTTTTAGCATAAGCAGATGGCCCATAAACAGCCTTTGAAAGGAAGGAGAGTGGTCCAGGAATAAATGTCTCCCTGCCACCTGAGCCAGTTCTTTCCTGCACCTTACACACTCAGCTCAGCTTGATTTCAACTGAAATCTATTGAGCATTGACTTGGTCACTAGCATTGTGGCATCATTAATCACCACGCCTTCCCTTTCTGCTTATATAGAAAGTTTCTAGCGTATCAGACAACACTATTTGTATTATATTTACATGCACATCATTATTTTGTAGCAAAGACTTAGATCCTTAATTCCCATTTATATAGCATGGTTAAGAAAACATACTCATATAACTAGAAAGGTAGTGGATAGATAGGACTTGATTCAATTAAATTCCCAATGTTACAGAGAACCCGGGGTGGGTTCAAAGAATCTTATTAGCACACGGAGGCTGGGTCTGCATATAACCTTTTAACTGGACCACTCAGGTTATAACAAATATTGCTATCAGGTAGTAATAATAATATATATATATGTGTGTGTGTGTATATTTATTATGTTGAAATTTTCCTTTAAAGGGAATCTGATGTGAAAGATTTACGGAGGCTGCCATATTTATTTTCTTTTAAACAATACCAGTTGCCTGGTAGTCCTGCCAGTCTCTTTGGCTGCAGTAGTGTCTAAATCACACACCTGAAATGAGCATGCTTCTAAACTTGTCAGGTTTTTTTGTCAGAAACATCTGATCTGCATGCTTTTTCCAGGTCTTTGGCTGGGAATCAGGAAATTTGAACGCCTGGGGCTAATGGACTATTTTGGTGCCCCATAGGGGTTCATGCAAAATATTGTCTATTGGGTGCCAGGGAAGAAATTGGGGCACCCGATCAAGGCCCATCCAACCGAAATGTTTTGTTTTGCGAATTAGTGTTTCAATAAATGTTGTTTTGAAATTAATTTTAAGAATTATAATATAGTAAATTATTACTTTGAACTTTATTATCTTAGAAATATATTGCTTTTTGTAATAACACTATTTGCAACAGAGAAAGGGGGTTTAAGGGTTAGGTGTCAGGAAGGGGGTTTTAGGGTTAGGTGTCAGGAAGGGGGTTTTAGGGTTAGGTGTCAGGAATGGGAGTTTTGGGGTTAGGTGTCAGGAAGGGGGTTTTAGGGTTAGGTGTCAGGAAGGGGGTTTTAGGGTTAGGTGTCAGGAATGGGGGTTTTAGGGTTAGGTGTCAGGAAGGGGGTTTTAGGGTTAGGTGTCAGGAAGGGGGGTTTTGGGGTTAGGTATCAGGAAGGGGGTTTTAGAGTTAGGTGTCAGGAATGGGGGTTTTGGGGTTAGGTGTCAGGAATGGGGGTTTTAGGGTTAGGTGTCAGGAAGGGGGTTTTAGGGTTAGGTGTCAGGAAGGGGGGTTTTGGGGTTAGGTATCAGGAAGGGGGTTTTAGAGTTAGGTGTCAGGAATGGGGGTTTTGGGGTTAGGTGTCAGGAAGGGGGTTTTAGGGTTAGGTGTCAGGAAGGGGGTTTTAGGGTTAGGTGTCAGGAATGGGGGTTTTAGGGTTAGGTGTCAGGAAGGGGGTTTTAGAGTTAGGTGTCAGGAAGGGGGGTTTTGGGGTTAGGTGTCAGGAAGGGGGTTTAAGGGTTAGGTGTCAGGAAGGGGGTTTAAGGGCTAGGTGTCAGGAATGAAGGTTTTAGGGTTAGGTGTCAGGAAGGGGTTTTTAGGGTTAGGCGTCAGGAAGGGGGTTTTAGGGTTAGGTGTCAGGAAGGGGGTTTTAGGGTTAGGTGTCAGGAAGGGGGTTTTAGGGTTAGGTGTCAGGAAGGGGGGTTTTGGGGTTAGGTGTCAGGAAGGGGGTTTTAGAGTTAGGTGTCAGGAATGGAGGTTTTGGGGTTAGGTGTCAGGAAGGGGGTTTAAGGGTTAGGTGTCAGGAAGGGGGTTTAAGGGTTAGGTGTCAGGAATGAAGGTTTTAGGGTTAGGTGTCAGGAATGGGGGTTTTAGGGTTAGGTGTCAGGAAGGGGTTTTTAGGGTTAGGCGTCAGGAAGGGGGTTTTAGGGTTAGTTGTCAGGAAGGGGTTTTTAGGGTTAGGCGTCAGGAAGGGGGTTTTAGGCTTAGGCGTCAGGAAGGGGGTTTTAGTGTTAGGTGTCAGGAAGGGGGGTTTAGGGTTAGGTGTCAGGAATGGGGGTTTTAGGGTTAGGTGTCAGGAAGGGGGTTTTAGGGTTAGGTGTCAGGAAGTAGGTTTTAGGGTTAGGTGTCAGGAAGGGGGTTTTAGGATTATGCACCACCAGGGAGGTTTTAGGGTTAGGCACCGGTAGTGTAAAGTTCTGTGTGAGAATAGGCTTAGATTTTATTGTAGTAAAATATCAGTAATACAATACATAGTAAAACATTGGTAAATTCAGTATTTACCAATGTTTTACTATGTTTATTATGAAAATATATTTTCATTCTCATAGATGAGATTTTACAATTTTGTTACTGTTATTTTATCATATGTATGGTAAAAATGGTATTCTATTTCTGATAAAAAATAAATGATAAAAATATTGTTATATACAATATCTTTATATTTCGGCTATACCTTGCACCCTTTTTTCCTGGCACCCTGTGGCAGAGTGTCCTCCTGACTGTATCATATGCATAGCTCTGACCCCCTCACGCCCCTTGCTTCCACTCGCCGCCCCTTCCCCTATGACCTAATCCCTGCTGGACAGGAAGTACGGAGCTGGGTTTCCTGGGTCTCCCTGTTGTGTATTCATGTTGGTCCGCACATGCGTCCCGCACCACCGCCGCCAACAATTTGAAATCATTGCCCATTGAATTACATGTATTCCACTGCGTCACCACGTAAGTCTGGCAGTAATGCGCTGTTTACTTTGCAAAGTATCGTTGACTGATCAGGCACTTCTGGTACAATGCAACATAGTAAGTTTGCTAGGCCCCATTGCCTTGCATTGTTGTTGCATCTACCTATGACAAAACAGGGTAATGCAACGTACACTAGCAAGGCAAGTGTAAAAGGCGCCTGAAAGTATTGAAAGCTTGGATTCTGCCAGCACCCCGTTGGTGACTGGTAGTATTCCTTCTTGCCTTGTTCTTGAGGACGTAACTAAAGCAGCGGTTGCCATTAGTTATGCTCCTACCTGTTAGTCTTGTCTATGTCAGTATGAATGTTGCCGTCGCTGGGGCAGCGACTAGATTGCCAAAGCATTCCATCTGTCTGTCTGTCGTTTGTCTTGTTAATTGTTATTACTTATGCTTTAGCTAGTTTTTTGATAAATATATATGCAGATCTGCGATGTATATTTATCCGTTAGTTGAACCATTTGCTATTTTTCTGAATTAACGTGTATGACCTTAGCCTGTCACCGACTCCGATTCTGCCTAGTCCATGGTACCACAGCCATCCGATCTAACGTGTATGACCTTAGCCTGTTACCGACTCTGATTCTGTCTAGTCCACTGTAGTGGTGCTCAAATACCCCTTTTTAAAATTCGAGTTTGGTCGAATTCGAATAGTAAATTATTCGAGGTCAGTCGAATATTCGAGTCGAATAATTTTTACTATTCGATTCGACCTCGGACTTCGAGCTCACTATTCGAGTCGGTATTCGAGCTCATTATTCGAGCTGACTATTCGAATTGGCCATAAATAGCTTCCAACACTTGTTTTGAGGGTGAATGATGCAAGAAACATCTTTTTTTCCAAGTAACAACAGCAAGTGATTATGTGGGGATGTTCCTTTAAAAAAAAAGGTGAAAAGAGAAGTTGTGTCCAGAATTTTGTTCAGTACTGTATATACTTCTTCTTCTTCTTCTTCTTTATCTTCTATCTTCTTCTATATCTTCTTCTTCTATATCTTCTTCTTCTATATCTTCTTCTTCTTCTATATTGTCTTCTTCTTCTTCTTCTTCATCTTCTTCTTCTTCGTCTTCTTCATCTTCTTCATCATCATCTTCTTCATCTTCTTCATCATCATCTTCTTCTTCTTCATCTTCTTCTTCTTCATCTTCTTCATCTTCTTCTTCATCTTCTTCTTCTTCATCTTCTTCTGCATCTTCTTCATCTTCTTCATCTTCTAACTTCTTCATCTTCTTCATCTTCTTCTTCATCTTCTTCATCTTCTTCATCTTCTTCTTCTTCTTCTTCTTCTTCTTCTTCTTCTTCTTCTTCTTCTTCATCTTCTTCTTCTTCTCCTTCTTCTTCTTCTTCTTCATCTTCTTCTTCTTCATCTTCTTCTTCATTTTCTTCTTCTTCATCTTCTTCTTCTTCTCCTTCTTCTTCTTCTTCTTCATCTTCTTCTTCTTCATCTTCTTCTTCTTCATCTTCTTGATCTTCTTCTATATCGTCTTCTTCTTCACTTATTTCTCTTTTCAATTTTTTTTTTACAGAAATGCAGCTATTTTTGAGCGTAACAAATAGCTGGTGGCGCACGCATGTTGGAAGCGCCATTGTATGTGTTCCCTGGCAGTGGAAACACACAGACAGCAGGAGGTAAATTCAGCAGCAGGAGGAGGAGGATGAGTGTGTGGCAGCAGGCAGTCAATGAGGCAGGCAGCGTGACATAATAGCCCTGGTACCTAGCGGTGATACCAGGGCTGTAAATAAACACAACAGGAGGTCCCAGACAGCGGTCGTGCAGCCCACATCGTGTCCAATACACAACTGGGACAACACAGTTTTCAACCCGGGCACCTCAGAAAAATTAAACCTTTTTTTTTTTTTAATGGTTTTTTGGTTTTGTTTGTACAACCAATTACACAGATATATAGCTATTGTTTGACGTAATAGCTGGTGGCAGTGTGGCAGCAGAAGGTAATTCTGTGTACCCTGGCAGTGGGAAACACAGACAGACAGCAGCAGCAGGAGGAATGGAGGAGTAGTGTGAGTGTGGCAGCAGGCAGGCAGGCAGCGTGACATAATAGCCCTGGTACCTAGCGGTGATACCAGGGCTGTAAATAAACACAACAGGAGGTCCCAGACAGTGGTCGTGCAGCCCACAACGTGTCCAATACACAACTGGGACAACACAGTTTTCAACCCGGGCACCTCAGAAAAATTAAACCTTTTTTTTTTTTTTTAATGGTTTTTTGGTTTTGTTTGTACAACCAATTACACAGATATATAGCTATTGTTTGACGTAATAGCTGGTGGCAGAGTGGCAGCAGAATGTAATTCTGTGTACCCTGGCAGTGGGAAACACAGACCGACAGCAGCAGCAGCAGAAGGAATGGAGCAGTAGTCTGAGTGTGGCAGCAGGCAGGCAGCGTGACATAATAGCCCTGGTACCTAGCGGTGATACCAGGGCTGTAAATAAACACAACAGGAGGTCCCAGACAGCGGTCGTGCAGCCCACATCGTGTCCAATACACAACTGGGACAACACAGTTTTCAACCCGGGCACCTCAGAAAAATTAAACCTTTTTTTTTTTTTTTTAATGGTTTTTTGGTTTTGTTTGTACAACCAATTACACAGATATATAGCTATTGTTTGACGTAATAGCTGGTGGCAGAGTGGCAGCAGAATGTAATTCTGTGTACCCTGGCAGTGGGAAACACAGACAGACAGCAGCAGCAGCAGAAGGAATGGAGGAGTAGTCTGAGTGTGGCAGCAGGCAGGCAGCGTGACATAATAGCCCTGGTACCTAGCGGTGATACCAGGGCTGTAAATAAACACAACAGGAGGTCCCAGACAGCGGTCGTGCAGCCCACATCGTGTCCAATACACAACTGGGACAACACAGTTTTCAACCTGGGCACCTCAGAAAAATTAAACCTTTTTTTTTTTAATGGTTTTTTGGTTTTGTTTGTACAACCAATTACACAGATATATAGCTATTGTTTGACGTAATAGCTGGTGGCAGAGTGGCAGCAGAATGTAATTCTGCAATTTCTGTGTACCCTGGCAGTGGGAAACACAGACCGACAGCAGCAGCAGCAGGAGGAATGGAGGTGTAATGTGAGCAGCTATTGTTTGACGTAATAGCTGGTGGCAGTGTGGCAGCAGAAGGTAATTCTGTGTACCCTGGCAGTGGGAAACACAGACAGACAGCAGCAGCAGGAGGAATGGAGGAGTAGTGTGAGTGTGGCAGCAGGCAGGCAGCGTGACATAATAGCCCTGGTACCTAGCGGTGATACCAGGGCTGTAAATAAACACAACAGGAGGTCCCAGACAGCGGTCGTGCAGCCCACATCGTGTCCAATACACAACTGGGACAACACAGTTTTCAACCCGGGCACCTCAGAAAAATTAAACCTTTTTTTTTTTTTTTAATGGTTTTTTGGTTTTGTTTGTACAACCAATTACACAGATATATAGCTATTGTTTGACGTAATAGCTGGTGGCAGAGTGGCAGCAGAATGTAATTCTGTGTACCCTGGCAGTGGGAAACACAGACAGACAGCAGAAGGGCAGTACACAGCAGCCCACTGTAGGTGTAAAATGTGTGGCTGCAGGCGACGTAATAGTCAAACTGAACCAGGCTGGCTTAGTGAGCAGGAGCCAGGAGGTGGTAAAGGGTGGTAAGGCACATTAACGATGGTTCTTAGCCAGTTCATGTCCCCCTCTCGCCGACAACAGGGGCCAGGAACTCGCCTTCCACCCACGCCTGGTTCATCTTGAGAAACGTCAGTCTGTCCACAGACTTGTGAGACAGACGTGAGCGTTTCTCGGTGACCACGCCACCAGCTGCACTGAAGCAGCGCTCGGACAGCACGCTGGAAGGGGGGCAGGACAGCACTTCCAGGGCGTACTGCGCCAGCTCGCTCCAGATCTCCAGGCGCTTGACCCAATACTCCATGGGATCAACAGGGGCATCGCTGTCAAGCCCGCTGTAGGACCCCATGTAGTCAGCCACCATGCGGGTCAGGCGCTGGCTGTGACCGGAGGAGGATGCTGCTGCATCATGCACCTCCTCTCTAGTCACTGCTGCCGGAGCCTCTACAGTCCTGTAGAGCTCGTGGCTGAGAGACAGCAGGTCTGTGGGGCGCTTGCTGCTGGATGCAGGCACCTGCTGCTGCCTCTGTGCTGGCTGCTGGACAGTGGGGGTGGAAGGCTGGGGGAAGGCTTCCTCCAAGCGCTCAACAAGGGCCTGCTGCAAGCTCCTTATTTGTTGCGCTGGGTCTCCTCCTGCAGGCGGCAGGAACTGGCTCAACTTCCCCTTGAGGCGTGGGTCCAACATCATGCTGATCCAGATGTCCTCCCTCTGCTTCATCTGGATCACCCTGGGGTCCTTGCGCAGGCACGCCAGCATGTGCGCTGCCATTGGGAAGAGACGGGCCACGTGTGCTGGCACATCGACGGCAGTGCTGTCCTCCTCACCCTCCTCCTCTGCCGCCTCATCCTCTCTCCACCCCCGCACCAACTCAGCTGCGCTGTGCTGATCCCCCTCATCAGCAGCAAGGTCAGGGACCTCCACCAAGTCCTCCTCCTCCTCCCCCTCAGAGGTGGACTGTGCAGCTGCTTGCCGCTCCTGCTGGTCCAAGGCTGCCGCTCCCTGTTGCAGCAAAGCATCGAGGGCCCTGTTCAGCAGACAAACCAGGGGCACCCACTCGCACACCATAGCATGGTCCCTGCTCACCATGTTAGTGGCCTGCAGAAAGGGAGCCAGCACTAAGCACACCTGCTGCATGTGCCTCCAGTCATCATCGGGGACGATGGACGGGATGTTGCTGGTCTTGTCCCTTCTCCGAGCGGCGGAAACAGTGGCCAGGGCAAGGTACTGGTTGACAGCGTGCTTCTGTTCAACCAGACGCTCCAACATCGCCAGGGTGGAGTTCCAGCGAGTCGGAACGTCAAGGATCAGCCGATGGCGTGGCAGCTCCAGCTCCTTTTGCACGTCTTCCAGGCTCGCACAGGCTGCAGCCGAGCGCCGGAAGTGACGCACAACGTTCCTTGCCGTTTCCAGCAGTTCGCCCATCCCCTGGTAGGTGCTCAAGAACTTTTGCACCACCAGGTTCAGCACGTGGGCAAGACAGGGGATGTGGGTCAGGTTTCCCCTGTCTATTGCGGCAACCAGATTGGCCCCATTGTCGGCCACCACCTCTCCGACTCTGAGGCCTCTGGGGGTCAGCCAAATCCTCTCCTGCTCCTGGAGTTTGGCCAACACATGGGTTGCCGTCAGCTTGGTCTTCCCAAGGCTGACCAAGTGCAGCAGCGCTTGGCAGTGGCGGGCCTTCACGCTGCTGCTGAGGCGGGGGGTTTGGCCAGGTGTGCCGGAGGATGGCAGAGGATCGGAGGAACCTGCTGCAGTTCCCCTGACCCTGCGGGGGGGGCACCACCCACTGTGTTGCTGCTGCTGTGCCCGCTGCTGCTCTCCCATCCTCACCCCCTTCCACCAAGCTGACCCAGTGGACAGTGAAAGACAGGTAGCGGCCTGTCCCGAAGCGGCTGCTCCAGGAGTCCATGGTGACGTGGACCCTTTCACCAACCGCGTGCTCCAGCCCTCGCTCCACATTGGCCATCACAAAGCGGTGCAGTGCAGGAATGGCCTTGCGGGCGAAGAAGTGTCTGCTGGGGAGCTGCCAGTCTGGGGCTGCACAAGCAAGCAGCGCACGCATGTCGCTCCCCTCCTGCACAAGCGTGTACGGCAGGAGTTGGGAGCACATGGCCCGTGCCAGCAAGCCGTTCACCTGCCGCACGCGACGGCTGCTGGGAGGCAGAGCCCTAACCACCCCCTGGAAGGACTCACTCAAAAGGCTCTGGCGTGGCCTTTTGCTGGCACGGGAATCAGCAGACACAGCAGAGGAGGCCACTGAGGACTGGCTGCCAGAACAGGCCTCAGTGTCGGCGGCAGGAGTTGCAGAGGGGGGAGGAGCAGTGCGTTTCCGCACTCCTGCTGGTGCTGCTGGAGGAGCAGGAGGGCGGGTGGCTGCTGTTGCTGCTGCTGCTGCTGCTGAAGGCTGTGCAGTGATGGGTGTGGTGCCACTGCCAGCACCAGATGCCTTCAGCCTCTGGAACTCCTCATGCTGGTGGAAATGTTTCACAGCAAGGTGGTTGATGAGTGAGCTGGTGCTGAACTTTAAGGGGTCTGCACCTCTGCTCAACTTCCGCTGACAGTGGTTGCAAGTGGCGTACTTGCTGTACACTGTGGGCATGGTGAAAAAACGCCAGATTGGTGACAAAAACGACCCCCTACGGCATGGAACCGCTGCTGCCTGTCTCCCTGTGGTGGTTGGGGGGGGGGGCTTGGGTGCGGCTGGTGGTGGTACTGGCAGATGCTGCTGCTGCTGCTGCTGAGCCTGAGACACCAGCAGGCTGTGGGACCTGCCTACTGCTGCCAATGCTTGCAATGATGCGCCTCCTTGCAAGGCCCACAAGCGCATCCTCCTCCTCCTCCTCAGAGCTGCTGAGGACGACATCCCCTGGAGGTGGTGGCACCCAGTCTCTGTCTGTCACCGTGTCATCATCAGCCTCCCCCTCCTGAAACATGTCCTGCTGGGATGATGACCCCCCAAACTCCTCTCCTGATGCATGGATGGGCTGCTTGACTGTCGCCACAGTCTTGCTGTCCAATCCCTCATCCCCCAAAGTGCCCATCAGCATCTCCTCCTCCAAATCGCCAACAACAGCAGACAATTGACGCATCATGCCTGGGCTCAAAAGAGTGCTGAGTGACAGGTCGGCGACTGACGGTGAACTGGCCTCCTCCCCAGGCCCTGCTGGGCGGCTGCTGCGAACAGGGGTGGTGGTGGTGGTGGTGGTGAGGGTGGAGGCCTCGGATGCAGAGCTGATTGTGGGCTGCTCATCCTCCGTCATCAGTTGCACCACAGTGTCTGCATCCTTTTCCTCAATGGGACGTTTCCGACCCGGCTGGAGGAAAATCGGAGCAGGTGCTACACGCTGCTGCTGCTGCTGTGTCTCTGCAGCGTGAGTTGCAGATGCTCCTGCTGGGCAGCGCCCAAGGCGTCCACGGCCAGTGGCTATGGGAGGAATGTTAGCCACTGACGCTGCTGCTGCGGAACTGTGCATGGTGGCGCGGCCTGCCACAATGCTGCTCCCTCTCCTCCTGATTCCCTTGCTGCCCTTCCCCTTGCCCAAACAGGGCTGGCTGCCACTTCCAGACATCTTCGATGTTTTGGGCGTAAACACAAAAGTTTTTGAAAAGGGCGGGTGAAAAGTGGGGTACTTTAATGGAGTGGGTTGGTGGGTGAGGTGACTGAGTGAGTGTCCCGACTCCCTAGTACAGTAAGTAAGTAGTAACAGTCAGGAAGTACAACTAGCAGTTACAATAATCAGTAGTAATCACAAGAAAATAGAGTGTGTGTACACTACAGACAGTGAGTGCACGCACGCGCAAACACGCGCAGGAGCTGGCCTATGAACAGAGAGTGAGTGAGTGTCCCTAGTACAGTAAGTAAGTAGTAACAGTCAGGAAGTACAACTAGAAGTTACAATAATCAGTAGTAATCACAAGGAAATAGAGTGTGTGTACACTACAGACAGTGAGTGCACGCACGCGCACACACGTGCAGGAGCTAGCCTATGAACAGTGACTGAGTGAGTGTCCCTACTACAGTAAGTAAGTAGTAACTGTCAGGAAGTAGAATTTACAATAATCAATCAGTAATCAGAAGGAAATAGAGTGTGTGTACAGTACACAGACAGTGAGTGCACACACACACGCAGGAGCTAGTAGCCTATGAACAGTGACAGTGAGTGTCCTAGTACAGTTACAGTATATAACTATTCAGAAGGAAATAGAGTGTGTGTACACAGACAGTGAGTGCAAGCACATGCAGGAGCTAGCCTATGAACAGTGACAGTCAGTGAGTGTCCTAGTACAGTTACAGTATATAACTATTCAGAAGGAAATAGAGTGTGTACAGTACACAGACAGTGAGTGCACACACACACGCAGGAGCTAGTAGCCTATGAACAGTGACAGTGAGTGTCCTAGTACAGTTACAGTATATAACTATTCAGAAGGAAATAGAGTGTGTGTACACAGACAGTGAGTGCAAGCACACGCAGGAGCTAGTCTATGAACAGTGACAGTCAGTGAGTGTCCTAGTACAGTTACAGTATATAACTATTCAGAAGGAAATAGAGTGTGTGTACAGTACACAGACAGTGAGTGCACACACACACGCAGGAGCTAGTAGCCTATGAACAGTGACAGTGAGTGTCCTAGTACAGTTACAGTATATAACTATTCAGAAGGAAATAGAGTGTGTGTACACAGACAGTGAGTGCAAGCACACGCAGGAGCTAGCCTATGAACAGTGACAGTCAGTGAGTGTCCTAGTACAGTTACAGTATATAACTATTCAGAAGGAAATAGAGTGTGTGTACACAGACAGTGAGTGCAAGCACACGCAGGAGCTAGCCTATGAACAGTGACAGTCAGTGAGTGTCCTAGTACAGTTACAGTATATAACTATTCAGAAGGAAATAGAGTGTGTGTACAGTACACAGACAGTGAGTGCACACACACACGCAGGAGCTAGTAGCCTATGAACAGTGACAGTGAGTGTCCTAGTACAGTTACAGTATATAACTATTCAGAAGGAAATAGAGTGTGTGTACACAGACAGTGAGTGCAAGCACACGCAGGAGCTAGTCTATGAACAGTGACAGTCAGTGAGTGTCCTAGTACAGTTACAGTATATAACTATTCAGAAGGAAATAGAGTGTGTGTACAGTACACAGACAGTGAGTGCACACACACACGCAGGAGCTAGTAGCCTATGAACAGTGACAGTGAGTGTCCTAGTACAGTTACAGTATATAACTATTCAGAAGGAAATAGAGTGTGTGTACACAGACAGTGAGTGCAAGCACACGCAGGAGCTAGCCTATGAACAGTGACAGTCAGTGAGTGTCCTAGTACAGTTACAGTATATAACTATTCAGAAGGAAATAGAGTGTGTGTACACAGACAGTGAGTGCAAGCACACGCAGGAGCTAGCCTATGAACAGTGACAGTCAGTGAGTGTCCTAGTACAGTTACAGTATATAACTATTCAGAAGGAAATAGAGTGTGTGTACACAGACAGTGAGTGCAAGCACACGCAGGAGCTAGCCTATGAACAGTGACAGTCAGTGAGTGTCCTAGTACAGTTACAGTATATAACTATTCAGAAGGAAATAGAGTGTGTGTACACAGACAGTGAGTGCAAGCACACGCAGGAGCTAGCCTATGAACAGTGACAGTCAGTGAGTGTCCTAGTACAGTTACAGTATATAACTATTCAGAAGGAAATAGAGTGTGTGTACACAGACAGTGAGTGCAAGCACACGCAGGAGCTAGCCTATGAACAGTGACAGTCAGTGAGTGTCCTAGTACAGTTACAGTATATAACTATTCAGAAGGAAATAGAGTGTGTGTACACAGACAGTGAGTGCAAGCACACGCAGGAGCTAGCCTATGAACAGTGACAGTCAGTGAGTGTCCTAGTACAGTTACAGTATATAACTACAATACAAAATACAATCACTAAGTAGTAAAGGACAGCAGAAATACTGTCTAATACTATCTAATACTGTCTAAATACTAATGAGAAATAAACTAACAGAGGACAGGAGGACAGCTGCCCACACAGGCAAGGCCCTGAGGCCTAAAGCTGTAAGCCTGCAGCAGCTGTCTGAGTCTCTCTCTATGTAACACAAAAGCTACTAACTAAAATACAATGTCTATCTAACTAACAACAATATAGGTGTGTATAGGAGGTGTATGTGAGCAAAAACGCTAGGTAAATGACCACAATAGAGCTCTTGCTAAGCCAAAGCACAAAGGAGCAACTCTCTCTCTATGCAAGTCTCAGGCAAGGACGGAGAAACGGAACATGGCGGCCGCTATTTATAGGGTAAGGGCTGGCCAGGGTCCCCCTCTGTGATTGGCTGCCATCAGAGGGCCTGGGAGCCCTCTGATTGGCTCTAAGGACATCAATCTGGGCTATGACGCTATTCGAGCTCTGTATTCGAGCTCGAATAGCGCCGTTTGCTCGAATAGCTCGAATAGTGAATGGGCTATTCGCGTTTACTCGAATAGCCCATTCGAATAGCTGCAGCTATTCGGAGCTCGAATACCGAGTTCGAATAGCTGGAAAAGAGCTCGAATATTCGAGCTACTCGAATA
Source organism: Hyperolius riggenbachi (assembly GCF_040937935.1). Taxonomy (NCBI): domain Eukaryota; kingdom Metazoa; phylum Chordata; class Amphibia; order Anura; family Hyperoliidae; genus Hyperolius; species Hyperolius riggenbachi. The sequence continues at coordinate 511,116,731 of NC_090646.1, read as the reverse complement.
TTCGAGCTCTGCTGAGCACCACTGGTCCACTGTACCACTGCCATCTGATCTATGGTGTATGACCCAAGCCTGTTACTGACTACATCTGTTGTGTATTGTATCACATAGCATCTAGCCTAATAGGCGGCCCAGAGCTGCAGTTGCTCTGGGCAATCTTGCGCCCTTGTTCATTACTTCTGTGCCCATCTGTGTCCATTACCCAGCTACATAGTCTGGAGCACACACACTGACTCAGAAAGTATGCCCCCCAAGCATTACAGATGCATTGTCCTCTCCTTTGCAACTCTGCTCATCAGCAGTGTATTGCATATATTTGTACAGTTAGGGAAAGCTGTCCCAGAAATGATTTATAGTAGACATAAAGTAGAAGAAACCTGTAGGCACGTAATGAGACAGCATTATATAGATATCTCTGAAAAATATTGGCAGTATGTTTTTTCTTTCATGCTATCCGGTAGTGCTCAGAAAAATTCTCCGATTGTAGCTGAAAGCACTTTTGTTGCCAACCGGAGGAAGTCATTGACACTGTTCATTTCATGTTTATAAGTTTAGATATTCTCTCCTGACAAAACACTGAATAGCCTTCCTTTAATGAGAACAGAAGGGAATGTTTACGTCTGAAGAACTTGACACCAAGATGTGCAGCAGAGAAACACTTCTTTAAGTGGCTAACAGATATTAAAGTCCTGTAACCTCCTGTATTTATTGAAGCCACATTTCATATCAAGCCTCTATAACGCTGAAAGTTCCAAGGCATTTTTAACTTTCCAACTGTATTATCTTAACCTTTAAGCATAATGGCACTGCGCTCGCTTCTGCATATTACTCATGACATTGTAGATCTGTGGGTTGCTACAGTTAATTAAACAACAACATGAGCTATGAAATCCTTCTCTTGGTTCTAATAGTAAAGAGGTAGATCATCAAGTAGTCGGCGAGACAGTTGTACCAAAGGAGAGGCAATTTGTCCGTGAACTACTCATGTCTTCCCTGTCAGAGAGCCTGACAATATCCTCTAGTGTTATCTCTATTACTGCATTCAATTGTATCTGGGATCAAGCAGAAATGATTTGTCCAGTGACCCAATTCTCAGGAGGAGTGTTATATTATCTTTTGAAGCTCTATTTGTGCAGAATGCTTGGAACTGGTAAAAACAGACATAGTAACATGGTTGGAGTATTGTTTCTTCTAGTATGTAATGTGCTCATCATCTGCATAGGAGATTTAGGCCTCTTTCACACTGGGACCCTATCATTCATTGCGTTGCATAACCCTATTTTACCACAGGGTAACGCTAAAGCAATAAAAAACCTATGGGACATTTCATACCTGTCGCGGTGAACTGCAATGCAGCGGAAGCATTACATTTGACGTGAAAGCAACAGCAAGTTACTGGCCGACATGCACGGCTACGTGCGGCGACCAGAAGTCATGTAAGTCAATGGTGAGAAGTCATGTAAGTCAATGGCGGAAGTACAATTTTTCAATACACTTACGTGCAATTCGCTTTTCAGCCACAGGAAGTGAGTGCTTGGGGGCCAGAAGTGAGATCATCGCATATTGCCACGGTAATCTCCAAAGGCTATTTTTGATGTTACGGAGTGATGCGATCATGCAATCGTACTGCAACCAAAACCGCACTTATGGCCAGAAACCGCACTTATGGCCAGAAACCGCACTTATGGCCAGAAAATTGAAAGCTGCTTAGACATTATTTTTTGGGGGAGAAATGAACTTTGTGGCAATCTGTTTAAAGTTTGATGGAACTCTCTATTAACTGAAAGATAAATCATCCAATATGAAATTACTTGTTTCGCTTACCTATCCTGTTGTTTTTATTGTTCACTGTAAGATTTAGGAGAATAGTGACATAAATAAAAGAAAATAATCCTTGATGCCAAATGTGACATAACTTCTGCCCTTTTCTCTTTTATTTCCCTTCATCATCTCAGTGTTAATTTCCCCTACCTGCTGCCATATATTACTGTTCTTCCCACAGCAAACATCCCCTAGACAATGGGCTTAGATCACTATGTAAACTTTTCAAAGCGGGTGGGGGATGCGATTACCTTCTGGTCATACTGCCCTTATCTAATCTGAAATAGGAAGCTCTCTGTTATTTGAATGCTTGGAAATGCTTGTTCTTCTAGCTAAAAAAAAGACTAGGCAAAAATAAAAAAGGGAGACATATTGGGTCCTATTTTAGAAATGGGGTTTACATATATTTTTGGGGCACTAACTATTTTTTTTGGCAATTTTTTTTTATATTTGGATGTTACAACCTCCTTTAAGGACTTGTTGCTATGCATGAGGAAGTGTTTACATTCAACTTATTTTAGTCACAGAGTACTAAAAAACTAACATTTTATTTTATGTTAAATTTAAGTGGGACAGTGAAAAAAAGTTAGTTACCTAGTTTTTTTTAAGCTGCTCTTGCAAACCAGAACTCATGGTCTAGAATGTCACTGGTTTGATCAGGGAATAGATTTGTAAGGCTGTGATTTGTTGGTCACTATAATTTGTCACTTCTGTTTTCATTGTAGGCTTAAGCAGGAAGTGGTCACTGCAAATCAGAACCTTACAAATATGTCACCTGATCAAGCATCTCCACATTACAGCAATACAAGTGACAGTGCCTTAACGCACTGTAGGACAAGCATTTCTAGTAAAACACAAACAATAATACAGTGTTTGTGAATTTGAATGAATGTCACATATCCTCTGCTAGCATGAACAATTATAATCTCATGGATTAACTCCACTTTCACTGTAGAAAAGAAACAATTCCATCCATCCCAGCATTGCAGTGATGCTAAGAGGTGTAACTATTTGCTTATCTTCTTATTCTTTGTTCTGCGTGTCTTTCACCTAGTTTACAGATTAACTAAAGGCAGTTGTGACTGGGTTGGATTAATATAGGATGTGAGTAGGGCTGGTCAATAGAATGCTAATAATTATGACTTGATACTGTTTCCATGAACATTTATGCAGCTTGGAAATGGACCAATCCAATAATGCAGCAACTTGATCACTGTCTGGATACAAGTCTCACAGCGGTAGTGGGCCAAATCAAGCGTACTCTACAAACACTCTACTTAAAGTGTACCATTGACCTGCAAATGCAAAGATTTTTTTACTACCCGGGGCTTCCTCTAGCCACATAAGCACAGTTACTTCCCTCGCTGTCCTCCCACGGTCCTCCATTCGTCCGCAGTCAGCCCCGGTAACTGGCTCAGTCTCGTCACTCATAATCTTCTGCGGATGCGCGGGTGGTCCATGCATGCACAGTAGACCCGGACTGACGCGGCTGAGCCAGTTACTGGGGATGATTGCCGCTAAACAGAGGACTGCGGGAGGACGCTGAGGGAGGTACCCGTGCTTATGGGGCTAAAGGAAGCCCCGGGTAAGTAAAAAATCTTTGCATTTCCAGATTTACTTTAAGGCCTGTACACATTGAAAATAAAAGGGGAGTAGTGCAAACAAAGCGAGATCTGACCAAAACTTGACAAGGATATAAATTGGTACAAAAAATCTTCACTTTATTATATAAAAAATTCAAAATGTAATTGGATGTCAGACAGCTAATAAACCCACCCACCCACAAATAAAACCCAAAAGTCCATGGAGCGAGGACCCTTTTCTGAATAAGATACCACAATCAAGATATAAATTGACTGAAAAGCTAGCCTTAGGGGGAACTAATCACAGTCCATCATACCACAGAGAAAAACACTTGCACACAGCTTGGTCTAGCCATGGAAAATCCCACTTAATAGTAATAATAGGCACAAGATAAGTCCCACTCGCAGACTCATATAGGATAGCAAGCATGTAGGCAGCAAGCAAAAGTGGAGGAAAAGGGCTAACGTATTAGGAGGCAGAAAGTGAGTAATGGCTGAAGCTGCAGTTTTCCATAAGCAGGCAAAGAAATGTCCTCATGGACGAATGATTACTTGCCTCGTCAGCTTTACAGTCCAGTTTTATTGCACCGCACATCCTCACTATTCCGTGATCTGCCCACATCCTCCTCACAAGCAAGTTTGCAGGTCCGTGGATAGTGGCTGATGGTTAGCTTCCAGTGTGGCTGGCTGCTGCGGGGCACTGACCCGCCGATGAATTGGAGATCCTTCAGCGTGGACACTTCCATACGCCAGCGTTCACACACAGTCATATAGGTGGGGTATCGGGTCCTCGAGCTCCGCCCACCGACCGGTTTCGCGCATCTACCCAGAGCATCAAGTAACTCCCACAATGGCATAGTCTGTGTGGCGCCTCTACCCGCCGTGTGACGTTACACACACAGCGCTCTGTCTTCCATCCTTCCTTGCATAGCAACAGGAGGCATTGTCTGCTACATAGCTGACATACATCTGTACAGGCCAGACAGTGATCTCAGACAGGGACATTAGTCATGAGGTGTGTAAACACCTTTAGATTTGGCTACTTGACTGTTTCTGGACATCCCATTATAAGACACAGGGCATTGCAGTTTCGCTGCTAATTTATTTCCCGATATTGGCATGGGCTGGAGCACGGTTCTCTCAGTAACATAATTCAGATTTTACAGAAGGACACAAGCTTCCGAAATCAGGAATGCAATTGTATCAGTAATATTAATTTGCTTCATTTATGTATTATGCAGGAGTTTACAGAGTACATGGAAATATTTCATTCAGTCCCAGCCTTGGGGCGATCTAATGTTCCTGCCACATTCATATGAGCACACACATTAGTGCCAGTTTGATAGGAATTCAATTAATCTGCCAGTATGTTTTAGTGCTTCAGAAGCTGCTAAAACTCAAAACAAGCAAAAGTAGACTGCATAAACATTATATAGATAATGCATAGAGAAAGGTCTGAACTGAAGAGTCAACTTTTTGATATTGCATCTAGTTTAGTGTGGTTGCCACTATATTGTCACTATATTGTCCTAACAAGGAATACATATTTACTTTCACACTCACATGCTGTATATATATCCCTGATTTCATGTAAAGAAACATTACCATATGTACCCGCTGTTGATATATCTTTGAATAAAGAAAGTGTGAAAGTAGATAAAATATGCCGTATTCCACATAGATGTTCTGTAATATTGTGGACACATTTCTTGCTACCCTTAGAAAAAAAACAACAACTAAATTACTGCTATCTTTAATAAGTATAACACATGGAGAAAAGTAGTCATCATCATGAGACCAACACGGCACATGGACCAGAGGAGAGAGTTGTCTGAATAGATCAGACAGAAAATTATCTTATATATTTGCATATAAGCCTAATTTTTCAGCACAAAAAAAGGTGCTGAGAAAAATTACCCCTTCGACTTATATGCAAGTCATTGGAGCAAAACAAATGGTGGAGCAGGTTTTGTTACTGGCAGAGGAGTGTAAGGATCTTGCACTAGTGATCCTGCTCTTGCCAGCTGGCTCCCTGCTGTGTCCATGCCCCAGAGTGCGTTGCTCAAGACTACCTGTGTCCCCTGGCTTGTGGAGCAGAGCATGCAAGCAACGTGTTAGTGGTGCAATGATCTGGGATTCTTCCTGTGTGGCAATCGATGTCTTATATCTATGACACCATCTAAAGACACAGCTGTATCATCCTTGGGGCTCATCTGGCTATGAGGAGAAGGAATGACTTGTACTGGGGCACATCTGGTTACTGTGGAGAGGGCTATACTGGGGAGGGTGGCTTATACGCGAGTCAATTGCTTTTTTCTGGTTTCTGATGGAAAAGTTGATACCTCGGTTTATACGCCGATATGCAACTATATACGGTATACACAAGCAGCTTAAAGGCAAAGGCTATAAGACCATTTTATATCAGACCTACAATGGCGATCATTCATAAAGCATTTCCGCATGCGTAAATGCTGAAAACAGCTGAATTTACCGAGCACTTAGCAAAATGTATATTCATAAAAGCTGTTTCCGCATGAAAAGCTACAATTACCGAGCAGTGCGATAAATTACCGCCTTGTGCGGTGATTATGTTAACACATGGCATTACATGTCAATTCATAAAGATTAGAGCAAGCAGTGTCAGCACGGATAATACTGCTTCCTTGGCAGAGCCGATAAGCATGCGGAGAACAGCTAAGCTAATGAGACAGACCTCCCAGGCAGCAGCAGCAGTGAGAGCAGAGCAAAAAAAGGCATACCGGAATACCAAGGCTGTGTTTTTTAACCACTTGGGTACCTGTTTTCAGATTTATTTCACATCACAAAGCCTGGCATGTGTAACATTTTTTTGAAGTTCTTCTAAGCTGTGGCAATTACATAGATTGTTTAGAAAGACTAATACACCGATTCAGCGCAGATTCAGGGCAAACAGAGGCAGTTTAAAAAAAATGCACATGTAAAGGGATGCTGGGGCTGCCTCTTCTATAGTAACGCTGTCTCTGGAGGAGAAAATGTATCAACTCGGCAGCTTCTAGTGTTTCCGCAACCCTACCGCCTGCCTAGAGCAAGCCTAGTTCGGGAAAATACCGAACTTGTATCGCAACTGTAAACATTTTTATGAATGAGCACACAGAAGTCTAAAATACCGAATGCGGTATTTTCCCGCACAGATTTTTTTTACCGCACTGCTTTTATGAATGATTGCCAATATGTCTGATGTCAAGAATGGTACCATTATAGCACTTTACAACAAATGCCTAAAAAATCCCTCTTTGCCATCCCTGCGTATATGGTGCTGTCACCTCCAATAATATGAAACTGAAAAACTTTCTCCAAGAGGGAGAAGCTGGGACTTGGAACTTTCGAAAACAACTGGAGGAATATTAATTTTGCATGACTACGGAATTAGCAATACACCTGCCTATATTCTATTTCAAACCCTGATGGATGCCGAAATCTAAATCATTACAGCAGCTCTGTGGAAGTCTGATAAAGCACACTTTGGTTTTTACGCAACAAGGACAGCTTTATCCTGTCAGTTTGCTTCATAAATATATACAGAGAACAATGCATTTCTCACTACACTTTCTCTTTTATACATGTTCTTGCTAAGATTTGCTGTAGAAATACAGAACGCCACTGTAACTGTAAAGCAGCATGCAATATGCTGGTGCTCTATATAATAATAATAACGATGTTGTTTTGTAATGCTGTTTTGTTATTGGCAACCAACCAGTAAGTTGCTTTCATTTAAAGAGAAACTGTAGTGAAAATGTAGCAAAAATAGCATAATAAATAAAATTGCTTATTTTTCTCCAATAGTAATTTATAAATGATTTAGTCAGTGTTTGCCCATTGTAAAATCTTTCCTCTCCCTGATATACATTCTGACATTTATCACAGATGGCAACATCTTTAGTCCTCTCTGGGGATCTCTGCAGAGTCTTTGTTTACTGAGAATTCCAATACAGTACAAAATGTACCGGGTCTCCCAGAATGCTCTGGGATTTCCACCTAGCTATTCAGCTTTGGCAAGCATCACTGGGAGAGAGGAGCTACAGTCAATATACAGCAATATTTAGAAACAGGAAGCAATGCTGAATTCAGGAAAATTACTGTAAAAGTGGGTATCTTGAATAATTTACTGCATTCTAATACATGTCACTACAGTGCCTCTGTAAAGGAACACTATTACAAAAATTTAAACATTTAACATACATGTAAACATCCTCTATGATAAAACCTAACTGTCCCTGCATCATCCTCTTTCCCTGTCTGTGTGTCTGTGTTTTTTTGTACTGCGAGTCAACCGTTGGGACAGGAGGACGGGCGTGTGTGCGGCCAGGCGGTGGCGGCAGTATCACTACCTAGAGCCCGTCTTTAAACGGGCTTATGCCTAGTACACACCATAAAATTTTCTATTAGATTTCTCTGTTAGATTTTCTGTAAGATTTTCTGTAATTAGATTATTTTCTGTAAAGTACTGGTAGAGACTGGTCATTATCTCTGGTGCATTGTCTTCTGGTTATCTCCTGCTGAGTAGAACAATGCTTAATTGCTAGGCAGATAGATGGTTAGATAGATAATTTCCAACATGTTGGAAATTATCTATCTGGCAGGTAAATCTAACAGAAAATCTTACAAAAAATTGTATGGTGTGTACTAGGCATTAGGTAGACTAGTATACAAATAGGATGTATGTTTCTTCCAGAGTAAAATGCACCATGAATTACTTTTCTCCTATGTCTTTATAGAGAATAAAAGCCATGCTGAGAATTCCTAGTGAAGAGATGGACTAGTCCAAAACCTGTCACTGTCAGATTTATTCTAATTACTGTAAGTGACAGCAACATAGGAGAAAAGTAATTTATGACTCATTTTGCTCTGGAAAAAACACACTTCTTATTCTTCTTATCAATTGAACAAAAATGAGAGAAATATTAACCTCACCTACACATGTAGTTCAGTGGGTATTTCCTTTTTGGATCTGTGGATTTGGATGGAGGGAGAAAGCCTGGTTACCAGGACCTTCCGCAAGCCGACAGCGGGTAATACCCTACTCCACGCTACCAGCCATCATCCACGCAACCTCAAGGAGGGTATACCCACCGGTCAATTTTTGCGAACTCGTCGGAACTGCTCGCGTGATGACGATTTTGGGGTAGAAGCCAAAGTTTTATATGAGCGTTTCCGGGATAGGGGTTATAGACATGAGACGTTGTGCTCCAGTATTGACAGAGCAATCCAGACGCCCCGGCAGAGCCTCCTGGGAGAAGGTGTTAGGGATAGGAGGATGTCATCAAGGACCACTCGCTTTATAAGTCCCTTTAACTCCCAATGGCATAGAATTCGGGAAATTCTTACCAAACATTGGGGAGTTTTGTTAACTGACCCTGATGTGTCAAAAATAGTGGGTGAGAGACCTTTGATGGTGGCCCGCAGGGCACCAAACCTACGTGATAATCTGGTCCATTCCCAGGTGACAGCTAAAGTCACCAACACCTGGCTAGGAGGCAGGGTCCCCAATGGAATGTTCAAGTGTGGGGGATGTTCAGTGTGTGTGCATGTGGATGTGACAAAAACCTTCTTGAATTCAGCAGGGGATAGGGAATGGGAGATTAGGAGCTTTATAAATTGTAGGTCTGAATGGGTAGTATATCAGCTTACGTGCCCATGCAAAAAGATATATGTCGGTATGACTACAAAGGCGCTAAAGAAACGCATTGGACAACATCTAAGTGACATTAGATGCGGAAAGCAGATAAATGGAGAATATAGAAGTACAGTAGCAGAGCATTTTGGGGCGGCACATAAAAGCGATCCTACTGGCCTTAGATTTAGGGGCATTTATAAACTGCCCGATAAGGGAAGGGGAGGAGATAGAGAGAAGATCCTCTTGCAAAAAGAAAGCCGCTGGATATATTTGCTAAATGCTCTTGAACCTGCTGGCCTGAACAATGAATTGGACTTTGCACCGTTTCTCTGAGATCCGTAGCTTGGAATCAAATGATGGACACTTATGAGATGTTGTGTGCCATCTTGTCAGATTTCATGATGAAATATGGAGGGATGTTTTAGCTCCTACCTTGCCTACGCAGAAATGAGAAGTCTACGTCTCTATCATCCTTGTGCACACTGTGTTGTGTATATACAAATTGTGGGATGCTGTGCCTTACAGACGGAAGAGGAAGTGATGGTTAGAAGGAGGAAGGACCATGCTGATACGCAACTATAAGGGAAGTGTTTTTATGGAACCAGCTACACCCAGTTGAAGCCCGTAGAAGGCGGGCGCAACGCGTAGGTGGGCGGGGCTTCAACCCGCACGTGTGTTCCGGAGTCTCCCGGAGTGTTTGCTGAAACTGGTCTTCAATACGGCTTTGCTGGCCTAAACCTTGGATATGTGGAGCCGGGAACCTCTCCACCCGGATCGAGGACCCAGCGGAAAATTCACGGTGTCTTCTGTGCGCACAGCAGCGATAAAAGGATGGCAATTGGAGGAAGAGTGGTGAGTCCCGCTACGCGGGTGAAGATATCCCACGTACCCGTTGTCTTGGTTCTGATAGCCAGATTGACTTTTTATCCCAGCCAGCATTGAACACTCTGCAGACGGCCGACATATCCGCTTAGCCATTCCCTTCCCGCAGGGCAGTTATATAGGTTGTGGTACCGGTACCCCTGTGTGGTTGGTGTGTTAGTGTGACTGCGGCATGTCTGGATTGGGATTGCTCCGGAGCTTTTAATTGGTTTTAATAGGTCCCCGTGTGTGTTCATATCCACCAATAAAGGTTTTCTATTTTTTCATACCTGTTGAGTGATGGCACTTTTCATTTTTTCAATTAAGTGACAGCAACATAGGAGAAAAGTAATTTATGACTCATTTTGCTCTGGAAAAAACACACTTCTTATTTGTATGCGTTCGCAGGTATTGTAAATCTTACAATTTTTCCTTTAAGGAACATCAGCAAAGCAATGTCAGTGAAGATGTGAGCTGTTTGTTGTTGTTGTGGTACCTTGTGAAGTGGAATCGTGAGGAATAATCTGACCATTCTGCATCCAATAAAAGAAGCTCAGACATGCCATTATTATTTGTTATTACAACCTTGGGAAATGTGCTTATCTGCAATGTGAACTTTGAGGCACTTATGTGAACATCATGTCCTTGTCGGTGGAGGACATCCTGTGAAGCGCAGCAAGCAGACAGATTTTCAGATATCAAAAATGACAGAGTGTCACGCTGCTTCCGAGCATTTCCCTTTTCAAAAACAAAATGATAATGACATCTAATTATAACATTTGATCACACCTGTGTTCTGAACAAACCGGCTCCGAGTGTTTACAAGAGGACTATCAAAAGTCTGCCTTTGTCTAATTCATACACAAGAGCTCATTTATTTAACAAGATAAGATCCCAGGCCTGTCTTGACAGTGAATGGATTTCTTTTAAAAACTCTATTTTGTTGAATTGGTGTCATTGCTCACCTGACACTGCTATTCGGTGCGCTTGTGAACTGTTATTTGTTATCGCAGCAAAATCATGATTGGCATATGTCTCTAGATTAAGAAGCCTTGTTATACCTTTACAGCACTGCTCATACAAGCCTGTATTTTATGATTCATATTGATGAGCTCAGACAGCTTAAGTGGTTTGTTCTACTCAAATCAGCATTTCCTGGTCCATTTGGTGCTATTTATAGAAGCAGACGCTGTAGCAGAGCCCTGTACTGTACCATGTCAGCCACTGATAAAGGCAGAAAAAGGAGAAATTACTGTGGCTTATTTCATTGGCCAACAGAATGTAGCTATAAATATTAAACAGCTATTCATCAGGTGCAGCATTTTTATTCCGGTCCTATGCAGAACACTTTACCCCTTCCCCCTCACCCCCTTCAATAAAACAAAGAATTCCTAAAAATAACAGTAAATAAACTATCGCTTAAAGAGGAACTCCAGTGAAAATAACATAATGAAAATAAGTGCTTAATTTTACAGTAATTATTTATGAATAATTTAGTCAGTGTTTGCCCATTGTAAAATCTTATCTCTCTCTGATTTACATTCTGACATCTATCACTTGACGACATTTTTATTGCTGACAGGTGATGTCTGTGGAAAGAGATGATGCAGTTTTGGCAGTTGGAAACAGCTGTTATTTCCCAGAATGCAGCCAGGCTCACAGACAGGAAACTGTCAGGACCATGGCCCTGACATCACACTGTGGGAGGGGGTTCACCACAATATCAGCCATACAGGGCCCCCTGATGATCCGTTTGAGAAAAGGAAAAGATTTCTCATGGGAAAGGGGGTATCAGCTACTGATTGGGATGAAGGTCAATCCTTGGTTTCGGTTTTTTCTTTAATTTTAGGTAAAATGACACAGCCCACTGAATAAAGTGTTAACTCCTTGCTAACCATTTCTGCCTTGTTTTTCCAAACACATTTTTTTCCACATATATTTCAGCTGTTATCATTTCATAACACTTTAGATCCAATAAAATGATTGCATCTATGCAAAATATAATTGATAAGAATGATTAATTATTTGTGATTTTTTTAAATCACATTCAATCATTGTATCAAACAGGAAAGTGGAAAAATTGTATCTGTGTCCTAAAACATTCAGATGATCAGTTTAGAGTTTTATATATTTATTCTCTGCTATTGTCTTGGCACCCCTGCCAACCCCCTAATTGCATTATTATGAGGAACCTATGTGTCTTTGTAGGATAAAAGGTATGGCCCATATGCAATAAACTTTTTCTCCTGAGTTTTCGCCTATGTGATATTATCACACCTTAACAATAAAATGCATTTTAAGCTACCAGGAAGCAAGTAAATACTCATTACTTTGATATTACCTTTTTACCTACTTTTTGGTACTTTTTCAATTGCACAGTGATTAAAAGATGTTTTAAAGAGAAGATGAAAAATTATCTCCTAGTAGAAAACTCATGAGAAAAAAGGTAATTGAACAAGGGCCATGGTGTAGTTGGTTTGAGCCATTGCTACTTCTGGTACTGCAAATTGCACATTCTGTGCCTTTAAATTTGCAGAGCCATTTATTAGTCTTGTGCTGTTTGGTCACAGCACCTACTATTTCATTCACTATCTTGTGATGGTTACGATAAAAGAGTTTAATTTTCACCTTCACAACTTAGTGGTGGCCAAGGAGCCCCCTACCCAGTCATCTCGCTGCAAGGAGAGCTGTGACTGCTTGTGAAACCACTGCCAATGTGAGATGACCCTTAGTTTGACTTATGTTGAATTGTACCAAGCCAGAAAGCTTTAAATGTTATACTGATAATTCAGAAGCCAGCATTTTAGAATTAAGAAAACTGGATTTGTTAGGTTGGCATCTTCAGAATATACTTAACTCAGTCTATTTACCTGTGCTTTATGGGAAGGGTACTCTTTACGGTTCCATGGGGAGCAAGCTTCAAGATTTCTGGAGCTTTATTAACAGCTTCATTGCAGTCTTTCACAGGCCATAGAGTACTCCCCGAGCACTATTCCCACAGTTCTGTGAATGTTATAAGCTGTTTCCAGAGGTTTATGATCAGCTGGCAATGGTTCACAAGGGAATACACATTAGCTCACTAATCACTTAAAAGAATAAGACAGTTAATGCTTCCAGATTTCAAATACGTGAAGAGCACCTGTCATCTTAGGTTTGAAAAATATAACATTTATGGCACATTTTTAGTAAAAAGCCGGACTAGGAGTACAATGTACAATTATTGCTATTTTTTCTTAATTAAATGTAGCTATAAAGCTTTGGCCTTTTTTTTCTATAGCATGAATGCCTGTGGCGGTATTTAAATTAGTTGTTGATGTAGGCTAGGAAAAGCTTAATTGCGTACGATCATTCTGAGCCAATCAAGAAATGCTGGCAGTCGAGAACATTTCTGTACTACACTTCAAGCACAGAGATGAAGAACGAAGGATTTCTTAATAAGTTGCTGATATTTTGCTGCACAACCCCAAGATTACTCATCGGAGGTATACAAATAATTTCTCTTAAATATTATAATTTAAAACTATCTCCTTATTTCAGTTTGCAGTCATTAGAAATGGTCAGCAAGATGCTAATAATTGTGTCATCCATGCATGCATTGCTGATTGTATGCAGCCCCTCGGCCAAACCAAATGCATTTCCTGCTTGGTGGCTCGATAGTGTAATGGTTAAGGGCTTTGCTTCTGACTCTAGGTGACCTTGGTTTGAATTAGTCTTGGCTCATCCTGTTCAGTAAGCCAGCACCTATTCAGTAAGGAGTCCTTGGGCTAGACTATCTAACACTGCTACTGGCTACTAAGTGCACCCTAGTGGCTGTAGCTCGTGTACTTTGAGTCTACTAGGAGAAAAGCGCAATGTAAATGTTATTTTTCTTGGTTTGAATGACACCAGTTCCAATCTACATGAAAGCCTAATGTTTTTCTATAGCTATGTAGAAAGATATGACTGTTGTCTCCCGACACAATAATTTATTATTGTTTACTGATGATTGGCCTACGGACATGTTATTCTGGTAAGCAGCTTGTTCTGTCCCATAGAGAAGGTGAAAGATATGAAGCAGTGGTTGACCAAAAATGATACGTCGGTGTATTAGTGAAGAGGAAATCATTGATGTTGGGAAACAGAGGGATTCCCAGTAGTCATGCTAGATAGTCTGTGACAAGTGACTGACCAAAATTGTACATGAGAGACAATAAGAGAAAAGTTCCTGAGCAAATCAAACAAGGTATTCTAGCGGCAATTACACTGGAAAAGGTGCTGATGTCTCAAGGCCATCTGAGAATGTTTAGTTTGACTCCTAATCGGAAAGTGTGGCAAGCACACTAATTAGAAAGATTGCTTCTTTCAGACAGGTATAGAAAAAAGGCCTGTGAGTCACCTGTGATAAATTAGAGCTATTGCAGAATTGATTAGATGATTTATGCTTTGATCACTGCGGTAAAGATGGAACATCCATGCTAATTCATTACCATGAGGTTAGGCTGTTATTTATGTTTGCAGGAGCTGTGTTCAAAGCAGTGACATTTTCTCAATTTCTTTCAGAGCCAACGACTCGCTTTATGAAATTCTGCAGATGGACTTTGAAATGGACGTTAGCGGTGGCTCGGCTGGGGCCCAGCAGATTACGTGGCAGGTGGAATACCCAGAGGAGGATTCTGTCAGCGAACTTGTGATTTCTGAAATCTTTGTCAGCCAAACAGCATTTACAGGAATCGTTCCCATAGCCATGGTACAGTACAAATCCTGTTTATTATCTGCCTATGAGTTCCGCACAGCGTTTAACTGCAAGCTTTGACAGCTACGCTTCTCTTGAACTATCAAGAGGCTGAGACAATTTCAGTATTTCTTCAAATTGGTTTTCTAAACAAACTGCAAGTGTCTTTATTACTTGGAAGCCCCCTTTGTAGAAATATCGAGAACCTCCTCCACCCCACCCCAACATACAAACACATACACAGTTCCAGGTTTCAGGTAGAATGGAAGCTGTAATTACTAATTACACCACCTGCTGGTGGAGTCTGAAATTATAACTTGAACATGAAGCATGAGGAAAACCATTCATTAAATTGAACCCGAGGTGAAAATAAACTGATGAGATAAACAATTGTATTTATCCTCCTACTCCTAAAAATGACCCTATTTTTAGATATCCCATGGTTTTATTTTATATTTGACATTTACAAACTAGATTGAATGTTTTGTTGCCTCTTTTCAGTTTCAGCCTAATAAGTGTCCCAGAGTTAGAAGAAGGTCAATAGTTCATGTATTTTATCCCCCTCTGGCCTCAGAAGCTGTATTCTGCCATGAAAACTTTGATGGCTGTAATTTTCAGTGAGTTTTACTATATGCCCCTACAAGGTACTGACAAGACAGAAGCTGTCACTTCCATGCCTAGAAATTAACTCTTTCAGGCAGCAAAATAAGACAAGTAAAACAGCCCAGTTATTAGTATGTTTTGCACTGTACATACACATGTTTATCTCATCCTGTCATATGTCGCCTAGGGCACACTTTAAGCTGTTTGGACACTAGCCTGTGAAATGTAAGGATCAGTTTGCTAATTGTCTACATTTGTTTATACCGAAAAATGGGATGCATATTCTTATTACAGTACAGTTGGAACAATTCAATAATTAAAATTATTGTTAAAATACCAGTAATGTGCATCATATAAAATGTAGTGTTGGCAGACATAGGCTCTCTCTTGCACTGGTCTGAGTAGGTCGTGTCCACCATCATGCGTACTTCCAGTGTCTCCAGCAAAATAAAGCGCGGCCCCATGATGCACACCACATTGGATCATAGCTTTTCTCCCACACAGATATATTATTGAATTCCTTTTTTCAACAAATTCTTGATGATTCCAACAAATAAAAAAAAATAATATATATATATATATATATATATATATATATGTATACATATATATATATATATATATATATATATATATATACACACACAGTATATTCTAGCGTATAAGACTACTTTTTAATCCGTAGTCAGGGCTCGTCTTATATGCCGGGTGTCATTGATGCCGGGTGATACGCCCTATCCTGTAACCGACTCTCAGATCTCGCTGCTGAGGACTGTAGTGAAGAACATGTGCGAGATCTGAGAGGCATAGAGGGAGGTAAATAGGATACAAGGGTGGGCCAGAAGGGTGAAAGAGGTGTGTTTTATGGGCACTGCGCAATCTATTCTTCCATACCACTCTGATAAACAGGGAGACAAGGAGAACTGACCAATCCACTTAGAGAGAGGGAGAGTTGACCAATCCAACCAGTCAATCGGCTATATGCTGTTATATACTGTGTACCACATAAAGTATAGCACCAGTAATCTGTTCATACATAGAACCAGTTTTTTTAATTTTTATTTAGTGTGCATTGGAAGAGGGGGGTAGTCTTATACAGTGAGTATATCACAAACTCTGTATTTTAACTGGAAAAGTTGGGGGGTCATCTTATACGCCCAGCTGTCTTATACAGATAGGTTTACTTTATGGTACTTTTAGGACTTGTTTCAAAAGCCGTTAATTTTTTAGGTGACATTCATATTAAAATAAAGAAAATGTTAAAGTGTTTGCAAACTTTTAAACATCAGATGAAACTAGGGAGGAGAGCTATGCAATCCCCTCTCCCAATTCTGTTAGAAAACATATCGAAGAAAAAACAAGGAACTGTAAAGCAGTAATGATCGTAATCAGCTAATTACGATTACGCAAAATTTTGTGTACATTTTTGCATTTACGCTTATATGTAATTACAAATTGTTAATTCAGTTGATTTCATATAGTGATTCGTAATTTCGCTTAAAATTTTGCATAATTTTGTGCCGACTTTGGCAGTAAGTAGCAAAGCCCCCATGCATGGTAGTGACACCAAATTTGCTACATATGTTGAGGAGAATAGTGGGTACAATTAAAAAAAAATAATCTTCCAAAAAAAAACCTTTTAGTTTTTGAGAAAATCAATTTTAAATATGCAAAGAAAAAGGTTTTTAAACTAAAAAATGACAGTTTAAAAACCCTTTTCTTTGCATATTTAAAATCCATTTTCTCAAAAACTAAAATGTCTTTTTTTTAAAACTGTTTTTTTGTAACTTGTACCCAGTACTAACATTTGTAGTAATTTTGGTAGCAATAACATGTATGGGGGCTTTGCTATTAACCGCTAAAGTCAGCCCAAAATTTTGCAAAATTACATGAAAAATTGTGCGAAATTATGAAATATTACTATTACTTACGACATCATTACAATTTTCCCTGAAATTTCACATTATGATTACAATGCGTAAATGCAAATTTTGATGCAAAATTTCGGCCCACCACTGCTGTAAAGTCACTATTTCCATTGCCTGCTAGTCTGCCCCAGAGGTTAGTTATAACATTACAAGTCTGTGTGAGAATCCGCTTAGCTGCCTGTGCAGGCAGGCAGCTTTTTGACCATTGTTTAAGTTTGCATGCTGCAGGACTCTGGAAAGAAGAGCTTCTGTCAGTTTTGCAGCTTGTGCTTGCAGAGGAATTTGCATACGTTGTCATGCAAATTGCCTGGTCACATTCATTGGAGGCGTGTACTATAAGTACTATGTCTTTCCCACAATGCTTGGCTGATCATAAGGAGTCTTCCTGTGAAACACTCTGGAGAGTGTCAGCCATGCTCTTTGTTTGAAGATCAGCTTAGAGTAATTCCTGGAAACTGTGCTAGGCAGGTTCCCTAGTGCAGTTAGGATTGTTTATCTATTTGTTTGTTCTGTTGCTATTGTCCTGTCCCAGCGGTGGTCGACAGGAAATGGTTCTGATCTCTGTTCTTGGAGTATAGCTGGTGCAGCGGTTGCTACCAGCTATCTCTTCTGATCTGTCTCAGTTGGATCACGCTGGCATCTTGCGCTAGCGCTGTGGATCCTTCTGTTCTGCTACTCTGTACCTGGATCGCGCTAGTCACTTTCGCTAGTGCTGTGGATCCTTCTGTTCTGCTACTCTGTACCTGGATCGCGCTAGTCACTTTCGCTAGTGCTGTGGATCCTTCTGTTCTGCCTCCCTGGATCACACTAAGCATCCTGCGCTAGTGCTGTGGATCCTTCTGTTCTGCTACTCTGTACCTGGATCGCACTCGCTTCGCCCTAGTGCTGTGGATCCTTCTGTTCTGTCTTCCTGGATCGCGCTAGCCACTTTCGCTAGTGCTGTGGATCCTATCTCTCGCTTGTCCCTGTTTTCGTGTGTCTGTCTTGTCTGCTACGACCGCTTGCTGGAGGCTCGGTGAGGTAACCGTTAAGCAAGCGTTCGCGTCCTCTGTTTCATGTTTGTCTGTCGATGGTTAGTTAGGCGTGCTTGTCTCTATTGTGCTTATCACGTGGAGATCGCGCATAACCGCGTGCACTGTTGCGAATGAGTGCGGTGTTCGCGGTTAGCTAGCGTTTGTTATTTTCCGCATCTCCTCATTGTATGATTTGCTGTGCCTTTGCTATCCTCGTATTCTGTTCTGATCTGCCTTGTGTCACTTCTGGCAATCGCCTTTCTTGCGGTTGCGTTTCTGTTTCGTATCTGCTGTTGTGTGTGCGCGGTCGCAGGGTGGCGACTAGATTGGCGCACACACATACAATCTGTCCCTTTGCTCGTTCTCATTCGCAATCGCTTCTCTTGTGATTGCGTTCTGCGCTTCGTACAATTCCTGTCTGGCATTTGTGGAGGTACAGGGGATTGGTTCCTCTGCACTCCCCAGCGCCATCTGCCGACAGGAATTTCCCTCTACAGGTGTGTAGCACCTTTTGCTGGGTGCCTGCAATTATACGCTTGTGGAGGATTTCCGCCGTATCAGCGCACGCGTTGTGCGCTGCTCACGGAGAAAGTTCCACAATCGTTACAGTATGACCAGCCCAACCCAAAACCCCAGTGTAGACGGAATTTCTGATTTGTACGATTTTGTCGAGTTTGGGTCCTGTGTCTTTAAGAGCTTTAAAAGGCTAAATTCAGAGACCAAGGCGGAATTTCTTTCTGAATGTGTGAGGTTTTGCCTGAATCCCTCCTTTCGGATTTCTGATCCGTCCACATCAGCTCTTCTGTTTGCCTATGTGCTCTTAAAAGACGATTTGTTCACCTGGGCATATGATGTGCTAAAAACCAATTCTTGGAATGATAATCTGTATCAGTTTCTTGCAGTGATATTCTTTCACTGGTTTAAACTGCCTGGCTTACCACCTGTTCTGATTGAGTGTGTAGCTGCTGATAAGTCAGCTGATCTTTCCCTTCCATGCAAAACCTTTCAGTATGACAATCAGTTCAATGTGTCTGTTGCCACTTCAGATTTTAAACAGCAGACATGCAAAGTTGCAAAAAAGGGAAAAACTAAAAAGCGCAAGCATCTGAATAAAACACTCCCTAGTGATGTGTATAATGATGTTGCTCAATCTCCAGGTTTTTTGCCCCAATCCAAAGCTTATGTGGATCCTGCTATAGGTAGGATCGCACACTATATTAAAGCAGTTAAAAAATCTGTTCTTGTTCCTGAACTCCACCCATATGGAGATTATCTAGATACTGGCCTGTTTGAACCCCCATTGGCCTCCTGGGATGTTGGGGCCTTGCTGGAGGAATTCGATTTTGATTGGAAAGCCTTTTGCGATTTTTACATCGCAAAAAGCAAGGATGTCTTGGATGCTTGTCTCGATTCTATGTACCTTCTGATTGATTCCGATGAATGTGACAAGGATGATGTGGATCTGGTGATCTATGTGTGGCAGACGATTTTGGATGAGTTGCACACACACCAACCAATTGATTCCAATAAAGTGACATCGTTGTCGGATGATTGTTCCTGCCTTTCTGGGGTAAAGCATGTGAGTCTTGACTTTGTGCAATCTGAAATGAATGAGTGTGCCGCTGTGGTTGATTCCTGTGCGAATCCTGAAGGATTCTCTCCTGACAGTGTGCAGTTTGAATCTGTGCGATCTGATGCCTGTTTCTCGGATGTTCCTGCAGATTGTGATCGGCATGAGTCTGCCGGTTTCCTCAAGGATGTGTGGGATCCTTTGTCATTTAGTAACAGATCTTTGAGATCTTCCGTCTGTGACCCTGCTATGGGGAAAATTTCTCGACTATGCAGCGTCAAAAGTAAAATTAATATGCCTAATAAAGTTTATCCTGTTGATGTCACTATTTCTTCTGCAAATGAGTCTCTGTCTCACCCTGTTCACGCCTGTAAGGACCCGTTGCCTGATGTCAGTTGCTCCAGTGTTTCGGTCCTAGATGCCTTGCAGTCTGCTCCGCAGATCGCAGAGGTTTGCGCTATGGAAGCATCAGTTTCACAACCTAAAGTGAGTTTTGATTCGCAGGTTTTGCGTTCTGATTCCTCGGATTCGACATTGTTAGCCGAATCTAAGAGTGAGACAGTGCTTCGGTTTTGCGAATCTGATGCTGAACCTTCTTTGCCTTGTTCAGAGACGCTTTCTCTGAACCTTCCCTGTACATGTTTTCCTTTCACACTGACGTTTGTGAGCCCCTTTCTTGCTCTGAGGGAAGTGCTGATTCTGCACCCTGTACTCTGGATGAGTCAATGTGGCCTTGCTTAGAATCCCCTGCAGTGTCCCTAGAGGCTCGTCTAGGTATTGCCACTATACTCACCTGTTTTTCTGCAGTTTTGGAGTTACAAGCTAGTTTGACTGCCACACAGAATTCTGGGTACAGTGAGAATGAAGTTAGGGAGTCAGTGTGTGTTCCAGTAAATATTCCTGTACATCCCGCTAATTATGATGAAGTTCAGTCTCAGGTTATGGTGGAACCATTGCTGGGACATCTGCCCTGCCTGCAGGAGGTATTTCATGTTCAGCCCTGTAACATGGATACTTCAGAATCCTGCTTAGAAAACCTGGAAAATGATGTTCCTGAGGTCTTGTTTGATGTTCTGGAGGTCTCCGAGTTCCTCCCAAAGGGTGCAGAACTTGTGGGAGATGTCTCCTGCCCCCCAAGTCCTTCTGAGGTGTTACCCTCTTCCGTGGGCATTGCTGCCTTGCTGGCTACCTTTTCAGCTCTGGTGGAGCTTCAGTCATGGGTAGTCAATGATGAATTTCTGTGAGATACCATTACAGTCATCGAGATCTCTAAGCCTGAGACCGAGTTTTCTTTTGAAATACCAGTACCCGTGACCTCTACTCGTGATGATTTTCTGCCCGGTCCTGGTTTTGGTCTGGTCGTGCTGGACTCTGAGGTTGGCAGTTCCCCGACATGTCCTGAGGTTTCTCCTGTGCTGGTGTACCCCAGTGTGCTCTGTGACCCAGAAAGCCCATGTGTGCCTCGGTTACCAGCGTACTCAGATGCTTCCTTGGTGGAGACATGTTCTGATTTAGCCTGCCTGCTTGCATGCCCAGAAGTGGTCCCTGAAAGTCTTGATCTTGATGGGTGTCCTCGTAATTCTGAATTCGGAATTGTCATTGGTTCCATGGGGGTTCTTGGTAATTCTCCATGTGAGCCTGGTGATTGTTCTGCCCTCTTGGGATCTCTGTGGAGCTTCAAAAGGTTCTGGGAAATTCCGGGAGAAATTTTACTTGGTACCCTGGATAAGATCAACGGTGGCTTTTGTGTTTTAAGGGACACTTCGAACAGGTATTGTGGCAAGTTTGGTATTTTCGGACACTCCTTGAAAGGTGGTGGGTATTGTCTGGAGGGTGTCGATGGCTTCCTCTCTGGTATCCACAGTCCTGATGGGTGTTACGCTGAGACTTGTAGTGCTGATGGGCATGTTTCGGTGGCTTCTGTTTCCGATGAGGTCAGTTTCGAGTGGACTGACTCTGGAATTGGACCTTGTCGGGCTGTCCCGACCTTCATGAGTCTTCTGTTAAAATGGTTTGGAGATATCAGTTTTGAGGGTTGTCTGGAATTCGACCCTAGAAGGGGGGGTACTGTGAGAATCCGCTTAGCTGCCTGTGCAGGCAGGCAGCTTTTTGACCATTGTTTAGGTTTGCATGCTGCAGGACTCTGGAAAGAAGAGCTTCTGTCAGTTTTGCAGCTTGTGCTTGCAGAGGAATTTGCATACGTTGTCATGCAAATTGCCTAGCCACATTCATTGGAGGCGTGTACTATAAGTACTATGTCTTTCCCACAATGCTTGGCTGATCATAAGGAGTCTTCCTGTGAAACACTCTGGAGAGTGTCAGCCATGCTCTTTGTTTGAAGATCAGCTTAGAGTAATTCCTGGAAACTGTGCTAGGCAGGTTCCCTAGTGCAGTTAGGATTGTTTATCTGTTTGTTTGTTCTGTTGCTATTGTCCTGTCCCAGCGGTGGTCGACAGGAAATGGTTCTGATCTCTGTTCTTGGAGTATAGCTGGTGCAGCGGTTGCTACCAGCTATCTCTTCTGATCTGTCTCACTTGGATCGCGCTGGCATCTTGCGCTAGCGCTGTGGATCCTTCTGTTCTGCTACTCTGTACCTGGACCGCGCTAGTCACTTTTGCTATTGCTGTGGATCCTTCTGTTCTGCCTCCCTGGATCACACTAAGCATCCTGCGCTAGTGCTGTGGATCCTTCTGTTCTGCTACTCTGTACCTGGATCGCACTCGCTTCGCGCTAGTGCTGTGGATCCTTCTGTTCTGTCTTCCTGGATCGCGCTAGCCACTTTCGCTAGTGCTGTGGATCCTATCTCTCGCTTGTCCCTGTTTTCGTGTGTCTGTCTTGTCTGCTACGACCGCTTGCTGGAGGCTCGGTGAGGTAAGCGCTCGCGTCCTCTGTTTCATGTTTGTCTGTCGATGGTTAGTTAGGCGTGCTTGTCTCTATTGTGCTTATCACGTGGAGACCACGCATAACCGCGTGCACTGTTGCGAATGAGTGCGGTGTTCGCGGTTAGCTAGCGTTTGTTATTTTCCGCATCTCCTCATTGTATGATTTGCTGTGCCTTTGCTATCCTCGTATTCTGTTCTGATCTGCCTTGTATCACTTCTGGCAATCGCCTTTCTTGCGGTTACGTTTCTGTTTCGTATCTGCTGTTGTGTGTGCGCGGTCGCAGGGTGGCGACTAGATTGGCGCACACACATACAATCTGTCCCTTTGCTCGTTCTCATTCGCAATCGCTTCTCTTGCGATTGCGTTCTGCGCTTCGTACAATTCCTGTCTGGCATTTGTGGAGGTACAGAAGATTGGTTCCTCTGCACTCCCCAGCGCCATCTGCCGACAGGAATTTCCCTCTACAGGTGCGTAGCACCTTTTGCTGGGTGCCTGCAATTATACGCTTGTGGAGGATTTCCGCCGTATCAGCACACGCGTTGTGCGCTGCTCACGGAGAAAGTTCCACAATCGTTACAGTCTGATATTTACATACAAATATACTAAATCACTTCACCCCTTATAGGTTGGCAGAAGTGACCCCTTCCTGTTTGTCTCATGTACAATAGCAGGATGAACAAGAAAGTTACATTTTCAGTCGGTTCTTTCTATGATGTACCACATTCTTAGTGTGACAAATGATGTATTGCTGTATTTTATATTCCCTCTAGATGACATGAGACTTTAGCACACTTTTTTTGGCCTACTTTCAATAAGCGTATCTTACATTTATTAAAATTACCACAAGGGACAACACCTTTAGCTTTCTGCATCAGCTTAGGCCCTTTTATTGCACTGTGAACAATAACAACCTTAGCATTTTTAGGTCTTTGGAATATAAATTCAAGATCTTCTGAAAGTTCTTGGACAACGTCTCCCCTGAGAATGTGCCAATGCTTTCTTATTATCTCATCTCTACAAAAATCTATGAAAGGCAAATCTTCTTTAGTTTTAGCTCTACAACATTCTATTAAATCTTAGTAGGCACTCGTCACTTCCATCTTTCAATAGTAAATAAACTTATGAATCTAATGCTTTTTCTCCATCATTTCTAAAAAAAACTTTATTTTATCATGTAAGTTTGTGCAAGAAAGTCCAGATCCTCCGTACAGTTCCTGCTGAAATGCTGGTTAAAAATACAGGAATTCCTATCTTTAGCTTTACATTTTTCTTATTGGGATTAAACTCTAACATAATATTCAATAAAAAACATGTTTTTCTACTTTTTATTACATTTGATACAGTTATCATGTTTGCGTTTGTGCATTATAGTCCATTTACAAATTACAAGTTTCCATAGTACAGTTTATCTGCCCTGAAAGCAGCCATTGCGTTTTATTGTGCTGCTGTATTTATATATTTTAGGCCAGGTTTACACCTGAAGCAAGCATTGCTATGCGATGCACCCTGCTGAATGCGCCAACAGCAGTGGCGGACTGGCCAGGG
Organism: Hyperolius riggenbachi; assembly: GCF_040937935.1. Taxonomy (NCBI): domain Eukaryota; kingdom Metazoa; phylum Chordata; class Amphibia; order Anura; family Hyperoliidae; genus Hyperolius; species Hyperolius riggenbachi. The sequence continues at coordinate 511,092,563 of NC_090646.1, read as the reverse complement.
GGGAAGGGGGGCAATCTCCCCCCAGGCCGCCTTTCATTCAGTGATTTAGGGCCATCTGGTGTCTGGTGTATTCAGGTTTGTTGTTGTAAGGCAAAGTGAAAACACTAGGCTAGCTGATAAAAGTGCAATTAGAGGACAGGCAAGCTGGTAAATATACACAGCATGATGCAGAGCTTGCCTGGAGGGTCCGTGGGCAAACATCTGTCTGGTCTCTAGCCATTGTTATAATGACTGCATGTGTAGATAAGGCTTAAAACAAGTTGAAAAGTTTTTGACAGTCCCTAGACTGCATTCTGACTTGTTTATAGACTAGCAGGGACAGGAGGAGTCATATTATAGGCAAGTAGCCTCTGTGTGATGTGAGACTGCAATACAGATAAGCTCACTGCTTCATATTAGTCTCTCTCCACTCCTCTTCTCTCTGGGCTAGTGAACGCCAAAATCACAATCAGGGCCGGGCCGAGGCATAGGCTGGAGAGGCTCCAGCCTCAGGGCGCAGTGTAGGAGGGGGCGCACAATTCATTCAGCTGTCATTCCTAATTGTGTATGAAGCAGAAAGAAATAAGAAAAGGGGATACATAGCAGTGACTGCAAGCCAGATAACTAGAGATTAAGATGTTTGGGAGGTTGTGGGCCCTGTGGCCCTCTTAGTCTATTAGCAATCAGTGTGTGACAGCTGGGGTGGGAGGGATGGAGGGGCGCATTTTGGTGTCTCAGCCTTGGGTGCTGGAGGACCTTGTCCCGCCTCTGATCACAATAGCAATTGCTAGCAATTTGCGAGTGCGATTTTGTGAGCGATTTTTGAATGACTCGCTCCAAAAATTGCTACATGCAACGTGTTTGCGATTTTGAATAAAATCACAACGCTGCTGTGAGAACATCATCATAGGGTAACATTAGCCCAGCGCTTTTCAAATCACTGTCGATTTTAAAAACGCTCAGAAGCACTCTTGGTGCGCACCAGCCCTCCCTCATTCACCTTTGTTTCCCTCTTTCCCTAGTGCCGGTTGGCTGTGTCTTCTTCTTATACAGGAAAGCTAAATAAAAGTGCAATCCTGGTGAGGCAAATTATTGTTATTATTGTTTAGTATTTATATAGCGCCGCCATCTTCCGCAGTGCTGTACAGAACATATTGTCTTGTCACTTTACTATCTTCTTTTTCAGCTTTTCTCTCCTCACTGTTTCTCCGCTTCTCTGCATAAGGGCTCAGACACACTATGAGTGCTTTTCTGAGCGATTTTACTGTGATCACGTTTTTACCATGATTTTAATGTAAGTCAATGGGAGCCCTTTTAAAAAACCTCTCAGAAAGCTCTGATGGCTAAAAAGTGCTCATAAAAGTGCCTATAGTGTGTTTGAGCTCTTAGTATTTGTACGCTGCGGGTAATTTGGGCGCCGGGAGCACCGAATGATGGCTTTTGCTGCTGCCACTAAACTCCCTGGCGATGTTAAATACTATTCCCCCTCCGAGTCGTTGCAACTCAGAGGGAGGGGTAATTTGGGGTACGGCGATCACCAGAGCCCCGAATTACCCTTACGCTCCCCGCGCAGTTTATTATTGCTGCTATGGGACTCCTAGTTTGGGTAAACGGTGCAGGGCTGTGGAGTTGGAGTAGGAGTCAGAGTTGAGGAGTCAGAGTCAGAGCAATTTTGGGTACCCGGAGTCTGAGATTTTATAAACTGAGGAGCCGGGGGTCGGATGATTTTTGTACAAAATCCACAGCCCTGGTAAGTATTAGACTAAGGAGTCGGAGTTGAGGTGTCGGAATCTGAGCCATTTTGGGTACCTGGAGATAGAGTCTGTGGTTTCATAAACTGAGGAGTCGGAAGATTTTTGTACCGACTCCACAGCCCTGGCGCCGTGCACCAAAACCACCTGCTTTGCCTCCTCACTCCATTCTTGTTATTAGAAACCATAATCTAAAGCTGGCCATACATGCATCAATTATTACAGATAGACTCTTTCACTATGATCGAATCATAATGGCTTTTCAACCTGCCAGTACTGAGTATGGATGTAGCCTATAGGGTTTCATACTATAGTGAAGTGGGTCGTGGGCAGGCAGTGATTCACTGCCACAGGGGCAAATCCAGGATTTTCAAGGGGGGGATTCCTGAAAGCGGCATGTGGGCGTGGCCAAAACATGATGTGCATGGAGCCAAATACTAGCAGTTTCTAGGCTAAATTGCACCCAGGGCGAGGGCGTAAAATGTGCCCCAATGTGGAGACAGGTATAGGTGCCCACAGTATAGGTAGCCAGCCGAGTATAGGTAGCCCATATAGTTGCCCCCAGTATAGGTTAGATAGGTATATGGCTCCAGTATAGGTTAGATAGGTATATGGCTCCAGTATAGATTAGATAGGTATATGCCCCCCAGTATAGGTTAGCTAGGTATATGCCCCAGTATAGATTAGCTAGGTATATGCCCCTCAGTATAGCTTAGATAGGTATATGCCCCCCAGTATAGATTAGATAGGTAAATGCCCCAGTATAGGCTAGATAGGTATATGTCCCCCAGTATAGGTTAGATAGGTATATTCCCCCCAGTATAGATTAGATAGGTATATGCCCCCCCAGTATAGATTAGATAGGTATATGCCCCCCAGTATAGATTAGATAGGTATATGCCCCCAGTATAGATTAGATAGGTATATGCCCCCCAGTATAGATTAGATAGGTATATGCCCCAGTATAGATTAGATAGGTATATGCCTCCAGTATAGGTTAGATAGGTATATGGCTCCAGTATAGGTTAGATAGGTATATGCCCCAGTATAGATTAGCTAGGTATATGCCCCTCAGTATAGCTTAGATAGGTATATGCCCCAGTATAGGCTAGATAGGTATATGTCCCCCAGTATAGGTTAGATAGGTATATGCCCCCCAGTATAGATTAGATAGGTATATTCCCCCAGTATAGATTAGATAGGTATATGCCCCCCAGTATAGATTATAAAGGTATATGCCCCCCAGTATAGATTAGATAGGTATATGCCCCCCAGTATAGATTAGCTAGGTATATGCCCCTCAGTATAGCTTAGATAGGTATATGCCCCAGTATAGGCTAGATAGGTATATGTCCCCCAGTATAGATTAGATAGGTATATGCCCCCCAGTATAGATTAGCTAGGTATATGCCCCTCAGTATAGCTTAGATAGGTATATGCCCCCCAGTATAGATTAGATAGGTATATGCCCCCCAGTATAGATTAGATAGGTATATGCCCCCCAGTATAGATTAGATAGGTATATGCCCCTAAGTATAGCTTAGATAGGTATATGCCCCCCAGTATAGATTAGATAGGTATATGCCCCCCAGTATAGATTAGATAGGTATATGCCCCTCAGTATAGCTTAGATAGGTACATGCCCCAGTATAGGTTAGATAGGTATATTCCCCAGTATAGGTTAGATAGGTCTCTGCCCCGGTATAGGTTAGATAGGTAGGCGGGGGGGGGGGGCAGCGGGGAGAGAGGAGTTTCCACTTACCTGCCTTCATCCTGCACGCAGCTTCTATCTTCTGCTTGTCCCGGCGCGCGTCGCATCGGTAAGAGCTCCCCCTGTGATGACATGCGGTACGTCATCACAGGGGGCGCTGTTACCATAGCGACAAACGCCGGGACAGAAGGTACATGGAAGCCGCGCAGGATCCAGGCACCGTAAGAGTCTTCTCTCCCCGCAGCTCTGCCTTATGCCCGCCGCCAGCAGCAACCGACCCGAGGCCCCCCGCAGCGCCGCACACATGTCCTTCTGGTCACGGGGGGGGGGGGTGTTCCAGACACCCGGAATACCCCCTTCGGTGCGCCAGTGTGACCACCAATAAAAAGCAGGTAAGCAAGGCATGGATGTTGGGGGGGAAAGAGTGGTGGAAGGAGGGGGTGGAAGGAGGGGTATCAAAACTTCGGAAATTAGCATTAGCGAGGCAGGGATCATGGTGCCAGGAGGGAGATCAGTAAAGATGTGTTACCTGACTGTGGGAGATGGTGGTCCGGTACTGGGGGGGATGATATCCGAGGTGGAAGAGGGGCATATTTGAGGGATTAGTAGAGATAGTGGCAAAGGGGAGGACATAAGTGGGGGGGAGGAATTAAAGTGACCATACGTCTGTTGACTTGACAGCCGATTGACCAACCGTTTAGATATTATTGAATCGGATAAAAATTTTGGCTGGAAATTGGTTGAATGTATCAATCTGAGATGTTGGGAACTCTCAGGCCAATGTTGTTGTCAGGTGCGATTATCACGGCATGCGATAACCACGAATGATAGACATGACATAAACTCTGGCCGTTGTCCCTCAAAATGTATTATGTGCACCTGTTGCCTGTATTTCCGCATTGGCGCTCCACATGACTACTGGCATAAACGACGTGGGATGCGTGTGTGACGTCATTTGGGCTGGGACTGCCATAATAACGGGCCTCTGGTTTGTGTTTCCCCCCAGGCAAAAAGGTCCCAGTCCTCCCCTGGCCAACAGGGTCATTTGCATAATGTCCCCCACACGTCCCTACATGCCCATTGCTGCCCTTCGCCCAGTTGTGTACTCCCTGCTGAACAGAATGTATGTCATTGGAATTCCCGGCTTCCCCGTCACTTTTGCGTCATTCCGCATATGTGTGCTACAAAACTAAAATTTCTGCATCATCCATTGACTTCCATGCATTCCATTGCTGCGGAAGTCGCGTGGTAACACGCTGTTGACTTTGCGTCAGGTCGGGAATTCCTGGCGCAGCACGAAAGGGTAAGTGTATTAAACCCTATAAACTTTCTTTGCTGTTACATTACCCTGCATGCAGAAAGGGTAATGCAGTGCAAATAAGTGGCCTAGTGTAAAAGGGGCCTTAGGGCTCTTTTCTACTACCTTGTGTTTTGCGATCTTATTGCGATTGCTAGCGGATCACAAAACGCAGAGTACAGTAAATCTAATGGAAATGGCAGCGTTCATTTCCATTAGTGCGATCGGATTGTGTTGCAGTTTTGGCCCGAGCGCAATCATCGTCCTGACACGTTTTGGATGTGATTGAGCTCTACTATACTGAGTATAGTAGCTCAGTTGCAATCACATAGTTTGAATTGCGATCGCGTTTCATAGTGGAAAAGAGCTCTAAATGTACTAAGTGAGAGTTCTCTGCTGTTTTTACCTTCTGCTATCTGTGCAAGCTGATACACTTCTCAGCAATGTTTACGAACAGTATCTGTATAGCTGCTAAGCTAACATAAACAAGATAATGTTATCAATTGAGTTCCGCTCTAATGCTGGATACACACTTCGCGTTCCCGCACGCGATGCGCCCATCGATTCGCGTCAACTCGATTATTTCCGAGCATTTCCGAGCGCATTTCGATGATTGTTAGGTCGATTTACATGTAAAGTATGCCAAGTCGACCTAACGATCCAAAACGCAAATCGGACATGTCAGAAATAATGGAGTCGACGCGAATCGATGGGCGCATCGAGTGCAGAAACGCACAGTGTGTATCCAGCATTACATTTCTAACTTCGGCAGTAATCTTCTCTCTGAAGAAGAAAGTGCTGTGTTTAATTGCTTGAATGCTGTCCTGCTACCATTTTTTCTGGTAAAAAGTTTAAGAAGAAATGCAGAGTTTCATCCCTTTTTAAGTGTGTTATCTAAAAAGATACAAAGGCTTACAAAGGAAACTTGATAAGGACTTGACTGTGTGGTAGACTGTAGGTTCCAGTCATTCTCGTTAGAAACATCTGTAATTATAAGTACCCCTGTTTCAAGATTCCGCTCTGTATAATATAGTCATCAATATGAGGTATGTGTGTAGTTCCTTCTTAGAGTAGGTTCACACTTGTTTTAAAAACGAATCTGTGGCTCCGTTTTTTGGATCAAAAATGGAGCCACGGATACCAATGTTAGAAATAGCATTCTTCTTCACTAAAAAGAAAAAAAAACAGATCAGCTTACACTCAGGGGGATCCGTTTTAAAAACCTGAAGGAACGGTCTGGATTTGCAGCATTTTCCTGGACTGTGATCGCTCCCGCATCGCTCCCACATACACTGGCAGTTTTGAACAGAGAAATGGATCAGTTTCTGTGTCACAGCCCGTGGGTGGGGAGGGGGCCGCCATGCTGGAAGGGGAAGCAGCCAGGATGGGGGTGACAGCAGTCGGCAGGGAGGGGGGTTGTCCCCCTATCCCTCACCTTGGTCCCCGTGCTCGCTCCCCCTCTAGCTATTTGTGCAAAATTTGTTACTTTACATTTTAACAAGTTTTGCACAAATAGCTGGAGGGGAGCAGGGGCGGGATTCCCAGGTGAGGGAGGGGGGATGACCCCCCTTCCCGCTGACCACTGTCACCCCCGTCCTGGCTGCTTCAGTGCCCCCTCCCGGGCATACATTTCAACGGACTTGAAACACATGCTCCAAACATATTTAAAAAGTTAAGAACGGAGGGGGAAAAAAATTACCAAACCAGATCTGTTTCAAACGGATCCGATCTGTCATGGACAGGTGTGGACCTAGCCTTATGCATAGTGGATTATGTATCCACTATGGATGATGGCCAGATGGGCACAGAGAAGGGGAAGCACAGAGCACACAAGGGCTTACCAATGATGGTGGCCCATCTATTGTATCTGGATGCACAGAGAAGACTCAGAAGACTACAGACCCAGAGTGACAAGAACCTGTAGCTCACTATGACACTTTACGGTGTAACTGCTAGATGGAGGAGACAGAGCAGTGGGAGCCTAAAGCACACATAAACAGATTCTGGGGTTATCTCTCTGGGTGAGTGTGAACGTTCTTTGCTGGGAAAAGGAATTAATATGTGGAGTACATTTTGATATAACACATTTATTTTAAGCTGCTGTACTTAAAGAGAAACTCCGACCAAGAAAGGAACTTTATCACAATCAGTAGCCGATACCCCCTTTTACATGAGAAATCTATTTCTTTTCACAAACAGACCATCAGGGGGCGCTGTATGGCTGATATTGTGGTGAAACCCCTCCCACAAAGAAATTCTGAGTACGTACTCTTGGCAGTTTCCTGTCTGAGAACCTTGCTGCATTGAGGGAAATAGCTGTTTACAGCTGTTTCCAACTGCCAAAAAAACATGCAGCAGCTACATCACCTGCCCACAGTAAAAATGTCACCATGTAATAAATGTCAGAATGTAAATCAGGGATTTAAAAGATCTTTTACAATGGGCAAACATGGACTAAATCATTTATACATAATTATTGTAAAAATGAAGCACTTTTTTTATTAAATTATTTTCACTGGAGCTCTTTAAGAAGTGGTATATGTATTTATTTCTGTTCTAATGGATTATTGACCTGAACAGTTAAACGATTCTTCTACAACAAATAGTAATGTTGTGGGACAGATGCTAAAACAGTTTTTTTTCACCACTTTCCTACCTGTTGTCACTTCACATACCCAGTCATAGTCTGTAATACCTAATTTGGTATTTTAAGTAAAAAACAAGCTGGCTGAAAAAGCATCAGGCCCTTGGTCTTTGTTTCATTAACTCTCTTAAACATATCCCAATTAATTAGTGCAACGCTTCTTTGGAAAACAGCACATTTTCTAGAAACATTCTAAATGAGCAGGTGAAGTTGTAATTACATTTTCCTCTGATGTTACAACTGCTTCTGGCGAGGCAGAATGCTCTGATAATTGCATAGGTATTATGGAGTGCTACTGCATTCATTCTATAGCAATGAAAAGTTGCAGTTAAACTGAGTGCACCAGTCTATTCCCGAGATATGTCCAATCCATATGATGACCATTTTCTTAGAGGACTTAGAGGACCACGAAAAAAGTAAGCAGTTAAAATCTGACAGAACTGACAGGTTTTGGACTAGTCCATCTCGTCATGGGGGATTCTCAGGTTTTTTGTTTTTTTTCAAAACTGCCGTTCAGAAAATGCTCTTGAAAACAAGGAAAATCCTAAGCATCTCCCACGAGGATATGGACTAGTCCAAAACCTGTCGGTTCTGTCAGCTTTTAACTGCTTACATGTTTTGCTGGAGTGGTCTTTAAAGGCTGGACACCTACTAGAGGCTGACAGCTATCAGGCAGCAACTGCCATGTCATTTAGTGTTTTGAACAGCAAAGCAGGTCAGAGAAATGTATAGCCTATTATTGTAATGTGGCTAACATCTTCTAACCTACTGTGTTCTGTATGGCAGGGGTTTGGGATAGCAGATTAGTGAATATAAGGTTTACAGGCAACTGAGCAATGTGAGTCTATTAAATTACCCTGTCACATTCCCATAAATATGACTTCATTTTTTTCTGAGACTTAAAAGAGGGACATTTGTTATTGTAAATATAATTGAGCACTTAGCATGTCCACACTACACCTCCATGACAGGTCCAATCATGCCTTCAGTATATTACGTACCACACCTACATCACGTTTGATGTTATCATATCACCAGTGGCAGATTGATCACACCTCAAATCACACATTGATCACACCTTCAGTTCACCTTCATCACATCTGAACTCCAAACTTGAATCACTCCGCCTGTCATATTGTCATCACAACTCTTGCCTCACCTCCATCACACCTGAAGTCAACCTTTTATCACACCTCCTGTCACACCTTCATTATTCCTCCTATCACACCATCCTACACCTACTGTCATACCTTCATCCCACCTCCAGTCACACCTTCATCCCACCTCCAGTCACACCATCATCACACCTCCAATCACACCATCACACCTCCAATCACTATCACAACACCTCCAGTCACACCATCATCACACCTCCAATCACACCATCACACCTCCAATCACCATCACAACACCTCCAATCACACCATCACAACACCTCCAATCACACCATCATCACACCTCCAGTCATACCTTCATCACACCTCCAGTCACACCATCACAACACCTCCAACCACACCATCACAACACCTCCAATCACACCATCACAACACCTCCAACCACACCATCACACCTCCAATCACACCATCACAACACCTTCAATCACACCATCATCACACCTCCAGTCATACCTTCATCACACCTCTAGTCACACCATCATCACACCTCTAGTCACACCATCATCACACCTCCAGTCACACCATCATCACACCTCCAGTCACACCATCATCACACCTCGAATCACCCATCATCACACCTCCAGTCATACCATCATCACACCTCTAGTCACATGAATTATCACACCTCCAGTCACACCTTCATAACACCTGCAGTCACACCATCATCACATCTCCAGTCACAACTTCATCACTCCTCAAGTTTCCAGACAGACTGCTGAGGAAGAATGGACACACAGTGAATATAAAAATGTGTACTTACCCCTTAGCCACTAGTACTCTGTAATACCATAAAAGGAGAGTTTTTTTTTTTAACAAAAAATATTATGTTTTGCATTGTGGTTGTGTAATGTAGTCTTTGTGGACTCAAATTATTCTTAGCAGAAATAAAAAAAAGTTAATTTGTTGCTATTATAGCAGTCAGCTCTGCTGCCTTTTGTCACCTCTGTATAATAGAATATGCATTGCTTTAAGGTGTATGGCTTAAACCCTTTAAAGCAGAAACCTTCTGTGGTGACCTAGTTCATTTGTGTCTGGTTTCTGCTGAAGTTCTGACATCGTCATTTATATTTAAAGTAACTTTACTAATGAATTCCAGCAACTTCCAAGAACAAAATATTCATGATAGAAAATTGGCGATCAGAGGCAAATTGAAGGAATCACAAAGGTGGAAAAGACCCCGAGACTTTGATTCTCGAGTTGTGTGTTTCAGGCTGGCGGGTCTAACTTGCCTTTGAACATCTTATGGTCCCTCTTCAGGTGCTGCTACAAAGGGCTCATTAGGCTCCAGAAACGTATGTACAGAATGAATATATGTCAGCTCCTACTGACTGGCTACCACATTCCCATCTGCACTGATGATTAGGGACTGATCTGTGCTTCTGTGGCCTGTTTTTTGAGATAGAAAGTTTTGAATCGGGATAACATTTATTAGCTAACTTTATAAGATTCCTAGAGTAAGCTTTCAGTACATAGTGAATGTCTTCTTCCGATTCTCCTCCTCTGTATTAAACAGTGTTGTGTAGGGGATGCAGAGGATATAACCACATTGGAACCTGAGGGGCCCATGTGAGGCCCACCCTTCTTTGCTGCATTTACTCTTTATTGGTGTTGTAGTGTTATGATTGCCTCTGTATACCTGTATGCTTTTGATAGTCTTAAGGGGGCAATGGTAAGCTCCTGCAAGCAAATGCAGAGTTAAAAGCAGAGTGGTGGCAGCAGAGTGTCATACAATACCGGTTTCCTTCAGCGGGACAGGTCCCTGCTCACTCCTCTTGTATAGCCGCACACCTGTCAGCCAATCACTATGCATCTCATGATATGTCTCATGACCACATGGTGATTGGCTGCACTGCACCTAGCAGTGAGGAGGACCTGTCCCACCACCAGAAGCAGGGAATGTATAATGCCCAGCTGCTGCAGCTCTTCATTTAACTCAGAATTTGCTCACAGGAGCAGGTTGCCATTGACCCGTTGCGGCCCCCAAGGAAGGGAGGGGAGTGGGCTGGAAGATGGTGTTTGGACCCCGGCTGGCAGATCTTTGCTTGGGGAGCCGGGTAGAATGTAGTTATACCCCTGCTGCATACTAGTTATCATTAACAAACCATATATATTGCTTTGATAACACCTCTTTCACACAGTGCTTGTCTTTGGAAAGTCTGCTTAGGTGATCTGTATCATCCAATTATTATACATTCAGTGCTGGGGAAAGATGGCAATGTATAATATGCACTGGGGCCCATGGTTCTGTTGCTACATTGCCGCTACTGAGCAAGAACACAGCACAATACTCTACTAAATGTTGTCTGAAATGTAATTGCAAGGAATAACTCCAATGTGCTGTAGGCTGTGCATGTTGATGTCAGAGTGTCTTGGTTGCTGCAGGTCCTTCCTAGCACTATAGTTATTAAAGGCTGAAAACGATTTCTTGTAAATTTTAGTTCTAGGATAATAATAATCTTCTGCAGAAACATTTTCTACCAGGGTCCCTTGATGATGCTGTACAGGACTACCTGTGCTTTTAAAATTTTAGACCTCGTATATTCCAGCACTTCCCAAAACTGCTTCCCTGTCATAATTGCAGAGAGCAAAGTGAACATCTGAAAGCATAAAAAAGGAAAGCAAAGCAGGCGTGTTATACACGGTGAGTAACATGTACTGCAGCAAACTGTTTTTCTTAAGGATTAGGTCACGTGAACAGTGGTTGCAGCCACAGGTCCATGATCTGTGGCTTTCCCTCAGTGGTCATAGCTAATTTAGGGCAGCACAGAATCAATGGAAGCAGCAGATGCTGCAACCCAACCAAACACGTTAATCATGTTGTTAGTCAAATTCCTGCGATACCTGTGTCCACCCCTGGTGGAGGGGTAATATACCTCCTTCTTTCCGATCTACAGAGAGCGACTTCTTAATCCTTAGTGGGGACAAGTCTTAATCTTCCCACCTACATTTACAGTGGTTGCCTATCGGGTAACCCTGGTTTGTGAGTATCAATTTACCTACACTATCCATCAAATCCAATACATACTACACTATATTGGGCTCTTGGTGTTTCTCTTTTTTTGTATTACGAAGATTGTGTATCTCATTCTCTCTTCTTAGAACTGCTGGCCTGCACATTTTGCACCCATCATGTGACCGACTCACTGTAGCTCATGGTAGGATTTATTTTCCCAGTGATAAAGGGATATTAACCTGGCTAAGGGGTTTGGGCATCATACCATTCCCCTTGCAAAAAACTTTGGACACTGGAGGTCAAGACTATTCAGTTTCAGCCTGCAATTCAGAACTGTGGCCTTGTTAATCTATCTTCTCTCAACACAGTGGTATCTGCAGTGTTGTTGCTGAGCACAAAGGAGCCAAAACTTTCTCCTGCAAATTCTACAACAGCCCCCCCCCCTCCCCTCTGTGCAGGCAATCTGCTTTAAAGGGGTACCCCTGGTGAAAACTGTACTGTAGCCCACTGGCAAGTTGGGGGGGAGGGAGGGGGGTTGTTAAATAATGTTATACCGTTTATTGCATTTGCTTAAAGTGAACCAGAGACGAAGCACCCTCATGTATTTTACCATATATATCAGTGGAGACATTAGAGAAAACACCTACCATGCTCTCTGTTTCATTATTCACTGCCCAGCCTGCTTCTAATCAGCCCTGATAAAAATCCCCAACTGAGCATACAGTCTGGCTTTGCTCAGGAATCATTATAGCTGAGTCATTAAAGCAGAGCCAGAAGGGGGCAGGCTTGGGCTTGAAAAGACATCAGAGAAGACAGGCTCAGCTATAATGATATGCATCAGGGGGTGCCTGGTGAACAGCTGTACAGGTCGGTGAGTACCTGTGTATCTGCCGGTGCCTCATCTCAGCTGGATTGCTCTACAGCTTCAGTAATATCCAAACAGAAATGAAGAGACGGCACACCACTGACTGCAAAAATCACTTGCTTGTATTCATCGAACAAGAACACTACATGTTACGGATTAAAACATCCTTCATCAGGTGTAAAACAGCGGTGAAGCATACATCCACTAGTGTAAAAACAAATTCAATTGTAGGCAACCACACCCTTAATTGCTCCGCCCATTGAACAATTAACCCTTAAGTCCATAGTCCCAAGTGTATATAATGACAATTGAATGGCACTCCTCATCGGCTACCAATACACAAAAATCAATAACTGACCGTCATCCTGGCACTTCCGATATAGGACTGCCACAAAACCACCTGTAAATGAAACATGTGGTTAACACTAGTGCATGTACCCACAATCTCATATCACATACAATTTGCATTATGATCACATCCTCATTATAAAAAACATTTCAGCGGTAATCGCTCGTTCATCCCTCTAGAGGTAACAACATCCATGGAGTGAATCCATCTTGCCTCCTTTTGTTTAAGCAATTTCTACAAATTGCAACCCCTGTTTGAAGGGTTCACAGCCTCCAACACACATCATCTAAGCTGTGCTGCATTATGCCCTGCTCAAAAAAAGTGTCTAGCCACAGAAGTGTCATAGTTTTTTCTCTCAGCCCTCTTATGTTCCTGTATGCGGGTTCTGACTGTTCTAGTGGTTTCTCCCACGTACATGAGCCCACATGGGCACTTAAGCCCATATACTACCCATGGGGTGGAACAATAATGCCTGCCCTTAATGGCAATGTTTTGACCTGTGTTGGGGTGACAGATCTTATCACCTTTAATATTACCATTGCATACATTACAGTTCAGGCAGGGATGAGTCCCTGCCTTTCCTGCAATAGTATCTTGGTTCTCAGGGCTGTATCAGTATGTCTGACCCTGTCATAAATTGTTTTGCCTCTCCTAATGGAAAAAAATGGGCTCCTCCTGAAATAAGGGCCCCAATTCCTTGTCAGTACTTAGCAAAGGCCAGAACCTACATACAGAATTTTTAATCAGATCTGTATTTTTGCCAAGATTGGTGACAAACGGTATACCTTTGGGGCTTTTAGTTCTCTTGGATCTCTTCAGCAAAGTGGACCTGTCTACTGCCCCAACCTCCTTGATAATACAGTCAATCCTGTGTGGGTCATAACCTTTCTGTCTAAACTTTGACGTTAATACATGGCTTGCCCTTAAGTAGTCATCATTGTTGGTACATATCATTCTGGCCCCGAGAAATTGCCCCCTAGGAATCACCCAAACAACATGGTTGTGATGATGGCTGTCGGGACGCAACAAGTTGTTTCGATCAGTCGGTTTACGAAACAACCTAGTAACAAACTGACTGTTGGATTTTTTAAGAGATACATCAAGGAAATTAATAGTTTCCCTAGATGTCTCAAGGGCAGGGCCGGTTTAAGCAACAATGGGGCCCCAGGGCAAAATAAACCTGGGGGCCCCCCCAACATATACCCCGGAACAAAAATCGGCATTAGGGGACCTTTTTTACAGCTGGTATAGTCAGGGTGTGAAGTCCCAATCTGTCGGAGCTCCACATTCTGGCTATCCCAGCCTGCATGGGGGACAAGGGGTTAAAAAGTTTCAGGAGGGGGGACCCCACATAATTTTTTTTTTTATTCCCACACTCTAAACATAAAAAAAAAAATTGGGAAAATAGGAAAAAATGCCAGGGATCTTCATACAGCCATATTGCGGCTGTATAGCGATCCCTGGCCAAAGCGCTGCGGCTGCGTATAGACCCCCTGGAAACCCCGTCAGGAAATTTATTGCGCTTTCATTTGATGCATGTACAATTGCACTACCGTTAGGTTTGCTACTAAAAGTGACATTTACCGCATTTAAAAGTATACTTTTTTCCTTCAAAACTTTAAAATTGATTTTCTCAAAAGCTATAAGCTCTTTTTGAAAAATTGTTTTTTCCTCTTATTCCTAATGATCTCTTTAACATATCCTGCAACTTTAGGGTTTCTAGCATTTAAGGTGGATTTGCTATTAACCATTAAAGTCAGCAGGTTTTCAAATGTGTATTTTTTTTCCTTTGAAACCTTAAAATCAATTTTCTCAAAAACTATAAGGTTGATTTTAAAAAATTTTTTTCCTCTTGTAGCCACTGGGGGCCCCTACAAGCTCTGGGGCCCTGGGGCAGCTGCCTCCTTTGCCTCTATGGTAGCGCCGGCCCTGCTCAAGGGAAAATGTAATCGTGGGGTGGGCCCGATTTGCATCGTTCACCATTTCAAGGAGCAATTCCTCAGGGCCCTTCCACAACAGTAGAACATCATCCACAAAGCAAAAGTACTGAAATATATGTGGCTTATATTTAGGATTGGTGAAAAACATAGACCGTTCTAGTGACTCCACAAACATGTTGGCAATGGAGGGAGCTGCCGGTGACCCCATGCTGGCTCCCTGGTGTTTTATGAAATATTGGTCATGGAACCTGAAATAATTTGATTTCAACATCAAGGATGTCAAGTAAAAGATACACCAAACCATTTGAAAGACTTGTCCAGTAGTCTGTCCTCAATAACGGTTATAGCCTCATCTTGAGGTATTGCCGTAAAGAGGCTCTGAAAGTCAAGACTACAGAACACAATATTGATTGAACTGTGTTGGAGCCAGCATGGGGCCATTCAATTGTCATTATATACACATGGGACTATGGACAATGGACTTAAGAGTTAATTATTCAATGGGCGGAGCAATTGAGGGTGTGGTTGTCTACACTTGAATTTGTATTTATACTAGTGGATGTATACTTCACCGCTGTTTTACACCTGATGAAGGATGTTTTAATCGTAACATGTAGTATTCTTTTTCGATGAATACAAGCAAGTGATTTTTGCAGCCAGTGGTGTGCCATCTCTTCATTTATATACACTGGTACTCACCAACCTGTACAGCTGTTCACCAGGCACCCCTTGTTTCATATCATTATAGATGAGTCTGTCTTCTCTGATGTCTTTTCAAGCCCAAGCCTGCCCCCTTCTGGCTCTGCTATAATGACTCAGCTATAATGATTTCTGAGCAAAGCCAGCCTGAATGCTTAGTCTGGATATTATCAGGGCTGATTAGAAGCAGGCTGGGTAGTGAATAATGAAACAGAGAGCAGGGTAGGTGTTTTCTCTAATGTGCCCACTGATATATATGGTGAAATACATAAGGGTGCTTCGTCTCTAGTTCACTTTAAATATTTGTGCTTGCTGTGACAGTGCATCCTGTGCCAGTGTAGTGTGCACTTGTTTGAAGTGACACTAGAGAGGCAAAGAGGGTTGCTAATTAAATATACACAATGGGCTCGATTCACAAAGCGGTGCTAACCCAGTTAGAGACTTCAGGAGTGATAACCAGTGCACCACGCTGGTGAAAAGCCAGTTTAGGCGTGAAAAGTTTAGGCGTGATAAGTTTAGGCATGATAAGTTTAGGCATGATAAGTTTAGATAAGTTTAGATTGCACGCAAAGTCCCGCATGCAAAGCAGCGCCATTAAACTCTATGTGAAGTGCACCATACTTTGTTAGCGCAAAACTTTTGATCAGCTGTGCACTGCGGTGCTAACCCAGTTGGTGCTTAAACTTATCATGCCTAAACTTATCACACCTAAACTTAACACGCCTAAACTTATCACACCTAAACTTATCACACCTAAACTTATTATGCTTAAACTGAGTTTAGGCATGATAAAGGGCTTTTCACCAGTGTTAGCACTGCTTTGTGAATCAGGCCCAATGTGTGCATCTTGCACATGTTAAACCTTTTTCTCTCATGTAATATGTTGAAAGGACATATAAAGCCTGTTGCTATACTGTTATAATTTGGCAGAGCTGACAAGTGTTTGATCAGTCCTCTGTGATACTTTTCATTGCTTATTCTACCTTAGTAGACCATGTTGGTCTGTGTACAATAAATGTATTGCATTGTTACTGGAGTCTGCATGACTTTGGGAGGCAGGATGGCACTGGAGGTGGTAACCACTAAGAGGCCCTGTTACATTCACTAGCGAACAAGTGTGCTTCCCTACATGTAGGTCATGTGTGCGTTGTTAGTATAAGCGGATTATGATACATGGGATATGGCAGAATTCATAAATGCACTTTAGGCTCTTTGAGGCTCCAGTATGTACAAAGCTGGGCAGAACTGTAGACAACACATAGCATTAGAACACGTAGGCAAGACTGATGATAGATTGGAATTCATGTGAAGTCTTAATAGGAATGTGCTAGCTTATTCCGGGTATCAGTTCATTCTGTGATGGAAAGATGGAAGTTCTTGGCTAATCACTATAGTTTCCCCAATATCAGGTAACATCAGGAATGTCTTCTCTCTATCCCTCATAGAGAGAACATCCATCTTGGTTAGACAGTGTCTTTCTAATCAAGATTACGCAAAACAGAACTTTCAATTCCTACCCCACAGAGCTACATTAATCCATGCCATACACTGGTGTGGATCAACCATCCAAACCAGTCTGTATGCATGTTGGATTATTATGGCTCTGTACAATTAATAAGCTGATGCATCATTGTATTCCAGCGGTTCTGGAGGTCTGTTTAACATTCAAGGGACATCAAAGGGATGATTTGCATACTCAGCAGTGATGCATTGTGGGACACCTCAGAAGCTCACACCAACCTGAATAATCACAAATACCTTCTGTTTTAAAGGGGTCATCAGGGGAAATATGCTAAAAGAAGTGGTACTTACCAGGGGGCTTCCTCCAGCTCCAAGCTCCCAGGACGTCCCTCGCCACAGCTCTGCCCGCAACCTGCGGCGAACGTCTGCGGGCAGAGCTGCGGCGAGGGAAGTCCTGGGAGCTTGGAGCTGGAGGAAGCCCCCGGTAAGTACCACTTCTTTTAGCATATTTCCCCTGATGACTCCTTTAAGAAGGCAAATTTCTATTTTGCATACCATTTTAGTAAGAGGGCTTTTTGGTCCCTTTTAGCCCCTTACACACCCTTTGGAGTTCTGGTTCACCATGAGCTTGCTGGACAAGCTATCAATCAAGATTACCTAAGAGACAAGAGGAGGTGAGTGGTGAACAGACAAAGTATTTTGCCAATCTGTCCAAAATTGAGCAGATTTGGGGGCAATCACCTAATTTCAGTTTCTACAGGAAGCAACTCTTATGCTGATGTGAGCATTTGTCAACATGCCTAGTCTCATTGGTTTTTCATAGAGACTATGGTAATCATCCCAATCGTTAGCAGCTTACGTTTTCACTAGCACGTATCTAATAGGGTTAGAAACTGTGTTTCTCCCACGCAGCTATTTGTGTGCAACTGTTCCCATAACAATACTGTGACCGTATAGCACGCTCTACCATTTTATTATGCCTGGCGTTACACATTTTTAGCAAAACTGCCATTATAGTCTTTTGCCAGTCGTTTTGTGCTGTCTCAGTTCTTTAATGAACAGCATTCCAAGCAAAATGCCTATTGTCTCAGGATGCTTTATAGCCACCAGGTTCTTTCTTTTGACATAAATGATAGACCTCAAGACAACATTTCTGCCTAAAATAAACTGGCTGCATTAGCGATGACACAGACTCCATTTTACGACGTCCTGTTTGCCCTTAATGGACCTCGTCCATATCTGCACATCTTGTATTATACCTCATCTACCTTTGAAATTCATCCAGCTGCTTTGGTATTCAAAGTCAGCCTGTGATTCACAGGAATATCTTTGGCTTGCCTCTTATGGATCATTTGTGGCCCTGCCGCTGACCTTTCTTAGCTTTTCTGCATCACTTAGAGAAATGCTTCCCAAATCTAAAAATTAGTGACTTGTATTTATGAGTTCTCCATTATGAGTTCTCCATTGGAAGAATTAACTTTTGTCTGATTCGGGGTTAGCTTGCATTGAAAGTGCTTTTCCGGACTGTAAAGTGCCCATTTATCAAACTTTTCTAGCCTTGTCTTATAAAAAGGAATATAGTCTGTTCCATGTGTAGGTGAATTAATATGGCAGTTTGTACTAGTTTTTACTAGAAAGGTCAACTGAAATGGGAGTTACATGGCTGCATACTTGTGTCTTGTGTTATTCAGATACTACTGCAACCAAATAGACCAGCAGAGCTGCCAGGCAACTGCTATTGTTTAAATGGAAATAAATATGGCAGTCTCCATATACCTCTTGCTTCAGTTGCCCTTTAAGTCTCACAAAATCAGTGTCAGATGTGGTTAAACATTGCTAGAGTGAGATCATCATAGGAGGGGTGAAACACCCATAGCAACACAACATTTATTATTGAAATGCTGCTTAATTCCAGAATAGGTTTAGAAAAGGCAACTGATACCTGCACACATGACTGCATCAATGCCTGCTCTTTCTATTCAGTGAAAGAGCTACCAGGATGAGAACACCTTGAGCTTGGGCCAAACCAGGCAGATAAACCGTCCATTTCATAGCTTTTGTTGCATCCAATGAAAGATCTGGCAGCATTTTTGGAGCCCGGTAAAGTAATTTCATGTCCTGGAATGAATAGACATATGAATGTTTCTTATTCCTCTGAATCAGGCAGATTGGATCAGTGTGATTGAATCTGCTAGGGATCTGTTGACAACAACACATCTCATTAATAAACTTCTAATTCATTTTGGACTGTTTATATCAATCTAAAGCAGAACAGGTAAGTTAACATAGGGTCTATGGCCACAGTGAGTTGTACTGCATTGTATGGTGTGCTAGCATAAGCAGCAGGTCCTCATCACTTTTCTGATGACATTCGATTATACCGCAAGGGTGTACATTAATCACAGCTACCTGATCGATATGTTGCTGAATTGGGCCTCTATATAGCTACCATGACAGGTAACCTTCTGTAACAGCCATTTTATTACTTTAGCTTGCTAAAGTGCAATGAAAGACACAACTTTTTTTTCTTCATTTTTATTTTACATATAGGGAGAATGGATTTAAATACATTTCTTTAAATACTGGTTATTACGGCAGCTACTGACAGTAATACATAAAGTGTTGTGCTAACGGATCCGACCCAGTGTGCAACAATCAGTCTGCAACATTTCCATTTCTCCCAGACTGCTAAAGTGACAAAGAGTATTGAGCCACAAACAGCAGATGAACAATCCAGCCCACCCACTGCTGAAATTCTTTGTGTCTGGATGCAGAGGTAGGGACCATACAGATAAACTTATAACTAATAATTTATAGCATTCAATAAAATTCATTCAGAAGCAAAAATCTCAACATATTAAAAGCCATTAAAACAAAGGTTATTGCTCTTATAGGGACTCTCATGTGACTCCATGCCTTGTGTTGGGCCATCAATATGGCTGGTGATACAGGGGATCCATCTGTTCAAGTCTCCTTTAAAGCGGAATATAACCCTGCATTTCAACTTTGCTCTAAAACATTATTTACAGCATATTATATGCAACCAGCATTTTTTTTACTAGACCAGCATTGGAAGGGTTACACACAGAGGTTTAAAGTTCCGTGGAGAGATATGCAGAAGTTCAGATAGATACATTTAACTAAATAGAATGTAACAAGTGAGAAATGTTACATACTCTTTGGCTGTCCTCCAGCTCCTGCACAGTCAGAGAGAGTGAGTCACATTCCAAACTTAGATACATTTAAGTAAACAAAATCTATCTATGTAAGCTTCGGATGCGTCTGCAGTTCTCTCCAGGAACTTTAAAGCTCTGTGTAACCCTTCCAATGCTGGTCTAGTAAAAAAAATAAATGCTGGTTGCATATAATATACTGTAAATAATGTTTTAGAGCAAAGTTGAAATGCAGGGTTATATTCCGCTTTAAGGCTGGTTTTATACCTGATGTTTGCAATGTGTTGCAGTGTGCACACACTGCATAACACCGCATAAATGAGGCTTCATATGACTGACTGTGCCATGGTGCAGGGATAGGGTCATATGCATAGGTTGCCCCCCCCCCGTCTACTGACGTACTTCCTGCTTGGCAGGAAGTAATGTAACTGGGATTCCCGTTGGTCTGTGCATGCGCCCTGCATTGCACCGTGCTTCCATTGTGCACACTGCCTGCATCGCCTATCAATTTGCATTACTGCATAATCCATGCGGTAGGCAGGGATCATGTGGTTGCATGCTGCAGATTTTGCTGCGGGATTCCTGCAGCCCGCAATTTTGCTACTTTTGGCGCACCACATTGCATCGCGGGAACTGTGCAAGTCTCCATAGACTTGAATGGCCCCTGTGGCAGGGAAGCGTACCGCGGTATGACACAGTCTGCAAGTGTGCAAGGAGCCTAAAAGCTCGTACTCACACCAGAATATTCTCAGTTGAAATGGCTGATTGGGATCATCTCAGCTTAGGATAAAGAGTGTGTATAAGTGTCCCCTGAGGACTTTAGGCGGTCGCTTAATGAACTGGCATGCCGGATCTTTGGTGGCTTGTCCTTTTTTCTTCACCTTACCCACCTGCTGAAGTTGCTTTCCTTTCCTGGTACCATTGCACCTCCTTCCTTTTTTAGCGCCATATGTCGCTCTACTGTTGCCAACAACCTGCCTGTACAGCAATGGGGCCCTGCAACGTCACCAACAGAATCAAACCCGATCCTGGCGGGCAACATAAGTTGAGGGCAGATTGTGCTTGTGCACATTTTCTTCACCTATCTACATTTATGCACTTTTCTAGCTTGTGATTCAGTAGAGAAAAATAGTCCTCAGGTGATAATCACATTATATGTTAGCTCAAGTTTATCACTCTGCCAGTCCCTTCACTATTGAAAGCTAATAGAGCTGTGCTAAAAACAAGTGCAAAGAATTTTAATGAGAACACAAAATGGTGATCTATTACATCTGCCTGAAGTTCATCTTTAAGGAATAAGCAAGTTTTATAACCTCAACCCACGGCAGGCTTTCATCCATCCTACCTGTATAATTGTTTGCTCAGTATTTTCTGTCTCGCTCTTCAGGCTTTAATTGAGGCTGATTATTTATGATCAGGTAGCAATAAATGCCCAGGACAGCTAATTATTGTTTGGCTGGCATAGCTGAGCTTGTAGCATATCATGTAGACCCGCTGTGTTTGTACTGCAGCTGCATGAGTAATGTTTCAGTGGGCACTCAAGGCTTATTCAATTGATTTTACTTATAATGTATCACATTCATTAAGGATTGTTAGGTTAATTGCTGACACAAATGGTCACTGGGGTGTGAGCAGGGCTGATACTAGAGGGAGCAGTATCAGATAAGCACCAGTGTACTCTGTGTCCTTTCTGCTTTTCATGTGAACATGCCATATTGCGCAGCATTGTCTGTATGCCTAAGAGACCGTTGCTGTGTGGTTTCACATTTCTTTACCTTTTAATCACTTTATTCAGCTGCATTTGTTCAAGGCTAACACGCTAACTCTACATACAGAAACTCCAGTCGCCAGACATCTCACCTATGCATTTTTTATAGTCAGATTAAAGGCCACTAGCCCGTTCGTAAATCCACTGACATTTTCCCTGTAGTTATCTTGCCCTGTTGACAAGTCTATTATCAGTTTCTTGTCGTCAGCTGTGCTGTTGCTGTTGTATATATATTATTTAGCAGGTACGTTTGGAAAACTATTGTTTGGTGCGGCACGTATCCCCAGCGAGCCTCGCTAATGAGAACGCAGAACCTGGATGCTTTGAATGGCAGGAAGATTTGGAAAATAGTACAAACGCCGGTAGGTCACTAACAACAGTGGGTCACTATTATATGCTATGAGTAGCCAGAGCTGTTATAATAGATTGAATGCTGTGTAGCGTATCTAGTCTATTTTACAGTAGACACTGAGAAGGTTTTATTTATTTAACATAGTTTTTCTTTCAAGTTATCCAGTAGTGAGTTTATATTGCACTTCTTATCACACCAAAGGTTACAGGCAGAATACAGAGCTAGAATTTGGAAATAACTGGATATATGACTTTCCTCAGCTTCCCTGTAGACCCCAAACTCTGAGCAGTTTATTATGCATAATTTGTTAACAGCTGAGCTGAGTCCTTCTCCTCTCCTGCTCATAGCACTTCATTATTAGCTCACCACTGTTGGGTAGTATAACTAACACATGATGAGGCCCTTTTACAGCATCCTTAATTTTCCTGAAATTTGAGAAAGGTAAAGCAAAATTACTCTCACTCTACTCCACCTGCCAAGTATCTCACCTCTCAGACAAGGTCTTCTACTTTCCCAATTGCCAGGTATTTCAATGCTCAGAAAAGGTCTTCTGCATCACAAATACCAGGTATCTCACCTTACAGACAAGGTCTTCTGCATCCCAGTTACCAGGTATTGCATCACCAGCCAGGTCTCCTCCATTCCAATTGCCAGGTATCTCACTTCTCAGACAAGGTTTTCTGCATCCCAGTTGCCAGATTTATCATCTCTCAGACACCGACTTCTGCATTCCATTTTCCAGGTATCTCACTTCTAAGCCAAGGTGTGCTCCATCCTAGTTGCCAGGGATCTCACCTTTCAGGTAAGGTCTTGTAAGAGATTGCGGAGAAGAACTTGGGTGCCAGATTGTCGTATGCACGCAGATGAATTGAAAAAGGAATTCCATGACTTGCATCCTGGAAAGCCTGGTGGGAAGTGTCCGGAGTCCGCTCCTCGGGGGGGGGGGGGGGGGGGGGTACTGTAAGAGATTGCAGAGAAGCCGTCGCGCAGACTGGCGGCGAGGTGGCTGATTCTGCGTCCAGCGCGGCGGTTTGCATGCAGCAGCGTGTGTCTGAGGTGGCTGGGCCTGTTAGTGCACACAGACTGAGGAATACGCCCGCGCGCGGAGAGGCAGAACCTTTATGCCAAACGAGGAGGGATCAGCTGACCAGGTTGGTCAGCTGATCCCAGAACTAGTGGCCATTGGTTGATCAGCGGTGGGTGGCGCCGGTGAGCGCTGCTCTATATATACCTATTGCTGGTCAGTCTCAAGTTGTCTGCCGTTGCGAACACTTACGTGAAAGCACTCAGACCATAGTCAGATCCCACAGTGTGCCAGATTACTTCTGTGTTATACTTCAGACTAGTTCCAGGGTGTTGAGACCACGGACCTCACACCCAAGACTAGAGATTCTGTGTCATCATTGTGTTATACTTCAGACTAGTGCCAGGGTGTTGAGACCACGGACCTCACACCGTAGACTAGGGATACTGTGTTACCATCATATTATACTTCAGACTAGTTCCAGGGTGTAGAGACCACGGACCTCACACCCAAGTCTAGGCATTGTTTGATATCTGTTATGACCTATTGCATTCTTGACTATCCCTCTGCTTTCTGATTCGGTACCTACGCATATCTGATATCCTGTTGCCAATCCTGCCTGTCCCTGGTGTTATGATCATGTCTGCAGCGTTTACTGCTGGCTGCAGTGGTATTGTAACCCAAGCAGTTCTGATGTCATTACATGCATTTTCTTGCATAGTTTGGTTTGCACTTAAACTAGTTGCTGATTCCATCTGCAGTCACTCTGAAATTAATGACAGTTTAACATGCTCTTGTGTAAACAAACATTGTCTGCTGCAGTGGAGGGGCAGTCCCTTTCCTGCAGGCTGCATATCATTGTCTGCCTTTTCCTGCTATCAGCCTGTGATTAATTACCATTCACTTGTGTGGGAATCTGCAGGTCTGCTCCCATTGGATGACCTCAGTATAAAGAACTGCTTCCTGCAATGTCTCATGGGCTACCATAGTCTCAGATTCTATCTGTTACTCTGCTCGTGCCCCACCTCGTTCCTGGTCCGTGTGGACTGCGCTGACTCCTGCAAAGGGGTCAGCGAGTCCTCCTAGTTCTGCTCTTGTTCTAGAAGTTGTTACTTGCTTGTCTTGTGTCATATATTGGTTCATCGCCAATATATACGCATACTTGCGCATTTTGTTATTTTCCTTGAATTCGTGTTACGTTGATACATCAGTGTCGCTGATATATACGTACACGAACTGTTTATATCCTGTGTTCCGTTAGTCAGCGTTCCAGCACGCCGAGCTAGTTATCCTGTTCCTGGTCCTGTTTGTGGATTGCGTTCATCTCTGCGAAGAGATAGCGAATCCTTCTGAGTCCTGTTCCCTGTATTACTCCAGTCTTAGTCAGAGTTCCTGCTTATGTCATATATCGGTTCATTGCCGATATATACATATGTAAGTCAGACGTTACGAATAGTTTCATTGATAGCTGTAATTGTAATACGCTAGGAAAACATACTTATTGTGTATTTATCTGTGTTACGTTCATCTATCTTGATCCTGCTATTTCCTGTCTCTCCTGTCCTGTCTTTGTGAGGCACGCCATCGCCGCAACGCATTGGCTGCCTCATTCCAGTCTGTCTGGTTTTGGACGCTTGCTGTCGCTAAGTAATCGCTAGCTAGCAAGCGTTCATTCTGTCTACCTGTCCTGATCTCCTCAGTCCTGGTTTATGCGCTCAGCGCTACTTTGCGCTGAGACGTTATTACGAAAGTGTTGTTTGTGGCTGTTCGGATCTGCACCGGCTCTGTGCACCACAATCTCCTATTGGAGTCAGTCCTCTCCTCCACTAAACTGGGGATATCCTGATCCCTTGTGCTGGTGTGTGTACCTCCTTCACGTCAGCTTATGTGTTGTATGCTGACTGTGGAGATTACACCTCCAAGCTTAACATTATGGTAGCCCCATTACCAATCCCCATTGTGGGGGGGGGGGGTTCCCAGCAAAAATGACACTGTTTGTTATGGTTCCTGTTCCTTTAAGAAATTTGAGAAGCTCAATTCTGAAACAGAAAATGAGTTTTTTTCTGAATGTACCAGGTTCCTGGCCAATCCCGAGCTCCAGGCTACTCCTGTTTCAACGTGGGCCCCCCAGCTAGTTTATGTTTTATTTAAGGGAAGATTGTTTCAGTGGGCCTACGATGTCTTGGATCATACCAATTTAAAAGAAAGACCACTGGAATTTCTAGCGTTTGTGATCCATAACTGGCTGCGCAAAACCGATTTGCCTAGCCCTTTTGATAAGCTCCTGGCAGCTTGTCAATCAGCTGCTCCTTCTACTGCCTACAAAAATAATCAGCAAGCAGATAATTGTTCTGATAACTTTTCTTCTGCTAAGGCAGCAGGGTCTAAAGCCAAACGTAAACGCTCCAAAAGAAAAGCGTTACAATCAGCGGAGTCGTTGCCCTTGGCGACTGCGCATCAGATCTGTAATGAGACTCCGCCAGTAGCAGATAATGAAATTCAGTCACCATTCAGGGGAGTCAAATGGACCTATGAAACTACTAATGAACTTTCATTGCTAGCCAGGGAAAATAAAAGTTCTTGTTTAAATGAATTATCTGAATATGATTATGAAGATATATTACAGAGTATTGAACAGATCAATTTATTCGTGCAGCAAGGGAAATTTGCATACACTACAGTTCAACACTTGCTACAGGTATTGGAGATCCTTAGGAATAAGAAATCGGCCAATCACCTGCTAAATAACCCAATGTATGTTTCTGCCACTAACACATTTGCAAACTATGATCAGCCGGAATGCTCAGCTGTTAAATATGCATGGGATCCTCCATTTGAGAAAGGAGAGATGGAAGCCCTGGTCTATGAATGGAAGAAAGAAGTTCATTTTGTCAGTTTTACAGTGCAAAAAGTGAATTAGTATTGAATGCATGCATTAAGTCTGCCTATAACCTAATAAAAACTGGTGTGTGTGGGTATGACTTTGTGGCTCCATTGATCGATGTGTGGAGAATGATTCTGGACGATTTTTATGCGATTCAATCAGCTGATACCAGGGAAGACACACTGTCAAGTGGAGATTGTTCCACTTCCTCAGTTCCTGAGGACTCGCCTGCTTCAGCACCTTTGGCTGATTCAGCGAGTGATTCAGAGCTCCTTTTGTGTGAAATTGAAGTTCCTGTAATTCCACCCTGTACCATGGATAACTCAGTGTTACTTCCCAGTAAGACAGAAATTACTAATACTTCCTTAATCTTGCCCTGCACAAATTTCTCAGCAGAGGACCCAGAGGTCCTGCTGACTTTTGAGTCCAGCCTAGCCAGTACTCATGAGTCTTTGTTCAGTGAAACAGACACCAGAAAAATCTTGCCTGTCTCTGCAAACACTTCTGCAGAAATTACCTGTGTTAATAAAGTTCAACTCCTGTCTGATCCAGCAGATGCCAATAGATGCACTACATCAGTTTCTGAGTCCCAGCAATCCTGTCCAGAAATCTCAGAACCCCAGCATCTGAATTTTCCAATTTCACAATTGAATGGTGATTTAGATGCGCAAACATTGTGTTTTGATCTTCCTGTTTCTACACCTCACTCTAGTTTCATGAATAACTCAGAGCGCCTGCTATGTGAGTCCGAAATCGCAGAATTATTACCGTGTTCAGAAAATGTTCCAGTGAACTTGCCCTGTACCCTGAATTGTGCAGTAGATCTCTCCAATGAAACTCAGGTCACAGAATCATTATGCTGTCCAGCAGGTGCTTCCATGGTTTTGCCCTGCAGTGTGGACTGTTCGGTGATCCTGTCCAGTGAAGCTGTGGTCACAGAGTCTTATGCTTCACCCAGTACTTTGGATACTTCAAACCCTCTAGCAGAACAGTCTGAGGCACTGCTTACCTCAGTTGGTGTTGCAGTAATATTCACTTGTCTAGCAGCTGTTTTGGAATTACAGTCTGCTCTAATAAAACTTGATGAATTTCTGCCCAGCGAAGCAGAAGCCATTGAAATATTGTCCTCGTCAGCAAGTGTGTTAGATACCTTGCCCTGTACACAGTCTGATTTAACCAATGTTGTTGAGTCCCTCTCCAGTGTTGTAACAGCCGAGGAACTCCAGCCCTGTCCTCTGAATGTTTCAAAAGTCTTGCCCTGTAACATGGATAATTCTGACTCGCTGGAAAAAATAATAGAAATCTCAGAATTTCAGTCCGGGTTAATGAGTGTTTCTGAAACCCAGCCCTGTATCCTGGAAAATTCTGGTTCTCTGGCCGGTGTGGCAGAAGTTCCTGAGTCCCCTTCCTGTCCAGTGAGTTACTCAGTTTTGCCTAGTTCAGTGGGGATTGCTGCACTACTGACTTGTTTTGCAGCCCTTCATGAGCTCCAATCCAGTGTATTTGATGAGTCTCTTTCTAGTCCAGAAGAAGTTATGGGAACCCTGTCTAGTTCGGTGCATACATCAGAAGATTTGTCCTGTCTTGTAAATGCCCCTGAACATGATTTGTTAATAACTTTGCTGGAATCAGAGACATCTAAGTCTGATCCTGCATTTTTTAGTGAGAATCCAGTAACTGTGAAGTCTAGTCATGATGATTTTTTTTTTGCCCAGTCCTGGTTTCGGTCCTACCTTGACTGACTTTGAGGTTTGCAGTTCCTTGACATGCCCAGAAGTCTCTCTTGTGCCGGTGTGCCCAGATGTGCTTCGTATGCCAGAGTGCCCAAGTGTGTCTGTGTTGGCGTGCTCACACGCTTCCCTAGTGGAGACATGTTCTGATGTTGCCGGTTGGCCTGCATGCCCGGAGATGGTTCTGGTCCCTAAAAACCCTGATCTTGATGTTTGTCCTTGTGACCCTGACTCTAGAGTTGCCCTGGGTTCCATAGGGGTTCTTGATGGTTCTCCATGTGAGCCTAAGGGGCGTTCTGACCTGTGGGGATCTCTTTGGAGCTTCCAAGTGTTCTGGGAGATCTCTGAGGAAACTTGTCCTGGTACCTTGGACTGGTTCAACGGTGGGTTTTGTGTTGGTGGGGACAGTTCCGGTGGGCATTGCAAAGGCTTTGGCGTTTTTGGACAGTCCCGGGAAGGCGGTGGGTATCGCTCAGAGAGTTTCTGGGGGCTTTTCTCTGGAAGTCGTGGTTCTGATGGGTATCACACTGAGGCTTGTGGTGCTGACGGGCATGGTTCTGTAGGTTCTGGTTCTGACGGGTCCAGTCTTGTGGGGACTGATTCTGGAATTTGGTCTTGCAGGGCTGTCCCGGTCATCATGAATTATCAGTCAGATTGTTTTGTTGGGAATTTCAGTTTCGAAAAGCGTCTGGTATCCGCTTTTAAGGGGGGGGGGGGGTAATGTTATGATCATGTCTGCAGCGTTTACTGCTGGCTGCAGTGGTATTGTAACCCAAGCAGTTCTGATGTCATTACATGCATTTTCTTGCATAGTTTGGTTTGCACTTAAACTAGTTGCTGATTCCATCTGCAGTCACTCTGAAATTAATGACAGTTTAACATGCTCTTGTGTAAACAAACATTGTCTGCTGCAGTGGAGGGGCAGTCCCTTTCCTGCAGGCTGCATATCATTGTCTGCCTTTTCCTGCTATCAGCCTGTGATTAATTACCATTCACTTGTGTGGGAATCTGCAGGTCTGCTCCCATTGGATGACCTCAGTATAAAGAACTGCTTCCTGCAATGTCTCATGGGCTACCATAGTCTCAGATTCTATCTGTTACTCTGCTCGTGCCCCACCTCGTTCCTGGTCCGTGTGGACTGCGCTGACTCCTGCAAAGGGGTCAGCGAGTCCTCCTAGTTCTGCTCTTGTTCTAGAAGTTGTTACTTGCTTGTCTTGTGTCATATATTGGTTCATCGCCAATATATACGCATACTTGCGCATTTTGTTATTTTCCTTGAATTCGTGTTACGTTGATACATCAGTGTCGCTGATATATACGTACACGAACTGTTTATATCCTGTGTTCCGTTAGTCAGCGTTCCAGCACGCTGAGCTAGTTATCCTGTTCCTGGTCCTGTTTGTGGATTGCGTTCATCTCTGCGAAGAGATAGCGAATCCTTCTGAGTCCTGTTCCCTGTATTACTCCAGTCTTAGTCAGAGTTCCTGCTTATGTCATATATCGGTTCATTGCCAATATATCCATATGTAAGTCAGACGTTACGAATAGTTTCATTGATAGCTGTAATTGTAATACGCTAGGAAAACATACTTATTGTGTATTTATCTGTGTTACGTTCATCTATCTTGATCCTGCTATTTCCTGTCTCTCCTGTCCTGTCTTTGTGAGGCACGCCATCGCCGCAACGCATTGGCTGCCTCATTCCAGTCTGTCTGGTTTTGGACGCTTGCTGTCACTAAGTAATCGCTAGCTAGCAAGCGTTCATTCTGTCTACCTGTCCTGATCTCCTCAGTCCTGGTTTATGCGCTCAGCGCTACTTTGCGCTGAGACGTTATTACGAAAGTGTTGTTTGTGGCTGTTCGGATCTGCACCGGCTCTGTGCACCACAATCTCCTATTGGAGTCAGTCCTCTCCTCCACTAAACTGGGGATATCCTGATCCCTTGTGCTGGTGTGTGTACCTCCTTCACGTCAGCTTATGTGTTGTATGCTGACTGTGGAGATTACACCTCCAAGCTTAACATTATGGTAGCCCCATTACCAATCCCCATTGTGGGGGGGGGGGGGGGGTTCCCAGCAAAAATGACACTGTTTGTTATGGTTCCTGTTCCTTTAAGAAATTTGAGAAGCTCAATTCTGAAACAGAAAATGAGTTTTTTTCTGAATGTACCAGGTTCCTGGCCAATCCCGAGCTCCAGGCTACTCCTGTTTCAACGTGGGCCCCCCAGCTAGTTTATGTTTTATTTAAGGGAAGATTGTTTCAGTGGGCCTACGATGTCTTGGATCATACCAATTTAAAAGAAAGACCACTGGAATTTCTAGCGTTTGTGATCCATAACTGGCTGCGCAAAACCGATTTGCCTAGCCCTTTTGATAAGCTCCTGGCAGCTTGTCAATCAGCTGCTCCTTCTACTGCCTACAAAAATAATCAGCAAGCAGATAATTGTTCTGATAACTTTTCTTCTGCTAAGGCAGCAGGGTCTAAAGCCAAACGTAAACGCTCCAAAAGAAAAGCGTTACAATCAGCGGAGTCGTTGCCCTTGGCGACTGCGCATCAGATCTGTAATGAGACTCCGCCAGTAGCAGATAATGAAATTCAGTCACCATTCAGGGGAGTCAAATGGACCTATGAAACTACTAATGAACTTTCATTGCTAGCCAGGGAAAATAAAAGTTCTTGTTTAAATGAATTATCTGAATATGATTATGAAGATATATTACAGAGTATTGAACAGATCAATTTATTCGTGCAGCAAGGGAAATTTGCATACACTACAGTTCAACACTTGCTACAGGTATTGGAGATCCTTAGGAATAAGAAATCGGCCAATCACCTGCTAAATAACCCAATGTATGTTTCTGCCACTAACACATTTGCAAACTATGATCAGCCGGAATGCTCAGCTGTTAAATATGCATGGGATCCTCCATTTGAGAAAGGAGAGATGGAAGCCCTGGTCTATGAATGGAAGAAAGAAGTTCATTTTGTCAGTTTTACAGTGCAAAAAGTGAATTAGTATTGAATGCATGCATTAAGTCTGCCTATAACCTAATAAAAACTGGTGTGTGTGGGTATGACTTTGTGGCTCCATTGATCGATGTGTGGAGAATGATTCTGGACGATTTTTATGCGATTCAATCAGTTGATACCAGGGAAGACACACTGTCAAGTGGAGATTGTTCCACTTCCTCAGTTCCTGAGGACTCGCCTGCTTCAGCACCTTTGGCTGATTCAGCGAGTGATTCAGAGCTCCTTTTGTGTGAAATTGAAGTTCCTGTAATTCCACCCTGTACCATGGATAACTCAGTGTTACTTCCCAGTAAGACAGAAATTACTAATACTTCCTTAATCTTGCCCTGCACAAATTTCTCAGCAGAGGACCCAGAGGTCCTGCTGACTTTTGAGTCCAGCCTAGCCAGTACTCATGAGTCTTTGTTCAGTGAAACAGACACCAGAAAAATCTTGCCTGTCTCTGCAAACACTTCTGCAGAAATTACCTGTGTTAATAAAGTTCAACTCCTGTCTGATCCAGCAGATGCCAATAGATGCACTACATCAGTTTCTGAGTCCCAGCAATCCTGTCCAGAAATCTCAGAACCCCAGCATCTGAATTTTCCAATTTCACAATTGAATGGTGATTTAGATGCGCAAACATTGTGTTTTGATCTTCCTGTTTCTACACCTCACTCTAGTTTCATGAATAACTCAGAGCGCCTGCTATGTGAGTCCGAAATCGCAGAATTATTACCGTGTTCAGAAAATGTTCCAGTGAACTTGCCCTGTACCCTGAATTGTGCAGTAGATCTCTCCAATGAAACTCAGGTCACAGAATCATTATGCTGTCCAGCAGGTGCTTCCATGGTTTTGCCCTGCAGTGTGGACTGTTCGGTGATCCTGTCCAGTGAAGCTGTGGTCACAGAGTCTTATGCTTCACCCAGTACTTTGGATACTTCAAACCCTCTAGCAGAACAGTCTGAGGCACTGCTTACCTCAGTTGGTGTTGCAGTAATATTCACTTGTCTAGCAGCTGTTTTGGAATTACAGTCTGCTCTAATAAAACTTGATGAATTTCTGCC
This sequence comes from Hyperolius riggenbachi, assembly GCF_040937935.1. NCBI lineage: Eukaryota > Metazoa > Chordata > Amphibia > Anura > Hyperoliidae > Hyperolius > Hyperolius riggenbachi. The sequence continues at coordinate 511,060,732 of NC_090646.1, read as the reverse complement.
CAGCGAAGCAGAAGCCATTGAAATATTGTCCTCGTCAGCAAGTGTGTTAGATACCTTGCCCTGTACACAGTCTGATTTAACCAATGTTGTTGAGTCCCTCTCCAGTGTTGTAACAGCCGAGGAACTCCAGCCCTGTCCTCTGAATGTTTCAAAAGTCTTGCCCTGTAACATGGATAATTCTGACTCGCTGGAAAAAATAATAGAAATCTCAGAATTTCAGTCCGGGTTAATGAGTGTTTCTGAAACCCAGCCCTGTATCCTGGAAAATTCTGGTTCTCTGGCCGGTGTGGCAGAAGTTCCTGAGTCCCCTTCCTGTCCAGTGAGTTACTCAGTTTTGCCTAGTTCAGTGGGGATTGCTGCACTACTGACTTGTTTTGCAGCCCTTCATGAGCTCCAATCCAGTGTATTTGATGAGTCTCTGTCTAGTCCAGAAGAAGTTATGGGAACCCTGTCTAGTTCGGTGCATACATCAGAAGATTTGTCCTGTCTTGTAAATGCCCCTGAACATGATTTGTTAATAACTTTGCTGGAATCAGAGACATCTAAGTCTGATCCTGCATTTTTTAGTGAGAATCCAGTAACTGTGAAGTCTAGTCATGATGATTTTTTTTTTGCCCAGTCCTGGTTTCGGTCCTACCTTGACTGACTTTGAGGTTTGCAGTTCCTTGACATGCCCAGAAGTCTCTCTTGTGCCGGTGTGCCCAGATGTGCTTCGTATGCCAGAGTGCCCAAGTGTGTCTGTGTTGGCGTGCTCACACGCTTCCCTAGTGGAGACATGTTCTGATGTTGCCGGTTGGCCTGCATGCCCGGAGATGGTTCTGGTCCCTAAAAACCCTGATCTTGATGTTTGTCCTTGTGACCCTGACTCTAGAGTTGCCCTGGGTTCCATAGGGGTTCTTGATGGTTCTCCATGTGAGCCTAAGGGGCGTTCTGACCTGTGGGGATCTCTTTGGAGCTTCCAAGTGTTCTGGGAGATCTCTGAGGAAACTTGTCCTGGTACCTTGGACTGGTTCAACGGTGGGTTTTGTGTTGGTGGGGACAGTTCCGGTGGGCATTGCAAAGGCTTTGGCGTTTTTGGACAGTCCCGGGAAGGCGGTGGGTATCGCTCAGAGAGTTTCTGGGGGCTTTTCTCTGGAAGTCGTGGTTCTGATGGGTATCACACTGAGGCTTGTGGTGCTGACGGGCATGGTTCTGTAGGTTCTGGTTCTGACGGGTCCAGTCTTGTGGGGACTGATTCTGGAATTTGGTCTTGCAGGGCTGTCCCGGTCATCATGAATTATCAGTCAGATTGTTTTGTTGGGAATTTCAGTTTCGAAAAGCGTCTGGTATCCGCTTTTAAGGGGGGGGGGGGGGGGTAATGTTATGATCATGTCTGCAGCGTTTACTGCTGGCTGCAGTGGTATTGTAACCCAAGCAGTTCTGATGTCATTACATGCATTTTCTTGCATAGTTTGGTTTGCACTTAAACTAGTTGCTGATTCCATCTGCAGTCACTCTGAAATTAATGACAGTTTAACATGCTCTTGTGTAAACAAACATTGTCTGCTGCAGTGGAGGGGCAGTCCCTTTCCTGCAGGCTGCATATCATTGTCTGCCTTTTCCTGCTATCAGCCTGTGATTAATTACCATTCACTTGTGTGGGAATCTGCAGGTCTGCTCCCATTGGATGACCTCAGTATAAAGAACTGCTTCCTGCAATGTCTCATGGGCTACCATAGTCTCAGATTCTATCTGTTACTCTGCTCGTGCCCCACCTCGTTCCTGGTCCGTGTGGACTGCGCTGACTCCTGCAAAGGGGTCAGCGAGTCCTCCTAGTTCTGCTCTTGTTCTAGAAGTTGTTACTTGCTTGTCTTGTGTCATATATTGGTTCATCGCCAATATATACGCATACTTGCGCATTTTGTTATTTTCCTTGAATTCGTGTTACGTTGATACATCAGTGTCGCTGATATATACGTACACGAACTGTTTATATCCTGTGTTCCGTTAGTCAGCGTTCCAGCACGCTGAGCTAGTTATCCTGTTCCTGGTCCTGTTTGTGGATTGCGTTCATCTCTGCGAAGAGATAGCGAATCCTTCTGAGTCCTGTTCCCTGTATTACTCCAGTCTTAGTCAGAGTTCCTGCTTATGTCATATATCGGTTCATTGCCAATATATACATATGTAAGTCAGACGTTACGAATAGTTTCATTGATAGCTGTAATTGTAATACGCTAGGAAAACATACTTATTGTGTATTTATCTGTGTTACGTTCATCTATCTTGATCCTGCTATTTCCTGTCTCTCCTGTCCTGTCTTTGTGAGGCACGCCATCGCCGCAACGCATTGGCTGCCTCATTCCAGTCTGTCTGGTTTTGGACGCTTGCTGTCACTAAGTAATCGCTAGCTAGCAAGCGTTCATTCTGTCTACCTGTCCTGATCTCCTCAGTCCTGGTTTATGCGCTCAGCGCTACTTTGCGCTGAGACGTTATTACGAAAGTGTTGTTTGTGGCTGTTCGGATCTGCACCGGCTCTGTGCACCACAATCTCCTATTGGAGTCAGTCCTCTCCTCCACTAAACTGGGGATATCCTGATCCCTTGTGCTGGTGTGTGTACTTCCTTCACGTCAGCTTATGTGTTGTATGCTGACTGTGGAGATTACACCTCCAAGCTTAACACCTGGTTTCCGAATCAGCCTTCTGTCTCTGTACCTTATCTGCCCGTGTGTTGCCAACCTGGCCTGCCCGACCTTGAGAGCTATCCCTCTCCGTTGAGAGATTAGTCTCCAGACCTGCTTGTGACGCCCACCTTCTAGGTGTCACTTAGCCTCAGGGCCTTTCTGCTTTTCAGCCTGGGGCTCCACCCCTTTGGACGTCTCAAGATGCTGAAAGGTCTTTGCACTTATCTGAGGGAGGTACTCCCATACGGCCAAACACCACCTGCTCCTCGGGTGGTCCCACTCAAAGTCATTACTGTTGCACCAAACACTCACATTACATTGGTGTCCAGAGGTTAGTTATATCTGTATTATTGGTGATTCTGCAGATCATTAATAATCAGGTATATATCTGTATGCTTGGTGATACTGCAGATCACTAATAATCAGATTCTCTCTGTGTGCTGACACCGATTGTTACAGGTCTCCACTATCCCTCTTGCCAGCTATCTCACTCAACAAGTGCCCGGTCATTAAGCAACTTCAGCAGACCTCTGAGTAAACTTGTACACACACTAGATTCTCATTCAAGAGGGCCCAACCAACTGCCTTGGCCGATAACTGTCTGGCTTGTGTTTGTGGCTTTAATCTGGCTTTGGTTTCCGGGGAGTCAACAACCATTCTCACATGCAATGAGGAAGGCAAATCTAGAAAATGTACTAAATTTAGTTCAATGACAATATCAAAGTTCAACCAAATGCTAACGACAAAAAAAAAAAAAAAAAAAAAACACAGCAGGACTAGGGCATACTAACAACATTCGTTTCTTCAAATATTTGATGGGCTTTGAACTCATAGAAAAAGCCTAAGAATCTAGGAAATAGAATATAAATGAATAAAGTGTACCTACAGTGCTTTTATAAAATTAAACCCTAAACTTAACATAATTCTACTAACAACCTTTTCCGAATGACGTAGTTTTATATTTAAAAGCCTAACCGATCTTCTGTGGTGTAGTGGTACAAATCTCATGATTTCCCATCTCCGTTCTCCAGCCCAGAAGTTCAGCTTCATGTGAAGCCCAACTAATGACGCAGGACATGGGGAAGGGTGGGGGAATGTTTACCACAACTTTATGGAAAATCAGTAAAGCTTTTGGAAATCAAGCTGTACCATTTTGCAAAGGTTATTAGAAGGTCTACACAGAGGCATGTTTACTTTTAGTGAATGCATGTGGTAAATTTTAGAAGTAGACATCTATATGGGCACTTCTAAAGCTAAAATGTGCTTAGCTAGAGATGAAAGTAGGCCTCCTTTCACAGTATGCAAATTGCAATACGATGCTATGTAGTCACAGCGCAACGTAGCCAAAAAGTCACAGTGTGCAGTACTGTTGTGGTGCGACCACACAGTGAGGCATACAGTGCAATGAAATTATGCCTCCCCTCCACTGTAAAAATGCACTTTGCCCTGTAAACGCACTGTATGTTATAGGTTATCTTGATGGGACCCGTTGCACTGCAGTCAATTTGAGCCCCGTAGAAATATCATGCCATTGCGCTGTGATGCCGTGATATATTGTCCATTGCAATGCAACAGACACAATGTGAAGGGAGCTTAACAGTGGCCACTAGAGGTCAAATTTCTAGCAAAAAATCGTTTGAGCTATCAGAAATTCTGATCGGATTAGTTGTAAATACTCTCTGTTGATGGGCACAATTGATTATGAATGATTATAAAAATAGTCGTCCGATTGGATTTTTTTCAAAGATTGGTTTGTTGATGGTGTAGTGAATGATTTTTCTTTCGATCAGAATTATCTGATCGCTCGAACGATTGTTTACTAGCAATTGGATCGTTAGTGGCCACCTTAAGGCTCAGTTTCCACTGTTGTAATGCAATAATGCATCTGAATCCCTCTAGCCATGCCATGCATGGCTACAGGGATTCACATGTGTAATGTCATTTTATGGTGCTGATTGTCTGTTTTGGTTTTGTTTTTTTGTTTTTTTTTGTCATCACATGAATTTGGAGGCAGCCTTTTGATTTCAATAGGCTGAGATTCCCCTTTCAAATTTGCATGCGGGGGAAATGGATGGAAATTGCAGCAGTGGCAATTCAGCCTAAAGGACAATTCAAAGATGTATATTGATGAACATGTTTGTTTGCAGACTATGACATAGGTCTTTGCTTTTATTTTTGTTTTTTATCCTAGTTGCTCCTGCCTGTGTGTATTTTCATTGCCTGAGGAAGCGGACTTGAGATCCGTGAAACGCGTTGCAATTTGTTTTTTGATAAGGAGTAATAAATTATATGGTTTTTATTACACTAAACCAGTGCTTGTGCTTTTTTGTAAGGTGAGCAAGTCCACCATTGCCACCCACAATTTTATAATTTTAATTTGACCCCTTTTTTTATTCTTCTGGCGCCTCCTTATTTTGAGTAAAGGACAATTGAAGTGAGATTGATATTGAGGATCATATGTTTATTTCCTATTAAACAATTAACAGGTATTACTTTTACAAGACTTTGTTTTTTTCCACCTACATCTATTAAACAATGCAAATTGTTGGCTATCCTGTTGATCCTCTGCCTCTAATACCTTTAGCCATAGCTCCAGAACAAGCATGCTGATCAGATGTCTATGACAGATGTCTGACTGGTTTAGCTGCATACTTGTTTCAGGTGTGTGATGCATGAAAGATCAGTAGGATGCCAGGTAACCGGTATTGTTTAACCACTTCAGCCTACAGTGTCGAAAATTGTATGCATCCGAGCAAAGTTGCCCTCCCATTCATTCGCCAATAACGTTATCGCTACTTCTCACAATTAATTGATCTATATCTTGTTTTTCCCACCACTAATTAAGCTTTCTTTGGGTGGTACATTTTGCTAAGAATTATTTTTTTCTAAATCCATTTTAACCATAAGATTAAGAAAGAAATGGAAAAAATGAATTATTTCTCAGTTTTTGGCCATTATAGTTTAAAAGGAATACATGCTACCGTAATTAAAACTGATGTATTTTATTTGCCCATTTGTCCCAGTTATTACACCATATAAATTATGTCCCTATCACAATTTATGGCACCGATATTTTATTTAGAAATCAAGGTGCATTTTTTCAATTTGCGTCCATCACTATTTACAAGCTTATAACTTTAAAAAATAAAATAAGATACTCTCTTGACATGTATATTTAAATACTTCAGACCCTTAGGTAACTATTTATGTTGTTTTTTTTTTTTTTTTTTGTAATTTTGTTTTTTTTATTAAAAAATGTATTTGGGTAATTTTGGGTGTGGGATTGAAACAGCCAATTTTAAATGTAAAATAATGTAATTCTAAAAATGTATGTGAGTGTAGTTTACTATTTGGCCACAAGATGGCCACAGTCAAAAAAGTCCTGAAGCGTACAATCACGCTACCAGGAACTATAAGTAGGCTGTCATTTTTTTTTTTTTAGAAATACTGCGCTCTCTGATTAGAATGCATCATTTTTTCTGCGGGAGAACTATATTCCCATTCACTGGTCGGGGGGGGGGGGGGGCGGTAACGGCAGGCAGCGGGAGTGCAGTGGCAGCTGCACAGTCTATCTAGACAGATATATCCATCCAGATAGACTTAAGTTGTTAAATAAGGATAAATATGTCAGCCTCCATACCTCTCTCACTTCAGGTGTGATTTTTTAACACTGTCTTTTCACCTTCCCTGATCCTGTGATCATGCTTTATAATGAACTGTTATGTCCTGTACACACTATGCAATTTCCCATCGGATCAATCATTTCTGAGAGGTCTGATCTGATTTCCGATTGTTTTTCTGATCGATTTTCCGATCACTTCTGTACAAAATCGATCAGAAAAAGGAGGCTTAACAGTTTTCTTTGACAATCTCACAGGTTAACAGTGGATCTACTGGTGAGCATCATTTTTAGCATAGTATATTTCATGGTGCATTCCCCCAGCCTGAAAACACCTTCAATAAGATTATACAGAGGATCAGTTTATTTTTATGTACCAACTAATTTGCCCTGTCTATATTTGTTATTTATTTTCAGTAAAATCATGTCCTTGTTCTTATTGTCTGTCAAGATTTCTTTAAAGAAATACGTTTTTCTCAATGGTGTAACTACAATTCATGCCCCCCCCCCCTTATGTTCACACCCCTTCCCTTCCCTCTCCTTGGTGTGATTCAAATGCTACTGCAGCCACACAGACCAGCAGGGCAGGCAACCATTATTGTTTAAATAAATATGGCCTCCTCCATATCCCTCTCGTTACACTTGTCCTTTAAAGAGGAACTGTAGTGGAATTTACATTATGACTAAAATTGCTTATTTTTTACAATATTCATTTATAGATTTATTAAGTCAGTGTCTGTCCATTCTATAATTTTTTCTCACCCTGATTTGCATTCTGAAATCTATCACTGGTGGTGACATCTTTAGTTCTGCCAGGTTATCTGTACAGAATGTTCATGTACCTAGAGTTCTATGCACAGAGGTAGATATTGCTTGCTTGGCAGTTGGAAAAAGCCATTATTTCCCACAGTGTAACAAGGTTCACAGACAGCAAACTTTTAGGACCATAGTCATGACATCACACGGTGGGAGGGGTTTTACCACAATATCAGCCACATAGACCCCCCTGATGATCTATTGGAGAAAAGGTAAAACTTTATCATGGAAAAGGGTGTATCCGCTACCTCCTTAGCGGTAATCCCAAATCAGGCTCGGGACGGAAATCTGCAGCTTAGAGCGATAATCCCGAGCCTGAGTGAGTTATATGCAGGAGCTGCTGGAGATCTCTCTGGGGTATGTTTTTTTCCTTGTTCTTAGAGTCTAAACGCTTGTGAAAAAATTGCACGGCTTTTAGATCTTAAATCTGGAAATAATCATAACGCCAGGGAGGTTAAAGGGAATCTGAAGTGAAAATAAACGTATGATATGTGATATGTGATTTCTATGTGTAGTACAGCTACAGTAAGAAATAGAACATAAGTAGCAAAGACATGTGTATAATATTGTTTCCAGTACTGGAAGAGTTAAGAGACTTCAGTCTAATTTTTTACCTTATATTCTTATTCCACCTTCTTCAGCAGTAAATTGTAAGCTGAATCGCTGCATCCCCGTGGCAAAATGAGTTATTTATAACCATGAAATTGACCTGCAAAATTCCATGACTTTGCAGGTTGTATGTTTTGCTGCCTGGTAGAGGTAGAGCTTTGCGCAGTAGCTCTGCTTCTACACCAGTCAATATCCGCCAATCTCCTCCTCTCCCAGCCCCTCTCAGTGAAAGAAGACTGAGAGGGGCGGGGAGAGGCAGAGATCGGCGGAGATTGACTGGAGTAGAGGTAGAGCTACTGCGCAAATCTTTGCCTCTACCAGGAAGCACAATGATGCGAGATCTAGAACTTTGCAGGGCAATTTCAAGGCTATAAATAACTCATTTTGCCGCAGGGATGCGGCAATTCAGCTTTGAATTTACTGCTGAGAAAGGATAAATAAGAATATAAGGTAAAACATTAGACTTCAGTGTCTCTTTAAGCGCACAGTTCACAATTGTGACATTATTTCCTGTGCTGCAAGAAAAGCTCTTGAAAAAATCCTGCAATTTAGAGCCAATCTGGCTGTCAGGGGGCTTGGATACAAAGATGTTATATTTACCAATGTATTATGAACATTCCTCACCTTGTCATCAGTCCCAACAACCAAATACTGGGTTAAATGGATGGGTGTGGTACAATCTGAAAGCTAATACAGGTGTGAAGATGAAGACACTTTATTTTAGCAAGCCATGTGGTGAGTCCAGCAGGGAAGGGGTAAGCCAGAAACTACTCCATAAAGAAGTGCAGATTGCATTTTTCCTGAAAGGACACATCCTATGAATAATACATACATGAGAGAAACTGGCTGAGGGAAGGAGAACTCAGGCATCTGGAGGCTTCTCATGGAAGCATATGTGACACGACAATTTTTAAATGGTCTATCGATAGTATTAATATTTATAATACACCACATAAAACATCTATTGTCTGACAGATACATCAAAGAATATTTTGTCAGGTCCGCCTGCGATTGCTGCACTTTGTTGGGAGATGAGATGCTAGATGACAGTTGGAGCAGTTTATAAAAAGACTTTTATGTGCTGGCTTCTGCCTGAGAAATATCATCAGAAGTCACTGCGTTCCATACCAAAACGAAAGCCTTTGCAGGACAAAAACAAATGGGCTTTGTCAGTTGGCAAGAAGCACATTTGATTGCGTGAATAGCAGGCCTTGATTAAAGTCCATCGCAGAGAGCAAAAGTCATTATTTCGACATTATGTGTGATTGTTTACAATGGGAAAATGTTATCACTTGAAGACAATCGCCAAGGCATCAAAATGCACTGCAGATTGAGCACCAACTGGAATTGCTGCTTTTTTGTGGGCTGCAGTTATGCAGAAAAAAAGGACATTTATGAAGCTATCATAAAACAATTTAAGACAAGAGTTAAAAAATATACTAAGGAAAAAATAGCAACCAGACGTATATTTTTTTTTTCACTTTTCAATCTTGATCTCTGAAATTTGTTCTTGCACACCACTAGTTTTAGATTTAATTTTAAGAGCCAACACAGTATAGATGAAAAATAATACATGTCAAGCAACTGTAATATCAGTGTACACATTTTAGAGTGACATTCTGGGTAAGACAGTTAAGGTGATAATAATCCCCATCCCTTCCTATTGCTGTCTGTAAAGCTTTGTACACATGCTTGATAAAAGTCATTGGAGATGCACGATACACGACCAGTTGTCAGGAAATCATCTGTTGAAGAACAGGCCAATGATCCTACTAATATAATAAATGGGAAAGTTCGGATGTTTGGATGTTTGTTACTCAATCACGCAAAAATGGCTGAACGGATTTGAATGAAATTTGGCACAAACATAGTACATTACCTGGAATAAAGTATAGGATACTTTTTATTCCCATAACCAAAAAGGGGGCAGAGACAAATACAAATTTCACTGGAAAATGTAAACTGGAGCCATTCTTACACTGTTAATAGTAGGGTTCTCAAACTTTGCACAGTTGGTCACTGGGTGACTAGGATAAATATTCAGAAAGGTGGGTGGAGTCTATAAAAGCCAATCAAAATTCACCTATTGATTTTCAAGGTTAATATTTACATTTCTGCCATTCTTGCACTGTTAATGGCACAAGCCTCAAACCTGGTATAGTTGATCATTGGGTGACTAGGGTTCAATTTCAGAAAGGGGGTGGAGCCACAAACAGCCAATTAGATTTGTTTCATTCCAATGCAATTTATTAATGCCAAACACCGCAAAGATCACAAACTTAGTAATTGAGTAATTGATTAATTGTGCGTTAGGGTTAGAAAAGTGGGCACAGCCAACACCAGCCAAATACATAAGCGGGCAACGCCGGGTCATAAGTGGGCGGAGACAAATACAAATTTTACTGGGAAAATGTAAACAGCAGCCATTCTTACACTGTTAATGGTAGGGTTCTCAAACTTTGCACAGTTGGTTACTGGGTGACTGGGGTTAATATTCAGAAAAATGGGTGGAGCCTACAAAAGGCAATCAAAAATTACCTATTGATTTTTCAGGGGAACATTTCATTGCTGCCATTCTTGCACTGTTAATGGCACAAGCCTCAAACCTGGTACAGTTGATCATTGGGTGACTGGGGTTTAAATTTATAAAAGGGGGTGGAGCCACAAACAGCCAATATGATTTGTTTCATTTTAATAAAGGTTATTGATGCCAAAGACCGCAAAGCTCACAAACTTGGTCATTGAGTAATTGATTAATTGTGTGTTAGGGTTAGGAAAAGTGGGCGCAGCCAGCACCTGCAAAATACATAATCGGGCAATTCCGGGTCATCAGTGGGTGGAGACAAATGCAAATTTCACTGTAAACAGCAGCAATTCTTACACTTTTAATGGTAGGGTTCTCAAACTTTGCACAATTGGTCACTGGGTGACTGGGATTAATATTCAGAGAGGTGGGGGGAGCCTACAAAAGCCAATCAAAATTCACCTATTGATTTTCAAGGAGAATATGTAATTGCTACCATTCTTGCACTGTTAATGGCACAAGCCTTAAACCTGGTACAGTTGGTCATTGGGTGACTGGGGTTCAAATTCAGATAAAGGGGTGGAGCCACAAACAGCCATTCAGATTTGTTTGATCTCAATGCAAATTATTGATGCCAAAGACCGCAAAGCTCACAAACTTGGTTATTGAGTAATTGTGTGTTAGGGTTAGAAATAGTAGGCGGAGCCAACACCAGCCAAATACATACCTGAACAATGTTAGGAAATAAGTGGGTGGAGAAAAATACAAATTTAATTGTGCAAATGTAAACTGCAGCCAATCTTATACTGTTAATGGTAGGGTTCTCACACTTTGCACAGTTGGTCACTGGGTGACTGGGATTAATATTCCACCTATTGATTTTTAAGGGGAATATTTAATTGCTGCCATTCTTGCATTGTTAATCACATGTACCTGGTACAGTTGGCCATTGGGTGATTGGGGTTCAAATTCAGAAAAGGGGTGGAGCCACATCCAATCAGATTAACTTTATTTCATTGCAAATTATTGATGCCAAAGACTGCAAAGCTCACATACTTGGTCATTAAGTAATTGTGTGTTAGGGTTAGGAAAAGTGGACAGAGCCAACACTAGCCAAATACATACCCGGGCAACGCCGGGCAATCAGCTAGTGTGAAATAATAATGATCAGAAGGGCTGGTGCTACCCTGGGGGCCACCTGGGAAATTGCCCCAGGGCCCTGAGTGGGCTGCTGGTCCCCCAGGTCACCACCCAAATTAACTATGGACCTGCGGAGTCTTCAACAATGTAGCGACTTGAATGTCCCAGCCAGCGCGCTGTTCCATAGGTTTGTGGCTCTGTGCACTCCAGTCTTCACCTTCCATGGCTTGGCACTTGTTATTATGCAATGTGCCAACAGGTCATGGATGAGAGGTGCCTTTGAGGATGAAAACTGGAGTGCACAGAGCCACGGACCGATGGAATGTTGCACTGGCTGGGACAGGTGAGTCACGACACTGCTGAAGACTCTGTAGGGGACCACAGTTAAAATCTGCAAAGACAGACCAGGATGAACTATATGCCTCAGACTAATTTATCAAGATGTTCGAGACTGGAAGAAGTTTCAGCAGTTGCAATATGAGTTCATATTTTACCTGCAGATACATACCTTGTATAGCCCTTGAACATTCCTGATGCAAGATTGCTCTTGAGAAGCAAGGAGGAACATATCAGTACATTGGGAGGCTGGTGACTTCCATGAAATATGAATCCAAGGAAGAACTGGAGCAGTTAAAATACTCTGATGTGCTGCACTCCTGTGCATATGGGGAGGGGAGTGTAGGGGTTATTTATACTGCCCAAACCTGTTATGGTGATAGTGGTGTGTCACACTCGCTGCCCAAATACTCCCATACACCACACTTCAGTACCGTTTCAGTACCGAACATATAGACAGGATTTAGGGAAGTTTGTTTCTTGGTTTTCACAGTGTGTTTCATGTGACTGATGCTTCCTCCTTCCAAGGAGGGAGGAAGTCTTCTCGGAGCCACATGAAACGTGATGTCAAGTAGTGATTAGTGAACTCTCCCTGATCCTCTCCACTTGTTCGGCACTGAAATTGTACTGAAATGTGGTGTTCAGCAGTATTCAGGTGTCCTGAATTTGTTATGCCGAACAATAGCTGTGCCTACTGGAGAAGCCTTCATTGGTTCCAAAATATAGGATATTAATAGAAGGACAGTCCCTTTACCCCTTTGGTGAAGGCTCTCCTTTTTATCGATTTGATATGCTTTCCACTGCATCGAACACTACAAAGCAAGTGGCGGGGACATTCCAATCGATTTTTAATCATTTTTTTTGCTGCAGCTACAGCTCAATTTTTTAAAAACAAATATGCCTTTGTGTACATTTTGTTATACCTGTAAAATGCAGTGGGACTTAAATCTGTCACGGTTTCTGCCCCGATTGCTCTTTTGAAAGTTGTCCATCACTAGGGTGTAAAGCTAGGGTGTCCCCATTAACTAGTTAATGAATGAGGAGAGAGCTGACATCTGAGGCTGTGTCCTCTACCTTTGCCCTGAAGAGCAGGATAAAAGCATCACTCAAAGTGGAAAAAAAATTCTGGAAGAAGCAATATATTAGATCATGGCGTGAAAATGCTTCATAAATTTGAGATGGATGTCTGTCATGGCAAGAATTACCCATGGTTCATTAAGTGACAAATGACATTTAACAAAAGAAAGGATATACAGCAGGCCAAAAGGGTGGGAAATCAATCATAGGTAGACCAAAAAGGCTGTTGCACATTGATTGCTGGAAGGTAAATTATCAGCCAGTGGGTTACTGAAGTACAACGAGCTTTGTTCATATCAGAATAAAATATAACATTTGCTGTATAGTTGCCAAATATTACAGTTTCTCTGCAGTCAGTAGAGATATAATGAAAACTGCTCAACTGTATTTCGTAAAAAGGAAGACTATTAATGATTACTTCTATTCAATTATACACAGGCATCTGTAATTTTTTGAAGTTAAATAGATACATATCTATCTAGATATACCTAGACATATATAATATTCAGCATACAATCCGTCTCTATTGAAATATAAAATGGTAACACAGTGGTGGAATACCTTTCCTGTAAAGAAAGAGCTCTCACCGGTGCATGGGCAAATGACCAATGCTGTGACATTAGTCATGTTGTCTACCAGCTTTGTATGAATGTATAGGGACCAGAGCAATGTTTTATGCAGGTAAGATGTATTTCACTGCCTATTTTAGCATTTATATGAGTTTAAAGGGACTCCGAGCACCTCTCATAGGTATGCCTTTAAGCCAGATGACTTCCAACAAAGTCGTGCTATGACGGCACTGGAGGAGCCTCTTGCAATGGCCATGCGTGTCGCTTCCTCTTCCTGCTTCATTCAGTGATGCACTTCTCTATCAGAGAAGACAGGGGTGACCCGGAAGTTATAACATAGCCAAGATGGCAGCTGCGATTTTTAAATTGAAATCGAACGAAAACTATTTGGTGTAGAACGGCGATTCAGACATCAAATGAAAGAGGAGAAAACAAGCTACAGAAAGGTATGCATCTTGAAGTACTTTGCAGTACTAGTCAGAGTCTCTTTAAAGGGATACCCATGAGAGGTGCTCGGAGTCCCTTTAAAGGGACCCAGAGCAGAGGTTGTGGGTATGCATTTAACACTCGCTGGCCAATTTCCTAAAACCTTCTCCCCTGCGTCGGTCCGACTGGTGTAAACATCATGAGGCTGGTAACTCTAGACAAATTCGCATTGCGACCCAAAAACCAGAAGTCAGATTATGCGCTCTGCGCATGCTCTAGCTTCCTCCTCCTCCCACATCATTCTCTTCTTGCGGTGGAGTAGTTCATGAGACCGCGGTGCCACGGAAGTTTTTCAGTGGTTGCCGATGGATCCAAAATGGCAGCCACTGTTTTATTTGCTGAAATAAATGGAGATTGAGGACTTTGGGATGGTGGTTTTTGCAGCATTTAATAGAGGACAATTCAAGCTACACATCGGTATGTGTATTATTGTACAATGCAGTTGTGGTCAACTTTCCTTTAATAGCCCAGAGTTGTCAGAATAGTCGAGAAGTTATTTGAAAAGTATATGAGTAAATGTCCACTTCATCATGTACTTACACTGTTAAAAATAACAAAAAAACACATATTTATTTGTCAGGGGCCATAATTATTATTATTTTTTTTTTTTTGCATTTGAAATTGCTAAGAGAATAATTATCTCTGGAAGTTCTCATAAGACAATCAAACGTGACAATTGTGACACTCAAAATGGGCCGCTATATCCAGTGGAAACATTAATATTATTAAATGGGAAAATATTTCATATTAGAGTGATACATTTTATTGTCCGAGATGTAACTGCCAATCGTGAAGCCCCATAGCTAAATATTACTGTGGACCCTGGCTTGGGAACATTTCAGCAATGTTTCCCTCACTATCACTAAGTAAATATAAATTGGACAAGTTATTTCTCCAGTACAGGGCATCATCTAAACAAACACAGCCTGCAGCTTACCTCTGTGGAGGTGAACATCTAAAGCAGGTGGTTGCAGTGCTATACAATATATGTTTAGTTTCAGTATGATGCTATCTAATCATCATTTATTTTTAGGTCAAGCAGGTCAGGTTGGGGGGGTTCCACTCTGGGAGAATTTTAGGCTGCTTCAGGCTATGTTAAGGTTTTTCCATAAGGTTTCTTAAAGTGCCTGAGTACTTCCAGAGTTGCGAAAAGGCTTTGTACACACTCAGAAAGGCCCTCTCAGAAGCCAAACATTCATACTTTTCCTCACTAACCTCACAGTTCCAAAACCCAAAACTACTCTTTGCTACTTTCAACTCCCTCCTCTGACCTCTACCTCCACCTACCACTCTCTGCACCTCAGCTGAAGACTTTGTCTCCTTCTTTAGTGAAAAATTGCCTCCTTCAGAAAAAGCTTAACCCAGCAGCCTCCTCTCTCCATACAAACTCCAAACCTTATATCCTCCCATCTGAACTCGCTGTCTACGCTCTCATCACTCATGTCCTACTACATGCCACCTCAACCCGATGCCCTCTCACCTCATTACTCACCTATACTCTACCATATCACTTGCCTCTTCAACCTTTCTCTCACCAAAGGAATCTCTCCATCCACACTCAAACAAGCCCTCATAACACCTAAAATCAAAACAACCTTCTCTTGACCCCTCTTCCCTGCCCAACTACAGTACTGCCCCATTTATTTCCTCCACTTCTCTTCCAAACTATGTGAGCACCATGTCTACACTGACTTAGCCCATCACTTACCTCACCGCTAATTGTCTGTTTGATGACCCCCAATCTGGATTCCTCCCCAGCTACTCAATGGAAACTGCCCTACTCAAAGTAACCAATGACCTAGCAATTGCTAAATCCAAAGGCCTCTACTCTATTCTCATCCTCATAGGTCTTTCTTCCACTTTTGACACAGTGGACCACCCTATCCTTCTTCAAACCCTTTCATCTATGGGCATTCAAGGTCTTACTCTCTCATGGCTCTCCTCCTATCTCACAGATATGACCTTTAAAGTCTCTCACTCCGACATCCTGACTCTCACCTACAAAGCTCTCCACAACCTAGTTCCTTCTTATCTAAATAAACGTATTTCTAGATACCATCCTACACGCAATCTCCACTCTTCTAACAATATTCTCCTGTCTTCTTCTCTGGTCACCTCTTCTCACTCTTGCTTACAATACTTCTTTACATCCTCTCACCTCTTCTGGAACACTCTCCCTCAACACATCCACTGCTCACCCACACTTAGCCAAACTTGAAAACTCTCCTCTTCAGGCAAGCATACTCTCCTACCTAGGGCACTTCAGCCACTGACCACTATTTCTACCATCTCATACAAAACTTCCCTTAACCTACTGTCCTATCCCTTAAACCTTTAGACTGTAAGGCCTTTTGGCCGTAGCTCTCTTCCCCTTTTGTCTCACAATGCTGTGTAATGTTTCTGCAAACCTCCCACCGCTGTGTAAAAATTTGTAGTTGATTTGTTCACTGCATTAGTGGTAATCCACCACTGTCTTGTATTAACTGCTGTATTGTATGTTTTGTATTAATATACCTTGTATGCTGTTGTACAGGACCACGGATGGTGCTGGCACTATATAAATCAATAATAATAATTAAGATTACTAGAGATGGCATAATCAGTTCACCCGGTGGGTAGTTTGTGCGAACTTCAGCTGTTCGTGCCCGCGGCAAAACGCAAATCATTTTCAAAAAGGTTTGTGTTCGCATTTTTCCCCTAGACCTTAATGGTGCCAACTTTAATGGTTAATAGCTAAGCCCCCTTACATGCTATAAACACCAAATCTGCAGGGTATGTAAATAGTGACAGTGGGTATAAGAGGAAAACACAATTTTTCAAAAAGACCTTATAGGTTTTGAGAAAATCAATTTTGAAGATCTCATACTGAGTGTGGGAAATGTTTCAACTGCCGCCGACTTTAGCGGTTAATAGCAAAGCCCCCTTACATAGTTGAAACACCAAATTTGCAGAGTACGTGGAGGGGGACAGTGACCACAGGAGGAATTTTTTTTTCAAAAAGACCTTATAGTTTTTGAGAAAATAAATTTTAAAGATCTTGTACTGAGTGTGGGAAATGTTTTAACCACTGTCGACTTTAGCGGTTAAAAGCAAAGCCCCCTTAAATGCCAAAAAACAATTTTGCATGGGAATGTTAAGAAGAACAGTGGGAACAATAGGAAAACATTTTTCAAAAAGACCTTATACTTTTTGAGAAAATCGATTTTAAAATTTCAAAGGAAAATAGTACACATTTAAATGCGTAAATTACAGTTCTTATGGAAACAATTCCTGCCAACTTTAGCAGTTAATAGCAAAGGCCCCTTACATCTTAGCAACACCAAATTTGAAGGATATGTTAAAAAGATAGTGGGAAACAATATTTTAATAAAAAAATTTTTTTAATGTGCTGAGTGTGGGAAATTTGAAAAAAAAAATGACGTAGGGTCCCCCCTCGCAGGCCTCTTTAACCCCTTGTTACCCATGCAGGCTGGGATAGCCAGAATGAGGAGCCCCAGCTGACTGGGGCTTCACACCCTGAGCTATATGAGCCCACATGGTCTATGGTAGCGGGAGCTCTGTGGGAGAGGGGTGGCCAAGTCTTCCCCTCCCTCCCAGAGTCCTTGTCCAATCCATGGACAAGGGGCTCTTCCCCACCTCCGGTGCCCTAGGAGGAGGTGTGGTGATGACTTCCTAGGGGGTTCATGGGGGCATCTGGGAGTCCCCTTTAAGAAGCGGACCCCAGATGGCAGTCCCCCCTCCCAGGAGAAATGAGTTTGGACCGCGTGGTCCCCTTCTTAAAGGGGACTCCCAGATGCCACCATAAACCACCCCAGGGATTTATCGCCCCACCTCCTCCTGGGGTACCAGAGGTGGGGAAGAGCCCCTTGTCCATGGATTGGACAAGGGCTCCGGGGGGAGCAGGAGGGGAAGGCTTGGCAGCCCCTCTCCCCCGGAGCCCCCCATACCATGGACTATGTGGGCTGGCTCTGCATTCTGGCTATCCCAGCCTGCAATGGTGACAAGGGGTTAAAGAGACACTGAAGCGAAAAAAAAATGATATAGTGAATTGATTGTGTACTATGAATAATTACTAGAAGATTAGCAGCAAAGAAAATATTCTCATACTTTTATTTTCAGGTATATAGTTTTTTTTCTAACATTGCATTATTCTATAATATGTGCAGATTACACAACACTCAGCATTCAAAATGGGTCTTTCAGAGCAGTCTGTGAAGTAATGACCTCTCCTCTAGCAGAGAAAAAGTAAACAGTTCATTTACAGTTGAGATAATAAAAGTCAGATAACACCCCTCTCCAGGACTAAAGGCCCATACACACGTCGGATTTCCGCGAACAACGGGTCGTTTGAACGTCCCGTCGTTCGCCCGCTAAAACGGGCGTGTGTACAGACTGTCGTTCACTTGATAAGGGCGGGTTTGAGCGATCCGCCGGGTGGATCGCTCAAACTCACCCTTATCAAGTGAACGACAGTCTGTACACACGCCCGATTTAGCGGGCGAACAACGGAACGATGGGACGTTCAAATGACCCGTTGTTCGCGGAAATCCGACGTGTGTATGGGCTTTAAGACTTAGTTGGAGAGTTAATGGCTTGTTTGCATAGAGATAACAACTGGAGTTTCTTAACTCTTCCTGTACTGGAAACAATTAGACTGATGTATCTGATCTTAATGTTTTATTTCTTAGCTGTACTACACATACAAATCATAATATCATAATTTTTTTTTCGCTTCAGTGTCTCTTTAAAGAGGCTCGGGAGGAGGGACCCCACATTATTTTTTTTCAGATTTCCCACACTTAGCACATAAACAAAATAATTTTTTTTTTCAAATATTGTTTCCCGCTATCATTTTAACATATCCTGCAAATTTGGGGTTGCTAGGATGTAAGGGGCCTTTGCTATTAACTGCTAAAGTCAGCGGGAATTGTTTCCCTAAGAACTGTCATTTACGCATTTAAATATATACTATTTTTCTTTGAAATTTTAAAATCGATTTTCTCAAAGTATAAGGTCTTTTTCAAAAAATGTTTTCCTTTTGTTTCCACTGTTAACATTCCCATGCAAATTTGGTGTTTCTGGTATTTAAGGAGGCTTTGCTATTAACTGCTAAAGTCGGCAGCGTTGAAACATTTCCCACACTTAGTACGAGATCTTTAAAATTGATTTTCTCAAAAACCATAAGGTCTTATTGAAATTTTTTTTCCTCTTGTAGTCACTGTCCCCCTCCATGAACCCTAAAAATTTGGTGTTTCTACTATGTAAGGGAGCTTTGCTATTAACTGCTAAAGTCGGCGGTGGTTGAAACATTTCCCACACTCAGTACGAGATCTTTAACTACTTGCCGAATGCTCCATGCCAATTGGCGTGAGCAGTGCGGCAGCCCCAGGACCGCTCCACGCCGATTGGCATAAACAGCTGTCTATGGGGCTAACAGGAGATAGCG
Source organism: Hyperolius riggenbachi (assembly GCF_040937935.1). Classification (NCBI taxonomy): domain Eukaryota; kingdom Metazoa; phylum Chordata; class Amphibia; order Anura; family Hyperoliidae; genus Hyperolius; species Hyperolius riggenbachi. Next base: position 511,041,449 of record NC_090646.1, on the reverse strand, counting down.
CGCAGGCTGCGCGCACATCTCCTGCTCGGGTGTTGGAGCTCTGCCCCATTCAGTCTCAAACACTGGGGGGGCAATCAGACCCCACCAACAGAGAGCTCTGTTGGTGGGGAGAAAAGGGGAATCACTTGTGCTGAGTTGTGCGGCCCTGCAGCTTGGCCTTAAAGCTGCAGTGGCCTATTTAACTAAAAATGGCATGATCAATGGGGGGGTTAACACTGTGGTCCTTAAGTGGTTAAAGATATTTGAAATTGATTTTCTCAAAAACTATAAGGTCTTTTTGAAAAAAAATTCTTCTTGTAGTCACTGTCCCCCTCCACGTACTCTGTAAATTTGGTGTTTTTACTATGTAAGGGGGGTTTGCTATTAACCACTAAAGTCGGCGACCGTTCGCCTGCCATTAAAGTCTATGGTGCTCGCTACGAGCAATCTGTTCACAAACTTTTACGAAAATTCGTGTTGGAGGTTCGCAAACCCAAAGTCTGAGGTTCGAGCCATCACTAAAGATTAGGTGACATTTTTGGATAGGTTAGCTAGCAGTAGTAGTAGTAATAGAATTGTAAGTATAGTGATGGTAATTTTCATTAAAGCGGAATATAACCCTGCATTTCAACTTTGCTCTAAAACATTATTTACAGCATATTATATGCAACCAGCATTTTTTTTTTACTAGACCAGCATTGGAAGGGTTAAACACAGAGGTTTAAAGTTCCATGGAGAGATATGCAGAAGTTCAGAAAGATACATTTAACTAAATAGAATGTAACAAGTGATCAATGTTACACACTCTTTGGCTGTCCTCCAGCTCCTTCTCAGTCAGAGAGAGTGAGTCACATTCAACACTTAGATACATTTATGTAAACAAAATTTATCTATGTAAGCTTCGGATGCGTCTGCAGTTCTTTCCAGGAACTTTAAAGCTCTGTGTAACCCTTCCAATGCTGGTCTAGTAAAAAAAAATGCTGGTTGCATATAATATACTGTAAATAATGTTTTAGAGCAAAGTTGAAATGCAGGGTTACATTCCGCTTTAATGTTACTGAACAGATTTCAAGTTTAAGTCAAAAAGTCCTACCTTATTGTTTACATTCCTTGCTGCTGGATACATTTTAATGTAATATTTAATCTATTATTATTGAGTTTAGTGAGATTAAGCTAATGCAAACAAATAATCACATTGTACCCTGCATTGCTTTTAGGTACTTACATCAGTTACAATGGCCTTTATCACATTAATATGTACTTGCTGTGAGCCATAGCATGTACAAAGTCAATGGGCCCTCCAAGACTACAGATATGCTAATATTGTAAGCTCTGGAGGATATTGTCTCTATCCTGGAATTTATTTCTTTTTCCTTATTTGTGGCTGGCAGGTGTCTGTCATGTAAGAGTGGTGGAATAGAGCGTGCAGGAATAACTAGGGTTTACAACATTCTGCTGTTGGTGCTTCTGCTGTGACAGATGACCAGGTTGAAAACTGCCTAGAATTGCAATATGGTTTCACTGACCAGCATTAGATGGTAAGGTCAGTGTCCTTCTTAAGGTAGCCATACATCTAGTGATTTGGCTGTACGATCGACTATTCCATTCAATCATTTTTTAGAATTGAGAGAGAATCGATTGCGTTCCAGAATTCCTAATTGATGGACAGTGGCTAATTTCATGTTGAATCGACCAGCTTAGTCAATCGAGCAGGATGCAAGATATTGGTCGATTGCACAAAAATCGGCTACTGTTCACATATTATTCGATCGACTCTGAATTGATTTTTGCATTCTGCGCATGGAGACACAACTGCGGTTAACTAATCGAATGTGAAGGTGAATCGCATAGGATATAGTTTGTAGTGTGTGGGTTACTAGTCGATTGACTTTTGATCAACCACATTGAAGTCGATTCCCTAATAAAGTCGATTGCTTTGTCGAATGAATAGTAATCGCTAGATGTATGGCTACCTTTAGAGTATCTCTGAATCCAAACCCATTCCACTTTGCATTGTTTTAAACTAGCACATCAAAGTCTAAAGGTGCGTATACACGCACGACAGCAGCCAATGACTGTAGTGCGTGTGTACGGCCGGGTGGATCGTTCAGGAACAGCTTTATCAGTCCGTCAACAGTGCGTACACACCCACTGCAGTCTGCTGAAAACCCGGTCAGCGGGAGGCGCCGACGGGCCCGTTGTTGACTGCTGTCGTGCGTGTGTACGCACCTATAGAGTAAATATATTGAAGCATTTATCTTTGAAGACCAGGTATTGCAATTGTATGCAATACTGTAGGTAGATAAGCTGTTGTATTTTCCTACTGTTGATAGACTCCAAGCTCTTTTCCGCCTCTAAAAAAACTTATTTATACAAACTAAACAGACAAAAAAAATATCAGTCCTCAGTACCATATTCTACATCTAAATCTTCATATATTCAACTCCTTGGAGATGCCATTGTGTGAAATGTCTTGCAAAACCCTGTTCCCAGTAATCTAAAATGCATGCTGAGAAATTATTTTATTGGACACAAGTGCCAATTTTCATAAAAGAAGAAAGATAAAAGTTGTGCCCCAACATGACCCCATTATATCACTATAATCAAATATAATCAACAATCACATATAGTGTTTCTATATTCAGTGGCATAGCTATTGTGAACAGCAGCATTTCACAAGATTAAGTACATAGTGGCAATAGGGGAAACAAGATGTTGAGCATAACAATGTGCTGGTGGTAATAACAACAGGTAGCCAGGTAATTCACAATAAATGCCAAGGTGTTAGGTCTAGGTATTTGGATAACCCAAGGTATCCAAACCTATCACACGTGGATTGAGGATGAGAGGGAGGAGGGAAAGACTATAGATCAAATAGAGCTTGTGAAGCTCTAGAAAGGCCTTTACTGATCCAGGTGTCCCACACCTTATGAAACTGATCTGCTCTGTCATAGATTATGGTGTTTATGTGTTTACATATTAGCATATAGTTAATGTTATCCAGTGCAAGGGTGTAGGAAAGGGTAGGGAATTGCGGTAATATGAGTTTTTGCTGCTGTTATGATACATTGGATGAGTTTGTGTTGAGTGTGGGGTATTGATTCAGATTTGAGCCCCAATAGGAAGATTTGTGGATCTAAAGAAATGGGTGAGAAAACAGTGAGTTAATCAAGGTATGGATTCTTCCCCAGTCTCCCCCAGTCCCCCAAGACGTGAGACCCCGGGGCAAGTATACCATGTGTGGTACATCGACTGAGGTTTTTAAAGTTTAGGAATTCCCAGAGTCTGGAACTGTTCTAAAGTTAGAGACACAGTACACATTTATTGAAAAGGAAAAATGGTTTGGGCCCCTCTTAGATATCATATTCAAGACCCATTCCCCTGCCAATCTAACCACCCTTCACAGCGTTTAACATTGGAGTGGAGGGGGAGGGGCTCACCCTGCAAGTGGGTTGACAGATCCTCTCATCATGGTCCAGTGTGCTAGTGTTCAGAGGTTAGATTTTTTCCACCACCAAAGAGTCTCCTTGGGGTAATATGTGTGGAGACGTATGCTGGTTCCTGGAAGCCACACTTACTGGGTGAAATTAAATGACAGATCTCTGATGCCTGATAATTTGATCTTTCCCATGACACTATTGTCCTAGTATGATCAAACAAACACAGAACACTTATATCGCGCTTTTCTCCTGGCGGACTCAAAGCGCCAGAGCTGCAGCCACAAGGACGCGCTCTATAGGCAGTAGCCGTGTTAGGGAGACTTGCCAAAGGTCTCCCACTGAATAGGTGCTGGCTTACTGAACAGGCAGAGCCGAGATTCGAACCCTGGTCTCCTGTGTCAGAGGCAGAGCCCTTAACCATTACTACATTCAGCCACAGCATGATGATAATCATGTTCCCCATTTGAACAATGTTACTTATCCCCAGCAGAAATTATAAATGAATAGACACCAGGGATCTGACATTTACCCCATGGTGTAGGAAAAAAAACAAAAACAAAAACAAAAAAAAAGTGTTGCGTCTCTGCAATCAAGTAAGAATATGTTGTGACTTAAGCTGGATTTTTTGCGCTAGATGACTTGATTGATAGAAACATTGCTGGATGACTTGATAGAAAGATTCCTTGTCTTAGGATATAAATAAATGCATTTTTAAATACATAATTTATTTTACATATTCCCTGTCTGCAATCAGTGTTTTATTTATGAGATTACTCTGGGCTTTTATTTACTTTTTTTTTTCTTTGTAATGTCATTAGCGTACAGGTGGCCTGGCCACTGCATTTATTTAATTTCAGCAGTATTCTAAAATTAAATAACATTATTAACTGCAGCATTCAATACTACCAATGCCATTTTCCCCATATAATTTATTTTTTCCTGAACAATATTTAGCTATTGTGTGAAGACTGGAAGCATCCTGTGTTTTTGCTTTTCATTTAAAATGATGCACTTATGAAAAAGCCACTTACAGCATGCGAAGCGATGTTCTTCTTAATCAAGTATACAACATCCACTCAAGTCATTAGGTGTAAGAAGATTCTCCGCTTTAAGTACTTATGCAGTAACTTATTCATTATGATGATTACACTGCAGTTAAAGGAAGTAGATACTGCCTTTCTGACAAGACTTCAGCGCGTTTTGCTGCATCTTATCGTCAAATAATGCTAGAAAACATCATTAAAACATACTTCAGGAGTCTAGAACTTCCTTGCATTTGTAATAAGCTGCAAAGACTTACAATGATCCGATTAGCATTTCCACCGTTTAAAGTTTGTATCTTCTTTTTTTTAAAGCCTTTTTAAAATAAATGAGTTTATACACATAATGTTATTTTCAAAACTTAAAAACGGAACTTTTCAGATGTGAAATATAACTGTGCATTGCTGTGTTCAGTGCTAAATGTGAGTTGTACTGAAGAATTAGTTTTAAATTTACAGTAGCTCCGACAGCAGACTTTAATATAAGGAAAACTTACTGACTGCTTCAAACAAGGCACATGATCTGCTGAGGAGTAGTCAATAGAAACACTGAGGGGAGGAGAGGCAGGAACTACAATTCAGAACCTGATTGGTTAGGCATTTACAGAAATTACGTGAAGGACAAACTCATACAAAAACACCTGGACATTCTCTGCTAACAGGGGCGTAACAATAGCCCCTGCAGGCCCCTCAACTGCAGGTGGGCCCTGAGACTTACAGGGGCCCGCACACGCTGGCTGCCTGCACAAGACGATCCTTTGCAGTGGAGAGCAGGCAGTGCAGAGAGTGCAGGTGGCACGCAGGGGCAGTAAAGAAGAAACCTCCTGCTGCTGCAACTTAGATGGAACACTCACTGTCAGTGTCCCTGGCAGAGAGTGCCAGAGACACATATTGCAGCAGTTCCCGGTCAGCATCACAGAGCCACTCGCTACTTCCCTTCCCTCACAGGAAGTTACATCCTGCCAGTAGCTTGCAGTGGAGCTGGTCGCTTCTTCTGTTCCTCTGCCCTCTGATGCTGGCTGTGTGCTTGCTGGGCCCGTCAGAGCAGCGTTCCCGTTCAGTGACAGAGTGGACTTCTGCTGGGAGGATGCCTATCTCTCCTGCACTGTGGTGTCGGGTGACACAGGGAAGGAGAACACAGTCCTTGCAGGCTCAGCAGAGGGATGAGATCATGTGCAAAGGTATGCTTCATCCCTGCTGTGCCCTGCATTTCACTGTCATTGTAATGTAGTAGCAGTGAAAAACACACTCACTAACACTCTCCTACTTACACTCTCACTCACTCACACTCTCTTCCACTTACACATTCGCTCACTCATACTCTCACTCACTCACTAACACTCTCCCACTTACACTCTCACTCACTCACACTCTCTTCCACTTACACATTTGCTCACTCACACTCTCACTCACTAACACACTCACACTCTCTCACACCCTCACTCACACTCACTCACACTCTCCCACGTACACTCTCACTCACCCACTAACACTCTCTCCCACTTACATTCTCACTCACACACTCACCCACTAACACTCTGTCCCACTTACACTTTCACTCTCTCACTTACACTCACACTCTCTCACTCACGTACACACACACTTACTCTCACTCACTCACATTCTCACTCATACACACACTCTCCCACTTACAGTCACACTCTCTCACTCACGTACACACACACTTACTCTCACTCACTCACATTCTCACTCATACACACACTCTCCCACTTACACTCACACTCACTCACACTCTCCCACTTACACTCTCACTCACACTCTCTCTCACGCACACACTCACTAACACTTTCTCCCACTTACACTCTCTCACTAATACTTTCTCCCACTTACACTCTCTCACTGACTCGCTCTCTCTCTCTCGTACTCATACTCACTCACTCTCACTTACTTACTCACTCACTCTCACTTACTCTCTCTCACTCACTCTTAGTCACTCACTCTCTCTCACTCACTCTCTCTCTCACTCTCTTTCTCACTTACTCACTCACTCTCACTTATTCACACTCACTCACTCACTCACTCACTCCGACTTACTCACTCTCTCTCAGTCACTCACTCACTCTCTCTCACTTTCACTTACTCACTCTCTCTCACTTACTCACTCTTACACTCACTCTCTCTTTCACGTATTCACTCTCTCACTCTCACTTGCTCTTTCACTCTCACTCACACTCTCTCTCTTACTCATTCTCACTCACTCTCTCTCACTTACTCTCACTCACTCTCAGTCACTCACTCTCACTCACTCCCTCTCACTTACTCTCTCTCACTTACTCTCTCTCACTCTCTCTGACTTACTCACTCTCACTTACTCTCTCTCACTTACTCTCACTCACTCCGACTTACTCACTCACTCTCACTTACTCTCTCTCACTCACTCTCAGTCACTCACTCTCTCACTCACTCTCACTTACTCTCTCTCACGCTCACTTACTCTCTCTCACTTACTCACTCACTCTCACTTATTCACACTCACTCACTCACTCCGACTTACTCTCTCTCAGTCACTTACTCACTTTCACTTACTCACTCTCTCTCTCACTTACTCACTCTTACACTCACTCTGCTTTCACTTATTCACTCTCTCACTCTCACTTGCTCTTTCACTCTCACTCACACTCACTCACTTACTCACTCTCACTTACTCTCACTCACTCCGACTTACTCACTCTCAGTTAATCACTCACTCACTTATTCACTCTTGCTCACTCACTCATTTTCACCTACTCTCTCTCTCTCACTTACTCACTCTCTCACTTATTCACTCTCTCATACTCACTCACTCTTTAACTCTCACTCACACTCTCTCTCTTACTCATTCTCACTCTCACTGAGTCACTCTCTCACTCATTCACTCACTCTCTCTCACACACTCTGTCTCCCCTTACACTTAACCCTGACCTCTATGACCTCATGTTAATCACTTCCCGATATACTAATACGGGGGTCCATATTGAATATATAATGCGGGTGGTGGGGGGCCCCATCTAAAAATATCGCAGGGGGGCCCAATGATTGCTAGTTACGCCCCTGTCTGCTAATGTTAAAATAAGAAGCATATCTATAGTGTTTTAAAAAGGCACCACAACCACATATAGTAGAATGCAATGCTATTCGGCATAACCAATTTTAGGTTAATTATCTTGCTTTTAGCATCAGAAACACTTTCTATATGTATATAATGCTGTATATTAGTATGCAAACAAACAAAGCAGGAACGATCCGCCCGACGGATCGTTCAGGAACAGCCTTATCAGTCCGCCGACAGTGCGTACACACGCACTACAGTCTGCTGTCGTGTGTGTGTACGCACCTTTACTTGAGTCAGGTCTGTTTGTTGACAAGCTGATATACTGTCTGGTAGAGAGGGAGAGTGTAAGGAGGCGCGGAGGAGCAGCCGCCTCTGCTCAGCGTGAGGCGGCTGCTCCCACTAAAGGCATGGCGGAACGCGGAGAAACCGCCGCGTCTGACGCGGCGGTTAGTGCACGCGATCCTTTCGCCACTGGGTCCCAGCGCGGGGAGGCCGCCGCCCGTACGGCTAGCGGTGCGGCCAACCCCGCGCATGGGGGACCGGAGGGATTGCCGCACAGCGGTGTGGCTGGGACACATAGTCCCTCCAGGTTTAGAGTGACGCGCGCGCACGCACTCAGGCAGGGAAGATATGACAGGCAGAAGTGAGTCAGCTGACCAGGTTGGTCAGCTGACTCTGGCTCCACTCCTCATTGGTCAAGCACTTAGGGAGGTGCTGGAGAGATGCATGTGTATATATACTGCTGGCTGGTCATTTCCCTGGTGTCTGGCGTTGCAAACACATACGTGGGAGCACTCAGACCTGTAGTCAGATCCTTAAGTGTGCCGGGACCAGCTGGAGCTGTAATCCTACACTTAGCTAGATTCTGTTGATAGCTAAAGTACTAGTTTGATTGTGATTATCTGTTATGACTTTTGCCTGCCTGACTATCCTCCTGAACTCTGATCTTGTACCTTGATATTTCTGATACTCTGTTGCCGAACCCCGGCTCGTCCTTAGACTCTGCTTCTGCCTCCTGATCTTGTACCTCGATATTTCTGATACCCTGTTGCCGAACCCTGCCTGTACTTTAGACTCCGCCTCCGCCTACTGTATTTGTACCTTATCTGTCCGTGTGTTAACGACCTGGCTTGTCCGACCTCGAGAACCGACCTTACTATTGGAGGCGGTTCCCCGTCCTGTTAGTGACACTTCCTCCAGAGTGTCACTTTCAGACTATCCTTCCTACTGTCAGCATGACTCCTCCCGCCTTGGAGGGTTCAGGTCTTCGGAAGGAATCCGTGCAGTACTCCTTACTGCACTGAGGCCTAGTCCTCTAAGTGTTACTGTGACACCCAAACACTACACTCTACTCAGGTGAACAGAAATTAGCTGGTATATCGGATTATCGGTGATACTGCAGATCACTTATAATCTGGTATACATCTGTATTCCCCGTGATACTGCAGATCACCGGTAATCAGATCCTCTCTGTGCTTCACCGATCGCTACAGAGAGACAGTCAGTTGTGGTGTGAGACAGCTAGGTGAAAGCTGTATGCTACGGTATGGATGGAAGTTCACTTTTGTGTGGATGCAATAAAGCGTTTATCATTGGATTCTATGTCTGCTCACTGTTTATGGACAATCCTTATGTCATATCATGACAGTGTTGTTTCTGCTCACTTCGGAAAACACACAAGAAACAAACATTCCACAGTGATGCTCTTTGCCAGTGGTAAAGAATTTAACCACTTGTGATACATTTAAGAATGTGAATCAGACAGAGGAAAGATTTTACAATAGGCAAACACTGACTAAATAATTTATAAATGAATATTGTAAAATATAAGCAATTTTTTAAAGGTAGTATTTATTGATGTTTATAAAATATAAGCAATTTTATCCATTAAGTTACGTTTAGTAAAGTTCCTTGTTAAATAAATTTTGTGCATTACAGACCTTTGTTTGTTTTGGTGAATGTGGGGAAATTAGCAATGATGATTAACACCTCACCACCAAGGGTCAATGATAAGCAACGCAATCATAAGTAGGTTAACAGAGGTGTCAACAAGATAAAATACACTGAAATCCATTTAAAGAGAATCTGTACTCTAAAATTCTTACAGCAAAAAGCATACCATTCTCTTCATTATGTTCTCCTGGGCCCCCCTGTGCTGTTTCTGCTACTCCCTGCTGCAATCCTGGCTTGTAATTGCCAGTTTTAGGCAGTGTTTACAAACAAGACATGGCTTCTAACCAGATAGGCTGTGAACAGCTTACTGCGTGACTCATGCAGAGCTTGGAGAGGGTGTGTAAAGCTTCTGCCAATGACAAGCAGTGCTGCACACTCCACACATTCCAGCCTCAGCCCGACAGAGCTGACAGAGGGAAGAAGATAAGATTTATTACAGAGACAGTGCAACTAGAAAATGCTGCAGTAAGACAGACCACATTAGAACAGGCATAGGAACTTATAGGACAGAAGAAATAAGGCTCAACATTTTGTTACAGAGTCTCTTTAAAGGAAAACTGAAGTTAGAGGTATATGTAGGCTGCCATGTTTATTTAATTTTAAGAAATACCAGTTGCCTGGCAGCCCTGCTGATCTATTGGCTGCGGTAGTATCTGAATCACATCAGAAACAAGCATGCAGCTAATCTTGTCAAATCTGTCAGGGTCTATGGGTAAACGTATTAGAGGAGGAGGATCAGCAGGATAGCCAGGCAACTGGTATTGCTTAAAAGGAAATAAGTATGGCTGCCTCTGTATTCCTCACTCTTTTGTTGTCCTTTATAAAGATGTAGTAGTGAGCTTACCTCCAGGTATAAGACACTATTTCAAAAACAGCTTTAATCAGACATAAAAATCCACTTGAAAGTTCACACGTTTCACGGGCATCTCTTGCTTCTTCAAAAATGATGGGAGTATCTGTGTACAAAGTATTGCAGGCTCTGTTCCTCCTGCCTTCAACACTGTGTCCACAGATATTCCCAATTTTTTTAGCCCTTTTTAGTGTATTTTATCTTGTTGTCACCTCTGTAGACCTTTTATCATTGCATTGCAAACAAAGCCAAATGGCTCAGTGCTCACTGCAGTGATTATCCAGCAATGATGTCCCTGGGCTGGCATGGACCTCTCTGAATGTCTCAAATGGCCAGGCTATGGCTGACATTTTCTTCTCCAGTGTTCTGACTATGCCCCCGCCAGTCACATCACCATTTCCTCTCTGCTGGGATGCCTGCCCTTCTGCATACACAATTTGTGTGAATGGACCCATTTACACTACATGGCGATACTATATTACATATTTCCTACACTTGGAAAGGATAGATAGGCTTGCCGTAAACACAGATTTTTTTTTAAGTGAAGTATACCTTTGTGCTAAAAAGCAGAATTATGTATTGTTCTACTCCACATATCTGTGAGCTCAGTTCCCTGGAGCCATGCAAGCAGCATGTTAAATGCTGAAGATCCAGACACTGAAGATGAAGAATGATGAAAGTCCTTGCGTTGCTTCACCTAAAGCTCCCCGATTCCATGCAGTCAGCTGTGGAATGCAGGATTTACATCTAGAAGAATCCCTGGAGTTTTCATTGTTGATGTTAATTATGTTGTACAGAAGTGCTGCTGTGTAACATACAGTATAGCCTGCAGATGGCTGAACACAAAGTATTGTTTGTGCTGCCTGGGGCTAAAATGACAGTCCTCAGAGTACATGGAGAGAAAGGCTGAATAAAGCAGAACTCTGGGTATAGATAAAAACAGTGCAGAGAAAATATCGTATACATCTCCCCATGAAGGATTCCATTAGCCCCTTGTCCTCTTGGTTCTTTCAGTTATCTTTTCAAATGGGATGACCATTAGGTACTATGCAAGAGTCTTCTCTGATGTTTCTGTTCACTAGAAATATACCAAATATAAATGGATATAGTTCCTATCATTCAAAGCTGTTTGCCTAACCTGACCAGAGTGACACTGTCTCAGTAGAGCAGTAAGAAGATGTCTGGAGAGAAAAGACCATAAGGAGCCTTTTTTTTTAGGAGGTCAGTACATGATTTTCTCCTTCCTGACAATTTTAGTGGTATGCTCAGCTTTTGATTATATGGTTTATTTTGGAAAGTTATTTGTTGTCTTTTATTATGCTAGAGATAAAATGAACAACATTGGAAATACTAGCACTATACAACCTAAACTTTCTTCTCAGTTCCCTCACTCCACTTTCTCTCCAACTACGTTCACTGTTCTAACCAGTCAAAAATCTATCTTCTCTAATCTAAGCTCAAGCATTTATTAACCACCCTGGCGTTCTGATTAAATCGCCAGGGTGGCTGCGGGAGGGTTTTTTTTAAATAAAAAAAAAACTATTTCATGCAGCCAACTGAAAGTTGGCTGCATGAAAGCCCACTAGAGGGCGCTCCGGAGGCGATCTTCCGATCGCCTCCGGCGCCCAGAATAAACAAGGAAGGCCGCAATGAGCGGCCTTCCTTGTTTTGCTTATATCGTCGCCATAGCGACGAGCGGAGTGACGTCATCGACGTCAGCCGACGTCCTGACGTCAGCCGCCTCCGATCCAGCCCTTAGCGCTGGCCGGAACTTTTTGTTCCGGCTGCGCAGGGCTCAGGCGGCTAGGGGGGCCCTCTTTCGCCGCTGCTCGCGGCGAATCGCCGCAGAGCGGCGGCGATCAGGCAGCACACGCGGCTGGCAAAGTGCCGGCTGCGTGTGCTGCTTTTTATTTCATCAAAATCGGCCCAGCAGGGCCTGAGCGGCAGCCGCTGGCGGTGTTGGACGAGCTGAGCTCGTCCAGACCGCTCAGCTGGTTAACTTGTGCCCTATAGTGTATCCCACTCCATTACCCCATTTTTCATATCTCTTGCTCTCTCATACTGGCCTTAACTCCCTTTCCTTATTCTCTGTAGACATTCAAACCTGTGCTTTCTTAAAGGAGTCATCAGGGGAAATATGCTAAAATAAGTAGTACTTACCGGGGGCTTCCTCCAGCTCCCAGCTCCCAGGACATCCCTCGCCGCTGCTCTGCCCGCAGCCGTTCGCCACAGGTCCATCCCGGTCCCCGGCGATGACGTCAGAGCGACCTGGAGGTCGCTCTGTACTGTGCCTGCGCGATTGGCTGCGGGCAGAGCTGCGGCGAAGGACAACCTGGGAGCTTGGAGCTGGAGGAAGCCCCCAGTAAGTAACACTTATTTTAGCATATTTCCCCTGATTACTCTTTTAAGGCTTTTCTGGCTAACTCAGTGAAAGAATCTTCAATGTGTTGCGCTCTAACACTGTTAGCAACTTTCATGGGCCTCAGTTTTCAGACCTCATTTCATTCTCCATCTACACAATTGGTATATACAGGGGTTGGACAAAATAATGGAAACACCTAACATTTTGGCATCATAATCTTTGAACATGTTTTAAGCAATCAAAACTTGACATATGTTAATTTTTTTTTTGTTTATTATTTTTGTTATTTGATATGTTTAATTAAAATAATTGGTTTTTTTTTACAGATATTTAAACCAAAGTTGGTTATAATTTATAATAATGGCAGATCTCTCAGACTTTCAAAGAGGCCAAATAATTGGTGCTTGTATGGCAGGCGCTACTGTAACAGAAACTGCCCGAATGCTTGGCATTTCAAGAGGTACTGTCTCAAAAGTAATGACTGCCTTTGAAAGAGAAGGTAAAACATCCTCAGCAAAGCACAGTTGTGGCCAGAAGTCAAAGTTGTCTGAGAGAGACCGTCGGACTCTAAATCGAATTGTTAGAAAAGCTTGCAAGACCGCGGTTCCTAAAATCACTGCAGAGCTGAATGAACACCTACAGAACCCAGTTTCCACAAAAACTGTTCATCGGGAGCTGCACAAATCTGGATTCCACAGAAGAACTGCAATTATAAAACCTCTGCTCTCAAAGACAAATGTTTCAAAGCGTTTAGAGTGGTGTAGAAACCACCAGAATTGGTCCCTCGAGCAGTGGAAAAATGTGATTTTCTCTGACAAATCATCTTTACCTTATTTCCAACCTCCGGCCGAGTGTATGTTTGGAGACAGCCGAAAGAAGCATTTCATCAAGACTGCCTTCTCCCAACCGTAAAACAGGGGGTTCTGTGATGATCTGGGGTGCTTTTTCTTAGAAATCTGCCGGGCCAATGATTTCCCTTTTTAGAAGAATTAACAGCCGAGATTATTTAGGAATTTTGGGCGACCAAGTTCATCCTATGGTTCAAGAACTGTTTCCGGAGGGGAATGCCATCTTTCAAGATGATAATGCCCCAATCCATACAGCTAGAATTGTTAAAGAATGGCATGAGGAACATTCTAATGAAGTTGAGCATCTCATCTGGCCACCACAATCTCCAGACCTCAATATTAAAAAGCATTTATAGTCGTTATTAGAGAGTCAAGTAAGAAGTCGATTTCCGCCGCCATCGTCTCTAAAAGAACTGGAGGGTGTTTTAACTGAAGAATGGGATAAAATTCCTTTGGAGACAATTCACAATTTGTATGAATCAATACCTCTGAGAATCGAGGCTGTAATTGCCGCAAAAGGTGGACATACACCATATTAAAATATATTTTTTTGATTTTCAAGGTGTTTCCATTATTTTGTTCAACACCTTTATCAGCTTATTAATATGTGTGGATGGTGCCCAAGTATATCACTCTGCTTCTGATCTTTCTGCTATAACTTGTCTCATCCCTGGCAATCTAAATACTATACTGTTTTTATGTCCTCTGGCTTACCTAAGCTCAATACAGCCAAAAATAATATGTAATTTTCAGCCTTTTAATTTACCTTAGCTTCCTGACATAGCAATTAATGCTAATAACATCTCAACAACGTTAGTACCTCAAGCTCGCGATTTAGGTTTGATGTTTGTTTCGGCAGCCTTACTTAAACCTCACTTTAATAAGTTAACCACCTCCTGTCATCTCCAACTTAATAAAATCTAAAAAATATATTCCTTTTTAAGGCCATAAGGCCAGAAACCCACTAGGAGAGATTTCTAATCACGAGTGATTTGAAAAAGCTCTTGCTAATGCAATGCTATGGAGGATTTATATAAAATCACATCACTCAAGTGGGATCACACCCATTGCTTTACATTAGCAAGAGTTTTCAATTCGTAAAGTGCTCAGAAAATGGCTCCTAGTGGGTTTCTGGCCTTATGCAGGATGCAACTAAAATGCTAGCGTTTGCCTTCAGCAAATTCTGACTAGACTATTGCAGCACACTGTTTGGTGGTCTACCATAAATTGAATTGTGACATTTCAGTCCTTCCTAAAACCTTGTGCTCAACTGTGCTATCACTTGTCTCACTCCTCAGATACTGTTCCCCTCTGCCAGTGTCTCTGCTGGTTGTCTATTAAGTGAAAGGTACAAAGTATAAGTTGGAAAAGGAAGTAAACAGTGGCGTAGCAATAGGGAGTGCAGAGGTAGCGCCCGCATCGGGGCCCACGGGCCAGAGGGGCCCCAAATGGTCTACCGTCTATCACAGTATTAGCTCTCTATTGGTCCTATGCTGGTAATAATCACTTCAATTGATCCTTTGAATAGTAGTAATCCTTAACACACTGGTTCCCATCCCCTTATATACACATGCATCTTAATATAAAAGGACTTCTTGTCACTTTCCAGAATGTTTTCCTGATGGTTGAATACTTACAGTGCCTATTATCCCTGAGAACAAGTTATCTACACATGGTGCATGTGAATCCTGCTGTGACCCAGTTTGTTTTGCATAGAATATCCCTAGGTGAGCAGAGAACTACCTTGCTCTTGTTTGCAGTATAGAAACAGTGTAATACAGGCATAGTTAAAAAAAAAGTATTTGTTTAAGTCTCGATTATTGAGGCTAAGCAAATGGGTGACTTGACTGAAATAGAGGATAAGCAGTATTCTTTAACCACTTGAGGACCGCGGTGTTAAACCCCCCTAAAGACTAGGCCATTTTTCTTAAATTGGCCAATGCAGCTTTAAGGGCTCACTGCAGGGCCACACAACTCAGCACACAAGTAATCCCCCCCCCCCCCCCATTTTCTCTCCACCAACAGAGCTCTCTGCTTTTTTTAAAAAATCACAGTATTTTTAAAATTTCATTCTTGGTCGTTTCTCAAATCAGGACAGACCCTGATTTGAGAAAGGACCGAGAATGGCCCGAAATGCCTGTGCGTCATCACTTTTGACTTACTCACAGATGAAATTTTAAAAATGCTGTGATTTAAAAAAAAAGCCTAATAAAGAACCATTTTAAGATGGTGCAAATCGTATGGAGTGAATGACAGTATCTCGTGACTCCAGAGGGGATTGTTGCACGTCTGCAGCGATTGGTGCCGTGGCAATTAGGCTATCTATGTTCACGCCAATCGGCGTGGAGCGGTCGGCATGTAGTTAATGCTGGGAATGCACAATGCATTTTTTCAGTCGATTTACCATTCAGTCGATTTTCGATTCGTTTTTCTGCTCGATTTTCAGCTTGATTCTCTTATCTTTTGTTAAAGTGATCGAAATTAAGATCGGACATGTCAGATATTATCTATCAAACCATCTATCTGCCTAAAAAACGCATGGTGTATTCCCAGCATTAGAAGATAAACCTCTGGATCTGAAATAATGAATAGCATGCTTGAGCAGAATATTAAATCTAACAGTAAAACTGCCCTGCAAAGACTAGAAACCTGACATGAGTAATTTAGTCAGAATTGCCCTCTGACCTTTCAATTTTATTTATTTTTCCAGTAACTAAGTTACTAGTCTCTTTTCATACAACACTGCAAATTACTTACATTAATTATATTGGTGGTACATTTTGCATGTGATACATAGGGAAATGAGTTCTTTATTAAGGTGTAAGCTTGTTGGAATAGGTCAGCCATAATTTTGAAATTAATTTTATTTATGGTTTATGTATTTCTGTATAGATGAAAGTATTTTTCCTATTTCCTGACCCTGGGTTCAGTTCACATTTTTACATTCAAGATTGCTAATTATTATTATTAATTATTAAAAATTCAATTCACAGAGTACAGTATATTGAACATTTGTTGAAAAATAATAATTCCACATTTTAGATTAGATAAGCACCAGAGCCCATATGCAATTAACTTTTTCTCCCAAGTTTTCTCCTAGATTGTATTTTTAAACTTGTCAATAAAATGCCTTTTAAACCACCAACAAGCAAGAACATACTCAAAATCATTTTGATAGTACTGTTTTACCTACTTTTTGGTAATTTTTCAGTTGCAGAATGCTGGAAAGTTATTTCAAGTAGAAGAGGAAAAATTGCATAGGGGCCCTCCAAGTCCATTATTCAATTCACTTTTTCTCTTTAGTTTACTCCTAGGTAATATTTTCACATCTTATTAATAAAATGCATTTTAAGCCACCAGCAACCAACTAACCAACCAAGCAACTACTTTTTGCAATTTTTTCATTTACAGAATGCTTAAAAGTTATTTTAAACAGAAGATAAAAAATTATCTTCTAGGAGAAAACTTGGGAGAAAAAGTGAATTGAATGAGGGCCCAGGGATACTGAAATGTATTGAAGTCAATTCACAAATAAAAAAAGAGATACAAAGTAGATAATGGTGCCATATCTCTATATACCAGAATTTTCTAATTAACTTGATTTCAGAGTAACTGTCAGTCACACTCATACATAAAAACATATGTGAAGTGTTAGGAATGTACCTGTTAATCATGAAAGTGCTGCCGATACCCGGGCAGAATCTGCCACTTCTGGGTCTCGGCACTTGTTCCCTGCCACCGGCCCTGCTGGTGACTCACAGTCCACACACACTGATAGGCGGAGGGCATGTTCACAGTATGCCCTCTGTTAGGGTAAACAATAGTTAGCTGACCCACTCAGCTGACAGGAGCAATGTCAGCTGATCTCTAGCTGATTATGCCTTGCTGTGTGATTGGTTGAGCGGAAGGTGGTCGGCCACTGATTAGAGAATAATCGCTATTTAAATGTGCGGAGTGCTCCCAGTCATCGCCCGTGATAGTATAGCTTTGGCTAGTTGCCGGGTGCACACTCTGAATCCTGTGTTGATATTCTGGACCTTAAACTCGACTTGTACTGGACTACTCTATTATATCTAACCTCTGCTTGATCCCTGAATTACCTTTTGCCTGCTGCCTGGACCGACCTCTGCTAAGTTACTAGGCTTCCCTTGATTGCTGCCTGGACCGACCTCTGCTAAGTTACTGGATTTCCCTTGACTGCCGCCTGGACCGACCTTGGACTCTTACTGGACATTCTCTGTAAGCCACTTGCCTCGGACTACAAGTATAGTCTACTCTCCTTATCAGTCAGCTAACAGTGTGTTTACAATCTTGCATACACTTGTCATATATCATCCTGAACGTCTGCTATCCATTTACCTAATCTTGCATGCAGATTCAAAGGAACTGTGTCAGTTACATCAGTCACTTCTTGTCAATATTCTGCATGCAAGTCTGCTGGAACTCTATCAATCAAATTACAATTGCTGTTGCATATTTTTGCATGAAGAGATTCATACTTGGATTATTGTACTGGAACTGTGTATGTGATACTGCTGAACTGTGTTGTTAGCCTCAGTAGTGACCTCTGGTGGTACTCTGGCTTTCTGGCCTCAGCTGCTATACCTTGCATCTCCAAGGCCTGGGTGTAACCAAAGTCAGGCAGGAGTTATTTCCTCACCTGTGTGGTGGTGATAGATTGGGGCATAGCAGCTGAAAGAAAGCAGGAGATCTGCCAGGCATTACATGGAGATAATATGACAAGTCTAGTTTTTGTCTGAATGCAATGCCAACAGGCTCCCAAATGCAACTATGTCAAAAAACAAAAATGTACTTCTGCGCTGTGCCTTTGACTAATAACTACCAGGAGAAAAAAAACAAGCAACTAAACAAAGTAATAATAGCTTATTACTTTGTTTAGTTGCTGCTTTTTTTCTCGTGGTAGACGCCATTAGTCAAAGGCACAGCGCAGAAGTAAATTTTTTGTATTTGACATAGTTGCGCCATTTGGGAGCCTGTTGGCATTGCATTCAGACAAAAACTAGACTAGTCATATTATCTCCACATATATTTTTATGTGTGAGTGTGACTGACAGTTACTCTGAAATCAAGTTAATTAGAAAATTCTGGTATATAGAGATATGGCCACAGTGATCTAGTGCTGGTCCAGCTCATAGTGATGTAAGCTGAAGCTCCATATTACACAAAGCACCTAGGCAGGCAAAGGGGTAGCACTTCTGATAACAGTAGTCATAGCAATAACAGTATTTGACTGACTAGGGAGTACTTGCATCTCCTGAACTACATCTCTTGGCATGCATCGCAGTATGCACACATGTGTGAACCCGCTGGGTATTATGAATTCCGGCAGAAGCTGTGGTTAAAAAGATGGAGAATTTCAAAGGGGTCAGAAGACCAGTATACCATAGGTTAGTAATGGTACTTCCCTCAACCCCTGAAGGTCCAGAGGCACACCCCATCACGAAACTCCCTTACGGGAAGATTAATTGTATAAAAAGAAAAAAAAAAGCTGCACAGTTCACTCTAATAGTTTGGGAACTGCAGAAGGGGCTCTAAATGGTATAGTGCTGAGCCCTGATGTCTTGTATCATTCAAGCACTGGGTTTATACTGCCTTCGAACTCTAACGGATTGGATTTTCACACGCTCTCTCACACATACTTACACTTCTTTTCAGTTAAAGTCGTAGTGGAGTCCACCATTATCTTCTTAACAAAAATGTCTCACTTATCCTGAACATCTTTTCTTCTTTCTTATTCAGCAATGTAAAAAAATGTATAAATGCTGTAGGTCACTTCAATTCTACCCGAGGCAACATGTGACATGATAAGTGAAAATGTGTATGTACAGTGCAAAACATATTCATAACCAGGCTGTTTTACTTGTTTATTTTGCTTCCTGAAAGAGTTAATTTTCGGGCATTGAGGTGACAGCTTCTGTATTGTCGGTTTCTTGTCAGGAATAAAGTAAACTTCTGTGATAAGCAAATAACAGTCAAACAAATTTTCCTGGCAGAATACAACTTCTGAGTGCAGAGTGCAGGGAGAGATAGGGAAAGGTCAGTAGATCATGCATTTTAACTCTGGGACACTTAATAGGCTGCCACTGAGCAGAAACAACAAACCATTCAATCTACTTTGTAAATGTTTAAATATAAAATAAAACCATGGGATATCTAAAAAAAGTCATTTTTAGGAGTAGGAGGATAGATTCAATTGTTTATCTCATCAGTTTATTTTCACCTCGGGTTTACTCTAAGCTTGCTTGTTCATGTCCATGATTACTCCTTACCCCTCCTTTTTGATGACCCAATCTTTGTGCTTACCAATCAGTGACCACGTGGGAGTCATCAAGCTCAGATATGACTTGACTACTCAGTGGCCTATTCAGTATTTTTATACAGCTGAATTAGAGAGATTTAAACATTTTCAAGGTAAGAAACAGCATCTGTACTGTCATTAAACACTTCTCTTTCAGGATATAACAGTGGATTCAAGTGCATGCTTCCGCTGTCAGGTTACTTTAAAGGGCCATTATAGGAGAACAATTAATTTCTGTCCTTCATATACAACATGATAAGCCACTACCAAAAGAGTAAACAGATTGCTAGATATAAATAGATTCAAACAAAAAATCTTCCCAAGGCCTGCGGCCAAAAGGCTAGTTTATATGTTTGTAAGCAGAAGGAAGAAAACAAAATGTTAAATGAAATGTAAACTTTTATTCCAATAAATCTAAGAACATACAAACAGTATAGCAAACATGTTATAAAAATTGGAATCTATGTTTGAGAGAAACCACTCCAAAGTAGGCAAGCTCAGGTCAAGAAATCATTCACACAGCCAGATTGAACAAGTTCAGATAAAAAAACAAAACCTCATTCACCCAGCCACATTACAGTCATGCATACAAATTGTATTAAACCAAATTTTTCTGTACCCACCCCACTGTGAAAGTTGCATAGGTGGTGCATTGTGGTGTGGCAAGCCACGTTGCGTTATACCGCACTGCAACGCACCACTGTGAACATAGACTAACCCAGGGTTCTTCTACTATCATTCTTTAATATCAGGACACGCATTACAGACTGATAAGCACGCCAGCAGGGGCTGCCAGATGGCTCTTTGATTGGAAGCCAGCTCTGCCACAGCCAGCTGAAGAATCAAAATAAGGTTTTCATTCTACGAATGATCTGACAGAGTGTCTGCTTACAGTCTCCTGGAGTTTCCCCCTCTCCCCCGGGGCCCGCTCGGGGTCATTTTGGGGGGCTGGAGGGGTCGCAGAATGAGGGGAAAGCCATGCCCACAGTCGGCGGGGAGGGGGGGGGAGCGGTACCCCCCCTCCCTCACCTCGGGGCTCTCCCCTCTGCGCTCCCCTCCAGCTTAATGAGTGTCCGGGCAGCGGCGGGCAACGGCTGATGCATACCTTCCGTCTTCCGTGCGCTCCAGCGTGCGTTCCTCAATCTAGTCTCTGACGTGACTTCCTTTACACTGGAGCGCACGGAAGACAGAAGGTATGTATCAGCCGTTGCCTGCCGCTGCCCACCGCTGCCTGGATATTCATTAAGCTGGAGGGGAGCGCAGAGGGGAGAGCCCCGAGGTGAGGGAGGGGGGGGGCGTCCCCCATCCCCGCCGACTGTGGGCATGGCTTTCCCCTCATGCTGCGACCCCTCCAGCCCCCCAAAACAGCCCGGGCCCCCCGGGGTTGCATCCTCTATTGTTACGCCAGTGAAAGGGGGTATGAGTCCAGGGGAAAGGGGGGGGGGTCTGCTCCTGTGCTGATGAGTAGAGTAGCACAGTGGAGCATGAAACTTTACCTGCTTCCATAGGGGGGACAGGGTCTTACTCCTCTCTTAAGTGTAGCCATGGGCCGTATATGTGGCATGCATTAATACTCACAAGAACTGAGGAGAGCAGTGAGGACCTGTCCTGCCACTGAAAATTTATAGTATTTTAGTCCACAATGCTACTCTGCTTATATCTATGGGCACAAAGGCTAACTGAAATATGCTTTTTGGGGGGAGGGGGGAGTCGGGGTGCTATGGGCATAATACTCCTATTGAGGGGAAGGGGTGCCGACAAAAGTGACTTTCCCGTAATACTGCTATAGGGAACAGAAAGGTTGCAAAACTTTTACCTGATTTTGCTATGTGGGTGGGTGGAGGATGCACACAAAGTCTACCTAATATTGATATAGGTGAGGGGATGTCAAAGAGGCAATTTAATATTTGTATCTGGGGAAAGGAAGGGGAGGGCACAAAGACTGCTAGATACCAATATTGGGGGGAAGAAGAGGCTACATGTTGCAAAGTTTTGTAGGAGGCAATGATTTCAAGCTATACACCTGCCTACTCAGTCACATTCTGCAACACAGACTGTCAGAATTCCAGATCTTATGTGTGTGTACTACACCCATGCAGCTGGGGTAACAGGAGTACCACCATCTAAAGAAAGCCTGCTGTATACTCCTTTAACATGGTTGCTTTAAGTCACATGACCATGTTTTTACAGATCAGGTGACCTTCAGGGACTCAGTAAGCTGGAGAAGACTCTTTATAAAAGGTCACATCTCATAACCCTGTATGCTCCGCACTGAAATGTTATTCCCGGGATTATAAAATCTGTAGATTGTCTTAAACAATAATACATAGATAAAAGATCTTGCAGGTTAGGGCTTCTATTCAATTGTTCCTGTATGCAACAGAGGACTCCTGCTGTATTCCGATGAGGCTGGTAGATTTAATTAGTAAAAGACCACATTGTGGAATAAAATGCTGAAACTGCATGAAACAAAGGTGTGCAGGTGACATATGCTGCGCATGATGGGTGGGCCTTTTGTGTAAGCAGTTCTATCTTCACTTATCCCCACTTAAGAATGGACAAGCTGCCTTTTTCTCTGTCACTTATTATTCCTATGAACTCAGCAGGAATAAATAATCTTTATGATGTTTTGCTCTGCATATACTTACCTCCGAGTCGTCAATACACTCAGTTCTGTGCCTGCAACCTAATAGTTCCCTTTAGGTTGATTAATAAAAATAAAAACGACAGCACAATCGCTCATTTAAGTAATGCAGCTCGGCAAAAGCGCAAGCACTTAATTTGTGCGTTTCCACTATAAATTGCTCGGGCAGAGGAAAGGGACGGGCTTTGCATGCTGAATACATGTGTCTAATATACCTGGATGATCCAGGCTGGCTCTTTGCAGCAATTCCATAGAGAACTTTTAGAGCATGGGGAAATGTTCTTTTTTTTAGTGCTTAAACGGAACCCGAAGTGAGAGGGATATGGAGGCTTCCATATTTATTTCCTTCTTAAAGAGACTCTGAAGTCTCTTTTTTTACCTTCTTTTGTTTAACAATCCGCATCAGCTTTAATGCCAGAGTTAAATCGCCACATCCCCGTGGCACAGTAGTGGTTTATTACTTAGAAAATGACCTGCAAAGTTCTACGACTTTGCAGGTGGCAGATCATGCTGCCCTGGCTCGCAGGGCTTTTGTTCCTGGAAAGGCTGAGCTTTGAGCTGTAGCTCAGCCTCTCCGCAATCAATCTCCAGGGGTCTCCGCCTCCTTCCCACCCCTCTCAGGGAAAAAAAGATTAAGAGGGGCGGGGAGAGGTGGCGATCCACAGAGATTGACTGCGGAGGAGGCAGAGATACAGTGTAAAGCTCTGAGGAAGTAAAGCCCTGCGAGCCCGGGAGCTTTGCAGGGCTTATCTCAAGTAATAAATCACTCCTCTGCCACGGGGATGCAGTGATTTAACTCTGGCATTAAAGCTGAAGAGGATTGTTAAACAAAAGAAGGTAAAAAAAGAGACTTCAGAGTCTCCTTAAAGAGACTCTGTAACATTAAAAAGATCCCCTGGGGGGTACTCACCTCGGGTGGGGGAAGCCTCCGGATCCTAATGAGGCTTCCCACGCCGTCCTCTGTCCCACGGGGGTCTCGCCGCAGCCCTCCGAACAGCCGGCGACTGTGCCGACTGTCAGTTCAATATTTACCTTTGCTGGCTCCAGCGGGGGCGCTGTGGCGGCTTTCCGTTCCGAACTACACGGAAATACCCGATCTCATTCGGGTCCGCTCTACTGCGCAGGCGCAGGAAACTTGTGCCTGCGCAGTAGAGCAGATCCAACGGCGATCGGGTATTTCCTTGTAGTTCGGAGCCGACAGCCGTCAGAGCGCCTGCGCAGGAGCCAGGAAGGTAAATATTGACGTCACCGCTGCACGGACTCCACGGAGGGCTGCAGCGAGACCCCTGACGGATGGAGGACGGCGTGGGAAGCCTCATTAGGATCCGAAAGGCTTCCCCCACCCGAGGTGAGTACCCCCCAGGGGATCTTTTCATGTTACAGATCCTCTTTAACAATGCCATTTGCCTGGCAGCCCTTGTTGATCTTCTGGCATAAGTAGTGTCTGAGTCAAACCCTGGAACAAGTATATGGCTAATCCAGTAAGCTGAGTCAGAGTACCTGATCTGCTGCATGCTTATTCAGGGTATATGGCTAAAAGTATTAGAGACACAGGATCAGGAGGACTGCCAGGCAACTGTTATTGCTTAAAGTGGGCATAAACTCTAGCACATGACTGAAGGAAAACATGCAACCTATATGTATTTAGAAAGTTTAATTCCCCCTCATTTGTGTCTAATCACAAGTTGTAATTTGATCTCTCCCCTGTGTCACATGACTGCCATGACAGTGATGGCAGATAAGCTCATTTGAAAGCACAGGTTGTTAACAATATGTCTGCTTCCATGAAAGCAGGAAGTAGAAACAGTGCAGATTTATTGCAGGATTTATATCAGAAGAAACACAGAAATGTTTTTTTGCTAAAAGGTTATTATGCTGTTGCATATCTTTTAGAGCAGAGAGGACATTCTGAGTTCAGGTCCGCTTTAAAGACTTTATTTAGAATTGCAACTCTTGGTCTCTGCTGAGTGCTGAAGTGAGAAATTGTGCAGAATAGTCACTGACAAGCCATGTCACCTGTGATAGATCGCACTTACTCAGCACTGACCAATCCATTGTCATGGCTGTTTGGAAATCTGGTGACACATGTCATTGTGACTTTTCCCACGGGAGTGGGTGGCTCATGTAAGCTTGTCGATGCTACAAGTGAATGACTTCTACTCTTAGAAATGTAGAGCACAGCTTGTGTGCATCTGACCTTTTCATATTCCATTTGTGAATGTGCATTAATATGACTGTGGTCCCACCACTTAGCACTGACAAATGATGGGCTGAGTATATATTTAGTATCAATTTAACATGTAAGAATATTTGGAGAGGGTTTGACATACGTAGGCATGGATATGCAGAGCACAGTGCTCTCCCCTCTCCCCTCTGCAACTGTATATAATGTCTGAAAACTTTGTTTCTATTGTAGAAAGTTTACAGCATACAAATAAAATACAAAATAACCACTTATCGGTTAAAGTGTCATAGTTTTGAATCTGGATATGAAGATACCATTTATTGTTCATTGGTTAACTTAAAAGTCGGAAGAAGGCTTATTAGTAGAAAGCTTACTATTTTTCTTTGAAGTTAGCCAATAAATGGTATCATCCTGATCTGATTCAAAAGTTCCTGTTCTTACTGATGAGTAACACAGTACAATACTCTACTACTACTACAAGTGTTGTATAGCTGCAGCTGGCTGACCAGAAATGGGGAGGCTCTGGTTCATATGGACTATGTAAGACGTAGATGATTGCTAGTTTAATGAGACACAGTATGGCGTCAAGAGGGTGCCAGTAGTACAAAGGTAATTTTATTTCCAGTATTCTATGTAGGATACATAACACCTGAAGAGGAAAAACCTATAGATTTTATGCAGATAGTATTCATGGTTGGGATTCAAACTCTTTGCTTGAGTGCATTTTGGAAGCACCAACATTTTCCATACTATGTTCACTTATACCCAATTCCTCTCCTTGGATTGCTGAGAACTGAAGATGTTTGAGATGCAGGCCTAGACTTATGCAGCTTCTATGCTGTTGTTACGTCTTGCTCACTTTATCTCCTATCACTATCTATATACCGAACCTCCAGACACCATCTTCTACCCATCCTACAGCTCCTTTCCGACATTCATGCACAGCTCTTGGCATGTCACCTGACCCGATGCGTGTCAGGTGACGTGTCGGTAGCTGTTCACAGAGGACATTGGAAAGTGGCTAGAAGCTACAGAAAGGGTGGAAGATGGAGCCTGAAGGCGCGGTAAGTATTTTTTGGCTGCATGGGGGGGGGGGGGGAGTAGGGGGCTGCATGGGGGGGCACACATATCCGGCAACAGGCAATATAAGACCATGTATACTTTGCAGTATAGATGGTCAAATAAATTGCTTTCTTGATTTGGTAGCATCCAACCTTATGTTTAGAATAATGTAATAGTAACACCCCCCCCCCCCCCATATTTATATTTTTGGTACTCTATCATACACATGTGTTTAACATTTAGGATGTTTAATGAAATGTATTATGTAAGATCCAGTAGAGATTTTTTCTTTTTGCTTTGAAGCGCTTTTGCTAAAGTAATCTATGATATTTCTTGCACATAAGAGCATACGCATGTTGGCTGCTATTTAATTAGTTTTTCTACTTTGCATTCACATTGGAAACTGTAAGACATGGCAGTGAAATGACAAACTTTGTAATTAGAATGTATCACCTATCTTGTTTCATTAAAGGAATTACCTACTTTTGAGGTATCCACTGAACCATGTGAGAAAAAACTAGATGTTGCATATTGTCGACTATGAACTCTATGGGCCTGATTCACAAAGCGGTGCTAACCCAGTTAGCACGCCTAAAAGACTTTAGGCATGATAACCATTGCATCATGCTGGTGAAAAGCCAGTTTAGGCGTGATAAGTTTAGGCGTGATAAGTTTAGGCATGATAAGTTTAGGCATGCTAAGTTTTGATAAGTTTAGATTGCACGCAAAGTCCCGCATGCAAAGCAGCACCATTAAACTCTATGCGAAGTGCACCAGACTTTGCTAGCGCAAAACTTTTGATCAGCTGTGCACTGCGTTGCTAACCCAGTTGGTGCTTAAACTTATCATGCCTAAACTTATCACACCTAAACTTAACATGCCTAAACTTATCACACCTTAACTTATCACACCTAAACTTATCATGCCTAAACTGAGTTTAGGCATGATAAAGGGCTTTTCACCAGCATGCTAACTGTTAGCACCGCTTTGTGAATCAGGCCCTATGTCTATTCATAAATACTTTAATAAACAGAAGGCTCTATAGCTCTTATTTACTAAAGGGCTGTAAAGTACTGTACTTTTGCTAACATGGTCATACCATACCATACCAAACCATGTGGCAGAGAATTTTCCTTGTATTCCTACCGTAGTTTTCCATATCTGTTTCCCTTTACATTAGTTGGTATTAAAGGGCCATTATCACAAAACATTGCAAAATTCAAAGTACATGTTAACATATACAAATAATACGTATATTCATCCTATGGTGAAATGCACTATAAATCACTTTTGTCTTATGTCAATGACACTTACAGTAAGTAGTGAAAATCTGACAAATTTGAGATTTTGGACTAGTCCATTTCCTCATGAGGGATTGTCAGCATTCCCCTCCCCCCTTTTTTTGGACAGGTTCTATACAAAGATGATATTACTTTCCACACTGTTTTGGAAGTTGGACTGAGGTCATTCAGTAAGTACTTTTGAAAATAAAGAAAACCCAAAGAATCTTCCAAGAGGTGATGGACTAGTCCAAAATTTGTCAGATATGTCAGATTTTTCCTGCCAAACATTATTTAAAAATTATAAACCTATATTTCCTTTAAATGTCACTAATTTTGTTGCAATCGTGTAGCTTTACACTCATTTGGCATCCTGCTTGTTTTGCACTTTATTTTGTATTCTCTAGCAGTGAGCTTGAGTCTCCAGCATATTATTGCAGAGATGGTAAACGGCCACCCCTTACAGAGCTGCAAGTATTGGTGGGCTTCTTAGCTGGTCACTGTCATGCTTGTATATCGCAGCATCTTAGTTAGTACTTGACGAACAAGAAAAGGATCCGCAAACCAAGCCGAGTAGTAGTAAATAGCTGATGAGTTTATTAGAAAAATCCGCAGACAGTGCAATAAAATCACAGGATCAACTCACGCGTCTCGGGCCTACCATCTGCCCTTAATCGTAGTTAAAAGTGAACCTGCTCAAGGAGGAGCTTATATGGGGCAAGGAAGGTGTAAAACTCCACCCCACCACACACACAAGCTACTCCTTAAAGAGACATACATCTCTAAACAATACAATGCAAAAATACAATAATAACATTAGAAATGACATATTAAAAATATGTATATAGAAAAGATGTAAAAACGTTACCACTGGGTTACATGAAAAAATATATATAAATACACGAGAGGAAAGAAGAGATCAATCGTATACGATACATTAATGCTTTATAAACATGGCCTGTAAATCCGCTGGAATGAAACATACAAGCTTAATATGTATATACCAAACTTAGGTCCCACTTTTTGTTGAGACCCTGTGGTGTCCGGGTACCCAGTCTATGGATCCAAAAAGTTTCACGTTTCAACAACATTCTATACATGTCACACCCTCTAATTGGACTAACTACTCGCTCCACCCCCTGAAAACTGAAGGAAGATAAGTTTCCTGTGAGGAAACGCGGAAAGCCGCCGCGTGTGCCAAGAGCTAGGCGGCTGACTCCGCATCCTACGCGGCGGTTTGCTCGCGTCTGGGTGTGTGGTGGAACGCAGAAAAGCCGCCGCATGTCCTGACAGCAAAGCGGCTGTTTGCATGCAGCAGCATGTGCTTGGTGTGGCTGGGTCTGTTAGTGCATCTAGGCAGATGGAGAGCTATGCTCGCGCGGGCCTGAATTCAGGACCTTTATACCTGCAGAGGAAGTGTCAGCTGATCAGGAAGGTCAGCTGATTCCTGCAGGACTCATGATTGGCTGAATGGTTCGGGCGGGGCAGCAGAGTCCAGCAACTATATATTCTGCTGCTTAGTCAGTTGCTGGTTGCCTGTCGTTGCAATCACTTCGTGGTAGCACGCAGACCCTTAGTCAGATCCGAAAGTGTGCCGGGACCAGCTGGAGCTGTAATCCTACACTTAGCTAGATTCTCTTGATAGTCTAAAGTACTAGTTTGATTGTGATTATCTGTTATGACTTTCTGCCTGTCTGACTACACTGCCTCTGTCTTCTGATCCTGTACTTTGTTTGTCTGTGAGTTGCCGACTTGGCCTTCCTGACCCTGAGAACTATCTCTATCGCTAGGAGATAGTTCATGCCTGTATGTGCTGGGCACCTGCTCCACAGGGCCAGCTCTGTATGTGCTGGGCACCTGCTCCATAGGGCCAGCTCTGTATCTGCTGGGCACCTGCTCACAGGGCCGGCTCTGTATTTGCTGGGCGCCTGCTCCTCAGGGCCAGCGCTGTATTTGCTGGGCACCTGCTCCCCAGGGCCAGCACTGTATGTGCTGGGCACCTGCTTCACAGGGCCAGCTCTGTATGTGCTGGGCACCTGCTCCACAGGGTCAGCTCTGTATTCGCTGGTCACCTGCTCCTCAGGGCCAGCTCTGTATTTGCTTGGCACCTGCTCCTCAGGGCCAGCGCTGTATTTGCTGGGCACCTGCTCCCCAGGGCCAGCACTGTATGTGCTGGGCACCTGCTCCACAGGGCCAGTTCTGTATCTGCTGGGCACCTGCTCCCCAGGGCCAGCTCTGTATTTGCTGGGCACCTGCTCCTCAGGGCCAGCGCTGTATTTGCTGGGTACCTGCTCCCCAGGGCCAGCTCTGTATTTGCTGGGCACCTGCTCCCCAGGGCCAGCGCTGTATTTGCTGGGCACCTGCTCCACAGGGCCAGCTCTGTATTTACTGCCCCAGGGCCCATCCTGTATTCATTGGGAACCTGCTCCTCAGGTTCCTCAAGCTTGTTACTATTCTTCTGTATTCTGATCTTGTACCTTGTCATTCTGATACCCTGTTGCCGAACCTCGGCTCGCTCTTAGACTCTGCATCTGACTCCTGATTCTGTACCCCGATATTTCTGATACCCTGTTGCCGAACCCTGCTTGTTTATTAGTCTCCGCCTCTGCGTTCTGAATCTGTACTGTATTTGTCCATGTGTTACGACCTGGCTTGCCTGACTTCGAGAACTGACCTTACTGTTAGAGGCAGTTCCCAGATCTGTTAGTGACACTCTCTCCTAGGTGTCACTCATGTTCTGTCCTTCCTACGCTCTGCCTGACTCCTCCCCCGGGAGAGTCCAGGCCTTCGGAAGGAATCTGTATTGCTGCACTACTTCATACTGTACGGCACTTGTTTCTGAGGCTTAGTCCTCGAGGTATTACTGTTGCACCAAGCACTTACACTACTCAGGTGTTCAGAGGTTAGCGTTATATCGGATTATCAGTGATACTGCAGATCATCGATAATCGGGTATATTCCGCATTCTCGGTGATACTGCAGTTCACCGGTAATCAGACCCTCTCTCTGCTACACCGATCGTGACAGAATGACAGGCCCAAAAAAACATGGTGACACTTGATGAACGGATCGATGTGTTAACCGCTACTCTTAAGGAGGTTAAGAAAACGGTTAATACATTGCAGACTCAGGTTAACCAACTGACTGAGTCAATTAAGTGTATTTTAAACTCTGTTGCACCAGTGTCACCCCCCTCTGTAATTCAATCTAGAGTACCCTCACCTGGGAAATTCGTAGGGCACCACTCTAGGTTATCTGAATCAGAGAGGACGCGAAGACGCCTAGAGGGGCTTTGCTTCTATTGCGGACAACATGACCATTGGGTACGAAATTGCAGGAAAAAGTCAAGAAATTTTTTTGGGGGGATGGTGAGAGGCCCCAGTTCTAAGGAGTCTGCTGCGCCATCCCCGGGAAATACGAGATCTGGTGCTAGTTCAGATCCCGGCCTCCAGAAACCATGTGTTGGTGTAACTAAACTTATGGTGGGAAATCTGTCGCTTAAATATCACCCCGATTTAGATACCTCCCGTCCGTCTGATAAATCTTTTCCATGTTCACAGTGTAAAGAGGATTTTGTATATTATGCAGATCTCCTCAATCAATCATAGAAAGTCCCACGTACATCCTGCACCACCTATTATTCCTGAGGAATTGCATTCTGGTGAAAACTCGTATAGGGGAAGTGCGGCCTCACTGGGATCAGAGATTAGTTTTGAGGAACAACAGATAGAGAGCTACTATGCGGATAACATTTCCGAACTTTATGAGAGTGATGGCTCTATCTATAGTCATGAATCTGCTGTGCAAGGGTCAAGCTTGCTTATTGCAGCAAATCGAGTTCAGGAGTCTGAAACCGTACAGTCTTCAGCTCCATCATCTGACCAGATTCTAAGTAACAAGAAACCACATTCATGTTCTGAGCATAATTTAGATCTTGTTAATCATAGTAGGCCCCACTTTAAGGGATACATATATTCATGTTCTAAGTGTGGGGACTCTTTTGTACCTGAGGGACGACCTGTGACTAATAGGAAATCTCACACAGGTGAGAAATTATATGTGTGTCCTGTATGTGAGGAGAAACTTCTCAGTCATGGGAAGTCTCACACCAATGAGAAAACGTATTCATGTTTTGAGTGTGGGGTCCCTTTTGTACCCGAACTACCGCCTGCAGCTCATGGGAAATCTGTCACTGGTGAGAAGTTGTACTGGTGTTCTTTATGTGAGGAAGAACTTCTCAGTCATGGGAGGTCTCACACTGATGGGAAATTACATTAATGTTCTGAGTGTGGGAAATGTTTTAAACATAACACAAATCTTGTCAATCGAAGAAACTCACACTGCGGGGGATAGCTTTATTCGTCTTCTGAGTGTGTAACATGTTTTGTAAATAACACTGAACTTCTCAGTCATTGGAAGTCTCACACCGATGAAAAAAAAAAAAAAAAACGTATTCATGTTCTGAGTGTGGGAAATGTTTTCCGCCTGATCCACCGGTTGTCACTCATGAGAAATCTCGCACCTGTGAAAGGTTGTATTTATGTTCTGTATGCGAGGAATTTAGTGACTATCACATTTATGCCTTGTTCCAAAATCCTGAATCTGACACAGGATGGTCCTCGACTTTGGTAGCTGACGTCGCTATCATTGTCTCCTGGGGATCTGTCTGGGGCGTGTCCGGAGTCCACGCCTCGGGGGGGGGGGGGGGGGTACTGTGAGGAAACGCGGAAAGCCGCCGCGTGTGCCAAGAGCTAGGCGGCTGACTCCGCGTCCTACGCGGCGGTTTGCTCGCGTCTGGGTGTGTGGTGGAATGCAGAAAAGCCGCCGCATGTCCTGACAGCAAAGCGGCTGTTTGCATGCAGCAGCATGTGCTTGGTGTGGCTGGGTCTGTTAGTGCATCTAGGCAGATGGAGAGCTATGCTCGCGCGGGCCTGAATTCAGGACCTTTATACCTGCAGAGGAAGTGTCAGCTGATCAGGAAGGTCAGCTGATTCCTGCAGGACTCATGATTGGCTGAATGGTTCGGGCGGGGCAGCAGAGTCCAGCAACTATATATTCTGCTGCTTAGTCAGTTGCTGGTTGCCTGTCGTTGCAATCACTTCGTGGTAGCATGCAGACCCTTAGTCAGATCCGAAAGTGTGCCGGGACCAGCTGGAGCTGTAATCCTACACTTAGCTAGATTCTCTTGATAGTCTAAAGTACTAGTTTGATTGTGATTATCTGTTATGACTTTCTGCCTGTCTGACTACACTGCCTCTGTCTTCTGATCCTGTACTTTGTTTGTCTGTGAGTTGCCGACTTGGCCTTCCCGACCCTGAGAACTATCTCTATCGCTAGGAGATAGTTCATGCCTGTATGTGCTGGGCACCTGCTTCACAGGGCCAGCTCTGTATGTGCTGGGCACCTGCTCCATAGGGCCAGCTCTGTATCTGCTGGGCACCTGCTCACAGGGCCAGCTCTGTATGTGCTGGGCACCTGCTTCACAGGGCCAGCTCTGTATGTGCTGAGCACCTGCTCCACAGGGCCAGCTCTGTATTCGCTGGGCACCTGCTCCTCAGGGCCAGCTCTGTATGTGCTGGGCACCTGCTCCTCAGGGCCAGCGCTGTATTTGCTGGGCACCTGCTCCCCAGGGCCAGCACTGTATGTGATGGGCACCTGCTCCACAGGGCCAGTTCTGTATCTGCTGGGCACCTGCTCCCCAGGGCCAGCTCTGTATTTGCTGGGCACCTGCTCCTCAGGGCCAGCGCTGTATTTGCTGGGTACCTGCTCCCCAGGGCCAGCTCTGTATTTGCTGGGCACCTGCTCCCCAGGGCCAGCGCTGTATTTGCTGGGCACCTGCTCCAGAGGGCCAGCTCTGTATTTACTGCCCCAGGGCCCATCCTGTATTCATTGGGAACCTGCTCCTCAGGTTCCTCAAGCTTGTTACTATTCTTCTGTATTCTGATCTTGTACCTTGTCATTCTGATACCCTGTTGCCGAACCTCGGCCCGCTCTTAGACTCTGCATCTGACTCCTGATTCTGTACCCCGATATTTCTGATACCCTGTTGCCGAACCCTGCTTGTTTATTAGTCTCC
Organism: Hyperolius riggenbachi; assembly: GCF_040937935.1. Lineage (NCBI taxonomy): Eukaryota > Metazoa > Chordata > Amphibia > Anura > Hyperoliidae > Hyperolius > Hyperolius riggenbachi. Next base: position 511,008,359 of record NC_090646.1, on the reverse strand, counting down.
GCCTCTGCGTTCTGAATCTGTACTGTATTTGTCCGTGTGTTACGACCTGGCTTGCCTGACTTCGAGAACTGACCTTACTGTTAGAGGCAGTTCCCAGATCTGTTAGTGACACTCTCTCCTAGGTGTCACTCACGTTCTGTCCTTCCTACGCTCCGCCTGACTCCTCCCCCGGGAGAGTCCAGGCCTTCGGAAGGAATCTGTATTGCTGCAGTACTTCATACTGTACGGCACTTGTTTCTGAGGCTTAGTCCTCGAGGTATTACTGTTGCACCAAGCACTTACACTACTCAGGTGTTCAGAGGTTAGCGTTATATCGGATTATCGGTGATACTGCAGATCATCGATAATCGGGTATATTCTGCATTCTCGGTGATACTGCAGTTCACCGGTAATCAGACCCTCTCTCTGCTACACCGATCGTGACATTTCCCCTATGTACAGTTTCACAATGTTTTGAAAGGCGGTGAGAAAAGAGGAGCAGAGGTTGAATGTTAGCAGAGGATTGTTAGCAAAGTTACTGACAAAGCAGATATCGCTGAAAATGAGGGCAAGTATGTGGCCATTGTTGAGTTGGTGCACAGGACCACTGAATTAGACCACATGAGGTGTTGAGTGAGGGCATTCCAAATCAATTCTAGATACGTGTTGCAGGACAGCAGAGTTTAGGATCAAGATGGGGGAAGTGTGTTGGCTGATGGTGTAATGGTTAAGGGCTCTGCCTCTGACACAGGAGACCAGGGTTCGAATCTCGGCTCTGCCTGTTCAGTAAGCCAGCACTAATTCAGTAGGAGACCTTTGGCAAGTCTCCCTTACACTGCTACTGCCAATAGAGCGCGCCCTAGTGGCTGCTGCTCTGCTCTGGCGCTTTGAGTCCGCAAGGAGAAAAGCGCAATATAAATGTTATTTGTCTTGTCTTGTCTTGTATGCAAACTGTTATGGAGATAAGATGTTAGCATGTGGGAGGAGTTGGGGCAAGAGGACTCTGCATTGCCCATTTCTTGGGAGGGATAGAGTGGTAGGATACGTCTCTGTGTCCACATGCTGCCTGCGATTTGTTATGTTGGAGAAAGGATTTGTTATCAATGGAAAAAGGATAGTGCTATTGCTCAGCTGTGTCTTGGTCCAGGATTTAGTGCTTTAGCTATATTTTTATAGGACCCAGTGCAAATTTTACAGTGGGCCCCCATCAGCACTGTATATGTAATAATTATATGATATGAAAAAAACAGCTTTCCAAAGGCAACCACATTTGAGAGATGTGAGGAGAGCATAAAGAATGGTATGGTAATGATTACCAATATTCAAAGCACATATAAAGGTGATTATTACCATAGCAACAAAAGTGTTAATGTGGGGACTAAAGGAGTGTCCCATATGGGTACCTTTGGTGCATGGGCACTGGGGCATTAGCAACCTAAGTATGCCCAATTGCTATGCCGCTGCCAGGACCTCTATCAAACATTTCTGTGGAGCCCCATGATTTCTAGTTACATCTCTGGTGTAAGAAAAAAGTATGTTAAGACATTCAAAATGGGAGTGCTAATGTCTTATGTTGTATGGAACTATTAGAATGCTATTGTCAGCAGCCTGTACCGTAACATTTAGACTATCGTAATGAATGCCCTTGATATGTGAATTGAAACATTCTTTTTCCTAGACAGGACAGCGATGGCAGTTGTACAGAAGTACAGCACCCTAAAGGAATAAGTCTACAGCAAGCAGAATAGCTGGACTAAGCAGTTATCACTTGTCAAATTAGAGATTCCAACTTCAGTACTAAAGCTGGGAAACTTTAAAACACAAGATTTTCCCTAAGCTGCTATTCATGCAATTTTACAGTGAACTATCAGAATATATTACTTGAAATATGACTGGGTGGAAGATTGTTGCAAGCCTTCCTATTAAATAAGTATTGCTATTTCTGTAACTATGCATGCCGGCCCTGGGATACCTAGAAGCTTTGCCACAATTCTCGAATCTTGATATGGAAACCAGCAAAAGAAGCCATCATCTCCTGCCATTATAAGCGTTCCTTTGTTAGCAAAAAAAGAGAGAGCAAGTGCATGGCTAAGGGAAAAAGATACCTATTGAAGTTCCTGTGTGATATTAGATTTTTTTGTAGTACAGTCAAGTAACACAGAGCCTCCCCATTGAACACATCAACCACAGCAAGAGAATTTAGCTTTGTCCTGTGAGAGCCATACAGCCAGGCCTAATGATGGCTTACAGGACAAAGCAGACTGCTTCTTTTCAATTGATTATCTTGTCTTTTTTTGAAGCAATAAAAAAACTTTTAAGCCTATAACAATAGGCAGTGGAGGATTCCTTTACAGTCTTCTGCCACAGAGCGAGATAGATGAGAATGCTCAGAGCCTTCTGAAGTGGAGGTTCTGCTGCCACATCAATGTATATTCCTGCTTTGAAACGATCCTCATGAATGTTTTAAGTGTACCAATGCCTGTTAGTAGCCAAGAACATAATTCATGACTCATTTTGTGAAATTAGAATATTATATTAATTTCTTTATCAGATTAGCCTTGTTGAGTATGTCAAGTTCTCAATAGGTGTGTTTTACACACACACACACACGCACGCACGCACACACGCACGCACGTACACACACACACACACACACACACACACACACACGCACACGCACACACACGCACACACACGCATACACACACACACACTTATAGAAAATCATGCAGTAGCAGAAGCATCTTTACTGTAGTGTATTAAGGTATAACAGCACAAAAACTACATGTACACAATTTTTAGATATTAAAGGGACCTTTGGGTGAAAGGGATTTGGAGGCTGCAATATTTATTTACTTTTTATCAATTCCTGGCTGTCCAGTTGACTGCTTCCACTACTTTAAAGTAAACCTGTGAGATCCACAGGTCTCAAATGCAGATACTTACCTGGATCCTCCAGAGGCTTCCCCTGTCTTGCTCCTGACCACTGATCTAGTGCTGGTACCTTCAGAAACTTGTGGCCGCACTCCAACGCGAGAACATGTGGCCAGGTCGTCTCACGTTTCTTCACAAGCAGGGTTTGGTGAAAAAGGTCTAAGCTTTTGCAGTGCTCCCATTCTATGTATGTCACATTCGGTCACCAGGTCATCACTGTTTATTACAGTGCATACAGATGTCCTCAGGATGCTCTTAGTCCCCTTGCCACATTGGGCCTTCAGCAAATCCAGGTTTCTCTCCTTGTCGACAGTTCTGATTTGACATAGAAATTAAGGCATCTCTGCTGTTTTGGTGGTTGTGGTGGTCAATAGTTTATATGGTATTGTTAATAGTTTTTTTATTTCTATAATGCCAACATCTTCCGTACCGCTGTACACAGTACAAAACAAATAGTGGGGAGCATCCAACAATACAAATAGAAATACATACATAGTTGATGTATGGTTTGAGACATCACCAATACTGGTACCTGTTCATAAAATACATTACTTCACTTAAGATACTGGTGTGAAATACCCTCACTCAACCACCTAACTTTTATATTTATTTGAATATTATTTAAATATCCCCTGTAACCCTTTTTAAGTTTCTTTCATGACCCATCTGCCTGCTTTACCTCTCATTTGACACATCTTTCGTCTCTTAAATTGCCACACTAAGCCTCCAATCGAAACAGGTTATTTTGGCACCCAACGCTCAGCGCCAAGCACCGAAGCTGGGCACCACCATAGCACTAGTGCCATGCTATGCGCCCAGCACAAGGGTAATTCGGGGATTCCCAGACCCCGAATTACATCTCAATCCTAGTTGCTACAACTTAGAGGGGGAATAGTATTTAATGCCACTGGGGATTTGAGAGGCAGTAAGGTGAGACGTCACTCGACTTACCCTGTGCCCAGCTCATCGGTGGTGCAACAATAAGTACATCCTCCAAGGCCTTTGGCTCAATTTTCCAATCATATTTTAGCCCTCACTTAGCCCTTCCTGTCTCTGGATGCTACTTTAAGGTTAAATTTCAGGCAAGGAAACAATTTCTGCCAGTGGAAAGATAAAGTGACTGCTAAATGTAGACTTTTCTGAGTTCAGCAGTTCTCAAACCAAACATTCCAATTGAAATCACAAGGTAGTTACCAATGACAGCTGCCCTTTTAAAAAGTTTGAATTGTGCTCCTCTATTCACAAAAGTCAAACTCCTTCTGAACTTATTATTTTAGTTTAGAGATAAAAAGAAGTAGAGTGAACTGTTTAAAGGGGAAGTACAGTCAACACTTCCCGTCTTCTCTAATACATTGCATCAGCACATCACTTTTTCCACATTTTGTTATATTACATCCTTATTCCAAAACAGATTCAATACATTTTTTCCTCAGAATTCTGCAAACAACACCCCATAATGACAAATAAAATGACAAACAACACCCCAAATGACAAATAAAAAAAAATCACATGTACATAAGTATTCACAGCCTTTGCTCAGTACTTTGTCGATGCACCTTTGGTAGCAATTACATCTTCAAGTATTTTTGAGTAAGATGACACAAGCTTGGCACACCCATCCTTGGCCAGTTTTGCCCATTCCTCTTTGCAGCACCTCTCAAGCTCCATCAGGTTGGATGGGAAGTGATGGTGCATAGCCATTTTAAGATCTCTCTAGAGATGTTCAATCCGTTTCAATTCTGGGCTGTGGCTGGGCCTGGGCATTTACAGGGTTGTCCAGAAGCCACTCCCTTGATATCTTGACTGTGTGCTTAGGGTTGTTGTTCTGCTGGAAGGTGAACCGTCGCCCCAGTCTGAGTTCAAGAGAGCTCTGCATCAGCTTTTAATCCAGGAGTCATCTTTCCTTTCATCCTGACTAGTCTCTTAGTTCCTGCCACTGAAAAACATCCCCACAGCATAATACTGCCACCAGCATGCTTCACTGTAGGGATGGTATTATTATTATTATTATTTAGTATTTATATAGCACCGACATCTTCCACAGCGCTGCACAGAGTATGTTGACTTGTCACTTAACTGTCCCTCTGAGGGGCTCACAATCTAATCCCTACAATAGTCCTATGTCTATGTATGTATTGTGTAGTGTATGTATAGTAGTCTAGGGCCAATTTTTTGGGGGGAAGCCAATTAACTTATCTGTATGTTTTTGGGATGTGGGAGGAAACCGGAGTACCCGGAGGAAACCCACACAGACACGGGGAGAAGATACAAACTCCTTGCAGATGTTGACATGCATTGCAAGGCAAGAGCACTAACCACTACGCCACCATGCTGCCCGGGTATTGGCCTGGTGATGAGTGGTGCCTAGTTTCTTCCAAACATGATGCCTGGCATTCACACCCAAGAGTTCAATGTTTGTCTTCCCAGACCAGAGAATTGTTTCTCATTGTCTGAGAGTCCTTCAGTCTTATGGAAAACTCCAGACAGGCTGCCATGTGCCTTTTACTAAGGAGTGGCTTCCGTCTGGCTGCATGACCTGATTGGTGGATTGCTGCAGAGATGGTTGTCCTGAGAGGTTTTCTTCTCTCCACAGAAGACCTCTGAAGCTCTGTCAGAGAGACCATAGAGATCTTGGTCACCTGCCTATCACTTAGTGTAGATGGCCGGCCAGCTCTAGGAAGAGTCCTGTTGGTTTTGAACGTCTTCCAGTTACAGATGATGAAGGCCACTGTGCTCATTGGGACCTTTAAAGAAGCAGAACATTTTCTGTAACCTTCTCCAGATTTGTGCCTTGTGATCTACGGACAATTCCTTTGACTTCATGCTTGGTTTGTGCTCTGACATGAACTGTCAACTGTGGGATCTTATACAGTATAGACAGGTGTGTGCCTTTGCAAATCATGTCCAATCAACTGAATTTACCACAGGTGGACTCTAATTTACCTACAGAAATATCTCAAGTATGATCAGGGGAAACAGGATGCACCTAGGCTCAATTTTGAGCTTTATGGCAAAGGTTGTGAATACTTATGCACATATGCTTTCTAATTTTTTTTAATGAATTTGCCAAAACCTCAAGTAAACGTTTTTCACGTTCACGTTATGGGGTGTTGTGTGCATAATTCTGAGGAAAATAAATTAATTAATCCACTTTGAAATACGACTGTAATGTAACAAAAATGTGGAAAAAGTGATGTGCTTTGAATACTTTCCAGATGTACTGTATATTTGTCTCACTAGTGTTGTTACAAAGAGAAAATTCTTGTTTTAAAAAAAGGCCTGAAACAGTTAAAGACAGGCGAGCACTGCCATGCATGCACAGCAGCATGGAGCCTGTGGCTCCGGCTTACTGCGCAAGCACGGGCAGGCTCGGGCGGCTACTGCATGGCCGCAAGACAGGGACAAGAGCTGCACCTTTGACATTAGAATACAGAGAGAAGCCTCAATGGAATCCTGAAGCTTCCTTCTCTTTAGGTTTGGCTCAGGTACGCTTTAAAGCAATATCTATAAGACCCTGCAATAATTTTTTTATTGTTTCAGTGAAAAAAGAATTTTACCTTGTACCTCATGTCCCCTGTTGTTTCTGCCATTGCTGGCAATAGAGGAAGAGGCTGTTATCCTAATTGTGCTGCTGATAAGATATAATAACAGTCACTGCACAGAGGATCACTTGCTTTGCATGCCCACCTCCCTGGACCAAAGGATCCTCCCAGTCAGGGGACCTGAGATACAGTGTAAAATGTTTTTTTTTACATTTGAACAATTAAACAAAGGCAGGGTCTTATAGTTATTACTTCATTTAACCAGTACAGTGTTTATTTAGATTTTAATTTTTCAGAGTGTAGCACCACTTTAAGATTATGTTCGCACACTAAACTAATGTTGCCCATCAGGATGAAACTTGATCCTAGGGCGCACTAGTGCTGTACAAATGCTACAGTCAAGTGATTCATCTGTTTCTCTGGAGAAGGGAGGAGGGGCGACAGCACAGTTCATGATGAAGAAGTTTGCAGGGGTGGGGTAAAGAGGGGAACTATGTGCTGAAACTGTCACTGTTGCTGAAAGTTCTGGCATCTGGAATCTTTAAGCACCCTCGGGGAACACTTGTACACATGCTAGATTCTCAGATGGGAAGGGTCCGAAAGGCTGCCTTAAAGTGAACCCAAGGTGAGAGTGATGTGGAGGCTGCCCTATTTTGTTTTTTTAAACAATACCAGTTGCCTGCCAGCCCTGCTGATCTATTTCGGTGCAGTAGTATCTAAATAACAGAAACAAGCATGCAGCTAATCTTGTCAGTACTGACAATATTGTCAGAAACACCTGATCTGCTGCATGCGTGTTTAAGGTCTATTCCTGCAAGTATTAAAAACAGAGAATCAACAGGGCATCCAAGCAACTGGTATTTCTTAAAAGGAAATAAAAATGTCAGCCTCCATATCACTCTTATCTCGGGTTCACTTTAACTATGTTTAGTTTGGTGTTTATACATACTAGCTTTAAAAGGGCCAAAGATAAGGCTGAAAATCAGAGAATAGGTAGGGCTGTCCGATTCTTTGTGACAACTACACTGATTTTAAGAAGCAGAATATGGTTACCTTACTGTACAGCTCTGTCTGCACTGGATGCGACTTCACCATGTAACATGTATAACTTCTGGTACTTGCTGTACTGTGTGAGTTGGGAGGGAAGAGGGGAATGGGGGAATTGAGAATTTATGTAATTAATGTCAAAACAAAGTAGAATAACATGGGTACATTTCAAGCCAAACTAAACATTCAGTGCTAAGCAGTTGTTCAACATTAAAACCAAATAGAAATAATGGGGCAAGTTCTGCACAAATTCTACTAAGACTTCAGATCCTTTCTTCTTAACCAACAAAATGGTGCACTAGACTAGAGTGCCCTGGCAGCTAGAACAGCCCAAGGCTATAGATTGATTGCTAACAATGTTTCAACTCACAATTCCAGCACCCGTCTTATGGGAAACGTAGTATACCCAGAACATTGTAAAATAATAGACGTTTAAATATACTGTAAAGACTATCTATAGAGGTAAAAGACGAGGAAGAAACCGGTCAAGAGGTCAAAATGACACTACTCCCGAGCCTGTCATAGTCAACATGGAAAAGTCAAAGGTTAGAGATACATATGAGGTAAAATAAGAACCTTATTAGCAAATCAGAAGCAAATAAATGAACTTTTGCTGTAAACTAAATAGATATTTCAAATTGATTCTATAAAGGTAAAAATCTTAAGCTCAGAAAAATAAAGTTTATAAACTTATTACATTTAAAGGATTATAATATATCTTGGTCTAACACATGGCTAATAAGTTAGGATGCCCAAGAGTTACTCATTCAAATACCAAAATTGTGATTTTTTTACACAGACAAATTGCCTTAAAGGCAGGCAGGATAATTATAGGGGCTCTTTGGGTTTTTAAAGTGGACCTGAACTCTTGTACAGGACAGAAGGAAAACATAGAGAAATGCACCCTGTATGTATTTAGAGAGTTTAGCCTGTCTAATTCCCCCTCATCTGCGACTAATCACAAGTAATTTGATCTCTCCCTTGTGTCACCTGACTGCCATAGCAGATAGGAATGTTAACAATATGTCTGCTTCCATGAAAGCAGGAAGTAGAAACGGTGCAAATTTATTGCAAGATTTGTATCAGCTGTAACAAAGAATGTTTTTCTTTGGAGGTTATTATACTGTTGAATACCTTTTGAGCAGAGAGGAAGTTTTGAGTTCAGGTCCGCTTTAAAGGGGGAGAAAACTTTAATTTATAATAGGAAAACTGCTTATGTTTCTCACACTCTGTTTTCCTTGCAGTGTTTCTGAGTGTATGCACTGCAGGCACATAATAAACGTGGATGTGCAAAGCCAGATTTGACTACCTAAGATCATTATAAAAAAATATCAGCATAGCAATATGCACACTTCATGTGTTCTATGGATAACATATAGGCTGTAAATGGAGGGCAGAGCACTGCATGAGACCTTCTTTAGTGTGTTATTTAGGAGGAAAACAAAAGCGTTTGACCAGGAAAATTAAAACCAACCAATTATTATTTCTGTCACACTAACAGTGGCGGATCTACAGGAGTTCAAAAATTAGTCTCCTCTCTTTAATCTCCCATGGTGCCGGTGCCCAATGCCATGGCACCGGCACCACTCTTTTCAGCCAGCCTGCTCTCCCTTTCAGGCCTGCAGATCAGGGTGGGACGTGAGCTGCACACAGTACCACCTGGCTTCAGATGCAGCGGTGACGCCACTTGTCACTTCCTGCATTTGAAGTGATTTGTGCAGTTGCTGAGTGCCGCTCAGGTCCCACCCTGATCTGCACATCTGATTTTCACTGTGGTCTGGAGGTCTGAAAGGCGGCGGACAGGTGAGCTACCTTTATTGGGGGCACCTTATTACCTGGACTAGGGGTACCTTGTTACCTGTACTTAGGGCACTTTGTTATCTATACTGGGGCAAGTTTCTACCTATACTGAGGGCACCTTGTTACCTATACTTTGGCACCTAGTTACCTATACTGGGGCAACTTTCTACCTATGCTGGAGGCACCTTGTTACTTATACTGGCCTACCCATGTTACTAAACTAAAAATTGTGTTCTACTATGGAATCTCAGACTATATGTAGTGTTATCTGTATCACCTGTACTTGCCTATCTTTGATCGACTGTGTGGGAGTTCACCTACTGTATATACTGTACTCTGACTTATAGCTTGTTGCACATAATAAAAACTTTTGAAACTAAAATTGGATGTAAGTACACACTCTAAAGCCTGGTACACACATCCAATTTTGATTGGCCTATGACTGACCAATTTTACCACCTCCATGAGGGCCAACAGATTTTGAATACTATGAACAGATTGTGTAGATAAGCTCTCATACTACATAGATGTGGTAGAAATTAGCAATCGTTGGCCAATTTAAGTTGTATGTGTGTATCAAGCGTTATGCCATCTAATAGACAAACCTTAAAGAGTTCTGGTCAGGTTTGCTGAATCATTTTAACTTGCCAGTATTTCCAACCTTGGAAAAACCTTTAGAAACCTGAGTCACTGTCATACCGATCTTGACAAGCATAACAGACATCATTCCAAAGAGTGATTGCGGTTAATGTCACAGCATCTGTATTATTGAACCATTCAGGATCATATTGTAATTCTTTCAAAACTTCACACTGTTTGCATTTTCTGTTATCTGGAGACTTTAAAAGATTACCAGCATTTTAATATTACAGGCAACACCAAAACAGAGATACCTTGTAAATTTTACTGCTCCTTTTTAACTGCTTATATTTGTTTTTCCCTTCAAAGATTATTCTGCGAGAATATTAATGCGATAAAGTCTGACCTTTTACAGTCAGCAAGATTTAGACAGCATTGTTTGAGGTCTAATTTGTCATCATTTTGCCTTCATCAGAATATTTAGATCAAATAAATGTTAAAGTATGAAATGTGAAAGGTCATTCAGAAGGCTGACATTAATGGAGGTCACTATTTTGACTACTTTAGTCTAAAAGCTCTCTGTGACCTTCTAGCTAGATAATGGATTTAATGGAGACATGTTTGATATAGTGATATCTTGATATATCCCATTACTTTGGTTAAAGGTCTTCTCAGTAGAAGGTTTCAGTGGCTGTGTGGGTTCATTTAGCTTAATGCTGTTATGGACGTGAGTGCCGCAGTGAATCATTGCTCTAGATACAAGCAGAATTATTGGAAAGGAAAAAAGGAAAAACAGTTTCCCTTAACAACGTACAACAATCAATTATAGTGATGTTCCATCAATATACTCAACTCACCCATTCGGGGAGGAGTCTAGTGGCATACCTAATTCACATAGAATCCAAATTCATATGCATAGTCTCAAAGTGCTATAGAGATTATTTATTTGTCCCATAGCAATGTTAGTATAAATCCATGCCATAAAGTCAATTAAAAAACTACATACAAACTCATCAAACCAAGAGATGTTACTTTAGTGAGAACTCAAAGATTTACAGGAGTCCTGTGGCAGTATATACATGTTTACCATCACCCAACTATGCGCATGCACATGGTCCATGCTACTGCAATACAATTTACCCATCAAGGTCCCACCACCAACACACACTCCACACAAGTGATTGCACTGGCTGGAACCCATTCTCTAATCTGTCCCAATGTTGGTGGCTTGCAGGCCCTCTTTATATAAATCAGATGATACAATGATTTGTGGTTATTGGAAGAGTGCATGCTCTAGAGGGCTGTAGTAGTCCACTATGGCTCAATGATTTCTATGCAGAAAGTTCATTCAGACTGATAGAGGGTAAAATAATAATATATTTTGCCGTGATGCCAATTTACTTGCAGTTTCACAGGACTTGTGTTTAATCGTCCTTTCTCCCACTCATTGGTGCACTGGGACCTCTGCCTGCATCTTTCAGAACCCGCCCATTTCAGAATTGAACGCTACTAGTGCTACTGACCTGCCATCAGTCCAGTGAAATCTTACATTAGGCATAATCAAGCAAATGGATCGATTTTGGATACAAATCTATCAATCAGGAATCATTTCAGGCATCGATATCTAGCAGATTCGAAGTGAAAAAAATTGAAGCTCATCTTTATGGTTTATTGAGGTGTAGGTGTCTGTAAGCTACAGTTTACTAGAGAATGCAAGTGACCATGTAAAACTGGCCTGAATTTTTCAGAAATGCAGGTATTTTGATATTATATGACAAAGGTTTGCAACAGTTAACTATATCATATCGCACCATAAGGTTAGCTAAAACTCCTGCACAGTGTGTGCATGCATGCATAGGTTAAAGGTTACCTTTCTCTCAAACAAATGAGGTAGCAGAATGAACACACAGAGGTTTAGCTATGCAACTATTCTCTTTTGACAAGAAATCTCTTCTTCACCAATCAGACTTTTTGTTTTGTGTATGAGGGTGACAGTGCTTCCTTTATTAAATAAAGTTCCATGTTTTTGAAAGGCAAAACTCGTATGCCAACAATTTGGATCCTCAATCTCGATAGTGTGAGGCTGACGAAAAGCATTTTGAAAGATAACGCAATCTGATTCATCTGGCTTGTTCATGGTTATTAAATACAATCAAAATTATAGCTATATCAGTGTAACCTGATTTTACTGAGTCTTGTGATGGATAGTTATAAAGGAAAAAAGTGCATGCCATGTGGGTGTATAGTTCTGTAACAAAATTACCTCTTAAATCTACCCTCTGGAGCCAAAAAGAGACAAATAGCAAAAGGAAGTTAAGTTTTTTTTTGTGCTAAAATTGGTCTATTAATATATATAGAGGCAGTAAAATATTACTATTAAGTGGCTGCTAGCACTCTGGAAGTGCCATCAATTAAAGTAATTAAGCAAAATAATGCATTTATATGTCCCATAAAATTGTTGCCTGTGGGATACTCTGCAAATGAGCATCAACATAAGACAGGAAGATGTTATCACAGTGTTAAAGACTGCTGCACTGATTATGTTTGATTTATGGTTATTACAAGACTTAAGCGAAACTTAATTTCAGCTTCGCAGATAGATGTCGCCTGATAAAAACTAGTTCATTCTAGCAGAGTTGGCTGCATATGTCTTTGTAGTCAGTAACAGTAACCAGTAATGTAAAAGAGATTATCCTTTGGCAAAGTTTTGTATTTCTTCATTTGTATACATTACGAATAATGGCATATATATTCTGGCCTGGATGTAGGGTGTGTGGGCTGCAGCTCGGGGGAAGCAAATTTAGCAGGGATTAAACTTGTTTTATCAACTAACCACATTTATTATGTAAGCACAGGGATAAAACCATAACAACTCATTATTTTATAATACAGCCATCGTAGCTATGCTAGGCTTGTGCATGTGTATTTTATTTTTTAGCCACCACATCTGTAAATAAATCAAGTCATACATTCCTTGATTTTCCTGCTTGATTACCGGCAGATTTGATCATTCATTCTGATGGAATCGGCCAGGAATTTATTGCACTAATATGTCCAATTTATTGAATTCCAGTCAATGTTGACCTAAAATTGATTTGAAGTGTTGATCAGACAGGACAAAAATTGGAGGTCAGTTGGGAGAGAGGCAGGGGCAGTGTTTGATCGATGAGCTATAGCGTTGCACTGCACCAAATAGTGCAGCAATACGCCTCGATCAATTTTCTGTTGATTTTCTGCTGAAATCTATTGAGAATCGATGTGCTGTGTGTGGAAAGAATCAATCACAATCTAAGGAGATTCTGAATGGATAGTGATGGATAGGATAAGACACATTGACCTTTATTTGATTCACTTTTCTCCTTGATAGTATTTTATACCTAATCAATAAAATCCCTTTCAAGCCACTGGGAAGAAAATAAAAGTACTTCTTCACCTATTTTTTGGTCACTCTTGTATTCTCTAACTGAACGGGTACACTAATATCCCCTTTTCCCCACACACACATCAAAAAAGGGTTTTAGACTATGATAGGGATTATATAATGAGCTGGCCTGGGCAATTTATTGCTTAATGGATGCTAAAGGGTTAAAGCGCCGTGGAAAATGTTAACATCATACAAACTCATAATAATAATCCGTACAATAATAATAATGCTACTCTTGACAGAGCAGTCAGCATGGCACAGTTCAGTTGAACAAACCTCAGGCAAGGTTAGTGGTGGTACTGCCTGGCTGGGTAGTCTACAGCCATCTGAATCACAGGACCACAGTATATGTGCAGAATCACAAATGTTTCAGCAGGTAAGTCATTTCACCTACTGTATATCATCTATGTATTCGCTTGTGCTGGAGTACAGCTTTAAAGAGAATCTGTATTGTTAAAATCACACAAAAGTAAACATACCAGTGCGTTAGGGGACATCTCCTATTACCCTCTGTCACAATTTCGACGCTCCCCGCCGCATTAAAAGTGGTTAAAAACAGTTTTAAAAAGTTTGTTTATAAACAAACAAAATGGCCACCAAAACAGGAAGTAGGTTGATGTACAGTATGTCCACACATAGAAAATACATCCATACACAAGCAAGCTGTATACAGCCTTCCTTTTTAATCTCAAGAGATCATTTGTGTGTTTATTTCCCCCTGCAGCTATCTTCCACTGAAGTGTCAGGCTGTTTCTTCCTGCAGAGTGCAGACAGCTCTACCTATCAGTATGTGAAAGCCCAGCCAGCTCAGAGGACGATTTATCCAGCTTGTAAAAGATAATAGAGCAGAGAGAAGCTGCCCTAATCTAAACACACAGGCAGTGTGCAGAGAGGGGCCAGGAGGGGGGAGATGCTTTAAAGAACCACAACACTGAAGAACTTGGCAGCCTTCCAGACACAGGCCGACAAGTCTGACAAGAGAGAGATAAGTTGATTTATTACAGAGATGGTGATAGTAGAACGTGCTGCAGTAAGCCAGAGCACATTAGAATAGATTTTGGAACTTGTAGGATGGAAGAAAACCGGATGAAATTTTTGTTACGGAGTCTCTTTAAGCAGTACAGACAGACCATGGAAAAGGGTACAGATGCTGTCATCTACGTAGAATACTTTCCAAATAAGGCATAACCTTTTTATCTGTGTCTACAGCATGAATTCCTCTGCCTCATTTATCATATACCGCTCTGTGCAGAACGGGCAGCAAATCTAAAAAAAATAGAAAATGTTATCAGAAAAGTGGAGATTTTATCAAGCGGTAATAAACTGATTACAATTAGCAATGCAACAGGGTCAGTGCCTAGCACAGATGTGATTGTGAATAGAGAGGGATTGTTCCTTTCTCCTCTTTCTTTGTTTTCCACCTAAGCAGGAATAAAATAAAACTTCCAACATTCCATTGACCTTCTTTTTCAAAGCCAGGTCTATTAACAAGTGATACATTTTATTCACATAATGACTCTTGTTTATAAAGGCACAGATGAAGTTGAAGCGGACAGCAGGTATTCAATTCCTTATCAGCTCTCCTGCCAAGTTGCTCATTCATATTTCTGAGTTTGTCCAAACCAATGAGGTGGCAAACATTTACACCGGCCCAGCAAAGAGCTTATTCATATTTAAATAAAGCTATTATCTCTGCCTTGAGTTTCAATAGTTTTATACTCATCCTCTGGAGTATTCCTCTCGGCACTGCCATCTAATCAGCTTTAGCTTTTAATTAAACAGCTGTCATTTGCTTCCTAATTCTACTTCGACCTGATGTTCTATTAAATTTTAATTTACGCTAGGCTGGGTAAGGAATATATTCCTTCAGACAACAAAGAAATACTATTAACTAGGTTACAGTTGTAATTAAAAAAAACTGGCTACTTTAGCTACCCAGCTCTGGTACAGGAAAATTATTTTCCTGTCTGATATCTGATTGCCTGGTGTGGTTCACAGTATTGTGGATGTTGCTATTACACTTTGCTTTTTATTAAATAGTCTGTTGTGTATCTTAAGTTGCCAGTTTAATATGCGGACCAATCCTGTGAGCCCCAGCTAAGTGAACATGATGCTTTGCTTAAGGATTGAAAACCCCTATAATGCCCACTAACTATCCTCTATTGGGTTGGAAGACACTTGTCTGCATTTAAGACAATGGTATTCACTTCAAAATGTTGTAATTTATACAACTTGCAAATGGAACTGAACATGGAGCAAATATCTTCAATGCAAATTAGGTTCTTCAAGCCCTTTCATCTCATCTCTGAGGATTCAGGTGCTTCAATAAGATGAATAGAGCACCTGAACTGCTGTGTTCAGATCATAGAATACAGGAATTAAAGTTGTCTTTGCCATAAGGTTTCATTAAAGGAATTGTCAGGCAAAAAATGGTAGATGGTAGGTTCAAGCAACATAGCCCCTTCCCCTTATCCTATGTGGCTGTGTTTTTACCTCTACACTGGTGCAAAGGCCTGAGGCTGGCATGACAGGGGTTATGCCTGCACTTATATTACATAGAAATGCAGGATCACAATGGAACCCACTGGGGCTCAATGGACACTTACTTCTGTATTTAATTGATCCTCTTACTATAAAGTTTGATTATGCAATACATTGCCTAGAAAGTGGTCTTATATGTTTGTACTTTATTCATTTATATTTTATGTTTTGGTTCAAGTTCATTCTAGATGGAAGTATGAAATTTGGCTTCAGGAGGGGCCATAGAACTTTGAGCACTGCTATATACTGTAGATACCCATAGTAATTTCAGATATGGGGAGATTGCTGCTACAAATAACTATTTGTAGCTGCAGTTTGCATAGTGGGCAGCCCCGGTACCAGGTATTTTATCAGGCACCTCTGGCGCCTAAAGTTCCCCCTATAGCCGAAAATACTATGGGCGACTATGGTGGCATCCAAACTTATGCAGGACCCAATATGTTTGTTTTTATCTGGCGCTAATATTGGCAGGTTTGGAGCGGGGTTTTTTGGCTAAGGTTCGGTGTTGGTGGGAGGTATTTTACGGTTAGGTGTGGGTGGCGGGTTCTTTTAAGGTTAGGCATTGCTGGGGGGTTGCTTAGGGTTAGGCATTGCTGGGGGTTGGTTAGGGTTAGGCATTGCTGGGGGTTGGTTAGGGTTAGGCATCGGCAGAAGGGTGGTTAGGGTTTGGCATCGGTAGCTGGGTGGTTAGGTATTGGAAGGGGGCTGGTTAGGGTTAGGCATTAGTAAAGGGAGGGTTCTTTGTGAGAATAGGGTTAAGTTTAGCTGTATTAAAATATCAATAACGTGTACCAATATTTTATTATCAGAATTAGCACTGTAAAATGGTAGCATAGCTGTAAATTTATCAATATTATACTAGCGGCTTATTCTAGTGCCCACATTTCCAGGCACCCATTTTGTAAGTACACCTTTAGACAGTGAAATGCAATCATCTGTAAATGTAAGTACCTTTTGGACTGCCTTGTTTTGCATCCGTTTCTTGCTTTTGGTCCTCTAAAGATTCAGATGATTGCCCCCTGGAGTAGGATATAGCTTTCCACAATGCTTTCTGCAATTCATAGCCAAAGTTTGACATAGGAAATTGCTTTTCAGCTGACTTTGCCTTCCTGTCTTTAACTGGTTTACTAGGGTAGTCATATCATATTGTGCAAAACTACATATGGTAACACACATACACACCCCCTTTAAAAACAAGCAATAAACTGGCTATAGTAAGCTCCTAATCTAGGCCAAGATCGTTCCTACTGGAGTGCACTCCTATGAAAAACCTTTTGTTAAGGGATCCAGTTATGGCAGAAATCGTGGGGGAATACCCACATATGGCAGCCAGGAGATGCACCAATTTGGGTGACCTCCTGGTTTCCAGTGAGTTCGGATGGGCAAAATCCCCCAAGGTGAAATCAAATAAGGGGATGCACAAATGTTTGGATTGTGATGTGTGTAGGTTTGTCCAGACTGGCAATCGTTTTTATAATCATGATCGTTCTAGATTTTTTACTGTGAACGATTACATATCATGTACATCTACCAAAGTGGTGTATCAAATCAGATGCCCTTGCGACAAAATTTATATTGGGAAAACTTATCGAGCACTGAATACACGAATTGGAGAACACTTAGCCAATATCAGGAGTACCACCATTGATAAAAAAAGACTCAATCCTCTTGCCGAACATTTTAGGTCTGTTCATAATGGAAATGTGTCGGGACTCCGATTTATGGGGATATATAAGCTGAATATCAGCCCCCGCAGGGGGGATTTTGACAGACAACTCCTACAGAAGGAGTCAAAGTTGATATACGAATGTGGGAGTTTATCCCCCCAAGGTTTGAACGGAGACCTAAACTTAAAAGTGTTTTTGTGACCTATACGCTTTGAAGCCACTATATCCTTATGAGGACTTGCCTGAATTAATATTTATTCATTAAAAGTAGCATATGGGAACCCGATTTTTAATTACCTTATTTCCAGCATTGAATTAAGCAGCAGGTGTGGTTGCCATGGCTATATAGAGGCGCAACCACACCGCTGACGTCACGTCTGAAGAAGTCACGTGGAAGTGACGAAACGCGTCACGTGAATGGCGCTACCCGGAAGCGCGCTCTACGCTGCTGTCCCCCGTGCCTCCGCTCCTCTTCCTCCTCCTTTGCCGCACATTAGATGGGACTCTTCAAGCCTCTCAAGCTACCTGGATCCATGCCGACTGATTACTCCAGTCCTGTTGCACCGCTACAATAGAGGGGCCTCCTCCATGCGGATGCAGACTATCCAGCCTGGTCACGTGAGTCCATACGTTATCCATGGTGGGCAATAGGAGTCTGAGGTTAGACACTCACCATACGTGTCTGTAATGAGAGCGTATATGCTTTTTGTATAGAGGCGTGCTTTGTACTTTTCAAGCACACGGGCGGTACAAGTATCTGGATGCAAGACTTTATGCCATCAACGGAGTAGCGCCTATAAATTGGCTTAGGACTTATTGGGCCCGAAGATTATATGCACTGACATGTCAGTTCCGATTTTTTCATAGGAGTGCACTCCAGTAGGAACGATCTTGGCCTAGATTAGGAGCTTACTATAGCCAGTTTATTGCTTGTTTTTAAAGGGGGTGTGTATGTGTGTTACCATATGTAGTTTTGCACAATAAAGATTTTCTACTTTTTTATAACCAGCCTAGAGCTCCCTATACTCAATTTACTAGTATTACTGTTCATTATGGGTGAGACAGGCCAATGAGAGGTTGTTGATATCCCGTACCTTATTTTTGTTTATAGTCATATCATATCAGTGGATGAGTTATTTAGCTTAGTAATGACAGCACTTACAAGATAATACAGTACATTTAGTGCATATGGCCACCTTTGTGATGTCACTTTTGCTCAGCTACATGATAGCTCCAGCTGTGACAGTATTATCTACCAGGACATCATTAATCTTGCAGTACTATTGGAGAAGGTGGACAGGGTAACTAAAAGGCATTAGAATGAAGATCCGTATTTGCTAGGCTTTGCCTGCATCAGCCATCAGCATGCATACATAGAAGTAATGGGGGTAGCCATGATCAGAAAGTGATGACAACAAAAGTTTAATACATGCAAAAAAAGAGACCCGTTACAGGCATTAATGCAAATTCAAAATTGCTGATTACTTCTGATGGGAGTTCCAGACTCAAGATTTTCAACACTTAGTGAGGCCTATGTTTGATGCTCATGTAACCAGTCAAATAAACACCCCTCCCCCCCCCCCCCCGACACACACACACACCACACATTGTGGAAAGCAATTAGGTGGTATTTTGAGTCTATGACCAATGTGGTTTCTCACTTTCAGCCAGTTGCTGTCCAAAATCAGTCAGTGGGGATTCTAGAAAAGTTGAATCGTTTTACAATATATTAACAGATTTACTACACATCTGACTCCATTCCCTTGCACTGGATGAATAGCACTTTTTTCCCCAAATAAATAAGCTCTAAATACTTTTTTTTAATCTTAAAATGGTGATCATGTGACCTGCAAATAGCTTTTTAACACTATTGCATATAGCTGCTTATGAAATATCCTCACCATTGTAGCACACAGACGGCTACAGGACATGTGATTACACTATGCAATTTTTTTAGAAGATCTTTCAAATATAATCAATTTTCTAGATAGTATTGCATGAAAAACTACACCAGTCCACCATACACTATTAACTTTCTGCCATAGCAATAGTAATTATCAAAAAATTAAACTACACCAGTCCACCATACACTATTCATTTTCTGCCATAGCAATAGTAATTACCCCCCCCCCCCCAATTGTTTTTCCTCAAAAAATTGCATTCAATTTTACTATACAATCAATCCCTTTTATTGAAAAAAAAAGAGAAATAAGATGAGAAAATTCAACATTTTGGTTGAACCATGTGTGGTGGCCACCTGTTTTGTGATATCATTTTCTTCCCCAGTCTGTTGTATACTTAACTCACCTGTATGCGCATGAGAGTAAGCATTACTATCTCACAGGTGCATTATGTGTGTGCGTTCACACTTGAAAATATTAGGTCCAGTTAGAAAGCCTTGCTCTGATCTGCTCATGCAGTAGCTATAAAACCATTAATTAAAGGGAACCAGAGAGGAATGGTTTGTTAAAATAGAAAAAGGCTTTTATACATACCTGGGGTTCTTCCAGCCCCATAAGCCTGGATCGCTCCCACGCCGCCATCCTCCGGTTCCTGGAACCGCCGATACCAGGCCCGTCACTTCCGGCGGACGCGGCCAATTGTCCGCATCACAGGGGCTCCCTCCATACCCGTACGCATGCGGCTGCGCAGTAGGCAGCCTCATGCATACGTTCATGGAGGGAGCTCCGTGTGATGCGGCGAATCGGCCGCGTCCGCTGGCCGACTGGCTGACTCGCGGCAATGACGGGACCCGGTACCGGCGGATCCAGGCAGCAGAGGACGGCAGCGTAGGATCGATCCGTGCGTATGGGGCAAGAGGAAGCCCCAGGTATGTATAAAACCTTTCCTTGATCCTCTCTGGTTCCCTTTAAAGAGAGAGAGAGCATAACAAAAGTGCAGTGGGTACAGTAGTTTTTAGATATTAATTTGGGGATCTAATAAATACATTTACATATCATAACAAGTACAAATTCTAACAGTGGGTGCTGGAATTCTGATGCCCGCTGTTTATCTTTGTACTTAATATTGGCTCTTTGCATTGTGTGACTCATGGATATCAGTAATTAGTCTGTTGAGCACTAGCTTCCAACTCACTAGCTGAGTACGGGGAACACTATTTTCTTGTTTCAAGTGGACCTAAACTCAGAACTTTAAAGATGATAGAGATCCTACAATAAATCTGCAGTGTGTCTACTTCCTGCTTTCATGGAAGCAGACATAGGGTTAGCATCCTGTGTTTACAAATTAGCTGCTCTGTCGAGGCTTCTGAGATACCTGAGCTGACGCAGCTGAGATAGCTAATTACACTTGTGATTAGTCACATATGAGGGGAAATTAGACATGCTATCGCTAAACTGTCTAAATATATATATATATATATATATATATATATATATATATATATATATATATATATATATATATATAGTTCATTAATGTTTATAATGATAAGTTGATTAAGTGATTCAACATGGTGACATCAAATATATGCACTGTCACTTTAAAATAATTAAGCACCTTATAATGGGATGTGCACAATAAGATTACCTTATATGAGTTCATAAATATGTGTAGGGGTAAAGATTTAGGATGAATATAATTTGGGGAGATATTAAATAGAGGCGCTGTCACTTTGGAAATGAGTAAGCATCTTATAATAACTTGTATTAACTAAGGTGATACTTTATATGCAATGCTATTTTGGTAATTAGGTAGGCACGTGATACGAGGATAATACATGTTGTCACGTTAAAGTATTGATCAGCAGTAATGTAATTTTATGGTAGGTGGTGGGTTGAGGGATTTTGATGTATGTTATGTATAAGATGTACTATGACGTATGAATAATATGCACTTATGGTGTAGTGGGGATAAAAAGAATGGACTATATAGAACAAATGTCTTTCAAGTATGGGGAGAAGTTACAATGGACACGCATAGGGAGAAAAGGCTGTATAGTTTTTAGTATATTTTAACTTTATGTATATAGAGTATTGTTAATTTGTAATCCATGCCGCGGAGTGTAATGGGTCAGCACGCTGTGGGGCAGCCTAGCAACTAGAGGAGGGCGGGGATGCGGGCGGAGCCCATCGCAGAGGAGGCGCGGCTGAATATACATTTACCAGATGTCGGGCGGTGACCTTCAGCCCCTGAATGAGTCACGCACAGTGACGAGGTGTGCACGCTGACGTCACGGAGTACGAGCAGGAAAGGCAGTGTGGTGGCGTGCGGCTCTATTATATCCATGGAAAGGAGTGTATGTACCTGCTGTTCTCCTGCATTGGTGTTTTATTAAAAGTTGGATGCTGCTTTTACACATGGAGGTCTTCCTTGGCTGACTACTCGTATATGTGTGATATGCTGACACCCAAGACTCGCTTCTGGTGAGTGCATGCACAAAGTGAGAGTGATACAGTATCCCATTTATGGTGGAGGCACTACCCCCAGGAGTGCAGGCACGGGTGCTAATTTTAGCTTTTTTAAGGCAGTACTGCAAATGAACTGAATACATTTTATTGCAGGTTTGACACTAGCAACAAAAGCCAAACACACCAAGTCAATTTGCATAATTTCCATCTCTGCAGCAGGCAAATTGAACACTCTTCCTGCCAGCCAACGTCTCCACCCCCTGCGGTGCCTCAGCAACTACACAACACAGGAGGCCAGACACAATCTATTGACCTGTCCCCAGATGCGCATGCTCTAACAATATGCCAATCAGATGTAAGCAGACTCTTCAAAAGACAAAACACTAGGAAAGCAATGGGGCCAGACTCTCTCTCTGCGAAATGCCTGAAACTCTGTGCCGATCAATTAGCTCCTGTATTCACAGACATATTCAAAGCATCTCTCGAACTCTCAATTGTTCCGGCCTGTTTTAAAAGCTCAACTATTGTACCAATCCCAAAAAATTCAAAACCTACATGTTTAAATGATTACAGGCCTGTTGCCCTGACATCATTGGTAATGAAAGCATTCGAAAAACTGTTAATGGCTTATCTGAAATCTATCACAGATCCCCTGCTGGACTCTCTGCAATTTGCCTACAGGCCTAATAGATCCGCAGATGATGCCGTGAACATGTGTATGCATTATGTACTACAGCATCTAGACACCCCAGGAACCTACACCAGGATTTTAT
Organism: Hyperolius riggenbachi; assembly: GCF_040937935.1. NCBI lineage: Eukaryota > Metazoa > Chordata > Amphibia > Anura > Hyperoliidae > Hyperolius > Hyperolius riggenbachi. The sequence continues at coordinate 510,985,703 of NC_090646.1, read as the reverse complement.
TTATAGATTACAGCTCTGCATTTAATACCACAATGCCATCTCTGCTACACAGCAAGCTCTCCCAGCTACACATACCTGAATCCATCTGCAAATGGATAACCGATTTCCTAACCGATAGGAGACAGCATGTTAGTCTTGGTAAACACACATCAAGCTCTCTGACCGTCAGTACTGGTGCACCCCAAGGCTGTGTGCTTTACCCACTGCTCTACTCACTGTACACCAATGACTGCATCTCCACAGATCCATCTGTTAAGGTTCTGAAGTTTGCAGATGACACAACAGTAGTTGGTCTCATACAAAACGGAGATGAATCTGCATACAGGCATGTGGTGGGACAGCTTTCCTCCTGGTGCAGCAGCAACAACTTGGAACTAAACGCTCTCAAAACCATGGAGATGATAATAGACTTTAGGAGATCTCCCCCCCAGCAACTCCCCTTAACCATAAATGGATCCACAATAACCCAGGTAGAGTCATTCAAGTTTCTTGGGTCCACGATCTCACACAACCTAAAATGGGATAACAATACGGCCACTATTGTCAAGAAAGCGCAACAGAGGATGTACCATCTACGGCAGCTGAAAAAGTTTGGCCTACCTCAAAATTTCATGGTGCAGTTCTACACTGCAATTAATGAGTCCACGATAACATCATCTATGACTGTATGGTTCAGCTCCTGCTCAGCATTAGAAAAGGGGAGGCTGCAGCGCATCATCCGAACAGTGGAAAGGATAATTGGCTGTAGCTTACCTTCCCTGCAGGATCTTTATGCTAGCAGGTGCAGAAAGAGAGCAACCAAAATTGCCTCTGACCCCTCTCACCCAGCTCACTCCATCTTCCAGCGCATGCCTTCAGGAGTAAGATTCCGGTCAATCGCTACCACAACCTCTAGAAACAGCTTTTTTTCCTCAAGCGGTAGCCATACTTAATGCTGAACCACGTTAGAGCTGGCAGGACTTGATAGTAATCAGCACAGAACTGTAAATGAAGAATTCTCACATTGCTTACTGCCACTATACTTATAATGTCCTTGACTTGTAATATACACACTGGCTGCCCTTGTATTGTTTTTGTTTGTGTTTGTTAAAGCGGAATATAACCCTGCATTTCAACTTTGCTCTAAAATATTATTTACAGCATATTATATGCAAAAAGCATTTTTTTTACTAGACCAGCATTGGAAGGGTTAAACACAGAGGTTTAAAGGTCCTGGAGAGATATGCAGAAGTTCAGATAGATACATTCTATTTAGTTACATGTATCTATTGATAAACAGTTAAACACTCTTTGGCTGTCGTCCAAGCTCCTTCTCAGTGAGAGAGATGAGTCACATTCAACACTTAGATACATTATGTAAACAAAATGTATCTATTTCAGCTTCGGATGCGTCTGCAGAAATCTAAAGGAACTTTAAAGCCCTGTGTAACCCTTCCAATGCTGGTCTAGTAAAAAAAAAATGCTGGTTGCATATAATATACTGTAAATAATGTTTTAGAGCAAAGTTGAAATGCAGGGTTATATTCCGCTTTAAGCAACTGCCAAGACAAATTCCTTGTAGGTGCAAACTTACTTGGCGAAATAAAATTGATTCTGATTCTACTGGGCACTATGAATGAATCGATTGACTGCCAAGGACAGGGATAATTATAAAAAATACTGTTTGGCATGAAGACTCAAGAATGAGTCATTTGTCCTCGGTATAAACACCAAAGAAGGCAAGGCCAAGCATGGTGAGCCATCAGTGGCCATAAATACATTTTTTTCATAGTTTGTTAAGCATTTTATATTTCCGGTATGTCACATGCTCATTGACTAAACAGACTAGAAAAGATTAAAAAGCTAGATAATATAGTGTCTTCCTTTAAAAGCCTATTAAATATTTATTCAAGGCTTAGTTCTGTGTGATGAGATATTTCAAGTGTTTCTTTGGATAACCTTTGAATATATGTCTTATGTACTCTAGGGATATACAGAACAGTATAAAAAAGTACAGAATAAAGGATACATGTGCTAAAGGATGGAGACACAAGGCAGAGGGACTTTCAATCATTTTAATTTTTTTTAAAAACTTGCAATGGATTTTACAGCGATTTTAATGCAAGTGAATAGAAGCCTTTTTATAAAAAACAAAAATGATCCAAAAAGCTCTCTGCTGTGTGTTTCCAGTCTTAAAGGTATTGTATAATCATCTCCATATGTGTATTTTATTTTTGCATTGGGTTTGATACCATAACTATTTTTTTGTAAGTCATACATTTATTAATTTTAATGAATATTCAATGTTTTAGTTGCTATCTGCTGGTTTTACATTTATTGTAGTGCAAAGGTAAAATAGCTCCATGTAAGACATAGGGGGTGTACATCAAAAAAGGGTGCCGAGTGAAGCCGCTAGTGGAATATTGGCAATGCTGCCGATATTTATTCTACTTTCGGGTGCTGGATAATTATGATAATAGAATAGCAGTAATTTTACCGATATTCTATTATCACTTTACCTAACCTTCCTATCACACTAACCCTCCCTCTGTCCACTCCTAACATTAACTTATTGCTAACTAATGCTGGGTACACATAATACATTTTTTTGGTCAATTTTTCATCCGATCCATTTCCGATTCGATTCTCCGATCCATTTCCTATTGGATTCTGTTATCTTTTCTTATCTATTTCCATTCACTTCTATGAGAAATTGATCAGAAAAAACGATCGGAAATAAGATCAGACATGTCGGAAATTATTTATCGAACCATCTATCTAACACAAAATGGTGGTGTGTACCTACTTCTAACATCAAACTACTGCTATCTAAGCCTAAATACTCTAACCTACCACTATCTAAGCCTAATGCTGGGAATACACGGTTCGTTTCTGCCGGTCGATTCTCCACTCGATCGTTTTTGCCACTTGATTCTGCAGCCGATTCTCTTATCTTCCACTCGTTTTTCTTATCTTTTACCATTTACTTCTATAAGAATTTGAGCGACGAAATTATTGAACGGGATATCGGACATGTCAGAAATTATCTATCAAGCCTTCTATCTGTGGCAGAAACGAACCGTGTATTCCCAGCAGTACACTAACCTACCCCACCTACTCCTAACATTACGAGTAAATTACCCCCGTGGCTATTTAAAGTGTACCCGAGCTGAAGCTCGGGTACAAAAGCAGACACTTACCTTAAGAGAGGGAAGCCACAGAATCCTATTGAGGCTTTCCTCGCTACTCCATTGCCCCTGTCACTGAGCGCCGCGCTGGAAGAATAGCAACATAGTCACTAATCAAATTGGGGCCAAGCAGCTGGGCTGGCTGGGTTGGCGGCCACTATGGAGGGGAGCCTTGGAGACTGGTGGAAAGCGAAATTGCCGTGAGGGACACAAAGGCTTCTAGGGGCTGGAGGAAGCCCCAGGTAAGTAAATCTGATTTTATATACTTTGCCTCATGTATCCTTTAAAAACAAGGAGTGGTAATCATGTCAACATATCTTAAATAAGATATTTAAAATAAGGGGAGTTATTAATAAACATACAGACATTATTGTGATCAACAAGAGGCAATGTGGTAGTTCTGACATATGCATTGCTGGCTCAATGCAAATTTATCACCACATCTGAAATCATATCAAAATTGCATGCAAAATGATGTGGAGATGGGCAATAACACAACATACGAGGAGAACCTAACTTATCCGTATGTTTTTAGGATAAGCAGGAAGCTAGAGTGCCCAGTAGAGATGGCCCGAACCTGCGATTTTCTGTGCGAACTTCCGCAAAAGTTCGGTTCGCGCGAACTTTCGTGAACCACAATAGACTTCAATGGGGAGGCGAACTTTGAAAACTAGAAACACTTATGCTGGCCACAAAAGTGATGCAAAAGATGTTTCAAGGGGTCTAACATCTGAGTTTTTGCATGGAGGAGTGGGATAGACGCCAAAAGTCCTGGGGAAAAATCTGGATTTGACGCAAAGCAGCGTTTTAAGGGCAGAAATCACATTGAATGCTAAGGCCTAAAGTGCTTTAAAACATCTTGCACATGTATACATCAATCAGGGAGTGTAATTAGAGTACTGATTCACACTGACACACCAAACTCACTGTGTAACGCACCGCAAACAGCTGTTTGTGTTGTGACGGCCGTGCTGGACTGGTGCACACCATGGCGAGATTGCTCTTCCTCAGTGATATTAGCTAATGTCTGACTGCCTTATCAACTTTTGATGGTTCTTTCTCTACCATTGTTAAAGCTTACATATATTTTTTTTTAATTACATTTCTGCTGGCTGTTCAGTACCTGTAACGAGAATCTGTTATGGAAGGGCAAGTCTACCATTGTGACCACGGATAATGGCCAGGGAATCAGGGTTCGATTCCGGTCCGGAGTGGGAGCCTGAGAACTGGCTACCACCACCACACATCCAAGTAAGGACCCATTTGCTGTATAAGTAATGTACCTGCCCGGACGGTGCTTTGCAGACCTGGCATCTGTGGTCAGATGGACCCTTGACCCAGCGCAAGACGAACCAGATTGAAAGCATTTGCCAAGAATGTGTTATGGAGGGCAAATCTGCCATTCATTCAACTGTGTGAAACTTTTGATGGTACTTTCTCAGTACCATGGTGACCATGGGTAATGGCCAGAGAATCCTGGTTCGATTCCAGTCCGGAGTCGGAGCCTAAGAAACGGCTACCACCACCACACATCCAAGGAAGGCAGCAGGCACGCTGTTGGCAAAGGAGCAGGAACGGCTACCACACATCCAAGGAAGGCAGCAGGCATGGCATGCACGTCCTGAGGTAGTGACCAAAAATAACAATACAGGAGGACTTTCGAGGCCCTGCTGTATATGAGATGAATCAACTTTAAATCCTTTAACGAGAATATGTTATGAAGGGCAAGTCTGCCATCCATTCAAGTGAAAGTTATGCACTGACTGCCAGGTATAAAACAACGTGCAGTCAAAGATGCAGTGAAAGGTATGCAGTGACTGCAAACAGCTGTTTGTGTAGTGACGGCTGTGCTGGACTGGTAGCCGGGCTGAGGTAGCTGAATGACAGAACAGTGACTGTCCAGCTGATCAAATTTGGTCTGTCCACAAGCAACGACCTTATTATCGTGGGTGTGCCCCATGCCCCGCCGAGACACTCATATAGCCGGTGGTCATTGCTTCATTGTGATACGCAAGCCCCTTCAATGCAGCAAGGTAATGATCAAGAAGGGGAATTGGCACATGAACATGCCTTTTGTTGAGTCATTGCAGCTGCAGTGCAGTCAGAAAAATTAGGCAGGCATGGACACACACCAGACAAATTATTATAGTGGCTGCTGCTAGCAGCGGCCTTAAACATTCAGGAATCCACCTGGAGTCCTGGACCCTGTTGGTGATGGCGGAGAAGGCAGTCAACTGGCCTGTGGGCAGAGATGCTGCGACTTAGTCTTGGGGCAGGCAGTCACACGGCGTGCAGGCAGAGATGCTGTGTGTATGGACTGACTTAGTCTTTGGGCAGGCCTGAGCGTGCTTTGCAGACCAGGCATCCGTGGTCAGATGGACCCTTGACCCAATGCTGAGTGCCAGAGATGTCACCACTTGCCTTTCAACATCACGGTACATTTTAGGTATCGCCTTTTGTGAGAAAAAATTGCGGCCTGGTATCTTCCACTGCGGTGTGTGGCTTTGCTTTTGTGTGCTGCTTTTCCTCAGGTGGTCATTCCATTGCAGTTTGTGCTCTGTAATCATGTGCCTTCGTAAGGTAGTTGTCCCTACGTGGGTCTTGGTCTTTCCACGGCAAAATTTTCGGTGGCAGAGAGTACAGATGGCATTGCTCTCATCTGAGGCAAACACACAAAAAATGTGCCAGAATCAGAGCAGGAGGAGAAAAATATGTCACGCTTCCGTGCGGAAGCTGAGAAAGATGAGGTGTTCTGTGTTAAATAGTCAACTATGTCCTGACAATATTGATGGCCCGTGCCTTCTTCTGAACACTGTACTTTGGTCAAGGGCCGCACAAAATCACGACAGCGCGACCTCGAACAGACCTGCCAGGTGGCCTGCCTCTGCCTTTTGGTTTGTCCCTATTGGGGGGGATGAAGTGAAAGGTATGCACTGACTTGACTAATACAATGTGCAGTCACACAGGTGCAGTTAAAAGGTATGCACTGAGTGGTATATCACACTGTGTGCACTCACGTAGGTAGGTGGGTGCACTGTGAACAACAGGTAGGTATATGCAGTGATGGGTATTACAATGTGCACCTGTCACACACAGACAGGTACCGGACAGGCACAGTGACACTGCGTGCGCTCACGTAGATAGGTGGGTGCGCTGTGAACAACAAAAGAGCTGTTGAGGGGTGCTTTTTTTAGCAATAAGAATCAGCAAGGAGCAAGCTAACAAGCCTACAAGAGCCTAACTAAGCTTTCCCTATAGGTCTCTGCACAGCAGCTCTCCCTTCTCTAATTACTACAGGCACACGAGTGAGTGAAAAGCCTGACACTGCCTGCATTTTATAAGGGGGGGAGTGGCTCTAGGAGGGAGTGTAGCCTGATTGGCTACCCTGTGCCTGCTGACTGTGATGTAGAGGGTCAAAGTTGACCCTAATGATGCACTGATGGGGGCGAATCAAACTTCCACAAAAGTTCCCGGTTCCCCACGAACACGAACCACTGAAGTTTGCCGGGAACCGTTCGCTGGCGAACCGTTCGGGCCATCTCTAGTGCCCAGAGGAAACCAAGCAGACCCGGGGAGAACATACAAACTCCTTGCAGATAGCACCCTGGTTTGGATTCAAACTGGGAACCCAGTGCTGCAAGGCAAGATAGCTATCCACTACACCACCATGCTTCCCAATATCCCGTATTGTTGCCCATGGACGATCATACATCCCCCACCAGCAGTTGATCAAGTTTTTATGCATTTGTATTTTGATTATTGTCATGCTTATCTTCTAGATTGTAAGCCTTTGGGCAGGGTCCTCCTCCTTTTGTGTCCTACCTGATCATGCACCTCCATTACTGTGAACCTATGCTATGCATTTGAGTTAACCAAACTTGCCTAATCTCCATGTTCCATCCAGTTACTGACTAAGCATTACCTTGTACAGGGGCGTAACTAGGCCCCACCAGGCCCCCCTGCAGAATTTCATTGCGGCCCCCCCTGGGGCCTGCTCAGAGCCATTTTGTGGGGGCTGGAGGGGTGGCAGCATGAGGGGAAAGCCTTGGCCACAGTCGGAGGGGACAGGGGAAGTTCCCCCCTCTCCCTCACCTCGGGGCTCTCCCCTCTGTGCTCCCCTCCAACTAGTTGCAGTTTGGGCAGCGGGCAGTGGCGGCAATATACATACCTTCTTCCTTGCGTTCTACCGCATACTCCTCGCTCTAGCGGCTGATGTCACTTCCGAAAGTGACGTCACTTCCGGAAGTGACGTCAGCCGCTAGAGCGAGAAGTATGCGGTGAAACGCAAGGAAGAAGGTATGTATCTTGCCGCCGCTGTACGCTGCCCAAACTGTAACTAGCTGGAGGGGAGCGCAGAGGGGAGAGCCCCGAGGTGAGTTAGAGAGGGGGGAACTTCCCCTCTACCCTCTGACTGTGGCCGAGGCTTTCCTCTCATGCTGCCACCCCTCCAGCCCCCACAAAATGGACCCAAGCGGGCCCCAGGGGGGGGGCCCGGCCCCCCTGCGGGAGCAGGGGCTGAAGGGCCTATTGTTACGCCCATGACCTTGTACTCATGTTGTGCTGCGTGATCTGGTTTTTCTTGTATTCCTGTATTGTCATATTGATGTATGTCACCCCTAAATATTGTCTGTAACTTAAACTAATGTCCAGCGATGCGTAATATGTTGGCGCTTTATTAATACAATAAATAAAATAAATAATGCTTGCGTGGGTGGCTCAATATAACTTATTTTAATGGTAATTACTTCAATAAAATTACACATTTTGTACACAACTTTGAGTGCAGTGCAGGGTGATAAACCATTCCTTTTTTCTTCATACTTTTATTTTAATTATGGCTTCACTGCCCCTCCCTATGGACTTAGAGGTATGCACCATGTCATAGATTATGGCTTAATATCCCATGTCACTTTAGGATGCAGAAAAATGTTTACGGTATATTATAGCAAAAGAAAGTAAATTATTGAACTAGAGTCGCAAAACATATTGTCCATTCCCTTTAACTGCATTTTTAAGGACTGAGGTAGATACTTTCAGAGTTGGACCCCTATTCATTTAGGAGAGTGAGATAATGTTTCATCTAATTTACAAAATTACTTTTCAACACTTAACACCTGAAAAGGTACTAAAAGGTATGGAAAAAAGTAATATCAAACATATTTTGGGGTATTTTCTTGCTTGCTGGGGGCTTACAAAGTATTTTAATGAGAGTGTGAAAATATCTCCTGGGGAAAATCAGGAGAAAAGTTAATTAAAATGTACCAGTATTGTAACATGTCCTCACCATGAGGGTAATAAGACTGTGGAACTATTTGAAGTTAGTGATAGCAAAAGTATACACTTAAATGTGATTTCTTTGTGCGTGCAGGCATATTGGTGATGGTTGGGCCCTTTACGACTTATGAAATAGTCGTAATGTTTCTATTCACCCCGACTCTGCATACATGGTATAGATGACATCAATCTCCCACAATGCTTCTGTGAGGCAGAATTCAAGGTATATTCCAAAGAAGAGTCCCCAGATGAAAGCCCTAGGGGTGCTTTTTTATAGATAAAACATACCATTTCTTAATAAGAGAAACTTACTATTGTACATTATGATATGTGATGGCACTATATGCAGTAAATCAATAACAATAATAATAATACAAAATTATACACACAAACTTACAATTTAGTTTTATGTCTGTTTTAATGGAAATTCCATAATTAACTTTAAGTTTAAAATTACAACTTGACAGACTTGCCAATTTGTTATAATGCGTAATCCATAATTGCAGTTTCAAATCGCAGATATGGTAGGTCTACTCTAGGGCAAACATCACTGTCTATCACAGCCTAATATGTCATCTTTCCCAAATGTACATTTTGGTAAAATCCTTACCTGTCATAATACAGGCTGTGGCTTTTCATATTCTGTAGGTAAAGATGGAGAAACTTATAACTTTTATATCTGTCCAAATACTAATACAGTTTGGGATGAAACGTAGTTCTTTGGACTTTCTTTTCTTATATCTAATCTACGGGCAATATGGGGAAAACAACAGTTTGCCTATGCACAGTCAGTTATAGGATAATCTATAAGGGTACATGATGTAAATATATGAATTATTTATTTTATACAGGGTTATTTTCTAGGACATTGCTTACATCTTAACTTCACAAACAACTTTTAAAACTTCACTTTATGTCCTGCTGACTAGTATGATTGTCCATTTCACTTAACTCAGAATTCATATTTGTGCCCCTCCGGATGCTGTTATTGTACTATTGCTGAAAGTACTTTGTTTTAGCATTGCCTTGTATTGCCTCCAGGCATAATCACTAGTGTGGGCATTCCTGCCAGCTGTTTTCTTACTTAGAATGTCCTCAATGACCTTCTTTGGCCACTGTAAAAAGAGCTATCCTCATTCATTCTGGCTAAGATGCTGCAGCTCTACAAATTTAACCTGGTTTTAAGTGTCTTGCATGAACATTCTCTATGTGCGGAGGCAATGTGATCATAATTCTCCTTTTATTACTTGTAATTGTGTCACTTAGTATAACCACAGAGAGCTTAGCCTTCAGAATGGCAAATAAAGTGATCTGGGCTTCACCACCATGCCTGCTAATACCTAACAGCAGAAGCATAAAGCTCAGTTTTGTTGGCCTTGTCCCTAAGCACATTTGAATGACAGTTCAATATTTTCTATTAACATGTAAAAACCTACATTGCTATACAACATCACCATACAGCCTTGATTTATTAGCTGAGGTCTTATTTAACTCACTTACTGCTTCCATAACTTGACATAATACACAATGGGATCAGTTTGCAAAGCTAAAAACAACAATTTTATCAAACATTTTCTAAAATGTCAATTCAGAAAGGCTGTTACTGCATGTAAAACTAAAAATTACTGACTATATATATGCTGCATATATAAGCGCTAGTATGGTTGAGGTGAGCCAGTGTGAATGACCAGAGGGAAATTCGCCTAAGGTGTTTTTGTTGACAGCATCCTCTCAAACTGCTAGGTTTTAGATAGGTTGTAGTAATAATGTGCCCACACTAATTGGTCAATTAGAATGCCTTCAAGTAGAAGAGAACTGTTCCCTTTGAACTTTCATGCTGGCTCACCTCAACCATACTAGCTCCCATAAATGTTAAAGAATAGTGCGTGCGGTAAAACAAGTGAGATATTTAACATTTTATCTCCAGCCTGGAGCTATCAGCGGGGTAATTAACAGCTCTTTGTAAAGTTTAAGAAAGTTTAATGTAAGCAAACTGATCTTATTTAAAGCATAAAAACAAGGTCTGTTCACACCAGCCCATTTGGAACCGAACTATTTGGTCCATACTAATAAGTGGAATGCAACTTTGGGCTCTGCCCAACTTTTCCAGATCAGACAGATGAAACAGTTGCCGACAAAATCATTGTTAACCTATGAGAAAGTATGGTGTCCCTTCTCACTAGGTTGCTCACTGCATATGTCTTGCAAGTTACTCACCTGCTGCCATCCATTTATCCTCTGCACTGTTTACACCACTGCTTGGGTCCTCAGCACTGAAGAAATGCCGTTATGCAGATCCCAGATCCTTATCAGAAGCATCATGCTACAATTGGTTTACAATTGACCAATAGAAATCGTCCCTCTCCAGAGAGGATTCTCATTGGTTCACTCAGTGGTGGACCAATGAAAGTTCTCCCTGGTGATCAGGGAGAATTCCCACTGGAGCCCAAGGCTTCTGATGGGGCTATGGGATCTTTGTATTGGTGTTAATTCAGTAGAGGACCTGATTGGAGACAGGTGCCAAGTAGGTGGCAATGGGAAAACAGAATGGAAAGACAATAAAAAACTGACGTGGAACGTAACAAACTGATCCGTTTAAACAGAAAACAGATCAGTTTTTCAGAATCAGTTTTTCAGTGTTAATCGGCCCTTAAAAGGGAGGAAACAGAGAGCAGAGAAAAGTTTAAAACTAATTAAGCTATTCAGGAAAATAAAAAAGTTAATCAAAACATATTTACCTGTACATTACATTGTACAGCACAAATCTACAATGTGATCATGTACAATAGCAATTAAATGAATGAAATACCACATGAATCTGCAAAAGATGATGTAAAAATCTTAGTGAATTGTCATACAGTTTTTTTTTTGTAAATTACCAAACTGTTACCGTATGTATGAATATCATAGTAAATACTCAAAAAAGATATTTTACTACATGAGATAAATTACAGAATATTATATTTTTACTGAAAAGGTTATAGAGAATTAAAGCCAATGAATAAAAAAGATGTAAGTACTTGCTGCTACTAATTTTGTATCCTCAACTGGTCCTTTGGAATCACTAAGGGACTATGAGGATAACACTAATACCTTCTACCATATACCGGTAATTTAATTGCATGGGACCACATCAAGAAAGCTAATAATAATAACAACACTGTCCATCATTTCATCTTAGTCACCATAAGAACAATAATAAATAGCTAGCTATAACTTGACAACTAATTTTCTGTGGTGACCTTACCAACATAACCTAGTCCAGGCTCACATTTTTTTACCCTGTGGGTTGAAATTGACACCGGGGTCCATATACAATTCACTTTTTCTCCTGAGTTTTCTCCTAGGTGATAATTTTTCATCTTCTATTTAAAATACATTTTCAGCAACTATTCATCTTCTATTTAAAATACAGTTTGCAACTAAAAAAGTACCAAAAAGTTGGCGAAAAAGTACTATCAAAATTATTTTGAGCATTTTCTTGCTTTCTGGTGGCTTAAATGGTATTTTATTGACAAGTTTAAAATTATCTCCTAGGAGAAAACTCAGGTGAAAAAGTGAATTGCACATGGGCCCAGATGACTAACTTGTTACTTGACGGACATTAGCTATTTTCTGTATTTATTTATTTTTCTCGTAGAGATAGCTATATCTATACAATGAGGTTATACAGACTAGGGATGCTGAGTAAGTAACTTAATCCACAACTTGACTAGTAGATATTGTTTATCCTCTATGGTTGCTTCTACTTTCTGAAATTAAAAGAAAATCTATGCTAAATATTTGGGGCTTTTAGGTTTCTTATTGTCCCTTACAGTATACTACTGGTTCTGGTTCATCAAGAACTTACTGGTTACACTTAAAGAGTGAAATCAGAAAAGTAATCAACATGGTCCATTTGCTTCAGTACATTTGCGGTCTTCTATGATTAACTACCCGTCATCCTGTAGGCAGTATATCTACGCCCTGCAGGACTTCATCTAAAGTCCCAGTGGCGTATATATACAGTATGTACCTTGCCGCGATCACACGCCGCGTGCGTCAGTGCCCACTCTGGCGCATGTTCTTGTTGCCGCTAGTTAGTACACTAGTCAGTGAATGGGAACGCAGTTTCCATTCAATGATCAAAGTGCCTGCCGCTATCAGTGGGATGCCGATGGTCATTAACAAAGTGAAAGTAAATATGCACACACTATTTCATGTGTACAGTCCACAGTACACAGGAATATAAAGTGGGGGACATCTAGTGGCCAAATAGTAAAATGACACCTACATACCTAAAATGAAATAAAAATACATAAAATCTCCCATTAAATTAACCCCTTACCTCCACCACTCTCCCATAGTTACTAAAATAAAACACTTGTACATAAAAGAAAGTGACATAAAAAAAAGACATAAATAGTTACCTTAGGGATTCTACTTTTTAATATGTATGTCATGAGGGTATATTACTGTTATTTTCTTAAATAAAGGCTTGTAATTAGTGATGGACACAAAACTGAAAAGATACACCTTTATTTCCAAATAAAATATTGTTACGATACATTGTACTAGGGAGATATTTTAAATGTTGTAATAACTGGGACAAATTAGCAAATACAATGTTTTATCCACAGTAGCATGTTTTATTTTAAAACTATAATGACCAAAAACTGAAAAATAATGATTTTTTAAAAATTATTTTCTTTTAGTTCCCATTAAAATGCAGTTAGAATAAAATAATTCTTACCAAAATCTACCACTCAAAGAAAGCCTAATTGGTGGCAAAAAAAACAAGCTATAGATCATTTTGTTGTGATGTATATATAGTGACAAAGTTATTGGCGAATGAAAGGGAGGAGCAATGAAATGTGAAAATTGTTTTGGTCCATAAAGGGAAAAACCCCTTAGTGGTGAACTAGTTAAAAAAATCAAGCATAAGTCTTGTCTCAAAAATCCTTACTTGTACACAATTGTGTTTTACTATAGATTACTATGGAAAATAGCAATCTGTACAGGGATGATCAAAGCTATTAATTATAAACAAAGCAATATGGATCCATAGGAATTTGTCTTGACCATTAGAGATGTCGCGAACCTCCGATTTTCGGTTCGCGAACCGGGTTCGCGAACTTCCGCAGAAGGTTCGGTTCGCGGAAAAATTCGCGAACCGCAATAGACTTCAATGGGGAGGCGAACTTTGAAAAATAGAAAAAAATTATGCTGGCCACAAAAGTGATGGAAAAGATGTTTCAAGGGGTCTAACACCTGGAGGGGGGCATGGCGGAGTGGGATACATGCCAAAAGTCCCGGTGAAAAATCTGGATGTGACGCAAAGCAGCGTTTTAAGGGCAGAAATCACATTGAATGCTAAATTGCAGGCCTAACGTGCTTTCAAACATCTTGCATGTGTATACATCAAACAGGGAGTGTAATTAGAGTACTGCTTCACACTGACACACCAAACTCACGGTGTAACGCACCGCAAACAGCTGTTTGTGTAGTGACGGCCATGCTGGACTACTGCGCAACATGGCGTGATTGCTCTTCCTCACTCAGTGATGTCAGGTAATGTGTGACTTCCTTCTCAACTTTCCATGGCATTGTTAAAAAGCTTACGTTTTGTTTTTAATTTACATTTTCTACTTGCTGTGTACTTGTTCAGTACCGCTACAATGAGAATCCTGTGGAGGCGGGCAAGTCTGCCATTGTGACCCCGGGTAATGGCCGGGGAATGAGAGGTTTGAATCCGGTGTGGAGCCTGAGCAACGGCTACCACTACACATCCAAGGAGGGCAGCGGGCAGGCATGCACGCCCGCCCGCCCCGAGGTAGTGACCAAAAATAACAATACAGGAGGCGGACTTTCGAGGCCCTGCTGTGTATTTGAAATGAATGTACTTTAAATCCTTTAACGAGAACCAGTTATGGCGGGCAAAGATGACACCACATTCCTTTCACGAGAATCATATGGAGGCGGGCAAGTCTGTCATTTGTGACCCCGGGTAATGGCCGGGGAATGAGGGATGGAATCCGGTGTGGAGCCTGAGAAACGGCTACCACTACACATCCAAGGAGGGCAGCAGGTAGGCATGCACGCCCGCCCCGAGGTAGTGACCAAAAATAACAATACAGGAGGCGGACTTTCGAGGCCCTGCTGTGTATTTGAAATGAATGTACTTTAAATCCTTTAACGAGAACCAGTTATGGCGGGCAAAGATGACACCACATTCCTTTCACGAGAATCATATGGAGGCGGGCAAGTCTGTCATTTGTGACCCCGGGTAATGGCCGGGGAATGAGGGATGGAATCCGGTGTGGAGCCTGAGAAACGGCTACCACTACACATCCAAGGATGGCAGCAGGTAGGCCTGCACGCCCGCCCCGAGGTAGTGACCAAAAATAATAATACAGGAGGCGGACTTTCGAGGCCCTGCTGTGTATTTGAAATGAATGTACTTTAAATCCTTTAACGAGAACTAGTTATGGCGGGCAAAGATGACACCACATTCCTTTCACGAGAATCATATGGAGGCGGGCAAGTCTGTCATTTGTGACCCCGGGTAATGGCCGGGGAATGAGGGATGGAATCCGGTGTGGAGCCTGAGAAACGGCTACCACTACACATCCAAGGAGGGCAGCAGGTAGGCATGCACGCCCGCCCCGAGGTAGTGACCAAAAATAACAATACAGGAGGCGGACTTTCGAGGCCCTGCTGTGTATTTGAAATGAATTAACTTTAAATCCTTTAACGAGAACCAGTTATGGCGGGCAAAGATGACACCACATTCCTTTCACGAGAATCATATGGAGGCGGGCAAGTCTGTCATTTGTGACCCCGGGTAATGGCCGGGGAATGAGGGATGGAATCCGGTGTGGAGCCTGAGAAACGGCTACCACTACACATCCAAGGAGGGCAGCAGGTAGGCATGCACGCCCGCCCCGAGGTAGTGACCAAAAATAACAATACAGGAGGCGGACTTTCGAGGCCCTGCTGTGTATTTGAAATGAATTAACTTTAAATCCTTTAACGGGAATCCGTTATGGAGGGCAAGTCTGCCATTGTCACCGCGGGGAATGAAGGTTGGATTGCGGCCCGAAGTGGGAGCCTGCTGAGACCCATGCTGTAGCTGCCCTGACCGTGCTTTGCAGACCAGGCATCTGTGGTCAGATGGACCCTTGAGCCAGCGGAAGACAAACCAAGTCGAAAGCATTTGCCAAGAATGTTTTACCGAGGGCAAGTTTTTTTGCCCTTTTTTTTTAATTTTTTGAAAATTATAGATGGTTGAATTTTTAAATTGTTTGAAAGTTTAGATGGTTGTATTTTTAAATTGTTTGAAAGTTTAGATGGTTGTATTTTTAAATTGTTTAAAAGTGTATCCATTCTTCCTCCCCCCAGCCACGAACAATACCATGGGAACGTGGAGCAGCAGAAGCCCCCTGTGACGGCTGCCACGGTTGTTCTCCGCTGCTTGTCTTTTGAGGGGTGCTTCTTTTCCTCAGGTGTTCTTGCCATAGCTGTTTGTGCTTCTCTCCAGGTGCCTTCGTAAAGCACTTGTCCCTACGTGACAGTTGGCCTTTCCACGGCTCAATTTTTGCTGGCAGAGACAACAGATGGCTTTGCTCCGATCTGAGACACACACGTGAAAAAATTTCCAAACCGCTGAGCCCCCCTGGGGTGATGGCGCTACGGTGGCATCAGCAGCAGCTGACGTTGAAGGGCACGTGTGCTCTCTGGCCATAGCTGGCGATACATGGCACCGGACACTGCCCCCAGCTGTTTCTGAGGACGAGCTCCCTCTGCTTCTATCATGGAGTCGTCTCCTCCTACTCCTCTCTGACTCCTCCTCTGAACTGTCCCCCTGGTCATCTCCTCTACCGGGAACATATGTGGTATCCGTATAATCGTCATCATAATCCTCCTGGCCAGCTGCGCTTTCCTCAGACACCTCCTCAAGTGCACCAACTTCAGGTGGTCCACCATCATCCCCATCCACACACGTTACGTCCATACTATCGCCACCTAACTCAGACGTATGAGGTGGTGTACCTGCGCCTTCTTGTTGTTGTTGCAGTAGTGGCTGGGAATCAGTGATTTCACCACCACCACCAAATAACTCCTGCGAAGTGTCAAATGCAGCGGATGTGGTGCTTGTTGTAGCGCTGGTGGCTGCGGGAGATGAGGTGTTCTGTGTTAAATACTCAATCACCTCCTCACGATTTTGGGAAGTGATGGCACGTGCCTTCTTCTGAGCACTGTATTTTGGGGCAGGTCCGCATGAAATCACGGCAACACCACCTCGCACAGCCACAGACCTGCCGGTGCCTGGTGGCCTTCCTCTGGGTCTGCCTCTACCTCTTCCTCTACCTGGTTTGTCCATTTTGTCCATCTCGGGGGTATGCTAGCTATATGCAGTGAGGTGGGTTCTCACTCAACACAACAGGTAGTTAAATGCAGTGAGGTGGCCAGGTGGGTTCACACTCAACACAACAGGTAGTTAGATGCAGTGAGCTGGGTTCACTCAACAGTAAAGGTACTTAAGATGCAGTGAGGTGGGTTCTCACTCAACACAACAGGTAGTTAGATGCAGTGAGGTGGCCAGGTGGGTTCACACTCAACACAACAGGTAGTTAGATGCAGTGAGGTGGCCAGGTGGGTTCACACTCAACACAACAGGTAATCAGATGCAATGAGCTGGGTTCACTCAACACAAGGCTAGGTATATGCAGTGATGAGGTGGGTTAAGTAAACACAACAGGTACTGGGTAGTTAGATGCAGTGAGCTGGGTTCACTCAACAGTAAAGGTACTTAAGATGCAGTGAGGTGGGTTCTCACTCAACACAACAGGTAGTTAGATGCAGTGAGGTGGCCAGGTGGGTTCACACTCAACACAACAGGTAGTTAGATGCAGTGAGGTGGCCAGGTGGGTTCACACTCAACACAACAGGTAATCAGATGCAATGAGCTGGGTTCACTCAACACAAGGCTAGGTATATGCAGTGATGAGGTGGGTTAAGTAAACACAACAGGTACTGGGTAGTTAGATGCAGTGAGCTGGGTTCACTCAACAGTAAAGGTACTTAAGATGCAGTGAGGTGGGTTCTCACTCAACACAACAGGTAGTTAGATGCAGTGAGGTGGCCAGGTGGGTTCACACTCAACACAACAGGTAATTAGATGCAGTGAGCTGGGTTCACTCAACAGTAAAGGTACTTAAGATGCAGTGAGGTGGGTTCTCACTCAACACAACAGGTAGTTAGATGCAGTGAGGTGGCCAGGTGGGTTCACACTCAACACAACAGGTAGTTAGATGCAGTGAGCTGGGTTCACTCAACAGTAAAGG
Source organism: Hyperolius riggenbachi (assembly GCF_040937935.1). Taxonomy (NCBI): domain Eukaryota; kingdom Metazoa; phylum Chordata; class Amphibia; order Anura; family Hyperoliidae; genus Hyperolius; species Hyperolius riggenbachi. The sequence goes on along the minus strand of NC_090646.1, from coordinate 510,967,936 downwards.
TACTTAAGATGCAGTGAGGTGGGTTCTCACTCAACACAACAGGTAGTTAGATGCAGTGAGGTGGCCAGGTGGGTTCACACTCAACACAACAGGAAGTTAGATGCAGTGAGCTGGGTTCACTGCATGTGGTGCTTGTTGTAGCGCTGGTGGCTGCGGGAGATGAGGTGTTCTGTGTTAAATACTCAATCACCTCCTCACGATTTTGGGAAGTGATGGCACGTGCCTTCTTCTGAGCACTGTATTTTGGGGCAGGTCCGCATGAAATCACAGCAACACCACCTCGCACAGCCACAGACCTGCCGGTGCCTGGTGGCCTTCCTCTGGGTCTGCCTCTACCTCTTCCTCTACCTGGTTTGTCCATTTTGTCCATCTCGGGGGTATGCTAGCTATATGCAGTGAGGTGGGTTCTCACTCAACACAACAGGTAGTTAAATGCAGTGAGGTGGCCAGGTGGGTTCACACTCAACACAACAGGTAGTTAGATGCAGTGAGCTGGGTTCACTCAACAGTAAAGGTACTTAAGATGCAGTGAGGTGGGTTCTCACTCAACACAACAGGTAGTTAGATGCAGTGAGGTGGCCAGGTGGGTTCACACTCAACACAACAGGTAGTTAGATGCAGTGAGCTGGGTTCACTCAACAGTAAAGGTACTTAAGATGCAGTGAGGTGGGTTCTCACTCAACACAACAGGTAGTTAGATGCAGTGAGGTGGCCAGGTGGGTTCACACTCAACACAACAGGTAATTAGATGCAGTGAGCTGGGTTCACTCAACAGTAAAGGTACTTAAGATGCAGTGAGGTGGGTTCTCACTCAACACAACAGGTAGTTAGATGCAGTGAGGTGGCCAGGTGGGTTCACACTCAACACAACAGGTAATCAGATGCAATGAGCTGGGTTCACTCAACACAAGGCTAGGTATATGCAGTGATGAGGTGGGTTAAGTAAACACAACAGGTACTGGGTAGTTAGATGCAGTGAGCTGGGTTCACTCAACAGTAAAGGTACTTAAGATGCAGTGAGGTGGGTTCTCACTCAACACAACAGGTAGTTAGATGCAGTGAGGTGGCCAGGTGGGTTCACACTCAACACAACAGGTAATTAGATGCAGTGAGCTGGGTTCACTCAACAGTAAAGGTACTTAAGATGCAGTGAGGTGGGTTCTCACTCAACACAACAGGTAGTTAGATGCAGTGAGGTGGCCAGGTGGGTTCACACTCAACACAACAGGTAGTTAGATGCAGTGAGCTGGGTTCACTCAACAGTAAAGGTACTTAAGATGCAGTGAGGTGGGTTCTCACTCAACACAACAGGTAGTTAGATGCAGTGAGGTGGCCAGGTGGGTTCACACTCAACACAACAGGTAATTAGATGCAGTGAGCTGGGTTCACTCAACAGTAAAGGTACTTAAGATGCAGTGAGGTGGGTTCTCACTCAACACAACAGGTAGTTAGATGCAGTGAGGTGGCCAGGTGGGTTCACACTCAACACAACAGGTAATTAGATGCAGTGAGCTGGGTTCACTCAACAGTAAAGGTACTTAAGATGCAGTGAGGTGGGTTCTCACTCAACACAACAGGTAGTTAGATGCAGTGAGGTGGCCAGGTGGGTTCACACTCAACACAACAGGTAATTAGATGCAGTGAGCTGGGTTCACTCAACACAAGGCTAGGTATATGCAGTGATGAGGTGGGTTAAGTAAACACAACAGGTACTGGGTAGTTAGATGCAGTGAGTTGGGTTCACTGAACAGTATACAGTAAAGATACTTAAGATGCAGTGAGGTGGGTTCTCACTCAACACAACAGGTAGTTAGACTTAGATGCAGTGAGCTGGGTTCACTCAACACAACGCTAGGTATATGCAGTGATGAGGTGGGTTAAGTAAACACAACAGGTACTGGGTAGTTAGATGCAGTGAGCTGGGTTCACTCAACACAAAGCTAGGTATATGCAGTGATGAGGTGGGTTAAGTAAACACAACAGGTACTGGGGTATATGCAGTACTGGGTAGTACAATGTGCAGCTCCCTGTCACACACACAGGCAGTAAGTCACTGAATGTGCTGGGCTGCTGGCAGTGGCACACACACTATCAATTAGCAAGGCTGTGCATGCAACAAAAGTGTCAGAAAAAAAATGTACAGGTTGAGCTCTGAAAAGAGCTGTTGCTGGGTGCTTTAAAAGCAATATTAATCAGTCAGGAACAAGCAAAGCAGCCTAGAACCTAACTAATCTGTCCCTAAGAGAAAAAGTCTGCAGCAGCTGTCCCTTTCCTCTCTCTAGCAGGCACACGAGTGACTGTAATGGCCGCCGGAGGCTGCCTTATATAAGGGGGGGTGGGGCTCCAGGGCTTACTGTAGCCTGAATGGCTACAATGTGCCTGCTGATTGTGATGCAGAGGGTCAAAGTTGACCCTCATAGTGCATTATGGGGCGAATCGAACTTCCGGAAAAGTTCGCCTGGCGCAGGCGAACGCGAACCCCCAATGTTCGCCTGGAACCGTTCGCCGGCGAACCGTTCGGTCCACCTCTATTGACCATCCACATTCAGAATATTTCTAACAATTAAACTGAGTCCCTGTAAAAGTCCTCCTTATATGTATAGCAGAAGGGACTTTTTTGCAGCTCGGTTGTTGACACGCAGCAGTGCATTCCCAGCAGGTTCTCTTGTTTGTTCTCACTGAGGGTGGAGGGAATTTTTAAGCTAAGCATGGCATGAACCCAGTGCTTGACATGATATTGTAACTGCATGAACATTGGATTATCATGCATTATTCAGCATTACTAGCTGCCAAAAACATCACTTGTTTTTCAATGTGTCTCTCAAGTTTGCATTCCCTGTCACTTTTATATTTTAAGAAGCATCTACAGTAAGTAAAAGCTTGTGTATCAAAGTTTTGTGAGCTTCTTAAGCATTTCAATTTGAAATGTAGTCATTGGCAACAACGTTGATGATTAACACAGATTTCAAGTGCAATATGAGCGATATATTGTTTCATGGTTAATGGCCAATTCTGCACAAAGTCACTTGCTAGTTTGACATTCATAAATCTTTCGGAGGCCCAGTGCACACCAAAAGCCTCTAGCAGATCCTCAAAACGCTAGAGGTTTTTGAAACAGATTTCAGAGCGATTCTAGGCATATTTAGAGACGTTTTCTAAACATGCCTAGCGTTTTTTTGGAGCGTTTTTGTGTAGCAAATTAAAAATATTGTTACAGTAGCTGTTACTGAACAGCTTCTGTAACAAAAAACACCTGGAAAGCCGCTCTGATCTAGCGTTTTTTAGAGCGATTTTTTCCACTTTCCTATACCTTAACATTGAGGTCAGAAATGCCTCAGAAATCTAAAAAATGCTGCAGCCCCCGAGTTTGCGTTTGTGGAAAAAATAAACCGCTCTGCTGTGCACCAGCCCATTCACTTTCATTAGCCAAGCGGTTTTCCCCCTGCAAGCGTTTTAAGAAACTCTCCAGAACCGCTCTGATGTGCACCAGACCGGACTCTTCAAGGCTTCAGTGGGAAAAGCTTTACCAGAACAAAGGCTCTACAGCAGTCCCTCTTAGGTAATACTTGTGGTGGGTGCTGGCTGGAGATTCCTGATATGTGGACATCTTTTACTTTTAATGCTGACAGATGTTGTCTGAGGTGTCTGAGGCTGAAAATCTGTTACATATACTTTTAGCTGTTTCGCTAATGTAAAATACTTACAGGTCCAGTTTAATGCCTATGGGTGCCCATCAAGTTCCTGTGTTTGACGTTGTTCTGCCCTTCTCATTATGGTGACGTAGTGGTTAGCGCTCTCGTCTTGCAGCACTAGGTCCCCGGTTTGAATCCCAGCCAGGGCACTATCTGCACAGAGTTTGTATGTTCTCCCCGTGTCTGCATGGGTTTCCTCCGAGCATTCCGGTTTCCTCCCACATCCCAAAAACATACAGATACGTTAATTGGCTTCTCCCTGTATTGGCCCTACACTACAATACATATACTACATGATACTTACATAGACATATGACTAGGGATTAGATTGTGAGCCCCCTCTGAGGGACAGTTAGTTAAGTGACAAGACAATACACTCTGTACAGCGCTTGGAATATGTTGGCACTATATAAATACTGAATAATAATTACTTCTATGTAACCATTGCTTCTCCTGCTCTACTCTTCTACCTGTCTTCTACAGTAAGCACCCGCACCATCTACTGGTTGTCACTGATTTGTTTATACGTAATACCTGGTTTAATAAATGACTGTTGTGGGAGAAATTAAAGGGGAGGCCAGCAGTCAACAAATAACAGCATTTTTAGCTCATCCACAGGAAAACCTCTTTCTTTAAGTTGTGCTTGTTCCTCTAAACCAAGCTTATCTTTCTCCTTTATTCACTACCATTTTCAGGCAGCATGGAAAATATGTTTTCTTGCCCGCATACAGATAACAGTGAATTAAGTAATGTAGAAAACTCCCTGGGCATTCATCAGTGATATTATCTCATAGAAAATACAAGTGTAGGAGGCATCCATAACAGGAGTTGCCTTCTGAACTTGTATGCAATGTCATTAACAGGCCATAATCCATAGCTGCCTACACTGAATGAGGCACCAAGAGCAGCTCATTTAAAGCAATTAATCAAAGCGCTGCTAGGCTGAGGTCTAAATGGAGGCTGTGCTAATGGAATCATTAGCGTTAGGCTACTGTAAATTCATCAAAGGAGCAGATACTTCTAATCTGATGGTCAGTACAATGTCTGCAGCTTGGATGGTTGCTGGAGCATTTTATAATCATTCTCTGGCAATCAGTGGGCTGCCTGTTTGCACATTTAGCCCCTAAGGGCAGCGGCTTTGTATAATGTTCGTAAATATCTCTGCAATCTGCCAAGACATTTCTCCTCGAATGAAAAGCAATTTTCTTTACCAGATTCAGCAGTTAGACCCTTGCCAGCATTTCCATGTTTTATTTATTTTGTTCATTTACTCACCGGTAATTCCAGTGTGTATGAGTTAAGCAAGGACACAAGTGCATTACATGAATTAAAAGGTTTGGGGAAAAATAACAGGAGCCAGTAAATAATAACAGTGCACATATTTCCCGGAGCGTCTTACAGCTGTAACCTTTCCGACCTGATTTTGTCACAGTAAGTGCAATCCCTTTGTTTTGTTTAGTAATGGTATTCCTCCCATCCATATAGTGTATGGCATTTATGCAGTTAACCCGTGTCAATTTTCTGCAAACGTCAGTATTTAACAAACTCTACATTAGTGTATTCTTAACGTTGTATAACCTCATGGTATCTAAAATGTTAAATCATGAGTCAGGACTGGAGTGTGCATGGCATTAGCAAGTGTTATGTGCACCCAGCATTATAGGAATGTGGACATCAGACCTGGATTTTGCTAGGTCTTGGCCTTTATGTACTGTTTTCTGCCCCCCCCTCCCCCCACCCCCCCCACACACACATTCCATTTATATGTTATCTCCTGGCTCTTATTAGGCAATTGCTACATTCTTTACTTTATCAAATTTAGGATCGATGCCTAGACTCCCCTCAACGCACCACTCTGCTTATCTCAACAAAGGACATTTCCATTATGGAAGTGTGCAAGACCTTTAAAAACACAACAGTAATCTGATTGTTGCAAGTGACGTGATCTACAAAACTAGATATTAAAGGAAATCTGTAGAAAAAGGAATATGCTGACTGCCATCTTTATTTCTTTTTAAAAATACTACGTGGAGCATCCAGAAAGTGTCAGATGTCTTCTTTTATCTTCCACGCAAAGTATAGTTTCTGTGTAATTTAACTTGCATCTGTCAGGTTAATCTTCTCTTCCTGTACTACTTGGCACGTGACAAACAAAGTATCGGTAACTAATTTTTTGAGCAGCGTTTACACAAAGCTACCCCCCAATCCTCCAACCTATAGGTGAGGCGTGTGATGCCACTACAACTGAGGGCAAAGCCTTGAAAAAAAGACATGGCAAATGCTCACTGTAAATAAAGGAGGTGACTATGTGGAGAGATGCTCAGGTCAGTGGCCCATATCCTATTAACCTTTCTCCTGAGGTTTCTCCAAGGAGGTATTTTCTTCTTTTTTTTTTCAAACTCAGCATACCGGATTAGGTAATCACCCAACTGAAATAGGCTTCACTGCAGCGCTCTTTATGTTGGGTAAAAGCATCATCGTCTGAGAATCTTATGTAATCTTTATTTATCTTTGTAGAGAAAAAAAATATTTAACATATAGTATTCCTTAATGTTGCAATAATCAATGATACCTAATCCACAACTCTCCACACATCCTCACTGCCACTCATACTTCTAACATACTACATGCTAACAAAATAAATTGTCTTCTTACTCACACATACTCACTTGTGACACACACATACACCAAAGCATACTGATGGGCTAGCACTTACGTATTCACCCTTCCGTTCATTCACACACCTAAGGAAAGGCTATCTTAGGGCTCACACATTTCCTCTCACTCCTCCTTTAACGCCTCAAAGGGAACCCCTGCTTTCACTTATAGTTACTAGTTGTTTGTATATCTCCACATCTGCATCTGTAAATTACCACTTACAAAGTTCACCCATCCGAGATATCCATTCTGGGTTTTTCCAATGCTTTGCAAATAAGCTCTTGACCACTAGTGTGCCCACTTCCTTCAGAAAAATGGCACCTGGATTATCCCCCTGTTCAGCCAAACTGAATAGTGCCGTTGTGGGAGAAATACTAAAGTTGGGATCTGCGGCTCTCCGGCCAAAGTCAGAAAACTCCTTCCACAATGTTTCTACATAGGGACATTTCCACTACATATGAATCTCCGTACCATCCTCGCCCCCACATCTCCAGCATGCGTCTCCAACCTTTGTTATAAATGGGAATTATTACACAATACACCACTTGAAGAAAATTGGCCTAAAATCTGGGCAAATATTTGGAAAACTTCTGATAGTGATTTTCAATTGCTACAATATAAAATTGTGTCAAGATGGTATCTTACCCCAGTACGTCCAAGGAGGTATTTTCAAACCTTATCAATAAAATACATTTTAAGCTCCCAGCAAAAAAAAAACTTAATTAAGAAGATAAGATAACAAAAAAAAATCTGTTAGGAGAATACTGTACTTAGGAGAAAAGTTGCTTGGATAAGGACCAATGGTCGCTGTTCACTTAACTTTTTCTCCTGTGTTTCCTCCTAGGTGATATTTTCACACCTTGTCAATAAGATACATTTTAAGCCACCAGTAAGGAAGAAAATATTTAAAATCATATTGACAGTACTTTTTTTACCCACATTTCAGCACTTTTTCAGTTGCCAAGTGCGGAAAAGCCATTTTAAAGAGAAGATGAAAAATTATCTCCTAGGAGAAAACTCATTAGAACGAGTTAATTGAATAACAGCCAGTGTATCTAAAATAAAATAAATGTGTTTCCTTAATTGATTAAATGAAAATGCTGTTACCTTCTGGATTTCCTTAGTACTGTATGTGCCTGGCTGCTGTGGCGAGCCTTTCCCTCCATATGTCAGCAACTGTGGGTTCCAACCGGTGGTTAACATTGTCATTGATACATTAGGGCATATTTTGGCTCAACATACCTATGAACAATGATATATGTTACTCTCGGATATAATTAAGTACATAGATTAAAATATATGTGCAAAACTGCTCGTCATAAATAATATCATTCAAAGATACAGATTGGTTCAAGAAAGACTGATGCTTCTGCCAGAGTGTTCCTTATCCATAACTTAACCACTTGCCGACCGCCCACAGCCCATGGGCGGCGGCAAAGTGGACGCCTAAAGGACCGCAATACGCCTTCAGGCGGCGCGTCCTTTAGGCATGCCGGGGGAGCGATCGCGTCATTGATGACGCGCGCTTCCCCCGGCAACTGGCTCCGCCCACCCGCCGTAACATCCCGCCGGCCATACGGAAGCGCCGGCGGGATGTTAACCCCGCGGTCGCCGCTACAAAGTGTATAATACACTTTGTAATGTATACAAAGTGTATTATACAGGCTGCCTCCTGCCCTGGTGGTCCCAGTGTCCGAGGGACCACCAGGGCAGGCTGCAGCCACCCTAGTCTGCACCCAAACACACTGATCTGCCCCCCCCCCGCCCACTGATCGCCCACAGCACCCCTCAGACCCCCCCCTGCCCACCCCCCAGACCCCTGTTTGCACCCAATCACCCCCCTAATAACCCATCAATCACTCCCTGTCACTATCTGTCAACGCTATTTTTTTTTACCCCCCCCCCCCCCTGCCCCCTGCCCCCTCCTGATCACCCCCCCACCCCTCAGATTCTCCCCAGACCCCCCCCCCAGACCCCCCCCCTGTGTACTGTATGCATCTATCTTCCCTGATAACCTGTCAATCACCCGTCAATCACCCATCAATCACCCATCAATCACCCATCAATCACCCCCTGTCACTGCCACCCAACAATCAGCCCCTAACCTGCCCCTTGCGGGCAATCTGATCACCCACCCACACCAATAGATCGCCCGCAGATCCGACATCAGATCACCTCCCAAATCCATTGTTTACATCTATTCTCTCCTCTAAACACCCACTAATTACCCATCAATCACCCATCAATCACCCCCTATCACCACCTGTCACTTTTACCTATCAGATCAGACCCTAATCTGCCCCTTGCGGGCACCCAATCACCCGCCAACACGCTCAGATTGCCCTCTGACCCCCCCTTATCAATTCGCCAGTGCATTAATTACATCTGTTCTTCCCTGTAATAACCCACTGATCACCTGTCAATCACCTGCCAATCACCTATCACCCATCAATCACCCCCTGTCACCCCCTGTCACTGCCACCCATCAATCAGCCCCTAACCTGCCCCTTGCGGGCAATCTGATCACCCACCCACACCATTAGATCGCCCGCAAATCCGCCGTCAGATTACCTCCCAAATGTATTGTTTACATCTGTTATCTTCTCTAAACACCCACTAATTACCCATCAATCACCCCCTATCACCACCTGTCACTGTTACCTATCAGATCAGACCCTAAGCTGCCCCTTGCGGGCACCCAATCACCCGCCCACACGCTCAGATTGCCCTCAGACCCCCCCCCCCCCTTATCAATTCACCAGTGCATTAATTACATCTGTCCTTCCCTGTAATAACCCACTGATCACCTGTCAATCACCTGCCAATCACCTATCACCCATCAATCACCCCCTGTCACTGCCGCCCAACAATCAGCCCCTAACCTGCCCCTTGCGGGCAAACTGATCACCCACCCACACCAATAGATCGCCCGCAGATCCAACATCAGATCACCACCCAAGCGCAGTGTTTCCATCTATTCTCTCCTCTAAACACTCACTAATTACCCATCAATCACCCCCTATCACCACCTGTCACTGTTACCCATCAGATCAGACCCTAATCTGCCCCTTGCGGGCACCCAATCACCCGCCTACACGCTCAGATTGCCCTCAGACCCCCCCTTATCAATTCGCCAGGGCATTATTTACATCTGTCCTTCCCTGTAATAACCCACTGATCACCTGTCAATCACCTGTCAATCACCCCCTGTCACTGCCACCCATCAATCACCCCTGTCACTGCCACCCATCAATCAGCCCCTAACCTGCCCCTTGCGGGCAAACTGATCACCCACCCACACCAATAGATCGCCCGCAGATCCGACATCAGATCACCACCCAAGCGCAGTGTTTCCATCTATTCTCTCCTCTAAACACCCACTAATTACCCATCAATCACCCCCTATCACCACCTGTCACTGTTACCCATCAGATCAGACCCTAATCTGCCCCTTGCGGGCACCCAATCACCCGCCTACATGCTCAGATTGCCCTCAGACCCCCCCTTATCAATTCGCCAGGGCATTATTTACATCTGTCCTTCCCTGTAACAACCCACTGATCACCTGTCAATCACCTATCAATCACCCATCAATCACCCCCTGTCACTGCCACCCATCAATCACCCCCTGTCACTGCCACCCATCAATCAGCCCCTAACCTGCCCCTTGCGGGCAATCTGATCACCCACCCACACCAATAGATCGCCCGCAGATCCGACATCAGATCACCACCCAAGCGCAGTGTTTCCATCTATTCTCTCCTCTAAAGACCCACTAATTACCCATCAATCACCCCCTATCACCACCTGTCACTGTTACCCATCAGATCAGACCCTAATCTGCCCCTTGCGGGCACCCAATCACCCGCCTACACGCTCAGATTGCCCTCAGACCCCCCCTTATCAATTCGCCAGGGCATTATTTACATCTGTCCTTCCCTGTAATAACCCACTGATCACCTGTCAATCACCTATCAATCACCCATCAATCACCCCCTGTCACTGCCACCCATCAATCACCCCCTGTCACTGCCACCCATCAATCAGCCCCTAACCTGCCCCTTGCGGGCAATCTGATCACCCACCCACACCAATAGATCGCCCGCAGATCCGACGTCCGATCACCTCCCAAGTGCAGTGTTCACATCTGTTCTCTACCCTAAACACCCACTAATTACCCATCAATCACCCCCTGTCACTGCTACCTATCAGATTAGACCCCTATCTGCCCCTAGGGCACTCAATCACCCGCCCACACCCTCAGAATGCCCTCAGACCCCAGCCCTGATCACCTCGCCAGTGCATTGCTTGCATCTATTCCCCCCTCTAATCACACCTTGAGACACCCATCAATCACCTCCTGTCACCCCCTAGCACACCTACCCATCAGATCAGGCCCTAATTTGCCCCGTGTGGGCTCCTGATCACTCGGCCAAACCCTCAGATCCCCCTCAGACCCCCTTCCGATCACCTCCCCAGTGCATTGATTGCATCTATTTTCCCCTCTAACCACCCCCTGAGACACCCATCAATCACCTCCTGTCACCCCCCTAGCACTCCTATCCATCAGATCAGGCCCAATACAACCTGTCATCTAAAAGGCCACCCTGCTTATGACCGGTTCCACAAAATTCGCCCCCTCATAGACCACCTGTCATCAAAATTTGCAGATGCTTATACCCCTGAACAGTCATTTTGAGACATTTGGTTTCCAGACTACTCACGGTTTTGGGCCCGTAAAATGCCAGGGCGGTATAGGAACCCCACAAGTGACCCCATTTTAGAAAAAAAGACACCCCAAGGTATTCTGTTAGGTGTATGACGAGTTCATAGAAGATTTTATTTTTTGTCAAAAGTTAGCGGAAATTGATTTTTATTGGGTTTTTTTCACAAAGTGTCATTTTTCACTAACTTGTGACAAAAAATAAAATCTTCTATGAACTCGCCATACACCTAACGGAATACCTTGGGGTGTCTTCTTTCTAAAATGGGGTCACTTGTGGGGTTCCTATACTGCCCTGGCATTTTAGGGGCCCTAAACCGCGAGGAGTAGTCTAGAAAACAAATGCCTCAAAATGACCCGTGAATAGGACGTTGGGCCCCTTAGCGCACCTAGGCTGCAAAAAAGTGTCACACATGTGGTACCGCCGTACTCAGGAAAAGTAGTATAATGTGTTTTGGGGTGTATTTTTACACATACCCATGCTGGGTGGGAGAAATTTCTAGGTAAATGGTCAATTGTGTGTAAAACAAATCAAACAATTGTCATTTACAGAGATATTTCTCCCACTTAGCATGGGTATGTGTAAAAATACACCCCAAAACACATTATACTACTTCTCCTGAGTACGGCGGTACCACATGTGTGGCACTTTTTTACACCCTAAGTACGCTAAGGGGCCCAAAGTCCAATGAGTACCTTTAGGATTTCACAGGTCATTTTGCGACATTTGGTTTCAAGACTACTCCTCACGGTTTAGGGCCCCTAAAATGCCAGGGCAGTATAGTAACCTCACAAATGACCCCATTCTAGAAAGAAGACACCCAAAGGTATTCCGTTAGGAGTATGGTGAGTTCATAGAAGATTTTATTTTTTGTCAAAAGTTAGCGGAAAATTGATTTTTATTGTTTTTTTCACAAAGTGTCATTTTCCACTAACTTGTGACAAAAAATAAAATCCTCTATGAACTCACCATACTCCTAACGGAATACCTTGGGGTGTCTTCTTTCTAAAATGGGGTCATTTGTGGGGTTCCTATACTGCCCTGGCATTTTAGGGGCCCTAAACCGTGAGGAGTAGTCTGGAAATCAAATTCCGCAAAATGACAAAATAAAATCCTCTATGAACTCACCATACTCCTAACGGAATACCTTGGGGTGTCTTCTTTCTAAAATGGGGTCATTTGTGGGGTTCCTATACTGAACTGGCATTTTAGGGGCCCTAAACCGTGAGGAGTAGTCTGGAAATCAAATTTCGCAAAATGACCTGTGAAATCCTAAAGGTACTCATTGGACTTTGGGCCCTTTAGCGCAGTTAGGGTGCAAAAAAGTGCCACACATGTGGTATTGCCATACTCGGGAGAAGTAGTACAATGTGTTTTGGGGTGTATTTTTACACATACCCATGCTGGGTGGGAGAAATACCTCTGTAAATGACAATCTTTTGATTTTTTTTACACACAATTGTCCATTTACAGAGTTATTTCTCCCACCCAGCATGGGTATGTGTAAAAATACACCACAAAACACATTGTACTACTTCTCCCGAGTACGGCGATACAACATGTGTGGCACTTTTTTGCACCCTAACTGCGCTAAAGGGCCCAAAGTCCAATGAGTACCTTTAGGATTTCACAGGTCATTTTGCGGAATTTGATTTCCAGACTACTCCTCACGGTTTAGGGCCCCTAAAATGCCAGGGCAGTATAGGAACCCCACAAATGACCCCATTTTAGAAAGAAGACACCTCAAGGTATTCCGTTAGGAGTATGGTGAGTTCATAGAAGATTTTATTTTTTGTCACAAGTTAGTGGAAAATGACACTTTGTGAAAAAACAATAAAAATCAATTTTCCGCTAACTTTTGACAAAAAATAAAATCTTCTATGAACTCACCATACTCCTAACGGAATACCTTGGGGTATCTTCTTTCTAAAATGGGGTCATTTGTGGGGTTCCTATACTGCCCTGGCATTTTAGGGGCCCTAAACCGTGAGGAGTAGTCTGGAAATCAAATTCCGCAAAATGACTTGTGAAATCCTAAAGGTACTCATTGGACTTTGGGCCCTTTAGCGCAGTTAGGGTGCAAAAAAGTGCCACAGATGTGGTATCGCCGTACTCGGGAGAAGTAGTACAATGTGTTTTGGGGTGTATTTTTACACATACCCATGCTGGGTGGGAGAAATAACTCTGTAAATGGACAATTGTGTGTAAAACAAATGAAAAAATTGTCATTTACAGAGATATTTCTCCCACCCAGCATGGGTATGTGTAAAAATACACCCCAAAACACATTCTACTACTTCTCTTGAGTACGGCAATACCACATGTGTGGCACTTTTTTGCAGCCTAACTGCGCTAAGGGGCCCAAAGTCCAATGAGCACCTTTAGGCTTTACAGGGGTGCTTACAAATTAGCACCCCCCAAAATGCGAGGACAGTAAACACACCCCACAAATGACCCCATTTTGGAAAGTAGACACTTCAAGGTATTCAGAGAGGGGCATGGTGAGTCCGTGGCAGATTTCATTTTTTTTTGTCGCAAGTTAGAAGAAATGGATTCTTTTTTTTTTCTTTTTTTTTTGTCACAAAGTGTCATTTTCCGCTTACTTGTGACAAAAAATAATATCTTCTATGAACTCACTATGCCTCTCAGTGAATACTTTGGGATGTCTTCTTTCCAAAATGGGGTCATTTGGGGGGTATTTATACTATCCTGGAATTCTAGCCCCTCATGAAACATGACAGGGGGTCAGAAAAGTCATAGATGCTTGAAAATGGCAAAATTCACTTTTTGCACCATAGTTTGTAAACGCTATAACTTTTACCCAAACCAATAAATATACACTGAATGTTTTTTTTTTAATCAAAAACATGTTTGTCCACATTTTTCGCGCTGCATGTATACAGAAATTTTACTTTATTTGAAAATTGTCAGCACAGAAAGTTAAAAAAATCATTTTTTTGCCAAAATTCATGTCTTTTTTGATGAATATAATAAAAAGTAAAAATCGCAGGAGCAATCAAATAGCACCAAAAGAAAGCTTTATTAGTGACAAGAAAAGGAGCCAAAATTCATTTAGGTGGTAGGTTGTATGAGCGAGCAATAAACCGTGAAAGCTGCAGTGGTCTAAATGGAAAAAAAGTGGCCGGTCCTTAAGGGGTAGAAAGACTGTGGTCCTCAAGTGGTTAAACAAAACCCAAGGTGGAGAAAAAAGTGGATTTTAACAGGCTGAGGGCTGGAGATGCTATCAGCGTGCTTGTGTGTAAATTCAGTCCCCTCTTCTCCTCCCGCCTCCCCTCTGCCTCTGAAGTCAATGGCTAGTAACCTCCTCCTCCTGCCCAGACTGAGCTCCCATAAGCCCTTGCCACAGTGCCAAGGCACTAAAAGAGCTGTGGGCGAGGCTTGTTTAGTTTATAGGGAATTAGAGTATTAAAACAAAACAAAAAAAAGTATTTGGCTTGAGGAATGACCTATAAACTATATGAAAGGAACACAATTATGCAATGAGTAAAAGTTTATCTCGGATCCGCTTTAATAATCCTGGTCCCATATGCTATTAAATTTCCCTCCTAAGTTTTTTCCTAGGAGATAATTTTTCAGACTTGTAAACTTCTTGTGTGGCTGAGAAAAATGGATCTGAGTGCAGTGGACACATGGCAAGTTCAGTAGATAAAATGTGTTTGTATGGGTGTTGAATTAGGGCATTTTCTAGGCTATAGATCTCCTAGGAAGAGGGTCTATAAAATGTGCCCCCCTACCACAAAAGCCTCCCCCCCCCCGTATTAGGTAGCCAGATGCAGCTTCCTTAGAATAAGATGCCCCACCAGTATAGGTAGCCACAGAGGCCCCCTTCCCCATGTAGGTAGCCAGAGAGCCCCAGAGCCTCAGAGTGCTTCCCCCTTAGGGAACCAGGGAACCCCCCTTTAGGTAGCCAGAGAGCCCTCCTTGCAGGGAGCCAGTGAGGTCCCCATTTAGGTATTCAGAGAGACACTCTTAAGGTAGCCCAGGGAGCCCCCCCCCTTTTGGTAGCCAGAGTGCCCCCCTGCAGGGAGCCATTGAGACCCCTTTTAGGTTGCCAGAGAGTCCTCCCTGAAGGCAGCCAGTCAGCCCCTCTATTTAGGTAGCCAGAGGAGGGGCACATGCAGAGCGCCTAGCAGGAGCATTATAAAGACCACAGGTGCTGCATGTGTACTTCCGGGTCCTGTGTCCTGTCTCATGAAGTGCCCCCTTCATCACGGGGGTGCTGTCGCCATGACATGGGGCAAATGTGTAGTGCCTGTTGATCCCAGAAAGCAGGTGAGTTATCGTAATGCTTCCATTGCACAATCTGAATGCACCCTCTGCTTCTGTGTGCCTCCCCCCCATTCCCCCTGTGCGTGCCACTACACCCCTGTCATTACCCCACCTCACCCACCCTTAAAAATAGGACTACATTGAATAATATTAAAAAAACTATCTTCATGTACCTGACACATCAAATTTTGACTGTACATTTTAACCTTTACATAAAAAGAAGACCTACATGAAAGCTAAGATTAGGACTATACATACAATTGTTTATATCATCACTTTATTTTCACTTCAGGTTTACTTTAAAACTTACATTTTAAAATGCATTGCAGAGAACAAAGCAGCAAGCTCGAACAACAGTTTAATGTAGTTCATTTGTCTAGTTTAGGGCAGCCTTCCAGTCCAATGGGATTCATATCAAGCCAGATCTATGCAAGGTTATAAACTCCTTTCAACTACCTCAACATTAAAATTGGTATTTTAAGTTCTAGACTGTAAATTGCAATACAAATGCTACGCTCATATTGCTAAATAAACAAGGCTTAAAATGTTTAGTTACACTAAAAACACATGTAACTTATTTTGTGCCTAAAAAAGCAAAGAGCTGACAAACATTTAAAGCTAGTTTTATCATATTTGTAACCCTTAAAGTAGAACAGTCTCTACCTGTAGAGGTCTAATGACACAACAAACAGTCAGTAAACAGTAACAGTAAAGGGGATCCAGAGGTGAAGGAGGTGTGTGTGCCTGCTGCTCCCCCTCCAGAATACCTATACTGGCTGGGGGCAACTATACCAGGCTCTCTATACTAGGGGCAACTATAGCTACCTATACTGGGGACACCTATACCAGGCTTCTATGTATGGGGACACCTATACCAGGCTACCTATATTGTGGGCACCTATAACAGGCTACCTATGCTGTGGGCACCTATCCCTGGCTACCTATACTGGGGGCACATATACCTGACTACCTATACTGGGGGCACCTTTACCTGGCTACCTATACTGTATTTTTTTGTTTTTTTTATATCCTACCTGGCCTGCCTTTCCAATTTTCTGCGTGAAGTTTGTATATTCCCCTCATGTTTATGTTGGTTTCCTTCCACATCCAAAAAACATAAAGAGAAGGTAATTGTTTGCACCCAAAAACTGTCCTTAGCATTCTATGAGGCTAAGACAATGACTATGGTTGGAATTTGATTGTGAGCTTCTGTAAAGGACAGTGATAGGACTATATACTGTGTAAAGCACTGGGGAAGATACCAGTGCTATAAAAATAAACAATAATAATTTTAGAATTTGATACCAGCAATCCATTTCACAAAAGTTGGGACAGCAGCAGCATAGGTCTGGAGAAGGTGTCTGTTGCATAAAATTGTGCAGGAATTTAAATATCACATTGTTTATAGGGAAGGAGGACAGGGCAAAGAGATTCATGTTTTTCATAATGTCTGAAATTCAGTTTTAATCTTTGTAATTCAGTTAATACTCAAATAAGTAAATACATTCAAAAGACTCAAGTGTACTGGTATTGCGATCCGATCATACAGTAAACAGGCTCAAAATGTTGCTTTTAACATTTTATACTGTTCAGTGCAGTACAAAAATGTCAGTCCACCACTGATCCATCAAGATTTTCCACTTCCATATGTTCGGTTGATTTGGTCCTCAAGACTGTAAGTTATCGATTTGTAGGAAAGCAAAAGATTAGAAGCAGATACAATCAAAATAATGAAATTTGCCAGATGTTGCTAGTTACACCTGATCGATGTGTGACAGTCTTTACATGGAGGATTTACTACAGTGTGTGTGCTGTGACAAGATTAAGTGAATCTGTCTGTGTTCACTTCAAATGTACAATCATGTGCAGAGGGCTGAAAAAATAAGATATTCTCTGATCATGATTAACCCAGGCTGACTGGAATTCCCTTACTGCAATTCTCCTTCAGTAAATCATTGTTAGCCTTTATTTCTTGTTTTCGTTATTAAAGTTGCAAACATTGTACAGCTGTACTGACCGCTTGCATTATGTACTCTATTGCAGGACACTGAGCTTCTAAACACGGCTATTCTAACTGGAAGGTTAGTGTCTATTCCTGTGAAGGTGGTGGCTGTTCAGGAGGATGGCTCCGTGATTGATGTGTCTGACTCCACCGAGTGCAAGTCAGCAGATGAAGATGTCATCAAGGTGAGACCTCTGCTTCTTGTCATTAATCTGAGGTCAGGCACCTGAAAGTCTGCTTTTATATTTCACATAGTTGTCAATGCATGCTTAACTTCGGAAATACATATGCCATATATCTGGTTAATGAGTGTTGATCAGGTTATCTTACAGCACTTACTGTACTTACTTTAGCTTTTTATAGGAATGCACTAAAAGTAAGTGCGGTAAACTGAACCTTCAGTGGCTGGTCATTTTGTTTACGTGGACCTGACCTCTTGCGCAGGACAAAAGGAAAACATAGAGAAATGCACCTTGTATGTATTTAGAGAGTTTAGCCTTTCTAATTCCCCCTCATCTGTGTCTAATCACAAGTTCTAAGTTGCTCTCTCCTCTGTGTCAGCTGACTGCCATGGCAGATAAGCTCATTTGAAAGCACAGGATGTTAACAATATGTCTGCTTCCATGAAAGCAGGAAGTAGAAACACTGCAGATTTATTGCAGGATTTGTACCAGCTGTAGCAAAGAAATGTTTTTCTTTAGAGACCAAAACACCCTCCTACTAAAACACAATGCTCAGTGTAGTTTGCCTTCTCAGAACAGAAGGTATTTGTGATAATTCAGCTTTAAGTAAGCGACTGTGGTCTCCCAGATAATAAAGTAATAATTTGCATATTTAGTAGTGAGGCGTTGTGTGAGACCACAGTCGTTCTTTACAATAATGGGCATTCAGATGCATACATTTCAATGGGGCACCCGGTAATATGGGAAATCCCAATAGTACAATATCTTTAATTTTACTATTATTCTTCTATCCTCGATAGTAGAATGTCAGTAATTATATAAATATTTTACTATCCCTCACTATACCCCTATTCTCACACTAACCTTTCCCTGTCTAAACCTAACACTAACTTCTTCCTACCTACTCCTAACACTAACCTCCACTCTATATATGCCTAACACTAATCCCTGCAGCCGATATATATGCAAACTCCTGGCACACATTGCCGCAATCTCACCCACAGCTGATATAAATTAACTACCAGGGCCAATTGCCACAACCCCGCCTGCAGCTACTCCTACCAAATATATGCATTGGGAGTACTTGAGATGATTTCACCCTAATTATTTCTTATTGCTACAATTGATCTTCATTAAAAATCCTATCTAGCCATATGATTTATGTTTAGTGCTCTCCCATTTTCTAATTATTCTCATATGGGATTGCCCCAGGGTCTCCAGAAGGCCATATGACTCAGGTACTTGAGATGATGTTATCTCCATGAAGGAGGACTTGACAAACCTCACTGGGCATATCCACTATGCAACGGTAAAACTGCAGTGTGTTGGGATTGCATAGCAATTTTACTAGTACTACCCACAGGTAAATAGCACATGTTGAGCAATTAGCATGGCCCATGTTGCCTATGTAATGCGTATGTTGCTTTTGCACTGCAAGGTTCATTACTTGAGCTAATTGCGCAATGTGCCTGTCGGAAGAACCGATAAAATTCTTGTCATGTGAAGCAGTCATGTGCTCCCCGGGCAGGGCAGTTTTACCACTGCATGCTGAATATGTTTCCATAATAGGGAACAAAAACTGTAATAAACATTGTTCTTAGACACCAGGGATAGATCTTCAAGACATTGGATTGTTACTAAAGTCTACCGTATGTTTACTCTAATATCTGTGTCTGGTTTGCACAGAGAAAAAAAAGCTTATGTTGGAATGTTATGTAGGCAGTATGTTTTGTATTTCTCAAGTATAACTTGTTTGTTTGTCTGGTATTGTACCGTATGTAACAGCATGATAAAAATGACTACACTACACGAAGCAAAGCAATGAAATATTTTAAGTAGCATAGTAAAGTAGTATAGTAAACTCATAATCAGCCATCTTAATAGATAAACTCAAGCTGTTCTTGTGTTAATATAAATGTAAATAAAAGCCTAAATTTGTACATAAATATGATTTTTCATGCAGACAGGCTGCAACCGTTGTGTAAAATAGCCCAGGGCTTTTCTGTTCCGTGTCCTTACAAATTCTTGGTGGCTTTTAAAAGTTCCGCTACAATGAACCTGTTTGAGTGATCTGCTTTTATATATTGTTAGACTAATACTCTATCCTCCCACACGCCTTTCCGGATAATCCTCCTCAAACCTAAAAGAATGCATCTACAATCGAGGGCAATTAAAGGAGATTTTGTGTGCTCATTAAAATATTTCTGCCCAGAAACCTTGAAAGTCTGTGCACAAATTGGCTTTGCCTTCATTTCTGTGTTATGTTTCCATTCCCGTTCCGTTTGTGACTCTGCCTTTTTTTAAAAAAAAAATCAAACATTCTTTCTTTAGATGGTAAACGCTGTCTTTACAAAAGATGCAGGTGGCAGATTGTTCTTTCTTAGAAATTCAGCTACATTGTAGCAAAAATGCTTGGTTTAAGTGGAAACTACTGTGGCTTAACAACAAACGATGGTAACAACGTCTCCTCCTCTTACAAGGATTTACTGTCTGAAGCAAACTTCCTCTACGTTAAGAGACTTTTTACATATGCAACAGTACTGAGTGATGCGTGCTGCTTGACTCCACTACTGGCCATGATTGTATGTCATGCCGTGCAGTATACAGGAATTGAGCAGCTATTGCAGCAAAATACAGCCAGTCAAAATTTGTCTTCCATGCTGTTACACTCCCATTGTTGGTGATTTGACCCTGGGCAATAGACGCAGCTCCCCCTGATCCAGCTGCTGTGTGCTTGCAGGTCTCCCTTCAACTTTATTTTTCTCCCTAGGACCCTTGTAGAGTTTTCGGCAGCGAGGCTCCTCTTCTCCATGACCCGGCATGTTGTTAGGTAATGCACCAGGTCACTGACAAGAGGTGCCTCTTCAAGGATGAAGACAGGAGTGCACGGACTAATGGAGCTATGCACCTCCTGGGACAGATGAGTTACGATGCTGTTGAAATCTCTGCAGGGGCCCAGGGGACAACAATAAAGTTGGGAACAGACCTGGGAATGGGCCCAGCAGCCGGCTCAGGGGCCCTGGAGGGCATAGGCAACCCTAATGACATGGGTGGGTGTCAGGGGGGCCCATTGTGAATAGAGCTGGCCCTGGTGAGAGCACTAGATGGGAAGCCTGGTCAGTGTCAATGTATTGACCCAAGCGTAAATAGCGTCTGACCCTAGATAACTTATTATTTTAGAAATCTCAACTTCTGAATACGTTTTGTATTGCTCACTGTTTCTCTGTTGGGGAGATTTTACCCCACTTTCTAACAATGACTGCTAGCACCAAAACATGTGGCAAACCAGTCCTAAAATGTCAGAACCTGGTGCTAATGCTGAGTGGTAGAGTCCTGTTACAACTCTCAGAAGCGGGACCTGCCATTTCATGGAACAGATTATCCTCTCATTCAGAATTAGTTTATTTCGCCAAGCATGACTGGGTCATGCCCGGAATTGGGTTTGGCACAAACAGGGAACTCAGCGACACAAGGCAACACAAAAGGCAACACAAGGCAACAACAAAGACATTGACAATACATCCATGACATATAGCAACCAAGACAAAAACCTTACAGTAAAAACATGGCAGATGACGCCTTAAAGTAGGAACACACGTGCAAGTAAATTGTACATTAAGATAGGTGTAGTTTAGCAGAGTAGGGCACTAATAAGAACACGGGTTCAGGGGGAACGGAACACAGCCAGTGGATGACCTAACACCCATATCGTTGGAACCATACGATCTGACTACCGGCCTGACGGAGGGAGCCAGTGAATGGAATTCAAGAGTTTAACGGCAGCAGGGAAAAAGGAGTTCATATGCCTAGCTGTCTTGGTGGAAATGGTCTGTAGCCTTCTGCCGGATGGGAGCACATGAAAGTAACGGTGGCCTGGGTGTGAGCAGTCGTTTGCGATCCTTTGTGCTCTGGAACGCAGTCTGGAGTTGTAGAGGAGGTCAAGCGAAGGGAGTGGTTTCCCAATGATTCTCTCCGCTGACCTGATGACCCTCTGGAGCTTGTATTTGTCCCTGTTTGAGGATCCAGCATATCACACCAGGATAGAGGCTCAATTCCTGTATACTGCACTGCATGACATACAATCATGGCCAGTAGTGGAGTCAAGCAGCACGCATCACTCAGCACTGTTGCATATGTAAAAAGTCTCTTAACGTAGAGGAAGTTTGCTTCAGACAGTAAATACCTTCTGTGTCTCTTGAACAGGTAGTAATAGGCAATATCCCAAACAGGGACACTGACCATTATGACTCTAACTTTCTCTATTCAAAATATTAATAACAAGTTTTGGCTAGACTAAGAGTTTTTCTTTCACGTCTTCTATTCTACATGCTTTGGCTTACATGTATGCTATACCATCATGTTTCAGTGAGATCCCTTTACTAGACATGCCATATATGATAGTTTATGTCGATGGTTCCTGTGGTTCCTGTGATTGTAACAGCACCAGGTTCATCTAAAAAACAAAAGGAGACCAGGAGCCCAATGGTGCAGAATCGTGTAAGAAAAAAGATAAAAAAAAGATAAACTATCACTAGAGGTGTGCCAAGACACTTAAAACGGGTGGAGGCGCCCAATGCATAAAAGATAGGTTAATAAGCTGTTAATCTTATAAACAAAGAGGTAATCTTACCTCTATTGAAGAATTTGGACCAGTTTATTGAAAAAAGGTCTTTTATTCAAACACATAAAATTGACAACACGTCTCGCAGGTGCTTGCTTGCTTCCTCAGGTCAGTGAAAAAACAGGTTCCCTGACTGCTATGGCTGTGTAGCAAGCATGAGTGCATCTCTGTGTAGCATGAGTGCATCTCTGTGTACCTCTCTGTGTGTGCCTCTCTGTGTGTACCATGTATGAGACCAAAGACATTAATTTAAATTTTGTCTTCTGTATGATGACCATCATGTAAGAGAATGTTACCCTTTGCCAAGACAGAGTATCAGTGGACACAGATCAGAAATGCTGCTGCTGTGACTATAGAAGTTCTTGGTCCATCTCATGGAGACACTATTGTCAGTTTGATTTTCATGGTAAATGTTAGCACAAATTTATTTAAGTACATGCATATATTTTTTAATTGTATACATTCATCATCACTTGTTAAAGGAAGACCCTGTGGAATTTCAGAGGCCAGCGCATGAAAAAGAAATAGCATTTTTAATGTATGCCTTTTACATTTTGTTGTTGTTCAAAGGCTATCCACTGCAACAGCTTTAATATTCCTCAAACTCTCTCTCTAGCCAATTGTCCTGCTCATGCCAGCAGCAACAAGATATCTTTTAAGTGGCTGCGTCCGCGGGAGGGATTTTTTAAATTAAATGTTTTTTTGTTATGTTAACTAGCACTAGGCTAGCTGCCCAAGCCCCCCGCCACCTCTCTGACCTCCCCGATTGCTGCCGGCAACGCTCACTCGTCCGCGATCCTGCGAGAGCTGCAGCTTCCCAATCAGCATCAGTCGTCACTATGGCGACAATCGGACATGACGTCATGATATCATCATTGTCATGGCGTCATGCGCAGTTCCGATCCTCCCCATAGCGAAGGCGGGTGCTGATTGGGAGGCTGCGCGATCGCGGGATCCCTGGGGGTATGTATACCGGAGTTGATCAGGGGCGGTCGGAGGGGACCGGAGCGACTTGGGCACCATAGTTAGCTAGCAAAGTGCTAGCTTAAAGGGAAGGTTCAGGGACTATCAAAAAAATAAAAATCTAAAACCACTTACCTGGGGCTTCCTCCAGCCCGTGGCAGGCAGGAGGTGCTCTCGGTGCCGCTCCGCAGGCTCCCGGTGGTCTCCGGTGGTGCGCCCGACCTGGCCAGGCTACTGAACTACTGAGCCTGCGCAGTACAGCCCGGAGGAAGTCCGATGACGTCAGTACGCACCAGTGAGATGCAGATTGGAGCACAGAAGAAGCCCAACCTGGCAGCCGGCCTGGCCAGGTCGGGCGCGCCACCGGAGACCACCAGGAGCCTGTGGAGCGGTGCCGAGGGCAACTCCTGCCTGCCACGCACTGGAGGAAGCCCCAGGTAAGTGGATTTGGATTTTTTTTTTGATAGTCCCTGAACCTTCCCTTTAACAATATTTAACTCATTTTATTTAAAAAAATGCTCCCGGGACCATGCGATCCCCTGCGGCGGCTAGCCCGACACTGTGTCGGGCATACCGCCAGGGAGGTTAAGCCATAAAACTAGATAATGAGAAACCAGTTAATCAAACGAGTCTGAAATATTTTGCTTGAAAATGATTCAAAGCGGTATGTTTGTGTGTGGAAAAATAAAAACTATTGGTTTCATTAACTGGGGTGGATAGTTAACATCTCTGGTAACTGTTGATCAGTTCTTCAGGTTTGTTTGGGGCAATTTTATCTGTTCTCTTTGTAGAAGGACTTTATCTAGTGATGTTGGTAGATCTCAACAACCTATACACACATACACTTTCCAGTGTTTGGACATGCTGGGATTTATCCTGCAAATGCTTTTAGTGCCATTTATACCTCTCTTATTTCCTTTTTTTTGTTGAAGATTTTTCTGCCTTTACTTTCTCTCCAGATTTAAAGAGATTTAAATGAGCAAACTCTTGCTTTAATTTAGCTTCTAATTATGTGCATAAATGAACACATTTGCACATTATGTGTGCATGAATTATTTCTTTTTGCATTACAAAGATCGACACAGGTATTTACTGATAACATCCAGTAGTGGGGTTTTTTTGTGGCTCCCTCCTAAGCTACTCCATAGTCCTCCTCCATAGAGTCAGATCGCATTACTAACCTTCTGACTAGTGACATGTCTGTTTAGAAAGCATCCCAAGTCCTGATCCCATTGGGTGAGAGTACTCATATGTGTGCACATAGCTTTACTGTGCATAAAATAACCTTTTAATGAGGTCTGCAGTTACAAAACATATTATGCTTACTTTATGACGTATGGATGATTTTGGAGACATAGAGCTTTGGATAGTATCTCTTATCTTGATGTATAGCATCATGTGCCTATGCTCCCTGAATGCATGCATAGTTTGCATGTTACATATGATATTATCAATCTTATTTCTTGAAAAAACAATATTGTTGGTTGTGTATTATAATATAAAAACAATCTATACATGCAAACTTGGAATTAAAGTGTAGGTCCAATTAAAGTGGGATTGTCACCCTAAAAAAATCAAATTTCAACAGCAACTGGTCGGAGTGGTCTGGAGTTATCACATACTTAAGGAGTGCTGGCCCTTTAGTAGTCAGTGCCAAACAGTTGCATGCTGGGGGTTCTTTTTATCTATAATATATTCCTCCTCTTCAATTTATTTCCTTGCCTAGCTACTTATCTGAAACATGATCCCCTGCTCACTTGTGTTTACAAGCAAAGCTGAGGTGACTCAGCGTTTGGAGGAAAAAAGAAAAAAAAGCAAAGGGCAGAAATGACATCAGGATTTAGCCTAAACTGTGGGCAAAAGACATGGTTCCCACCAGGAACAGAATTCTCTTCATTTACTATAGAGCATTCACTGAAATCAAAATGTGGACAGTACAATATATGTGTTATGTAAGTAGATCAAGTATTTATCTACTTATATATGTGTTTTTTTCCCCTGGCGTAGTATGGCTAATCCTACCGCTTTATGGTGGTTAAGCTCTTGCTTTCATTTTCATGTGCTGTACTTACTGTTTTTGTACTTGTACTTCCTGTTTTTTTTACCTGTACTTAGGGCTGGTTCAGACGGGTGACTCCCAGTGGCTGTGCACTGCATTTACCACTGGGATCTAACGTGTCCACATTGAGATGAATGGTAGTGATTATCTCAATGCATTTACTGTTGAGTGCTGTCATTTACAACGGGGTCGCAGTTCAGTGCCCCCCTAAGGGCTCAAAACGCTATGAACCAACAAAACACCAGGAACCGTTGCCATACACTTTTCTTCCTGGTAGCAGAAAAGCATTTTGCATGGGCTAAATAAGCTGCCAGCCAGCAGCTGTCCATCTGGACTGGCTGCCTTCTTACTCTTGTACACAGACCAGGGCTGGGCCGAGGCAGAGGTGAGAGAGGCTCCAGCCTCAGGGCGCAGTGTAGGAGGGGGCGCACAACTCACTCAGCTATCATTCCCCTATTGAGTTTAAAGTAGAGAGAAATAATAAAAGGGGATACATGGCAGTGACTGCAAGCGAGATCACTAGAGATTAAGGTTTTGGGGGGTTGGGGGCCTTGGGGCACATGTTTGTCTAATAGCAATCAGTGTGTGGCGGTTGGGGTGGGAGAGATAGAGGGGCACACTTTGATGTCTCAGCCTTGGGTGCAGAAGGACCTTGTCCTGGCTCTGCCACAGACAGCACGCTCTTCAGGTGTGGTATTTTAGTTTCTATTATATTCTATGCAAAAAATATGTGTCACTCACAGAAGTTTATAAAGTGGACTGCCCTTACAAATGTACCAAATGGGATTAACCTAATAGTAGAAAAGAGCTGTCTGTTGTGTTGCCTGTTGTTATCAGGAAATATATTTAAATCAGTTATGACAAAGGCCCATTGTTTGTTTTGTTTACTTCAGTTATATGTTTTATAACTTAACAGGCTTCTAAGGTAAACAAATACAATTATGGGCATTTGAAAGGTACTCATATATTGAAAGATAGAGCAGCAGATTTGATAATCAGATAGAGTCCTCTCTGATTGAATCTGATCAGAGAGGAATCTATCGCTGCCACAAAGCTGCTCACAGACGCTGATCTATTGCTGCCGCCATCCAGAGTGCTGATCGTCTTTGCTAAGTGCAGGCAGAGAGCAATGTTCTCCTCCCTGCCTACATAAAAAAAGAAGCCTGGAAAAAAGGTCGCAGGGGATTGCCCTAGTAGATTATTGCTACAATTAGATAAACTCTACTGCTGGTTTCCAATAATAAAATATTGGTAATGTTTACAAATACAGTATTTGACTATGGCTACACCTAACCCTATGCTCACACGGAACACTCCCTCCACCGATGCGTAACCTTAAGACCTAGGTGTCCAACCCTAAGACCACCCCCTTGCCTAACCATAATCCCCCCTGGGTGTCTAAACCTACCCTCCTTCTCCCCGATGAACTTTAACCCCATCTCTGCTTCAAAGCTGCAAAATGCAGCAAGCAAGGGACGTTTCGGCATGTGAAGCCACCGGATTAGGAGCAATGAAAGTATACAGTTTCACATTTCTGCAAGCCCCTGGCACCCACAATGCCAACGGTTGCCAAAATTTACTTCCACTGCTGCTAAGCAGGTGCCTCTAGGCGCATAAGTTTACCTTGCTTGCCTAGAAGGATAATTTTGCTGGCAAAGAAGGTACATTTTGGAGCCAAAAAGCGCCTGATAGCAAGGGCTGCCATGTGCCCAAATGTTCATCTTTTGCAGCAAATCACATCTTCTACAGTCGTGCCTATGGTGGTGCTGTTTCTTTTCTGTAAGGGCTCCTGGGTCCTTTCTTACTGTTCTGTATTATGGGATTAGAACATTTAAGCTTCCAACAAGTTTAAAGGACCACCGTACCAGAATCTGGGCATTCTGCTGGCCCGAGTCACTCTGCAGCATAATACAATCTCTAGGGGCTCTTCTATACTCTGTGCAGTTTTCAAGTTTTTCTGTGATGCAGAAACACATCAGATCTGACAGGTAATGTAGATCAATGTCAGCAAATAAGGTGCTCGTGTGTGATTCTTTTTTTGCATTTCTCCGATTAAAAACAGCTTGGAATGTAGGCTTTATTCACACATATGTTGGAGTTTTGGTATCAAAATGTTTCATCAACACCCAAAAAACATGCGTGCATGGAAAAAGGTGTGAAAATTCATAGTAGGCAATAGACCCCACATACAGAACAGTGTCTTTAGTGTGAAAAAGCCTTAATATATTTTATGTCAAAAATAATTCTCGTAAACACGGCTCTTCAATCTCTGACAGTTCATAAACGGCGTCCTCCCATCGAGCTAAGCTGTGCTTCAGATTAGTGTTCTGCTTTTAAAGATGACAGATAATGATAATACTTACAGACTACCCACCCCTCCCCCCCCCCGCCCCCCCTTTGGACTGGCTCGGCTCCCCTCTTTTACGTCACTCTCCGGAGCCGGGGGAATGGACTCTATGCTCTCTGGTTGTCCATTCTCAGAAGTACACATGCCCAAAAATGTTCCTGGCTATGGCTGCTATACACAGCCGAGCAGGAGCACAGATATTCAGGAATTCCGGAGCCTGTTTGCTTTGCTCTTCTTAAAGCCATGAATGGGGAACAGAGCAGCAGCCGACAGTGAGTCCTGTAAGTATCACCATAATGCACACAAATTAGAAAGTGCTGGAGTAGTCGCTCATTCCCAGCATCAAACACCTGGTCATCTCGTGCACAATCTCTGGGTCAACCATTTACAAAAACAATAGGAATGTAGGAGGCACTCCATAGGCTTAGTAAGCTAGTGCTTATGTCAAGTAGCAAATACACTACAGGCTTGTGATGGAGTAGAGTGTTCTGTACACGCAGATAGACATGCAGTATAACTTGTTAGAACTCTTTACTAAAGAAAAACATGTAGAGATATATCATACACTACCATCAGGAAATGCAGCTTACTTAGTACAAAGAGGAATGTAGAGAATGCAAGAAATAACAATCCCATTAAGATCATCATCACATTTTACACACAGTGACATCGTGTGGTTATTTTACTGTACTGCAGCTTAAGGCAATAATGTGAGTTATCCTCTTCCTCAGGTGTACTGCATAATGTACATGCTGACATATTTGAGCAGTATGGGGCTCAGTTCAGGTTTCCTTTAGGGGCAGGGTGATTGAAACAGAGGCAAAGGGAATATACAGGGGCGTAGCAATAGGGGTTGCAGATGTTGCGATGCATCGGGGCCCTTGGGCTAAAGGGGCCCCAAGGGGCCCTCCCTCAACTGCAGTATTAGCTCTCCATTGTTCTTGTGCTCATAATAATCACTTCTATAGATACTTTGGATAGTAGCAATCATTAACAAGCTGTTCCCCATCCCCTTCTTGCACCTCTGACACTGTAGTTGCCATTGGCAGGTTTTGGTGCTCAATATCAATTGGTATGTATAAAGTGCGTGGGGTGCCCCATGTAAAACTTGCATGATGGCCCACAGCTCCTTAGCTACGCCACTTGGGATATAAGATGTTAAAGGTGGTAGCAAGGGAGATACTTGGGGAGGGGGGGTTTAAGCCAAAGTGTAACAGAGGGCCCAGCGATTTTTTCATCAGACATGTGGTGTCGAAAGATCAATAGCTGGAATGATCAGAGGCATTGCATATGCCATAAAATGGAACCATTAGCGGTCAACTTTAGCAGCAAAAGAGTTTTCTGCAGGCACCAAATACTCTGTCTGATTTCCAGTATTTTCTGTTCTGACCTTTTCACATCTGGTCACTGATAAAAATACTGAAGAACAAGTAAGACCTCTTAAGTCTACAGTAAACATGGATATAAATAGTTTCGACATGCTTCCCATCTGTTCAAGTTATTTCAGCGCTCTCTAATGAGATGTTGTTATAGTTGCTGCTGTTTCCTGGTGTATGGTAGGCTCTTGATATTATGTGTAAGGTGATTTCTGCATGCTTCAGCTTGCCTCCTACATGACCTGCTTTAACACACAACATTTCTTTTGCAAAGTCTAAATGAAACAAGTCTGCTCCATGGGTTACTGAGCAGCCCTGTAATGTTATTAGTTCAGTCTTTCCATGCTGTGGCTTTTAAAGTGCACCTGTCACTATGAATTAACTTTTTCCGGCTTCCAGTAATACAGTGCTGTTCAACTTATGTGATGTGGAGAGCAGTATTATTTTGGAGCCAAAGGCAGGAAGATACACTCTTACCAGCCAGATGTGCCTTGTAAGCTGACAAACAAAAAAATGGTTCAGTAATATTTTGAAAGCTATTAACAAGATATGTTGGAGCTTTATTTCATTTCAGAAAAGTAAATAATGATTTATCTTTCAGGCTGTTGTTGTGTCAGTAATCACGACCTCAAAGGTTTACCAGTGTGTTCGGATGGCAAGATGTAATATTCTCGGAAAAAGCGGGAGGTTATAGTTTTCCCTTCTGGGTTTTTTGTTTGTTTTGCTTTTATTTAGAAAACATTCGGGTAAATCGTAATTTAATGGCAAAATATGAAAATGAATGAAAATTAATATTATTGCAACAGTACCACAATGATAAAGTCAAATACTATTGTTATTTACTCAAAGGGAATGTATTGCAATTATGTGTTCTTATTTTATTCCTTTCTACTCTTTAAGGACTCCTGGGGCTTCTTCCAGCCCCTAGAAGTCATTCGAGTCCCTCAGCGCATCTTTGGTCCTCTCTGGGGTCCCGCTGGCAGCCTGTAAGGATTGCTGACCGCCGCTGGGTTGGTGCCTTCTGCGCATGCACGGGTATGGGCCTGTCCCACACAAGAACATGCCCACATCACCATCGGTGCAGGATACTCCCGATGACGCCTGTGCACACACAGAAGGCGATTCTTACAGGCTGCTAGTGGACCCCTGGAGCGGACCGGAGCTGCGGCGGTGCAGTACACTCCTGATGGCCAGCGCTACGCCAGCACAGTATGCTCCTGATTACATGGGCACATTTGTGCTCGCTTGCACCCATGCATTTGCAGAATGTGCTGACCCCGGAGAGCAACAGAGCTGCGCCGAGGGACCCAAATGACTTCTAGGGGCTGGAAGAAGCCCCAGGTAATTGAAACTACATTTCTTTTTTGGCCTTGTTAGCCCTTCCAAGGTGTCCATCCATTACTCAATTTACCTGCTTGATGGAGCATTTGATTCAATCGTTTTATTGGACTTGGGAGAATTGATTAAGTTCCATTCTGTTCAATCGGTGGAAATTGGCCGATATCTGGTCAAAACAACCAATTTACTTGATCAAGCAAGATGATAACTATCATGAAGGAATCGGCGATCACATTAATTCACATGATTTGTTTGACACAGATTGGAGGCACAAGATCATTCAGCTCAATTGGTGAAGGAGAATCGCATAGTATCTTGCTTGAAGTGTGTGGGCCACTAGTCCATCGATTTTTGATCAAGCACACTGTTGTTGATATCGCCCAATAAAGTTGATCGCTTAATTGCCCGGTGAAAGTCGAGTAATGTATGGGCACCTTTAGCCTTAAAAGTTGTTTAAGACTGTTTTTTTTAAATCTGAAAAGTATTCTTTTAATGACATGAACATGTGATGTTTGTTTAGTGCTAGTGTCACTGGAATGCATGGAGTGTACAAGTAAAAGTACCCATATGCCACTCAATATTTTTAATTTGTGGGAAAAAAAATCCCTCAAACCTCGTAAAGAAGCTATTGAAAAATTATGATTTTAAATATTGATTGGGAATAGCCTATCGTTTCCTAATCAAAGTGATGGGGTGCTGGGATCTATGAGTAGGAGTGGGTCATCTCAGCCTCAGAACTTTGTTTTAAGTCCAACAATACACTCCAAATGGCTGTAGTGAGACTGATGGTAGGTCAGATTTTTTTCTGTCTGATTTCTCTTTCTGTTCTCTGTAACAGTTGTGGCTGGAGAGAGAGTGATGTAATCTCTGAAATAGGACAATAGGAAAAAAAAAACGCTGCTAGAAGTTCTATTCCTCCCTCTGTATAAAATGGTTTAACTGTTGGAATTTCCATTAGCAATGTCTCCCTTAAAGTGAACCCGAGGGGAAAATAAACTGATGAGATAAACAGTTGTATTTATACTCATACTCCTGAAAATGACTTTTTTAGATATCTCATGGTTTTTGTTTATATTTAAACAGAGACAAAGTAGATTGAATGTTGTATTTGCTCTGCTCAATAGGGGTCTATTAAAGATAAATACATGATCTATTGAGCTTTTTTCTATCTCTCCAGGGTAACTTTTATGGCTTTAATTTGCTTATCAGTGAGATGTACTATATTCCCTGGAAAGTATGGACAAGACAGAAGCTGTCATTTGCATGCCTGAAAATGAACTTTTTCAGGCAACAAAATAAAATAAGAAAAACAGCCTGGTTATGTTTTGCATTATATGTAGACATGTTCATCTCATTATATCACAAATCGCCTCCACTTTAATGTCTTTTCAGAGGCAACAAAACCCGAGGAAATCTTTTCAATGTGAATAAGGCAATGAAAATGTAACTAAAGTTTAAAACTGTGTTTACTTTATCTAAAATAAAAAAAAATAGAATTAACTTAAGGTACCTATACATTGCAATGATCATCAATTCCGTGGTCAATATTGTATAAGTTATCATTTTATTGTTGATAGTATTTGTCTAGGACAGTGGAACTTGAGGAGTCTCTATAGGTTAAGGTCTGCCCCACCATCAGGTTATGGCAAACTACAAGATTCTAATTTTTTAGCCAATTTAAAAAAAAGAAAAGAAAATTACGAACAAAAAAAGATACTCAACCTTTATTCTGGTGGCATGAACCCACTGTACAAGTTAAATATCCATATTACCTTATTTGCTGAAATGTTATTACATTTTCACCTGTGTGGAAAACAATGAGGTATCCAAGATAACAGCAGAGAGGGGATAGCAGTGGGATTGCAGTGGGATCGCAGTGGAGGCATGACTTTGGTGGGGGAGGGAGAGATCCCAGCTGGAGTCATAGTAGAGGTAGCTGTAATCCAGTTGGCTGCTGACAGCATATAGCTAAAATTTTAGTTTGTTATACTGAAAAAGGTATGATTTGTTTGGAATACAATTTGAATGCACTTTGTGCATATCTTTTGGTAAAGCATTGGTAGAGCACCATTGATTATATTTTTGCCCACTAGTCTCTGTAATATGTTATCGCTTAAAGGGACACTGTAGGGGGGTCAGGGGAAAATGAATTGAAGTTACCCGGGGCTTCTAATGGTCCCCCACAGACATCCTGTGCCCACGCAGCCACTCCCCAATGCTCCGGCCCCGCCTCTGGTTCACTTCTGGAATTTCAGACTATAAAAAGTCTGAAAACCACTGCGCCTGCATTGCCGTGTCCTCACTCCCGCTGATGGCACCAGGAGTGTACTGCGCAGGCCCAGTATGGTCTGAGCCTGCGCAGTGCGCTCCTGGTAACATCAGGGGAAGCAAGGACACGGCAACGCAGGCGAAGTGGTTTTCAGACTTTAAAGTCTGAAATTCCAGAAGTGAACCGGAGGCAGGGCCGGAGCATTGGTGAGTGGCTGCGCGGGCACAGAATGTCTGCGGGGGACCATTAGAAGCCCCGGGTAACTTCAACTCATTTTCCCGCGACCCCCCTACAGTATCCCTTTAAATTTACAGATGATTGCATTTCCATGTCTAAAGGTGTACTTACAAAATGGGTGCCTGGAAATGTGGGCACTAGAATAAGCCGCTAGTATAATATTGATAAATTTTCAGCTATGCTACCATTTTACAGTGCTAATTCTGATAATAAAATATTGGTACACGTTACTGATATTCATTTTCCCCCGACCCCCCTACAGTATCCCTTTAACTGAACACCATTAAATATTTTTCAACTTTGTGTTGTAACTTGCTGTAAACCATGGCAACAGTATCTCGCTTGTTGTTAAAAATACTCAGAAGTCTCTTCTACCCTTCCACCCTTTACACATTAAACAATTATTGTTTTCACATTTCTAAGGGCTAATTTCCACTACATCCGAATGTCAACCTTATGCAGGTGAAAAATACATTAGAACTGACAGCCCATTAAAAATAGTGCACTTTTTCCATCTAATGTGTTTTTCATGCATGTAAATGCCCAGATAAACAAACAAAAAAGGATAACATGTTGATTTTCTCTGGACACGGGCCCATATGCAATTAACTTTTTCTCCTGATTTTTAAAAGAATTTTTAGCATTGTGCATTTGAAAAAGTACCCAAAAATACAGGGAAAGGTGCTATCAAAATTATTTTGAGTATTTTCTGGCTTGCTGGGGGTTTAAGAGGCATTTTATTTACAGGTTGTGAAAACATTACATAGGAGAAAACTTGAATTGTGTATGGGCCCAAGTGCTTTCATCCATTGACAAACGTCGTGCTGCTCTGAACATGCGCATATATTGTGTACAAAAAGCACATGTTGTCTGGAACACTAGACACAAACAAATAGCAGCTTGAACTAGCGGATATTCAGCCTTTTTTTACATCCATTGCATTGCATTTTTAAAAGCAAAAAAACACCATGCTGCATTTTTTTTTTTAGAAACACGAATGTTTTTTTATCTCTTTGTTTCCCAGGTGCTTAACAGGGTTTACTGCACTAACACATTTATTTTACATGGAGAGGGGATACTACACATCTGGCAGACTGCTTGGTATTTGTATGCAGTAGTTAGGAGTAACCATCCGCTAAGACTGCCAGTAAGGCAGGTTTCACAGTGATAATAGCAGAGCTTCTGCAGTGAGAAAACACATGAGTGATCACAGGTAACATGGGGTGAGTCCAACAAACTCTCAATAAGCTGAGGTACCCTGGTCATATATCATCATTGGTAATTGCAGCTTATTACATTCTTAAATTTAAAACCGGAGCTCCTACGCAAAAAGGTGACATGCGTTGTGAGCAGATGAGCTAACCTGCTTAGCAACCATATCTCGCAGAGCACTGCTTCCACCACTGGTAGGCATGGGAGATCTTTGAACAAACCCATGGGTGGCCCAATAATAGGAGTGAGGATTTATGGTGTCATCTCATTGTCCCACAATTTGAGACAATCTGAGGAGTTACATATTTACAAAGTTACATAGTTAGTTGGATCGAAAAAAGACATGCGTCCATCGAGTTTCCCTTCAATTTTGGAGTAACCCGCTGATGGGAATATGCCTCTTTAAGTTGTGAAGGCATGTGATCTTTAAGAAAAACCCAACTTACTACAGAAAAAAAGAAAACAGATCTGAGCTGGAGGTCTACTTTATAATACCACTATGCCTTATCAATAAACATTTGCTGTGTGCAGATCTTAACACAGTCCCTCAGCCATGCATGAGTGGTGGCTGTAAAGGTTTGATGATTTGCTTGGTAGTTCAAAGAACATTACTTTATGCGCAAATTATGCAAATGTGTTCATTTACACATATAATTAGCTGCTAAATTAATATACAACTTGCTCATGGATGTTACATCTGCTTGAATTTGGAGATAAAGCAAAAGCAGTGAAAATCCTTAAAGAGACTCTGCAACAAAATGTTCAGCCTTATGTCTTTAATCCTATAAATTCCTATACATGTTCTAATGTGGTCTGTCTTACTGCTGCCTTTCCTAGTTGCACAGTGGCTGTGTTATTTCTGTTATATGATCTAATCTTCTTTCCTTTGACAGCTTTGTCAGGCTCAGGCACTCAGGCAGGAATGTGCTGCTCTGTTTGTGATAGGATAGAAGTTATACATACACTCTCCAGACCCCCTGCAGGCTCTGTATGAGTCACAGACTGAGCTCCTCTCAGCCTATCACACTCTGTTTAGCAGCCATGCCTTTTGTTTGTAAACACTGCCTAAAACTGGCAATTACAAGCCAGGATTGCAACAGGGAATGGCAGAAACAGCACAGAGGGGCCCAGGAGAACATAGAATGGTATGCTTTTTATTATAAGAATTTTAGAGTACAGCTTCTCTTTAAAACAGGAGTTAAAGTGAAGTTCCAAACTTGTTGAGAAATAAGCGGTCCCATCACTTCAGTTTTGCATATGGTTATCACTGATGGCATTAAGTAGTTCGTTTGTTCATTCAAACTGAAGACTGGGAATGTCAGATCTTTCTGCCAGTCACTCAGATTATTATTTTTTAAATATTTTTTTTTATATCATGTAGCGAGCCTAGGGTTTGCTACATGATAGCCGCTGTACAGCGGCATCCCCCCACCTGCTTCAATTGCCTCCGGCGATCTTGAAAGAACGGGATTTCCTGAAGGGCTTCCCACGTCGCCATGGCAGGATGACGTCACTGGCGTCATGGACGTCGTGACGTCTAAGGGAGTCCCGATCCACTCCTCAGCGCTGCCTGGCACTGATTAGCCAGGCAGCGCACGGGGTCTGGGGGGGGGGGTGGCGCAGCGAGGCGAACAGCGGCGATCGAGCGCGGAGCGGTGGCGATCTGAATGCACACACAGCTAGCAAAATGCTAGCTGCGTGTTGCAAAAAAAAAAGTAAGTAAATCGGCCCAGCAGGGCCTGAGAAATCCTCCTGCGTGGCATAGCCCGAGCTCAGCTCGGGCTTACCGCCAGGGAGGTTAAAACAGGTGTTAATGACTGTAGGAATGTCTCCTGAATCTTCCCTGGATATCTAACTACACAGAGGTGATTTGATAAGAACTATTTTGTCCCTTGGAAAAGCGAGGATACACTTTAAAGCGAACGTGGGGTGGAACAAAAAGGTAAGATACTTACCTAAGAAGGAGCAAGCCTTTGGATAGTCCAGATGCTTCTCATTTCCTCCTTGAACCCACTGCAGCTGACCTTCAACCTTTTTTTAGTTAGTGGCCACGCTTCCCTTCATGCACAAGTGTGGCTGTACTTCTTCTGCAGGAGTATGGCAGTGGCTGGCTAGCAGTATGGAGCTGCTCCTGGATCAGGGGCTTGGGCTTACTGTGCAGGTGCTGCCATACTTGCGCTGGTGCTGTACCTCTTCATTCGTACATGGTGGGGAGTACAGCCATGAGAGCATATTCGACAAGCTCTTGTTGTATATGTTCAGAGGGCCCATGCATGAAAATTATGGTGGAGGACACGGAAGCCTCTGGACTACCCATAGGCTTCCCTCTACTTACGTAAGTATCTTTTTCTCTGCCACTTTGGGTTCACTTTAAGTCTAAAATACTGTGTGCTTTATTTGCCTGTGCGCATTTATAATCCCATAATAAAATAAAAGCAAAGAAAGAAATATGGTGCACTGTAGACATTTCCGTGTCTCTTCTTTGGTTGTGTTGAGACGGTATAGGAAGTGAGTTAATTTCCATGCTGTCACAGCTGTATATTCATGCGCAGCTTCTTAGTAACCAGCGTGTATTTTCTGCATTGCATATTTACAGATTTAGAATGGGTAGCATGGCGAATTTGATCTCTTGGGGCCACTTATTTCTGGGGACATGATGACTGCTGTCCAAGCTGTTATATGTATGACATAAACAATCAGAAATATAGCATGTGAAAGGCAGATATTTCAGGAACCTGTAAGTCCCCAGGTACACAGCTATGGAGTGCACAGATATTTAAATTCTTCAGTCGTACAGTTTTTTAAGCCAAAAACATCTTGTTCAGGCAGTAACTGTGCAGCTCTGATATTGCATTCCAATTTGGTTTAAAGGGGAAACTAAGTTTTTTGGGGATTGGACATTGAATGAGATAAACATTTGTAATGTAACCCTTTTAAAAATAAAAATAAGAAAAGAAAACAGGATCTTCAAACATGATGAGCTGTAAATAATTTTGATATTCTTCAAAGTGCTTATTTATTTAGTGCAAGACACAAAGCCCTGGCTAGGGATGGGCTTGAATTCCACATAGTAGTAATTTTGCTGTGAAATTCAGAATCATGATGCAAAATCGTAACAAAAAATTTCAGATGCAGCCAGCATCAGTTATAACAATGGTTCGGAACAATTTTTCTATACACAGACCCAGGAATATGTATATGGGTGTGGAATGAAGCAGGTGTAGAAATAACATTCATTGGGAGGATTTCTGATGTGTTTGATAATAAAGAGACACCGGATCTGTGAACAAAAGAATAACAAAAAGCTGAGTGCATTACACATTTCATACAGGGAAAATTGTAGGAAAAGACCAACAATTGATGACTATTGCAAAATTAAGTAGCATGTTATAATAATTATGATCTGTAATTTGGCAATGGCGTGTCATTTTGCAAAAATATGCCTGGCAGACTTTAACCTGTTCAGCACCACTGGTATGCATGTATGCATATCTACGCACGTGGACTTTTCTTCAGCACTAGGAGCATAGAAACATGTACCCCACAGCTCACACCAGTGCATCCCCTCCCCCGAGAGCCCCCCGGGACACACCTCCCCCGTACCACCACACGTATCGATAATTTCGGTGTCATAAGTGGCGGTAAAGCTGTTGGCGAATGAATGGTAGGAGCGTGATGTGTGAAAATTGCTCTGGTCTTTAACCTTCTGCCGCCTGCGTCACGCCAATGGGCGTGGCCGCGGCGGCAGCCCCAGGACCGCCTAACACCGATTGGCGTAAAGTCCTGGGGCTGTAATTTGCATGAGATTGCGAGCACGCTGCGTGCGCATCTCATGCTCGGAGGGCGGAGCTCCGCCCCGCCTTCAGTCTCCGATCGGCTCCCATAGGCAGAAGCCTATGACAGCTGATCGCCGTAATTGGCTGGCTGTGGGGAGGGAGGGTACATATTTAAAGAAACACTTTGGGGGGAGCGATCAGACCCCACCAACAGAGAGCTCTGTTGGTGGGGAGAAAAGGGGGGGATCACTTGTGTGCTGTGTTGTGCGGCCCTGCAGCTTAGCCTTAAAGCTGCAGTGGCCAATTTTACTAAAAATGGCCTGGTCACTAGGGGGGTTTAGCCCTGCAGTCCTCAAGTTGTTAAGGAGAAATAACCTGTGGTAGGGAAGTGTTTAATGCATTTGTGCGAAAATGTGTTTTCTCATATGCATAAACTTGCTTTATACAATAAACAGTGCATGAAGCCCACAGTAATCAATGGAAAAAAAACTTGAACTATTGAATGTAGTATACTTGGCTACTGCAGTTTCTGCATTCAGTATTTTGTCCTTTGCACACTTTTTTCACTAACTCCAATGTGATCAATTGAATCAGATAGGCTACTTTAAAGAAAATTCTAAACACAACCATTAGTCTACCTAACAAATTCAGACATAAGAGAGACATGATTTACAATATCCAAACTGAGGTGTGTGACTGTTTAAAGATTAAATACAATCTAATCTATTCTATTTCATGTGTTAGGAACATGACAGGGAATGGAAAGTTCTAAGGAATACCTGTGTAACTGATGTAATTATCTGGAATCAGATTCAGTTCAGCAATGTGAAATGCATCAGATTAACTTTAAAGGAAAAGTCTAATTTGTAGATGACATTTGTGTGCTCTGAATACGGTAGTAGAAGTGTCTACTATTTGAAGCTGCACATGACTGATGTCCATTCCTCATTTATTTACAACACAGAGTGCCTGATTTATTAAAGCTTAAATGCGTGGTCAACTATGATGTGGGAAACAGCCCAATGATACTATTTCCAAATAAGGGCCCTTTAACATGGGCAGCTGACAAGCGGTAAAGTCACCACCTGTCAGCTGCCCTCCTGCACCAGGCGGGAGCTTGTTAGCACCCGGTGCCGGCGCTGTACAGGCGGCCCCACCACAGAGTGAGATCTGAGCGTGGCTGCAGCCGCATTCAGACTTTACATGTCCCATTCCTTCACCGCCCATTAACGCCACTGCGTGTCAACTCTTGACATGCAGGGTGTTACAACTGAAGCAATTCAGTTGCATTTCAATTCCAGCCGAATTGCACTAGAAGATGGCAGATGGGAGGCTGATCTGCTCATCAAATACAGAGTCCAGTTGACCATCTGAAAGGGGCCTTAGTGTGGTAAACATACCTTTGCATAGAGGGGTACTAACTATAAATTAGCATTTGGTGTGAGCTGATAGTGATGGTGATGGATGCAGTGATCATCGGGACATAGCAGGAAAAGTGGCTATGTAACTATGCATTTTGTGTTTGACCCCTGTTTTGTGTTGCATTTTTATAAAAAAGAAACACACAACACAGCTCTATTGGCTGGTGGTCAGTAGGAAAAGGAGTAGTAAGAATATGGACCCATTCCCACTCTGCAATGTCAACCAACTCATATGTATTTCAACATTATTTAGAAGGGGGGGGGGCATAATTCTCTCCTACAAAACACCCTTGATTCAGTGTTGAAAAATAAGTTACTCTTTCCAATCTACAGTGTCCCTAGGTGAGGTGGGATGCTCATGTGTTATCTGGGTAATGCTTTAGTGAGGGCAGCAGTAGAGGTCTTTGCACAGATATCTTAATCATTCCTACAGTTTTGAAAGGAAAAAAAAATTATCAACAAATGGGGAAAAAAAAGAGAAAAACTTGAATGAA
The DNA here is from genome assembly GCF_040937935.1 of Hyperolius riggenbachi. Taxonomy (NCBI): domain Eukaryota; kingdom Metazoa; phylum Chordata; class Amphibia; order Anura; family Hyperoliidae; genus Hyperolius; species Hyperolius riggenbachi. The sequence continues at coordinate 510,928,275 of NC_090646.1, read as the reverse complement.
ATTAAAAAGAAAAAAAAAATAAGTCAGTCTTGTTGTGGATAGATAAATCCCCTTGTGGATACATAGATTACCTTTCATTTAGACCTGCATTAGTTTACTCCAGTTGTTGCCTGATGAAGCATGATTGAACCCGTGAAATGTGTTGCATTGAGGAATATGTGAATACATGTTATTGTTGACTAAAAATCAACAGAATCTATGTCTACTTACTGGGAAGATAAGTCCATCACTACCTCCTTTTTAACCAGATCTTAAATATTTTATCCTGATTTTGGTGCTTCTGTATCACACTTTATCACACTGTAAAGTCCACCCTTTGCGGAGGGGTGCTACCACTTAGTTTCCTTTCTATAGAGAGCGATTTATTAACCTGAGTGGGGTCAGGTTCTAATCTCCCCACCTGCTTGTACAGTGGCTGCCTTTGTGGTAACCCACGTTTTTGAGTATAATTACATATATGCTGTTCATCTGTTCATTTCTTCTCAATGTTAAAACTACACTATACTGGGTTCTCTGTGTTACTTTTTGTTACCTTGTACAAGCATTGTTGTGGATAACTTACTGTATAATGCAAATTGGTGTTCATGCAACCTGTAACCAAATCAAGTTCACGTTGAATCTCATTGTTATATTACTGATATAAGGAAAAGCTTCTATTGCTACAAGGTATGCAAATACTCTATAGGGACTTCATATCCCTTTCAGTAGCATGCTTGCAGGTTTCAGACTCTTAAAGCATCTAACCCACAAAAGGAAGCAGCAGCCTTTAAAGCTCTGCCACTAATACTGAAATATTTTGTACTGCACTTAGTTAATATTTATTTCACATATTTCTCAAGCACTATTTTCTACCTCTATATGAGATAGGGAAAAGGGAGCACTTGATTTGCACAGTTACATGATAGGTGGCAAACAAAGAAGCATATGCAAACACAAGAAGGATTAGGTCATGTTAAAAGGGCTCTAATAGAATCAGTATGGCCAGACGTTCATAATGACAAGGAGGTGCAGGTAAATGGGAGCCATGAGAGATACCTGATTGGCTAACATGACATAACGGACCATCTGCAATTCACTTTTTCTCCCGAGTTATCTCCTTGAAAGTAATTTTCATATTCTCTTTAAAGGGAAGGTTCAGGGAGGGGATTCAAAAAATAAAAATAAATTTCCACTTACCTGGGGCTTCCTCCAGCCCGTGGCAGGCAGGAGGTGCCCTCGCCGCCGCTCCGCAGGCTCCCGGTGGTCTCCGGTGCCCGACCGGACCTGGCCAGGCCGGCTGCCAGGTCGGGCTCCTCTGCGCTCCATTTCCTGGGACTTCTGCGTCCCACGACGGCGCGCTGACGTCATCGGACGTCCGCCGGGCTGTAATGCGCATGCGCAGAACTACTGCGCATGCGCAGTACAGCCCGGCGGACGTCCGATGACGTCATCGCGCCGTCGTGGGACGCAGAAGTCCCAGGAAATGGAGCGCAGAGGAGCCCGACCTGGCAGCCGGCCTGGCCAGGTCGGGTCGGGCACCGGAGACCACCGGGAGCCTGCGGAGCGGCGGCGAGGGCACCTCCTGCCTGCCACGGGCTGGAGGAAGCCACAGGTAAGTGGAAATTTATTTTTATTTTTTGAATCCCCTCCCTGAACCTTCCCTTTAACCACTTGAGGACCACAGTGTTACACCCTCTAAAGACCAGGCCATTTTTTGCTAAATTGGCCATTGCAGCTTTAAAGAACAAGCGACACCCATGCTAACCTAGAAAAAAAAAAACATATATAAGTAGATAAATACTACTTCTACTTACATAACAGATGTATTGTGCTATCCACGTAATGATTCCTGTGAATTTTATAAAGGAAAAGCAGAAAATCCTATTCTAGGCAGTGGCCATCTTGCCAAGCTAATGCTCACATCATATCCTCCCTGACTCCTTTTTTCCCCTCTCCCTTCTCTTGCTCATTGTGTATTCATTGGCTGCCCTCCTCCCAGAGTCTTCAGACACTCCCGCTGAGGTGTATACTAACAACTGCACTGTCTTTTTTTATTTACACATCCAATCACTGAGTCACCTCAGCCTTGCTTGTAAACACAAGTAATCAGAGGGTGTTTCTGATAAGCATCTAGGCAGGGAAATAAATGGAAGAGGAGGAATATATTATAGATAAAAATAACTCCCAGCATTAAACTCTTTGGCGCTGTTTGGCACTAGGGCCAGTGCTCCTAAAGTATGTGATAACTACAAACCATAACAGCAGAAAAAGTTTTGCAAGTTTTGAATGCAGGATTAGCATCTTTATCACTTAATACACTCAGACCAGTTGCTGTTGAAATTAGATTTTTATGGTGACAATACCACTCTAAGGCCTCGCTGCAGGGCCGTACAACTCAGCACACAAGTGATCCCCCTTTTATCTCCACCATCAGAGCTCTCTGTTGCTGGGGTCTGACCCTGCCAGGATGTTTATTTTTTTTTTATAAATATTTATTCTATTATTTTTTAAATATATTTCCTTATTTATTTGTTTTTTATTTTTTTCAAAAACCCTCCCTCCCCCAGCCAGCCAATCCCCGTGATCAGCTGTCATAGGCTTCAGCCCATGACAGCCCATCACTTTTGTCTCCCCCAGGGGGACAGCCGTGTCACAAGGCTGTCCCCAGTACAGCGCTGCCATACATTGCAGCGCTGTACCCTGTTAAAAGACGGCATCTAACAGTCTCCTAGTGGAGCTCTGCCATCCAAGCTGGGATGCGCTTGCACTAGCGTGCGCGATCTCCTGCAAAACAAGCCCCCATGACCTTACACCAATAGGTGTTAGGATGTCCTGGGGCTGCCGCCACGGCCACGCTAATTGGCATGACGCGGTCGGCAAGTAGTTAAAATAATGTTTAGGCATTTTACAAATGAAAATGTACCTAAAAGTTGTCAGAAAAGTACTATCAAAATTATTTTGAGTGTTTTCTCGCTTGCTGGTGGTTTAAGGGACATTTTATGACAAGGTGTGAAAATATCACCTAGGATATTGGCTGAGTGGAAGCATGCATGTTACTTTTTGATTTTGTACAAGTACTGGTCCTGTGTATCCTGGAGTATGGGGAGAGGTTTTTGAAACTAGAGTTTAAGTTCGAGTTCATGGTTGTGTCATGAACATGTTTAACAGTATGCTAATGACTAAGTAAGAAGTCAGTGCTTTGCCTTCAAAAAGAACAAAAACACACTATATAAAATAAGCCTTTTAAAATGATCTGAGCCATCAGCATTCATATGTTTTGTTAATGTGTCTTATTGTCCTGGTAATGTGCTAATGCTTTTATTCAGATAATATCTGAAATGTATAAAAAGTTTCCATGGTAACAGGTATACACATTTATCAACCTGTACGGCAACATTCTTTTAATTGGTCTTTTTGCTTATATCATTGGACTTCACCGTGGTTTTTTACTGCAGGGTACATTATATAATGGAAGGCATTATATAATGGAAGACAATCCTTCAGCCTTGTTTAGAGAAAAATAAAAAAACTATTTAGTCTCTCCAAGCCTTATTAAAATCTATTAATCATGCAACAAGCATGGAGCTCTGCTCCCTGATAAATACCAACTGAATAGGTGCTGGCTTACTGAAATAAGAACATCTGAGATTTTAACCCAGGTCTTCTTGTCAAAGGCAGAGCCCTTAATCATTTCACTATGCAGCCACTTATAATAGTGTTTTCTTATAGAACAGCATTATGTTCACAGCCAACACACACAGTGCATTTCAGGAGGACCAGTGTCAAGACATTGATGGTCCAGTACTGCGTATTGCTTTTGTATGGAGAGTTTTGGGAATCAATGGCCATCATGAGATAGTAATTGAGATCTCTGGAAAGGATCAGAGATAGGTGGTAATATTTGTGGATATAAAACTAAATGTAATCAGAAGGGGAATCCCGTAGGGTCGCTACTTCCAGGGTTCCATAAAAACAATGCTGTGTGGAGAAGCTAATAGTGGTGCCATTGTTGCAGCAAGAATGATATGGCTACAACACTGCAAAAACTTTTTCCTCTTAGATGTTTCACTTGCATGAATATTCTACTGTAGCACCAATTTGCCTTTTATTCATTGTTCTCTCTAAAGGGATCCTTAGCTCCTGTTATTTTATTAACTAATACATAGTTAGTTGTTATAATGCTATTTCTGCATAGACATTGCACCCCCTTGTAAACAGATATGAGTCTATTCCATGAAAAGCACTAATAAACAGAGTAGAACTTTGTAAAGTCAAACTATTTTGCGAACATTTGTGCAGTAATGCCGCCAAACCATTAACAAATGACTTAATAAGGCCAACTAAGTTAATAAACCATCATCACCTGTGTTTTCTGTTGAATTTAGGAAATGTATAAAGCTTTATCGAAACACTATCATTGTGTCTGATTGTGCTAAATTGTACAGTTGCTTGAAGTCTAATTGGCTTAAAAGAAACTCTAAAACCTTGACTCATTAAAGTAATGCATCAAGATAATGTTTCTACAAAAGAGCACAAAATGTCTGTTTAAAAACAGAAAAACATTAGCAGTGACAAGCATTGTTCATTTTCCTTTTAGTTTTTTCTTACTTTTTCCTCACTTTCTTTTCTTTTTCTTTTTTTACTTATTTTGCTGGTAGGAAAATATAAATGTTATAACAGAGAGAAGAGCAAAAATAGTTTTTCTTATTATGCACAAAACGGAAGGATTGATGGACTAAATGCGTACATCTCTGGAGAAACAGAACACAAACATAGTGTAGTAGTAGAAGTACATTTTATTGTGTAAGCCATCAGTTAAGGCAAAACGTTTTGAAATACAATGATACCATTTATGTACTTACTTTAAAAGAATCAGAGTAAAGGTGCCCATATACTCATCGATTTTCCCATTTGCTTCCCTGCAGATCGATTCATCTGTTGGGAATCAAAACCCCAAAATGTCAGACCAATCGAATTGTAATTGAGTTGGACTAAAAAGGAAAGAATCGATCAGACAGGACAGAAAATGTAGGTTGATCGGCGGCGGGGATAGAGGATTGGTAAATCGATGGCACGTAGCCTTGCACTGAATCCAACTGTGCAGTGCTGCGGTTCTATTCATTTTTAATAGTTTCCCTGCTTGAAACTATTGGACATTGATGCTCACTGTATGGTAGGAATCGATGTCTTCTGAATCAATTCTTTTTCAGAAAGGAATCAATTGTTTTGGAACATTGGGTGAAAATATATAGGTCTACGGCCAGCTTAAGCCTTTGATCTATAGTAATATCTTCAGACTCTCATCATGTCTGCCTTTGTTATTTGTTGTAATATAGATTTCTGTAAGTATCGGCAGATCCACTGCCTTATATCAGTCCCTATGCCCCAATCTATTTCTGCAATCTTCACCTTGTGTGGCACGTCCCCGCTTGAACAGGAGACAGAGTATTGTATACCTGACTTCATTTATACTTAGGCATTAATGTGCAAGATATAGGTACTGAAGACATGCCTGCAGTGACCAACTCAGGATAATCAGTCACTTCCTGGCTTGTGGATAGCGCCTGGGAGAGTACACTGATCAATCCCATCATCAGGCAACAACAGGACAGATCTGACCACGCGAGCCTGCTGTGATAAAGATGCCGCTCACCTGCCATGAGCCACTCATTTGTCTGTACCAGCTCTCGGCAGCAGCCCAACTTGCCACTGGAACCAGGATAAGGTAAGATCATGAGAGCTTCCTACTAAGATACATCGTTTTGTTACAGATACCTAAATAATAGTTTTTAACAAGTTAACATAAGGGATTAGTTGTTATTACTTATGGGACCATATTTACTGAGGTTCTCCTAGGCTGCAGGTCATCAAAGAACATACAGTAACTGATCCTGCCCAACTGGTTTGGATTTGTATCAACTGCCTGCTGTTAGATGGCAAAAGCTTGCAACCCATGATTTTGTTACACTGAACCATCGGGAACATTGCCAAAAACAATAGTGCTCTGTACACTAACGGTCCATGAACAGGCAAATTTACAAGATAGCTTTAGTTCTCCATTGATCTCCAACCCTGGAGAACCTTACTCAGTTAGGACCAGTGGTGCTCATCCAATATTCGGGTATCCGGACTACCCAGATAATCCAAACTTTTTTCACTATCCGAACTTTGAATAGCAATTCGGATATTTTTTAGTTTCAAATAGTTTTATTAGGTTAAAGGAAACCAATTACACATTACAGCAATAGTTCTTTCACCCCAGTTGGGGCTGTGCTAGATAAAAACAAGATAGGAAAAACAGATACACAGGTATCGTACATGCATTCTATTTTTGTATGGTCTATGGTACAGGGATTCAAAGAAGGTGACAATAAGAAATTCGTAACCATGGGGTTATTACATAGGTTCATAATGCAAATGCACAGGAACGCAATCCTAGGAGAGTCGAGGCATTCATCCATGGCTGCCAGGTCTTAATGAACACATCAAAAGTATCATTTATGATAGCCAGTATCCTTTCAGAAATCATGATATCGAGTATTATGCTATCAGTTAAGTGAATGGAAAGCGTTGGTTGTAACCATTGTTTGGCTATGTGTGATCTGGCGGCCTTTGCTACATGTTGGGCTAATCTGTGATGTGGGTGTTTCCACTTTGTAGGCTTATCGCCAAAAAGGAGCATACAAGGATCTGGAGATAGGGAAGTCTCCAATGCAGTATTTATTAGCGAGATGACCTCCCCCCAATATTTCTGCACCACCGGGCAAAACCACCATATGTGCTTAATATCTCCCACTCTACCACAATTTCTAAAGCATAGCTTTGATTTAGTTGGGTCCATGCCATGTAACTGGTATGGTGTAATGTATGCTCGATGAAGGACCTTGTAGTTGGTTTCAATGTGGGAGTAATAGTTGCTACCCTTGGAAAGGGTGGTGCAGCACTTTGACCATCTTTCCGGGGAAAGTTCAACTCCCAATTCCAATTCCCACGCTCGCATTGTTTTGAGCTTTTGAAGTGCAAGGGGCTGTGAAAGGATGGAATAGAGTAGCGATATGAGGCCTCCTTCTAGTGGCCTAAGGTCGCACCAGGCCTCATATGATGAGCGTTGTGGGATGGGGGAATTAGTTGGGCCCATAGTTTTAAGGAAGTGGTATATCTGCATTGCAGCAAAAAATTCCGTCGGATATTTTTTAAAATCCGAATTGCACTATCCAACAAACTCGGATTTCCCATCTGAAATCTGAAATCCGGGCGGATAGCTAGTTCAGATATCCGAGCAGAAGCCAAGAGAGAGGCACCTCTGAAAGGGGTTTTTGCCATTTAAAGAGACCTTTGGAAGCATTTTAAGCCATTTTCAGGTCACTTCCGGTTTTCTATCCATATATCCGAATCCGGACGGATATCCAGGATATTGGTTTCAGATATCCGAGTTTACTCGGATACCAGAAAGTTCGGATTCAGATCTCCGATTCGGATCCAGATATCTGAGTATCCCAATCCGGATCAATTCGGATTTTGAAAAGGGGTATCCGAGCACCCCTGGTTAGGACCATTAAATGTAATCATGCTTATTTTATTGTCATTCAACAGCTTTTTACAAATAGCCTAAAAATTTGAGTTGACTTTACCCTACATACCCCTTTAATGCAATGAAATCTGTTTTTTAGGTTCACAGATCTTTTGAACAAGACTGGCTTTAAATGCTAGTTTATTTTGAGGTCTTTAACTAGTGACTTATTGTTCTAAATACAGTAGTAACCGAAGAATAGAACAATTCAGTCCAAATAATGAGTCAAATACCAATAGCAGTCCCTAGCAGAGCTATTTTAGTTAACATTTAACCATACAATGCATGTAAATTTTAAGTACAGTAGGTGGTTTATAGAGAAGAAAACGGTTGATTACTAAAGAGAAGGGGCTTATACAAAGTACCGTGAATGCTTTTCACGCTGACGATTTAACAGTCTATTGAAGTGATTTGGGGAAGGTATATCTTTTGTATACACAAGTGGGAAAATGAAAAAAAAATTGGAATAGGTATTTACTTTTAACCCCTTGTCTTCTAAAGGAGTTATACAGTTAGGTATGCAGGCTTGATGTTTTCAATTCAAGTCACTGCAGCAAGGCAGTGAATGGAAAGATAAGCAACCATAATATTTAAATTGTAATCACTTTCATGTTCGCTGCCAGGGAGAGAAATATAATCTTTTTCCCATTTGCACAATAGAGAGCAACAAATGTGTTATCTTTGGGGAAGTGATTGAAAATTGTTTTAATCGGTTCTTGGGGACAAGCGTCTCTTGCTTTTTCCTGATTATTTTGGAGGACAAGTCTTGATTTAAGTGGATCCTTTGAATTCTAAGTAAGATTTCACTTCAGTGGAAAGCAGGCGACATTAAGAATTAATGAACCACATTATGTTCCTTTAAACATGTAATTTAAAACCAGTGACCAGAACATACAAGCAATGATATGCTTGGGATGACACGACAATAACAGAAACAGGTTAGTTGCCATAGATGTCACCATTTATGACCTGTAAGAGTGAATAATGAGAACACAGTAACGTTTTAGGCAATCTCAGATTGCAAATAAGACATTTATTGTGTGCATTATATTTATTTCTAAATTATTACAATGTGGCTGCTGTGTTTGCTTCAGTGAGTGTTTATTTCTCTAACTGTTTCAGAAGCATATGATGCTGCTCTCTTAGTCTCTTTGCTGCAAAATGTTTCCATGCTGAAGAGAGCAGATCGGGGAAGCATATCAGGCAAAATCTATATTATTATTATTATTATGCATTTGTTGCCATTTTTATTCTAATCTGTGTTTCTAATCTCTTTATAAAAGCTTAAAGTGCAGTGAAAATTTAGAAATATATATATATATATATATATAGAACACAAGGCGGCATTAGCTGCAGCTGTCGTGACCCCCAATCCCCCCCCCCCTCCATGCTGACTGAATACTAAAATACTTGTTAGCCCACTCATGTCTAGATAGTGGAAGTACAGGAACATTTCCATGATGTTGGATTGCGGTAGGGGTGTCTTGGCACCCTATAGAGAAAGACACAGGAGACAAAAGCAGGAGCCCAGTAGTGCCTGATGTCAGTTGTTGGTGTGTGGAAAAAAAATGAAAAAGCTACTCACAAAGGGGGGGTTGCAAGGGGCAACCCGACCATAGGAAGCAGGTGGAGACCATAAACCCTCCTCCACTCGGGGTGGTCATGGAAGGACCTTGATGCGGTCGCTATCTTGGTGAAAAAGGGACAGATGTCTACCGTGGTGAAACCAACAGATGTTCTGTCACCACTAGAGATGGCCCGAACCTCCGATTTTCGGTTCGCGAACTTCCGCGAAAGGTTCGGTTCGCGCGAACTTTTGCAAACCACAATAGACTTCAATGGGGAGGCGAACTGTGAAAATTAGAAACATTTATGCTGGCCACAAAAGTAATGGAAAAGATGTTTCAAGGGGTCTAACACCTGGAGGGGGGCATGATGGAGTGAGATACACGCCAAAAGTCCCGGGGAAAGATCTGGATTTGACGTAAAGCAGTGTTTTAAGGGCAGAAATCACATTGAATGCTAAATTGCAGGCCTAAAGTGCGTTAAAACATCTTGCATGTGTATAAATCAATCAGGGAGTGTAATTAGAGTTCTGCTTCTCACTGACACACCAAACTCGCTGTGTAATGCATCGCAAACATCTGTTTGCGCAGTGACAGCCGTGCTGGACTGGTGCGCACCATGACGAGAGTGCAGGCCATGGCAAGATTTCAAGCCCATATGGTTGGGCTGAGGTAGCTGAATGACAGAACAACAGTGACTGAATGTCCAGCTGATCAAATTTGGTCTGTCCACAATGAAGCAACGACCTTATTATCTTCTTGTATGTCGGTAGGTATAGGTAGGTGCCCCAGTATCGGTAGGTAGGCAATAGGTAGGTGTCCCAGTATAGGAAGATAGGCATAGGTAGGTGCCCCAGTAGTTAGCTAGGCATAGGTAGGAGTCCCAGTATAGGTAGGTAGGCATAGGTAGGTGCCCCAGTAGTTATCTAGGCATAGGTAGGATACCCGGTATAGGTAGGTAGGTAGGCATAGGTAGGCGCCCTAGTATAAGTAGGTAGGCATAGGTAGGTGCCCTATTATAGGTAGGTAGGTAGGCATAAGTAGGTGTCCCCGTATAGGTAAGTAGGTGCCCCAGTAGTTAGGTAGGCATAGGTAGGTGTCCCAGTATAGATAGTTAGGCAGGGCCTGGCTGGCACAGTAATAGCAATTACCAAGGTCCAGCTGCAACAGATAGGGCTGTATAATGCAGTGTCAGTGGGCAGCACAAAAAAAAAACAAATCAGGAGAACATTAGCTCTCAAAAGAGCTGTTGAGGAGTGCTTTTTTAGCAATAACAATCAGCCAGGAGCAAGCTAACAAGCCTACAAGAGCCTAACTAATCTTTCCCTATGAGAGTCTACCAGCAGCTGTCCCTTCACTAATTAATGCAGGCACACGAGTGAGTGTAATGACCAGCACTGCCTGCCTTTTATAAGGGGGGGGGGGGGGGGGGGGGTGGCTCCAGGAGAAAGTGTAGCCTAATTGGCTACAATGTGTCTGCTGACTGTGATGTAGAGGGTCAAAGTTCACCCTAATGGTGCACTATGGGGGCAAACCGAACTTCTGGAAAAGTTCACCTTACATGGCAAACGCGAACCACCGGAAGTTAGCCTGGAACCGTTCGCCAGCGAACCGTTCGGGCATCTCTAGTCACCACCCCTCGGACAGGTTATGTACGGGGTTATACTATGTACAATGGGGGAAAGAGGCGCCCTAGTTTGGATAAAAACTATCCAAACCAGGGCGCCTCTTTCCCCCCATTTCCATGATGTCGTCCTTCAGGATGTGCATCAAATGCAGAGGTTAGGCACAGCCCTGTGGTGGAGGAGGTCGATAAAGATTACAAGAACCTTCTGAATTGTGTAACAGGTGAGGATGAACCAGGGCACCCGGACAGATTATATGAGTAAAAAACTTGTTTTTGGTCACAGAAAATCATGCTTTAATTTTCAATCACAAAACCAATAGGCATGAGCTCTACAGATCCAGGGGCTTATTTCTGGAAAGCCATAAAGGCCATGGCCTTGGGTGCTGAAAAAGCAGAAGAGCAGAGTGTCGGCAGGAAAAAGTAAATAATCTCTTCTGGTGTGAAGCCACCCTGCTTTTCTGCATACACAGCCTGAATTCCAGAGTTCCATGCAGCTTGTTCTGCTGCATCTGTTATGTCCTGATGATCCCGGGAGATACAAGCTTTAGTAATTAGTGGCAGGGTTGTAGAAAGCAGAACCCTTGATCCAGTAAAGTTTTCCTGCATGGCACAGAAATATAAGCTCCCCTTTAGAAGTCCAGCTGTCAGACAGTATAGCTAGTCAGCCTCTGTTAATGACCTGAGCCCTTTTCATTCCTTCTTCTCTATCCCACCCTCCCTCCCCCGATTCATAAATCTTGAACAGAAAAAGATAAGAGGGCAGAACCTCTCATGTCTTCTTAAAGTGAACCTAAAGTCACAAAAAAAACACGAGATGAACTCACCTGGGGCATCCCTCAGCCCCCTGCAGACGATCGGTGCCCTCACAGCTCCGCTCCGATGTCCCAGGACCTGCCTGCGAGCACTTCCGGTTTGGCTGTCACCGGCCGACAGGCATGGGAACGCGAGTGATTGTTCGCGTTCCCAGCCTGTATATCGCCCCCTATGCAGCTATTGCGACCTCCTGGCCTCTTTAAGATGGTCAGTTTAGGAAAGCTCTTATAACTAATGCATGTACTCCTGTTATTGTGTAAACATTTGGATGTAATAAAACTAATTCGGACATTCGCAACATTTATATGGGGGGGGGGGGGGGGGGTAAGAGGGTACAAATTAAATTGGATAAATTACAGATGCCTAAATCATGTGGGGAGCAAAGCATAGCTGATGTCCGGAGATATAACTTTGCTGTTTATGGGAAAAAAAAGAGGAAGAAGCAACATCGACCTTTTACAAAACCAGGAATAGAAGGAGAAAAGTGTTTTTGTCTCCTAGAGAAATGTATAGCAGCAGCCTCTATGCTCAAGCCTAACGCCTTGCTGGCTCATTTTAACCTCCCTAGCGGTATGGACAGATATATCCATCCATAAAAACATGCTGTGAACAGTATAAACCTGCATACACATCAATACTCTCCTGCACTGTATACTAGACCTTTGCTTGACACATTTTGGCAAGTTACAGGAAAAAAAAAGTTTTAAAAATAAATGTTATCACTTTTTGCACAGAAATCCTGGGAAAATTGAACGCCAGGAGGTTGCAGTAGATTATCAATGTTAGCCATCAGTAAAAGATTAAGTAAAAGAAATAAGTCTGAAGTAGGCATAGCAATAAAAGCAGCTTTTAACTATGCATGGGTGCATGTTTTTTTTCCAAACTCAATAGCCTTGCTAAATTCCAGTGTAATTAGGCCCGCAGCAGTGGATTTGGCTACCAGATTGTAATGAAACAGACCATGTTAATAAGTAAACAGAAGACAGATTAACTGTTCATTTACAAAACAGAAAATAATCTGCTTGCTGAAAAGACCCTATACAGTATTTCAGTCCCATACGGAGGATAATGGGTTACACTTTTCTTGTCAGCTAATTGATGGCTTTTGATAGCTGAGCAACAGGTCTCTGGTTACAGCAGAGCATAGAGAGAAATTAAAACTGCTCTGCTACTTCACTACTGAGGGACTCACTGCTCTGACAGGAATTACAATCATTTGTCAGCTGAGAGAAAACATACACACATATACATGAGTCACGAAAACAGACTGTTCCTGCTGCAAACCAGTGATTGATAGTCAGGGTGCTTGAGAGAATAATGTTGGGTGGAGGAGGGTTGGGCTCACTTTGTGGCAGTTGGCCTTGGGCTTTGGAAAGTACAAATCCGGCCCTATGCAGAGCTCTGCTGCTCAGATTCCTGATGGGGTCCATATCGCGTTCCATCGTGTTCCATCTTTCCGACGTTTCTTCCTTCAAAACTGGAAGGAGGAAATATTGGAGTGATGTGGGATGTGATGGTACACGACATGGAGCGCATCAGCTATAGGCATCAATAAGGGTAAGTTATTTTCCCTCCTGCTGCAGCCCACTTGTTTTACTCTGAATTTGGAATCCAAGCAGCAGAGCGCTGCAGAGCTACTGCCTAATGACCAGAAGCAGTTTAGGTGATAGAATTAGTTTTAAGCTCTATGAGTGGTCTGCTGCTGCTTGGACTGCATCACCTTGACATTAAAACTGCAAAGTAATGGACAGATTAAATCTCTTTGAGACGATTGCAGTCTACAGAATGACAGTTTAGAAGGAACTGAGGAAGTGTCTAATGCCTTGGTGCCTGAACTGGTACTTTAAAATGTATTTATTTGACAACAGCTAATCAAGAAATTTATACACAGGCAAACTCAGGCTTTGCAACTGAGTGCCTGCACAATTATTGGAAAATATTTATGTCTGGAGTGGGGACTTTTCAGACCAGTATAATTGAGTCCTGCTGATCTTTTATGCATCAGCAGTGTCGGACTCACACACCTGAATGAAACAAGCATACAGCAAATGCAGTCAAACTTACGTCAAACATGCTTGTTCAGTCTATGGCTAGAAGTATTAGAGACAGAATAGCAAGCAGGACAGCAAGGCAATGTGCATTATTTAAAAGTAAACACATATACCAGCCTCCAGGTGTCCTTTAAAGCAGGGGTCCCCAAACTTTTTGGACCCAAGGACCGCTTTGATGCACAACATTTTTTCCAAGGCCTGGCAGGCTGGGTGGATGGCCGCACATGGGCAGAAGAGCCCATCTTGCGCGACCGAGCCAGATTACTGGGGCTGATTGCGGCCAAACAGAGCCACCCAGGAGGACAGCAGTTGATGCAGTGGTGCTCATTGGGCTGAAGGAAGGCCTGGGTAAGTCTGATTCCTGCTCTCATGTATCCTTTAATAGAAAATTACTAAAAGTACAATAGGCAGGCGAAAAAAGATAAAGGAAGAAAAACACCACTACAGAAAACAATAAACAGGAGCCTCGCCCACATCCTTTGCACTTGAGGTAGTCTATACCTAATAAACCCCCTCAGTAAGTACAATCAGCAAGAACATATTTCACAAGGTGATGGCACACATACCAGCTTGCTGTATTCAAAGCCTCTTTCTAGGCTTTCTCCAGTGCTTCCCACTCAGCTCAGTGGCAAATGGCGCCCAGGTGATCTTTACTAGTTGCTCATAAGGTTCCCAACACTGCCTCTGATTGGGCTTTTTGGTGAAGAGGTGGGACTGGAGGCATTGAAAATGCAGGTCCATAGTGGTGACGTGCACGCACACACTACACGTCACTGGAGCTCATGAAGGGAATGGTAATTGAGGGGGCGGGTCAAGCACAGTTGATGTAGGGATGGAGGGGAGGGCCAAGCGCAGCTCATGGAGCAAAGGAGGAGGCGGGCCAAGCGCAGATGATGGAGTGATGGAGGGGGCGTAACTGGAGGCTTCCGGGTAGGAGATCGCACACTACACAGCAATTCTATTTTAGTTACAGCGGCAGCTGCACTGCAATAAGGCAGAGAACCACGGCCGGTGGTTGGGGACCCCTGCTTTAAAGGACACCTGAAGTGATGTCTACAAAAAAGTAAGGTAAGTCCCGCGGCAGCGGGTGAAGATTACACACTTGCCCTTTGTCAGTACCTTTCTATGACACAGCCATATTGATTCCCTACAGCAGGAAGTTGACACTTCACAGACGGTCTGCATCCCCGCTCTGCTCCCCCCTCCCGCAGGGTAGTTATTCAGTGGTGGTACCGGTACCCCTGTGAGGCTGGCAGTTTGAGAGTGGGTTTGCGGTATGTCTGTTTTTGGAGCGCTCCAGAGTTTTTAATTGGTTTTAAGGTTTCCCATTTCGTGTCAATTTCACAAATAAAGGGTTTTTCTATTTTCATAACCTGCAGAGTGATGGCACTTATTTATTTGCTAATCGGTTGATTTTTTGTTGTGCCGTCAATCCTGCTACGCAGTGCACAGGTTCTACTACGTGGTTGAGTACGTGCAGTTTTTGTTTTCATTCTTGGACCCCTGCTTTAAAGGACACCTGAAGTGATGTCTACAAAAAACAGTTCTGGATGGTCCAGAGACTTCCCCAATCCCCCCACAGCCACCCTGTCTAGTGCAGGGTCTCTATATACCTATTTGTTAAAAGTGAGGTGAATAGGTTTCTTCTGGATGAGTGCCTGCAGACAGGTGCATGTGCGAGTAAGGTCCATGCATGTCCAGTAGAATAAAGTGCTCCTTCACACTCACAGAGGAAAAAAAGGCATGCGTGAGTGGCTTTATTCTACTGGACTTATGCGGACCTTACTTGCATATGCCTAGTCCGGATGAGCACGTCCACTGCTAGTCTTTAAACATAAGCATAAGACAATATTTTGGGATCCTCTAGCTTTGGGATGATCACACCACAGAAGTTCCAATTTTCACAAAGTGTTCCAGGAAGGTAATTTACATTTTGCAGTGTGCATGCAGTCTAATTCGTTCTCCTGCACTCATCTCCAGGAAAGTCTCCAACTAAGCCAGTCAGGGACTACTGCGCATGCAAGGCCTTGTCCATGCACCTCCTTTGTCGTGCTCCCATGGCTGGGAGCATTCTGTGCCTGCGCAGTTACAAGCCACAGGAGCACAACCAAAGAGGCCCACTGCCAGGGCTATGCATGAACATGCATATTAGACCCTAACTGTGGGAGTGGATGTACACTGAGAGAGGACATAGATTACAGGGGCTGGAGGACACCCTAGTTAAGTATAAAATCTTGTATTTGTCTCGGGTTCACTTCAATACACAAAATACTTTCCAAATAATGTTTTGCTAAAAGAGAAATAGACTGTAAATGCTGAACGTGGCCTCATTAACCTCTATACAACTGCGTCACACCAATTGGCGTGAATGATGCGGCTCCCCCAGGCTGATGCGCACGCATCTCCGCTGAAATGACGGAGCTCCGTCATCAGTCTCCCAGCGGTGATTTCTGCTAGGAGACTGTTAGACGGCGTCTATTTACACTGTATACCTCTGCGATCTACGGCAGTGCTGTACTGGGTTCAGCTATGTCACTCGCCTATCCCCCTGGGAGGCTTAGTAGCGATCGGCTCTCATAGACTGATGCCTATGACAGCCGATCGCTCATTGGCAGCCAGGGATGGGGGGGGGGGGGGGGGGTTAATAAAAAAATAGGTGAATTTATAAAAAAAAGGAAACAAATAAATACACAAAAAAATAAACATTGGGGTAGGGATCAGAGCCCACCAACAGAAAGCTCTTTTGGTGGGCAAATAAATACACAAAAAAAAAAAACATTTGGGTAGTTATCAGAGCCCACCATCAGAAAGCTCTGTTGGTGGACAGAAAAGGGGGAGGATTCATTTATGTGCTGTGTGGTATGGCTCTGCAGCAAACTTCTACAGCTTCAGAGCCCAAAATTGTAAAACATAGCCTGGTCACTAGGGGTGGTCCTGAACTGGTTAAAGGACAACTATAGTGAGAGGGATATGGAGGCTGCCATATTTATTTCCTTTAAACAATACCAGTTGCCTGGCAGCCCTGCTGGTCTATTTTGCTGCAGTGGTGTCTGAATGACGGCAAGCATGGAGCTAATTTTGTCAGATCTGACAATATTGTCAGAAACATCTGATCTGCTACATGCTTCTTCAGGGGCTAGGGCTAAATGTATTAGAGGCAGAGGTTCAGCAGGACAGCCAGGCAATTGGTATTGTTTAGAAGGAAATAAATATGGCCACCCCCACATACCTCTCGCAAGCAACCAAAAAAAAACAAAAACCCCAATCAATTAAGTGGCGATTGTTGTACAACTTGACAGTGATCCTTTGAGATCAGATTTCAGCAGAAACCTAATTGGAAAAAACAATATTTGTGCTGCTTTGCTGATTTTAAGTATTTCAGTGCTCAGTCTTTCAGTTACTTTCAATCAATAAGATGGCCAGTTGGAAGTTCATTGACTGGCAGTGAGCACATTTCAGGCAGATTCAACAGATTTAAGGTGGCCATACATCTCTCAACTAGGCAGCCAATCCACCATCCTATTTGATAATTATTACGGAATCTGATGAAAATCGTTGCCACCAGGAGCATGCCTGATCAACGATTAGACCAATACCAGACCAAAATTGGTGACATGTATAGATCGGTCATGCTGGAAAAACTTGAGCCTACGTGCTTTTTCGGGTTTTTAGCAGTAACGGTGTGGGAAAATCGCAAATAATGACAAACACGATGGAAATCCCAGGCTGCACCCCCCAAATGTTAGATGGATCACTCATGCATTAATGCATTACCTGTATCACTCCGTCTCCCGAGTGTCTGCCGCTGTGTCCGCACTCTTCTTCTTCATGGGTGCCCAACGTGGTTGCTGGCGTATTGACAAGCGCTCCCACGTGAAATACACTAGCAACTATGTGCGGCGCCAGTGAGGAAGAAGAGTGCGGACACAGAAGCGGATACTTGGGGGACAGCGGCCAGGTAAAGTATTGTGCATGGGCATCGAGAGGTCCATCTAAAATTTGGGGGGACATGGCTTGGGGAGACAAAAGGCAGAATCCTGAATGATTTCATGGTGAAATTGAAAGGAATTGGCCTGCAGTTTATGGCAGCCAACAGATCCCTCTCTGAGTAGATTCAATAAGAGAGAGATGTATGTCTTGGTTTATTGGCTGCCAAAATTGCATGATGTATGGTCATCTTTAGAGTCATAGGACTTAGGATCGTGTTTATTTAGGACACATTAGTGCTGTGTCCACCTGGTCCACAATTTTATTTTTACAGAAGAAACATGGAATATCTTGACAAGACTGTGATTTTTTATAATAATAGGCTGACTTGTTTGTTTAGCAATGTGATCATTATATATGCTTTAACAAACTGCTATTATCGTATAGTTTATCCAGTGTATTGTATAATATAACATTTTGTGGTCATTGCTCCTGAGCCACGGGGTCCACCGTTTAAGGAAATGCCATTTCTCTTTATAATACATGGCGATTTACCCAAGACATTTGCCAAGAAAATGAAGGCCTCCTTATCATTTGGAAATAATAATACCAGAGGCAGTGCAAGTTCAGTGTACTCTTATATCATTACAGGCAGCATATCTATAATGTGGGATTGTGATTTTCCGTCTTAAGATTCTTTGCTGTTTATGTTCAAAGCTGTCTGTCTCATCGGGAAGTACAGACAACAGATACATTATCTCACCTCAGCTTCTGAATTTTCTGGAGAGAGAAAAGTTCTCCCTGCCAACCCTCAAAGGCACTGCGTGTTTAGCTGCCTTTTTTTCTTAAGTGAAAACTGGGAAATTAAAACACGTGGGTTAGTGTTAATATAAGACAATCTGTTTACAGCAGCTTTTGTAGAAGAAGGCATTTGTCTGTGAGGGATGCAGACATGTGTTGCCAGTTCTTTGTATTACTTTCTTGGTTTCACCCGGCCCTAGATAAGACTGATAATGTTTTCCATGTGGGAAAAGTTACAGAACTGTATGGATCTTGACACATACAATAGAACTTGTATGATTTGAAAAACGTTATTTCTTTAATCTTCTTGTTCAACTACAGTAATCGTAATCCATTCAATACATTATCAATCAATTTAAAGTGTAGACACTCAAAATGACCGCGAATGAACTGAGCATAAGGGCTCTTTCACATTAGGGCAGATTTTCTGCGTTTCAACGCAAAGGATAAAGTTTGCGTTACCCAAGGTGAAATGAAAGTCCATAGACTTTCATTTTAGCTTTCACATATAACGCAGCCTTTTTGTGCGTTGCGTTCCACTGCACCCAGGCGCAGTTTTTTGGCCAACGCTAGCTTTATGCGTTACAATGTTAGTCAATGTAAAACGCACACTATGCGCGTTTTTAATCCGTTAACGCAGATAATCAGTCCCAGAATGCAACAGAGGAACAATGTAGAAAGTTGACAACTAAAAGAAAAAAAAATTACCTGCGTTTTTCTATGTGCAGTAACGCATTGAAAACGGATTAAAAACGCACACTCACTGCAGTGCAACGCATATCAAAACGCAGTAAAAGGCATACAACAAAACGTATGCTTTGAGCAGTCTCCAACGCAAGCTCTGATGTGAAAGAGCCCTAAGACATTGGAGCACATAGACTAAGGTTACTTTCCTAGAAAACTGCATGCAAACACAATATTTTGTTCTACAGATTTACCCAGTGTACATTTTACTGTTGCTAAGGGAATTTAGGAGGAAGTCCAGCAGTGTCAGGGACAGGCTCCTCCCATTTCAACTTTAAAGCCTCTCAATTTGATAGATGGCTTTACTTACCAATAAAAAAAGCTCAGAGGCTCAGATCGTTTTACTCTCACTTCCACTTACATTTGCTCCAATCTCTGGAAGTAATGACATTTAGATGAACTGTTGCTTTTGGCGCAAGTTTATTTCATTGCCACTTTAAGGGATAAGTGTAGTTATAATATACTGCTAGTGTAATCCTGAATAGCACCTTGATAAACAATGGAGTATATTTTACAATTAGGAACTCCTGCAGACATCTGTAATATGCTAATTACTAAATGTTCACATAATTCCCCTTTACCAACTGTTACTCTTTCACTTTAACATTTTGAACACTTGAACTTCATACATTAGGTTGTGCGTGAGCTGTGGCCTATTTTCATAGATGTGGCAGTTATAAAAAGATTGCCACATATTTGTTCTCCAGTTTTAAAACTTATATTTACATTTGAATAACACCATGAGCTTTATGAAATTCACTTTTTCACCTGAGTTTTCTCCTAGGAGATAATTTTTTATCTTCTATTTAAAATAATTTTCCAGTTCTTTTCAACTAAAAGTAGTACTAGAAAGTAGGTAAAAAAGTACTAGCAAAATTATTTTGAGTATTTTCTTGCTTTCTGGTGGCTTGAATGGCATTTTATTGACAAATTTAAAATTATCTTCTAGGAGAAAACTCAGGTGAAAAAGTGAATTGCGTAAGGCCCCATATCTCTGAAAAGTCAATCTGATTTATTACAACGGCAACCAGTGCTTTGATCAGCTAGGGGCAGTGAGCTTGTGACTGTAATCACATGAATACTACTTCTGTAATTTACTGGCAACAATTGCTGTGGTCTGTTATGATATAGGTAAGATTTTTAAACCAGACGTTAACTCGGAACTTCCTCTCTGCTCTAAAAGATAAGCAACGACAAAATAACCTTTAAAGAAAAACATTTCTTTGTTACAAATCCTGCCATAAAACTGCAGTGTGTCTACTTCCTGCTTTCATGGAAGCAGACATAGTGTTAACATCCTGTGTTTTCAAATTAGCTGCTCTGCTGAGGCAGTCTGCGGGTTTCCTTGTGTCCTGTGCAAGAGTTCAGGTCCACTTTAAGCTACCTTTTCTTTTGCTACCTAATAGCAGCTGCTAAACTAGCTCCTAATTATGTCTCAAACAAGATTGCACCCATTGTAAGTGAAGCCTAAACAGCATGACTGGTAAGTTAGGATAAGAAAATAAGTGCTGAACAGCTGTTTTAAAAGGTACCTGAAGTGGCTTGTGATATGATGAGATAAACATGTGCATGTACAATTCCAGATCTTCTTAGAACTAAGATGACTTCCTCTGCTTTTTTCTTACTGCAGGGGTTAAAGTGAACCTCCAGACTAAAAATCTACTCTGCAGAACTGAAAAGGCTTGGAGTTTCTTTAACAGTTTCACAGCATCAGAACTTTGTTTTTCTTACCAAAGCATCATTTTTAGCTGAATTTTTAGCTAAGCTCCACCCATCAAAGAAAAAAAGCCTGGGCTTTTTTTCCCTGATGCTGTGCAGAGCATGATGGGATTTCCTATGTTGTTATTCACGCTGCCTAGCAACTGGGAGAGGTGCTCAGGACACAGGACAGTTGGAACTGTGTCTCATGCTACCTGTCACCTCCTTTCAACCAAAAAGATGGCTGCCATCATGAAATCAAACATTTGCCTGTTCTTTTAAAACAGTGTGGGTAAGATATTATATTACCTATCTATTTTAATTAACATAACTAATGTAACTTAATGACAGTATGTTTGTTTAGGCTGGAGTTCCTCCTTAAGAATCCAGGACCCATATACAATTCACATTTTCACCTGAGTTTTCTCCTAGGTGATATTTTCCCAACTTGTAAATAAAATGCCTTTTACATGACCAGCAAGCAAACAAATACTCAAAATAATTTTGACAGTACTTTTTTTTACCTATTTCTTAATACTTTTTCCATTGCACAGTGCTAAAATGTTAATATAAATTGAAGATGAAAAATTATCTCCTAGGAGAAAACACTTTCCCTATAGACATACTCAGTCAGAATTTAGCACAGCTCTCAGTAATAACTATTTACAGACCATAAAACTCTTGCTTGGCAGGGAAAGTGTTCTGACTGCATATAACACTGTCATGATTCACCTAAGACAATAAAAACTAGACATGGATTTTTAACTTTTAAGCACAAAATAAGAGTACTTAACTCCAGTGAAGTGCTATTTAGGTTTGGACTATAGACACAATTGTTTATCTCATCATTTTATTTTCACTTCATGTTTGCTTTAAGAGTAATTTATGTACAGCAGTTGATTTTTGATGGTAGATAACGTTTCAATTAATTGATTCAAAATGAATTAAGAGGTGATTTGCTACCTACAGTGCAGAACTATGAAATAACTGAATGTGTACAGAGAATAAACAATAAGGAAATACATGTTAAAATATGATTATGATTATATTCTGATTTAAGGGCAATGAAAGTGCTCGTTCAACATTGTAAATTCTTTTTCTAATGTGGCTAAGTAATGCTTTCAAAAGTGTAATTTTTTGCTCGTTTACTACATATAATGGCTCTTATGGACTAACAAATCTCAGGATATTTTATTGATGTCTAATGTAATAACCTACAATACCAGTAGCCTGGCCATTAATAATGCTGATAGACAGATGTGGTTAACATTGCAGTTAATTTTACAATAAGAATCCATGTCAGCACAAAGAGATCTTCAGTCTAATCCCCAGAAAGTAGAAGCTGGATAAAACAAACACACATTCTTTGCCACCATTACCATCCCTGTCATTTCATCGCATAATTTGTCACAAATGTCTCTTGACATTTTTAAGCACATTAATCATAGCCATTGAGAGACACAGTGGCTGAAATTTTAAATCAAGAAGGTGCTGTCTTGGGATCTTTGTCAAAATTAATATCAGACACGTATAATTAAGTGAGGAATGTGATGATATAAATCATTGGTGGGTATGACAGAAATGGATCAAACATGGCTGTGCTTTAGAACTTCCTCCCTAATAATGTGTATAATACATTAATGTACATAATGAGAGAAGATGAGCATCACTGATGAAATAAGGATGGAAAATAAAAATAATTTAAGCTTTGCACAAAATGGTACTGTTAAAAATTGAGGTTTTTGAAATTCCATCCCTTCCATTTCTACTCTGGAATTCATTTTATAAAACTAATGTGTGCAAGTATTGAAAGAGGAAATCAGTCAGCAGATCATAAAGACATACATTTACAGTAATTAGAGATGATTAACAAGATGCCAATAGTTCAGAGTTGATGCAGGTTTATGCAAATGTCTAGAGTTTGAAAACGAACCACTTGGCAAAGGTTACATTTATTTGCTCCATTTTTAGATTGCATACATTTGCATACAGAATTTGCATAATCCCGCATCAACTTGAAATTATTTGCCTCTCATTGAATATTCCTGACATCACTAGCATTTAATAGGGAATAACATGACTTTAATCTAGGTCTATTACAAACTCTCTTTCTACATTCTCCTGAAGGAGAAACATAAAGATTCAAAAGCTAGCAAGGAAATCTTGTACAGTTAGTCATTAAAGGTGTTACCTAAACAACTTTTGTTCTTATGTCTTTGAATACACAATCTTTGTAACTGAATCAGGAATAGTGTATTTTTATTTTTTATTTTTTTGCCTGCAAGGTTCTTTACTTTAAAATAAGTCTCCTGGGTGTGTGTGGGGAAGGGGATGTTATTTCAAGACAAACTATATCCATCTCAAGACAGAGTTTTGTGGAAGATGCTACATGTGAATAGTTAAATTCAATTGCCAGTTCTCCCCCATCGTGTACATGGATAATGCAGCTGAGCAAGATATGGACACTCCTGGGAAAGTTTATTATTTCCTCCCTCTATCTCCAGAAAGGTGGAATAATACCTGAGCTTTACAAAGACCTATAAAGTGCTTATGTGCAATAAAAAGACATGTGCCAGATATTTACTGTACACACATACGTGCTAGATATATAATGCTCAGAGATATGTGACAAATATGTAATGCCCAGAGACATGTCAGACTTACACAGTGCTGGAACTGGCCTACTGAGGAAACAATAGAATCCCCCCCTGCTGATCTCTCCATCCTGACTTCCCCCTCAATTTTGGCTGCCCCCTATCAAACTCTTACCCCCCCCCCCCCTTATGGCTGCCCTCACTTTTTATTTCCCTCACACTTTAGGTTCCCTTTAGTTAGCGATGCACAGTTTTTTATTGCATGTCTGCACTTTTTGCAATAAGTATATTTAAAATACCTTACTACCAGCTTTCACCTGACCTCACCACCTCCTTCCTGTGCTGAGAAAGGTTTGCACTTTGTAGTCAGCTCTGCGGCTCCAGTTCCTCCAGGATCGGTGGGAAATAAAACATTTATTCGCTTCCCCTCCCTAGTTATGCAAGCTCCTCAAGTTTGGTCCTAAGCAAAATTCAGCCTAAAAATAATGGTTAACTCCACCCATTTTTAATACAAATGATAATGCATGTTAATGTGCATGATAATGTACATGTTATTAGCAAAAAACAATTTCTTGTGTGTATGTTTCTTAGCAAAAATATATAAAATACCCTGCTGGCTTGTTGGTGAAGTCTCTTGCTGCCAGGAGAGATGGAGTTATTTCCCCAGCACAGAGCTATCACCTGCCCCCACCCACAATGTTTCTATTCAAATATGTAAGCAGCTGTAATGATTTGGGAGGTATGGACTGTCTAGACTAGGAAATCTTCCTATATGAGAAAATTAGCCACACAGGGTAGGAGGTAGTTACTCATTCTCCACACTCATAATATTCCGTTGACACAGTTCTAGGAACATGTCCAAAGTTCATATTAAACCCTGCATGTAGAAAGCTGAACTGATGGGATTGGGGTTTTCTCAGCAATAGTGCAGTGTTCACTTAGAAAACAACAACACGAGTTATTGTGTACCTAGCCTTGTGCTTAGCTTTTTAGTTGCTATGAATCATACTGTGGCATCTTTCATGTCCCTATTGCAGGTTCAGAAATATACATATCCTGTATAGTAAATTAGTGATATGTTCACTTTAAAATTCTCTCTTTTTTATCAGTTCTTGTCGATCTAAATTCCTGGCTTCAGACTTGGTTGCTGACCTCTAATTTGTATTAGTGTCTGATTAGTCAGTCTTTAATGGGCATGGTTGCAGAAAACTCATCCATGTGTCATCAGTTCTCAAGGTAACCTTCCCATACACCTCAGTCTTAATGTCAGTTGACTAATAATTTCATTTTGCCAAGTTCAGATTTATGGAAAGGCCAGCCAGAATAAGAAAACAATGATTCTTTTAATTAGAGTAGACATATTTCTTTCATGCCAGATCTCTGGGTGTACTGCTACCTGAGAGCAGGCTTTGTTGTGGCCTAGTTTGTTCTTTGTCTTTTTCATATAGTTAATACATTCTGGAAGCACTAAAACAATGCAGCCATCTATGTATGGGTAAAAGTTGGAGAAGGGGTTAAAGGAGAAGTTATTTACTCTGGTAGAACACCAGCATGGGGTTAAAATGGCCGGGATCCTTACATTTGCCTGATTTGGGATCCAAAAAGGACCATGAAGTTTACTTTGCCTGTGGCCTAGAAATGTTTTTTTTTTAATTATTTTTGTGGCCCTGAGTAATAGGGCAAATTGTTTACAAATGCGGAACCAAGTTAAGTTTTTTTTTTACATCTATTTAGGAAAGGGTTCTTTATCGTAAGAGTGGTTAAAATAGGGAATAGATTTCCACTGGAAGCATTCATGGCCAATTCTATATCTGTGTTTAAAATGGTCTTAGGTGCTTTCCTTGCATAGTACATCCATGGTTATAATTACTAGCTAATTCCCAGCAGTATTCATACAGGGATTTTATCTGATTAATAGCATGGTACGCATCTGCTCCAAAGGCGCTGAAACAGACCTCTGCAGCATATTTGGATATGCCACCATACTGGCTGGTTCTTACATGGTATGAACCAAGCCTAAGGCTTCAATAAATGTGTGTTTGCCGTGCCTGGTGATGCCTGGTGATGTTTTCTTGTGTAAACATTGTTTGCACATGTGCACAATGTGTAAACAATGGGACTGATAAAAGTAGGTTTAGGAAGTTGAAAAAAACAGCATGTCCCCAGGCCATATTAATCCCCTATAGCTGGGATGCCCAACTCCAGTCCTCAAGGACCGAGGTCCTCAGACATTTTTGGCACAGCTCAAATTTATTGATGGGACTGAATCAGGAAAGGTGTGACTCATCAAGTAGAACACATCAGTCCATCCTAAACACTAGCATGGATATAGCCTTTGAGGACTGGAATTCAACACCTGTGCCTTTTACGGTTCTTCCACCTGAGCGATACAAGCATGGATGGTTTTTAAGGTTGGATGGTGATTACCTTGCAGGCTGAAAGGGAGTAAGTGAAAAGTTATCCCCACCCTTGCAAAGTACCCTTGTTCCAGCCTTTATAATAAGAGGGTGTCTAGATATTTTCGCATACTCAGGGTAATAACTACAGGGGTAAATAGTATCTCTTACCAATACATTTAGTAGAGTTATATGGGACAAACACCTTGAAAATAACCTTCAGAGCTCTTTCACACTGGGGACTTATTTTTTGCTTGTCCTCTGCAGTTGGATGAAACAGGGTAAGAGACACCCACAACACCACATGTGACAAAATATAAAAAAAAACCTATAAAAGGAATAGTTGGCTTATGACAATAGTAAATGTATTTTCCCTTCCTAAAAAAGGTATTTGCGATAATTCAGCTGTAAGTGAGCAACACTGGTTTCCCATCATGCATCACCACTGAATATGTAAATCATCTCTTTATGCCCTGGAAAGCAAGGCTGCACATCCAGAACCCCTGGTGTATAGTGAACCAGTAGCTTATACATTTTACAGAGCCACACCAATCCAAAATATTTACAGCCTGTTTTGGACATGTTGGTCCTCATCAGTGCATGGTAGGGATTGATATGACTCTATGGGGTAGGGCTTCAACCAGTATTAAGGAATACCCAGACAGCTCATGGTGACCCAGAACTATCTGGAAGGCACCTCAATAGATGACACAAGTATTGGAAAAAATGCATTTATTTTCACTATGGCAACACGTTTTATGGGAGGTAGTGCTCACTTCCACAGGCCAATAAATAGTGCCTGCTATATTTATTAGCTGAACTCTGAGCGCTTATCTGATAAATCATATTTTCTCACGCTGAGATTTTAAAATGACCAGGTTGTGGTTCGCTGCTTCTACATTTGCATACGTTTGTTTGGTATACAGCTTTACCACTGCAGCAGCTGTAATTACTGTCACAAGCACTACTGATCCAAGGTGAAATACCATAGTATGTGACCAATTCCATTGACATGCTTCCTCCCCATCATTCTCTAGCCATGTGACCACAGTGTGGCTTCACTATTGGTGCAGAGGCAGGGCAATTACGTCACATGGATGTGGGAAAAATCTGTCTGCCAAAGAAGGGGTTTGACTAAAGCAGATGGAGGTGTAGACTAGAGGGGCAGGAAGAGTCATGGCATGAGCAGAAAGGGTGTGATTGGACTTTCAAAAAAGGACATTCAGCCAGACACCAGGATTGGCATGGGCTCAGCAGAGCCTCATTAGTGAAATCAGCCTGCTCTGCTTAACCACTTAAGGACTGCAGTCATAAAACCCCTTAAGGACCAGAGCCTTTTTTTCCATTCGGACCACTGCAGCTTTCACGGTTTATTGCTCAGTCATACAACCTACCACCTAAATGAATTTTACCTCCTTTTCTTGTCACTAATACAGCTTTCTTTCGGTGCTATTTGATTGCTGCTGCGAGTTTTACTTTTTATTATATTCATCAAAAAAGACATGAATTTTGTCAAAAAAATGACTTTTTTAACTTTCTGTGCTGACATTTTTTAAATAAAGTAAAATTTCCTATACATTTGAGCGCAAAAGTTATTCTGCTACATGTCTTTGATAAAAAAAAAAACCATTCAGTGTATATTTATTGGATTGGGTAAAAGTTATAGCGTTTACAAACTATGGTGCCAAAAGTGAATTTTCCCATTTTCAAGCATCTCTGACTTTTCTGCGCACCTGTCAGGTTTCATGAGGGGCTAAAATTCCAGGATAGTACAAATACCCCCCAAATGACCCCATTTTGGAAAGAAGACATCCCAAAGTATTCAGTGAGAGGCATGGTGAGTTCATAGAAGATTTTATTTTTTGTCACAAGTTAGCGGAAAATGACACTTTGTAACAAAAAAAAAAAAAAAGTTTCCATTTCTTCTAACTTGCGACAAAAAAAAATGAAATCTGCCACGGACTCACTATGCTCCTCTCTGAATACCTTGAAGTGTCTACTTTCCAAAATGGGGTCATTTGTGGGGTGTGTTCACTGTCCTGGCATTTTGGGGGGTGCCTAATTGTAAGCACCCCTGTAAAGCCTAAAGATGCTCATTGGAC
Source organism: Hyperolius riggenbachi (assembly GCF_040937935.1). Lineage (NCBI taxonomy): Eukaryota > Metazoa > Chordata > Amphibia > Anura > Hyperoliidae > Hyperolius > Hyperolius riggenbachi. The sequence continues at coordinate 510,900,408 of NC_090646.1, read as the reverse complement.
TTTTGGCCCCTTAGCGCAGTTAGGCTGCAAAAAAGTGCCACACATGTGGTATTGCCGTACTCAGGAGAAGTAGTATAATGTGTTTTGGGGTGTATTTTTACACATACCCATGCTGGGTGGGAGAAATATCTCCGTAAATGACAATTTTTTTATTTTTTTTACACACAATTGTCAATTTATAGAGATATTCCTCCCACTCAGCATGGGTATGTGGAAAAATACACCCCAAAACACATTATACTACTTCTCCTGAGTACGGCAATACCACATGTGTGGCACTTTTTTGCACCCTAACTGCGCTAAGGGGCCCAAAGTCCAATGAGTACCTTTAGGATTTCACAGGTCATTTTGAGAAATTTCGTTTCAAGACTGCTCCTCACGGTTTAGGGCCCCTAAAATGCCAGGACAGTATAGGAATCCCACAAATTACCCCATTTTAGAAAGAAGACACCCCAAGGTATTCCATTAGGAGTATGGTGAGTTCATAGAAGATTTTTTTTTTGTCACAAGTTAGCGGAAATTGATTTTAATAGTTTTTTTTCACAAAGTGTCATTTTCCGCTAACTTGTGACAAAAATAAAATCTTCTATGAACTCACCATACTCCTAACGGAATACCTTGGGGTGTCTTCTTTCTAAAATGGGGTCATTTGTGGGGTTCCTATACTGCCCTGGCATTTTAGGGGCCCTAAACCGTGAGGAGTAGTCTTGAAACCAAATGTCGCAAAATGACCTGTGAAATCCTAAAGGTACTCATTGGACTTTGGGCCCCTTAGCGCACTTAGGGTGCAAAAAAGTGCCACACATGTGGTACCTCCGTACTCAGGAGAAGTAGTATAATGTGTTTTGGGGTGTATTTTTACACATACAGATACTAGGTGGGAGAAATATCTCTGTAAATGACAATTATTTGATTTTTTTTACACACAATTGTCCATTTACAGAGAGATTTCTCCCACCCAGCATGGGTATGTATAAAAATACACCCCAAAACACATTATACTACTTCTTCTGAGTACGGCGATACCACATGTGTGACACTTTTTTGCAACCTAGGTGCGCTAAGGGGCCTAACGTCCTATTCACAGGTCATTTTGAGGCATTTGGATTCTAGACTACTCCTCACGGTTTAGGGCCCCTAAAATGCCAGGGCAGTATAGGAACCCCACAAGTGACCCCATTTTAGAAAGAAGACACCCCAAGGTATTCCGTTAGGGGTATGGTGAGTTCATAGAAGATTTTTTTTTTGGTCACAAGTTAGCGGAAAATGACACTTTGTGAAAAAAAAAACAGTACATATCAATTTCCGCTAACTTGTGACAAAAAATAAAATCTTCTATGAACTCACCATACTCCTAACGGAATACCTTGGGGTGTCTTCTTTCTAGAATGGGGTCATTTGTGGGGTTCCAATACTGCCCTGGCATTTTAGGGGCCCTAAACCGTGAGGAGTAGTCTTGAACCCAAATGTCTCAAAATGACCTGTGAAATCCTAAAGGTACTCATTGGACTTTGGGCCCCTTAGCACAGTTAGGCTGCAAAAAAGTGTCACACATGTGGTATCGCCGTACTCAGAAGAAGTAGTATAATGTGTTTTGTGGTGTATTTTTACATATAACCATGCTGGGTGGGAGAAATATCTCTGTAAATGACACATTTTTTATTTTTTTTTACACACAATTGTCCATTTACAGAGAGATTTCTCCCACCCAGCATGGGTATGTGTAAAAATACACCACAAAACACATTATACTACTTCTCCTGAGTATGGCGATACTACATGTGTGACACTTTTTTGCAGCCTAGGTGCGCTAAAGGGCCCAACGTCCTATTCACAGGTCATTTTGAGGCATTTGTTTTCTAGACTACTCCCCACGGTTTAGGGCCCCTAAAATGCCAGGGCAGTATAGGAACCCCACAAGTGACACCATTTTAGAAAGAAGACACCCCAAGGTATTCCGTTAGGGGTATGGTGAGTTCATAGAAGATTTTATTTTTTGTCACAAGTTAGTGAAAAATGACACTTTGTGAAAAAAACAAAAAAAATCCAATTTCCGCTAACTTTTGACCAAAAATATAATCTTCTATGAACTCATCATACACCTAACAGAATACCTTGGGGTGTCTTCTTTCTAAAATGGGGTCACTTGTGGGGTTCCTATACTGCCCTGGCGTTTTACGGGCCCAAAACTGTGAGTAGTCTGGAAACCAAATTTCTCAAAATGACTGTTCAGGGGTATAAGCAAATTTTGATGACAGGTGGTCTATGAGGGGGCAAATTTTGTGGAAACGGTCATAAGCAGGGTGGCCTCTTAGATGACAGGATGTATTGGGCCTGATCTGATGGATAGGAGTGCTAGGGGGGTGACAGGAGGTGATTGATGGGTGTCTCACGGGCGGTTAGAGGGGAAAATAGATGCAATCAATGCACTGGGGAGGTGATCGGAAGGGGGTCTGAGGGGGATCTGAGGGTTTGGCCGAGTGATCAGGAGCCCACACGGGGCAAATTAGGGCCTGATCTGATGGGTAGGTGTGCTAGGGGGTGACAGGAGGTGATTTATGGGTGTCTCAAGGTGTGATTAGAGGGGGGAAATAGATGCAAGCAATGCACTAGCGAGGTGATCAGGGCTGGGGTCTGAGGGCGTTCTGAGGTGTGGGCGGGTGATTGGGTGCCCGCAAGGGGCAGATTAGGGTCTAATCTGATGGGTAACAGTGACAGGTGGTGATAGGGGGTGATTGATGGGTAATTAGTGGGTGTTTAGAGGAGAGAATAGATGTAAACACTGCGCTTGGGAGGTGATCTGATGTCGGATCTGCGGGCGATCTATTGGTGTGGGTGGGTGATCAGATTGCCCCCAAGGGGCAGGTTAGGGGCTGATTGATGGGTGGCAGTGACAGGGGGTGATTGATGGGTGGCAGTGACAGGGGGTGATTGACAGGTGATCAGTGGGTTATTACAGGGAAGAACGGATGTAAATAATGCACTGGCGAATCGATAAGGGGGGGTTTGAGGGCAATCTGAGCGTGTGGGCGGGTGATTGGGTGCCCGCAAGGGTCTAATCTGATGGGTAACAGTGACAGGTGGTGATAGGGGGTGATTGATGGGTGATTGATGGGTAATTAGTGGGTGTTTAGAGGAGAGAATAGATGTAAACAATGGATTTGGGAGGTGATCTGATGTCGGATCTGCGGGTGATCTATTGGTGTGGGTGGGTGATCAGATTGCCCGCAAGGGGCAGGTTAGGGGCTGATTGATGGGTGGCAGTGACAGGGGGTGATTGATGGGTGGCAGTGACAGGGGGTGATTGACAGGTGATCAGTGGGTATTACAGGGAAGAACGGATGTAAATAATGCACTGGCGAATCGATAAGGGGGGGGGTTTGAGGGCAATCTGAGCGTGTGGGCGGGTGATTGGGTGCCCGCAAGGGTCTAATCTGATGGGTAACAGTGACAGGTGGTGATAGGGGGTGATTGATGGGTGATTGATGGGTAATTAGTGGGTGTTTAGAGGAGAGAATAGATGTAAACGATGGATTTGGGAGGTGATCTGATGTCGGATCTGCGGGCGATCTATTGGTGTGGGTGGGTGATTAGATTGCCCGCAAGGGGCAGGTTAGGGGCTGATTGATGGGTGGCAGTGACAGGGGGTGATTGACGGGTGATTGACGGGTGAATGACAGGTGATTGACAGGTGATCAGGGGGGATAGATGCATACAGTACACAGGGGGGGGGGGGGGGGGGTCTGGGGGGGTCTGGGGAGAATCTGAGGGTGGGGGGGTGATCAGGAGGGAGCAGGGGGCAGTTTAGGGACTAAAAAAAAAATAGCGTTGACAGATAGTGACAGGGAGTGATTGATGGGTGATTAGGGGGGTGATTGTGTGCAAACGGTGGTCTGGGGGGTGGGCAGGGGGGGGGGGCTGAGGGGTACTGTGGGCGATCAGAGGGCAGGGGGGGGGCAGATCAGTGTGTTTGGGTGCAGGCTAGGGTGGCTGCAGCCTGCCCTGGTGGTCCCTCGGACACTGGGACCACCAGGGCAGGAGGCAGCCTGTATAATACACTTTGTAAACATTACAAAGCGTATTATACGCTTCCTATCCGGCGATCGTCGGGTTAACAACCCGCCGGCGGTTCCGATTGGCCGGCGGGTTGACGTCGTGGGTGGGCGGAGCCTATTGCCGGCGGATGCGCGCGCATCCCAGCGCGCGATCCCCGGCCAAAGAGTGCCCCAGGACCTGACGCCATTCTGCGTTACGTGGTCCTGGGGCTGCCACTTTGCCGCCGCCAATATGAAGTAGGCGGTCGGCAAGTGGTTAAAGGGGTACTGTAGGGGGTCGGGGGAAATTGAGTTGAACTTACCCGGGGCTTCTAATGTTCCCCCGCAGACATCCTGTGTTGGCGCAGCCACTCACCGATGCTCCGGCCCCGCCTCCAGTTCACTTCTGGAATTTCTGACTTTAACCTCCCTGGCGGTCTATTAAGATCACCAGGGCGGCTGCGGGAGGGTTTTTTTTTATTAAAAAAAACTGTTTCATGCAGCCAACTGAAAGCCCACTAGAGGGCGCTCCAGAGGCGTTCTTCCGATCGCCTCCGGCGTCCAGAATAAACAAGGAAGGCCGCAATGAGCAGCCTTCCTTGTTTTGCTTACATCGTCGCCATAGCGACGAGCGGAGTGACGTCATGGACGGCAGCCGACGTCCTGACATCAGCCGCCTCCGATCCAGCCCTCATCGCTGGCCGGAACTTTGTTCCGGCTGCGCAGGGCTCGGGCGGCTGGGGGGACCCTCTTTCACCGCTGCTCGCGGCGGATCGCCGCAGAGCGGCGGCGATCAGGCAGCACACGCGGCTGGCAAAGTGCCGGCTGCGTGTGCTGCTTTTTATTTCGCTCAAATCGGCCCAGCAGGGCCTGAGCGGTGACCTCCGGCGGTGATGGACGTGTATAGTCGTCCTTACCGCTGAGGAGGTTAAAGTCAGAAAACCACTGCGTCTGCGTTGCCATGTCCTCACTCCCGCTGATGTCACTAGGAGTGTACTGCGCAGACACAGACCATACTGGGCCTGCGCTGTGCGCTCTTGGTGACATCAGCGGGCTCGAGGACACGGCAACGCAGGCGCAGAGGTTTTCAGACTTTAAAGTCTGAAATTCCAGAAGTGAACCGGAGGCGGGGCCGGAGCATCGGTGAGTGGCTGCACCAACACAGGATGTCTGCGGGGGACCGTTAGAAGCCCCGGGTAAGTTCAACTCATTTTCCCCCGACCCCCTACAGTATCTCTTTAAGTAGCGAGAATGTATGGTGAATAGCTATGACATCTCTTTGTGGCCATGCAACCCCTTTTAACTGATTTTGTCACATTATTTTCCTAACAAAACAAAAAAAAGCATGAGCTCTTATACAACAGAGGACAGTAAATGGCAGCCCAGACCACCAAATCTTTTCCTTTCCACTCTTGCATTTGTGTTGTACTATCTTGTAGCCAGTTGATGATTAAAATAATAACATGACACTTTCTGCAAGCAACAAGCGACCCCGCTAAGCTTCTAAGATGACTTTGTAAAATGGGTTTTTCCTCGGCCCACAAGATCACTTTGTACTGTGCATGCAATCTTTTATAATAAAAGAATACAAGTGCTATTTGAAATATTGTATCTATTTTTGCTCCTCTCACTCTGTTCTTATCAGAGGTCCATAAAGAACACCTTTTTATTTTGGGAGAAAGAATGGAATATATAGGAGATCTGTTGTACCCGAGGTGACTGTAGGAAAATAATTGAAACATGATTTTTTTTTATCATCAAATTCAAATATGATTCGTAAAAGGGGTCTTTATTGTACTTTTTCTATGAATGTTTAACCCTCTAGTCATGCCGTCTGTTGTACTCATATGGTTGGTTTCATATGCTTGGCTGGAAATGAAACACACTAAGCCTAGCAGAGATTTTTATTTTTGTCCCCAGAAAGCTACAGTGTTATTTTGTTTTAAGAGAATAATTAATTCTTCCCACTTAGTCATCATAACAGGTCTCATTTGATTTCACAAGCACAGCAATACCTTTTTTTCCCTTGATTATAATTTTCTCATGAATGGTCATGTGTGTAGCAGTATAAGGTACTACTACTACTGCTACTGTTGCTGCTGCTGCTGCTGCTGTTGCTGCTGCTGCTGCTGCTACTACTACTACTTATTATTATTGTTTAATGTGGAGCTGAACTATTGCACAGGACTGAAGGAAAACCTAGGAAATGCACCCTACATGTATTTTGAGAGTGACTTATCTATCTGTGACAAAGCACAAATTTTAATTTGATGCCTCTGCTGTGTCAGCTAACAGCCATGGCTGAAGTCTCTTTTGTAAATACAGGATGTTAACAATATGTCTGCTTCCATGAAAGCAGGAAGTAGACACACCGCAGATTTATTGCAGGATTTGTATCAGCTGTAACAAAGAAATGTTTTTTTTTAAAAGTTGCTTATCTTTTAGAGCAAAGAAGGAGTTTTGAGTTCAGGTCCACTTTAAAGGACTGCTCTAATTTCCAAAGAAATATAAGGCCCTTTTTTCATAATTACTAGAAATAACTTGTAAAGTAAAGGAGAATGACCACAAACTTATATGTACAGATAGTTCAATTAGTCTAGACAACAAAGATCTTTGCCTTCATAATTTATTCAGAAATACACAAATATTATATTATATTGCAGCATGTAGGCATCAAACATGTGATGTACAAAAAATATTATCTGTGACCATTTTGGCCAGCAATATGACGATGCCCTGGGGTTTACGCAGCAAATGGCGGTAAATCTGACATGTGCAGAAAGTGTGCAACAATTTTTCTGGTACAACAGACAGCAAAGGTGTGCATTTACCACGACCCACGTTAACTAGGTAATATATTAATTACTAGGGTAACGTGTGCTACATGGTAGCTGTGCAACGCACGTTACTTCACTGTTAGTAGTACCAGTAAAATTGTTGCCTCTCCTTCTTGCCTTTCTGCATAGGACAGGGAATAACACTCCGCTAGATTAAATATAGCTGATTATTTTAGCACATTGATTATTATAACACTAGCATCATTCCTGTACCTGATTTTATGGTTAAGAACCTTTTTTTCCCCATCCATATGAAAATACACAGATAGTGATGCTGTGGCCTTGGTTGATCAGACTAAAGTGGCTGGATGGTGTAATGAATAAGGGTTCTGCCTCTGACGCAGGAGACCAGGGTTCAAATGTCGGCTCGGCCTGTTCAGGCAGTCTTAGGCAAGTCTCCCTAACACTGCTACTGCCTATAGAGCGCGTCCTAGTGGCTGCAGCTCTGGCGCTTTGAGTCCGCCAGGAGAAAAGCGTGATATAAATGTTATTTGTCTTGTCTTGTCTAAAGTAAAGATATTGCATTACGAAATTGTATCGGAGGAAGAAAGTATATTATCCCTGACAAAGAATAAGTTATAAAAACATGCTTATTTATCAAACAGTGCAAACTGCAAATTACTTGGTAAAGTACCTCACAGGAGTCAATAAGAATTTACTTTACCAAATCAAGAACAGTGTATTATGGCTGCAGTGGTGTAGGTCAGGACTTTACTGAGTAATGCAAACACTAAGCTGTAGTTCTAGCTTTATTTTTGTAAATCATGTACAATTTTCCTTCAGTAACAAATCAAAGATGTTTGATGATGATATTCTTCTGTTTAGTAGATTTTGCCCTGTGACTTACGAGCTTCCTCTTGTAGGTTTCAGAAAGATGTGACTCTGTTTTCGTCAATGGAAAAGAAATGAAAAGCAAAGTGGACACCATTGTGAACTTTACATACCAACATATCACAACCCAGCTGGAGATCACTGTGTGGGCCCCACGACTTCCTCTGCAAATAGAGATATCAGATACTGAGCTGAGCCAAGTCAAGGGTTGGAGGATTCCAGTTTCTGTTAATAAAAGGTAAGAACATATTAAGCTTATTTTTAAATGTTTTAAAGTATAACGTAACCTACACTAAACTTTCCATATATCATCAACAGGTGGCAGCACTAGCTTTTGCTTAGTTTGTATACTGTCATTTTCCTTACAGTGTACATAAGTGTACTTGAAGTTAAAAAAAGTAGATAGTTACGTCAGTATGGTTCAGATGCTTCCTAGATCCTCCTGCAGCCCACCTTTCCAGTGCAGTGTCCCTCTAAACCTATTTAACAAAAGCTTCTGGCCATGGATGAGGGAATCCAGATTGGACATAAATGAGTAAGGGCCACGCATCAGTGCTGCTCGGATACCCCTCAATCACAGATTTGGCCATGATTTAAAAAAAAAATCCGGAAACGGCGTGATTGACTTTCCGGATTTGAGACGGCCTCATGAATTCGACTCGATTTTTTCTGAGAATGAGGCAATCATGCTTAATCACGGCCGTGATCACAGAATAGCATTTAAGCTATTCTTAAACCCCCCATACATGCTACAATTCTCCCAAACTTAACTTAATAATCACTCGGTGGCTAGCTACATACAAGTATACAGTCAGAGCAGTAGTAGTTAGAATCAGTGAGCCTTTCAGAATCCCTTTCAGAGGTCTCTCTCTCTCTCTCTCTCTCTCTCTCTCTCTCTCTCTCTCTCTCTCTCTCTCTCTCTCTCTCTCTCTCATGGATTTTTGCCACTGAAGGTGATTTTGGCTTCTGCTCGGATATCTGAAAAAACTATCCGCCCGGATTTCGGATTTCAGATGGGAAATCCGAGTTTGTCAGATAGTGCTATTCGGATTTAAAAAAATATCTGAATTGCTATTCAAAGTTCGGATAGTGGGAAAAGTTTGGATTATCTGGGTAGTTCGGCTATCCGGAATCCGGATGAGCACCACTGGTGCAGTAGAATAAGGCCCAAAGTAGTGATGATCGTAATCTGCTAATTACGATTACGCAAACTTAAGCATAATTTTTTCCAATTACGATTTGGAAATTCAATTGGTTTTGTGTAATCCATTTGTAATTTCATGCCAATCGATTTTAAAAATGCAAAGAAAAACAAAACAGTGTACCGTTGTAAAATCAATTATATCAAAAACTACAAGATTTTTTTTTTTTTATCATTTTTTGCCTTGTTCCCACTATTCCTAGCATGTATGAAGGTTTTGCTATTAACCAGCTAAGTTTAAAATTTCCTTTTAAACAATGCACATTTCCTGGCTGCCCTGCTGATCCATAGACCATACCTGAACAAGCATGCAGATCAGGTGTTTCTGACCGAAGTGTGACTAAACTAGCCACATGCTAGTTACAGGTGTGTGATTCAGACACTATTGCAGCCAAAGAGTCATCTCTTTTACAATAAGAATCTATGTCAGCATATCTTCAGATTGCCAGGCAACCAGTATTGTTTAAAAGAAAAAAAAATATGGCAGACTCCATATACCTCTCAGTTCAGGTGTATGATGAGATACACATGGGTACGTACAGTACTTAACATATTAATAACTAGGCTGTTTTACTTGTTTAATTTTGCTGCCTTAAAGAGTTAATTTTTAGGAATGGAAGTGACAGCTTCTGTCTTGTCGGTACCTTGTAGGGGAATATGGTAAACATCACTGATAAGCAAATTACAGCCACAAAAGTTTACCTGGCAGAATACAACTTCTGAGAGCAGGGGAAGATAGAAAAAGGTCAATAGTTCATGTATTTTCATTTAGGGACACTTAGTAGGCTGCCACTGAGCAGAGACAACAAAACATTTAATTTACCTTGTAAATGTTTACATTTAAAATAAAACCATTGGATAGCTAAGAAAGGGGCATTTTTAGGAGTAGGATAATAAATACAATTGTTTATCTCATCAGTTTATTTTCACCTCGGGTTCACTTTCAATCTAATCATTATGCTTTCCAGCAACTCATATTTTGGCATACCAGTGCTGATTTTTATATTTTGGATGGTTGTCTTTATATGTTACTAGGCTTGAGGCATACACCCATACAGTTCCAACACAGTTTTATGGCTCGGGACATTATTACCATTTAACAGAAAAAAATATTCAGAGATGCCAAATAACTGTTTTGTATTTTTGATGGTTGTTTTTATATGTAAATAGGCATGGCTTGAGGCATACATCCATACAGTACCAACAGAGTTTTATGGCTCAGGACATTATTACCATTTAATAGAGAAAAATGTTCGGAGATGCCAAATAACTGTTTGCTAAGAGCAGAAATAACTTGGCACTCAAAGAGCGACTAAAAATTGTAGTGGCAGCAGAGAAAAGTGTACATCAGCAAATAAACCTTTTTGCTTTATTAGCTTCTCCTATTTGTAATCCCAGGATGTGATCCATGAATAAGTTCAAAAGACTACTGACTACTGTTTACAGACTGTTTATAGAAAAAGGATCCAGGGCACTGTCCATACAGCGGGTATGTTATTGAACCAAAGTACAGTAGTCAGGATATCAGCAGAGCAGTTAATTATTATATTTTTAGAAATAGATCAACAGGGCAACCTTCTTGACTCTCTAGTAATAAGTGTATTTGAATTTGATAAGCTTAGGAAAACAATGCTTATCACTGCTGACATACTTATGATCAATATGTATTGCTTATCCTATAAATTGGTAAACAATGTCATGTGGACTTGTCAGGTGTACACTACATATAATAAAATATCGCCAATATTAGAATAAATCACACTACATGTTTTGTAAATAGGTTTTTAAAAGCAGGTTAAACAGTTCTGTAATTGTGGGTTAAGTATGTGAAGAAAATAAGCTGTCATCAATAGCTATAATAAAATGTCATGCAGTCATGTGCTGCTGGATGAATAGAGGAACAATATTTAATTAGCTTATTCTTATTATGCATGATAATATTTTTTTTTTGTAAAAGGTTATGACTAATGTGAAAGTAGGCTGTTACCTTCGAAAGGCATTAAAGTGAAACTCAAGTTTATAAAATAATTTCCTCTAGGTCAACTATAAACAGCAAGGACTATAAAAAACTTGCTATCTTTTATAATTATAAATAAGGTAATTATAGCCTTGTTTATGCACTTGTTGCTTTTAAAAAAGGTTTAGTTCTGAATGTAATATCCTTTTTATTTACAAAAAGTATGTTTTAAAGGAAGCTCCAAGATTTCACCAAAGTCCTTTTCAGGAATCCTCCTGAACATGCGTGGGGTTGTTACTCACACCTTCTCCTGTGCACTGGTGATGCGGATGAACTATTAGCCTTCACATGTCTTTGACATGGACTGAGGAAGGATTTCTTCTTAAATAGTCCCTCCACCATGTCATGGACTTTGTGACCTGGTTTGGTGGGCCCATGCTATCCGATTCAGCTGTTATGGCTATACTCATATCTGGACCTCACAGCCCTCCGAGTCCATAGCTGTCACCAGGTTTCACTTCTTTCTCTCATCTCCAAATTACTACAATACCATTCCAGCCACTCCATAAAAAAACGGCCTTTAGGAAAGTAGCCAATGACATCTAAGCAGTTAAACCCAAAGTCCATTACTACATTCTGATTCTTCTTAATCTGTCCTCTGCATTTGAACCTGTTGACTACAACTGACTTCTCCAGACACTTTCATAATTAGGTATTAGTGGCCTCATTATTTCTTGGATATTTTCCTATTTTTCACAAACTCTTATTCAAATCAAATCTCCTCTCCATGTCCGCCTGTCTGTAGGGATACCTCAGGGCTCTGTCTTTTGTTCTCTTTTTTCCATTGATATGCATGGTCTCAGCAAATTAATACTTTCATTTGGTTTTCAATACCACTTACAGTATGGGCTTGATTCACAAAGCGGTGCTAACTGTTAGCACGCCTGTGAAAACCCCCTTAGCACGTCTAAACAAGCTTTTCACGCATAAAACTTTACGCCCGCAAAACTTTACGCGCGCACTGCACAGAGCGCAGGGCACTCCGCGCGAAGTGCCCATTAAAGCCTATGGGACTTAGCGCGTAAAACTTTGCGCTCGTAAAACTTTGCGCGCGCAAAGTTAGCACGCGATCTGATTAAGATATCCGGTGCTAACCTACTTAGCACCCTGGTTAGCGCGTCTAAAGACTTTAGACGTGCTAAGTAGGTTAGCACCGCTTTGTGAATCAAGCCCTATGTGTTGATGACACACAACTGTACCTCTTAGCCCCAGACCTTAATTTCCTCTCATCATGCAAACCTGGCTGTATGCCTGCTCTATTTTTTTCCTCTTGACCTCTCACTTACTAAAACTTTATATGCACAAAACATAACCTATTGTTTTTCTACCATCTCTATACAATTCTCTGTATGATATTACATATGATATAACAACTTAAGTCCTCCCTTTAACTCCAGTTCTTCAAGCTTGATGTTTAAAAGTAGCACCTCCTATCATCTCCAACTCAAAAACATATCTCACATCTGACCCTTTTTTCTACTCAGGTCACTACTAAAATGCTAGTGCATGCTGTAATAATATCCCACCTTGGCTAATATAGAAGCCCTGCTCTGTGGCCTTCTAGTGTATACTTAACTTGGCCGCTTGACTCATCCCCCTTTTTTCTTGTTTCTCACCTGCTCTTCCTCCTATTTGTAGCCTTGTAGTCAACATTTCAAGGCAATATTTTTAGTTGCAGAAACCTATTTTCACACAAAAATAGGTAACACATGAGAACTCTGGCTACTAAGCTATTAGGTGGTATTTTCAAGTCTGTGCCTAGAGGTGAGCTTTAAATATACAATAACACATTAAAGTAAACCTGAGATTAACTAAAAGAAGACATTTATACATATCTGGGGCTTCCTCAAGCCCCCTTCAGGCTGATCGGTCCTTCGCTGTCCTCCTCAAGCTGCCTGGATCCTCCGCTCTGGGTCCCGGTAATCCAGCAAGTCAGAGTGTAGTGCATATGCATGGCCCGGCCATGCAAGTGCCCGCATTGCATTTCCATCGGCAGGAGAGTTCTGCTCCTGCGCAGTACTACTTTGCAGGTGCAGAGTGCTCCTGTGATGATTTGCTCAGCTGGCTGCACAAGCAGACAGCTGTTTGACCAATCCTCTAGTCTGAAGGTTACAGGTCTCTGGAAGAGAGACCTGTCTTTCCTTTGCAAGTTTCTGGTCTGTTCTGCTGTTGAGGAATTTGCATACATTCGTTATGCAAATCCCCTACCTGCCTCCTGTGATGACTGGCACTATATAAGCCATGTTTTTCCCAGAATGCTTTGCTGGCCATTCCTTCTGGGTTTGTTGAAACACTCCTAGAGTGTCAGCCATTGTTGATCTGTTAAAGTTTACCTTAGGGTAATTCTTGGAACTGTACTAGGCAGTTTCCTAGTGCAGTTAGATTGCATTTCTGTTTTGTCTGTCTGTTGCGATTGTCCTGTCCCGGCGGTGGTCGACAGGAAATCGTTCTGTTTGTCTGGATGCTAATCGGGGCAGTGGTTGCTACCGGTAGCCCCTTCTGATCTGTCTTGCTTGGATCAGACTAGTCTTGCGCTAGCGCTGTGGATCGTTCTGTTCTCCTGGATCGCACTAGTCTCTAGCGGTAGTGCTGTGGATCCTTCTGATCTGTCTTGCCTGGATCGCACTAGCCTTGCGCTAGTGCTGTGGATCCTTCTGTTCTGTTTTCCTGGAGTATAGCTGGAGCAGCGGTTGCTACCAGCTATCTCATCTGCCTGTCTTGCTTGGATCGCACTAGCCCCTAGCGGTAGCGGTTTTGGATCCTTCTGATCTACTTTCTTGAAAATGGGGGAGAAACCGAGAGCCCAATATGGTGCAGTATGTTAATATGGAGAGGTCTGTTGTGAATAAATGAGATGATTATACTCACAAGGGTGGGTCGCCACAAAGGCAACCACTGGAAAGGCCGGCGGGGAGAATTGTAACCTGACCCCGCTCAGGTTAAAAAGTCGCTCTCTGTAGATAGGAGAAAATGGGGATACACCCCTCCACCAAGGGTGGACTAGATGATATTGAAATATGATAACAGAGGCGCCAAGCAGAATAAAATTAGTTAAAATTGTTAAAAAGGGGGAAGTGGGTGGACTCACCTCCCTTCTGAAAAAAATGGCCGGAGAGGCACTCTACCTGGTTCATGACCTGATTTTGCACCCTCCAAATAATCGTTTGCCTGAAGAAGCGGGACTGTTACCCGTGAAACGCGTTGCACTTTTGGAGTTACTAATAAATGTTACTTTAGACTGTAAGTAACCTGTCCATTGTCCGGCCATTTTTTTCAGAAGGGAGGTGAGTCCACCCACTTCCCCCTTTTTAACAATTTTAACTAATTTTATTCTGCTTGGCGCCTCTGTTATCATATTTCAATATGATCTACTTTCTTGTTCCTGAGCTCGGATCGCACACGCTCTGACAGAAAGAGCAGTGGATCTTTCCTCTCGTATTCCTGTTTTCCGTTTGTCTGTCTTGTCTGATACGAACGCCTGCTGTAGGCTCGGTGAGGTAACCGCTAAGCAAGAGCTCGCGTTCTTTGTTTTGTGTTTGTCTGTCCGTGGTTAGTTAGGCGTGCTTGTCTCTGTTGTGCTTAACACGCGGAGACCGTGCTGTAAACGCGTTCGCTGTTGCGAATGAGTGCGGTGTTCGCGTTTAGTTAGCGTTTGTTATTTTCCTTATCTTCTCATTGATTTGCTGTGCCTTTGCTACTCTCATCCCCTGTCTTGCTTAAGCATTGTGTCACCTCTGGCAATTGCCTCTCTCGCGATTGCGTTCCTACTTTGTTTCTGCTGAGGTGTGTTCACCATTGCTGGGTCGCGACTAGATTGGTGAACACACATTCATCCTTTACCTGTGCTCTCTCTCTTTAAGGGCTGTTCAGCCCCGCATTGTCTTGATCTGTACAATCCCCATCTGGCATCTGTGGCCGTGCAGCGGTTGTACTCGTCTGCACTCCACAGCGCCATCTACCGGTGGGAATTGCCCTTTACTGGTGCGTGCACCAAAGCTGGGTTCCCCCCTTTATACGCTTGTGGAGGATTTCCGCCATGTCAGCGCACTCCTTGTGCGCTGATCACGGAGATTATTCCGCAATCGTTACAGCTCCCGGCAACAGGAGCACGACAGGGAGCACGCACGGCCAGACTGCACTGACTGGCGCCAACTGGCTGGCTTACCGGGACCCATAGCAGAGGGTCCAGGTGGCTTGAGGAGGATGATGAGGGACCGATCAGTCTGGAGAGGGCTCCAGGTATGTATACATTTCTTCTTTCAATCCATCTCAGGTACTCTTTAAGGTTTGTGAATGCTTATAGGAAACATGTAGAGGGGATTACAGGAAGGCAGAATGATTTTGGAGACACCTATCATGGTATCTGAGAACAAAAATAGGAGATTTTATGGGCTTTACAAAAAAACCATGTCTGGCAGCCCAAATGAGATGAAATCTTATTTTTCATTAAATTATAGAAATAGAAAAGTTTGAGTAAAAAATGTGAACTTGTTTGAATAGACTGATAAAGTAACTAAAATGCATATAGGTTTGTGTGTTTTCACCGAGTTGTCTTTTCTACTGTGATCTTATTCCATGTGGTTTTGACACTGCTATCATCTTCACAGATTTATGTATTGGTGAGTATTCATAAGTTTCAACATTCTATTTTCTAATGCGAAGAATGCCCACTGGGCTTCTGAAAACTCAGCCAGAGTACTGCAACAATTACCAGAAGCTCCCGATTACCTCTAAATGGCAAGCAGCAGTACAGTTAAATAAGTCTTGCTGTGGTCTGGCATTTCATACATAAGAGAAGATGAGGGGGGAATTGTAAAGCTGCTGGGTACATTTGGCATTAAATATGTACTGCATTTTACTTATGGTATTAATGTAGCACTAGAAGTACATTTTCAAACCTGCATGCCTGACGAAATAAGATTTAAACTCATGTTTTACCTCAGTATGAATCTTTCAAATACAAAACAGTTCTCTGTGGAGAAAAAGATATGCTTATTTATTACGAGATAACTAGGCATATCTTTGTGTAGTGTGAGCAGATGTTCTTAGACTATATTATTCTTTATCCACTTATTCTTGTATGGGCTGAGCAGGAGGGCTTTTATTCTATATTATTTTGCTTTTCACTGAGCATTGTTGTTAAGTTTCCACATTTTCTTTGTCATTTTGTAAAGACCCATTTTTGGAATTTTTCTTATAGTATAATGGAAAGTGTCTTCATTTCTAGGTAATTTTAAATGGTTTACATACAGATTTGTACTTACGTGTTTCAGATTAATATTGTATATTCTGGCATATAAGACTACTTTTTAACCCTTGAAAATCATCTGAAAAGTCAGGGGTCGTCTTATACGCCGGGTATCATTGATGCCCGGTTATACGCCAAATCCTGTTACCGACTCTCAGATCTCGCTGCTGAGGACTGTAGAGAAGCAGCGCAGATGCAAATGTGCGAGATCTGAGAGGCAGAAAAGGAGATAAATATGATACAAGGGTGGGCTAGAAGGGTGAAAGAGGCGTGTTTTATGGTCACAGCACGATCTATTCTTCCATACTGCTCTGATAAACAGGGAGACAAGGAGAGCTGACCAATCCACTTAGGGAGAGTTGACCAATCCAACCAGTCAATCGCCTATATACTGTTATATACTGGGTGCCACATACAGTGCAGCACCAGTATCTGTTCATACACAGCACAAGTATATGATGTTTTTTACATATTTATTTGGTGTGCGTTGGAAGAGGGGTAGTCTTATATGGCCAGTATATCCCAAACTCTATATTTTAACTGGAAAAGTTGGGGGGTTGTCTTATTCACCGGAATATACGGTACCTATGAACTGCAAGCAACTTTCTTAAAATTCACCTGCTGTCGGTGGTATATGTATGGACTCCTTACAAGAAGAGTAGAATCATTTAAGTTATTCTGCACAACCTAGTACTGATTTAGGCCGGTTTTATATCTGTGGCGGTGCAATGCTCTGCCCCCCCTCACATCATACCACATGACAAAAACTTGATTCATATGACACTGTGGCAGAGAGGCAAAGTGCGTCACTGGGATTCCCGTCTTCCTAGTTAAATTTGCATCATTATGCCCATGTGTGCCGCAGCACTGCCGCCAGCAAATATAACATTTCTGTGCCATACATTGACTTTAATGCATTGGTGGCCACTGCGTTGCTGTGGAAGTCGCATGATAAGGCACTGTTGAATTTGTGGTGGATCAGTGGTGAATCGAAAGTTTCCAATTCTCAAAAAAAGTGCCCATGTGTAAAAGGGGCCTCAGTTATTGGTGGAGGCAACTTCAATCATTACCTTTGAAATACTCAAGCAGCTGTTTCAATACAGATTTGGGCCACAGCAGAGATAGTTAAATTACATGTGTGATGTCATCTTGCAGCAATGCTCCACGCTGCGCTCCATCCCCTGACACTTACTGCTTCACAGCCAGAATGTCCAATGTGAAGGGGCAGTATCGCAAAGATGGAGCGCAGTGGCAAGAATACATCACGCACAGAAATTAACCCTCCCTGCTGCAACCCCCATTTCAGACATGACAGGTAAAGTTTCGCATCTCGCACAACTGTGCTCTCAGATTCTTATTGAAGAACTGAATAAACTGTTTTGATGCTTGTGCATCAAATTTTGTCTTTTATCTCAAAATGGCCAACCAAAGAAACTGTGTTTGGGGATCATTTGAAATGAATGGAAAGAGTGAGAACATTTCTCTAACTTATATGAGAATCAGGATCAGAAATAAAGTCTTTAATTTGTAATAGAACTAGCAGCATCAGGATCAAAGTCAAGCAACCTAGACCCTTAAGCCCCATTTACCCTTTACACTAAAAAAAAAAAAAAACTGCCACTTACCTGGGGCTTCTATCGGCCCCCTGCAGCTGGAATGTCCCGTGCCATCCTCCTCCGATCACCCATTCCCCGTCGCTGCCACCAGTGTAATTATTCGTCTAACTGGACGAATAGAAGTGCAGCTGCGTGGTTGTGCGTGTGCTCGCTCCCGCGCGTGCCAGCCGGAGCTTACTGTGCAGACGCAGTACAGGAAAACTTCGTACTGTGCCTACACAGTGAGCTCCTGCTGACGTGCGCGGGAGCGAGTACGCGTGCAGCCACGGCCGAGCAACCGCACTTGTATTCGTCTAGTTAGACAAAAATTACTAGGAAAGGCTGAAGGGTTGCAGAAGGTTGGCACTACAGCAAACATACACGCATTGTGCACAGTCTGGGTTAAAGGTGCCTCTTCCTGGAAATACTTACTTAGCGTGCACTAGCCAGCAGACATTAGAGCTGTCCCGAACATTTTGGCCGCAAACTTATTCGTGCAAACATCGAAACGCGAACCCGCCCCTATACTACATCATTGGGCTAAACTTTGACCCTATACATCACAGTCAGCAGACACATGACAGCCAATCAGGCTGCACTCCCTCCTGGAGCCCCCCCTTATATAAGGCAGCTGCGTCAGCCATTATCTCACTCGGTGTTGCTGCAGTAGTGAGAGAAGGGAGAGGAACCTGCTGCACAGACATAGGTGTAGCTTGCTCCTAGCTGATATTTGTTGTTGAAAAGCACCACAAAAAGAGCTCTTTTCAGAGCTAATGTTCTTGTGAAGTCTTTTTTTTGTGTGTGTGCCACTGACACTGCATTGTACAGCCCTGTGTGTCGCAGCTGGCACTTGCTAATTGCTATACTGTGCAAAGCCCAGCACATTCAGTGCCTACCTTTTCACTGCACTTTTGTGTGTGACAGCTGCACATTTGTAATACCAGTTCGACCGTGCATACCTGTTCATGTTAACTGCACCTGTGTGACAGCACGCAGTGTTATATACCAGCAGTCACTGCATAACTGTTCACTGCACCTGTGTGTGTGACAGCAGCACATTTGTAATACCAGTCCGATCATGCATACCTGTTCACTGTACCTGTGTGTGTGACAGCTGCACATTTGTAATACCAGTCCATGCATACCTGTTCACTGCACCTGCGTGACAGCACACAGTTTTATATACCAGTCACTGCATACCTGTTCACTGCACCTGTGTGACTGCACATTGTTATACCAGCAGTCACTAAATACCTTTCACTGCATCTGTCACTGCACATTGCATAATACCTGGGAGTCATTGCATACCTTTCACTTGAATGGATGGCAGACTTGCCCTTCATAACAGATTCTCATTAAAGGCAAGTGGTGTTATCTCTGGCACACAGCGTTGGGTCAAGGGTCCATCTGACCACACATACCTGGTCTGCAAAGCATGGTCAGGGCAGGTACATTACTTATACAGCACATTTGGGTCCTTCCTTGGATGTGTGGTGGTTGCCGTTTCTCAGGCTCCCACTCTGGACCGGAATTGAACCCTGATTTCCCGGCCATTACCCGTGGTCACCACGGTGCAGAAAGTACCAAAGAGAGTTGACCACACAGTTGAATGAATGGCAGACTTGCCCTCCATAACAGATTCCCGTTAAAGGATTTCAAGTGTACTCATCATTATACAGGGAGTTGAAAGAGTCCTGTATTGTTATTTTTCATCACTACCTCCCCGAGTCGGGACTTATGTGCCGTGTCTGCTGCCTTCCTTGGATGTGTGGTGGTAGCCGTTTCTCAGGCTCCCACTCCAGATCGGAATCGAACCCTGATTCCCTGGCCGTACCCTTTCTTTAACAATGGTAGAGAAAGAACCATTGACAGTCTGAGCAGAGATGAACCCCTGGACTACTGGGTGCGCAGGCTTGACCTTTGGCCAGAGCTGTCACAATTTGCCATCCAACTCTTGTCTTGCCCTGCCTCAAGCGTCCTAGAAAGGACCTTCAGTGCAGCTGGAGGCATTGTCAGTGAGAAGAGAAGTCGCCTAGGTCAAAAAAAGTGTTCAGTACTTAAAATGAATGAGGCATGGATCCCAGAGGGCTACTGCCTGCCTGAAGACCAAGTCAGTCCCCACACACACAGCATCTCTGCCTGCATGCCATGTGACTGCCTTCCCCATGACTAAGTCAGTCCCCACAAAGCATCTCTGCCTGCAGGCCACTTGACTGCCTTCTCTGCCACCACCAACAGGGTCCAGGACTCCAGGTGGATTCCTGAACAAAAATAATACACATTTTTCTGGTGTGTGTATATGCCTGCCTAATTTTTCTGGATACACTGGGGCTGCAACAACAAAACAAAAGGTATGTACATGCGTCAATTCCCCTTCTTGATCGTTACCTTGCCGAGGTGAAAGAGCTTGCGTATCACAATGAAGCAATGACCGAGTGTCTCGGGGGAGGGGGGGGGGCACACCCAAGATATTAAGGTCGTTGCTTCATTGTGGACAGACCAAATTTGATCAGCTTGACACTCAGTCACTGTTGTTCTGTCATTGAGCTACCTCAGCCCGACCATATGGGCTTGAAAACCGGCATCGCCTGCACTCTCGCCTTGGTGCGCACCAGTCCAGCACGGCCGTCACTACACAAACAGCTGTTTGCGGTGTGTTACACAGTGAGTTTAGTCTGTCAGTGTGAAGCAGTACACTAATTACACTACCTGATTGATGTATACACATGCTGTAACGATTGGTGTCAGCATTAACTGAGTTCTGATTATTAGGTGATCAGCAGAATCACCTATATAATACAGATATACAAGAGCTGAGGAGGCAACCAATAGCAAAGAGTGTAGATAGGTGTAGTGCTTGGTGCAACAATAGTAGTAATAGGTTTGAGTATACCACACCAGAGGAGCTGGTGGGCACTAACAGTACCAGACCCCTCATCAGAGACTAGGGCCCTCTGGTGAGAGTAGAGTAGTCAGACAAGCAGTGTTTCGCAACAGGCTGGCAGATACGGTACAAAGTCAGAAGGCAAAGACAAGAAGGTTATAGCAGGCAGAGTCGGCAGCAAGATCAGATGGGCAGAAGTACAAAATCACTGAGAGTAAGAATAGTCAGAACGAGCAAGAGTCATAACAGATAATACAATTTTCAATTATAATTATGGCTATCAAACAATCCTATCACTGTGTGAAATCCCCGGTTTCCTCCCGGATCAAAGCACACCGGATCTATCTAAGGTCTAAACGCTCACATGAAGTATTCGCAACAGCAGACAAGTTGCTACTGAATCCGCCGTGCTTAAGAAGCGGAGGAGACCCCTGAGGCATGCCCACCGCAACTCAACCAATCAGCGGCGGCGAGCGTGCCCTGTGACGTCAGAAGACCAGCCGGTCAGCTGACGTGCCTCCTCCTGGCATAAAGATCCTGACGGTGAGCGCGTGCACGCGCTAATGCACCCCTGTGAACTACGGTTAGCCTCCGTAGAAGCGCTGATTTGCGCGAAACGGCCATGGCACCCACCACCATCCACGTGCCTCCTCTCACCATGGTATGTGTACCTCTTGCACCAGTTTTTGCAATTTTGTATATTGCACTGTGACATTATATGCAAACATAAATCTATATTGAGACAAACAATTACACCTGTGCTGGCGGAGGGGAATGGGTGATCAGAGCAGGACCGTGCAAGACATTCCAGCTGCAGGGGGACAATAGAATCCCCAGGTAAGTGGCAGTTTTTGTTTTTTTAAAGTGCAAGAGAACCCCTTTAATCAGTTGCTCTCAGATATCACTGAAAGGACAACTGATTTTCAAAGTAATTCCCTTGTTTTCCTAGGGCACAGTTCACACTTAACACGTTTTAAATGAAATCTTTTTCACAATGCAGAATGCACTGCTATGGAGAAGAAAAAAAACGTGTACCAACTGATTAGGTGTAAATAGGGCCTTACTGGTATTTACAGAGCCTTCAGCCCTGCAGTGTCTTATGTATTATTATGCTTAGAACTTAGAACTTTAGAGTTTACTTTCTTTTATGAGTGGGCCATGAGGAATGAAAGGTACTGATGTTTGCTACTGTTAATCTTGAGTTGAGTAAAAAGTAACCTCCAAGGGCTAGCAACATTTGCAGTTTCCATCTTGGAGTTACATTTAGAGCCAGTGCATTTCTATTTTAAGACCTTTTAAATTGTTTTGTAATAATTTCTCACATGCCACCATTTCATCATCACATATCAATTTTTGGGGATTAAAATTAAAGCTGTTCTGCCATAACTGACATCTGTATTTGGAGGTGGAATTCAATCAACTATAAATCTGCCACTTAATCAATAAATCAATTAAGCAAAATAACTAGACTCTATTTCATTTTCAGGCTTATATATTGCATGATTCTAGAGTTCAATCAATACTTAGTTCCAAAATAACTTCATGATCCCTCTATATTTAATGTTGAGGAAATACAAAAATTTACAATGCTTTAACTTTCTTATTTACAGACCCACCAGAGATAGTGAAGATGAAGAAGATGATGAAAAGAAAGGAAAAGGGTGTTCCCTGCAGTACCAGCATGCAATGGTCCGTGTCTTCACCCAGTTTGTTGCAGAGTCTTCAGATGTTGGTGGGCAGCTGATGCACATGCTTGGTCCGGACTGGCAGTTTGATATTACTGATCTAGTGAGTGACTTTATGAAGGTTGAAGAACCCAAAATAGCTACACTAGAATCTGGAAAAGTTTTGGTCGGCAGAGATCAAGGAATCACTACAGTCCAGGTATTATTGCATTTTATTATTTTTTAATTAATATTTCAAGAAAAACATGTTGAGATAATAAACTATCAATATAAACAATTGTACGTATACTCCTACTACAAACATAAATCCTTCTATCTCACCAGTTTATTTTATTTTTTTAAAACTAAAAAAAGTAGGTTGAATGTTGTATTGTCTCAGCCTCTTACACAGGCTCAGTGTCCCAGAGCTAAAATATATGAACTGTTGACCTTTTTATCTATCCCCTGCACTTAATAGCTGTTCTATTCCATGCAAGAGTTTTATGGCTGTTATTCCTTGGTAGTGAGTGTTACACTATACCTGAATGGTTAACTCTTCAGGCAGAAAATGGAAAAAAAACATAGCCTAGTTATTTGTATGCTATGCATTGTACATACACATTTATCTCATCCTGTCACATGTCCCTTTTGGTACACTTTTAGGCTACTTACACACCAAGACGTTGCGTTTTAGGGGACGTTATGGTCGCATAACGTGCCCCTAACGCAACGCATGGTGGTGCGGGAGAGGACGGTAAAGTGAGCCGCATTAGGCGGCTCTATCCGCATAAGGTCTCCCAGGGTGGCGCTGATTGGCCGGCGGGACCACGTGATGCGGAGCGAGACACTCCGTATCACGTGGTCCCGCCGGCCAATCAGCGGCCGCCAGTGCAGTGCATATTAAGTAGCCATGTGCGCGGCTACTGTAGCGGCATCTCCCCGCCTCCTCTCCGCCCCCCACTGAGCATGTGCAAACAGTCTAACGCGGCTAAAGCCGCTAGAACGCACAGCATGCTGCAGTTTCACTACAACGTGCAGTGTTACATGTAACGCAACGTGGGCAATGTGAACAGCCCACTTGTGTTACATTGCTGTGCGTTGGGGGAGCGTTACAGGCTGCACTAACGTATGCCTGTAACGTCCCTGTGTGGAAGCAGCCTTAGAGTACAGTATATCATTATGTTTATACTTATAACCCAGGGTACATAAAGTAAAATATTATTATGTAAACTATTCGCTTGCCAGCACAGTTCAATGTGCCACTTATGTCAATTATTTTCCCAAATGAAGATCATTAAAGTCAACCTAAACCCAGAACTTAATTTCTGCTCTAAAAGATAAGCAACAGCATAATAACCTTTGAAGAAAAAACATTTCTTTGTTACAGCTTATAAAACTGCTGCAATAAATCTGCAGTGTTTACTTCCTGGTTTCATGGGATACCTCCTCAGCACACATCAGACAAAGCTCAAATTACACTGGCTCATTACTTAAAGATAAGGAAAAATTAGACAGGCTGTTCTTTCTTAACACACACAGGGTGACGTTCTCTTGTGCAAGAGTTTAGGTCTGCTTTAACACTTACATTTCTGCAAGTATGATTTTCTCTTCTCATAGACG
This sequence comes from Hyperolius riggenbachi, assembly GCF_040937935.1. Lineage (NCBI taxonomy): Eukaryota > Metazoa > Chordata > Amphibia > Anura > Hyperoliidae > Hyperolius > Hyperolius riggenbachi. Next base: position 510,876,477 of record NC_090646.1, on the reverse strand, counting down.
TATTAATTTTTTGGTATAAATGAAATTAGCTGATTTAGTTTAAATCTCACTTCCACAAGTTACTTCCGTTCGTACCTTTCCATAGGCCAGACACACTCTAAAATTATTGTTTACATTGTTGATTTTATGTTTAATTTTTTTTGTTTAGTAGAGTTTATTGAAAGAATTTTGTGTTATTTAAAGTGTACCCAAGGCGTATTCGGGAGGGGCAAGTGGGACACAGAGGTATATTCCCTGGTCAGTGACACGCCTCTGTGTTCCCTTGGCACCATACTCTATCTCCCCTGTCCGTGCTGCCGACCCCACCCCCCCACTGAATCTCCTGGCAACTAGCTTGTTGAAAAATAATAGGGGAAGGGGCACTCCCCGCCTCTCTGTGTCCTTTCTCCGCTTTCGTTCCACCCCTTCCCTGCCTCTATCTTGCCCTTTTCTTGCCTGCCTGGGCTCTGTGCCTCTTATGAGAAGCACAGAGCTGAAGACTGTAGTGTTGTGACTCTGGGGTCGCAGATTTTTTTTTAGAACAAAAATGAAACAAACAAAACAAAAGATAATGGAGCAGCGAGGAATGACGGTAAGCATTCCTGAGCTGGATAGCCCTCCAGCTAAGGTAGCATGTTTTTTAATAGGAAATCACTGGCTCGGGTTCACTTTCAGGATATGGGTTCATAAGCACTGTTATCATCTACACATACAGTTTAATCTATTTCCTGCAGTTGTTCAGTGATTTTTTTTTATTTTCCATTGTCCTTGTTTCTGTTAATTTATTTTCTAAAGTTATGCTAACAACAATACTTTTATTGACTTACCATATATACTCGCATATAAGCCGACCCGCGTATAAGCCGAGGTACCCCCTTTTCCCTTACAAAACCAGGAAAAAGTGATTGACTCACATATATCCCCCTCCCAAGTATAGCCCATATGTGCCCCCAGTACAAGTCAGCACCCCTCCCCATAGCCAGATGTGCCACAAGGATGATAGTTGTGTCTCAAGACCACTAGATGGGGTCATAGATATGGGACAGCGAAAGCCACACAGGAAGAATCCCCGATCATTTCACCACTGACATGTTGCTTGCATGCTCTGCTCCACAAGCTGGGGAAACAGGTAGTCTTGAGCAGAGCACTCTGCACACCATGTTGCAGGGGATTGAGGGCACGGACACAGAAGGGAGCCAGCTGGCAAGAGCAGGCTCACTAGTGCACAATCCTCTGCCAGTAACAAAACCTGCTCACCATCCGTTCTGCTCCACGGACTCGCATATAAGCCGAGGGGGTAACTTTTTTAACACATTTTTGTGCTGAAAAATTAGGCTTATATGTGAGTATATACAGTACTTTATGCTAATCCACCAGCAAGCAGGAAAATACTCAAAATAATGTTGATAGTAATTGTGCACCTTCTTTTTGGTACAATTTCAATTACAAAATGCTGAAAGGTTATTTTAAAGAGAAAATAAAATATGAGTTTCAGAAAACTCAAGAGAAACATATAACTGCATTTGGGGCGTCATGTCTGTTGAAAATTCTCTCCAGAATGTCTCTGTTGCCGTGAAATGTCTGGCTTTCTAGCACATTTCAACCTTAGTTCATGCATTTTAAAAGAATAAATGAGTGTCCTAATACAGAAGAGCAGAATTTCTAGTGAATGAAGCAAGTCTAAGAGAGGGTAATTGGTATGGAATATTTTTGAAGTCATAAGATTCAGCAAGATAATCACATTCAGTACAGAAGATTTCCTTCAATAAGTTGGAAATGAAGGAGATGAAATGCCACCCATACTTCAAAGGCACGCCGTAAAATCACATAATTTCATTTCAGTGTCTGTTAAGTTGGGTAATATTTGAAGTGAATTAAGAAATTGCTATTCAGCCGACTGTGGCATTCAACTCATATTAACCAAAACAAAGATTAACAGACCTAAGTGCTTGTTTAAAGTTCAGCCTGAAGATTTGTCATTGAAAAAAAAAGGATATAACAGACACACTGCTAAAAGCTATCCATCGTGAAATGTTTTATATAAATGTTGACAGTTCATGCAGTATGTCATTGTTAGACCAGTACATGTATAACTGCCACAAGACAGAGCTTCACGGTGACACTGGAAGACAAATAAAATCTTCAGCCAATGTGTAATTGGGCTGATGGGTAAATTCCTGAAAAACAGGCTATAAACGAACTACAAACAGCATTAATAGTTGATTAACGTGACGTATGGATTTGCTTCTTATATTAAACCACTTTCAGGTAAAACAAAATACAGTGCTAAATTTGACAGTACCATGGTATATGGCAGTCATTAAGTAAAAGAAAAATGAAGTAATGTAAACCATAGCATCCCCATCACTTTTGTATTTAGGTCTGTTCATGTTGAGTGATGTTAAAACAGGGCAGGAAAATTGGACGCAGCCGGCTCCACCATAGGCCGTAATAGAAATTACAGTTAAAGGAATACTATCGATACCCAAGTGTTCTAAAATGACAGTGTGCAAATAATGTCTAAGTAGCTGTGTAAACATTTTCCTACTTTTCATGTTAAATATCAGAGGCAAAAGCTGTAATTTATTGAGGGTAGGATTTAGCTATATTGGGACAAATCAATTGCAGAAGGGGTGTCTGCTTCAATGCACAGCCAGAGTTGCATATCAGACTACAGAAAGCAAATATCAAACATATCAAACTCTGAAAGCAAAAGCAGTATGACAAAGCTGTGACAATTATATACATTTCCTCTGCTCTCTTCAGACACTTTAGTCAGAAACACAGGACACAGGAGTTGCAGCTTTCTCACTGTCACACTCAGAGTTACACATAGAGTTAACTGATCAAGTGTGAGGGGAATTTCCCCTCTCCTCATGGCTCAGTCAGTCGTCAGTTTTGTAAAGTTTGAAGGTATTTTGCTAACAGTAAACAAAGAAGTTGCTACTCAAATGTATACACCAGTAATTAACATCACTTCCCAAACAATTCCTGTGTCAATTGAAAAAAATATGTGAATCGATAGTATTCCTTTAAAGCAGCGATTGGTGAGCAATTTGGGTGCAGTCAAAAGACAAAGCTCAAATTACTTTTAAGACACTGAAAGTCAGCCATTAGCAATAGCTGGAAGCCGAATTACATCATTTCCCACCATCCACGGTGACCTGGAGGGGAAATAGTAATTAGCACCGCAGGGACTTGTGCAGGAGCAGAGGATGCTGTATATTGGCTTTATCCTGCACCCAAATCTCCTGGTGGCATATTTATAGGTAGGGATGATCACATATATACAAATTGTTCCAAATTGACGCAAATTTATGCACATTTTTATGCAGCTTGAAGATGGACCAATCAATTTAAACCTGGGTTTAAATTGATTGGTCCATTTTCAAACCGCATACATTTGCATAAAAAAATTGCATCATTTTGGAAAAATTTGCATCTCAGAGATCATCCCTATTCATAGGTATGCTGTTCACGTTGCCTCTGCAGATTATACATGTGCTCTAATGGCTGAAGGTGATGAGTAGCACTGACCATTTATGATGGACTGGAAACAGGGATGCTAAGTTTAATATAGTTTTGTATTACCCCTAAAGGTAAATATGAGGCTTTCAGTAACCCTGTTCTTTTGAGTTCATTTGTATGAGTTATTATTAAATCCAAATGCTGTCCTCAAATACATAAGTACAACTCTTTGTGACACAGAGGGCATAGAGAGGGTTGATTGAGTTAGGGATTGGTAGAGGGAGAGCTTGTGTGAGAGTTGGGTTAGGTTTAGTGCTAAATATAGTAAGTCTGATCTAGTTATGTATAGCACACAGCACTAAACAGAATATATAGAGAAAACAATCTCCATCCCTGTCACTAATATTAATCCAACTCTCTGCAGCCTCTATACTCTTATCCCTCTGGTCTATTACAAGTACTTAACCCTATCATGATACTTCAGCATTTCTTTTTTGCTTGCAACTACAGATTTCAATCTAAAAACCTTTGCATGATAGAACTATATAATTTCTTCATTACCTTCTTAATTATTAGATATATAGTTTAATACATAATTTTTATAGCTCACAGACACAGTTTTAAAGGCACTTTATCTGGCCTGAAGAAGTGGGCGAGTTCCCACGAAACGCGTTGCCTGTGCTTTTTTTCACTAATAAATATCCATTTCTATATGGGTGTGTCATCATTGAGGTAAGCCACCTCATTTAGGGCTGGTTCAGACGGACGTTTGTGCAGCGTTTACTGCCAGCGTTCGGGGCTTGGCGTTAAACGCTCCTATTCAAGTGAATGGGAGCGTTTGTACCAAGCTTTCACGCGCGTTTACACGAACGCGGCGTTCTGGTCCCTATTTTTACTGGCGTTCAAGGAGCCCCTGGAAGCTACATGTTGCTTCCAGGGGCGGTTAACCGCGACGGGTAATGTTCCCCTAGGGGAATAAAAAACGCGACCGCATCCGAACGCAATGCGAACGCTGCTGAAATCCCGAACGCATTGCCGCCGCGACGCCAACGAACGCGACGCCTCCAAACGTCCGTCTGAACTAGTGATGGGCGAACACCTGGATGTTCGGGTTCGGGAAAGTTCGCCGAACATGGCCGAGATGTTCGGCATGTTCGGGCCGAACCCCGAACTTCCCGAACATCCCTATTTTGGGGGCCCTATGGGGTCGCAGGCATAAGGGGGGAGCATGCCCCGATCGCGGGGGGGGTCGGAAATTCCCCCCACCCCCTCCGCTAGCGCTCCCCCCTCTGCCCGCTTCCCCATTCAAAAGTTTCAAGAAGTACCTGTATAGCGGATGGCCTGGCAGTGGGCGGCACTGTGGAGTGAGGAGGAGGAGGAGTCCGGAGAGTGACGAGTTGAGGGAGGCCGGGCAGCGGGCGTGAGGTCAGCGAAAGGGCGGAACTTCCGCCCTTTCTCTGACGCGATCGGGGCATGCTCCCCCCTTATGCCTGCGACCCCATAGGGGGGCCGTATTGCGGCCTGTTCGGCCGAACAGGGCCCTGTTCGCCCGAACAGGGGCCCTGTTCGGCCCTGTTCGGGGGCATACAGAAGTTCGGGGCGAACCCGAACTTAAAAGGCCGAACACCATGAGGTGTTCGGCCGAACTCGAACATCACCCGAACAGGGTGATGTTCTGCAGAACCCGAACAGTGGCGAACACTGTTCGCCCAACACTAGTCTGAACCAGCCCTTATCTATATTTTAGTTGCTTTTAATGCATTTTATTCACCTTGGGTGTCTCTTTACCCCTTTTTATCATCTCTGAGTAATGTATCTTCACTTTGCCCCCTCCCTCTGCTGAATAGACACCTATCAACAGCTAAGTAACTTTAGCAGAGGAAGAGTGCAGAATGAAGACACAGAGGCAGCTAGCTATCCATCTGCAATGATTACATTTGCCACTGACTAAAAATATTAGATATGTTATTTTGTACCACTCTCTACAGTGAATATATATATATGTGTGATTGTTTCAAATGGTCTTTTATGTAACTGAGAGTAGTTACTGAAATTTTAGTTTTTAGAGTATAATCCCACTTTAAGCTATGCCACGTTCATGAGCACTAGTCATTTTTCAGTTTTCTTTCTAATTCACTAAGTACTATGTATAGTACTTGTATAGTTCTCTGATGCTTTCTGCAGTTTGTTGTAGGTATTATGAGATACAACAAGATATGTAGATTATATCTTACTTCCAGAATGTCTCTGAATAACTGCTGGAAGCCACATTAAAATGTTTAACACTACTAAAAGAGGTTAATTGAATTTGAACTCCTTTCCTAGTATTAAATGCAGAATATTTAACCCTAAACAAGTTAGGCATTGTGTTTTCTCATTTAGCAAAACTGGCCGCAAGCAACCCAAACAGGGACCATTACTTTGAATAATATGTATTAACGCAACAGGGGATATCATGTTGTACAGTAATCTTGCTGGTATTGCTAATATTATATTCTCAGATTTAAGAGCTTTAAATGATTAACAGTATAGTAATTAGACCCAATACATCAAATTAAATCATAAGAAACGGAATACGATTTATTTTATACTAAACCTGTGTAGGTCACAAAATTAGGCACCTATTGTTAATACTGAAATGAATGATTGGAAGGCATAAGTAAGTGTTCCTTATTTTCTAATATACAAAGAGTGAGGGGAAGGTATTTGTCAATAAGCACACGCACACACACACACACACACACACACACACACACACGCACGCACGCACGCACGCACGCACGCACGCACACACACACTTATTCAAACTGCTAGTGAGATCCTTTATAAGTCATAGCTGTGCTTAACGTGCCTTAAACCTTTTGATTGCAGGTTGTTACAAATTCTAACATAATGGTTGAAGTAAATTATAGCAGAGAAAGTATTTGTTTAGCTGAATATTGCTTTATAGAAGCTTATCCTCTCTTATGAAGTGACCCCCCATCTCTAGGCAGCCATCAAATATTTTGACAGTAAGGCCTCATTCAGATCATTTAGCACAGATGGCTGTGCGATCGTAATGCAACGCGCACGATCACAATCAATCTGCTCTACCATGCGCTGTGCTGCAGATCCCATTCACTACAGTGAATGGATCTGCGCTGCGATTCCCGAAAAATGCATGCAGCAGTGCGACAGCGCATCACACTGCCGTGCCGCGCATATGATAGGAACGGTAGAAGGGCTGTCTATTAGTGTTGGGCGAACACCTGGATGTTCGGGTTCGGGAACGTTCGCCGAACATGGCCGCGAACATCCCGCCGAACTCCCCGAACATCCCGCTTTTGGGGGCCCTATGAGGTCGCAGGCATAAGGGGGGAGCATGTCCCGATCGCGGGGGGGTCGGAAATTCCCCCCACCTCCTCCGCTAGCGCTCCCCCCTCTGCCCGCTTCCCCATACAAGAGTTTGACGAAAGTAAAATAGTACCGGTGGTGGTGGCTGGCTGCTGCAGTGGCTGGCTGGCACTATGAAGTGACTGAGGAGGAGGAGTCAGAGTAGGACGCGTTGAGGGAGGCCGGGCAGCGGGCGGTTCAGCGGTAGTACCCTTGTGGTACTTCCGCCCTTTCTCTGACCTCACGTCCTCTGCATACGAGGGGACGCGTCATGCGTACCCTCGTATGCGTCATCACGCAGAGGACGTGAGGTCAGAGAAAGGGCGGAAGTACCACAAGGGTACTACCGCTGAACCGCCCGCTGCCCGGCCTCCCTCAACGCGTCCTACTCCGACTCCTCCTCCTCAGTCACTTCATAGTGCCAGCCAGCCACTGCAGCAGCCAGCCACCACCACCGGTACTATTTTACTTTCGTCAAACTTTTGTATGGGGAAGCGGGCAGAGGGGGGATCGCTAGCGGAGGGGGTGGGGGGAATTTCCGACCCCCCCCGCGACCGGGGCATGCTCCCCCCTTATGCCTGCGACCCCATAGGGGCCCTGTTCGGCCGGGCATTCAGCAGTTCGGGCGAACCCGAACAGTTTGGCCGAACACCACCAGGTGAACAGGGTGATGTTCTGCAGAACCCGAACAGTGGCGAACACTGTTCTCCCAACACTACTGTCTATACCCTTTTACCGTTCTTGCATGTCACACACTATACACACTGCCGAAATGCTCACGGCAGCACGTATAGTCTGAACGAGGCCTAATTTCAACAAGCCTAAAAGAAAAAAAAAAAGCTTTGATTTTAATCTTTTTCACAAATCTGGGTTTAGTTGATTATGTCTAAGGTGCTGCTAGGTTCACAAAAGTGATTAATCCAAATATAGCAATCTTTTGCTAAAATCATTTAAAGTGGCATAACATGCCCACAGTAAAATCAAAAGATAATAATAATAAGGCAGCCCTCATTTCAAGTGATAATATATTGCAAACAACCCAAAAAAGTACCACGATGGTGTTGTCCTTTGACAAAACATTCCTTTTACAGTACTATTCATAAACAATATTGTACAGAAAATCTTCTAGACAACCACCAATACTGGTTTATTCGTAATACACTGTTACTTTAAAGTGACCCTGAAATCAACTTGCAAAATAAAATATAAAATGGCTATATTTTTAGCAGCTCCAAAAATTGGGGCAGATGTGAAATGCATTTAGCTTTTGTTGACTGAAGCCATCTATCGCATTTAGGACCAACAATAAGTCTTCGAAGGTCAAAGGGAAGGGACTTCCTTTTGACACTGAGGGACTCAATTTTGACTTGTTTAGCAACAGTATTTGTTCTGTAGTGTGTGACCATACATAAAAAAAAATAAAATAAAAATTAAAAATCAAGTTATTATGCATAATCAAGTTTACGAAGATGTGTTAAAAAGTTGTTTAGAATTCCCATAAAACAGAGAGTTTTGTATGGAAGTGCAGCAGCGCAAAAATTGTCCCATGTCTTTCCTAAGAATAATGTACCAAATTGTACATAATTATATCTTCATTACTCTTTGCTTTGACAGTACAGTTTATTATTTTTGGAGTGATTTTATGTTTTTATTTATAGCACCCACTATGCATTTTATTTACTTTATCTGATGCATCTGATGCTTTAGTTCCCCATTGTGAAGTATTTTGGATTAATTTATTTAGTCGTAATACTGTTTGTTGGTCATCAGTTTTAAGAAGAACTCCAGTTAACATTTTACTGTTGGCAGGTGATGTAGCTGCTGCATGTAAACAGCTATTTCCCACAAAAGTTCAAACTTTTCTTGTGGGAGGGGTTACTTGTGGGAGGGGTTTTACCACAATATCAGTCATACAGTGCCCCCTGATGGTCTGTTTGTGAAAAGGAATAGATTTCTCACGTAAAAGGGGGTATCAGCTACTGATTGGGATAAAGTAAAATTTTTGGTCGGAGTTTCTCTTTAACTGTCATAATTGTTTTCTGTTTGCTTTTGTAGGTCCTTTCTCCACTGTCTGATTCCATCTTGGCTGAAAAAACTGTGACTGTATTGGATGACCGTGTGGGAATTGTAGAGCTGGGAGTGCAGCTCATTACAGGCCTCTCCTTGTCTGTACAAGCCAGTAAAGGACACAAGCGAGCCATCATTACAACTACCACAGCCAGTGATATTCTGCATGATTATAAACAGGTAAAATTACCAGGTTCTCAGGGAGGGGGATGCTTATAAAAGTGGAAACAGATGATGTAGCATGCTATTTTAATGTTCATCTTATTTATAAGAATTTTGACTATCCAAATCTTTTATCATCTTATTTTTTTGTGTACATCTTTTCTCCAATACTCATTATTTAGCACGGGCGTTGTGTATACTGCCGCATTTATAAAAAAAAAAACATTACAAAATGCATTTGATCCCAAACAAAGAGTTGGGGCAAGGAGTACGAGGCTCATTTATTGCTACCACTTTGATATTGGGGGACACCATAATGAAAATGGAAGAAAAGGGCAAATTTCTTTTACACTGGTGCTGCTTTTTTATACTCAATCCAATGCAAGCTAATGGGGCTTCTTTTTGCCGTTCTTGCACTACTTGTTTTGTTATCCATGTAAATAGCGCCTGAATTGTTTTTGAAATGTTTGATGTTTAATTTTTTACAATCATGTTTGAGAGGAATTCAGAGGCTAAAAAAGAATATATTATCGTTAGCATATATTATTGTTAGCATATATTATTATTATTAGCATTCCTTCATACAAAACATCCAGCAAGGCTCAGAAGAATTAAGGAAAATCTATATTTTTTTTGTTTTTGGTGTGTGTGCGTGTGTGTGACTAAAGGTGGCCACTAATGATCCAATTTCTAGAGAAAAATCGTTCGAGTGATCAGATAATTCTGATCAGAAGAAAAATCGTTCACTACACCACCAACGAACCAATCTTTGCTTCCTATCTCTCATGACGAACAATAAAATCCAAATTTTTTATTTGACAAAAATCCTATCGGACGATTTTTATAATCGTTTGTAATCGATTGTGCCCATCAACGGAGATTATTTACAAGCAATCCGATCAGAATTTCTGATCGCTCGAACAATTTTTCACTAGATATTGGACCGTTAGTGGCTACCTTAAGCATAACATTACTCCTTCAGTGTACTGACCTGTTAGTCTCCAGCTTAAGTAAAAATGGCTTGGTTAAAAAACATTTTCAGGCTTCCAAAATTAATTGTGGTCTCAAGGAAAACCTCTCCAGTTCAATTACCATTCCTCTTATGACACATTGCCCCACCCCTTCCGATCTGCAGCCAGTGTGTAAAGGAGCATTTAACCCCATCACCATTAATCTCCCCTCCATGTAGAGTATGCATTGGTTCATGCTGGAGAAGGATTGCTCTATCTATCTCTCCTGGTCCCAAGCAGCACGTTTTCTCATGACTGCTGCATACCTACTTGTTCTTCACATCCAGCTCTGTGTTTTCTGGGTTGCTTTTCTTTCACTATCAACCTCTCTCTAAATCCCATTCTCATATGCCAATGTTCAGCTTTATTGCTTAAGTGAAGCTGATTATTCACAGTGGAAACTAGAACCTGATGCAAAACCAAAAGGTTATGGCAGTGGAGCAACCCAGAGAGCACAATGGTAGTCTGGAGAACACAGAGGATGTGCAGGTAGGCAGTGGCCAAACTGAGAAGACCTTATAGCTGGAACCAAGAGAGATAGAGGCAATACTTAACCAGCATGCACTGCTGCATAGTCTGATTAGATGAGAAGTAGGAGAATAGACTGGTGATGGTGGCCTGTAGAGGGAAGGGGTGACGATGCTCCCACATTCTGCAGTGCATTAAATGGGGATGCATAGGTTTATTCTCCTCTGTATATACTGAAATTTAAACTAAGATTTTATAAATGAGCTAATTTTTTTGTCGAAAAAAAAACAACCTTGGGTTATATTTGAATATGTAGAGTAGGCATCATTGTTGATGTTTCTGCTTTATCTTGCAGGTAGCTACAGGAATTAAGTAGTGTATGTTTTCAGCTGTTACTCCATTTAGTTGCTGTTTAACTACTTTGGCCTCCTGGACGTACTAGCTACGCCCAGGAGGCCATGTGCGCATCCGCTTTTTCTGGCTGTAACATTCCCCATGCGTCGCTCTAAGCGTATGTTACGCTTAGAGTGACGTCATGTAAACAAACTCATGGCCGCCATATTGTGGCCAAAAAGTAAAACTACAACTAAAAGTGAAAAAAATAAAACTCAAGACACATTTACATTATAAAACTATGGTTTACATCCCACCCTCCCAAAAATACCCAAATAAAATGTTTAATACAAAAAAAAAAAAAAAAACATTACAATAAAAAAAACATGTAAATATTTACCTAAGGGTCTAAACTTTTTAAATATCAATGTAAAGATGAAATATTTCAAATTTTTTTGTATTTTAAACTTGTAAATAGTGATAGATGCATCTATCTATAGTGAAAGATGCAAATGCACCTTTATTTCCAAATAAAATATTGTCGCCATACATTGTGATAGGGACATAATTTTAACGGTGTAATAACCGGGACATATGGGCAAATACAATACGTGAGTTTTAATTATGGAGGCATGTATTATTTTAAAACTATAATGGCTGAAAACTGCGAAATAATGAATTTTTTCAGTTTTTCTTATTCTTCCTGTTAAAATGCATTTACAGTAAAGTGGCTCTTAGCAAAATGTACCCCCCAAAGAAAGCCTAATTTGTGGCGGAAAAAACAAGAAATATATCAGTTCATTGTGATAAGTAGTGATAAAGGTATAGGTTAATGAATGGGAGGTGAAAATTGCTCGGATGCATAAAGTGAAAACGATTGAAGGCTGAAGTGGTTAAAGAGAAACTGAAGCGGAAAAAAAAATTATGATATAATGAATTGGTTATATAATATATATAATTACTAGAACATTAGAAGCATAGAAAATATTATATTATTATTTTCAATTGTATAGTGTTTTTTATAACATTGCATCATTCTCTAATATTTTGCAGTTTACACACTACTCAGCATTCTAAATGATTTTACATAGCAGGCTGTAAACTTTTGACCTGTCCTCTGCAGAAGAAAAAACAATACAGTGACTGACAGTTGAGATAACAAGCTTCAGAAGACAAAGCTCTCTGCCACTTTGAAAGTTGTGGAGCTCAATGGCTCTTTTGCATAGATAACAACTGGAGTTTCCTAACTCTTCCTGTACTGGAAACAATATTAGACTTATGTCTCTGCTCCTAATGTTTTATTTTTTAGCTATACCACACATACAAATCATTATATCATATATTTTTTTTCGCTTCAGTGTTTCTTCAAGCTCAGGTTTCATTATTTATTTGTGTTTACTGCATTTTTTATTCTCTACTTTACCCTACTATCATGTAAAGCGAAAGTTCAGAATTATCTGAAATATTTTGCAGTCTGTTGTTATTTTATTATTATTATTATTATTATTTTTAATATGCTTGTCAGTTCTGCAGTGCTGCAAGCTTCTCTGCCAGTTTAAAAAATTTAAACATTGAATCGTGTCACTCACACACCTCCTGTGATTATTTAAAAGTGCTCTAAGTGCCTCTGTTTATTCACGGAGTGTCTCAGTTTATTCATGTGGAATAAATCTTGTCATCCCCCAATAGTGGTCCCGTTTCTACAGAAAATCCTTTAAGTAAGCTTTTTAAATTGCCCATATATTAGAAATGTAATACAGAATCAGACATGTCTGCCTCAGGAATGCTTTTAGAATGCTAGGCATAAGTAGAGAAGTCGAAGGTACTGTCATCATTCTGCAAAACAGAACATTAGGGGTCAGCTACCACATTATATTACCGTTTACTGTCAGATACCTTTTGAAGTAAATATATTAACTTGCTTAATAGTTTTGAGATTTAAACAATGACAAGTCTGCTTTTTGTTTAATGCAGGAAGCAGTCATCAGTGTTTGGATCCTTTTTAGCGATGGCTCTGTAACACCACTGGATATTTATGAAAGTAAAGACTTTTCCATTGTGGTGTCTTCCTTGGATGAAATGGTGGTGTCTACTTATCAGAATCCTTTGTCAAACTGGCCAGTGGTGGTTGCTGAAGGAGAAGGCCAAGGACCATTAATTAAATTAGAATTCGGAATCAGTGAGATCTGCCAGAAATCTAAGAGAAAAAGTAGCCTTGCTGTTGGCACAGGAACTATCAAGGTTAAATTTGGACAGAAGGACTCTGATCAGAAAGGAAACATGAATGAAATTCAAACCATCGATGATGATTTAAAGAAAATCACAAGTAAAACTACTGAGAAAGCTGCAGAGCAAGAAAGGACAGCAAATGAGTGGCCAAAACCTGGATCTGGTGTCAGCCTTGAGGACATAATTAACAGAAACTCAACATCAGATTCACCATTAGACTATCATAAAAAGTACAATGATGCTCATGTTGTTCCTGTTCCCTACACCAGTTTCCCTACAAGAATAGCCTCAGTCCAGAACCAGGAAAGTGAACTTGCACAGGCTTCAAGGGGGTTAACAGACTTAGAAATTGGCATGTATGCCCTTCTTTGTGTGTTCTGCCTTGCAATATTAGTTTTCTTAATTAACTGTGTGGCTTTTGCTTGGAAATATAGACACAAAAGGTTCCCTGTGGCTGACCAAGCCAATATTCCTCATTCTCATGACTGGGTATGGCTTGGAAATGAGGTTGAATTACTAGAAAACCAAGCTGATATGCCTCTTCCAGCAGAAGAATGCACTACCATGATTGATAGGAGGTCACAATTTGAAGAAAACAATTTTCTTCTCAACGGAGGTTCTCAAAAGAATCCATACAGTCAAATTATGCGATCAACAGATTACACTTATGAAAAAGAAGGACAAAATGAGCCATTAAACCCAGGAGGGTCAAAGAGAAAACGGGTAAAGTTTACGTCTTTTACGACTGTCCTACCAGAAGAAGGTGGTCCATATACCAATGCAGTCATTTTTGGAAATGAAGAAAATATTAAATGGGTTTGTCAGGATATGAACATTGGGGATTCACGCGAACTAAGAGACTACATGGATAGTCTTCAGGACAGCCTGTAAAATACTATGTTTATATTCACCTTTATGCCTTCGTTTTGTTTGTTTCTTTTTTTTTTAAAGGGTGGGACTATCCAATCAGCAATAGAGAAGCAGAATATATCTTACAGAGTTACGGTGGTTATACTGCCAGTATATTGGTGGCACTAAAATTATGTGTCAAAAGATTTGTCAATGGTTTATGTCTGTTATGGGAGGCATGTGATATATGAAGGTCTCCAGGTTAGGAAAGTGAGATCTTAAAATGACAGTGTACTAAATGGAATAAAAAACATGACCTGACATAATTACAGCAGTGAGTCCTACTGAACTTTGGTCCATTGACTGTATATTTGTCTGTAAGTGAACACTGTTATGTTGGGTTTACAATTAAAAGCACAGTGGACTTTTCTTGTAATATTTTAGATACATGCTAACTATAAATTTGAATGTATTACTCATGTGTACAAATTAATCTTGGTATACCATACCAGTTTTTTCATATTCATGATGTTTGGAGGTGACTAGCACAGTAAGACCACTATGAATAAGTAAGTAAACTGAAAAATAAACATAGGTTGACAATAACTTTTATCCTTTAAATATCCCAGTTTGTTATATCTAATAAGTATATTTGCTTATTTAATGATGTAATAATTTTCCTATTAGTTACCATAGAATTCTAGGTATGACACTGGTGAAGTGCTTACCAATACATCTGATCCTGTAAAGCACTACTCCATCCATCTGTATCTGTATTATCGTCTGGTGGTCAAAGCAATTGTGAGCAACTTCTGCCGATTTGTTCTGCAACATGCAGTATGAGGATGCTAATGAGCAGAACTCTGCAAGAGTCAAAGATACTATTTGGTTTGTTGCACTGGATGGCAGTGAATGTAAAAATGATGCTCAATGTTCTAGTGCCCTGGTGATCAAATCTAGTGGTTTTTGACTACTAAGATAAGCAACATCCAGTGGGACTTGTACCAGGTAGCTTTAAAAACACTATATTTTATCAGTTGTAGAAATGTATGTTTCGGGGTTGTTGCTTTTACTTTATGCTGTGACCTAAAGGAGAGCTCTCCAACCCTGTCCTGAAGGCCCACCAGCAGTACATGTTTTTGCAGAAAACCACAACCATTCACAGGTGAGGTAATTAGTGTCTCAGCAGAACTGATTAACTACCCCTGTGGATTTTCACAAAACATGCACTGTTGGTGGGCCTTGAGGACAGGGTTTGGGAACACTGACCTAAAGGGAACAAAACATCTACATTTAAATATGTATTTCTTTTTGGTGGCTGTCATGCTAGTTTCATAATAAGAGTCATAATTGACACATCACCTTACGTACATGCTTGTTTGGGTTCACTGATTTAGAAGGTATTAAAGACAGAGGATAGGTGCAACGGCTGAGGAAGTATCTTTCAATTTAAATTTTCAGGGAAAAAATATGGAAATTATCTTCTATTAACATATTTAATAATTTTCCAGTTGCCTGGTTGCCGTGCAAATATTTTAGCCTTTGTAGTTTCTTCAAACACGCACAAGTATGCAGTCAGCAAAGTCAGACTTGAGTCAGAACACTAGATCTGTCAAGGTATTCTGGTTTGTTTGTTTAGAATTAGAAATTATTAGGGGCAGAGGAACAACATGTACTGTGGTACAGGTACCTTGTCGTCGTATAACATAAATAAATATATCCATGCTGCTAGCCAGTCTATGATAGCAGGAAAAAATATAATGATGTATTAGAAACAAATATCCTAACAGAAAATGAATAATTTGTTATTATGCTCAGCATAATAACATACTCAGCAAATGCTCTATTGATCTTTAAAAATATTTGTGTACTTTTGCAGCAATCGAGTCTTTACCACAAATTGTAGCTGAAAGTCTGTGCAACATAGGCCAAAGTACCTACATTTAGTGTAGTAGATGTTTGTTTATATAAACTTCACAAATATTACATACAACATGGAAATATCAAGGAAAAAGAAACTATACCATCTTTCATTTCTGAAGTTTTACATATCAGGGCATAGTAAAGAATATTTAGTTCTTAGTAGGTTTTAAAAGTATTTAACGTTAACCTCAGATTCAAAACAACATACAGTTGATTCCACCATGTCATTTATTTAACATAAATGAAGCCATAACAGAAAACTTACTGAACACATTCTGTAATTTGAAAAATTACAGAACCTTCTTTAGCAGCAATAACTTGAAGTATTTATTTTCTGCATGATTATATCTGTCTCTCACTGTGGGAAAAAATGGTGCACTCTTCCTTACAACATTGCTTCAGTTCATTGAGTTCTCTGGGCTCTCTTAAGGTCCCACCACAACATTTCAATCTGGTTGAGGAGGTCTGGAATCTGACTGGAAACCCTTGATTCTTTCCTTTTTTTAGTCATTGTTTTGTAGTTGTAGCCAGTTTGCTAGAGATCATTATCCTGTTGGATGACCCAATTTTTGTACTGTCATGGACTTTGATAGTTAACATGTTAACTAAGGTCTGTAGAGACTGAAATATAGCTATTCTGTGAACACTGCCGAGTCTGACCTTGGGGTGAATTTGCTGGAACATTCACTCCTTGGGAAGATTGGCAACCTGGTAAAATGTTCTGCACTTGAGAGCAATCTTTCTCATTATAGACTGAAGATTAATCTTTCATACTATAGATTGGCGATGGTCTTATATACCTTCCCAGGTTGATGGAAAGCAATAGCTTCTACTCTTAAATGAATACTGGTGTCTTCCCTCATTGGCTTTGTGTTGGTACACAGCTGAATGCTTCAGCCCAGCAAACTGACAAAACTTCTGTGGCTGTAGAGATGATCATACCTGCTGATGATCAATTAATCAGGGATGGTCGTAGTCAGCCAACTTCGCTACGCTGGAACTACACATAGTTTTACGCAATTACGCTTCGCCAAACTACGGCTTTGAAATAAAATATTCGCTTAGTATGCATTTCGTACTTCGTAGACTACGCATTAAAATACGCAATTACGCATAGTGCGAAGTGTAGTGTATGCGGATGTTTATGCCCATATGCAGAAAATTTCACGCATTAATTCCTTTAAAATGCTTATACCGGGAACTCTTCTATGCGTACATTCCCCTTTCCAATGCGTGCATTTGTAAGCATACTATCGCACGCGGAAAATAAGATGCGAGTAACGCATTCGTAGTTCACTACGCAATACACATGTTAACTACACATAGTGGGCATAAGCTACGCATAGCGGTACTTCGCTACGCGTAAATTTGTAAGCGTAGTTTTGAAACTTCACCTACGAACTACGATGCGTACATACGAACTACGATGCGTAAATTCGCACTGGTGTAGTTTCTGCTCATCCCTGGATTTAATCAAGTGCATTTGATCAATCAGCACATAACTTTCCATCTCTATGGAAATGGTAAGCGTGCTAACATTTTCACACATGGCTTCTTCATTCTGACTTAATCTTTGGTAAATTCTAAAATGTCATATATATATTATGTATTGTTGCTCATCTAAAGTTATATGTATCTAATTTTAAGATCTTGACAAGTAGATGTACAGAGGCTCCAAAAGGATAAAATATGCTAAAATGTTTAAAATATTCGGGTGGCGGCGGTGGACCGGCCACTCAGAAATAGACTCGATGCTGTCGCTTAAGATAAAGACAATTTATTCACATACTCCATGAACAGAACCGCAACACGTTTCACGGGTATATTCCCGCTTCCTCAGGCAATAAACAGATAGGAGTACACAGTACAGTCTCAAAGTCACGAATAGCGCCTCTGTATTTTAAGATCTACTAAGGATCAGATTTTTTTTTATTATTATGTCCAGATATAAAACCCCTTAGACCTGAACGAGAGTGTATTTTCTTTTAATTGTGATTGTATTAAACTCAATGTCCAGTCTCCATTACAGTTCAAATTTATTATAACGCATGCATTACTTACTCTATATAGTGAAATATAGATGTTGTTTTGCTAGCACCCATATTAACCACTTAAGTGCTACTGATCTCTGCCCCCTTAAGGACCAGAGACCACTGGTACCATAAATGATGGAATAGCAATGAATTTCCGCACATACCCGCCGCAACCAACACCCATGCCAAATGCCAGGAACCTCAGGCCACCCACTCTGCTGTCTCTTATGACGGCAGAGCCACTTTCATTGGCTCCTGAAAGTGTGATCAATGTAAGCCAATGGGAGTTGCTTATATTGATAGACAGGGTCAGGAGCCAATGAAATCAGCTCCTGAGCTGCTCACAGGGCTCTGCTGCCATAGAGACGGCAGGCCGAGTGAGCTGCAGTGGGCAGAGAGCGGCACGATCAGCGAGAGTGTCGAGAGCAGCAGGAATGCACAGCATTGGTGAGCTGAAATCCACGCCCTGGCACCCACAACAGCTTCAAAACAGGGTGTAGATTTCAACTAGCATCATCCCTAACTGGTTAATGGCATGGATGGTGGAAATTATTGGAATCATTCTCCATCAGCATTTGCAGCACGAAGAAAATCGTGATATCATAGCGTTATGGTTTTTAAAACAGTTGTTCAACAAGAAGCCACAATTTTACTGAACATTCCTACCCATCTGGACTTTGATTCATCTTCTCAGAACTTGTCAGAATTGGATAAATTCCAAGCCATGCTCAATTGTTTCTCTCATGTCTATTTAATAACTTCGTAATTTGGTTGTTGCTGGTCTTTATTCATGAGTAATGCTGTCAGCCTAGTAATCTAGCCTTAGTCCTAACTAATGCAATTAAATATAAATGTAATCACAACGAGAAAATAAATATTCACATTTAATTTGGTTCCTAATATCACAGTACATCAGGGGAGTCCATGCTGCAAATAAAGCTTGAATCCAATTTTCTCAAATGGAAACGTAATTACATTGCCCCAAAGAGAGCTGCATCAGCTTTGTGTTCCAAAACATATTACATCTGTGAAAGCAGTTAAAGCTCAATATAAACTACTCAAGTCAAATTCTGATATATACAGTTTAAAAGAGCACTGGCACTGGCCAGGATACCTGTTTCATGGTCCAAATGTGCGTGTAACTTCAATCCTTTGAATTCAGCTGCTGGGCAGGTCACTCAAATTTTACCCTATGACACATAAATTATGGAAACCAATATATGACTTTCCCCTTTACAGTAGAAACTATGAGTCTCCATGTGGATGCAGGAAGTAGGTGGTCAGTATTTTTAAGATACCAGGGCCCATATGCAATTCATTTTTTCACCTGAGTTTTCTCCTAGGTGATATTTTTATAACTTGTAAATAAAGTACCTTTTAGAAAAAAATTACTTGCGCTCCTTCCAGAAAACTCAGTCAATCTCACAGCTGCTGAATCCTAGCTGGTTCTGTGCACTTGTGCTGCTCCAGGTATTGGATACAGTAAAGCAAATCTGGAAAAATGGAGCGCCCAATAGTGCATTACCAGGGATACGCTTTTAATCGCAATAAATAAATGTACTTACAAGAATGTAGTTAAAATGTCGCATATCAGCGGTACAGCCAACCGCTCACTCTCCAGATAGTGGATGGCAACACGCTGTGGCCAGCAGCGCAAGCACCGGAGCCCGCGCTGTTGGCCACAGCGTGTTGCCATCCACAACCAGATTTGCTTTAAAGTACATTTTACACCACTAGCACGCAAACAAAAGCTCAAAATAATTTTGATAGTACTTTCTTGCTTACTTTTTGGTACTTTTTCCATTGCAAAGTGCTAAAAAGTTCATTTAAATTGAAGATGAAAAATTATCTCCAAGGAGAAAACTCAGGTGAAAAAGGTAATTGCATATGGGCCCATCTGTGGTAGGAGTGAATAATAGCTTGTAGAGATCTTTAGGGAAAAAAACAAAAAGTTCCTTTAGTATCAGCATCACATGGCCTCATACAGAATTTCCTGGAGGACTTAAGCAGTTTTCTGTGGCTAGTTGCACTACTCTGACACCTTAGCTATTTAATTTTTTATTTTTATCATATACAATAATGAGTCACAGTGGAATAAAATTGCTTTCCTTTTTACACTAATCAAGGCATACAAACTTTTTTTGTGTCAATGAGAAAACAGGTCACTGCAAATTGAATTTGTTTAATTATTTAACCTGATTGTTTTGACCAGAAACAGCCTCTCGGCTTATATATCAAGGTAAAGGCAGCGTGAGCACTGATCTGGTGTTCCATGTACTGCACAAGTGTAGAGTGTGCAGTGGATAACCGTCTCCTACACTTTCCTTGCCACTGCCTAATGCAGAGTACTATCAGAAAACTGTGCTTGTTGAGAAGGAGTATACTAGCTAATGTTCCTGGAATCAGCAGTAGAGATTTGGACTCAGAAAGAGGAACTGCAGCAGTAGAGGACCAGAAGAAAAAGTATCCAGGGCTCTTTTGGCAGTGGTCAAAGACACAAGATCCAGCAGTAGAATCAGGAGTGGTAGCTAACTAGACCGCTGTGGTGGAGGATAAATGCTTCCTCAGTTTTGAATAAATCAAATATTTTTGGCTTTTCTAATGGATAAAAATAAAGGCCCAGTTTATATTAAAATTAGTTTATATGCAAGTGTACACAGTAAAAGGAAAATACTTGATTGAAGATGTATTCACTCAAATAAATCTGATGCAGTAAGTTATTTTCCAAAGCCAATTATTAAGGTAAATAGAGATCACTTTTGTGTGGTCAAGGGTTTAAAGTAATTGCAGTATAAATAAATGGTTATCAGAAAGGTCCCGCTTTTGGTGAGTATTATTATTATATGTTTATTTTTATTTAGAGAACTTTACAGATTACTTTAAACAATTCAATTCACTATTTTTACAAGAGTTCCCTATCTAATTTAATGATGTACAGTATACTTGTTTTTTATTGTTGGAGAAAACCAGTGTACTCCAGAGTACAAGATGGGACAAATATAGGAAAAAATCCAGGTCAATGAATATTCCTTTAAATACAGGCAAATCAATCTTTAGGAAATGGAAAAAGTATGTCACAACTCACAGCTCTAAATCCTATAAGAACAGGCTGTTTACAAAAAATAAGTGACCTTGCAAGAAAGATACTACTGAAGTAAGCCACCCAGAAGCCTATGACGTTTCCAAAGTAGTTAGGAACCTCACTTTTTGATCAGTCAAAAAATAGAAATCTAATTCCACTTTCGTTTAATATTCTTTATCAATACACATTATTACATCAAATGGGGGAGGGGGGAATAATTTTGACATTTTCTACACACTGTATTTGCTGACATCTGCTTTGCCTATGAAATTAAAAGCCGTGTTGCAATTTTGAATAAATATATAAATAATACTTATTTAAATATTGAGATAAAAAAAGTGCCAATATAAAGCCATCTATGTTAAAGAGACACTGAAGCGAAAAAAAAAAATTATGATATAATGATTTGTGTGTGTAGTACAGCTCAGGAATAAACCCTTAGGAGTGGAGACATAAGTCTAATGTTGTTTCTAGTACAGGAAGAGTTAAGAGACTCCAGTTGTTATCTATACAAAAAAGCCAATGAGCTCTAGGACTTTCAAAGTCGCAGAGAGCTCGGAGTTCTGAAGATTGTTATCTGAGTTGCCAGTCAAGGATTTTATTTTTCTCTGCAAGAGGACAGGTCAATAGTTCACAGCTTGCTCTGTAATAACATTTATAATGCTGAGTGTTGTGTAAACTGCACATATTAGAGAATGATGCAATGTTATAAAAAACACTATATAACTGAAAATAAAAATATGAGAATATTTTCTTTGCTACTAATCTTTTAGTAGTTATCCATACTACATAACCAATTCATTAGATCATAATTTTTTTCGCTTCAGTGTCTCTTTAAAAACATCAAACATCATGTTTTATTTGCAAACAGTCTTAGCTTATGCTGTTCCCATCTCAGGGAGAGATGAATGTCACACGCCTTCCTTTGTGGAGCAAAAACATGATAAGGCTCCAGGAAAACAGGAAATTAAGCTTATTAGAAATTTCGTGCACTTTTTTCTAATAGCAATGGCATCAAACATCTGCTCAGATAGAAAATTTTTACTCCAGTGTTGCTTTAACTATGCTTAATTATCCTTCTCCTTTAGTAACCAGATAGATGACCACTGACAGTTAGTTAGATGTCCACTGCCAAGGAAATCAATTCATGCAGGTGTGAATTTAAAATAACCTATCTAGGATTACTTAGAGTCAAGATGGTTCCAAGTAATAATATTTGAAACATTGGTTTGCTGGAATTGTTTTAAAAATGTCAAGAGCCTTCATTACAACTTTTTCATTGAACTCATCATTACATTACTGGAAGGTGTCAACAAAGAAGAAAATAGTTGTTGTTGATGATGATGATGATATGTGCATGTGTGTGTGTATTAAAGGAGGATTCCACCCACTACTGTTTGGTAAGTACAGGTATATGTCACTGGACCGAATAGTTGAATGAGCAATACTTACCTGGATGGAAGAACGTATAGTCTTATTCCATACAGAAATACTGGCAATAGGTGAGAACTTAAAATGTGTGTTATATGCTAATACTGGCTAAGTGGGAAGTAGAATTAGCAGGGCCTGAACCAAAACATTGCAGCAGGCTATGCTAATACTGGAGCTGCTGATCAATTAATTAGCAACCGGTTTATTAAAAATCCGATAGTTAATTGAGTATCAGTATTTGCTGAATCTGATTAAATACTGTATATTGATAGCATTCGTCTGGTTTCTTTCAGGCAGTATCCAGTAATTCCCCAATGTCAGGGAAGTGGAGTTCTTTTCCCAGAACAGAGTAGGTCACTTGACCTACCTCTTCCCCAAAAAATGACATTTACAGGGAACAGTTTTCACTGTGGGCATTACTATGGATGACTGTATCCAGCACAACCAGCATAAAGAAACAATCTTCACTGGCTCTAATACTGTGACTGGAATCTTATCAGAATGATAGAAAGCAGAAATATAGCTTAAAATTTGTGTAAATAATCATCAGTTACAGCTGACTATGTGTTCTTTCTCTGCCTCTCTTTCTGCTTGCAGTTTAAAGTACAAACAGTACAGTTCAGCCCTGCCTCCCCCGATGCTGACACAAATTTGTTACATTCAGCTGGTATATACAAAGCTATTTTGTCATGCACACTGTGCTGAGAGACCTCTGAAAAGTGTTCTAGTGTTGCTGGCTAAAAAGCTCTATAGGTATGTGGGGTTTACAGAAACATTGTTTCTTTGATAGCTGTTCTTTAAAGGATAACTGAAGAAGCATGTGGCCTGGGGAGGTAAACATGTAATTTAATAGCAACATATCTTGCCTGTGTACAGTTTTTATTTATTTTTTAATTACTCAGGTTAATAAACCATTGCTTTATCATAGCAGTCATAGCAGCTCTCCTGAAAACTAGGCTTTTACTATTATATTTTATTTTTGAGGGATGGGGGGAGCTCTACAAACATATGGTTGATTAATTTCAATAGGTCATCACTTCTAATAGTTTCATGTTAAACATGGCTCTGACTTCAAAGTGGAAATGCCAATCATTAACCACTTATGCCGCCTGGACGTGATTGAGTTTCCCGTCCTCTTTACACTTCCTGGAAGCTTCCAGGACTAAAAGAAAAATTCACTTTATTCAAATAAAAACACACATAATTACATTTAAAATTAACTGTTTACCTCCCACACTAAAAATTACCCAAATACAATTTTTAATGAAAAAAAAATTACAATTAAAAAAACATAAATAGTTTCCTAAGGGTCTGAACTTTTTTAATATGCATGTGAAGAGGGTATATTACAAGCATTTAAGCATTTTTTAAATTATAAGCTTGTAAATAGTGATGGACGCAAAACTGAAAAAAATGCACCTTTATTTCCAAATAAAATATTGGCACCATACATTGTGATAGGGACATAATTCAAATGGTGTAATAGCCAGGATAAATGGGCAAATAAAATACATAGGTTTTAATTGTGGTAGCATGTATTATTTTAAAGCTATAATGGACAAAAAACTGAGAAATAATGATTTTTTTTCCATTTTTTTCTTAATCTTCCTGTTAAAATGCATTTAGAAAAAAGTAACTCTTAGCAAAATGTACCACCCAAAGAAAGCCTAATTGGTGGTGGAAAAAACAAGATATAGATCAATTCTTTGTGATAATTAGTGATAAAGTTATTCGCAAATGAATGGGAGGTGAAAATTGCTCTGATGCATAAGGTGAAAAATCTATTAGCATTATGCACCTTACTGATATAATACAGAAATCAGGCCCAGATTTATATCACAGGAGCCTATAGGCACAGATGTTCTGGCAACCTAGACTTCTCCCTCCATGAACCTATAACTCCCACCGAACCACATCGCAAGTGTGCTTGCTGTCCCAGCTGTCACTACTCCTTTACTTCCCTTGCCCGTCATAGGTAGCTACAGCCTGTGTCCCTTAGTATTAGGTAGCCAGTATTCTGTAGCTAGTGGTGCCCCTGACTGAAGGGAGATCTCGTCAGTGGAGTTCCGAGAGCTGGGTGAGTAACTTCTCATTTGCGCTCTGCATAGAGAAGGAGGGAGGCACTAGGGGAGGGGAGTGAGCCACCTTTCCTTCATCAGGTGCCTGTAGGTACATGCCTAATGTGCCTTATGGTAAATCCGGCCCTGACAGAAATTGCTATGTTAAAGTGCGGCATAACATGTGTGGCACAAATAGAGTAACTGAGAATGCTCCCCTGGCATTAGGAAGGGTAAAATTGCCATGTGCTACCTGCACATGTCGAAATTATGGGCCTTTTGTGCTTCAGGCCCCATGTGTATTATACCAAAGATCTGAGCTAGTCATTTAAGTAAACAGCATTCTTAACAGAATATCAATATCATACTCTTATGAGTGCTGAAGAATGGCTCAGATCCTTCCCGTTCAATGCTAAAACCAAATGGTGTCACGGAATACAGAAGACTTTCTCTAACAGCTGTGCTCAGGAAATAGAATGATAGGTTTATCAAGCTGAGGAATTTCCACAAGGTTAATATGAAGGTGAAGTATCACGGAAAATGTCATGGCCCCCGATATAAATGCAATCAGAGCAGAATGAGAAATCCTGAACCAGCCTGTCGGCCCCGTAGTCTTAGAGTAGAAACTCTATTCAGGCTCCAAACCTACAGATTTTATGAGTTACTATTAACCTCTCAAGGTTCACCAGCTGCAGATTTATGTTCGGGTAATGTGTGCTGAAATGCACTAGGACATAGATGTAATGTAGTACAAATGTAATGTTTACTGTACAGATGTAGCCTTGTGAGCTTACACTGGAATGATCACAAACTGTACATGAACACAAAAGAATGTACTTTATATTCAGGAGTTTTATGTTTAGAATGACAATCAGGCTACTTGAAACAGAATAAAATCTGAAGAAGCTGATAGACAAACACATCAACTCCCAGCAATGATCGTTTAAAGAAACCATTCCTTTAAAGCTGGCTACATATAAGAATGTGCCTTCTGCTGTTTCTTAAGCTGGCCATACACTATACAATATTTTTGTCCAATTATACATTGGATGTGTGACAAGAATGTCTAATCAGGCAACAATTTCCCTCCCCAACGCACCCTTATCATCCCGTGATTGACATTAAATGATCTGGTAAGGAGTTTCTTGGCCGATATTGAGCGCAACGACAATCGTGGGCTAAATGGTGGTGTAGTGGTTGAATAGTTTATGGCTAGCTTTACTCCCAGTGGGAACAAAGACGATCACATCCACTTCCGCAGGTTCTAGCAGATAAATATAAAGATCTAATTTCTTCAGAAGAAAAAAGTGCAGCCCATGCCAGAGGTGGGAAGGGGCATGGGTGTGCTGCTGTAAGAGATCATTGGAGCATTGATGAAGGCAGACTTCAGATAGGCAGGTGGACAGGAGCATGTAACATGTCAGCACCCAAAAAAGTACCGAAACAAGCTGTATGTATATACCAGAAACACTGAAAACTTTAGCCTCTCCAGCATATAATTATGTTTACTTTGTAGTCTGGAACGTGCATGGTCTTCTATGCACAGGAAAAATAATAATTTTAAAATGCATACAGGGTCTACAACTTACCAGCCCTTATCCAAATCCTGTTTTCTCCTAAGTTTTCTCCCAGAACATAATTGTTCATCTTCTGTTTAAAATAACTTTTTCAGCATGCACTGTGCAATTGAAAAAGTACCAACACGTTTTTTAAAAAGTAGTGTCAGTAGCTTGCTGGTGGCTTTAAAGTATTTTTAATTGACAAGGTATAAAAAATATCACCTAAATCACCTAGCAGAAAACTTAGGGAGAAAAAGGGGACTGAATAAGGGCTTGCTCACCAATGCCTCCTTTTTAACTTATTACATCGTGTATGAACTGAATTGTTGAAAATCTGCAAATACCATATCAGCTCCCCTTCTAGCTGTTGACATTCTTTTCTGTACCTATATTTATCCATTAGTCTTG
The DNA here is from genome assembly GCF_040937935.1 of Hyperolius riggenbachi. Lineage (NCBI taxonomy): Eukaryota > Metazoa > Chordata > Amphibia > Anura > Hyperoliidae > Hyperolius > Hyperolius riggenbachi. The sequence continues at coordinate 510,850,047 of NC_090646.1, read as the reverse complement.
GTGACTTTGCTCTTTGTATCAGTGGACATTAGGATAACATTTTTTGAAATGTGTTCCTCCTATCTACAGTGGAGAGCAGAATGAGGGTGAAGCATTGGCAACAGAAAGCAGGTTCAGGGCTCTGGAGAAGAAGGATAACATGCAGGCTGGCAGTAGCAGATGACACAGTAGTAAAACCTTAAGCAGTAGTTACCACACTTTACTGACAGTACTCTCCATGCAGGGGAGAATCAGAGGGAAAGAATAGGAGGGATTTACACTGCAAACACTCCATTAAAAGGAGAGAAACCAAAAGCTGCAGGACTACCAGGAATATTGTGGGGAAGGGTGGTTATGGGAGAAGGCAGCACTAGCAATGGATCAGCAAGAGGTCCATAAAAAGGATCACAGTTTATAGTTTAGCTACATTAGCCATAAATCCTGGGAACAGTTGACCTAGGATGGAGGCCAAACTCAAACTGAAAGAGAGGTCTGGTTAGCAGCAAGGTTAACAGCTTTATTTTAGGTTCATTTTTTATACAATATTATTTAAAATTAATACTGCATAAAACAAAAGTTTTGTAATACAAAATGGTAGTTTTTGCTAATGTAAGAAAAAATGATCTGCTCCGCCAGTTGAGACATTCTCATGGACTCATGCACATCTGTCCTAACCTAGCTAGCTTGAAACACACCCACTTTCATCATGGGCATGAAGGCAGACCAGTGATTGGTGTATAGTGTTGGGCGAACACCTAGATGTTCGGGTTCGCGAACGTTCGCCGAACATCGCCGCGATGTTCGGGTGTTCGCGCCGAACTCCGAACATAATGGAAGTCAATGGGGACCCGAACTTTCGTGCTTTGTAAAGCTTCCTTACATGCTACATACCCCAAATTAGCAGGGTATGTGCACCTTGGGAGTGGGTACAAGAGGAAAAAAAATATTTGAAAAAGAGCTTATAGTTTTTGAGAAAATTGATTGTAAAGTTACAAAGGAAAAACTGTCTTTTAAATGTGGAAAATGTCATGTTTCTTTGCACAGGTAACATGCTTTTTGTCGCCATGCAGTCATAAATGTAATACAGAGAAGAGGTTCCAGGAAAAGGGACCGGTAACGCTAACCCAGCAGCAGCAGCAGCACACGTGATGGAACAGGAGCAGGCGCAGGAGGAGAAGGCCATGCTTTTTGAGACACAACAACCCAGGCCTTGCATGAGGACAAGAAGCGTGCGGATAGCATGCTTTTTACCGCCATGCAGTCATAAATGTAATAAAGATAAGAGGTTCAATAAACAGGGACCGGGCGTCAACGCTAACCCAGCAGCAGCAGACGTGATGGAACAGGAGGAGGCGCAGGAGGAGAAGGCCACGCTTTCAGGTGCAACTCAGGCCTTGCATGAGGACAAAAAAATGTGTGCGCAAAGCAATGCAATGAGTAGTTTTCAGGACACAATGGGCTATTCGGAGGAGCTATTCCCACCCCCACAATCTTCTACCTGTGAAAGGTCAATGGAACAGCCACAAATGTTGTGCCCGGATTCACAACCTTTTTCTGTGGAAAATGCACCTCGCACTGAAATGCAAGGTGAGGCCGAGGATGAACATGACGTCAACAACTCAACATGACGCAAAATGGGGGCGGAACAGAAAGCTGCTTTCAATGTTTTGAAGGCCTTAATTGCCTCCGGGTGGCCAGTTAGATGCATCATTCATCACACCCAAATCCCAGAGCAATGTGTGCAGGAATTTGAATCTCAGGAGGTGTACCGAGATCATCTGGACAAGTGACAAGTGACAAAGTGACCAGTGACAAAGTGACAAAGTGACAAAATGACAAAGTGACAAAGTGACAAGTGACAAAGTGAGAAGTGACAAGTGACAAAATGACAAAGTGACAAGTGACAAAGTGACCAGTGACAAAGTGACAACTGACAAAGTGACAAAATGACAAAGTGACAAAGTGACCAGTGACAAAGTGACAACTGAGAGGTTGTTCTGGGGAGCTCCACTGCACTCAGTCGCATATGAGGAGAGGTCTCGTCGGGACTGTTGATCCTCCTCAGCTTGCTCAAAGCCTTGAGGGTTCCTGAAGATCCTCTTCTGGAGTTCGCCGGGGTTCAGCTTGGTGTCGGGGTCGGCGGCGTCCTCCTCACTCCAACGTGGCAGATCTTCTGTTGAAGGAAAAAAAACCAAACATTGTTAAAAGTCCAGTACCGCTTCTGAAGGACTCACCAAGAGATGCAGGAGCGCTTCAATCTAGCGCACCATCGCTCGCTGGGTGATGTCCCTGCCTACGCGCTGGAATTCTACGCTGCACATGCTAGCACGCTTTTGCGCAGTGCCGAGGCGCATTCCAGCAGCTAGTAGCTACCAAGCTTCTGTGGATCTGATTGGGCCACCATGTTGGATCTCTGCCAAGTCCTCCAAAATTTTGAGCAATCCACGTTGCGTGACTGAGCAGTGACAACTCTACAGTCAGCATTACAATACCACTGCTGTGTTTACTGAAGAAATCAATGTTGAAGATGGAAACCGCTGGCATGATGCAAGTGGGGGATTCTGAAGATGAAAACGATCAGCGTGATGATACCAACATCAGGCAACCTGCCTCAGGAAACGCTGGTCCCAGCTATGACAAAGAACAGGACGAGGAACAGCTGGAGTTGGAGCAGGAATTGGATGCCCCCACTGCCGAGGGACAGAGCGGTGCACATTGGACTTCCACAATTTAGCGGGAAAGGACAGCAGAAGAGGAAGAAAGTGATGCTGGTGACGAATATGGTGCATCACAACAATCACAACGCTTACAAGAACATGAAGACAGAGGAGTCTGGCAGGACTCTCTGGCACACATGGCTCAATTCATGCTAGACTGCATTGAACGCGGCCCGCGCATTATTCACTATTCATTATTATTCATTATTCTGGAATCTGGACAACACCAATTACTGGGTTTATACCCAGTTTATACAAACACAACGTTAAAAAACTGATTGAAGAAAGTGTCAGACAGGTCAAAAATGGAACAATTCCAGCAGGCCCTTGAGGATGGAGACTTTAGAGAGGAGATTGACATCCTCCTCCTTCTCTAGCCAGTTGTACGCCGACAGACTGACTTCAGCAAACCCAGGAGGACCAGGAGGGCAGCAAAGAACACAAGCTGCTGCTAGTGCCGAAAAGGGAATGGTATTGGCAGTGTCCTTGGAGTGGGAACATTTTCTGACACCCATGCAGCAGCCCACAGAACAGCAATCGGGCAGTTCCACGTCCCCCAACACCAATCGCCTGGAGAAGATGGTCAAGGTCCAGGACTACATGTCAGATGGCGTAGCTGTGTTGAACAATCCATCTGCAGACAGACGGTGAGTGTGACAGGCAGCACAGAAGGACCATGGCAACTCACTCATAGCACCACAGTTTGATAGTGCTGCTCAAAAAATTATATGGATCCGTGGACCCGGGCACTGCGGGCAGTACTGGGAAGTGGGAACGCAGATTTTAGTACCTAAACACACGATACAACATGTTTTCCGGGGTCGGACTCTGAGGCACATACAGATGGTCCCGATCATCATCCTCATCATACAACTCTTCTCCTGAGTCTGACCGACCCACCACCTCTGCCACCCCAACATCCCCAGACACAGACCCCTCATCGTCCTCAACATTAACTTGGGATGCTGGCCTGAGCCAGACCTCCTCCTCCACATCAGGCCCCATCATCTCCTCAATGGCAGCCCTCATTAATCGTTCTGGCGACGGACCGATGGACACAACATTCTCCTGCGGAGAGGGCTGCTGCTGACCACTGGCTGCTGGGGTGGATGTTATAGCTTGCGTGGGGCGTTGGCTGTTGCTGTTGTTGGGAGTGCTGCTCACAGCGGAGGTCTCTGAGGAACTCATGGTGAGCTCATATAGTGGTTGGCGGTGAGTGGAGTATTACTGATCCCAGCAATATACACACTGACTGGCAGAGTACGCAATGCTATATAGTCTGGCTGAGCGGTGTACACAGAGTGGCAGTACACACAATGCTATATAGTCTGGCTGAGCCGTGTACACAGAGTGGCAGTACACACAATGCTATATAGTCTGGCTGAGTGGTGTACACAGAGTGGCAGTACACACAATGCTATATAGTCTGGCTGAGCAGTGTACACAGAGTGGCAGTACACACAATGCTATATAGTCTGGCTGAGCCGTGTACACAGAGTGGCAGTACACACAATGCTATATAGTCTGGCTGAGCCGTGTACACAGAGTGTCAGTAAACAATGCTATATATAGCGTGGCTGAGCGAGGTACACAGTGGCAGTACACACAATGCTATATAGTCTGGCTGAGCGGTGTACACAGAGTGTCAGTAAACAATGGTATATAGTCTGGCTGAGCGGTGTACACAGAGTGGCAGCAAACACAATGCTATATATAGCGTGGCTGAGCGAGGTGCACAGTGGCAGTACACACAATGCTATATAGTCAGGCTAAGCCGTGTACACAGAGTGTCAGAAAACACAATGCTATATATAGCGTGGCTGAGCGAGGTGCACAGTGGCAGTACACACAATGCTATGTAGTCTGGCTGAGCCGTGTACACAGAGTGGCAGTAAACACAATGCTATATATAGCGTGGCTGAGCGAGGTACACAGTGGCAGTACACACAATGCTATATAGTCAGGCTAAGCCGTGTACACAGAGTGTCAGAAAACACAATGCTATATATAGCGTGGCTGAGCGAGGTGCACAGTGGCAGTAAACAATGCTATATATAGTGTGGCTGAGCGAGCGGTGTACTACTGTTCCCAGCAGCGACACACAATGACTGGGGGGGACCCTGGCTAGCGTGGCTGGAGAGCAAACTACCCTGCCTGCCTACCCAAAGCTAAACCCACAGAGAAATGGCGGAGATATGACGTGGTTCGGGTATTTATTTACCCGAACCACGTGACCGTTCGGCCAATCAGAGCGCGTTCGGGCCCGAACCACGTGACCCGTTCGGCCAATCACAGCGCTAGCCGAACGTTCGGGGAACGTTCGGCCATGCGCTCTTAGTTCGGCCATGTGGCCGAACGGTTTGGCCGAGCACCGTCAGGTGTTCGGCCGAACTCGAACATCACCCGAACAGGGTGATGTTCTGCAGAACCCGAACAGTGGCGAACACTGTTCGCCCAACACTAAGTGTAAGCTCCACTAGTCCATTGGCTAAGCATATCATGGCTTCAAACTAGCTGGGAGCGTGAAGGGTGAGCATGAGCAGGCCATTCGAAATTGCTATGGAGGAAATAAAAAGTTGCACATTCATCTATTCCCTATTTTATCTTTTAAAACTGAGACATTTGTTATACATCATTTTTATGCATAGTTAACGTGCACAGTTAATATAAAACAATGATCTATTAAATAATACAAAGCATATAAAAATTGAGCCTGAACTGGTGCTTTAAAATGCATGGGTCTGAAATGGCTAAAGCCCGTGTCACATCTCACAATTCTCCTAGCTAATAACTGCTTTACCCAAGTCTGCTCTGAAGGCTCTCATTATGATGTGAACATTGATCTGTTCGTACCTACTTGTGATTGTAATAGTCAGGAGTAGCGAGGAAGTTTATTATGCCATTGTTTGCTTACTGGCTCCTGTGACAGGTGCAGGAAAATAATATAAATTAATATGTAGTGGTGCATCCCCTGATTTTTTTTCTCATATGGCCCTAAATGCTGCTTGCATCTATCAAGAGTGTTTCTTTTAAGAGAAATTGAGCATAACTTGGAAATTTTGTAAAAGAAACTAGATCAACTTATTAATTTGTTGATGTTTTTAAATCACTTCTATTACTTTCTGCTTTCATATGTCTATCACTGTCACCTCTCTCCTGACAGCATCATATGGGACCTGAACCAATTCACTTTTTCTCCAACATTTTCTCCTAGGAGATTATTCATCATGTTCTGTTTATAATAACTTTTCATTACTCTGCAATTGAAGAATTACCAAAATGTAGGTGAAAAGGTAGTTTAAAAATTATTCCAAGTATTCTCTTGCTTGCTGGTGGCTTAAAGAGGAACTGTAGTGGAAATGACATGATTCATAAAATAGCTTATTATTTACAATGTTCATCTACAAATTATTTAGCCAGTGTTTGCCCATTGTAAGATCTTTCCTCTCCCTGATTTACATTCTGAAATGTATTAGTGGTGGTGACTTTTTTTAGTTCTGCCAAGTGATCTGTGTGGAATGTTTGTTCTGAGATTTCTAGACACAGAGGGAGGTATTGCTTGCTTGGCAGTTGGAAAATGCCATAATTCCCCACAATGCAAGGTTTACAGAAAGTGAACTGTCAGGACCATGGTCATGACATCACACTGCAAGGGGTTTCACCACACTATCAGCCATACATACTCCCCTGATGATCTATTCGAGAAAAGGTAAAGATTTATCGTGGGAAAGGGGGAATTAGCTAATGATTGAAATCAAGTTCAATCCTGAGTTAAAGTTCCTCTTTAAGTTGCCAGCAAGCAAGAAAATACTCAGAGTAATTTTGACCATTTTTTCCACCAGCTTTTTGGTACTTTTTTCAAAGATGAAAACTTATCTCCTGGGAGAAATAGGTGACTTGAATAAAGGCCTTAGAATCCTCCCACAAATACTCACTGATGCAGCTACCACTGATACTAAACAATACATTCCTTCACAAAGGTGTCAGTGACAAGTCACCATCTACATTAGAGGCAGATAATGACAACTTACGTATTATTGGTAATATGGGAAGATTAAGTAGTCATGATAAAATACAAGACAGCTATTGAAATGTATCATAATCAATATCCTATTTTTTAAGTGTGCACAATGTAAAAAATACTTACACCATCACCATTGATTAAATAAAAACAGGTTGTTATAAGAAGCCTCTGAAAATAATATATATATATATATATATATATATATATATATATATATATATATATATATATATATATATATATATATGTGTGTGTGTGTGTATATATATATATATATATATATATATATATATATATATATATATACACATATATTTTTATATATGTGTGACCCACAGCTAGTAACATAAATAACAGTAGTTTCAAAAGGTTTTATGTTGGAATAATTGTGCCATTGGCTATGTTGTAGTTAAAAAGAAAAAAAATAGCAGTATGCCCTTTTTGTCCTATGGAATGAGTCAATGAAGGCTACACTGTGGCATTAAATTCTAATTTAGCCTAATACGTATGTAATAGGTTCCTGATGCATTTGGCCAATACAACGTAAATGAGAAGGACCTAACAGGAATGTTACACTGGATCAGCTTATATGAAAAACACTTTGTATAAATAAATAGATGCAATCAGAATTCTACACATTGTATGATTATAAACACATCTTCCAGAGATATAAAATATTTATATGTAATATATTTTCTTGGCATTGGTATTTATGAGACACTAGAGATGCCTACATTAAATGGTTGTATAAAACACAGCTTAAATGAAAATTTGCCTTGCCACTCAATATTATTCAGATCACAGGAGTTTTGCGACACATCCATGCAGAGTACTAAACACAAGGCAATTTCATTCCCCCAGCAGGAAGCTACTGAGAAAGGCAGGTGGTTAAAAAGTAAAGTTCAATAAATGTATACTGGTACCTTCTGCTAAGCAAGACAGCAATTCACGCCAATATAGATATTAAAGATTGTGCATTGCTGATCTAGGTAATATTCATTAAACAATTGAAGCGCCTTGGAAAATAAAAAGGTAAAGCTTTATTTCATTCTATTTGGAATCAGTATGTGGCATTGGCCTGCTGACTTGCTGTGCAGAATGGATTGTACTATATTGTACTCATACAGATACATATTTTGCAATGTAACCACTGCTTAAAAGGAATGACATATATTTATATATATATACATATATATATATATATATACATAATATTGTACAGTGCCGCGGAATATGTTGGCACTTTATAAATAAATAAATTATATATATATATATATATATATATATATATATATATATATATATATATATGCTGTATTTTTTTTCCGTCTTTTGGTACATTTTCTCATACTTCTGAAGTTTAGTGCCAAAATGAATTGTAAACATGTAATGAATGTTTTTTAACCAGCTAATGACCGATTGAAATTCTTTTATTTTTTGTTCTATACATGCTTGTTGTATTGCTGTACATTAAAAGTAAGTCCATAGTGAATAAGGGCTGTTTCAGACAGATGGCTGGCAGCAGCTCATTTAGCTAATGCTAAACACTTTTCTGCTACAGTGCTTAGCATTGGTTTGCATCGTTTCCCGTCATTTGATTGTAGCGTTTTGAGCCCCTAAGGGACAAGAAACCAACTGTGAATGCTACATGCAGTGACTGAGATGAGGTGAGGGATCAAGTGCTGTTAAACACTGTAACTGTAATCTGAACAACCGCTTCCATTCACTCAAATGAAGAAGCAGTTAATCTATTTTCAAACATGGTGGTCCACAACTGTAAAAAAAAAAAAAGGCTTTTCAGCCCATGTGAATTGCCCCGAATTTATTTAGATGGTTCTCTGACAAGGTGGCTGGTTAATGGAAGCTAGCATGTGTATTGTGGCCCTGATGCATCACTGAGAGATCCATAATGACAAATCATCTTGGCTGAGACTATTGTTCTCATACTCACCTTGCCCACTTGCCATGCCATTGCCCCCCCCCCCACAGCTACAAGCTGGCAACATATCTGTGCAGTGCTTGGCTACAAACCCTGTATTGCCTATCCATATGGGTAACAGTAATTGTACATGTGTACACACTTTTATTTTTCCCTCCAACTACAAGGAGAGTTGATTCGAGAGACAAACTGATACGGAGGGATACATCTTGAGCCAAGACCAATTAAGAGTATTTAAATATTAGTTGAGACACATAAAATGATGCATAAATCATTAGATACACCAATGAGAAATAATTCATAAAATAAGTTTTGTGAATGAACTTTAATTGGACTAAAAAAATAAAACATTAATTGGTAACATTTTACATTTAGTTACCAACAATATATAAAATGAATGTTCTAAAATTACTGTCCATTCCTTTTACATAATATGGTTTAGTGATGTAGCTTTTCCCCCATTACTAGTAAGGTCAAAAGACCCTTAGATATTCCTGGATGTAGATCTAGATTTGTTCTCTTGGATAAAATTGCAAAGCACCTATTCTAGCAGAGCAATTATGAAAAAGTGTTTTAGGGGAAAGCGTCTATAAAAATGGTCAGAATAAGTTCACCAAAACATTTTACATTTAACATTTCAACCACTCCTTCAAGTGCTGACAAATACGAATCCATCTGACACTTGACTTGCGCATGGCAGAAGACTCAAAGAATATTTATGTTCCTGAGCCAGCACATTGTGTGCCATTTTATACGGGACCTGACTTGCTAAAGCACTTTTAGGCAGGATATAGTTCAGGAGACCATCGAAAGCTGGACTTTAGTTTGTAAACAATCTGAGAATTACAGGTTACTTCCATCCAAACCACATTAAGATAAGGTCTAGAAGATGAAAATAAATCCTTTATTGTTTGTTATTGATTGAATGACCCAGAGTCTACTTACTTTTCTACAGAGTAAAAAAAATAGCAAAATATTATGGTGAAAGAGGCTAGTGGTTCTTCTGTAGGTTAAAAGCCCACCCTGTGACTCAGGTAATTTTTCTCATGTGTGTTAGATTAAGGAAATATACTCTTGTAGATATTCTAAATAATTTAAGTAAAATGCCCATAATTATTTGTTGACGCACAGTCTTCTGGCAGCTGGGAATTATGGTTCATAGAGGGCATGTTGCTATTCTGAACATATTTCTTCTTAAATGTCCTCACTAACTCAGTGTGCAGTGAGAGCATTTCTGCTCTGCTTTTGTGAAAGGGAATTTTTTAAAGGTTACCTTTATATAAACCTTGTTCTTTAATTCAAATATTTTTATTGCTGAGTCGTGGTCAGGAATAAAAAGAACTATAGTATATATATACTTTCTGATCAGTCTTTCCATTAGTTTCTTACAAAACACATCGTGAAGGCCAGTAGAGTGAGTCAATCATACTATATGACACTATATTGTGAGTCAAATACTGGGAGAATGAGAGAAATATGATCTTATCAGTATGGTGGTCCTGTGCTATTAGTAAGCTTAGGGCAGGCTAGTGACCTAGATTTATTACTTAAAGTGAACCAACATTTACTTGAAGCAGCCTAAGGTGGAAACATGTTTGATATGCTTCGACGTACCTTGCAGGATGCCCTTGAAGCTTTACATTCAAGTGTGCTCTGTCACACAAAAAAATCAACTGTCCACATCTCATCCCTGCCCTAGGAAGTCCTGCCATTTCCTCATTCCAAAATCTTATTGTTTGTACATCACTATTTTGGGCACCCTACTAACCATCCATGAGACAGTGGGGGAAATAATGGGTGGAACTCCCAAAGGAAGGGGCAAGGGTTAATCACAACAACTTAAAGCTACAAGATATGCTGCAAGGTCTCTGACCTTATTTTGGACAGCTACTTGGTTAGGAATCTGAAAATCAGTACAAGTTAAAAGATAAAATTGCAAAGCACCCATTCTAGCAGAGCAATTATGAAAAAGTGTTTTAGGGGAAAGCTTCTATAAAAATGGTCAGCATAAGTTTACCATAACATTTTACATTTAACATTTCAACCACTCCTTCAAGTGCTGACAAATCCGAATCCATTTGACACTTGACTAGTGCATGGCAGAAGACTCAAATAATAATTATGTTCCTGAGCCAGCACATTGTGTGCCATTTTATACGGGACCTGACTTGTTAAAGCACTTTAAAGAGGATCTGTAACCTCAAAAAATCCCCTGGGGGGTACTCACCTCGGGTGGGGAAAGCCTCCGGATCCTAATGAGGCTTCCCACGCCGTCCTCTGTCCCACGGGGGTCTCGCTGCAGCCCTTCGTGCAGCCATGACGTAATATTTACCTTCCTGGCTCCTGCGCAGGCGCTCTGACGGCTGTCGGCTCCGAACTACACGGAAATACCCGATCGCCGTCGGGTCTGCTATACTGCGCAGGCGCAAGTTTCCGGCGCCTGTGCAGTAGAGCGGACCCGACTGAGATCGGGTATTTCCATGTAGTTTGGAGAGAAAAGCAGCCACAGCGCCCCCGCTGGAGCCAGCAAAGGTAAATATTGAAATTACAGTCGGGCCTGTCGCCGGCTGTTCAGAGGGCTGCAGCGAGACCCCCGTGGGACAGAGGACGGCGTGGGAAGCCTCATTAGGATCCGGAGGCTTCCCCCACCCGAGGTGAGTACCCCCCAGGGGATCTTTTTCATGTTACAGAGTCTCTTTAAGGCAGGATATAGTTCAGGAGACCATCGCAAGCTGGACTTTAGTTTGTAAACAATCTGAGAATTACAGGTTACTTCCATCCAAACCACATTATGATAAGCTCTAGAAGATGACAATAAATCCTTTATTGTTTGTTATTGATTGACCCAGAGTCCATTTACTTTTCTACAAAGTAAAAAAATAGCAAAATATTATGGTGAAAGAGGCTAGTGGTTCTTCTGTAGGTTAAAAGCCCACCCTGTGACTCAGGTAATTTTTCTCATGTGTGTTAGATTAAGGAAATATACTCTTGTAGATATTCTAAATAATTTAAGTAAAATGCCCATAATTATTTGTTGACGCACAGTCTTCTGGCAGCTGGGAATTATGGTCCATAGAGGGCATGTTGCTATTCTGAACATATTTCTTCTTAAATGTCCTCACTAACTCAGTGTGCAGTGAGAGCATTTCTGCTCTGCTTTTGTGAAAGGGAATTTTTTAAAGGTTACCTTTATATAAACCTTGTTCTTTAATTCAAATATTTTTATTGCTGAGCCGTGGTCAGGAATAAAAAGAACTATAGCATATATATACTTTCGGATCAGTCTTTCCATTAGTTTCTTACAAAACACATCATGAAGGCCAGTAGAGTGAGTCAATCATACTATATGACACTATATTGTGAGTCAAATACTGGGAGAATGAGAGAAATATGATCTTATCAGTATGGTGGTCCTGTGCTGTTAGTAAGCTTAGGGCAGGCTAGTGACCTAGATTTATTACTTAAAGTGAACCAACATTTACTTGAAGCAGCCTAAGGTGGAAACATGTTTGATATGCTTTGACGTACCTTGCAGGATGCCCTTGAAGCTTTACATTCAAGTGTGCTCTGTCACACAAAAAAATCAACTGTCCACATCGATCTCATCCCTGCCATAGGAAGTCCTGCCATTTCCTCATTCCAAAATCTTATTGTTTGTACATCACTATTTTGGGCCCCCTACTAACCATCCATGAGACTGTGGGGGAAATAATGGGTGGAACTCCCAAAGGAAGGGGCAGTGGTTAATCACAACAACGTAAAGCTAAAAGATATGCTGCAAGGTCTCTGACCTTATTTTGGATAGCTACTTGGTTAGGAATCTGAAAATCAGTACAAGTTTACTTAAGTAGACTAAAGGCCATACAAACAATGTGATTCTTCTTTGGACATGCTCATAAGCCTCATAAGCCTTGCTGATGGCAACACACAGGCAATTAGGTAAAACCTGAAACCTCACTGGACTATAGGATGTACACAGTTCCACTCATTGGACTTTGCTGTGTGTTTGTTAATTGTATAAATCCATTGGTATGTAAGAGTTTCAGGTTTTTCTTTCTTTCCTCATCTTGAGTTCAGATTTAAGATGATCTCCATTTATTCATCTACGTAAAATGAATTGTTAAAGTTTGTAAAATGCTTTTAGAGAATTAAGATACCAGCTGGGTTTCTGGTATAGGAGTTCAAATGTTATATTTTTTTTCGTAAAAGAAAATGGAATTGCATGCTGAAAGATACCTTTATTTTATTTATTTTTTTGAAAGGCCAGTCCATCTAATATGTGGTTAATGTTTATTTTCAATAATATGTATGTACTGTAAAAGTTCCCATAGCTGACCCTATCCTATGCCATTTTATTATGGAACACAGTTTTCCCTTTGCGCCATTGTGATTTATGCTGAAGATATATATTGTCTGGTATTTTAATGAAAATCAATTTCTGATCATTAATCTTTTGAAATAGTGGTTAAGTTCTTAAACTTTAATGAAAATAAGCATCCACCTACTTGTTATATCCTGTTTTCTGTTCAAAGTCTCTGAGGGATAAACTTTTGCTGACAGTGAACTTATAAAGCAGACCTAACCTCCGATAATGCTACCTATCTGGCAATCACAACAGGTTTCTGAGCAAAAAGTTGTATGTTAAATGCACACTGGCATTTAAGAGCAACATTTTTGCATTGTTACCATCACCAAATGAGTGCGGGGGGTGGGGGGGTAAAATATAGATATGGAGGTTCCATGGTGGCAATCATCTTGAAATTGAACCCTTATGCTTGATTGATACCACTTGCAGCATCTTTGGGCCGTCCTACAGGTGTCCCATGGTAATTTCCCTGCTGAAAACAATGCAAAATGTACAGAATGACACATCTGCTCAAACTTTTCAATCAAAAGTGCAGCAACAGCAATGCAACATCCATCCCTGAAGCACATTAACACTGGTGTGAATCTAGCTTTAGTGTGATTGTCAACTAGGTAACAATGTTTTTGAATGTATTCAATACCCTTCCTAAATGATTCTGCCAGTTTTAACTTTCTTTGATGAAATATAGAACTGTGACTTGAAGGCAGAAGTAAAATGAAGCAAAAACAGGGAGAGGCAGGCTGTCACCTTTTCTCATGAATTCTCCCAAAATATATCTGTGACATAAAATCTCCAGCAGTTCACAATCACATGGCCAGCCAATGGAAAACATGATTATTATTTTTTTTTACAATAAAATGTAATACATTCAAGTGTTTAACTATGGTTTATGTGTCAATTGGATCCAGACACACTAATATATGCTTAAAATTCATACTGCCTGATGAACTGCTTTAAAACATGTTGTAAAAGGTAATACAGTGGACTTCACACTTGGTAAGGCCTGACTTGATAATAGAACCATTTCAACTTACTTGGTTGCTCCCTTATAATAAAATGGATGCTTCCTGATGTCTGGAGGCCAATTAATATGTACAGTATCTTAACATGTATATAATGTATTTTATTGAATAATAAAGTAATAATGTATTACTTGTGAGTGTCTGAATGTGCTGCCTTTTTTAATTCCAGATAAAGTCATATAAATTAAAGGACTTATTGGATTATTCATTAAAATTATTACCGGGTCAGGTATTGATTACGGAATAATGGAACAACACTTGTCATTGTCAAGAATTGCAGCACATTGAAAAAGCAAATGATAAGTAGGCTTACAGCAGTTTCATTTAATGTAAATTAAGTGTAATTTAATGATTGTTTGTTTTTTTTTAAAACAAATATGTACTTTTTTTTGGGGGGGGGGGCATTCATCTCCTCTGAAAATGGTAACTATTCTGAAAGTAATTATAACAATTAAATCTACCTTTTTTCTAGTTTATTAAAATAAAGAGCATTACTGCAATTTTTGTTCTTAACAAGTGAAGTTCAGTACAAATATTTAAAGGAAAAATTCCCTTTCATTATAAAACTGACAAAACCATAATTGAGTGATACACAGGGGTTCTTTTTTAAATTCAAACTTGGTTTTATTGTTTTTTGCAGTAGGATAAGAAATTGTAATTCTCTGCAACCATGACAGCAACACTCTACTTTATTTGAATTATGTTTACAGTGTACAGAAATTATATTAATGTGTTATGCTTTAATTTACAAAAGTGGAATATCACTCTAAAGGTGTTCATTTTAACTTACAGGTTAACCAATTACATTGGGTTCAGTTTTTCTTTATATTTGGAAATATACAATAGAATACTTATTGAAAAGTACTATTATTAAACATGGCAAATTGCTGCTAAGTCCTAAGTTAATTTAATTTGATTATTTTTTTAAGTTCATGTTTCCCAATTTTGTTTCAAAGTACCTTATTTCACATTACAGTTTTACAGTTTATTTTATTTTTTTCTTATTAGCATAACGAATTCAAAGAAAAGATTAAAAAAAACATATATTTGTAATGCTTTGAAAGTCCAAATTATGGTCACCATACAAATTTCTTTACTCTGTTTTATTTTCACAAGTGTAGTTACCATGAAAAACTACAACCTGTCTTCTGTAGCTTGGGTGGCTTGCAGTAGGTCATGGCCGCTGTTACCAATTCAGAGCACAAACCTAGTTGACATTGATGAATTGGCAGCCTCAGACCACTAATCACACTGCCCTGGGTAATTTTAGTCCAATCAAATGCTGTCCTCATCGTGACCAAGGTTCTACAGGTGGACATCTGGAAGGAGAACATTTGTCACACAGGTTTCCTCTTACATTCACTGCAGTCCCTGAGGTCAATGGTGTTTTAATGTATTGCTGTAAACACTTTCACACAAAAAAAAGGAAAATAATTTTTCACAGTAGCACTGTAACAAGGAATTAAAGAAAATGTGCCTCCATTACTCAACATTCCTGTTTAAATCCCACTAAGATGTAAGCAAAATAAACATTTAAAAGAAAACATTATTTTGTAATCAACTATTACCAACAGTTTACTCATGATACTTTTGAAATGTAAGCAATCCGCAAGTCATTTTTTTGTTTTAAAATAATAACAGCATTAACGATATACAGTGGGATGCGAAAGTTTGGGCAACCTTGTTAATTGTCATGATTTAATAATAATTATTGCACAGTAGTTGAATTCCAGCTATTGGCATAGCATTTGAGGGGTGGGGTGCAATCGGTGCTGGGGTTTGGCAATTACATAGCAAAAACGTAAGATTTTCTGTCAAAACATCCAAAATTGTGTGTGGACAACCGGTTTATAAATAGCACAACTCAGAAGAGGAGCTGCTTCAGTTAATTACTCACTAATATATACAACTGCATAAACTAAAGCTTCTCATATGCTTAAAATTCACAAAATTGTATTAATGGCTTGCAGATCATGGAATGCTGTGTCACACAGACCCTAAAAACAACCGCATAAAAATCATCAAGAAACCAGCACATGTAGCACACAATAATTAATTCCTACTGTCACTTTGTCAGATTCTTGCCTATTCCGATCACCCAGCTCTCGCCTATGCAAATCAGACTGGCTATCCAATCACTGCCTGACATGTGTGGGCCCTCCACCGACACACACCATGAGGCCTCAATTTCACTCCAAGCACACTGTCAACTGACTGGATAGTAAGCATGGACTTATGCGGATCCGCAATAGTGTAAAGCAGGTTGTTTTCTATAATGACCAGGGCCGGGCCGAGGCATAGGCTGGAGAGGCTCCAGCCTCAGGGCGCAGTGTAGGAGGGGGCGCAGAATTCATTCAGCTGTCATTCCTAATTGTGTTTGAAGCAGAAAGAAATAAGAAAAGGGGACACATGACAGTGACTGCAAGCCAGATAACTAGATATTAAGGTGTTGGGGAGGTTGTGGGCCCTGTGGCACCTCTTAGTCTAATAGCAATCAGCGTTTGATGGCTCGGGTGGCAGGGATGGAGGGGCGCACTTTGGTGTCTCAGCCTTGGGTGCTGGAGGACCTTGTCCCGCCTCTGATAATGACTATCGCTGTAAAGTTCAACAAGACTCCCTGGATCAGTAGTATATATTTACTGAATGTTCTGGCATATAAGACTACTGTTTAACCCTTGAAAATCATCTGAAAAGTCAGGGGTCATCTTATATGCTGAGTGTCATTGATGCCGGGTGATACGCCCTATCCTGTTACCGACACTCAGATCTCTCAGATCTCGCTGCTGAGGACTGTAGTGAAGTGATGCAGGCGCACATGTGGGAGATCTGAGAAGCAGAGAAGGAGGTAAATAGGATACAAGGGTGGGCCAGACGGGTGAAAGAGGCGTGTTTTATTGGCACAGCACGATCTAGTCTTCCATACCGCTCTGATAAACAAGGAGACAGGGAGAGCCGACCAATCCACTTAGGGAGAGGGAAAGTTGATCAATGCAACCAGTCAATCGCCTATATGCTGTTATATACTGGGTACCACATACAGGACAGCACAAGTATCTGTTCGTACATAGCACCAGTATATGATTTTTATTTTTATTTTTTTGGGTGTGCATTGGAAGAGGGGTAGTCTTATACGGCAAGTATATCCCACACTCTATATTTTAACTGGAAAAGTTGGGGGGGGGTCGTCTTATATGCCCAGTCATCTTATAGGCCGGAATATACGGTATATGGAAATTCCTGGCTTTTACAGACATATACAAGTGAAGTGACTGGAAGAGCCAGGCATTTCCATCTAAGTATATACTATTAGTGTGAATACAGGAGGCTTCAGAAGACTGGGATTTGTGAAAGTTCATAGGTTTTTTTTCTGTCAGGTAGATATTTTTACAGTTTATTATAAGTTACACAATTTGTTTTAAAGTATAATTTAAAATGGCTGCCAGGTTCATTTCTTGTATGGGGGGTTAAAAAAAAAGCTTAATTGGCTGTCCTGTGAACCTTGTGTAAACTTTGTATTACATGCGAATGATCATTGTTCGCCACATTCTTTCCGCTGGCAAATGTGTTCATCCATCTCTATTAGGGGACAGGGTGAGAGTATGGTAGATTTAATAGTGTTAGGAGGTAAGGGGTAATTTAAGATTACGAAGTAATGGCAATATCACTACTTATATTTAAAATAACAGCAATCCCACCATTCAAATTAACACCCACCCCACTCTTTTTACCACTTCAGCCCACAGGGTTAACCACTTCAGCCCACATTTTTTTACATCTGAGCAACTTTCCCCTTCCATTCATTTGCCAATAACTTTATCACTACTCATCACAATGAATTAATCTATATCTTGTTTTTTCCACCACCTATTTGGCTTTCTTTGGGTGATACATTTTGCAAATAATTATTTTATTATAAATCCATTTTAACAGGAATATTAAGAAAGAAATGGAAATAAATCATTATTTCTCAGGTTTTGGCCATTATAGTTTGAAATTAATACATGCTACTGTAATTAAAACTCATGTATTTTATTTGCCCATTTGTCCCGCTTATTACACCATTTAAATTATGTCCCTATCACAATGTACGGCGCTGATATTTTATTTGGAAATAAAGGAGCATTTTTTCAATTTGCGTCCATCACTATTTACAAGCCCATACTTTAAAAAATGATATTAATATACTCCTTTGACATGCATATTTAAAAAGTTCAGACCCTTAGGTAACTATTTATGTTCTTTTTTTAATTAATGTAATTTTTTTTATTTTTTTTAATAAAAAAATGTATTTGGGTAATTTTTAGTGTAGGAGGTAAAAAGCTAATTTTAAATGTAAAAAAAGGTATTTATTTAATAAAAAATGGATGTGGGTGTAGTTTTACTATTTGGCCACAAGATGGCCACAGTCAAAAAGTTCTGGAAGCGTATGATCACGCTTCCAGGAATTTGAATGGGGACGGGAAACTTATTTTAACTAAAAAAAAAATGTTTTTTTCTGCGGGGGGCTTCGTTCAATGAATGGGATCTATAATCCCATTCATTGATCGCTGGGCTAACGGCTGGCAGCAGGAGTATGCACAGCAGCCTATCTGGACGAGAAGTTGGCTTAAGTGGTTAAAGAGAACCTGAACTGAAAATAAAAAGTCAAAATAACCATACACGTCATACTTACCTCCTGTGTAGTCTACTCCTCAATCTCTTTCTCCTCTCCTGCGTCCCATTTTTCCACTGTAATCAAAGGAATACTTGTCCTCCATTATAAAAATGGCCATTACCCCATAACAGCTTCCTGGTCAGCACACTGTTAATCTGTAATATCACCCACTTGAGCCATAGGGAAACATGGACATTACTTTGCACATTCAGTTGTAACTGACTGCTGCTGATACATAACTGACAGCAACTGGTATATTTCAGTTCTGACAAAATATTGTCAGAACTGGAAGGGATCACTGTTAGAAGAAAATGGCGAGCTTCTGAGAGGAGCTGACAATGAGGTAAGTATGTAATATTCATTTACAGCTACGTCAAGTGTTTATTTTAAATAATTTTACCCGCTTCAGGTTCCCTTTAAATATATGTCTCCTGGATGCTCCTTTGAGGCTGTCCTGTTAAGAAATTCTTCACAGAACTGTAGCAGTCATTATCCCATGTGTGCAGTAGATTACCTGTAATAATATTCATTGTGCAAAATAAATAGTTCAACATACACAGTAAATTTCAGTGATAAAAGTATCATAAATTTAGTTTGGACATCATTTGGATGCACAGATCTAATACAACATACACTTTTACAAGTACAGTAAAACCTTATATTGCAAGTAACTTGGTTTAAGAGCGCTTTGAAAGACAAGCAAAAATGTTATGGAATTTTGACTTTATAAGCGAGTAATATCTTGATATCCAAGCAGATTTGTTGACATGACGTGAATAAACGTTCTGTATATGCACGTCACATCTAGGCCTCACAACTGAGTTTTTCTCCTTTTAACACTGAAGGAGTGTACTTAATTGTATTTAATCTAAGTTTATTGACTGTACAATATCATACTAACATTAAATCCTCAAAAGCAGCATTGTGCAAGTCCCTTGTTAATGCCACAAACAAGACGAGACATGGAACTTGTAAACTGCACTTTTCTCCTGACAGACTCAAAGGCTTCAGGGCTGCAGGATGATTAGGGAGCCTTGCCCAAAGACTCTTTAATGTTTTACATATTGGCTTGAGATGGGATTCAAATCCTTGTCAAAGGCTCAAATCCCACATCAAAGGCAGCAACCTTACCAGTATTCTATCCAGCTGATAAAAAAAAAAAAAGTTGGGTCGAACCAACAGATAGCAATGATTATGTTAGCTAAAGTGAAAGTCATTTTTACTTTATACATTACTTTGTATTTTTCTATACATAGTTTTGGGTTGTGGAACCAATCATCTCAGTTTCCACTAATCATTATGGGGAAATTCACTTTGCTATATGAGTGCTTTGGATTACAAGCATGTTTCCTGAACAAATGATGCTCGTAAACCAAGGTTCCACTGTACAGTATTACCCTTTTATAACAAAAAGGCAATTTGTTGCATCCTCCTGTCTGAAATGTAACACTGTGATGATGATTCAGGGGTTTTAGGATTGGGAGAAAAATCAAACTGCAGCAGATGTAACTGAACCTGAGAGAGAGTGCATATATTTGGAAAAGGGTAGGCAGAGATTGTGGAGTATAGAAGGTGGTAAAGAGAGATGTGCATGCTGTTTGCTTGTTTTCCCTCAGTTTGTGTCACTTTCATTCCACATTCCAAAACCATACTGGTAGGTTAACTGACACTCATGACAACTAAACAGTTGTAGGGATCTTTAGGGTTGGCTGAGATGGGCGTCAAGCAAGTGCGGCGGTTAGTTGAACCTGAATGCTACATATAGCATTCAGGATGAAGCAAGAGGATGGGAGACTATGGGATTGAGTGCAGCCTGTGTGCGGGAGAGTGGGGCGTGAATGGGAAGTGCTTAAATTACGAGTTTATATTTTCTTGCACGTGTCTTCAAAAATGAGGTTCTTTGAGTGATGTACTG
The DNA here is from genome assembly GCF_040937935.1 of Hyperolius riggenbachi. Classification (NCBI taxonomy): domain Eukaryota; kingdom Metazoa; phylum Chordata; class Amphibia; order Anura; family Hyperoliidae; genus Hyperolius; species Hyperolius riggenbachi. The sequence continues at coordinate 510,829,431 of NC_090646.1, read as the reverse complement.
TTCTGTAGCCAAAAACATGGTGTAATATCTTGGTATCTAACAGACAATAATAAATAGATAACAGATGTGGTAAAAGAGAGATGTCTGGGTCAGAGATAGAAACCGCAAGTACCAATTAGACACAGAGGCCCATATGCAATTAACTGTTTCACCTTGGAGTTTTCTCCTAGGAGATAAGTTTCATCTTCTTTTTAAACTAACTGCATTTTACATTTGTAAAAATACCCAAAATTTGGTGAAAAAGTACTATCAAATTTATTTTTAGTATTTTTTGCTTACTGGTGGCTTAAACAGCATTTTATGACAAGTTATGAAAATTATGGCGAAAACTCAAGAGAAAAAGTGAATTGCGTATGGGCCAGAGGAACAAGGATTAGGTGAAATAGAAAGAGAAAGTTGGTAGAGAAAAAAGAGAAAGAGAGGGGTGATAAATCTAGAGAGACCCACCCATCCTAAATCTAAGTAGAGCTTGCACATGTGCAGTAGCACAATCTATGATTAACTACATCACATGATAGGAACTGGTGATGTGGTGGACTTAGGTAATTATTTTCTTTCAAAAAATGTTATTGTGTTTTAAAGTTTACATCATGGTATTGAGTAACACATTTTCAAAACGTATAAAACATAAGTACAAGGTATGCACAGCCCTGCCGAGGTAGGGAAACTATAGCAGACATTACAAATACCTTATATACTCGCGTAGAAGCCTAATTTTTCAGCACAAAAAAAATGTGCTGTAAAGTTACCCCCTTATATGCGAGTCAGTGGAGCAGAATAGACGGTGGAGCAGTTTTTGCTACTGGCAGAGGAGCGTAAGGATCCTGCACTAGTGATGCTGATCTTGCCAGCTGGCTCCCTGCTGTGTCTGTGCCCCCCTTCTGCCGCAACATAGGGCTTTGAGTGCATTGCTCAAGACTACCTGTGTCCCCTGGCGTGTGAAGTGGAGCGTGCAAGCAATATGTCAGCAGTGCAATGATTGGGGATTCTTCCTGTGTTGCAATATCTCATATCTATGATGCCATCTAGTGGTGTCTTGAGACACAGCTGTATCATTCTTCGGGCACATTGGCTGTGTCGCAGGGGATGACATGTACTTGGGGCACATATGGTTATTGTGGTTGGGGCTATACTGGGGAGGGGGCTTATATGCGAGTCAATCACTTTTTCCTGGTTTCTGAGGGAAAAGTGGGTACCTCGGCTTATATGTGATTGGCCTATATGCGAGTATATATGGTAGGTGCCAGCAGCACATTGGCATCATATACCGGCATCCAGAGAAAGGCCCATAATTCTTTATTAGTGATTAAGTCAAAGCATAAATGAGCACCACCCCTCAGTTCTCGCAGTGGAGTAACTACAGCATAGCTACCTTTCCATGCTGTGCTGTCCTTTTTCTACCCAAGTCTCCTGGGCTGCCCCTCCCCACTACCACTATGCCAAGAAAAGGAGGGACAGACAGCAGAGCAGCACAGGAGACTTGAATAGGAAGTGGACAGCATGGTGTGAACAGCTAGCTATGGAGCAGTCACTCTGTTGCCAGCTTTGCACAGGGAGAGGATAACACCAGGGATGAGCAGAAACTATGCCAGTGCGAATTTACGCATCGTAGTTCGTAGGTGAAGTTGCAAAACTACGTTTACGAATTTACGCATAGCAAAGTACTACTACGCGTAGCTTACGCCCACTATGCATAGTTAACATGTATTGCGTAGTGAACTACGAATGCGATAACTCGCAGCTAATTTTCCACATATGACTGTATGCTTACAAATGTACGCATTGGAAAGGGGAATGTACGCATAGATAATTTTCTGCATACGGCATAAGCATCCGCATACACTACGTTTCACACTACGCGTAATTGCGTATTTTAATGCGTAGTTTACGAAATGCACAGGAAGCGAATATTTGATTTCGAAGCCGTAGTTTGGCGAAGCGTAACTGCGTAAAACTACGCGTAGTTCCAGCGTACCAAAGTTGGCTGACTACGACCATCCCTGTATAACACCAGGAGATCTGAAGGCAAGCAGGAGGAAGATTGTACTGTGCTGGTGAGGAGTCGGACACAAAATTGTACAACCACAGTGTTTCCAGCTCTGAAACACTACCCCAACTCTCTTGCCTTGGTGTCACCCCAAAATTTGCAAAATGTAATTGCTCATGACCATAAACTTTAATGGATTTGACAAAAGTGGGTTTTCTCTTGGCCTCGTATTTTTGTGAAAATATTTATCTGTGTGAAAATGTGTTCTTTCATGCACATAATTTTTGTAAACATTTACATCTTTGCAAAAAAGGAACATGAAAATGATAGGTAAACAGAAATAGCCACATTCACTCACCAAAAAAATAAGCAATAAATGTCACATAGCGCACCCCAATGTAATCCAGGACTACAAACACTATGGGCTTGATTCACAAAGTTGTGCTAACCCAGTTAGAGACTTTAGGCATGATACCCATTGCACCACGCTGGTGAAAAGCCAGTTTAGGCATGATAAGTTTAGGCATGATAAGTTTAGATAAGTTTAGATCGCGCGCAAAGTCCCGCACGCAAAGCAGCGCCATTAAACTCTATGCGAAGTGCACCAGAATTTGCTAGCGCAAAACTTTTGATCAGCTGTGCACTGCGGTGCTAACCCAGTTGGCGCTTAAACTTGTCACGCCTAAACTTATCACGCCTAAACTTATCATGCCTAAACTTATCACACCTAAACTTATCACCCCTAAACTGAGTTTAGGAGTGACAAAGGGCTTTTCACCAGCATGCTAACTGTTAGCACCGCTTTGTGAATCAGGCCCTATATAACTAAGTATTGCATTTTTACTAGATTAATCTAATACACAAAAGGGAAAAGTAGAATAGAACAAGTAGAATAATACATAACAATATCCTAACCTCACCATCAACTCAAGGATACTTTGGAAGACCAGCTTTGGTTATTCCTGCAAACAGTATAAAAGGACATTATGAAAAGTATTAACAAAATACAATAAGGAGGTTATCCTGGCATACATAAATTACTTAGCCATGCAAAATGGTTTAGTCGAAAAGTGAATAGCTTGATCAGCCAAATAAAGTAAAGAGATACTTGACATTATGGTCTGAAAATGTTTCTTTCTCAAGGCTACCCCACTCATTTTCACTCAGAAATATCAAAATCTCCCCTACTTTCCCTCATATGACCTAGCCATTCTGCAGTAAATGCCCTCGTCCTATTATCATTCTGGGGGACCTGATAGGTTATTTCTAGCGGCATTGCGTCTACTTTATACTTCTCTCTTAACTTTTTGTCCTTATGTTACATGCAGTTTGCAGCATTATACAGTGTGGTCTTCAGATATGACCTTGTCTTTTGTAAATACACATCTGCAAAGTGTACTAAAATTAAAAGTCAGAGAAGCTTTTGCTGTATAGTATTGATGTATCTAAATACATATTGTTCAGTTATTGCACCATATAAAAGTTGTACATTTATTGCTGGGTTATCATTGTCACCTTAAAGTGGACCTGAATTATTGCACAGGACAGAAGGAAAACTAAGAGAAATGCACCTTGTATGTATTCAGAGAGTTTAGCCTGTCTATTCCCCCTCATATGTGACTAATCACTAGGGTCATTTAATCTCTCAGCTATGTCAGCTGGCTGCCTCGGCAGAGCAGCTAATTTGTAAACACAGTATGTTAACCCTATGTCTGCTTCCATGAAAGCAAGATTTGTATCACTTGTAACAAATAAATATTTTTCCTTAAAAGTTATTATGCTGTTGCTTATCTTTTACAGCAGAGAGGAAGTTCGCAGTTCAGGTCCGCTTTAAAAGGAAAACTAACATTGGGAATGCCAGAATGCAAGGTAGATTTTAAATCACTGGGAAAATAAATGTGCGTAGAAGAGGAAGGTGTCATGTTTATAATGTGGCTGCATAGTGTGGTTATACAATAACATTCAGTTGCAGAATAAACACCCCTTCTCAGAGCCGGCCTTAGAATACACAGGGCCTGGGGCAAGTGTCAGATGCGGGGCCTAGAGGCATAAGTGAAGGCCATGTACCGTACCACCACAGTCACGGGCTTGTCCACCTCTATAACAGTATGCCTTATTATTGTTTAAAAACTTGTTAAAGGCCCCTAAGCCAACCAATACAGGGACAATTACAATACGTAAAGTAATCAAACTGTACCTATCCCTAGCTCCCCAGCCAGCCTCTACCTATCCCTAGCTCCCCATGAAACCTAGCACCAATCCCCAGCCAGTCTAGAAGCTCCAGCCCAAGCCCCCTCTAGCTCCAGTCCATGCTTGACTGACTTAAATGCCCCTGGGGCCCTCAGACTGATGCTCTTTTACGTTACCTTAATCTGACATTTGGCAAGCTTCATGTCAGTGCAGAAATTCATTTCAAAAATGCAAATGGCATAGTACAGTAAAGCATGTTGAAGACCTAAACCTAAGCAATAAAGGGGGGGGGGGGGTGCAAAATATAAGGTGTGTAAAACAAAATAGGAAAATCTGAGTATTTGTAAATGACACACTGCTCAGAACACAAACAGCTAGACTTCTGTAGATCTTTCCTTCACCACCACCAAAATGAGCATGGTATGGCGGGCATGACATGCTGGGCCCTCTTCATGTGCGGGGCCTGGGGCGATCGCCCCACTTGCCACCCCCAAAGGCCGCCTCTGCCCCTTCTACTCACATTTATTTTTTCAAGTGGTGTGAAACCTCTTTCTTTAAGTGGTATGAAACTCAGCCTCTCTTCTTTACTGTAAAAGATTAACTACAACATTAAACCTACTAGGAGCAAAAAATTGGAATCAAAAGGACATTCAAACAGATAAACACAGCACTTCTTAGTAACCTATGCCAAGCAAGTGATTACATTGTCTTTTGTTTGTTTCTTGTATGTTTCACAGAAGCTTAAATATTACAGAAATTGTTACTAGATACTTTTGAATATATAAGTATAGCAGCTATGCAATAAAATGCATCTTTCCGAGCAGATGAACTGTACTTTGGGAACTTGTAACTTTTTGTAAAATGATTAATGCACAAAAGCAAATATGATAACTGTATGGATAATAGAAAGTAAGTAGACACAATTGTATTGAATGTTATGTTAAGATATTCATCCCGCTTTAAGAAAATGTCATGTAAAATAGTCGTTTAGCTATAGATAAAAGCAGTTGGGATACACTGTCCAATAAAGAAACCAACAATTTGAGGCATAAACTGAATATGTGTGTCAGACTAAATAACCTATTACCAAATGTATTAAGTTATGAATAGTCTAACAAAAAAAAGAAAACCAAATATTAAAAAAAAAGTTAAATGATGTGGAATGGCAAACAACCCCCCCCCCCCCACACACACACACTTATAGTGCTGCCGCTCTCGCACACCGGGACTAGAACTATTATTTGCTGCTGTATAAGACGCTCTGGAGTATAAGACACACCTAGGTTTAGAGGGCAAAACCCAGGGAAAAAATATACTGTATATGTTACGGCCAGGTCCCGAAGTTTCGCCACTGGCGCGACGAACAACTCTCAGGGACAAGCGTGTCCCCGCCGGCTGCCAGTAGGAGAGAGAGAGGCAGGGAAGAGGAGAGAGAGCTGAAGCCGGTGGCTTCATCTGCTACATTGCCGCCTGCTTCATTTCATTAAATTAACTAATTTTTCATACATTTGGCCGCAGTGAGACGGCTGGAAAATACATTAATCTTAACAGGAATCATTTCATTTCTGACACTGGCCGCAGCACAGTGGCCACTTCGCACATTGGCCGGCCAGAACCCGAAGTGGCCAGCCAGAGCACGAAGTGGCCAAACTTCGGGTTCTGGCCGTAACATATATACTAAACGTGGTGCGTCTGTGTTCCAGGAGCATCTTGTACATGGTCTCCCCCAAATGGTGACCTTTGGCAAAGGCAGGGAATCCCTGACTTATGAACGCCTGCAGATAAGAACCGCCGACCCGCTGCCATGTCGAGGATTCCCTGCCTGTGTGCCCGCAGTGTGCCCGGCTCCCCCCCCCCCGCATTCTTCCGCTCCCTCCCCTTGTTTTTCCTGCCCCCCGGATTACAGACCTCCAGTTCTGTGGCAGCTTGCTCTAGTGTTCGGCTTGTGATGATGATGCATGGCGGATTGGTAAGCCGGAAGGGGGGGCAGGAAACACAAGGGGAGGGAGCAGAGGCATGTGGGGGAGCCAGGCACACTGCACTCACACACACACGGGACACAGGAAGAGACATGGGAGACACAGAAGGACACATGGGGCAGACATTGGGGACACAGAAGTACACATGGGGGATACAGGCGGACACATGGGGCAACATTGGGGCACATGGAGGACACATGGGGCAGACATGCAGGACACAGGAGGAAACATGGGGATACAGGATGAGGACACAGGAGGATACATGGGGGGTATAAGGGCACATGGGGAGACAGGAGGACACATGGGGAGACATGGGGACACAAGAGGACACTATTTGGGGAATAACTGGTACAAGACGCTCCTGGAACACGAACACACAGGTTTAGTATATATATATTTTTCTCCCTGGTTTTTGCCATCTAAATCTAGGTGCGTCGTATATTCCGGAGCATCTTATATGGCGGAAAATACGGTACTTACGGTATTCTTACACATTTACCAGACGTCACAAGCAACAACTCTTACTTCTTGCATTTTTCTTTTGCCAGATCTATGAGACTTATATATGAAAACTATGGCTGAAGAACCATAGGGATCTGGAATGCATCAGCTTTGTTTTATTATACTGCCACAATAAGAAAAAAAATCATTATTTTCACATGCTGATCTTGAATTGTCCAACAAGACGTTTTACTAATATAAGCTTTAAAGTGGACCTGAACTCGTGCACAGGACAGAAGGAAAACATAGAGAAATGAACCCTGTTTACATTTAGAGAGTTTAGCCTGTCTAATTGCCCCTCATCTGTGACTAATCACAAGCTGTAATTTGTTCTCTCAGATGTGTCAGCTGGCTTCCTCGACAGAGCAGCTAACTTGTTAACACAGGATTTGTTAACACAGGATGTTAACACTATGACTGCTTCCATGAAAGCAGTAAGTAGAAACACTGCAGATTTATTGCAGGATTTGTATCAACTGTAACAGAAATGTTTTTCTTTAAAAGTTATGCTGTTGCTTATCTTTTAGTGCAGTGAGGAAGTTTGGAGTTCAGGTCCGCATTAATGTTTAAAGAACCAACATATTATGCAGCAACATGGATGGGGACTGAATAAATGGTACTTGCCTCTTTTATAAGATGGATTCATACAGTCAAGGCCAGACCAGGTTAAACAAAAGTTCCACCAATGATACTTCTTATAGAAAGTAGGTTACAGGATGTGTCATCCAACAAGATTTGTTAGCTGCTTTTTGCTTACACATCCTCATTAATAGCAGTCTGCACATTATACTCTATTAGTTATTTGATACATGTGTGTCTGGGTTGCTATCTGGCTAGTGCAATGGCCAGTAAAGTATAGGGAGACACGCATGCATCTGCCCTGTTTCACTGTTCACTTTCATTAATGGAGGCATGCATGGCTGGGGTACCGGCTCACCATAGCTGCATTACCGATATTTTACTATTGACAATTCAGCCGCCATTCTCACTTGAACTTAGTACCTAAACATACTATGGTTACTACTCCTGCAACGAGGACCACCTTACTGCCTGGGCAACACATTAGCGATACTCAGCATTGGCGCCTATTAGACACCTGCCGAAAGGATCCACTGCTATTAACCTCCCTGGCGGTAACCCCGAGTCAGGCTCGGGATGGAAATCCACAGCTTAGAGCAGTAATCCCGAGTTGGATCCAGTGGAGGTGTGGAATGTGTAGGGCTGCCCCAGATCTATCTAGCGCTATTATTTTTAGGGTCTGAAAGCTTGTGAAAAAATTTCCCCGCTTTTGGAAAATAAATCTGGAAATAATCATACTGCCAGGGAGGTTAAACTCGTTTCTAGGTCACTGAGGCAACAATAAGGCAATAAGTCACTGAGGCAGCAATAAGCCATAATCACTCTACACTGCATCAATTGGGAAAATCATCTCCATGGGCTTCAACTACCACCTGTATGCCGACGACACCCAGATATACCTCCAAAACCCAGATCTTTCCTCTTCCACCATGGACAATGTCATCACCTGCCTTACATCCATCTCCTTTTGGATGGACCCCAGGTTCCTGAAGCTTAATTTGGACAAGACTGAGCTTCTGATATTCCTGCCCGCACAGCTGCATCCCTCCAAGATATGCATATCACTATCGAAAACACTATCATCCGCCCCACCTCCCAAGCCTGCTGTCTAGGTGTTACTCTGGACTCTGCACTTTCCTTTGAACCCCACATCAAAAAGTACTGCCCTATCCTGCAACTTCCAGCTCTGCAACATTTCCAGGATCCATCAAACTCCTCATCCATGCACTTGTCATCTCCTGCCTAGACTTTTGCAATTCTCTTTTGTCTGGCCTATTGCCCCCCTTCAATCGATAATGAATGTGGCAGCCAGACTGGAAAACTCTTCTTATCGCAGCGCCTCTATGACCCCCCTCTGCAAACCCCTTCATTGGCTCCCCATCCACTTCAGGATCAATTTCAAAATTCTATGCATGGCCTACAAATCAGTGCACAGGACCTGCCCGACCTACATCTCTGATTTTGTCCACAGGCACATACCGGCTCACCCCCTCTGATCCTCCAATGACCTGCGCCTAGTTGCACCGCGTATATCTCATTCCCATGCATGATTGCAGGGCTTCTCTAGGGCGACCCCCACCTTCTGGAACTTCCTCCCACCAGCCATCAGACTTGCCCCCGCCTTAAATACCTTCAAACAAGCCCTCAAGACTCACATTTTCATGCTTGTTTACCCCCCCCCCCCCCATACATCAGCACCATAATACATTCTGCTGGGCACCCTCTCAGCAGATGCACCTATTATCTCTACCCCCACCCTTTAGATTGTAACTCTCTGGCAGGGCCCTCCTCCCTAGTGTTTCCAGCTTAAGGCCTTCCTTTATAGTGTTTCCAGCTTGATCATGCAGTCTTACTGCCTGTCTCCCCTCTTGTGGACTAGAACAGTCTCTATTTTGACCAATGACACTGAACTACTGTTATCAAAAACATTTGCATGATCTAGTTTTGTTGTGAGCTACTTGTATGTCCTAGCTTGTATGAAGTTTTGAATCAGGTTGCTACCATTTATTGGGTAACTTAGAGATGGATAAACAGTGAGCTTTCGACTTATAAAAAGCCTTCGTCGGACTGGTTCTTGACCAAAACTGAAAAACACAGCTTATATACACTGACATACAGAGGAGAAACATTCTTTAGCAAACATAAATGTAATTAGATGCCTCAACTGTTACTGAGGAGGCTTTCCCAGTCATCCTGGCTAAATTGATAAGATCAATAGAACCCTCAACATGACATGAAGCAGACTCTGGTGATGGGGAGACATCGTAAATTCCGAGTTCAAATTGTAACTGGGCTGGTTACATGCACCATTAATTCTAAGCTTAAGAGAATTCTGGCATTTAAAGCCAGCGCATGAAAGAAAATAATATGAATAGTGACAGTGAATTCCATCTTACACAGCATATGGCACAAAAATGAATGAAAAGATAGAAAAATTAAAATTAAAAGAATTGTGGCATGTAAAACCCATCATACCAGCACAAGAAGTTAGAGTCCTTGTTTAACCACTTTACCCCCGCGCGTACGTATTTCTCCGCCCCTTTTTCCATCCTTTAACAACCAGGGACGGAGAAATACGTACTTTCCGCGTTCCCGACGCTGCCCGCGCTCCCGCTCGTAAACACGCCGCCCGCCGCTAGTAAACACGCCGCCGCCCGCTCGCCCAGAGATCAATGAACGGGAAAATCCATTCCCGTTCGTTGATCTAAGCCCCGCAATGATCCGCTGCTCTCCTATGGGCAGCGCGATCATTGTGAGAAAAAACTCACGGGTCCAGCCTCCTTATTCTTCCTCCAAGCTTCCGGAAGGAAGCTTGGAGGTCGCATTAAAACAAAAAGTTACTGTGGCCATCTTGTGGCCAAATAGTAAACTACACCCTACACATTTTTCACATACAAATAAATGACTTTTACACATAAAATTAACTCATTACCTCCCACACTCCCCATTTTTTTTTTTTGTAATTAAAAAAAAATTAAAAAATGTACAATTAAAAAAAATACATAAATAGTTACCTTAGGGACTGAACTTTTTAAATATTTATGTCAAGAGGGTATAACACTGTTACTTTATAAACTATGGGCTTGTAATTAGGGATGGACGCAAAAATGAAAAAAATGCACCTTTATTTCCAAATAAAATATTGGCGCCAAACATTGTGATAGGGACATAATTTAAATGGTTTTATAACCGGGACAAAAGGGCAAATACATTTCATGGGTTTTAATTACAGTAGCATGCATTATTTAAAAACTATAATGGCCGAAAACTGAAAAATAATTATTTTTTTCCCCACATTTTTCCTATTTTCCCATTAAAACACATTTAGAAAAAAATAATTCTTGGCATAATGTCCCACCTAAAGAAAGCCTAATTGGTGGCGGAAAAAACAAGATATAGTTCATTTCATTGCGATAAGTAATGATCAAGTTATAGGGGAATGAATGGAAGGAGCGCTGAAAGGTGAAAATTGCTCTGGTGCTCAGGGGGTAAAACCCCTCAGTGGTGAAGTGGTTAAACCATCTTCTACAGTTTTGAACCAATGTATAAACTTTGTTTCTTGTAACCCTTTTATCTATTGTGCAGCGCTGTGTAATATGTTGCCGTTAAATAAATACAATAAATAATAATAATCAATCCTTGGTGTTCTTGTCATGCCATTTTGGCGCGTTTAATAACTGTGATGTTCTCCAGAGACCAAAACACACCACATATTTTTTCTCCCTTTGGCATAGAACTCAGGCCAGTTTGGATGAACATCCCTCAAATTGAACTGAGGTGAATTTTAGCAACACTATTTTAGCAACACTATCAAAACAAACGTTTGCCTCCATAAAACAGAAGGTATTTGCAATAATTCAGGTTGGAGTGAGCATATGAGGTCTCCACAATGCATCACTGCTGAATATGCAAATTATCCCTTGTTGTCCCTGTAAACTAGCCACACCTCCAGAACTACTGGAATGCAATAATGAGTCAGCTTGTTAATTGTACAGAGCCACAATAATCCAACATGTATACAGACTGTTTCGGATTGATTGGTCCTCAACAGTTCATGGCGTGGATTAATGTGACTCTATGGAGTAGGACTTGAAACACCCAGAGTTATACTACCCAGCAAGCTTGTGGTGAAGCAGAACTCATTGGAGTGTGTAAGGGGCTACAAAGAACCAAAAAGCCCTCTTACTAAACATTTTGCTTACTAAATATTTAAACTTTTTGCTTAACGTTTTAGTAATAGGGCTATGGGTCCTTTGTAGCCCCTTACACAATACAATTAGTTCTAGTTCACCATGAGCTTGCTGGGTAGTCTGTAGCAACACTATCAGTGATTCTGGAAAAATTAAATGGAAAAGACCATCAGTTTATCAGACAAGCAGCATTTTGAAAGGAAGTTTGTATCTTATATATTATCATTTCTTCTGCTTTACTTTGATGTTGTGCCTTACAAAAGTTTATAGATGTGTACAGACTGGTTGATAATTGTTATTTTAATTATATTTAATTAAGAAATGATTTGTGTTGCATTTATCTTCCTTTTACAGTGTTTTGTTCTTTTGTAGCAATATTACTCTTATACTTAAACTGATCTAGGTTCTAGTTGCTTCGGTTACCTTGATAGTCACATGTGACATCATCTTTATGTGCTTCCTCCCATTATCTTTCCTTTATTTACAGTACTGTTCCCTAACATATGGCCTTAATAAAATACAAATTTTCAGGCAATGACAGCCAGGCAAGAAAGTGACGCATTATACAGATCAGGTTAAGCTAAAAGCAAGAGAAGACCTTGAAAGAAGAAATGAATGGCTGCTTGGTCAGTATTTCATGTACCAGCTACATGGTAACCAGCTCTTAATCTTTTAGATAACATGGTATTGATTAGTAAACCTATCAGAAAGACCATCAGACCAGGACACTGGAGTGTTATCTACCTAATAACCTGCCTTGGGTGACAAAGTGCACATTGAAAATTGAAAAACAATAATTCCTGGCTGTCCGGCAGCTCATCTCAGTTTTTGTGCCTACTCTGTGCCCTGCACATAGCTGCATTTACCAGGATGCCACTCTGTAATTTGGGTTCACTAACCACAGCGATTAAAAGATATGTTTTGTAATAAATCTACCTGCATTTCTACTTTTAGGAAAAAAGATAGGAGACTGAAACTTAGATAGAAAAAACAGCTTAAATTGGAACAAACTCAGAACTCAGAAACTCAGAAGATCTCTGCTCTAGATCTTTTCCTTTTAGGGGGGAAAAAAATCTTTGTTACAAATTTTGGAAATCCTAAAAAAACTGAAGTTTTAACTCGGTTTCACAGCTTTGATTATCAGCTGCTGTTAAGATCTAATTGGACACTTTGATCTGGCTAACCAAATACAGAACACACAGCAGTGAATTTGTTAAAGTGATCCCAAGCAAAGCTCTGGTTCAAAATAAGATACTTATCTAAAGAGAAGGAAGCCTCAGGATCCTATTGAGGCTTCCCTCGGTGCACTGATGTCCCTGGTCGCTAAGTGCAGCCCCACAGAAGATTAGCGGCAAGGCATTGTCGCCAATCATATCAGGGCCGCGCAGCCTCTCTTTCTGCAGAATGGCCATGCAGTAGGCTTGCGACCCCGCCCGTGCATATGCAGTAAGCAGGAGGCGCTTATGTACGAGAAGCTCGGTGCTTCTGCGCATGCATGACCATACTCCTGCAGCTACTGTGCGGCTGTGCTCATAACAGAGGAGGAGCACAGCCCCGATCTGGAGGGGAGCCCTTCTCAGTGACAGTGACAGTTTTACGTCCATCACTATTTACAAGCCCATAATTTAACAATAATATACCCTCTTGACATACATATTAAAAAAAATCAGTCCCTCATGTATGTAGGTGTAATTTGACTATTAGGCCACGAGATGTCCTTGCACATAATGTTCTAATACCGTACTATAAGTACGCAAATAGGAAGTAATGCATTACTTTGGAAGTGAAGCAGGCATCTCATTGATGCTGGCGATCACAGGGACCTGAAGGGAGATGAATGAATGGGAACAAAGCTCCCATTCTTTAATCTAAAGATCGGTGGCAGGAGCAGCAGGAGCAAGCGGGAGGGAGCACGGTGGCATGAAGGCTCCTACATCTGAGAATGATCACTGTTTTTGAACAAAAACAGTGATCATTCTTGCTGTACATGCATGGATTGGCTCAGGGGACTTCTGTCAGCAGCATCAGCAGCTGCGGAGGTGCGACTACCGTCCCTGCGGCAAAAGGAGTTAAGCTATTATATGTGAAATGAATACTTTTTATTGAGTGCTGTGCAAGAGTTTGGGTCCGCTTTACTATGTAGCAAAGGTAATGCAGTACACTTTTAAACTCCTAGCTGTTAAAATGACAAAAATATAGATATTTTACTTAAATGTTATGGTGAGGACAACCATCACTTTCACTGTCCTTCCCTCTGTCAGGTGGACTGGCTTAGTATTCTTTAACTTAACTTCAGTGTCAGTAGTCGCTGAATTTTTGCACTCCTATTATTCCCAAGTTACTGCATTGAGCAGTGATATTTCAAACTTTGCAATCTGAAGTTCCCTTCCATCCCCTCTGGGACTTCCCAAGGCATGCTCTATTCTCAGCTGCTGGGTATGTAAGGACATCTTTTTTTCTGCCACAAAGCTCGCGAATAGAACATTGTACAGTCTGCTCCAATGACGGATTGACTACCTGAGAAACAATTTGATGTAGCAAGTTTAGCTACATTTTATAACTAATAGATATATAAAAAATGTATTGTGAATGGTAATAGACACATTAGAGTCTGGAGATGTTTGGTTTATTATACTGTAGTCTGTATTTCTCATCATTCAGGAGAGGGATGAAAAGTCCAACATGATTTGGGGGTACCATGGTTTTGATAGGAATGATGATTAAAGTGGTATGAAACTCCATATTAACTTTAAAAATAAAAATACAATCATGGAGTGAGAAATTAAATTACTTAATAACTTACCTATTCTGTTGTTTTTAGTGTTCAGTGTCAGATTTAGTAGAATATATGTACAGTATGTGATATGCAAAAAGAAAATAATATTTATGCTAGTTTCCAGATTCACTGTTTCTCTGTAATGCCAAAAATGACATCACTTCTGCACTTCTGCCACTACCTGGCTAACCTATACTGGGGGCAACTATACTGGGGCACCTATGCCTGGCTACCTATACTGGGGAGACCTATAGCTGGCTACCTATACTGGGGTACCTATTCCTGGCTACCTATACTGGGGGACCTATACTGAGTGCAACTAGACCTGGCTTACCTATACTGCTGGCACGTATACTTGTCTCCTTAGGGGGACGCAATTTTTACACCCTCTCCCTGGGTGCATATTATCCTAGAAACTGCCCTGAACATACTATTACACAAAGGGCTTGATGCACTAAACCATGATAACTTATATCACGGCCGTTTTCATGTGCATTTTATGTTTGCGCACGATTGCAAATTATCGCACGCAATCGCGAATTATCGCATGAAAAGTACGAGTTATCAAGGTTTAGTGAATCAAGCCCATACAGTGTTAACCATTTTATGTTACAATTATAATGAATACCACAGTAATTTGTTAATATGAAAACTAAAATTATTAAATCTAATTTACCAATTTTGTGCTGGTAGTTATCAGATATCATTAGGGATAATAAATAACCTTCAGAAGTATCCCAGACTTCTTGAAAATGTCTTCCTTTTAGGTGACAACTGGCAAAGATTTGCAGCTTTCACCTGGATTATATCAGACCGCAGCAAGGGTGGGTAAACATTAAGCAGAGTATCAGTTTTGCATTTGTTGTAGAACTTACTGTCTGTGTGACTTGAATTGTGTGCATGCACATATTGTGCAAGCTTTATTTAGTAAATCCAGAAGAGCCTAAGGTTTTTGTTTTCCCTGTCTGTCAGTCATACTATCTCAGAAAAAAAACAACATTCTGTATATAAGTAGATAAGTATATAAGTAGATCAATACTTGCTCTACTTACATAACTAACATCTATGCATTGCACTGTCCACATTTTGATTTTAGTGATTTTTTATAGTAAAAAAAAAAAAAAGAAAGAAAAAAAAAAGAAAATCCTTCTTAGAATGTTCCATTTTGTCTGTGTCTATCTTGAAGCCAATCCTGACATCATTGCCCACCCTCTGCCCAGTCTTCAGAAACTACAGCCCAGGTCTGCATTAGAAAACGCATTGAGAAATTTTGGCCAATAAGAGAGGAACAGAGGTGTGGGAGGCGGAAACAGGAGGGAAAGAGGCCTCAGCTAATCAGGCTGCAGTAATTAATTCTGAGGGGGAAGTAAAGAAGAAAAAAAGAAAACCCAGCATGCCCTGCAACTTCCTTTGTGCGGTAGATGTACCAAATAAAAGCCAAGGGAGCTGGGGAGTGATGTTTTAAAAAAGAAAAAAAGAGAAAAGAAAAATAAAAGTGATTTTTTTTTATTCTCTGGTTAGCATCCTTATTACTTGTTTACCAGATAAAAATAAAGAATTGATTTTATGCCCGACCGTTTAAAGCAAACGTGAAGCAAAAAAAGAAAAAAAAAAACACTTATGATATAATGAATTGCATGTGTAGTACACACAATGAATAGAACATTAGTAGCAAAGAAAAGTCTCATAATTTTATTTTCAATGATATCTTTTTTTTTTTTTTATAACATTGCATCTTATTGTCACAATTGCAGTTTTAAAACCACACTCTGTCTTTTAAGCTATACAGTACAATAAAGCAGAAAAAAAATGTGCCTTTGAACTTTCCTGCAGTAAAACCTTATCTTAAGCTGTCTCTCTCTGTTTTTTGGCTGTTTAATTGCTTCAGAAAACAGGACTGTATTCAACCAAGTTACATCAAATAGATCAGAGAAGCTCTTTTGAATAGATTACAACTTAAGTTTTGTTAACTCTTCCTGCACCGGAAAACAATATGAGACACTTTTCTTCACTAGCAATGTTCTATTTCTTAGCTATACTACACGTAAAAGTCATTATCACATACGTTTATATTCACTTCAGATTTGCTTTAAGCTATATGTGTAAATGCAGTGTTTAGTCACTGAAACTGTAATTCATTAACCTTTAAGTTATCAAGGCTATGACCTGATATGACCCAGACAAAGTTGTTAATTAACCCCTACATCACATTTTTGTGTTCCTGCACCCTTGATCTTCAGTCTCCAACTTCAGCTTTAGTTACCCAACTTAGGTCGTAATTAACCCTTAACCTGTTACCAATCAATAAACCTTGATAACGCTAACCTGATACTGACCTGGATTGAGCATGCTGAAGGAGAATGGTGATTACTAATAATGGAATGGACACCTGTATGTCAATGCTATTATATGGCTCCATTTATCTGTATGTGTGCAGGGTATCTTTACAAAAAGCCTCTTTAAACTGGTCCCCTTCATTTGATGGTAATTTATCTGCTACTTCAGATCGTGTGTCATGCACAGCATGCATACAATCCTTAGATAACAGGTGTTACATCCTGTATACAGTAGAAGACATCTCTTGATAAGGATATCACTGCCGGGTGTCAGGACAGATCTTGAAATACAGTATCTAATGCCGGGAATATGCCATACAATTTTCTGTTAGATTTTTCTGTTAGATTTACTGTAATTAGATTATTTTCTCTAGAGACTGGTCAATATCTCTGGTGCGTTGTCTTCTGGTTATCTCCTGCTGAGTAGAACAATGCCTAATTGCTAGGCAGATAGATGGTAAGATAGATACATTTCCAACGTGTTGGACTTTATCTATCTGGCAGGTAAATCTAACAGAAAATTGTATGGTGTATTCCCAGCATTAGGGTACGTTCACACTAATGCTGGGTACACACGATGCAATTTCCCACCCGACACACGGGAATCGGGCGATTATTTCCGACATGTCTGATCAGCTCCCAATCGATAAAGTGATCAATTTTTTGCACTTATAATTGGAAAATCTATTGCTTTATCGATTGGGTGCACTTTGGACATGTACGCATGATGCAAGTTCCTGTTCAATCATCTGTCGGACGTTCGGGGAATTGCATTGTATAGGGAATTGCATCGATCCCACTTCCAGTTCTTTTGCATAGATGACAACTGAAGTGTCTTAACTCTTCCTGTACTGGAAACAATATGAGACTCATATCTGTGCTACTATAATGTTGTATTTCTTAACTGTACTACACATACAGGTCATTATATCATAAGTTTATTTTCACTTCAGATTCCCTTTAAAGAGAACCCAATGTGGATGTATTAAATCTTAATAGGACCCAGATGCATGTCATGTGCACAATGACATGCCTCTGTGTCGCTGTATTGCCGCCACTAGTTCCCTCTGCGCTCTACTGCACCCCCTGAAAATATTATCAGACTAGGGACAATCTGCTTGTCACTAGCCTGCTTTGTTTACCTGCAGCCCGTCAATAACTTTTTCTAGCATCGCCGCCCGCCTCCTCCATAGCGTAGCTCCCCCTCCGCTCTCCGCCTCGCTAGCTTCCTCCAATCAGAAGCTAAGCCGCGACCCAGGAGTATTTCCTGGGTTGTGGCTTAGCTTCCAAGGAGGAGCTACGGTATGGAGGAGCCGTTTCCGGGGGGAGCTACGCTATGGAAGAGGTGGGGGAGGCGATGCTCGAAAAAGTTATTGACAGGCTGCAGTTAAACAAAGGAATCTAGTGTCAAGTGGATTGTTGCTAGCCTGATGATAGTTTCGGGGGAAGGGGGGGGGGCAGCAGAGCACAGGGGGGACTAGGGGAACTAGCGGTGGAAATAGAGTGACACATTGTGCACATGATATGCCTCTGGGTCCTATCAAGATTCTATATTTCCGCCTTGGGTTCTCTTTAAGTGATTGCTACATTCGATGGTCTAGGTTTTGCGTTTTGCTGCAGATGAACATGCAAGAAGCCTGGTCAAGTGCTGATCAACTACTGTAATGTTTGTTTGTTCTTCCTTTTCCTTTAAAATATGACTTGCAGCACCCTATTAGCATTAATAATTGGTAAGAACCCAAAGGCTCTCCAGTGAGCTTAGTCGCTGCACCTAATTAAAGGGATTTCCCTGAGATATGAATAATTGCTGTATGACTATTTTTATGATCTGTGTTTCCAGGTTCTGAGGTTTAGAAGAGTGATGCATGCATGTGAACCTATTATTCAATAAAAGACTATAGCTTTATTGTAGGATTAACACCTTGCACATTAGCAATCAGTGAACCTTGGAAAGTGCTAGAAGGGTTTCTCCACTATTTGCGACTATTACAGTAGCTCTTAGAACATACTAAATGTAACATTTTACAGAAGGTGTATCCACTAAGCTAATCTGGGATTCAGAAAAGTAATTACTGATTCCCTATAGGCTTTATTTGATGTATTAAATAAACTTGGTTTTGTTCAGAAGATGTAAGATATGATTATAATTCTGAATCACATGCTATGTGAGTTTTAACAGTGTTTTTCATTGTGCGCTGTAAGGTAGTGCTAGTAAAACATGCCCATCTTCGATATCCTGAAAAAATATATCTTTATTATATTGTTATACTGATCAGAATTTTCACTGTAGGATTTCCTACGGACTGTATTATAGTTAATATTAGTGTTGGTGTTCAGATTTAGCATATCAAATTCGGAACACTGCATACTTTTACAGAAGGTTATGATGTTTTAGTGTTGATGATACCATTCCATTGGGTGATGCATTTGCAATGCAAATTGTATCACACCAATGTTCTGGTTTATCTGTAATGGACCTGTGGGTCAAATACTATTGTACATCTTTTATTACTATTATTATGTTCGTGTTTACTGATTACTATATAAGAGTTGTCTTCTTAGCTGGTTTATTTTTGATCATCCTATTTACTACTATTATAGCCTGATAAAGCTTGTGCCTACAGGTGCCTGATGTGGGAGAGGCAGCTCACATATTTGATGAAATACCACCTGTCTTCCTGCCTGTCAATCCAAGCCCCTATGATTGTGCTGCCAATGCCCACTGTTGTTTAGAGGAGAGGAGTACAGGGAGCGCACTCCTTTGTCGGCTGTGCATGCAAAGCTGTACAGCTCTGCATGCATAGTTGAAGCGCATGAGTCGCATGACTATCAGCACATAATGCATGATTGGCTGGAGCAGAGCGGGTAGGATCGGGAGATGAAAAGAACAGGATCCAGCGGCAGGAGAAGGTAATTATATGGCTCTACAGTCCTTCTTGTGTGTGGGGGCAGCACCAACATCACTTATGAAACAGGAGGAAAGAAGCCAGGTGGAACCCGTAGCTTGTAGGGCAGCAGTAGTTACTGGAGTGAAGAGAGGTGCCCGGCACTGTTTGTTCAGCAATAATTAAAAAGGTTACAGACGTGGATGTGCAAAACAGACTTGTTGTATCTGACCTTGTGGGTGGATAAGGGATGTAAAGTGGGAGTCCGGGGGTGCAGCGCCCACTGCCACATATATTATCCTTATGCACCTACAAGGTCAGATACAACATGTTTGTTTTGATTGCATTACACCTATAGATGTTTTGCACATCCATGCCTGTAACCTTGTTTATTACGTAGATAATTGTCAGGAAACTTGCTGTCTCCGTAAAGTACAGCACTTTTGTCCAGCTGCACCATTATTGCACTACTATCCAGCTGCACTGCCATTATTCACTCCTGGCTGTCAGTGCATCTCATCAGAAAGATGCAGCCAGCTGCTCTAGCTGCAGACAGAGAGCAGGGAAGTCTTGGCTACTATGGGGTGCACAGGCAGGAGCACTGAATGGAGGGAGCTGCCTGCTGGAGTATACAAAAAAAGTTCCTGGCTCTGAACACAGCGTGGCATTTGATTTGGCCTGAGGAAGTGGGCGGAGACCCACAAAGCGCATTGCCAGTGCTATTAAAGATTATTCATTTATATATGACTTTGTCTTCATTGAGGTAAGCCACCTCAAACCTTATTTATTTTATAGATTTTAGTTAATTTTATTAGCATTTGGGCACCTTTTTATCCTGTTTGTGAAGAATACAAAACCTGTGGAGTCCCAACAGCCAGCATGCCCTGTCAGGCCATGCTTTGTATAGCAGAAGGATCAGCACACTTAGTAACTTTAAGCTCTTTTAATACAAAAAAAAGTTTCCATAAATGCACTTTGTGTACAACAAGGACCAGCAACTTGCAGTAGGTAGGCGGCAAAGACACCCAAAGTCCATCAAATGCCTGCTGGCAAACTTGCATAAAGAGTCCATGAGGCAGTAGAGTGCAAGAGCCACACTTCCCAAAAAAAATGCGTCTCAAAGCATGGCGACAGACACTGGCCTAATGCTGAGAGTGCACATTTATCGGCTTGAAGACGGGTTGATGCCCGAAACAGCATTAGGCAAGTGTCTATCGCCATGCTTTGAGACGCATTTTTTTCTGGGAAGTGTGGACCTTGGACTCTTCTCCCCCACGGACTCTTTATGCAAGTTGGCTAGCAGGCATTTGATGGACTTTGGGTGTCTTTGGCGCCTACCTACTGCAAGTTGCTGGTCCTTGTTGTACACAAAGTGCATTTATGGAAACGTTTTTGTATTAAAAGTGCTTAAAGTTTTGCAACATATTACTGAGTGTGCTGATCCTTCTGCTATACAAATTGTCGATTGCCACCTGGTGCTCTGGTGGCTGGATCGTTGCACCTTACATATGACTAGGGAAGTGCGGCCAGATACTACTACTTTACTTTCAGGCCATGCTAACCCTTTTCCACCAAAAATGCAGTTAATTTGTAAAATGCAGCTTCTTAGTTCATAATGCAGCTTCTCAGTTTGATTTCACTAGTGATGAGGTTTTCCACATCTTAACGTTGTTTTGAATGACTTGGAACAGAACACAAATTTGAAGCACTATACTTAATCCAATCCACTGCGCGCTTCCAACCTGCAAAGATAGCCTCTAATAGCGTAATTCTGTTTCACTGATGTTATTACATATGAACATCACCCATCAAAAAGTGCTTGTGACTTCCAGAGTGTCCACTCGTGACCCCACCACCTTTGATATAAAAGCAGCTCACCAGATTGCAGCCACCTATGTTCAGGTGGGAATCTCGCTCAATATGTGGCACACTAGGACCATCAGTAATCCACATCCATATACTGTATAAAAAGGCCTCACTTTATTCCTCAAAACATCATTGCGCAACATCCATGTTCTGCTTAAAAACAACACTGCGCCTCTCGCGCCCACTATACACTTACAAGCTCCTAGATGGAGATATTAAGCGTGTCACAGCGGCAAGGCTTTAGGTTCTAATGTGCTCTTTCCGGAAAGATTGTTCGCAGCGTCCCGCTCGATCCTCTCCCGCACTCCTCCAGCACTTCTGCGTTGTGCGTCAGGCGTACTGGCTCCGCCCTAGGCGTTTCGTCACTAGTACTCATCAGGGGCTAGCGTTGCCAGTATGCAAGCCACACTTGTACTTCCCCTCAATGACGTCACCCTCCCCGCACTTAAGGCCCGCCTATACAACCCGCCCCCAAGTCTCGCCGCTGTCACCAGCCGTTACAGCTTACAATTAAAGGCATCCTCACTACCCTAATACAGGACCCACTCCTATTCTATCTAACAACCCCCCATACATGATATCTATGCATTATATCAATTTAATTCCTCAGCATATACATATATAGTGATCCATCTATGATGTTCAAACCCGCATGCTGCCATCTAGTGATGCTTTTCTAAATAATCCAAAAACAAATATCCCTTGCTACTATCCCTCAATCATTACTAATGAAACAATTTAGGTCAAATTCAATATTTAAACCTGTGGGGGCAAATGAATTAAGATGATATATCCATCTCCCCTCCGCTCTGGAGATATCTTTTTGTTTGCTAGATCCTCTCCATTTTGGGATCCATTTCTCTATACCCATGAACTTTAACTTAGATGGATCTTTTCCATGACATTCCTTAAAGTGCCTTGAAACACTGTGTGTGTCAAACCCCTTTCGTATATTATATACGTGCTCACCTATCCGTTTGTGCAGTGCCCTAGTGGTGCGGCCCACATACTCTAGGCCACATGGGCACCAGAGGATGTAGACCACACCCACAGACGTGCATATACAATGCCTCAAACTAAACTCATATCCGGTATTTCTTGCCGTGAACTGACCCCCCCTTACGGGGCAGGCTTCCCGGCATCCCCTACATTTCCTGCAGGAAAAGAAACCTTTTTGCCCCAATAGATTGGTGCCCTGACTCATTGGTGGATCTATATAGCTAGTCACCAATCTGGATATAAGATTAGGGGCCCTTCTGTATACAAAGGAAGGTTTTTCTGGCATATACTTACCTAAAACACCATCCATCCTTATAATGTTCCAGTGTTTACCCACCACCTTCTCTAACTGTCTATGCTGGTTACTATATGCAAATTGCAATGCAAATTCCTGATTACTCGGTGGGGGTCTGGCGGCATTCCCAACAAGCGCCAATCTATCCACCCCCCCCCCCCACTTCCCCAGCAATCTTCTCCACCTCTCCTCTCCCATACCCCTTCTCCACAAACCGGTCAATGAGGATCTGACTCTGTGCGGCATAATCCTCCGGATTCGTGCAATTTCTTTTCATTCTTATTAGCTGACCCTTTGGAATGTTGGATAGCCATCTGTCATGATGGCAACTCGATCTAGGAATGTATCCATTCCTGTCGGTAGGTTTAACCACTTCCCGACCGCCTAACGCACAGAGGCGGCCGGGAAGTGGACCCCACAAGGACCAGCTCATGCCCAAAGGCGGCAGTCCTTGTAGGGGCATGGGCGGAGCGATCGCGTCATCAGTGACGCGATCCTCCGCCGGGAGTCGGAAGCCCGGCATTTTGTCTCCGCTCGCCGGCCACTTAGCAGCGCCGGCGAGCGGAGGAATCCGTGCATGGGGCCAATCAGAGTGTATAAGGCACTTTGTTAGGTAAACAAAGTGCCTTATACGTGCTTCCTCCTCGCCTCTTGGTCTCATTGTTGCAGAGACCACCAGCGAGGAGGAAGCACTTGTAAGTCTTTCCAGCACACAGCTTTTTTTTACCCACAGCCCCCCTGATCTCCCACCCCAGGCCTCATACCCCCCCTGATCACCCCAGCAGACCCCTGCCCAGCACCCTTGCACCCCTGCAAAACCCCCACCCCCCCCCCCACCTGCCACTAACTAGCGATGCTGCCCCTTAGTTTAGGTCCCTAACTGCCTCCTAGTCACCCCTGATCCCCCCCCTACCTTTAGATCACCCCCAGACCCCATCCCAGACTACCCCCCTGTATACTGTATACATCTGTATACAGCTACCTTACCCCCTGATCCCCCTCTGATCCCCCTCTGATCACCTGTCTATCACCTGTCCATCACCCCTCAGCACCCCCACCCATCGGAGCAGACCCTAACTGCCCCCGGGGGTAACCAATCACCTGCCCAGGCCCTCGATTGCCCTCATACCCCCCTCCTGATTACATCCCCTGCTCTTTGTTTACATCTGTCCTCCCCAGCAATCACTAACTGATCTGCGATCAGTAACCCCCTGTGTCTGCCTCTCATCAGATCAGGACTCAGTCTGCCCCGTGCGGGCTCCTGATCAACCCCCCACCCCCTCAAATCGCCCTCAGCCCCCCCCCCCCTAATTACCGTCCAAGTGCATTGTATTTGACTGTGTTTTGATTGTATCGATTGTGCTGCGCTTGTATTTGATTGTGCTGCGATTGTATTCGATTGTGCTGCGATTGTATTTGATTGTCCCGTGATCTGCTTGGATTGTCCCGTGATTGTTTGATTGCCTCTGAGACCCCACTTCCCGCCACACCCAACCCCACCTTCCCCCCATCACCTTCCGAGTGCATCAGATTTGCTTGTGCTGTGATTGTATTCGATTGTGCTGTAATTGTATTTGATTGTCCCGTGATCGGCTTCGATTGCCCCGTGATTGTTCGATTGCCTCTGAGACCCCACTTCCTGCCACACCCAACCCCCCCTCCCCCCCACCACCTCCTCCAACCACCACCTTCCGAGTGCATCAGATTTGCTTGTGCTGCGATTGTATTCGACTGTGCTGTAATTGTATTTGATTGTCCCGTGATCGGCTTCGATTGTCCCGTGATTGTTTGATTGCCTCTGAGACCCCACTTCCCGCCACACCCAACCCCACCCTCCCCCCCACCACCTCCAACCACCACCTTCCGAGTGCATCAGATTTGCTTGTGCTGCGATTGTATTCGATTGTGCTGTAATTGTATTTGATTGTCCCGTGATCGGCTTCGATTGTCCCGTGATTGTTTGATTGCCTCTGAGACCCCACTTCCTGCCACACCCAACCCCACCCTCCCCCCATCACCTTCCGAGTGCATCAGATTTGAATGTGCTGTGATTGGATTCGATTGTGCTGTAATTGTATTTGATTGTCCCGTGATCAGCTTCGATTGCCCCGTGATTGTTTGATTGCCTGAGACCCCACTTCCCGCCACACCCAACCCCACCCTCCCCCCCACCACACCCAACCCCACCCCCCCCCCCCCACCACTTCCAACCACCACCTTCCGAGTGCATCAGATTTGCTTGTGCTGTGATTGGAGTCGATTGTGCTGTAATTGTATTTGATTGTCCCGTGATTGTTTGATTGCCTCTGAGACCCCACTTCCCACCAACCCCAATACCTCTCAAATACTCCCTTTTTGCTAGGTAGGTGCTCTTTTTTTTCTGGGTAGTCTCGGAGGAAAACACCATAAATTTAGCAATCCAAAATGGCAAGAAGGGGGCTTTCCGATGACGAGGTATACAGGTACATGGACCAGTCGGATGAGTTCTTTTGGGAAGAATCATCCGTCGAATCTTCCGGGTCCGAATTTGAACCTGTAGAAAGCAGTGGTTCCCTGACCGAAAGTGATGACGAGGCTTTGGTCCCGGCTAGAGCCAGGCGTACCAGACCCCAAGTCGTTAGACCGCAGGTGGCGCAGGATCCGCCTCAAGGGCAGCAGGGTGGTGCTAGCGCTATTGATAGTTTTCTTGGTGAGGCAGGCACCAGCAGCGCAGCATCTCCTGGACTTGGTACCAGTACTTCTGTAGACCCTGGCAAAGTGGTGAGCGTCAGCATGGAAGTTGAAACTGGTACGGTGGCAAGTGCAGTAGTACCCCCGTCGCAGCCACCAAGAAGAAGACGGGCCCGTAGTACCCATAGACTCCCAGAGGTGCTGGCACAACCAGATTGGCAATCCCCTGATTCCGCCGCACCCGTAGTGCCCCCTTTCACCGCCCAGTCTGGAGTCCAGGTGGCGACAGCTCATCCAGGAACGGCCCTAGACTTTTTGCAGCTGTTCATCACCCAGGTTCTCTTGGACTTAATTGTGGTTGAGACCAACCGTAAAGCCACACAATTCATCACCGAGCACCCGGAGAGCATGTATGCCCAGCCTTTCCGGTGGAAACCAGTCCAAGTTTCCGACATTAAAATCTTTTTGGCCCTTATCCTTCACTTGGGACTAATGAAACAGAATGTACTGCGGTCGTATTGGTCTACGAACCCAGTAAATCATGTTCCCTTGTACCCTGCTGCCATGTCCAGGATACGATTTGAGTCCATCCTGCGCTTCCTGCACTTCAACGACGACAAAACCTGTCATGAAAGGGGAGACCCTGCTTATGACCGGCTCCACAAAATTCGGCCCCTCATAGACCACCTGTCATCAACATTTGCAGATGCTTATATCCCTGAACATAACATCGGCGTAGACGAGTCCCTCTTACGCTTTACCGGGCGCCTTGGCATCAAACAGTACATCCCAAGCAAGCGCGCCCGGTATGGGGTGAAACTGTATAAGCTCTGTGAAAGGGCCACAGGCTATACATGTCGTTTTAGGGTCTATGAGGGAAAAGACTCAAAATTGGAGCCGGTCGGATGCCCTGACTACCTGGGGAGCAGTGGAAAGGTTGTGTGGGACTTGGTGTCACCCTTGTTCCGGAAGGGGTACCATCTTTTTGTGGACAATTATTACACAAGTGTGGCCCTCTTTCAGCACTTAAAGTTAGAAGGAATCCGATGCTGTGGCACTGCGCGGCCTAGTCGCCAGGGCTTCCCCCAATGGCTCGTTACCACCAGACTTGAACGGGGGCAGAGGGCCGCCTTGCGTACTGAAGACCTGCTTGCGGTGAAATGGAGGGACAAGAGGGACGTTTACTTTCTGTCCACCATTCACACAGACACGACAGTCCAAATTCAACGGGCAACTAAGGTAATTGAAAAGCCCCTTGTCGTCCACAAATATAATGTCAACATGGGAGGG
This sequence comes from Hyperolius riggenbachi, assembly GCF_040937935.1. Lineage (NCBI taxonomy): Eukaryota > Metazoa > Chordata > Amphibia > Anura > Hyperoliidae > Hyperolius > Hyperolius riggenbachi. The sequence continues at coordinate 510,802,888 of NC_090646.1, read as the reverse complement.
GTGGACTTCAATGACCAGAGGTTAGCGCCCTATTTAGTTACCTGGAAAACAAGACGCTGGTATAAGAAAGTGTCTTTTTATCTGATTCAATTGGCAGTATACAACAGCTTTGTTCTCTACAGTAAGGCTGGGAGAACTGGATCTTTCCTTCAATTTCAGGAACAGATCATTCTGGACATCCTGTATCCAGGAGGTGTCAGGGTCCCCCCCCAAATGCAACTAGCCGATTGCATGGAAGGCATTACGCCTATCAGATTCCGAGTACCCCAGGTCAACGCATCCGAAGAAAACGTTGTCGTGTCTGCAGCAGTGCTAGAAGAAGGACTGACACCGTTTTTTATTGTCCCAAATGTCCTGACCACCCTGGCCTATGCGTAGGGGAGTGTTTTGAGAGGTACCACGAGCAGGTACACTATTAGAACCTAGGGAACTCCAGACACAGGAGTAGGCACACACTCAGTGGTCTTTCGCACATTGTCGCAGGGAGAGGAGAGGTAAGCTTGAAAACCAAACGGGTAAGCATAAAAGTCGGAAGAAGGATCGGTTTCCATGCTTGATATTGCTGATCTGTCCTGGGTTGGCGATATAAGACGGCATGTTTGAATTTCCCTTGAGTGTGGACACCCCCGGTTTATATGTGAGTTGGGCCTATGATGATGCTTTAATGCCACACAGAGTCATCTCTATTGGCAGGCATATTGCTGTATCCTACAGGCATAATGCTGTATACTAAACTTCTGAGGCCCAGTCACATAAGTTGGTGGCTCACCCTGAGTGCAGGGTGGCACGGGGTGTCTCTCTCCTGAGGTTATCACTGCCATTGATGTGGAGGAAGATCTGCCATTGATGTGGAGCAAGGTATGTTTGCCGTTCATTTTTCCTTTCAGCCCAGAGTGCATTACCCGTATACCCAATATAAGGAGTATAGCAGAAACTCCTAATACTGGCCATACATGTAATGATTGCAGAGACCCTAAAATGCCAGGACAGACTTCACAAATGACCCCATTTTGGAAAGAGGACACCCTAAAGTATTATGTGAGGTGCACGGTGAGTTCATAAAAGATTTTAGTTTTTGTCACAAGTTAGCAGAATTTTTTTTTAACTTTTTTTTTTAACAAAGTGTCATTTTCCATTTACTTGTGACAAAAAATAAAATTTTCAATGACCTCACCATTACCCTCATGGAATACCTTGTTGTGTATTCTTTCCAAAATGGGGTCATTTGTGGGGTTTGTTAACTGTCCTGGCAAGTGGGCGGGGTGCTAAATTGTGAGCACCCCTGTAAAGCCTAAAGGTACTCATTGGACTCTAGGCCCCTTAGCGCAGTTAGGGTGCAAAAAAGTGCCACACATGTGGTATCGCCGTACTCGGGAGAAGTAGTACAATGTGTTTTGGGGTGTATTTTTACACATACCCATGCTGGGTGGGAGAAATAACTCTGTAAATGGACAATTGTGTGTAAAAAAATCAAAAGATTGTCATTTACAGAGGTATTTCTCCCACCCAGCATGGGTATGTGTAAAAATACACCCCAAAACACATTGTACTACTTCTCCCGAGTACGGCGATACCACATGTGTGGCACTTTTTTGCACCCTAACTGCGCTAAAGGGCCCAAAGTCCAATGAGTACCTTTAGGATTTCACAGGTCATTTTGCGGAATTTGATTTCCAGACTACTCCTCACGGTTTAGGGCCCCTAAAATGCCAGGGCAGTATAGGAACCCCACAAATGACCCCATTTTAGAAAGAAGACACCCCAAGGTATTCCGTTAGGAGTATGGTGAGTTCATAGAAGATTTTATTTTTTGTCACAAGTTAGTGGAAAATAACACTTTGTGAAAAAAACAATAAAAATCAATTTTCTGCTAACTTTTGACAAAAAATAAAATCTTCTATGAACTCACCATACTCCTAACGGAATACTTTGGGGTGTCTTCTTTCTAAAATGGGGTCATTTGTGGGGTTCCTATACTGCCCTGGCATTTTAGGGGCCCTAAACCGTGAGGAGTAGTCTGGAAATCAAATTCCGCAAAATGACCTGTGAAATCCTAAAGGTACTCATTGGACTTTGGGCCCTTTAGCGCAGTTAGGGTGCAAAAAAGTGCCACACATGTGGTATTGCCGTACTCGGGAGAAGTAGTACAATGTGTTTTGGGGTGTATTTTTACACATACCCATGCTGGGTGGGAGAAATACCTCTGTAAATGACAATCTTTTGATTTTTTTACACACAATTGTCCATTTACAGAGTTATTTCTCCCACCCAGCATGGGTATGTGTAAAAATACACCCTAAAACACATTGTACTACTTCTCCCTAGTACGGCGATACCACATGTGTGGCATTTTTTTGCACCCTAACTGTGCTAAAGGGCCCAAAGTCCAATGAGTACCTTTAGGATTTCACAGGTCATTTTGCGGAATTTGATTTCCAGACTACTCCTCACGGTTTAGGGCCCCTAAAATGCCAGGGCAGTATAGGAACCCCACAAATGACCCCATTTTAGAAAGAAGACACCCCAAGGTATTCCGTTAAGAGTATGGTGAGTTCATAGAAGATTTTATTTTTTGTCACAAGTTAGTGGAAAATGACACTTTGTGAAAAAAAACAATAAAAATCAATTTTCCGCTAACTTTTGACAAAAAATAAAATCTTCTATGAACTCACCATACTCCTAACGGAATACCTTGGGGTGTCTTCTTTCTAAAATGGGGTCATTTGTGGGGTTCCTATACTGCCCTGGCATTTTAGGGGCCCTAAACCGTGAGGAGTAGTCTGGAAATCAAATTCCGCAAAATGACCTGTGAAATCCTAAAGGTACTCATTGGACTTTGGGCCCTTTAGCGCAGTTAGGGTGCAAAAAAGTGCCACACATGTGGTATCGCCGTACTCAGGAGAAGTAGTATAATGTGTTTTGGGGTGTATTTGTACACATACCCATGCTGGGTTGGAGAAATCTCTCTGTAAATGGACAATTGTGTGTAAAAAAAATCAAAAGATTGTCATTTATAGAGATATTTCTCCCACCCAGCATGGGTATGTGTAAAAATACACCCCAAAACACATTGTACTACTTCTCCCGAGTACGGCAATACCACATGTGTGGCACTTTTTTGCAGCCTAACTGCGCTAAGGGGTCCAAAGTCCAATGAGCACCTTTAGGCTTTACAGGGGTGCTTACAATTTAGCACCCCCCAAAATGTCAGGACAGTAAACACACCCCACAAATGACCCCATTTTGGAAAGTAGACCCTTCAAGGTATTCAGAGAGGGGCATGGTGAGTCCGTGGCAGATTTCATTTTTTTTTGTCGCAAGTTAGAAGAAATGGAAACTTTTTTTTTTTTTTTGTCCAAAGTGTCATTTTCCGCTTACTTGTGACAAAAAATAATATCTTCTATGAACTCACTATGCCTCTCAGTGAATACTTTGGGATGTCTTCTTTCCAAAATGGGGTCATTTGGGGGGTATTTATACTATCCTGGAATTCTAGCCCCTCATGAAACATGACAGGGGGTCAGAAAAGTCATAGATGCTTGAAAATGGGAAAATTCACTTTTTGCACCATAGTTTGTAAACGCTATAACTTTTACCCAAACCAATAAATATGCGCTGAATGGGTTTTTTTTAATCAAAAACATGTTTGTTCACATTTTTCGCGCTGCATGTATACAGAAATTTTACTTTATTTGAAAACTGTCAGCACAGAAAGTTAAAAAAATCATTTTTTGCCAAAATTCATGTCTTTTTTGATGAATATAATAAAAAGTAAAAATCGCAGGAGCAATCAAATAGCACCAAAAGAAAGCTTTATTAGTGACAAGAAAAGGAGCCAAAATTCATTTAGGTGGTAGGTTGTATGAGCGAGCAATAAACCGTGAAAGCTGCAGTGGTCTGAATGGAAAAAAAGTGGCCGGTCCTTAAAGGGATACTGTAGGGGGGTCGGGGGAAAATGAGCTGAACTTACCGGGGGCTTCTAATGCTCCCCCGCAGACATCCTGTGTTGGCGCAGCCACTCCCCAATGCTCCGGCCCCGCCTCCGGATCACTTCTGGAATTTCTGACTTTAAAGTCAGAAAACCACTGCGCCTGCATTGCCGTGTCCTCGCTCCTGCTGATGTCACCAGGAGTGTACTCCACAGACACAGACCATACTGGGCCTGCGCTGTGCGCTCTTGATGACATCAGCGGGATCGAGGACACGGCAATGCAGGCGCAGTGGTTTTCTGACTTTAAAGTCAGAAATTCCAGAAGTGAACCGGAGGCGGGGCCGGAGCATCGGTGAGCGGCTGCGCGGGCACAGGATGTCTGCGGGGGACCATTAGAAGCCCCGGGTAAGTTCAGCTCATTTTCCCCCGACCCCCCTACAGTATTCCTTTAAGGGGTAGAAAGCCCTAGGTCCTCAAGTGGTTAAAGTACGTCCTAGAGGCCAACCTCCCATTCTCTTTCCATAGTTCTAAATCCGGGAAATTGTACTCCCTCCTGGCTCATAGTAAACGTTAGGTCTATTTCTCCCCACAGCTGATTAATCTCTTCACAGAATTGATCCAATTCATCCTTGGGTCCCCTCCAGATAAACATAAGATCATCAATAAACCGAGACCACATGACAACCTTCTGGCTGGATGCTCCTTAATTAACCGTTTTTTCCCATTTCCCCATATATAAATTAGCTACGCTGGGGGCATACTTTGCCCCCATAGCGCAGCCCTGTTTCTGTAGGAAATAGTCGCCATCATACCAGAAGTAGTTTTGCTCCAAAGAGAACCCCAACAACTCCAGGATGAACGCGACTTGTCTTCCATCCAGATCTGACCCATCTATCAAGGCCTCCTCCACTACTTGCATTCCTTTTTCATGTGGGATCACCGTATATAAGGATGCCACATCAGCTGTGACGATCCAATCCCTCGGTTCTATCACCAAACTTTACATTTTTTGTAATAAATGTTTAGTATCCTTCAGCAGGGCTGGGAGTTTCCTAACTTCCCCCTGAAGGAAATAATCAATATATTCCCCCACCCGTTGCATAAGAGACTCCACTCCACTTATAATGGGGTGACCGGGGTTTTTTTCTACATCTTTGTGAATCTTGGGGTTAAAGTAAATGACCGGGGTTCTGGAACATTGGGGAGGAGGTACTTAAACTCCCGCGTGTCAATAATCCCATCCTTCTCCCCACCGAGTAATATATCCTTCAGAATTCCCTTGTAGTTCACCAGGGGATTTCCTGGCAATTTTTCATAAGTGTTACTGTCTCCAAGAATTCTCCCCATTTCTGCTTTGTACTGCCCCCTACTCATTACCACCAGCCCCCCACCCTTATCAGCTGGCTTCAGAACCAAATCATTTTCCTCCACCAACTGTTTAATTTGCTGATCCATAAACTTTTTCCCTTTTTCCTTTTTTACTGCCATTTTTTCTAAATCCAGCAACACGGCTTTCTTAAACGTTTCAACAGTGCTTCCTTTACCCGTATCTTGTGGATTAAAAAGTGATCTATTTCTCAATTGTGTATGTCTAAAGACCGATTGGGGAGAACTTCCGTTGCCTCCCACTACAGGTTTACTCAGAAAATATTTTTTCATATTTAACTTCCTTGCATACTTGTTAATATCCAAATACGTTTCAAATTTATGTAATCCCTTGGGAGGGGCAAAATTTAAACCTTTATCCAACACATTCAACTGCTCTTTGGTAAGGCTCACTCCACTGATATTGAAGACCCCCTTACCTATCACTCTTTTCTTCTTTTGTTCTCTGTATCCTCCTTTATTCCCTATCCTATTCTTCTTTTTTTTTTTTTTACCCCCCCTCCCCCCTCCCATCTCCCATCTGGACTCCACCCCTGTCTCTGCAACCCTAAAAAACGATCATCGGATAGTGACAAAACGCGTAGGGCGGAGCCAGTACGCCTGACGCACAATGCGGAAGTGCTGGAGGAGTGCGGGAGAAGATCGAGCGGGATGCTGCGAACGATCTTTCCGGAAAGAGCACATTGGAACCTAAAGCCTTGCCGCTGTGACACGCTGAATATCTCCATCTAGGAGCTTGTAAGTGTATAGTGGGCGTGAGAGGCGCAGTGTTGTTTTTAAGCAGAACATGGATGTTGCGCAATGATGTTTTATTTGTTTTATTGAGGAATAAAGTGAGGCCTTTTTATACAGTATATGGATGTGGATTACTGATGGTCCTAGTGTGCCACATATTGAGCGAGATTCCCACCTGAACATAGGTGGCTGCAATCTGGTGAGCTGCTTTTATATCAAAGGTGGTGGGGTCACGAGTGGACACTCTGGAAGTCACAAGCACTTTTTGATGGGTGATGTTCATATGTAATAACATCAGTGAAACAGAATTACGCTATTAGAGGCTATCTTTGCAGGTTGGAAGCGCGCAGTGGATTGGATTAAGTAAAGATTTGTTCAAGAGGACTAAAACACAGCGCACTACCCTTGTTGTCATTTGACTCTGTGTATTCAATTGGTGGCGCAGCATTACTTATTGACTTATTGAAATTTGAAGCACAGTGGACTGTGGCATGGGAGGGTTTAGTCACCCTTGACACCATCTCCATGCACTGCCCTACATGGTGCATTCCAGCTCACAATACTTCTTTCTTCACAGCCAGAGGGAGGAAGTAGCTGTTGAGCTGGAACACACTATGGAAGGTAGCGTACGGGAGCCGCGTCAAGGGTGACATAACCCCCCACACCGTTTTCTGCTGTGTTTAAAATTTGTGTTCTGTTCTGAGTCATTCCAAATAACATTCTGATATAGAACACTCATTCCTAGATCTCACTAATGTAAGGGACATGCTGACCCTTGTGGTTCAACAGAGGCTACATCTGCTGCAGGTTTTGGAGGTAGTAATAAACATTATTCTTCTAGAATGCCAGACAGAACTCCCCCTAACACCACATCTTTGCCTGCCCCTAAATTAACACCAACCTAAATGCTAAATCTCCTTCTTAAACCTGATTACCAACCTGCATCCAAATGCTAACTCTCCTTCTGATCACTAACCTAGAAAATGTACATACTTGTTGTTGGTAATATTGGTCTTTATTTGGTTAATTCTGTATGTCATTGGTAATATCTGCATACTGTTGGTATTCTCTACTTGTCTTGTAATATCTGCATTACCTTGCCTGTTTTTATTTTTAAATAATTTAATAAGATCATCTTTATATGGTTCTTTCTTTTTATGAATAAATGACATATTTACTATATACCCAGCGCTCCTAATTCATTATATACAATTTAATAAGATCAATTAATTGAATTAGTAATTTAATAAGAAAATGGCTTGTGGGTATGGCCTGTGCTGAGGGGCAGGTTTTAAGGCACCAGAACTTCTGAGCTGAGCTGTAAATCCTGCCTTGAAAAGCATTAAGGCATTGCTATCGTCACCAAAATTGCTATATTAAGAGGAATAATGGGAACAAGTCAAAAAATCCTTTTTCAAAATTACCTTGTAGTTTTTGAGAAAAATCAATTCTAAAAATTCAAAGTAAAATTGGTTTTCAAACTTTTCATGTTTCTGAGTTTAAACAACATTATTCCTTTGTATTTTTAAAATCGATTTTCGCAAAAGGGACTTTTTGAAAACGTATTTTTTTAACTTGTTCTAACTAATCCCCTTAACATATGTCGCAATTTTGGTGACAATAGCATGTATGGGGGCTATGCTATTAACCGCTAAAGTAAAAAAAAAAATATGCAAAAATTACCTGAATTTGCAAAATTACAGTAATTCTCATTACTGTTACACATGATTTATGATTTTTCCTGATCTTTTGTATTACAGTTTTGCATCGTAATTGTGAATTATGATGCAAAATTACAATTAGGCGAAATTTGTGCTCATCACTATCTACGAAATCCAACATAAATTGCACATAGAAATGTCTTTCCACCACCTGGTGGCTGTACATAGCTTTGCTTTCTCCATGAGAATTTAATATAATCCCTCATATAGACAAGTGTGAAGTGAGTGATTGCTGCTGGCATATTATCCCTTGTAGACACTTATATAAAAACAAATCATTATATTTTACAGCATATCAGCTCTTCGTTCCAAGAGACTTTACAATGCACGTACTTCATCAGAATGTTAGATACAACTACTCATAATGAATGTTTATTTTCTTGACATTTCACAGTAATTTATGAGCAGTGTTTGTTTTTTTGTAAATTATGATTTAATTATAAATATGCCATGTTCACACATTTACTTTTAATTAAACATCTTTTGATGACATAAATGTGCTAACTGTGAAAGTCGACGGCTGGTTTGTGCTTCCACTTTAATCAAGCTTCCATATTGCAATAAAAGTTATATATGTACCTGAATAAATGACACGCTTATTCAAAGATGAATAATAGAGAGATTTAAAGCACAGCAATTCTCAGTCCACTCTAATGGCCTGGGCTACATATATTGAGCCATTTTTAAAGCGGAATGTAACCCTGCATTTCAACTTTGCTCTAAAACATTATTTACAGCATATTATATGCAACCAGCATTTTTTTTTTTACTAGACCAGCATTGGAAGGGTTACACACAGAGCTTTAAAGTTCCGTGGATAGAAATGCAGACGCGTCCGAAGTTTAGATAGATACATTTAAGTAAACACAATGTAACAACTGGTGAATGTTACACACTCTCTGGCTGTCCTCCAGTTCCTGCACAGTCAGAGAGTGTGTGTCACATTCCACACTTGTTACATTGTGTTTACTTAAATGTATCTATCTAAACTTTGGATGCGTCTGCATTTCTATCCACAGAACTTTAAAGCTCTGTGTATAACCCTTACAATGCTGGTCTAGTAAAAAAAAAATGCTGGTTGCATATAATATGCTGTAAATAATGTTTTAGAGCAAAGTTGAAATGCAGGGTTATATTCCGCTTTAAATTATCCTTGACCTCTTGTAATCCTATTATACAGCACATCACAGATAACACATTACTGCAGCTGAAGTTCTCTCCGTATATCTCCCATAAACTGGAGAACACTTGGGTTTACTTTTCAGCCTACATTCAAGGACCCTCTGTGACATGTGCATTGTCAGATGCAATACAGGGACGTGATAAGGAAAATAGCCTATAAAAACTTCACCGAGAGATTAAATATTCTGAGACTGACATAAAACTTCTGCAGTTGGTAGCAGGCATAGTTATAAGAAACCGGATAAGCTTTTCAGACTTAAGGATATCTCATCTTGGACTTGTAATTGTAAGAAATTAGTAAAATATTTGTTTTAAACTAGTTGGAAGCATGAGATATATGACAAAGAGAAAGACTAACATATTGATCTGCATTAATATCTAAAAGTTTGAAAGACATTTAACATTTGAAAGATGAAACTGATTGCTATGGTCATCAGTCCGATCTCAACATAGGCATCTCCTGTATTCTGTACAGAAATGTACTGGCATCCACGGACTACATCTCTCAGCATCCATTGAGGCACATGCACGCCTTCACCAGGTAAAATTAAAATGCGGCGACAGAGCAGGCTCTCTGTTGAGAAGAATGCACGTCCCATAAGACCAAGAGGTTTTTCTTCTTTCCCTTGTAGATTTAGCTGGTTGATGCATCATTCAGGACTGATCATGTGACTTTCAGAGCCCATTCATTCTAGAAGCGCTTTTCTGAGCGTTTTGCGATTGATTAGTGTTTTTAAAAATCGCTCCCATTCACTTTCATTAAAATCGCAGTAAAAATCACTGCGATTTTGCGATCGCATATGCAAAAATCGCAGCGATTTTTTTTCTGCAATTTTTACCACGATTTTAATGAAAGTGAATGTGAGCGATTTTTAAAAACGCTACTCAATCGCAAAATGCTCAGAAAAGCTCTTCTAGTGTGAATGGTCCCTCAAAGTCTGAAAAACAATAGAGGCAAAACTACATGTTACCACAGCTTGAACTACTCACGTATTCTCTGCCTAACTGGACTGGCTAGACAACAATCAGTGGTGCTCTGATAGAGATGAGCGTAATGACGTAATTACGATTTAGCAAAATTTTGCGTAATTAGTGTAATTACGATTATGGCCGTAAGTACATAATCGTAATGAAGAAGGATTTCGCGAAATTTCGCGTAAGCGTAATTTTCACGTAATTTTCGCATTACAGTGGGTATTACGAAATTAATGCATATGGCCATGCTCCCAAGCAGAAAAGTTGACGCATGGATCAATGTTAGGTAGCCGCCGGCTTTAAGAGTTAATAGCAAAGCCCCCTTGAATGCTAAGAGCCTCAAATTTGGAGAATATATTAAGGAGATCAAAAGGAATAAGAGGAAATTTTTTTTTTCAAAAAGACCTTATAGTTTTTCAGAAAATCGATGTTAAAGTTTCAAAGGAAAAATGTATACATTTAAAAACCCGCCGACTTTAACGGTTAATAGCAAAGCCTGCTTAAAGTTTAGGAACACCAAATTCCCAGGGTATATTAAGGGGATCAGTGGGAATAAGAGGAAATTTTTTTTTTTCAAAAAGACCTTATAGTTTTTGAGAAAATCGATTTTTAAGTTTCAAGGGGGAAAATGTCTTTCAAATGCGGAAAATGTCAGGTTTTTTTGCACTGGTAACAATAGTGTATTATTTTCATAGATTCCCCCAAGTGGGAAGAGTTTTACTTACTTCGTTCTGAGTGTTGTAAATATAAAAAAAACGACGTGGGGTCCCCCCTCCCAGACCTCTTTAACCCCTTGTCCCCCATGCAGGCTGGGATAGCCAGAATGCGGAGCACCGGCCGCGTGGGGCTCCGCACCCTGACTATACCAGCCCGCATGGTCCATGGATTGGGGGGTCTCGGAAGGGGAGGGGCAGCCAAGCTTTCCCCTCCCCCTCCGAGCCCTTGTCCAATCCAAGGACAAGGGGCTCTTCTCCACCTCCGATGGGCGGTGGAGGTGGAGACCGCGATTTCCTGGGGGGGGGGGGGGGGGTTCATGGTGGCATCTGGGAGTCCCCTTTAAAAAGGGGTCCCCCAGATGCCCACCCCCCCTCCCAGGAGAAATGAGTATAGAGGTACTTGTACCCCTTACCCATTTCCTTTAAGAGTTAAAAGTAAATAAACACATAGAAAAAGTATTTTAATTGAACAAAAAACATAACCACGAAAAAAGTCCTTTAATATTCTTAATTAACCATTAATACTTACCTGTCCCTTTAAATAAATGATCCCTCGCAATAGCCTCGGAAATGTTCTATCAGTTACAATGTAACAAAGTTATTACACCCGACGCCACTCGCCGATCAGCCGCCGCATACGCGTCCTGCACGGACCCGACAGAGCTCTGAGCTATATAGCTCAAAGCTCTCTAAGCATCTTTGTATTAGGGCTCCAAGGAGCCCCATTGGTCCTTTGCAGACCAATGGGGTTCCTTCTGATTTGAAGCTCTGTCGGGTCCGTGCAGGAGGCTAAGTCCCCGCTGGCTCCCGCTGCCTTCCCCGCCTCTCCCACATGTCACCCACATGTCACCCACATGTGGGTGACAGATGTGGGCGGGGTGGACAGCGGGAGCCGGCGGGGACTTAGCGTCCTGCAAGGACGCGTAAGTGTATGCGGCGGCTGAGCGGCGAGTGACGTCGGGTGCGGCGTAGTTACAATGTAACAAAGTTGTTACATTGTAATAACTTTGTTACATTGTAACTGATAGAACATTTCCGAGGCTATTGCGAGGGATCATTTATTCAAAGGGACAGGTAAGTATTAATGGTTAATTAAGAATATTAAAGGACTTTTTTCGTGGTTAGGTTTTTTGTTCAATTCAAATACTTTTTCTATGTGTTTGTGTGTTTATTTACTTTTAACTCTTAAAGGAAATGGGTAAGGGGTACAAGTACCTCTATACTCATTTCTCCTGGGAGGGGGGGTGGGCATCTGGAGGACCCCTTTTTAAAGGGGACTCCCAGATGCCACCATGAACCCCCCCCCCAGGAAATCGCAGCCTCTAACTCCACCGCCCATCGGAGGTGGAGAAGAGCCCCTTGTCCTTGGATTGGACAAGGGCTCGGAGGGGGAGGGGAAAGCTTGGCTGCCCCTCCCCTTCCGAGACCCCCCAATCCATGGACCATGCGGGCTGGTATAGTCAGGGTGCGGAGCCCCACGCGGCCGGTGCTCCGCATTCTGGCTATCCCAGCCTGCATGGGGGACAAGGGGTTAAAGAGGTCTGGGAGGGGGGACCCCACGTCGTTTTTTTTTATATTTCCCACACTCAGAACGAAGTAAGTAAAACTCTTCCCACTTGGGGGAATCTATGAAAATAATACACTATTGTTACCTGTGCAAAAAAAACTGACATTTTCCGCATTTGAAAGACATTTTCCCCCTTGAAACTTAAAAATCGATTTTCTCAAAAACTATAAGGTCTTTTTGAAAAAAAAAATTTCCTCTTATTCCCACTGATCCCCTTAATATACCCTGGGAATTTGGTGTTCCTAAACTTTAAGCAGGCTTTGCTATTAACCGTTAAAGTCGGCGGGTTTTTAAATGTATACATTTTTCCTTTGAAACTTTAACATCGATTTTCTGCAAAACTATAAGGTCTTTTTGAAAAAAATTTTTTTCCTCTTATTCCTTTTGATCTCCTTAATATATTCTCCAAAATTTGAGGCTCTTAGCATTCAAGGGGGCTTTGCTATTAACCCTTAAAGGCGGCGGCTTTTTTATACGGGAGCGTTACGGTTTAATGCGAAATTACGGTATGAACGAAACGTGAAATTACGCGTTGAAAATTACGCTTACGGTATTTTCAATTACGATTTTAATGGCAATTACGCTACCGTAATTTCGCATCGGAATCGCAAATTTCGCATGCGTAATTATAGTAATGCGAAATTACGAAAATTTCGGCTCAACTCTAGGATAATTTCGTGATCGATTCTGGATCACGGAAGCCAGCCACAGAAATTCTGTGATTGCAAGTATTCGGAATTCGGCTACGGTCGTGATCGCGATGGAAATCCGAGATTAGGTCGTGATTTGGCGGAAATGGGCAGAATTGACATCCGTGGGCCAATCAGAGGCCCCAGCTAGGCCCTAGCAACCAATCATAGGAGGGGAGGCTCTGCCCTCCCCTCCTGTGTATAAAGTGGGGCCCATTTCCAGAGCTCCGTCCTTGCTAGACTCTGTGGCACTGAGAGGATCATCTCCAGGCCATATTGTACATCAGCAAGAGCGTTTTCAGTCCTTATATTGCCCTTATACTGTATCTGATACTTGTATTCAGCTAACTAGCCAGTGAGTGATTACTTAACCACTTGCCGACCGCGCACTCATACCGCGCGTCAGCAAAGTGGCAGCTGCAGGACCAGCGACGCAGTTCTGCGTCGCCGGCTGCAGGCTAATTAATCAGGAAGTAGCCGCTCGCGCGAGTGGCTGCTTCCTGTCAATTCACGGCGGGGGGCTCCGTGAATAGCCTGCGGGCCGCCGATCGCGGCTCGCAGGCTAAATGTAAACACAAGCGGAAATAATCCGCTTTGTTTACATTGTACGGCGCTGCTGCGCAGCAGCGCCGTAAGGCAGATCGGCGATCCCCGGCCAATCAGCGGCCGGGGATCGCCGCCATGTGACAGGGGACAGCCTGTCACTGGCTGCACAGGATGGATAGCGTCCTGTGCAGCCCAGATCACCAGGGGGAACAGGAAGGAGAGGGAGGGGGGGAATCTCGCCGCAGAGGGGGGCTTTGAGGTGCCCCCCCCGCAACACCCATCAGGCAGGAAGGGCGATCAGACCCCCCCAGCACATCATCCCCTAGTGGGGAAAAAAGGGGGCGATCTGGTCGCTCTGCCTGCACCCTGATCTGTGCTGGGGGCTGCAGAGCCCACCCAGCACAGATCAGCTAAAACGCCGCTGGTCCTTAAGGAGGGGTAAAGGGTGGGTCCTCAAGTGGTTAAGTCAGCCGCACGCTTGCTGTTACATCCACTCACGGACATCCACCCGCCAGGTGCTATTGGGACTCACCTTCACCTCTGTGATTGTTTAAAGTGTATTTCCTTGTTTAAAACCACTTATTACCAATTAATAGCCTCACTTATTACCGATTAATAGCCGCATTCATCAACTGCAGGCCAAAATACTTGCCCAGAGATTTCTTCTTCTACGTCCTTGTAGGCGTTTTCATACCATGCTAAAGCCAAAAATGACCTTCACAACCTCAGTGATACCATTACACAGTGAGAGATGGCCCTTCCAGACTCGATATTCATTGTTATGGGAGATTTCAACAGAGACAGCCTCTGCCAAGAGCTGCCAAGCTTCCACCAGTACATTGCCTGCCCCACCAGGAACCTGAACACCCAATGCTACAGGGTCCTTAAAGACATATACAATGCCATTCCATGGGCAGCACTAAGCTTCTCCAACCACTGCCTTATCTATCGGATCCCCACTTATAGGAGACACCTGGAATCTGCTAAACCAGTCCTGAAGACCACCAAAGTGTGGTCAAATAAAACTTCAAGCCTTCTTGACCCTGGAAGTGCCAAATTTGAATAAGTGGGAGGACAATGTCACTTGTATATCACCTTGGTTCTCCAACAAACTATGGCAACTGTGAAAGTGCAAACAAACTGCACAAGGTCTGGCAACTAGGATGGCTATAGGGAAGCAAGAAATGACCTTGACCAGGAACTGAGAGCGTCCAAAAAGGAATACGCAGAAAGGTTGAGATTCAACTTCTGCTCGATTGACCAGAAAGCTTTTTAGAGGAGACTCAAGGCTGCCACCAATTCCTAGCCCCCTTGTTTTACATGCAACTCCTAGCTTTGAGCTGGCTAAGGAACTTAGTAATTTCTACTGTAGGTTTGAGAAGCAGGTGGCACCTGTGGGGTGCCCAATGCCATCTGCACCCCCCTACCCCTTTGCCTTCGATAAAAATGTTCCAAGTCTGATTACCCCCCCTCCCCCTTGCATTTGTGTGCTATGCCGATGCTTTGGGCAAGGATGGTCCTAAATGGCTGCTATGGCCCAGTGCTATCTTACCAAGTGTACATAGCTTAGTGTATTATTATAGGTCAAATAAATTGTCAATTTATATCTCCATAATATCCCTCTACCTCTAGGTGTACTGCTCTGTACACTACAAAGCTATACAATCACAAATGCATCCTAACTACCCAATCAGAGTGACAGGTACCCTTTAACGTGGACTTTAGGATGAGTTGTTCATAATCACCATGGGGTCATAACTACAGAGGAGCATCCCCTGTGACTTCAGGGGGGAACAGATCTAAAAGAGGCCCCAACTACTACTTCACTCTGATAAAGTGGTCCATCCTTCGGATTAGGCGTTTTTATGGCTACGCTTGTTATGGGTGTGAAGATTACGATGTTCACGCTTGTTTTAGGACCCTTGAAAGATATGTCCCCAGGCCTTAAGGTTCACCAAATGTAGACAAGAGGAAGAGTGTGAACATCCTGGGGGGGGGGGGGGAGATCAAAGTTTTGCAGGGGGCCCCATGATTTGTAGTTACACCCCTGAATCACCAGTGTCACAAGGCCATTTAAACCTTGGGCTCATGACCCAGTTTCAGAGTACCTCCACTACGGCTAAGATCAACATAGAGCAAACTGGTAAGTATAGCTCCCCTTCCAATCCAGTTTGCCACTGCCGCTATTCTCTTGAATCTTCCTACTACATCTTCTCTGCTTCCCATTGCCCAGACTGATTGCATAGCCGATTCGGGTGTCCACAGCCCTCTGAAAATATCTGCAAGGGGAAGAAGAAGGGCAAGGTATCACGGCCACTGCACTGGGGCAATTTAATGGGAGCACCATATCTGAGAGAGCTATAGCAATAGCTACAGAAGGATCTATAACAGAGTGCATTGTAATGGATGGGTATGTAATGGTGGGAACTTCATTGAGAAGGATTATGAGGGCTGGTTTACAAAGAAAGTTGCAGATTTGTTAAGGCATTTAACAGACGAGTCAACAGCAGATCAAGAGCTTCTCCACTGAGCACTTATGGAGGAGTGTGTGATGTGTATTTATGAGGCTATGCCATGTGGAACTAAATGTGACTCAAGGAATTCCTAATTTATTGTGCTGCGTCACATTTGATCTCTATGTTTATTGTAATTAAAAGCTATGTTTTATAATTAATATTTAATATGATGCCTTAAAACCCTCAATATCTTTGTTTTCATTATATTCTGGTTTGCTATTCGGAGTGGGTGGCCTTGGTATACAAACAATTCTATTTGTACATGTATTTATGATTACGAATTACCACTGCAGAGCTTTTGTGAAACCTTTTTTTGCTTCAACGGCTTTAGTAGAATATTCAATGCTTTAAAAAGAAACTGCTTTGATATGTGTTTGACAACCTCCTGTAAATGGCCTCAACTGTTCTCCGCAAATGCCTTGACAGTTGGACGAGGTCAGTTGTAGGCAGTTGAGAAGCTGTCAACAGTAAATGCTTTATAAGTGTTCATGTGAACTAGCCCTAATAGGAGACAGTGTAACAGAGGAGCTATGACAAAGAGCACTATAATAGAGAGAAAAACTATTCAATAGAAACCATACTGAAAGGGGATATAACAGGGAGCACTATAAAAATAAGTACCATAATAGAGCTGAATATAACACAATGGGCCAGATTTATCAAAACATTACCAACAGTTTGTCTTCTCAACCTGTTCTAACCAGCAAAGGATTTGTTCTGCATGATAATAAGAACATTCCTAAATTCTACTTAATAGCGGCAGTTTAGCATGAATTTCTAGAGCTGCACTAAAGTTAAGAATAGTGCAAATCCATCCCTAAACTGCCACAGATTGAGAAGTGCTTATTAGCAGCTCTACAGATAGTGCAGCAGTGTAGGCTAGACATGATTTGTGAAGTGCTCCTCCCCCTGCTGCCAGGTGTCCTTTTCTGTGCTTAACCCTTCCAGTGCTGGGCATGATGCAATACAGCAGATGTATTGGTTACGTCAGGCAACAGCTATTTCCCTGACAATCTGCACTGTCTGATAAACTCCTCCTATTTTACAACAGTTTTAGAAGGGAACTGCACTGCTTAGATATTTTTTAAAGGAATACTATTGATTCACATATTTTTTTCAATTGACACAGGAATTGTTTGGGAAGTGCTGCTAAGTACTTACATTTTAGTAGCAAAAGTATACATTTTAGTAGCAACTTCTTTGTTTACTGTTAGCAAAATACTTTCAAAGTGTACTGACGCCAAAACTGACGGCTGACTGAGCCATGAGGAGAGGGGAAATTCCCCTCACACTTGATCAGTTAACTCTATGTGTAGCTCTATGTGTGACAGAGAGAGACAGGACACAGGAGCTGCAGCTGTTGGGAGCTCTGTTTCTGACTGAAGTGTCTGAAGAGAGCAGAGGAAATGTTGTCACAGCTTTTCATACTGTTTTTGCTTTCAGAGTTTGATACTGTTTTTGCTTTCAGAGTTTCTGTAGTCTGATATGCAACTCTGGCTGTGCATTGAAGCAGACACCCCTTCTGCAATTGATTTGTCCCAATATAGCTAAATCCTAGCCTCAATAAATTACAGCTTTTGCCTCTGATATTTAACATGAAAAGTAGGAAAATATTTACACAGCTACTTAGACATTATTTGTACACTGTCATTTTAGAACACTTGGGTATCGATAGTCTTCCTTTAAGATGTCTGAGACAATTCTGCAAGGATTTCTAAAAACCTACTAATATTTTGTCTCAGACACTCTTGATATTTGTCTCCCAGATTTCTGTAAGAGAGGGTACTGTTACAGAAGGCACTGCAATACAGGAGAGTTCTAGCCTATATTGTTATGAGGGAGTATACCTCATGGATGCACATAATGGTTGATCTTGTTCAGGGAAGGACTGGGACCTTTTGGCCTGGGGGGAAAACACAAACTAGAGGCCCATTTTCATGGCAGCCTCAGCCTAAATGACGTCACACATGCTCCCCACTTGCTATATGCCGGTGGTCACATGTGGTGCCAATGCAGAAATACAGGAAGGATACTTGTAGGACAGCGCTGCGTGAAAGTATAAATGCACAGGCATCAGGGGTCACATAAGACATTTGGAAGAATGACAGCCAGGACTTTCCATTATGTCCGTCTTTTGTGATTATCATGCACGCCGTTAGCGCTGCACACCCAATCAACCACATTGGCCTGAGATTTCCTAGCATCTCAGATTCTACCAATTTCTGCCTGAAATTAGTCAAATTGTCGATTGGGCATGCTTGTGGCGGCACCAATTTTCATTCAATTTGATAATAACTATCAAAACAGTTAGTTGATTCAGCAGTCGACAGATGTATGGCCACCTTAAAGGATAACTGTAGTGAGAGAGGTATATGGAGGCTGCCATATTTATTTCCTTTTAAGCAATACCAGTTGCCTGGCAGCCCTGCTGACCTATTTGGCTGAAGTAGTGGCTGAATCCAGAGCAGGGACAAGGTCCTCCAGCACCCAAGGCTGAGACACCAAAGTGCGCCCCTCCATCCCTCCCACCCCAGCCATCACACACTGATTGCTATTAGACTCCTCTCCAGCCTATACCTTGGCCCGGCCCTGGCTGAATCACACCAGAAGAAAGCATGCAGCTAATCTTGTCATATCTGTAAAAATTGTCAGAAAAACCTGATCTGCTGCATGCTTATTTAGGGTCTATGGTTGAAAGTATTAGAAAGTATTAGAGTGAGAGGATCAATAGTATAGCCAGGTAACTGGTATAGCTTAAGTTAAAATAAACATGGCAGCCTCCATACACCTCTCTTTACAATTATCCTTCAATTCCCCACCAAGCCCCCCCCCCCACACACACACACAATTATGTCCAAAGAGGGACTGTCCTTTCAAAAGAGGGACAGTTGGGAGCTATGATTGTAAGAGACCAGACATTTTTTTTACCCACAGACCCTGCAGGTAAACTTCTGCTCTGCATCATGCTGTATAAATTTACCAGCTTGTCCGCCCTCTAATTGCTCTGTAATTGTGCTTTTATTTTCCTCAGCCAGCTAGCCTAGCCCCTTCGCATTGGCCAATTAGTAAGAGAGGCCCAATCTCGTTCCTCGCACTGCCCCACCCCCCTCACGTACTCTGGCACCTCCCATATTCCACTCATATACCCTGCACACACGTTTTACTGGCACAGAGGTGCCAAGCATCATCCAGACGAGACGCTGGTAAGTTTTTACTCCCCTCCACCCACGCAACTCAGTATTATTTCCCCGGACACTTGTTCACTCCACCTGGCTCTTCACCCATTATAGTATTCACTACACCATTGAGCAGCGTAATCCCCTACTAAATCAGCACAGCCCAATAGATATATACTCTCCTCGAGAGAAAAATACAAAGTTACAAATATAAATATCCAGACATACATTAACTAATGCAATGTTTGACACAAGAGTAAGGGTAATTTATAACATGTCAGTGAAAGCACACAAGCATTAACACTTTCCATACTAGAAAGATTATGCATGTATGTAACTTACTAAACCTATACAATTGTACCACACACAGTATGCTGATGCATGCCATGTATCTCTGTCATTTTCAGTGTTGTTGCTCCTGTCCCTTATTGCCTGAAGAAGCGGGTTGCTGCCCGTGAAACGCGTTGCGACTGTTTACTGGGAGCATTTGAATAAATTGTGTATATTTTGAAAATCGACAGCCTTGTCGTCCGTTTATGGTTAGCTGGTCCACCACCGCAACCAAAACATTTTAAACTTTTTAGCTACTGTTATACTTTCGGCGCCTCTGTACACCTTGACACAGCTAGCCTAGTTGTTCACATTGCCTTATAAAAAAATGAATGCATCAGGCCCTGCAACAGCCCTAAATCATTAAATGAGAGGCAGCCTGGGGTGAAATCTCCCCACTTCCCCCCTGGCCAGTCCTCCCCTGATCTTGTTATTGAGGGGAGGGGTAGTAGAGGGGGGGAAGGGGGCTATTGGCTGCATATGTCCACTTCCTTGTCATATCATTTGCATATTACATTTGTTATTAATATTACACTTTGTAATTTTATTCTGAGTTTTAAGGAGTTATTTTGGGCAAAGAGCTATTTGTGTTGATTAATACACTAAATATATGGAGTAGTTTATAATTTGTTTTACTACACTATGCTTGCTTACTCGTGTTAGTATCCAGTGGTTTTGTTATAACGATGATGTTGTTGTCATGATTGTCTTGCCTTACCTGTGTCCCAGTTATGCCTTGTTTGCATACAAATTTGGCTACACACATATGCATGAGGGATTTTTATGTGTTAAGTGCAGTATACAGGTGCAAAGTACACAATGCTGTAAGCAGTTGGTTGGGATCCTGGCACATGCTCAGTGGTGCATGCACTGCCATGCATCCTTAGGCACATCTGATTATGTAACATGGCATGCTTTATACTCTGCACAGTTTCAGAGTAGTGATTGAGAGACTCTTAGTCATTTTGTCTGTGTTCATCACCCATATTTGTGTTCTGCCATGTAGATTATTTCCATGTTGATTGAAGAATCAAGGCATCAAGCACAAGCACCCATCACCTAGAGGCCACAGTGATTGGCTAATGTAATCCTACTAGTTGTGTGTCAGTTTATATGTGCACTAGTGTTTATGTCAATATATTAGGAGGTTGAATTATTTCACAGGTTATCTGAAGGTTTCATATCAGGTTTAAATTTAGATTAAAGGTTATGCTAGGGTTTGCAACTTATAAAAAAAAATATGGGTATGGTTTGGACTAGGCCTAATCTAGGTGGTGGAGAAAAGGGACCCCAAGTTTTGTAGTATACTTTATTTAACAGAGTCCCTGCTTCTTATGAAAGTCTTGGGAAACCCTAAACATGATAAGGTCCACTTCAGGTGACAGTTCAGAAAAGTCTCTAGAGATCCGTTTTCAGGTGATCAGTGGAACTGCAGAGTTTCTAGCTTTCCTTTTTACAAGGAGAGACATCTGCTGGTGTACAGCAGAAGTCCATACAAAGTTCATAATGTTGCCACCAGCAGGAATACAAAGGCAAATATTATGACAATAGGCTAATTATTTTAGCTTTGTTGAAAAAAAAAATCATATGAGTCCCATTGCTTCCACTAAGCAATGACTAATGACTAGTCCTCACTAGTCATTAGTTATAAGTAGCAGAAAATACTGTAACAAGTTTTCTCTTACAAAAGAAAGAGAAACACAGAGAGCCTAATATAGTGTAGTATGTATTGGAATCGAGAAAATGAAAGTAAGTAATAGTAATACTCACAAACCAATGTTACCTATTAGGCAACCACTGTAAATGCAGGTGGGGAGATTAAGGCCTGTCCCCACTCAAGGCTAAGATGTCGTTCTCTGTAGTTCAGGAAAATAAGGTTATATCACCACTGGTATCGCAGAAGGTGAACAGAGGCACAAAAAGGATAAAATATGCTAAAATTTCTAAAAATTGCTAAGGAGGCAGTGGTGGACTCACTTCCCCAAACAGACATGAAGCTGTCCATTTTCAATTAGAATAAATGTATTAACATACTCCAAAGTACAAAGTTTTCTCTTAGTTTAAGCACACGATAATAGCTTATGCTGGAGATGACATGCCATTGCCTGAAAATGGGACTAAAATCATTAATTGAAGTATATTACTAACACATTAATTACAAGGTTCCTTTAATTACAACCATTCAAAAAATAATGTACATATAATGGTGTTTTGTGCATCATTTTCTTCAAAGATGTTTAGAAGCTTTAGTTATTTTTCTTAATAGAAAAGTTTAGTGTATTTTAAATACACTTAGAGTTGTCCTAGATGTCCTAAAGTATTGACCTTATCTCATGCATACAGTTTCTAAAAGCTGTTAGTGTTATGGGTTATACACGCCCACAAAGCATCAATATTTCCATTAGGGAACAGAAGTGGAGCCTGACAAATACAGATTATTTCACTTGCTTTATTTTAATGATACCGTAACTCATGGGATAGTGCAGGCAAAATGTGACTGTTTTCCTATGGATGTGACCAAAGCAGATACTGGTATGAAAAGTAACAGCAGCTCTTATTAAAATGCAAAAAAAAGAAAGTGATGGTGTACTCCATAGACTATCTACATCCCCTATACTATGTGCCTTTTGTATTGTAAAGAAAATAAATACTTTAATGAGCTAAACTGAAACCTTTCTTCATTCGATCTGACCTGATTAACAGACAAGGCACAGAACATCTATATTGCGCTTTTCTCTTAGCGGACTTAAAACACAAGACCTGCAACCACTTGGGCATGCTAAGTAGGTGGTAGCAGTGTTGGAGTGTCTTGCCCAATGTCTCCTTACTGAATAGATTTTGCGTTGTATATAAGAAGAAAAATGGAATAACCGGCACCAGATGCTCAGGCTGGCAGGTCAGGAACCCCGGGTGCAACACCACCGTGCCTCCAGATAGCAGTATTGTAATGTATAAAGGAGAAAACAGTGGTCGCGGGCACCAGTGTTTTGCAGTCACCCTTTATTCAGTTCCCAACACCTTCCAAACATATACATCAATCTTAGGCCTTACAGCCATTTTGCAGGATAACCTGCTTCTTCAGAGGCAAGACTATCTTGCCTCTGAAGAAGCAGGTTATCCTGCGAAACGGCTGTAAGGCCTAAGATTTATGTATATGTTTGAATAGGCTTTAGCATACTGAACAGGAAGAGCCAAGATTCAAACCCTGGTTGTCAGTGTCAGAGGTAGAGCCAAAAACTGGTACACAAACCAGTCCAAGAACAATGCAATACATGTTTACCAGGACAACAGTATTCACATACTGTATATATGGCACATGTATGTGACGAAAATTCAGACTTACCATATGAATACATGGATCATCTTATGCGTTTATAAGGCCCTGTTGAGCATCATAATTATAGGAGCAGCATTAAAATTGCATAGTCCCATTGCTTGGTTGATAAAAGCTTTGTTTCGTACTACCCAGTATTAAACAGGTGGCAGTTAAGTCAATTTTCACTAGAGTTCTGCTTGAAGTGATTGAGACCAGGGAGTGTTGTATGGTATATTGATTGCTACTTATTTGTATTTTTAAAATGGACTGTACCAATCCAGCTATGTTACACCCCTCTTTTTTATTAAAGTTTGCATTGTCGGATCAGTGGGATTGGGTGCCGATATTTAGCTATATTACCAATATTTGAACTATTGGCACACCTAGTGCCCAATTCACTTGGTAGCTGTAACGATTAGTATCAGCACACAGAGTGTATCTGATTATTGATGATCTGCAGTATCACCAATAATACAGATGTTATACCTGACCATATGGTGATCTGCAGAATCACCAATAATACAAGTATAGCTAGACACAGGACACCTTAAGTAATGTGAGTGTTTGGTGTAACAGTAAGAAAGATTATCTCCCGAGGTACGGGAGATACAGACACTACTGCAGCCAAGGATTCCCTGAAGAGCAGGAAATTGGACTGCGCTGCAGCCAGTGGACACCTGAGGTGCAGGTGGCCTCTGACTGTGAAGACACTCACCTCTGTGATGAAACGCGGAAAAGCCGCTGCCTCTCAAGGTGAGGCGGCTGTTTCCGCGTCCAGCATGGCGTCACAACGCGGAAAAGACGCCGCATGCTGCATAGGCAGAGCGGCGGAATCCGCATTGGTAACGGCGGAATCCGCATTGGTAACGGCGGAATCCGCATTGGAGGCGGCTCCCGCACTCGGTTCACTGGATACATTGCAAAACAGTACTGGTGGGGCTGGGACTGATAGTCCACCCAGATTCAGAGTGACACGCGCGCGCACAGAAGCAGAGCTTAAATAACAGCCAGAAGGGAGTCAGCTGACCAGGCGGGTCAGCTGACATTTTCCACTACTCTCATTGGTCCAGCAGATAGGGAGGTCCTGGAGAGGTCCTTGTGTATATATACTGCTGGCTGTTCACTTGCTCTTTGTCTGGAGTTGCGAACACATACGTGGGAGCACTCAGACCCGTAGTCAGATCCTTAAGTATGCCGGGACCAGCTGGAGCTGTAATCCTACACTTAGCTAGATTCTGTTGATAGTTTAAAGTACTAGTTTGATTGTGATTATCTGTTATGACCTTCTGTCTGCCTGACCATCCTCTTGTATTCTGATCTTGTATCTTGCTATTCTGATACTCTGTTGCCGAACCTCGGCTCGTCCTTAGACTCTGCTTCTGCCTCTTGATCTTGTACCTCGATATTTCTGACACCCTGTTGCCGAACTCTGCCTGTACCTAGACTCCGCCTCTGCCTTCTGAATCTGTACTTTATCTGTATGTGTGTTACAACCTGGCTTGTCTGACCTCGAGAACCAACCTCACTGTTGGAGGCGGTTCCCCGTCCTGTTAGTGACACTTTCTCCTGAGTGTCACTCTCAGACTTACCTTCCTACTCGCAGCCTGACTCCTCCCGCCTTGGAGAGTTCAGGTCTTCGGAAGGAAGCCATGCAGTACTCACCACTGCACTGAGGCTTAGTCCTCTTAGTGTTACCGTTACACCAAACACTACACTCTACTCTAGTACAGAGGTTAGCTGGTATATCGGATTATCGGTGATACTGCAGATCACTTATAATCTGGTATACATCTGTATTCCCAGTGATACTGCAGATCACCGGTAATCAGATACTCTCTGTGCTCCACCGTTCGTTACAGAACGCCAGACCAAAGACAAAATGGACGCACGCACTGGTCCTCTGGGTGAACTTGCCACCTCAGTGGATAATGTCAATCGAGTGCTGGGTGAACACAAAGTCTGACAGGGTCCGTCCAAACCCTCCAGACGTCAGTGGATGAAGTGCGATCCCCTCCTAGCGCAGACATACGCATGCCCGTTCCAGAACGGTTCTCTGGCCACAGATCTGACTTCCGCAATTTTAGGAGTAGAGTGTTACCATATTTTGAATTAAGACCCCGATCCTCTGGTACTGAGGCCCAGAAAGTCACGTTCATCAAAACTCTACTGGCCGGTGATTCTCAGACCTGGGCATATAACCTGTCCCCTAGAGACACAGCTCTGACCTCGGTAGAGGAATTCTTTAAGGCCATGGCCGTAATTTACGATGACCCAGATCTTGCTGCGACCTCTGAGCGGAAGCTCAAGCTTTTACGGCAAGGCAAGGGTCCAGTACGCGGCCGAATTTCGTAGGTTGTCCGTTACCGCCAGATTTGACACCTATGCCCTGATGGATTACTTCCTGTCTGGGTTGTCGGAGGAGGTCTCCGACCTAATGTTAAGTTTGCCCGAGCCCAAAACAGTCGATGAGGCCATCTCATCGGCCATTCGAGTCGACCGTAGGCTACGCCATCAGAGACAGACTAGGGGCAGTCACCGTGTCAGGGTGGCATCTTACGCGGCACCTTCCGCTGCACCCCTAGTAACGCCATCTCCGCCTGTCTCACCCTCTCCGGCCTTGCCTCCACCTGAGCCAATGCAGATTGGTCGATCAAAACTGACCCAGGTGGAACGAAGGCGGAGAATGACTGAACAACTGTGCCTGTACTGTGCAGAAGCAGGGTATAGAGTGCGAAACTGCCCTAACAAGCCGGGAAACGAGTCTGCCTAGGAGTAGTGGGGGGTGACACCCTAGGCACACAATTCTCACCCCAGAAAGAGAAAACATTGCTTCTCCCTTGTACGATTACATGGGATAATAAGTCTGTAGCCACTGAGGCTTTTATTGATTCTGGCTCAGCGGCTAATTTTATGAACTTTGAATTTGCTCAGGAGTTGGGTATTCCTCTCACTCCAGTGAGATCCCCCATTCAGGTCACGGCAGTAGACGATTCCCCTCTGCAACGGAATCGATCCCTGTCACAGACCCCGGAGGTGAAGGTCACGATAGGAGTACTACATGGGGAACAACTACAGTTTTTCGTATTACATATGTCAACCTCCACTATCATCCTGAAAGAAAATAAAGCAGAGGGACACCAAGAGCCCCAATAGTGTAATTCGTCTTGGGGACAACAAAATAAATGAGAAGTTAAAATGATACTTACAAACCAGGGTTACCAATAGGCAACCACTGTATAGGCAGGTGGGGAGAACAATCCTGACCCCACTCAGGAATAAAAAGTCGCTCTCTGTAGACAGGAAAATAGGGTAACAACCCTCCACCCAGGGTGGACTCAATGTAGTGTACAAGATACAGAGGCGCCAAAAGAATAAAAGGTAATTAAATGAACTTAAAAAACCAACTGGTTAAACAGAGGAGGCAGCGGTGGTCTTACCCCCTCCAAACAGACACAGGCAAGGACTGCGATTCAGACAGTCAACAATTTATTCGGAACTCCAAAAAACAATGCAACGCGTTTCACGGACCATACATCCCGCTTCCTCAGGCAAAATACAGTAGGAGTCACAGCATCTGTATTATATCAGCGAGCTCGGAGTTCCGAATAAATTGTTGACTGTCTGAATCTGTCTGACTCCTGACTCCTCCCGCCTTGGAGAGTTCAGGTCTTCGGAAGGAAGCCATGCAGTACTCACCACTGCACTGAGTCTTAGTCCTTTTTAGTGTTACCGTTACACCAAACACTACACTCTACTCTAGTACAGAGGTTAGCTGGTATATCGGATTATCGGTGATACTGCAGATCACTTATAATCTGGTATACATCTGTATTCCCAGTGATACTGCAGATCACCGGTAATCAGATACTCTCTGTGCTCCACCGTTCGTTACAGAACGCCAGACCAAAGACAAAATGGACGCACGCACTGGTCCTCTGGGTGAACTTGCCACCTCAGTGGATAATGTCAATCGAGTGCTGGGTGAACACAAAGTCTGACAGGGTCCGTCCAAACCCTCCAGACGTCAGTGGATGAAGTGCGATCCCCTCCTAGCGCAGACATACGCATGCCCGTTCCAGAACGGTTCTCTGGCCACAGATCTGACTTCCGCAATTTTAGGAGTAGAGTGTTACCATATTTTGAATTAAGACCCCGATCCTCTGGTACTGAGGCCCAGAAAGTCACGTTCATCAAAACTCTACTGGCCGGTGATTCTCAGACCTGGGCATATAACCTGTCCCCTAGAGACACAGCTCTGACCTCGGTAGAGGAATTCTTTAAGGCCATGGCCGTAATTTACGATGACCCAGATCTTGCTGCGACCTCTGAGCGGAAGCTCAAGCTTTTACGGCAAGGCAAGGGTCCAGTACGCGGCCGAATTTCGTAGGTTGTCCGTTACCGCCAGATTTGACACCTATGCCCTGATGGATTACTTCCTGTCTGGGTTGTCGGAGGAGGTCTCCGACCTAATGTTAAGTTTGCCCGAGCCCAAAACAGTCGATGAGGCCATCTCATCGGCCATTCGAGTCGACCGTAGGCTACGCCATCAGAGACAGACTAGGGGCAGTCACCGTGTCAGGGTGGCATCTTACGCGGCACCTTCCGCTGCACCCCTAGTAACGCCATCTCCGCCTGTCTCACCCTCTCCGGCCTTGCCTCCACCTGAGCCAATGCAGATTGGTCGATCAAAACTGACCCAGGTGGAACGAAGGCGGAGAATGACTGAACAACTGTGCCTGTACTGTGCAGAAGCAGGGTATAGAGTGCGAAACTGCCCTAACAAGCCGGGAAACGAGTCTGCCTAGGAGTAGTGGGGGGTGACACCCTAGGCACACAATTCTCACCCCAGAAAGAGAAAACATTGCTTCTCCCTTGTACGATTACATGGGATAATAAGTCTGTAGCCACTGAGGCTTTTATTGATTCTGGCTCAGCGGCTAATTTTATGAACTTTGAATTTGCTCAGGAGTTGGGTATTCCTCTCACTCCAGTGAGATCCCCCATTCAGGTCACGGCAGTAGACGATTCCCCTCTGCAACGGAATCGATCCCTGTCACAGACCCCGGAGGTGAAGGTCACGATAGGAGTACTACATGGGGAACAACTACAGTTTTTCGTATTACATATGTCAACCTCCACTATCATCCTGAAAGAAAATAAAGCAGAGGGACACCAAGAGCCCCAATAGTGTAATTCGTCTTGGGGACAACAAAATAAATGAGAAGTTAAAATGATACTTACAAACCAGGGTTACCAATAGGCAACCACTGTATAGGCAGGTGGGGAGAACAATCCTGACCCCACTCAGGAATAAAAAGTCGCTCTCTGTAGACAGGAAAATAGGGTAACAACCCTCCACCCAGGGTGGACTCAATGTAGTGTACAAGATACTGAGGCGCCAAAAGAATAAAAGGTAATTAAATGAACTTAAAAAACCAACTGGTTAAACAGAGGAGGCAGCGGTGGTCTTACCCCCTCCAAACAGACACAGGCAAGGACTGCGATTCAGACAGTCAACAATTTATTCGGAACTCCAAAAAACAATGCAACGCGTTTCACGGACCATACATCCCGCTTCCTCAGGCAAAATACAGTAGGAGTCACAGCATCTGTATTATATCAGCGAGCTCGGAGTTCCGAATAAATTGTTGACTGTCTGAATCGCAGTCCTTGCCTGTGTCTGTTTGGAGGGGGTAAGACCACCGCTGCCTCCTCTGTTTAACCAGTTGGTTTTTTAAGTTCATTTAATTACCTTTTATTCTTTTGGCGCCTCTGTATCTTGTACACTCCACTATCATCCTAGGCATGCCGTGGTTACAAGTCCATTCACCACAAATAGACTGGGCTACGGGTCAGGTAACCAGCTGGTCCGATCATTGTCGCCAGCAGTGTTTAGGGAAGGTGGCATTGGGCCAGACCAGGGTTCAGTTGGAAGGGATTCCAGTACAGTATTCTGAGTATGCCGATGTGTTCTGTCCTAAGGTCGCTGACAAGTTACCGCCGCATCGCCCATTTGATTGCCCCATTGATCTCCAAACTGGTTGTATGCCCCTTAGGGGTCATCTTTACAATTTGTCCGGGCCAGAGAAACTGGCCATGCAAGAGTATATATTCGTGAGAATTTAGCTAAGGGGTTCATTCGACCATCCCGGTCGTCCGCAGGTGCAGGGTTTTTCTTTGTTAAGAAAAAAGACGGGAGTCTGCGACCGTGCATAGATTACCGGGGCCTGAATAAAATCACGATAAAAAATCGTTACCCCTTGCCCCTAATAGATGACCTTTTCACTCAAATTACCAACGCTAAAGTCTTTTCAAAATTAGACTTGCGGGGCGCATACAACCTGGTGAGGATCAGAAAGGGCGATGAATGGAAGACGGCCTTTAACACACCCGACAGGCACTATGAGTACTTGGTGATGCCCTTCGGGTTGTGTAACGCCCCGGCCGTCTTTCAGGAATTGATTAATGAGGTATTCAGAGAGGTGTTGGGCAGGTTCATGTTAGTATACCTGGACGATATACTTATCTTTTCCAACAACCTCTCTGAGCACAGAACACATGTCCGAATTATACTGGACAAACTGAGGCAGAACTCGCTTTATGCAAAGTTGGAAAAATGTATTTTCGAGGTGACATCTGTTTCTTTTTTGGGGTACATTATTTCCACTTCGGGTCTGTCAATAGATCCTGCCAAGGTCTCTGCTGTGATAGAGTGGCCCCAACCCGTGGGGTTAAAGTCTTTGCAGAGATTCTTAGGCTTTGCTAACTACTATCGTAGGTTCATGAAGGGGTACTCCACTGTTATCTCACCCCTCACTAGTCTCACAAAAAAAGGGGCAGATACTAACCACTGGACCCCAGAAGGCCAACAAGCGTTCTCTACCCTAAAAACCTTGTTTTGTTCAGCACCCATCCTGAGGCATGTCGACACCTCTTACCCCTTTATTGTCGAGGTGGACGCCTCGGAGGTCGGGGTGGGGGCTGTGTTGTCTCAGCGGTCAGGGTTACAGGGAAGATTACATCCTTGTGCTTATTTCTCTCGTAGGTTCTCCCCGGCGGAGAGAAACTACGATATCGGCAACAGAGAGCTCCTGGCCATTAAACTTGCCTTTGAAGAATGGCGTCACTGGCTGGAAGGAGCAGAGCATACCATTACAGTGTACACTGATCACAAGAACCTGGAGTACATCGAGGGGGCTAAGAGGTTAAGTCCCCGACAGGCTCGATGGTCATTGTTCTTTTCGAGGTTCAGGTTCATTATTACGTACACCCCGGGCAGCAAGAACATCAAGGCAGATGCCCTGTCCAGATGTTTTGAGCTGGAGACAGCCCAGCCCTCTGACCCAGAATCCATTATCCCACAGAGGTTAGTGCTAGCGGCAACTGAGACTTGGGAGGACTGGACAGAGACCCTGAGTCCCTTCCAGCAGGATGTCCCTGAGGGGAAACCGTAAGGGGTTATGTTTGTGCCCTTACCCTTTCGTCTCCGCATTTTACAGATGTTTCATTCCCACAAGAATGCGGGACACCCGGGGGCAGCCAGAACTCAGGATCTGGTATCCAGGTGTGCTTGGTGGCCTTCTCTGGCAGCAGACTGCAGGGAGTTTGTTAGGGAGTGTGCTGTATGCGCAAAAAGTAAACCCTCCCGGCTGGCACCTGTGGGTACCTTGCAGCTAGTGTTGGGCGAACAGTGTTCGCCACTGTTCGGGTTCTGCAGAACATCACCCTGTTCGGGTGATGTTCGAGTTCGGCCGAACACCTGACGGTGCTCGGCCAAACCGTTCGGCCATATGGCCGAACTAAGAGCGCATGGCCGAACGTTCCCCGAACGTTCGGCTAGCGCTGTGATTGGCCGAACGGGTCACGTGGTTCGGACCCGAACGCGCTCTGATTGGCCGAACGGTCACGTGGTTCGGGTAAATAAATACCCGAACCACGTCATATCTCCGCCATTTGTCTGTGGGTTTAGCTTTGGGTAGGCAGGCAGGGTAGTTCGCGCTCCAGCCACGCTAGCCAGGGTCCCCCCTGTCATTGTGTCACTGCTGGGAACAGTAGTACACCGCTTGCTCAGCCACACTATATAGCATTCTGTTTACTGCCACTCTGTGTACCTCGCTCAGCCACACTATATAGCATTCTGTTTACTGCCACTCTGTGTCTGCTGGGAATAGTAGTACACCGCTTGCTCAGCCACACTATATAGCATTCTGTTTACTGCCACTCTGTGTACCTCGCTCAGCCACACTATATAGCATTCTGTTTACTGCCACTCTGTGTCTGCTGGGAATAGTGGTACACCGCTCGCTCAGCCACACTATATAGCATTCTGTTCACTGTTCTGTGTCTGCTTGGAATAGTGGTACACCGCTCGCTCAGCCACACTATATAGCATTCTGTTTACTGTTCTGTGTCTGCTGGGAATAGTGGTACACCGCTCGCTCAGCCACACTATATAGCATTCTGTTTACTGTTCTGTGTCTGCTGGGAATAGTGGTACACCGCTCGCTCAGCCACACTATATAGCATTCTGTGCACTGTTCTGTGTCTGCTGGGAATAGTGGTACACCGCTCGCTCAGCCACACTATATAGCATTCTGTTCACTGTTCTGTGTCTGCTGGGAATAGTGGTACACCGCTCGCTCAGCCACACTATATAGCATTCTGTTTACTGTTCTGTGTCTGCTGGGAATAGTGGTACACCGCTCGCTCATCCACACTATATAGCATTCTGTTCACTGTTCTGTGTCTGCTGGGAATAGTGGTACACCGCCCGCTCAGCCACACTATATAGCATTCTGTTCACTGTTCTGTGTCTGCTGGGAATAGTGGTACACCGCTCGCTCAGCCACACTATATAGCATTCTGTTCACTGTTCTGTGTCTGCTGGGAACAGTAGTACACCGCTCGCTCAGCCAGAGTATATAGCATTGTGTTTACTGCCACTCTGTGTACACCGCTCAGCCAGACTATATACCATTGTTTACTGACACTCTGTGTACACCGCTCAGCCAGACTATATACCATTGTTTACTGACACTCTGTGTACACCGCTCAGCCAGACTATATACCATTGTTTACTGCCACTCTGATTCTGCTGGGAACAGTAGTACACCGCTCGCTCAGCCAGACTATATAGCATTGTGTTTACTGCCACTCTGTGTACACCGCTCAGCCAGACTATATACCATTGTTTACTGACACTCTGTGTACACCGCTCAGCCAGACTATATACCATTGTTTACTGAAACTCTGTGTACACCGCTCAGCCAGACTATATACCATTGTTTAC
This sequence comes from Hyperolius riggenbachi, assembly GCF_040937935.1. Classification (NCBI taxonomy): domain Eukaryota; kingdom Metazoa; phylum Chordata; class Amphibia; order Anura; family Hyperoliidae; genus Hyperolius; species Hyperolius riggenbachi. The sequence continues at coordinate 510,770,813 of NC_090646.1, read as the reverse complement.
TGCCACTCTGATTCTGCTGGGAACAGTAGTACACCGCTCGCTCAGCCAGACTATATACCATTGTTTACTGACACTATATAGCAGACTATATAGCATTGTGTGTACACCGCTCAGCCAGACTATATACCATTGTTTACTGACACTCTGTGTACACCGCTCAGCCAGACTATATACCATTGTTTACTGCCACTCTGATTCTGCTGGGAACAGTAGTACACCGCTCGCTCAGCCAGACTATATACCATTGTTTACTGACACTCTGTGTACACCGCTCAGCCAGACTATATACCATTGTTTACTGCCACTCTGATTCTGCTGGGAACAGTAGTACACCGCTCGCTCAGCCAGACTATATACCATTGTTTACTGACACTCTGTGTACACCGCTCAGCCAGACTATATACCATTGTTTACTGCCACTCTGATTCTGCTGGGAACAGTAGTACACCGCTCGCTCAGCCAGACTATATAGCATTGTGTTTACTGCCACTCTGTGTACACCGCTCAGCCACACTATATAGCATTGCGTACTCTGCCAGTCAGTGTGTATATTGCTGGGATCAGTAATACTCCACTCACCGTCAACCACTATATGAGCTCAACATGAGTTCCCCAGAGACCTCCGCTGTGAGCAGCACTCCCAACAACAGCAACAGCCAACGCCCCACGCAAGCTATAACATCCACCCCAGCAGCCAGTGGTCAGCAGCAGCCCTCCCCGGAGGAGAACGTTGTGTCCATCAGTCCGTCGCCAGAGCGATTAATGAGGGCTGCCATTGAGGAGATGATGGGGCCTGATGTGGAGGAGGAGGTCTGGCTCAGGCCAGCATCCCAAGTTAATGTTGAGGACGATGAGGGGTCTGTGTCTGGGGATGTTGGGGTGGCAGAGGTGGTGGGTGGGTCAGACTCAGGAGAAGAGTTGTATGATGAGGATGATGATCGGGACCATCTGTATGTGCCTCAGAGTCCGACCCCGGAAAACATGTTGTATCGTGTGTTTAGGTACTAAAATCTGCGTTCCCTCCCAGTAGTGTTGGGCGAACAGTGTTTGCCACTGTTCGGGTTCTGCAGAACATCACCCTGTTCGGGGTGACTATATAGCAGACTATATAGCATTGTGTTTAATGCCACTCTGTGTACACGGCTCAGCCACACTATATAGCATTGTGTTTACTTCCACTCTGTGTCTGCTGGGAACAGTAGTACACCGCTCACCCGCCACTGTATAGCATTGTGCTCTGTGTCACTGCTGACAATAGTGGTACACCGCTCACCCACCACTGTATAGCATTTCTGTACTGCCACTGTACTGCTGCCAGTCAGCGTGTACTTTAAGGATAAGTGAAATGAGGAAGAAATCCGGTGAAAGAGGGAGGGGCAAGGGAAGAGGTGTTTCCCCTGACGGTTCACGTACAGGCCACAGGGGAGCACCCAAGAAAACCCACTCAATACTGCCCATGTTGTCCAGGACAACAACCCTCACAGATCCAAAAGAACAGGACCAGATAATTACTTGGATGACCTCTCAAGCGTCCAGCAGTGGGTTAAGCAGCACCAGCACATCACGCACGAGGTCCGAGTCCTCAGCCAGTTAAAGTCTGGGCTTTCTTTGAAGACTGCACTGAGGATGTTACCATGGCGATTTGCAAGGTGTGCAAGACCCGCCTGAGCAGGGGGAAAAGTATTAACAACCTCTCCACCACCAGCATGAGCCGCCACATTCTATCCAAACATCCCACTCTGTGGGCAAACGCGGCAGGACAGGGTACCACCAGCAACACTGCCTCCCTTGGGTTCACCAGACTCACCACCAGACCCGCCTCAGCAGCAGCAGTAGCCCAGCCATTGCGTGGTTCACAACATTCACAAACATCAGACGATGCTGACACTGTCACTTTCCGGACTAGTGCTCTTGAGGTCTCCCAGTGTTCATCAAACACAACAACCAACAGCCCTTCGGTGTGCAGCGCTACGGTTGAGTTGTCTGTCTCTGAGATGTTTGAGCACAAGAGGAAATTGCCAGCAAATGACCCCCGGGCCGTGGCAGTAACAGCCAGCCAGCATAGCCAAGCTTCTGGCCTGCGAAATGCTGCCATATCGAGTGGTGGAGACAAACAGCTTCAAGGGCATGATGTCAGTGGCCATCCCACGTTACGTTGTTCCCAGCCGCTACCACTTTGCGCGCTCTGCAGTGCCTGAGTTGCATGAGCACGTGGTCAGCTAAATAACCCGAAGCTTGAAGAATGCCGTTGCCTGCAAGGTTCACCTCACCACTGACACCTGGACGAGTGCGTTCGGCCAGGGTCGATACATCTCCCTTACCGCGCACTGGGTGAACCTTGTGGAGCCTGGCAGCGATTCCTCACCTGCTACGGCGCGGGTGTTGCCCACGCCGCAAACAGCTGGATAACAACAGCAGCACCTACCTCTCTGACTCCTTCTCCTCCAACGCATCTCAAAGCTGTACCTCATCCGGAAATGCTAACCCAGCACCAGCAGCAGTAGGATCGTGGAAGCAGTGCAGCACAGCTGTTGGCATGCGTCAGCAAGCGTTGCTGAAGCTGATCTGCCTTGGGGATAAGCAGCACACAGGGGAGGAAATTTGGAGGGGAATAAAGGAACAGACGGATTTGTGGCTGGCACCGCTGGACCTGAAACCGGGCATGAAGCTAGACACCTGGCACGAACTGGCAATGTACGCAATAGAGGTGCTGGCTTGCCCGGCAGCCAGCGTTATGTCGGAACGCTGTTTCAGTGCTGCCGGAGGCATCATCACAGATCGGCGTATCCGCCTCTCCACAGAAAATGCAGACCGTCTGACTCAAATTAAAATGAATCAATCCTGGATTGGAAACGACTACGCAACACTCCTGGACCCCAACCAAGTAACATGACCGATGAACATCTGGGATGGTTTAGCGTTTCCGGTCCCTGTTTATTGAACCTCTCATCTGTATTACATTTATGACTGCATGGCGGCAAAAAGCATTGCTGCTATATCCGCACGCTTTTTGTCCTCATGCAAGGCCTGGGTTGTTGTGTCTCACAAAGCGTGGCCTTCTCCTCCTGCGCCTCCTCCTGTTCCATCACGTGTGCTGCTGCTGCTGCTGCTGCTGCTGCTGCTGGGTTACCGTTGCCGGTCCCTGTTTATGGAACCTCTTATCTTTATTACATTTATGACTACATGGCGGTACAAAGCATGCTATCCGCACGCTTTTTGTCCTCATGCAAGGCCTGGGTTGTTGTGTCTCACAAAGCGTGGCCTTCTCCTCCTGCGCCTCCTCCTGTTCCATCACGTGTGCTGCTGCTGCTGCTGCTGCTGCTGGGTTACCGTTGCCGGTCCCTGTTTATGGAACCTCTTATCTTTATTACATTTATGACTACATGGCGGTACAAAGCATGCTATCCGCACGCTTTTTGTCCTCATGCAAGGCCTGGGTTGTTGTGTCTCACAAAGCGTGGCCTTCTCCTCCTGCGCCTCCTCCTGTTCCATCACGTGTGCTGCTGCTGCTGCTGCTGCTGGGTTAGCGTTGCCGCGTGGTCCCTGTTTATTGAACCTCTTATCTTTATTACATTTATGACTACATGGCGGTACAAAGCATGCTATCCGCACGCTTTTTGTCCTCATGCAAGGCCTGGGTTGTTGTGTCTCACAAAGCGTGGCCTTCTCCTCCTGCGCCTCCTCCTGTTCCATCACGTGTGCTGCTGCTGGGTTAGCGTTGCCGCGTGGTCCCTGTTTATTGAACCACTTATCTTTATTACATTTATGACTGCATGGTGGTACAAAGCATGCTATCCGCACGCTTCTTGTCCTCATGCAAGGCCTGGGTTGTTGTGTCTCAAAGCGTGGCCTTCTCCTCCTGCGCCACCCTCCTCCTGTTCCATCACGTGTGCTGCTGCTGGGTTAGCATTACCGGTCCCTTTTCCTGGAACCTCTTATATGTATTACATTTATGACTGCATGCCGACAAAAAGCATGTTACCTGTGCAAAGAAAACAGACATTTCCCGCATTTAAAAGACAGTTTTCCCTTTGAAACTTTAAAATCGATTTTCTCAAAAACTATAAGCTCTTTTTGCTAAATTTTTTTTTCCTCTTGTACCCACTCCCAAGGTGCACATACCCTGTAAATTTGGGGTATGTAGCATGTAAGGAGGCTTTACAAACCACAAAAGTTCGGGTCCCCATTGACTTCCATTATGTTCGGAGTTCGGGTCGAACACCCGAACATCGCGGCCATGTTCGGCCTGTTCGGCCCGAACCCGAACATCTAGATGTTCGCCCAACACTACTTGCAGCCTTTGCCCTCCCCGAGTGAACCATGGACTCACTTGTCCATGGATTTTGTAGGTGAGCTTCCCAGGTCAGAGGGTATGTCGGTCATTTGGGTGGTGGTCGACCGCTTCAGTAAAATGGCCCATTTTGTGCCCTTGAAAGGACTCCCCTCGGCCCAGGAATTGGCCGACTTGTTCATCACACATGTTTTCCGGCTAAACGGCATTCCGGAAAACATAGTGTCGGATCGGGGAGTCCAGTTCGTTTCTAGATTTTGGAGTGCATTTTGCCAACAAATGGGCATGAAGCTGTCATTTTCATCGGGCTACCACCCACAGACCAATGGTCAAACGGAGAGAACCAATCAGTCTTTAGAGCAATTTTTGAGGTGCTACATTGCAGAGGCGCAGAATGACTGGGTCAAATTTCTGCCTTTCGCGGAGTTCGCGCAAAATAATTTGAGAAGCTCTTCCACCGGATTTTCTCAGTTCCAGGTAGTGTCTGGAAGATTGCCCAAATTCTCACCATTGCCAGTGGCCTCCACCCCGTTTCCAGCTCTGGAGGCCTGGCAAAAGTCTTTTAAAAACATTTGGCGCACGGTGAGAGATAGTTTGCAAAAGGCGTTTTTGAATCAGAAGGGTCAAGCTGATAAAAGACGTTCGGTGGAGTGGAGCTTCCAGCCAGGAGACTTGGTGTGAGTATCCACACGTCATTTAACCCTGAAACAGCCCTCAGACAAATTGGGCCCCAAGTTTTGATTAACAACGTTACCTATACCGTTGATCTTCCCGCCAGCATGCGTGGGGTAAGGTCATTTCACGTATCCCTGCTCAAACCTGCAGTCCATATGGGCCCTACTCCTCCTCCTCCTGTCCTGGTAGATTGTCAACCTGAGTTCGAAATAGAGAAAATTTTGGACTCACGCATTGTCCAGAACTCGGTACAGTATCTGGTACACTGGAAGGGGTATGGCATTGAGGAGAGACAATGGGTACCGGGGACTCGCATGCATGCGGATGAATTGAGGAAAGAGTTTCATGCCTTACACCCCGAGAAACCTAGTAGGAGTTGTCCGGAGTCCACTCCTTTGGGGGGGTACTGTGATGAAACGCGGAAAAGCCGCTGCCTCTCAAGGTGAGGCGGCTGTTTCCGCGTCCAGCATGGCGTCACAACGCGGAAAAGACGCCACATGCCGCATAGGCAGAGCGGCGGAATCCGTATTGGTAACGGCGGAATCCGCATTGGTAACGGCGGAATCCGCATTGGAGGCGCCTCCCGCACTCGGTTCACTGGATACATTGCAAAACAGTACTGGTGTGGCTGGGACTGATAGTCCACCTAGATTCAGAGTGACACGCGCGCGCGCACAGAAGCAGAGCTTAAATAACAGCCAGAAGGGAGTCAGCTGACCAGGCGGGTCAGCTGACATTTTCCACTACTCTCATTGGTCCAGCAATTAGGGAGGTCCTGGAGAGGTCCTTGTGTATATATACTGCTGGCTGTTCACTTGCTCTTTGTCTGGCGTTGCGAACACATACGTGGGAGCACTCAGACCCGTAGTCAGATCCTTAAGTGTGCCAGGACCAGCTGGAGCTGTAATCCTACACTTAGCTAGATTCTGTTGATAGTTTAAAGTACTAGTTTGATTGTGATTATCTGTTATGACCTTCTGCCTGCCTGACCATCCTCTTGTATTCTGATCTTGTACCTTGCTATTCTGATACTCTGTTGCCGAACCCCGGCTCGTCCTTAGACTCTGCTTCTGCCTCTTGATCTTGTACCTCGATATTTCTGACACCCTGTTGCCGAACTCTGCCTGTACCTAGACTCCGCCTCTGCCTTCTGAATCTGTACTTTATCTGTCCGTGTGTTACGACCTGGCTTGTCTGACCTCGAGAACCAACCTCACTGTTGGAGGCGGTTCCCCGTCCTGTTAGTGACACTTTCTCCTGAGTGTCACTCTCAGACTTACCTTCCTACTCGCAGCCTGACTCCTCCCGCCTTGGAGAGTTCAGGTCTTCGGAAGGAAGCCGTGCAGTACTCACCACTGCACTGAGGCTTAGTCCTCTTAGTGTTACCGTTACACCAAACACTACACTCTACTCTAGTACAGAGGTTAGCTGGTATATCGGATTATCGGTGATACTGCAGATCACTTATAATCTGGTATACATCTGTATTTCCAGTGATACTGCAGATCACCGGTAATCAGATCCTCTCTGTGCTCCACCGTTCGTTACAGAACGCCAGACCAAAGACAAAATGGACGCACGCACTGGTCCTCTGGGTGAACTTGCCACCTCAGTGGATAATGTCAATCGAGTGCTGGGTGAACACAAAGCATTGATTGAGGCTCTGACAGGGTCCGTCCAAACCCTCCCGACGTCAGTGGATGAAGTGCGATCCCCTCCTAGCGCAGACATACGCATGCCCGTTCCAGAACGGTTCTCTGGCCACAGATCTGACTTCCGCAATTTTAGGAGTAGAGTGTTATCATATTTTGAATTAAGACCCCGATCCTCTGGTACTGAGGCCCAGAAAGTCACGTTCATCAAAACTCTACTGGCCGGTGATTCTCAGACCTGGGCATATAACCTGTCCCCTAGAGACACAGCTCTGACCTCGGTAGAGGAATTCTTTAAGGCCATGGCCGTAATTTACGACGACCCAGATCTTGCTGCGACCTCTGAGTGGAAGCTCAAGCTTTTACGGCAAGGCAAGGGTCCAGTACGCGGCCGAATTTCGTAGGTGGTCCGTTACCGCCAGATTTGACACCTATGCCCTGATGGATTACTTCCTGTCTGGGTTGTCGGAGGAGGTCTCCGACCTAATGTTAAGTTTGCCCGAGCCCAAAACAGTCGATGAGGCCATCTCATCGGCCATTCGAGTCGACCGTAGGCTACGCCATCAGAGACAGACTACTGCTTCTGCCTCTTGATCTTGTACCTCGATATTTCTGACACCCTGTTGCCGAACTCTGCCTGTACCTAGACTCCGCCTCTGCCTTCTGAATCTGTACTTTATCTGTCCGTGTGTTACGACCTGACTTGTCTGACCTCGAGAACCAACCTCACTATTGGAGGCGGTTCCCCGTCCTGTTAGTGACACTTTCTCCTGAGTGTCACTCTCAGACTTACCTTCCTACTCGCAGCCTGACTCCTCCCGCCCTGGAGAGTTCAGGTCTTCGGAAGGAAGCCGTGCAGTACTCACCACTGCACTGAGGCTTAGTCCTCTTAGTGTTACCGTTACACCAAACACTACACTCTACTCTAGTACAGAGGTTAGCTGGTATATCGGATTATCGGTGATACTGCAGATCACTTATAATCTGGTGTACATCTGTATTCCCAGTGATACTGCAGAGCACCGGTAATCAGATCCTCTCTGTGCTCCACCGTTCGTTACAACCTCCTTAGGAGAAGGAGATGGAGAAAGTACTGCAGCCAGGGATTCCCTGATGGCTCAGGAATCAGACTGTACTGCGGCCAAGGATTCCCTGATGTGCTGGGAATCAGACTGTACTGCAGCTAGTGGACTCCTATAGGTAAAGTCCCCTGATTGCACTGTAAGGAGGTCTTCCTGAGGAGCAGGCAGCCTTTACAGCTAATGAACACCTATAGAGTTGGTGTCACAAGGAGTACAGAGAGGCGGTTCACTCAAGGGACGAGTGACAGCCAGAAAGGTCATACAAGCCAGGTCGGCAACACACGAGCAGATAAAGTACAGAGACAGAAGACTGATTCGGTATCTGGGTACAGGCAAGGTTGGCAATGGGTAGACAGATAGGCAAGGTACCGAATCAGTAAGCAGGAGAGAGGTCAGCAAAGCCAGGGATCATAACAGGTATCAATATAGCACAATCCTAGTCTGAGGTGTGAGGTCCTTGGTCTCAACACCTGGGAACTAGTCTGAAGTATAACAGTAGTAACACAATAGTCTCCTAATCTTAGGTGTGAGGTCCTTGGTCTCAACACCCGGGAACTAGTCTGAAGTATAACAGTAGTAACACAATAGCACAATAGCGCCTAAAGCGGAATCTGACTAAGTTTGAATTCCCAGTTCCAATTGGTTCTAACACACTGTAAGATCTGACTGAGGTCTGAGTGCTTACACGTGAGTATTCGCAACGACAGACAACCTGCAACTGAGAAGCAAGTCCTATATATATTTGCAGCGTTCCGCAGTGCCGCCCCAGCCACTCAGCCAATCCGGAGTCCAGCTGGGATCAGCTTATCAGCCTGATCAGCTGATTCCCCTTCTGCTGGCATAAAGGTCCTGTCGTCTGGCGCACGCACGCGTAGCTCTCCATCTGTGTGCACTAGAAGGACCAGGCGAACCAGTGACATGTTGCTGTGCGGAAAACGCTGTCGGCTTGCACACGGAGACAGCCGCCCTGCCGCTAGTCCGTGCGGCGGTGTCTCCGCTATTCATTACAGTAGCATGACTATATATACTTGGTGTTTGGTTTTCCCAAAAAAAAAAATTTGTGTCTTGACATTAAAGCATTCAATACTTAAAGGAATACTATCGATTCACATATTTTTTTCAATTGACACAGGAATTGTGTGGGAAGTGCTGCTAAGTACTGGTGTATACATTTTAGTAGCAACTTCTTTGTTTACTGTTAGCAAAATACTTTCAAAGTTTACTGACGCCAAAACTGACGGCTGACTGAGCCATGAGGAGAGGGGAAACTCCCCCCACACTTGATCAGTTAACTCTATGTGTAGCTCTGTGTGTGACAGAGAGAGACAGGACACAGGAGCTGTCCTGTGTTTCTGACTGACCTGTCTGAAGAGAGCAGAGGAAATGTAACTATTTGTCACAGCTTTCATACTGTTATTGCTTTCAGAGTTTGATATGTTTGATATTTGCTTTCTGTAGTCTGATATGCAACTCTGGCTGTGCATTGAAGCAGACACCCCTTCTGCAATTGATTTGTCCCAATATAGCTAAATCCTACCCTCAATAAATTACAGCTTTTGCCTCTGATATTTAACATGAAAAGTAGGAAAATGTTTACACAGCTACTTAGACATTATTTGTACATTGTCATTTTAGAACACTTGGGTATCAATAGTATTCTTTTAACTGTTTGAAGTATCAGTGATGGGTACATTAGCAACATTTGAACTTCAGAATCATACTTTTGCAGTGGTGCTGCATTTTCTCAGAATTAATCACAATTTCTGTATATACTGTAAGACAGATGTTTTACGTTCTACAGAGATTATAGGTTGCATTGGTTTAAATTTAACTTTTCTTTTCAGTTTGGAGATGCTATGTAACGGCTCACAATCATCTAAATTGCACATCATGTCAGTTTCTCACATTATACATCCAATTGAGTCCTGGTGCGTGCCATGATTCATTTTGCATCTGCTATTTTGCAAGTTTAATCAGTAATGTTTTTAATCTCAGAGCAATTATTTGCTTTAGCTATATTTATTTGTAAAGCTTCCTTTGCAACTTTTTGACTAGATGTTTTGAGTCTCAAGCTCTCTACAGGCATTGAACAACTGTTGCCTGAAATGACTGCCAGTGGTAATTTTGGGTAAAAGTAAATGCCTGTTGTTTACAGATGTAGATCAGAGACGGCCATGCTAATTATTGTAAAACAGTACAATTTCTAAAGTTCTGTATACACTTGCTAGTTAGGTCAACCAAAATTATTATTTTAGATTAACATTCATGTCTGTGGAAAATCATGAAATTCCCACCGACAGCTCCTTAGGGCAGAACGCTTCTAACAACGGACAGACAATTATAGCGCTTGCACATGGAAAGGCTGCCATAGTGATAGCTGCATGTGTGTACTTAGCTTAATACTGCTGTGCTGCAGAGCCAGGAGCAAGCAGTTCACATAATGCTGCAGAGGCCTATCTGCAGGCTGCACTACCATACTCAGAAAAGTGTGTTGTCCCCAGATAACAGAATTAAAGTGGATCCAAGATAAACTTTTACTCATTGCATAATTGTGTGCCTTTCATGTCGTTTATAGGGCATTCCTAAAGCCAAATACTTTTTTTGTTTTGTTTTAATACTCTAATTCCCTATAAACTAAACACGCCTTGCCCACAGTTTTTTCGGGGGACTTGGCATTGTAGCAAGATCTTATGGGAGATCAGTCTGGGAAGGAGAAGGAGTAGGTTACTAGCCAGAGATTTCAGAGGCAGAGGGGAGGAGGGATGAGGAGAGCAGAGTGAATTTGTCACAGGCAGAGAGCTGGAGTTGCTATGAGCTTTGCCTGTGTGTAATGTTTACAATCACAACATGGCTGCTGTCATTGTATCACAGGAAGAAATAATTATATTCTGTTGAAGCTGTTTGCAGCTAGATTTGCTATGTTAACTCTCTAATGTTTAGAAAAGATATATAGACAAGTTACTTGTTATAGTTAGTTATTCACCTCAAATCCGCTTTAAGCAGCTGGGTTCCCCAGATACCAAAATGTAATAGCCACTATGCCCTAGGATACCTAAGTTAATGCAAACCTGAGTTGGCCACAGGAAAAAAAAGTTACTCACCTAAGAAAAGGATCATCCTCTTCATGAACGAGCCATGTGTCTCCAGATAAAAAAGTAAGTGGGCACATGTCTTTAGATAAAAGAATCACGTAGTCACATGGCCCCAGATAAAATAATTAAGAAGCCACATGCCTCCAGATGAAGGAATTAAGTAGTCACATAAAATAACTAAGTAGCCATGTGCCTCAAGATAAGATAACTAAGTAGCCAGGCACCCACCATAACATCAATTAGCTATGTGCCTCTAGATAAAATAATTAGGTAGCCATGTTCCCCTAGATCAGTACTGGTCATCCATGTGTCCCCAACCAGATAATAGTTCCATAGTTAGTTTGGTTGAAAAAAAGACATCTGTCCATCAAGTTCAACCAATACAGTAATAGTATTACGTAACCCTGTGAATCTGCCAGATAGCAGTATTATGACCTCCTCCCTCTCTAGATCCCCAGATAGTAGTGCTAGGTAGCCAGTTGTGTCCTTACCTATAACAATAGTTAGCCATAGGTTTCCCTAAAATAGCAATATTAGAAAGTCCTGCCCATAAATTATTAGGCAGATAGATTTGCCACCCAAATTTCAGTACAATGTACTGTCCTGTGACAGCTACAATTAGCAGTAATAGGTCAAATCAGGTCTGTTCATCAGGCATGTATACAAGTATGGGGGGGGGGGGGGGGGCATATAAACTACTGAATATGATTTTGATTCACTGCAGAAAGATTTTGGCAAAAATGGACTAGCCTGCTACAGTACATAACTTTTTTTCACTTTGATTTTCAAGGTGTTTTTTACTTTCTCTCTGTGTAGGTTGAAAATTTCAATACAACAACCTGGCATCCTTTCATTCCTAACACAGTACTCAGTCCATATATGTATAAATATACATCATGATTTGTTTTAACATTGAAATCTTATGTATTTTCAAAGTGCTTTCAAGAGTAAGAGACATGATAAAGTGGGTTCTCCATTAGCTCCAGCAGAACCCAGTGAGAAAATGTTTTTAGTTTCCAAGAGGACAGTCATTCCACCCATTTTTTTAACCTGGTGGTGGCTGTGGCACACTGCAGAGGTTGCTGACTCGATGTCCCAGGGGTATTTCTTCTTCACAGATACAGTTCAGGCTACTTGTACATGGTTTTTAAATGAGCCCCCAACAAATTAAAGGATACCAGAGCTGCAAAAAACATGAAACAGCGGGGAGAGCAGGCATATACGGTCACCTGTGCCAATGCCGAACACTCCCTCATTCTCCTCTCTGCCCCCCACATTGTACCTGAAAGCACCCCGGATCTTCTTCTAAGTCGCCACAGTCGAGTGACTGCACGGGCACTAGCCGGGCTGCCCTTGGCTGGGAGCTCCCTACGCCATACGCATGACATCATATGCTTGTGCTCTGTGCTCCCCACCACGGGTAGCCCGGCTAGCACCTGCGCAGTCATCCCGACTCCAGCGAATTAGAAGAGGATCCTGGGGTGCTTTTTTATGTACAATATGGGGGGCAGAGAGGAGAATGGAGGGAGCGTTAGGCATCGGCACAGTTGACAGTATAAACCCACCCCCCCATTTTCCATGTTTTTTTTTTGGCTCTGGTATCCTTTAAATACTTGATGTTCTGCTCTTATATCAAAATTATTTCTTAGGAGGGGCCTTTTTCTATTATTATTAACAACCTTTTTGCATACTGCCAAATTACACATATTGAAAGATATAGTGATTTGTGGTAGCACCTTGTATGCGATTTTGAAAGCAATTTCCCTGCTCCTATACAATACATTAGAATGGTAACACTACCAAAATGCTGCATGTCCTGCGATTGTGATTTCCCTAATCGCAATTGCACCAGTGAGATCTTCTCTATCCACTTACATTGGCAAAGGGTTTTGAGAAATCGCTAGCAATTAAAAGCGATCGCAAAACGCTGTCAAAAATGCTCTAGTGAGTCTTAGCTCTGAGTAATGTTTGCTAAAATGACACCAGTTAAGACTTATCCTACAAGAGGAACTTTTCATTTTATGGAAATGTCCTTAACATTGTTTTTGGGGTGTGTACAAAGTCAGGTATTGATTTTTAGCCATATGTTTTAATTATTTTTTAATGATTTTTCTGTTTCTATTACATTTTTGTCTGTAAGTGAATTGCTACAGACAATATAATCCACCATGCACTAGGCAAGAGTTTTGTAGATCAGGAAGTCAAGCATGTTTACAGAGCTTTATTCACTGCACCAGTATAAAATTCACAAACCTATTTAGCACCACCGGCAAGAGGGACATGTCACCAAGAAAACATAAACAAGAGTCCTATGGTATTTAATGGCTTGAACTATGGCACGTCCATTACTTTGTTTATTAGATATTGCAGCATTCCATCTTCCTGTGGATGCTGCACTAGACTGCTTGCTGCCGTGTTTACCGAGAGAAAGTACTGAACATCAGTACTGCATCAAACTATGGGAGAGAACTCAATTCATCTCTTCAGAATTGAGACGTCCTACCTGGAATAAAGCATCAATACAAACAGAAGCAAGAACATCATGTAAGTTATGAGATTTATACACTGCCGTGTCCAAAGAACAATTTATAAGCTCATGCTAGTAAATAAAAAGGCAATTGTATCATCAACTGTACCATAAAAGAGAATAACTCCCTAAGCCCCCCATGTCTAGACTCTGGTGTGATACATAAAATCATGGCTGGTTCCCCAGGCTATGCTTCATCATGCTAATCCTACATCCTTAGACAAACAATCAATGCTTTGTAAATTACCCCCTTGAATATATTAGCATTTTTTGAAACAAAAGCAATTGCTGTAAGAATCAATGAAAGGCTAGAGATATATGTATATATACAAATATCAATAACAGAGAAGAGATATAAATAAATATAATGAAAACAGTACATTACTCCGGAACAATAATAAGTGCCAAAAAAGTATTTTGGGTGCATGGATAATATATATACATGTTTTTATTGAACAACTTGCAGTGGCTTAAATGGCTTCAATTTCAATTAAGAACTGTTTTCTTTCTTTTCTTTTTTTTTATTGGCAGCAAAAATACTTTAAATATTAAGTATAAGTCTAGAATAAAGTACAAAATGCATCAAATGAAAGTTCTACCAAAAAAAGCAGCGTGCATTCTGTAGATTCTGGGATATGCACTCTTTATGTGTTTAGAGAGTTTTGCCTCTCTAACTCCCCCTCATCTGTGTCTAAGCACAAGCTGTAATTTGATCTCTCAACTGTGTCAGCTGGCTGCCACAGCACAGCAGCTAATTGGTAAACACAGAATGTTAACAATATTTCTGCTTCCATGAAAGCAGGAAGTAGACAAACTGCTGATTTATTGCAGGATTTGTATCAGTCATAACAAAGAAATGTTTTTCTTTAAAGGTTAGTATGTTGTTGGTTATCTTTTAGAAGTGAGGGGAAGTTCTGAGGTCAGGTCCACGGTAAAGTAAGCCTGAAGTAAGAGGAATATGGAAAGAATGCTAGAAATGCTAAATGTCTCTATGCAAGATTCTGATTATTTTCTTGCCTTCACCCGCCCCCAGGGCCGGCCCGCTCATGAGGCGGGGTGAAACGTTTGCCTCAGGCGGCAAAATTCTAGGGGCGGCACCCGCCCGTCCGTGGGTGCGGGGGGGGGGGGGTGCCGAGCCGGAGGGGTAGCGAGCAGGGCGGGGGTATTGGGCCTAGCGGTGGGGAGGGGGGTCGGACCCCCCCTCCCTCGCCTGGGTCCCCCGATATGCGCTCCCCTCCAGCTTAAATAGGAAACAGCAGAATACAGTGGGCGGCGATGCAGGAAGTGACGTCAGTGGAGCGCACGCTGGAACGCGGAAAAGGTGAGTCCTCCCCGCCCGTGCCTCTTACTATTGGGCATCCGCTGCTTCCTATTTAAGCTGGAGGGGAGCGCAGATCGGGGGACCCAGGCGAGGGAGGGGGGGTCCGACCCCCCTCCCCACTGCTAGGCCCAATACCCCCGTCCTGCCCGCTACCCCTCCGGCTCGGCGGCGGCAATTTTTTTCTAAATTTGCATCAGGCGGCAAAAAGTCTAGGGCCAGCCCTGCCCGCCCCCCTTAAAAAAAACAAAACAAATTAGATGATGTGACTGTACTCTGACTCTGCTAGCTGCATTCTTGTTCCAAGTGCATCTACTTAGACAACAACTAGCCTGACAGAAATAAGGATGTCTCACTATTGTTTTTTATTATTTTAATTTGAAATTACTGCCTTTCATGGTCTGCATTAGTTACAGCCATACTTTTGTTATTTATAAGATGATAGCGCCGTATAAATCACAAAGAAAATGGGAATATTAATAATGTCAGTCCACATATTCTCCTCACTTCAGGTTATATTACTACAAATAAGGATTTTAACCCAGTACAGCAATAATTCCTCAATTTTGCAAGCAAATACATTTTAAATAATTAACTATACATACCATACAAAGTCTGTGCCCGGAGGATTTCTGAATTTGCATGTATATACAGTATATCATTTATTTTTTTACTGGTAATTCAGTGTTACATGTTTTTTTTTACCTCTTGAGCATGGGCGCAACTAGATCCCACGGGGCCCCCCTGCAAAAATTCTGAGCGCCCCCCCGGGCCCGCTTGGGGCCGTTTTTGGGGGATGGAGGGGACGCAGCATGAGGGGAAAGCGATGGCCACACTCGCGGGGAGAGGGGACAGTCCCCCCCTCCCTCACCTCGGGCTTCCCCTCTGCGCTCCCCTCCAGCTTCAATAAGTGTCTGTGAGCAGCAGCGGCAGATACATACCTTCCGTGTGTTCCAGCGTGGATTTTTTATCTTCTGGTTAAAATAACTTTTCAGTACTTTGCAATTAAAAAAGTATCAAAAAGTGAGGGAAAAAAGTACTGTCAAAGTTATTTTGACTATCTTCTTGCTTGTTGGTATTTTAAAATATGTTATATTGACAAGGTTTGAAAATATTACCTAGGAGAAATCTTAGGCGAAAAAGTGAATTGCATATGGACTATTGAATTTGAGAAAAACATCAAACTTTAAGCGGATTTGTACTCAGAAAGTCCTATATGTTCTAAAAGATATGCAACAGCATAATAACCTTTAAACAAAAACATGTCTTTGTTGCAAGCAGTGCATTACCATAATGCTAGACGTTACAATGCAGTGCTAACGTCCAGTGGCATAGCTAAGGAGCTGTGGGCCCTGATGCAAGTTTTACAATGGGGCCCCCCAAGCACTCTATACATAACAATTAATATGGCCCACCAAAACCTGCCAATGGCAACTACAGTGTCAGAGGTGCAAGAAGGGGATGGGAAACAGTTTGTTAATGATTACCACTATATAAAGTATCTATAAAAGTGATTATTATGAGCACAGGACCAACAGAGAGCTAATACTGTAGTTGAGGGAGGATCATTTGTGGCCTATCTGGCCCAAGGGCCCCAATGCGGTCACAACCTCTGCAACCCCTATTGCTACGCCCCTGCTAACATTGCACTGGGAACATCCATTAAGATTAGCATTGCAGTGCAGTAAGCTGCGTTATGAGAGTTTATAACGCAGCCCCATAACATCCCACTGTGATTGAGGCCAGACAGTTTTATTTCTGTGGCTTGATTCAAGATTCTCATTTACGCAATCAACACTAACCATGCTGTTGTAGGTTCGAACACAAATGTTTTACCATTCAAATTAGAAAGTGGTCAGTCACAGAATCAGAATACATTTTATTTAACCAAATAAGTTTATACTTACAAAGAATTTGACTTGGCAGTTGTTTAATGGGTACAGGCAAAACAATACAAGGACACACAGTGTAGATATTACAAGTCAAGGACAGTGTGTAAGTTAAAGTGGTAGTAAACAGGGTGAACAATATTCATTTTCACTTCTGTGCTGTAACGCTTTCAAGTCCTAGCAGCTCTAACATGGTTCCACATTTATTTATTTATTTTTCTTTATATATTGTATTTATAAAGCGCTAATATATTACGCACCACATTGAGCATGGCCACCACCTGAGGGAAGAAGCTTTTCCTGTGTCCGGAAGTTTTTGTTGCGACTGACCGGTATCGCACTCCTGAAGGCCTAAGTTGGAAGACAGAGTGAGAAGGGTGGGATGAGCTACAGATGATCAATAAGATTCAAATAACTCCGACTTGCATGCAAATTTAATGTAAATGGTATGCAGCTTGCACAGCTTGCACCATTCAAAAACAATTATTTTCATTTTACAGAGCCTCTGTTCCAGCAGTATACATCAGCAGAAAGACATTACTGTAGTTTTCATAGTTTGTGAATACCAACAGGAAAGTTTTTCAGACAAACTATTTTAGCACAAAACGTATTATGCTCATCTTTATTCAACATCAAAAAGAGGTGAGAAAATCATTAATTACTGCAAAAATATGAACTTATCATATTGTTGATCATTCATTGGTTACCGAAAGCTTTGCTAGTTTCTTCAGTGAACAAAATACACCCCATTTACTCTCTAGCAGTCAGACTGGAAGATATTATTGTCCAATGGAACAATAAAGCTTTCAAATTTGAAGCTATAATAACACCCTGGTTAATAATAATTACTGAAAGATGTTTCATTTGCTTTGCATAAAGCCTCACTGATTATAGCTTTATCACATGAAATATGGAGCACCAGTGATTCAGCTCAGGCTAGATCTCTGTGCTAAGCACCTCTCTGCTGAATGGCTAGAGAAATAAATGTTCAGCTGCTACAGCTTATGCTCAACAGAAAACCACTTAGCAAAATGTAGTATTTAATAACTTCTTTGGCTTCATTGTTTTTCTTCTAACAGCATTATGGTTTCATCTCTGCTTCTTGTGTAAGTTAAATTTCATGGTAATGTGTTGCTATGCTATTTAAACAATATTACAGCAGTGGATGAGGTCAATTATATATATGAGATAATGGTTGCATAAGGATGAAGCCGGCTTCAACCTGATTTCACAGTGGTAGACAAGAAGAATAGGGCACGAATCAAGAGCTCTTACATTTCCTTTACACCCACACACTTTTTTTTCAAAATAAAAGGATCAGATGCAATTTAACGTACATTAAAGTGAACTGATTCAGTAACCAGTGTCATTTTTACATCAACTTAGACAGTCGCTCTCCATATACTTGACAGATAAAATAGCAGTACACGCAAGTACAGTACGCAAGAAGCAAGTCAGTGACAGTAAAGAGGGAAGGGTGTGTTTTCCACGACATATTCAAACAATGGACAGTCATGTAAGAGGAATGGTATGGCCCCTCCCTATATCCAAAAGTATAAATATCTTATGGAAAGAAGTATTAATTTTGTAAGTGCAAAGTGGGAGCAGAAAGACAGTTTTAGTACATGTGTGTAGTTTAAGTAATACAACTACCTACTTTGTTGTTCAGAAATAGGAAAATCGAAAACTTACTGTCCAGACCACTCCTTATTGTTGCTTTAATTAATAATTCATAATTTTATCTCAGATGTTTGCACATGTTGCACTAGTTCTTTGGTTCTAGGGACAGGACAAACCACAAAATGGTATACAAAAAATAATACAAGGACTCTAATATGAAAGTAGAACCTTGACCTACTATGGAGAAATATTTGATTCTAGTTCAAATTAGCTTGCCAAACATTTTCTTTAGACTTAAAGAAAAGTGAAATAAGTCAGTTACTTACCTACAGGGTGGGAAGGCTCTGGTTCCTTCCCGATCCTTCCTCTGTGTCTTGGTTCCAGGGCTGTTACCCCGTTCGAATTTGTAGGGCATTGGGAACACTCGTGTCCCCTAGCACTCCTGAAGACAGGCAGTTGGATCAAGGGGGCTGAGAGGGGGAAGGAAAGGCTCAATAGGATTCAGAACCTTCCCTCTCCATAGGTAAGTATCTGACTTTTTTTTCACTTCATTTTTACTTAATTACGGTCTCTGAGCAAAATACGTTAAGAGAGATGAAGGTCTTTAATAGATACTTCAACCTTTTAAAGAGAGTGACACAAGGGAAGATAAGGAGCCGCGGTGGTATAGTAAATTAGTAATAAATAAGGAAGTAATGTAACAAGGGTATTTACAAAGTGGGGTTGCACAATTTGCAACAGCTGGAAGCACCGGCAGGGAAGACCTGTCCCTGCTCGGCTAAAGGCTATTCACATTCTCATTCACAGTCCTAAAGTGATCTTATGCAAGAAAGAACACACATAAATATCAACCTCCCAACTGATATGAACTGAGACTGTGTGATGGAGGCATCCAAAAATGATAAAAGCCTGTGTCAGAATTCTAGCAGTTTATTTATGCAGTAAAAGCTGTCATATGTGTATGTTTTAAGTTTTAATGTTCTATGCAAAATTTCATTGTAAACTATAAAGTTGGTGTACTTCTTTAAAATATCGCTCCGGCACATCTCAGCATATTCCAGGCAGTGAAACTCATAATTAGATTATTTTAGTTTAGAAGCTAAAACATTTTTGTTTGTTACAAGCATCTTTCAAATGTCATGGTTATAGATAAGCGTTCTGTGGGAAGACTGGAAACAAGTTTTAGAAGTCACATTAATGCAGCAATCATATATAAATATATATTTGCTCAGTTATTACACATACATATTAATAATCAACACAGTCCTTCTAAAGAAATACATAAATAATTGTTAAACCTATAATTACACATAATAGAATTTAATACTTTGACATACATTTTAAAAGCTGGATTTTGCCAGTGATAGATGAGACAGTAAAACATTTTCATAAGATTGTTTTAATTTTAGAAGATTGTGTATATGTTCTTCTTGCCTGAAGGATGTCTCAGCTAGCTGAACACTGATAATACATGCTATGTTTTGGGAAAATTCATCAACTATATAAAACAATAAGGGTTTTTCCCAATTATTTAAAAATTATTCAATGGTGACCTCTGCCGGTGGAAAATATTAAATGTATTTATTTTTAAGAGACAAATTTATAGAACAGGATTTTAAATATTACGTTTTAATATGCAATTATATCTTATATGATTAATTGTTTTAAGAAGAATTATACAATAAGCTTTATATTTAAATAAGTATATTGGGGGAAGCCCTGTATGTTTCAATAAGCCTTAAATTGCTGTAGACATTTTACTGGGTCAACCTGACCAATTTTTCATTTTGGAAAAGGACAGACATATTCCAAACTAATTAGCAGAAGGACACATTATCAGAAATGCATCATAAATGACATCCATTTTTAACCATTTTACGGCAATCTAACGTATTAAAACGTTATGCTTTTGGCTGGTAATGGCAACATGATGTTTTAATACGTCGCCGCCATTTCCATCTGGTTAATGTGCTGGGTGCTTGCGGAAGAGGACCGAGCGGTCCTCTACCCAATCGCACTGCATGGAGTGAATGGACGCGACCGTGAACAGCGGCCACCTCCATTCACAAAAACAGGAAACGGTAACAGTTTAATAAAGTGTAAAAAAAAGTGATCACTTCCTATACGGGAGAGTTTTCACTAGCGCCATCTTGTGGCCAAAAAGTATATTACACATACAAAGCACATATATATATACAAGTAAAACAAAAGTTTGCTTTCCTAAAACAGAAAGAATTTGCGATAATTCAGGTTGGAGTGAGCTCGAGATGTCTCCCAGGCACCACTGCTGAATATATGCAAATTAACCATTGTACCCTTAGAAGCTAAACACACCTCCAGAACCGCTGGAATGCAATGATGTGTCAGCTTGTTAATATGTACAGATATATACAAGTAGATACACACTATTAATAAAATTAATGAAATTAATAAAATTAATGAAATTACACTTCCAACCCCCCCCCCCCCCCCCCAAAAAAAAAACACTTGTAAAAAAAAATTAGCTTAAGATAAATACATAAATAGTTGCCTTAGGGACTCAGCTTTTTTAATCTATATTTTATGGGGGAAAATTAATTTTAATGTATTATATAGGGGCTTGTAATTATGGCCAGAACAAAAAAAAAAACAGAATAGAAAAATAACACCTATATTTCGAAATAATATTTTGTCGCCATACATTGTGATAGGGACATAATTTAAACGGTTTAATAATTGGGACAACATGGGCAAATAAAATGTGTTTGTTTTATCCACAGGAGAATGTTTAATTTTAAAAGTACAATGGCTGAAAACTGAGAAATAATGATTTGTTTTTCATTTTTTTTGTTTTTTTCCCACTAAAACGCATTTAGAATAAAAAAATTCTTAGCAAAATGTACTATCCACAGAAAGCCTAATTGGTGGTGAAACAAACGGGGTGTAGATTATTTTCTCGTGATAAGTAGTAATAAAGTTATTAGGGAATAAAAGGGAGGAGCGCTGACAAGTGAAAATTTCTCTGGTGCGTTAGAGTAAAAACCCTTGAGGGTGAACTGGTTAATTAACTGCGTCAGAAATGACCTAATCAGAATGTGTAAACATTGCAAACCTACGTAGATTCTCACAGTTAAGATAATTAAGGTATTCAAAACAAAAAAGTGTTATAGGTATTTTAAATGTCAAAGATAGCTAGCTACACACGGAACTTTCAGCCAATCAGAACCTGGGATTTAGGGAAATTCCAGATTAGGCAGCCATATTCCATCCAATCACTATAAAAGTAGGAGCTGAAAGCTCATAATTTGCACTACCCTACCAATCTCCTAAGAAGACACATGAGGCAGAAGCTACCTTCCCACACGTGGTTCTAGATGCTGAAGAGATGACAGCGAAGGGGTAATATGCGTAATATTCTGATGATTTACTTTATTCATTTTTCAGCATTAAGTTCTGTTAAGATTTTAGCAAGATGTTTTTTTAGAAGCTATTTTTATGCCATTTCTTTAAGAAGATTACTACAGGTTTTACACTGCTACTATATACACAGCTATTGATACAGATGAGACTACTTTTGATCTTATTCTACACAACACAACTGTTATATTCTTTTTTGAATGTACTTAGAAGATTGATGATTGCTTGGCTCTAAAGCCTTGATAATATGGAATACTGTTAGAAGGAAACACTACTTGGAACTGTTCATATTTAGTATAAATGCTGTATGATAAGCAAATACAATTTTTTATGTAAAATCATATACTGAGTGCTCTGATTCATTTCATTTCAAGGTATACCGTCAATCTATAATTACTGTTATAGAGGGTTCAGACCCCGCTATGCCGGATTTATATGAAAGCAACGCTGTTCCTTTACTGAATTAGCAATCATGAAAAAGGAAAGAACCGCTCAGGTTTTTGACACCTGAAGAAAGGATTTAAGCTTTTTATCCTTTTTGGGCTCCACCATCTTACAGTCTCTAGGTAAACTGTTTATTGCAACAATTCATTTTAGCCCTTAAACTGTACTTGAGATGGTGATTGTGAGAAAAAATATCCTCCAGCCCCCTATGGCCTTTTTGCTCCCTCGTAGTCCTCAGTCACCTCCCGATTCATCCATAACTGGCCTTGGAAGGCAGTCCAGTTGGGGCTAGTTGGCGCAAGCTCAGCCAGGCGCTTGGGTTCTTTTGTTGCGCTCCCATCACCGGGAGCATTTTGCATCTGTGCAGTAGCACTGTGCAGGTGCAGAACGTTCCTGGTGACGGGAGTGTGGCGGGAGCATGCGCACAGCCTTGACATGCATACGCAGTTGACCTCTGACCAAAGGACTTTTTGGGGCCATTAGCAGAAGAACCGGGAAGGGACCGAAGACTACAAAGGAGCGCTCAGGCCAGAGGGGGCTGGATGAAGCCCCAGGTATATGTATTTTTTGTTACAGTCACCATCTCAGGTTCTCTTTATGCCATATTTGCATCAAAGGATCAACCATCTCTGATACCAAAATACTTAGCCTGTTTTTGCTCTAATTTAGCCTGTATGGTCAGGAAACTAATAAAATTATGGTGGCGGGAAAGTGATCTTTGCACCAGAGCTGGAATCAAAATATTGGACAAAGATAATGAAAGTTGAGTATTGATTAAAGTTAGGAACAATATAGTTAGGGAATATGGTTGAGCTGGGTTAGCAAAAAAGTAAGGTTTGTTGTCAGAATGGGCTTTATACTGGATATTAAGGCCAGGCATGAGGGAGAGGGGTTTCATTATGAAGGGAGATTAGGGTTATGCAAACAATGGGGGGATGAAATCTGAAGAAAACATTGTTACAATCCAGACCACAAATCTCTTAGCTAATTAGTTAAAGAGGAGCTGTCAGCCATACTATCTCAGAAAAAAAAAACACATATATAAGTAGATACATGCTTGCTCTACATACATTGCATTGCACTGTCCACATTTTGATTTTAATGATTTTTTTATAGTAAAAAAGAGAAAGTCCTTCTTAGTGTGGCCATACATGGTACAATTTTTTCATACAATCTTACCATTTCTATGTAGTAGAAGGGTAAATTAAGTGAATATACTGAAAGGATAATTTAGGCAGTTCCTTTATATTACATAGAAATGGTAAGATTGTATGAAAAAAATTGTACCATGTATGGCCACCATTGGGATTCTCCATTTTAACTGTGTCTATCTTGAAGCAAATCCTGATGTAATTTCCTCTCTTACTCTCCTCTGCCTGATTGTAAATGCATTGCCTGCCCTCCTCCCAGTCTCCAGGCACTCCCACCCAGCTCTGCAATAGAAAGTGCATTGTCTCAGCATGATAAATATTGGCCAATCAGAGAGGAACAGAGGTGTGGGAGGGGAAAACAGGAGTGAAAGAGGCTGAAGGGAAAGTAAAGAAACAAAAAAAGACAACAAAGCATGCCCTGCAACTTCCTTTCTGCGGCAATGTACCAAATTCGAGTCAGGTAAACTGGGAATTGATCATTTATCAACAAGAAAAGTAATAGTGATTTTTAACTTTTGTATTGCCTGGTTAGCATCCGTAGTATGTGTTTATCAGATAAAAATAAATAATTGATTTTTTTATTTTATGCCCGACAGTTACACTTTAAGCTGGTTCCTAACCCTGTGGTGCTAGACTGATACATATCCTAGTTTTCATGCTAGGATAATGTACCTGTACTCACACATGAGCAGTAATGGCTGCATCTTATGACATGTATTTACGACCCCCAATAGTAACCAATATCCAAATTCTAGTATCCTACATCCTGTCCAGCACCATGCATTATATCAAATAATGCGGTCTTCTGGTGTCACATGACAATCCAAAGGGAGCTAAACTTCACACAACATCTTCTCTGATCTAGATTTTAAGTTTTCAAGGGCAGGGAACTCCTCCTAGTGTTTTTTATTCTGATGTAATCTATTATATGAACATGTAATAGAATTGATGATGTCTTAAACTACAAATCAACATTGTATGTATTTGTATTGCTGTTTATGCAAAGTTTTGAATGTGAATGCTCCTCACTATGGGCTTGATTCATTAACCCCCTTGCCGTTACAATTCTGGCGGCAAGGGGGCAGCGCAGCACTTTTTTTAAAAAAATTTTTTTAAATCATGTAGCGAACCGAGGGCTCGCTACATGATAGTCGCTGACAAGCGGCATCTCCCTATCCACTCTGATCGCCTTCGGCGATCAGAGTAAGCAGGAAATCCCGTTCAGAACAGGATTTCCTGCTGGGCTTCCCCGGTCGCCATGGCGACCAGGCGGGATGACGTCACCGACGTCATGGACGTCGGGACGTCAGAGGGAATCCCGATCCACCCCTCAGCGCTGCCTGGCACTGATTGGCCAGGCTGCGCAAGGGGTCTGGAGGGGGGGGGGGGGGCGGCACGGCAGGTAGCGGTGAATCGTCGGCAAGCGGCGGCGAGCGGAAACTGCACGCAGCTAGCAAAGTGCTAGCTGCGTGCAGGAAAAAAAATTGTGAAAATCGGCCCAGCGGGGCCTGAGAAATCCTCCTACGCAGGTTACCCCGAGCAGAGCTCGGGATAATCGGCAAGGAGGTTAAGCTGCGCTGCTATAGCAGTGCAGCTTAATGTGAAGGAGCGACCGCCATGCAAACATTACCTAGCAGCGCTTGCTGCTATGTAAGGAGAGCGCCTTCGTTAGTTACGTGTGTTGCTTACATATCAATGTGCTAAACTTTAAATGCAGGCCGTTATTTGAAGTATTTTTTTTTACTTCATCAGTTTACCATGAGAATTTACTCATGTGATTTTCTGTTACGTGGGAACAACTTGATACATAATTCAGCTGCTACATTATCTGAATAGTTGCAGAATGTGGATTTAAAAAGTATTTTTATTTCTGTCCTGAGAACACCCTAAAAAGGGGATCTCTATAAAACAAAATTTGGGCTTTAATTAAACTTCACCTGAAGTGAGAGGGATATGGAGACTGCCATATTAATTACCTTTTATGCAATGCCATATTTCCCCGTATCAGTAGTGTCAGCAGTCACCAGACTAATCTAGTCAGATTTTAGTCAGAGAGCCAGATCTGCATGTTTGTTCAAGGTCTATGGCTAAAAGTATTATGCTAGGTACACACAATGAGATTTTTCAGCCGATTTACTCTCCGATCGATTTTCTGATCAATTTTCTTATCTTTTCTTATTAATTTCCATTCACTTCTGTGAGAAATTGGAAAAATGATCGAAAATAAGATTGGACGGACGGACATAGCTCTTGGTTTTTCAGTGGGCAGCTTCTGCCCACATCTGAAGATGTAATATCTTATCTTTTGTTTGCTAATTGTACCACAGAGGAATGTAAACATTAGTAGCTTGCTGAAACTGAGCTGCTTCACATAGTAAAAGCAGAAACAGGTGAGAAATGATCACTAGCTAGATTTTAATATACATTATAGATTAATACAGCAGCTATGCAATAAAATACAATGGCAACTTTCAGAGCCGATAAACTGTACTTTGGGAACTTTCAATTTGTAATTTGTGAACAGACAACGTTACTTGTGCGCAAAAGCAAATATGGTAACTTTATGGGTAATACAAGTAGGAAAATGCATTTTATTGAATGTTATGCCAGAGTTTCATTCCACTGTAATGTATTTCAATTGTTAACATGCAAACTTATCCTCAGAAAACTGAAAAACATTTGAAGAGCGTTAATAATAATAATAATAATAATAATAGTATACAAAAATGGCAATATGCATCATTGAACAGATAATTATATAAGATGGCATTAAGCAGCCTAGTCTATGAATGTGTTTCAATAGTGTATTAACTTGCTTAGTTCAACTGTTGCTTTAATTTGCTTTGTGAACACAACATTGCCACAAGTAATTAAATAATAAGTTAGCATTATCATCACTGCCACAGACACCATTTAGCAGTCTAGCTGTCGCTGAAGAAAATGCATGTTGAGTGGTTTTAATGTGTCAGCACCAACAGCAGGGGTAAAGCAGTTATTTATGCCTGAGACAACCCTAAATTCATATAATCACATTATTGTGTTATTAAATATACATTCTTCTCAACTGCACACCCAGTAGTTCTTCTAAAGGACTCATTGTGATGCACTGTTCAATAATAAACAAAGTACAAATGCGTTTTATTGAAAGAAAGGCATCCAGTGGCATTATTACATCATTTGTGACCTTTAGGTGTCATGCATCCCCTAGCTAACAATCCAGACTTGCACACTGCCACCACTGTGCTGGGAGCAAAAGCCACCAACCTTTTTCACCTTCTAAGTCAGGCAATGAAGGCAATGAAGAATGGCACGCAATAAAGAATGTATGAAAAAAAAAAAACTCAATTTTTTTGTTAAAACCACATCACTTACTAGAGCATTGTATTTGCATCCTAGCAGTGACAGTGCTATATCAGTTTAAACTATAATAACTTTTTCCATTGCAGTAGGCAGTCATTCACATTAATTCTTTGTTCTACCTTCAAGTAGGAATTACAATTCTCTATTTGCTTCTATAGAAGCATTTAGGTAAAAAAAAAAAACCTATAAAATGTATTATAGTACCGGTATTTCCTATATTATCCATTATTTAAGGTTCAGAATACCTGAATGCACAAACGCTAATTATACAATTTTTTTTACCAATAGGAGTCCCTTTTAAAATATTAAATATATGCTGTAGTTTTCTCTTTGTTTTCTCTAAAGGCTGAGATTGGCGTTACAGTGAAGGTTTGGCAGATTAGGTGCTGCCACTAACAGCATATGAATATAGACAACAAAAGGTGAGTACCAGTCAAGTTTAGGTGTTGAGTAGGAGGTGGAGGATTATGGTAAGAAGCTATAAGGCTATGGTGGTATACCTTTTGTTTTTGTTGGTCAAAAGTTTAAGGTTTGTAGTCAGTAAGGGGATTTTTGTTAACCACTTTCAGACCAGCGTAGTTGAAATCTACTTCCTGCTTATGTCTGCCTAAGCCTGCCAGGGCAGGTTTCAACTTCCACATTCCACCCGCCCACTGTTCCTGTCATTTGCAACGCTCTCTCGTCGCTGCAGCCTGATCACTCTGCTGTCACGCTGACAGCAGAGCTGTTTCTCGGTCAGGAGCCAATTTTATTCCAATTTTTGTTGGCTCCTGACCTTGTGATTACTGTGAGCCAATCACAGTATAACTATTTACATAGGGAAAGGATGGCTCTGGTCCTTAGGGGACAGAGATGTCTGGTCCCAAAGTGGTTAAGCAGGATGGTTAAGGTTAACGTTTAGAAAATAAAGTTTTGGCATGAAGGAGGTTTTCATTAACGTGAACCTAAAGCCAGTTAAAAAGATGAGATTAACTCACCTGGGGCTTCCCTCAGCCCCCTGCAGCCGATCGGTGCCCTCGCAGCTCCGCTCCGATGCCTCTGGACCCGCCGACGACGACTTCCGGTTTCGCCGTCACCGACCGACAGGCATGGAAACGCGAGTGATTGTTCACATTCCCAGCCTGTATATCGCCCCCTATGCTGCTATTGCGACCTCCTGGGTTTTAACTGGCTTTAGGTTCACTTTAAAGGCTGAGGGATGAGGAGGTTATGCATAAGCAACAGAGTTATCGAGATGGGGTGGTGGTGGGGGGCAGAAAGGTTTGATATGACAGACAGAGATTAAGATTAGATATCAAGGAGGGGAGTTTTTGCTAAAAGTCAAGGTTCGGGTAGACATAAGGAGTTTTCTAATGTGATCTTTGCTTTATATGGATGCTGACCATGGCTTCTAATAGCATCAGTACACAGAAAAAAGATATACTGCATTCAGCACAATATGGAGGGAAGCCTATTTGGGACACTTTTTAGTTAGAAGACTTTAGTTACATTTTGAATTTTGTCTTCATATATACATTAATTTCCCTTCTTTCCTATTCCTACCCACCTACAGAGTTGTAATCATAGGAGGTCTACATTGCCTGGCTGCTCTTCCCTGTATTAGCCAGGTTTCCTAGGGTCTAGGTGAGAGATGTCAAACTCCAGTTCTCAAGGGCCAAACTCCACACACATGTTTGGCACAGCTCAAATTAATTGATGGGACTGAACCAGGAAAGGTGTAGTTCATCAAGAAGAACACATTTCTCAGTTCATCCTAAAAACTGGCATTATATTTGGCCTTCGAGGACTGGAGTGGAGGTTGACAACTAGAGTCTAGATGTTTCCCACATCCCTTGGCCATAACTCCACACATAGGAAATAGGAAAGATTAGGATGGAGATGAATGGCAGGATGCCCCATCACACAAACCCCATGACACATATTTATTTATGTATGTATTTATATAGCGCTGACACATTACGCAGCGCTGTACAGAGTATATTGTCTTGTCACTAACTGTCCTTTAGAGGGGCTCACAATCTAGTCCCTACCATAGTCATATGTCTATGTATGGATCGTGTAGTGCATGTATTATAGTCTAGGGCCAATTTTAGGGAAAGTCAATTAACTTATCTGTATGTTTTTGGGATATGGGAGGAAACCAGAGTGCCCAGAGGAAACCAAAGGGAGAACAGCTACTACAAGGCGAGAGCGCTAACCACTATGCCACCATGCTACCCGTACATACCAGACTCCTCTGTATTACATTTTCCTATACAGCACCTTTCCATGCTGTGGCCATGCCCCGACCACTGACTACAATAAGAGGAGTTTTCATAGATATAAAAGCCTAACATTTGATAAAAGGCATACAAGAAGTTATAAAACAATCAGAAAGTTAGGAGACAATCAAAGATCCCTAAAATAGCTTCCACGTATTTGGTTTTCGAAGTACAACTAAAAAGAAAAAAAACAAAACAAAACACAAAAACAGCTGGACATGTCAACAGATTAAAATACAGGAAATTTGAAACCTTGTGTGGTGAAGAGTCATTTGATAAATCTTGTAGACAACAGCCAGTTCTTCAATCTGATAGGGATACCAATATAAGCAACAGTTACGGTATACACGTAGCCATTAAAAGTCACATAAAGATCACTTTGTCAGAATGCAATAGTAGATCATACTTTATCTTGATAAAATGAGAGGCAAGCCAGCATTTTGAATCAAAGTAATGCATTTAAAAAGTATTTTTATGTTAACCCACCGTAATTCCGCCAATTAATGAACCTGACACTGGAGAGGGAGCATGCTGTGAGATCAGATTACTTTGCCGTGTATACTAATGAATCGTTCCGGAATGACTTCAGACAATAGGCGCAGACAATTCATGCCTGATGAAGTGGCTTCAATTGTCCTGAAAGCTTGTTATAATAATATACTCCATCCAAGATTTCATTTAACTCTTCATTGTTCTGCTCCTTTGACAGGCTGAAATGTTAACAAAATATTATAAAAAATATGTAATGTGTGACCTTATCAAACAAGGAAAGTTGCTTATCAGGTAGACTGGGTAAAATAGATTTATCAGGCATTTATCTATAACTGGCCAGTTCCAAAAGATCATGGCACATGGTTTACCTGTGTGGCTTGACACAGGTTGACCCTAGTTTACATAGGATGGAGAACACTAATTTGCTGTCACAGGCAGGCAGCACCTGTGATACTATTTATTACCTAAGGCTCTGGTATTCTTTGATTTAGACAGATTGCACTCTGCACTTGCTGTAAATGAAAGTTGAATGCTTTTGCCACCTTCCCAGGGGCATAGTTATAGGGGTTGCAGAGGTAGCCACCACATCGGGGCCCTTGGGCCAGAGGGGCCCTGAAGGGCTCTCCCTCAACTACAGTATTAGCTCTCTATTGGTCCTGTGCTCATAATAATCACTTCTATAGATACTTTGAATAGTGGTGATTATTAACAAACTGTTCCCCATCCCCTTCTTGCACCTCAGACACTGTAGTTGCCATTGGCAGGTTTTGGTGCGCCATATCAATTGCTATGTATAGAGTGCTTGGGGGGCCCCATTATAAAACTTGCATCAGGGCCCACAACTCCTTAGCTATGCCACTGCACCTTCCTTATAGAAAACAAGATTTAAAAGAATCCGGCACATATTTGTTAGGACACACATACTCACTGCTCTTCATTGCTCTTAAATCTTAATAAACCAGGGCCCTTTCTTCTAATTCACAGCATTTGTTTGGACGTTACTTTGGGAATGTGTTGGAACATATGTGGAAATCATGGAAAAAGAAATCAAAGTAAGTCTGTCACATGAACTTAAAGGGTTCATGCAGAACTTAAAGGGTTCCTCAACTGACATTATTGTTATTATTTAGTATTTATATAGCGCCAACATCTTTCTCTGTGCTTTATAGAGTACATAGTCATGTTACTAACTGTTCCTCACAGGGACTCACAATCTAATCCCTACTATAGTCATACATCTATCGTAGACTAGATCAATTTTAGGGCAAAGCCAATTAACTAATCTGTATGTTTTTGTAATGTAGGAGGAGACCAGAGTGCCCGGGAGATACCCACACAGATGCAGGGAGAACATACCAACACCTTGCAGATAGTGCCCTGGCTGTAATTCCAACCAGGGACCTATCGGTGCAAGGCAAGAGCGCTGTCAAAACACCTGTCACACATACTATTGGTAATATGGTGCGCAGGCTACATTCCTTCTTTTTGCTATATCACAGTAAGAATTAAACTTCCAGGGCTCAGAAAGTTTCAGTTTCTGTCCAATCGACTTCAGTCAGACTGTGGTAACTGGCAGAGTCCCAGTGGATTGGCGGACAGCCCACGCTTTCCCATTATTTAAGAAGGGCAAAAAATCAGATCCAGGAAATTATAGACCTGTAAGCTTAACATCAGTTGTATGCAAACTATTTGAGGGGTTACTAAGAGATACTGTACATGACTTCATAGTAGAAAATAATCTTATTTCTCAGCATCAACATGGGTTTACTAAAGACAGGTCCTGTTTGACTAGCATGCTCAGCTTTTATGAGGTAGTGAATGCTAATATGGATATTGGGAATGCTGTAGATGTGATATACTTGGACTTTGCAAAGGCCTTTGACACTGTTCCCCACAGAAGTCTGGTGCAAAAGTTGAGGATGCAAGGACTGGGGAAGAGTTTGTGTGCATGGATAGGGAACTGGCTAATGGACAGAAAACAAAGAGTTGTGGTCAATGGATCGTACTCAAAATGGGAGACTGTTAGCAGTGGGGTCCCACAGGGGTCTGTACTGGGTCCAGTTCTCTTCAATTTATTAATGACCTAGTAGATGCAGTAGTGAGCAATGTTGCTATTTTTGCAGATGATACAAAATTGTGCAGAATCATCAACTCTCAGGAAGATAGTGTCATATTGCAACAGGATCTGGATAGGATGGCTATATGGGCACATACATGGCAGATGAAATTCAATGTTGACAAATGTAAAGTCATGCATTTTGGTCGTACCAATGGTCTAGCACCATACAAAATAAATGTGATACAGTTGGGGACATCAAACTTGGAGAAGGACTTAGGAGTACTCATCGACAACAAGTTAAATAATCATACTCAATGCCAAGCTGCTGCAGCTGAAGCGAACAAAATTTTGGGATGCATTAAAAGGGAAATTAAAACTCGAGATGCTAGCATAACATTGCCCCTGTTTAACTCTCTAGTAAGGCCACATCCGGAATTTGGAATTCAGTTCTGGGCACCACATTACAAAAAAGATATTGCAGTTTTAGAGCAGGTGCAGAGACGAGCTACAAAATTGATACGTGGGATGGAAGGTCTCGCTTACCAAGAAAGGTTGGATAAACTGGGCTTATTTAGTCTAGAGCAAAGACGCCTTAGAGGAGATCTAATTTACATGTATAAATACATCAGAGGGCAATATAATAGCTAGGCGGATGAGCTTTTTGTCCCTAGGCCTTGTCAAAGGACTAGAGGACATGATCTGCGCATGGAGGAAAAACGTTTTAGCCATTTATTTAGGAAAGGGTTCTTTACAGTGAGAGTGATTAAGATGTGGAATGCATTGCCACAGGAAGTAGTTATGGCAAACTCTATACCTGCATTCAAAGGGGGCTTAGATGCTTTCCTTGCGTTGAAAGACATCCATGGCTACAATTACTAGGTTATGCCTAATGATGTTGATCCAGGGATTTTATCTGATTACCATCTGGAGTCGGGAAGGAATTTTTCCCTTTTGGGGCTAATTGGACCATGCCTTGTGGGGTTTTTTTTCGCCTTCCTCTGGATCAACAGGGACATGTGAGCGAGCAGGCTGGAGTTGTACTTTGTACTGGTTGAACTCGATGGACATATGTCTTTTTTCAACCAAAATAACTATGTAACTATGTAACTATGTAACTCTCCCTGATAACCAAATTGCAGGCTATAAAATGCTCACGTGACAGAGAAACAATTTTGAGGAATATATAAAAATGGTCAGTAGTTCAAGGGGTTGTAAAACTGTCATCATTCAGCTAAGGCAAAAAAAAAAAAAAAACATAATTCTTATTTTTTTTTTTTTTAGTTTTTAAACATTAAATAAGATGGTTTGATTCCAAGGAAATCCTATTTATGAGTAGAACTACAGATACATTTGTTAATCTCATTAGTTTATTTTCAGTCCAGGTTTGCTTGAACTTTATCCAGTGTCAGGCAATTATTGAGGTTTCTGGGAGGGAAGTATGTGTTGTTCTGAGGACTTTTCTCAGTTCTGAGTCTTAGTCTGGCATTTCAAGCTCCTTGTGTTTTTTGAAATGCCACAAGGCTAATTTGTGGCACTAGAACTAATCCCTCTGCATTCTCAGAGGCCAGTACAAGCTTCAGTCCATTTACTTCAGTGCCAGTGATTTGTTGCTGCAACCTGAAGTAAACATTGCAAAACATAAATATAACTTACATAATTTAAAGCAGAAATGTTTGAAAAAATAGCTGTTCTAAAATATCAGCTTGTAAATTATGAATAATCAAAGAAAATCAATCAAATAAATAGGATTAAAAGCCTATTTTGATTACCTTCCTTTTAAAGAACAACTGTAGCCAGAGCTATGTGGAGGCTGCCATGTTTATTTGCTTTCAAATAATACCAGTTGCCTGGCAGCCCTGATAATCACTTTGGCTGCAGTAGTGTCTGAATAACACACCAGAAACAAGCATGCAGCTTATCTTTTCAGATCTGTCAATAATGTCAAAAACACTTGATTTGCTGCATGCTTGTTCAGGGTCTATGTATTCTCTAAATACTCTATGTATTCAGGTCTAAAAGTATTAGAGGAAGAGGATCAGCAGGATAGCCAGGCAACTGGTATTGTTTAAAAGGAAATAAATATGGCAGCCTTCACATACCTCTCACTACAGTTGTCCTTTAAAGGGCAACTGTAATGACAGGGATAGGGAGACTTCCATATTTATTTACTTGTAAACAATACCAGTTGCCTGGCGGTCCTGCTGTTTCTCTGCCTTTAAAGTGAATGGGAACCGCATTTAAAAAACTTACCTAAGGAGAGGGAAGGCTCCGGGTTGTATAGAGCCTTCCGTCTCCTCTCTCAGTGCTCTCTATCCTGTGCTGGCTCCTCCCCGTTTCAATCCCCCGTCGAAAGGGTATTTGGAAGTCTTCGGGAGCCGTGTCCTCCCAAAGACGTGCAGCTCCATACTGCACAGGCGTGAGCGTGCAAGAGAGCGTGCTTGCACAGGCGCAGTACATGGTCACCCTTCTTCAGGAGAACTCAGGCTCACTGAAGATTTCTGAAGCCTCCTTCGGCCGGGTAAAGCAGTATTTGACTAATTTAGTCAAATACTGCTACCGGGCGAGCCAGCACCGGAACGATGGGACTAGGTGAGGAGCCGGGAGGCTCTATAGGACCCAGAGCCTTCCCTCTCCTTGGGCAAGTATCTGTCTCATTTTTTTTAAATGCGGTTCCCATTCACTTTAAAGAGACACTGAAGCAAAAAAAAGATGATATAATGAATTGGTTGTGTACTATGAATAATTACTAGAAGATTAGCAGCAAAGAAAATGTTCTCATATTTTTATTTTCAGGTATATAGTGTGTTTTCTAACATTGCATCATTCTCTAATATGTGCAGATTACACAACACTCAGCATTCAAATTGATTCTTTCAGAGCAGTCGGTGAACTAATGAACTCTCCTCTGGCAGATAAAAAGAAAACTGTTCACTTAGGCCTGGTGCACACCAGAGGAGTTTTTCTGAGCGTTTTGAGTTTTTAAATCTGCTGCTAATGTTATCCTATGTGTCTGTGCACACTGGAGCAATGAGATTTTGTAAAAAAAAACCATAGCATTACATTGGGAAGAGCTTTTAGAGGTTTCAAAAGCTCTTCCCAATGTAATGCTATGTTTTTTTTTTACAAAACCTCATTGCTCCAGTGTGCACAGACACATAGGATAACATTAGAAGCAGATTTAAAAACTCAAAATGCTTAGAAAAACTCCTCTGGTGTGCACCAGGCCTTACAGTTGAGATAATAAAAGTCAGAAGACAGCCCTCTCCATGACTTTGAAAGTCGTAGAGATTAATGGCTTTTTTGCATAGAGATAACAACTGGAGTTTCTTAACTCTTCCTGTACTGGAAACAATTACACTGATGTATCTGATCTTAATGTTTTATTTCTTAGCTGTGCTACACATACAAATCATAATATCATAATTTTTTTTTCGCTTCAGTGTCTCTTTAATACTTTTAGCCATAGACCCTGAACAAACGTATGCAGATCCGATGTTTCTGACATTATTGTCCGATCTGACAAGATTCTCCACTCCTCTTCTTTAATGCTGACAGGTTAACAGATTTAGTTATCTCGCACTGACAGGTTCTCTTTATCTCCACGGCTCTGTTCTATTTCTCTTTCTTAGGCTGAACACTTAGGTAACACAAAACCACACTATGGCTCACTTCTCAAATCAGACTTTTAGTAAATACTGCAGAATACATCAACTGATGAAGATGAACTATGAACTGAGCAGATTGACAGGAACAATGTCTTTGAATCAGGATTACTGCGAACGGCTGAGCTGTATTAGTTCTTAATAGAGGCTGTTCACTTTTCGATGACAGAAAGGCACTCACACTTAATATACTTGGTTGCTGTTTCTACTCCTTTGGCAGGGCAGTACTATCTTGCTCATCAGAATATGCCTTTTAGTAACTTGAGTTAACTATCTCTATACTCAGAAAACCTCCACTAAACGCTGGCCCTTTTCTGAACAGAGATGTAGCGAACGGTTCGCAGGCGAACGGTTCCAGGCGAACTTTGGTGGTTCGCGTTCGCCTGCACCAGGCGAACTTTTGCGGAAGTTCGATTTGCCCCATAATGCACTATGAGGGTCAACTTTGACCCTCTGCATCACAGTCAGCAGGCACATAGCCATTCAGGCTACATTAAGCCCTGGAGCCCCCCCCCCTTATATAAGGCAGGCTCCGGTGGCCATTAGCCTCTCTCGTGTGCCTGCTAGAGACAGACTAGGGACAGCTGTTGCAGACTTGTTCTTCTAGGGACAGATTAGTTAGGTTCTTGGCTGCTTAGCTTGCTCCTGGCTGATTATTATTGCTTTTATAGCACCCCTCAACAGCTCTTTTCAGAGCTCATCCTGTACTTTTTTTTTCTGTGTGTCAAACTGACACTTTTGTTGCATGCACGGCCTTGCTAATTCATAGTGTGTGTGCCACTGCCACTTACTGTTCAGTGAACCCACCTCACTGCTAGAGATGTAGCGAACGGTTCACCGGCGAACGGTTCCAGGTGAACTTTGGGGGTTTGCGTTCGCCTGGACCAAGCGAACTTTTGTGGAAGTTCGATTCGCCCCATAATTAGAGATGTAGTAAATGGTTCGCAGGCGAACGGTTCCAGGCGAACTTTGGTGGTTTGCGTTCGCCTGCAGCAGGCAAACTTTTGTGGAAGTTCGATTTGCCCCATAATGCACTATGAGGGTCAACTTTGACCCTCTGCATCACAGTCAGCAGGCACATTGTAGCCATTCAGGCTACATTAAGCCCTGGAGCCCCACCCCCCCCCCTTATATAAGGCAGGCTCCGGCGGCCATTAGCCTCTCTCGTGTGCCTGCTAGAGACAGACTAGGGACAGCTGCTGCAGACTTGTTCTTCTAGGGACAGATTAGTTAGGTTCTTGGCTGCTTAGCTTGCTCCTGGCTGATTATTATTGCTTTTATAGCACCCCTCAACAGCTCTTTTCAGAGCTCATCCTGTACTTTTTTTTTCTGTGTGTCAAACTGACACTTTTGTTGCATGTACGGCCTTGCTAATTCATAGTGTGTGTGCCACTGCCACTTACTGTTCAGTGAACCCACCTCACTGCTAGAGATGTAGCGAACGGTTCACCGGCGAACGGTTCCAGGTGAACTTTGGGGGTTTGCGTTCGCCTGGACCAAGCGAACTTTTGTGGAAGTTCGATTCGCCCCATAATTAGAGATGTAGTAAATGGTTCGCAGGCGAACGGTTCCAGGCGAACTTTGGTGGTTTGCGTTCGCCTGCAGCAGGCAAACTTTTGTGGAAGTTCGATTTGCCCCATAATGCACTATGAGGGTCAACTTTGACCCTCTGCATCACAGTCAGCAGGCACATTGTAGCCATTCAGGCTACATTAAGCCCTGGAGCCCCACCCCCCCCCTTATATAAGGCAGGCTCCGGCAGCCATTAGCCTCTCTCGTGTGCCTGCTAGAGACAGACTAGGGACAGCTGCTGCAGACTTGTTCTTCTAGGGACAGATTAGTTAGGTTCTTGGCTGCTTAGCTTGCTCCTGGCTGATTATTATTGCTTTTATAGCACCCCTCAACAGCTCTTTTCAGAGCTCATCCTGTACTTTTTTTTTCTGTGTGTCAAACTGACACTTTTGTTGCATGCACGGCCTTGCTAATTCATAGTGTGTGTGCCACTGCCACTTACTGTTCAGTGAACCCACCTCACTGCTAGAGATGTAGCGAACGGTTCACCGGCGAACGGTTCCAGGTGAACTTTGGGGGTTTGCGTTCGCCTGGACCAAGCGAACTTTTGTGGAAGTTCGATTCGCCCCATAATTAGAGATGTAGTAAATGGTTCGCAGGCGAACGGTTCCAGGCGAACTTTGGTGGTTTGCGTTCGCCTGCGGCAGGCGAACTTTTGCGGAAGTTTGATTTGCCCCATAATGCACTATGAGGGTCAACTTTGACCCTCTGCATCACAGTCAGCAGGCACATTGTAGCCATTCAGGCTACACTAAGCCCTGGAGCCCCACCCCCCCTTATATAAGGCAGGCTCCGGCGGCCATTAGCCTCTCTCGTGTGCCTGCTAGAGACAGACTAGGGACAGCTGCTGCAGACTTGTTCTTCTAGGGACAGATTAGTTAGGTTCTTGGCTGCTTAGCTTGCTCCTGGCTGATTATTATTGCTTTTATAGCACCCCTCAACAGCTCTTTTCAGAACTCATCCTGTACTTTTTTTTTTCTGTGTGTCAAACTGACACTTTTGTTGCATGCACAGCCTTGCTAATTCATAGTGTGTGTGCCACTGCCAGCAGCCCAGCACATTCAGTGACTACCTGTGTGTGTGACAGGGAGCTGCACATTGTACTACCCAGTACTGCATATACCCAGTACCTGTTGTGTTTACTTAACCCACCTCATCACTGCATATACCCAGCTTTGTGTTGAGTGAACGCAGCTCACTGCATCTAACTACCTGTTGTGTTGATTGAAGCCACCTCACTGCATCTAAGTACCTTTACTGTTCAGTGAACCCACCTCACTGCATCTCACTACCTGTTGTGTTGAGTGAACCCACCTCACTGCATCTAAGTACCTTTACTGTTCAGTGAACCCACCTCACTGCATCTCACTACCTGTTGTGTTGAGTGAACCCACCTCACTGCATCTAAGTACCTTTACTGTTCAGTGAACCCACCTCACTGCATCTCACTACCTGTTGTGTTGAGTGAACCCACCTCACTGCATCTAAGTACCTTTACTGTTCAGTGAACCCACCTCACTGCATCTCACTACCTGTTGTGTTGAGTGAACCCACCTCACTGCATCTAAGTACCTTCACTGTTCAGTGAACCCACCTTACTGCATCTAACTACCTGTTGTGTTGAGTGAACCCACCTCACTGCATCTAAGTACCATTACTGTTCAGTGAACCCACCTCACTGCTAGAGATGTAGCGAACGGTTCGCCGGCGAACGGTTCCATGCGAACTTTGGGGGTTTGCGTTCGCCTGGACCAAGCAAACTTTTGCGGAAGTTCGATTCACCCCATAATTAGAGATGTAGCTAACGGTTCGCCGGCGAACGGTTCCAGGTGAACTTTGGGGGTTCGCGTTCGCCTGGACCAAGCAAACTCTTGCAGAAGTTCGATTCGCCCCATAATGCACTATGAGGGTCAACTTTGACCCTCTGCATCACAGTCAGCAGGCACATTGTAGCCATTCAGGCTACACTAAGCCCTGGAGCCCCACCCCCCCCCTTATATAAGGCAGGCTTTCCGGCCATTAGCCTCACTCGTGTGCCTGCTAGAGACAGACTAGGGACAGCTGCTGCAGACTTGTTCTTCTAGGGACAGATTAGTTAGGTTCTTGGCTGCTTAGCTTGCTCCTGGCTGATTGTTATTGCTTTTATAGCACCCCTCAACAGCTCTTTTCAGAACTCATCCTGTACTTTTTTTTTCTGTGTCAAACTGACACTTTTGTTGCATGCACAGCCTTGCTAATTGATAGTGTGTGTGCCACTGCCAGCAGACCAGCACATTCAGTGACTACCTGTGTGTGTGACAGGGAGCTGCACATTGTACTACCCAATACTGCATATACCCAGTACCTGTTGTGTTTACTTAACCCACCTCATCACTGCATATACCTAGCTTTGTGTTGAATAAACCCAGCTCACTGCATCTAACTACCTGTTGTGTTCAGTGAACCCACCTCACTGCATATACCTACCTTTACTGTTCAGTGAACCCACCTCACTGCATCTAACTACCTGTTGTGTTGAGTGAACCCACCTCACTGCATCTAAGTACCTTTACTGTTCAGTGAACCCACCTCACTGCATCTAACTACCTGTTGTGTTGAGTGAACCCATCTCACTGCATCTAAGTACCTGTACTGTTCAGTGAACCCAGCTCACTGCATCTAACTACCTTTACTGTTCAGTGAACCCACCTCACAGCATATAACTACCTGTTGTGTTGAGTGAACCCAGCTCACTGCATATACCTAGCATCCCCCCGAGATGGACAAAATGGACAAACCAGGTAGAGGAAGAGGTAGAGGCAGACCCAGAGGAAGGCCACCAGGCACCGGCAGGTCTGTGCGAGGTGGTGTTGCTGTAATTTCATGCGGACCTGTCCCAAAATACAGTGCTCTGAAGAAGGCACGTGCCATCACTTCCCAAAATTGTGAGGACGTGGTTGAGTATATAACACAGAAGACCTCATCTCCCGCAGCCAGTGCCACCAGCACTAGTACAAGCACCACATCCGCTGCATTTGACACTTCGCAGGAGTTATTTGGTGGTGGTGAAATCACTGATTCCCAGCCACTACTGCAACAACAAGAAGAAGGCGCAGGTACCCTACCTCATACGTCTGAGTTAGGTGGCGATAGTATGGACGTAAC
The DNA here is from genome assembly GCF_040937935.1 of Hyperolius riggenbachi. Lineage (NCBI taxonomy): Eukaryota > Metazoa > Chordata > Amphibia > Anura > Hyperoliidae > Hyperolius > Hyperolius riggenbachi. Next base: position 510,731,126 of record NC_090646.1, on the reverse strand, counting down.
GTGTGAGGAGGGGGATGATGAACCACCTGAAGTTGGTGCAGTTGAGGAGGTGTCTGAGGAAAGTGAAGCTGGGCAGGAGGATGACGATTATACGGATGCCACGTATGTTCCCGGTAGAGGAGATGACCAGGGGGACAGTTCAGAGGGGAGTCAGAGAGGAGTAGGAGGAGACGACTCCATGAGAGAAGCAGAGGGAGCTCGTCCTTAGAAACAGCTGGGGGCAGTGTCCGGGGCCATGTTTTGCCAGCTATGGACAGCCAGCCAACATGCCCTTCAACGTCAGCTGCTGATGCCACCGTAGCGCCATCACCCCAGGGGGGCTCAGAGGTTTGGACATTTTTTCACATGTGTGACTCAGATCGGAGCAAAGCCATCTGTTGTCTCTGCCAGCAAAAATTGAGCCGTGGAAAGGCCAACTCTCATGTAGGGACAAGTGCCTTACGAAGGCACCTGGAGAGAAGGCACAAACAGCTATGGCAAGAACACCTGAGGAACAGCAGCACCCCTCAAAAGACAAGCCACCCTCCTTCTCCTCTTCCTCCTTCAGGTGCATCATCTTCATCCGCTTTCTCCCTTGCACCTTCACAGCCACCCTCCTCCACACCGCCTCTTCCCTTGAGCGGTTCCTTCTCCTCTGCCCACAGCAGTACCCAGCTGTCCGTGAAGGAAGTATTTGAGCGTAAGAAGCAAATGTCTGCCAGTCACCCTCTTGCCCGACGTCTGACAGCTGGCATGGCGGAACTAGTAGCTCGCCAGCTATTACTATACAAGCTGGTGGAGTCGGAGGCTTTCCGTAAGTTTGTGGCCATTGGTACACCGCAGTGGAAGATACCAGGCCGCAATTATTTTTCACAAAAGGCCATACCCAAACTGTACCGTGCAGTTGAGAGGCAAGTGGTGTCATCTATTGCGAAGAGCGTTGGGTCAAGGGTCCACCTGACCACGGATGCTTGGTCTGCCAACCACGGGCAGGGCCGCTACATTACGTACACAGCCCATTGGGTCAACCTGGTGACCGATGGCAGCAAGTAGGGAGTACGTGGCTGCGCAGCGGACCGACTTGTCACACCTCCACGGCTTGCAGGCAGGCCTCCATCCACCTCCTCTCCACCTGCTACCACCTCTTCACTGTCGTCATCCTCTTCCTCCTCCTCCTTGGCTGGTGCCGCAATCTCCTCTCCAGCTACACAGACCCCGCACCCCAGGGCCTATGCTGCATGCCAGGTACGACGGTGTCACGCAGTGTTAGACATGTCTTGCCTGAAAGCGTAGAGTCACACTGGAGCAGCTCTCCTGCCTGCTCTTAACAAACAGGTGGAGCAATGGCTGACCCCGCACAAGCTTGAGATCGGCAACGTGGTGTGTGACAATGGCAGCAATTTCATTTCTGCGTTGAATTTGGGAAAGCTGACACACGTACCCTGCATGGCACATGTGCTGAATCTGGTCGTGCAAATATATGTGTCCAAGTACCCAGGCTTAGAGGACGTCCTGAAGCAGGCCAGGAAGTTGTGTGGGCATTTCAGGCGCTCTTACACGGCCATGGCACGCTTTGCGGACATTTAGCGTAGAAACAACTTGCTGGTGAGACGCCTGATTTGTGATAGCCAGACTCGCTGAAATTTCACCCTGCTGATGTTCTCTCACCTGCTAGACCAGGAGAAAGCCATCACCCAGTACCTGTATCATTACAGTACAAGGACACAATCTGGGAGGATGGGGATGTTGTGGCCCAACAACTGGAGACTGATGCGAAATGCATGCAGGGTCATGAAGCCCTTTGAGGAGGTGACCAAACTGGTGAGTCACGCTGAGGGCACCATCACTGACTTGATCCCCTACGCCTACTTCCTGGAGCGTGCTGTGCGTAGAGTGGTGGATACAGCTGTGGAGGAGCGTGAACGAGAACAGTTATAGCAGCAGGAGTCGTGGGAGCGATTTACATCCGAACCCGATGTTTCCACAACACCTGCGGCAGTACAGAGCGGGGAGGAGGAGGAGGAAGAAGAGAAGTCGTGTGGGGAAGGAGAGCAGTCAGACTCTGATGATGGTGATGAGGAAGGTGTTTCTGTGGAGGAGGAAGAGGCGGCGGAAGAACAACTGCGGCAGCCGTCACAGGGGGCTTCTGCTGCTCCACGTTCCCATGGTATTGTTCGTGGCTGGGGGGAGGAAGAGGAGTTGTGTCCCATCACTGAGGAAGAGCAAGAGGAGATGGAGAGTACGTCTGCATCCAGCTTTGTGCAGATGGCCTCTTTCATGTTGTCCAGCCTGTTGAAGGACCCCTGTATCAAAAAACTCAAGGCGAATGACCTGTACTGGGTGGCCACGCTACTAGACCCTCGGTACAGGCACAAAGTGGCAGACCTGTTACCAACTCAACAGAAGGCAGAAAGGCGGAAGCACTTGCAGAACAAGCTGTCGATGATGCTTTACAATGCGTTTAAGGGTGATGTGGCTGCACAACGCAATCAAGGTACCACTGGCAGTAACCCTCCTCCTCCCAAGTCCACGCAGGCAAGGACAGGACGCTCCAGCGATCTCAGGGTGATGACGGACATGCGGACATTCTTTAGTCCAACTTCTTGCCATAGTCCTTCCGGATCCACCCTCCACCAATGCCTGGACCGGCAGGTAGCCGACTACCTGGCCTTGAGTGTGGATGTAGACACTGCGAAAAGCGACGATGAACCCTTGGACTACTGGTTGTGCAGGCTTGACCTGTGTCCAGAGCTGTCCCAATTTGCCATACAACTTCTCTCTTGCCCTGCCGCAAGCGTCCTGTCAGAAAGGACCTTCAGTGCAGCTGGAGGCATAGTCACTGAGAAGAGAAGTCGCCTAAGTCATGACAGTGTTCAGTACCTGACCTTTATTAAAATGAATGAGGAATGGATCACGGAGGGCTACTGCATGACCGAAGACTAAGTCAGTCTCCACACACAGCATCTCTGCCTGCAGGCCGCTTGCCTTCTACGCCACCACCAACAGGGTCCAGGACTCTAGGCAGTTTCCTGAATTTTTAAGGCCGCTGCTGGCAGCGGCCGCTACACTAATTTTTCTGGTGCGTGTACATGCCTGCCTAATTTTTCTGGCTGTGCTGCGGGCGGCTGCAACAAAAAAACAAAAGGCATGTACATGTGCCCATCCCCCTTCGTGATCATTACCTTGCCGCAGTGAAGGGGCTTGCGTATCACAATTAAGCAATGACCGCTGGCTATTTGAGTGTCTTGGGTGGGGGTGGGACACAAAAGATAATAAGGTCGTTGCTTCATTGTGATCAGACCAAATTTGATCAGCTGGACAGTCACTGTTGTTCTATCATTGAGCTACCACAGCCCGGCGACCATATGGGCTTGAAAACCGCCACGGCCTACACTCTCGTCACGGTGCGCACCAGTCCAGCACGGCCGTCACTACGCAAACAGCTGTTTGCGGTGCGTTACACAGTGAGTTTGGTGCGTCACTGTGAAGCAGAACTCTAATTACACTCCCTGATTGATGTATACACATGCAAGATGTTTTAAAGCACTTTAGGCCTGCAATTTAGCATTCAATGTGATTTCTGCCCTTAAAACGCTGCTTTGCGTCACATCCAGATTTTTAACCGGGACTTTGGACATGTATCCCACTCCGCCATGCCCCCCTCCAGGTGTTAGACCCCTTGAAACATCTTTTCCATCACTTTTGTGGCCAGCATAATTTTTTCTATTTTTCAAAGTTTGCATCCACATTGAAGTCTATTGCGGTTTGCGAACTTTTACGCGAACCAAACCTTCCGCGAAGGTTCGCGATTGGGGCTCGTGAACCGAAAATTGGAGGATCGCGACATCTCTATTTCTGAACACACACTGTGGCTTGAAGCTGGTGCAAGGCCTATACTCATCTGGCCTGACAGGTTCCCTTTCCTTCCACGCTAGCTCAGATCTTGCCTGCAATCACCTCACTTTGCCTCCGGTACTGTCTGGCTCTTTCACTGCTGCCTTTAATACTTTTAGACCCTGAACAAGCTTAAGCAGATCAGAGGTTTCTGACATTATTGTCAGATCTGACAAGATTAGCCACGTGCTTGTTTCTGGTGTTATTCAAACACTTCTGCAGCCAAACAGATCGGCAGGACTGCAAGGCAGCTGGTATTGTTTAAAAGAAAATAAACATGGCAGCCTCCATATTCATCTCACTTCAGATGTCCTTTGATTGAAAGAGCTGTGTTTTATTCCTATCACTGAGCGAGTTTTGCAGGAAAGTATGTATTTATTTTGATGTAGTATTTCTTATAATGGATTTATTGTATCTTGCTTTTCTTTTTTCTAATGTTGGCACATGACTCATATGTGGATCTTTTGCTTCATTGCCCAGATTTATAGCTAACTGTATGGGAATGTCACCTATGGATTATTTTAATTGATGTCTGATTACATGTCTTATTTTACAACATACTTTCACCACTCCTTCCTAAAAGTATAATTGATGTGTTCTGCTTCATTTCAAATGTATAATGCTTACGTATTCACCTAGAAACATACCATTTAGAAACTGTATTATGTTGTATACTATGATAGAGTATAGCATAAGAAGCAAATATGTAAAGCATCGTATTACCATTTCTAGCCTACAATATAGTCTGGTGACAATTTCAAAATGCTGGTGTAACCCTCTAAAAGAGAGTATTGTAATGTGGGAGTGTAATGTATATGTGTAATGTGAAATTAGCATGTTAAGTAAACTGTGCCTTTAAAAAGGGATATTGTGAAGTAGGAATGTAATGTGCCTTTATTCTGTGAAATTGACATACTGTGTGCACTGCGCCTTTAACAGCAGTATTGTGGACTCAAAACGGCGCATAGATAGGCCTAAGTGGTCAGATATGCATATCAGGGTTGCTAAGGCGACCACATAAACAGAGAGGCGAATGTTCTGGAAGCTCAGAGCGGTGACAGAGCAGAGACAGAGGGGACGTGGCCAAGCCTGAGGGAACTAGTTTAAACCAGTTTTCCTCACAGAGCCAGTCAGTCAGGAGGAGGTGGTGAGAGGGGATGGAGGCTGGAGAGAGAGCGTTCACAGCAGTCACCCCATGAGGCAAAGCGGGGACCCGGCAGCAACCTAAAGACCACCAGCAGAGAGAGGAGGGCAGCAGTGAAAAAGCCAGACAGTACCGGAGGCCAATTGAGGTGATAGCAGGCAAGATCTGAGCTAGCGTGGAAGGAAAGAGACCCTGTCAGGCCAGATGAGTATATGCCTTGCACCAGCTTCAAGCCACAGTGTGTGTTCAGAAAAGGTCCAGCGTTTAGTGGAGGTTTTCTGAGTATAGAGACAGTTAACCCAAGTTACTAAAGGGCATATTCTTATGAGCAAGATAGTACTGCCCTGCCAAAGGAATAGAAAAAGCAACCAAGTATATTAAGTGTGAGTGCCTTTCTGTAATCAGAAAAGTGAAAAGCCTCTATTAAGCCCCCTCAGAACTAATACAGCTCAGCCATTCGCAGTAATCCTGATTCAAAGACATTGTTCCTGTTAATCTGCTCAGTTCATAGTTCATCAGTTCATCAGTTGATGTGTTGTGCAGTATTTACTAAAAGTCTGATTTGAGAAGTGAACCAAAGTGTGGTTTTGTGTTACCTAAGTGCATGGCCTAAAGGCCCATACACATGTCGGATTTTTGCGAACGATCCGTCGTTTGAACGTTCCGTCGTCGCGGATCGCTGAAAACCAGTCTTATCACCCGAACGATAGTCTGTACACACGCCGGATTTGATGTGCGAACGACGGAACGTTCAAATGACGGGTCGTTTGCAAAAATCCGACGTGTGTATGGGCCTTAAGACAGAGAAAGAGAACAGAGTCGTGGAGATAAAGAGAACCTGTCAGTGTGAGATAAATAAATCTGTTAACCTCTCAGCATTAAAGAAGAGGAATGAAGGAGTTTCACTGCATCTTGTGTTACTAAAGTGAACTACACTGAAAAGCGGAGTGACATCTGACAGAGATAAAGAGTCAACAAAGATGGAGTTACAAGGTTTTCAAACAAAAGTTTTTCATAACAAAATTAGAGCTTATTCAGCATAAAGTTCAAATAGCATAACGAAAGAGTTATATTGAAGGAGTGAGATATTGATGGTATAACTGGGTGCATTGGTCAATTTTGTGCTTTTATTTCGTGTTTTTTTTTATTTCTCTAACCCTTTTTTCATTGTTTGATTCTTTCTTTATTTTGTTTATTATTTTGGAAAGCCCTATCCAAACAAGTGGTGCTCAAGAGTATAGTGAGTTGAGAGATACAGTATAAACAGTAAGAGTCTGGGAGATCTTCTGAGTAAAGTGAACATTCTTTTGGATGCCATATTGCCAACCAACGAACTGTGGAAACTGTTCAGTACCATATTGAAGAGAGCCATTGTCCCCCTAAGGTTTTGCTGAGCAATATAGCTTGGACTTGGCTACAAGGGACTGATACTGTGTAGGAACTGAATTGCTCAGTAGACCTGGCCCTGCCAAAGCCCCTATACCTTAGTAATGGTACTGTGGTTTAATGGTGTTGTATTGTAAAGTGGTTGTTGATTGTACAAGAAGACCTGTTGTAGCTCAATTTTATTTAAAAGTTTCTGTGTAACTTAACATTTTTATTCCGCAGCTTTTACCGGTCACCGGCTGTGAAGAGGAGAAGATTGTATTATTTTGACCTGTGATGTACAAGGGAAGTGTATATTTGTGTTGAGAGTTACTGGTTGAGAAAAGTTACCAGTTGACCACTGTTAGGTCACAAATAAATCCTTGATAATCACATCTGAGTCAGTGTCTGGTGGATTCCTCTCAGCCGAGGCTGAGTGCTAAAGGATACATCTGGTTACACTGGTGCGGAAATCCATGTCAAACACTCTCTTCTTACAAATAAAATATAGAGAAACCGAGAGCCCAATATAGTGTAGTATGTTAAAACATAAACGAAGTAAGGCAAATCAGTGAGAAGAATATACTCACAAATGTGGGTTACCACACAGGCAACCACTGTATAAGCAGGTGAGGAGATTAGACCTGTCCTCACTCAGGATTAAGAAGTCACTCTCTGTAGATGAGAAAAAGGGGTAGATCACCCCTCCACCAGGGGTGGACACGATTTTGCAGTAGGAGAACAGAGGTGTCAGCAGAATAAAAGTGGATAAAAGCTTTAAAATTTGCTTGGAGGAAGTGGTGGACTTACCTCCATAAAGCAGACACGAAAGACTGTCTGTATAATAGTAATCACATTTATTATATGGTACCCCAAAAGTGCAACGCGTTTCGCAGGCCGAGCCGGCTTCATCAGGCAATAAAGTGGGGACAAAACAGAATTCCAGCAGTAGCAGGTGTAGCGCCTCAGCCATTGACTGAGGCGCTACACCTGCTACTGCTGGAATTCTGTTTTGTCCCCACTTTATTGCCTGATGAAGCGGGCTCGGCCTGCGAAACGCGTTGCACTTTTGGGGTACCATATAATAAATGTGATTACTATTATACAGACAGTCTTTCGTGTCTGCTTTATGGAGGTAAGTCCACCACTTCCTCCAAGCAAATTTTAAAGCTTTTATCCACTTTTATTCTGCTGGCGCCTCTGTTCTCCTACTGCACTCTCTTCTTACAGGTACTACCATGGGTGTAACTTGCTAGACAACAGCCATTGCAGTGACAATCTGACTTTTTGTCTGTGGTACTGTTCCTTTTGACACAATAGGAATTGCTGCTATCAGGGCAGTTTCTAGACTGAGTTGCTCCCAGGAGAATGTAAACAAAATATGCCACCACCATAACAAATGTGGCTACCCTGGGATCTCAGCTGGAGGTACTCTGTGCCCCATTTCCCAGGTTGAGTGGTCCATTTTTATGGGCCAAGCTCCCCGGCCGCATCCTTATTTTTTTATTTTATGTTTGTTTTTTGTTATTTTTCCTTTTATTTTTAGGTTATGTTAATTAGACTCTCTTTTCAAATCACTTGTATAATTGATGTGCTATTTGACTGGCATCGGATGTTGTTAATATTGATAATCTGTTCAATAAAGCCTTTAATACAAAAAAAAAAACAAATGTGGCTAATACAATTTAGTTCTCCTCTCAGTTACTTAGTGAATGTGGCCATCTTCTCCCTCACCCCCCCCCCCCCCCTTCATTGATATGTGATCCCCTCCTCTTCTTCTCCCTCTGCTCTACCTCCCCCTTTGCAGATAAGTGCAGAAGTGATGCTGACATCTTGCCTCCGTTAGCACGAGACTCTATCTGTCCTCCTTTGCTGCAGGTGCCTCTTCTCCTATGCCTCCTGCCTGAGTCTAACTGTATGATGAATAACATTACATGACATCCAGAAGACCAAGATGGAGACGGGGGACCCTGTGCTGGAGAAGATCATGACAGCAGCATCACCACTGCTCTTATCTGCAAACGGGGTGGGGAGGGAATGAAAGTTAGCTTTTGGTAGATGGAGAGGGGAACCTAGGTAGAGAGGGGAGGAAGAAGTTCCGTGCTTATTGCCCCTTCCCTGCGACCCTCATGTCTGTCAGGGGCTGATCCAGCAGGACTTAAATCTCTGTCAGGCCTCTTGCACACTACATGTGATTCCGATTCGCGACTTTGTCGCAATTTTACATGCGATTTTAAATCGGTGCTGCATGCTGAGTTTTTTCTGTGTTTTTATTTTTGTTTGGATAGCATCCAGGGAAAATTGGAACCGCAAATCAGATTTGCAGCGTGCAGGGGGCCTGAGGCAGTATTTCCACTGGGTGCTGCATCTTTTTCAGAATCGCAGCACCTATATTGTTGTGAAGCCACAGCCAAATCTCTATAGCCTTGCCGAGCAGACCAGGACATCAAAGGGGGCTGGCCACATCCAGAAGAGAAAAGAGGGGTGGAGTTCCACAGCCAGCTCAGTACAGTACAAGCAGATGAATAGCAACTGCAGCTGGAGGGTGAAATTGAAATGGCCTGGGGCGGAGTTACAGCCACATGATAGGGGCGGAGTTACAGTGGCTAGGGGCGGAGTTACCACAGCCGCAGGCAGCTCACAAATAGGGGCGGAGTTACAGCAACCTTGGCTACTACAGTGAAGTTAGATTGGGGGCCCGCTGTAGTATGCTGCAGGCAGCATTGCTGCTCTCCCCCCAGAGTGCTCCACAGGTGGCAGCCCGCCTGTCCCGCCCCTTAAAGTTGCCCTGGCTGCTATAACTGGTCACTACTGGGCTGCATCCAACAGCCAGTGCAGGTGGGAGTTGTAAGCAGTGGAAGCACAGTAGCTCTTAATGCAAATGGAAACCTATTACCGAGCACACAGACCATACTGTAGTAAAGTTACAGTGACGTTTTGTTAGGGGCACATACCAGTAGGGATGAGCTTGACTTTTTGCCATTTTACCATCGGAATTCATATTTTTGTCTGGCTTGAACTGTATTGCAAAAATGTAATAGAATATTTATAACATAGACATTTCTACAAGAAAAATGTTTTTCTTGAAAATGTGTTTTCTTGGTCTCATAGACTTTAAAGCCGACGGACAGTGGCGGCTCCAGGAAATTTTTTTAGGGGGTGCTATGCAGGTGCTGGACCAATTTCCGGGGGAGCTGACGACCTGCGGCGCGCGAAGCGCGCCGCGGCAAAAAATGGGTGTGGCTACAACCTGCGGCGCGCGAAGCGAGCCGCGGCGAAAAAATGGGCGTGGTCATGACCGGATGAGGGCGGGGCTAACTGTAATTTAAAGTGAACCCAGGGTGAGAGTGATATGGTGGCTGCCATATTTATTTCCTTTTAAACAATACTAGTTGCCTGGCAGCCCTGCTGATCTATTTGGCTGTAGTAGTGAACTGAATTACACCAGAAACAAGCCATGCAGCTAATCTTGTCAGTTCTGACAATATTGTCAGAAACCCCTGACCTGCTGCATGCTTGTTCAGGGTCTATGGTTGAAAGAATAAGAGGCAGAGGACCAGCACGGCAGCCAGGCAACTGGTATTGCTTAAAGGGAGATAAATATGGCAGCCTCAATATTATTCTCACCTCGGGTTCCCTTTAAAAGTGCAACGCAAAGACAGAGGGCCCAAGTTTTGGTGACCCTTTTCCCAGAAAATTCACATAATTGTGCAGGTTTTCTCAAGAAAATACACGTAATGTGAGCATATTTTAACAAAAAACGTCCAATGACCCCAATATGCACAATCGTTATCAGATATGGCTCCAATATGCACAATCGGTAGCAGATATGGCCCCAATATGCACAATCGGTAGCAGATATGGCCCCAATATGCACAATCGGTAGCAGATATGGCCCCAATATGCACAATCGGTAGCAGATATGGCCCCAATATGCACAATCGGTAGCAGATATGGCCCCAATATGCACAATCGGTAGCAGATATGGTCCCAATATGCACAATCGGTAGCAGATATGGCCCCAATATGCACAATCGGTAGCAGATATGGCCCCAATATGCACAATCGTTATCAGATATGGCCCCAATATGCACAATCGTTATCAGATATGGCCCCAATATGCACAATCGTTATCAGATATGGCCCCAATATGCACAATCGGTAGCAGATATGACCCCAATATGCACAATCGGTAGCAGATATGACCCCAATATGCACAATCGGTAGCAGATATGACCCCAATATGCACAATCGGTAGCAGATATGACCCCAATATGCACAATCGGTAGCAGATATGACCCCAATATGCACAATCGGTAGCAGATATGACCCCAATATGCACAATCGGTAGCAGATATGACCCCAATATGCACAATCGGTAGCAGATATGACTCCAATATGCACAATCCGTAGCAGATATGACCCCAATATGCACAATCGGTAGCAGAAATGACCCCAATATGCACAATCGGTAGCAGAAATGACCCCAATATGCACAATCGGTAGCAGAAATGACCCCAATATGCACAATCGGTAGCAGAAATGACCCCAATATGCACAATCGGTAGCAGAAATGACCCCAATATGCACAATCGGTAGCAGAAATGGCCCCAATATGCACAATCCGTAGCAGATATGACCCCAATATGCACAATCCGTAGCAGATATGACCCCAATATGCACAATCCGTAGCAGATATGACCCCAATATGCACAATCCGCATCACCTGAAAAAGAAAAGAAAAACCCATTTACTCACCTACAGCCAGAAGACCTTCTTTCCCGACCTCCTGTCCCGAGTCCCGACCTCCTTGTGGCGCGCAGCGCCCGCGCGCCCACGATCCTCTTCCTTCCCGACGTCACGACGAGACTTCCTGCCTGCATGCAGAGAGCAGGGCTACGGGAAAATGGCCGCCCGAAGTCTGCAGAACAGGGCTCCGGGCGGCCATCTTACCGTAGCCCTGCCTGCTGCTCCGTGCTGCCGCTGTGAACTGACTTGGCGTCTTTTAGACGCCTGAAGTCAGTTCACTCCAGGGGGTGCTTTGGGGGTGCTTGGACAATTCTAGGGGGTGCTCGAGCACCCCCAAGCACCCCCCTGGCGCCGCCCCTGCCGACGGAACACCTGACCTGTAAAATTATAAAATGAACCTTCCCATAAGGGAGGTTCATAACACAATGTGCTGTTGGGGGGGCTGGAGGCGTGTCATTACTTCCCTACAGGGAGCTGTCTCCTTCAGCTCACTGTTTGTATGGAGTGCAACCACAGGAAATGCAGTTTGAAGCTCCACGCCCGCTATGCAATGCAGCTATTTGCATTTCTCCAAGCCCTGGCAACGGGACTCTATCGTGTGCCAAATAGGATTACTGTTCCCATGCTGTAGTCTGATAGATTTGACATGTTCTTAGTGTATTAGTGTTTAAGGTATATATTACTTGTTCAGAATTCAGTATTAATTAACCCTCCTGGCGGTTTGCTAAAAATCCGCCAGGGGGCAGCAAATCCGTTTTTTATTCCTTTTTTTTTCTTTTTCATGTAGCGAGACAAGGTCTCGCTACATGATAGCCACTGCTCAGCGGCATCCCCCCAGAACGGGATCTCCTGGAGGGCTTCCCCCGTCGCCATGGCGACCGGGTGGGATGACGTCACCGACGTCGTGACGTCATAGGGGACTCGGATCCACCCCACAGCGCTGCCTGGCACTGATTTGCCAGGCAGCGCATGGGGTCTGGGGGGGGGAGGGGCAGCCGCGGCGCGACGAATAGCGGCGGATCAGTGGGTAGTGGCGGCGATCGCATTGCACACACAGCTAGCAAAGTGCTAGCTGCATGTAGCAAAAAAAAAAATTATGCAAATCGGCCCAGCGGGGCCTGAGCGGTGCCTTCCGGCGGCATAGCCCGTGCTCAGCACGGGCTTACCGCCAGGGAGGTTAAAGAACAATATTACATAATAGCATTATAAGAATACAATTATATAAGTATACCAGTATTTCAGATACAGAGTTGTAAAAACAAGAGTTGCATCTGTTTTAACAGCACCTACACCTAGAGAGGAGGGACTGAGGGACCACCTGATATGTTCCCTGTGATTTTATTAAGGCCGATTTTGTCTTATGTTTCATATGATTTTACTAAATAGCATAAAATTATTTCAAGGGGAGAGAAACATGGTTCATTGAAAAAGTAAAAATTATTATTATATTGCACTAATTCTCCAAAGGTTAACACTCAGGATATGTTTAGCTAGAAGGTATTACTACATAATTAAGATGAATATATATTCATCCTTAACAAACAGATGATTTTCTGCGCTTTTGAAGAAGTACATATGATGCCTATATCGGAGGGGTTTCTCCAAAAGCAATCCTTATAAAAACATTTTTTTTTTCAGTACCATGCAAGGTGGTAAATGTCAATAATGAACTATTAAAGCAAGAGTTAAAGGACACCCGGGCAAAAATAAACTAATGAAACAAATGATGCTATCTATCTTCCTTTTCCTAAAAATGACTTTTTAAGATATTCCACAGTTTCATTTTATGTTTAAATCTACTTTTTAAGTTTTAACTGTTTTATTGTTTTTGCTAATTGACACATTAATTGAAGTATGCCAGAGCTAAAATCTATGTACTATTGACCCTTTTTTATCTCTTTTTGTTTCTCAGAAGCCATTTTCTGCTAGGAAAGTGTTTTATAGTTGGAATTTCTTATCAGTGAGGGTCACACTGTAGTCACTTCCTGTCTGAGTCAGGACTGAGTCAGCCACTTACATACCTGATATTTAACTCATTCTGGCAGAGAAAGAAAAAAAGGAACACAGCATAGTTATTTGTGTGCTAGGCACTGTACATGCCCATGTCTATCTCATCATGTCACATGTCACCTCGGGTATCCTTTAAACTATACCTGAGATGAAGTACAGCTGAAGGCACTTATATGAGCATTGCAGTGGCAGTTGCTTTTAGTGCTGGATCTGAGTCTAATGCTAGGTACACACTATGAGATTTTCTGGGCGATTTACTGTCAGATCGTTTATTTCCAACATGTCCGATCTGCTTTCCGATCGATTTCCAAGCATTTTCCGATCGATTTCCTCTTGTTTCACCTGTACTTAGCCTTAAAGAGACTGTATTAAGAAAAACATCCCCTGAGGGTACTTACCTCGGGAGGGGGGAAGCTTCTGGATCCTAACGAGGCTTCCCCCGTCCTCTGGTATCCTGGCAATCTCCTGCTGCAGCCCCCCAAAGTGAGGCGATGTAAATATTTACCTTCCGCGATCCTGCGCAGGCACACTAGCCGCTCTTCCTTTGGGTTAAAGCAGAAATAGCCAAACCCAATCGATCCACTCTACTGCGCAGGTGCGAGTCCTTTTGCACCTGCGCAGTAGAGCGGATACAATCGGGCTCGGCTATTTCCACCTAGCCCGAATGAAGAACCGCTACTGCGCCTGTGCTGGATCCTGGAGAGGTAAATATATCAAGCCTTGTCAGGCTTGTCGGGGGAGGATTCTGGGGAGCCAGCGCTGGATTGCCTGCAGCTACAGGGATGGGGAAAGCCTCATTGGGACCCTGAGGCTTCCCTCTCCCGAGGTAAGTACCCCCCAGGGGACGCTTTTTTTTTTTAATACAGATTCTCTTTAATATCCATGGACACCTTTAATGACTGCTGTCTGCAGTGATCATGTGTGAATACTAGGGCGACAGTTCGGTACCCCAACGCTGTACAGATGCTTTGCAATGCTGTTTCCTTGTGATGCAACTGAACAGCACTGAGGTCCCCAAACTGCACTCTAGGAATCACAACCAATCACATTTAACCTGGAAGAGCCAAATAATATATTTTTAGAGGTTTTATAACTGTGGCACTTGTCATGTGAAAATTAGGAATGTAGAAAATGAAAAAAAATGTGTTTGTATTTTCTGCATTTAGGCCTATTTTTCGCAATAGAATTTCAATAAAGTATAACAATTGTTGGGAAAAAATCTTAACCAAGACTAGGTTGGCGGTTGGCACCCCCAAAAACTCAATATATGTGTCATTTAGATGGCATAAGTAATGTAAGAGTAATTGCTGAATTTAATAACGTAGCGACATAGCTGAGATGACAAGATTGTCAAGAGCCTTAGGGGTGAAAACCTGAAGTGGTTAAAATCCGAAGCATTTTCACCTAAACAAGCACTGTCCTCTGAACCATTGGCAGGGTGATGCTAGATTCCCAGAATATCTCGACCATATGTGGGTGCTAAAGACAAGGTGGATATGCAATGCTACAAACTGTGTGTGACCATATCAGATTGTGGGTGGGGTCAAATACTGGGCATATTGTGAAAGTGTGTGAATTTAGGTTGCATGCTGTAGCAGGGATGTCAAACCGGTCCTACGAGGGCCGAGGTCCTCACACATTTTTGACACAGCTCAAATTAATTGATGGGTCTGAATTAGGAAAGGTGTGGTCCATCAGGTAGAACATATTCCTTTCTTTCTTAGTCCATCCTAAACACTGGCATGGATCTGGCCCTCCAGGCCTGGAGTTCGACATATGTGCTGTAGAGTCTGCATTGATATGACATATACCCCTACCCAGGGTCACAACAAAGTTTCACTGCTAATTATTCCATGGATGGTGTTGTACATGAACATGTACTCTTGTAAAAGGAAAAAATAAAATACATAGTACAGCAACTTAATAAGGAAGCAGGATAAGCAAATTTCAAATGTAACAGACTAATACCAATGGTGAGCACATATTCAGCTTCAAGAACACATAGGAAGACCGTTACCCACCAGACTCAGTTCTAGATTGGCTGGATAGTGTAATGGTTCTGTAAGGGCTCTGCCTCTGGTACAGTTGACCTGCGCTTGAATCTCGGCTCTTCCTGTTCATTAAGCTAGCACCTATTCAGTCAGGAGTCCTTGGGCTAGACTACCTAACACTGCTACTGCTTACTGAGCACACCCCAGTGGCTACAGACAAAGCACTTTGACTCTGCCAGGAGAAAAGCGCAATATAAATGTTATTTGTCCTGTCTTGTCTAGATTCTAGTGGCAGGCAGTATACAGTATACTGATGATGTCAGGATACTGATCAGTATAGTGGTGGGTAGGTAGTGATCAGATTCTGGTTACAAGTATCTGTAATGATCAGTGACGCATATGATGATCAGAACAAGCTCTATCAGCTCAGTAGTCAGTATTTTATTCAGAGTGTGATCACACGTGGTTTTTTTGCACAGTATATAACAGAGGAGTACTCCTATGTGATAGCCCTTGGCTGTAGGGACTATCACTGGATAGAGTGGTCGTACAGGCATGTCAGTCGGTAACAGGTCGGTCAGGCAGCAGTACAATATCGTCAGGCAAATTCGTAGTCAGTAAACAGGCTGAGGTCGGTAACAGATCAGATGAGTAAAGGTACAGAATCAGAAGGCTTAAATCAGAGTGGAGGTCGGGCGGAGGTCGGCAGCAGATCAGATTGGCAAGGTACAGAATCGAGAGGCAAAAAGAGTAATCAAAGGTTCAAGCAAAGAGTCATACACATAAATAAATATACCATGATATGTTTTTCCTAGGCTAAGTGTGAATCCCCGGGGTCCTGCCGGATCAAGCACACACGGTTCTGACTAAGGTCTGAGAGCTTTCACTGCAAAGTTTCAGCACCAGCAAACAACGAGCCACGGACAGCCCAGGGCTTAAATACAGATGATCATACCAATGGTTCCGCCCAGCTGATCTCAGCCAATCAGTGGTGAAAGTCAGACCACTGCTGTCAGCTGACCGGCCGGTCAGCTGACCCGCCTCCTTAATGCATAAAGGTCCTGTCTCCGGGTACGCGCATGCGCTATTCTGTCCTGATGCACCCTAGAGAGCCCTGTTCTGCCGGAAAAGGATGAGCGAGAGGACGCGGTGGGATCCGCCGTGACATCAGACGTGGGAGCGGCGGCCACGCCACTCCCTGCTGCAGAGGTAACAATATTCCTAACATTACCCCCCCCTCGAGGCGTGGCCTTTGGACACGCCCCCGAAGTGCTTTTAGGGTGTGATGAATGAAACTGCTATTTTAATTCCTCAGCATGAAGATGATGAGCTGGGACCCATGACCTCTCCTCAGGACCATACCCTTTCCAGTGGACCAAATACGCCGCTCCCCGCTGCAGAGGTAACAATATTCCTAACAGTATCAATGCTGATCATTAGCAAGCAGTGACAGAGGCCACGGCACCATGGAGAGAAAATGGTGCTCCAAACAATGGTTTGAAAAGTCTTTACTCATAAACAACCCAGCACAAGACAATAGATGTGAAACCGAAACAGAAAGGTAATAAAAAATAAATGATTCAAAAAAGGTTTATGAGTAATGTACAAACATTTGTATATTGAAGATTATTATATATTCTATACAATGTGCATAAAGAAAACAAAGTTTTGAAAATCACTGAATTCGCATCTAACCATGTGGGAAATAACTAGCTAGACAGAGTGGAAAACACGATAAATGACTATCAAACAGATAAAACGAACATTACATTTTCTGTTGTGGGAAAAAAAAAACTTCAAACTTTCCCATAATGTATTACTCTCTCTCTCTCTCTCTCTCTCTCTCTCTCTCTCTCTCTCTCTCTCTCTCTCTCTCTCTCTATATATATATATATATATATATATATACTTTTTTCTAAACAACCAGAAGAAGCCTCCTTTAGTTTACATAATAGCCTGCTTTTGTAAAATAAAGGGTAATGGAGATAAAAGAGAAAGAGAGAAAGGAATGTGATTAGGAGGTGATGCAGTAGCGAAATGGATTTGCATTAGTATTAACATGCAGGGAAGAGAATTACCTGGAAACACCAGCAAAACAGAACAACCTAGTTATTTTTGTAATGATTTAAGGTGCACATAGATATACAGTAGGAGGATCAGTATAAGTAGTGTTTCTGTTTAGACTCAGTAAAAGTCAAAATGCAGTGCTGCTGTGGGGACTGGTATGTTATTGTACATAAACTACATGCCTTGATAAAGGGGGACCTACTATGGACCCTGTGAGGCCTCCTGAACAATTGTTGGATCTTTGTGGAAACTGAGCACAATAAAAAGCGTGCTAAAATTTGGTGTGCTAATATCCTCTGCATCTTATTTTACATTCAGGAAATTCAGTACAGGGTGGCAGACAAGCCCATCTGCATGTCAGTAGTGCGAGTATACAGGCAGATGCCGGCCCACCCAGTGTGCCTATTACTCACTCTGTTCTGTGTGTGTTCCCAAAGTGTTGCCTGCATTTGCTGTCACATTACCCATATGTCTGCAACATGCAGGTAACAATAAACCAGGAGAGCACACACAGCACAGAGTGATTAACAGGCACAGAGGCACAGACTGACCTTCATTTGCCTATATACTCACGCTCCTGGCACTAGGGGTGCTCGGATACCCCTTTTCAAAATCCGAATTGATCCGGATACCCAGATATCTGAATTGGATATCCGCATCCGAACGTTTTGGTATCCGAGTAAACTCGGATATGCGAACCCAATACCCGGCCGGATTTAGATATCCAGATAGAAAACCGGAAGTGACTTGAAAATGGCTTAAAATGCTTCCAAAAGTCTCTTCAAATGGCCAAAATCCCTTTCGTAGGTCTCTCTCTCTCTCTCTCTCTCTCTCTCTCTCTCTCTCTCTCTCTCTCTCTCTCTCTCTCTCTCTCTCTCATCCCTTCGAAGGGATTTTTGACATTGAAGGTGATTTTGGCTTCTGCTCGGATATCTGAACTAACTATCCGCCTGGATTTCAGATTTCAGATGGGAATTCCGAGTTTGCTCGGATAGTCTATTCGGATTTTAAAAAATATCCGAATTGCTATGCGAAGTTCAGATAGTGGAAAAAGTTCGGATTATCTGGGTAGTTCGGATATCCGAAATCTTGCTGAGCACCACTGCCTGGCACGGACGGGCCTTTTTATGTGCCACCCTGTAGTTTGCTTGGAGAAGTCTGGCAGGAACTGCAGCATTAATGAAGGTTTGAGTTGTAAAGCAGTCATTATCAGCACCACTTTTTGCTGTCAGTGGGGCTTTTTTCACTATGTTTGCCCAAGTGCATCATACTACATTCAATCACTGAACAGCAATGTTGCTATTCTGTACATTATAGCTTTAGCAACTTTTAACTGTCTGTCATCATTGTTTTGTGCTGCCTGGCAGTGGAATCTATTGTACTACATTTGCAAATATATATTTTTTGTTTTTTTTGTTACCATGAAAAATAGAGTTCACTATAGTTAGAGTCTCATGTATTTTCAGTTAGACACTGAATCAAGTCAAAAAGAGAAGTCTGTGATTTGCTTATTATTGTCTCACTTCCAGGTTAGAGTACTTGTCACCAGAATGTACTGTTACAAAGGTACAAGAAAAGTAAAAAATACATTTAAAAAAATCCCCAATTAAGAATAAAACATTCCAAGCCGCTTTCTCCGTACACATGCCACACAAAATACAAGAAATAAATATCTCACCAATATTTAAATCATTTTAGGATCATAGTTTTAAAATCATTAGATACAGAGCCCCTCTGAAGGACAGTTGAGTACAATAACTCTTCAGTGTACTCTGTGAAGCACCCAGGAATGTCAGCACTATATAAATACATAGAAATAGTAATAATATTATTAATAATAATAATAATAATAATAATAATAATAATAATAATAATAATAATGATAACACTGCTAAATAGAGAACATTATTAAAGCGTACCTGAACTGACATATGACAAGATAAATTTGGGTACATAATGGGTCTTATCCACTACAATTTTTCTCCTAGTAAACCTCCAAAATAATGTTTTTCATATTAATCAATAAAATGGCTTTTAAGCACCAGCAAGCTAGAAAATATTTTGACAGTACTTTTTCTCCTACTTCTTGGTACTTTTTAGGTTGCAAAGTGCTGAAGAAGTCATTTTAAACAGAAGATCAAAATTATCTCTTAGGAGAAAACTTAGGAGAAGAGGTGATTTTGATCAGGCCCAAGTGCACTAATACTACTAATAACTTATTTAGAGACACCTATTATTGATTTGGCTTTGCAAGGGTTAAACAATTAGTGCTTTTATTTATGAAAATAAGGTAGTAAAAGAGTAAACAAAAGTCAAGGCTCTTCTATTTGGCTAAGGAAATTCTGCTAATAACAACTGTAAAGTTTAAACAGCTTTTTTTTTTTGTCAGCTGAATGAAGTAAATGTAACATCACTCTGACTTAGCTACTATTTAGAATTATATTCTAGAAATTCAACCCTTAAAGGACAAGTTTTTTTATTTAAAGAAAAAAATCTACTTACCTGGAGCTTCCTCCAGCCCGTGGCAACCTATCTGTCCCTTGCCACTTCTCCACTCCCAGCCAGTGTCCTGACCTTGCCAGGTCTGCATCTTCTGCTCCTGCGTGAGTGTGCAGCTGCACTGCTCGCAGTTGTGCTCCCATCGCTGGGAGCGTTCTGCTCAGGTGCAGTACTTCTGCACCTGAACAGAATGCTCCAGGACACGCTTGCGAGGGACGCAGTCACGTGTGTGGGAGGGATCACTTGTGTGCTAGGTTGTATGGCCCTGTAGCGAGGCCTTAAAGCTGCAGTGGCCTAATTAGTAAAAAATGGCCTGGTCACTAGGGGGGTTTAAGCCTGTGGTCCTTAAGTGGTTAATGAGGAACGCCAGTGAAAATAATGTAATGAAAAAAGTGCTTAATTTTTACAATAATTATGTATAGATGATTTAGTCATTGTTTGCTCATTGTACAATCTTTCCTCTCCCTGTTTTACATTCAGACATTTATCACATGGTGACATTTTTACTGCTGGCAGGTGATGTCACTGGAAGGAGATGCTGCTTTCTTTTTTGGCAGTTATTTCCCACAATTAACAAGGCTCCCACATTGTGATGTCAGGACCTCAGAGCTGTGAGGCGCTGACATCACACTGTGGTGGGGTTTTACCACAAAATCAGCCAAACAGAGCCTCCGATGATCCATTAGATAAAAGGAAAAGATTTCTCATGGTAAAGGGAGTATCAACAACTGATTGGTGTTATAATTTAAGTAGGCCTCAGTTATTTGGACTGAGTTAGTCAAAAAGGCTTGATGAGCAGACCTGCCCTTTAAGGGGATTTTCTCTGAAGAGAGAAAATCTGCAGTTCTGTCAGCAGAACTAGAACATACCAAGAAGCTGTTCTGAACAAGGCCGCAGGTCTCCCTGACCTGGGCCTGGAACAATAAACATCAGTCATGTTTTGTAAATATTCACATTCCTGCATGTATGTCAAATGTCTCATTGATTATTAATCGAGTAGGCGGGTATGATGACACCATGAGTGGGTCCACCAATAGACTGATATAGGGGGTGGCGAAGATGATGTCATATTTAACTCTTTCCTAGCCGGTATTAAATCTGGAGCGAGCGATGGAGAACTCACTTCTGCTTCTTCCTTCCGCACTAGCTCGCAATACTGACTGGAACCCAATTATTTCTCTAAGCATGTTCTTCCTTTATGTAAGCTGATATAATGTATGCTATGTACATAGGTAGTTTAGTGTAACGTAGGTAGGAAGAAGGTACCTGATAGACTTCGGTAGGGAGTCTAATCACGAGCAACATGAAGATTTGCATAGCTAGGATATGATGACTGTATCTATCTGTCTTTCTGTGTCTTGAATAAATAACGGAAACATTGGAGAAGCCTGAGAAAGTCTATTTCCTGTTTGCTGTGTGGAGAGTCAAGTGATCTCACAGTCTGTGAGACGATGGTGTCGAAGCAAGGTGATAAGAACAGTTTATAACAGTGGTGCCGTGAACCCAGCGCTGCCTAGCAGAAAAGGCAGGCAAGGACCGGGCCAGATGTCAGTCTGTTATCTAGTTTTCCAGGACTTCCACACTAACAAGCGGAGGAGACGCTGAGACGCTCGCTAGAAACTTATCGAGAAGAGATAAGTGGTGCTGCCAGGCTGCGAGGAAGCCGGGCGCACGGAATGACGTTCGAGTAATTACAGTGGCGAAGGTTCGTGGACTGAATAATATAGGTGTGATTGTACACATGCCTAACGCCAGAATCCAGATCGTGGGCTGTCCCGGGCGGCGGCTTGGGGTGCAAGTGCCGTAGTGGTGGTCGATCTGCTGAACGAAGGAATCAGTAGCCCGAGGGGGTCCAGAACTTCGCGAGCAAAACTTGACCGATGCTGTAACGAATGGTCATTTGGGGAGAACGTCTCAAGACACTGGCAAGTATAGTGTTTCATTTGTTTAATTCTAATGCAAGTGTTTGGTATTACATGTTGACAGTTTGTTCCAGCAGTGTTTTCTGTACCTTTTCAAGTGTGTGTTCGTACTGGTTTTCCTGTGTAGGTTTTTTTTTTCTCTCTCTCGGGTTGTGCTAGTGGCTGCTGCGTGCGGTTTCAGGGTTTTTTTTCTCTCCTTTCTCTTTCTCCCGTGTGTCTGGGAGGTTTGCCAGATATGGGAGTCCCCCGCAGGAGAGATAAGGGGGGGCTAAGGCTTTCGAGTAGTAGAGGGGGGGGAGAGGAGAAGGAGAGAGAGGGAAGAGAGAGGAGACTGGCAGTGAGGAAAGTGAGAGAGAGACAGCTGTGCAGTTTTAGAAGGGTTTAAAGCACTGTGTTAGCTGTCGGAAGTATGTTTTTTTTCTCTTCTCGGGGAGCTATACAGATGCACGCAGCCCACGGACCTGGGTCGCTTTGAAGGTATGCAACAGTTAGAGTGACAGCTGAGATAGTGGGTGGTGCTACTGTATGGGGCTCGGACGTAGTTTTTTTCTTTTTTTTGTCAGCAGGGGTGTTCGGGAGATGTTCTGCTGGGTAGAGTCTGTGGTTCAGAGATAGGAGACTCCACGGTGGAATTTCTGGTATTTCTCTTTTGGGATGTTTTTCCATCCGAGAGTGTGTAGAGCGGTATGCTTAGCTTGGGGAAGAGCTTTTTCTGCTGAAATGTTTAGTGTGCATATACATTGTATGTATGTTCTGACTGTGTTTTCTCCTAATGTGTATAGGATTAAGCGGTTGCTATGGGAGATTGATAGCAGCCATTTTGACTGGCATGCCATGACTCAACATGGCGTCGGGTTTCTGAGAAAGCCACTCCCATCTGCAGGATGTATCAGCAGGGGAGGGGGCGGGAAGCGCCCACTGATAGGCACGCCCCGATGGCAGGGGGGAGGATGTGCTGGGGGGGTTCCCAGGTCCCACGTCACAGCTGGGCACAAGGCGCCGTGCACGGAAGCAGCTGGTGGGAGGGGGGTCCAGAGTGGGGACAGTAGAGAGATTCTACTGGGTTTCTTGGCTTCCAGATGATTTCCTCAGAAGAAGTCTGGACACAGGGAGTGTCCGCATACGTGAGCCAAGCAAGTTGCAGGCTCACAGATAGGAAGTGTTTCCCAGCTAGGAAAACACGTATAAGTCAGATAGTCCCCAGGGAGTGATTTTCGAGTGCTGCGCAGATCAGGGAAGTATCTGTACTGGGTTGCTTATGGGATTATTCCTGTAAGTGAGGCACCTTGATGGGCGGGGCAGCATGAGTTCCCAATAGATAAGGGGGGACAGCGCATCAGGGGGGGTGCCGGAGGTGGAAAAAAGGGAGTTGACCAATACGGGTTTCCGTCGCCGCTGATGCAGAGCGGTAACGTTTTTTCCGGTTTTTGTCGTGGACAGGGCCAGAGCTTGACTGAGAGGTCTATGCTGGGCTGTTTTTTTGTGCGGTTTTTTTTTTCCGTCCACTGATTGGTCAAATATGTTTTTTCCAGCTCCTATCAATTGTAGCACAAAGAACAAGGACTGACAGCAGTTCATGGGGCAATTATACAGATGATAGAATTGCCGTTTACAAAGTGACAGTGTGTCAGTACGGTGTTTTCCATGTGACTACCTACCAAGTGGGCATTCAGGGATCTGCATACAGGCATGTGACGCTGGTATGCTTAGCCCTGCACCCTGTGTAGGTTAAGTGCAAAGTGCTCCTTCCTACAGGGAGGCAGCAATTTTTTTTGGTAGTTTAGGTAGTGGCACGGCAAACATTGATCAGAGGGTACAACACACAGAACTTCTAGCAGAGCTGGTATCGCGATGAAGTTCTAGATAAGTAAATGCGATAATGAGTAAGAGCATTGCAGGCTCACCTGCAAAGCAGCATCAGGTGTGGCATCCGTAATCTGTGCATGCGACGGCCGCGCATGGACAGATAAGGGGGGATGTGGAGTGAGCTGCAATGGGGGGAGAGCTTCCAAAGGTGAAGCGAGCTTCCATAGGTGAAGTCCGCGGGAGCATATTTTAAACAGGTAAGTACTGAAGATAGTACTGAGGTAGGGGGGTGAAGTTTAACTCCAATCTACCAATAAGAGTAAACAGAGTTCATGAGAACCATAAAGCAACGAGATCAATTACGGTATATATTGATCAATTTAAAGTGTAAAGAGTACAAGCCGCAGGGCGAATCCCAAATCATTAATAAGAATTGATTTGTTTGTATTTCGATTTCAGGTGTTTGGCAATATGGAATTGAGACAGCTGCAGTGCTGGCAGCAAAGATGGAGATGTCAGTCGGATAAGCGAAAGGTTCCAGATGCCAATCTAAGCTTGGAGGAACACGAGATTCCTGAAATCGGAAAGAGACTAAAACACGAGATTCCTGAAATCGGAAAGAGACTAAAACACGAGATTCCTGAAATTGGAAAGAGACTAAACCACGAGATTTCGGAGATCGGAAATAGACTAAAAAAACTGTCTGAGCAAAGCATAGTGCAAATTGCTAATGTTTTTCTTTCCCAAGGTGGTGCTTTTATAATGAGGAGTACCGTGCTGATGGTGATCCTAGGTTGCCATTTCGTCCTAGGAGAACGAAGAGAGGACATTCTCATGTATAATAAGGGGTTAATGAGAATGCAAGGCCCAAGCATGTTAATGTTTGGTGACAAAGGTACTAATCCTTTCACACCTCCCTCTGATTGGCACAGATGGACCATGCAGGGACGGAGGAAAAGAGCACTTGTGCCAGGAGAAAGCAAATTTCATGGCACAAAGTGGGTGAAAGGTCTGAAGGGTCAAGTGTGCGGGCAGTGGGAATTTAATGGCAGTGTAAATCTGCTATTGAATGCCACACTCCCAGAATCAATGCACCGATCCAAAGGTTTGTTAAAAGGTACATTGCAGTATAATGGGTACATGCAAAAGGTGGAGTGTGTGATTCAGGGGTACCTTGTCTTGGTTATGCAGAGTGAGATGGTTCCAGATTGGAGAGGAACGAGCAGGAGGCGTCAATTCTCTTACCAGAGAGACGCAGGGGACAACATCACACTCTGGAGCTACCAACAGAGAGTGCCTCTGAAACAACTATACACACGTAAAGGCTGGAAAGCCGAGGGTTGGTGGTTCTCGAAACAAGAAGTAAAAATCGAGATCCAGCCACAGTCTCGGGGGACCAAGAGGGTGGGGAGAGCCATCCCGAGTAGGGGAGGGTCCACACAGATAACATCCTCACTACAGGGGTCACAACATGAGACAATACCACACAGTCCATATTCAAGCACTTATCCTCATGCTAGATGGGTAAGTGAGGAGGTACTCTTAATCGAACGATTGCAGAGAGTACATTCTTCCCGACCTAAGGTACGCATTTTGCCCCAGGACATAAGGGGGGCAAAGGTCCAAACAGGACAGTTGGGGACAGCGTTTGTCATTGATATGCTAATCAATTTCCCAGAAGAAAGAGTACCTACCGTATTCTTCTGGGGAGGGCCACAAGGGTTAGCATGGGACGTGAGTTGGATGGATCCGGGGACCTTTTGGAGTAGAGAGGTAGAATCCTGGGATACATCAGGTAGCACCCCGGGGACTCTCTATGACGGAAGGGTGATGGGACTAAAAAGGGGGGGGTTTAAAAATAGCGCCCTTAGTCCAGGAGGATGAAGGACCATGGACATATGGTTTTTGCATCCCACAGTCCCTAGAGTTTAAGGGTCCAAATAGATCTTGCATAATGAGAAGGGGAACCGTGACAGTAAAAGTGGTGGTTCCCACAACTCCTAAAGCTCAGGTAGTCACCCTGCCAGTGACTACCCAGGAACCCCACCTACCGTCATGTGAGACACATCAGGTTGTAAAAAGTGGCCCTTTCCAGTTAAATCAACTGAGGGCGACTCCAGTTATCATGGAGGCCCAGCTTCAATTGATCACTTGGCAGATTAATTTAGAAGAGTGGGTAATATCTAATATCTACCCTAACTACAGCACTGTCACTGCCACCCTGGTACAGGCTTTTATGTCATGGGCACATTCCACGGGGAATAGCGTAGCCAGAAGAAGGTCCCGAGATTTAACAGATACACTCTTGGGAGGAATGGGCGCTGGAATGGGGGTAGCAAACAGTGTAGACATAGAAGGGATGACGGAGGTCATTCAACAATTAGGCACATTGGGACAACAGAATGTGGGTACCCAACACCATCTGAACTTGGTTTTGGAACAGTTAACGCACAATACATATAGAGTTCAGGGGTACACTCAAAGGCACATTCAAATAATTCTTCAGAAGATGATTGAACATGCTAGGGGTACTGCATGGGAGACAGCATGCCTGTCAATGCAAACCGAGTTAACAGCAGATTTTAAGATAATGGCTCAAGCCTTATCAGAAGGTAAAACTCCTTTACAGCTGAGACTTGACAAGGAGCGATTTGTCGATTTTCCGGGGGAAGGATCTTTTGCATGGAGGCACCGAGAGGTGTGGATAAACAAATGGATGGGGTGCGACAATTTTTTATGCACCGCTACTTCCTTAGTTCCTACCGGCGGAGAAACTCAGGTAGTTTTTCCAGTAGTATCCCTGGGTACACCTGTTTCCTCAACACATGTCTTACACCATGACCTGAGAGGTCAACGATTTTTGGTGCTAGACGGGGAGGTGAAACAAGTAGATTTGTCATCATGCTGGCAATTCTCAGAGAGGTACCTGTGTTTGCCGGGGCAAGTCCGATTTAGTGAGGACGCCTGCTGGCTCAATAACACAGAGTGCGCAGCTGCCATCCAAAAGATCCCTCCTAATGCCAAACCAATATCTCCGGTGGCTGAAGGAAAAGTGTGTTTTTTAAACATGAGGTCTAATGACACATTCATTGTACATTTTCATAATTGTTCCGATAGGGTTGGTCTCTTAAGGGGAACATATTGTGTGAGCGGAGATCCCATACGGATCAAGTCATCTAGGTTTGACTACGTGATTCCTCAAATTGTGAGGAGAACTCTACAGTTCAAAGCTCCACAGGAGGTGCCCATCCTGAGGGATAACACGCCATGGGACAAATGGGTACAGGTTTTGAAACAAGATCACACTTTGTTAAAACGGTTAAACAACCAGAACACTAAATTAGAGGTGATATTTCGTCATGATCAAGGCGATCTTAAAGAGGTTGAACACAAATATAATCAGGTGAGTTCCAGTCTGACCTGGTGGAAACGGTTTCTGGCAATATTCCAGGGACATTCGGACTGGGCCTCTGCAATTCAGAATTTCTTCCTACATCCACTGGTCGTAGTGATGGGGGTGGCAATCTTGGGAATCATTATACAGGTGAGTTTGTGTGTAAAATTACGCAAACAAATTAACACGGTCCAGAGATTGGTGCCTCATAAACCATCTCATGAACCAATATTTTCAAATTAAGGGATATACAGGGTTACGGGTATAGGTTTAGTAGTACCTAGGAGCTGATTGTATAAAGGCGCTCTTTTAGAAGGCACCTGGCACTGCTCCGTTTTGTAACAACCAAACGAGTTTCACTTTTCTGTGGTCATGCAAGTTTGTGAGTGATACGCAAGTGACGCAAATGCTGAGCATGTGGTATTGAGGGATTTAGAAGTAGGGCTTCCCCAGAGAGCCTGGTTACAGGAAGACCAAGAGGTCTTGCTCTCTCTCTTCCAGGGGTAACCACCGAGAGCAGAGAAGTTGTGTGAGCACGAACATCGAAAAGTGAAACATAAACGAAAGAAACCAGGTACTGGGAGGTTCAGACGCTGGGATCTGCGGGTCAAGCCGTTTTAGGGGGGATTGTTATAATTTAAGTAGGCCTCAGTTATTTGGACTGAGTTAGTCAAAAAGGCTTGATGAGCAGACCTGCCCTTTAAGGGGATTTCCTCTGAAGAGAGAAAATCTGCAGTTCTGTCAGCAGAACTAGAACATACCAAGAAGCTGTTCTGAACAAGGCCGCAGGTCTCCCTGACCTGGGCCTGGAACAATAAACATCAGTCATGTTTTGTAAATATTCACATTCCTGCATGTATGTCAAATGTCTCATTGATTATTAATCGAGTAGGCGGGTATGATGACACCATGAGTGGGTCCACCAATAGACTGATATAGGGGGTGGCGAAAATGATGTCATATTTAACTCTTTCCTAGCCGGTATTAAATCTGGAGCGAGCGATGGAGAACTCACTTCTGCTTCTTCCTTCCGCACTAGCTCGCAATACTGACTGGAACCCAATTATTTCTCTAAGCATGTTCTTCCTTTATGTAAGCTGATATAATGTATGCTATGTACATAGGTAGTTTAGTGTAACGTAGGTAGGAAGAAGGTACCTGATAGACTTCGGTAGGGAGTCTAATCACGAGCAACATGAAGATTTGCATAGCTAGGATATGATGACTGTATCTATCTGTCTTTCTGTGACTTGAATAAATAACGGAAACATTGGAGAAGCCTGAGAAAGTCTATTTCCTGTTTGCTGTGTGGAGAGTCAAGTGATCTCACAGTCTGTGAGACGATGGTGTCGAAGCAAGGTGATAAGAACAGTTTATAACAATTGGGATGAAGTTCAATACTTGGTTATGGTTTTTCTTTAAAGCTTGTAAAAGTTACCAATTTGTGGTTTTGTGTATTAACTCTTTGTTACTGTTGTCAAGATGCATAAAATTATTTACAATCATGAGAAAAAGACAACACTTCATCTTTCCATTTTCAGCTGTATCACAGCATAGTAAAAATTATCAGGTTTCTTAACAGGCTTTAAATGTATTATTATTTTTATAAACCTCACCTCAGGTTTAAAACAACATAAAACAGATTTCAGCATGTCACTATATATTCAACAAATATGAAGTTTGTAGACCCAACTTTGGCAGCAATAACTTGAAGTAATTATTTTATTTATGACTTTATCAGTCTCTTGCAGCAGTAGATAGGACTTACTGATGTTTTTAAGCATTCCATTTTGTATAGCTCATGCATGGTCCCACTACAGCATTTTGGTAGGTGTGAGGACTGGTCTTCAGGGCTAAATTTGGGGGAAGGCCACCAAGGCCAAGGCCTAGAGTGCCAGAGTGACAAGGGTGGGAAGCCAGTGAAGTTGCACCTTCTTCTATGCCCCATGTTCACCGTCTGTGGATGCTCGCTGTGCTCAGCCTATTGCAGCATGCATCTGTGTGCTGTGGGCTGCTATGGATGGGAACAAGGAGGATTTATCAGTGAGTCATCTGCATCCTCCTTCCTTTTTTTCTATTGCAGATTTAATGGAGTACTTTGAATAATGGGAGCATTTTCAGCAAACTACATTAAAAGTGTCATGCAAAGCCAGAGCATGGCAATTTTATCTGTACTTAGCTAGTTACATAGAGTGCATTGCATAAATAAAACTATACAAAAGATGCTGGTCTGCCCGGCACTCAGTAGTGGGGGGGTGAGTGGGTCCACTGCACCATAAAATAAAATAAAACACCGTCCTGTTCCTCTTTACTGCTTGGTTTGTGTGTATGGGAGCGTGCAAACAGGCTAATGCAGTCAACAATCAATTCACAGTACATGTAAGACAGTCCGTGTACTGCTTCCTTAAAACACATTTATTTTCCCATTGATTTTTCATCAGCAGACAGATAGGCACATATGCAGTATGCAGCTGGTCACCATTAATGAAATGAAACGATCTGACCTGTGCCAGGGACAGGTGCGGGAGTGTGACCAGGGGGTGAGAGGACGGCGCAACAGCTGTTTCGCGCTGGTGTGGCGCTTGTTCACGTGCGGATGTCCTAGGGCAAATGGCGGCGTGTTCGGGCTTCCGAGATGTTACCAGGAAGCCCCGCCCACCACGCTCGCCATTGGCCCCTGGTGCTGGGGAGTGATTGGAGCTGAGGGGGAGGAGACTGGCCTCATGACGTTGCGTTGGTGACAGGGGATGCTATGCCTGTATAGCACTTGTGTACAAGGGGGAAGATCGCCATAACGCGGCGAATTCAAACATTGTGCGTTTATAAACAATTACCTTGTGTCTTGTGCTCATGAATGTTTGGCCATTCCAAAAAATTAAACACATTCATTTATACTGTGAAACTTTAAAACTCGTGCGTGCATAGTGCCTATTTAAAGGACCCGCATCACTCTAAACCCAACTAATTATCATTACTACATTCCAGTTTCCGCCTGCTGTTCCATAAAAAGCTAACTTTATTTAAACATATTCTAAAAAACCCTCATTCCCCTACCTAAAATCACTGTGAGGTTGGAAGGAGAAGGGGTGAGAGTGGAGACTAGAGCCTCTAGATTATTATCTAGGATGGAGCCTTATTACATCCACCCCCTTCATTTTCCCCATCTTTCATGTTCAGACCGGGCTGTACCAGTCCTTTCTAACCTTTTCATTTTAGGGTACTAGGATAGAGGATGAGGAAAGAGGGGGGTGCTCCCACTAATGCCCACCAGGGGGGCATAGGGAAATATTTACTCAATGATCCAAGGGAGGGGAAAAAAAGCCAGGTGTTACCCAGGGGTCAAGAACAGGGAGGGGGGGACCTATTAGACATCCCCAGGGGCAAAGCCTCCCTGGAGTGTGGGGGGTGTGGTTAACAAGGAGACAGTGCATATATGGGATGGTTTAATCCTGGGGGGGACAACCGCCGGGGCATTTGTATCATCCCTCCGTGGTGCCCACTCATCCCCCAGGGAAAAAAATGGTGGCGTTGCCACTACCATTTCAGTGACCGCATTTGTCACATTTCCATCCACGAATCAATTGCACCTGCCCCTCAACACATCCCCACAGGTCATGTCCCCATTTAATGGATGCCCATAAATTATGGTGCATTATTCCCAAAACCTGGGGCGTCTGTCAGTAAAGGGGAGGAAGCGGGAACGAGGTTCGTGTTTATAGGGAGACGGGGGGCTGGAGTATCCTCACAATATCGGTAACAAGGTAGATTAAAAAACGGCTAGGGCGTTCTCGTGGGAGGGGCAGAGAGAGGGGAGGAGATGAAAAGAAAACAAAGGGGGGGCCCGGGGACAGGTTCCCAAACGCCAGAAGAGCAGGGAAGAGGGAGGACACCCCCGTCCATCACCTATTCTGGGGGTGGAAGAAGGAAAGCCCAGGGCATTAAGGGTCAAGGAAGCAGGATAGTTCCAGCCTATCATTGAGGCCTAGGGGCCCCATTGCTTCCGTACCCAAAATTACGCGTGATTCGCGTCGAGTTAACTCCTGATCTCTGTTACCCCCCCCCCCCCCTTCTGGAGTTCGTAACATGCAGGAGTCCCGCAAATTTTAAACATTTGGCCTTGCCTACATGGGAGTCTCTAATGTGTTTGATTAAACGTGGGCACCCCTTCCCAGACTTGATGGACTTGAGGTGCTCCCTCACCCTTTCCTTCAGTGGCCTGGTTGTTTTGCCCATGTAAAAAAATTGACAAGGACAAAAAATGACATAAGAGACGAACTTGGTCTGGCAGGTTATGAAAGCCCTCACCTCCCACTGTACCCCCCCCCCTATTCTGAGGTTCGTACCTTCCAACATTTGCAGACAGTATTTGCACCTACCACATCTGTGGTTACCCTTGGGACGTCCAATGGTCAACCAATTGGTTGGTGTGATGGAGTGGTATTCACTCAGTGTCAAGATGTCACCTAGAGTCGGGGCTCTCCTATAAACCACCCGTGGGGGATCGGGGAAGATTTTCTGTAACGCAGGGTCCCTAGTTATAAGTGACCAGTTCTTTTTTATGACCTGGGATAACTTCCTGGTCATGGGAGTGTAGTCAAATGTGCAAGTGATAGAGCCACCTTTGTCGGGTTTTGGCTGTCTAACTAAAAGGGTGGAACTTTCCCTCCCCCTAGCCTTTTCCTTTGCTGCCTCAAGGGCAATATCATCATAATTCCTTGCCCGCAGGCGTGCAGTGAGCTCTCTCGCCTGCGTTTCAAATGTATCTGGGTTAGTGTTGTTATTGTTATGTCTGAGACATAAGTACTGACCGTATGACAAGGATGACTTTACATGCTCAGGATGGTAGCTACTTCTGTGTAACAATGAGTTCACGGCCGTGGATTTCCTAAAGCCCTCACAGATCAGTCTTGCCCCATCCAGTTTGATTGTAAGATCCAAAAAACATACGCCTCTATCGTTCATTTCTGACGTAAAACGCATGTTAATTTTGTTGACATTGAGGTGCTTCATAAACTCCCCAAATTCCCCGACACTAGCCTGCCACACAACCAGCACGTCGTCCACATAACGTGACCATGCCTTGATCTTTCCTCGAAAAGGGTTAGAAGAACCTAGCACGTAATCCTCCTCCCAGGCTCCCAGGAAAAGCCCGGCATAGGTACATGCCACAGAGGTTTCCATGGCCGTCCCGGAGGTCTGGTGGTACCACCTTCCATCAAACATGAATGCATTATGCGTTAGGACATATCTAAGACAATCACACAGATAGTCTTTGTCTCCCGTGTCCTTATTGGTCCTGTCGAGGAATCGACGGACCGCCTTTATACCCTCCTCATGGGGTATCCGGCTGTACAGACTCTCCACATCAATTGTGGTGAGCCTGTATCCGGGTCGCCACTCTCCGTTTTCAGCAATGTTGATTGCATCCAACGTGTCCGCCAGATAACTGGGGACCCCCATGAGGAGGGGGCATAATAAGTGATCCAGAAAATAGGAAAGTCGTTCCGTGAGAGACCCACACCCAGAGACTATGGGCCTCCCCGGGGGGCTCACCATTGATTTATGCAATTTGGGAAGGTGGTACCACACAGGGTACCGGGGGGACACGGGCAGTAAATCAGTAGCTAACCTCTGCGGCATGTACCCCAACTCGACCCCCCGCCTTAACAAAGTACGGAGGGTTGAGTGATATTTAATGGTCGGGTTACGGTCCAGGCGTTCATAATAGTCACCATTTTCCAGCTGCCTGTATGCCTCTCTCGTGTAGGCCTCACCTGACATGATCACTACGTTTCCTCCCTTGTCCGCCTGTTTCACCACCAGGTCGCGACGCTGCTTGAGCCATCTAACGGCCCTTCTCTCTGCGCTACTCAGGTTGTCAGGCACTCTGTCGTACCAAAGGGCCCTCATCTCGTCCGTGACCTGGTAGAAAAATTGATCTATTGGTGAACCAGGGGGGATCTGCACCGCCCGAGTGGACCTACACGCCCGAAAGGCCCCAGGATTACCCAGATTTAGACACAGGTTGAGGGGGTTTACTTCGTCCATGGAACAATTTCCACCCTCCTCCCATAGCTCCCAGCTCCAATCACAATCACTCCCCAGCACCAGGGGCCAATGGCGAGCGTGGTGGGCGGGGCTTCCTGGTATCATCTCGGAAGCCCGAACACGCCGCCATTTGCCCTAGGACATCCGCACGTGAACAAGTGCCACACCGGCGCGAAGCGGCTGTTGCGCCGTCCTCTCACCCCCTGGTCACACTCCCACACCTGTCCCTGGCACAGGTCAGATCGTTTCATTTCATTAATGGTGACAAGCTGCATACTGCATATGTGCCTATCTGTCTGCTGATGAAAAATCAATGGGAAAACAAATGTGTTTTAAGGAAGCGGTGCACGGACTGTCTTACATGTACTATAAATAAAACTATTCATGTTACATAGGTAATGATCACATTGCTAGCATGCATTTGTGGTACTTGCATAAGAAGAATTACACTAGACAGGTGCATAACCTTGGAGCTGTGAGTTGCGCTGTTTCAGCAATGTGCAATACGTAACTGGTGTAGGTACCAGTAAAATGACCATGGGCCTGATTCACAAAGCGGTGCTAACTTTTTCGCGGACTTTTGCGCGCGCAAAGTGCCGCGATTCGCGCGATCGCGGACTTTTGCGCGTGCAATTTGGCAAATTGCACGCGCAAAAGTCCGCGATCGCGCGAATCGCGGCACTTTGCGCGCGCATAAGTCCGCGAAAAAGTTTGCACCGCTTTGTGAATCAGGCCCCATGTATTTTCTGTAAATAGCGATTTTACTACAGTTTGCTGCATATGCCCATTCTGCTTTTGCATGATCCAATTTTGGCCAAACATTAGCTGCCACACAGTTTGCCCCATATTTGACAACTTTAGTATACAAAGAGGTTTATGGTCCACTCAGTAGCTACAATATGCCCAGGTTCTATGGCTGCAAAACAAGTCCAATTAAATGCCTCTCCATAACCTCCTGCGGTCAGCTGACACTTGCTGCAGGGATGTTGCTGATTGGTCTGATTTTCCTAGGGGCTTGGTATGTGCTCTATTCCTGCTATATAAGCCCTGGGCATTCAGTTACTGTCCGTCCATTTTAGCTATCAGTGCACTGAGCGCTGGACCTTGTTTTGCTACTGTGCCTAGTCAGCTAGAGTTCAGAGCTATATATATATGCAGACACTGCCGGTACACATGTACTCTAGTTAGACCAGTTATATATATATATATATACTGTACATATATATATATATATATTGTATATTATTCTGATTGTTATTCTATGTATGACCGGCTAAACCCTCACTCTGATTCTGTCTCCTCCTTGTCTGTGCCTCAGCCATCTGATCTAAGTGTATGACCTCAGCCTGTTTAACGTTTTTGTCTTTGTCTCAACCTTCTGTACTTTAGCCATCTGACCACCTGTGTATGATATCAGCCTGTTATTGACCTAGACTTGCCTCAGTCCTATTGTACCGCAGTAATTCTGACTACTCGTGTATGACTTTAGCTGACGATCTGACCACGATTTATCTATTCAGTGATTACATCTGATACCCAACCTTACATAATTATTAAAGTTTAAAGGACACCTGAAGTAAGAGGAATATGGGGGCTGCCATAGTTACTGTATTTCTTTTTAAACAATAGAAGTTTGATTGCATCCCACCAAACTTTCATGCATTACTAGTTTCTGAATCGCACACCTGAAACAAGCATGTGGCTAATCTGGTCAGACTTTGGTGAGAGCACCTAATGTGTATGCTTATTCAGGGTCTGTGGATAAAAGCATTACAGGCAGAGGACCAGCAGGATAGCCAGGCAATGTGCATTGTTTAAAACAAAATAAATATGGCAGCCTCCATATCCTTCTGACTTCAGGTGTGCTTAAAGCATTTCTTTAAAAATGTACGCTTTTTATGCACAAGCCTATTTGGAGTACTGCTTCGGCCATACGTGCTGCTTGTCTGTACCAGTACCTGAACCAAGGTTTTAGACATTCCACCTGACAACAGAGCAACTCAGAGATGCACAACCCTTCCATGGTAAACAGCAATACATGTTTTGTTGTGGCTTTATCAGTGATATCACTGCAATCAATGATGGTTTCTTGTTTGCCTTTCCTCTGCCCCCCTCCCTACTTTTCCTGGTTTGTTAATTCAGTCCTCCTTCTATCTGAGACGGAAAATCATTCCTAGACTGATAAATATGTATTATTTCTCAAGCAGACTGACAAAGCTTGTATTTAAATAGAGAGTTAAAAAAAACAAACTCAGAAAACAGTTATCATGGAGAATATAGTTGTGTAGACTACCTACAAAGACAAGGTGAAGGTTAAGGTATATTTGTGTTTCCAAAGCTAAGAAAAACAAGTCTGCAAACACCAAGCTGAGCCATATGGTTTATGGGATGCCATCAGAGTAACTGCAGAGCGAGCAAGGCAATTTGTGTGTAAAATGCTTCTAATTCCAGGAGGCTTATTGTGCCATTCTCCTGCAGTAGCAGATCGTTAATGACATCATTGTATTACCTTACGATAACAGGGAGCCCTACGCTGCCATTACCAAGCACAGAAACGCTTCCACATAATGCAAGAGTACAAAGGAGTCAGCATGCATCATCTTGCCCTAACAAAATAACTTTAATTCAGATGAAAGTCTTAGCTTGCTTTGCCATAAAAAATATCATCAGATTTTCTCTGTTACCCATATAAAGTATTACAGTGTTTGCGTGAAAATCCTAACTAGTAGTTCACACTCGCAGCCTTACCAAATAATAATAAAAAAAGACTGCTACATAGCCGTTTGCACCACTTGAAAAACAAATCACCTATTGATGCTGTAGAAGAGACATAACAGTTCATTAACAAGTATATAGGCTGCATGAATATGAATTTAATAGTAAAGATAATGGGTATAGGGTGTGCAGTGGGTCTGCTTGACTTGAAGTGGAACTGAACTTGTTTTGTTAACCTATTAGCAGCCCTACACATTATCTCAAGATAGACAATGCGTGCCAGGGTGTCTTCTAACGGCATATGCTGTTTAGTTGCCTAATACAGCTATGCAGACTTGCAGAGTGGCTCAAGGAGCTTCTTCATATTTATCTGTTCCGGAAGGCTGGAATATTGTTATTGGCTTCTCCTCTTTATCCATCAGTGGTGCTGCTCTTTCGGCAGCTTGTTTGGAGTTCTGATCACATGATATGACATGTGATCCTAACCAAAGGGATGGAGTCAGCATTGCAGTGCTGCCTGGTGGTGGGAGAGGGGTGATGGAAGAGACTCTTCCACCACCCCTCTTCCACCACTGGCCTACATTCTAATTGGCCAATATCATCTTTTCTTGTAAGCTCTGCTCTCTACTCCCTTAACAACATAATCATCTAACTTCTTCTTATGGCAGGCAGTAGGCTTACTGGCATCTAGCAACACTGTCACACATGCTTATGTACAAGCACAAATGTGGTCTTTCTTTTTGGCCTCCTGGCAAACATAGGGGAGCAGCTTTGCTTTATGACACGCTCACTGTGTATGTGTTGTAAGTTAGGACTGTCACACTCTTCACAGTATAAGTACCCTTCTGGCTTACTTCTCAGCAGCTTTGGTGTTCATTATACATGCCAGCATTTGTTTTTCCACTCGATTACTTGTTGTTGACCTTAGCTTGTATGTCCTTGTTCTGTCTACCACTCCTATTATCAACTTAGCCTGTTTATCAACTTTGCCTTTTCTGCAGCCTGCCCTGACCTTTGCCTTGATACCAGCCTTGCTAGATAGCTGCTTGCCTTGACCTTGGTCTGTTCACTCACTGGTTTGGCTCAGTCTGCCACTCTGTTCAACACTCTGCTTGTCCTCAACTATGCCTCAGTTATAGCATCTCTCCACTGTGGACTCCGCTGCTCTCTTCAAGCTTTGCAACCTATTGGCTATTTGCACCAAACTAGGGATGATGGCCTAAGAACCCTTGTGAGATGCTCTGTTAAAAAACAACAGTCACTTACCTTACCCTGTGAGCGCCCACACCCACCACTAGTGTCAGGGTCAACAAATACCTCTCTTCTCCTAACAGAGGCACAGCACACAATTTATTTTTCCTGCTTTACAGAAGTAAAATAGCATGATATATGTTTTGAAGGCATCCTTCATCACAAGTGATCATATAATATACAGTATATCTGATGTACACAAACCATATACTGTATACGTTCCTCAAACATGTTGGGCTCGATTCAGTAAACGGTGCTAACCCAGTTAGCACACCTAAAGGCTTTGGGCGTGCTAACTAGGGTGCTAAGTAGTTAGCACATACAAACTACTTAGCACGTAGTTAGCACATGCAAACTTAGCACCATAGTTAGCACATGCAAACTACTTAGCACCGTAGTTAGGACTTGCAAACTACTACTTAGCACCGTGCTAACTAGGGTGCTAAGCTGCATGGTTAGATACCCCTGGTCTTGCAAATTATGATCTTGTAAAAGATAAAATATTTGGGAATTTAAATTCAATATGAGCTCTATATATTATGTGATGATCATTATA
Organism: Hyperolius riggenbachi; assembly: GCF_040937935.1. Classification (NCBI taxonomy): domain Eukaryota; kingdom Metazoa; phylum Chordata; class Amphibia; order Anura; family Hyperoliidae; genus Hyperolius; species Hyperolius riggenbachi. Next base: position 510,693,736 of record NC_090646.1, on the reverse strand, counting down.
TTATTGTTAACAATACCTTTCATCTTCCACAGTGATAATTGATGCTGAAGCTATTGTTGGAAAAGTTAGGAGGCGCACTGCTACACTGCATATTCTGTCATATGTTCCTTTTCTTTGTTGAATAAACACTGATTTTTAAAAAAAAAAAACTAGGGTGCTAAGTAGTTTACATGTGCTAACTATGGGGCTAAGTAGTTTACATGTGCTAACTATGGTGCTAAGTAGTTTGCATGTGCTAACTACTTAGCACGTGCAAAGCATGTTAGCACATGCAAAGTGGCTTTTCACTGGCGTGCTAACACTTAGCACCCTTTTCTGAATCAAGCCCGTTGTATGCTATTATGCACCTATAAACAAAAAGAGCCCACAAGTATTTTGCCTTCATTGTCAATATTTATTCTGTGCTTTATTATGGGCCAGGATTTTTTTCTTTTTTTAGTCACTGTATACGGCAGGGGTCCCCAAACGTTTTGGGTCGAGGGCCGGGTCAACATACTTCAGACTGCTGGGGGGCCGGAATATACATAATATGTCGTCTTTGCGGGCCAGACAGTGAAGCATACCCAGGTGACAATCTGCAGTCCAATTAGACAGCAGTGTCACCTGATGTGGAATTTGATTGGACCACCAATATTTAAAGGTGTGGCTGACCGCATCTATAAGTAATAAATTTTGTGTGTGGGGGGCCAGTAAAAAAGCCTAAGGGGGCCGCATTCGGCCCGCGGGCCTTAGTTTGAGGACCACTGGTATACGGTATTTCACTGTGTAATAACTGTTTTCTTGTGTGTGTAATAAGTCTATTCTGTAAGGCAATCTAATCAAAAATTGACTGCAGCATGCAAAGTCAGATGACCTGAAGCCTGGACAGGAGCATTTATAATGACCCAATACACTCTCAACTTACCAGCTCTATAGTAGTAAATGTAATTTTCAGTGAATGACCGCAGGATCTATATGATGTACACTCATGTAATGAGAAGTATACACGTGGGCCACAAACAGATGGATGCAATGATGGGTTTCCTGTGAACTGTAAAAGCTGGCAACAAGTCCATTAGCAGGATTCCCCCTGCAGTCTGTGAGGAGAATAGGAAAGACTCAAGTAGTGATCCTGGCAGATGTAAACTCATGGCACAGGCAGGATGAATGGGTAAAGTCATGTTCAAGATGTATAGACTGCCCTTTACCCAGGAGCTGATAATAGACTTGATAGTGCAGATTTTCCTTGCTGTGAAGAAAATAAAAGCACGCATTAAAAAAGATCATTTTTGCTGGTAAAATCAAATGAAAAACTGTCAGCAAGTGTTTATTGAACTGGGTTTTTTTTTGTGACCAGAGTAATATCGAATTAGAAATGTAGTGGTTTTACTAAAAGTGTATATATATATATATACATACATATATATATATATATATATATATATATAATATCTGAGACAAAGATTAAACATCTGATTCCCCCAGAGGATCTTCCAACCCTAGTCCACGCCTTCATCGCATCACGGCTGGACTACTGCAATGCCCTTTATGCTGGCCTCCCCAAAAAGGACCTGCGTCGCCTGCAATTAGTGCAGAATGCTGCTGCCAGATTGCTAACAAACCAGCCTTGCCACTGTCACATTACACCGATCCTTCACTCACTGCACTCGCACTGGCTACCAGTAGAATGGAGAACACTCTTCAAGATTGGACTGCTGACATTCAAATCCCTGCACAATCTGGGCCCTGGATACATGAAGGACTTGCTGAAGCTGCACCACACCTCTCACAATCTCAGATCAGCAAGTGCTATAAACTTGGTCACTCCCAGAGTGCACCTCAAAAAATCTGGAGATAATCACTCATTATGGCTTATGACACCATACATTTTTTATGAAAACATACAATTTTTAAAAATGTAATACATACATTTAGAATGACACATATTTCAGGCCTCTCTGAGGACTGGAATTCTTTTCCATTGGGCAGGAAGGATAGTGTGACTGTAAAGTCGTTGGCAAATCTCAGTTGAAATATCTGAAATGCTGAAGTTTTAGGTCACTCGAAAGTGGCTGCAAATAATTTTTAGGCAGGTAACCATGGTGGCCATTCTAAAAACTTTTATTATAAAAATGTAGAAATTATATAAAATTTTGGGACTTTTCACATGGAAAAAAAAAAACCTCTGCGTAAAATACACATTCTTTCTGAAAAATGTTTCGCCCTTGATCCACCTCCACCATGCCAATGTCCAGGTTTTGGTACCCTTTGTTTACCTTTTGTAAGAATTTGTGGCTGCAGAGATGCCCTGAAGGTTTCTGAAGTTTGCAGGCCATTAAAGTCAATGGGGCTTGCCATAAACAATTGGTTAATAAATGTTTGCAGTAAGATTTGATAATTCTTAAGGCAGCAGAATCAGCCATACTATGCCAGGGAAAACAAAAACACATATATAAGTAGATAACTACTTGCTCTACTTACATAACAGATGTATTGTACTGTCCGCTTTTTAATTTCAGCGAATTTCTTATAGTAAATACAGAGAATTCTGTTAATTCTGCCAATACTGATGTCATTTCCTTCCTTACTTTTTTTTCTTCTCCTAGAGTCTCTGTCATAGCTGCTTTTTTGTAAACACATGGGGCTTGATTTACAAAACAGTGCTAACTTTAGCACTGGCCTTTAGCACGTCTAAACTCAGTTGAAATGTGAGAAGTAGTGATCGTGCGCAAAGTACCGCGCACAAAGTTTTGCGCGCACACTGCACAGAGTGCAGGGTGCTCTGCGTGAAGTGCCCACTAAAGCCTATGGGACTTAGCGCGCGCATAGGACTTTGCGCACGCAAAACTTTGCGCGCGGTACTTAGCGCACGATCTGATTGAGAAAACTGGTGCTAACCTACTTAGCACCCTGGTTAGCGCGCCTTAAGACTTTAGATGTGCTTAGTAGGTTAGCACCTCTTAGTAAATCAAGCCCTTGAGAGCACAGCATAGGGATCGTATTTCAGCAGCACTGAACTGCACTCAGCCAATCAGTGAGGAGCAGGAATATGGGAGGGGAGATGACTAGCTCCCCTCTATCACTGTCTTTGGTGATGTAGAGAATAGAGCTAGTCTGACTGAGATACGATTTATTACAACAGAAACATTTCTGAATAGATTGGAGAGCTAGCACTGCAAGGTGAGGTTCTAGGCTGCACAATGAACACAGAGCAATGGGGAAAAGGAATTTGATTTTGTGGCTGACAATCTCTCTTTAAAGCTGAACTGTAAATTGCTAAAAAAAAAAGAGTTTAACTTACCTGGGGCTTCTGTCAGTCCCCTGCAGCAGACCTGTGCCCTCACAGTCCTGGACTGATCCTTGGTTTTTCCACCGCGGCTCACTTTTTTTTCCTGTAATGGAGATCGACTTGTAAGTCGACCTCCATTGCACCCTGTCCACGCATATCCTAGTATGCGGGAGCGCTCTGCACAGGCGCAGTACGAGAAAATCTCTACTGCGCCTGTGCAGTACGTGTCCGGCTATGGGAACATGAACGAGGAGATGTGCAGCCAGGTGTTGATGAAACTGAGATACAGAGCTCTGCTGTCAGCATGAAAGCAGAGTGAGCCGGTTGCATTATGAACAACCGGAGTTGTTCTACACCCAAGTTGAAATCTACACCCTTTAAGGGATAAGCGCACAGAAACATGCCTCCCACTTCAGGTTTACTTTAAGGCCTCTTTTTCATGGAATGGTGAAATGCTCGTTTGACGGCTGCTGGCTACAAGCACCATTCAGCTGCAATCACATGCAGCCATACGGAAAGGTCATGTAAGACGACCACATGTATTACGTTTGACATGAGGTGGCATTAAATACCTGGAAGTGAAAATATGTCTCTTGTTGCATCTTAGCCATATTCAGATACAAGTGTGTGTGTGTGTGTGTGTGTGTGTGTGTGTGTGTGTGTGTGTGTGTGTGTGTGTATGAGCAGAATTCAGATTGTCTAATCAACTGCTTATTCTGCTATAAAAGCAGCTGGTTTGTGGCCATTTGATTCCCTATACTAATAGATTATAGAATTGTGTTATTTCTATGATCAGTTATATGTAAATAATCAGTTATGATTAGTTATAGAACAGCAAGGAAGCAAGACACCACCCTTAGCAAGAGACCACCAGATGTGCACATTAGGAATGACGGCTATATTCTGGTATAGGGAAGTCACAAAGGCATTGTGATTCCTTCAAACATGTTTACTTACTGAATAATGCTAAGAGTCATGTCAGTAGGAAAAAATTGTTTAGAACCATAATAAAAGGAAGCATTGACAGTCACTTACTATATTTTTGCCACAAAGCTTGGTATATAGAAGACTAGTGCACAGATAAGGATACAACATAATGGTAATTGGTAATGCCTGGCTTGAACATCTACATAGATTTAATGGGACAGATGTGAGCAGGGATGGGAAAGCAGAACATGTTCTGCTTTATAGAAAACGGGACATGCAGTCTTTTAAATGGGAAATTTTAAAACTGTGACTTATTTGTTCCTCTCAAGGTTTGAACTTGTTTATTTCTCTTTTGTTTCTTGATTGTTTACTTTCCATCTTGTAATGGAAATAAAATGAAGATGGGTATAAATTAAAGCAGCCTAGTCTTAGTGAGCACCATCTGTTTGCTTGTTCCAATTTCAAGTGTACCCAGAATTTCAAAGGCAAACGCTAATTTACAGGAAATGAGAAAATAATGAACTCAAACACTACACTCATATTCGTGTAGCCACACATATATGTAAATACATGTGATGTGTAGGTTTCTTGACAACACACGCACGCACGCACGCACGCACGCACGCACGCACGCACGCACACACACACACACACACACACACACACAAAGAAAGGTTATTTAGTGAGAGATAAAGTATGTAAGTATCACGCTGGTGCGTGATGAGATAATACACAGATAAATATACAGTACAATGTATAGTCACAGATCTGTCTGAACTTGTGCATAAGTATCGATATCGAGGTACAAAGTCGTAAAGCTATATCATAGTCAATTTCAAGCAGTGTCATACACGTATATCAGATGTCAGTCGTATTGCAAGGATCATGCAGGTACAGAGTCAGAAACCAGGCCGAGTCATTAACGTAAATCAGATGGCAGTGATACAAAAGGGCTAAGCAAAATCGAGGTCAGGAAACAAGCAAAGGTCGGTACACAGGTAAATCAACAGTAGATGTTATATCAATAATATCAGGAGGATATTATGAACAATTACAATTACAGCTATCAAAGATCAAGACAAACGACTGACTAACTTGAGTACATATATATTGTGCGTCTACATAATATATTAATGTAACTCAATAAGCTAGCTACCTAGACCAGGAACCAGCGAACTGATTAGTATCAAGGTCAGCGAGCACTGACTGCTCCCGACCTTAAATCAAGATTCCCTGTTCAGTAGCCACTTCTATCTGGTGAGGTCACTCATGACCTCACCTGCTGAATCCTCCTCCTGAGCCTACAAGGTTCGGTGGAGCTCGCGCGTGCGCGATGTGACCTTTGGGTCACATGCAACCCGGAAAACACAGCCAAAGGGGAGCTGGGGATGCCGCCGGAGGATGTCAGCGCGGCAGTCCCGTCGCTCGCTCGGACCACGCCAGAGCCGTCGTGGGACCTGCCGCTGGAAGGTAAGTGTGTTACAGCAAGTTAGTCAATAATATGCCAGTAATTACAGTAAATCTTGAAGCAGTGTCATACAGTACATTAAAATCAATATATTTAAAGGATAATTGAACTTTTATGCATGAAAAAGTATATGAACTTACCTGCTTATTCTCTCGCATCTACATTTGCAACAGAGAGTAAAGTCCTTCTTTTACTTTATGTGGATCAGTCCCTTCTTCTGTATGTGTGAGGTTTTTTTTTCTCTGTGCATCAGTCTCTTCCTCTGTGTGTGTCAGTCTCTTCCTCTGTGTGTGTCAGTCTCTTCCTCTGTGTGTCAGTCTTTTCCTTTGTATGTATCCGTTTCCTCCCCTTCATGTATTAGTCTCTTCCTCTGTGTGTCAGCTTCTTCCTCTTTGTGTCAGTCTCTTCTTTTGTGTGTAGCAGTCTCTTCCTCTGTGTGTCAGTCTCTACCACTGTATAGCTTAGTTCCCCCACCCCCCTCTGTGTATCTGTCTCTTCCTCTGTGTGTGAGTCTCTACCTCTGCATGTAGCAGTTTCCCCTCCTCTGTGTGTGAGTCTCTACCTCTGCATGTAGCAGTTTCCCCCCCTCTGTGTATCAGTCCTTTCCTCTTTGTGTCATTTTCTACTACTGTATACCTTTGTATCTACCCCCCTCCCCCCCACACACACACGTGTATCTTTCCCTGTGTGTCAGTCTCTTGTTTTGTGTGTATTAGTCTTCCCGCCCCGTTGTGTCAGTCTCTAACTCTGTATATATCAGTTTTTCCCCTTCTGAGTATCAGTCTCTTCCTCTGTGTGCAGTGGCGTCCCTACCATGGGGCGGCCAGGAGCGCTCCGCTCCGGGTGTCAGCTCCAGGGGGGGTGTCATCAAGGCCTCCCCAGAAGCCTTGATGACACAGGAGGGGAAGCAGCGCTGAAGGAGGGGTGGCAGCGTCGGCGGGGAGGGGGGAAATACCCCCCCACATCTCCCTCACCTGGGTCCCCTCCTTCGGCGCTTCCCCTCCACGGGCGCCGGCAATGGGCACTGACAGGGCGGCTGATAGCCGCCCTCAGTTTACCCGAGCAGGGCTACGGGAAGATGGCCGCCGAAGCCCGCACTGGAGACAAAAATAGACGGCAAGATGGCCGCCGACGCCATCTTGCCGTCTATTTTTGTCTCCAGTGTGGGCTTCGGCGGCCATCTTCCCGTAGCCCTGCACTGATGACGCAGCAGGAGACGGCGCGGGACATTCAAGAGGAGCTGCGGAGGCTGCCTGGGACTCGGAAGAGAGGTTTCATCTGCAGGTAAGGTTTTTTTCTTTTACAGGTGCACCGGCCCGGCCACCCACCGCTGCTGCCCACCTACCCACCGCTGCTGCCCACCTACCCACCACTGCTGCCCACCACCTACCCACCACTGCTGCCCACCTACCCACCAGGCTACCCACCACTACTGCCCACCTACCCACCACTGCTGCCCACCTACCCACCACTGCTGCCCACCTACCCACCGCTGCTGCCCACCTACCCACCACTGCTGCCCACCACCTACCCACCACTGCTGCCCGCCTACCCACCAGGCTACCCACCACTACTGCCCACCTACCCACCACTGCTGCCCACCTACCCACCGCTGCTGCCCACCTACCCACCACTGCTGCCCACCTACCACCACTGTTGCCCACCTACCCACCACTGCTGCCCACCTACCCACCAGGCTACCCACCACTGCTGCCCACCTACCCACCACTGCTGCCCACCTACCCACCAGGCTACCCAGCAGGCTACCCACCGCTGCTGCCCACCTGCCCACCGCTGCTGCCCACCTACCCACCACTGCTAGCAGGCTACCCACCACTGCTGCCCACCTACCCACCGCTGCTGCCCACCTACCCACCGCTGCTGCCCATCTACCCACCGCTGCTGCCCACCTACCCACCGCTGCTGCCCACCTACCCACCACTGCTGCCCACCTACCCAGCAGGCTACCCACCACTGCTGCCCACCTACCCACCACCGCTGCCCACCTACCCACCACTGCTGCCCACCTACCCACCAGGCTACCCAGCAGGCTGCCCACCTACCCACCACTGCTGCCTACCTACCCACCAGGCTACCCAGCAGGCTACCCACCACTGCTGCCCACCTACCCACCGCTGCTGCCCACCTACCCACCGCTGCTGCCCACCTACCCACCACTGCTGCCCACCTACCCACCGCTGCTGCCCACCTACCCACCAGGCTACCCACCACTGCTGCCCACCTACCCACCACTGCTGCCCACCTACCCACCAGGCTACCCAGCAGGCTGCCCACCTACCCACCAGGCTACCCACCACTGCTGCCCACCTACCCACCACTGCTGCCCACCTACCCACCACTGCTACCCAGCAGGCTGCCCACCTACCCACCAGGCTACCCAGCAGGCTGCCCACCTACCCACCACTGCTGCCCACCTACCCACCACTGCTACCCAGCAGGCTGCCCACCTACCCACCAGGCTACCCAGCAGGCTGGCCACCTACCCACCACTGCTGCCCCCCTACCCACCATGCTACCCACCTACCCACCACTGCTGCCCACCTACCCACCAGGCTACCCAGCAGGCTACCCACCACTGCTGCCCCCCTACCCACCACTGCTACCCAGCAGGCTGCCCACCTACCCACTAGGCAATCAGGCTGCTCACCCTTCACCACCTACCCACCAGGCTATCAGCTTGCCAACACTCAAATCTGCTACCGATATTGTGTATTTTGTGGTCAGATCTGCTACCGACATTGTGTATTTTGTGGTCAGTTTAACTACCGTCATTATGTATTTTGTGGTCAGTTTAACTACCGTCGTGTATTTTGTGGTCAGTTTAACTACCGTCATTGTGTATTTTGTGGTCAGTTTAACCACTTGAGGACCTAGGGCTTTACCCCCCTTAAGGACCGGCCACTTTTTTTCCATTCAGACCACTGCAGCTTTCACGGTTTATTGCTCGCTCATACAACCTACCACCTAAATGAATTTTGGCTCCTTTTCTTGTCACTAATAAAGCTTTCTTTTGATGCTATTTGATTGCTCCTGCGATTTTTACTTTTTATTATATTCATCAAAAAAGACATGAATTTTGGCAAAAAAATGATTTTTTTAACTTTCTGTGCTGACAGTTTTCAAATAAAGTAAAATTTCTGTATACATGCAGCGCGAAAAATGTGGACAAACATGTTTTTGATAAAAAAAAAAACCATTCAGTGTATATTTATTGGTTTGGGTAAAAGTTATAGCGTTTACAAACTATGGTGCCAAAAGTGAATTTTCCCATTTTCAAGCATCTCTGACTTTTCTGACCCCCTGTCATGTTTCATGAGGGGCTAGAATTCCAGGATAGTATAAATACCCCCCAAATGACCCCATTTTGGAAAGAAGACATCCCAAAGTATTCACTGAGAGGCATAGTGAGTTCATAGAAGATATTATTTTTTGTCACAAGTAAGCGGAAAATGACACTTTGTGAGGAAAAAAAAAAAAAAAAAAAGTTTCCATTTCTTCTAACTTGCGACAAAAAAAAATGAAATCTGCCACGGACTCACCATGCCCCTCTCTGAATACCTTGAAGGGTCTACTTTCCAAAATGGGATCATTTGTGGGGTGTGTTTACTGTCCTGACATTTTGGGGGGTGCTAAATTGTAAGCACCCATGTAAAGCCTAAAGGTGCTCATTGGACTTTGGACCCCTTAGCGCAGTTAGGCTGCAAAAAAGTGCCACACATGTGGTATTGCCGTACTCAGGAGAAGTAGTATAATGTGTTTTGGGGTGTATTTTTACACATACCCATGCTGGGTGGGAGAAATATCTCTGTAAATGACAATTTGTTAATTTTTTTTACACACAATTGTCCATTTACAGAGATATTTCTCCCACTCAGCATGGGTATGTGTAAAAATACACCACAAAACACATTATACTACTTCTCCTGAGTACGGCGATACCACATGTGTGGCACTTTTTTGCACCCTAACTGCGCTAAAGGGCCCAAAGTCCAATGAGTACCTTTAGGATTTCACAGGTCATTTTGAGAAATTTCGTTTCAAGACTACTCCTCACGGTTTAGGGCCCCTAAAATGCCAGGGCAGTATAGGAACCCCACAAATGACCCCATTTTAGAAAGAAGACACCCCAAGGTATTCCGTTAGTAGTATGGCGAGTTCATAGAAGATTTTATTTTTTGTCACAAGTTAGCGGAAAATGACACTTTGTGAAAAAACACAATTAAAATCAATTTCCGCTAACTTTTGACAAAAAATAAAATCTTCTATGAACTCACCATACTCCTAACGGAATACCTTGGGGTGTCTTCTTTCTAAAATGGGGTCATTTGTGGGGTTCCTATACTGCCCTGGCATTTTAGGGGCCCTAAACCGTGAGGAGTAGTCTTGAAACCAAATGTCGCAAAATGACCTGTGAAATCCTAAAGGTACTCATTGGACTTTGGGCCCTTTAGCGCAGTTAGGGTGCAAAAAAGTGCCACACATGTGGTATCGCCATACTCGGGAGAAGTAGTACAATGTGTTTTGGGGTGTATTTTTACACATACCCATGCTGGGTGGGAGAAATACCTCTGTAAATGGACAATTGTGTGTAAAAAAAATCAAAAGATTGTCATTTACAGAGGTATTTCTCCCACCCAGCATGGGTATGTGTAAAAATACACCCCAAAACACATTGTACTACTTCTCCCGAGTACGGCGATACCACATGTGTGGCACTTTTTTGCACCCTAACTGCACTAAGGGGCCCAAAGTCCAATGAGTACCTTTAGGATTTCACAGGTCATTTTGAGAAATTTCGTTTCAAGACTACTCCTCACGGTTTAGGGCCCCTAAAATGCCAGGGCAGTATAGGAACCCCACTAATGACCCCATTTTAGAAAGAAGACACCCCAAGGTATTCCGTTAGGAGTATGGTGAGTTCATAGAAGTTTTTATTTTTTTGTCACAAGTTAGCGGAAATTGATTTTAATAGTTTTTTTTCACAAAGTGTCATTTTCCGCTAACTTGTGACAAAAAATAAAATCTTCTATGAACTCACCATACTCCGTACGGAATACCTTTGGGTGTCTTCTTTCTAGAATGGGGTCATTTGTGGGGTTCCTATACTGCCCTGGCATTTTAGGGGCCCTAAACCGTGAGGAGTAGTCTTGAAACCAAATGTCGCAAAATGACCTGTGAAATCCTAAAGGTACTCATTGGACTTTGGGCCCCTTAGCGTACTTAGGGTGTAAAAAAGTGCCACACATGTGGTACCGCTGTACTCAGGAGAAGTAGTATAATGCGTTTTGGGGTGTATTTTTACACATACCCATGCTAAGTGGGAGAAATATCTCTGTAAATGACAATTGTTTGATTTTTTTACACACAATTGTCCATTTACATAGAAATTTCTCCCACCCAGCATGGGTATGTGTAAAAATACACCCCAAAACACATTATACTACTTTTCCTGAGTACGGCGGTACCACATGTGTGACACTTTTTTGCAGCCTAGGTGCGCTAAGGGGCCCAACGTCCTATTCACAGGTCATTTTGAAGCATTTGTTTTCTAGACTACTCCTCGCGGTTTAGGGCCCCTAAAATGCCAGGGCAGTATAGGAACCCCACAAGTGACCCCATTTTAGAAAGAAGACACCCCAAGGTATTCCGTTAGGTGTATGGCGAGTTCATAGAAGATTTTATTTTTTGTCACAAGTTAGTGAAAAATGACACTTTGTGAAAAAAAACCAATAAAAATTAATTTCCGCTAACTTTTGACAAAAAATTAAATCTTCTATGAACTCGTCATACACCTAACATAATACCTTGGGGTGTCTTTTTTTTCTAAAATGGGGTCACTTGTGGGGTTCCTATACCGCCCTGGCATTTTACAGGCCCAAAACCGTGAGTAGTCTGGAAACCAAATGTCTCAAAATGACTGTTCAGGGGTATAAGCATCTGCAAATTTTGATGACAGGTGGTCTATGAGGGGGCGAATTTTGTGGAACCGGTCATAAGCAGGGTGGCCTTTTAGATGACAGGTTGTATTAGGCCTGATCTGATGGATAGGAGTGCTAGGGGGGTGACAGGAGGTGATTGATGGGTGTCTCAGGGGGTGGTTAGAGGGGAAAATAGATGCAATCCATGCACTGGGGAGGTGATCGGAAGGGGGTCTGAGGGTTTGGCCGAGTGATCAGGAGCCCACACGGGGCAAATTGGGGCCTGATCTGATGGGTAGGTGTGCTAGGGGGTGACAGGAGGTGATTGATGGGTGTCTCAAGGTGTGATTAGAGGGGGGAATGGATGCAAGCAATGCACTGGCGAGGTGATCAGGGCTGGGGTCTGAGGGCATTCTGAGGGTGTGGGCGGGTGATTGAGTGCCCTAGGGGCAGATAGGGGTCTAATCTGATAGGTAGCAGTGACAGGGGGTGATTGATGGGTAATTAGTGGGTGTTTAGGGTAGAGAATAGATGGAAACACTGCGCTTGGGTGGTGATCTGATGTCGGATCTGCGGGCGATCTATTGGTGTGGGTGGGTGATCAGTTTGCCCGCAAGGGGCAGGTTAGGGGCTGATTGATGGGTGGCAGTGACAGGGGGTGATTGATGGGTGGCAGTGACAGGGGGTGATTGATGGGTGGCAGTGACAGGGGGTGATTGATGGGTGATTGATAGGTGATTGACAGGTAATCAGTGGGTTATTACAGGGGAGAACAGATGTAAATATTGCACTGGCGAATTGATAAGGGGGGGTCTGAGGGCAATCTGAGCGTGTAGGCGGGCGATTGGGTGCCCGCAAGGGGCAGATTAGGGTCTGATCTGATAGGTAACAGTGACAGGTGGTGATAGGGAGTGATTGATGGGTAATTAGTGGGTGTTTAGAGGAGAGAATAGATGGAAACACTGCGCTTGGGTGGTGATCTGATGTCGGATCTGCGGGCGATCTATTGGTGTGGGTGGGTGATCAGATTGCCCGCAAGGGGCAGGTTAGGGGCTGATTGTTGGGTGGCAGTGACAGGGGGTGATTGATGGGTGATAGGTGATTGGCAGGTGATTGACAGGTGATCAGTGGGTTATTACAGGGAAGGACAGATGTAATTAATGCACTGGCGAATTGATAAGGGGGGGGGGGGTCTGAGGGCAATCTGAGCGTGTGGGCGGGTGATTGGGTGCCCGCAAGGGGCAGATTAGGGTCTGATCTGATAGGTAACAGTGACAGGTGGTGATAGGGGGTGATTGATGGGTAATTAGTGGGTGTTTAGAGAAGATAACAGATGTAAACGATACATTTGGGAGGTAATCTGACGGCGGGTTTGCGGGCGATCTAATGGTGTGGGTGGGTGATCAGATTGCCCGCAAGGGGCAGGTTAGGGGCTGATTGATGGGTGGCAGTGACAGGGGGTGACAGGGGGTGATTGATGGGTGATAGGTGATTGGCAGGTGATTGACAGGTGATCAGTGGGTTATTACAGGGAAGAACAGATGTAATTAATGCACTGGTGAATTGATAAGGGGGGGTCAGAGGGCAATCTGAGCGTGTGGGCGGGTGATTGGGTGCCCGCAAGGGGCAGATTAGGGTCTGATCTGATAGGTAAAAGTGACAAGTGGTGATAGGGGGTGATTGATGGGTGATTGATGGGTAATTAGTGGGTGTTTAGAGGAGAGAATAGATGTAAACAATGGATTTGGGAGGTGATCTGATGTCGGATCTGTGGGCGATCTATTGGTGTGGGGGGGTGATCAGATTGCCCGCAAGGGGCAGGTTAGGGGCTGATTGATGGGTGGCAGTGACAGGGGGTGATTGACGGGTGATTGATGGGTGATTGACGGGTGATTGACAGGTGATTGACAGGTGATTGACAGGTGATCAGGGGGATAGATGCATACAGTAAACAGGGGGGGGTGGTCTGGGGGGGGGGGGTCTGGGGAGAATCTGAGGGGTGGGGGGTGATCAGGAGGGGGCAGGGAGCAGGGGGGGGGGATAAAAAAAAAATAGCGTTGACAGATAGTGACAGGGAGTGATTGATGGGTGATTAGGGGGGTGATTGGGTGCAAACAGGGGTCTGGGGGGTGGGCAGGGGGGGGGTCTGATGGGTGCTGTGGGCGATCTGGGGCAGGGGGGGGAGAAATCAGTGTGCTTGGGTGCAGACTAGGGTGGCTGCAGCCTGCCCTGGTGGTCCCTCGGACACTGGGACCACCAGGGCAGGAGGCAGCATGTATAATACACTTTGTAAACATTACAAAGTGTATTATACACTTTGTATGCGGCGATCGCGGGGTTAACATCCCGCCGGCGCTTCCGTATAGCCGGCGGGATGTTGCGGCGAGCGAACGGTGACAGGCGCCGGCGGAGGATCGCGTCACGGATGACGCGATCGCTCCGCCCATGCCCTTAAATGGACCGCCGCCTCTGTGGGTGAGGCCGTCCTGCAGGGCTCCACTTCCCCACCGCCCCTGTGTAGTGGGCGGTCGGGAAGTGGTTAACTACTGATATTGTGTATTTTGTGGTCAAATCTGGTGCTGACATTGTGTATGTTCTGGTCAAATCTACCGCAAGATTGAATGATTTTTTTCTGGTCAAATCTGCCGACATGATTGAATGTATTTTCTTGTGAAATCTGCTCACATAACGTGTAATGTCTGGTGAAATGTTCTCGCATTACGTGTATTTTATGTTGAAAGCTTCTGACATTTTGTGTATTTTCTGGAGAAAAGTTGCGCAATGATGTGAATTTTCTGGAGAAAGGTTGACTAAAACTTGGGTGCACTTTTAAATTAGCTCCGCCCCATCCGGTCATAGCCACACCCATTTTTTTTCGCCGCAGCGCGCTTCGCGCGCCGCAGGTGGTGTACCGGGGGGGGGGGGGGGTGTCTTTCAATACCTAGCACCGGGTGTCAAATGCCCTAGGTACGCCACTGTCTGTGTGTTAATCATTTCCTCTGTATGTATCAGTTTCTTCCTCTCCCTGTATCAGTCTTTTCCTCTTTGTGTCGGCCTCTTTCTTTGTGTGTCAGTCTCTTCCTCTGCATGGATCAGTCTCTTCCTCTACATGGATCAGTTTCTTCCTTTATGTATATTCCTCTGTGTGTATCAGTTTCTTACTATGTATTTTTTAAGAAACAGCCAAGAGCTGTCCTCTGTACCTGCTCCATGCCCCCTGTACCTTCTGTGTCCCCCTCTGTGTCAGCACTTTGTCACTTATGTCACCTATGTCTCTGAGTGCCCTCAGTGTAGTGTACTGCAGCAAAATATATTTTTACCGGTTTAAAAAGTATTTCCTCTTTGAATTTTTTTTTAAATCAATTTTCTTAAAAATGATTTTTTTTTTTTGAAAAATAAAAGGTCTCTTGTTCCCACACAATCAAATTTCACATTTTCATGCCGTTTGTATTGGCCAGTCATTTATGTGTCAGGGACTACCTGTATCTATATTTTGAATTTGGGAAAAAAATATTTTTCCAACTACAAAGGGTTTGGTGAATGGACCATGAAACTTGTGGGGTTCTGTACATCCAACAAGGTTAAGAACCACTGTCCTAAATGCTTATAACACCTTCTTTTAAAGATAATCTGTATTGTTAAAATCGCACAAAAGTAAACATACCAGTGTGTTAGGGGACATCTCCTATTACCCTCTGTCACAATTTTGCCGCTCTCCGCCGCATTAAAAGTAGTCAAAAACAGTTTTTAAAAGTTTGTTTATAAACAAACAAAATGTCCACCAAAACAGGAAGTAGGTTATTGTACAGTATGTCCACACATAGAAAATACATCCATACACAAGCAGGCTGTATATAGCCTTCCTTTTGAATGTCAAGAGATCATTTGTGTGTGTTTACCTTCTGTCCCCTGCAGCTCTCACACACTGAATACTAGCCTGTCAATACTGACAGGCTGTCAGGCTGATGGTTTCTTCCTGTCTGTAATTCCTCACTATGGGCTTGATTCACAAAAGAGTGCTAACTGTTAGCACGGCCGTTTTCACGTGAATTTTCGCATTGCGCGCGTTCGCGAATTTTCACGTGAAACGATAACGTTTTCGCTCGCAAACATGAATTTTACCGCAAAATCAATATCTTTTCGCGCGAAAACGGCCGTGCTAACAGTTAGCACTCTTTTGTGAATCAAGCCCTATGTGTCAGCCCAGCTCCTTTCACAGCCTAACAGAGGAGGATTTTTATCCAGCTCTCTTCTATCACTGATAAGATAGCAGAGACGCTGCTGGCTTATGTAAATAACACACACACTGGAGTGTGCATAGAGGGGCCTGGAAAGGGGTGTGCATAAACAGACCAGCACGGAACAGTTGGCAGCCTTCCAGACACAGGACGACAAGTCCGACAGGGGAAAGATAAATTGATTTATTACAGAGACAGTGATAGTAGAAAGTGCTGCAGTAAGCCAGAGCACATTAGAACAGGTTTAGGAACTTGTAGGATGGTAGAAAAAATGTTGTAATTTTTGTTACAGAGTCTCTTTAAAGCATATTTGAAGTAAAGTAAGCATACTACCAATCCATCTTAAAGGGACTCCGAGCAGTGCAGAAACTATGGAAAGATGCATATCATTTTAAAGCTCTCTTTCTCCTCTTTCCAATGATATATAAACCACCTCTCTCTGTTGCCAGAAAGAGGAGAAAGAGAGCTTTAAAATGCTACCCATCTTTGCATAGTTACATTGTATTACACAGGGCGACTTTTTCTCAAAGTCAGCAGCTCCATTCAGCAGAAAAAGTCGCCCTGTGTAATACAATGTAACTATGGAAAGATGGATATCATTTTAAAGCTCTCTTTCTCTTCTTTCTGGCGACACCTAAATCCTCACCCTACGCCTTTTAGTTTTCTCTATTTTCGCAATGGAAGTTGCGGTATTGGCAATTTCGATCGCGAAAATAGCGAAAACTAAAAGGCGTAGGGTGGTGGAAAAGAGGAGAAAAAGAGCTTTAAAATGATATGCATCTTTCCATAGTTTCTGCACTGCTCGGAGTCCCTTTAAAACTTGCAGTGTTCCCCCTGGTTTTTAATCCATTGCTATAAATTAGAGGGCCTGATTCACAAAGTGGTGCTAACAGTTAGCACGCTGGTGAAAAGCCCTTTATCACGCCTAAACTCAGTTTAGGCATGATAAGTTTAGGTGTGATAAGTTTAGGTGTGATAAGTTTAGGCATGATAAGTTTAAGTGTGATAAGTTTAGATGTGATAAGTTTAGGCGTGATAAGTTTATGCACCAACTGGGTTAGCACCGCAGTGCACAGCTGATCAAAAGTTTTGCGCTTGCAAAGTCTGGTGCACTTCGCATAAAGTTTAATGGCGCTGCTTTGCGTGCGGGACTTTGCGCGCGATCTAAAGTTATCTAAACTTATCATACCTAAACTTATCATGCCTAAACTTGTCACGCCTAAACTTATCACACCTGGGGCCATATTCTATTGCTGAACTCGCCAGTGCATCTTACCAATC
The DNA here is from genome assembly GCF_040937935.1 of Hyperolius riggenbachi. NCBI lineage: Eukaryota > Metazoa > Chordata > Amphibia > Anura > Hyperoliidae > Hyperolius > Hyperolius riggenbachi. The sequence continues at coordinate 510,676,615 of NC_090646.1, read as the reverse complement.
GCACAAGGGAGCTAACGTTATGTGTCCATGTGCACCATGCGCATACACCAGCATAAGCTGTGTGCATGCTGACAAACACATACAGGGGAAGGAGGGAGCGCACTGAATTAGACCCTAGCCACAGGGGTCAGTAACAAGAAAAAAATACATATATCCAGGCACATCGCCTCTAGTTAGGACATTATCTATATATATAATAGGCTAAGTGCCTCAACCTTCAAGCAAGAAGAAGAAGTATCGCCCTGCCCCCAGGGCCGAGCCAAGCAAGAAGAAGCTAAACACTGCATTCCAGCAGCTCTGGGGGTGTGTTTAGCTTCTAAAGGCAACAATGGTTAATTTGCATATATTCAGCAGTGATGCCCTGGGAGACATCTCAAGCTAACTCCAACCTGAATTATCACAAATTCTTTCTGTTTTAAGAAAGGAAACTTTTATTTTTTTTAGTAAGGGGGCTTTTAGGACCATTGTAGCCCCTTACACACTCCAATGAGATCTGGGTCACCATGAGCTTTCTGGTTAGTCTGCACCTCTTGGTGTTACAAGCCCTACTTCATAGAGCCAAATTAAGCCATGCCATGCACTGATGAGGATCAAACAATCCAAAACAGTCTGTAACTTGGTCTTGGTACGAGAGGTATTCTAAGGGTCCTCCTTGTGGGGGCCCTGGATAAACGAGGGGAGGATGGCAGCTGCGTCGAGTGGAGGAGGCATGCCAAAACTTCGGAACTCGGTTCGCTTTGTCGTAAAGACGGATTGGAGGAAGCATGGAACGAAGGCGTTCATCGATAAGGTACTGGTGGAGGGGTTGAAGCTGAATAAGAGCAAGATGTTCGCAATACAAGATTTTCCAGGACAAGGGGCCTATGATATTACTATGCATAATGAGGAAGATGCGCTAAAAGTGCTGGCAGATTATAGAGAGAGCAGGGAAGATTATGTTAATTGGTTGGAGTTGGTCACGCCATTATTTAACGAAAAGGCGAGACAGATTTATGTACATATGTACAATCCATTCGTGGAGCCAGATGTGGTCAGGCTGTTTATGCTCAGATATTTTGAGGATGTGAGCTGTGCTGAAAAAATATATAACCATATTGGTGTTTACAGAAGCAAAATGAAGTTTTTTGTGAAGTTCAAGAGACAGGAGGGTTGCTGGCATGATGTAGTTCACCCGCCCCCTGTTTTCTCTATTGCTGGGGAGAGAGGTTATGTCACGTATCCTGGGCAGCCTCTCTACTGCCGGAGGTGCTATATGTTCGGGCATGGAGCCGGAAGTTGTGTTTCTGAGGAGCGGTGCAGACATTGCAAGGAGTCAGTGCACCCTGGCTCCAGCTGTAAGAAGGTGAAAGTTTGTGACCTCTGTGGGATAAGTGGCCACTTGGCCAAAGATTGTGATAAGCGTGGCAAAACAAGGATTTACACGTATGCTGCTGCAGCTGGTTCATACGGCAGGGGAAGGAGGTGGTCACTGGCTCCCCATGTGGAGCCCCGGGACCCTGAGGCTGTTACCGAGCCTCCCTTTGCTGATGCAGCTGGACAGGGCACCAGTGTGTGTCATTCGGGCCCAACCACTGCTGAGACCCCCCCTGTCCCCCCTGTGGATGATGTGACTGATTCCTAGATGCTGCAGGCAGAGGAGGTGCCAAAGCCGCAGCGAGTTAAAAAAAGGAAACTTGCCGAGGATGTGAATGAAAATGATGATGCTGTGGGGAGTGGGGGTGAAGAGGACGCCGTGCCTCTGTCTGCAGAGTTTCCCTGTGATGTGCAGAATGTTGCCGGTCCTGCCTGCAAGAAGGCTGCCGCTGCCGTGTCTGCAGTGAGTAGGACTGGAGAAGCTGATTTATGTGCTGTGACTGAGGTTGCCCCGAGTCCCCCCGCTGTGGAGAGTCAGGCTGGGGCTTAGTGGTGCTCACCGCCAGGTCGTGATCACGCTTACGCGTGGATTCACGACCATTTTGACGCATTCCGCCTCGGACACGCTAAGCTGTGAATAGATTTTCAACCACGAAAATCTGCTTCGGCTTCGCGTGAATGCGGACAGAAATCCGCATTCACGCTCGTGAAACCCATCGCTGAAGTCGTGGTTAGCGGAAATGCGTCAAACTATGCGGAAGTGACACATTGCAGGCCAATCAGAGGGTCCCAGCCAGGCCCTAGCAACCAATCACAGGAGGGGAACTATGCCCTCCCCTCCTGAATATAAAGCGGCGGCCATGATGGAAAAGCTCTGTCCTTGCTAGACTGTGGTGCTGAGAGGATTATCTCCAGGCCATTGTTGTTTGAGCAAGTGCATTTATTGTGTTAAAAACAAAGCGTTTTTTTTTGCTAACACTGCTCTTATACTGTACACAGTTAGCTAGTATAAGTTATTAAGGAAAGGGAGGTGCTGAAGGGGGTGTGGCTAGAAAACAGCAAAAATCTATTAACCCTTCGCACTCTCACATGCAAATGTTCAAACAAATGCATTCACAGATTCACTCATCCAGACACAACTGTTATCCCTACAGCTAAGTTAAAAGCCGGGGTTTTAGTTCACAGAAGAATGCATTCTTATGCTTAGTCACCTATAGGCCTAGAGGCGATGTGCCTGGATATATGTATTTTTTTCTTGTTACTGACCCCTGTGGCTAGGGTCTAATTCAGTGCACTCCCTCCTTCCCCTGTATGTGTTTGTCAGCATGCACACAGCTTATGCTGGTGTATGTGCATGGTGCACACGGACACATAACGTTAGCTCCCTTGTGCGATTGGTAAGATGCACTGTCTGTCCCAGGAGAGGACGTCAGGATGTGTGCTCCTAATGCATTGATAGGTTTTGATGCAATGAATGTGTTTGCATGTCTGCACTATGCATGTTACAGGGCCAGAGTTAGGACACCTATGTTTACCTGGGTACTTCTACGCAGTATAGGTGACTAAGCATAAGAATGCATTCTTCTGTGAACTAAAACCCCGGCTTTTAACTTAGCTGTAGGGATAACAGTTGTGCCTGGGTGAGTGAATCTGTGAATGCATTTGTTTGAACATTTGCATGTGAGAGTGCGAAGGGTTAATAGATTTTTGCTGTTTTCTAGCCACACCCCCTTCAGCACCTCCCTTCCCTTAATAACTTATATAATGTCCTAACTAGAGGCGATGTGCCTGGATATATGTATTTTTTTCTTGTTACTGACCCCTGTGGCTAGGGTCTAATTCAGTGCACTCCCTCCTTCCCCTGCATGTGTTTGTCAGCATGCACACAGCTTATGCTGGTGTATGTGCATGGTGCACATGGACACATAACGTTAGCTCCCTTGTGCGATTGGTAAGATGCACTGTCTGTCCCAGGAGAGGACGTCAGGATGTGTGCTCCTAATCCACTGATAGGTTTGATGCAATGAATGTGTTTGCATGTCTGCACTATGCATGTTACAGGGCCAGAGTTAGGACACCTATGTTTACCTGGGTACTTCTACGCAGTATAGGTGACTAAGCATAAGAATACATTCTTCTGTGAACTAAAACCCCGGCTTTTAACTTAGCTGTAGGGATAACAGTTGTGCCTGGATGAGTGAATCTGTGAATGCATTTGTTTGAACATTTGCATGTGAGAGTGCGAAGGGTTAATATATTTTTGCTGTTTTCTAGCCACACCCCCTTCAGCACCTCCCTTTCCTTAATAACTTATATAATGTCCTAACTAGAGGCGATGTGCCTGGATATATGTATTTTTTTCTTGTTACTGACCCCTGTGGCTAGGGTCTAATTCAGTGCACTCCCTCCTTCCCCTGTATGTGTTTGTCAGCATGCACACAGCTTATGCTGGTGTATGTGCATGGTGCACATGGACACATAATGTTAGCTCCCTTGTGCGATTGGTAAGATGCACTGTCTGTCCCAGGAGAGGACGTCAGGATGTGTGCTCCTAATCCATTGATAGGTTTGATGCAATGAATGTGTTTGCATGTCTGCACTATGCATGTTACAGGGCCAGAGTTAGGACACCTATATTTACCTAGGTACTTCTACGCAGTATAGGTGACTAAGCATAAGAATGCACTCTTCTGTGAACTAAAACCCCGGCTTTTAACTTAGCTGTAGGGATAACATTTGTGCCTGGATGAGTGAATCTGTGAATGCATTTGTTTGAACATTTGCATGTGAGAGTGCAAAGGGTTAATAGATTTTTGGGCGATATAATCGCCCAGCGAGTTCTTACCACGGAATCCAATTACCCTTATCATGAGCATTAGCTTAGACCTGCAAAAAGCAGGTCTAAAGTAGCTAACGCACGTCGTCGCTGCAGCATCTGGGGATAATAAGGAGACCCCCAGAACTCCCTGTCGGGTCGCCGCACAGTTTAGAAGCCCCCGCGCAGCTCTGCAAAGGCTCCCCTGTCATACGTACCGCCGCCGATCACCCGCCGCAAAATCCGTCACGTAATTACAGTGTATCTAACACTGTAATTACTGTCGGCATAGAAGGAGCCCGGGCAAAGCATCTTTGAATCTGCAGCCTGGGCTCCCCATTGGTCCGCTGTCTGAGCCATTTTATTGGTTCAGACAGCAGACCAATGGGGAGCCCGGCTGCAGATTCAAAGATGCTTTGCCCGGGCTCCTTCTATGCGGACAGTAATTACAGTGTTAGATACACTGTAATTACGTGACGGATTTTGTGGCGAGAGGCGGCGGGTGATCGGCGGCAGTACGTATGACAGGGGAGCTTTTGCAGAGCTGCGCGGGAGATTCTAAACTGTGCGGTGACCCGACGGGGAGCTCTGGGGGTCTCCTTATTAAAGGAGACCCCCAGATGCTGTGGCGGAAGATGGCGGCGATGTTCAGCGGGCGAGTGCGCATGTGTGGGGAGTGAGGCGTGGTGCTGATGGACAGCACCACAGCGTAAACCTCACTCCCCATCGCTCGGTAAAAGGGAGCATCGCTCAGGCTTTCGCCTCAGTAATGCTCCCTAACGATCGGCCATCCCGCAAAGGATATGGGCAATAGGATTTGCCGGTAATCCTCGCGCGATGGCAAGGTGATAAGTAGCTCGCATCTGCAAGCTACTTATCACCTTGAATAGGATATGGCCCCTAAACTGGCTTTTCACCAGCGTGGTGCAATAGTTATCACGCCTAAAGTCTCTAACTGGGTTAGCACCGCTTTGTGAATCGAGTCCAGTGTCTCATTGCAGTTAGATGAAGCCCAACAACAGTCCAACAATTCTGATAAATGGTTTTAAAACATTTGTGTGACTGTGATAAACACCCTGACAGCAAGGCAGGCCTGTAAGTGCATGGCAGTGTAGTGATGCATAGCAATTTAGCATAAAGCAGGATTCACATTATGAAATGGAATAAACCTGCCTTTAAAGAGGACCTGGACTCTTGCACGGGACAGAAGGAAAACACAGAGAAATGCACCCTGTATGTATTTAGAAAGTTTAGTCTGTCTAGTTCCCCCTCATCTGTGATTAATCACAACTGTAATGTTATCTCTCAGCTGTGTCAGCCAGCTGCCTCACAGAGCAGCCAGGATGTTAACCCTGGGTCTGCTTCAATGAAAGCAGGAAGTAGGAACACTGCCGATTCATTGCAGGGTTTGTATCAGCTGTAACAAATAAATGCTTTCTTTAAATGTTCTTATGCTATTGTTTATCTTTTAGAGCAGAGAGGAAGTTCTGAGTTCAGGTCCCCTTGAACAAGAAGAATCTTTAAAATGTACAATGGATTTAAGTTATTTCAGGAACGCCTAAACATTTAAAATGTACTTCCTGTCGTATGATTTCACTTCGCACAACTCCTGGAAGGATCTACTTACCGGTTTATTTTAGCAGTGAAAAGGTATGATGTAATGTAGCTATGCTCATTTGGAAATAAAGATAGTCAATAAGACTTACTCAGAGTGACATTCCTCATATCTTTCCTCTGTGTCTGTTTTAGCATAAATGTCTTCTTTATATTGGGAACTTAGTAAGCAGTACATTTTCTCTCCAAAGACTTCTGATATTTTCAATCATGAATTATTCTTTGTGTATTCAAAACCAAACTTAAAACTATCAAAGTGCTTTGTGTATAAATATGCATAAAATGTGCATTAGGCACTGTGTGATTCTCCTGGAGGAATAAGAAAGTAAATGTAGAGTGGGAGGGAGGTTAAAGTAATACAACTTTGTATGTATATTTATTACTCTTTTCCCAGCCAAAGATAAATATAAATAAACACTCTTGCCACTACATTATACTGATGTTGCTTCTCTTACCGAGATGTCTTCACCATTTTTTTAAACCCAGTGTGATTACCTGTCCTAGGAGAAATATTTGCCATGAAATGACTGCAAGAAAAACTCTTTATGCTACAGTATGTAAAAACAATAACGCCCATTGCTATATATGGTTTATTTATAAAACTGATTGATTTTAAGTACCTATAGATGATACAATCATGGTTGTACAAGCTTACCACATCTTTGTAATATGAGAGACTGCCTAAAGTATCTGTTTAAAGAATCAATCAATTTACCCTTCTGCTACATAGATTTGGTAAGATTGTACAATCAAGATTACATCATTGACGTTTAGGGTTAGTGTTGCCAACCTAATTTCTAATATTTCATGGACAAAAGGCCCCCAAAAATCTGGACACTCAACACTTTGGATGGACAAGGGGTGTAGTCCACAGAGCACTTTTCAGGGGAAGTAGGTAGAGTTACATTGATGGTTTGGTCACACCTTAAACATTTTTTAAGCTACATTTATAGTAGCAACAGGATATTTTAAACCCACCCACATGATAAATGTGGCAACTATAAGGCTCCAAGTGACAGATGCAGCAAGAAACCATGAGCCATCAAGACGAGTAACAAAACATGTAACCTGCGGGCCTCAGCTCGATATTGTTGGGAGTCACAGACAGGGAAGAGGCTCCATCACACCTCCATATTCAAAGCAATTCGATAAAGGATCCCATCCGGACTCAACCGTCATATATGAATTCTTCAAACATACATATTTATTTGTTTGCAGCGGTTATACAGCATAAAAACAGCACAGTGCACAGTCCTTTATCGAATTGCCATCAAGACGAGTGACAAGTGCAGCACACCAGGAAAAGTCCATCACCACCAGCACACATAGAAGGATGAAAAGTCCAGACTACCCCACACAAGGCTCTTTACCTTTGTGCTGCCTGTCACCACCTCTCCCCCGCCTCCTCTTTAGCACCGCTCCCCGCCTGCGTCCCTTCCCTCCAATCAGCTTATGGAGGTGGGGAGGAAAGGGAGGCAGGCGGGGAGCGGCAACATAGAGGAGGCGGGGGGGGGGTGGCAGTGACAAGCAGCACAAAGGTAAACAGCCTACTAGCAACAAGCTGCATGTCGCTAGCACAGCATTTTTTTTCTGGAGGACAGCAGAGCGCAGTGGTAGGGAAGGGAGGGATGGGGGGCACAGTACAGACACAGAAGCTGGTGATAGTATGCAGAACCAGCCTCTGTGTCCTAATAGGATTCTTAAAACTCACCTCGGGTTCTCTTTCAGGTAATATGCCCCCTGTGGTGAGTATGAAGGGCGAGCTAGGGCTCCGCCTTTGACTGCAATGCTATTTGCCATGATTAGCATCTATAAGTGGTGAAAAGGGCTCCCGTTATTTTATATTGGCTAGACGATGTTTATATCACACATTTTTACTTAAAGCACTCACACCTGGAAAGGAAAAATTGTGTCACTCGGCTGTCCCCTGGAGAGGCTCCAATCGTGATCCCCTCTCATAGGCTGATGCCTTTGAGAGAGGATCGCTGTGATTGGCTGGCGGGTGGAGGAAGGGAGGGGGAAAAAATAAATATAAAAATGGACACATTTATTTAAAAAATAATAATAATAAATGAAAAAATAAACAAATATTCCACCAGCGATCAGAGCCCACCAACAGAAAGTTCTGTTGGTGGGCAGAAAAGGGGGGATTCACTTGTGTGCTAAGTTGTATGGCTCTGTAGCAAGCTATTAAAGCTGAAACGCACTAAATTGTAAAATATAGCCTGGTCAATAAGGGGTTGTAAGCCTATGGTCCTGAAGTGGTTAAAAAAAGTTACCAGCTCAAGTAGATTATTAACTTTTACATCAGACTAGTCTCATTTTAATTAGACAAACTTTGAGATAGAAAAGAGGAGGGGTATGACCTGACTGAGTACAAACAGCTCTTATTCAAAAAATATACAAAACTTTATTCAACATTTGCTTATTGTTAAAACATAGAAGATAAAATTCCACCATGGTACCCATCACCCCACAACAACCCGGCCTGTTTTTCCCCGAACCTCAAGAACCTCCCACTCCTGACCACTAATTGTGTCTAAGAGATCATGTGCACATGATTAGATGTTATGGCTGCGCAGCCTCTAGTTGAGGAATATGAATATGGAGCAATCAAATCCATCCAGTAGTTTTAGCTGATCATCAATCTCAATGACCCTAGGAGGGTCATACAAAAGGGAATTTTTGTGTTATTGATCTGTCAAAGTTCCACTTGGATTATTGCTCTCAAACATGCTCCTCAGTAACAAATAAATGTTTCCTCCACACCACATAAGGTTCTGCGTTCAATGCAGTTCATGCACATAACATAAGCCCCCGACAGAGTAAACAGGATTGTCCACGTTTCCACAAGCAGTGTGTGACAACTTAAAGAAGCAAAGTCTGTTGTAGCCCATATTGTGTATGAGAATCAGTCAGTCAAGCGCTTAACCACAGCTCATAAAGCAGAGATTCAGCATGTATCAGTGCGGCATGGAAGACTGGCTATAGCAGGTTATAGCAAGCATGACAGGTGTAAATTGGTCAGTCCTGTGAAATAACTGCACAAATGTGTATATGTGGACAGCCTAGCAGCATCTCTGTGCATGCAAACAGTTGCGGCTGATTGGATTTGCAAAGCAGTGCCCTGTGGGCTCTTACTGTGTCCTCTGATATGCGGCTCCAATGGCTTCTAGTGGAGCTCAGCCTGGGGAGACTCCATGGATTTCTGCCGAGCAGCAGGATGTGATTGTGTGGAGAGGAAGGCCAGGGGCCTGGGTCAAGCGGCACAGGAGAGCAGAGGAGGCACCATCATGGTGGAGGACGGCGTCCTCGATCGATTTTGCCGGACTCTGCCGGCTTCTTCAGGAGGCGTGCCCAACCATGGGTGACGCTGCAGCTAAGTGCAGGCCGCCATCCAATCCGGCCGCGGGGCGCGGCATCCCCCACCCCCACCCCAGGGCCACCCCAAGCGTGGGGGGGCAGGGCAGGCAGACATGACCGGCATGCCCAATAGCCCGCCCGGAGCGTCTGCCAAGCCCCGCCCCCCGCACGCAGGCCCAGGGGAGGGGGCGGGAGACGCCAGAGCAGCCGGATCAGATGGCGGCAGCAAAAAAGCCACATACATACAGCGTTCGCATAGAGGTAAATACTACATATATACGCAATGTGTAACACATTCCGAAACAGAAAAAAGAGGAAACGACCACCCATGAATGGTGATGGCCGAAGCTGATATTCAATTAGGAATATGAGACACAGCATAAAAAGTTCCGCTCAATAGTGCTATCTAAACTGAGCCCATCATTTAACATGGAGAAGGGCGCAAAAGGCGCACATCCCCATATCGATGGGAACATTGCCTATACAGGCACTTCATAAGTGTATATAGTCTCATTTTAAAGTAACTGTTTAATCTAGCTAAACAAAGATACAAACAAATTACCCCCACAGGCCAAAGGTGCATTACAGTTGCATACAGGAATTGGGTCCCAATGCCTCAGGTGACAGTTTGTGGTCATATTCTGTACAAATGTCCTGCAAGTAGTGGTGACATATTCGGAATATTTGAATTTAGAACCTCATTTTGAATTCTTCTGATCAAAGCATGAATCGTCATACATGTGCATCATAGAAGAATTCATAATTAATATTCCAAACATGTTAACACTACTTGTTAGCCTGTAGGCCATCAATGCATTTATGTTATGGAGGGGGGAGGAGGAGGGACAACAGCACAGCAAATTACAGAGCAGCTTTGAGATAGAGGGGTAAGGTGCACTCAGTCTGCACTCAGCCAAGATGATCTAGTACAGATCTTTAGGAAAAGCATTAGAGCCACTGTACACATGATAGATTCTCAGCAGAGATGGCCCAGACTGGTCAACTTTACGGAGAACACAAACCATGTGAGTCTCTGGACATGCTCCTAAGCCATGCTGAGGGTGACTTCCAGATAGGCAAATATGGAAAAACTGAAACCACAAGGGAAAAAAATATGGGTCAACCCAGCAGGCCTGCAAAACATCCAGTTCTCGAATTGTCATTATACATTTAGAAACAGGATTAGTCTACACATAAACAAAGAATGTATGAGGCTTAGGCTTGAACTGTTTTAATATGATTAGTTTAATTATTAGAGCTCTGGAAAATGTACAAGTCTCTGTGGTGTCTGAGATTAATAACTCAGTTCTTACTTTTGTAATCACTGAAATACCTCTACATTGCAAAGCATTTATGGACATAGCATATACAGTATTATTCATCTCCGTTTAATTTTTTCAAATATGTTTTTTTTCTACATGCAAATATCAGTTCCCAGGCTATTAGTCCAGCAGGGTGAGCATAGTAGGCAGCATGGCGGTGTAGTGGTAAGCTCTCTCACCTTGCAGCGCTGGGTCCCCAATTGGAGTCCCAGCCAGGGCACTATCTGCACAGAGTTTGTATGTTCTCCCAGTGTCTGTATGGGTTTCCTCCAGGCACTCCTGTTTCCTCCCACAACCCAAAAACATACAGGTAAGTTAATTGGCTTCCCCTGAAGCCAATACGTTTGCATTTTCTCCTGACTCAACATTTTTTTCTCATCTTTATTGACTTCAATGCATTTAGGAAAGAATTTATTTCCCCACACACATGCTCATACATTTTTGCATACATACTGATTTTTGCACAAATGTGTTAATTCATGCCAATAGACTTCAATGCATTTGGGAAAAAAATTGTTTTCTCATGCCCATATATTATAGCAAATCCATCTCCAACAATCTGAGTTGGAGTGTGAACACCACCTCCATCCAGCGGAAAGCCCCGCAGATACTTTTCTTCCTCCGCCAACTGAAGGAGTTCAGCATGGATCAGAAATTTCTGGTAAGCTTCTACTCCCCCACAATTAAATTTTTTCTCTACAGAGGGTCATCAGATCAGCGGAGAGAATCATTGGACAACCACTCCACCCTCTGGACCTCCTCTATGAAACCAGACTGCACTCCAGAGCTTTGCGAATTGGCAATGATTCCTCACACCCGGGCACCTGCTTTTTCAGTCGGCTCCCTTCAGGCCAGAGGTTTAAGCCCATCTCTGCCAAGACCTCAAGGCACAGGAACAGTTTCCTCCTCTCAGTGGTCAACTCCCTGAATTCTCTTCATGCATTCTTCCCCCTTACCCATCAGCTCTCTATCCCTCCCACCTTTGGTCGTTGCTCCCCCCTTAGCTGTTTTTAAAGCATGTTTTGCCCTGCCAAACTTTATCCATTATTGCGGACAATTGTCATTATCTAATTGTTGTAGTTGTTTGGATTATGCTACCCTGTAAGTGAACCAGTGTCTTCATCTTTATTTTGTGTCCTATACTAAAAAGGGACTCAGAGCTCGTTGAAATAAAAAGATTTATACATACCTGGGGCTTCCTCCAGTTCCATACGCTCCGATCGCTCACACACCACCATCCTCAGTCTTCTGCAGCGCTGGTACTGGGTCCCCACACTTCCGTCAGTCGGCTCCAGTCTACGCAGAAGAAGTGCAGCTGCTGGAGAGATACGTAGAGGGCTCACTTCTCTTACACCACACTGGCTCCGACTTACGGTACACTTTAAGCCCAAATCCGGGCACGACCTGGTCGTGCTTGCCACTAATAAAATAATTCTGAAATATTCCATTTTGTACAAAAATTTGCCATTTTTGCAAAAATTATCAAAAAATGAAATAACATAAGCTATCTTTCAATTTCTGTTACTAAAACAAATTATACTGTTCATAAAGATTCTTAAAATTAATTACATTAATTTCCATATCAAATAGTTGCCCCGTTCAGTCATATAAAAATTGTTCACAGTCTTACTGGGTAAAATTATTAACTCTCAGCACAGACATAAATATTTGAGAACAATGTAGGACATGCACATTCTGTTACTGCGGGTCCTGCATTTCTGAGTAATGTAAGTAAATAAAATAATGTATCTTACTTTGATTTTAGTTTTACTAAATATCCAGTAAGCCTTCATGATAGAATCTTGACTTTGTAACCAAGTAGGACTTCAGTAGAGCTTTTATTAGATATTGATTTATTCTTAAAAATCTTTGGTCAAGTCTAGCTCTTAAAACACTACAGTATTCTTAAGTACTGCAGAAAATCAGAATCCATTAGACCAATTGCAAGACATACTTAATGGTTGTTATACTGCTCCGGCATATTAACCTTTAAAATAATAAATGAGAGAAAAAATATTAAAACATATTAAGAAAGTACCTCGATGTTATCTCAGAAAAGGGAAATCGTTGGATGAAGATGTTAATGTGCTTAAGGCCAGGGATGTTCGTAGTCAGCCAACTTCGCTACGCTGGAATTACGCATAGTTTTACGCAATTACGCTTTGCTAAACTACGGCTTCGAAATCAAATATTCGTTTTGTATGCATTTCGTAGACTACGCGTTAAAATACGCAATTACGCGTAGTGCAAAGCGTAGTGTTTGCGGATGCTTATGCCCGTATGCAGAACATTTTACGCATTAATTCCTCTTTAAAGGTTTGTACCGGGAACTGTTCTATGCGTACATTCCGCTTTCCAATGCATAAATTTGTAAGCATACAACCGCACGCGGAAAATTAGACACGAGTAACACATTCGTAGTTCACTACGCAATACACTTGTTAACTATGCGTAGTGGGCGTAAGCGTAGTTTTGAAACTTCACCTATGAACTACAATGCGTAGATGCGAACTATGATGCCTAAGTTCGCACTGGCGTAGTTTCTGCTCATCCCTGCTTAAAGAGAACCTGTACTGAGTAAAAATATTTAAAATAAACACATGAGGTAACTTCAAATGAACATTACAGAGTTACCTTGCCATCAGTTCCTCTCAGAAGCTCACCATTTTCTTCTGACAATAATCCCATCCAGTTCTGACAATATTTTGTCAGATCTGAAATATATCAGTTGCTGTCAGTAAAATATCAGTTGCTGTCAGTTATAGCTGAGAGGAAAACGGATGTACCAGGTAATGTCTATGTTTCCCTATAGCTCAAGTGGGCGATGTTACAGTTTAACTGTGTGCTGACCAGAAAGCTGTTATGGGTAATGGCTATTTTCAAAATGGAGGACGGAAAATTCCCTTGATCATAGTGAACAAATAGGACGTGGGACAGGAGAAAGACACTGAGGAGTAGACTACATGGAAGGTAAGTATGACTTGTGTATGCTTATTTTGACTTTTATTTTCAGTACAGGTTTTCTTTAAGGCAAACTTTAATTTAATTTCCTTTTTTTAAATCATTAGGAACAACCCTAAAGGTATTTGTCTAAAGTAAAACAAATAACAGACACACCATAAAGATAAATATAAAACAACAACTACAACAAATCGAATGTAAAACAAAGCTGAATGCATAAGTAGGATTGTAAATGTCAAAAACAACTGCTGAGTCTTAAGTTAAGTAGAATTCACTCAATTAATCTCAATTTAACTCAGCCAAGGTGGCCAATAAAGACCTAGTTTTCCCCTAAGAGATCCTTTTTCAACTTCATTTTAAATAACTTTGCACTCTGCAATTTAAAAAGTACCAAAAAAGTAGGTAAAAAAGTACTGTTTAAAATTACTCTGAGATTTTATTTGTAGTCGCGGAGTAAATTAGATGTATGTCCAGTAGAATGGCCACACACAAGATGTACTGCAAAATTTAACGAAATACGTCCTTTATCACAATTTGTCTCCATTAAGTGTTAACATTTCAAATGTTATTGCAACATAAGTTGATTATTGTATTTGCATTTTAAAACTTCAATAAAAATTTACTGAGAAAAAAAAAATTACTCTGAGATTTTACTTGCTAGTTGATGGCACGACCAGCTAACACCCATAGGCGTCAGCAGGTCTTAAGTGGGTCACTATGGAAACGGCCGCTCGATCGAGCGGCCTTTCCATGTCAGTTCATGGAGGTGTCTCCGTGAACAGCCGGAAGACATCCCCGCTGTTTACATCATACAGCGCTGCTCTGATTGGCCGGGGATCGCCGGCATATGATAGGCTGAAGCCTATCCTACAATGCGCAGGACAGATATCCGTCCTGCGCCACTCACAGGGGGAGGGAGAGGGAGGGAGAGGGACGGAGCGCCGAAAACGCTGCAGAGGGGGCTTTGAAGAGCCCCCCCCTGCAAAGCGCATCAAGCCGGCGGCGATCAGACCCCCCCAGGAGGACATTTTTTTTTGCGGAACGAACGGAGCTTTAATTTGGTACTATGTAATTATATTGCGTCTGGAATTTTGCTGCAAATATGCTGAATCTAAAAAAAACAAAATAGAAATGTGAAATGTATAACAATAGCCTTTTACTAAATCTCACAAGATTCCTTTAAAGAACAGGCAGGTTCTCGTTGAACATTAAAACAGTGTTTGACAGCAGGGCCAGGCCGAGGCATAGGCTGGAGAGGCTCCAGCCTCAGGGCGCAGTGTAGGAGGGGGCACACAATTCATTCAGCTGTCATTCCTAATTGTGTATGAAGCAGAAAGAAATAAGAAAAAGGGATACATAGCAGCGACTGCAAGCCAGATAACTAGATATTAAGGTGTTGGGGAGGTTGTTGGCCCTGTGGCCCTCTTAATCTAATAGCAATCAGTGTGTGACAGCTGAGGTGGGAGGGATGGAGGGGCGCACTTTGGTGTCTCAGCCTTGGGTGCTGGAGGACCTTGTCCCGGCTCTGTTTGACAGTATCAAATGGTTTAAATGTTTTCTTTTTAGCATAGCAGAGAACAACTCCAGGCCAGTACAATAGAGTTGGTAGCATTAAGGTGATGATACAATCCTGCAACCAATTGATCATTTCCGATTGCTGTGGTAATCAATCGGAAACAATCAATTGTGCCCAATAATGGCCAAATTCCCTCTAAACAATCTGATCAGATAGATGGCATTGAAAAACAAATGAATTTCATTAATTTGATCTAATTGGTTAGCAGGTATTTCCAATCATGTGTGGAGGACAATTTAATGAATATATATATACAGTGCTGCTCGGATACCCCTTTTCAAAATCCGGATTAAATTTGGATCCAGATACTCAGATTTTGAAATTTTGGCATGTAGCATCTCTCTCTCTCTCTCCTCTCTCTCTCTCTCTCTCTCTCTCTCTCTCTCGTCTCTCTCTCTCTCTCTCTCTCTCTCTTCTCTCTCTCTCTCTCTCTCTCTCTCTCTCTCTCTCTGTCTCTCTCTCTCTCTCTCTCTCTCTCTGTCTCTCTCTCTCTCTCTCTGTCTGTCTCTCTCTGTCTCTCTCTCTGTCTCTCTCTCTCTGTCTCTCTCTCTCTCTCTCTCTCTCTCTCTCTCTCTCTCTCTCTCTCTCTCTCTCTCTCTCTCTCTCTCTCTCTCTCTATATATATATATATATATATATATATTTCCCCTAGCAGTTATCCAGTGCATTTATGTTCATGTTGAGTTTAAACTACAGACCCTGGCTCTGATTTTTTTCATTATAAAGGTGTAAATTGTGTAATTTTATTCCTGGACAGAAGAGATGAAATAACAAACACAATTTCTACAGCTACTTCTACAGTGATTTCTACAGAAGCATTTTTCCTCATAAAGCCAGAAAAGAAGACATGTGAACACACATGAGGCCACATTTATGTTTATACATTTTGCTAACTATAACTTTCCCTCCCAGAATGGTTATTCTCCCTAATGAATGGATGAATCCTTGACCATATATATTATCCTAAAAAAAAAGTGTGACGTATGAAAATTGCTCTGTTTTTTCAAAGTAGTCAAGTGGTTAAAGAATTGAAAAAAGTTTTTTTCACTAAAATACTTTTTGCAATTTTTCTGTCATGAAAGAAGGCTTCCAGATTGGACTGTAAGCCCACCAGTAATTTTACATCCAACGCCTTCTTGGGGCACATAAACAAGAGAGATTAACCCATTGTCCTTAGTATTGGAAGAGAGTGGTTTGAAGGGGGTGATCCACCCCACCTACTTTGCTGGCCAATACACGCTTGCATGGTGGATGGGAGGAGGGTTCAATTAAAATGTAGCAGCAAAATAACATGAACTAATTGCACTACATGGTCCCATTCAGAGGTTCTTAGCATTGCTTATTTTATTCAAAGGTCTTAAAAAGGTTTATGTAGTGTGCATCTTTATCTTCCTTGTATACTAAAGTCTATTTTGAATAATGTTCTTCCAAGAAGTAGAGAATAGGGATGGTTGGAATAGCTGAATTCTGAATTCCATCTGGTCATTCTAATTTCTAAGCAGAATTCTTTAGAATTCTGCCATTTTCATTAAAGTAAAAAATGCCAAATTTAGCAGTTAATTATAAAGCACACATACATCACCAAATTTGCTAGGTATAAATAGTGATAACAAGTAAACTAAAAAGTATTTTTTTTTTCAAAAATACCTTGTAGTTTTTGAAGAAAAAATTGATTTTCAAAAGTTCAAAAAAAATTTTTTTTTTAAACACTGTAAAATGACATTTTGCTGTTGTATACTTTAATATTTACAGAGTTCTGAGTGTTATATACATTTTAAGAAAACAGACAGCATGAGGTTCCTTCTACCAAGGCCCTTGTCACTCATGCAGGCTGGCAGAGCCATGGTATTAACAAGGGCTCTGGAGGGGAGGAGCGGTAAAGCATGGACCATGCAAGCTGATATAGCTCAGGATGTGGAGGCTCCGAATTCTGTTAATAATTCATGCATGGGTAACAAGAGTTTAAAGAGGCTTGGGAGGGGGAAACCAACACTGTCTGTTTCCATAAAATGTATACACAATTCAGAATTTAGAATTCTGAAGTATATATTAAAGTGCACCACAGCAAAATTTTATTTTACCAAGTTTAAAAAAAATGTATTTTTGAACTTAAAAAAAGGATTCTTTTTCAAAAACTGCAATTCTTTTTGAAATTATTTTTACTTGTTCCCACTTTCCTATGATATGGTGATGATAGCATGTATGGGTGTTTTGCAATTAACTGCTAAAGTCAGCTGTATTGACTTTAATGTTAATGGAAAAATTCCATGGAATTCTGATTTGGGAATGCTGAATTCCGATGAAAAATTAAAAATTCAGAATTCTGTGAAATCCAATTGTTCATGCCTACTAGAAAGGTGAGCAGGGATTTTAGAATGACACGTTTGCTTGGATTAAGCTTTGCTTGACCTGTAATGTGTATGTAAAAAGCTGCAAAATACAATGAGTGTAGATTTACTGGTTAGTTGAATATTGGTAAATTTACGGATATTGTACTATGTCATTTTACCATTAGTAGAATATCTGAAAATTTGCTGATATTCTAATATGACTTAACTGTAACCTAACCCTCAAATGGGCCCTCCCCTACCTAGGCCTAACACTCATCCCACCTACCTACACCTAACACTAACCTCAAATATCCTTGACTATCACTGACCCCCCACCTACTCCTAACACTAAACTCCAGCCAGAATGGCTAATTATCCAGTGCCAGGCTTCTGCTATCATTTAATGGAATCCCGGTGCCCACAATAGCTACTAGTTATCCAGTGCCTAAATTCTGCTGTAGCAAAGTGGAACTCCGGCACCAGTGATGAATACAACGTAATTTCACATTGTAATTCGCAATTACGATGCACAACTGTAATGCAAAATTTCAGGAAAAATCATAATTCATTTTGTTTGTAAACGTAATCAGGAACTGTAATTTTGCAATTTCACATAACTTTCATGCTGACATTTGCGGTTAAAAGAAAAGCCCCCAATCATCACCAAAATTGCTATGCATGTTAAGAAAAATAGTGGGAACAAGACAAAAAATAATTTTTCAAAAAGACCATGTAGAGAAAATCGATTGTAAAAATGCCAAGGAAAAAGGGTTTTGTTTTTTCTGAGATTAAAAACCATTTTTTCTTTGCATTTTTAAAATCAATTTTTCAAAAACTACAATGTCTTTTTGACTTATTCCCACTATTCTCCTTAATATACTTTGCAATTTTGGTAACGATAGCATGTTCGGGGGCTTAGCTATTAACCGCTAAATTCAGCAAGAAATTATGCAAACATTACATGAAAATTACACAAAATTGGACTATACAAAATCAATTGAAAGTCCAAACTGTAATTACATATGGCCGTAATTGCAAAAATGTATGCAAAATTCCACATAATTAACAAATTGCGAACATCACTATCCAGGGCCCTCCATAAGCTGCTAATTACCCATGCCAAACTACTGCTAGAGTATAGCGGGGCTCCTGCTCCCACCGTAGCCACTACCTGTCTCGCACCCAAATTACTGCCATGTTACGGCCATAGCTGCAATTATTAGGCGTGCCCTGGGCCCAACGGTTTCACCTTGTTTTATTTTTATTTAAAATTATTTAGGACATAGTCACATAATACAGACACACGGTGCTGTTTTCTTCAGATATTTTTGGTGGGCAATTAATCCCTTTTAAAAAGGACAATGGCTCTTGACAATATTGGATACATAATATCCATTCTTTTGAGCATATCAGCAGACATGTTTAGTTGGCTACAGTATTTACAGGTACAAAAAAACCTAAACAAGCAGAAATCATGCTGCCAGATTACAGATGGTGTGTTACTGTACACTAAGACATCTGAAACGCTTCTAGTCCCTCATCTGTTTAATGTCCATCAGAGAGTATTAGCTTTCATTTTAGCAGGATGGATATCACAGAGGACCATAAAGCAATTCAATAAATATCCACATCGGTGATTTCTAATACAATCCTAGTGACCCAGGGAAGCCATGGTCTATCTTTGGAAGTTCATACAGTCACTCAGGAGACCCGCAGAAGCTTTTGTTAGGATTTATGTATGCTGACTGTTTTATAAAGTCACATAAAGTATGAATTGTACAGCATAATGGAGCCAGAGTTTCAATGCCTACACCAGTGGCCTAATCGGAAGCCGCTTGAAGGAAAATGATAAGGGAAAACGTAATTACACCATAAAGCTTTATCAGCCCACGTAATCACAAGTTATCGGACATTCCACGAGGGTTATAATAGTAAAATGCATTGCAACATCTTAGGTTACACAAATAAATAACACATTTTCCATTGTGGAAATTCAAGATGTTTGCCATCTAACTTAAATATTTTAAGAGTATGCATAAAATGGTATTAAAGGTAATGGATTTAAGCTAATTTTTGGCAGCATGTTGTAATATGCATAATGTATTCAAACTGCGTTATCATATTCCACACCTTAATAAGTTTTTGTGAGGCTTTGAATCCATTAATATATCCTTCAAAGAGAGTGAAATCTGTTACTTCCTTGGAATCTGTCTGTTCTCATTACACCCCTTAAATGAATTTAAACTTGATTTCAGTTGTTTTGGGGCATCTCACCTATAGCCCTTATTTGCTGCCTAGTATTGTGATGGATTGTAAGATCTTTGAGAAATAATCTAGTTGTCTTACCTGCTTGATGTCGCAGACACTTTTACACTTGAAGTTAATTCCTGCATTACTTTACTCTATTATACAGCAAGGGGCCACAAAATTGATGCAAGTCTATGGAGACTATGTTATTGTGGTCCATTGCAGTGCGCTGGAAGTATCCAAGCTGAATCAGGGTAAACAGTGCATTACAGAAAGCACCGTACTTAATGTACGGCGGTGCTTGGAGTAATGGAAGTTTATAGGCAATGCACTATGTGCGAACGATGTGATGCGGTGCTTTGTGGCATGCGTGTGTGGACCAATGGTAATCCTAGGGAATCCCAGTGATGTAGTTCCTGCCCAGCAGGGAGTATGTCACTGAGCGGGGGGCAGTGCTATTCATATGACCCTGTTGGCTTACTCTGCTGCAGGGTCAAATGACTGTTGATTTTTGCGTTGCGGTGGGATTTGACAGGAGCATTGCATCCCACCGTAACACAACAAATAGCTGTAAAACCGGCCTCAAAGTGCACATAGATTCCAAGCAACCTAATGCCAACAACTTTGATCTTTCAATCTCCATACCATTAGGTAAAGCTTCTTTTGATTCAGAGGAAAGATCCAATCCTGGATGTTGATGGTAGTTTGAAATGCTGAGTTTCATTGGAGGCCTGGTAGCAGGAGAAGGAGAGTAAATCATATTACAAGTTGCAGGTATTGGTACTTGTTTACAGAAATAAATGTCCAGGGTTGGATCAACCTGTTTTCTACTGTCATGAAGGCACTGGGTTAGGATCACATATGCAGCACACATATTTCATACACTTGATTCCATTCTTCTAATAGTCATGTGTTCTAAATTCTTATCCCAACATCTGAGTCACAGCAAACAATTGCCAATTTGATGCTGTAGGTGGATTTATGTCTTCATTTCACTTATGGTGAAAGAGGAGTGGTAACTGTGTGGTGGGACTGACAGTGGATCATTAAGCACTGTAGTACAGTTGCTGGGGATTTCAGTGGAAAAGGAAATTTATTTGCTTTTTAATACTGACAACTGAACTCATTATCATTACTATCATTGTTTTTTAATTTTTCTTTGATCTGTGCAAAGATATTATAGGCCATGGCTTATGGTGTCCACATTTCCAGAGAGTAACAAGATGTAGACTGCGTCCTTATGTGTCATAAGTTTCATTTCTTCACAAGCCAGGAAAATGATTCATGCCTTTTTATGGTCAGTTTTACACTATTTTGTATGAAGGAGTAGAGTAGAGCGTAGGTACTGCAGTACTCTTCTAGAGGTGGGGGTATAGGCAGTGGCATATGCATACGCCAGGACCAGTTGTCTTCAAAGCTTCAGCATGCTCTGGCTGTTTAAGGTTGTGCATTTAGTGAAAGATGGAAATGGAGGTTGACACTGCTGTCAAACCCTTTATAATTCAACATTATATTGGTAGGTGAGCAGAGGCGCCAGAAGGATAAAAGTACATAAAATTTTTAAAAAATTGCTGGGAGGAAGTGGTGGACTCGCCTCCGTTAAAGCAGACACCAAGGACTGTAAATGTATAGATATACACATTTATTGAAAATACCCCAAAGATGCAACGCGTTTCGCGGGCACAGCCCACTTCTTCAGGCAATAAGCAGGGGATAAACAACAGCAATTCAGTTATAGCAAGCAGAGCACCTCATGTCAACATGTCATCTTTGGGGTATTTTCAATAAATGTGTATATCTATACATTTACAGTCCTTGGTGTCTGCTTTAACGGAAGCGAGTCCACCACTTCCTCCCAGCAATTTTTTAAAAATTTTATGTACTTTTATCCTTCTGGCGCCTCTGCTCACCTACCAATATATTTGAGTCCACCCCAGGTGGAGGGGTGATCTACCCCCTTTCTTCCTATCTACAGAGAGCGACTTCTTAATCCTGAGTGAGGACAGGTCTAATCTCCTCACCTGCCTAATGAGTGGTTACCTAGGTGGTAACCCGTGTTTGTGAGTATTACCATCTCACTGTTTCATTTATCCAATCAATTTTGACATACTACACCATATTGGGCTCTCGATTTCTCTTCAACTATAATTCAACATTAGCTTCTATGGAGCCTCCATAGAAGTGCTGACAGTGCGCAAAGGCCATCAGGCTTTCACTGCCCTGCAGCCACCTCCCAACACCTGCTCATCTGCAAGGTATGTGTACTAGTTATTTTTGCGTTGCATCTTATGCAGCTCATGACTTGTTCATGGATGTGACTAATAATGCATGAAAGCGATTGACAGCAGTGCTGATCTCCATTTCCATCTTTTACTAATTACACTGTATTGCACCTTGCAGAGCTAATTAAACAAACACAAGTTCTTTGGTCAATAGGTCAACAACATTAAATTGGTCTGGGAAGATTGTATCTAAACTTAGCATGTCAAGCTGGCTTTGATATCTTGACACCATTAGTTTAAGCACCAGAGCTGTAGTGCTATTGCTAGCACAACATACCATTCCTCTCCATGTGCTAACAAACCTCCTCCATTATACCTTCTCCATCAAAGGAAATACCTATAATCCATCCACGCCACCCTGTAATGTACCCCTCCTTCTCCCCCAACACAACTGCCTAATGTAAAAATCCACCTACATATCCTAGCAAACCTCCTCAGATGTGTCCCCCCAGCATACCTCTCCAACATAGATGACATGGTTTTTCCCTATGTCCTAGCAACCCCTACAGACATACTTTATACTCACCCATCCCAGTTGTGAAAGTAAGACCAAAATTACTCCCACAACGAAGAAACTAGGTGCAGAAAACCCTAGTGCCAAAATTAACAGCCTATTCTGAGACAAACCAGCACTAAAATAATCAATAATGATCAGGGCTGAGTTACACTTACTGGTGGATAATGTTGGCACTTTCTGATTTAGATAGGTGGCAGGAGAAGCGCTGCCTTACAGCATTGTTTGCTTGTGATTGTGTATGCCTACTCCTGCTTGGTTAGGGCACCATCCCACATATATATATATATATATATATATATATATATATATATATATACAAAAGGATGCGAAAGTTTGGGCAACCTTGTTAATCGTCATGATTTTTCTGTATAATTATAATTATAAGCCAATAATTAGTTCTAAGGTTTTGGAATCAATAAAATGACAACAGTGCCCAAATTTATGCACCTGTCTAATTTTATTTAAACAATTATTGCACACTTTCTGTAAATCCAATAAACTTCATTTCACTTCTCAAATATCACTGTGTGCGTCTCCTATATGATATATTTAACTAACATTTTTTATCAAACTGATTATACAGGATAATCACGACGATTAACAAGGTTGCCCAAACTTTCGCATCCCACTGTGTGTATATATATATATATATATATATATATATATATATATATATATATATATATATATATATATATATATATATACATATATATATATATATATATATATATATATATATATATATATATATATATATATATATATGTGTATTCCATTACTCCACTACAGACAGGTCTGCTTTTGTACATTTTTAACTAATTTATTTACATTTTTGTAAGCAAAAATAATTATTTTAGATTTTAAAAAAGCAATTTATAAAGAAGAAATAGAAGAAATAGTTAGTTAATACTGAAGCAAATGTATATTATCTGCATAGAAATGAATAGCTGCTCATGCATTTTTATACAATAATGCATTTGCATCATTATGCATCGTCCGGCTGCAATTAGATTTTCATCCATATAGTTACTAAAATAAATGCTTACCAGTGAAGGCAAGCAAGCTATTGTGAGACCCTACATGAATTTTCATGCCTGTACAAATGCTCATTAAGTGAAAAGTTGCTGTGTCAATGGTTGGCACTTAAATAATTACAGTTTCTTTTTATCATTTATGCTGTTGACAAGATTCAAATTCATAAATAACCATTATAAAAATAGTTTATTAATAATGATTCATTTCCAAAGAATAAGTGCCTTTGAAATAGTTACATTTATAAAATAATATAATGAATATACCAACATAGAAATAAAAACATATAAAGAACATATTTTATGTTGCATACAAATGGTAATCAATAATTCTAATGACTAATATAACATCTGTACAATACGTTTTTAAAGCAGTGTAAGGAGATAAATCTTTTCACAATTTAACCACTTTATGAAACATTTATGGCTTTAATAAATAAATATGGTCAATACATTTAATGTAACGTACAGTTATGAGCTATTTTTTTGTTAAATAATATAGTTTTCTACAGCGATGATTTAACAAATACACTAAGAATAAAAACATCAGAAACAGCAACGATTATTGCCTTTAAAAAGCAAAGCTCTTTTACAAGTCAATTTATGGGGGCTGCTTCAGCGAAGAATCTAGCATGTGTACAATGGCTCCCCATCCCCCTTGATGTTCTTTCCCTCACACCCACCCACACGATCATGTGCCACCATAACGGCCATCCTCCTTGCTCCAAAGCAACATAGTGCATCTCTAGCCTAGAGGCTAGCGGTGCATCTGTACAGAATTTGGCCAGAACTGTCATCCCAGGGATTGAGCTCTTAATCTGCCATGCAACATGCATCATACTTGTGTACCCAGCTCCAGTCCCTTAGTAGTAAATGAAGTCATTTACTGACTGCTTGGAAGAATGGCATTTACAACTGCAGACAATTTTGATCCAAATAAATGTGTTTTAAACCCTATACAAACTTTATATAGCTCTGTGGAGCTGCATGTACCTCCCTTTTGAAGAAAACAGGAAGAAAAGAGGCACCCAGGATCACTCAAGGATAAAGCAATCAGTTGAAGACTGATTATAACTTGTCATCCACATTTAAAGATGTGGATTGCTTGTACAGAGGACTTATAACTAAATGCATTATGACATATTAGATCTGTCACACAAAGAATTCTTATTGTGTAATTTAATTTGCATCTGTCAGATTAGCCTCTTTTCTCTCTGCACAGCTTGTCATATGACATAACTGCAAAATGCCAGTAACTGTTTTTTCAGTAGCATTAACAGGAAGTGACCCCTCCATTTCTGATCCCTACAACTCATAGATGAGGAGCGTGATGCTATTACAACAAAATTAGTGAAACAGCTACTCTAAAATAAAATAAATACAATATTTCCTTAATTGATAATTTGAAAATGGTTGTTACTTTTCCTATAACCCTCCTATTGTGGTAGTGTTGTAAAACAAAGAGCTCTATTTTTGTTTCTACATAGATCCCCATGTGTTTCCAAAACCTGTCTTGCTGATAGCATATCAACTCATATTTTCACTTAAGGCTATTATATAATTAACACAAATCAGGCCTAAAACCAAAGCAGAATTGAAAAATGTCAAGCAAACCATATAATGTGCAGTATAATAACATTTATGCGACTTAGACAATCTTTCTCGCTGTAACATTTTCGTTTGGTTTACAAGCTTATTAAGAATGCATTACAATTTTAACAGACATATAAAGCAGGAAATGCAAGGCGTATACAAAGCACATGCTATCAGTATAGAGAAATTAAAATAGGATTATAAGAATTTAGACAGCACTATTAAAACAGGAAAAAACCTCTTACGCTGCAATTGTGTCTTCACTAAATTGTGTTCAATAAATATTCATTGACACTTAAATAATTTGTTATAATATATAAAAGCCAAACGGTCCCTTTGAACATCATTTTTCCACTGCTATGCTTTTAATTGACGTTACAGTTTATCATATTTTGTTTTATGTTTGCTAGGACAAGTTGATATAAAAGGAAATTCTGTCAAAAAAATGTTCTAAAGGTCATTGCTCGTCTATAAAATCTGAACCACGCAACCATTCCTTATATTTTGTCAGTGTCTTTCTTGCACTGAGGGAGTCTAATTCTTAGAATATGAGTCATTGTCAGCTGGGTACTGATGGTTGTTAATAATGAGTTGGGAAAATTTGCAAAATAAGTTTCGACACGACTTAAAGTTTCTCAGAAATAAACTTTAAAATTTGCCCTGTGATGACTGCTCTATCAATGTTATGATCATGTCTGCAGCGTTTACTGCTGGCTGCAGTGGTATTGTAACCCAAGCAGTTCTGATGTCATTACATTCATTTTCTTGCATAGTTTGGTTTGCACTTAAACTAGTTGCTGATTCCATCTGCAGTCGCTCTGAAGTTAATGACAGTTTAATATGCTTTTGTGTAAACAAACATTGTCTGCTGCAATGGAGGGGCAATCCCTTTCCTGCAGGCTGCATATCATTGTCTGCCTTTTCCTGCTGTCAGCCTGTGATTAATTACCATTCACTTGTGTGGGAATCTGCAGGTCTGCTCCCATTGGATGACCTCAGTATAAAGAACTGCTTCCTGCAATACTTGATGGGCTACCATAGTCTCAGATTCTGTCTGTTACTCTGCCCGTGCCCCACCTCGTTCCTAGTCCGTGTGGACTGCGCTGACTCCTGCGAAGGGGTCAGCGAGTCCTCCTAGTTCTGCTCTTGTTCTAGAAGTTGTTACCCTGCTTGTCTTGTGTCATATATTGGTTCATCGCCAATATATACGCATACTTGCGCATTTTATTATTTTCCTTGTATTCGTGTTACGTTGATACATCAGTGTCACTGATATATACGTACACGAACTGTTTATATCCTATGTTCCGTTAGTCAGCGTTCCAGCACGCTGAGCTAGTTATCCTGTTCCTGGTCCTGTTTGTGGATTGCGTTCATCTCTGCGAAGAGATAGCGAATCCTTCTGAGTCCTGTTCCCTGTATTACTCCAGCCTTAGTCAGAGTTCCTGCTTATGTCATATATCGGTTCATTGCCGATATATACATATGTTAGTCAGACGTTACAAATAGTTTCATTGATAGCTGTAATTGTAATACTCTAGGAAATCATACTTATTGTATATTTATCTGTGTTACATTCATCTATCTTGATCCTGCTATTTCCTGACTATCCTGTCCTGTCTTTGTGAGGCACGCCATTGCTGCAAACGCATTGGCTACCTCATTCCAGTCTGTTTTATTGTGGACGCTTGCTGTCACTAAGTAATGGCTAGTTTAGCAAGCGTTCATTCTGTCTACCTGTCCTGATCTCCTCAGTCCTGGTTTATGCGCTCAGCGCTACTTTGCGCTGAGACATTATTACGAAAGTGTTGTTTGTGGCTGTTCGTATCTGCACCGGCTCTGTGCACCACAATCTCCTATTGGAGTCAGTCCTCTCCTCCACTAAACTGGGGATATCCTGATTCCTTGTGCTGGTGTGTGTACCTCCTTCACGTCAGCTTATGTGTTGCATGCTGACTGTGGAGATTACACCTCCAAGCTTAACATTATGGTAGCCCCATTACCAATCCCTATTGTGGGGGGAATTTCCAGAAATTATGACACTGTTTGTCAGGGGTCCTGCTCCTTTAAAAAATTTGAAAAGCTTGGTCCTGAAGTTACAGACAAATTTATATCAGAATTGGTTAAAGTTCTGGCCAATCCCGACTTTCGGGCTTCTGCAATTTCTACCTGGTCTGATTGGATCGTTTGTGCTCTTTTTAAGGGCAAACTTTTTGATTGGGCAATCGATGTCTTAGATCACACTCAGTTTAGACAAAGTCCTTTGCAATTTATAGCTTTTGTAATTCACAATTGGTTGCGCATAGATCCATTGCCTTTTCCTCTTAATGAACTCCTGGCAGCAGGCCAATCAGCTGCTCTTTCAATTGCTTGCAAGAATGAGCAGCAAGCAGAAAGTGTTACTGATAATTTTCCTGCAGCTTTGAATGGATCACCAAAAACAGCAAGGTCGAAGGCAAGGTGCAAACGTTCTAAGAAACGTGTCCAATCTGCAGAATCGTTATCATTAGCGACTGCGCATCAGACCTGCAATGAGATTCTGCCGTTAACAGATAATGAAATGCAATTGTCTTTCAGGGGAGTTAAATGGACTTATGAAACTACTAATGAACTTTCATCACTGGCTAGGGAAAATAAAGATTTTTGTTTAAAAGAATTATCTGAGTATGATTATGAGGATATATTACAGAGTATTGAACAAATCAATCTATTCGTGCAGCAAGAAAAATTTGCATACACTACAGTCCAACACTTGCTACAGGTATTGGAGATCCTTAGGAATAAGAAATCTGCCAATCGCCTGCTAAATAATCCAATGTATGTTTCTGCCAAAACCACATTTGCAAACTGTGATCTGCCTGTTAAGTATGCTTGGAATCCTCCATTTGAGAAAGGAGAGATGGAAGCTCTGGTCAATGAATGTAAGAATGATTCAAGTTCATTTTGTCAATTTTACAGTGCAAAAAGTGAATTAGTATTGAATGCATGCATTAAGTCTGCCTATAACCTAATAAAAACTGGTGTGTGTGGGTATGACCTTGTGGCTCCATTGATCGATGTGTGGAAAATGATTTTGGACAATTTTTATGCGATTCAATCAGTTGATACCAGGGAAGACACACTGTCAATTGGAGACTGTTCCACTTCTCCAGTTACTGAGTCCCTGCCATGTCTTGTGAATGTTCCCGTAACTCCACCCTGTACCATGGATAACTCAGTGTTACTTCCCAGTAAAACAGAAGCCACTGATACTTTCTTAACTTTGCCCTGCACAAATTTCTCAGCAGAGAATCCAGAGGTCCTGCTGACTTCTGAGTCCAGCCTAGCCAGTACTCATGAGTCTTTGTTCAGTGAAACAGACACCAGAAAAATCTTGCCTGTCTCTGCAAACACTTCTGCAGAAATTACCTGTGTTAATAAAGTTCAACTCCTGTCTGATCCAGCAGATGCCAATAGATGCACTACATCAGTTTCCGAGTCCCAGCAATCCTGTCCAGAAACCTCAGATCCCCAGCATCTGAATTTTCCAATTTCACAATTGAATGGTGATTTAGATGCGCAAACATTGTGTTTTGATCTTCCTGTTTCTACACCTCACTCTAGCTTCGTGAATAACTCAGAGCGTCTGCTATGTGAATCCGAAATCGCAGAATTATTACCGTGTTCAGAAAATGTCCCAGTAAATTTGCCCTGTACCATGAATTGTGCAGTAGATCTCTCCAATGAAACTCAGGTCACAGAATCATTATGCTGTCCAGCAGGTGCTTCCATGGTTTTGCCCTGCAATATGGACTGTTCAGTGATCCTGTCCAGTGAAGCTGTGGTCGCAGAGTCTTATGCTTCACCCAGTACTTTGGATACTTCAAACCCTCTAGCAGAGGAGTCTGAGGCACTGCTTACCTCAGTTGGTGTTGCAGTAATATTCACTTGTCTAGCAGCTGTTTTGGAATTACAGTCTGCTCTAATAAAACTTGATGAATTTCTGCCCAGCGAAGCAGAAGCCATTGAAATATTGTCCTCGTCAGCAAGTGTGTTAGATACCTTGCCCTGTACACAGTCTGATTTAACCAATGTTGTTGAGTCCCTCTCCAGTGTTGTAACAGCCGAGGAACTCCAGCCCTGTCCTCTGAATGTTTCAAAAGTCTTGCCCTGTAACATGGATAATTCTGACTCGCTGGAAAAAATAATAGAAATCTCAGAATTTCAGTCCGGGTTAATGAGTGTTTCTGAAACCCAGCCCTGTATCCTGGAAAATTCTGGTTCTCTGGCTGGTGTGGCAGAAGTTCCAGAGTCCCCTTTCTGTCCAGTGAGTTACTCAGTTTTGCCTAGTTCAGTGGGGATTGCTGCACTACTGACTTGTTTTGCAGCCCTTCATGAGCTCCAATCCAGTGTATTTGATGAGTCTCTGTCTAGTCCAGAAGAAGTTATGGGAACCCTGTCTAGTTCGGTGCATACATCAGAAGATTTGTCCTGTCTTGTAAATGCCCCTGAACATGATTTGTTAATAACCTTGCTGGAATCAGAGACATCTAAGTCTGATCCTGCATTTTTTAGTGAGAATCCAGTAACTGTGAAGTCTAGTCATGATGATTTTTTTTTGCCCAGTCCTGGTTTGGGTCCTACCTTGACTGACTTTGAGGTTCGCAGTTCCTTGACATGCCCAGAAGTCTCTCTTGTGCCGGTGTGCCCAGATGTGCTTCGTATGCCAGAGTGCCCAAGTGTGTCTGTGTTGGCGTGCTCACACGCTTCCCTAGTGGAGACATGTTCTGATGTTGCCGGTTGGCCTGCATGCCCGGAGATGGTTCTGGTCCCTAAAAGCCCTGATCTTGATGTTTGTCCTTGTGACCCTGACTCTAGAGTTGCCCTGGGTTCCATAGGGGTTCTTGATAGTTCTCCATATGAGCCTAAGGGGCGTTCTGACCTGTGGGGATCTCTTTGGAGCTTCCAAGTGTTCTGGGAGATCTCTGAGGAAACTTGTCCTGGTACCTTGGACTGGTTCAACGGTGGGTTTTGTGTTGGTAGGGACAGTTCCGGTGGGCATTGCAAAGGCTTTGGCGTTTTTGGACAGTCCCTGGAAGGCGGTGGGTATCGCTCAGAGAGTTTCTGGGGGCTTTTTTCTGGAAGTCGTGGTTCTGATGGGTATCACACTGAGGCTTGTAGTGCTGACGGGCATGGTTCTGTAGGTTCTGGTTCTGATGGGTCCAGTCTTGTGGGGACTGATTCTGGAATTTGGTCTTGCCGGGCTGTCCCGGTCATCATGAATTATCAGTCAGATTGTTTTGTTGGGAATTTCAGTTTTGAAAAGCGTCTGGTATCCGCTTTTAAGGGGGGGGGGGGTAATGTTATGATCATGTCTGCAGCGTTTACTGCTGGCTGCAGTGGTATTGTAACCCAAGCAGTTCTGATGTCATTACATGCATTTTCTTGCATAGTTTGGTTTGCACTTAAACTAGTTGCTGATTCCATCTGCAGTCGCTCTGGAGTTAATGACAGTTTAATATGCTTTTGTGTAAACAAACATTGTCTGCTGCAATGGAAGGGCAATCCCTTTCCTGCAGGCTGCATATCATTGTCTGCCTTTTCCTGCTGTCAGCCTGTGATTAATTACCATTCACTTGTGTGGGAATCTGCAGGTCTGCTCCCATTGGATGACCTCAGTATAAAGAACTGCTTCCTGCAATACTTGATGGGCTACCATAGTCTCAGATTCTGTCTGTTACTCTGCCCGTGCCCCACCTCGTTCCTAGTCCGTGTGGACTGCGCTGACTCCTGCGAAGGGGTCAGCGAGTCCTCCTAGTTCTGCTCTTGTTCTAGAAGTTGTTACCCTGCTTGTCTTGTGTCATATATTGGTTCATCACCAATATATACGCATACTTGCGCATTTTATTATTTTCCTTGTATTCGTGTTACGTTGATACATCAGTGTCGCTGATATATACGTACACGAACTGTTTATATCCTATGTTCCGTTAGTCAGCGTTCCAGCACGCTGAGCTAGTTATCCTGTTCCTGGTCCTGTTTGTGGATTGCGTTCATCTCTGCGAAGAGATAGCGAATCCTTCTGAGTCCTGTTCCCTGTATTACTCCAGCCTTAGTCAGAGTTCCTGCTTATGTCATATATCGGTTCATTGCCGATATATACATATGTTAGTCAGACGTTACAAATAGTTTCATTGATAGCTGTAATTGTAATACGCTAGGAAATCATACTTATTGTATATTTATCTGTGTTACGTTCATCTATCTTGATCCTGCTATTTCCTGACTATCCTGTCCTGTCTTTGTGAGGCACGCCATTGCTGCAAACGCATTGGCTACCTCATTCCAGTCTGTTTTATTGTGGACGCTTGCTGTCACTAAGTAGTGGCTAGTTTAGCAAGCGTTCATTCTGTCTACCTGTCCTGATCTCCTCAGTCCTGGTTTATGCGCTCAGCGCTACTTTGCGCTGAGACGTTATTACGAAAGTGTTGTTTGTGGCTGTTCGGATCTGCACCGGCTCTGTGCACCACAATCTCCTATTGGAGTCAGTCCTCTCCTCCACTAAACTGGGGATATCCTGATTCCTTGTGCTGGTGTGTGTACCTCCTTCACGTCAGCTTATGTGTTGCATGCTGACTGTGGAGATTACACCTCCAAGCTTAACAATCTTCCGGTGATAGTCACCATGATGGTCCATTCTGCCTCTGGTAACATTACACTGCCTGTGCCTGTTGAAATGACACGCCCCAATTTTGTTTCTGCCTAAGCCCCAGTTTTGTCAAAGTCTAACCTTCGTGACAGCATGTCAATATTTTTTCTTAATAAATAGTAAATTAACATTTAAAGTAAACCTGAGAAGGGGAAAAAGTTGAATTTGACTTACCTGGGGCTTCTTTTTCTTGTATACAGGGAAAATAAAGTGAAAAAAAGGTGGCCAGTTTAACTTACCTGGGGTTTCCTCCAGCCCCCCTGCAGTTCTTCTGTGCCCTTGCCGTCATTCTGCACTCTTCCCATAAACAGCAGTGGCCTTCAGACAGCTGCGTGCATGGCCACAGGCCTTGCGCCTCTTGATTGCCCTCCAGTGGCCGGGAGCATTTTGCTCTTATGCAGTTCATAAAAATTGAAACTGCACTTAAAGGAGTCATCAGGGGATATATCGTAAAATTAGTGGTACTTCCCAGGGGCTTCCTCCAGCTCCAAGCTCCCAGGACGTCCCTCGCCGCAGCTCTGCCCGCAGCCGTTCGCCGCAGGTCTGTCCCGGTCGGCGGTGATTGACAGCGTCGCTCGCGCAGGCGCAGTACAGAGCGACCTGGAGGTCGCTCTGACGTCATCGCCGGGGACCGGGACAGACCTGCGGCGAACGGCTGCGGGCAGAGCTGCGGTGAGGGACGTCCTGGGAGCTTGGAGCTGGAAGAAGCCCCCGGTTAGTACCACTTATTTAGTGATATATCCCCTGATGACTCCTTAAAGCAGAATGCTCCTGGCCTGCAGCAGGCACGATCAAGGAGGTGCGTGGCTGGGGCCATGGATGCAGTAGTCTACAACTGGCTGAGTCAGACAGCTTTCAAAAGGGTACTGCAGTTGAACGGAGCAGCGCAGAATGACTGCAAGGAACCAGGAGGACTTCAGGGGGAGGGAAGAAGACCCAGGTACGGTGGGCAGCATGGTGGCATATGGGAAGCACGGTGGTGTAGTGGTTAGAGCGCTCACCTTGCAGTGCTGGGTCCCCAGTTCGAATCCCAGCTAGGTCAACATCTGCAAGGAGTTTGTATGTTTTCCCCGCCTCTGTGTGGGTTTCCTCCGGGCATTCCGGTTTCCTCCAACGTCCCAAAAACATACAGATAAATGAATTGGCTTCCCCCTAAATTGACCCTAGACTACAATAAATACACTACGCAATACATACATAGAAAAACGACTATGGCAGAGATTAGATTGTGTGCTCCTCTGAGGGACAGTTAGTGACAAGAAAACATATTCTCTGTACAGCGCTGCAGAAGATGTTAGCGCTACATAAATAATAAATAATAATAATCCCTTTAGGTATCCACTTTAGGTATCCTTTAAACAGTTTCAGCCACTAGATTTGGACCAATGTAAAGCAACAACAAATATTACCATTATACTTCATACTTTATTGCAAATGCATAGACATTCAGCGTATTCTTTCATTTTACCCATTTCTACCCATTTTTTAGATAAAAATGCAATTACTTCCCTCCTAGGTCAGTATTTAGCTATACAGTATTAGGGGATTTGAAGACGTTTGATTTAGTACAAATCAAATGACTGGTATCCCCCTAATACTGTATACCTACATAGCTGTATTACGGCATTATGGCTGTAGTTCGAGCGTTGAGGTAAACCCAGTTCAGTACAGAATACTAGAGCCTATTCATAACAGGTTTAGGTTTACATTATCATAGACAAAGTATGAAGGAGAAATCCACTCAAGGTGCTAAAAATCTTAAGGCGGGGGGAGTAATTCTGTTTTTAGGAATTGACTTGATAGGACATAGAAGTGGACAGCAGGCTAGTTACACAATAATGACAATATGTGAAAACAACTAAAGTTGATAAAAGAGAAGAGTCATGAAAAATGAAACTGGCATATTAAATGGCACAGCATACTTCAGTCCAGTATTATGAAAACATGAACCTTTTCCTGATGGAATATCATGCTGGGATCCTTTGGTTGGCATGTAGATGGAACTCTTTTAAATAAGGTCATTGCCCTCTGTAAAGACCGGCCATTTCACTAGAAAGCTTTTCCCTCTGTGGTGGTTCTACAGTAAGGCAAAGTATAATGAGCTGGAACCAAAGGTCTATCTATGAAGCAGAGTTGTTGAACAATTACTTGGCTATAAAATATGAAGTTAAAAGTACTTTAATCCCGATATTAGTCATACTACGATTACCATCTAATGTCACTGCCTTTTCATTTAATGCTGCTCTTGTTGCCTTTGGGCTCTATGGAACGTCATTATAACACAGTAGGATAGATGGATCACTGTGATATTTCCACTCAATGATCTGGATGCCTGATATGTGCAAAAACCACTAGTTTCTGCTCAGCATCTTTGAAGGGCCAAACCTAGAGCTGTTTTATTAAGGCACATGCATAGTAAAAGGGGTTGAATTAAAGATGTACTCATTTTCTACATCCAATTGTGTGATAATGAATTGAAAATTAATTGGAATATGACTGGATACTTGAAACGAGTTGCACTTCAGTTTTCTGCTCTATAAATGAATTTATATTTAGCACATCCTAGACTTCTCCTTTAAAGTAATCTAGCTTCAAGTCACATGATTACTTTGACTGCAATCACAAGCAGGACACTTGTTAGACAATAATTCTAGCCCGACGTACAGGACAACATTCACCAAAAAGCCTTTAAAAATAATAAAGAATGTTTTCTAACAGTAGAGGATTTCTAATCTCCTAAATAAAAGAACTTTTCAGCATTTAGTATACTAAAAAAAAACATACTGAGACATTGCTAAGAAAAGTAATGTCAAACCAAAGACAGTTTTAAATGCATTGTGGGGTTGATTCATTGAACAGCGGTATATTACTGTTACTTCCAAGCTTAAAGCAAACCTGAAATGAAAAATAAAAGTCAAAATAAACATACACGCCTCATACTTACCTTCGGTGCAGTCTACTCATTAATCTCTTTCTCCTCTCCTGTGTCCTGTTTTTTCCACTGTGATCAATGGAATTATTCTGTCCTCCATTTTGAAAATTGCAGTTACCCCATAACAGCTTCCTGGTTAGCACACTGTAAAACTGTAATATTGCCCACTTGAGCCATAGAGAAACATCAACATTACCTTGCTCATCAGTTGTCCTTTCAGTTACTGACAGCAACTGATATATAACTGAAAGCAACTGATATATTTCAGTTCAGACAAAATCTTGTCAGAACTGAAAGGGATTGTTGTAAGAAGAAAACGCTGAGTTTCTGAGAGGAACTGACAGTGTTGCAAGTGTGCAATATTCATTTGCAGGTACATCCTGTGTTAAAGGGACTCCAAGCAGTGCAGAAACTATAGAAAGATGCATATCATTTTAAAGCTCTCTTTCTCCTCTTTCCAATGATATATAATCCGCTGCCCTACGCCTTTTACTTTTCGCTATTTTCGCGATCGAAATTGCAGCGGCCGCGACTACATTAGATGGTACATTCTGCTGAATGGAGCTGCTGACTTTGAGAAAAAGTCGCCCTGTGTAATACAATATAACTATGGAAATAGCAGTCTGACATTGTGGGAGACAGCAGTCTGTTTACAGCTGTTTCCAACTGCCAAAAGAGCAAGCAGCATCTCCTTCCACTGACATCACCTGTCAGCAGTAAAAATGTCACCATGTGATAAATGTCAGAATGTAAATCAGGGAGAGGAAACATTTTACAATGGGCAAACACTGACTAAATCATTTATACATAATTACTCTAAAAATTAAGCACTTTTTTTAATTACATTATTTTCACTGGAGTTCCTCTTTAATTGAAGCTAGTATTCAGGCACAGAGATACTTTGTAGGAAAGCAGAGTGTTCACATTTATAGGCATGATTATTAAGATGTATTCTGTTTAAAAATCCCTTCATTTCTAAGCAGAATGCTTTGAAAAAAAACCCTTAAAATTATTAATTTTAGAGATGTGGAAAACTGCTTAAAATGTTCTTGCAGTAGACAGGTGGTATAAAGCTGAATCTGCTTCATTCATTCTATTTATGTTATGCAATTCTTTTTCACATTTTACAGATGGCGAAAGACGTGTTTTATTTTAATTTACATACCTGAACAGTCAAGAGTTAGTATATATAAACATACTTTCTAAAACTATTAATCCTACAGTAAATGCCAAGTATTTTATCTGTGTGCATTGCATAAAAATAATTCACCTCAGTATAAACATCTATGGCAGAAACTAGGGCAGCCTTCTGTCAGCCAATCACAAACACTCCAGAACTTGTCATTTCTCTTGTAAGTGCTGACCTAAGTGAGTCTTATTCATCAAATCAGAGCTCCAGGTATTCCAGTTTTCAATCTTGAAAACATGGGGGAGTGCCCCTGCAAAATGCGTAGCTAATAAAGACTATTTTACCAATTTCAGCCTCTCATTGCAGTCACCACGCAGTTCTGAATCTACTCTTTTATGCAAACATAGTCAGAGGCAAGGTAAACTGGAGTGGTCACTCTTCCCAGGCCTGCCTGGTCTGGTCCGCCGCTGCATAGTCCTTCTGTGGGTCACCACTCCACAATAGGCAATAGATCAAACTGAAATGAAGAAGGCATTCCAAAGGCATTTTATAAACTTGCGTTTATATAAATGGTTGGTGACTCCAACCATTTATATAAACCATTTATATAAAGGGGGAGACTCCGAAGCATGTTGCGTTCTGCAACCGCCTGCCTCCTTTATTTCAGTTTGAAACATAGCGAGAGGACCTGCTCATGCTGGCCGAGTACACTATTTACACAGACTTGTGTGCCTTCCACTACCATTTGCAGCCTGCAATCCACAAACCTTGTTCCTGAACACAGAGGAGTCGAGGACCCACCTCCAAGCCTGGTCCCTGGCATAGGTGTGACACAAGCTCTATTTCTGGCAGCCCATATGGGTCACCCCTCTTGAACCAGGTGAGACCTACGCATTAGGATATTGCCCCTGCTATCCACAACCTTTACTCTTCTCTCTTGTCCTTTTGTACAGATACTGTATCTTACAGGGAGCTCTCAGATCACAGACTAGGGGCACTTAACACCCTGGAAGCTCTGGATATATGTATATGCACCTCATTCAGCACCTCATAGCTCAGCGGTGGGGGGCAGAGAGTGACGAAGAGGGGTTTCAGAGACTTGTCCTGCAGCAGGGAACATGCCTCTGTTACACTCTTATGTTGTTAATGAACAGGTTTTCGTCAATGGGCTTTGGTAAATTACCGAACTTCTATTGCACCTGTGAACATTTTTATGAATTACCACACAAAAGTCTAAAATACCAAATGCGGTATACTAACATACAGATTTTTTAGCGATTTATATAGCGTCAACATATTACGCAGTCTGTACAATGACCTTGATTCATAGCCTTCTATGAATCAAGGTCATTGTGGAGGCAGGAAGAAGAGGGTAGAGCTGGTAAAACCCACCTACTAAGGCATGCACCTATAAAACTAAGCCTGTTTGTTAACTTTGTGGCATACCTTGCTAGGGACGGAAGTTACCTGGTCAAGAGTTTCAAACTCTTGCTATCTAATAACAGAAGTATGCTCAGTGTATATGTTACGGCCAAAACCAGAAATCGGCCAATTCTAGAATTGGCCGGCCGTTTCTAGAACTGGCCGATTTGACGTCGGCCAAAGTCCAAAATGCTGGGAATTTCTGACATTGGCCGGCCAGTTCTAGAAACGGCCAAAGTCAGTCGGCCAAAGTCCAAAAGGCACAAATCCCAGAACATCCTGGGTCCTGTCCAGCACCATGAATGGCACTCGGAACTTCCTCTGTGCTCTGAAAGATACACAACAGCATAATAACCGTCACAGCTAATACACAATCCTGTAACAAATCAGCAGCGTGTCTACTTGATTTTACGGAAGCAGAATTTTTTTTTAAACATCCTGCGCTTTAAAATTAGCTGCTCTGCCCTGGCACGGGAGAAATCAAATTCCAGTGGTGATTAGTCACAGATGAGGGGGGGGGGGGGGGTGCATGGCTGGGGGCGCTTCTCTGGGCGCTTTGCATGGCTGGGGGTCTTTTCTGGGTGCTTTGCATGGCTGGGGGTGCTTTGCATGGCTGGGGGGGGGGGGGGAGCTTCGCTGTGCACTTTGCATCGCTGGGGGGGGGAGGGGGAAGACTGCACACTTTGCATGGCTGGGGGGGGGGCTTTTCTGTGTGCTTTGATTGGCTGGGGGGGGTGGGGGCTTTACTGTATGCTTTGCATGGCAGGGGGGGCTTTACTGTATGCTTTGCATGGCAGGGGGGGCTTTACTGTATGCTTTGCATGGCAGGGGGGGCTTTACTGTATGCTTTGCATGGCAGGGGGGGGGCTTTACTGTATGCCTTGCATGGTGGGGGTGGGGGGGGGGCTTTACTATATTCTTTGCATGGCGGGGGGGGCTTTCCCTTGCGCTTTGCATGGCGGGGGGTGTTTGCCTGCGCTACTCACAGACCTCAGATCACGGTGACCGAAGAGGCGGGGAGAAGCGGAGAGAGGCAGAGCAGCGCGCACGCTACCCGCCCGGACCTGTGTACACTTCACATGCGGAAGTGCCAAATGACTGGCGCTTCCGCAGTAAAGTGTTCACGTCCTGCGGGTCACTTGTGCGCTTTGCCTCTCTCCGCCTTTCCGGTCCGGTCGCCCTGATCTGAGGTTTGAGTAGCGCAGTGCAGGAGGGGTAGAGCCGAGGGAGCAGGACTTCTGGACTTGGCCGGCCGCATACAGTCACAACGCGTTCTGGCCGTCCAAAGTCCGAAATTATGCCACATTTCTAACATTGGCCGCATTAGCCGGCCACTTCTCATTTTGACCGGCCAGAACCCGAAGTGGCCAGACTTCGGGTTCTGGCCGTAACATATATACCTCAAGTAAGCTTTCCTTTTTTTGTCAAATTAGTTATTCTGGTTTTTGTCTTGTATTTTACAAAAATCTGTACTAAAGCAATGTTCAAGCTCTAAGTTACTGTATTTATCTACAAAAGGCATCATCGTTTTGTTGCTATTTAAGACCAGGGCCAGTTCACAGCAGGGCCAAGAGGTGCACACAGATTGGCATAGCTATTATTTGTGGTGGAGTACACAGTGGTGGAGTATTGTCTGTGGTGGAGCCCCATTCAATACAAGTAAGCTACTTTTTTCCACTGCCCCCAAAAATGCACCTGGACAAGTACTCTATATAGCAAAGTATTGCACCATGGGCAGTGTAAGTGGCACTGCTATAGTGTATTCTATTTCTGGGCGGTGGCATGGAGTTAGAATATCTAAGTTAACTTGATCTCAAAGTGGTTTTCATACTGTGGGGACAAAAATGACACAGAGATGATATAACGACAAAATTCTTTGAATAATGCAGTATTTAAATGAATCCATGCCAGCTTTGTAGAGTTGGAGCAGCTAATTGTAGTGCGACCAAAAATGGGCACGCACAAAATAGTGGATGCCAGGGCCACCCACTATGGGAACTGTGGCTGCATCCGCTATAAGTAGCCACAGTTTCCATAGCAAATGACCGTCTTTTGTTGCAGGGGGGTGTTATTAGTTGCCCATGGGGAGAGTTATGAGTTCCCCTGGGGGTTATTAGTTGCTCGGGGGAAGGTTATTAGTTGCCTGGGAGAGGGGTAGTTTGTTCTCGGGGTAGGGTTAATAGTTGCCCACCAGGGGAGGGTTCTGTGTGAGAGTAGGGAAAGGTTATTCTGCCAATATTTCACTATATCAATTAGGTTGTTGAATATCAATACATTTACCGATATTCTACTACCGCTATTAAATACTCCCTAACCATTTTTTTTTTAAATTATGAATGAATCCCAAATTAGCGCGTGGTATTTTAAACTGTACGCTTGCAGAGTCCCTATGCTCCTCAATGTTATGTGCTTTTCTTCATTTCAGAAGAATCATAGTAAATCAGGCCAGTTGTATTGTCTTTATATCCATGAAGAATGAAAATTACCGTAATTGTATCATGAATTCATTATCTTCCGATGACTATTTGTTGCCTCTGGCATGATGGAATTTCATCCAGAGTGATATATTTGCCTAGAGCCATCTCTGTGTCCCTGCAGCACATGTACAGTGTAATAGTCACCTTGTTTACACTACACATAGGTATTAAGCAGAACACAACTGCCACTAAACATCAACCTGAGAGCATGTCTCCTGTCATTTACACTGTAGTAATTACATTAAGTGAATTATCAATTTGTATAAAGTATACTTCATTACTACAAGCTCTAAATTCAATTCCCACTAATCCAGGCCACCTGCTGACTCAATTTTCAATCTGTCCAAGATTCAGAAAGGCCTCATGGGAGTTTAGCATATTCCATCTATAATTAAGGGTTAATGCTGTTGCCTATTAATTTCCCTCATTCGCACAAAGGCTTGCACACCTTCTAGATAAGATCCAATCCTTACAGAATTAATAAGGATTATATTTAACGCTTGCTACTCCAATCCCTCTACAGCAAATAAAATGCATGAAGAAGAAGATTAATCTGTTCTCAAATCCCTGACAATGTGATATAGCTCATGGTGCTTGCAAGTATTATTAACCTTACCAACTCCTAGCTATTTCCTGGCTGAGCTGTGTGTCTGGATCATATAAAGGTCATATACATGTATGTAGATCTCATATTTTAAAATGTATTTGTCATATCATAATTAATAGTACAAAGATTTAGAATTACAGAAGAACTATAGGCTATGTTCACAGTAGGACATTGCAGTGCGATGTAGTTGAGGCATTTTAATGCATACAATCACACTGTTAATAATAACCTATGTGATATTCATAGTGCATCCGGTAAAATATGATTCAACGGACTACGGTGTCCCCACACAGTGCATGCAGTGCATTACTGCATAATGCGCAAGTTAAGCATTGAAGGATACTTTTCATTGACTATGTGCTTCACTGTATACCCAACACTCACATCATTTGTCATGAACTTTTTTCCTCCGTTGAGTTCCTGGTTTACTGGGAAAGCAACGCAGCTCCCATTGTGAACCTAGCATTAATCTTTAAAGGGAACTTGGATTGAGAGGAATGCATAGAAGGACATCTTTATTTTCCCCACCTCCCTTTCCTTAAGATGCCATTCTGAATAGTTATTGTTAAGCCATGTACCTGGTCAGGTCTATGAACCTTTATTAATTTGTTAAATGCATCAAATGTATGCTGCCTTTACTCTACGGTTCAAAACAACAAATATGACCCCACAATAAAAATAGGATTAGGGACCAGTTTTAATGGCAAACCTTGATTTTTGTTGAGCTGGTTTAACCTCTTCTGGACACAGCCTATGGAAATCTACATCCTTTTTGTGTCTTTCTATCTCTGCCAGACCGTAGTTTTCCCTAAGGCTGCATCTATACACTCCCACCACAATCATGTGCACCCAATGACAAAGATTCAATTGACAGCTGACTTCTCCCTGCACAGATCACATCAGGGAAATCCATAAAGGACCCACTAGACACCACTAGACTACAGTTGACTATACATCCCAATGTAAATGTCCCCTCCCTCAGCCCCGGTACCCGTGCAAGCGTACATTTTAAAATGCCACGTGCTAATTTGGGATTTATTCATAATTTTAAAAAATGGTTAGGGAGTATTTTATAGCGGTAGTAGAATATTGGTAAATGTATTGATATTCAACAACCTAATTGATATAGTGAAATATTGGCAGAATAACCTTTCCCTGCTCTCACACAGAACCCTCCCCTGGTGGGCAACTATTAACCCCCCCCCCCCCCCCCGAGAAAAAAATATCCCTCTCCCAGGCAACTAATAACCCTCCCCTGAGCAACTAATAACCCCCAGGGGAACTCATAACTCTCCCCATGGGCAACTAATAACACCCCCTGCAACAAAAGACGGTCATTTGCTATGGAAACTGTGGCTACTTATAGCGGATGCAGCCACAGTTCCCATAGTGGGTGGCCCTGGCATCCACTATTTCATGCGTGCCCGTTGCACGTGTGTGTATACCTGTATTTTAAATGTTACAATTTTTTTTACCATAGTGGTCCTTTAACCTCCTGGGCGATAATCCCGAGCTGAGCTCGGGGTATGTCGCGCAGGAGGAGTTCTCAGGCCCTGGTGGGCTGATTTGCATAATTTTTTTTTGTTACACGCAGCTAGCACTTTGCTAGCTGCGTGTAACTTCCGATCGCCGCCGCTCACCGCCGATCCGCCGCTACCCGCCGTGCAGCGCAGCCCTCTCCTCCCCGACCCCTTGCGCAGCCTGGCCAATCAGTGCCAGGCAGCGCTGAGGGTTGGATCGAGACTCCCTCTGACGTCACGACGTCCATGACGTCGGTGACGTCATCCCGCCCCGTCGCCATGGCGACCGGGGAAGCCCTGCAGGAAATCCCGTTCTGAACGGGATTTCCTGCTTACTCTGATTGCCGAAGGCAATCGGAGTGGGTGGGGGATGCCGCTGCGCAGCGGCTATCATGTAGTGAGCCCAGGGCTCGCTACATGATTTAAAAAATTAAAAATTAAAAAAAAAGTAATGCACCCCCTCCTGGGCGATGTAATTATATCGCCCACAGGGTTAAAGAGCATCTGAAGTGAGAGAGATGCCTAGGCTGCTAAAAACAATACCAGTTTCCTGGCTGTCCTGCTGATCTTTCATGCATCAGTAGTGTCTGAATCATACACCTGAAACAGGCATGCAGCTAATCCTCAGTTAGAAAAACCTGATTTGCATGATTGTTCAGGGTGTATAGATAAAAGTATTAGGGGTCATTTCCACTAGAGTGCCACGTCTGATTCAAATACGTGCCCATGCTGTTACAAATTTGCATCCAATTTGCGTTTTATTCCCTTTTGTTCTCTTTTTTTCCCTGCACGCTGATTCGAAAACAGCCTATTGATTTCAATAAACCGCGTTTCCCCGTCACAATTTACAATTTTGCGTTGTTTAAAAATAAATAAATCTGTGGCCTCCATATCCCTCTCACTACAGGTGTATTTACAGTTTATTTGTCAAGCAGTAGAGCTTTATAGTGATAGCTAGTGTGTCTACAGATGAATTTCTTAAAGTAAACCCAAGGTGTGGTTGATATGGAGTCTGCCATATTTGTTTCCTTTTAAACAATACCAGTTGCCCGACAGCCCTGCTGATCTATTTAGCTGCAGTAGTGTCTGAAGTACGCCAGAAACAAGCATGCAGCTAATCTTGTCAATTCTGACAATATTGTCAGAAAAGCCAGATCTGCATATGCTTGTTCAGGGTCTATAGTC
The DNA here is from genome assembly GCF_040937935.1 of Hyperolius riggenbachi. Lineage (NCBI taxonomy): Eukaryota > Metazoa > Chordata > Amphibia > Anura > Hyperoliidae > Hyperolius > Hyperolius riggenbachi. Next base: position 510,633,648 of record NC_090646.1, on the reverse strand, counting down.
GAAAGTATTAGAGGCAGAGGATCAGGAGGACAGCCAGGCGACTGGTATTGTTTAGGAAATAACCAAACACTGAATGCGCCCATGGCTGCAAGTAAGTAGTGTTGGGCGAACAGTGTTCGCCACTGTTCGGGTTCTGCAGAACATCACCCTGTTCGGGTGATGTTCGAGTTCGGCCGAACACCTGACGGTGCTCGGCCAAACCGTTCGGCCATATGGCCGAACTAAGAGCGCATGGCCGAACGTTCCCCGAACGTTCGGCTAGCGCTGTGATTGGCCGAACGGGTCACGTGGTTCGGACCCGAACGCGCTCTGATTGGCCGAACGGTCACGTGGTTCGGGTAAATAAATACCCGAACCACGTCATATCTCCGCCATTTGTCTGTGGGTTTAGCTTTGGGTAGGCAGGCAGGGTAGTTCGCGCTCCAGCCACGCTAGCCAGGGTCCCCCCTGTCATTGTGTCACTGCTGGGAACAGTAGTACACCGCTTGCTCAGCCACACTATATAGCATTCTGTTTACTGCCACTCTGTGTACCTCGCTCAGCCACACTATATAGCATTCTGTTTACTGCCACTCTGTGTCTGCTGGGAATAGTAGTACACCGCTTGCTCAGCCACACTATATAGCATTCTGTTTACTGCCACTCTGTGTACCTCGCTCAGCCACACTATATAGCATTCTGTTTACTGCCACTCTGTGTCTGCTGGGAATAGTGGTACACCGCTCGCTCAGCCACACTATATAGCATTCTGTTCACTGTTCTGTGTCTGCTTGGAATAGTGGTACACCGCTCGCTCAGCCACACTATATAGCATTCTGTTTACTGTTCTGTGTCTGCTGGGAATAGTGGTACACCGCTCGCTCAGCCACACTATATAGCATTCTGTTTACTGTTCTGTGTCTGCTGGGAATAGTGGTACACCGCTCGCTCAGCCACACTATATAGCATTCTGTGCACTGTTCTGTGTCTGCTGGGAATAGTGGTACACCGCTCGCTCAGCCACACTATATAGCATTCTGTTCACTGTTCTGTGTCTGCTGGGAATAGTGGTACACCGCTCGCTCAGCCACACTATATAGCATTCTGTTTACTGTTCTGTGTCTGCTGGGAATAGTGGTACACCGCTCGCTCATCCACACTATATAGCATTCTGTTCACTGTTCTGTGTCTGCTGGGAATAGTGGTACACCGCCCGCTCAGCCACACTATATAGCATTCTGTTCACTGTTCTGTGTCTGCTGGGAATAGTGGTACACCGCTCGCTCAGCCACACTATATAGCATTCTGTTCACTGTTCTGTGTCTGCTGGGAACAGTAGTACACCGCTCGCTCAGCCAGAGTATATAGCATTGTGTTTACTGCCACTCTGTGTACACCGCTCAGCCAGACTATATACCATTGTTTACTGACACTCTGTGTACACCGCTCAGCCAGACTATATACCATTGTTTACTGACACTCTGTGTACACCGCTCAGCCAGACTATATACCATTGTTTACTGCCACTCTGATTCTGCTGGGAACAGTAGTACACCGCTCGCTCAGCCAGACTATATACCATTGTTTACTGACACTATATAGCAGACTATATAGCATTGTGTGTACACCGCTCAGCCAGACTATATACCATTGTTTACTGACACTCTGTGTACACCGCTCAGCCAGACTATATACCATTGTTTACTGCCACTCTGATTCTGCTGGGAACAGTAGTACACCGCTCGCTCAGCCAGACTATATACCATTGTTTACTGACACTCTGTGTACACCGCTCAGCCAGACTATATACCATTGTTTACTGCCACTCTGATTCTGCTGGGAACAGTAGTACACCGCTCGCTCAGCCAGACTATATAGCATTGTGTTTACTGCCACTCTGTGTACACCGCTCAGCCACACTATATAGCATTGCGTACTCTGCCAGTCAGTGTGTATATTGCTGGGATCAGTAATACTCCACTCACCGTCAACCACTATATGAGCTCAACATGAGTTCCCCAGAGACCTTCGCTGTGAGCAGCACTCCCAACAACAGCAACAGCCAACGCCCCACGCAAGCTATAACATCCACCCCAGCAGCCAGTGGTCAGCAGCAGCCCTCCCCGGAGGAGAACGTTGTGTCCATCAGTCCGTCGCCAGAGCGATTAATGAGGGCTGCCATTGAGGAGATGATGGGGCCTGATGTGGAGGAGGAGGTCTGGCTCAGGCCAGCATCCCAAGTTAATGTTGAGGACGATGAGGGGTCTGTGTCTGGGGATGTTGGGGTGGCAGAGGTGGTGGGTGGGTCAGACTCAGGAGAAGAGTTGTATGATGAGGATGATGATCGGGACCATCTGTATGTGCCTCAGAGTCCGACCCCGGAAAACATGTTGTATCGTGTGTTTAGGTACTAAAATCTGCGTTCCCTCCCAGTAGTGTTGGGCGAACAGTGTTTGCCACTGTTCGGGTTCTGCAGAACATCACCCTGTTCGGGGTGACTATATAGCAGACTATATAGCATTGTGTTTAATGCCACTCTGTGTACACGGCTCAGCCACACTATATAGCATTGTGTTTACTTCCACTCTGTGTCTGCTGGGAACAGTAGTACACCGCTCACCCGCCACTGTATAGCATTGTGCTCTGTGTCACTGCTGACAATAGTGGTACACCGCTCACCCACCACTGTATAGCATTTCTGTACTGCCACTGTACTGCTGCCAGTCAGCGTGTACTTTAAGGATAAGTGAAATGAGGAAGAAATCCGGTGAAAGAGGGAGGGGCAAGGGAAGAGGTGTTTCCCCTGACGGTTCACGTACAGGCCACAGGGGAGCACCCAAGAAAACCCACTCAATACTGCCCATGTTGTCCAGGACAACAACCCTCACAGATCCAAAAGAACAGGACCAGATAATTACTTGGATGACCTCTCAAGCGTCCAGCAGTGGGTTAAGCAGCACCAGCACATCACGCACGAGGTCCGAGTCCTCAGCCAGTTAAAGTCTGGGCTTTCTTTGAAGACTGCACTGAGGATGTTACCATGGCGATTTGCAAGGTGTGCAAGACCCGCCTGAGCAGGGGGAAAAGTATTAACAACCTCTCCACCACCAGCATGAGCCGCCACATTCTATCCAAACATCCCACTCTGTGGGCAAACGCGGCAGGACAGGGTACCACCAGCAACACTGCCTCCCTTGGGTTCACCAGACTCACCACCAGACCCGCCTCAGCAGCAGCAGTAGCCCAGCCATTGCGTGGTTCACAACATTCACAAACATCAGACGATGCTGACACTGTCACTTTCCGGACTAGTGCTCTTGAGGTCTCCCAGTGTTCATCAAACACAACAACCAACAGCCCTTCGGTGTGCAGCGCTACGGTTGAGTTGTCTGTCTCTGAGATGTTTGAGCACAAGAGGAAATTGCCAGCAAATGACCCCCGGGCCGTGGCAGTAACAGCCAGCCAGCATAGCCAAGCTTCTGGCCTGCGAAATGCTGCCATATCGAGTGGTGGAGACAAACAGCTTCAAGGGCATGATGTCAGTGGCCATCCCACGTTACGTTGTTCCCAGCCGCTACCACTTTGCGCGCTCTGCAGTGCCTGAGTTGCATGAGCACGTGGTCAGCTAAATAACCCGAAGCTTGAAGAATGCCGTTGCCTGCAAGGTTCACCTCACCACTGACACCTGGACGAGTGCGTTCGGCCAGGGTCGATACATCTCCCTTACCGCGCACTGGGTGAACCTTGTGGAGCCTGGCAGCGATTCCTCACCTGCTACGGCGCGGGTGTTGCCCACGCCGCAAACAGCTGGATAACAACAGCAGCACCTACCTCTCTGACTCCTTCTCCTCCAACGCATCTCAAAGCTGTACCTCATCCGGAAATGCTAACCCAGCACCAGCAGCAGTAGGATCGTGGAAGCAGTGCAGCACAGCTGTTGGCATGCGTCAGCAAGCGTTGCTGAAGCTGATCTGCCTTGGGGATAAGCAGCACACAGGGGAGGAAATTTGGAGGGGAATAAAGGAACAGACGGATTTGTGGCTGGCACCGCTGGACCTGAAACCGGGCATGAAGCTAGACACCTGGCACGAACTGGCAATGTACGCAATAGAGGTGCTGGCTTGCCCGGCAGCCAGCGTTATGTCGGAACGCTGTTTCAGTGCTGCCGGAGGCATCATCACAGATCGGCGTATCCGCCTCTCCACAGAAAATGCAGACCGTCTGACTCAAATTAAAATGAATCAATCCTGGATTGGAAACGACTACGCAACACTCCTGGACCCCAACCAAGTAACATGACCGATGAACATCTGGGATGGTTTAGCGTTTCCGGTCCCTGTTTATTGAACCTCTCATCTGTATTACATTTATGACTGCATGGCGGCAAAAAGCATTGCTGCTATATCCGCACGCTTTTTGTCCTCATGCAAGGCCTGGGTTGTTGTGTCTCACAAAGCGTGGCCTTCTCCTCCTGCGCCTCCTCCTGTTCCATCACGTGTGCTGCTGCTGCTGCTGCTGCTGCTGGGTTACCGTTGCCGCGTGGTCCCTGTTTATTGAACCTCTTATCTTTATTACATTTATGACTACATGGCGGTACAAAGCATGCTATCCGCACGCTTTTTGTCCTCATGCAAGGCCTGGGTTGTTGTGTCTCACAAAGCGTGGCCTTCTCCTCCTGCGCCTCCTCCTGTTCCATCACGTGTGCTGCTGCTGCTGCTGCTGCTGGGTTAGCGTTGCCGCGTGGTCCCTGTTTATTGAACCTCTTATCTTTATTACATTTATGACTACATGGCGGTACAAAGCATGCTATCCGCACGCTTTTTGTCCTCATGCAAGGCCTGGGTTGTTGTGTCTCACAAAGCGTGGCCTTCTCCTCCTGCGCCTCCTCCTGTTCCATCACGTGTGCTGCTGCTGGGTTAGCGTTGCCGCGTGGTCCCTGTTTATTGAACCACTTATCTTTATTACATTTATGACTGCATGGTGGTACAAAGCATGCTATCCGCACGCTTCTTGTCCTCATGCAAGGCCTGGGTTGTTGTGTCTCAAAGCGTGGCCTTCTCCTCCTGCGCCACCCTCCTCCTGTTCCATCACGTGTGCTGCTGCTGGGTTAGCATTACCGGTCCCTTTTCCTGGAACCTCTTATATGTATTACATTTATGACTGCATGCCGACAAAAAGCATGTTACCTGTGCAAAGAAAACAGACATTTCCCGCATTTAAAAGACAGTTTTCCCTTTGAAACTTTAAAATCGATTTTCTCAAAAACTATAAGCTCTTTTTGCTAAATTTTTTTTTCCTCTTGTACCCACTCCCAAGGTGCACATACCCTGTAAATTTGGGGTATGTAGCATGTAAGGAGGCTTTACAAACCACAAAAGTTCGGGTCCCCATTGACTTCCATTATGTTCGGAGTTCGGGTCGAACACCCGAACATCGCGGCCATGTTCGGCCTGTTCGGCCCGAACCCGAACATCTAGATGTTCGCCCAACACTACAAGTAAGCATGTTTAATATCATTTGCCAGGTCTTAAAAAGCATAACTGGCTAAAAACTGAAAAGTGCAATTTTTAATAACAATAAAATAAAAAAAATACAGTCTATGTGTAAAATAATGTATTCAAAGAATGTTTAGCTTTTCTTTAAGTAGCTGGGCAGTGAAGGACTAGGCAAATATGTTATACTGGCACAAATTGCAAAAACATTTTACTCTGGATAAAATATAATTTTTTGTTTTAATAAACTGTATTCCTGAAGTTTAACTACTTAGTATGACTGGTATATGTTACAGTGGCTTTCACGGTTTTTATTTTTTTTACAGAAAGCAGTGACGGTTGGCTTTGTTGAAAAATGTATATTTTGGTAAAGTGTTGTTGACAGCTTCTATGTATAAATTGCAGGTTTTATGAGACAAAGCCCTGAGAGAAAAGGAGCTAAGAAATGTATTTGACAAAAGATGCGAGTCCATAAATTTCTGGCAAAACTTTGGATTCCTAAAGTCGTTAAATGAAAAAAGACAAATATCAAGTACTTCTAAAAATACTACTTGCAATAGCTTGATGGCAGAATAACATGACCAATGGATTCTGTTATTCAGTATAATCCTTTTCAGATTCACCATCTTAATAATTTTCAAGCCAAATTGAATTCAATTTTAATTTAGCAGAGCTACTAGAATATCACTAATAAGGTACAATACAAAAATATGCAGTGCTTCATAGTAAAAAAAGATCAATTATTTTAAATTACAAAGAACATTATGGTTTGTGCTAAATACATATGACACTGCAATTACCATATATTCCGGCGTATAAGACGACTGGGCGTATAAGACGACCCCCCAACCTTTCCAGTTAAAATATAGAGTTTGAGATATACTCGCCGTATAAGACTACCCCTCTTCCAACACACATCAAATTAAAATAAAAATAGAAAAAATCATGTACTGGTGCTGTGTATGAACAGATACTGGTGCTGTACTCTATGTGTTACCCAGTATATAACAGTATATAGTCAATTGACTTGTTGCATTGGTCAACTCTCCTTGTCTACCTGTTTATCAGAGCGGTATGGAAGAATAGATTGCGCTCCCTCAGCAGCGAGATCTGAGAATCAGTAACAGGATAGGGCGTATCACCCGGCATCAGTGACACCCGGCGTAGAAGACGACCCCCAACTTTTCAGAAAATTTTCAAGGGTTAAAAAGTAGTCTTATACGCAGGAATATACAGTACTTGCCACACATGCTGATAATATTTAAATCACTTTGCATTAGTGAACTAACTATAGACCTCATTAGGGTGTCTGCATTTGTTACACAAGAATGCTATGAAATTATCCATATTTTTTTGTGTTTACTGTTGTTTTTTTTTAGGGTAATTTACCAAGTGAAGGGATACCTCTTTGTAGTGCTACTATAATTGCCTAAAGTGTAAGCAAGCAGCAATATGCAGAGCAGTAATTCACCACAAATGTCTCGTATATCAGGAGCTGTGTATGACTGCATTGATGTTTACGAGACATTGTGACATTATAAATATCAATTTATGATTGATCTTTATAAGTTGCTCATACATTTGTCAAATTTATTTGCAGTGACCATAGTAGAATGGCTGTTAACCACGTCTTTTCACCTTGTGGACACAAGCAATTTTTACATTTCAACACTGCCCCCAGTGGGGGTACAAAATAGGCTCTTTGTGAGTGATATTTTTTTATTTATAGGAATTTTTTTTTTTAGGAATTTCAAAGGTAAAAATAAGGAGAAGATAGAAACAAATACACTTTCTCTATGTTCATATTGTAGATAAAACCTACACATTTTATTTGCCAATTTATCGTGGTCGTCACAACAATAGATTATTTTTCTAGTGCAATGTATGGTGACATTATTTAATTTGGAATTAAAGGTCTGTGAAAGGTATCTTTTCTGTTTTGTGTCTTTTTGCTTTTTCATAGAACGCTATCAATAATTATCAGTAATATACCCTCATGGCATACATATTTAAAAGCCCATAAGGTACCATTTATGCATTCTCTTTTAAAGTCTGTCACTTTAGGGCCTTTTTACAAGTGATTTTTTTGGCACAGGGTATATAAAAACTACAATCTTATTGCTTTTGATTTAGTTTGTCACTAAAAAGAATTCACATGACATAGGACTCAACTCTTAAACACATTACAATACAATAATACAATACAATAACATTTGTAAAGCGCTTTTCTCCCATAGGACTCAAAGCGCATAGTTGTGTCTCAGATTAATACAGGGTTGCAGGCTGGGTTGTGTTACAGAGGAGATAGTCAGATGTTCATAAATGCCAGACTGAAGAGGTAGGTTTTCAGTTTAGACTTAAATGCTTCCAGGAATGGAGCTGTCCTGATTGGGTGTGGTAGGGAGTTCCAAAGTGTAGGGGCAGCATGACAAAAGGCTCTGTCTCCAAAGGTTTTGAGGTGGACTCTGGGGGTGACCAAGGTGTTACGTCCTTTTGATCTAAGATTGTGGGGGGTGTGATGCAGTTGCAACAAGTCCTTCAGGTATCCAGGGCCCAGATTGTGCAAGGATTTGAATGTCAGTAAGCCAATCTTAAACAGAATTCTCCATTTTATCAGTAGCCAGTGGAGTGAGCACAGGGTTGGTGTTATGTGGCAATGGCGGGGTTGGCTCGTTAACAGTCTTGCGGCGGCATTCTGTACTAATTGCAGGCGGCGTAAGTCTTTCTTATGCAGGCCTGTGCAGAGGACGTTGCAGTAGTCTAACCTTGATGTGACGAAGGCATGAACTAGGGTTGGAAGATCCTCTGAAGGAATTAGGTGTTTAATCCTTGCAATATTCCTTAGGTGAAAGAAGGAATGTTTCACAACAGCTGAGATTTGATTCCTGAAGCTTAATTTCACATCAATCAGTACTCCAAGGCTGCGCACACAGTCTGAGTTGTTCAGGTCTGAGCTCCCTATCCTTAGCAAAGTTGGGACTGGGGCTGCTTTGCTGTTGAGCCCTGGCCCTCGATAACAAGTACCTCAGTTTTGTCAGCATTAAGTTTTAGCCAATTATTATTCATCCACTCCTGAAGCTCAGCTAAGCAAGCGTTTATTTGTGGAGTAGGGTCTGTGATGCCAGGTTTGAATGACAAATATAGCTGGGTGTCATGAGCTTAACATCTATTCTATTACTTATTACAGTTAAAATTATACCTCACATGTTTAATTTGATAGCTAGCTAGGCATTTAGCAAACCATTAACCCCAAAGTTTGCATCTGGTTTTCTACTGGACACTTATTTGCACAATGTATTTTAGCACCATTGTTTCATTGAAGACTCCCAGAAGTGTGTGGACAACAGATAAAGGACTCAAATGTCACCATTATGAAAAGGAAACAACCAGGTCAATTCAAATATCTGTAGTTTGTAAGGTTCCGACTCGAGTAGTTTTCCTGAAATTTTCCCAAGTAAGATCACAGTTTTGAGCGTTATATTTTTTAAATGATGAATTGAGTTTGTCCCTACTGCTCACTTACAGGAAGAAAAATAAATTGACTGACATAGTAAAACTACATCTACATATATTTTTTTTAAATAAAACCACAAACAATTACATTTAAATTTAATTGTTTACCTCCCACACTCCAAAAAATACCCAAATAAAATGTTTAATTAAAAAAAATACAATATCTGCATGCTCATTTCTGGTGTGATTCAGACACTACTGCAGCCAAATAGACCAGCAGGGCTGCAAGGCAACTGGTATTGTATAAAAGGAAATAAATATGGCAGCTTGCATATCCCTCTCATTACAGTTGAAATGTGGGAAGAAAGTGAAGGGTGTGGAGGAAACCCATATAAAAATAGCTATATTATTCAAACAATGTGCATATAATGTCACTAAACATGACAAACAAATCTAGTTGTCCAGAACTGCTGGGCAAGAGTGCTAGCCAGTGTAGGATGAGACAAAATACTGGTTTTAGCCATCAGTCCTCTACCTAAAGATTAATCACTCAAACTGAAGAATTAGTACAATATTTATTATACCCACTACTCCTACCACTGTAGTCCCTTTATTTTGTCCTGCTTAATTAAAAGAGGCATGATTTTAAGCAACAGTATCACACCTCCCACAACCTCAGATCAAAAGGATCCAATAACTTGACCACCCCCTGAATCCAACTAAAAACCTTTGGAGCCACAGCTTTCGGTCTTGCTGCTTCTACCCTTTGGAATGCCTTGCCAAACTTAATCAAGACAGCTCCAACCCTGGACACATTTAATTCAAAACTGAAAATCCACCTGTTTTGTCTGGCATTTACGATAACATAACTTTTTCCTCAGTGCAGATCAGAATCAGAATCAGAATCATGTTTATTTTGCCAAGTACAACGAGTTGTACCCGGAATTGATTTTGGCACAAAAACAGGGTCGGTGATGGTACAGTAGCAGAAAGGTGCATTTAACATACAGTAGATACAGTAAGAACATATATTGCGTACAAATACATACAGTAGGTACAGTGCATGTACATAGAATAAAAGGCATAGATGGTAAGAGTAAGATACAAGAAGGACCCAGGAGAAGGACTGGGGGGTAATCTGCTGCCGTCCAGCACTCAAAACGCTTCTGCAGCGATATTTTGAATCAGATGCCCCACAGTCTATCCTGAGGAAGAGAGATAGGGGAGAGGAAAATTAAAGATAGAGAAGGTAAAGAGCAGTGAAAGTGAGTCCCCTATAACTATAAAGGTAGCCCCAGCGATAAATATAATAGCAGTACAATCCATAGCAATAAATTGTGGGTAGTCCATAGCAATGACGGTAGGTAGCCCATGGCAATGAACATGGCAGGCAGCTTTAGATGTAGCAGACCATAGCAGAGATGTTAGGACGTCTATGAAAAAAATTATGAGCAGACAATGCCCTTATGTTCTGGCAGAGAGAGAGGGTGCATCAGTAGCAGCACTTACAGTTTTGGTAACCACCGGTCAGTGGAACAGTGGAGCAGGATTAATGGTGGCTTTGCCTGGCCTGTGGTGCAGCAGTCTGGGTGATCCAAGTGCATTGGAGGTGTAGCTACAGCAGGAGCCTAGACTGCATGCCAGTAAGTGCAGCTATCAACTGGCATGAGATGGGAGTGCCGAAAAGGCCTCCGAGGATCTTTCCCACGTGTCTGTCAGGGTCTCCGAGGACCCGTCCCACGTGGCTGTCAGGAGAGCATCGGTCTTGCGGGTCCCTCCATGTGGGTGGCCGTGCTGCCTGTTGCATCCCACAGAGCGCTCTGCAGGAGATGGTGGCAGCAGGCAGCGGTGGTCTGGCTGAGGGGACATTACTGACCTTCCTGGTCACAGATTCGTCAGGATGCTCCACGTGGAGATGGCAGTCAGACCTCACTGGCAGTGGTCAGACCCTCGGGTGCCTTGCTGGTGGTGTCTGGTCTCCCTTGGAAGCAGCGGTGCAGTGTCCTCGTGATGGGAATCACATGGACGCTGAGGTCGGACTGACGCTCTTCATGTCTCCAGTGTAGCGGCGGTGAACTGGCCGCGTGCAGCCCATGGACTGCAAGAGGAAGCCGCTGGGCTGATTGAGACCTGCACAGCGGCCTCGGATCGGGCAGATTGCGATGCTGCACATATGTGGATGCGATCCAGGGGAACCAAGGGGGAAAGTGGTGAGTGGAAAAGAGTTTTTTTAAAGAGAAAGGCCGGAACCCTGTTTGGCTGTGGCTACCCATCCGGCGCCATCTTGGAAACAGATCAGCATGTACTGAGACCTGCTTGCTCCTACGGAACCAAAGCACTTTACAAATGCTTTGTTGTTGTTGTTGAAATGTGTTGAAAAAAAAGGATAACCATCGAGAATTGTGTGGTTTAAAAAAAGCAAAAAAATAAAAAAAATAAAAAATTCAAAGATTAAGAATGTAAGGTGACCTACTGAAAATGGCATAGCGGACAACACTATCACATTTGCTGTTTACTGTGGCTTTCACTATGATCCTGTATTTCTTTCCGTTGATAGATTTAGGACACGATGATGTATACCACTAAATCACACTGTCCCACTAGACTTAGTACAAGAGGTTTCAACACAGTGATGAAAGTAACTGCATTATATAGAAAAGCTGAAAATCCATATTATGCAGAGCTGAAATACAGTGGTTATGAATATATGCCTCCAAGCAGTCATATGTGTGGTACTAATTCAGAATTAAGCAGATACGCCCATATCCTATTACTTTTCCCCTGAGTGTTGTACAAGGAGATAAATGCAAACCTTGCCAATAATATATATATATATATATATAAAGCATCCACCATGCAAGAAAAACTCAAAATAAGATTAATATTATTTTTTTTTATTTGAAATTGTTTTAATTGGGACAGTAATCATACACATATTACAACATTTGGTCATATAAAGGCATTAACACCAGTTCCATTCCATTTTGAAAGATACAGCTTAGTAGTTGTGTTTAATAGTTAAAAGTTGATTTCAGTTAGTGAAAATTATCACATCAGATTAGTAATGCTTGAACTGAATTATATTAACAAAAAAGACCAAGAAACAAAGAAACAAAAGAAAAGTAAATAAATTATTTTTTTAACTACTTGTTTGTACTTTTTCAGTTGCTACATGCTAAATAGTAGGAATGCCACTAGAAAAAAATGTACAAAAAAAAAAATCAGAAGTCAGAACACTTTATGCGCTGCATGTCAGAGGAGGACCCTCCTAGATTCAGTCAATAGTGCAACAATGCAATGTGTTAATCCCGTAAGCCTTATAGCAAAAGTGGGTATGAGACCCACAGATCACAGATTAGCAGGTGCAAAGTTGGGAGTGCTGTAGATACCTTAAGGCCAAATTCACATCATGAAACGCAGATGGCCGTGCGTCGGAATGCGTGGCTGATCCCATTCACTGGCAAAAAATGCGTGCAGCATGCATTCCCAGACCGCACTGGTTCAGAATGCATGCAGTGTGAACATCAGACAGTGCAGTCTATGCACTGTCTGTTGTGCGTGCCGGCCTCCTGCACGCGTTGCCGAAATCTGTACAGCAATGCGTGCAGTGTGAACGGGGCCTAAAGGTAGAACTATAACTGCCTGGAGACCCTACAGGTGAGATAGAAAAAGGTCTACTATTTATATATGTATATTGCAATTATACATTCTGCAGCACTTTACCAATTACATAGTAATGTAATTTGGTATCCCTCGGAAGAGTCTAGGGGAGATTACAATCTAAGCCCTACCATAGCCAATCTAATGCCCCAACTGTTTGATTATTATTTAATTTTATTGTGCTGAAATCTTATACAGTACTTTGCAGAGTACATAGTTGGCAGTACACACTTGTGGCAAAAATCTGTCAGGCTGGAATATGCCCAAATCGAAACTGGATGCAGGACAGGGTAAATTCACCTCTAGAGACTCACAAATACAGTGTCTATAGTCCAAGGTAGCTACCACTTGGACCATAGACACAGCATTTATGGTGGCTTTCCAGAAGTGAATTCACCTGTGCTACATCCAGTTTCTAATTGCCCAAATTCTGGCCTGATAGATTTATGCCACGCGCACCTTCAAATTGTTGAAGAGACCCAAAGTCTCAGAAAGGTGGTAATGTTCTGTGTGACGTTAAAGGGATTGATACTTGGAGGAAGTGCCAGCTTTCTCTTGGACTTTTAACTTAGGTGGGCAGAGGCGAGGGCGAGCGCAGCAGTGGGAGGGCACTCAGCACAGCTGTTGCACCCCCACATGCATGAAAGTAGGCTCGCTGGTTGCCCAAAGTGCCCCTGCTTTTCCTCTTCCCTCTGCAGAGGAACGCAGAAGCATTAGCTGGCAAAAAAGGTTATTTAAAGGAGGGCAGATCTGGCAATCTAAACGAGGGGGGGGGGGGGGGTGTTAGATTTAGCTTTCTGGAAAGGTATATGGCTGTTTTAATAACATTTGACTCCACCCATGACTGTGACCACATTCTGATGTGTGGCCGCACCCATTTTGTCCAGGAGGGGCTCAAAAACTGTCTTTGTCCCCGGGCGCCGAAAACCCTAGCTATGCCTCTGTAGGTGGGGCATTAGCCGCTCAATTCTGCCTTGTGCCTCCATTGACTTCTAAATGACAACTATCGTGAAAAATTGTAATATGCAAAATACATCATATAAAAACTAGATTTTTCTGAGAGTAAAATGTAATGTTCATTTATTTGCTTCTATGTCATTGTCTCTTATGATAGCTAGTGAAGGTCTAACAGACCTGACAGGTTTTGCACGAGCCCATCTACTCATAAGATACTTTTCTATTTAATAAAAGCATTTACTTAACAGCAGTTGCTTAATCCAACTGCCAGCATAGTGTGCAAGCAAGTAGGTTGGCTATCTGGCATCCTTGCACAGATCCTTTCCAGAAAATGCTTTTGTAAAGAATAAAGACAATACTGAGAATCTTCCATCAAAGGATAGACTAGTCCAAAACCGAATGTGTACAATTTTCACGTCCTACTGTAAGTGACAGTGTCATTGGAAACTTATAGTACCTTATAGTACATTTTACTCCACATTTTATATGTATGTATTTTACATTTTACAGTTTTTCATGATTGTGGTCCTTTAATGTTGGCATAGCTGTTAGTGGATGATAACTCTCTGCAGTTACTGTGGTGCAGTCAGTAGTATTCTGTGCTACGGCACATGTGTAGGCTTCATTAAAGGGAACCTAAGCTAAAAAAAAATGAGTTTCTTACCTGGGGCTTCTACCAGCCCCCTGCAGCCATCCTGTGCCCTCGCAGTCAATCACGGCTCCTCCGGTCCCCCGCCGCCAGCTAGTTTTGTTTTTGCAGACTCGGAGTCGGCAGGCGCATACCTTTGCACGCGTTCCTGCTAGTGCAGGACGCTATCGTGGACGGCAACATGTATCTTTGTACCGTGAGTGACTGCGAGGGCACAGGATTGCTGCAGGGGGCTGGTAGAAGGCCCAGGTAAGTGAAACTCATTTTTTTGGGGGAGTTTAGGTTCCCTTTAAGGGTCTTTCACACCAAATGTGCCTTGACTTGATGATTGGAGCGCATTTCCTGTTGTTAGAGGAAGATAACTTATAGATAAGTGTGCTTTAGTGCAAATCCCAACAACACATTTAGCTAGTGCTTACCCTGCTGCATTTTCTTATGATTAACATTAAGAACTGAATGGAGGCACAGAAATAATGCACAGCAAGTGATCAGAAAAGATGAAAGGGCCCGCAGACACAGAAGTGGTTGGTGAAAGTGGGTCTTGGGTTGGGAAATGGACAAATCCAGCCCTGACATGATGATGTCCTGATTGAAGCATGCATATAAATCAAACCTGATGTTGTGCAAATAATAAAAGGTTTGATCACATATTACTTGGTATCTGTGCTATCATAAAAAAAAACATGACAAACAAAACAGGCATAAACGTGCATTTACTAAAAACAATAAAACGTATGTGTGCAGATATATTTTACAAGGCACTACATAAACCACATTATGTAGTTTGTGTATCACAATTATTTGATCCCCTGATAAATTTGTAGGTTTTCTCACTAACAAAGAAACAGTATGGGCACATAACCAACCTGTGGAAGTCTGAATTGGGACATGTTTCTGACTGGGTTGAAGGGGATCAAATACATACTACACTCAATGATCAGCAAATCAGTATATAACTTTTACATAATGCATTTTTTTCAGTTTTTTTAATATTATTTTTGGGGTTTATTTTTTGGTTGATATGATCTTTCTCCATTAAAATGAAACTACCAAAAAATGATATACTATTCATTTCTTTGTAAGTGGGCAAACACAGACATTTTGCAGGGATCAAATGATTAGTTCCCATACTGTAGTTAATAATTCACAAACATTATCCCAACTAACTATTCCTACTTTCATGTTTCTCAGTTTTCCCTCCTATATAGGCTTTCACATCCTGGGGTAGCACTGTTAGAAATATCTAGCAGCTCTTTATTCTCTACGTTCCATATTGGAATGACACGCAGAGTACTGTGTGTTTACTGGATGATGTGTACGATTAAACTTGGAGTAAAGCATTCTTCCATGTACTGTATGCTTCATTGTATGCATCATATTTCACTCAAAATGTGCAATGGGACTTTTCAACACTGATGAATTGCAATCCTATTTTTCAGGATGTGCAAGGTCCTATTCAAGATTGGCCTACTGACATTTAAATCATTACATAATCTGGGCCCTGGATACATGAAAGAAATGTTATAGCTGCGTAGCAATCCCTGCAATCTCAGATCCACAGGTTCTAATAATCTAGTCATACCTGTAATAAATATTTGTTGGTTGCTATGGGCAACAACACTACACCTTTGTTCGGCACCAAATCACAGAAAGTGTGATAACTTGACACTGATCACAGCAACAGCACATGAGATAGAACTGCTTAGACATTGTCAAAGTTTATGGAGTTTATTTGGTAAACAAGTATACAGATGGGTTCAGCAATCTTATCTTCGTTACTTGTTACCTCAGCAAAGCAATCGGTCTGTCCAGGCTTTATCTTATAATCTATGATACATTGCACTTAGGCCTATATACATCATGCAGTTACAGAAAGTTAGTAATAAAAGTAAAGTTGAAGTGACAGTTGGAAGTCAGAAGTGGCTCTCTGGAGCACCTGTTGGCTGTTTTATACTAGCCTCTAAAGAGTTAAATTTGACATCCCCCAGCAGGGATGTATCAATAACCCTTCACCTGCTAGTGGCTGATAAGAATACGTGATATCATAGCAAGCACAGTCTTTACTGCGCATGCACTGGAAAAATGACCTGTTCCCTTGTTCTTAGGAGAACATTGTTTAATGTACTTGTGAGAATATTTTCTTAACAATGACTCATGTTTATGTTGTTTGTCATCAGCTAGTCTGGCCTACACACTGGATATCTCTGCTACAGCCTTGGGAGTCACAGCACGATGTTCTACTGAACATCAGAATTGTTTTTATTTCTCTCTAAGAAAAATTCTTAATAAAGAGACTCTCTGCAGAGTAAGTCCTTTTACTAAACCAGTTATGTAAAGTGACTGAGGCCTCTGAATTCAAGCATATCATACTTAAATTCTAACAATACCCAGAGTCCAAATGGAAACTTTTTGTCCCAGAGCCTTCTGTCATGCTGCTCCTACGTTAGGGCTGGTTCAGACGGACGCTTGCGGAGCGTTTACAGCAAGCGTTTGGAACGTCGCGGTAAACGCTCCCATTCAAGTGAATGGGAGCATTTACACCGAGCTTTTGCGCGCTTTTACCCAAACGCTGCGTTCGCATCCCGATTTTCGTTAGCGTTCGAGCTGCCCCTGGAAGCGACATGTTGCTTCCAGGGAGCGGCCAACCGCGACGGCTAATGTTCCCCTAGGGGAAAAAAACACGCGACCGCATCGGAACGCGACCGAAGGCTACTGAAAGCCTGAACGTGCAGCCTCCGCAACGCCCCCAGACGCGACGCCACGCAGACGTCCTTCTGAACCAGGCCTTATGGAACGCCTTACCTCAGCAGATCAGGACAGTTCCATCTCTGGACGTGTTTAAATCCAGACTAAAAACCCACTTGTTCAGTTTGGCATTTGCAGAAACATAATTTTTGTTGTGTTAATACTTCATCCTACTACCAATTACTGAATCTGAGAGAGCCTAAGCGATTCTTGTACTTTACTATTCAAACAGTATTGACAATGTAAACCCCATTGGAGTCAATGAGGCCAGTTCATAATACAAGCGTGGTGTGACTGGTTTGGAAAAGGGATGAGCTAGTGAGCTCTTACTCTAATTCTAACAACCTTATCTAATCTACAACTTCTGTCACACCTTTTAATATTAACCATATCTCAACAAAATATCCCTCACCTGTCTCTCTATAAAACTTAACTTTTAATTTTTAATAAAATGCTAAAAAAGGATATATGGCTGATGCTGTATAAATGAACTTGAAAGTAATGCAAGACCCGCTTTGTCAGCAAATATAATAGTAGCATACGCTACTCAGGTCTGTGGCATTACCAATATACATAAAATTACACTACCCCCACCAAACAACCCGACATGTTTCACTTCTAAATGAAGCTTTTTCAAGGGAAAAAAGTGCAAAGACAGTGCTATCAGTGATAAGGTGCAAAGTTACATTCTTAAAATCAAGTACACATATAGCCTATAGGCCTATAACATAATGACAGCCAAACGTATATGGCGGCAGATTTCGTCTTTTTATACTCCTCCAGAGGGTGGGATAATTAACCACTCCCCTGGGGTAGAACAGGCCAGCCTGTTATTGGTTTATCACCCCGTCTGTCAAGACTCCACCAATAATATGCCTCCTGTATAAAGCCCCATGATAGCAATAACACCCCTGTTTTGTGCCCTAGATTTCCCATAAAAGGGCTCCCAGGGTGGCAAATCCTATGTAGAACACGTAGGTACTAACAAATGTACACTACAGAAAATACCTCCTGTGTGCGGGGACGTAAAAGCCCAGATCCGTGAAAACCCGCCTCTGATTGGTCCAGAGCCGTCGTCAGACTTTCAGAGCCTCAGCCAATCAGTGACATGCAGCGGCGGGACTAGGGCTACACGTACTTCCGTAATGCGTCTGGTGAGGCGCATACGTCATCCCCCTCACTCCTGACAGTAAGGCTACGCAAGTTCATTTATACAGCATCAGCCATATATCCTTTTTTAGCATTTTATTAAAAATTAAAAGTTAAGTTTTATAGAGAGACAGGTGAGGGATATTTTGTGTTTTCTAACTCTTGTTCAGGTGCTGTTGATTTCTTAGTTTGAATAGTTTTTGGTGTCCTGACACCTAATCCCCATTTCCTGTACTTTCATCTATACGATTATACGTAATTATGGCAGGCTTTCTAGACACGATCCCTGATATAGAGACGCTGATTGCGGAAGCTAAACAGGTTTTTTCCTTGGAGGAACCAGGTCAAGTTACCCCCCCTGAGAATGTAACCCCTGATTCGGAAATTAATGAAGTATTTAAAACAATTTTTAATACCTACAAAGAACATAACAGGAGCTGGTGGGAAATAACGAGCTTCAATACGTATTTGAAAGAAAAAATAACTGTACGGGGCCTTAGGAATTTAGTTACTCCACATAAACATACAGAAAATAGTGAATTTATGGATGGGTGGAACCAATTAAAGACAAAACAGAGTCTAGAATTAATGGCATATCTAAGGGACTTTGAATTGAAAGAACTGGAGAAAATAAATAAAAAATTGGCGGATGAACATAAGAAAGTTCTTACTTTCAAAACACACCCATCATATAAAGAACTGGAGGAAAAACTACAAAACAAGGTCCATAATCATAAAGAATCTATTAAGAGTAAAAAACATAAGAAATATACCCGTGATTATAAAGATTTCAAATTCAATAAAGTATATGATTGGAGCCGTACCCCTAAAAAACCTGTACCAAAACCAGCCCCGGGACCAACAGATACAGAAACGGATACAAATACTGAATCCGAGAGTGAACATAACTCAGAGTCAGAATCCGGGGAGCAAAAGAGGGTACCCAGGAACCCCAAGGGGAGGGGGAGACCGAGGGGCCAGCAACCAAGGCCGGTAGGCACTCCAAGGGATTTACGCAACAGGGACAAGTGGGGGTACAAGCCTCGCTTCTGGAAACAAAGGGAGGAGGAGTGGTAACTGAACTGGGGATGTCAGATAGGATGCAGATTATCAATTTGACTAACCATGTACTTAATGAAGCCGAAATTAGTGTACTATCCAAAGGACTTTCGTTTGTTCCCTCTTCACAATTTGATTTATTTGATGCTGTAAAGGATATAAATTTGTTTGCAAGGAAGTTAGCCATCAAGAAATATATGAACACTCCGAGTGTGCAGAATAGGAGGGAGCTCAGGAAGGATGAAGTGGCTTTAGCCAATCTCAATGATCTTCTTGAAGAAAATATCTCAGGAGAAGTGCATAAGTGTACACCGGTTAGCAACTTGCAAGGAAAGAGCAAATTTTGCCCCTCCATCAGTCAATATCCAGCTATACAGACATTTGTAGATGTAGTTACGAGAGAACTTGAGGACTTGGCCAGAAGAGAAAATAGGAATAAAGATGCCCTTAATAATCTAACTTACAGTGAAAGGAAAGCCCTTGAAGACCTATCGGGAAATAAAGACTTAATAATCAAAAAATCGGATAAAGGCGGTAATATTGTTGTCATGTCCAGAGAGGGATATGAGGAAATGTGTTACAAACTCCTCAAGGATGAAAGGCAATACCGAAAACTTAGACAGAATCCTACAACTGTATATCAGACTGAACTTGAGGCCCTCCTAAAAACAGCACAAGATAAAGAGATTCTGGATAAGGGTGATTTTGAGTGTATTAATACTAAGTATCCTACTGTGCCGGTCTTCTACGCACTTCCAAAGGTCCACAAGAATTCATCCTCCCCACCTGGGAGACCTATTGTGGCAGGCAATAATAGTTTGACTGAGAATGCGAGCAAATATATAGATTTCTTCCTCAGGCCATTTGTGGAAAGCCTTCCATCTTATTTGAGGGATACGATGGATCTCTTGAATAAACTACATGATATCAAAGTCACCCCTAATACATGGCTAGCAACTTTGGACGTTGAGTCCCTATACAATAACATACAACATAATTTAGGGATTGAGGCTGTTGACTATTTTCTGAGATCACGTAGTATACATGTACGTGAACATTCTTTGTTTATTCTGGATCTCCTGAGGTATATACTTACCCATAATTATTTTCTCTTCCAGAATCAGTACTTCCTACAGGAGCGAGGCTGTGCGATGGGGACGGCTTGCGCCCCCTCTTATGCCAACCTCTTCCTGGGTTGGTGGGAGGATGTGAGGGTCTTTGGTGAGGAGCTGGCAGTTTATGCTTCCCACATTTTATTCTGGGGTCGTTTCATAGATGACGTATTCATCTTGTGGGACGGCCCCAGAAATATGTTTTTGGAATTTGTGGGTGAACTCAACAACAATAGTATTGGAATGTTTTTCACTCATGAGATAAGCTCCACCTCCATAGATTTTTTGGATGTGCATATTGTAAAAAACCAGACTGATGGCCTTGACACTAGTATCTTCCGCAAACCTACTGCCTCAAATTCCTTACTAGCATGGGAAAGCCACCACCCTGACCCCCTCAAACGGGGTATACCAAAGGGCCAGTTTCTCCGGGCACGGAGAAATTGTTCGGACCCTCGAGAATTTGATAAAGAGTGTAAAGATCTACATAGACGCTTTAGGGATAGAGGCTATCCCCCAAAAATACTTGAAGATGCGGAATCAAAGGCAAGGGCCAGAGAGAGGAGTGATTTGTTACTTCCAAAGGAGAAACGTGAACAGACCATGGATGTAACAAGAATTATTAACACCTTTTCAAAACAATCACCGACTATTAAGAAGATTATTGCCACACATTGGCCTATCCTCCAATTGGATCGAGATCTGAAAAAGTTTATTTCCCCTTATCCACAAATAACTTATAGAAGAGGAAGAAATTTGGGCGATACGTTAGTACACTCTTTTTTACCAGCGAGAACTGGAAGACTGGCGGATAATTTTAAAAAGAAAAAAACATGGTTGGATCACAAACTGAATGGCATGCATAAATGTGGCAAATGTAAGGCCTGTCCCCATGTATCTAAATGCAGGGATTTTACTGCACCTAAAAATGGCCGAAAATTTGATTTACTTGATTTTTTCAATTGCGACACGGAGGGGGTTGTCTATGCAATCCAGTGTCCATGCCCCCTTTTATATATTGGTGAGACCACAAGAGCAGTAAAGACGAGGATTCTCGAACATCTTGGGGACATTAAGCATAAGAGGAACACTTCGGTTGCACGCCATTTTAATGAGATACATGAGGGGGATACTCAATCTTTGAGGTATTGGGTGATCCAGGAATGGCAACTGGGACCTCGAGGGGGTAATTTAGATCAGAAATTAAGACAACTGGAGTCTAAATGGATATATAGACTGGGTACTCTTAGCCCAGATGGCCTAAATGAAGGCTTCACTTTTTCCCCTTTTTTATGATTCTCTGTGCTTCACTATTACTATTCACAGGCTTTCCGGTTTTTTCTACAGTGCCATAGTAACATCTAAAAAACTGTTTAATATACTTACCCCTTTGGTCGAATATCTGACTCCTATGTGTTTTCAGGCTGTGTCCTATTTATTGTTGTTTTTTGTACGGCCAACTGGTCAATTGCACCCCAATATGCCCTCCTTATATATATATATCTATATACCCTACTGATGGAGAATACGTTTATGGTCACTTCTTTGTTTTGTGCCAAAATATACTTTTTGGGCACTAAGTGTTGGCAATTTCCTAGATTTGTAGTCTCCGATATTAGTGTAAAGGAAGAGATGTACTTCCTATCCTTACATGCGACCGGTGCGGGCTGTGGAGGACAATGTTTATCAACAAGAGGCGTTGCCATGACCACAGCCTACGCACCGCATCGCTGCGTAGCCTTACTGTCAGGAGTGAGGGGGATGACGTATGCGCCTCACCAGACGCATTACGGAAGTACGTGTAGCCCTAGTCCCGCCGCTGCATGTCACTGATTGGCTGAGGCTCTGAAAGTCTGACGACGGCTCTGGACCAATCAGAGGCGGGTTTTCACGGATCTGGGCTTTTACGTCCCCGCACACAGGAGGTATTTTCTGTAGTGTACATTTGTTAGTACCTACGTGTTCTACATAGGATTTGCCACCCTGGGAGCCCTTTTATGGGAAATCTAGGGCACAAAACAGGGGTGTTATTGCTATCATGGGGCTTTATACAGGAGGCATATTATTGGTGGAGTCTTGACAGACGGGGTGATAAACCAATAACAGGCTGGCCTGTTCTACCCCAGGGGAGTGGTTAATTATCCCACCCTCTGGAGGAGTATAAAAAGACGAAATCTGCCGCCATATACGTTTGGCTGTCATTATGTTATAGGCCTATAGGCTATATGTGTACTTGATTTTAAGAATGTAACTTTGCACCTTATCACTGATAGCACTGTCTTTGCACTTTTTTCCCTTGAAAAAGCTTCATTTAGAAGTGAAACATGTCGGGTTGTTTGGTGGGGGTAGTGTAATTTTATGTATATTGGTAATGCCACAGACCTGAGTAGCGTATGCTACTATTATATTTGCTGACAAAGCGGGTCTTGCATTACTTTCAAGTTCATTTATACAGCATCAGCCATATATCCTTTTTTAGCATTTTATTAAAAATTAAAAGTTAAGTTTTATAGAGAGACAGGTGAGGGATATTTTGTGTTTTCTAACTCTTGTTCAGGTGCTGTTGATTTCATATCTCAACAACCCAGTTATCCTAAATACACAGTGGCATAGCAATCTGTGATGCAGTGGTTGTGACCACAACCGGGTCCCTGGGCCAGAGGAGCCCACTAGGGGTTCGCCTTCGTCACTCTTATTACCTTTTTATTGGTGCTATGCTGGAAATTAACACCTCTATATGTGCGTGGAATAGTGGTAATCCTTAAAATATTTTTTACTTGATAACTCCTCTCTGGCACTGCAGCTGTCTTTGGTAGGTTTTGGGGCTTCATATCATTAGAGTGCTTGGGGCCCCATGTAAAACACACACTGGACCCCAAGCTTCTTAGTTAAGCCTGGTAAGTACATTATATACTGGTTACACACCCTTCACTCATTCCCAGATGCTATCCTAAAACTAGCCTCATCTTTTTTGGGCTTCATGCTCCATTTGTGTGGCATTAATAGTGTAATGGGTGCTGTTGCTCTCATGTCATTAGCACCAGTAAAATTGCTGTGTTGTGACTGGCCATGGTCCATTTAGTATACAACAGAGCAAAGGATTGACTCTTGGGCGCATGTGAAAAACTTCCAAAAAATACTTTAATGAAAAAAGTTAAAAAAGTAAAAAAGTTAAAAGTTAAATATAATTTTCTAAACAGCAGATATAAACGTCATTTAATCTAAATTACACATACAACACAAGCAGCTAAAACTAGCCTACTGACATCATGTTAGAGGTTTTGGGGCTGCAGTCCCTGGACCCGCTAACTAGAGAGGAATGAAGAGTCCTGGCTAAGGGCTTGCAAATTGATTCCAGGCCTGAAAATGGATGGTAAGGTTGGATAATAAAGTTCCAGGTTACTATGGTATCTATACATGAAGCTTAGCAAATCAAATGCCGCACAGCTTTTGCCACAATTCACTTTTTTCCAATGTTCTTCCAGCAGGGATGATGGTCTAAATATTTAACTAGAGATAAGGACTGTCCACAGCCATACAGATATTTCTTAAATAAGGCAAATTTTGAAAGTCACATATGTAACATAATCAGTTCAGCAAAAAGCAGGTAGATTCATGGAATTGGCTTAAAATGACTTTAGGTTACAGTTAGGATAATAACTTACTAAGTGTATTCACTATAAAACTGATTCTACTCTCCCTTTCAAGAAAAAATAATGTCCTGTGTCATTTCAAGGCTGCTTGTAAAGTGGTGTCAGGATCATTTTTAGAACTTCTAGAACAAATCTTTTCAGGGGTGAGAAATGTCCTTGACCTTGAAATTCCGACAGGTGCCACCTGACAGGACAATGACATCTACTAAAAAATCATTTTATTTTTGTCCTACTTTAAACTCTGGATGCTGCATCATGGCGATAGGCAGAAGAAAAATGACACAGGTGACGCAGACATGATGTTAATATAGATTAATGATGCAAGGTGATTCCTGGATTTACTGCTGGGAATGATTAATGGTCTGTGCGTGTCAGAGAATCCTGCATATAGACTTCCCAGTACATTTTTTCATGGCTCTGGATTTTCCTCCTTTTGCTCCTTTTGATTCCACTTGCAGGTGGTTTTAACCCCACTTGTTTCTACTTGTACTTGGCATTGAGTACGATTATTTAACTTGTTGTCGATAAGTACTCCTAAGTCCTTCTCCAAGTTTGATGTCCCCCACTGTATCCCATTTATTTTGTATGGTGCTAGACCAGGGGTCTGCAACCTTTAAGACATAAAGAGCCACTTGGACCCGTTTCCAAAAAGAGAAAAAACTGGGAGCCGCAAAACCATTATAAAACAAATCTAGCACTGCATATATTGTTTCTTACCTTAATGCTATATACAGGATCAGATATGACCCCAATATGCACAAATTGTTAGCAGATATGACCCCAATATGCACAAATCCTAAGCAGATATGACCCCAATATGCACAAATCGTTAGCAGATATGACCCCAATATGCACAAATCGTTAGCAGATATGACCCCAATATGCAAAAATCGTTAGCAGATATGACCCCAATATGCACAAATCGTTAGCAGATATGACCCCAATATGCACAAATCGTTAGCAGATATGACCCCAATATGCACAAATCGTTAGCAGATATGACCCCAATATGCACAAATCGTTAGCAGATATGACCCCAATATGCACAAATTGTTAGCAGATATGACCCCAATATGCACAATCCTTCAGCAGATCTGACCCCAATATGCACAATCCTTCAGAAGATCTGACCCCAATATGCACAATCCTTCAGCAGATCTGACCCCATAATGCACAATCCTTCAGTAGATCTGACCCCAATATGCACAATCCTTCAGCTGATCTAACCCCAATATGCACAATCCTTCAGCAGATCTGACCCCAATATGCACAATCCTTCAGCAGATCTGACCCCAATATGCACAATCCTTCAGCAGATCTGACCCCAATATGCACAATCCTTCAACAGATATGAAAAGAAAAACCCATTTACTCACCTAGTCAGAAGACCTCCTGTCACGATCTCCTCCTGTCCCGACCTCCGGTCCCGACCTTCTTGTGGCGCGCGATCCCTCTTCCTTCCCGATGTCACGTCCTGCCTGCATTACACTGCAGGGCTACGGGAAAATGGCCGCCCGAAGCCCTGCACTGCACCGGTCCGGCGGCCTCTCTGATAGGCTGCCGGCCAGCAGCAGCACACGTCACACACGCGCCGCAGCCACTGACACACACTACCGGAGCCGCAGCCGAGCCGTGGCCTAGGAGCCGCGGCAAAGGTGAAAGAGAGCCGCATGCGGGTTGCCGACCCCTGTGCTAGACCATTGGTACGACCAAAATGCATGACTTTACATTTTTCAACATTGAATTTCATCTGCCATGTATGTGCCCATATAGCCATCCTATCCAGATCCTGTTGCAATATGACACTATCTTCCTGAGAGTTGATGATTCTGCACAATTTTGTATCATCTGCAAAAATAGCAACATTGCTCACTACTGCATCTACCAGGTCATTAATAAATAAATTGAAGAGCACTGGACCCAGAACAGACCCCTGTGGTACCCCACTGCTAACAGTCTCCCATTTTGAGTACGATCCATGACCACAACTCTTTGTTTTCTGTCCATTAGCCAGTTCCCTATCCATGCAAACAGACTCTTCCCCAGTGCTTGCATCCTCAACTTTTGCACCAGACTTTTGTGGGGAACAGTGTCAAAGGCCTTTGCAAAGTCCACTTGGTATTGATCTGTCCCTGAGTCCAAGTATATCACATCTACAGCATTCCCAATATCCATATTAGCTTTTACTACCTCATAAAAGCTGAGCATGTTAGTCAAACAGGACCTGTCTTTAGTAAACCCATATTGATGCTGAGAAATAAGATTATTTTCTACTATGAAGTCATGTATAGTATCTCTTAGTAACCCCTCAAATAGTTTGGCTTATTATCTCCAGCATGATTTTAGTGAATTGAGGCCATTGTTCTGACTGCCGGCTCTGCGTATTAACCATTTCTACCGCCCGGACGTGATCCTCACATCCAGGCGACTGCTCTGCTGCGGTGCCGCCCCATCCACCTTATGCTTCTGGTGATTACTAATATAAATTTGTTTTATTTGCGCAAAAGTGTTTGCTTTGGGTGAGCTTTTGGATTTTTTTTTTTTGAAAAAGCATGCCAAACTTAAAAAAGGGGAGTGGGGTTGGGGTGTTGTTGTTTAGCATAAACAGTTAGAGGAAATGGAATCATCGCTGAAACAGGGTACATTTGAATAAAAATAAATACATAATTTGAAAAAGAAATAAAACTCCAGAAATAAATACAAATCAGCAAATAAATATATATATATTAATAATATAATATATATATAATAATATTTAAATGTGGAGCTAGAGAAGCAGTACATAATAATAATAACAATTAAAAAAAAATTATAGTGCTAAAGAAAGCTCAGTCAATTCAAAAGAAATTGTTGATCAACAATATGCATTAAAGAGAATCTGTATTGTTAAAATCACACAAAAGTAAACATATCAGTGCGTTAGGGGACATCTCCTATTACCCTCTGTCACAATTTCGCCGCTCCCCGCCACATTAAAAGTGGTTAAAAACAGTTTTAAAAAGTTTGTTTATAAACAAACAAAATGGCCACCAAAACAGGAAGTAGGTTGATGTACAGTATGTCCACACATAGAAAATACATCCATACACAAGCAGGCTGTATACAGCCTTCCTTTTGAATCTCAAGAGATCATTTGTGTGTTTCTTTCCCCCTGCATCTCTCATGCACTGAAGTTTCAGGCTGCTCTTTTCTTCCTGCAAACAGCTTTGCCCTTGTATGTAATGCCTCACTATGTGAAAGCCCAGCCAGCTCAGAGGACGATTTGTCCAGCTTGTAAAATATAAGAGAGAAGAGAGAAGCTGCTCTAATCTAAATAACACACAGGCAGTGTGCAGAGAGGGGCCTGGAAGGGGGAGTTCATAGCAGAACCACAACACTGAAGAACTTGGCAGCCTTCCAGACACAGGCTGACAAGTCTGACAAGAGAGATAAGTTGACTTATTACAGAGACTGTGATAGTACAAAGTGCTGCAGTAAGCCAGAACACATTACAATAGCTTTTGGAACTTGTAGGATGATAAAAAACAGGATGCAATTTTTGTTACGGAGTCTCTTTAAGTTTAGTTTTCTAACACTCAGTTACTTTAATGTACTAGTAAACTAGAATCTGCATAGGCATCGCAGGTTATAAATTGAAGATTACATTAGTTGGTAAACTGTGTGTATAGGGCAATAGCAAACTTGCATGGATTGAGTTTTTTAACACCTGCAACTATCAGGCCCAATAACTCCATATCTCTAATCTTTTAACTAGCAGTAGGCATCAGGATAAGTGCCACAAACAAAGAAGGGAATATGTTTCTCAGGCATGGTTTATCAAAGCTGTTACCTTGCAAGTCAACCAACTTGGACACAGGTCACTTGGTTCTATAGGTAAGTGCGCGTATTACTGCAGCAATGAAGAAAATAACTCTCAACGACAATGAAGCAATTGTCCTGGATTTTGCACAACCACATCCTGCTGCTGTTTCTTTTGTATATCACAGAACATATCCACTTTTACAAAGCTTGCAAAACAGAATTTGCATAGGGTCACTTTCTTCACTCTGTACTGGCGTCACTGTGTATGGTGCTTCTTATAAACAGTGGCAGTCGAAATGCATCTTCCAAGTTCTCCATCTGGCTAATTGAAAGCGTACGAAATGGTTCGATCTGCAACAAAAGATAAATATGACCACAAGAATTGGAGCCAAAGGCGTTTACTAGAATTTCTGTGATGACTCTTCTGAATTTCTTTGTTAAACAATGCAAATGGTTTCCATTAAAAGCAGGTTATTAGCACCTCTCCTCGGAGCAATCAAGTAGAAAGTCTGTTTGTTTTTGTGAATATTTGTTATTGGTATATGCATAGTGACGAACCTCTTCAAGTTTTTTTTTCTTTTGTTTTGTTTTGCTTGATTTTTTGCAGCACGGATTGGCTAAGTGTTCTGTATTCTCATTTTGCTAAATGTTGTCTTATTTTAATTTATGCTCTCTGTCTGCTTGTATAACCAATTGATCTGCTAAGCCGTTCGGGGAAACATGCAATCTGCAGTAATTCTTTCATCTGTGCAAAATAGGTATTCCATTATTTTTGCAGCTCTTAATGAGGTTGGAACATAAGCATAAATCCCCGAGATTGAATATGTTAAAGAGATGAACAGTATAGGTGTCTTTATGAAGGGTGAAACGTTTATTCCTTTTTTCTTTTCTGACAGTTACTAAACTGACAAAAATAGTGTTGAGTGAAGCGAGAAAGCTTCATCAAGCTGGAACTAAGCTCCCCTTGGCAATGATTTTCACATTTGTGTCAGGCTTTGGTCCACTTTTAAACTTTATTTTAAAAGGAACCACAACCTTTTCATTGTCCCTAAGGAGAAAAGCAGGCCTCATATAACATCCCATACCCTCCTGGTCACCAAAGAAATCAAAGTGACATCATTCTTCAGCAGTGATGTTTTGCAAGTGGATCCACCTCCATCAAAGGATCACTTAATGCTAAAGTGGAACTAAACTCAGAACTTTCTCTCGGCTCCGAAGTATAAGCATGATAATCTTTATGTGGAAACCGTCTTCATTAAAATGTATGGAAATCCTAAAAAACCTGAAGCTTGGTTTCACTCTTGTGGTGATCTCTGAAAGAGTTAAGTGTTTACTGTATTTGAAGAACTGCCTTCCTTGACAGGCAAACACATAACAAGGACCAGTTAATTTCTTTGCCAACTAGTTTTCAAGGTATGTAAACTGGAGTAAGCATGGCAGGGAGGTCTTAAAATAATGTGCAGGTGCTGGCCAGGGGCCCACGTTCTTGATCATGCAGCCAGGAGTGCTCTGCTCACACACACGACTATGTATGTATCACGCTGGTGCGTGATGCGGTAACAGAATACACAGATAATACACAATACAGTAATATGGTCTATATCGTTCAGTACTTGTGCTCAAGTATAGTCGAGGTACAAAGTCGTAAATCGTAGTCAAATTCCTAGCTGGGTCATACACATAAATCAGATGACTGTCGTATTGCAGGGATAGAACTGAATCGGAGTCAGGGACAGGCCGAGGTCGGTAGCAAGGATCAGATGGCTATAGTACAGGAGGACTAGGCTAAAGCGAGGTCAGGACAAGCGAAAGGTCGGTACACGGATAATCAACAATCAAGAATCTATAAGAAAAATAACAAACGACTGACTCGCTAGACAACATATATATTGTGCGTCTACACAACATATGAATGTAATTCAGAGAGGCTTTCTGACTAGACCTGAAACTAGCAAACTGATTAGTATCAAGGCCAACGACAGACTGCGAGCTCAGTCCTTAAATACAAAGTTAATTTCCCCAGAACCACTCCCTCCATGATGTCATCTAGTGACACCACTACTGATGTCACCTAGATCCTCCTTCTTAGCCTATAAGGCTTGTCAGACACTGTGCGCGCGTGTTTGGTCGCATGCACGTGCATGCCGGCATTCACCGCTAGAGGGACGCTGCCAGAAGATGTCAGCGCAGCAGTCCCGCCGCTCGCCCGGACTTCGCCGGAAATGCCGTGGGACCTGCCGCTGGAAGGTAAGATTATTACAGTATGACAATGCTGTGCACATGTGCAGAGTGCTCCAAGCACTCTGGATGTACGCCGCCAACCAACGTTTGCACATTACTTAAAGACCTTGCCGACCCAGAAGTAGACACAGGTATTGTTCATTGGCGAACAGTTCGTCACAGGGCCATGCAAACTGTTTATTCCATTTCTAGCTCCCTAGCAGGGGCGTAACAATAGACCCCGCAAGGGATGCAGCTGCAGGGGGGCCCAGAAGTCACAGAGTCTCTGTCCTGAGAGACGGACAACTAAGCGCAAGTAAAGAAAAAACTTTCTGCTTTCCCACAATTGTTCTAATGACTGCACCTGCTCAGCCACTGACAAGGAATCATACAAAGCTTTGCAAACAAAGATTTGTAGACAGTCCTTATTCAGTGTTCACTGTTCAGCAGGGTCTTGTGTACAACGCTATTTAGAGACGGGGGGGCATCTAGCGGGTAGATAAGTAGATATAAGTAGAAAGGGTTAAATTAAGATAGGTTAATTAGTGTCAGGGACACAAACTGTATTTGTTCTGATAAATTAAGATAGCTGAAAATGTTGTCACGCCCCCCCTCATCCCCGCTACACCATATAAGTTGAAGGCCCCACCCCATCTTGCAATATTGCCATGGGGTATTTTTCTGGAGGCTGGTTTACCTCCCCCACATCACAGCCTCTAGCTCTGTAACACTTATAAAGCACAGTGGCTCTGGCATAATCCCACAAGATTTCCTCTCTCCTCAAAGAGCAATATTGTGGCATTACACAGTGGCCACAGTGCCCGGATGGGCAACAGAGCTGGAGACTGGGCTGTGGAGAAGAATCAAAATCAGAATCAAATTTATTCACCAAGCACAACTGAATCAGATTTATTCACCAAGCACAACTGGGTCGTTCCAGAAATTGGTTTTGGCACATACAGGGAAACTACAGTAAGACAGTAAACAAGAGTCAGAGTATCAATAACAACCAGGATAGAGCAACAGCAGTTGCAGCCTAAAGGGGAAAATGAGGGGGGATGAACACAGGAGGGGGCTGATGGTGGAGAGAGAGTTTGACAGCAGAGGGGAAAAAGTGTTCCTATGCCTTGAGGTCCAGGTGGAGATGGCCTGGAACTTCCAGCCTGATGGGAGCTGTCTGAAGAAATGGTAGCCACTGGGTTTGAGGGGTTGTTGGCAATCCTCATTGTTCTGGAGCACAATCTGGAGTTGTAAAGGAGGTCTGGTGGGGGAAGGGGTTTCCCAGAAGGTAACTCAGCCTCTAGAAAATATGCCAGGGCAGTATTGCATGATGGGGGTGGGGACTTTGCCTTATATAGTGTAGCATGACTGAGGGGAAGAGTGACTACAACTGTTGCTATCCTAATGTATTATAACACATAATATCAGTAACTTTACTAACTGTAACTTATACTGTAGGTCCAATTTAAAGTTAGGACCAGCATCACCCTGCACCCAAGTTAACATGTGCCTTCTTTAAATATATGCAGGGAGCCAAATGCTTGCTGCCTTAAATCTTCAATGATACAAGTCCATATGTTTTGTGTGAGTTGACTCTGCTACCAAAAGTGCTATACTGTGAATGAATAGAAAAAAATAAACCATTCCGCCTAGAGAATACAATGTAAATACACTAAACTAGCAGCATAAGAAGTTGTGAAAATTAACTGATTCATTTGAAACAAATATTTACATTGTTTGTCCTTTTTAATACACACTGGGTTAAGATTTAGGTTAGGAAAGATTTTGTAAAGGAGAACAACATCATTTCTGAAAGCAAGCATTCCGTTTCCCTGTAATGAAGGGTGAGGATGATTGCACATCACTGTAGCTTGAGCATTGTGCATCGGTGCAAGCAGGACTGAGCACATGCCATAGCAAGCAAGAATAGATGTCAACTAAAGCAGTGCTATTGAACTCCTTGAACTGTTGCTAGTGTGCTGGGCTACCCTCCCAGACATTGGAAATGCTCTGTTACAGTACATAACCTTTTCAGAATACAGCATTTCTGCAGACCAAATCTTTTACATTTTGTTGAAAGAAAGTCTCTGAAAAATCAATTTAAGGAATTTTAATGAAAGCTAAAAGATAGAGCTTGCAAGTGAAAATGTCAGACTTTCAAATTTATCATAACAAAATGCAGTGTAGAGAGTGATCAGAAATGAAAAATACTACAGGAAATATTTTGGAAGCAGAGAAGTGGAGGGATGCCAACTGTACACTCGATCAAGTCTTGTTTTGCAAATACATGTAAGATTATGCTTATTGCACTTTTGGACAGATCCTTGGATGAATGCTCTCTCGTGTTTCTATACATAGCATTCTTTTTCTCCGCTGAAAGAAAAAATGCACGTGCATTTAAAGGGACACTGTATTGAGAGGGATGTGAAAGTGCATACATGCAAAAATGGCACCAGGAAATTTGGGCAAAGCCAAAAAATGTCTCACCCTGCTCCTGCAAAAGTCCCAGACTCCCAGCAGCGTTAATTACTATTCCCCCTCCAGACTGCGATAGGCTCAGGGGAAATAGGTAATTTTGCTGCCAGCTATTGCTCATGCCCAAATGATGCTGCTTTTATAGTAATTTGGGCTCATCTTTTGATTGTGCCTAAATTACTGTCTGAGCATGGTTTTTGCGGTAATTCACAATACGCCCTATGGCAGTGCATGGTGAGTCCAAATTTCCCTGCGCTGTTTGTTCATGTCTCGTGTGAAAGCTGCCCCCTTTTTTTTTACCTTTTTAGACTATGCCAATTTCCTGGCTGTCCTGTTGATCCCGTGCCTCCAATACTTTCAGCCACAGACTCTGAACAAGCATGAACATCAGGTGCTGTGTGATTGGCATTCTTTCAAAATAAATAACAATGGCAGCCTTCATAACCATCTCACTACAGAAGAATCCCTTTAAAGGGGCTCTGTGATGAAAAACTGGAAAATGTAAAATACATGTCTACACATTTATGCAATGTACAGATATATTGCTAACCTCTGGACACCTATAGGTATGTGAGTGTTTGGTGTAACAGTAATACTTTGAGTGATGCACCTGCTGAGCAGGCGTTATAACAGTAAAGAGACACTGCTCTGGGAGCACAGGAACCTTCCAGCAGCCTGAGGCTCTCCAAGGGGAGGAGTCAGGCTGGAGACAGGAAGGGCCTAAGAATAAGTGACACCTAAAGGTGGATGTCACTCTCTGATCTGGAGACTATCTCTTAAGGGGAGAGATAGCTCTCGAGGTCGGGCACGCCGGGTCGGCAACACACTGACAGATAAAGTACAAAGACAGAAGGCTGATTCGGTATCCAAGTCAAGCAGGGTCTGGCAACGGAATATCAGATATGCGAGGTACCGAATCAGAAGACAGAGGAGTAGTCAGAAAAGCTATAAGTCATAACATATATCAAACAATGCCTATTCTGGGTGTGAGGTCCTTGGTCTCAGCACCCTGAAACTAGTCTGAAGTATTTATTATTATTTTTTCAATATTTTGTATTTATATAGCGCCAACAAAGCACAATAAGACGAAAGGGGAACATAGATATACTAACAAATATACTAACAAACTAAAAAATTGTAAAACAGAGTTCCAAGCAGCACAAATATTGTGACAAAAACAGTAAACATTAGGAGGAGGACCCTGCCCTTGCGAGCTTACAATCTAGTGGGTAGTGGGGGACACATTAGGTAAGGGGGTGAAAGATGGATGAGGTAGTGACCCTTTGCCTCTGATTACATTGCGTCAAATAAGTAAATAAGGGCTATAGTATACACAGATGATAATACAGTTCCCTAGACTGGGTGCGAGGTCCGTAGTCTCAGCACCCTGGAACTAGCTTGAAGTATAACAAAGACGATAACACAGTTCCCTAAGCTGGGTGTGAGGTCCTTGGTCTCTACACCCTGGAACTAGCTTAAGCATAAACAGAATACAATTCAAATAATCTGGCTAAGTGTGAATTCCCAGGTCCACCTGGTTCAAACACACTGAAGGATCTGACTAGGTCTTAGTGCTTCCACGTAGTGATCGCTAGAGTTGGGCCGAACCTCCGATTTTAGGTTTGCGAACCTGGTTCGCGAACTTCCGCGGAAGGTTCGGTTCGCGTTAAAGTTCGCGAACCGCAATAGACTTCAATGGGGATGCGAACTTTGAAAAAAAAAAATAATTATGCTGGCCACAAAAGTGATGGAAAAGATGTTTCAAGGGGTCTAACACCTGGAGGGGGGCATGGCGGAGTGGGATACATGCCAAAAGTCCCCGGGAAAAAATCTGGATTTGACGCAAAGCAGCGTTTTAAGGGCAGAAATCACATTGAATGCTAAATGACAGGCCTAAAGTGCTTTCAAACATCTTGCATGTGTATACATCAATCAGGTAGTGTAATTAAGGTACTGCTTCACACTGACACACCAAACTCACCGTGTAACGCACCGCAAACAGCTGTTTGTGTAGTGACGGCCGTGCTGGACTGGTGCGCACCATGGCGAGAGTGCAGGTTTTGGTGGCTTTACAGCCCATATGGTCGCCTGGCTGATGTAGCTGAATGACAGAACAGTGACTGTCCAGCTGATCAAATTTGGTCTGACCACAATGAGGCAACGACCTTATTATCGTGGGTGTGCCCCCCGAGACACTCATCTAGGCGCCGGTCATTGCTTCATTGTGATACGCAAGCCCCTTCACCACGGCAAGGTAATGATCACGAAGGGGAATGGGCGCATGTACATGCCTTTTCTTTTGTTGTTGCAGCTGCCCGCAGTGCAGCCAGAAAAATTAGGCAGTCATGTTCACGCACCAGAAAAATTATTACAGCGGCCGCTGCTAGCAGCGGCCTAAAAAATTCAGCAATCCGCCTGGAGTCCCGGACCCTGTTGGTGGTGGCGGAGAAGGTAGTCAAGCGGCCTGCAGGCAGACATGCTGTGTGGAGGGACTGGGAGCGACTTAGTCTTCTTGGGGCAGGCCAGGCAGCCAGTCACACGGCGTGCAGGCAGAGATGCTGTGTGTGCGGGGACTGACTTAGTCTTGGGGCGGGCAGCAGCCCTCCGGGATCCATGCCTCATTCATTTTGATAAAGGTGAGGTACTTAACACTTTTGTGACTTAGGCGACTTCTCTTCTCTGTGACAAAGCCTCCAGCTGCGCTGAAGGTCCTTTCTGACAGGACGCTTGCGGCAGGGCAGGAGAGAAGTTGGATGGCAAATTGGGACAGCTCTGGCCACAGGTCAAGCCTGCGCACCCATTAGTTCAAGGGTTCCTCATCGCTGTTCACAGCAGTGTCTACATCCACACTTAAGGCCAGGTAGTCGGCTACCTGCCGTTCCAGGCGTTGGTGGAGGGTGGATCCAGAAGGGCTA
Organism: Hyperolius riggenbachi; assembly: GCF_040937935.1. Classification (NCBI taxonomy): domain Eukaryota; kingdom Metazoa; phylum Chordata; class Amphibia; order Anura; family Hyperoliidae; genus Hyperolius; species Hyperolius riggenbachi. Next base: position 510,598,329 of record NC_090646.1, on the reverse strand, counting down.
CGGCGAGGCGTTGGACTAAAGAACGTCCGCATGTCCGACATCACCATGAGATCGCTGGAGCGTCCTGTCTTTGACTGCGTGGACACGGGAGGAGGATTAGTGGCAGTGGTACCTTGCTGGCGTTGTGCCGTCACATCACCCTTGAAGGCATTGTAAAGCATAGTTGACAGCTGGTTCTGCATGTGCTGCATCCTTCCCACCTTCCGGTGAGTTGGTAACAGGTCCGCCACTTTGTGCCTGTACCGAGGGTCTAGTAGTGTGGCCACCCAGTACAGCTCATTCCCCTTGAGGTTTTTTATACGGGGGTCCCTCAACAGGCAGGACAGCATAAAAGACGACATCTGCACAAAGTCGGATCCAGTACCCTCCATCTCCTCTTGCTCTTCCTCAGTGACGTCAGGTAAGTCAACCTCCTCCCCCCAGCCGCGAACAATACCACGGGAAGGTTGAGCAGCACAAGCCCCTTGCGATGCCTGCTGAGGTTGTTCTCCTGCCGCTGTCCCCTCCTCCTCCTCCTCCTCCCCCAAAGAAACACCTTGCTCATCATCCTCTGAGTCTGACTCGTCTTCTGCACACGACTTCTCTTCTTCCTCCTCCTCCCCCCTCTGTGCTGCCGCAGGTGTTGAGGAAACAGCTGGGTCTGATGAAAATTGGTCCCATGCCTGTTCCTGCCGTAACGGTTCCTGGTCACGCTCATTCACAGCTTCATCTGCCACTCTACGCACAGCACGCTCTAAGAAGTAAGCGTAGGGAATTAAGTCGCTGATGGTGCCCTCACTGCGGCTCACCAGGTTGGTCACCTCCTCAAACGGCCGCATGAGCCTGCATGCATTTTCCATCAGTGTCCAGTTGTCGGGCCAGAACATCCCCATCTTCCCAGACTGTTTCATTCTACTGTAGTTGTAGAGGTAGTGGGTCACGGCTTTCTTCTGTTCTAGCAGGCGGGAGAACATGAGCAGGGTCGAGTTCCAGCGAGTCGGGCTATCGCAAATGAGGCGTCTCACCGGCATGTTGTTTTTGCGCAGAATTTCCGCAAAGCGTGCCATGGCTGTGTAAGACCGCCTCAAATGCCCACAGAACTTCCTGGCCTGCTTCAGGACATTCGCTAAGCCAGGGTACTTTGCCACAAATCTTTGAACCACTAGATTCATGACATGTGCCATGCAGGGTATGTGTGTCAGCTTCCCCATATGCAAAGCGGCAAGCAGATTACTGCCGTTGTCGCACACCACGTTGCCTATCTCCAGGTGGTGCGGGGTCAGCCACTCATCCACCTGTTTCTTAAGAGCAGCCAGGAGAGCAGCTCCAGTGTGACTCTCCGCTTTGAGACAAGACATGTCTAAGATGGCGTGACACCGTCTTACCTGGCATGCAGCATAGGCCCTGCGGAGCTGGGGCTGTGTAGCTGGAGAGGAGAACTGCCACTCAGCCAAGGAGGAGGAGGACAGCGAAGAGCATGTAGCAGGAGGAGAGGAGGTGGCAGGAGGCCTGCCTGCAAGCCGTGGAGGTGTCACAATTTGGTCCGCTGCGCCCTGCTTGCCATCGTTCACCACCAGGTTCACCCAATGGGCTGTGTAGGTAATGTAGCGGCCCTGCCCGTGCTTGGCAGACCAGGCATCCGTGGTCAGGTGTACCCTTGACCCAACGCTCTTCGCAAGAGATGACACCACTTGCCTCTCAACTTCACGGTGCAGTTGGGGTATGGCCTTTCTCGAAAAATAAGTGCGGCCTGGCATCTTTCACTGCGGTGTTCCGATGGCCACAAATTTACGGAAGGCCTCAGAGTCCACCAGCCGGTATGGTAACAGCTGCCGAGCTAACAGTTCCGCCACGCCAGCTGTCAGACGCCGGGCAAGGGGGTTACTGGCCGAAATTGGCTTCTTCCGCTCAAACATTTCCTTCACGGACACCTGACTGCTGCTGTGGGCAGAGGAGCAGGAACCGCTCAAGGGCAGAGGCGGAGTGGAGGAGGGTGCCTGTGAAGGTGGAAGGGAGAAAGCGGCAGAAGCAGATAATGCACCTGATGGAGGAGGAAGAGGAGAAGGAGGGTGGCTTTGCTTTTGTGTGCTGCTGCTGCTTTTGCTCAGGTGGCCATCCCATTGCTGTTTGTGCCTTTTCTCCAGGTGCCTTCGTAAGGCACTTGTCCCTACGTGAGTGTTGGCCTTTCCACGGCTCAATTTTTGTTGGCAGAGCGAACAGATGGCTTTGGTCCGATCTGAGGCACACACATTAAAAAATTTCCACACCGCTGAGCCACCCTGGGATGTGGGCACTATGGGGACCTCAGCAGCTGATGCTGAAGGGCAAGTTGGCTGGCTGTACATAGGTGGCGATAGATGGTGCCGGACTCTGCCACCAGCTGTTTCTGACGAAGAGCTGCCCCAGCTTCTTTCAGCAACTTCTCTCCTCCTACTACTCTCTGACTCCCCCTCTGAACTGTCCCCCTCTTCATCTCCTCTATTGGGAACATACAGAGGATCCCTATTACCGTCATCATCGTAGTCATCCTGCCCAGCTTCGCTTGCCTCAGACAAATCCAAACTTGCACCATCAGTAGGTCCTTCATCCTCCTGACACGTTACATCCATAGTGTTGCCGCGTAACTCAGACATATGAGCTGGTGAAAATTCATCTGGCTGTAACAACAATGGCTGTGCATCAGTGATTTCACCACTAAATAATTCTTGCGAAGTGTCAAATGCAGCGGAAGTTGTGCTAGTAGTAGCGCTGGTGGCTGAGCAAGATGAGGTGTTCTGTGTCGCTAAATACTCAACCACGTCCTGACAATCTTGGGAGGTGATGGGACGTGCCTTCTTCCGAGCACTGTACTGTGGGCCAGGTCCACACGAAATTACATTTACACGACCTCGCGCAGACCTGCCGGGTGGCCTTCCTCTGGCTCTGGCACTACCTCTTCCTCTACCTGTTTTGTCCATATCGGGTATGCACGGAGTGGTATATCACACTGCGTGCACTCACGTAGGTAGGTGGGTTCACTTAACTGCACAGGTATGCGCACTGATGCGGTGGGTTCACTGAACAGAACAGGTATACAGTGGCGGGTTCACAGAACAGGTATGCAGTGGCAGGTTCACTGAACACAACAGGTATGCAGTGGCAGGTTCACTGAACACAACAGGTATGCAGTGGCGGGTTCACTGAACAGGTATACAGTGGCGGGTTCACTAAACAGAACAGGTATACAGTGGCGGGTTCACTAAACAGAACAGGTATACAGTGGCGGGTTCACAGAACAGGTATGCAGTGGCAGGTTCACTGAACACAACAGGTATGCAGTGGCGGGTTCACTGAACAGGTATACAGTGGCGGGTTCACTGAACAGAACAGGTATGCAGTGGCGGGTTCACTAAACAGAACAGGTATACAGTGGCGGGTTCACAGAACAGGTATACAGTGGCAGGTTCACTGAACACAACAGGTATGCAGTGGCGGGTTCACTGAACAGGTATACAGTGGCGGGTCCACTGAACAGAACAGGTATGCAGTGGCGGGTTCACTAAACAGAACAGGTATACAGTGGCGGGTTCACTAAACAGAACAGGTATACAGTGGCGGGTTCACAGAACAGGTATGCAGTGGCAGGTTCACTGAACACAACAGGTATGCAGTGGCGGGTTCACTGAACAGGTATACAGTGGCGGGTCCACTGAACAGAACAGGTATGCAGTGGCGGGTTCACTGAACAGGTATACAGTGGCGGGTCCACTGAACAGAACAGGTATGCAGTGGCGGGTTCACTAAACAGAACAGGTATACAGTGGCAGGTTCACTAAACAGAACAGATATACAGTGGCGGGTTCACAGAACAGGTATGCAGTGGCAGGTTCACTGAACACAACAGGTATGCAGTGGCAGGTTCACTGAACAGGTATACAGTGGCGGGTCCACTGAACAGAACAGGTATGCAGTGGCGGGTTCACTAAACAGAACAGGTATACAGTGGCGGGTTCACAGAACAGGTATGCAGTGGCAGGTTCACTGAACACAACAGGTATGCAGTGGCGGGTTCACTGAACAGGTATACAGTGGCGGGTCCACTGAACAGAACAGGTATGCAGTGGCGGGTTCACTAAACAGAACAGGTATACAGTGGCGGGTTCACTAAACAGAACAGGTATACAGTGGCGGGTTCACAGAACAGGTATGCAGTGGCAGGTTCACTGAACACAACAGGTAAGCAGTGGCGGGTTCACTGAACAGGTATACAGTGGCGGGTCCACTGAACAGAACAGGTATGCAGTGGCGGGTTCACTAAACAGAACAGGTATACAGTGGCGGGTTCACTAAACAGAACAGGTATACAGTGGCAGGTTCACTGAACACAACAGGTATGCAGTGGCGGGTTCACTGGACAGGTATACAGTGGCGGGTCCACTGAACAGAACAGGTATGCAGTGGTGGGTTCACTGAACAGGTATACAGTGGCGGGTCCACTGAACAGAACAGGTATGCAGTGGCGGGTTCACTGAACAGGTATGCAGTGGTGGGTTCACAGAACAGGTATGCAGTGGTGGGTTCACAGCACAGGTATGCAGTGGTGGGTTCAATGAACAGGTATACAGTGGCGGGTCCACTGAACAGAACAGGTATGCAGTGGCAGGTTCACTGAACAGGTATGCAGTGGTGGGTTCACAGCACAGGTATGCAGTGGTGGGTTCACAGAACAGGTATGCAGTGGTGGGTTCACAGCACAGGTATGCAGTGGTGGGTTCAATGAACAGGTATACAGTGGCGGGTCCACTGAACAGAACAGGTATGCAGTGGCAGGTTCACTGAACAGGTATGCAGTGGTGGGTTCACAGCACAGGTATGCAGTGGTGGGTTCACAGAACAGGTATGCAGTGGTGGGTTCACTGCACAGGTATGCAGTGGTGGGTTCAATGAACAGGTATACAGTGGCGGGTCCACTGAACAGAACAGGTATGCAGTGGCGGGTTCACTAAACAGAACAGGTATACAGTGGCGGGTTCCCTAAACAGAACAGGTATACAGTGGCGGGTTCACAGAACAGGTATGCAGTGGCAGGTTCACTGAACACAACAGGTATGCAGTGGCGGGTTCACAGAACAGGTATGCAGTGGCAGGTTCACTGAACACAACAGGTATGCAGTGGCGGGTTCACTGAACAGGTATACAGTGGCGGGTCTAGAAAATAAAAGGTAGTGCTTATGAAGTGAGATTTGACCACGACTGGACAAGTGTTAAGTGGGTACAAAAAATCTTCACTTTATTGCTTAATCAGTCTGGAATATAAAACATGTAATTGGACAGGTATGCAGTGGCGGGTCCACTGAACAGAACAGGTATGCAGTGGCGGGTTCACTGAACAGGTATACAGTGGCGGGTCCACTGAACAGAACAGGTATGCAGTGGCGGGTTCACTAAACAGAACAGGTATACAGTGGCGGGTTCACTAAACAGAACAGGTATACAGTGGCGGGTTCACAGAACAGGTATGCAGTGGCAGGTTCACTGAACACAACAGGTATGCAGTGGCGGGTTCACTGAACAGGTATACAGTGGCGGGTCCACTGAACAGAACAGGTATGCAGTGGCGGGTTCACTAAACAGAACAGGTATACAGTGGCGGGTTCACTAAACAGAACAGGTATACAGTGGCGGGTTCACAGAACAGGTATGCAGTGGCAGGTTCACTGAACACAACAGGTATGCAGTGGCGGGTTCACTGAACAGGTATACAGTGGCGGGTCCACTGAACAGAACAGGTATGCAGTGGCGGGTTCACTGAACAGGTATACAGTGGCGGGTCCACTGAACAGAACAGGTATGCAGTGGCGGGTTCACTGAACAGGTATGCAGTGGTGGGTTCACAGAACAGGTATGCAGTGGTGGGTTCACAGCACAGGTATGCAGTGGTGGGTTCAATGAACAGGTATACAGTGGCGGGTCCACTGAACAGAACAGGTATGCAGTGGCAGGTTCACTGAACAGGTATGCAGTGGTGGGTTCACAGAACAGGTATGCAGTGGTGGGTTCACAGCACAGGTATGCAGTGGTGGGTTCAATGAACAGGTATACAGTGGTGGGTCCACTGAACAGAACAGGTATGCAGTGGCAGGCTCACTGAACAGGTATGCAGTGGTGGGTTCACAGCACAGGTATGCAGTGGTGGGTTCACAGAACAGGTATGCAGTGGTGGGTTCACTGCACAGGTATGCAGTGGTGGGTTCAATGAACAGGTATACAGTGGCGGGTCCACTGAACAGAACAGGTATGCAGTGGCAGGTTCACTGAACAGGTATGCAGTGGTGGGTTCACAGCACAGGTATGCAGTGGTGGGTTCACAGAACAGGTATGTAGTGGTGGGTTCACAGCACAGGTATGCAGTGGTGGGTTCAATGAACAGGTATACAGTGGCGGGTCCACTGAACAGAACAGGTATGCAGTGGCAGGTTCACTGAACAGGTATGCAGTGGTGGGTTCACAGCACAGGTATGCAGTGGTGGGTTCACTGAACAGGTATGCAGTGGTGGGTTCACAGCACAGGTATGCAGTGGTGGGTTCACAGCACAGGTATGCAGTGGTGGGTTCACAGCACAGGTATGCAGTGGTGGGTTCACAGCACAGGTATGCAGTGGTGGGTTCACAGAACAGGTATGCAGCCAGACAGGAACAAGTTAAGCCTAACTAATCTTTCTCTGAGAGACAGTCTGCAGCAGCTCGCCCTACTCTCACTAACGCAGGCAGCACACGAGTGACCGTAATGGCCGCCGCTGCCTGCCTTATATAAGGGGGGGTGGGGCTCCAGGGGCTAGTGTAGCCTAATTGGCTACACTGGGCCTGCTGACTGTGATGTAGAGGGTCAAAGTTGACCCTCCATGTGCATTATGGGGCGAACCGAACTTCCGCAAAGGTTCGCCTGCGGGACGCGAACGCGAACCACTGAAGTTCGCATGGAACCGTTCGCAGGCGAACCGTTCGGCCCAACTCTAGTGATCGCAACGGCAGACAACTTGCAAGTGACCAGCAGGAACTATATATGGAGTAGTGCTCTCCAGCACCACCCCTAATAGCTCAACCAATAGTATCCTGCTCTGGAGTCAGCTGATCGGCATGGTCAGCTGACTCTTCCTGCTTAGTATAAGAATTCTGCCTCTCAGCGCGCGCGCGTGTATTCCTAAGCCTATGTGCACTAACAGACTCAGCCACACCAGACACACGCTGCCGTGTGAAAACCGCCGCGCTGGACGAGGAACCAGCCGCCTTACTGTTGTTGCATGCGGCGGCTTTTCCACGTTCTGCCCTGCTACCAAACACATGCTTCCGCACGCAAACCGCCACACTGGACGCGGAGTCAGCCGCCTGCTCAGTAGCACATGCGGCCCTTTTCCGCGATCTCTCACACTTACCATATATACTCAAGTATAAGCCAACCCGAGTATAAGCTGACCCCCCTACTTTTCCCTTATAAAACGGGATAAAATGTTTGACCTGAGTATAAGCCGGGGGTAGGAAATGCCAACCCACCGGCCGCCAAGAACCATTGTAAATGTGTACACAGCTTCAGTCTTCAGGCATACAGAACACTAAAATAACCTCAGGAGGACAAGTATATCAATATCCAGTTGCAGCAAAGTATACAGGCAGGATCATCCCATTCTAACTATACTGCCAAACATCTCCCATACCGAAATGTACAAATGTACAGTAAGCATAAAATCCATTTCATGTGACCCTTAATGCCAGAAAAATTTCACACTGCACACAAATTCATATTAATGTATAGTCAGTATATTACTTTTACCTTTAATGTCTCTTATTCTAGCCCCTGGTATGTGCAGATACGGCACAGCTTCTCTTGGTGCAGATCACCCCGGAGTGCTCCCTGTGCCACATGCGGGTGCATAAAGATGCGGAATGCAAGGCATAATGGTGCGGTCATCTCTGAGTCTCTTTCTAACTGCCACCTGACCCCTCACCAGAGGGGAGTGAGATGCTGCCTTCGGCCTCCCATGGGCTGTTCTCCAGGCCACCACTCACTAGAGGCAGTGATCTATGCTTCCCCCCCCCCTCGCTGCTATCTCCCTGACAGACGGCATATGCAATGAAGCACATAACGGAGTGTTCACTCCACACCGCCTGTCGCAGTCCCGTATCTATGACGTCCTACAGTGGCATACATCATAGATACGAGACTGCGGTAGGCGGTGTGGATGCTGCTATGCACTTCACTGCATATGCCGCCTGTTAGGGTGAGTGGTGGCCTGGAGAACATCCCGTGAGAAGCCAAAAGCAGCATCTCACTCCCCTCTGGTGAGGGGTCAGGTGGCAGTTAGAAAGAGACGCAGTGAATGACCACACCATTATGCCTAGCGTTTTGCATCTTTATATGCTCGCATTTGGCACAGGGAGCACTCTGGAGGTGGCGGCAGCCCGGCACTGAGGGGTTATTCAAAGTAGTGCCTCAAGTATAAGCCGAGACCCCCACTTTTGGGCCACTTTTTGGGCCTAAAAACTTGGCTTATACTCGAGTATATACAGTACTCAGTCTAAATGCAAGAATAGTGGTGGTAATAGGCTGACCACCCAATATCTTTGTAGAGATCCTTGGCAGGGAGTGATTCTAAAACATTAAAGAAAATCTGAAAGTTTCCCCTTGAGGAGATGGACTACTTCAAAACAATTTGTTAAGAGGTCAGAATCATCATATTAAAACACTTACTGTAAGTGACAGCTACCAAGAAATAAAGTGCATTCTTTGGAACAATTGTATGTCGTGTGTGTGTGTGTGTGTGTGTGTGTGCGTGCGTGCGTGCGTGCGTGCGTGCGTGCGTGTGTCTTGAACTTTACAGTTTTCATCATAGTGCCCCTTTAAGAGTTCCTCTTATAATTTGAGGATCTTGGAGCAAATTAAAACAGACACAATGAAAGGCTGGATGTCCAACTTGAAAGGACAGGAGATTCCAGGTATACAGAATCATTTTTTGGGTGGCATTGGTTTTGTCAATATAATCATTTACTTTAAGTCTAAACTATAATTTCTGGAAAGTGTATGCTACCTCAGACTACCATCTTCCGGCTACATGTACGAGCTAAAAGACATCTTGACAGCATGAATACCCGCTGTAACAGCACGATACCTTTGTGGGATATGACGCCTTTCTGACAGTATGACACCTATCTGGCAATGGCTACTATCTTACAGCTGAAACTTAAATTAGTCTAAAGCAATAACACAGTAAAAATGTCAAATTTAATGAGCCGCTATCATCCCTCATGTGTCGAATGATTTGTGTGACTAATATTTAAGCACTACTTTTTTTTTTTTTAGCCCACGTCCAAGAATATACAGTAATTATTTTAGTTTTGGTAAGTATAGGAAGAGGTTAGAACAGTTTTTATTGCTGTCTATTGAAGCACGGTGGGGTGGTGGCTAGCACTCTTGCCATGTAGCTGTGTCCCTGGTTTGAATTCCAACCACAGCACTACCTGCACAGAGTTTGTAACTGTCCTGCATGATCTTGTATTTAGTACCTTGTCGTCTATCTCCCTAATCATCTATTGTTCAGCACTGCGTAATAGGTTGACGCTTTATAAATACAATAAATAATAATACCAGTAGTTTAGATATATACACCTGATCTTCTGATGGGTTCTTTCTCATGGTCCTATTTTTTAGCTTTTAGTTCTGCTTTTGTACGGTGGCACCAATTGCAAGGTGAAGATTTTGCCTGAACTTGTTATAGAAAAGATGCATCTGGCTACATTTACTGTAGAGAATTTGGGTACAAACGCTACAGGGAAGGGATTCCATATGTCACTATAGCAATTCACGAGGCGTTCCGTGTGTTATTATAGCAAGGCACATGCCAACCTGGTTATGCCCATGCTGTAAAGGTTAATGGGTAGTGCTATCCCGGCCGTAGTAATGGCAACTTTACTGCATCAGGCAGAAGAACAGACTGTAGCTCATTTACTATTGATAGAAGTATGGCCCAACAGATTATACTATTCGTACTGGAGGTAACATAGTTGTATCATAAAAAAAGGTTCTAAACAAGTTAATGCAAGTACAGACAGACCCCTATTTACAAATGACTCGCTTTGCAATGTTTCAGAGATACAAAAAAGTCTTCATGTACAAAATATACAATACTGTTTTTTTAAATACATATTTTTTGTTAAATGTAACAGTATTGTATAAACTGTTACAAGTAGTTTAAAACACTTAAAAAAACTAATTGAAAACAACTGAAAAAACAATGTTTATACTATATGTCCAAAATCAGAGTTGTCTGAAAGTAATAAATCATTTGTCCACGTTTCACCATGTTTCACCAAATAATTTATTCATGTTTAACACAGGACTCAATTTACAACTTACAAAAAATATCCTGGAACTGAACCTGTTTGTAAGTAGGGACTGCCTGTAAACTGTGTTATTGATAAAGGCACTATGTGACATTATTTTAAGCACATTTTATTTATAAAAGTACACTACCATTTTAACTGCTTTTGGACCAGGCTGATTGAAATCTATGCCCTGTTTGGGACCGGTTATCGCTGCCAGGGCATAGATTTAAATCTCCATGCCACATGCTCCTGCAGCACACTTTCCCTGCTGTCACTATGGCAGCAGAGCTCCGTGAGACGGTCAAGAACCAATTTCATTGGCTTCTGAGTCTGACCCTGTGATCACTGTGAACCAGTCATTGGCTCACAGTAATCTCAGGGTCAGGAGCCAATGAAATCGGCTCCTGAGCGGCTTACGGAACTCTGCTGTCATAGCGACAGTGGGCTTCAGCGACAGGGGAGCAGTGCAAATGGTGAGAGTGAGGTGTCCATGATGTCAGTGAGCCCTGTTTTTTTTTATAAGCAGTCTCTGGTCTTTAAGGGGCCAGAGACTGCTGGTACTGAAGGAGTTAAACTAAATACTTATATTGCCTTTTTTGCACGAAATCGAACTTAGAACTTAGAAGTTCTAAGGGCCTGTTCACCCTTATGGCTTGATACACAAATTAACATTGTGCTGTAACATATGCATCGGTTACTATACCAAATTGAATGCCTAACTCCCACAGCTTTAACACAAGGCAATTTATTTTTCATGTTGCAGTTGCATCATTTCACAAGTTTAGTAATAGATCACTAAAACTACTGTGTGAGTAGTACCTATGTTTACATAAAATATTCTAAAATACGCTTGCATGCACATAGCTTGTTAAGGCAAGAAAAAATGCACTACCGTATATCCTCGACTATAAGTTCCCACCATGTGGCAGAAAGGTGAAATAAAGATAGGTAGTTAAATATAGATATACCGTATATTCCAGTGTATAAGTCGACTGGGTGTAGAAGACGACCCCCCACTTTTCAAGTTAAAATATAGCGTTTGGGATATACTCACCTTAAAAGACTACTCCTCTTCCAATGCACACCAAATAAAAATTAAATATACTGGTGCTATGTATGAACAGATACTGGTGCTGTACTGTATGTGGTACCCAGTATATAAAAGCATATAGGCGATTGACTGGTTGAATTGGTCAACTCTCCCTCTCCTTAAGTGAATTGGTCGGCTCTCCCTGTCTCCCTGTTTATCAGAGCTGTATGGAAGAATAGATCGCGCTGTGCCCATAAAACACGCCTCTTTCACCCTTCTGGCCCACCCTTGTATCCTATTTACCTCCTTCTCTGCCTTTCAGATCTCACACATGTGCGCCTGCACCACTTCACTCCAATACGCACTCAGCAGCAAGATCTGAGAGTCGGTAACAGGATAGGGCATATCACCCAGCATCAATTACACCTGGCGTATAAAACGACCCCTGACTTTTTAGATGATTTTCAAAGGTTAAAAAGTACTCTTATACGCCAGAATATACAGTAGGTATTTTGTTGTCTAAGGCTCTCAAAGCCTGAAATCTTCAGTTCATAGATGTGCCCAGATGTGTTTTGACCCAGTAGCCAGAGGTGTTTTATCTCTTGAATTTGGAGCAACAGATCACTGGTAAGCCAATACAGCTGAAAATATTTGTTTTGTATTTTCTTCCCTGCTGAGCCAGAATGCACTATTACTTTAAATACTGGCACTACTATTTTGTTGTAACTTTAGGTGTTTTTTCATAGATAAATAAAAATAAATGCCCACAAATTTCCAGAAATGACAGTATGTGTTTAAACGTTACTGCAGATAGGTTGGCTCAAGTCATAAATCACCTAGAAGTCTATGGGTAGTCAGTCTGTGTACATGTAAGCTTGGCAGCCATTGAGGAAGGAAGAAGAATATGATGGCTGTTAACTAAGTACTTCAGAGAGTCCCATTGTTTGATAAACTCATCAATCTTTCTCATAAAGTACCTGTTTAAAAGATATATTGTTTTATCAGGATTTATTGAATTTCAGGTTTTGGCGCACTGAAAATAGCCCTGATGATTTATGAAACTGGAGTGCTGGATTAAGATCTTGAAATATCTGGATAAATGAGGAACTCGTACGTTGGCATGATATGCATGTGGCTGCTGGCGTATTCAAGCTGAAAGGCCTGTCTGAGATTCTCCCTCTATGGGAATACTATGCACGACAGATAGTCTATGACCTCCCTATACATCCTCCATCCCTGTCCTGGGAAATTAGGTAGTCTCCGAAGGTGTATTCGCTGTGGCTTGCTTCCAAAATGTATAGAAAATGCAGAATTAACGTGTCTTTTCTCCAGCCTTAGCATTGCTGGCTGTCACAGTGGAGCTGAGTGCTCTGGTTAAATATATTTGAATAAGGAGGCTGAATAGGAAACATCTGCAGTATGTATTTTGCATGATTAACCATTACGTGATTGTGCTCTAACAGATACAGATTCTTTTTCTTAATAGTAAAATAATAAAAGTAGAGATATGGTAAAGAGCTACCTAGGACAGGCATGGTCAGATCCTATGAGTAAATTAATGTGTTTTAGAAAGTATGTTGGTTAAGTAGTCAGCACCATGCTGACCTTGCACCAATTCTCACACTAACTCTCCCTCCTAATGCTGCTTAACACTACTGCATCCCTCATAGTGCCTAACACTCAGAGCCGGATCATCCACAAGGCAAACCCAGGCAGTTGCCTAGGGCCTGTAGAGAGACCAGTGGCTTGGTGGATGCTAGCCCCACAAAGTTATGTAGCTAAGGAGCTATGGGCCCAGTGCAAGCTTTACATTGGAGCCTTCCCAAGCACTCTATGCATAACATACTCATATGGTAGAACACAACCTGCCACTGACAACCACAGAGTCAGAGGAGCCAGAAGGGGATGTGGAACAGCTTGTTAATGATTACCACTATGCAAAACATCTATACAACTGATTCTTACCAGCACAGGGCTAATAGAGAGCTAATATTGTGCTTGAGGAACGGCCCCTCGGGGTTCCTCTAGCCCAAGGGTCCTGGTGCGGTCGCAACCTCTGCATCCCCTATTGCAAAGTCACTGCCTCCACAAAGCGTCCATCAGCGTTGGATAAAACTGCTATCCTGCCTAGGGCCCAATTTCATCTTAATCCATTTCTGCTAACACTAACGTCCTCCTAAAATGTAACACTAGGTGAGATTGCTAACCACTTCACTAATCGGAAGCCTGAATAGAAAATGCAAAAGTAGTGCAGATGGAGCTTCTGATTAGTGTTGCAGCAGGATATGGTACATCCAGATGGATTGCAGCATTCTCTTTTCAAGCTTCAATAAGAACAGAAAAAAAGGGAGACAGAAGAACTGATAAACATTTGCTAAAGAATTAAAGAGGAAGGATGAAGCAAATTGAAAATGAAATGATGACAAAAGAAACATAAAGAAGAGGATAAGAAGAAAGGTGAAATCAATGAAGTACAGGTACTCCCTGACTTAAGAATGCCAGACTTATGAATGACCCGCCGATACCAACAGCATGGATTCTCTGTTACCAAGTCAAAAAAAAAAATTCAAATTGGACTTGTAGTTTTTGAGAAAATCGATTTTAAAAAATTCAAAGAAAAAATGGCTTTTAAACTTGTAGAAGCAGGTACAGAGGACAGAGGTGACACAGAGGGGGACACTGGAGGCACAGGGGACAGAGATGGCACAATGTTCCGACTTAAGAACAGATTCAGGTTGAGAACGAACCTAGAGTCCCTATCTCGTTAGTTAACCGGGGACTACCTGTATTCAAAAGAAGAAAGAATGCTACAGTGCAGAACAAAGAAGTATAGAGATGTGAACAGAACAAGTCTGAGGCTCTTGTTCAATTCACTTTTTCCATCAGTAGTTTTGACAGTACTTTTTTTAACCTACTTTTTGGTACTTTTTCACTTGCAGAATTCTGAAAAGTTATTTTAAACAGATGAAAAATCATTTTGCAGGGGAAGCAGTGAATTGAACAAGGGCCTACATCGTTTTCGTATGTCAAGACTTCCAGACATCAAGGATGAGATGAGTTTCTATCCATACCATTGAGCAAGGATGGTTTGGAAGGGGGATATACAGGGGCTTCCCACTTCCCTTTTCAAAATTACCTTCAAATGTTACTTACCACTTCAGCTGGTATTGTTCCAGTACAGAGTCCATGCTTGTGAGGTCTGAATGCCTTGTGTAATATTAGACTGTGTGGGGGAAAAGGGTTACTAAGCCTTTGGGGTAGAGACATTTTTTTTTTATTAAAGAAAAAAATAAAATAGTTTTATGAAAAAATGTAATTTCATTTTCACAAAAATAAATAAACAAATATAATTACCTAGCTGTTTAAAAACGATGTGTACTATAAACTACATGTACATCGCAGGTCCACCGTTAGCTTTTATTCTGTATACTACTGCAGGCCACATCCCATGCACATGCACAGCCATATTTTCTTTAAATTTGGGTCTAAATACATGTTTTTGTGGTTTGTATTCTTACATTTTTTCATACACAATGACCCTCAATATGTCCCTCCTGAAATGCCACTTTCTGATAAGCTATGTTGCAGCATGCCAAAAAGAAAGTGGCTTCTTGTCTTTTATTTAATTTTCCTCTGACCTTTGTTATTTGTTTTCTCCTAACAGACCTGGAAAAAGAAATCAGAAAATAATGTATGGTTACAGAGTAATAAGCCTGTTACAGCCCATTTAGTACAAAGTTTAACCTGTTGTCTCTGAAAAAGAGAAGAGTGGTTTATTCTGGAACAGGAAGCTAAAAGAAACACGTTGCTTATGTTCACTTAGTTATTTAATGATCTGTAGGCATAACCAAACATTATGATTTCATGTACAGTATATTTCAAAATTCCCCCATTGACTTTAATGACAAGCAAATGTCAAAACCTTCAGGGTATCTTTCCAGAATTAAAAAAAAAAGTGTACAAAGTGCAAAATATTTTTCCAAAATTACATATTTTAAGCAGAGGCTGTTTTTAATGTGTAAATGCCAAAAATCACATATAGTTTAAAGATTTAAAAGAAAAGAGTCTTTAGAATGGACGCCGTGTGGGCCTGCCTAAAAATTATGTAAAGTCAGTGTCTGAGATGCCTGAAAAAAAATAGCATTTATCTGCCCAAACATTTTAAATTGTAGCCACAGTATGTGATGCCTGAAAAATTGGGCAATTGCCTGCCTAAGACAGAGGTGCTTCGCTCCTTACTGACCTACACTAATTGTTTTACTCCATTTACTGCCTGATGAAGCAGGTGTGACTGTGAGCCTGTGAAATGCATTGCTTTGTAGAGTACTTGAATACAATTTGTTGACTAAAATCAACAGTTTCTGATCTACTTATCGAGGACGTAAGTCTAACACTACCTCCTCTTTTAAACGTTTTTTTAAATGCCTTTATTCAAATTGTCACAACTCCGATCAGATCAAGCCTGCACACCCAGAAGTCCAGAGGCTTCCCCTCATGAGCATGGCCTTTATTATTTCTAAAGACACAATCCCTGAAAAGGATTTATATAAAGATGCAGAGCGCACCCTACCTGTTTGCACACTTTTTTGGCAGTTGGGCAGAGCAAGTGCCATTCACTAAGTGCTTTAGAAAATAAAGAAAACTCTGAAAATCCGACATAAGGAGCTGGGTAAATCCAAAACCTGCCGGTTCTGTCAGATTTCTACTACTTACTGTAAGAGACAGCAACATAGGAGAAAAGTAATTTATAGCTTATTTTACTCTGGAAGAAATTTACTTCTTATTTGTATGTGTTTACATTATTTTAAATTTTTACGATAGCGGTCCTTAAATGGGCCTTGTTGAGCTGGTCTAGTACAGCTAGAAGTAACTGGGAGCACTATCTGGCTGACCCCGGGTAAAGGCACACTTTGCTGTTTGCCTCCTGTCCCTGTGACCTCTCACTGATTCCTACCCTTTTCCTCCCTCTCCGAGGCTCGATCTTTCCCTATGAACTCTCCTCCTCCTCCTCTCCTTCTCTTGTGGGCACCCATGACACGTCCAACACCACATCATTATCACGTTCATTGCTTACAGTGTAAAGATCACAGCAGGCTGCAGCAGCAGGAACATCACACCTTGTGGTGACTTGGGGGCTGTCTTACGAGTGCCTGCCTTGCTCCACTCCTTCACCCGATGCCAACACATGCTTGTCACTATTGCCCATCAATGTCTGAGGAAATTGCTCCTGAGCAAGCCAAGGGGTATTGTCACAAATCTATTTTATTAAACAATCAGTTTTCATTGGTTTTATAACTTGAGTATCAGTAAAAGAAATAATAGCAATGCTAAGCTTATACGGCACAGTTAGTCATAACGCATCCATAAACAAATGCAGGGAGAAATCATAATAACATCTAAACTATAACTATAACATCAAAACTAAACAAACAAAGGAGTGGTGGAATTAAAAAAAAAAAATTATTTAGCACACAGAGATGACCTTGACCACACCTGGTTATTATTATTATTATTTATTATTATTATTATTATTATTATCTACAGTACAGTACACACGGTACGGTTACAGAGATGTTAAAGTGACATGGTAACAGTACACATTACAGTACAATACAATACAATAACATTTCTATAGCGCTTTTCTCCCATAGGACTCAAAGCGCTTAGGCTCTCTCAGATTCAGTAATTGTAGGATGAAGTATTCACACAACAAAAGTTATATTTCTGCAAATGCCAGACTGAACAAGTGGGTTTTCAGTCTGGATTTAAACACGTCCAGGGATGGGGCTGTCCTGATCTGTTGAGGTAAGGAGTTCCAAAACGTAGGGGCAGCATGACAGAAGGCTCTGGGACCAAAAGTTTCCAAGTGGACTCTGGGTATGACTAGATTATTAGAACCTGTGGATCCGAGAATGAGGGGATTGCTACGCAGCTGTAACATATCTTTCATGTATCCAGGGCCTAGATTATTCAGGGATTTAAATGTCAGTAGGCCGATCTTGAATAGGACCCTCCATTCTATAGGTAGCCAGTGAAGGGAATGCAGGACTGGCGTTATGTGGCAGTGACGGGGTTGGTTGGTTAGCAGTCTGGCAGCAGTATTCTGTATCAGCTGTAGGCGGTACAAGACCTTTTTTGGAAGGCCAGTGTAGAGAGCATTGCAGTAGTCCAGTCGGGATGTGATGAAGGCGTGGACTAAGGTTGGCAGATCTTCTGGGGGGATGAGGTGCTTGATTTTTGCAATGTTCTTCAGGTGAAAATAGGATGATTTCACCACAGCAGAGATTTGAGTTCTGAAGTTTAAATCCCCATCAATTAGAACTCCCAGGCTACGCACATGATCAGAGCTGCGTAGATCCGTGCCTCCTATTCCCAGTGGTGAAGACTGCATGTTAAGTTGTTTTGTTATCATGCTCTGTCCTCCAATCAGAAGGACTTCAGTTTTGTCTGCATTTAGTTTCAGCCAGTTGTCATTCATCCATTGCTGTAGTTCATGTAAGCAGGCATTGATTAGACAGCAAGCAGTGACCAGCTAAGGGGTATTGGCACAAATCTATTTTTTTCTTTTTGGCACACAGAGATCACCTAGAGCACACAGTATGGTCACACAGGTGTCAAAGTAACATGGTAACAGTACATGTTGCTCACACAGCAGGCAGTGACCAGCCAAGCAGTGTTTTTTTTTTTTTTGGGGGGGGGGGGGCACATGGAGATCACCTACAATATACAGTATAGTCACACAGATGTTGAAGTGACACGGTAACAGTCAGTACACATTGATCACACAGCAGGCAATGACCAGCAAAGGGGTATTGTCACAAATGTCTGTGACACTGTTTTTTTTTCTTGGCACACTGATATCACCGATAACACAGTATGGCCACACAGGTGTTGCTGTGATGCTGTATGGGGGTGACATAGCATACGTCATGTCACAAATGTCTGACACTAAATTACTTTTGTGCAGTGCACTGTAACGGTGACACAGACAGACAATACACTGTATATGAGGGTGTTGGATTGCTACAACACACCACAAAAAAGTAACTACAAGTATTTACAGTCCTCAAAAGGACTTTGTGGTCAGGAAGAGTGCTCAAAAGGACTATTGGAGGGTCCATAGCTGGTGAACTGCAAATAGCAGAGCACCTAGGAAGCAGCTACACAGCATAATATCCCAATTCAGCCCATCTCTCGCTGTCTCTCTATCTTTTATAGCAGATAGAGATTTTGTAGTCCTCACTCGGTCCCCTCGTTCCAGCTCCATTACCACCCATTGCAAGTATTCAACAAACTAGTCACCCCTTTGGGGATCCTTGAAACTCTTCAGAAGCACTCATGTCCATGATTGCTTCCAAAGACGGCAGCTCCATACTGTACTCCATACTGTATGTGCAGTATGGAGCCACCCATCTTTAGAAAGCACTTGGGGACACAAGTTCTACTGAAGACTTCCAAGAGCTCATGGAAGTGGCAAATTTGATTGGGATACAGCTCTTTAACCAGGGCACCGTGTGAGAGGACCAAGAAAGCTCTATAGGGTCTTTCCTCCCCATAGGTGAGTACGTGAGTTATTAAAAAAAATTGTTACAGATTTGCTTTAAGAAGTTAGGTAACATTACACAAATTAATTTAGGTAAAATGCAAGATCACTTATCTAAACTTTAAGGATTTTGCAGTGACTTTTTTTGATGGCAGTTTTACAACTATTTCCTGTAAGATAAACTTATTTGACCCCTCTCCTGAAATTCAAAATAATCTCAGAGAACAGGTTTGCTGATGTGATTATAAATTAGCATAGACTCCCATGGAACCTCGATAATGGCAAAGGAAGGAAATTGTTTCAGTGATGTGACAACTGCTGAGTTTTGTCTCTGTGATATCTCAGATATGGCGTGTTTCACTTCTTTGTCATCTTGTTGAGAAGTTGCATATTGCTAGCTTGTTGAGTCTCTAAACAAAAAGCTGTTAGATGTAATGCCCAAAATGGGAAATTGGCACCTGTCACCCACATAATCTGTTGTCTTTAAATACCAGATGCCTTGCAGCTTGCCTGAAGGCTTGTAAGTGTTTCTGTGTATCCTCAGCTACCTGAGACTTTATTTTGAACATTAAACAACTGCGAGTTGTTTAGCAGTAAGTTTTGAAAAGCCCATGAGGCCCTTGCAAAGTACTGGATACCTTATCCTCCCAGTATATTAATGGTTAAATCTATTAACATATCCCATGAACCATTGTTCTTATCATCATTTATGCATGGTGTGCACGTCTTGAAGAGATGATTTGAGCATAACTGTCTACTAAGCTGAAGCTGAATTATTTCCTACTTATTTTCTCTAACAAGACAAAGTGATACTGAGCTATTTCCAGATATTTCACATATATGTACATCATTTTAATCCTTCTCCAGCTCTAGAGGAGGGGAACTATAGCCCAGGCTAATGGCTTAGTGCCTCTTTACTAGAGATGATCAGAAATGCTGCTTTCCAATTCCGCAGAAAATCCAATATCCGCCAATGGCAATTTTCGATTCTGATGATTTTCCGATTGATTTCTGACAAGTATTTTTTGACGGGTTTTATATAAGTCAAATACAGTACTTCCGAGTTGTTTCAGCATTCTCCTATTGGTCCAACGCTTCCGAGTTCTGTGATTAGTCTAAAATTACAGAGTTGCTCTAATGCAGTGTACGCCAAAATCCGATTTCCAAGTTATTTCCGAGTTCCAAGGAGTATCTTTTTTGGTCATTTTTTGGCATTCTCTGATTGGCCAAAGACTTCCGAGTTGTTTCTGCATTCTCTGATTGTTCCATTGCTTCCAAATTCTGTGATTAGTCTGAAATTACTGAGTTGTGGTAATTCGATATTTCTGCGAAAATCCGATGTCCGAGGTTCATTTTCTGGATACAGAAATACGGATTTTCAATCCGCAATGCGGAAATTTCAATTTTGCAAAATCCGAATGAGCATCCCTACTCTTTACCCTCAGAGCCAGAGCAGCAGATCTTTTTTGAACCTCTACAGTTCTGGCTACATTCTTGGACTTTGAAGATATACAGGAAGATGCATTTTGCAGTCACATGTCTTCTGTTTAATTCAGCTAGCTAAAATGTACATTATGGGTTGATTTATTATGATTAGAGAGAAATAGAGGACACTGGTGATCCAACAATGTGCTATGTGCAACAATAGTCATTGAGTGATAATGCAATCTTGGTGCAGTGGTCAGGCGTTTTTTGGCTTGCACTGGCGGGGGGAAGAGTAGATCTGGCCATGCATGCAATTCTTTGAGGTACAGTGTCACCTCTGGGTATAAAAATCCAAGATATGATAAAAGTCTGGTACTGTAGCTTTAATAAATATAGTGCAGTTTAAGTGCTATTGCAATCTTGACATGAATCAATCAACATGTGTACTTATTGCAACAGCTCTGCAGGGGTGGAGGAGGCAATTGTGGGCGCCAGAAGGTGCACAGCCTTATAACCGCTTTGCGTGGTGTGAACCTAGCTTCTTCTGAGGCCTGTGTGCACCTCTGGATATAAGGCACGAGAGAGAGGTTTCTCTCGTCCTCACCGCTGTCACACAGCTTTTGGCTGGTTCTAAGGGGGAACCAGTACATAGAATCAGCCACACAAAATTCTTCAAAGTAAGGTGTCAGCATTGGAAGTGGATGGTTCTGCCAACCAACGCCATCAGTAGCCTGTAACAGGGTAACAATTTACAAGTAGTGCCAGTGAAAAAGAAATGTTTTTTTTTAAGTCACAATGTCACATTCTGTTGCCAGTATTTAACCCCTGTGTATTACTGCAGTTAGGGTAACAAAGATTAACTTTGATAGTTGTCCTTTCAAATCTGTCTCTGCACATAAACTTAATGTAGTTTTGTGCGTGCAGCCAAATAAGGTTTGTCCATTCATGGGAACTAATCTGAATACCTCTTGACTGGTTGGATTGGTCAACTCTCCCTCTCCCTAAGTGGATTGGTCAGCTCTCCTTGTCTACCTGTTTATCAGAGCGGTATGAAAGAATAGATTACGCTGTGCCCATAAAACACGCCTCTTTCACCCTTCTGGCCCATCCTTGTATCCTATTTACCTCCTTCTCTGTCTCTCAGATCTCGCACGTGTGCCTGCACCGCTTCACTATAGTCCTCAGCAGCAAGATCTGAGAGTCGGTAACAGGATAGGGCATATCTACCGGCATCAATGACACCCGCCCTATAAGACAACCGCTACATTTTCAGATGATTTTCAAGGGTTAAAAGTAGTCTTATATGCCAGAATATACAATCAGATTATGCCTACGTGCTGGTTCTTTTATATGAGAGCTGCAGTATGACATTTGCTAATCTTTGAAGTTCCCCGCCTATTTTGATTGAAGACCTTGCAATTTATTGTGAAGTAAATTTTGGATCACGTAGCCATTAGTGACTAGTAGTAGCAGTAGAGTATTGTACCATATTAACCATCAGTAAAACCAAGAAGTTTTGAATCAGGTTGAAACCATTTATTCGCTAACTTAAAAGAATAAATGTAAGCTTTCGTCTGTGTAGCCTTTGTCAGACTTCAATCTTGTTTGCTTACAAAGTATGCTGTATACATGCAACATCAAAAGGGATACATACATTTTTTGCAAGCATAAATACATGTCATTAAGATGCCTTAAATGAAACAGAACATTTAAATTGGGTGAGAGGTTGTTAGGTGATTTATGACTTATAGATAAGACTCCTTGTTTACTCAATACTCACACAATTGGGACTAATGCTGGGCATACACTATACGTTTTTTCTTATCAAGCGAGCCACTGATGGCTTGATTGATAAGTTCCGACATGTCCGATTGCCTGCCGGATCGCGGCGAATGGTGCTGTAGAGGGGGAAAAGATTGATGAGTAGACTACACAGGAGGTAAGTATGACGTGTGTATGTTTATTTTTACTTTTATTTTTCAGTTCTGGTTTGCTTTAAATTGAACTTCTGAGAATAATTTTGATGCCACCTTTTCTGAGCTCCTGAAAAATATACCTGATAATCCAGCATGTGTACAGCAGCCTCCGACCACTGACTGCTGAATCTGGGTTTGTACAGCCTTGGCTCAGCAAGGTCGCCCAAGGGATTGGTTCCCGATCCCCATCAGGCGGCATTAATCTAGTGTATGCATGGTCCTTAATAAACAAATGGGAGTCTTCCAAGTAGTTAACTAGATTCTACTGTTATAAATGTTAAGACAAATAATTAAAATGATAAGTTGTATGTTTAAAATTCAGTATATTTGAATTGGTCAAGGTGTGTTTGAAACTTTATGACTCGGGGGCGTGGCCTGCAGGCAATGTAAGAATGCAGTGATCCTGACTCTATTTGATCCTGACAGTGGTGGAATTGCTGGAATTCAGCTAAATACCTCAGATTCAATGAGAAGAAGTGTCCAGGCATCTTTCTGGAGAGTTATAGCTTTCTCTGAGCCCACACTGACCTGTGTTAATCAGCAAGAAGATAAGGGCCCTGCTCTCTCACCGAGAAGTCAAGATAGCACTGATCCACAGGCCACCCAAGCACACACACAGGCCACCCAAGCACACACACAGGACAATAAAGAGGAACTTCAGCCTAAACAAACATACTGTCATTAAGTTACATTAGTTATGTTAATTAAAATAGATAGGTAATATAATCTCTTACCCACCCTGTTTTAAAAGAACAGGCAAATGTTTGATTTCATGGGGGCAACAATCTTTTTGGTTGAAAGGAGGTGACAGGGAGCATGAGACACAGTTCCAACTGTCCTGTGTGCTGATCACCCCTCCCAGTTGCTAGGCAAGGTGAATAACAACATAGGAAACAGCATCAGGGAAAAAAAGCCTGGGCAGTTTTCTTTGATGGGCGGAGCTTAGCTTCTGTATAGCTAATAATTATGCTTAGGTAATTAAAACAAAGTTCTGATGCTGTGAAGCTGTTAAAGAAGCACCAAGCCTTTTCAGTGCTGCTGAGTAGATTTTTAGTCTGGAGGTTCACTTTAAGGCCTCTGCAGTGGCGGCGAAGCTGGAGAAATATGCACACAAGGAGCAAAGGTACAAGTGGGGGAGTGATGAAACTAGAGGAGCTGAGGGGGTGAATATTAACACAGCAGATAAAGAAGGTGCAGGGCAGGCAAGGGATACAAGGTGGGACTCTGATACAGACATAGAGACGCCATGTGTGCAGTTACACCAGGAGAACACACACTCTCTGACTGTGCAGGAGCTGGAGGACAGTCAGAGAGTGTGTAATATTCTCTGATACAGACATAGAGATGCCATGTGTGCAGTTACACCAGGAGAACACACACTCTCTGACTGTGCAGGAGCTGGAGGACAGTCAGAGAGTGTGTAACATTCACCACTTGTTACATTGTGTTTACTTAAATGTATCTATCTAAACTTTGGATGCGTCTGCATTTCTATCCACGGAACTTTAAAGCTCTGTGTGTAACCCTTCCAATGCTGGTCTAGTAAAAAAAAATGCTGGTTGCATATAATATGCTGTAAATATTGTTTTAGAGCAAAGTTGAAATGCTGGGTTATATTCTGCTTTAAGCTACAATATGCAGTGCTCTATCCTGCAAAATTAAAAGTTCTGGTGAACAACGAATCACACTTTTTTGCTACCCCCAAAGAGGCAATGTTATGGCTTGATTCCAAGGAACAACACTTAGCATTAAAACAGCTAGCAATTGAAAATCGATTGCTCTCTTCATCTTAAAGGGATACTGTAGGGGGATCGGGGGAAAATGAGTTGAACATACCCGTGGCTTCTAATGGTCCCCTGCAGACATCCTGTGCCCGCGCAGCAACTCACCGATGCTCCAGCCCCGCCTCCGGGTCACCTCTGGAATTTCAGACTTTAGAGTCGGAAAACCACTGTGCCTGCGTTGCCGTACCCTTGCTCCCGCTGATGTCACCAGGAGCATACTGCACAGACGCAGACCATACTGGGCCTGTGCAGTACGCTCCTGGTGACATCAGCGGGAGCGAGGACACGGCAACGCAGGCGCAGTGGTTTTCAGACTTTAAAGTCTGAAATTCCAGAAGTGAACAGGAGGCGGGGCCGGAGCATTGGGGAGTGGCTGCGCAGGCACAGGATGTCTGCGGGGGAGCCATTAGAAGCTCCAGGTAAGTTCAACTCATTTTCCCCCAACCCCCTTGAAAGGAATGGTCACTTTTCAGACCCAACTGACCCTCAGGATGACCTAGAAATAATACTCTGTGATTTATTTACCAGTACTGGCTTTGAATCTGGTCAGCCACAATAAAAGACACACAGACAGTTTGTGGTTGACAAGCAGATTGATTGTCTTGCCTTTGAACATTATATTTATACACAAATTTGTATAGGCTGGGCAAGACATAGAAATTCCAGCACATTTACATGATATCATTTACATGATAGGAATTTCCCAGCATAACATATGACATATCTATGCAGGTGTTAGTTAGTGACAGTTAGAGTGGTACATTCAAAGTTTTCTGTATACTTGAAGAGATAGGCAAATATAGAACAGAAAAGAAGAAGTAGGAATGCAGTGTTGCATGACAGGTACAGTGTAACGCTTGGTGGTGTATTCTCCACAGTCAGCATGCAACGCATGAGCTGGCGTGGAGGAGGTACACACACTAGCACCAGGAAACAGGCTATCCCTAGTATAGTGGAGGGGAGGACTGACTCCAATAGGAGATTGTGGCGCACAGAGCCGGTGCAGATCTGACAGCCACAAACAATGCTTTCGTTATAACGTCTCAGCGCAAAGTAGCGCTGAGCGCACAAACCAGAACTGAGGAGATCAGGACAGGTAGACAGAATGAACGCTTGCTAGCTAGCGGCTACTTAGCGACAGCAAGCGTCCAAAACCAGACAGACTGGAATGAGGCAGCCAATGCGATGCGGCGATGGCGTGCCTCACAAAGACAGGACAGGATAGTCAGAAAATAGCAGGATTAAGATAGATGAACGTAACACAGATAAATATACAATAAGTATGTTTTCCTAGCGTATTACAATTACAGCTATCAATGAAACTATTTGTAACTTCTGACTAACATATGTATATATCGGCAATGAACCGATATATGACATAAGCAGGAACGCTGACTAGGACTGGAGTAATACAGGGGACAGGACTCAGAAGGATTCGTTATCTCTTCGCAGAGATGAACGCAATCCACAAACAGTAACAGAACAGGATTCAGAAGGATTCGTTATCTCTTCGCAGAGATGAACGCAATCCACAAACAGTAACAGAACAGGATTCAGAAGGATTCGTTATCTCTTCGCAGAGATGAACGCAATCCACAAACGGTAACAGGAGCAGGGTAACTACCTCAGCACGGGTGGTCACGGTACGCGCAACCTACCAAAACGTGCTGGAAAGCTGACTAACTGCACACAGGATATAAACAGTTCATGTACGTATACATCAGCAACACTGATGTATTAACGTAACACAAATACAAGGAAAATAATAAACGTGCTGGTATGCATATATATTGGCAATGAACCAATATATGATGCAAAGACCAGCAAAGTATCTTTATAACAAGAAACACGATCGGGGGCTAAAGCGACAGCAAGACAGGCTTAAGCTGAAGCTATGAAAACCCAAGGAAACCCTGCAGGAAGCAGATCTTTATACTGAGGTCATCCAATGGGAGCAGACATGCAGATTCCCACACAGGTGAATGATAATCAGTCACAAGCTGACAGCAGGGAAAGACAGACAAAGCTATGCAACTTGCATGGAAATAGATCAGAACTGCCTGAGCTGCAGCACTATTACTTCCAGTAATAGCTGCTGCAGCAGCGATCATTACAGTACCCCCGCCTTTAAAAGCGGATTCCAGACGCTTTTCAAAACCGAAATTCCCAACAAAACAGTCTGACTGATAATTCATGATGACCGGGACAGCCCGGCAAGACCGAATTCCAGAATCAGTCCCCACAAGACTGGACCCATCAGAACCAGAACCTACAGAACCATGCCCATCAGTACTACAAGCCCCAATGTGACACCCATCAGAACCATGATTTCCAGAAGAAAGCCCTCCGAAATTCCCTGAGCGATACCCACCGCCTTCCAGGAACCGTTCAGAAATGCCAAAGCCTTTGCAATGCCCACCGGTACTGTCTTTACCAACACAAAACCCACTGTTGAACCAGTCCAAGGCACCAGGACAAGTTTTCTCAGAGACCTCCCAGAACACCTTGAAGCTCCAAAGAGATCCCCATAGGTCAGAATGCCCCTTAGGCTCACATGGAGAACTATCAAGAACCCCTATGGAACCTAGGGCAATTCCCGAGTCAGGGCCACAAGGACAAACATCAATATCAGGGCTTTCAGGGACCAGAACCATCTCTGGGCATGCAGGCAGACTGGCAACATCAGAACGTGTTCCCACTAAGGAAGCATCAGAGCACGCTAACACCTTAGACACACTTGGGCATTCTGGCACACAAAGAACATCTGGGCACACCGGCACAAGAGAAACCTCTGGGCATGTCAAGGAACTGTGAGCCTCAGGGTCAGCCAAGACAGGACCAAAACCAGGACTGGCCAAAAAAAAATCATCATGACTAAACTTCGCAACTACTGGACTTTTACACGAGAATGCTGGATCAGACTTAGATGTCGCTGATTCCAGCAAAGTCAGTAACAAATCAGATTCAGGGGCACTAACAAGACAGGACAAATCTTCTGATGTATGCACTGAACCAGATAGGGACTCCACAACTACCTCTGGACTGGACAGAGACTCATTTAATACACTGGATTGGAGCTCATGAGGCGCTGCAGAACAAGTCAGTATTGCAGCAGCCCCCACTGGACTAGGCAAAACTGAGGAATTCCCTGGACAGGAAGGGGACTCTGGAACCTCTGCCACAGCGGCCAGAGAACCAGAATCTTTCAGGATACAGGGCTGGGTTTCAGGAACACTCATCAGACCGGACTGAAATTCTGAGATTTCTATTATTTTGACCAGAGAATCAGAATTATCCATGTTACAGGGCAAGACTTCTGAAACATTCAGAGGACAGGGCTGGAGTTCCTCGGCTGTTACAACACTGGAGAGGGACTCAACATTGGTTAAATCAGACTGTGTACAGGGCAAGGTATCTAACACAATTGCTGACGAGGACAATATTTCAATGGCTTCTGCTTTGCTGGGCAGAAATTCACCAAGTTTTATTAGAGCAGACTGTAATTCCAAAACAGCTGCTAGACAAGTGAATATTACTGCAACACCAACTGAGGTAAGCAGTGCCTCAGACCCTTCTGCTAGAGGGTTTGAAATATCCAAAGTACTGGGTGAAGCATAAGACTCTGCGACCACAGCTTCACTGGACAGGATCACTGAACAGTCCATATTGCAGGGCAAAACCATGGAAGCTCCTGCTGGACAGCATAATGATTCCGTGACCTGAGTTTCATTGGAGAGGTCTACTGCACAATTCATGGTACAGGGCAAATTTATTGGAACATTTTCTGAACAAGGTAATAATTCTGCGATTTCAGGTTCACAGAGCAGATGCTCTGAGCTATTCACGAAACTAGAGCGAGGTGTAGAAACAGGAAGATCAAGACACAATGTTTGCGCATCTGAATCACCATTCATTTGTAAAATTGGAAAATTCAGATGCTGGGTTTCTGAGGTTACTAGACAGGATTGCTGGGACTCGGAAACTGATGTAGTGCATCTATTGGCATCTGCTGGATCAGACAGGAGTTGAACTTTATTAACACGGGTAATTTCTGCAGAAGTGTTTGCAGAGACAGACAAGATTTTTCTGGTGTCTGTTTCACTGAACAAAGACTCATGAGTACTGGCTAGGCTGGACTCGGAAGTCAGCAGGACCTCTGGATTCTCTGCTGAGAAATTTGCGCAGGGCAAGGTTAAGAATGTATCAGTGGCTTCTGTTTTACTGGGAAGTAACACTGAGTTATCCATGGTACAGGGTGGAATTGCAGGAACTTCAATTTCACACAAAAAGAGCTCCGAATCACCTGCTGAATCAGCCAAAGGTGCTGAAGCAGGCGGGTCAGAACGCCAAATTAGCGAATTCGGAGTCACATAAAAATCATCCAAAATCAGTTCCCACACATCAATCAAGGGAGCCACACAGTCATACCTACACACACCAGCCTCTATTAGGTTATAGGCTGACTTAATGCATGCGTTCAATACCATTTCACTTTTTGCACTGTAAAATTGACAAAATGAACTTGAATCATTCTTCCATTTACAGACCAGGGCTTCCATCTCTTCCCTCTCGAATGGAGGATTCCATGCATACTTAACAGCGAAACATTTAGGCTGATCACAGTCTGCAGATATGATTGTGGCAGGCACATGTATAGGGTTAATTAGCAGGTGATTGGCAGATTCCTTATTCTTAAGAATCTCCAATACCTGTAGCAAGTGTTGAACTGTAGTGTATGCAAACTTCCCTTGGTTCACAAATAAGTTGATTTGTTCAATACTCTGTAATATCTCATCATAATCATACTCAGATAATTCTTTTAAACAAAAATCTTTATTTTCCCTAGCCAGGGAGGAAAGTTCATTAGTAGTTTCATAAGTCCATTTAACTCCCCTGAAAGACAATTGCATTTCATTATCTGTTAATGGCAGAATCTCATTATAGGTCTCAGTCGCTAAGGATAACGATTCTGCAGATTGGACACGTTTCTTAGAACGTTTGCGTTTTGCCTTTGACCTTGCGGTTTTTGGTGATTTATTCAAAGCTGCAGGAAAATTATCAGTAACACTTTCTGCTTGCTGCTCATTCTTGCAAGCAATTGAAGGAGCAGCTGATTGGCCTGCTGCCAGGAGTTCATTAAGAGGAAAAGGCAATGGATCTATGCGCAACCAGTTATGGATCACAAACGCTAGAAATTCCAGCGGTCTATCTTTCAAATCGGAATGATTGAGAACATCAAATGCCCACTGGAATAATTCCCCTTTAAACAAAATATAACTTAGTTGGAGTGCCCAGGTTGAAACAGGAGTCGCTTGGAGATCAGGATTGGTCAGGAACCTGGCACATTCAGAGAAAAACTCATTTTCTGTTTCAGAGCTAAGTTCTTCAAATTTCTTAAAGGAACAGGAACCATAATTAACAGTGTCATACTTTCTGGGAATCCCCCCCACAATGGGGATTGGTAATGGGGTTTTGATAATGTAACGCTTGGTGGTGTATTCTCCACAGTCAGCATGCAACGCATGAGCTGGCGTGGAGGAGGTACACACACTAGCACCAGGAAACAGGCTATCCCTAGTATAGTGGAGGGGAGGACTGACTCCAATAGGAGATTGTGGCGCACAGAGCCGGTGTAGATCTGACAGCCACAAACAATGCTTTCGTTATAACGTCTCAGCGCAAAGTAGCGCTGAGCGCACAAACCAGAACTGAGGAGATCAGGACAGGTAGACAGAATGAACGCTTGCTAGCTAGCGGCTACTTAGCGACAGCAAGCGTCCAAAACCAGACAGACTGGAATGAGGCAGCCAATGCGATGCGGCGATGGCGTGCCTCACAAAGACAGGACAGGATAGTCAGAAAATAGCAGGATTAAGATAGATGAACGTAACACAGATAAATATACAATAAGTATGTTTTCCTAGCGTATTACAATTACAGCTATCAATGAAACTATTTGTAACTTCTGACTAACATATGTATATATCGGCAATGAACCGATATATGACATAAGCAGGAACGCTGACTAGGACTGGAGTAATACAGGGGACAGGACTCAGAAGGATTCGTTATCTCTTCGCAGAGATGAACGCAATCCACAAACAGTAACAGAACAGGATTCAGAAGGATTCGTTATCTCTTCGCAGAGATGAACGCAATCCACAAACAGTAACAGAACAGGATTCAGAAGGATTCGTTATCTCTTCGCAGAGATGAACGCAATCCACAAACGGTAACAGGAGCAGGGTAACTACCTCAGCACGGGTGGTCACGGTACGCGCAACCTACCAAAACGTGCTGGAAAGCTGACTAACTGCACACAGGATATAAACAGTTCATGTACGTATACATCAGCAACACTGATGTATTAACGTAACACAAATACAAGGAAAATAATAAACGTGCTGGTATGCATATATATTGGCAATGAACCAATATATGATGCAAAGACCAGCAAAGTATCTTTATAACAAGAAACACGATCGGGGGCTAAAGCGACAGCAAGACAGGCTTAAGCTGAAGCTATGAAAACCCAAGGAAACCCTGCAGGAAGCAGATCTTTATACTGAGGTCATCCAATGGGAGCAGACATGCAGATTCCCACACAGGTGAATGATAATCAGTCACAAGCTGACAGCAGGGAAAGACAGACAAAGCTATGCAACTTGCATGGAAATAGATCAGAACTGCCTGAGCTGCAGCACTATTACTTCCAGTAATAGCTGCTGCAGCAGCGATCATTACATACAGTCTTCAATCTCCCAAAAAACCTTGCGCTCCTGTCCTGATGATAACCGACTGCTACAGATGCTGATTTTCCTTTTTCCCAATGCACTGTGCTGCTCCAATCACAATTGGCAAGGGGCAACAAATCTAGAAAAGATGAAGCGCTCCATGGTGCATTATCAGGGGATAATTTTTAATCGCAAATTAAAAGTTCTACTTACAGGAAGTAAAATGACAACTCGCTCATCAGCGGTACAGTCCACCGCTACACAGGCATGCAGGTTTGGCAACAACGCGCTGTGGCCAGTAGCGCGTTCTCCGATGTCCGGGGAAGCCGTCCCGCAGTGGGTGTGGGCGTGGCTGTGGTTTAGCGTGCGTATGGCGTCATTACGCGTTTCGGCGCTCTGCGCCTTCGTCAGATGACGCCCATACACACTACACGCTATCTTTATCCGTCCCTGCAGCCATTGTCATGGCAACAGGGTGAAACATAATAAATTCAAAAAACTTTATTGAAAAACGAACAATTTGTATGCGTACATAAGGAAATCAGTACGCTTTTCTTACAAATACTGCACTTAGAAAAAATGGTAAGAATAATAAAAGAATCTCTTAAAAAGGTTCGAAATGAGTGGTGATGTAATTCAAAATATATGAATAAATAATAATAATTACATCAATGAATAAAATAAGGGGGGGCACAAGCAGGGGTAAAAATTGGATGATGGGTAAACAAATGGCGCTGGCTCACAGCGCGCTGTAAACATATAAATATAAAAATAAAGACATAAAAGGACATATTGATATAAACCTATGTTTCAAGGTATAAAATGTAAAATATAAGCTAGAGAGCTCTTTACATACAAAATATACACCTAATAGTCCAAAAACAGTAAAAAAAAAACAGTTAAAAACCGCTGTTATGGATATTACTGAGATACAGTCATTCTCAACAAATCTCTAGAATTTTTATATGTATATAGTACAACAAGGTACCAATTCCTCCTCTAAAGGCAGGAGAGGGTGGATAATATAAAACGATAAAAAACATATACATATGTACATATACACCACCACCATATAGGCAAGTAGTTATATACATATGTAAACCTTTAAGATCCTCTCAATGGGGTTAATGATCGTGAGTGGTGTATATCAGTGATACTTAATGCTTAAGCCATTCCGTTGAGAGGGTAGTTTGCCCCTGGGAGAGGGAAGGGGGGGGGGGGATTGGAAGCAAGTATAGGGAAGGTTAGGTGGGTGGGAGAGACTGGGTTTTGAACGAGGATTGGGATCTATAAATGGCCCCCGGTAGTTATATTTGATTATACAACCACCCGAGGGAACCCTTGTTAAAAGTTACTCCACTGGACTTGGTGGGGAATACATATTGTTTCCAGATGGAGATCCTCATGAATGTGTTCATAGGGGGAGGGGACTGGAAGGGAGGAAAAGATCAAAGGCCATGGGCACTGGGATGTGGCATCTTATAACCTGCTATGGACAATTCTAACTTATGACATACTCACCACCCTCATCTAGTGTGGATTTCTGCTAGGGGGTATCGAGCAGCTATGGGAAGCAAAGAGAAGGAGCATGTTGTTATTATTCCCATACAAATACACAGTTCCTATAACACCTACTATGATATGTTACAGATATGTTGAGACCTCTAAACTCTCATTCATTCCATTTGGTTTTAGCGCATTCATCTTAAAAATCCAAAAGGTCTCTCTTTCACACAGTTTTTTGTATCTTTCCCCTCGATGGAGGCTTTTGGGGATCATTTCAAGGCCCATTATTCTGAGCGATTCAACTGAACTGTTATGGCACTCTTTAAAGTGCCGGGGAACCGTGTGTTTCTCAAGTCCTTCCAGGATATTGCGCTTATGCTCACCTAGTCTTTGTCTCATAGGTCGAGTGGTCCGCCCAACATACGTTTTAGGGCAATCACAGGTTAGTGCATAGACAACATGGTCGCTTCCACATGTGATAAACTCCTTAATCTTGCATATACCTCGGTTGCCATCCATTATCTCCATTGCTGTATGTTGGATAAAATGACAGCAACCACACCTTTTCACATGACACCTGTAGTTACCCACAACTGTGGGGAACATACTTCAGGGTTTCTCCTTAATCTTTCTGATATTGCTGGGCGCAATGGTGTTCTTGACTGATCTAGCCTTTTTGAATATCACCCCTGGTTGGTCTGGGATAATATCTTTCAATAAGGAATCTTGTTTCAGAATAGGCCAGTTTTGTGTAATGATTTTCTTAATCTTCCTATGTGCCTCTGAGAAGGGTGTGATGAATGATACATCAGAGCGGGGTTTAGCCTCCGAATTGTCTCCCTTACGCCAAGAAGGTCTAGTTCTGAACTCCTCTAAGGTGGCTTGTATATGATCGGCTGTGTATCCTTTTTCTAGGAATTTTGCTCTTAAGACCTCCCCTTGTTCACAATAATCTGCATCTGAGGTGCAATTGCGCCTCAGTCTGCAGAATTGGCTTCTGGGGATATTTTGAACCCACTTAGAGTTATGACAGCTTTTGGCATGCAGATATGAGTTACCGGCCGTGGGTTTAAAATGGGTTTTTGAACAGATGTTCCCCCTCTCATCTGAAAACAGTTCTAAATCTAAAAATACTATACCTTTGTCGGAACACACATAAGTAAAAGAGAGCCCAAAATCATTATTATTGCACCAAACAGTGAATTTCTCAAATGTATCAGTATCTCCATCCCAGATAATTAAAATGTCATCTATAAATCTTGTATAGAATACGATGTTTTTTGTGAATGGGTTATTAGTCCAAATCTGCTGCTTCTCCCAATAAGACATATAAAGATTAGCAAAGGAGGGGGCAAACCCTGCCCCCATCGAAGTCCCACATATCTGCAAATATATCTGATCCATGAAGCTGAAATAGTTATGCGACAGAGCAAACTGTAATAGATCAAGGATGAACTGTCCCTGACTGAAAGATAATGTACCATTTTCAATGAGGAAGTATTGGGTGGCCTCTAACCCCCTGTCGTGCGGGATACTTGTGTAGAGAGATGCTACATCCAGTGAAGCCCATAGATATCCTCTATTCCACTGATAATTTTGTAACATTTCCATTACGTGTGACGAATCTCGCGTATAGGCTTGCGTCTGTAACACTATTGGTTGGAGGAAATAATCCACATAGGAGGAAATGTTGGCCACTAACCCCTCCATCCCGGCTACAATAGGTCTCCCTGGGGGATTGGAGGCATTCTTATGTACTTTAGGGATGTGATAAAAGTACGGAATGGATGGATAAGTGGGGATCAGAAACTTTTTCTCGGATTCGTTCACTATTCCATTACAAAAAGCTTTGTTGACCAGCTGTCTCAGTTCTTCTGCATACATCAAGGTGGGGTCATTGGGAAGTAGTTGATATGTGGATGGATCGGTCAGTAATCTAAGGCCCTCATCTCGATATTTGCTGTAATCCATTAAAACTATACCACCTCCCTTATCAGCTTGTCTAATCACGATTTGTTTATCTTCCGTGAATTGTTTGAGAGCGACCTTCTCATTTGGATTTAAATTATGATAGTTTTTATTTTTATTAGACTCTTCCTTACAAGCCTTTTTAAATTGGTCCATCACCACCTGATAGTATGTGGTCAAATGTTGACCCTTGGAGTGTGTAGGATTAAAAATAGACTTAGGTTTAAAGTTGGTGTGTTGTATATTGGCATCAGGTACATATTTTAACCAGTCAGGTTCGTCCTCCACTGATATAGTGGATAAGTCATAGCTGGTGGACTGTGTAGTCCCTTCACTGTCGGACACTAAAGGAGATGTAGTCTGTATATTTATTTTATCGTTAAGGTCTTTTTTTGTCGCAAAAAATCTTTTGATGGTCAATGTTCTAATAAACCTATGTAGGTCTTTAAATAACTGGAACTCATTGGGTCTGGCTGTTGGAGCAAAGTTAAGCCCTTTATGAAGTAGTGATATCTCACTAGTTTTAAGGTTGTGGGTAGATAGATTGAATATCTTTACTGTGGAGGGCTCACTATTGTATCTCTTGAGCTTCTCCTTTCTTTTTTGGATGGTTCACCCTCCTCTGTTTCCTCGTCTGCGTCTTCTAACCCTCTTTTCCTCAGGGTGCCCTGGGTCAGGGAGGGCATGGTCACTAAAAAACAATCCTGTCCTGGGTCTCTAACTCCCCCTTCCTCAGGACTTGTGGTGCACAATAGAGATGCTAAGGTGGAGCTATTCCCCTCAGGCTTATGGGCCTGAGTTTCCTCTATTCGTTGTGTGGACCCTTTTGAGATTCTTAGGGGTTCAGAGGGGGTGGTAGATGGTTTGGGCCTGTAGCCCTCCGAGTGTTTAGGGATGGCTCCTTCTTTCTCTCTTCTCACTCTCTCTCTATACCTATCTAAATATCCAGACACGGTATAATTGTCCCTCCTTGGACTGTTCCGACTATAGCTTTTTTCGGATGGATACTGATGGCGGGGGGTTCCCATGTTCCTGACTCTCATAACAGTGTCAAGAGATTTTTTTAGATCCCAATCCTCGTTCAAAACCCAGTCTCTCCCACCCACCTAACCTTCCCTATACTTGCTTCCAATCCCCCCCCCCCTTCCCTCTCCCAGGGGCAAACTACCCTCTCAACGGAATGGCTTAAAGAGGAACTCCAGTGAAAATAATTTAATATAAAAAGGTGCTTAATTTTTACAATAATTATGTATACATGATTTAGTCAGAGTTTGCTCATTGTAAAATCTTTCCTCTCCCAGATTCACATTCTGACATGTATTACATGGTGACATTGTTACTGTGGGCAGATTATGTAGCTGTTCTGGCTTTAACAGTCAGCTATAAACAGCCATTTCCTGTGTGTGTCATTGTTACATTGTGGCAGTTTGCCCAGAGTACCGTACGGTACCAGAGCCTCTTGTGGGAGGGGTTTCAGCACAAAATCAGTCATACAGCGCCCCCTGATGGTCTGTTTGTGAAAATCATTATATTTTTCATGTAAAAATGGGTATCAGCTACTGATTGGGATAAAGTTCAATTCTTGGTCGGAGTTTCTCTTTAAGCATTAAGTATCACTGATATACACCACTCACGATCATTAGCCCCATTGAGAGGATCTTGAAGGTTTACATATGTATATAACTACTTGCCTATATGGTGGTGGTGTATATGTACATATGTATATGTTTTTTATCGTTTTATATTATCCACCCTCTCCTGCCTTTAGAGGAGGAATTGGTACCTTGTTGTACTATATACATATAAAAATTCTAGAGATTTGTTGAGAATGACTGTATCTCAGTAATATCCATAACAGCGGTTTTTAACTGTTTTTTTTTTGACTGTTTTTGGACTATTAGGTGTATATTTTGTATGTAAAGAGCTCTCTAGCTTATATTTTACATTTTATACCTTGAAACATAGGTTTATATCAATATGTCCTTTTATGTCTTTATTTTTATATTTATATGTTTACAGCGCACTGTGAGCCAGCGCCATTTGTTTACCCATCATCCAATTTTTACCCCTGCTTGTGCCCCCCCTTATTTTATTCATTGATGTAATTATTATTATTTATTCATATATTTTGAATTACATTACCACTCATTTCAAACCTTTTTAAGAGATTCTTTTATTATTCTTACCATTTTTTGTAAGTGCAGTATTTGTAAGAAAAGCGTACTGATTTCCTTACATACAAATTGTTCGTTTTTCAATAAAGTTTTTTGAATTTATTATGTTTCACCCTGTTGCCATGACAATGGCTGCAGGGACGGATAAAGATAGCGTGTAGTGCATATGGGCGTCATCTGACGAAGGCGCAGAGCGCCGAAACGCGTAATGACGCCATACGCACGCTAAACCACAGCCACGCCCACACCCACTGCGGGACGGCTTCCCCGGACATCGGAGAACTCGCTACTGGCCACAGCGCGTTGTTGCCAAACCTGCATGCCTGTGTAGCGGTGGACTGTACCGCTGATGAGCGAGTTGTCATTTTACTTCCTGTAAGTAGAACTTTTAATTTGCGATTAAAAATTATCCCCTGATAATGCACCATGGAGCGCTTCATCTTTTCTAGACAGTCTTCAATCTATAGCTTAGACTAGAAGCATAATGCATTATACATGGATTCTAAGATGGCTGCAGAAGGGACAAGATGGCTGACAGTGTATATACTTATGCTTAAAATTCCTTACACCCCCTACAGTATCCCTTTAAGTTATGCAAGGTTGCTTATATCTTATTCCAGCAGTTATGTTACAACTAACAATGCTAATTTTCTGTAGCACCTGCTTGCTTTTCTGAGGCTTATGTGGCCAACTAATAATCTGATCTTTCCCTTTGAGGGAATGTTCAGTTCACAATCTCTTCTTGAACTGGTCAAGTTTTTTTGTTCCAGCTTCTACCACATTTCACCTGTTTTGTTATATCATCTTTACGCTTTTAATGGCTATTAAAATGGGAGTGGAGACTTTTATCTGTCTCCTGTTTCTATATTACTCCTTACTTACTGGCTTCTGAGTGTTCTCTCTAGCTTCCTGGAGAATTCAACGCAAGGATCAGCTGGAAAGGATCATTTTGGTGCAAGCGTGTTTCTTTATGCACCACTGTAAGCTGTTTACAGCTGTCATGGGCTATCCTGGGACTCTTTTGTTCTGGGAGGTCGGGTTTGTATCGTTCTTCTTGTTATCAGTTCTGAATAATTGGTTCTTTATGTTTATTATGATGCCAACAATGCGTTTCACCTCTTTTGCCTTAGTGTCAAGTAATGCAACAATTATGTATGATATTTCTAGTTCCTTTTACAGTAACTGGGATAATGGCTAGTTCTAACTATGTCATCCCTGTTTTAAGCTGGAATGTGCGCGGTCTTTCAGATTCAGTAAAACGTCATGCAGTTCTAGACACTCTCCAAAAACAAGGACTAGCGATATATTGTTTACAGGAAACACATCTTACCCCACAAAATACAAATGTTTTAAACAAAAGGTGGTTATCATTTGGATTCCACTCCACGTATTCTTCATATTTGAGAGGGGTCTCAGTTCTTATCCACACTAAAATCTCATGTAAAATTATCAAAGTCATAAGGGATACAGAAGGCAAGTTTGTTATAATTCATGTTCATTTTAACACTAAGGAATGTATTTTCGTTGCTATATATCTTCCACCACCAGCATCACCTTACAACTTGAAACCGATTTTGGAATTTGTACAGGATAAAATGCATATTCCTATGTTGTGGATAGGGGACTTCAATATGTGCCTGAATCCATCCTTAGAAAGGTTTCAGTCTAAAGCCCAAACAGGGCATTCTACTCCCTTTGCCAAATTCTTAGAAGAATTGGGTATGTTTGAAATTTGGAGAAGCTTTACTCCCTTAGCCAAAGCTTACTCATGTTGCTGTAAAAGGTTTTTGACCCTTTCTAGGATAGACCTGGTGTTTTGTAATTTATCGATGCTGGAGTTGGTTACACATTCTAATGATCTAGCTCATTCCTTATCAGATCGTGCACCTTGCTTATCTTGCAACTCTGAACCTTCTGCTTGGATGTGGAACTGGGACTCCTTAAAAGCCACACTAAGGGGTATCTTTTCAAGAGAGATTAAGAAGATTAAATCTAACACTAGACTATATGAAAATTCCCTACAGAACGAAGTAA
Source organism: Hyperolius riggenbachi (assembly GCF_040937935.1). Classification (NCBI taxonomy): domain Eukaryota; kingdom Metazoa; phylum Chordata; class Amphibia; order Anura; family Hyperoliidae; genus Hyperolius; species Hyperolius riggenbachi. Next base: position 510,559,820 of record NC_090646.1, on the reverse strand, counting down.
ATGATGCTGAAACTCTGTTTATTCAAAACCCCTTAATAGCAAACAAAAATGCTTGGGTCAAAGCTCAGGATAGATTCACTGATCATTTACATACTAAAGCTAAACATAAAAGATTCTTCATGAAACAAGCATTTTTTGAACAAAGGGATAAGACTGGGCAATTATTATCTGTCATCTCTAAAGCACAAGATCCTCCAACGTTTATAACGGCACTAGAAACAAAAGACTAAGTTATCTGTATAGATACTCCAAGTATTCTTGGGGAACTGGAAATATTTTACTCTGAACTATATTCCTCAAAGATTACAAATTCTGCTAAAGAATTAAATACAGAATATTTCTCTTCTCTCTCTTAGTGATCTTGATAAAATCTCATTGGATGCCCCATAACGCTGGAGGAGATTGTAATTGCTGTTTCCTCATTTCCCAACTCCAAGGCCCCGGGTAGTTACGAGTTACCCATAGAGGTATACAAACGTTACTCAGATACCCTTCTCCCACAGTTATTGGACACTCTCCAACACAGCTTTCAAGCAGACAGAGGCTCTTTCCCCATCCATGACAGAAGCAGTAGCGATTCTCTTGTTAAAACCTAGTAAAGAACCCCTTAAACCGGATTCATATAGGCCTATTTCTTTGCTCACAGCTGATGTTAAAATTCTGTCGAAGGTCTTGGTGAATCGTCTCTCTAGTTATAACAACCATTATTAAATCAGATCAATCAGAATTTATACCTACAAAATCTACCGCTATCAATATCCGCTGGGCTTATCTTAATATGCAGCTCCCTGCTGACAACTCAGGAGACAGAGCAATCCTTTCTCTGGATATCGCCAAGGCCTTCGACAGTGTGGAATGGTCATATATCTATGGCCCTTGTTCTATTACTGTTTCTCACAGGTGGTGCTTTCACACCTTATCAATAAAATACCAACAATATCATTAAAAGCAAGAAGAAAAAATCTAAATAAGTGTTCTATTACTGTTTACCCACTGTATATTCTAGCATATAAGACTACTTTTTAACCCTTGAAAATCATCTGAAAAGTGAGGCGTCATCTTATACGCCGGGTGTTATTAATTCCCGGTGATTCACCAAATCCTGTTACTGACTCTCAGATCTCGCTGCTGAGGACTGTAGAGAAGCAGCACAGACACAAATGTGCGAGATCTGAGAGGCAGAGAAGGGGGTAAATAGGATACAAGGGTGGGCCAGAAAGGTGAAAGATCCGTGTTTTATGGGCACAGCACGATCTATTCTTCTATACCGCTCTGATAAACAGGGAGACAAGGAGAGCTGACCAATCTACTTAGGGAGAGTTGACCAATCCAACCAGTCAATCGCCTATATACTGTTATATACTGGGTGCCACATACAGTGCAGCACCAGTATCTGTTCATACATAGCACAAGTATATGATGTTTTTTTAATTTGTATTTGGTGTGCGTTGGAAGAGGGATATTCTTATACGGCGAGTATATCCAAACTCTAACTGGAAAAGTTGGGGGGTTTTCTTATAGGCCCAGTCGTCTTATACGCCGGAATATACGGTACTTTTGGTACTTTTTCAATTACTAGGTGCTGTAAGGTTATTTTGCAAATAACATGAAAAAGTATCTTCTGGGAGAAAGCCCAGGAAAGACAATTAACTGAATAAGGGTGTATGAATGAAAACAGCCTCCTAATCCACTTTTTTTGCCTGATGTAGGTAATGTAGATAAGGTCACATTCTGCATTTGTATTGAAAGCAACACAAATATTGCAAAGGTGAATTTTTGCAGTCAATAAATGTTTTTTTTTTTTTTCATTTTCAAAAAAGTGCATTTTCATAGGTTTTACATTATCACATTGTATTACTAGGAATTTTAAACTATATATATTTGTGATCAATTAATAATATTTCTCACTTCAAGGAATCATGTTGCCAAACATCTGATTTGGAGATAATTTATGGGAACATAATGCCCTTTTCTCCAGCACTACCTAATGGCTGAGTGACCCATGACTCAATTTATAGCTTGTCAGGTACAGAAAGGTCTGTCTCTGAAATCATGCAGCATAAAATGCTAAATGATGTTCAACTTAGTATGACCACAGCAGTCTCAACAGGTGTCTAGATGATTTCTGCCGCTATATGTCAAGACCCTTGTTAGCCTGTTGTAGGTCACAGTGTCTGTAGTGATCAGACAAACGGTACAAAGGAAGAAAAACAAAATACATGCCTAAAATCGGAGCAAATCATATATAAGATAATAGAGATTTTACAGAATAATAAAATAATTATTAACCACTTTTTGGCTACCGGCTGTGTTTTAATTTGTGAACTAGAGCGGTTTTAACATTTCAGTTATGTCCTGATTTAATAAGCCATAACGTGTTATAACACCTAAACTTTATATAAACTGGACTTTACTTGGGTGCTATTTTTTACAGGAAATATTTCATTTTCTGTGAAATAGAAAAAAAAAACCCTTGCTATTCTCAGTTTTCACACATTATACTTTTAAAACAAAAAAGTACAAGAAGAAAAAACTCCACAAATTCTATTCAACTATTTATCCTCTTTTTCATAAACTATAAAATATGTTGCTGGTATAATACATGATGACTTTATTAAATTTTAACCACTTGAGGACCCAGCCTTTACCCCCCCTTAAGGACCAGCGCTGTTTTTTGTGATCTGTGCTGGGTGGGCTCTGCAGCCCCCAGCACAGATCAAACATTAGGCAGAGCGACCAGATCGCCCCCTTTTTTCCCCACTAGGGGGATGATGTGCTGGGGGGGTCTGATCGCTTCTGCCTGCGTGTGGCTGGCGGGGGGGGGGGAGGGGCACCTCAAAGCCCCCTCCACTGCAGGATTCCCCCTCTCCTCACTCCCTTCCCTGGAGATCGGAGGCTGCACAGGAACGGATCTGTCCTGTGCAGCCTCTAACAGGCTCCTGCCTGTCATGTGACAGCGATCCCCGGCCGCTGATTGGCCAGGGATCGCTGATCTGGTACAATGCTACTACTGTTAGCAGCGCTGTACAAATGTAAACAAAGCGGATTATTTCCGCTTGTGTTTACATTTAGCCTGCGAGCCGCGATCGGTGGCCCACAGGCTATTCACGGAGCCCCCCGCCATGAATTGACAGGAAGCAGCCGCTCGCGCGAACGGCTGTTTCCTGATTAATTAGCCTGCAGCCGGTGACGCAGATGTGCGTCGCTGGTCCTGCAGCTACCACTTTGCCGACGCGCGTTATGAGTACGCGGTCGGCAAGTGGTTAAAGTAAATGTATAAAGTAAATGTATGCCTATTTTTCTGGATTCAATACATGATGTCCTTGCACTGCAACAATAATAAAACCATTTGTAATGATAAAATGGGGAATAACAGGATAATAGAAATAATAGTTGATTATTTTATTTTGTGGGGTTTTCGTCTCAAAAATGGAAATAGTTATAGGAAGCCACTAAACAGTATTTTCATTGTAATATCCCATGTTTCAGTCCCATTTGATCTTATATGTCCCATTCCATGTGTCCTTTTTTAGATCCCCTATTCTAGTATACCCCCATTATAGTGCCTCCAAGTATAATAGCCTCCTATTTATAGTGCTCCCCATGCTGTGCTCCCTTAAAGTGGCCACCTGTGCTGTGATCCCTTACATTGGCCCTGGATGCATGTGCATCCTTTAGCTTGCCCCCTATACTGTATGCCTCTTATAGTAAACACTGTACTGTGAATCCTGTTCTCTGTCCCCTCCATCTAATGATTCTCACTGTGGTCTAGTAGGCCCCTCCCACTTATAGTTTTGTTTGGGGGTTTAGTGGTTTTGTCCTTTGTAGCTACCTGCTGGTCTAGTGGTCCCCCAACCTCTTGTAGCTTTTCTTGGCGGTCTAGTGGTTCCCCACCACATATGAAGAGATTGGCAGCCAGCAATATGCTGGTTAAAGAGGAACTCCAGTGAAAATAATGTAATAAAAAATAAAAAAAGTGCTTCATTGTTACAATAATTATGTATAAATGATTTAGTCAGTGTTTGCCCATTGTAAAATCTTTTAAATCCCTGATTTACATTCTGACATTTATTACATGGTGACATTTTTACTGCTGGCAGGTGATGTAGCTGCTGTATGCTTTTTTGGCAGTTGGAAACAGCTGCAAACAGCTATTTCCCACAATGCAACACGGTCCTCAGAGTTTCTTGTGGAAGGGGTTTCACCACAATATCAGTCATACAGCACCCCCTGATGGTCTGTTTGTGAAAAGGAATAGATTTCTCATGTAAAAGGGGTATCAGCTACTGACTGTTGTTAACACTGGCTCAGCACACTAATTTGACCTGAGGAAACGGTTTGCACCGCGAAACGCGTTGTCGGAAGTGCTTATGTCAATTAAACTACTTTTTTTCATCTCATTAAGTGAAGTCTCCTGATTTAAGGTAGGCAAACTTTCCTTCACATCTATACATAAAGAGTGAATATAGAATATACCACAAGGGTGCCTCCTACCTTTTTCGATACCCAATATCACACTCTGGAGCAACCAACAGAGGGTGTCTCTGAGACAACTATACACACGTAAAGTCTTGAAAGCAAAAGGATTTTGGTTCTCGGAACGAGAAATAAAAATCGAGATTCAGCCACATTTTCAGGTGACAAAGAGGGTGGGGAGAGCGATCCCAGAAAAGGGAGAGCCAACACAGGTAACATCATCCTCACTACATGGGTCACAATATGAGACAATACTACACAGTCCATATTTAGCCACTTATCCCCATGTTAGATGGTTAAGTGACCAGGTACTCTTAATAGAAAATTGCCAAGAGTACATTCTTCCCGACCGAAGGTAAGTATTTTGCCTCAGAACATAAGGGGGGGGGGGCAAAGGTCCAATCAGGGCAGTTGGGAATAGTGTGGACAGTTGGGAATAGCGTTTGTCATTGATATGCTAATCAATTTCCCTGAAGAGAGAATACCAACCGTATTCTTCTGGGGAGGGCCACAAGGGTTAGCATGGGATGTTAGTTTAATGGATCAGGGGACATTTTGGAGTAAAGAGGTAGAATCCTGGGATACATCAGGTAGCACCCCGGGGAGTCTCTATTATAAAAGGGTGATGGGACTAAAAAGAGGTCATTTAACAATTAGGCACATTGGGACAGCAGAATGTGGGTACCCAGCATCATCTGAACATGGTTTTGGAACAGCTAACGCACAACACCTATAAGGTTCAGGGGTACACTCGAAGGCACATTCAAACAATTCTCAAAAAGATGATTGCACATGGTAATGGTGCTGCATGAGAAATAGCATGTCTTTCCATGCAGACTGAGTTAACGGCAGATTTCAATTTAATGGCTCAAGACTTATCAAAAGGTAAAACTCCTTTACAACTGAGACTTGACAAGGAGAGATTTATCGATTTTCCTGGGGAGGGATCTTTTGCATGGATACACAGAGATGCATGGGTGAACAGGTGGACCGGGTGCGACAGTTCTTTATGCACTGCGACTTCCTTGGTTCCAATTGATGGAAATACCCAGGTAGTTTTTCCAGTGGTGTCCCTGGGGATACCTGTGTCATCCACGCATGTCTTACACCATGACCTGAGAGGTCAGCAATTTGTGGTGCTCGATGGAGAAGTGAAAGAAGTGGACTTGTCATTAGAGTTGAGCTGAAATTTTCGTAATTTCGCATTACTAAAATTACGCATGCGAAATTTGCGATTACGATGCGAAATTACAGTAGCGTAATTGCCATTAAAATCGTAATTGAAAATACCGTAAGCGTAATTTTCAACGCGTAATTTCGCGTTTCGTTCATGCCGTAATTTCGCATTAAACGCTACCGTAATTTTGCGTTAAACCGTAACGCTCCGTATGATATAAAAAAGCTGCCGACTTTAAGGGTTAATAGCAAAGCCCCCTTAAATGCTAAGAGCCTCAAATTTGGAGAATATATTAAGGAGATCAGGAGGAATAAGAGGAAACATTTTTTTTTTCAAAAAGACCTTATAGTTTTTGAGAAAATCGATGTTAAAGTTTCAAAGGAAAAATGTAAACATTTAAAAACCCGCCGACTTTAACGGTTAATAGCAGATGCCCACCCCCCCTCCCAGGAGAAATGAGTATAGAGGTACTTGTACCCCTTACCCATTTCCTTTAAGAGTTAAAAGTAAATAAACACAAAAACACTTAGAAAAAGTATTTTAATTGAACAAAAAACATAACCACGAAAAAAGTCCTTTAATATTCTTAATTAACCATTAATACTTACCTGTCCCTTTAAATAAATGATCCCTCGAAATAGCCTCGGAAATGTTCTATCAGTTACAATGTAACAAAGTTATTACAATGTAACAACTTTGTTACATTGTAACTACGCCGCACCCGACGTCACTCGCCGCTCAGCCGCCGCATACGCGTCTGCGCTGCACGGACCCGACAGAGCTCTGAGCTATATAGCTCAGAGCTCTCTAAGCATCTTTGTATTTGGGCTCCAAGGAGCCCCATTGGTCCTTAGCAGACCAATGGGGTTCCTTCAAATCAGATGGAACCCCATTGGTCTGCTAAGGACCAATGGGGCTCCTTGGAACCCAAATACAAAGATGCTTAGAGAGCTCTGAGCTATATAGCTCAGAGCTCTGCCGGGTCCGTGCAGCGCAGACGCATATGCGGCGGCGGCGAGTGACGTCGGGTGCGGCGTAGTTACAATGTAACAAAGTTGTTACATTGTAATAACTTTGTTACATTGTAACTGATAGAACATTTCCGAGGCTATTTCGAGGGATCATTTATTTAAAGGGACAGGTAAGTATTAATGGTTAATTAAGAATATTAAAGGACTTTTTTCGTGGTTATGTTTTTTGTTCAATTAAAATACCTTTTCTAAGTGTTTGTGTGTTTATTTACTTTTAACTCTTAAAGGAAATGGGTAAGGGGTACAAGTACCTCTATACTCATTTCTCCTGGGAGGGGGGGTGGGCATCTGGGGGACCCCTTTTTAAAGGGGACTCCCAGATTCCACCATGAACCCCCCCCCCCCCAGGAAATCGCGGCCTCCACCTCCACCGCCCATCGGAGGTGGAGAAGAGCACCTTGTCCTTGGATTGGACAAGGGCTCGGAGGGGGAGGGGAAAGCTTGGCTGCCCCTCCCCTTCCGAGACCCCCCAATCCATGGACCATGCGGGCTGGTATAGTCAGGGTGCGGAGCCCCACGCGGCCGGTGCTCCGCATTCTGGCTATCCCAGCCTGCATGGGGGACAAGGGGTTAAAGAGGTCTGGGAGGGGGGACCCCACGTCGTTTTTTTTTATATTTCCCACACTCAGAACGAAGTAAGTAAAACTCTTCCCACTTGGGGGAATCTATGAAAATAATACACTATTGTTACCTGTGCAAAAAAACCTGACATTTTCCGCATTTAAAAGACATTTTCGCCCTTGAAACTTCGATTTTCTCAAAAACTATAAGGTCTTTTTGAAAAAAAAATTTCCTTCTTATTCCCACTGTTCCCCTTAATATACCCTGGGAATTTGGTATTCCTAAACTTTAAGCAGGCTTTGCTATTAACCGTTAAAGTTGGCGGGTTTTTAAATGTTTACATTTTTCCTTTGAAACTTTAACATCGATTTTCTCAAAAACTATAAGATCTTTTTGAAAAAAAAAAAATTTCCTCTTATTCCTTCTGATCTCCTTAATATATTCTCCAAATTTGAGGCTCTTAGCATTTAAGGGGGCTTTGCTATTAACCCTTAAAGTCGGTGGCTACCTAACATTGATCCATGCGTCAACTTTTCCGCTTCGGGAGCATGGCCATACGCATTAATTTCGTAATACCCGTTGCAATGCGAAAATTACGCGAAAATTACGCTTACGCAAAATTTCGCGAAATCCTTCTTCATTACGATTATGTACTTACGGCCATAAACGTAATTACACTAATTACGCGAAATTTCGCGAAATCGTAATTACGCCATTACGCTCATCTCTACTTGTCATCATGCTGCCAATTTTCAGATAAGTGCCTGTGTTTGCCAGGACAAGTCAGGTTTAGTGATGAAGCCTGGTTTAGTGATGAATAGCACCGAATGCACAGCGGCCATTCAAAAGATCCGCCCTGAAGCCAAACCAATATTTCCAGTGGCTGAAGGAAAAGTTTGTTTTTTAAACATGATGTCCATGGACACATTCATTGTACATTTTCATAATTGTTCAGACAAGTTTGATCTTACGAGGGGGACGTACTGTGTGAGAGGAGATCCCATATGGATTCAGTCGTCAAGGTTTGACTACGTTATTCCTCAAATCTTTAAGAGAACTCTAAAGTTCAAAGCTCCACAAGAAGTGCCCATCCTGAGAGATAACACGCCATGGGATAAATGGGTACACTTTTTTTTTGACACAAGACAGCACTTTGTTAAAAAGGTTAAACAAACATAACACTAAACTAGAGATGATATTTCACCATGATCAAGGAGAGCTGACAGAGGTTGAACACAAATATAATCAGGTGAGTTCCAGTCTGCCCTGGTGGAGAAGGTTTCTGGCGATATTCCAGGGGCACTCAGATTGAGCCTCCGTAGTTCAAACCTTTTTCCTGCACCCACTGGTCGTAGTGATGGGGATTACAATCATATGCATCATTACACAGGTGAGTTTGTGTTTAAAATTACACAAACAAATAAACATGGTTAGAGGATTGGGGTCAAGTACACAATCTCACAAGCCTATATTTTCAAGCTAAGCCACATAATACAAGGTTTCAGCAGTACCTATGGGTTGGAGCTGATTGTATACAGGTGGTTTTCTAGAAGACCCCTAGCACTGCTCCAACGCTTTGGATACAAACAAGTTTCACTTTTCCATGGTCAAGTGGAGTATGTAAGAAATACGCCTGTGATGAGAATGCTAAGCAGAGGAATGGCATGAGGGCTTAGAAGAAGGGCATTCCCAGAGAGACACGAGGCCTTGCTCTCCCTCCCAGGGGCATTCACCTAGAGCAGAGAGAGTGTGTTTGAAAACGAGCATGGAAGGGTGAAACATAACAAAAACAGGTTCATAGGTGCCGTCTGAACCCTAATGGAAAAACCTTGTGATCAAGTCATTGCCCTTAAAACCCTGCGTCAAATCCGTAATTTTCCCCGGGACTTTTGGCGTGTATCCCACTCTGCCCTGCCCCCCTCCAGGTGTTAGCCACCTTGAAACATCTTTTCCATGATTCACCGGTTCGCTGACTTTTTTGCAAGTTGGCTTTGCGGTTCGCGAACCAAAATCTGCGGGTTCGCGACATCTCTACCACCCACATGGGTAATGTTTTACCTTATTCACTTAGGCCTGAATGGCCAATATTTGGGTTTAATTAATAAACAAACCGAATGCGAACATCAACCCTATTGCTTAATACATAAATTTAGGCATTTACTGTACCAGCCAGGGACTGTTTAAAGTGTTCAAAGCTCACCAGTGTGACAAAGCGATGCACCTAGAATGGTCACAGCTTATTAGTATGTGATAAAAAGGATCTCTTTGATAAAACAATATAACAAATTCCATGTGAAAGGCTTTCCTTGGAAGTCTCTCATGGTTAATTACAAGAAAGCTTTCAGTAGCACTGCATGGGATGATAAATGGCAGAGCATGTAGATAGCACAGAAACATTGGTATTCTTGTTAAACTTACAGGATCCTATGGCCTTCAGCATTAATATTAATCAGCTGACTATAAAGCACGAACCACTAGTTCAACGAGAAAACAAAGCCAAGTTAATTAGTAGACAAACACTTAAAGCTGACAGAAAACAAATTTGTTCTCTTAAATGTCTCTATTTTGCTCCTCTCTTTTTGAGTTTATAATGTGGCAAATCAGAGTATCTTCATGCTGAATTTTTTATACTTTGCAATGTTTTCATGTGAACTAAATGCAAAATGAATCAAAGAAATGTGCAAAATTAAAGTTTATTGTGCAATTGCTGCCTGCCTGAATCTTGTTTTTCCTGTAGTCGATTTGTCAGAAATAATCGCAACACAATATAATGAGTGGAGTCCTAGGGATGCCTTTGAAATCATGGAGAATTGTGTCCCACAACCAAGTGTAGGTGGTATGTGTGTGTGTCTACTGTCTCTACCAGAAGTCACTCCCAGATTCAATCTACACATGTGTGAAGGTACAGTAGTTCTCTCCACCTCCTCCTGGCCACCAGAGGTGGGTATGAGCTGCTTGCCCATGACATTGGGTTGCATATTCCATGAAGAGTATATTACAGTAAGCTTCAAACCTTTGTTTATCATTGTATACCTTAGAGAAGCAAACCAAAAGCTTTTCTTGCCACAATTATACTCACCTAACGGTCATCTTTAACAATCGTTAAACATTGCATAAAATAGATCTGTTTTGTTTGCTATTACTTATTAAGGTATCTTCTTTTCATATATTGGTAGGTGAACAGAGGCGCCAGAAGGATAAAAGTACATAAAATTTTTAAAAAATTGCTGGGAGGAAGTGGTGGACTCGCCTCCATTAAAGCAGACACCAAGGACTGTAAATGTATAGATATACACATTTATTGAAAATACCCCAAAGATGCAACGCGTTTCGCGGGCACAGCCCACTTCTTCAGGCAATAAGCAGGGGATAAACAACAGCAATTCAGTTATAGCAAGCAGAGCACCTCTGCTTGCTATAACTGAATTGCTGTTGTTTATCCCCTGCTTATTGCCTGAAGAAGTGGGCTGTGCCCGCGAAACGCGTTGCATCTTTGGGGTATTTTCAATAAATGTGAATATCTATACATTTTACAGTCCTTGGTGTCTGCTTTAATGGAGGCGAGTCCTCCACTTCCTCCCAGCAATTTTTTAAAAATGTTATGTACTTTTATCCTTCTGGCGCCTCTGTTCACCTACCAATATATTTGAGTCCACCCCAGGTGGAGGGGTGATCTACCCCCTTTCTTCCTATCTACAGAGAGCGACTTCTTAATCCTGAGTGAGGACAGGTCTAATCTCCTCACCTGCCTAATGAGTGGTTACCTAGGTGGTAACCCGTGTTTGTAAGTATTACCATCTCACTGTTTCATTTATCCAATCAATTTTGACATACTACACCATATTGGGCTCTCGATTTCTCTTCAACTTCTTTTCATGTCCCTTAAGCTCAAGTTTTTTGAGGACACTTGATGTCCTATCTTCATAAAAGCACTGGAACTACTTGTAAAACCGTTGGAATAGCGTGTCTTTGCAAAATATTGTCCTTTATAGCCAATTGTGCCATTTCAATTGTATCTATTAATAAATACAATGATGTCTATCACGTAATATTTTTGTTATGAAACATGGCCATACAATCAAAAGACTACACTGTAAAATGTTTCCAATAAAAAAACATATATTTAGATCACATTGAAGTGAAAACTGTATCTATCTCCATCCAAGCCGTCACTGCAAATCCATGCTGAGTCCTTGCCTGGGAAAGTTGGGAATTGTTTACTAGATACAGAAAAAAAAAGAAAAGAAAAAAGTTATGTAATTATTTGGCTCACTGTTTTCGACTGTACCATGATGAATCTCTGAGGACAGTGATAGAGTCTTGTAGTGGAAGTGATGTTAAATGAATTCTTGTGTTTTGGAGAGAATGCTGTCAAAATAAATAAGTACTGAAAACCACATTGATACAAAGTGGAAGAGGTGCTAGAAGAGGCAAAGGTTTCCGACTTAGTCTTTTGTGAGTCATTGCTATTTTCTAAATGGATTTCAATTCATGCTGTCTTGACAAGCAAATGTACAAATGTAGTGATGTAAAGTACTTTTTATGAAGAGCTGGAGTGGTAGGTGATATGACATTTTCTAGTTTTTTTTTTCTTTTATATTTCTGTCTTTCAACATCTTTCCGTTAGTTTGTAGTTTACTAGCTTTTGCATAAGTATGGAAAAGGATTTTAATGTATTGTTGTTTGAGCAAGAAAACAAACAACAATGAATAAAACAGATAAAAAAAAAGTTTTTTGTAAACTTTTACTGTATATTATGTTTGAGGCTAGGTGCACACATAACATAGCGTGCAAGGCTGCATTTTGTGTCATGTTTTATGTTAATGTTGTTCGCATTTTTGTTCGTTTTTGCTGCATTTTTACTGCGTTTGCGCTAGAAGTTTTTTTTACCGCTGATGCGTTTTAAGCATTTTGTGTGCGTTTTAATGCAATTGTGGTTCGCATATACAAAACGCATATGCGTTTTGTATGCATTTTTCATGCGTATTTCTTTTTCATTTTATGCAAATCACTAGATAAACAACAGGAAGCGGAAATACATCATAATTTTTTTTTCAAGAAAAGCGTACAAAAACACATGGAAAACAGATGAAAAAGGCATACCATTGCGTTTCCATTGACTTTCACTATGTACGTTTTTGATACGTTTATTAATATATTGCAACAAAACCAGCGTTTTTAAAAAAGCAGGTTTGCAAACGCATAGAAAACACATGCCCATAGACCTCCATTAGCGGCAAAAATGCAGCATTTTCCGCAATGCTAGTGTTTCTGCTATGTGTGCACCTAGCCTCAGGGAGTGGGGAGAGGAATCAGAAATTTGATAGTATTGAAAACATTCCACCCGGGAGAAGCAATAAAGGATTTGGATACACCCATGAATAGTTGGGCATTTGCATCTTATCTGTAGATTTTAGTATTTTAGTTTGGGATCCAATTATGAATTTTTTTTGGATGGAATTGTTGACTCAAACACTCTATTATTCATGTTACCCAATAGCTGGGAGAAGCTGGACTTTATCTTCCTGATCATAATGGAATTATTTCTCAGTGTTAAGTGGAGAGGTAAAATGTAGTCATCAAGATGGCCGGTAAGGAGCTCTGTTGAGAAGATAAACTTTCCAATAAGGACCTCTTAGCTACAACTATTTACATGAGTTATTTAATGACTGCTGAAGAGAACACCTTAGAGGATAGTATGCCACAATGGGCTCAATTCTGGTAGGGGTTTATGTTAAATACATAACAGTCGGGAAAATACCGCATTTGTTATTTATTAATTTATTTTTAAATTCTGGTACATTTTCCAGCATGAGAATCTAATTTGTTAAGTTACCGACAAAGGGCAAAAGCGTGCGGTAATCATGCGGAAATCGGGTAAATCTGTGCGGTATTTTCCCGACTGTTAGATATGAGCACCCCCGCTCTGTCCCACAACCTCCCGATGCCCCCTCTCAATCCCCCGCAGCTCTGTTAGATATGAGCGCACCCCCGCTCCTTCCACCATCCCCACTACCTTTCAATGCTCCCTTTCAATCCTCCACTGCTCTGTGAGATATGAGCGCATCCCCGACACCCCCCGCGCGCTACTGTCATTTGCCCCCTCTCTATCCCCCGCTGAGCAATATGTGTGCACCTCCCTCCATTCCGCAACCTTCCCGCTACCGCCCGTTGCCCCCTCTGAAAGCCCTGACACCTCTGATAGAAACGAGAAGGACTTGTATTGCTCACGTGGCTCTCTCTCTATCCAGCGATGATCGCGGAACCCCATCTCCTTTTCTGCTGATCAGCTCCGGGCTGCAGTTCACAATACCGGGGGACACGGCTTGTTTCACCCTCACCCCCCCCCCTCCTCACAGTACTGACAGCTTCCTAACTTGCCGCTAGAGCTCTAGGTTTCTTTCTGTAACATGACTGTGAGCCTAAAAATCTAGCTGCAAGTTTTAAAGCTGCCAGGTATGGGTGTGTGTGTTGGGGAGTGAGGCGAGGAGCGAGGAGTCAAACTGCAGCAAGAAGAGGTAGCTATGCTCTGCAACATGCTTCAAATGCAGAGGCGTATCTAGAGGGTTGCAGGCATGGCTTGTGCCACGGGCGCCACAGCACAATGGGCGCCATGCCTACCCCTGTCCTGCACCGGCCTGCTTGCCTCCATGCCTCCCTGTCATTCAGACCTAAGATCAGATTAATGCTGTAATCTGGGGAACATGGCTACTTAACTTATGCAGGTAGGGCGCACTTTGCTTAGTGTTAGAACAGAGGAAAGAGAGTGAATAACAAGAGCTATTTCCAAAAAAGTAACCTCAGCAATATCCTGAGCCAAAACACACAAGCAACCATAACACATGCACATGATAAATGATGCTGTTTTTAGAGGGAAAGGGGGCTCTGACTGAGGGGGGGTGGCGCAATTTCATTGTTTGCCATAGGTGCTATATTGCCCAGATACGCCCCTGTTCAAATGCGTGCTCTACATGGGGTGTTAGGAAAGCATATGGAGGGAGGGGTCAGCTGCATTTGGCCTATTTTTTATCCCAAAAGTGGCGAGGATGGCTTAGCCATGAACAAGATTATCCGTTTGCATGGATCATATATATTAATATGTAAATGTATCATATAAAAGAAAACTTTATTTATAAGATAGTATTTATATTTCTCTTTATTTAACAAATAAACCAGCAACTTATGTTTACTGAAGCAACAAGAACTATAAATGAGGGAGATAATGAATAGAACGGCTATAAAGCACCTTGCTGACTTACCAACCTCTGTTATGGACATTGCCCTGGCAGACAAATGAGAACTCCAAATACAGCCCAATTTTTGCAGTTTTATACGCTTTTGCACTTTTGTACACCATTAAGTAAGAAGTACTTAAGACATTTCATTGCTCCTGTAGATTATCTATGACATTTTGCAAGCCACAGTGAGTTCATTCTCCACATGGGTCAAGAAAGATGCTGCAAGATGCGGTAAGTACAATTTAATGATGAATCAATAGATTTAAAACTTTAATATAGAAAGCATACAATGCCCGAACTCCTCTGGCCTGAGCCTTTGTGTTATTAAAAAGAAGAAGGGAAAAAAAAGCACAACACTGGTGTGTTTTACTATCAATAATAAGCACACTCATTTACCATTTGGCTCATTTCTGTTATAAGTCTATATTTTATTTAAGAGAAAGGAGGGATACTATTTTAATTATTTTCCACTGTGTAATTGGGATTTAGCATTAGATATGTAAGGGTTCAATAGAATGCTGCTATCCCTTCTAAGCTAAGTATCCAAGTATCTCTTTATTATTGATTTATTAGTTGTTTCAGTATTGTTCGGACTGCAGTAACCTGTGCATAAATAACTGCAAGCTACCACACCTAAAAGATGCCTGGTCATTAATTATCATATTACTAACATGAGATTTCACAAACATGTAAGATGGTGTGTCAACACTCACCACTGTTCCTCTTGAGAGACTTTGCATAAGTTACCACAGAGCAGAAGATTTTCTAGGTGCTGAATATGTTCAGCTCCATTAACCGCTCCAGGACCACAGGCTTCTCCCCCCCAGTAACCAGGCTATGTTTTACTAATTAGGCAACTGCAGCTTTAAGGCCTAGCTGCAGGGCCATACAACCTAGCACACAAGTGATTCCATCCCCTTTTCTGCCCACCAACAGAGCTTTATGTTGGTGGGCTCTGATCCCTGCAGGGATGTTTGCTTATTTATTTCTTTATTTGTCTCTTTTTTTAAAATAAATGTTACTATTTTTTATTTTTATAACTCTGCCTCCCTCCCCCCACCAGCCGATCACTCTCCTGCCTCCCAGGGGGACAGCCGGCTTTGTCACATGGCTGTCCCCAGTACAGCGTTGCCGTAGATCGCAGTGCTGTACAGTGTAAATAGACAACATCAAACAGTCTCCTAGCAGGAATCACTGCTGGGAGGCTCCGTCATTCAAGCGGAGATGTGCGCGCATTGGCGTGTGCGATCGCCTGCAAAACCCCGCCCCAGGACTTCACACCAATTGGTGTTGAGCGGTCCTGGGGCTGCCGCCGCATCCATTCCAATTAACGTGGGGTGGTCATTAAGAAGTTGGATTTAAAAAGGCAGGTTTCCTGAAGCTATACCAGCACCCACCCCTCAGTTGTAGTGACTAAAAACAAACAGGGAGAGACCTTGCAAGCATGAAGGTTTCCCCTAGCTCTATGTACCAGCCTACTATGCCTGTCAGCAGTGTGTGAAGGGTACTCCACAAGAAAGGGGGGAGCATCAAGGTTTCTTATTCCTCATTAACAAACATGCTGGCTTCTAGTGGACACAGGAGATCTTCAGACACCGCCTGGTAATGTGGTGGTGTTAAAGGTGTTAAAAATTCATAGAGCTCATTTGATTGGCTAGCCAAGCTATATCAACACATGCCTGAATTGCCAGGCTGTTCTGGCACTTCCATCCCACACTTTATACTAATGGGATAATGGGAAAGTGATCATGTGAGGGCAGGCCAGGCATTTTTATTTACCAGGAAAGTGTGCAACCTAGTAAACCTGAAGTGACAGACAGCCAGTTCCACTGCAGCAGCAATACAGGAGATGAGGCAGACTCTACATGACATATAAATTAATTTTGGCCAAACAAACATATAGTACTTTTTTATATTAAAAACATTACACCACCATATGTATTAGATCTCAATCTCTATGAATTAAAGACAGCATCCACTTTAAATATACAACTACTTTAAAATCAACCTGAAGCAAAGGATTCCTCTTCTGGACTTCTTATGAAGGCTTGGAAAGTACTCACGTACCCGAGTACTTGTGAAGACAGAACAGATCCATACTGCGCATGCGCGAGTCCAGGCTTGTGCATGCACAGTATGAACGAACCCATGTTTTAAAGCACTTGGGGACAGGAGAATCTCTGAAGCCTGCTAAGAAGTCACAGACATGTAAATTTAACAGGGGGTATTGGTGGAATACTGGGATGGAGCGAGAATCAGGGGAGGCTCTATGGTATCCAGATCTTTCCCTCTCCATAACCACAAAACTCATCACAAAATTATGAAAAAATTATTCCAAATTACAGTTCCTAGTTATGTTTGATTACAATTTTTCCCAAAATGTCACATTACGATTTTGCATCATATTTGCGAATTCCGATGCAAAATTACGATTATGCAAAATTTGTTGTCATGACTACATGTAATAGGGGAACCAACATAGATCCGTTTGTTTTCTTCCTTACCTCGCCCACTAGAAACTGCTTCATCATGAGCCGCGACATTGTTCCCGCTTCGTCTCTGCATGGAACAGTCCATTTGGCTTGCATATAGTAGTGCGACGTGTCAGTATAATACTACTCATGTCTGGAAGTACTGCCCTAGTGATCAGATCCTGATTGATACGTATGATAGTTATTGTGCGCACGTACACACATGTAGTCCTACTGAAATTCTAAGGCTCTATTTTCCATTTTACTGATATCTACAGATGTGAGAAATGATGCAACATGTTATATAAAGGAAGGATGAAAGCAGATTAACTACTTTTGAAAGATATGGGATGATTCCAGGTGATTGTACGTCCAACTGCCAAGGTTCTGTAATGAAAGGGACCAAGAGCTCAATGGTCCAGTATTGTTAAGAAAAGTAGGTAATAGTAGAGTAGTACATTATAGTACTCACAAAGGAGGGTTGTGCTCCTGCAACCACCAACAGAGCATACGGGAAGTTAACCGTTCCCATTCTGTATCCCAGATCCACTAGGCAGGTGCTGGTTGGTCACTCTCTCATTAGATAATTGGACACTTAGTGTACAATATACTACCCCAAAGGGTGAAACTATAACGAGGACAACTTGTAGGAGGCCTCCAAAGAGTATCCTATCTTTAAATCATAAGATATAGGAGTAATTAGATCTTACCTCCCTCAATAAACAAACCACATGATAGAAATAATTTTAATGATGCAAAAAAAGACAAAGGGCCATATGCAATTAACTTTTTCTCCTGAGTTTTCTCCTAGGTGATATTTTCAAAATTGTCAATAAAATGCCTTTTAAATGACTAGCAAGGAAGAAAATACTCAAAATAATTTTGATAGTACTTTTTCACTTACTTTTTGATACTTTTTCAGTTGCAAAGTGTTGAAAATGTATTGAAAATGAAAAATTATCTATCAGGAGAAAACTCAGGAGAAAAAGTGAATTGCATATGGGCCAAGACGTTTCTTGGGTACTGGCAAACTTGCACGTGTCGATAAAAAGTGCCTAAGTCAGTAGCAGTCATGAGTGTGGGTGCCTCTTTTATCTAAAGAAGGTAAAAGTGGTGCACATACTCACGACTGCTAAAATGATTTCTCCCCATGTGGTTTGTTCATTGATGGAGGTAAGATCTAATTATTTCTATATCTTATGATTTAAAGATAAGATACTCTTTGAGCACCTCCTACAAGTTGTCCTAGTTATTTGCAAGCTTTGTTACTAAAGGCTTTTGCATTCAGCGATACGTCCTAGAAGTTTGAGCACCATAATTCCACTTTTAGAGTTGGTGTGAGGTAGGCTTTTCTCTGTGTTGCTGGGGTTACAGATACAACAATGTTTTAATTAGTGAAAGCCAAACAAAATGCTTGAGTTGAATTTTTGAAATTACAGAGTAAGTGAAAAATGATGTAAAACAAATGAAAATGCTGTCTATGTGTTGCAGGAGCTGCCCCCCTTTCCCTTTCTATAGTGGGCCATTAAAAAAATGTATTAAATATTCAGCAAATCCTTATGCAAAAGAGACTAAACTGTAGTGCAGATGTTATTTATCAAATTCAAAATGTGTTTTACACAGCACTGTCAGTTCAATTACAGAGGAACAAAAGTCTTGATTAGAAATGATGATGCTCAGATTCACGCTGCTTACTCTCCAAAGCACTTGAGCTCAGTTCTTCCATTCTTTCTAATCTAGTAATATCTCTTTGCCAGTAGATTTTTTTGAATAAGACTTTATGTTATTGAATTTCAATGTTCTCCGATAAATTACAATGCTAGAACCCACATAACCTTTAATATAATGAATAACATAAACGGTGCAGTGAATGGGATGATTTTGAAACAAAAACCATGCTGGATGAAATGTCTAAATTTTCTTTGCTGGGATGTTGCAAATATCACATAAAGGGGTTGATTCACAAAAGCGTGATAACTGCTATCACTGCAGTTATCACTCGATCTGCCGCACACAAAGGTTTACGCACATAAAGCATTACGTCGCGTGATAAACGAACGTTTGCGCGTAATCACGCACGTGTTCGTTTATCAGGCGATCGCACGCAAAAGTTTGTTTATTATGCAACGTAATGCTTTATGCGCACAAACCGTCATGCGTGGCAGATCATGTGATAACTAGGGATGGCCCTGTCTAGGAGAACTCGTGGAGAAGCATGTGATCAGTTTGATCAGCTGATAGATTTGTAAGGCTCTGATTTGCTGCTCGTGATCACGTGTTAAACCAGGAAGTCATCACAGCAAATCAGAACCTTACAAATCTATCAGCTGACCAAACTGATCACATGCTTCTCCATGAGTTCTCCTAGGTTGGGCCATCTCTAGTGATAACTGCCGTGATTGCAGTCATCACACTTTTGTGAATCAACCCCAAATTATTTACACAGGACTGAAGCTTTACGCTGCAAACATAACCAGGTATTGCTTAACCTCCTTGCCGGTTTTCCCGACCTGAGCTCGGGGTAGAAAAAATAAGCTGTTAGCGGTGATCCCGAGCTCAGGTCGGGGTAGGCATTGCAGAGCTTTACCTGTAGTTTTGGAGTCCCGCACGCGATCTCGCTGCGCAGCGGGACTCCAGCCTCTCTCCCCGGCAGTGTGGGGTCTTTCCCTGGCCGCCGGGATCCCACATGTCCCCGCTATTCTTCCGGGGACCCGGCAGCCAGTTGGAGCAGCGCAGCCGTGGTGGCAGCAGCAGAGCGGTGGTGGCAGCGTGACATCATCGGGGGCGGGGCTAATATTGAAAACGAACTTCTCTATATTAGAGAAATATAGAGAAGTTCGTTTATATGTATATTAGCGCCATCTTGTGGGCAAAGAGAAAACTGCAGCACAGGAGCCCAGGAAGGTACTTTTTTTTTTTTTGCTGCAGATCTCCCTGCCAGAATGATTTTTTTCAGGTTTTAGGGTCTGAAAGAGTGGAAAAAATTGCACCGCTTTTAGACCCTAAAATCTGGAAAGAATCAGACCGCCAAGGAGGTTAATTTCTGGTATATGTTACATTCATTAACATTATTTATTGTATTTACAGTGGGATGCAAAAGTTTGGGCAACCTTGTTAAGCGTCATGATTTTACTGTATAAATCATTGGTTGTTACAATAAAAAATGTCAGTTAAAGCGGAATATAACCCTGCATTTCAACTTTGCTCTAAAATATTATTTACAGCATATTATATGCAAAAAGCATTTTTTTTTTACTAGACCAGCATTGGAAGGGTTAAACACAGAGGTTTAAAGGTCCTGGAGAGATATGCAGAAGTTCAGATAGATACATTCTATTTAGTTACATGTATCTATTGATAAACAGTTACACACTCTTTGGCTGTCCTCCAAGCTCCTTCCCAGTGAGAGAGATGAGTCACAATAAACACTTAGATACATTATGTAAACAAAATGTATCTATTTCAGCTTCGGATGCGTCTGCAGAAATCTAAAGGAACTTTAAAGCCCTGTGTAACCCTTCCAATGCTGGTCTAGTAAAAAAAAAATGCTGGTTGCATATAATATACTGTAAATAATGTTTTAGAGCAAAGTTGAAATGCAGGGTTATATTCCACTTTAAATATATCATATAGAAGACACACACACTGATATTTGAGAAGTGAAATGAAGTTTATTGGATTTACAGAAAGTGTGCAATAACTGTTTAAACAAAATTAGCCAGGTGCATAAATTTGGGCACCACAAAAAAGAAATGCAATCGATATTTAGTATCTTTTGCAGAAATTACAGCCTCTAAATGCAGGTTCCAATGATATTTTGGTTGAAAGTATTTTGGACCATTCCTCCTCTTTACAAAACACCTCTAGTTCATTCAGATTTGATGGCTTCCAAGCATGGACTGCTCTCTTTAACTCACACCACAGATTTTCAATTATATTCAGGTCTGGGGACTGAGATGGTCATTCCAGAACATTGTACTTGTTCCTCTGCATCAATGCCTTAGTGGATTTTGAGCAGTGTTTAGGGATATTGTCTTATTGAAAGATCCAGCCTCAGCGCAGTTTCAGCTTTGTTACTGATTCCTGGACATTGGTCTCCAGAATCTGCTGATACTGAGTTGAATCCATGCGTCCCTCAACTTTGACAAGATTCCCAGTCCCTGCACTGGACACACAGCCCCACAGAATGATGGAACCACCAAAATATTTTGCTGTAGGTAGCAGGTGTTTTTCTTGAAATGCTATGTTGTTTTTCCTCCATGCATAACGCCCCTTGTTATGCCCAAATAACTCAATTTTAGTTTCAGCAGTCCACAGCACCTTATTCCAAAATGAAGCTGGCTTCTCCAAATGTGCTTTAGTATACCTTAAGTGGCTCTGTTTGTGCAGTGGGCGGAGAAAAGGCATCCTCTGCATACAGCATCTCCTTGTGTAAAGTGCACCGAATGGTTGAACGATGCAAAGTGACTCCATCTGCAGCAAGATGATGTTGTAAGTCTTTGGTGCTGGTCTGTGGGTTGACTCTGACTGTTCTCACCATTTGTCGCTTCTGTTTACCTGAGATTTTTCTTGGTCTGCCACTTGGAACCTTAAAGAGAACCCGAGGTGGGATTTAATTATGTTACTGGGGCACAGAGGCTGGTTGTGCACACTAAGACCAGCCTCCGTTGCCCCATGGTGTGCCTCCATGTCACCCCTGCGTGCCGCTATAGCCCCCGCAGTGCTGGCGACACGCAGCGTGTCGCCAGCACAGTGTTTACCTATGCGCTGTCAGTCAGCGGCGCTCCCCCGCCTCCTCCGCATCGGCGCTACCCGCCCGTGTCCCTTCCCTCCTGCTGATAGGAGGGAAGTGACGCAGGTGGGTAGCACCGATGCGGAGGAGGCGGGGGAGCGGCGCTGACTGACAGCGCAGAGGTAAACATTGTGCTGGCGATGCGCTGCGTGTCGCCAGCACTGCGGGGGCTATAGCGGCACGCAGGGGGGTCTTGGAGGCACACCATGGGGCAACGGAGGCTGGTCTTAGTGTGCACATCCAGCCTCTGTGCCCCAGTAACATAATTAAATCCCACCTCGGGTTCTCTTTAACTTGAACTTAGCCTGTGGTCTTCCATTTCCTCAATATGTTCCTAACTGTGGAAATGGACAGCTGAAATCTCTGAGAAAACTTTCCATATCCTTCCCCTAAACCATGATGGTGAACAATCTTTGTCTTCGGGTCATTTGAGAGTTGTTTGAGACCCCCATGTTGCTACTCTTCAGAGAAATTTAAAAGAGGCGGGAAACTTACAATTGACCCCCTTAAATATTCTTTCTTATAATTGGATTCACCTTTGTATGTAGGTCAGGAGTCACTGAGCTTATCAAGCCAATTTGAGTTCCAATAATTAGATCTAAAGGTTTTAGAATCAATAAAATGACAACAATGCCCACATTTATGCACCTGCATAATTTTATTTAAACAGTTATTGCACACTTTCTGTAAATCCAATAAACTTCATTTTACTTCTCAAATATCACTGTGTGTGCCTCCTATATGATATATTTAACTCACATTTTTTTTATCATAACAGCCAATGATTTATGCAAGAAAATCGTGACGATTAACAAGGTTGCCCAAACTTTCGCATCCCACTGTATATAGCGCCACACCAACATATTACACAATGCTGGACAATAAATACGGTGTTAACAAGGCATGTCAGACAGAGGAGTAACACGTGGTTATACAACATTGCACAAGGTCATACAGGCAAGCAGGGTATACATGATTATGCGATTTTACAGAGACCCAGCTATTCAAATCCGAGATGGTCCATGGGAAGGGTGTCATTGGTAAGGTTGCAAAATCAAGAAGGACGCATGGGGGGCAGGGGGGGGGCGACGACACTGCCAATGGCTTACAATCAAAAGGGTAGGGGGGAAGTATACACTAGGTAGGGCTGTAGAATAGTTGTTTGACTGAGAAAGGTGCGGTAGAGTTAGGCCATCTTAAAGAGGTGTGCTTTGAGGGCTTGCTTAGAGGTGTTGAAGGAAGGGACCAATCTGTGGGACAGTGAGAGGGAGTTCTATAGGTTAAAGGAAGCTCTGGAGAAGTCCTGCAGGTGCACAAGGGATTGAGAAATGCACAGGGTAGTCAGACGGAGGTCACTGGAGGTCGGGTGGGAGAGGATGGGTATATATCTGTGGACAAGCTCAGAGATGTAGGTTGGGAAGGTCTTGTGCACAGATATGTAGGCCAGGCACAGAATCTTGAAACTGCTTCTAATTTAGATAGAGAGCAAGTGTAGGGCTTTGCAGAGGAGAGATGTGGAAGCAGAGAGGTGTGAAGAATTGATAAGTCCAGCTGCTGCATTCATGACTGATTGAAAGGGGGGGGGGGGGGGATCAATGAACAGCTTCTAATTCTGCCTGGCATACATTTTGAATGCAACCTTGTATGCATCTTGGCAAGTCAAAAATGGCAGGAAATGCTCTTGATTGTCCCAATTACAAGTTGCATGAAATTTATATGAAATTCCCATGGAAGCTACAATTATTAGCATCTCATTGACCATTTTTATTCTATATAAAACAATTATACTACATATACCTGAACAATAACGCTAAGATGCACGCAAAAGTTAGCGCGCACAAAGTTTAACGCTGCACCATGCGCCCGAAACGTCACACCGGTGTGAGCGAAACGTCGCACCGTCGGCGTGCAAAATAGCCTGATAAGCGTACCTTGCACACGGACGGTGCAACATTTTGCGCGCACCGATGCAGCGTTTTGCACACACCAAATAGTGCGCGATCAGTAACAGCTTTGCCCGTGCAAACTACTTAGCACCCTAGTTTGCATGTGCAAAGCTTTTAGGCGTGCTAACTGTGTTAGCACGCTTTAGTGAATTAAGCCCTACGTGTGGCAAGAAAAATATAGGGCTGGTGCACAGCGGTTTTGGAGTGTTTTTTAAAACGCTTGCAGGGGGGAAACTGCTTGGCTAATGAAAGTGGATAGGATGGTGCAACCCAGAGCGGTTTGTTTTTTCCACAAACGCAAACTCGGAGGCTTACAACATTTTTTATACTTCTGAGGAGTTTTTACCTCAATGTTTAAGTATAGAAAAGTGGAAAACCGCTCGGAAAAACAGTAGATCAGAGCGGTTTGCCAGGCGTTTTTGTTACAGTAGCTGTTTGTAACGATCTGCTCAGCTGTCTGCATGGGCAGACAGCTGTTTGTCTATTCCTTAAGTCTGAGGGCTGCAGGTCTCTGGAAAAGAGACCTGTCTTTGCTTTGCAAGTTTCAGACCTGCTCTGCTGCTAAGGAATTTGCATACACTTGTCATGCAAATTGCCTAGCTGCCTCCTTTGAAGGCTGGCAGTATAAATACCATGTTCTCCCAGAATCCTTTGCTGGTCATTTTCATGGTTTGTTACTGATGAACTCTCCTAGAGTATCAGCCTTGTTTGTTTGTTAAAGTTTACCTTAGAGTAATTCCTTGGGACTGCACTAGGCAGCTCCTCTAGTGCAGTTAGGTTGCATTATCTGTTTTGCCTGTGTTGTCTCTCTGCTGCGATTGTCCTGTCGCCAGCGGCGGTTGACAGGAAATCGTTCTGTCTGTCTGGGAGTGTGGGCCAGAGCTGCGGTTGCTACTGGCTGCTCCATCTGTCTGGATCGCACTTGCCCTAGTGGTAGTGGCAGTGCCTCCTTCTGTATTCTGCCTTAGGGGTGCTAGCCAGAGCAGCGGTTGCTACTGGTAGTCCCTTCTGTTTATCTGTCCGGATCGCACTCGCCCTAGTGGTAGTGTCAGTGCCTCCTTCTGTATTCTGCCTCAGGGATGCTAACCAGAGCAGCGGTTGCTACTGGTAGCCCCATCTGTTTGTCTGTCTGGATCGCACTCGCTCTAGCGGTAGCAGCAGTGGTTCCTTCTGAAATCTGTCAGGGAGTGTAGGCCAGAGCTGCGGTTGCTGCTGGCTGCTCCTACTCTCTGTCTTGTCTGATACGAACGCTTGCTGTAGGCTCGGTGAGGTAACCGTTTAGCAAGCGTTCGCGTTCTCTATTTTCGTGTTGTGTGTCATTGGTTAGTTAGGGTGGCACACTTATCACTGGGCGCCTAACGCGCGGTGATCGTGCTTAAACGCGTTCGCTGTTGTGAATGAGTGCGGTGTTCGTGTTTAGCTAGCGTTTCTTATTTTCTTTATCTTCTGATTGTTGTTTGCTGTGCCTTTGTTACTCTCATGCTCTGTTCTGTTCGGCCTTGTGTCACTTCTGGCAATCGCCTCTCTCCTGCGATTGGGTTCCCGCTTTGTTTTCTGTGTGTTCACCATCGCTGGGTGGCGACTAGATTGGGGAACACACATTTAGTCTGTCTCTGTGCTCTCTCTCTTTAAGGGCTATCGTGCCCTACATTGCCTTCATTCATACAATTCCCACCTGGCATCTGTGGCCGTGCAGAGGCTGTGCTCGTCTGCACTCCACAGCTCCATCTGCCAGTGGGAATTGCCCTCTACAGGTGCATTGCATCCAAGCTGGTTACTATCTAATTATACGCTTGTGGAGGATTTCCGCTGTGTCAGCGCGCCTCTTGTGCACTGCCCACGGAGATAGAAACCCGCAAACGTTACACTGTTCAGTAACAGCTTTACTGAAACAATTTATGACATCTGCTACACAAAAACGCTCCCAAAAACGCTATGCGTGTTTAAAAAACATGCCTAGAATCGTCCTGAAATCTGCTTCAAAAACCTCTAGTGTTTTGCGGATCTGCTTGAGGTTTTTGGTGTGCACTGGGCCAAACTGTTGATTTTTTATTTAGATGCCGGTAACAATAATCACTGAGCACAGGACAGCATTAACAGTGCCATATATAGTCCATATCACAGTACACAATAAAAGTCAGGTCACTTGCAGTCTGCAATTAGCATAAGTGCATTATGTATAATAATTTCCCTGTGTCTTTGCATCCCCTGTCCCTTTGTCCGTGCGTTTTTGCTACTGCGCATGTGCAGCACGCAAGCAGACGTTGGGACAGCAGGACAACGGGGGCAGGTGGGCGTTGGTGCACATGACGGGGAGCGCGGCGTGTGCGTGCGTGGAGGGGAGCACGTCCGTGCATGCGTGCGGCGGGGAGCATGGACGGGCGCACGTGCGGCATGGAATGCAGCTGTGTGCCCTTAGGAAGGGGGTCGCGTCACAGGCCATGTGCCCGCTTTTTAACGAGCTGGCTAAATACCTAGTTATGTATAATTATGTACACCTATGCGTTGCCCATGTAACATGCATTATTGGCTGACCCTAGCACACAAAATATGGCAACATATATGTTGTATGTTTAAAATGCTTATTTGGGTAACACAATTTACATAGCTCACACTAAACTTCATGTGAGCAGTCAGCACAATGTACACTGTAAAGTTTACTAAATACACTCCAATATGTTGCATGTCACTATTACCAGCACCATGATCGAGAAAGAAATCTAGAGCAGTACAATAAACATCAATGTAAATTACAGCATGATCTGAGGATGATATAGTAAAATCAAGCCAGGATCCATACAAACAAAGAGATGATTAAACTGAGCGTCACAACAAAAATATCAATTTCTATATTCCTGACCCAGATCACCTTGTGTGCTAGACACTAGACATTACATGCTCTACATAAAGAAACTCCAACCTCTACAGGAGGCAGATCAAAAGTCAATTAAATGTCATGAAAGCCAAGTCCCTAGAGGGTAGTGGATTACACATCCATCTGTTAAATAACAGATAGACATGTGGCCCAATTAATTGAATTACCTGATGTTCATCTGGCTATTTCTAAAATAACAAAATCAAACATACAGGCTATCCCATATCCTCTGTATTTCCTTTTCAGTTCATGAGAATTAAAAGGCTGGGGCTTTTACATACCCCTACCTTTAACACCAAATCAATCTGTCTCAGCTAGAACTAAACCTCTTTCATGTTAAAGCGGTTTAAAACAAAATATTCAACAAAAATGTGTTTTACTACTTTTTATAACCCGTACAATTATCATGTTTGCTTTTGTGCACAAGTATTATAATTCATTTAGAAATTATAACTTCCCAAAGTTCAGTTTATTTACTTTGAAAGCTGCTGGTGCATTTTATTCATAACTGTTGTAATTCTGTTGTAAATGCAGCCACCAGTGATTTCTGACCTGTGTTTCACTTCAGGACTCATTAGCATAAGTTTCTGCACAGCCAGAGAATGTTTACTTAATTGTGTCAAGTAAATAATGTATACAGAAGATAAGCTTATCACCAGTTAGGATGCGGGCTGCCCCTGCAGGAGAAAAAGTCAGTCCTGTGATGTAACCCTTTAAATGCTGTTTTACTAAAAAAAACAAAAAAACATTATGTTAGTATATTATATGCTGTAAATATTCTTTTAGCGCAAAGAAGAAATAATGGGTTATATTCCACTTTAACACAATGTACTAAGTTCACAGATAACCCTATGCGTTTCTAGCCTGACAATGCACACATATTTGTACTGTACGTGTTTTATGTAGTTAAGTTGGACCCCTTTTACTGATATGCTTAACAGGAGATTTTCTTCTGATCGGTGCTGCGTGGGCTCTCCAGCCCGCAGCACCGATCAGGAAATAGCCAGGGCGATCAGACTTACCCCATTTTTTCCCCAATAGGGGGATGTCCTCCTGGGGGGGTCTGATCGCCGCCGGCTTGCTGCGCTTTGCAGGGGGGGGCTCTTCAAAGCCCCCCTCCGCAGCGTTTTTGGCGCTCCGTCCCTCTCCCTCCTTCTCCCTCTTCTCCCTCTTTCTGTGAGCTGCGCAGGACGGATATCCGTCCTGCGCATTGAAGGATAGGCATCAGCCTATCATATGCCAGCAATCCCCTGCCAATCAGAGGCCGGGGATCGCGATCTACGTCACGGCGCTGCTGCGCAGCAGCTTCGTATGATGTAAACAGCGGGGATTTCTTCCCCGCGTGTTTACATTTTGCCGGCAAGCCGCGATCGGCGGTTCTCCGGCTGTTCACGGAGACACCCTCCGTGAACTGACATGGAAAGGCCGCTCGATCGAGTGGCCATTTCCATGGTAACCCACTTAAGACCTGCTGACGCCTATGGGCATTAGCTGGTCCTTAAGTGGTTAATAAATTGTCATTATTACTAGCCTTTGTATTGCTTTTTGAACCAGCAAAGGAGTCTCCACATACTAGGAAGTGAGCAAGTATTGATTACATTTTTCTTGTAAGGCCTCAATCCTATTTAAATATTTTTTTTCAAGTATATTTGGGAAGTAGCGGCTCATTCTAAATCATAATATTTTTGATTGCATTGTTGACGCCACGCCCAGCTTTGGATCGTATTTATTTGTTATAAATACTATCCTGATTTAAATTGTTATTAATTTAATACAGGATGAATTTCACATTTACAAACTTGCATTTGTTTTCTTTTTTCCCACAAGTTAATAAACTACCAAGTACATTTCAATCTGTGAGAGGAAGCATTATCCAGGATGAAACACACCACAACAACATGGGCAGCACGGAGGCATAGTGGTTATCACTCTCGCCTTGCTGCGCTGGGTCCCCGGTTTGAATCCCAGCCAGGTCAGCATCTGCAAGGAGTTTGTATGTTCTCCCAGTGTAGAGCTGTATAGAGGCGCCAGTAGGATAAAAGTCACTAAAACGTTTAAAACGTTCGGGTTGCGGTGGTGGACCAGCCAACCCAAAACAGACACAGGTACTGTCGATTCAAGTTATAAATAATTTATTTATATACTCCAAAGACATGTTGCAACGCCTCAGGCAATAAACAACTGGAGTAATACACAGCACGGAGTCCAAAATATGCTTGGCACCTCTGAGGTGCCAAGCGTATTTTGGACTCCGTGCTGTGTATTACTCCAGTTGTTTATTGCCTGAGGAAGCGGGATTTTGCCCGTGAAACGCGTTGCAACCTGTCTTTGGAGTACATAAATAAATTATTTATTACTTGAATCGACAGTACCTGTATCTGTTTTGGGTTGGCTGGTCCACCACCGCAACCCGAACGTTTTAAACGTTTTAGTGACTTTTATCCTACTGGCGCCTCTGTACAGCTCTACACATCAAGAATCCACCCTTGGTGGAAGGGTGGTACACCCTCTTTTTTTCCTCTATCCACAGAGAGCGACGTCTTAATCCTGAGTGGGGACAGGCTTGGTCTCCCCACCTGCCTTTTCAGTGGTTGCCTTGGAGGTAACCCTGGTTTGTAAGTACAATACTTACGTTTCATCATTATCATTCGCTCTCCTCCAATACAAACTACACTATATTGGGCTCTCGGTTTTCTACCTTTTATATGTTCTCCCAGTGTCTGTGTGGGTTTCCTCTGGGCACTCTGGTTTCTTCCCACATCCCAAAAACATACAGATAAGTTAATTGGCTTCCCCCTAAATTGGACCTATTGATACATGCAATAGGACCAATTTATTCTTCCCAATGATACATGCACTACACCATAGTTTCTCAACGTGTGGTTCGCGTACCCCAGGGGGTACTTCTGATGGTTTCAGGGGGTACTCGGGCTTTATATACTTCACCAAGAATAACAAATTTAGAGTTTTAGAAATTGTTTAGAACCAATTATAATGTACTACGATTAAACATATAGTTGTCAAGGGGTACTTGCGATATTGTTTACTATGCTAGGGGGTACTTGGTGAGTACAGGGTTTTAAAAGGGGTACATACCAATAAAATGTTGAGAAACACTGCACTACACGATACATACACATAGACCTATGACTATGGTAGGGACAGTTAGTGACAAGACAATACAGCGCTGCATAATATGTTATATGCGCTATATGTAAATACAGGCAGGTGCTACAGCAGCAGGGATGTGAGGCCCACGTCTGTGCAGTCTTTGGGGCTGTGTATGTGATTGTGCGGGTGGAAGCCTGCAACCGCGATGGTCCTGGCATCAGGGGGATTGGTGGACTTTTGTCCCCTGAGCCAATCCGTGCATGTCCTCCAAGAAGGATCACTGTTTTTGTTCAAAAACAGTGATCATTTTCAATTGGTGCCCCTGCACTGCCTCCCGCTTGCTCGTTTCCGCTACTCCTGCCGCCGATAGTTAGATTAATGAATGGGAACTCATTCATCTCCCCTCTTGGCCACCATGATCTCAGGCATCAATGAGTGGCATGCGTCACTTCCAAAGTAACACTGTAATGCCTTACTTCCTATTAAGAGTACTTATTGTACGCTTATACAAAATAATGCGAGAGGACATCTTGTGACCAAATAGTAAAATTACTATTACTGATGAGTCAGTTCCCTGACGAAATGCATAGGGCAGAGCTACGTCACGTGATCGGCACTATGAGGAAGTAGCTGGTGGAGAGGGTCTGAGGCAGCGTGTGTGTGAGCGGCTACCCGGGACCGTGAACTACATTTGTACAAAACGCCTTTTGATCTTCTACACTTGTGAGTGCAATACTTTATGCTTTTAAAGAAATTAAAAGGTTTTACACTATCTGGTGCTTTTTAAGCCTTAGATTACTACGAGATTGGAAGTGAACCTTGCCACATCCCCTGTCTATGCCATATATCCAGACCTCCGGATTAGTAGGAGGCTGACTGGGTGAGTGCGGGAGCATTGGGGGGAGTGTGACCCTGCACGAGGTGGACTGTGAGGTCAATTTGTGTGGTGACGGGCAAGTTTGTAAATGTTGGATTACGCTATGTGCCCCTTTCTTTTTACATTTATATGACGTGTTGGCCAAGCTATCAAGGAATCAGTGACAGCCCTGGGTGGTCTAATTGGATGTTCTAAACTTCTGGATGGTGACTCTCTGATGAACTGAACTTTGTGAGGTCTTTGAGCCGTGAGCGCTTCTGAACTTTATGCATAAGTAAAATTACTCCTACATACATTAGGGACTAAAACATTTAAATATGTATATCAAGAGGGGATATTATTATTAAATTATTGGGTTTGTAATTAGTGATGGATGTACAACTGAAAAACTTTATTTCCAAATAAAATATTGCCACCATACATTGTACTAGGGATATCATTTAAACAATAGCCAGGGACAAATGGACAAATAAAATGTGTGGTTTTTATTCACTGTTTTACATTTTATTTTAAAACTATAATGGCTGAAAACTGAGAAATAATGATTTTTTTTCATTTTTTTCCTTATTATTCCCATTAAAATGCATTTAGAATAAAATAATACTTAGCATAATGTACCACCCCAAGAAAGCCTAATTGGTGGTGAAAAAAACACAAGATATAGATCATTTTGTTGTGATAAGTAGTGATAAAGTTATTGGAAATGGGAGAAGCGCTGAAATGTGAAAAATCCTCTCGTCCATAAGGTGAAAACAACCCACGGGCTGAAATGGTTAAAATAATTGGGGCATTACTAGTTACAACTTAACCTAACCCTATTCTCACACTAACCCTCACTCTACCAATGCTAATCACTAACCAGTGGCGTACCTAGGGCATTTGGCACCCGGTGCTGGGTATTAAAAGACACCCCCCCCCCCTAAAAAAAAATGGGCGTGGCCACAACCTGCGGCGTGCTTCGCGGCAAAAAAAGGGCGTGGTCATGATCGGATGAGGGCGGAGCTAACTGTAATTTAAAGTATTAGCTAGTATAGTTGCCCCAGTATAGCTAGTAGTTTCCCCCAGTATAGTTGCCCCCAGTGAAGCTAGTATAGTTGCCCCCAGTGAAGCTAGTTGCCCCCAGTATAGCTAGTATAGTTGCCCCCAGTATAGCTGGTTTAGTTGCCCCAGTATAGCTGGTTTAGTTGCCCCCAGTATAGCTGCCCCCAGTATAGCTAGTATACCTGCCCTCAGTATAGCTAGTTTAGTTGCCCCCCAGTATAGCTAGTTTAGTTGCCCCCCCGTATAGCTAGTTTAGTTGCCCCCAGTATAGCTGCCCCCAGTATAGCTAGTATACCTGCCCCCAGTATAGCTGCCCCCACTATAGCTAGTATACCTGCCCCCAGTATAGCTAGTTTAGTTGCCCCCAGTATAGCTAGTTTAGTTGCCCCCAGTATAGCTGCCCCCAGTATAGCTGGTATAGTTGCCCCCAGTATAGCTGGTATAGTTGCCCCAGTATAGCTGGTATAGTTGCCCCCAGTATAGCTGGTATAGTTGCCCCCAGTATAGCTGGTATAGTTGCCCCCAGTATAGCTGGTATAGTTGCCCCCAGTATAGCTGGTATAGTTGCCCCCAGTATAGATGGTATAGTTGCCCCCAGTATAGCTAGTATAGTTGCCCCCAGTATAGCTGGTATAGTTGCCCCCAGTATAGCTGGTATAGTTGCCCCCAGTATAGCTGGTCCCAGTATAGCTGGTATAGTTGCCCCCAGTATAGATGGTATAGTTGCCCCCAGTATAGCTGGTATAGTTGCCCCCAGTATAGCTAGTTTAGTTGCCCCCAGTATAGCTAGTATACTTGCCCCCAGTATAGCTAGTTTAGTTGCCCCCCCCCCAGTATAGCTAGTTTAGTTGCCCCCAGTATAGCTGCCCCCAGTATAGCTAGTATACCTGCCCCCAGTATAGCTGCCCCCAGTATAGCTAGTATACCTGCCCCCAGTATAGCTAGTTTAGTTGCCCCCAGTATAGCTAGTTTAGTTGCCCCCAGTATAGCTGCCCCCAGTATAGTTGCCCCCAGTATAGCTGGTATAGTTGCCCCCAGTATAGCTGCCCCCAGTATAGCTGGTATAGTTGCCCCCAGTATAGCTGGTATAGTTGCCCCCAGTATAGCTGGTATAGTTGCCCCTAGTATAGCTGCCCCCAGTATAGCTGCCCCCAGTATAGCTGGTATAGTTGCCCTCAGTATAGCTAGTTTAGTTGGCCCCAGTATAACTGGTATAGTTGCCCCCAGTATAGCTAGTTTAGTTGCCCCTAGTATAGCTGCCCCTAGTATAGCTGGTATAGTTGCCCCCAGTATAGCTGGTATAGTTGCCCCCAGTATAGCTGCCCCCAGTATAGCTGGTATAGTTGCCCCCAGTATAGCTAGTTTAGTTGCCCCTAGTATAGCTGCCCCCAGTATAGCTGCCCCCAGTATAGCTGGTATAGTTGCCCTCAGTATAGCTAGTTTAGTTGCCCCCAGTATAGCTGGTATAGTTGCCCCCAGTATAGCTAGTTTAGTTGCCCCTAGTATAGCTGCCCCCAGTATAGCTGGTATAGTTGCCCCCAGTATAGCTGGTATAGTTGCCCCCAGTATAGCTGCCCCCAGTATAGCTGGTATAGTTGCCCTCAGTATAGCTAGTTTAGTTGCCCCCAGTATAGCTGGTATAGTTGCCCCCTGTATAGCTAGTTTAGTTGCCCCTAGTATAGCTGCCCCCAGTATAGCTGGTATAGTTGCCCCCAGTATAGCTGGTATAGTTGCCCCCAGTATAGCTGCCCCCAGTATAGCTGGTATAGTTGCCCTCAGTATAGCTAGTTTAGTTGCCCCCAGTATAGCTGGTATAGTTGCCCCCAGTATAGCTAGTTTAGTTGCCCCTAGTATAGCTGCCCCCAGTATAGCTGGTATAGTTGCCCCCAGTATAGCTGGTATAGTTGCCCCCAGTATAGCTGCCCCCAGTATAGCTGCCCCCAGTATAGCTAGTACAGTCCCCCCCCAGTAAAGATGCCCAGGAGGGGGAGAAGCAGCGCTAGAAGAAGGGGCAGTGGGGGCAGCGGTGGGGAGGGGGGAAATATCCCCCCCCTCCCTCACCTGGGACCCCTCCTTCTGCCTCTCTCTCCCCCTCCAGAATAGCTGCGACAAAGTGCGGGGCGGCCGGAGGCGTATAGACAATTACTCACCTAATCTCCGCGTTCCCAGCGTCATGACGTTACAGGTCTCCGCCTCCAATGCCGCCCACTGTGCTTCCACTAATCAGGAAGCACAGTGGGCGGCATTGAAGACAGAGACCTGTGACGTCATGACGCTGCGCTCCACGCTTGGAACGCGGAAATCAGGTGAGTAATTGTTCATACGCCTCCGGCCGCCCCGCACTTGTCGCCGCTATTCTGGAGGGGGAGAGAGGCAGAAGGAGGGGTCCCAGGTGAGGGAGGGGGGGATATTTCCCCCCTCCCCACCGCTGCCCCCACTGCCCCTCCTTCTAGCCCTGCTTCTCCCTCCTGCTGTGCTGCTGTGGGGGGTCGTGGTGACACCCCCCTGGGTGTCTGACACCCGGTGCGCCCCGCCCCCCTGCGCACTATGGTAGGGACGCCACTGTCACTAACCTACCACCCCCTGCTGCAATCCCCACTGATATAACTGCTGCCTTTATCACTAAATACTCTCTCCCTTATGCTAATTAACGGGTGCAGGCAGCCTAGTTCCTATATTGATTGGGAGTCAACAAGCATCCAAATGACCCCATGGGTCCCACTATATGGGATGCTCATTTTAACCCCCCCAGGACTGACTCACGCCAATGGGCATGACCGCGGTGGCAGCCCCAGGACTGCCTAATGCCAATTGGCATGAAGTCCTGGGGCTGCAGTTTGCAGGAGATCGAGCGCAGGTTGCGCGCCCATCTCCTGCTTGGGGGGGGGGGCGGAGCTCGGCCCCGCCTTCAGTCTACGAGCGGCCGCTCAGGAGACTGTTAGATGGCGAAACCGTCATCTAATTACCCGTACAGCGCTGTGATCAGCAGCAGCACTTTACTGGGGACAGCCGTGTGACACTGATGTCCCCTCCTGAGGCTGGGGGGTGATCGGCTGTCATAGGCTGAAGCCTATGACACCTGATCATGCTGATTGGCTGGCGGGGGAAGGAGGGAGCAGGGATGAACATATAAAAAAATATGCATTTTTATTTAAAAACAAGTAACATAAATATTTACAAAAAAGCGAAACAAAAAAAAACCACAGGGCGATCAGACCCCACCAACAGACAGCTCTGTTGGTGGGGAGAAAAGGGGGGAGGGGGGAGTCTAGTGTGCTATGTTGTGCGGCCCTGCAGCTTGGCCTGAATGCTGCAGTGGCCAATTTAACTAAAAATAGCCTGGTCTTTAGAGGGGTTTAGCACTGTGGTCCTGAAGTGGTTAACATGCCTCCACCAGCACCCAAATAGCCTGCTTCAATATATACACCCAGCTGTCAATATTAATGGCTCAACTGCTGCTACCATTTTCTTTAGTGGTGACGTTTTTCATGTCCGGTGTTGTGTGTTGTTGATTGATAATTGCTGCATCTGATGGTTTTTGTCAGTCTGTTTAGAACTCTCAATTTCTGCCATTGGTGTTTTACATAATTATATATCACACTTTCAACTTGCAGAAACTACTGTAAAAGTTTATTGGCAGATGAAACCACAAAGTGTTGAAGCATTTTCAAAACAGAATAAAAAGGTCGAGTGGTCTTGTTAGAGTCACAATATTACCTTCAGTTCATTGTATTCATTTATTTCTTAAAGTACACTTAAAGGAAGGCCAAGAGTTCTATGCTTATTTTGTTTGTAATAAAGTCGATCCAGAGATACAGTTTATCATGTTTGTAGTTTCCAACATTGCCCCGCTGCACACACACACACACCTCAGTAGGATTAGTTACAGGTTATACCCACACAAATGAGCTTACGACTGGTCCATGACATTGCTTCAGTGTGCTAAATCTAATAAAAACTTTCCTGCAAAATGGTGTACAGTCAAAGACTAGTTCCAGTGTTTTATACTTAAAATCCTCTTCCCTAAAGCATTGATTACTTCATCACCTGCTAGAATGGACACTTTGCCTTCTTTCTGCTTCTCAAGGGTGATTAATTTAATAATTCAAATGTGCATGCTATTAACAGCACCAGTCTATGGAGAGAGGGGCAAATTTTCCAAGTCTTTAAAAAAAATCTCCCCAGTTGATGGGCCGATTTACTGTCTTATTATTTGTGGACATCTGCACACAGATTAATGGAACAATATTTTGTCTGTGTAATCCATTCTGTAAAATGTCTTTGTAGTTTGCATTAGTCTCCCCTAAGAAGGCATGTTGTTGTCTCCCATATGACTTAAACTGTGATTTGCCGGTCTGAGGAGCAATTAATATGTACTCAGTGGCTGCGCTGTAAATGGGTTAACGGGACGAAAAAAACAGAAAAGAAGCTTTTATAATTAAACACAAGCAGAGGAATGGAAAGGTGATTTGGCACAGATCACACAAATTATTTATTCTCATATTGTTCTGGCAGGGTACAAATCCCCTTATTAAATCCATCTACAAATAGGTATTAGAGGCATCCAAAGTCAAAGGAAGGGTAAACGTGTCGAAACATGCAAATACAGTCCATGAATCTAACTGATTGCATGGGATGAGACAGTTTGAATTGCGAGGTGGTTTAGGAAAGTGTTTCCCCTACTTAGTTGAGCAATATGCAGCCAAGATTACATTTTTACAGCCTAGAGATCACCTGTACAAAGTACACATTTTTTTAATATATGAAAACGATTTTGTAAAATAGAAGGAATATACTGTATTTATCAGTGTTTTTCATTGTTTGAACTCTCGATGGCATCTTGTCACATGGTTCCTTCCAACTTAGCAGTCTCCTGTACTCCTTTCATTGCAATGCTTTAAAAAGCAGATCTCCACACTAAATGAAAAATCATGCAGTCTTGCTGTAAAAAGAAAGTTATAGTTTCCTGAGCTGTCTTGGCCATCAAAGCAATCCTAAAGACCTCACATCATTCGACTTCTGGCGCTTGGCCCCGCCTCCCCTCTCTCCATGGAGAAAAATGTCAAGCTATTTACTTAAAGCAAATCCACTTTAATGATTCAATTCATTTTATCATAAAAAGAACCACCAGAAATGGAAAATTTCTAAACACACACAAATAACTAATGACACTGCCCCTCTGGAAGAAGAGCATATCAGTGAAAGCTGAGTGGTAATAGTGGTAGTGGAGCAGAATTAGAAGGGCCATGGTGGTGTAGTGGATAGTACTCTTGCCTTGCAGTGCTGGGTCCCCGGTTTGAATCCTACCTATATCTGTGTGGGTTTGCTTCCATATAGAGTTGTCTCGAACCTCCGATTTTAGTTTCGCAAACCTCGAACGCGAACATGCGAACGAAGTTCGCGAACATGCAAACTTTCGAACCGCCATAGACTTCAATGGGCAGGCAAACTTTCAAGACTATGAACACTAATTGTGGCCACAAAAGTGATGGAAAAGATGTTTCAAGGGGTCTAACACCTGTAGGGGGCATGATGGAGTGGGATACACGCCAAAAGTCCCAGGGAAACATCCGGATTTGATGCACAGCAGCGTTTTAATGGCAGAAATCACATTGCATTGCTAAATTGGAGGCCTAAAGTGCTTTAAAACATCTTGCAGGTGTATACATCAATCAGGTAGTGTAATTAGTGCAAACTCACTGTGTAACGCACAGCAAACAGCTGTTTATATAGTGATAGCCGTGCTGGACTGGTGCGCACCATGGCGAGAGTGCATACGCTGGCGGTTTTCAAGCCAATATGGTCGCTGGGTTGAGGTAGCTCACTGATAGAACAACAGTGACTGTCCGGTTAATTGAATTTAGTCTGTCCACAATGAAGCAATAACCTTATTATTTTGGGTGTGCCCCCAACACACTCATATAGCCGGTGGTCATTGCTTCATTGTGATACGCAAGCCCCTTCACTGCAGCAAGGCAACGATCACGAAGTGGAACTGACACATGTACATGCCTTTTGTTTTGTTGTTGCAGCCCCAGTGCATCCTGAAAAAATAGGCAGGCATGTACACACACCAGAAAAATTAATATTAATTTTGTTCATGAATCCACCTGGAGTTCTGGACCCTGTTGTGGCGGAGAAGGCAGTCAAGCAGCCTGCAGGCAGAGATGCTGTGTGGGGACTGACTTAGTCTTGGGGCAGGCAGTCACATGGTATGCAGGCAGAGATGCTGTGTGTGTGGGGACTGACTTAGTCTTCGGGCAGGCTGTAGCCCTCCAGGATCCATGCTTCATTCATTTTAATAAGCGTGAGGTACTGAACACTTTTTTTGACCTAGGCGACTTCTCTTCTCACTGACAATGCCTCCAGCTGTGCTGAAGGTCCTTTCTAGGATGCCTGAGACAGGGCAAGCCAGAAGTTGGATGGCAAATTGTGAAAGCTCTGGCCACAGGTCAAGTCTGTGCACCCAGTAGTCTAGGGGTTCATCTCTGCTCAGACTATTGATGGTTCTTTCTCTACCATTGTTAAAGAAAGGGGAATCGGGGTTTGATTCCAGTCCGGGGTGGGAGCCTGAGAAACGGCTACCACCACACATCCAAGGAAGGCAGCAGGCACGGCACGCAAGTCCCGACTCGGGAAGATAGGGATGAAAAATAACAATACATAATTCTTTCGAGGCCCTGCATAATGATGAGTACACTTGAAATCCTTTAATGGGAATCTGTTATGGAAGGCAAGTCTGCCATTAATTCAACTGTGTGGTCAACTCTCTTTGGTACTTTCTGCACCGTTGACCCAATGCTGTGAGCCAGAGATGACACCACTTGACTTTAACGAAAATCTGTTATGGAGGGCAAGTCTGCCATCCAGTCAAGTGAAAGGTATGCACTGACTCCCAGGTATAATACAATGTGCAGTGACAGATGCAGTGAAAGGAATTCAGTGACTGCTGGTATAACAATGTACACACAGGTGCAGTGAACAGGTATGCAGTGACTGGTATATAAAACTGCACACTGTCACGCAGGTGCGGTGAACAGGTATGCATGGACTGTTATTAAAAATGTGCAGCTGTCACACACACAGGTACAGTGAACAGGTATGCAGTGACTGTTATATAAAACTGTGTGCTGTCACGCAGGTGCAGTGAACATGAACAGGTATGCATGGTCGGACTGGTATTACAAATGTGCAGCTGTCACACACATAGGTGCAGTGAACATTTATATAGTGACTGGTATATAACACTGCGTGCTGTCACGCAGGTGTAGTGAACATGAACAGGTATGCACGGTCCGACGGGTATTACAAATGTGCCGCTGTCACACACAGAGGTGCAGTGAACAGTTATACAGTGACTGGTATATAACACTGCATGCTGTCACGCAGGGGCAGTGAACATGAACAGGTATGCACAGTCGGACTGGTATTACAAATGTGCAGCTGTCACACACACAAGTGCAGTTAACTGCAGTGACTGGTATATAACACTGCAACTTCATGCTGTCATGCTGGTGCAGTGAACATGAACAGGTATGCACGGTCGGACTGGCATTACAAATGTGCAGCTGTCACACACAGGTGAAGTGAAAAGGTAGGCACTGAATGTGCTGGGCCTGGCACAGTATAGCAATCAGCAAGGGCCAGCTGCGACACACAAAGCTGTATAATGCAGTGACAGTGGCACACACAAAAAAAAAAACACTTCACAAGAACATTAGCTCTGAAAAGGGGCACTTTTTGTAGTGCTTTTCAACAACAATTATCAGCTAGGAGCAAGCTACAAGAGCCTAACTAAGCTTTCCCTATCTCTGCAGCAGGTTCCTCTCCCTTCTCTCACTACTGCAGCACCGAGTGAGATGATGGCCAACGCTGCTGCCTAATATAAGGAGGGGGGGCTCCAGGAGGGAGTGCAGCCTGATTGCCTGCAATGTGTCTGCTGACTGTGATGTAGAGGGTCAAAGTTTAGCACCAATAATGTAGTATAGGGGTGGGTCGAACTTACCATAAAGTTCACGTTTTGACACGAACGCGAACCACAGATATTCGCACAAATAAGTTCATGGCCGAACCACTCAGGACAACTCTACTTCCATATCCATAAAAACAGATTCGTTGATTAGCTTCTGCCTAAAATTGGCCCTGGACTATGATAAACATGGACACATTTAAATGGTAGAGATTAGTTTGTGAGGTTCTCTGAGGGACAGTCAAGTGACAAGACTATATACTCTGTACAGTGATGCGGAAGATGTTGCCACTATATAAATTCTAAAAAATAATAAATAATCAGCACATGGTGATAGTTTAATGTGATAGGGCAATACATTGTTTGGTTTATGATAGTGGCTCAAGATAGGGGTAGAAGTTTAGAAACATAGACAACAGTGAAGTTGGATAGGGTAGCAGCAATGGACCAAAAAACTAGATCAACGAGGATGGAAAAGGAGGGAATTCTGGGGAGCAGATATGTGATGCTGGAAAAGAATGGTAAAAAATAAATGGGTATTAATACTAGGGTGGTATTTGAAAATGCCAGGGATTTGTGATGATTAAGTGGGTTGACAGAGTGAAC
The DNA here is from genome assembly GCF_040937935.1 of Hyperolius riggenbachi. Lineage (NCBI taxonomy): Eukaryota > Metazoa > Chordata > Amphibia > Anura > Hyperoliidae > Hyperolius > Hyperolius riggenbachi. The sequence continues at coordinate 510,519,649 of NC_090646.1, read as the reverse complement.
ATGGAGGAACAGTGAGACTAGTTGAAACAACATTATTGGTATTGCATTGGTATGGCACAGGGCCCAGCAGATATCAGTAACAGTGGAGCGATTGGGAGATAAGGCTTCTCGGGATTGCATTAAAGGTAGTATAGAGGCAAATTGGTAGCTGGGGAGGGCATTGGTGCTTACAACACAGTTTAGTAGGCTAGGATATGTGGTTTTCAGTAGTATAGCACATGATGGGAGTGATAGGAATAGCCAGTGACTAGTGGTGAGTACACAGTGATTGTGGGCAATATGAATGGATGAGCTGGGAAGCAATGGACATAGTTTTACCGGGGAACACACTGTAGGGACTGTAAGGATAGGTTAGCCAAAGGCACTGAAAGCTATAAATATATATATATATATATACAGTATATTTCAATAAAAGATGAATGTGTAGCAGAGGTACCTTCATGCACCACTACCTACCACTATTTAGCAGCTTGATGTACAAATGCTCTAATGCATATCAATTTCATTGTACACAGTATATTGTATTTTCCAACAATTATTTCAACCATGGTTGTGTTCTTTGAAAATACGAATACAACAGCATGCATGCAAAACCAAAACATAAGAACTTTAGATGAGAAACAATAGGCAGCTCATTTCAATACAGGAAATTGTCACATGCTGTCTTGAGATTGCATTGTTTCATGTACAGTATTTACAGAACAATGTACAGTACTATTCCAGGCTGTATGGATAGCTATAGTAGTATTGCATTGCACACGTACACATTACAGAAGAGACAAAAATAACATTTATTAAAGAAGAACCATTACATAAAAGGATGCCCTAAGTTGACTTAGTTATTGTAATTTATTTTACAACACATATGTTTTTCTCTGTTCTTACAGCATGCTTTGAAAGACCACTACAACGTTTTTACTGCTATTGTAATAGCTTCTATTGCTTTATGAGTTTGTGAAAATCTCAAGGTTTGTATTGTCTCCTTCACCTCTGTCAGTAATAACAAGCAATTTCTGACAACTCATAAGGCTGCCTCTATTGTCTCTGAGGTTGCCAATAAGGCATCATTCACTAAGAGGCTTAGCAATTTCTGCAGTCCAAAGATCCCCCAATGAAGCTTGCTATTCCTTTTTTTCATGAGATGCTGCAATCAGAGCAATTGTAAGCAGTTCCACCTATTTGGCTTTGAAACTTTGAAAATGTAGGTGTTTTTACTTTAATTTATTTATTTTAGCAGAATGTGTATCCAGGTTACCATTTTTATCTCATTTTAAAGAGAACCTGAACTGAAAATAAAAAGTCAAAATAACCATACACAGATCATACTTGCCTCCTGTGTAGTCTACTCCTCAATCTTTCTCCCGTCTTGTGTCCCATGTGTCCACTGTGATCAATGGAATTTTCCATCCTCCATTTTAAAAATGGCCATTACCTAGTGTTGGGCGAACATCTAGATGTTCGGGTTCGGGCCGAACAGGCCGAACATGGCCGCGATGTTCGGGTGTTCGACCCGAACTCCGAACATAATGGAAGTCAATGGGGACCCGAACTTTTGTGGTTTGTAAAGCCTCCTTACATGCTACATACCCCAAATTTACAGGGTATGTGCACCTTGGGAGTGGGTACAAGAGGAAAAAAAAATTTAGCAAAAAGAGCTTATAGTTTTTGAGAAAATCGATTTTAAAGTTTCAAAGGGAAAACTGTCTTTTAAATGCGGGAAATGTCTGTTTTCTTTGCACAGGTAACATGCTTTTTGTCGGCATGCAGTCATAAATGTAATACATATAAGAGGTTCCAGGAAAAGGGACCGGTAATGCTAACCCAGCAGCAGCACACGTGATGGAACAGGAGGAGGGTGGCGCAGGAGGAGAAGGCCACGCTTTGAGACACAACAACCCAGGCCTTGCATGAGGACAAGAAGCGTGCGGATAGCATGCTTTGTACCACCATGCAGTCATAAATGTAATAAAGATAAGTGGTTCAATAAACAGGGACCACGCGGCAACGCTAACCCAGCAGCAGCACACGTGATGGAACAGGAGGAGGCGCAGGAGGAGAAGGCCACGCTTTGTGAGACACAACAACCCAGGCCTTGCATGAGGACAAAAAGCGTGCGGATAGCATGCTTTGTACCGCCATGTAGTCATAAATGTAATAAAGATAAGAGGTTCAATAAACAGGGACCACGCGGCAACGCTAACCCAGCAGCAGCAGCAGCAGCAGCACACGTGATGGAACAGGAGGAGGCGCAGGAGGAGAAGGCCACGCTTTGTGAGACACAACAACCCAGGCCTTGCATGAGGACAAAAAGCGTGCGGATAGCATGCTTTGTACCGCCATGTAGTCATAAATGTAATAAAGATAAGAGGTTCCATAAACAGGGACCGGCAACGGTAACCCAGCAGCAGCAGCAGCAGCAGCAGCACACGTGATGGAACAGGAGGAGGCGCAGGAGGAGAAGGCCACGCTTTGTGAGACACAACAACCCAGGCCTTGCATGAGGACAAAAAGCGTGCGGATAGCATGCTTTGTACCGCCATGTAGTCATAAATGTAATAAAGATAAGAGGTTCCATAAACAGGGACCGGCAACGGTAACCCAGCAGCAGCAGCAGCAGCAGCAGCAGCAGCACACGTGATGGAACAGGAGGAGGCGCAGGAGGAGAAGGCCACGCTTTGTGAGACACAACAACCCAGGCCTTGCATGAGGACAAAAAGCGTGCGGATATAGCAGCAATGCTTTTTGCCGCCATGCAGTCATAAATGTAATACAGATGAGAGGTTCAATAAACAGGGACCGGAAACGCTAAACCATCCCAGATGTTCATCGGTCATGTTACTTGGTTGGGGTCCAGGAGTGTTGCGTAGTCGTTTCCAATCCAGGATTGATTCATTTTAATTTGAGTCAGACGGTCTGCATTTTCTGTGGAGAGGCGGATACGCCGATCTGTGATGATGCCTCCGGCAGCACTGAAACAGCGTTCCGACATAACGCTGGCTGCCGGGCAAGCCAGCACCTCTATTGCGTACATTGCCAGTTCGTGCCAGGTGTCTAGCTTCATGCCCGGTTTCAGGTCCAGCGGTGCCAGCCACAAATCCGTCTGTTCCTTTATTCCCCTCCAAATTTCCTCCCCTGTGTGCTGCTTATCCCCAAGGCAGATCAGCTTCAGCAACGCTTGCTGACGCATGCCAACAGCTGTGCTGCACTGCTTCCACGATCCTACTGCTGCTGGTGCTGGGTTAGCATTTCCGGATGAGGTACAGCTTTGAGATGCGTTGGAGGAGAAGGAGTCAGAGAGGTAGGTGCTGCTGTTGTTATCCAGCTGTTTGCGGCGTGGGCAACACCCGCGCCGTAGCAGGTGAGGAATCGCTGCCAGGCTCCACAAGGTTCACCCAGTGCGCGGTAAGGGAGATGTATCGACCCTGGCCGAACGCACTCGTCCAGGTGTCAGTGGTGAGGTGAACCTTGCAGGCAACGGCATTCTTCAAGCTTCGGGTTATTTAGCTGACCACGTGCTCATGCAACTCAGGCACTGCAGAGCGCGCAAAGTGGTAGCGGCTGGGAACAACGTAACGTGGGATGGCCACTGACATCATGCCCTTGAAGCTGTTTGTCTCCACCACTCGATATGGCAGCATTTCGCAGGCCAGAAGCTTGGCTATGCTGGCTGGCTGTTACTGCCACGGCCCGGGGGTCATTTGCTGGCAATTTCCTCTTGTGCTCAAACATCTCAGAGACAGACAACTCAACCGTAGCGCTGCACACCGAAGGGCTGTTGGTTGTTGTGTTTGATGAACACTGGGAGACCTCAAGAGCACTAGTCCGGAAAGTGACAGTGTCAGCATCGTCTGATGTTTGTGAATGTTGTGAACCACGCAATGGCTGGGCTACTGCTGCTGCTGAGGCGGGTCTGGTGGTGAGTCTGGTGAACCCAAGGGAGGCAGTGTTGCTGGTGGTACCCTGTCCTGCCGCGTTTGCCCACAGAGTGGGATGTTTGGATAGAATGTGGCGGCTCATGCTGGTGGTGGAGAGGTTGTTAATACTTTTCCCCCTGCTCAGGCGGGTCTTGCACACCTTGCAAATCGCCATGGTAACATCCTCAGTGCAGTCTTCAAAGAAAGCCCAGACTTTAACTGGCTGAGGACTCGGACCTCGTGCGTGATGTGCTGGTGCTGCTTAACCCACTGCTGGACGCTTGAGAGGTCATCCAAGTAATTATCTGGTCCTGTTCTTTTGGATCTGTGAGGGTTGTTGTCCTGGACAACATGGGCAGTATTGAGTGGGTTTTCTTGGGTGCTCCCCTGTGGCCTGTACGTGAACCGTCAGGGGAAACACCTCTTCCCTTGCCCCTCCCTCTTTCACCGGATTTCTTCCTCATTTCACTTATCCTTAAAGTACACGCTGACTGGCAGCAGTACAGTGGCAGTACAGAAATGCTATACAGTGGTGGGTGAGCGGTGTACCACTATTGTCAGCAGTGACACAGAGCACAATGCTATACAGTGGCGGGTGAGCGGTGTACTACTGTTCCCAGCAGACACAGAGTGGAAGTAAACACAATGCTATATAGTGTGGCTGAGCCGTGTACACAGAGTGGCATTAAACACAATGCTATATAGTCTGCTATATAGTCACCCCGAACAGGGTGATGTTCTGCAGAACCCGAACAGTGGCAAACACTGTTCGCCCAACACTACTGGGAGGGAACGCAGATTTTAGTACCTAAACACACGATACAACATGTTTTCCGGGGTCGGACTCTGAGGCACATACAGATGGTCCCGATCATCATCCTCATCATACAACTCTTCTCCTGAGTCTGACCCACCCACCACCTCTGCCACCCCAACATCCCCAGACACAGACCCCTCATCGTCCTCAACATTAACTTGGGATGCTGGCCTGAGCCAGACCTCCTCCTCCACATCAGGCCCCATCATCTCCTCAATGGCAGCCCTCATTAATCGCTCTGGCGACGGACTGATGGACACAACGTTCTCCTCCGGGGAGGGCTGCTGCTGACCACTGGCTGCTGGGGTGGATGTTATAGCTTGCGTGGGGCGTTGGCTGTTGCTGTTGTTGGGAGTGCTGCTCACAGCGGAGGTCTCTGGGGAACTCATGTTGAGCTCATATAGTGGTTGACGGTGAGTGGAGTATTACTGATCCCAGCAATATACACACTGACTGGCAGAGTACGCAATGCTATATAGTGTGGCTGAGCGGTGTACACAGAGTGGCAGTAAACACAATGCTATATAGTCTGGCTGAGCGAGCGGTGTACTACTGTTCCCAGCAGAATCAGAGTGGCAGTAAACAATGGTATATAGTCTGGCTGAGCGGTGTACACAGAGTGTCAGTAAACAATGGTATATAGTCTGGCTGAGCGAGCGGTGTACTACTGTTCCCAGCAGAATCAGAGTGGCAGTAAACAATGGTATATAGTCTGGCTGAGCGGTGTACACAGAGTGTCAGTAAACAATGGTATATAGTCTGGCTGAGCGGTGTACACACAATGCTATATAGTCTGCTATATAGTGTCAGTAAACAATGGTATATAGTCTGGCTGAGCGAGCGGTGTACTACTGTTCCCAGCAGAATCAGAGTGGCAGTAAACAATGGTATATAGTCTGGCTGAGCGGTGTACACAGAGTGTCAGTAAACAATGGTATATAGTCTGGCTGAGCGAGCGGTGTACTACTGTTCCCAGCAGAATCAGAGTGGCAGTAAACAATGGTATATAGTCTGGCTGAGCGGTGTACACAGAGTGTCAGTAAACAATGGTATATAGTCTGGCTGAGCGGTGTACACACAATGCTATATAGTCTGCTATATAGTGTCAGTAAACAATGGTATATAGTCTGGCTGAGCGAGCGGTGTACTACTGTTCCCAGCAGAATCAGAGTGGCAGTAAACAATGGTATATAGTCTGGCTGAGCGGTGTACACAGAGTTTCAGTAAACAATGGTATATAGTCTGGCTGAGCGGTGTACACAGAGTGTCAGTAAACAATGGTATATAGTCTGGCTGAGCGGTGTACACAGAGTGGCAGTAAACACAATGCTATATAGTCTGGCTGAGCGAGCGGTGTACTACTGTTCCCAGCAGAATCAGAGTGGCAGTAAACAATGGTATATAGTCTGGCTGAGCGGTGTACACAGAGTGTCAGTAAACAATGGTATATAGTCTGGCTGAGCGGTGTACACAGAGTGTCAGTAAACAATGGTATATAGTCTGGCTGAGCGGTGTACACAGAGTGGCAGTAAACACAATGCTATATACTCTGGCTGAGCGAGCGGTGTACTACTGTTCCCAGCAGACACAGAACAGTGAACAGAATGCTATATAGTGTGGCTGAGCGAGCGGTGTACCACTATTCCCAGCAGACACAGAACAGTGAACAGAATGCTATATAGTGTGGCTGAGCGGGCGGTGTACCACTATTCCCAGCAGACACAGAACAGTGAACAGAATGCTATATAGTGTGGATGAGCGAGCGGTGTACCACTATTCCCAGCAGACACAGAACAGTAAACAGAATGCTATATAGTGTGGCTGAGCGAGCGGTGTACCACTATTCCCAGCAGACACAGAACAGTGAACAGAATGCTATATAGTGTGGCTGAGCGAGCGGTGTACCACTATTCCCAGCAGACACAGAACAGTGCACAGAATGCTATATAGTGTGGCTGAGCGAGCGGTGTACCACTATTCCCAGCAGACACAGAACAGTAAACAGAATGCTATATAGTGTGGCTGAGCGAGCGGTGTACCACTATTCCCAGCAGACACAGAACAGTAAACAGAATGCTATATAGTGTGGCTGAGCGAGCGGTGTACCACTATTCCAAGCAGACACAGAACAGTGAACAGAATGCTATATAGTGTGGCTGAGCGAGCGGTGTACCACTATTCCCAGCAGACACAGAGTGGCAGTAAACAGAATGCTATATAGTGTGGCTGAGCGAGGTACACAGAGTGGCAGTAAACAGAATGCTATATAGTGTGGCTGAGCAAGCGGTGTACTACTATTCCCAGCAGACACAGAGTGGCAGTAAACAGAATGCTATATAGTGTGGCTGAGCGAGGTACACAGAGTGGCAGTAAACAGAATGCTATATAGTGTGGCTGAGCAAGCGGTGTACTACTGTTCCCAGCAGTGACACAATGACAGGGGGGACCCTGGCTAGCGTGGCTGGAGCGCGAACTACCCTGCCTGCCTACCCAAAGCTAAACCCACAGACAAATGGCGGAGATATGACGTGGTTCGGGTATTTATTTACCCGAACCACGTGACCGTTCGGCCAATCAGAGCGCGTTCGGGTCCGAACCACGTGACCCGTTCGGCCAATCACAGCGCTAGCCGAACGTTCGGGGAACGTTCGGCCATGCGCTCTTAGTTCGGCCATATGGCCGAACGGTTTGGCCGAGCACCGTCAGGTGTTCGGCCGAACTCGAACATCACCCGAACAGGGTGATGTTCTGCAGAACCCGAACAGTGGCGAACACTGTTCGCCCAACACTACCATTACCCCATAACAGCTTCCTGGTCAGCGCACGGTTAAACTGTAATATCACCCAAATGAGCCATAGAGAAACATTAACATTACCTTCCACATTCAGTTGTAACTGACAGCTGTTGATATATAACTGACAGCAACTGGTATATTTCAGTTCTGACAAAATATTGTCAGAACTGGAAGGGATCACTGTAAGAAGAAAACGGTGAGCTTCTGAGAGGAACTGACGGTGAGGTAAGCATGTAATATTCATTTGCAGCTACGTCATGTGTTTATTTTAAATGATTTTACTCGCTTCAGGTTCCCTTTAAGCAAAAAAAATAAAAAAATAAAAATAAATAAGATTGGCAGCCAGCAGTAAGGGGCTGTCAGGGCTTTTGACACTTTTACCTCTTATATCAGCTAAAAACCGTTTAAAAAGAGTGAGGCGCTTGCTCCAGCAAGCACGTCACTCTTTTTAAACAGGGTTCTTGCATTTGACCCAGTCTTGTTACTGCTCCTTTCACTGCCTGATGAAGCAGGATTAAAACTGCAAAACATGTTGCAATTGTGGCGTATTTGTGAATAAAGGGTTGTGTATTATGAACCACCGATATCTTTGGTGTCTTCTTGGAGGAGGTAAGTCTTTTTAAACGGCTTTTAATTGTTTTTATACTATATTGGTGCCTCTGTTCTACAATTCAGCACACTGTCTAGTCCACCTTGGTGGAGGGGTCCTTCCCCATCTTTCTGATCAGCAGAGAGTGACTTCTTAACCTGAGTTGGATCAGGTCTAATCTCCACACCTGCCAATACAGTGGTTGCCTTTGTGGTAACCCTGGTTTGTGAGTATCTATTCACATTTTCTTATTTATTTGCTGTAAAGAAACGCAGAAAAGCCGCCGCTTCTACTCAGAGCAAGGCGGCTGTTTCCGCGGATGGCATGGTGGAACGCGGAAAAACCACCGCGTCTGACGCGGCGGTTAGCACGCATGGACCTGGCACTGACAATTTGTCCCAGCGCGGGGAGACCGCCGCCGCCGCCTATGCAGGTAGCGGTGCAGCCAACCCCGCGCATGGCTCTGCAGGGACATTGCAAGACTCAACAGGTGTGGCTGGGACCAGTAGTCCACCTAGATTCAGAATGACGCGCGTGCGCGTGGAGAGGCAGAGCTTATATGGCAGCCAGAAAAGGGTCAGCTGACCAAGCTGGTCAGCTGACAACTCTGCTTCTTTTCATTGGTCCAGCACTTAGGGGAGGTGCTGGAGAGCACTGGTGTATATATACTGGGTGCTGGTCATTCTCTGGTTGTCTGGCATTGCGATCACAACGTGGTAGCACTCAGGCCTTGTTCTTATCTGTGTTCTAGCATAGTTTCCAAAGGTGTTGACAATCACGGACCTCACACCTTAGCGTTAGGAATTTGAACTGTATTATTTGTTATGACCTTTTGCCTGCCTGACTATCCTCCTGAATTCTGATTCTGTACCTTGCTATTTTCTGATACCCTGTTGCCAAACTCTGCTAGTACCTGAACTCTGTATTTGCCTTCTGACTCTGTACCTCGCTACCTCTGATACCCGTTGCCGAACCCTGCCTGTCTACTGGATTACAAATCTGTCTCCTGAATCTGTACCTTATCTGTCTGTGTGTTAACGACCTGGATTGTCCGACCTCAAGAAACCCAATTTCCTACCAGTCTTGTACCTTTTCATGATGCCAAACCTTATCATCCCCTTTTCTAAAGTGTACAATTCCTATACAACCACCCTATTTGTTAAATCTAACCTTCTCCTATCATATTACTTAACACAAACCTTCCTAATATAATGACTAACCATAACCAATACTCACCTTATGAAATCTTCATTGCAAACTTAAAAGTTTGGGTTCTAGACATTTTTATTTATTTAGCTTTGTGGTGGTCCTTGCATCAATAATCAGAGCTCAGGGGGCTGCCCATTTAGACTGGCTAACTGCTCAAACTCTAATCTGACAATTTAACAAAGCTTATTTCAGAGTAAATGAGAGACAGAAATACTCTGCTCATCACTACATGAGTATGCTGGCATGTTTGGGTTTGGTTTTAGTAACTGTCAGCACACAGGATGAAGAGAACCTAATCAATATGAATCCTTGCTGCTGCACTACAATCATCCAACAAGGGTGAAGAAGGCAAAAGAAACAATAATAATGCAGATAGAGTTCTGAGAAATAGATGTGGGGTTGTGGGCTAATTTTTTAATGGAAAACATCAATGAAATTTATTTTAAAAACATATATATTTTTTATATTAAAGGATACTTGAAGTGAGAGGGGTATTGAAAACTGCCATATTTATTTTCTTTGAAACAATACCAGTTGCCTGGCGTCATGCTGATTTTTCAGCCATTAGTAGTATCTGAATCACACATCTTAACCTCCCTGGCGGTACGCAGATTCAGTGGCTGCGTCCGCGGGAGGGATTTTTTTAAATAAAAAATGTTTGTATTAGTTAGCTTGCACTAGGCTAGTTAACTATGTGCGGCAAGTCCCCTGGCACTGGTCTGACCCCCCCCCCCCCCGATCGCTGCAGGTAATATTTAACCGTCTGCGATCCCGCAAGGGCCGCAGCTTCCAAAATAGCTTCACTCGTCACTATGGCGACAATCGGACATGACGTCATCGACGTCATGATGTCATGCGCAGTCCCGACCCTCCCCATAGCGAAGCCTGGAGCTGATTAGGAGGCGGGATCCCTGGGGGGTATGTATTGCGGCGGCGATCGGGGACAATCGGAGGGGACTGGAGGCACTTGGGGGGCATAGTTAGCTAGCCAAGTGCTAGCTGAAGAATATAAAACACATTTTATTAAAAAATATCCTCCCGGGGCCATGCGATCCCCTGCGGCGGCTAGCCCAACACTGTGTCAGGTTTACCGCCAGGGAGGTTAAACTAGTATGCAGCAAATCCAGCCAGACTTCAATCAAACATCTGATCTGCATGCTTGTTCATGGTCTATGGCAAGACATATTAAAAGCAGGGGATCAGTAGGACATCCAGGTAATTTGCATTGTTTAAAAGGAAATACATATGGCTGCATCCATTTCTCTCTCACTCCAGGTGTCTGTTAATCATTTTTAATTATTTTTGGTTTTATTTGACTTTTTATCCATTGTGTAAATGTACTGTGGTTCAGTGAAAGGACCTCTTCACTCATTGAGCCATGAATATGTGGCTATCTGTTCACCCCCATTAAATGTGATAAGTAGCACACAACACCCAGCCAGGGAATTGCTGAGAAGACTGCTATCCCTCAACATTGGGAAACCTGTGCATTGCCCTACACAAGGGAGGGGTATCTTTCATCTTTCTTCCCAGGGCACCACCAATGCTGAAATAATCCGGGCTATCAGGGTAGCAGGGAGGTTGCCTCTAGTTCTTTCCCTAATGACCATAAGATTATATCAATATTAGAAAAATCATATTTTTTTTTTGATAAATTCTGTTCTTTGATACATAAATATACAATCATCTGCAGGTAAATTAAAAAAAGGGCGTTCTCTACATTAAATGAGATGTATGAATTGAACTCTTCAGTGCACACCTCTTTTAGTAAAATACCACCAATTTTGTTGTTTAATGGGTGAAATTAATTGTCCATTTTCAAGTATCAAGTGCAAATAGTACCTTACTAATATTCTACTTCATTAGTATAGCATTGATTAATGTGCAGTATGTGGTATTTTCTGCAATCATGTAATCTCTGTAATTAATTATTTGAAGCCTTATATCTACATTTACTTGAAATTAGTTCTGAGACTGTCATAGTGCAATCCAGACCAAAGCATTATCTTGAATTGGATATGGGTGAATAGAACTGATTTTCATTTTTAAGCTGAAAATGTCAAACAATTTATCAACTTCTCTACCATAAAAGGTGTGCTTGGGAAAAGCAGTTCAAAAGAGAACACACAAATGTCTCAGTACTCAGTGTTCATATACAAAAGAAACCGTAGAGAGATATTTAAATACATACTGAAACAAGACATACACTATAGTCACTCTTAGTGATTTGGCTGCATAAGCTTTCCAGCATTTCTTGGCGGAAGCTAATAGAGGAAAAAAAACAGTCAAGCCATTTGGATGTTCCCAGTGACTGTCATTTTCCTGACCTGAAGGATATTGCTCTACTCGTCATTACCTTCTCATTCGGATTAGTCTAGCACGCTTATGTTTCACAATATCCATATTTAGAGAAAGATATTTTATATGTAAAACACTGAGACAGTCACGTCAATCATGAAATAACTGTAGGGCTAGGTTGGAACAGCAATATGGAGTACACTTTCCTCTATACATTTGCCACAGACTTCAGCTTCTCAATTTGACCTGTCTTTGTGTCCTGAGACAACCCCATGTGCAAGTGTGTGATATCATTATGACAAAGGAATGGCCTAGACTTCAAGACTTTCTGTCACTTCTGCCTTGATCTTTTTTTAGCAAAGCATTGATAGGTAGTGGGAGTGCATTATATGAGGCGGTCTGGCCAGGCAAAGTGGCACCAGAAAATCGGACACTTCTATGGAAGTGAAATTGTGGAGATGAAGGAGTGGAGTCAAGAAAAAAGATTGATAACAGCTAAGTATGAATTTTAAACAATATCCCCTCTCCACCTTCTGTACCATATTTTAGAACTGAGCATTCATTGGAAATAATGTACATTCAATTCTACTTTAAAAGTAACTTCATACTAATTCTTCTGGATCTGCTCCTCCGGAGTTGCTCATGTGTTGCATTGCAGCTATCTTTCTGGTGAGTGAAGACTAGAGTAGGAATCCAACTGAAAAAGAAACACACACAGCCATGGCTGTTTATATTTCCACCCTAGGTGTTTTATGAGTCATTGCAGACACTTGTTTCACACTTTATCTCAAGTTTACTCTACATTTTCTACCACTTATGGAAAGTTATAGCAGCTCCAGTGAGAAAAGAAAAAATAATATTTAACAACATTATATTAGTTTGTATAAAGAGGTTGTATGTTTTTTTACTCTTTTGTATTAATGCAGTCAGGGGCATAACTACAAATCATGGGGCCACCCCCAAAAACTTTGATAGGGTCCCCCAATGTTCACAGCCCTCCCCTTTCCTCTTCTTGGTGACTCGCACGACATGGGAATCCATCATACAAGGGTCATAAAACAAATGTGGCCATCAGGATCTTCACAGTCATAGCGTGTGTAGCCACAAAAACACCTGATCTGGAGTACCAGAGAAAGGGAAGGTTAGTAGTTGGGGCTCCCTGCAGATGCAAGGGCTGCTCCTTCCTAGGTACACCTCTAAATGCCCTTTAATCTCAACACCAGTTCTAAGAGACAGCAAGTATATAAGAAAAATCAATAGCCTAGCTACAGAATCCTTCTAATCAGGGGTGCTCATCCAGATTCCGGATATCCGGGTAACCCGGATAGCCGAACATTTTTACGCTATCCAGATCAGATTCCGGATTCTGGATTTCTATAGAAATCTGAATAGCTATCTGCGGATATTTGGCCGCATAACCCGGATATCCGCGGATATCCGGATCCAAAATACTGTAACTAAGAAGATGACATCCTGGAGTCAGCAGAAGCCCTAGCAACCAATCACAGAGGGGAACCCTGGCCAGCCCCACCTGACCTCATTGAGCTAATCAGAGGCCTCCCAGCCTAAGCCTTGGCACCCAATCACAGAAAGAAACACTGGCCAGCCCCCCTGTATAATAAGGTGGGCTGCCATGATGAGACAGATCGTCTTGCTGAATGCTCACTGAGAGACATGCTCCAGTGCTGGTGGCCTACAAAGGCCTGTACACAGTTATAAACCTAAAGCTATTCAGTGATTAACCCCTTCACTACTATCACTACACTATTGTTAAATCTTTAATTAGCTTGATTGATGTCATAGTGTGACAGTTAGAGTGAGTGCTCCAGTGCTGCCAGTCTAGAAAGGGCTGTACACAGTGATAAACCGAAAGCTGTTCAGTGATTAACCCCTTCACTATCATTACACTATTGTTAAATCATTAATTAGCTTGATGTCATTTGTGTGACAGTCAGTATGTGCTGCATGCAGCTGCTATGTGTCTGTGTGTGTGCTGTGCACAGACCAGGCCAGCTGCTGCCTGCTGGCCAGCTATTAGCCTTAGGTATAGGTTAGGTAGGTTAGGGATTAGGGAATAGGATTACTGTGTTATTGTGTAGTTAGTTAGTACTGTAGTACTGCAGTCAGTGTGCTAGTAGTTGTTAGAGTAGTAGTATTACTGTGTTTGCTTTGTACAGAACTGCTGTGCTGTGAGCAGTGCCAGTGTGACACTTAGTGTGCACTAGTGTCTTCTCCTCTGCTGTCTGACTGTCACTCGGCACGTGTCCCATGGCACTTGCCAATTGTCACATGGCACTTGCCACGTGTCACATGTCACTTGCCAATTGTCACATGGCACTTGGCACATGTCACGTGGCACTTGCCAAGTGTCACATGGCACTTGCCACGTGTCACGTGGCACTTGCCAAGTGTCACGTGGCACTTGCCAATTGTCACTTGGGACTTGCCACGTGTCACGTGGCACTTGCCAAGTGTCACGTGACACTTGGCAAGTGCCACGTGACAATTGACAAGTGCCACGTGACAATTGGCACGTGCCATGTGTCAATTGGCAAGTGCCACGTGACACTTGGCAAGTGACACGTGACACTTGGCAAGTGACACGTGGCAAGTGCCAATTGCCACATGCCATGTCTGGCATGTTACTGGCAAACATTACACCTGCTGCTGCTGCATTGCCCTGCTCCTGCTGCCTGTGCTGCTCCCACCGCCAGGCCAGAGTGCCACAGGCCACTGATACCACCTATATTTAACCCAAAACACAATTGCTGTGTAATTTTGTGGAGGTGTCTTGGCTAAAAACTGTCATGTCCCAGATGTGCGGTTGGACTTTGGACACAATGTGGGCTGCACGATCGCTGTCTGGAACCTAGGCCTAATGTTAATTGACAGCCATTTTTTGGGGGTGATTTTAAGTCATAAATTAGTGTTCCCCTTTAAAAAATAATGATGCTACATGCCTCATTTACCCTTAAAAACGTTTTTAAAGCAATTTAAAGGGCACTTCCGCTTTTTCTGTCCGGATATTCGAATCCGTCTGGATAGCCCGGATAATGCATTTGGATATCCGCATGAACGTGGATATCTAAACATTCGGATTTGGATATCCAAACCGGATATCTGGGTATCCGGATCCGGATCAATTTGGATTTTAAAAAGTGGTATCCGAGCACCCCCTTCTTCTAATAGTACATGCATGCATCTCTAGAATTTGGAGTTCATATCATTCTACTGAGACGTTACATTTCAGAGAGGGAGTTCCTCAATGGGATCTTGTAAGCTGTTTGAGGTCTTGCCACTCGAGATCCTAGGTTCTTCCGCCTGTTGCTGGTAGACTTTAGTCTCTCTTTTGTATGCTAGTTAAAGTGTACCTTATGGGAAAAAGTTCCCTAAATGGGTACTTACCTCACCTTGCCTTACCTTAGAAGCTTCTCCCGTCCCCTCCACCACTCTGTTCCAGTGTTGGAACCCCTTGAGCCTTTTTGACAAGGGATTGTTGAAGAGGTTTGTGTGTCTTTCCCCCCATCTTTAATTTAGTTTGTCCGCTACTGCACAGGTGCAAGACGGCTCAACTTTTTCCACTGAGCTTGAGCAGCTTGGTGCTACTGTGCAGGTGGGAGCTGTCCTGCACCTGCGCAGTGCAACTATGCTTATTCATGCATGGAAGCACGACTGAAAACTTTTGAAGGATCCTGACGAGAGGACATGAGAAACCTGGAGGAGGACATCAGACGCCTCTGGAAGATCCAGAGCCTTCCCTCTAAGTATCTAATTTTTCTCTATTTTAAACTTACAGGTTTGCTTTAAATCATATGGATAGGAGAGCTATAAAGCTTTGTAACAAAAAACAACTTTATTAAAGTAACATGGTGTTTTAATTTTTATTTCAACACTTGGTCAAGAGCATTCATTTTTTGTTACAAATAATTTGCTACAATCTCTTCTAATGTAGCTGCTTTCAGACTTTGGCCCATATACAATTATTTTTTTCTCCTTAGTTTTCTCCTAGTGATATTTTCAGACTTTGTTGGGAATAAAATGAACTTAAACTGCCAGCTAGCATGAAAATATTCAACATAATTTTTAAAGTATGTTTTCCCCTAATGTTTCATACTTTTTCAATGTCAAAGTGCTGAAAAGTTATTTTAAAGAGAAGATGAAAAATTATCACCTAGGAGATAACTCAGGAGAAAAAAAAGAATTGCATGTTCTGTTTCTGTAGAACAAAAACGTCACAGCTGCCAAAACAGTTTGTCCCATATGCAATTAACTTTTTCTCCTGAGTTATCTCCTAGGAGATCATTTCATCTTCTCTTTAAAATAACTATTTACTATAAAAAAAATTATCCAAATGTTGGTAAAAAAAAAGTACTATCAAAATATTTTCTTGCTTGCTGGGGGTTTAAAAAAGCATTTTATGACAAGGTATGAAAATATCACCTAGGAGAAAACTCAGGAGGAAGAAGGAATTGCATATTCGGCCAATGTGCTTTTCTACCAGAGTTACCAGTCTATCTTCCTTAAGTAGAGAAGA
Source organism: Hyperolius riggenbachi (assembly GCF_040937935.1). Classification (NCBI taxonomy): domain Eukaryota; kingdom Metazoa; phylum Chordata; class Amphibia; order Anura; family Hyperoliidae; genus Hyperolius; species Hyperolius riggenbachi. Next base: position 510,503,493 of record NC_090646.1, on the reverse strand, counting down.
GTGGTTTGTCATCAGGTAAATGTGAAGAAATTGGTTCCCCTGTTGAGTATAAGAATGAGCGTTTTATTGTAGCTGCAATATGTGCTTGTTGCAATTCCCCCATGCTTTTGCTGAAACCGGTGTAGATACGACTCACATATTTACCTATACTTCTGCATGCGACTACTTTCTAGGAAGGCCTGTACATCTGTTTTTTTAAATACTGGTCTGGGACCCATATGCAATTCACTTTTTCTCCCAAATTTTCTCTTAGGAGATCATTTTTTACTTTCTATTTAAAATATTTTTTCAGCACTTTGTAATTGAAAAAGTACAACAAAGTAGTTGGTACTTTAAAAGGCATTTAATTGATAAGTTTAAAAATATCACTTAGGAGAAAACTCAGAAGAAAAAGTTAATTTCATAAGGGCCGGGGAGTGCAGAGCATTATTCTAGAATGCTATCAGTCTGCTTTTAACTGTAGCCTTATGGTTCCCCAGCAAGCTGCAAAGATCTCTGTTTGACCTACACTTGGTTGTGGGACACAATTCTCCATGATTTCATACATTTTACATTACAGAAGAACCCATGTCAGGAGAGGCAGTGCCAGTGAAGAACATCAAAGAAGTAATCTCACCATTGCTATCCTCAGAGTTTATACCATGCCAGTAATTGATTCAACCTTTTAACATCCATTCACTCATAAAGAAAATTGTCAGTTGTCGGAGGGCTGACTTGTTACCTGATAACTAGTTAACCAAAACTTCTGACCAGGTTTATATAGCACCGACACATTTTGAAACCAAATTATTTGTACAAATGCTCAGTAAATGCCTATACTCTGCAAAGTTAGCTTTCACTTCCTTAGCTGGCACTATCTATGGCAGGAAATTATTTATAGAGCTGCCTGAAGTGCTAAGCTCAACAAATGAAACTTTTCTTACAGCAGATTTTCACGTGGAAATTAATAATAAATTACTATGCCCTAGTTTACTAAATCATTTTTTACTTGCCTGACACGCTGACAAAAGTTTTTCTTCTTGGTAGGCACATAGACAAACAATCATCAACTTTGCCAAGGAAAACAGTATTGCTGTATGTATGAAACCAAATTATGGCATTTCAGATAGATCAAAGCGTTGGAACTTTAAGGAGGAAACATCATTAGATGAGAGGGAGAAAACCCTTAAAGTAAAATTCAAGTTATACCACTGAAAAAGGCCTCAGATGTTGCAATACTTATATATTGAAAGTATGCTATGGTACTTTGAAAAAAATAAACAGTAAATTATGATTTTTGATAAGTTGATCAATACTTCGTGTCCCACTGGGTGGCATATGTAACATCACAATGATTGTCACTTATGTCCTGCTATTGTGCCTTGACTGACATCTTCTAAGGAGAAATGTATTGAGTGTTATCACTCTACTTCCTCCCACCTAGGTATGGTCGGAAATGCCAATTTTACCTTCTGCATAAAATCCAATTTCCACCATTGCTGATTACCGCTCCCGCTTTTGCTTTTCGCTACTAGTTTTCACTTTCCGCTGCGAATTTCCGTGGAAAAAAATCCGCTAAGAAAATTCCACCAACTTTAACATTGATTTTCTCAAAAACTACAAGGTCTCTTTGAATTTTTCCCTCTTGTTCCCACTGTCCTCTTTAACCTACCCTGCAAATTTGGTGTTTCTAGCATGTACGGGGGCTTTGCTTTTAACTGCTAAAGTTCCTTACTATACACAACATGTAGCTTGCACTACTTACAGAATGTCCATTGTATAGTTTGTGTAAATGCCAGTATTACCTTATTTTGTGAATTTGGCCCCTAGTGTGATGGTGTTCTACATTTTGTGTAAAGCATGATAAAACATCTTCCTTAAAGGGAAGGTTCAGGAACGCTACAAAAAAAAAAATCCACATCCACTTACCTGGGGCTTCCTCCAGCACGTGGCCGTGAGAAGGTGCCCTCGGCGCCGCTCCGCAGGCTCCCGGTGGTCTCTGGTGGCCGACCCGACCTGGCCAGGCCGGCGGACAGGTCAGGCCTCTTCTGCGCTCCATTGTGCATTTCACGCCGGCGCGCTGATGTCATCGGTAGTGATGCTCAAATACCCCTTTTTAAAATTCGAGTTTGGTCGAATTCGAATAGTAAATTATTCGAGGTCAGTCGAATATTCGAGTCGAATAATTTTTACTATTCGATTCGACCTCGGACTTCGAGCTCACTATTCGAGTCGGTATTCGAGCTCACTATTCGAGCTGACTATTCGAATTGGCCTTAAATAGCTTCCAACACTTGTTTTGAGGGTGAATGATGCAAGAAACATCTTTTTTTCCAAGTAACAACAGCAAGTGATTATGTGGGGATGTTCCTTTAAAAAAAAATGTGGAAAGAGAAGTTGTGTCCTTAATTTTGTTCAGTAGTGTTACTGTATATACTTGTTCTTCTTCTTCTTTATCTTTCTTCTTCTTCTTCTAGATCTTCTTCTTCTATATCTTCTTCTTCTTCTTCTTCTATATTGTCTTCTTCTTCTTCTTCTTCTTCTTCATCATCTTCTTCTTCTTCTTCTTCTTCTTCTTCTTCTTCATCTTCTTCATCTTCTTCTTCTTCTTCATCTTCATCTTCTTCTTCTTCTTCATCTTCTTCATCTTCTTCTTCTTCTTCATCTTCTTCTTCTTCTTCATCTTCTTCTTCTTCTTCTTCTTCTTCATCTTCTTCATCATCTTCTTCATCTTCTTCTTCTTCTTCTTCATCTTCTTCTTCTTCATCTTCTTCTTCTTCATCTTCTTCATCTTCTTCATCTTCTTCTTCTTTTTCATCTTCTTCTTCATCATCTTCTTCATCTTCTTCTTCATCTTCTTCTTCATCTTCATCTTCTCCTTCTCCTTCTTTTTCAATATCGTCTTCTTCTTCTTCACGTATTTCTCTTTTCAATTTTTTTTTTAAAGAAATGCAGCTATTTTTGAGCGTAACAAATAGCTGGTGGGCGCACGCATGTTGGAAGCGCCATTGTATGTGCTCCCTGGCAGTGGAAACACAAAGACAGCAGGAGGTAAATTCAGCAGCAGGAGGAGGAGGATGAGTGTGTGGCAGCAGGCAGTCAATGAGGCAGGCAGCTCGCCGTGACATAATAGCCCTGGTACCTAGCGGTGATACCAGGGCTGTAAATAAACACAACAGGAGGTCCCAGACAGCGGTCGTGCAGCCCACATTGTGTCCAATACACAACTGGGACAACACAGTTTTCAACCCGGGCACCTCAGAAAAATTAAACCTTTTTTTTTTTATGGTTTTTTGGTTTTTGGTTTTACAACCAATATAGCTATTGTTTGACGTAATAGCTGGTGGCAGAGTGGCAGCAGAAGAAGGTAATTCTGTGTACCCTGGCAGTGGGAAACACAGACAGACAGCAGCTGCAGGAGGAGGAATGGAGGAGTAGGCGAGCAGCTATTGTTTGACGTAATAGCTGGTGGCAGAGTGGCAGCAGAAGGTAAATCATCTGTGTACCCTGGCAGTGGGAAACACAGACAGACAGCAGCAGCAGGAGGAGGAATGGAGGAGTAGGCGAGCAGCTATTGTTTGACGTAATAGCTGGTGGCAGAGTGGCAGCAGAAGGTAAATCATCTGTGTACCCTGGCAGTGGGAAACACAGACAGACAGACAGCAGCAGCAGCAGCAGGAGGAGGTATGGAGGAGCAGTGTGAGTGTGGCAGCAGGTAGGCAGCGTGACATAATAGCCCTGGTACCTAGCGGTGATACCAGGGCTGTAAATAAACACAACAGGAGGTCCCAGACAGCGGTCGTGCAGCCCACATTGTGTCCAATACACAACTGGGACAACACAGTTTTCAACCCGGGCACCTCAGAAAAATTAAACCTTTTTTTTTTTATGGTTTTTTGGTTTTTGGTTTTACAACCAATATAGCTATTGTTTGACGTAATAGCTGGTGGCAGAGTGGCAGCAGAAGAAGGTAATTCTGTGTACCCTGGCAGTGGGAAACACAGACAGACAGCAGCAGCAGGAGGAGGAATGGAGGAGTAGGCGAGCAGCTATTGTTTGACGTAATAGCTGGTGGCAGAGTGGCAGCAGAAGGTAAATCATCTGTGTACCCTGGCAGTGGGAAACACAGACAGACAGCAGCAGCAGCAGCAGGAGGAGGTATGGAGGAGCAGTGTGAGTGTGGCAGCAGGTAGGCAGCGTGACATAATAGCCCTGGTACCTAGCGGTGATACCAGGGCTGTAAATAAACACAACAGGAGGTCCCAGACAGCGGTCGTGCAGCCCACATTGTGTCCAATACACAACTGGGACAACACAGTTTTCAACCCGGGCACCTCAGAAAAATTAAACCTTTTTTTTTTTTAATGGTTTGTTTGGTTTTGGTTTTACAACCAATATAGCTATTGTTTGACGTAATAGCTGGTGGCAGAGTGGCAGCAGAAGAAGGTAATTCTGTGTACCCTGGCAGTGGGAAACACAGACAGACAGCAGAAGGGCAGTACACAGCAGCCCACTGTAGGTGTAAAATGTGTGGCTGCAGGCGACGTAATAGTCAAAGTGAACCAGGCTGGCTTAGTGAGCAGGAGCCAGGAGGTGGTAAAGGGTGGTAAGGCACATTAACGATGGTTCCGGCAGCCAGTTCATGTCCCCCTCTCGCCGACAACAGGGGCCAGGAACTCGCCTTCCACCCACGCCTGGTTCATCTTGAGAAACGTCAGTCTGTCCACAGACTTGTGAGACAGACGTGAGCGTTTCTCGGTGACCACGCAACCAGCTGCACTGAAGCAGCGCTCGGACAGCACGCTGGAAGGGGGGCAGGACAGCACTTCCAGGGCGTACTGCGCCAGCTCGCTCCAGATCTCCATGCGCTTGACCCAATACTCCATGGGATCAACAGGGGCATCGCTGTCAAGCCCGCTGTACGACCCCATGTAGTCAGCCACCATGCGGGTCAGGCGCTGGCTGTGACCGGAGGAGGATGCTGCTGCATGCATCTCCTCTCTAGTCACTGCTGCCGGAGCCTCTACAGTCCTGTAGAGCTCGTGGCTGAGAGACAGCAGGTCTGTGGGGCGCTTGCTGCTGCTGGATGCAGGCACCTGCTGCTGCCTCTGTGCTGGCTGCTGGACAGTGGGGGTGGAAGGCTGGGGGAAGGCTTCCTCCAAGCGCTCAACAAGGGCCTGCTGCAAGCTCCTTATTTGTTGCGCTGGGTCTCCTCCTGCAGGCGGCAGGAACTGGCTCAACTTCCCCTTGAGGCGTGGGTTCAACATCATGCTGATCCAGATGTCCTCCCTCTGCTTCATCTGGATCACCCTGGGGTCCCTGCGCAGGCACGTCAGCATGTGCGCTGCCATTGGGAAGAGGCGGGCCACGTCTGCTGGCACATCGATGTCAGTGCTGTCCTCATCCTCCTCCTCTGCCGCCTCATCCTCTCTCCACCCCCGCACCAACTCAGCTGCGCTGTGCTGATCCCCCTCATCAGCAGCCAGGTCAGGGACCTCCACCAAGTCCTCCTCCTCCTCCCCCTCAGAGGTGGACTGCGCAGCTGGTTGCCGCTCCTGCTGGTCCAAGGCTGCCGCTCCCTGTTCCAGCAAAGCATCGAGGGCCCTGTTCAGCAGAGAAACCAGGGGCACCCACTCGCAGACCATAGCATGGTCCCTGCTCACCATGTTTGTGGCCTGCAGGAAGGGAGCCAGCACTAAGCACACCTGCTGCATGTGCCTCCAGTCATCATCGGGGACGATGGACGGGATGTTGCTGGTCTTGTCCCTTCTCTGAGCTGCGGAAACAGTGGCCAGGGCAAGGTACTGTTTGACAGCGTGCCTCTGTTCAACCAGACGCTCCAACATCGCCAGGGTGGAGTTCCAGTGAGTCGGAACGTCAAGGATCAGCCGATGGCGTGGCAGATCCAGCTCCTTTTGCACGTCTTCCAGGCTCGCACAGGCTGCAGCCGAGCGCCGGAAGTGACGCACAACATTCCTTGCCGTTTCCAGCAGTTCGCCCATCCCCTGGTAGGTGCGCAGGAACTTCTGCACCACCAGGTTCAGCACGTGGGCAAGACAGGGGATGTGGGTCAGGTTTCCCCTGTCTATTGCGGCAACCAGATTGGCCCCATTGTCGACCACCACCTCTCCGACTCTGAGGCCTCTGGGGGTCAGCCAAATCCTCTCCTGCTCCTGGAGTTTGGCCAACACATGGGTTGCCGTCAGCTTGGTCTTCCCAAGGCTGACCAAGTGCAGCAGCGCTTGGCAGTGGCGGGCCTTCACGCTGCTGCTGAGGCGGGGGGTTTGGCCAGGTGTGCCGGAGGATGGCAGAGGATCGGAGGAACCTGCTGCAGTTCCCCTGACCCTGCGGGGTGGCACCACCCACTGTGTTGCTGCTGCTGCTGTGCCCGCTGCTGCTCTCCCATCCTCACCCCCTTCCACCAAGCTGACCCAGTGGACAGTGAAGGACAGGTAGCGGCTAGTGTTGGGCGAACATCTAGATGTTCGGGTTCGGGCCGAACAGGCCGAACATGGCCGCGATGTTCGGGTGTTCGACCCGAACTCCGAACATAATGGAAGTCAATGGGGACCCGAACTTTTGTGGTTTGTAAAGCCTCCTTACATGCTACATACCCCAAATTTACAGGGTATGTGCACCTTGGGAGTGGGTACAAGAGGAAAAAAAAATTTAGCAAAAAGAGCTTATAGTTTTTGAGAAAATCGATTTTAAAGTTTCAAAGGGAAAACTGTCTTTTAAATGCGGGAAATGTCTGTTTTCTTTGCACAGGTAACATGCTTTTTGTCGGCATGCAGTCATAAATGTAATACATATAAGAGGTTCCAGGAAAAGGGACCGGTAATGCTAACCCAGCAGCAGCACACGTGATGGAACAGGAGGAGGGTGGCGCAGGAGGAGAAGGCCACGCTTTGAGACACAACAACCCAGGCCTTGCATGAGGACAAGAAGCGTGCGGATAGCATGCTTTGTACCACCATGCAGTCATAAATGTAATAAAGATAAGTGGTTCAATAAACAGGGACCACGCGGCAACGCTAACCCAGCAGCAGCACACGTGATGGAACAGGAGGAGGCGCAGGAGGAGAAGGCCACGCTTTGTGAGACACAACAACCCAGGCCTTGCATGAGGACAAAAAGCGTGCGGATAGCATGCTTTGTACCGCCATGTAGTCATAAATGTAATAAAGATAAGAGGTTCAATAAACAGGGACCACGCGGCAACGCTAACCCAGCAGCAGCAGCAGCAGCAGCACACGTGATGGAACAGGAGGAGGCGCAGGAGGAGAAGGCCACGCTTTGTGAGACACAACAACCCAGGCCTTGCATGAGGACAAAAAGCGTGCGGATAGCATGCTTTGTACCGCCATGTAGTCATAAATGTAATAAAGATAAGAGGTTCCATAAACAGGGACCGGCAACGGTAACCCAGCAGCAGCAGCAGCAGCAGCAGCAGCACACGTGATGGAACAGGAGGAGGCGCAGGAGGAGAAGGCCACGCTTTGTGAGACACAACAACCCAGGCCTTGCATGAGGACAAAAAGCGTGCGGATAGCATGCTTTGTACCGCCATGTAGTCATAAATGTAATAAAGATAAGAGGTTCCATAAACAGGGACCGGCAACGGTAACCCAGCAGCAGCAGCAGCAGCACACGTGATGGAACAGGAGGAGGCGCAGGAGGAGAAGGCCACGCTTTGTGAGACACAACAACCCAGGCCTTGCATGAGGACAAAAAGCGTGCGGATAGCATGCTTTGTACCGCCATGTAGTCATAAATGTAATAAAGATAAGAGGTTCCATAAACAGGGACCGGCAACGGTAACCCAGCAGCAGCAGCAGCAGCAGCACACGTGATGGAACAGGAGGAGGCGCAGGAGGAGAAGGCCACGCTTTGTGAGACACAACAACCCAGGCCTTGCATGAGGACAAAAAGCGTGCGGATATAGCAGCAATGCTTTTTGCCGCCATGCAGTCATAAATGTAATACAGATGAGAGGTTCAATAAACAGGGACCGGAAACGCTAAACCATCCCAGATGTTCATCGGTCATGTTACTTGGTTGGGGTCCAGGAGTGTTGCGTAGTCGTTTCCAATCCAGGATTGATTCATTTTAATTTGAGTCAGACGGTCTGCATTTTCTGTGGAGAGGCGGATATGCCGATCTGTGATGATGCCTCCGGCAGCACTGAAACAGCGTTCCGACATAACGCTGGCTGCCGGGCAAGCCAGCACCTCTATTGCGTACATTGCCAGTTCGTGCCAGGTGTCTAGCTTCATGCCCGGTTTCAGGTCCAGCGGTGCCAGCCACAAATCCGTCTGTTCCTTTATTCCCCTCCAAATTTCCTCCCCTGTGTGCTGCTTATCCCCAAGGCAGATCAGCTTCAGCAACGCTTGCTGACGCATGCCAACAGCTGTGCTGCACTGCTTCCACGATCCTACTGCTGCTGGTGCTGGGTTAGCATTTCCGGATGAGGTACAGCTTTGAGATGCGTTGGAGGAGAAGGAGTCAGAGAGGTAGGTGCTGCTGTTGTTATCCAGCTGTTTGCGGCGTGGGCAACACCCGCGCCGTAGCAGGTGAGGAATCGCTGCCAGGCTCCACAAGGTTCACCCAGTGCGCGGTAAGGGAGATGTATCGACCCTGGCCGAACGCACTCGTCCAGGTGTCAGTGGTGAGGTGAACCTTGCAGGCAACGGCATTCTTCAAGCTTCGGGTTATTTAGCTGACCACGTGCTCATGCAACTCAGGCACTGCAGAGCGCGCAAAGTGGTAGCGGCTGGGAACCACGTAACGTGGGATGGCCACTGACATCATGCCCTTGAAGCTGTTTGTCTCCACCACTCGATATGGCAGCATTTCGCAGGCCAGAAGCTTGGCTATGCTGGCTGGCTGTTACTGCCACGGCCCGGGGGTCATTTGCTGGCAATTTCCTCTTGTGCTCAAACATCTCAGAGACAGACAACTCAACCGTAGCGCTGCACACCGAAGGGCTGTTGGTTGTTGTGTTTGATGAACACTGGGAGACCTCAAGAGCACTAGTCCGGAAAGTGACAGTGTCAGCATCGTCTGATGTTTGTGAATGTTGTGAACCACGCAATGGCTGGGCTACTGCTGCTGCTGAGGCGGGTCTGGTGGTGAGTCTGGTGAACCCAAGGGAGGCAGTGTTGCTGGTGGTACCCTGTCCTGCCGCGTTTGCCCACAGAGTGGGATGTTTGGATAGAATGTGGCGGCTCATGCTGGTGGTGGAGAGGTTGTTAATACTTTTCCCCCTGCTCAGGCGGGTCTTGCACACCTTGCAAATCGCCATGGTAACATCCTCAGTGCAGTCTTCAAAGAAAGCCCAGACTTTAACTGGCTGAGGACTCGGACCTCGTGCGTGATGTGCTGGTGCTGCTTAACCCACTGCTGGACGCTTGAGAGGTCATCCAAGTAATTATCTGGTCCTGTTCTTTTGGATCTGTGAGGGTTGTTGTCCTGGACAACATGGGCAGTATTGAGTGGGTTTTCTTGGGTGCTCCCCTGTGGCCTGTACGTGAACCGTCAGGGGAAACACCTCTTCCCTTGCCCCTCCCTCTTTCACCGGATTTCTTCCTCATTTCACTTATCCTTAAAGTACACGCTGACTGGCAGCAGTACAGTGGCAGTACAGAAATGCTATACAGTGGTGGGTGAGCGGTGTACCACTATTGTCAGCAGTGACACAGAGCACAATGCTATACAGTGGCGGGTGAGCGGTGTACTACTGTTCCCAGCAGACACAGAGTGGAAGTAAACACAATGCTATATAGTGTGGCTGAGCCGTGTACACAGAGTGGCATTAAACACAATGCTATATAGTCTGCTATATAGTCACCCCGAACAGGGTGATGTTCTGCAGAACCCGAACAGTGGCAAACACTGTTCGCCCAACACTACTGGGAGGGAACGCAGATTTTAGTACCTAAACACACGATACAACATGTTTTCCGGGGTCGGACTCTGAGGCACATACAGATGGTCCCGATCATCATCCTCATCATACAACTCTTCTCCTGAGTCTGACCCACCCACCACCTCTGCCACCCCAACATCCCCAGACACAGACCCCTCATCGTCCTCAACATTAACTTGGGATGCTGGCCTGAGCCAGACCTCCTCCTCCACATCAGGCCCCATCATCTCCTCAATGGCAGCCCTCATTATTCGCTCTGGCGACGGACTGATGGACACAACGTTCTCCTCCGGGGAGGGCTGCTGCTGACCACTGGCTGCTGGGGTGGATGTTATAGCTTGCGTGGGGCGTTGGCTGTTGCTGTTGTTGGGAGTGCTGCTCACAGCGGAGGTCTCTGGGGAACTCATGTTGAGCTCATATAGTGGTTGACGGTGAGTGGAGTATTACTGATCCCAGCAATATACACACTGACTGGCAGAGTACGCAATGCTATATAGTGTGGCTGAGCGGTGTACACAGAGTGGCAGTAAACACAATGCTATATAGTCTGGCTGAGCGAGCGGTGTACTACTGTTCCCAGCAGAATCAGAGTGGCAGTAAACAATGGTATATAGTCTGGCTGAGCGGTGTACACAGAGTGTCAGTAAACAATGGTATATAGTCTGGCTGAGCGAGCGGTGTACTACTGTTCCCAGCAGAATCAGAGTGGCAGTAAACAATGGTATATAGTCTGGCTGAGCGGTGTACACAGAGTGTCAGTAAACAATGGTATATAGTCTGGCTGAGCGGTGTACACACAATGCTATATAGTCTGCTATATAGTGTCAGTAAACAATGGTATATAGTCTGGCTGAGCGAGCGGTGTACTACTGTTCCCAGCAGAATCAGAGTGGCAGTAAACAATGGTATATAGTCTGGCTGAGCGGTGTACACAGAGTGTCAGTAAACAATGGTATATAGTCTGGCTGAGCGAGCGGTGTACTACTGTTCCCAGCAGAATCAGAGTGGCAGTAAACAATGGTATATAGTCTGGCTGAGCGGTGTACACAGAGTGTCAGTAAACAATGGTATATAGTCTGGCTGAGCGGTGTACACACAATGCTATATAGTCTGCTATATAGTGTCAGTAAACAATGGTATATAGTCTGGCTGAGCGAGCAGTGTACTACTGTTCCCAGCAGAATCAGAGTGGCAGTAAACAATGGTATATAGTCTGGCTGAGCGGTGTACACAGAGTTTCAGTAAACAATGGTATATAGTCTGGCTGAGCGGTGTACACAGAGTGTCAGTAAACAATGGTATATAGTCTGGCTGAGCGGTGTACACAGAGTGGCAGTAAACACAATGCTATATAGTCTGGCTGAGCGAGCGGTGTACTACTGTTCCCAGCAGAATCAGAGTGGCAGTAAACAATGGTATATAGTCTGGCTGAGCGGTGTACACAGAGTGTCAGTAAACAATGGTATATAGTCTGGCTGAGCGGTGTACACAGAGTGTCAGTAAACAATGGTATATAGTCTGGCTGAGCGGTGTACACAGAGTGGCAGTAAACACAATGCTATATACTCTGGCTGAGCGAGCGGTGTACTACTGTTCCCAGCAGACACAGAACAGTAAACAGAATGCTATATAGTGTGGCTGAGCGAGCGGTGTACCACTATTCCCAGCAGACACAAAACAGTAAACAGAATGCTATATAGTGTGGCTGAGCGAGCGGTGTACCACTATTCCCAGCAGACACAGAACAGTAAACAGAATGCTATATAGTGTGGCTGAGCGAGCGGTGTACCACTATTCCCAGCAGACACAGAACAGTGAACAGAATGCTATATAGTGTGGCTGAGCGAGCGGTGTACCACTATTCCCAGCAGACACAGAACAGTGAACAGAATGCTATATAGTGTGGCTGAGCGAGCGGTGTACCACTATTCCCAGCAGACACAGAACAGTGAACAGAATGCTATATAGTGTGGATGAGCGAGCGGTGTACCACTATTCCCAGCAGACACAGAACAGTAAACAGAATGCTATATAGTGTGGCTGAGCGAGCGGTGTACCACTATTCCCAGCAGACACAGAACAGTGAACAGAATGCTATATAGTGTGGCTGAGCGAGCGGTGTACCACTATTCCCAGCAGACACAGAACAGTGAACAGAATGCTATATAGTGTGGCTGAGCGAGCGGTGTACCACTATTCTCAGCAGACACAGAACAGTAAACAGAATGCTATATAGTGTGGCTGAGCGAGCGGTGTACCACTATTCCCAGCAGACACAGAACAGTAAACAGAATGCTATATAGTGTGGCTGAGCGAGCGGTGTACCACTATTCCAAGCAGACACAGAACAGTGAACAGAATGCTATATAGTGTGGCTGAGCGAGCGGTGTACCACTATTCCCAGCAGACACAGAGTGGCAGTAAACAGAATGCTATATAGTGTGGCTGAGCGAGGTACACAGAGTGGCAGTAAACAGAATGCTATATAGTGTGGCTGAGCAAGCGGTGTACTACTATTCCCAGCAGACACAGAGTGGCAGTAAACAGAATGCTATATAGTGTGGCTGAGCGAGGTACACAGAGTGGCAGTAAACAGAATGCTATATAGTGTGGCTGAGCAAGCGGTGTACTACTGTTCCCAGCAGTGACACAATGACAGGGGGGACCCTGGCTAGCGTGGCTGGAGCGCGAACTACCCTGCCTGCCTACCCAAAGCTAAACCCACAGACAAATGGCGGAGATATGACGTGGTTCGGGTATTTATTTACCCGAACCACGTGACCGTTCGGCCAATCAGAGCGCGTTCGGGTCCGAACCACGTGACCCGTTCGGCCAATCACAGCGCTAGCCGAACGTTCGGGGAACGTTCGGCCATGCGCTCTTAGTTCGGCCATATGGCCGAACGGTTTGGCCGAGCACCGTCAGGTGTTCGGCCGAACTCGAACATCACCCGAACAGGGTGATGTTCTGCAGAACCCGAACAGTGGCGAACACTGTTCGCCCAACACTAGTAGCGGCCTGTCCCGAAGCGGCTGCTCCAGGAGTCCATGGTGACGTGGATCCTTTCACCAACCGCGTGCTCCAGCCCTCGCTCCACATTGGCCATCACAAAGCGGTGCAGTGCAGGAATGGCCTTGCGGGCAAAGAAGTGTCTGCTGGGGAGCTGCCAGTCTGGGGCTGCGCAAGCAAGCAGCGCACGAATGTCGCTCCCCTCCTGCACGAGCGTGTACGGCAGGAGTTGGGAGCACATGGCCCGTGCCAGCAAGCCGTTCAGCTGCCGCACGCGACGGCTGCTGGGAGGCAGAGCCCTAACCACCCCCTGGAAGGACTCGCTCAAAAGGCTCTGGCGTGGCCTTTTGCTGACACGGGAATCAGCAGACACAGCAGAGGAGGCCACTGAGGACTGGCTGCCAGAACAGGCCTCAGTGTCGGCGGCAGGAGTTGCAGAGGGGGGAGGAGCAGTGCGTTTCCGCACTCCTGCTGGTGCTGCTGGAGGAGCAGGAGGGCGGGTGGCTGCTGTTGCTGCTGCTGCTGCTGAAGGCTGTGCAGTGATGGGTGTGGTGCCACTGCCAGCAGCAGATGCCTTCAGCCTCTGGAACTCCTCATGCTGGTGGAAATGTTTAGCCGCAAGGTGGTTGATGAGCGAGCTGGTGCTGAACTTTAAGGGGTCTGCACCTCTGCTCAACTTCCGCTGACAGTGGTTGCAAGTGGCGTACTTGCTGTACACAGTGGGCATGGTGAAAAACCGCCAGATTGGTGACAGAAACTTCCCCCTACGGCATGGAAGCGCTGCTGCCTGTCTCCCTGTGGTGGTTGGGGGGGGGGGGCTTGGGTGCGGCTGGTGGTGGTACTGGCTGATGCTGCTGCTGCTGCTGCTGAGCCTGAGACACCAGCAGGCTGTGGGACGCTGCCAATGCTTGCAATGATGCGCCTCCTTGCAAGGCCCACAAGCGCATCCTCCTCCTCCTCCTCAGAGCTGCTGAGGACGACATCCCCTGGAGGTGGTGGCACCCAGTCTCTGTCTGTCACCGGGTCATCATCATCATGCCCCTCCTGAAACATGTCCTGCTGGGATGATGACCCCCCAAACTCCTCTCCTGATGCATGGATGGGACGCTTGACTGTCGCCACAGTCTTGCTGTCCAATCCCTCCTCCCCCAAAGTGCCCATCAGCATCTCCTCCTCAAAATCGCCAACAACAGCAGACAATACCCTGATGGTGCCTGGGGTAAAAAGACTGCTGAGTGACAGGTCGGCGACTGATGGTGAACTGGCCTCCTCCCCAGGCCCTGCTGGGCGGCTGCTGCGAACAGGGGTGGTGGTGGTGGTGGTGGTGGTGGAGGCCTCGGATGCAGAGCTGATGGCGGGCTGCTCATCCTCCGTCATGAGTTGCACCACAGTGTCTGCATCCTTTTCCTCAATGGGACGTTTCCGACCCGGCTGGAGGAAAATGGGAGCAGGTGCTACACGCTGCTGCTGCTGTGTCTCTGCAGCGTGAGTTGCAGATGCTCCTGCTGGGCGGCGCCCAAGGCGTCCACGGCCAGTGGCTATGGGAGGAATGTTAGCCACTGACGCTGCTGCTGCTGCTGCGGAACTGTGCATGGTGGCGCGCCCGCGGCCGCGGCTTGCCACAATGCTGCTCCCTCTCCTCCTGATTCCCTTGCTGCCCTTCCCCTTGCCCAAACCGCGCTGGCTGCCACTTCCAGACATCTTCAATGTTTTGGGCGTATAGACAAAAGTTTTTTAAAAGGGCGGGTGAAAAGTGGGGTACTTTAATGGAGTGGGTTGGTTGGTGAGGTGACTGAGTGAGTGTCCCCTAGTACAGTAAGTAAGTAGTAACAGTCAGGAAGTACAACTAGCAGTTACAATAATCAGTAGTAATCACAAGTAAATTTAGTGTGTGTACACTCAGACAGTGAGTGCACGCACGCAGGAGCTAGTAGCCTATGAACACAGTGACTGAGTGTCCTAGACTCCTAGTACAGTAAGAGTAAGTAGTAACAGTAAGTAGAACTAACTAATTACAATAATCAATCAGCGATCAGAAGGAAATGGAGTGTGGGTGTGTGTACACTCAGACAGTGAGTGCACGCACGCAGGAGCTAGTAGCCTATGAACACAGTGACTGAGTGTCCTAGACTCCTAGTACAGTAAGAGTAAGTAGTAACAGTAAGTAGAACTAACTAATTACAATAATCAATCAGCGATCAGAAGGAAATGGAGTGTGGGTGTGTGTACACTCAGACAGTGAGTGCACGCACGCAGGAGCTAGTAGCCTATGAACACAGTGACTGAGTGTCCTAGACTCCTAGTACAGTAAGAGTAAGTAGTAACAGTAAGTAGAACTAACTAATTACAATAATCAATCAGCGATCAGAAGGAAATGGAGTGTGGGTGTGTGTACACTCAGACAGTGAGTGCACGCACGCAGGAGCTAGTAGCCTATGAACACAGTGACTGAGTGTCCTAGACTCCTAGTACAGTAAGAGTAAGTAGTAACAGTAAGTAGAACTAACTAATTACAATAATCAATCAGCGATCAGAAGGAAATGGAGTGTGGGTGTGTGTACACTCAGACAGTGAGTGCACGCACGCAGGAGCTAGTAGCCTATGAACACAGTGACTGAGTGTCCTAGACTCCTAGTACAGTAAGAGTAAGTAGTAACAGTAAGTAGAACTAACTAATTACAATAATCAATCAGCGATCAGAAGGAAATGGAGTGTGGGTGTGTGTACACTCAGACAGTGAGTGCACGCACGCAGGAGCTAGTAGCCTATGAACACAGTGACTGAGTGTCCTAGACTCCTAGTACAGTAAGAGTAAGTAGTAACAGTAAGTAGAACTAACTAATTACAATAATCAATCAGCGATCAGAAGGAAATAGAGTGTGTGTTGTGTGTGTACACTCAGACAGTGAGTGCACGCACGCAGGAGCTAGTAGCCTATGAACACAGTGACTGAGTGTCCTAGACTCCTAGTACAGTAAGAGTAAGTAGTAACAGTAAGTAGAACTAACTAATTACAATAATCAATCAGCGATCAGAAGGAAATGGAGTGTGGGTGTGTGTACACTCAGACAGTGAGTGCACGCACGCAGGAGCTAGTAGCCTATATGAACAGTGACAGTGAGTGTCCCTACGGGTACAGTAAGAGTAAGTAGTAAGTAAGTACAACTAACTAACAATAATCTATCAGTAATCAGAAGGAAATAGAGTGTGTGTACACACAGACAGTGAGTGAGTGCACACACGCAGGAGCTAGCTAGTAGCCTATAAACAGTGACAGTCAGTGAGTGTCCTACTCCTAGTACAGTATAACTACAATACTATTAGTAAAGGACAGCAGAAATACTGGTATAGATGAGAGAAATAAACAGAGGACAGCTGCCCACAGAGGCAAGGCCCCCCTGAGGCCTAAACCTGTAAGCTTGCAGCAGCTGCCTGTCTCTAATGTAACACACAAGCTACTAACTAAAATACAATGTCTAAATAACTAACAACAATATAGGTGTGTATAGGAGGTGTATGTGAGCAAAAACGCTAGGTAAATGACCACAATAGAGCTCTTGCTAAGCCAAAGCACAAAGGAGCAACTCTCTCTCTGTACAAGTCTCAGGCAAGCACGGAGAAACGGAACATGGCGGCCGCTATTTATAGGGTAGGGGCTGGCCAGGGTCCCCCTCTGTGATTGGCTGCCGTCAGAGGGCCTGGGAGCCCTCTGATTGGCTCTAAGGACATCAATCTGGGCTATGACGCTATTCGAGCTCGGTACCGAGCTCGAATAGCGCCGGGTTGCTCGAATAGCTCGAATAGTGAATGGGCTATTCGAGTGTACTCGGATAGCCCATTCGAATAGCTCCAGCTATTCGGAGCTCGAATACCGAGCTCGAATAGCTGAAAAAGAGCTCGAATATTCGAGCTACTCGAATATTCGAGCTCTGCTGAGCACCACTGGTCATCGGACGTCCTCCGGGCTGTACTGCGCAGGCTCAGTAGTTCTGAGCCTGCGCAGTACAGCCCGCAGGACGTCCGATGACGTCAGTGCGCCGGCATGGAACGCACAATGGAGCGCAGAAGAGGCCTAACCTGGCCGCCGGCCTGGCCAGGTCGGGTCGGCCACTGGAGACCACCGGGAGCCTGCGGAGCGGCGCCAAGGGCACCTCCTGCCTGCCATGGGCTGGAGGAAGCCCCAGTTAAGTGGATGTGGATTTTTATTTTTTGTGTAGCGTCCCTGAACCTTCCCTTTAAACATGTATGGGTGGCATAATATCATTTTTTCTAATCTGTTAGGGCTGGTCGAAGTCTATCAATAGACTATGTTGCAAAATAATTGTACTGGATGGGAAAAAAAACAGAACATTGTTAAATGGCAACTTATCTTTAACCTCCTTGGCGGTAACCCCGAACGTAGTTCGGGGTGAGCCGTGCAGGAGGTTTTCTCCGGCCCTGCTGGGCCGATCTGTTTAATTTTTTTTTTTTGCTGCGTACTTTGCTAGCTGCGTCAGCACACCGATCGCGCCGCACGCCCCCCCCCCCCCCAGATCAGTGCCAGGCAGCGCTGAGGGGTGGTTCGGGACTCCCAATGACGTTGGTGACGTCATCCCGCCCCGTCACCATGGCGACAGGGGAAGCCCTCCAGGAAATCCCGTTCTTTGAACGGGATTTCCTGATCGGAGATTGCCGAAGGCGATCGAAGAGGGCGGGGGGATGCCGCTGAGCAGCGGCTATCATGTAGCAAGCCCTGGGCTCGCTACATGATATAGGGGAAATTTTTTTTTAAAAAAACTGCGGCGCTCCCTCCTGGCGGATTTTTTTATACAGCCAGGGGGGTTAAAGCAAATGAAAATGACACTACAAGCATCTCACACTTTTTTCTAACCCTAAAAGTTAATTTTTGACTTTAGACTATCCTGAGATACTACTTTTTATGTTAATGGGATGGGGGCTTTGCAGAGAGCCAGATACTACTGCTAAATGAAACGTAATCAACAAAGAAGTGAGCCCATATGACATCCCACAGAAGCAAACTAAAACTTACATATCAGTTCAATAAGAAAAAAGGAAATGCACTGCCAAATTCAATTCTGCAAAGAGCTTCTTTATTGCAAAAAAAGTATACAAAATCCACATAGATAAAAAGGTAGTCCAAACATCCAGCTAATCCATTTCCAGGCTCGAGGTAAGATATATTAGCCTTGGGTATGAGTAACAAGGGGGTGGGCGAAGGGTGCTAGTGGATGTTCACATTGGCCATTTTGTGTGTATCACGCTTGTTCAAGTTGGGGGCCAATGTAAACCTGGCTAAGAGGAAACACAAATAGCTTGCATTTAAAAAAGAGCAAAAGTTTAGGTTCACTTTAAAGATACCAGCAGAAATGTAGTTTTTCTACTATTAACAAAACCTGTTTATAATGTCTAGAATGTTTAGAACAAACCTCTAAAAAAGCATTAACAGTGTTTTTATCCTCGCTCACACCTGCAGTTCACAGTATGACAGCTGACCAGAATATAAAAACCATGCGGCATTTAAACTTTCCAGAGAAATAAGTTGGGAGGTGCCTGAAAATTCCCTGTAGATTCTTTGCGCTGTGAGAAAAACAGTCTAACAATTGGCATCTCTGCTTGTTTGGAACCCTAAAAGAAAGGTCATTGTAACCTGAATAGAGATATTGAGCTTTTCTTTTTAGGCTATAGAAGTGATTCCTTTAGAAATGGTCTTGTCCCCAGCGTGAACAAAGCATGTTTTATCTCAAACTATTTTTTTTTCCATTCACAAATAATAATAAAAAAGAAGAAATAAAGACATAGACTCCTGTGTATGTAAGTACACTGTTATCCTGAATACAGAAAAATAATACCTTATCTGTAGATAGAGAGGTCTCACACTTCATTGTTACAATGACCAGAGAGGAAACTAAAACAAAATAGAGCTTTCAACCCATGGTGCAACTCTGCAAGTCTTTGACATCGGAGTACAATGCTGGCAAATCTTACATTTAAACTGACAGTATTCTTACAGCATTCTTAAAGCAAAACTGCAGGCAAGTATATAAAAAATACATAAAGAAAAAAATTCAAAAGATCACTAGCCTGCTCTGTACAATCTTCCCTGCAGAGGAAAAAAAGATACAATGTATTTTAAAGCTTAATATCTCAAGTGTCTATCAGAGTTCTCTGCGACTTTGAAAGTCGTGGAGTTCAATGGCTAATTTGCATAGATAACAACGGGAGTTTCTTAACTCTTCCTTTAGTGGAAACAATATTAGACTTGTGTCTCTGGTGCTAATGTTTTTTTTCGTAGCTGTACTATACATACAAATCATTATATCATAATTTTTTTTCGCTTCAGTGTCTTTTTAATTAAATGCGCCCCGCTTGTTAAAAACTTCTCTAAGCCGCCATAGCTTTATTGTTCTAATTATTACTCTTCTGCTGTGAACCCATGGTATGAATCCATATCCAACGCAACCACCATGCTGGAAGTTCATCTCTGGAAGCCACACTATACCCCTCATATACAGGCCCACTCAGTGACACAGCTCCCTGCTAATCTTTCCTGAAATAAAACTGAGGTTGTTTTGGGGAATTTTCTGCAGGTTCTCCAGGACTGTTAACTTACATTAATTTACCCTTCAAGTTAAAGTGGACCCAAATTAAAAATACAAGATTTCAGAAATAAAATCTATTTTCTAAATTATAATAATAAATAGCAGCCTTTTTTTCAGCTGCATGATGACAAATATAACATATTTTACATTTATTGGAGGAACCCCTTCCTTTCATATTGCCGGGACAGAATCCGGAAAACTGGTGGAGGAGATAAAAAAAACAAAAACAAAACACAGGGTGCTACTGATGATTTCACGGGGAGGTGATCTCAGCTTGTGTGGGATTTCACATAGACGACGCCCCAGTGGGGGAAGGTTGCTGATGACAAACACACCCATGATCTAAAACCTCCTACTAAGCTCAGAAGTAATAGCTGCCACCTGTACAACCCTAGTTATGAAAAGAGAAGGGTGAAAAGCATGCACTGAAATGCTCATAGGCTTGAAGGAGTATTTATTTATCTTTTTATGTGTCAGAGTGGTGCAACTAAATATTTTGAATTAAAAAAATGTATAACATATAGATGCA
This sequence comes from Hyperolius riggenbachi, assembly GCF_040937935.1. Taxonomy (NCBI): domain Eukaryota; kingdom Metazoa; phylum Chordata; class Amphibia; order Anura; family Hyperoliidae; genus Hyperolius; species Hyperolius riggenbachi. Next base: position 510,483,449 of record NC_090646.1, on the reverse strand, counting down.
TTAAAGGGGAACAGATGCCCAGAGAGATCATTAAAAAACAATGACACCATAAAGATTCCGTGTCTTCCATAAAAATAAATGGTGAAAAAGTACAATCAAAAATCATCTTGGGTATTTTTTTGCTTGCTGGTGGTTTAAAATACATTTTATTGGGGAGGTGAGATATTGGCATGGCCCATACGCTATTCACTATTTCTCCTGAGTTTTCTTCTATGCGATATTTTCACACCTTGCCAATAAAATTCCATTCAAACCATCAGCAAGCATGAAAATACTCAGAATAATTTTGACAGTACCTTTTCCCCTACTTTTTGATGCTTTTTCAATTACAAGGTGCTGAAAAGTTGTTTTAAAGAAAAAATTAAATACTTTTCCTAAGAGAAAACCCAGGAGAAAAGTTTAGTTCACTTTTTCTCCTAAGTCTTCTCCTAGGTGACATTTCACCACCTTACTAATAAAATCCCTTTTAAACCACAGCAAGCAAGAAAATATTCAGAGTAATGTTGACAGTACTTTTTACTTCTACTTTTGGAAGCTGTATAGTTAACTTAGGAGAAAAAGTGAATTGAATAAGGGCCATGGAGAATAAAAAAAAGGTTCTAAATAAGCACAAATAGAAAGTAGTGTCACACAGTATTTCCTGAATCAGGCGGACACAATAGTGGGCAACACAACACATTTTATTAAAAACTAGTGAGTTCTGTTGAACTGGAAACTAAACTTTTCTTGACCATATCCTTTAAAGAACAAGTGACACCCATGCTAAGCTAGAAATAAAGAAACACATATATAAGTAGATACATACTAGTTCTACTTACATAACAGGTGTATTGCACTGTCCACGCTATGATTCCTGTGAATTTTATAAAGGAAAAGCAGAGAATCCAAGTTTTCATCTTGGTTACCTTTGAATGAAGCTGATCCTGACATCATTTCCTACCTCACTTTTTTTCTCCTCTGGCTAATTGTGTATTCGTTACCTGCACTCCTCCCAGAGTCTTCAGACACTCCCACTGAGGTCTGTACTAGGAAGTGCACTGTCTTATGCCATTAGAAGGAGGGTGAAATAAAGGGAAGCGGAGGAATATATTATAGATAAATAGACCCTCTGCATGTAACTGTTTTGCCAGCCGATGGCAATGGCAATTAAAGGGCCAGTGCTCCTATGGTATGTGATAACTCCAAACCATAACAGCAGAAAAGTTTTTAAAGTTATGAATGTAGGATTAGCATCTTTATTACTTAATACACTCAGACCAGTTGCTGTTGAAATTTGATTTTTATGGTGACAATCCCACTACAAAACCCCAGACATCATGTGTTATTTGTACAAGCATTTGAAGGGATGGGTTTGTAGGTGTTTAGCAAAGAACATTAGGGTGTAGCTATTGCACCAACAGTTCTGGTTCAAATCACTTTTTCTCCTACGTTTTCTCCAAGGAGATACATTTTTCTTCAATTGAAAAAGTACCAAAATTAGGTGAAAAGTACTGTATTGTTTTGCTTGCTGGTGACTTTAAAGGCAATTAATTGATAAGATGTGACGATATCACCCGGGAGAAAACGTAGGAGAAAAAGTGAATTGAGTAAGGGCCTGGTTGTTTAATCAACACACAAGTGTTTCTTGACTCTTTGGGGTACATTTACTAAAATAAATGCTATTTGCTCTGTTTGATCAGAACTGCCTTGTCAACTTTATAAAATACAGTCAGATTTGATTCGTGACTCTGACACTCTGTCACAGAGTTAATGGAGATTTACAGTGCAAGCTATTGAGGTGCAGAATACTGCCTCAGTAGTAAATAACATAAATCTAGACTCTGGTCATGATTTATGCCTCAGGAGTAAAACGTGGATGTGTTTACTTGTAGTTCCTGTTTGCCATAGAGAATTGTGAATATTCTTTACAACATGAAGTTATATAGAGACGACATTCACTACATATTAAATTCATCTTTCTGTTTTATTTTGGTATTTTTACTTTGCCCCCTGAGTGCTAGCAAGTGACCCTGTGCTGTATGGATAAGTAGCTGCATAATGTTAGTTTGGATGAATGCTTAAAACGGGCAGATGTGAATGCAAAGTTATCCACTGGAACACAAAGGACTCATTAGCATGGCGCACAAAAATGTGTTCCTTCTATTTTTGATCGAAATGATGTAAAAAAAACAAAAAACCTTCTCTAGGTATTCATGTCTTTCTAGATCTATGCTTGGTACTCGGTTGCAGTTTGCCAAAGCTTTCTAATTAGCTATTATTATTATTATGCATTGATACCTTGTATAGTTATTTTTTAATTATCATGTTAAATATTATCTATAGAAATAAAGGTGTCTATCACTAAATTCCTTTAACTATCTATCCCTGATGACTAAAATACTCCAGTTGCCAGGGCAATATGTATATATATATATATATATATATATATATATATATATATATATCATAACTTATTCTACCTCTAAATAAGGCTTTTATCAGGTGGAAAAAAAATGAAAACAGGAAGTATTATAATGACATTAAACAACAAGCATCAGCATAAATGCCGATGTTTACTTTCTGTGCATATACATAAAATCAGAAAGTAGAACCTAGGTATTAAGCTATTTATTATTGAAGAGGAACTGTAAGAAGATCATTTTTTTCTACAAAACAAAGGAAAAGAGAGTGTGTTGTATGGTAAAGAAGAAGAGATAAGCAAAAGAGAAAAAAATAAATCCTCTTACCCTATCAGTGTGGTAAAGAAAAAGTGCGTCGCGCAGCATGTGAGGAATCATGTTTACTGTTGGCGTGCAGAGCTAGAAGGATTTTTCTTTATTCCCTTAGTTGAAGACATGCCCCTTTTTTCCTTACATAGATACCCAAGTTTATCCAGAACGCTTAGGGCCCTATTTCACACTAAAAATTGCTGTAAAATCACAGCTATTTTGCTGCAAGTCTGATTGACAATTGCGAACATAATTGCGGCAAAAGTTTGTCACAATTTTCAGTGTGAAACAGACTGGTTTTCACACTGTGTTATTTTCTGCTTTTTCTCTGTTCTACAATAGGCTGTTTTGACAGTGCTGTGTCCAATCCTGTGCTGCTGCTATTTCTCTTCTCTCCACTAGGCTGCTATGTCAGTGCTGTGTCTTATCCTGTGCTGCTGCTGCTATTTCTCTTCTCTCCACAAGGCTGCTATGTCAGTGCTGTGTCTTATCCTGTGCTGCTGCTGCTATTTCTCTTCTCTCCACTAGGCTGCTATGTCAGTGCTGTGTCTTATCCTGTGCTGCTGCTGCTATTTCTCTTCTCTCCACTAGGCTGCTATGTCAGTGCTGTGTCTTATCCTGTGCAGCTGCTGCTATTTCTCTTCTCTCCACTAGGCTGCTATGTCAGTGCTGTGTCTTATCCTGTGCTGCTGCTATTTCTCTTCTCTCCACTAGGCTGCTATGTCAGTGCTGTGTCTGATCCTGTGCTGCTGCTGCTATTTCTCTTCTCTCCACTAGGCTGCTATGTCAGTGCTGTGTCTGATCCTGTGCTGCTGCTATTTCTCTTCTCTCCACTAGGCTGCTATGTCAGTGCTATGTCTTATCCTGTGCTGCTGCTGCTATTTCTCTTCTCTCCACTAGGCTGCTATGTCAGTGCTGTGTCTTATCCTGTGCTGCTGCTGCTATTTCTCTTCTCTCCACTAGGCTGCTATGTCAGTGCTGTGTCTGATCCTGTGCTGCTGCTATTTCTCTTCTCTCCACTAGGCTGCTATGTCAGTGCTGTGTCTTATCCTGTGCTGCTGCTGCTATTTCTCTTCTCTCCACTAGGCTGCTATGTCAGTGCTGTGTCTTATCCTGTGCTGCTGCTGCTATTTCTCTTCTCTCCACTAAGCTGCTATGTCAGTGCTGTGTCTGATCCTGTGCTGCTGCTATTTCTCTTCTCTCCACTAGGCTGCTATGTCAGTGCTGTGTCTTATCCTGTGCTGCTGCTGCTATTTCTCTTCTCTCCACTAAGCTGCTATGTCAGTGCTGTGTCTGATCCTGTGCTGCTGCTATTTCTCTTCTCTCCACTAGGCTGCTATGTCAGTGCTGTGTCTGATCCTGTGCTGCTGCTGCTATTTCTCTTCTCTCCACTAGGCTGCTATGTCAGTGCTGTGTCTTATCCTGTGCTGCTGCTGCTATTTCTCTTCTCTCCACTAGGCTGCTATGTCAGTGCTGTGTCTTATCCTGTGCTGCTGCTGCTATTTCTCTTCTCTCCACTAGGCTGCTATGTCAGTGCTGTGTCTTATCCTGTGCTGCTGCTGCTATTTCTCTTCTCTCCACTAGGCTGCTATGTCAGTGCTGTGTCTGATCCTGTGCTGCTGCTGCTATTTCTCTTCTCTCCACTAGGCTGCTATGTCAGTGCTGTGTCTGATCCTGTGCTGCTGCTATTTCTCTTCTCTCCACTAGGCTGCTATGTCAGTGCTGTGTCTTATCCTGTGCTGCTGCTGCTATTTCTCTTCTCTCCACTAGGCTGCTATGTCAGTGCTGTGTCTGATCCTGTGCTGCTGCTGCTATTTCTCTTCTCTCCACTAGGCTGCTATGTCAGTGCTGTGTCTTATCCTGTGCTGCTGCTGCTATTTCTCTTCTCTCCACTAGGCTGCTATGTCAGTGCTGTGTCTGATCCTGTGCTGCTGCTGCTGCTATTTCTCTTCTCTCCACTAGGCTGCTATGTCAGTGCTGTGTCTTATCCTGTGCTGCTGGTGCTATTTCTCTTCTCTCCACTAGGCTGCTATGTCAGTGCTGTGTCTGATCCTGTGCTGCTGCTGCTATTTCTCTTCTCTCCACTAAGCTGCTATGTCAGTGCTGTGTCTTATCCTGTGCTGCTGCTGCTATTTCTCTTCTCTCCACTAGGCTGCTATGTCAGTGCTGTGTCTTATCCTGTGCTGCTGCTGCTATTTCTCTTCTCTCCACTAGGCTGCTATGTCAGTGCTATGTCTTATCCTGTGCTGCTGCTGCTATTTCTCTTCTCTCCACTAGGCTGCTATGTCAGTGCTGTGTCTGATCCTGTGCTGCTGCTATTTCTCTTCTCTCCACTAGGCTGCTATGTCAGTGCTGTGTCTGATCCTGTGCTGCTGCTGCTATTTCTCTTCTCTCCACTAGGCTGCTATGTCAGTGCTGTGTCTGATCCTGTGCTGCTGCTATTTCTCTTCTCTCCACTAGGCTGCTATGTCAGTGCTGTGTCTGATCCTGTGCTGCTGCTGCTGCTATTTCTCTTCTCTCCACTAGGCTGCTATGTCAGTGCTGTGTCTTATCCTGTGCTGCTGCTGCTATTTCTCTTCTCTCCACTAGGCTGCTATGTCAGTGCTGTGTCTTATCCTGTGCTGCTGCTGCTATTTCTCTTCTCTCCACTAGGCTGCTATGTCAGTGCTGTGTCTTATCCTGTGCTGCTGCTGCTATTTCTCTTCTCTCCACTAGGCTGCTATGTCAGTGCTGTGTCTTATCCTGTGCTGCTGCTGCTATTTCTCTTCTCTCCACTAGGCTGCTATGTCAGTGCTGTGTCTTATCCTGTGCTGCTGCTGCTATTTCTCTTCTCTCCACTAGGCTGCTATGTCAGTGCTGTGTCTTATCCTGTGCTGCTGCTGCTATTTCTCTTCTCTCCACTAGGCTGCTATGTCAGTGCTGTGTCTTATCCTGTGCTGCTGCTGCTATTTCTCTTCTCTCCACTAGGCTGCTATGTCAGTGCTGTGTCTTATCCTGTGCTGCTGCTGCTATTTCTCTTCTCTCCACTAGGCTGCTATGTCAGTGCTGTGTCTTATCCTGTGCTGCTGCTGCTATTTCTCTTCTCTCCACTAAGCTGCTATGTCAGTGCTGTGTCTGATCCTGTGCTGCTGCTATTTCTCTTCTCTCCACTAGGCTGCTATATCAGTGCTGTGTCTTATCCTGTGCTGCTGCTATTTCTCTTCTCTCCACTAGGCTGCTATGTCAGTGCTGTGTCTGATCCTGTGCTGCTGCTGCTATTTCTCTTCTCTCCACTAGGCTGCTATGTCAGTGCTGTGTCTTATCCTGTGCTGCTGCTGCTATTTCTCTTCTCTCCACTAAGCTGCTATGTCAGTGCTGTGTCTGATCCTGTGCTGCTGCTATTTCTCTTCTCTCCACTAGGCTGCTATGTCAGTGCTGTGTCTGATCCTGTGCTGCTGCTGCTATTTCTCTTCTCTCCACTAGGCTGCTATGTCAGTGCTGTGTCTTATCCTGTGCTGCTGCTGCTATTTCTCTTCTCTCCACTAGGCTGCTATGTCAGTGCTGTGTCTGATCCTGTGCTGCTGCTATTTCTCTTCTCTCCACAAGGCTGCTATGTCAGTGCTGTGTCTGATCCTGTGCTGCTGCTGCTATTTCTCTTCTCTCCACTAGGCTGCTATATCAGTGCTGTGTCTTATCCTGTGCTGCTGCTATTTCTCTTCTCTCCACTAGGCTGCTATGTCAGTGCTGTGTCTGATCCTGTGCTGCTGCTGCTATTTCTCTTCTCTCCACTAGGCTGCTATGTCAGTGCTGTGTCTGATCCTGTGCTGCTGCTATTTCTCTTCTCTCCACTAGGCTGCTATGTCAGTGCTATGTCTTATCCTGTGCTGCTGCTGCTATTTCTCTTCTCTCCACTAGGCTGCTATGTCAGTGCTATGTCTTATCCTGTGCTGCTGCTGCTATTTCTCTTCTCTCCACTAGGCTGCTATGTCAGTGCTGTGTCTTATCCTGTGCTGCTGCTGCTATTTCTCTTCTCTCCACTAAGCTGCTATGTCAGTGCTGTGTCTGATCCTGTGCTGTTGCTATTTCTCTTCTCTCCACTAAGCTGCTATATCAGTGCTGTGTCTGATCCTGTGCTGTTGCTATTTCTCTTCTCTCCACTAGGCTGCTATGTCAGTGCTGTGTCTTATCCTGTGCTGCTGCTGCTATTTCTCTGCTCTTGACTAGGCTGCATCAGAGACCCCCTGAACTACCTCTGTGAAAAAATGCAGCCCCCCCCCCTCTCCCAGTCTCACTGGTTTCTAAGATAAGGTAAATATCAATGCTATCTTGTGAAGCTGGGGGGCTACATATGTAGTTTGGGTGGTCCCCTTCCCTACCCTCAACAAGTCTGTGCATCAGTAGGCTGAATTTAAATTAGGCCTACACTGATGGAGAGGTTTTATATTTTCAGCTGGGTTTCCATTGGCTGCAGGACTTTTTCCCCTCTGAGAACTGGGTTTCCCCTGACAAACCTGCCATCAGCTTCACACTGGTGGTGAGTTCATTTCCACCCTACAGTTCCTCTTTAAGATGATATATATGTTATGTATTGTAAACACTAAGATATACTGCAGTCAGCAAAACTGGCTGCCCACTTTCCACTGTGATTTATTAATTTATGTGCAGTGTAACTGTAGTGGCAGGTCCACTTTAAATTAGTTTTTGCTATTTTTGTAATGGTATTGCAAGTGAAGTACATCCTCTCTTAAGAAATCTATATCTGCACTTTTATTAGACAGAAGGTAGGTACCTGTTTTCAGGAAATTAGTTTTTCTAATTTAGCATTTAAAACATCTGTTATTCACTACAAAAGAAAAGACTGATCTATCGTCATTTTGAGTAGTCCTTGGACTTCCATGTGTATTAGCCGAAACCTGAAGAAAAATGTTAGTCTGATAAAAAAAAAAGAAATAGATCTTAATACAGACCTTGGACTTAGAGAAAAGAGTGAATTATGAAAGCCATTTTGAAGCTCTTATATAGAAGAAATTGACACAGACACCATGTAACCCAGTTTAAAATAGGTTTATTGGAAAGGTTTGTCATTGTTCTGTTACAATTAAGCGACTGACAACAAACACACTAAAACTTTGGAAGACAAGTAATATAAATAAATGAGAAGAAAAAAGCACAATAAAAGGGTGACTTCATATAAATCCAACAGGTAAAATACTGGACACATATACATAACTACGCAAATTTCAGCAGTTGTCGTATAACTGGATATTTATGCTTTCAAAATATTTCCCTATGGTTTTAATAAATTAAAAATTCTTGTTCAGATTTGTACATGTGTAATTTATTATTTTTTATTCTCAACACTTGGTACAGTAAAATTCCCATTATCCGGCGCCAACAGGGATTGGCTGATGCTGGATAAGGGCCCGTTCACACTTAAAATCGCAGAACGCCGGTGATTACCGCCGGCGTTTTGCGGGAGTGATTTTCCCGCGATTAGCACAGAAAAATCACTGGACACTGCGGTGGTTTTGGAGCGATCGCGATTAGCGTGCTATGCTAATCACGATCGCAAATCGTGGAACGTTCATCGCCGGCAAACCGCTGCATGCAGCGCGGTTGCGGTTATCGCTAACCGCAACCACGGCAGTGAGAACACTGCCACTCGCTACATTGTGTAGCGGTTCTTGCAGAACCGCTAGTGGTTTGCCGTGAGCGGGAATCGCGCGATTCCCGCTCAGGTGAGAACGGGCCCTAAGGCCTAGTGCACACCGGAGCGTTTCCGCTGCGGTTTGCGATCTGCTTGCGGGTGCGGATCTGCTAGGGTAATGCATTTCAATGGGGTGGTGCACACCAGAGCGGGTGGCGTTTTGCAGAAACGCATACTCCCGGGCTGCAGCAGATTTTGGATTGCGGATGCGTTTCTGCCTCAATGTTAAGTATAGGAAAAACGCAAACCGCTCTGAAAAACGGCACTTCAGAGCGGTTTGCCAGGCGTTTTTTGTTACAGTAGCTGTTCAGTAACAGCTTTACTGTAACAATACATGAAATCTACTACACCAAAACCGCTACACAAAACCGCAAAACGCTAGCTGAAACGCTGCAGAAAAATAAGAAAAAGCGTTTCAAAATCTGCTAGCATTTTGCGGATCTGCTAGCGGTTTTTGGTGTGCACCAGGCCTAAGTGTAGTTTCTGGTTGCTTGAGAGTCAATGTTTAAATTAGGCCTAGCTAAAAACAGTGCTTTACCCCTCACTGTACACCATAAACTCTGTATTAGTGTTGAAATACAGTAATTAAAAACAAATTAAGACAAAGGGCAGGCGTAACTCAATGTAACAGAGGATTATTATTGTACTAAGAAGTATAAAACTGGAGTTATGCATGATCCTGCAAGGCCAGAATTTTTTGTTCTGGTTGCTTGAGAATTCTGGTCAACTGAGTTCTGAATAATGGGAGTTTTACTGTACTGTATAAAGAATTAACTTTGGCCTTCTGGACCTAACATAGGTACTCTCAATGTAACAGTACAACATGATGAGGATCTAGGCTAAAGTGTCTTTATTGTAATAAATTAATGGCACAGTCATATTACTTTTAGTTATGCAGGTATGACACTGAGGCATTGATATAGTGATATGAAGGTATGTAGTAGCAGCATATACAGCCAGCTCAAGGAAAAATGAGACAACACTAGTTTATATGCATTCAAAAATATAAGATAATCTAAGTAATAAAATAATGTAAGGGAGGGACTCTTACCTCCTGAAAAAGAAAAAAAATAAATGACTATTAAGGTGCCCACTAATTATCAAATCTTTGTTTTGTATAGACATGTTAAGATTGTTGTCCAATCTTAACATTTCTATATAATATAAGCAGTGGCCTAAAGTATCCATTCAATATATTCACTCAATTTACCCTTCCACTGCATAGATTTGGTAAGATTGAACAAAAAAGATTGGATCATTAGTGGCCAGCATTAATAGGGATCAGCAAATCTGTCCAAAGCAGATTCAACGTTTTTTCGCAATTTGGGGTTTTTTGCAAACATATGAGAAAAATATATATAATACCTGCGCCTTTACATATCAATTATGCAATTTGGAGTTAATAAAATGTAAATTTATTCAAAATACACCAGTAGTCTTAAAAGTTAATCTCAATAAATCCCACACATAAATTCATACCTATTCAATAAATGCACTAATCAATACTGGCCAGTATCAAAGAACTTGCTGTGCACTGCAGTGCTAAAATATGAAAAAATGACTAAAAAATGCCTAAAAAATGCCTAGAAAATGACTGAAGTCTCTTCCCTTGCTGACATACAGCTTCTTCTGAGAGTAATCAGTTTGGTATTATATAGTTCGCTGACATGCAACTTCTTCTAAAAATGATCAGTTGTTCCAATGGTAGGGTTAAGGAAGATGAAAGATGAAAAAATGACTAAAAAATGCCTAGAAAATGACTAAAAAATGCCTAAAAAATGCCTAGAAAATGACTGAAGTTCCTTCCCTTGCTGACATACAGCTTCTTCTGAGAGTAATCAGTTTGGTATTATATAGTTCGCTGACATGCAACTTCTTCTAAAAATGATCAGTTGTTCCAATGGTAGGGTTAAGGCTTTTGATAGCCCACACACTCACGGTTCCGTTGCTTAGCTTGGATACTTCCTTTAGTGTTCGTCCACTCAAGTCTGTAGCAGTTTTCTAGACTGGGGAGGAGTGGGTCAGGCTGCGTTCCCAGCAACTAACGATCGTTGTTACACAGGTCCCGGCCGGAGACCCGCTGCTTGAGGTTCGTGCAGCACACGGGGAGAGCTCCGATATGCGTGTTTGGAGTTGTGGGTGACGTCACCACTCTGCTTCCAATTGCCGACCGGTTTCAGTAGGCACGCCTACCTTCGTCAGGGCTTGCTCTATTGGATACTCCCCCGCCATTTCATAGCCACTGGGACATGCCTCCTCCTTCAACTCCTCACATAGGTACCGCCTTGTTTGCTAAAATGCAAACAATTCTATGTCCAAGTTTAACCCTTTCGGCGCTAGACTGTCTAGTGTGAATATCCATTGTGATTCGGCTCGGGACATTTTTTTAATATAATCTCCTCCTCGCCAGTCCTTGTCTACTTTTTGAAGCGCATAAAACTTCAAGGTATTTAGTGTACCCAAAGGGCAATCTTTAAAATGTTTGCTTAGCGGATGTTTACTTTTACCACCTTTAATGTGGCTAACGTGTTCTCCAATTCTTTCCAATAATTTCCTCTTAGTCCTCCCCACATACTGTTTTTTGCATCCACATTCTATAACGTAAATTACACCAGATGTTTCACAGTTCAAATTTCCGCTTATCTTAAACTCCTCCCCAGTAACATTGGATGTAAAACCACTGATTGGTGCTGCTTTTCTCGTGTTCCTGCACGGAAAACAAAAGCCACATCTCTTAAATGTCCCATCCTTTTTCACCACTGTTGGTTGTATTTCAGTCACCGTTGGGGCAATCATATTCTTTAAATTAGAGGCCCTCTTAAAAATCAACTTCGGTCTCTCTGTCAGTATGCCATTTAAAGTTTTGTCCTGCTGCAATATATGCCAATGGGTTTCTATTACCTTCCTAATGTCCCTCGATTGATCACTGTACTGCAGTAAAATCCCCAATGGGGGTGTGGATTCAATTTTACTTTTTTCTTTCAATAAATCGTTTCTATTCAGAGTTCTTACATTTCTTATATCATCCTGCAGCCTTTGCTCATCATACTTCTTTTCAGCGAATCTTTGTTTCAATACATCAGCCTGTTCATCAAAAATAGATACATCAGTACAGTTCCTTCTTATTCTAGTGAACTGATTCCTCGGAACATTGCTCAACCACTTAAATAAATGGCAACTGTCTCTCAAAATATAACTATTTGTGTCAACCCTTTTAAAATAAGTCTTTGTTTTCACCTCATTACGTTCAATATAAATCTCTAGATCCAAATAGTTAACCCTCTCCTCACTATATTCACAAACAAAATTCAAATTGAAATCATTTTTCACATTCAACCATTCCACAAACACCTTCAGTTTCTCCTCCCCCCCCTTCCATACAAAAAGCGTGTCATCTATGAACCGCTTCCAAAGGACGAGGTCCGCACCGGGGCCCCCCGGCCCCCCCAAAATAGTCTCCTCCCAGTAGGCCATAAATAAGTTAGCGAACCCCGGTGCGAACCTCGTCCCCATCGCGGTCCCCACCCTCTGCAGGTAATATTTGGAATCATGCATAAAATAATTATGAGTTAGTATAAACAATATAGCTTCTTCTATGAATTCAATTTGTTCTTTTTGCATCGTTGTCATTTTTTCCAGGAAGTGTGACACTGCCATAGTTCCCAACTTATGATCAATAACTGTGTATAATGAACTTATATCAGCTACACACAGGATGTACCCTGGTTTCCATTCAATATCCCCCAAAATCCGTAAAATATGTCCGGTATCTTTGACATATGAGTCAGTCTTAATTACTACTTTCTGCAAGTATTCATCAATGTATTCTGATAAATTTGAGGTCAGTGACCCAATCCCTGAGATGATAGGTCTCCCGGGTGGGTCACTGACCCTCTTGTGTATTTTCGGCAAATGATAATATACCGGTAATCGCGGATGTTGTTGGATTAAATAATCAAATTCCTTTTCCATTAATATACCTTGTTCTTTACCTTTTCTTAATAGGGTTTCCATTTCCCCCTGGAATTTCTGACTGGGGTTATTGTTAAGAATCTCGTATGTTTTTTTGTCCTGCAGTTGTCTATTCGCTTCTTTCATGTATTCAGTGGTGTCTTGAACAACAACCCCCCCCCCCTTATCTGCAGGTCTTACCACTATAGATGGATCCTCTCTCAAAGTTTTAATTTATTGTGTGTTGGAATCTGTACAATTACATTGGTTTCCAAAGGTATTGGTGGTTTGTCCAACCCTATAGCCGTTATATCCACTAAATGGTCTTTACTGCCAAAGCTAATTCTACCCTTTGTCCTTTTGCTACTACTCCATTTAGTGGATATAACGGCTATAGGGTTGGACAAACCACCAATACCTTTGGAAACCAATGTAATTGTACAGATTCCAACACACAATAAATTTCAACCCCTAACTAATACTCAGGAGGCCCCGAGGAGATCCTTAAACTTTATAGATTATAGAACAGTGCTAGACCAGAGAGGCAAAGCCCCAGAAAAAAGAAAAATGGAATTAAGATCTAACATGAAAACGCCACATCGTAGTCAGAGTGGGGTGCAAAGTAATAGAATTATGAACCATTTTTTATACAGGGGAAGGGCAGAGGAGCCAAAGCTAGAGGCAGTAGGGGGAGGGGCCGTGGTAAAAAAGAAAAAATAAATGAAAAGGATGAAGTTAACATGGGACCAAAAGAAATAAGAAATGGGATATTTAATCTCAGCAATCGAAGTTTGAACAAATCGGAAGTAACACTGCTAAAGAAGGGATTGAATTTTGCCCCAACTAATAAACTGAACAAGTTTGACACTTTTGTCGGCATTAAGAAATACATGCGACAATTGTGCCTAAAAAAATATTTTTTAAAGAAAGAACCAATAATGAATTTAAATAGAGATGTTTATATGCACACCAATTTGAAAGAAAGATCGAAATTTAACCCCACTTATGAAATGAGTGACTCTATGATCACTTTTGAAAATATGGTTTTGAGAGATATGAGGAAAATTAAATTAAAAAAGAACTCTAATTTGACAGCCGAGGAAAAGAAGGCAATTAAAACTTTGAGAGAGGATCCATCTATAGTGGTAAGACCTGCAGATAAGGGGGGGGGGGGGTTGTTGTTCAAGACACCACTGAATACATGAAAGAAGCGAATAGACAACTGCAGGACAAAAAAACATACAAGATTCTTAACAATAACCCCAGTCAGAAATTCCAGGGGGAAATGGAAACCCTATTAAGAAAAGGTAAAGAACAAGGTATATTAATGGAAAAGGAATTTGATTATTTAATCCAACAACATCCGCGATTACCGGTATATTATCATTTGCCGAAAATACACAAGAGGGTCAGTGACCCACCCGGGAGACCTATCATCTCAGGGATTGGGTCACTGACCTCAAATTTATCAGAATACATTGATGAATACTTGCAGAAAGTAGTAATTAAGACTGACTCATATGTCAAAGATACCGGACATATTTTACGGATTTTGGGGGATATTGAATGGAAACCAGGGTACATCCTGTGTGTAGCTGATATAAGTTCATTATACACAGTTATTGATCATAAGTTGGGAACTATGGCAGTGTCACACTTCCTGGAAAAAATGACAACGATGCAAAAAGAACAAATTGAATTCATAGAAGAAGCTATATTGTTTATACTAACTCATAATTATTTTATGCATGATTCCAAATATTACCTGCAGAGGGTGGGGACCGCGATGGGGACGAGGTTCGCGCCGGGGTTCGCTAACTTATTTATGGCCTACTGGGAGGAGACTATTTTGGGGGGGCCGGGGGGCCCCGGTGCGGACCTCGTCCTTTGGAAGCGGTTCATAGATGACACGCTTTTTGTATGGAAGGGGGGGGAGGAGAAACTGAAGGTGTTTGTGGAATGGTTGAATGTGAAAAATGATTTCAATTTGAATTTTGTTTGTGAATATAGTGAGGAGAGGGTTAACTATTTGGATCTAGAGATTTATATTGAACGTAATGAGGTGAAAACAAAGACTTATTTTAAAAGGGTTGACACAAATAGTTATATTTTGAGAGACAGTTGCCATTTATTTAAGTGGTTGAGCAATGTTCCGAGGAATCAGTTCACTAGAATAAGAAGGAACTGTACTGATGTATCTATTTTTGATGAACAGGCTGATGTATTGAAACAAAGATTCGCTGAAAAGAAGTATGATGAGCAAAGGCTGCAGGATGATATAAGAAATGTAAGAACTCTGAATAGAAACGATTTATTGAAAGAAAAAAGTAAAATTGAATCCACACCCCCATTGGGGATTTTACTGCAGTACAGTGATCAATCGAGGGACATTAGGAAGGTAATAGAAACCCATTGGCATATATTGCAGCAGGACAAAACTTTAAATGGCATACTGACAGAGAGACCGAAGTTGATTTTTAAGAGGGCCTCTAATTTAAAGAATATGATTGCCCCAACGGTGACTGAAATACAACCAACAGTGGTGAAAAAGGATGGGACATTTAAGAGATGTGGCTTTTGTTTTCTGTGGAGGAACACGAGAAAAGCAGCACCAATCAGTGGTTTTACATCCAATGTTACTGGGGAGGAGTTTAAGATAAGCGGAAATTTGAACTGTGAAACATCTGGTGTAATTTACGTTATAGAATGTGGATGCAAAAAACAGTATGTGGGGAGGACTAAGAGGAAATTATTGGAAAGAATTGGAGAACACGTTAGCCACATTAAAGGTGGTAAAAGTAAACATCCGCTAAGCAAACATTTTAAAGATTGCCCTTTGGGTACACTAAATACCTTGAAGTTTTATGCGCTTCAAAAAGTAGACAAGGACTGGCGAGGAGGAGATTATATTAAAAAAATGTCCCGAGCCGAATCACAATGGATATTCACACTAGACAGTCTAGCGCCGAAAGGGTTAAACTTGGACATAGAATTGTTTGCATTTTAGCAAACAAGGCGGTACCTATGTGAGGAGTTGAAGGAGGAGGCATGTCCCAGTGGCTATGAAATAGCGGGGGAGTATCCAATAGAGCAAGCCCTGACGAAGGTAGGCGTGCCTACTGAAACCGGTCGGCAATTGGAAGCAGAGTGGTGACGTCACCCACAACTCCAAACACGCATATCGGAGCTCTCCCCGTGTGCTGCACGAACCTCAAGCAGCGGGTCTCCGGCCGGGACCTGTGTAACAACGATCGTTAGTTGCTGGGAACGCAGCCTGACCCACTCCTCCCCAGTCTAGAAAACTGCTACAGACTTGAGTGGACGAACACTAAAGGAAGTATCCAAGCTAAGCAACGGAACCGTGAGTGTGTGGGCTATCAAAAGCCTTAACCCTACCATTGGAACAACTGATCATTTTTAGAAGAAGTTGCATGTCAGCGAACTATATAATACCAAACTGATTACTCTCAGAAGAAGCTGTATGTCAGCAAGGGAAGGAACTTCAGTCATTTTCTAGGCATTTTTTAGGCATTTTTTAGTCATTTTCTAGGCATTTTTTAGTCATTTTTTCATCTTTCATCTTCCTTAACCCTACCATTGGAACAACTGATCATTTTTAGAAGAAGTTGCATGTCAGCGAACTATATAATACCAAACTGATTACTCTCAGAAGAAGCTGTATGTCAGCAAGGGAAGAGACTTCAGTCATTTTCTAGGCATTTTTTAGGCATTTTTTAGTCATTTTTTCATATTTTAGCACTGCAGTGCACAGCAAGTTCTTTGATACTGGCCAGTATTGATTAGTGCATTTATTGAATAGGTATGAATTTATGTGTGGGATTTATTGAGATTAACTTTTAAGACTACTGGTGTATTTTGAATAAATTTACATTTTATTAACTCCAAATTGCATAATTGATATGTAAAGGCGCAGGTATTATATATATTTTTCTCATATATTGCTCGAAGGGGATGAGAGTGTAAAACCCCAATTAATTACCTTGCTGCCAATTAAGTGGAACTGTTTCACATTGAATTACAGCGCGGCGACATAACATTTTTATTTTTGTTTTTGCAAACAATTTGCTTAAGGGAAATGTTGCATTGATATTAATTATAATGCTCTCGTACATGTTATTGCCCTTTAATTTGGTACATTTGTTAGTGGAAACGGCTAAAATGTTTTTTATAAAAATACTTTGGGGTAAAAAAAAATAATTTGATATATAAAACATTTTTGTGAAACTTGTAAAATTTAGTGAAAGATTTTTTATTTTTCGTTAGCAACTCTTTCAATTACTATTAACCCCTTGTTCTCCATACAGGCTGGCATTAGCCAGGGAATTTAAAGCCCACTCTGCCCCTCAGTGACACAGGCTCACAAGATTGGGAGGTACCCTCTGGAGGAAATGTGGTGAAACCTCCAACGTACACAGAGCATCCTTGTTCAAGGTCATAGAAAAGGCGCTCATCCTTTTTTATTGTGCCCAGAAGGAAGCAAAGGTAACTACCACCACACCTAGTGCTAGTTATAATGAAAACTAAAAGCCCCCTGTAAAATCATGGTGGCTCATGGTGTGTACATAGCTTAATGAAGCCGGAAGACAGTGGTACTGAGAAAGAAGTAGAATAACGATATACAGGATTGTCACCTGTATAATTTTATTATTAACCCAAACTATCTGTTTAATAAATTGCACAATTCTTTGTGTGGGTATTGTCAACATTGTAGCACTTTTCATAATGCTGGATTTGCTTTAAAAAGTTAATATTTCTCTGGAGAACATTGTGGTATGAAACATCAGCTTGAATACAAGCATACCATGGTGTGAGATGATTTGGGCTTTCACAGCAGTAGGCACAAATATTTTAGGTATAAATAAAACAGCATTTCTTTTTTAAACATAATTAAACTGTTCAGTCAGAGTAAAACAAAAACAAGAACAAAAGTGAACTGCTATGAAAGCTTGAAAACAGCTAAGTGATTAGGATATTGTTTGTATTGAACCTTACCTCAATGCTTAATACAGAATAGAGCAGTATGATACAATATTCTTTCATATCCTACTGCATGGAAAAAAAAACACAATGTAAGCTTAGTACATTAAAAAGCTATTCATACTCACTTTGATTTTTTTTCCTCCTTGGAAAGAAAATTTGGACTTGTTACTGTTCTTCATACTTTATGTCAGTTAATATTTAAACCATTCGTTCTGTTGTTCTTAATTAAAGAGGAACTCAAGTGAAAATGATGTAATAAAAAAGTGCTTTATTTTTACAATAATTATGTATAAATGATCTAA
The DNA here is from genome assembly GCF_040937935.1 of Hyperolius riggenbachi. NCBI lineage: Eukaryota > Metazoa > Chordata > Amphibia > Anura > Hyperoliidae > Hyperolius > Hyperolius riggenbachi. Next base: position 510,465,801 of record NC_090646.1, on the reverse strand, counting down.
TCAGTGTTTGCTCATTGTAAAATCTTTCCTCTCCCTGATTTACATTCTGACAGATACCACATGGTGACATCTTTACTGCTGGTAGGTGATGTCAGTGGAAGGAGATGCTGCTTGTTTTTTTTTTTGGCAGTTGGACCCAGCTGTAAACAGCTGTTAATATCCACAATGCAATGAGGTTAACAGACAGGAAACTGTCAGAACCATGGTCCTGACATCACACCGTGGAAGGGTTTCACCACAATATAAGCCATACAGAGCCCCCTGATGATCCGTTTATGAAAAGGAAAAGATTTCTCATGGGAAAGGGGGTATCAACTAGTGTTGGGCGAACATCTAGATGTTCGGGTTCGGGCCGAACAGGCCGAACATGGCCGCGATGTTCGGGTGTTCGACCCGAACTCCGAACATAATGGAAGTCAATGGGGACCCGAACTTTTGTGCTTTGTAAAGCCTCCTTACATGCTACATACCCCAAATGTACAGGGTATGTGCACCTTGGGAGTGGGTACAAGAGGAAAAAAAAATTAGCAAAAAGAGCTTATAGTTTTTGAGAAAATCGATTTTAAAATTTCAAAGGGAAAACTGTCTTTTAAATGCGGGAAATGTCTGTTTTCTTTGCACAGGTAACATGCTTTTTGTCGGCATGCAGTCATAAATGTAATACATATAAGAGGTTCCAGGAAAAGGGACCGGTAACGCTAACCCAGCAGCAGCACACGTGATGGAACAGGAGGAGGGTGGCGCAGGAGGAGAAGGCCACGCTTTGCAGGGCCGGGCCGAGGCAGAGGCTGGAGAGGCTCCAGCCTCAGGGTGCAGTGTAGGAGGGGGCGCACAATTCATTCAGCTGTCATTCCCAATTGTGTTTGAAGCAGAAAGAAATAAGAAAAGGGGATACATGACAGTGACTGCAAGCCAGATAACTAGAGATTAAGGTGTTGGGGAGGTTGGGGGTCTTCAGGGACCTATTAGTCTAATAGTAATCAATGTGTGACGGCTGGGGTGGGAGGGGTGGGGGGGGGCGCACTTTGGTGTCTCAGCCTTGGGTGCTGAAGGACCTTGTCCCGTCCCTGTCGCTTTGAGACACAACAACCCAGGCCTTGCATGAGGACAAGAAGCGTGCGGATAGCAATTTGCATTTTGTCGCCATGCAGTCATAAATGTAATACAGATGAGAGGTTCAATAAACAGGGACCGGAAACGCTAACCCATCACAGATGTTCATTGTTCATGTTACTTGGTTGGGGTCCGGGAGTGTTGCGTAGTCGTTTCCAATCCAGGATTGATTCATTTTAATTTGAGTCAGACGGTCTGCATTTTCTGTGGAGAGGCGGATACGCCGCCGATCTGTGACGATGCCTCCGGCAGCACTGAAACAGCGTTCCGACATAACGCTGGCTGCCGGGCAAGCCAGCACCCCTATTGCGTACATTGCCAGTTTGTGCCAGGTGTCTAGCTTCGATACCCAATAGTTGAAGGGTGCAGATGGATTGTTCAACACAGCTACGCCATCTGACATGTAGTCCTTGACCATCTTCTCCAGGCGATCGGTGTTGGAGGTGGATCTGCACGCTTGCTGTTCTGTGTGCTGCTGCATGGGTGTCAGAAAATTTTCTCACTCCAAGGACACTGCCGATACCATTCCCTTTTGGGCACTAGCTGCGGCTTGTGTTGTTTGCTGCCCTCCTGGTCGTCCTGGGTTTGCGGAAGTCAGTCTGTCGGCGTACAACTGGCTAGAGGAGGGGGAGGATGTCAATCTCCTCTCTAAAGTCTCCACAAGGGCCTGCTGGTATTCTTCCATTTTGACCTGTCTGGCTCTTTCTTCAAGCAGTTTTGGAACATTGTGTTTGTACCGTGGATCCAGAAGGGTATAAACCCAGTAATTGGTGTTGTCCAGAATGCGCACAATGCGTGGGTCGCGTTCAATGCAGTCCTAGGCCGAAGAGGTCATAGCCTAGGCTCACAAATCCTGTTTATTTGGGCAATTTTAATGGTGGCGAGTCTGACGTACATAAATCGCAGCAATGGCCGTTAGCAACGTCTGAATCTCACAAAATGTCTCATGCAGGTAGAAGACATATTGTTAGACTTGGGCTCCAAAGATGGGTTCCCTACATCTCTGCAAACCAGAGTTACAGGGCTCCAAATTTGGTAAAATCCCCCATAGGCTTTCATTGGGCCTCCTATTTACAGTTCCAAAATCTCACATCTTTTCAAAGGGCAATTACTCAGCAGTACCAAATTTTCTAGCATTGTAGGGAACCTTAGGGGGAACATGACTGGTGAGTTTCGGGCCCCTAGGCCAAAGAGGTCATAGCCTAGGGTCACAAAAACCTGTTTATTTGGGCTATTTCAATGGTAGTGATGGTGGCGTACATAAATCTCAGCCATGGCCGTTAGCAACGTCTGAATCTCACGAAATGTCTCATGCAGGTAGAAGACATATTTTTAGACTTGGATTCCAAAGATGGGGTCCCTACATCTCTGCAAACCAGAGTTACAGGGGTCCAAAATTGGTAAAATCCCCCATAGGATTTCATTGCCTCCCTATTTCACTTTCCAAAATCTCACATCTTTTCAAAGGGCAATGGCTCAGCAGTACCAAATTTTCTAGCATTGTAGGGACCCTTAGGGGGAACATGACTGGTGAGTTTCGGGCCCCTAGGCCGAAGAGGTCATAGCCTAGGGTCACAAAAAACTGTTTATTTGGGCTATTTCAATGGTAGTGATGGTGGCGTACATAAATCTCAGCAATGGCCGTTAGCAAAGTCTGAATCTCACGAAATGTCTCATGCAGGTAGAAGACATATTGTTAGACTTGAATTCCAAAGATGGGGTCCCTACATCTCTGCTAACCAGAGTTACAGGGGTCCAAAATTGGTAAAATCCCCCATAGGATTTCATTGCCTCCCTATTTCACTTTCCAAAATCTCACATCTTTTCAAAGGGCAATGGCTCAGCAGTACCAAATTTTCTAGCATTGTAGGGACCCTTAGGGGGAACATGACTGGTGAGTTTCGGGCCCCTAGGCCGAAGAGGTCATAGCCTAGGGTCACAAAAACCTGTTTATTTGGGCTATTTCAATGGTAGTGATGGTGGCGTACATAAATCTCAGCAATGGCCGTTAGCAAAGTCTGAATCTCACGAAATGTCTCATGCAGGTAGAAGACATATTGGTCAAGGACTACATGTCAGATGGCGTAGCTGTGTTGAACAATCCATCTGCACCCTTCAACTATTGGGTATCGAAGCTAGACACCTGGCACAAACTGGCAATAGAGGTGCTGGCTTGCCCGGCAGCCAGCGTTATGTCGGAACGCTGTTTCAGTGCTGCCGGAGGCATCGTCACAGATCGGCGGCGTATCCGCCTCTCCACAGAAAATGCAGACCGTCTGACTCAAATTAAAATGAATCAATCCTGGATTGGAAACGACTACGCAACACTCCCGGACCCCAACCAAGTAACATGAACAATGAACATCTGTGATGGGTTAGCGTTTCCGGTCCCTGTTTATTGAACCTCTCATCTGTATTACATTTATGACTGCATGGCGACAAAATGCAAATTGCTATCCGCACGCTTCTTGCCCTCATGCAAGGCCTGGGTTGTTGTGTCTCAAAGCGTGGCCTTCTCCTCCTGCGCCACCCTCCTCCTGTTCCATCACGTGTGCTGCTGCTGGGTTAGCGTTACCGGTCCCTTTTCCTGGAACCTCTTATATGTATTACATTTATGACTGCATGCCGACAAAAAGCATGTTACCTGTGCAAAGAAAACAGACATTTCCCGCATTTAAAAGACAGTTTTCCCTTTGAAAATTTAAAATCGATTTTCTCAAAAACTATAAGCTCTTTTTGCTAAAAAAAATTTTCCTCTTGTACCCACTCCCAAGGTGCACATACCCTGTAAATTTGGGGTATGTAGCATGTAAGGAGGCTTTACAAAGCACGAAAGTTCGGGTCCCCATTGACTTCCATTATGTTCGGAGTTCGGCCATGTTCGGCCCGAACCCGAACATCTAGATGTTCGCCCAACACTACACGTGACCCGTTCGGCCAATCACAGCGCTAGCCGAACGTTCGGGTAACGTTCGGCCATGCGCTCTTAGTTCGGCCATATGGCCGAACAGTTTGGCCGAACACCATCAGGTGTTCGGCCGAACCCGAACATCACCCGAACAGGGTGATGTTCTGCAGAACCCGAACAGTGGCGAACACTGTTCGCCCAACACTAGTATCAACTAATAATTGGAATGAAGTTCAATTCTTGGTCACGGTTTCTCTTTAACCACTACGCCCCTGAATCCTGAAGTGGATTCCATGGGAGCGGCCGTTCCATGTCAGTTCACGGAGGGTGTCTCCGTGAACACCCTGTGAGCCACCGATCGCGGCTCGCAGGGTAAATGTAATCACACGGGGAAGATCTTCCCCGGTGTTTACATATATACAGCGCTGCTGCGCAGCAGCGCCGTAGAGGAGACCGGCGATCCCCGGCCTCTGATTGGCCGGGGATCGCCGGCATCTGATAGGCTAAAGCCTATCCCTTCAGGCGCAGGATGGAAATCCGTCCTGCCCCGCTCACAGGGGGAGGGAGGGAAGGGGAAGGAGGCCAGGAAGCGCTGCGGAAGGGGGGCTTTGAAGAGCCCCCCGCAAGTGCAAGCAGCCGGCGGCGATCAGACGCCCCCAGCAGGACATTCCCCTAGTGGGGAAAAAAGGGGGGAAGTCTGATTGGCCTGGCTGCTATCTGATCGGTGCTGCTGGCTGGAGAGCCCACGCAGCACCGATCAGCAAAAAAAACCCTGGCACAAAAGTGGTTAAAGTCCAATATCATGCACATTTTGTATATCCATTTATTTTCTATTAATTACGGGTGAAACTTGAAAAATTTGAATTTTGTGAGTTGTGCAAAAGTCCATTTATTTCAGTAATTCAGCTAAAAGGTGAAACTAATATATGAATTAGACCCATTACATGCAAAGCGAGATATTTGATATTTCAAGCCTTTACTTGTTATAATTTTGATGATTTTGGCTTACAGCTTATGAAAACCCCCAAATCAAAATCTCAGACCATTAGAATATTGTCAAAATGTTCAATAGTCTAGGCTCAAAGTGTCAGACTCTAATTAGCTAATTAATCCAAAACACATACAAAGGGTTCCTATTTCATATATTAGTTTCACCTTTAAGTTGAATTACAGAAATAAATGGACTTTTGTGAGATATTCTAATTTTTTGAGTTTACCTGTATACACACAAAGTTTTGTATAAACTGCTGCACTTTTTTGCAAAATGAAATATGACAATATCTATTCGTCATTGATCGGTACTGTTTGCTTGCTACCACCTTTTGCCCCTTATTCAATTCACTTTTACTTCTTAGTTTTCGTTTATGAGATAATTCTTCACCTTCTGTTTAAAATAACTTTTCAGCACTCTGCAATTGAAAAAGCCCCAAAAAGTAAGAGGAACAATACTGTCAAGGTTGTTCTGAGTATCTTGCTTATTTCTGGCTTAAAAGGCATTATATTGATAAACTGTGAATACATCACCTAGGAAAAAAAAACATAGGAGAGAAAGGTAATTGAATGTGGGTCAGTGTGTCTGAAGCCATGCCTTCCTATGACAGTCAGATTGGCAATCATGGTAGCAATATCAATCAGCTGGGAGGTGTGGCTTGTACTGCAAGAACAATTAGACTCTCATATGTGCAAATCCATGTGACTAATGAGAGCGTGTTTAGGAAAAGCATGAGCAGGCAACTAGTAGAAATGGAAGGAGCATTTATTAAGGATCTATAAATTGTAGCAATATACATTTTTGTTTGAGCAGAATTGGTTAGGTTAATGCAGGGGCAGCTGCTAATGGAAATTGTATAGATAGATAGATCCCAATTTGCTTCAAATCTTTTTACAAACCTTTTTGTGAATGATTGATCTTGATTAGTCTCCTAATCCTAATACCAACTGTAAATCATAACAATGTTTTATACTTATTTTAAAACCCTCCACTAACTGCATACCCTAAAGACTTCTGACACTTGGCTTACTCTCATACTAATATCAATCATGGAAAGTTCCATGGATCACTGATTTTCAAGGTTTCAAATGGAAATGGGTTTTCTGTGGCAGTTATTGGAAATTGGTCTCAGAAATTGGTATTCCGCGGAAATACCGCATTACCGCAACTCGGAAATCTTAGCCCAATCACAGAACTCAGAGGCATTTGACCATCACAAGCTGCAGAATTGTTTTTCGTGGAAATTGGAATACCGTGGGAATTATAGACCATTCACAAATATACGAGTATTGTGATTGGGCTAAAATTTCCATGGTACTCAAATGTCCACAGTAAACTACTGCATGAGTTTAGATAAGTCCATTACTACTGAGTAATTTTGAACTTCAAGTATTGTTATTGGCCTAAAATCGGAAATTTTAGACCAATAACAGCGTTTGAAATTCGGAATTACTTTGTTGTATCCGACCAATGCAAGAATGCAGAAATCAGAATACCATGTAAATTTAAGACTAACCGCAAGACTCAGATTCTACTAAATTTTTACAGTCTTCTGAATGGTCTTTTCATGGATTTCCATGGAAAATTTTCCATGGAAAATTCTGCAGCCTGTTATTGCCCTATGCTTTTGACTCTTAAGTATTTGGCCAATCAGAGAATTCAGTAGTGTATCAAGGATGCCCGCATAATGGGGGAAATGCGCGAAATATAACGTTTACAGGAAAGCAACTTTTTTTTTATTTTACTAGCAAAAATTACAGCAAATCACCACTTTCTGTGGTAATCTGTAATCAGTATCGGAAATTCAGAATCTGTAATTGGCATTTTCAGGAATTGGAATTTCCATGGAATTGGAAATCAGCATTCCTGACCATCCCTATCCTGAAACTGTTGCACTAGCATTTTTCCTCTGTGTTGCCTAATGCAGAGGATGAGATGTAAACAATAGAGATGGCCCAAACTTTTCACTGGTGGACAGTTCCGGGCAAACTTCCGCTGTTCGTGTTCGTGGGGCGAACCGCGAACATATGCCGTGTTTGACCCACCCCCTATACATCATCATAGAGCCAAACGTTTGACCCCTTACCTCACAGTCAGCAAACACATGGCAGCCAATCAGCTAGCACCCTCTCCTGGCCCCCCACCCCCTATTAAAAAGCAGTTGCGGTGGCCATATTGGATTAATTCTCTGCTGGCTGCTGACTGTTAGTGAGAGCAGGGTCAGACTTGCTGCAGATAGGTAGGAAAAGCATTAGCTAGGCCACTGTTCTTGTTCCTCACTTGCTGTGAAAGCACCCCAAATTGCCCTTTTGAGGGCTAGTACATCAGTATCCTGTGGTTTTTTTGTGTGCCTGTGACACTCCACAGCCCACTGACACCCAGAGCTGTGTGCACACTACTGCTACTGTTGTTGCCTCATTAAGTTGCATGCACAGAACCACTCCAGTGCATTATTAGTTCACTGTATTCTGATAGAACTATTGCATTTCTCTGTGTGTGACACTCCACAGTGCACACCTAGAGCTGTGCACAGTACTACTGCTATTGTTGCTACATTAAGTTGCAGGCACATTACCACTCCAGTGCATTATTTGTAGGAATGTAATGGGATTTCTGGCCTTCATGGATTAAAACCAGACTTTGCATCAACTTGGTAGTTTTTGGTGGGAATTCTGGCATGGATCCCCCTCCAGCATGCCACAGACCAGGTGTAAAACCCCTCGAAACAACGTTTCCATCACTTTTGTTGCCAGAAACCGTCTTTGTAGGTATTAAAATTTGCCTACCCATTGAAGTCTATGGCAGTTCGACGGGTTCGCATGTTCGTGAACATTTTTGGAGGTTCGCGTTCGCTGTTCACAAACAGAAATTTTTTATGTTTGCGACATCTCTAGTAAGCAATCAGCTCGGGTCACCCCAAGCAGCTTGGTTACTCTGTTGTACTGGTCCAAGTCCTATCCCATAGAGCCATATCAATCCCTGCCATGCGCTGAAGAGGACCAAAAGTCAGAAACAGGCTTGTCTGCATGTGAGGTTGATGTGGTTCTGGAAAAATGTAATGCTATAGTCTTGCTAGACACCGGGGGTTCAGGATGCAAGCCTGGCTTCAGGGGCATAAAGAGATCATTTGCATATTTAGTAGTGGTGCATTGTGGGTAACGAAAGATGTTCACTTAAAGCTGATTTATCGCAAATACATTCTGTTTTAAGAAAGCAAACCACACTAAGCATAGCTTTTTAGTAGAAGAGTTTTTCGGTCTCTTTTAGTCCCCTATACTTTCTTTGTGGTTTCGGGTCACCTGAGCTGCTTGGTTAATCTGTTGTGCTGGTCCAAGCCCTATCCCATACAGCCATATGAATTCCTGCCCTGTACTGAGGAGGACCAAAAGTCCAAAACAGGCTGTCTTCATGTGGGGTTGATGTTGAAATTTAAAGCTATAGGCTTGACATACACCAGCAGTTCTGGGTGTAAGCCTGGCTTCAGGGGCATAAAGAGATGATTTGCATATTCAATAGCGGTGCATTGTGTATATTCATCACAGATGTTTATTTAAAGAGAATCCGAAGTGGGTTTGATAAATCCTATTAGGACACAGAGGCACATTCTGTATACAATGAGCAGCCTCTGTGTCCTTACTGTGTTCCTCCAGGTCTCCCCCAGGCTCTGCTGTCCCCCATTAAAAAAATCACCAGGCTAGCTACATGCAGATTGTCGCTAGTCTGTTATTTACCTTTGCCCTGTCATTCACCACCACTCCTCCGCCTCCTGTATAGCGTGTCTCCCCGCCTGTGTCCTTTTCCTCCCCGCCTCTGTAAGCTTCCTCCAATCGGAAGTGGAGCCGCGCAATACAGGAGGCGGGGGAGCAGCTCTGAATGACAGGGCAAAGGTAAATAACAGACTAGCGACACTCTGCATGTCGCTAGCCTGGCAATTTTTTTAATGGAGGACAACAGAGCCCGGAGGGGGGGGGGGGGGGGCTGGAGGAATGCTGTAAGGACACAGAGGCTGCTCATTGTATGCAGAATATGCCTCTGTGTCTTAATAGGATTTATCAAACCTACCTCGGGTGAATTATCGCAACTACCTTCTGCATTAGGCAAAACCCAAGTTTAAGCATCATAAAAAAGAATGTTCAACATTATTTCTAAACTTTTGATATCTTGCAACTATTAGGTTCCAAAGACATGTCATGTAATCAAAATATTTTCTGGGTTTTTTAGCAAATTGCACAAATGCTATATAGAAGAATAAAATTCCTCTGAAGCCAATAATAGCTAGTTGTCCCTTAGATGACCTACTATGTGTCCCATTACAATTGCTAAAGCTTCCATGGATGTAAGCAAAAACATTTCATTACCTAGTTTACTACATGTCAGTTATTCCAATAAATAAAAATATGACTCTATTGGGTTTGTTCATTATTTTCTATGTTATTCTTTGCTTTTTTTTAGTTATTATGTTGAACAAATTGTTCCACTCAAAGAAGAATTTTCATCATACTGGAATCATCCAGAGTAAGCAGATATTCATTACAATGAGCAAATATTCTGAAGAGATTTCTTTTTAGCCCAAGCAGCAATCTGTTCTATGAACTAAGTCAATGTTCCTCTGGAGTCTGGACCCTAACAGCCATATCATCTTTTTCACTGTGTCCTACCCACACCACAAAAAATAAAATAAAAAATGAAATGCATGCTTTCTTTTGTAGGCCATATGTGAGCCAGAAACCGTCTTTGTAGGTATTAAAATTTGCCTACCCATTGAAGTCTATGGCAGTTCGACGGGTTCGCATGTTCGTGAACATTTTTGGAGGTTCGCGTTCGCTGTTCACAAACAGAAATTTTTTATGTTTGCGACATCTCTAGTAAGCAATCAGCTCGGGTCACCCCAAGCAGCTTGGTTACTCTGTTGTACTGGTCCAAGTCCTATCCCATAGAGCCATATCAATCCCTGCCATGCGCTGAAGAGGACCAAAAGTCAGAAACAGGCTTGTCTGCATGTGAGGTTGATGTGGTTCTGTAAAATGTAATGCTATAGGCTTGCTAGACACCAGTGGTTCAGGATGCAAGCCTGGCTTCAGGGGCATAAAGAGATCATTTGCATATTTAGTAGTGGTGCATTGTGGGTAACGAAAGATGTTCACTTAAAGCTGATTTATCGCAAATACATTCTGTTTTAAGAAAGCAAACCACACTAAGCATAGCTTTTTAGTAGAAGAGTTTTTCGGTCTCTTTTAGTCCCCTATACTTTCTTTGTGGTTTCGGGTGACCTGAGCTGCTTGGTTAATCTGTTGTGCTGGTCCAAGCCCTATCCCATACAGCCATATGAATTCCTGCCCTGTACTGAGGAGGACCAAAAGTCCAAAACAGGCTGTCTTCATGTGGGGTTGATGTTGAAATTTAAAGCTATAGGCTTGACATACACCAGCAGTTCTGGGTGTAAGCCTGGCTTCAGGGGCATAAAGAGATGATTTGCATATTCAATAGCGGTGCATTGTGTATATTCATCACAGATGTTTATTTAAAGAGAATCCGAAGTGGGTTTGATAAATCCTATTAGGACACAGAGGCACATTCTGTATACAATGAGCAGCCTCTGTGTCCTTACTGTGTTCCTCCAGGTCTCCCCCAGGCTCTGCTGTCCCCCATTAAAAAAATCACCAGGCTAGCTACATGCAGATTGTCGCTAGTCTGTTATTTACCTTTGCCCTGTCATTCACCACCACTCCTCCGCCTCCTGTATAGCGTGTCTCCCCGCCTGTGTCCTTTTCCTCCCCGCCTCTGTAAGCTTCCTCCAATCGGAAGTGGAGCCGCGCAATACAGGAGGCGGGGGAGCAGCTCTGAATGACAGGGCAAAGGTAAATAACAGACTAGCGACACTCTGCATGTCGCTAGCCTGGCAATTTTTTTAATGGAGGACAACAGAGCCCGGAGGGGGGGGGGGGGGGGGGGCTGGAGGAATGCTGTAAGGACACAGAGGCTGCTCATTGTATGCAGAATATGCCTCTGTGTCTTAATAGGATTTATCAAACCTACCTCGGGTGAATTATCGCAACTACCTTCTGCATTAGGCAAAACCCAAGTTTAAGCATCATAAAAAAGAATGTTCAACATTATTTCTAAACTTTTGATATCTTGCAACTATTAGGTTCCAAAGACATGTCATGTAATCAAAATATTTTCTGGGTTTTTAGCAAATTGCACAAATGCTATATAGAAGAATAAAATTCCTCTGAAGCCAATAATAGCTAGTTGTCCCTTAGATGACCTACTATGTGTCCCATTACAATTGCTAAAGCTTCCATGGATGTAAGCAAAAACATTTCATTACCTAGTTTACTACATGTCAGTTATTCCAATAAATAAAAATATGACTCTATTGGGTTTGTTCATTATTTTCTATGTTATTCTTTGCTTTTTTTTAGTTATTATGTTGAACAAATTGTTCCACTCAAAGAAGAATTTTCATCATACTGGAATCATCCAGAGTAAGCAGATATTCATTACAATGAGCAAATATTCTGAAGAGATTTCTTTTTAGCCCAAGCAGCAATCTGTTCTATGAACTAAGTCAATGTTCCTCTGGAGTCTGGACCCTATCAGCCATATCATCTTTTTCACTGTGTCCTACCCACACCACAAAAAAAAAAAATAAAAAAAAAAAAATGAAATGCATGCTTTAATTTGTAGGCCATATGTGAACTCCAAGTGCTTGCAGGCATCAAATGAGATTTATTTCACATCTTAATTAAAATTTGCCAGAAATAAGGCAACCGACTCCCCATCCTTTTACTAAATATAAATATTATTTGTTGTTCTTGACTCAACAAAAAGGGGGGGGGGGGAGTGCTGGGATGTGTTCAGAACGAGTATGTATATTATGCCACCACTTTTTGCAGCATGGGCTAAACTTTTATCTACTTCAGTTTTATGTCATCAAAAGTACTTGCTCTGTCTTTTCTAAATGTAGCAAGAAAGAAAAAAAAATAGAAAAAAAGCTAACCAAACAACTTTCAAGACTGGAAATAAGGATGTCACAGAAACATCATTTTTTGTAACTATAATTTTGTAAGCAGCAGCCAAGATAAGATAAAACAAATAAAAATTGAGGTTGCTTACCTCTAACTTATGACACAGCTTAACAGATTTTTAAATAGCCCCACAATGTTCTGATATTAGTGAGAGTCCGGGGCCCCCAGCTGTCGTGTGAACCAGTGTTTGTGGCTGATATTAGTGTTCCAGTAAGAGAGTCCAGGGCCCCCAGCTGTCGTGTGAACCAGTGTTTGTGGCTGATATTAGTGTTCCAGTGAGAGAGTATGGGGCCCCCAGCTGTCGTGTGAACCAGTGTTTGTGGTTGATATTAGTGTTCGAGTGAGAGAGTCTGGGGCCCCCAGCTGTCGTGTGAACCAGTGTTTGTGGCTGATCTTAGTGTTCCAGTAAGAGAGTCCGGGGCCTCCAGCTGTCGTGTGAACCAGTGTTTGTGGCTGATATTAGTGTTCCAGTGAGAGAGTCTGGGGCCCCGAGCTGTCTTGTGAACCAGTGTTTGTGGCTAATATTAGTGTTCCAGTGAGAGAGTCCGGGGCCTCCAGCTGTCGTGTGAACCAGTGTTTGTGGCTAATATTAGTGTTCCAGTAAGAGAGTCCGGGGCCTCCAGCTGTCTTGTGAACCAGTGTTTGTGGCTAATATTAGTGTTCCAGTGAGAGAGTCCGGGGCCTCCAGCTGTCGTGTGAACCAGTGTTTGTGGCTGATATTAGTGTTCCAGTGAGAGAGTATGGGGCCCCCAGCTGTCGTGTGAACCAGTGTTTGTGGCTGATATTAGTGTTCCAGTGAGAGAGTCCGGGGCCTCCAGCTGTCGTGTGAACCAGTGTTTTTGGCTGATATTAGTGTTCCAGTGAGAGAGTCCAGGGCCCCCAGCTGTCGTGTGAACCAGTGTTTGTGGCTGATATTAGTGTTCCAGTGAGAGAGTATGGGGCCCCCAGCTGTCGTGTGAACCAGTGTTTGTGGCTAATATAGTGTTCCAGTGAGACAGTCCGGGGCCTCCAGCTGTTGTGTGAACCAGTGTTTGTGGCTGATATTAGTGTTCCAGTGAGAGAGTCCGGGGCCTCCAGCTGTCGTGTGAACCAGTGTTTGTGGCTGATATTAGTGTTCCAGTGAGAGAGTATGGGGACCCCAGCTGTTGTGTGAACCAGTGTTTGTGGGTGATATTAGTGTTCCAGTGAGAGAGTCCGGGGCCTCCAGCTGTCGTGTGAACCAGTGTTTGTGGCTGATATTAGTGTTCCAGTGAGAGAGTCCGGGGCCCCCAACTGTCGTGAGAACCAGTGTTTGTGGCTGATATTAGTGTTCCAGTGAGAGAGTCCGGGGCCTCCAGCTGTCGTGTGAACCAGTGTTTGTGGCTGATATAAGTGTTCCAGTGAGAGAGTCCGGGGCCCCCAACTGTCGTGAGAACCAGTGTTTGTGGCTGATATAAGTGTTCCAGTGAGAGAGTCCGGGGCCCCCAACTGTCGTGAGAACCAGTGTTTGTGGCTGATATTAGTGTTCCAGTGAGAGAGTCCGGGGCTGATATTAGTGTTGCAGGCTGCAGGGCTGCATGTGGCTGGCGGTTGTGGGTTGTGGTGTGGGCAGGCATGCATGCGAGTCCTTGTTGACTGGCTTAGTTACGTTGTATAAGGTTCATAGTAAATCAGCCCCAGCGTCCATTACTCTTGTAGGTCACAAAAGAGACAAAATAATGAAATAAAATCCTGTGGATGCTCACCTCCACTTACCATATATTTGGTGCTTTGGCTGCTGTAACAACACTTTTGATTTTCATTCACTTGCTTCTAGTTTTTAGCACAGTTGTTAAAGCAAAAAAGCTCTAATGTGCCTCACATACATCAGCAAATAAATAAAACCAACCTTATGAAATATGTTTTTGTGAAAATGGCTGTTAAAGAGAACCCGAGGTGGGTTTGAAGAATATTATCTGCATACAGAGGCTGGATCTGCCTATCCAGCCCAGTCTCTGTTGCTATCCCAAACCCCCCTAAGGTCCCCCTGCACTCTGCAATCCCTCATAAATCACAGCCAAGCTGCTGACAAACAGCTTGTCAGAGCTGGCTGTGTTTATCTCTATAGTGTCAGTCTGCTGCTCTCCCTGCCTCCTGCAGAACTCCAGTCCCCGCCTGCATCCCTTCCCTCCCTGCTGATTGGAGGGAAGGGATGGGGGCAGGGACCGAGCTATGCAGGAGGCGGGGGAGCAGCTGAGACTGACACTACAGATGTAAACACAGCCGTACAGCACAGCTGTGATTTATGAGAGATTGCAGAGTGCAGGGGGACCTTAGTGAGGTTTGAGATAGCAACAGAGGCTGGGCTGTATAGGCAGATCCAGCCTCTGTATGCAGATAACATTCTTTAAACACACCTCGGGTTCTCTTTAAGTGTAGCTCTGATGAAATTATAAAAAAAAGATGTTAGCATTTTACTCAAGGTGTTAATGGATCAATCATGTACTGACCCTGAGGCATACTCTCTGGTGTCAGCTGAATAGCCATAGCCCCTACATGTCTATACCTCAAGCTGCAAACATTTTGCTTGTCAACAGATCACAATTTTCTCAGTTCACTGACTGCCTTTGTAATTTGAAATCAGGCCAAAAATATTACCCTGTATCTGGTGTACGAGTGACACAGTAAGGCAGCAATAAACTAACTCAGACTGCATACAGATCTCTACATCTCTCTAGCTTGTTCATACAGAGCTGAATGGATGTACTTACTCTCTTGTATGACAGACAGAACTGCTCAGTACTCACTAAGGATAAGGCTGCATTTTCTCTACCTTGTACCATGCAGGCCCATTTTTACAAGTAAGAGCCACAGATAGGAGTGTAGCTAGAAATCACTGGGCCTATTAATTGCTCTGAGGCAGAAGGAATAGGGCCAGGGCTCCAATCATGATGTATACATTATATAACATACTGTTAAGTAGTGAGTCAAGTGTGTCATTTTCCCTGCTTATCTTCTCCATAGAACAGAACAGGATAATAAGCATTTTGGATGACAGTTATTGCAAATGTGTTCATAGCTTTAACCTTCTGCCCCACCCTGACTGATCAGTAGCTCTACCCCCCCCCCCCCCCACTTTTAAAATATTATTTGTGACTAATCACAGAATTTTTGCACCTCTAATGCCAGCATCGGGTATAATAAAGGTCTGTTTAATCTGACTGGGCCTGAGAAGCAGCCACAAGGGAGGAGCTTTTCACAAATCCTTGCACAATACAATAGCATCTAATTATAATAAACTCTGAAATAGTAAACCTCTGTATATAGTAAACTCAATCCCAAGGACTCAGCAAGTGTGCCTCTATAAATATACAACGTACAACCAATTCTGATATAGTAAACTACTTTTCCTGGTACCTTGGAGTTTACTATAAAGCGATCCTGTTGCATATGCTGGACATATATACATATATATATATATATATATATATATATATTTATATATATATATATCAGGTTTGCTTGTAAACTACGCCAGCGCGAATCTACGCATCGTAGTCCGCAACTACGCATCGTAGTTCATAGACGAAGTTTGAAAACTTTGCGTACATATTTCCGCATAGTCGTAGTCCCGCTATGCGAAGCTTCGCCCGCTACGCGTAGTTGACGTATGTATTGCGAAGTCAACTACGCGTGCGGTAACTGCGTCTATACAGATCATTGCGCATGCGCAGAAATATTATTGCCCATCTATACGTATACAATTCCGCATTGGAAGGTGGAATGTACACTTATATTAGTTCACCCATGTGCATAGTTAGCGGATTATTGTGGAAGTTTTTCCGCATAATGGCATAAGCGTCTGCATCAACTACGCTTCGCACTATGCAAAACTTCCGTATTTTAACACGTAGTCTATGAAATGCAAACGTAGCGGAGTTTGCGAAGCGTAATTGCAGAAAACTATGTGTAGTTCCAAGTTGGCTAACACATATATATATATATATATATATATATATATATATATATTTATATATATACAAAAAATTTTCAGCGTTCTAGCATTTTTGCCTGGTTAGAGTAGGAGTGAAATGTAGGCCTCACCAGATCGGGGACACGTTGGCGCAGTTGGTGAGCTTAAACTCGTTAAAGCGTAACCAAGAGCCCCTGTCACTGTTTTCCTGTTGTGTGCTGCAGCACCCTCTGTATTTATGTATTTCTTATGGAGTCTGGGGACCTCCAGTGCTGCGTGCATGCTTTGCATAGTATTGCACAAAATTTGGTTTGTGCTGCTCATCCCTCGGCTTATATTATTTTCCCTTGTGAGCGTGCATAACCACACCCATCTCTAGCACAGTTAAGCATATAAATGAGCGGTGCTCATAGTTCAGTTAGTAGCTAGTAGAAGGTGAGGTGTTTTTAATTTCATTTCTCCCATTTAGCTGACCTCTGGGCTTTTGGCATGGTTCCCACTAGAACGCTGATAAAAACTAGCATTTTTGCCTGGTTAGAGTAGGACTCACCAGATCGGGGACACTTTGGTGCAGTTGGTGAGCTTTTATTTCAGTTATTTCAGTTATAATTAATGTGCACATAGATTGCAGTGTAGTCTATAGAAAATAAAGGAGCAATTTATTTAACTCTATTAATTCCTTTCAACGCTTGCAACTTTCTTGAAATTTGTGGAAAAATGTAGCAAATGTGTTTATTTATATTTCATGGGAAATTCTTAACCTTGAGAAGCTTAGCACTTATCATAACAATTAGACATGGCTAATAGAAAATAGCACATTTAATGAAGCTTTATCAACATATTAACACCTAACAGACTGTAAGTTATAGGGTCATACTGCCTCAAGCGGGAATTCTATATTTCAGGGAACACTACCTTGCTGAATTGCTTCTTTAGCCACCTATCTGTATCCACAGCCAGATTCCCATGTGTCACTTTTATTTCTGATCCAAACAGAGCAGCCAATTCATAATTGGCCCTTTCTTGCGGAAAATCTAATCCATCCCTACTCAATTCTCAGCTGACAGAAAGGATGAAACATGCACAGAGCTCTGATATGCTGGCTCTTCTCTGTGTTCACACTTATTAATAATCTTTTTAAATTTGATGACAAATACAAGCACTTATGTAGTCCTAGGGCTAAATTCAAGAGATACTTTTAAGTGTAAAGTAACAGCTGGAACAAGCCACACAGCAGCTGTTAATATAAATAATTCACAGTTAATTGGTTTTAAGAGCATTCCCAAATCTGTCATAGCGTGCAGTTGTGCAATAGGAAGATCATGTCATAAACAATAATAAGAGAGGAGGGATATGACATTTCCATTCCATTGTACATGATCAATTAGACAAAGTTGTCAATGTGCCATTCTAGTCCTTCGCACAGGCACAGGTTTGCTTTCTAAGCAGCTATCACCAAGCAGACAATCTGTGCAAAACAGAACAAGAAGAGGTACCCCACCCGGTGCTAATTCCCCCATCTTCATCTCAATATGTTCAGAAGCTGACACAAAAATCTGACAGCTATTCAGCATTTACTTCCTATTTTTTTTTTAAGATTACTATTTACTTTTACAACGTTATGCAAAGACCTGTTAATTTATTAGCTATAGTATATATAGATATTTTTACCTCTTTCTCCCTTAGAACTGATGGGTGACAGCTGTTCCTAATTGAAATCATGTTAAATACTTAGGTTAGTTTTGAAAAAAGTTCACAAACCCGTAATTGCAAAAGTATAAATCCATTTATTGCTAAATATTCTATAAAAGATAACGCAGTGTGAACCCCAGAGTGCGAAACCCCCCCATATAAAAAGACCCAGGATTCAAGCCCCAACACCACCCACAAGCAATACCCCTGACATGGGAGAGAAACCACCACAGGTAGGCCTCCCTGTCTTCAACCCTCAGAGCTCTTATAGGACAGGCCTGCCCAAAAAAAAGGTTCTTGATGTTGTCAGCAAAGCAACATGCTGTGTGGCATCTAGCTGGAGAAGTTCATATTATGGCATGTAGCACAATTCCTGCATGCAGACTAGAGAAGTAAAACACCATCATTCAATTCACTGATACTGATGAAATTTCTCAGTCTCTCCAATGATGATGGCACAAATATTCATCCAGCACGATTGCTATGCACTGCTTAAGCGGCAGGTAACAGTTCATAATTCAAATATATGGACATGATGCAATTGTAATCCACAATGGAGTTATACTGTTGCTTACCAGCTCCTTCCTGGGTGTGCTGTGGGAGTGCTGCAGCAAAGGATCCGGGCTAGGTGGCTGAGTCACCATACAGAAAGTGAGTCCAGATAGCAACTGGTTTTCTACCCTGTCAGGGACGTCTCCCTGTCACAGGGAAAAGTAGATGTGGAGATAACCAGGGGACACGCCAGAGCCTCTCCCCTCTTCACACAGTTCAATCGAACGCTGTAGTCAGCATGGACTTCCTAGTGACATCACTCACTCTCCTCCTACGGTGGCTCTGCACAACCACAAAGGATTGACGTTTCAGCTGTGAGCCAGCTTTCCTCAGAATCAAAAGCACTTGTATTGCCATCTAGTGGACTTTTATAGCCGGTGCATTGCAGGATTTCAACATTAACTCTTTCCCTGCCTAATTGCTTTCCTATTTTTCCATCAAATGGCTTATTGCTGTGCATATTTTTACATTCAATTACATAATAAAAGAATGTTTGGGGAGGGAGGATGGGGGGGAGAAAAACAAGAGAACCAAAACCCCACATTCTCATCATCCATACTATACCATAATGGTATTTATCACCAAAAGAGACGAGGGCTACAGTTACAGGAACACTTTTAGATT
Organism: Hyperolius riggenbachi; assembly: GCF_040937935.1. NCBI lineage: Eukaryota > Metazoa > Chordata > Amphibia > Anura > Hyperoliidae > Hyperolius > Hyperolius riggenbachi. The sequence continues at coordinate 510,446,959 of NC_090646.1, read as the reverse complement.
TAAATCAGAATTCAGGCCTTTGGGCACCAAACTGTCACATCTGTAGATGCACATACATTCCTTCTGGTATAAAATTTTATCAAAGTCACCCCGCCTGCCACTTATTTGCAATCTATAAATCCCTTTATACTTTAAGCCTTCTGGATTTCCCTGATGAAATTCTTCAAAGTGTACTGCCAGGGGACTAGACTGCTCTTTCTTCTTAATATCTTTTATATGTTCCTTAATTCTGGAACCCACGTCTCTCTTTGTTTTGCCTACGTAAATCTTTTCACATGGACATATTATTTGGTATATAACCCTTGTGGTCATACAGTTTATAAAGCTATTGATTTTATATTCTTCTGTTCCCTCACTGTTAGAAAAGATATTTCCTTGTTGCACGTATCTACACACCTTACAACCAGCGCATCTATACATGCCTTTTAAATTACTGATGCGTGGAGTCGCTATTTCACTTCTCACCAACATATCACCAAGATTTTTGCACCTTCTTGCCGTTATTTGTGGTACTTTTCCCACTATTTTGGCTATGTCATTATCCAATAACAATACTCCCCAATTTGTATTCAATACTTCACGCATCTGCTGCCAATGGCTTCCATACCTCGTTATTATTCGTGTGACTTCACTGTCACCATTCTTTTCGTTTTCTTTTTTCCGCAATAATTGTTCTCTTTCTGTTTTAAGGGCTCGCACATATGCCCTTTTCAGCATTCTATTGGAATAACCTCGTTCCTTTAAACGTTTTTGTAGGGCCTGGCCCTCTTTTCTATATTCATCCAAGTCGGCACAATTGCGCCTGATACGTAAAAATTCACCCGTAGGGACCGATTTAATCTGAGTGCGAGGATGGAAGCTCCTAGCGTGCAGCAGCGTGTTACCTGCCGTCACTTTCCTATGAACTCCGGAAACTAATTTATTTCCTTCTCTCCTCAATGTTAGATCCAAAAATGTAATCTTTTGCCTGTCATACACATAGGTTAAATAGATATTTCTGTTATTCTCATTTAGTTGATCTACAAACCTCTTTAGGGAGATTTCATCCCCCTTCCAAATCATTACAATATCATCAATAAAGCGTAGCCAGAGGGCGACATGCTCCCCAAACCCACGCATGCCATACACTTCCTCCATCTCCCATCTTCCCAAGTGCAGGCATGCGTAGGCCGGAGAGCACGCCGCCCCCATGGCCACGCCCCTAATCTGCTGAAAGAACTTTTTCTCAAACTGAAAATAATTGTTTTCCAATATCAATTTCATTAGGTCCCATACAAATTCATTATGCATTTCCTTATGAGCACCATAATAATTATCCAAATAGAAAGCAAGAGCTTCCAATCCCACCTCATTTGGAATTGAAGTGAAAAGCGACTCTACGTCCAAGGATACCAACAAACATTTCTCAGGCAAAATGACTTTTTCAACTTTCTCCAATACCTGCATCGAATCTCTGACAAAGGATGGCAATCCCATCATAATGGGCTGTAATTTCTTATCCACATATTTTGCTACTCTTTCAAGGGGACCCCCATTAGCTGCTATTATGGGTCTTCCCGGCGGATCAATCACATTTTTGTGTGTTTTTGGAAGAATATACATTACCGGGATATTATAGGTCTTTACCTCCATAAACTTATATTCTCTCTCCAATATCACATTTTCTATATAGCCCCAACTGATTTTGTTGTTAATGAGTCTTACCAGGTTGGGCAGAGGATCCCCTCTAATTCTACGATAACTATTTCGGTCGCTCAGCAGGCGTTCTATTTCTGCATTATATTTAATCAAGGGGAGCAATACCACGTTGCCCCCCTTGTCACTCTTTTTTATAACAGTATCCTGCCATCCCTGAATTTCTTCAAGTGCTATTCTCTGTCCCCTAGTAAGATTGCTTTCTCCCCAGGACTTCCAGTCAATTGACTTCAAGTCCTGTTTCACTAGTTCCATAAACACTGCAGTTGACCGATTAGTTGTCAACGCCGGCATGTATTCCGACTTATTTCTTAGTTCTGTATACATTTTCCTGTTGGGCCTCTCTTCTCCCATTTCCTGGATCTCTTCATACAGTAATACATCTAGATCCCAATCATCAATGTCATCCAATCCATGATCATTATCAAACACCACAGCCGCGAGGGCGTCTGAATTCGGGTTTTTTTCTTTTTCCATATGCATCTTTTTTAATAATACCCGTCTCAAAAACAGACTTATATCTTTATAAACCTCAAATTCATCGCCCAACGCTGTGGGACAAAAGGTTAACCCCATACTCAATACATGGTAATGGATCTCATTCAAACTATGATCAGTTAGATTGATGACATTGAACGATTCTAGTTGACCACATCCCGTAAGGTTAGTTTCCCTAGATGTGAAACCATAACAAGACTATAAAAATACAAACATTCTTTAACCACTTCGGGACCAGCACCCTCTGCCCCTTTAAGAACCAGAGGGTGCTGGTCCAGTAAACCGCCACTTCCCGACGAATCAACGCGAAAATCCGCCACTCCCGATGGTCACGCCACTCTGTCCCCGCCGCAGGCTGCTCTCTCTGCCGCCTCTATGACGGCAGAGCTCTGTGCGCCGGTCAGGAGCCGTTTTCATTGGCTCCTGACCCTGTCACTCCATGAAAGCCAATGGGAACGGCTTACATGAATGACAGGGCCAGGAGCCAATGAAAACGGCTCCCGCCCGGCTCACAGTGCTCTGCCGTCATAGAGGCAGCAGGGCAGCACATTTCTGCGGAGACCGAGCGGCGACAGCGGCGGAGACGGGCGGGGGCGCGTGGTGAATGGGATGTAGAGTTTATGTCCGGTCAGAACCGCAGCGCCCCCCTGCCCGCCTTAGATTTATACTGCGGCGGTCTGCAGGTAGTTAAAGCAGTTTGGAACTCAACATTTCCTCTTTGCTCTACAAGGTTATTTACAGTATAAAGTCTACTACCACAAAAATTATAGCAGAACAGCAATCAGTTAAACCCAGCACTTTGTTCCTCAGTGGAAAGCTCTTTGCTTTAGTAGGCAGCTTCTGGCCGCATCTAAAGAGGTGATAAGAATATCTTTTGTTTACATTCCTTTGTAAGATACATTCAGTAAACTTTAGAAAACTGCTGAAACTAAGCACTACTGAGCTGAGAAGCAGAAAGAGCTGAGAAGTTATCACTTGATATATGTTATAAACTGTTCTTATATCACCTTGCTTCGTTAAATATGACATCATCTTCGCCACCCCCTAGATCAGATTATTGGTGGACCCACTCCTGGTGTCATCATACCCACCTACTTGATTAATAATCAATGAGGCATTTGACCTAAATGCAGGCATGTGGATGTTTAGTAAATATGGCCGATGTTTACTGTTCCTGTGGTGTACGTGGAGGTCAGAGTAGGCCGATGGCCTTCTTTTAGGAACATGTTCTCAGTATCTGCGTGTATCCTCTGCTACACGCAGACCTTGAGATGCCTCTGCCTGCATCACAAAACCTCTATTGATTTTAAAGGCATACACTGCGGACAAGCCTTTTACATAAAACTCAGGCCAAGTAACTGAGGCCTACTTAAATTATAACAATATATTTTAATATATAAATACAGCAGCTATGCAATACAATGCAATGGCAGCTTTCAGAGCAGCAAAACTGTACTTGTGGGAATTTGTAATTTGTAGACAGACAATATTATTTTAAAACAAAAGCAAATATGACAACTATATGGGTAATAAAATGTAGGCAAACACATTTTTATTGAATGTTATGCCCACTTTAATAATGGAAAGGGTAGAAGTCATATGTTGTCCAGCTTTGCAGGGTACACCCACATAATAGTATTATTATGCATCATTTAGGAAGTGTAGCCATCTGCTAGATATTGAAAAATAATTATAAAATGGCATATATCTTAGGGCATCATCTAGGGACAATTAATGAATCGATCCTACCTCCTCATCCAAAGGTTATGTCCACATTTGGATTTAACATAGCATAGCATAGAAAAGAAAGGAAAAGAAGAGAGGAAAAAAGGAAAGTGTTATAAATAAAAAAAAAAAATCAGAGGATGACCCGACCCAGAACCCCTACACCACAATGTGTTATCCTCAAATAATCCAATCTAATTACAGACAAAATCAAGTTTAAATTGTACCTGAAGTGACATGTAACATGATGAGGAGCTACCATAGGAAAAAATAGGCAGTTGCCCCAGGGCCCCAGAGCCTGTAGGGGCCCCCAAGTTGTCCCTCCCCATCTGAACTGTTGCTCCCCAGGGACACTGCAGAGTCTGTTAAGTTGGGGGATGATTGGGGGAGGGTCGGCAGCCAGCTCAGGGGCCCAGGAGGGAAATTTGGCTGCAACAAAAGGCCTCTGATGACGCTTTTTGGTCAGGGTGGTGTCTGTTGGGGGGCCCCCAGGCTAATCTTGCCCTACGGCCCCATTGTTACTTGAACCGGCCCTGATGAGGAAACAAAGGTACATATGGTACCATTCCTAATGCTACAATGCATGATCATTAAATGACCTTGTGGGACACCTGTACATATGCCTGGAAGAGTTCCCTCTATCATGTGAATGAGGCGTTACAGTATCTTTAGGCTCCTCTTCCATGGAAAGCTGAAAGGTCCCATTACCCAAGGTAAGTTTTTTTAAGACTCTTTTGTATAAAGACTTCATAACCCTCTATTTTCTTCCATGAATTTTTTTTTGCAGAAAATTATAAGCATTTTCTCAAATATTTCTCAGTTTTTGCAAACACAGTGGCAAAAAAAATTTCAATAATCACACATAGACTCTCCAAAATGCTTCAAACTGCCTCCTTCAGCTTTGGCAAACATTTTGTAATGTATTAAAGGGCTTTACACCACCAGAATTTTGGGCCGATTCTCAGTTCCCATGAAGTAAAGTGGTACACACTACCCTACACAGATCTTACCCAGGGTACCCATTAGTTTTCATGGTGCTGTTCATACTAATGTTGAAATGTGTTTATGATGACAATAGCCAAATCCTAAAGATAAACCTGAGGATGAGTGTGTCCCAGTCAATCACAAACAACCAGATATTATTTAAAAAAATTGCAATTAAGGATAGAATTAACTGATCAATTATGGTATACTGGATTGCAGCAGTGCATTATGGGCAAATTTCAAATAATAATTTGTCTTTCAATAGAGTGCTTTATAATGGTCTCCAATATAAGAAGCACAAAAATGCAACAAAGATGAGTAAGACCATCCTTTGAATCACCTTTGAGGGTGGCTTGAGCTTGAGGGTGGCAACAATAGTGATGACTGTGTTTCAGGGGATGTGGCCAGCTGGGTGATCTTGCCCACATATGGTGGTTCTGTCCTACAGCAAAAAAATATTGGTCCCAAGTAGCATCTGCAATAGGCACAGCTCTGGAAGTCTCTCTGTCTCCTGACCCCTTCCAGCTCCTCTTGGGACATAAGCCCCAGAAGTGGAAATACCCACATCATAGGCTAGCTCAACATGTGGCCAAAGCGGCCCGTCTTCATCTCGCCCGCCAGTGGTTAAAGCCTACCCTCTCATTTGACCTGGCTGATGCCATCATTATGGATATACTTATCTCAGAGAGACTATTAGCAATAGTTAATGATGCAACTTTGTCATTTACTCGAACCTGGCAACCCTGGCTTTCAGCCTCGACCTCACTGGAGCTCCGGTCCTGCGCTCTCTCCTTCTAGGGGCTACCCCCATATGGTTGTCTCCATACCTTGAATATTGAAATGACCTGCATGTTTCATTTTTGTTTATATATGTTTTATGTATGTTCACTTGATTGAATGCTCAATGCCCTTTGATAAGGGAAAAGTAAAAAGCTGTAAGTCTTTAATGGAATTTTTCAATAAAATACTTTGAAACTAACAATAGTGATGAGTTCAAATTTCGCATAGTCGTAATTTTGCATCGTAATTTGCAATTAGACCTGGAGCAAGCTGTCTGTGCCTGTCCTCCCCACCCTGGGGTGTGTTGTGTGAGAGCCACCCCTGAGCCCCACAAGCTTGGGGTGGCCCATGCTTCACTCCTTTCTGATGTGTTGCTCCCAAGTCATTCCCATGTAGCAGAACACAATGGATGTAAAGGTAAGTGCCTGTTTTTAACCTCCCTGGTGTTCAGTTTCTGCTGGATTTCCATGCAAAAAGTGATCCAATTAATTTTCTTAACCCTTTTTCCTGCAACTTAACAAAATGTGTCAAGCAGGAGTCTAGTGTACATTTTGAGTCCAATAAAAGCTTGAAACACAAAATCTAAGCAAAATTTCAAAATTACTCCCCAAAAATCTCTGATCATTTATACTTCCAAGCTGCAGCTGCTCAACCTGCCCTAATACAATAGAGATGATGGGCAGATTCAACCAAGAGACAGATCTTTATCTAGTCAAATCTGATTAGAGAGAGATTGGTCGGCTGCCCATACTCAGCAGGCTGATTCCCTTAAAAACGTCAACATGAAATCGCTTGGGAATTGGCCATGCCCTTTGCCATGTCGTTGCCCCCCCAATGTAAAAATGTACTCCTGTGTGTGCATTTATACATTACCTGTCCTGTGCCACCCCCCGCGTTGTGCCCATCTGTCTTCGGAATCCCCCCCAGATTATTGTAGGTAAGTAGCCAGGTCTAGGTGCCCCTAGTATAGGCTAGGTAGGTACAGGTGCCCCCCGTATAAGCTAACGTAGGTACAGGTGTTCCCTAGGATAGGCTAGGTAGGTACAGGTGTCACTCAGTATTGGCTAGGTACGTGCAGGTATCCCCCAGGATAGGCTAGGTAGGTGCAGGTGTTCCCCAAGATAGGCTAGTTAGGTGCAGGTCCCCAGGATAGGCTCGGTAAATTCAGGTGTCCCAAAGGATAGGCTAGTTAGGTGCAGCTGTCCCCTGGGACAGGCTAGTTAGGTGCAGATATCCCCGGGATAGGCTAGGTAGGTGCAGATGTCCCCCAGGATCGTCTGGTTAGGTGCCCCCCAGTATAGGCTAGATAAGTGCCCCCCAGTATAGGCTAGCTAGGTACAGGAGCTCGACAGTATAATTTAGCTAAGTGCAGGGGCTCCTGTACACTATCTGCAGCATTAGTCATGTAAGGCATAGTAAGGCACGTCTGACATCACATGACTTCAGTCCCCATCCTCTGCATACCGGAAGATATGCGGAGCTGTGAAGACAGGCTGGGGCGCTCGCTGGAACGAGGCTCTGTATGTATCTAGCAAGGCAGCGGCTGCATCGGGGGCATTGGGGGGGAAATTGGGGGGGTGGGGGCACTATGCCTTACATGACTAATGCTGCAGGTAGTGCACCGGCAGAGCCCCTGCACTTAGTTAACTTATACAGTGGGGCTCCTGTAGCTAGGGAAACCACCTGAGAGGCATGCCCAACACTGTGTCGGGCATACCACTTTCAGCAAAAATTCCTTTCCCGACACAGTGTCGGGCATACCGCTCAGAAGGTTAATTTTGGGAGGTGCGAGTGACTCTTCCCGGCGCTGGCCACGCTTGGAGTGGTTGCCTGCACCTCCCAGCCTCCCTCTCCGGGGTGCCACTGTGTGGTTTCCGAGCAGTGAGAGGGCTTGGAGCCCTGCGGTTCCCCAGTTGTATGGGGGCATTGGGGAGCCTCTGGATAGTGCGCTTCTAGATAGTGCTAATGTATCATGAACTAATCCCCACAGGGCAACCGCTTTGCGGTATTAGTTTTAGACCCTGCATATTTTAGCATGCGAAAGCAAATGCATATTTGCATGAGCAATGTCTCGTGATAAGCCAATTAGGCCAAATTTGCAAAGCCAGATTTATCAGGTTTTAACTTGGTGTTTAATGCACACATTTCTCTGATTTTTTTAATGCAAAATTTTGGGAAAATTCGTAATAAATTTTGCATGTAAACGTAATACATCCATAATTTAGCGAAATTTTGTGTAATTTTTGGCCAATTTTTAGCGATTAAGATCAAGGCCCCATACATGCAATCATCACCAAAATTGATACATAAGTTAAGTAGAATACTGGGAACAAGTCAAAAAATAATTTTTCAAAAAGACCTTGTATTTTTTGAAAAAAATGATGTTACATATGCAAAGGAAACTAAAAAAAAAAACGCATGCAAAGAAAACTACAAAAATTATTTTTTTTACTTGTTCCCAGTATTCTCCTTACCTTAGGTAGCAATTTTGATGTCAATAGCATGTATGGGGGCTTTGCTATTCACTGTTAAAGACAGCACAAAATTATGCAAAAATGTACACAAAATTACAAATGTGTATACCAGAGGTACCCACAGTTTTTCAGCTTGTGAGCTACATTAAAAATTAGCAAGTCAAAAGGATCTACCTGTGTACAATTGTATATACTGAATGGAAAATGTACTGCGTTCTGGATCTACCATGAAGTCTTTTGTGATCTACTCAATGGGCACTCCTGGTGTATACAAAATAATTTGCATTTACAAATTATAATTACTTATAGACCTAATTGCGAAAATGTATGCAAAATGTTGCATATTTTTAATTATCACTAAGCAACAGCATCTAGTGCAAACAATAGCAAGATGCTCAGGATGGAATCTCCTGTACAGCACCTCAGGAATGCCAAGTCCATTCAGCAATGATTCAGCAGAGATATGCAAAGCAGCTAGTAACACCACCTCACAAGCTGGATGAAGTGGTTATGAAGTAGAGATTTTGTAGCATATCAGGGAAGGCACAGATGAATGCATAGTGTAGCACAGCACAACAGTATCCATAGTTACCAAGCCTAGAGCTAGCCGTGTTGTACAATCCAGTCTAATGGCTGTACACGTCAGGCTGTAGCCCTGCTGGTTGATAAGGCATGGATGTCCATAGACATGTCACTGACAAAACCAATCCTGGTGAGCAGTCCGTGCCACATAAGTGATAAGATGAACTGTAAGTAGAGGACTGGAAGCTGGTCAGACCATTGGATGAAGAGAAGACAGAGGAGAGAGGAGTGCTGGGAGTAGCTGGGCATCAGCGTGTATCCACCCCAGCTGCTCCTACATGTGTTTATGGTCATTTACATGTAGTTTTTTTTTTACTTTTTATAATGGGGCCATGGTCTGAAGTGGCACCACTGCATGTATGAACAGAGCCCTTGACTTAGAAAGCTTAGAAGTATCAGGGTAAAACCATATAAGCCATAGATACAATCATAGGTTTGTGTTAATAATTGTTTAATGGTTTCAGGCTGTGGTTGGATTTAGTTGACGTTTCAAAATGTGACCCAAGGTGCATGTTAGAGCAATCAGGATGGAGAGGAAGTCCTAGTTATTAAATGCTAGGCTTACTGGTAGAGAAGGGTAGGGGGAAAGGGACAAGGTTAGTGGATGGATAAAGTGAATTGTTTGGTTCAGGATAAATCAAGGGACATGGTTAATGAATGCATAAGTTGGGATGTTAGGTTCAGGGTAGGTCAGGTGGGGAAAGGTGGTTTTATGATAATGTGGTTCAATATTTAAATCGGACCCAAACCAAACATTTTTTTTAATTCAAAATATTTAGTTGCACCACTCTGACACATAAAAAGATAAATAAACACTCCTTTAAGCCTATGAGCATTTCAGTGCATGCTTTTCACCCTTCTCTTTTCATAACTAGAGTTATACAGGTGGCAGCCATTACTTCTGAGCTTAGTAGGAGGTTTTAGATCATGGGTGTGTTTTTCATCAGCTACCCTCCCTCACAGGGGCAACGTTTATGTGAAATCTCACACAAGCTGAGATCACCTCCCCTGTGACATCATCAGTAGCAGCCTGTGTTTTGTTTTTGTTTTTTATCTCCTCCACCAGTTTGCCGGAAAAATCCTGGCAATTTGAAAGGAAGGGAGGGGTTCCTCCAATAAATGTAAAATATTTTATATTTGTCATCATGCAGCTGAAAAAAGGCTGCTATTTATCATTACAATTTAGAAAATAGATTTTATTTCTGAAATCTTGTATTTTTAATTTGGGTCCACTTTAACTACTCAATATATAACTGCAATATCGTGACCCAAAACTGAAGAATACATTATCATTGCTGGAAATCAGGAAGTGCAGGAAGTCAGTGCCAATGATAATTGACAGGCAAGTCAACTAGTAAAGTAATTTTGGGCTGCCTGAAAATTCTACTGATTGGAAGTCGTGACTAAAGCATTGTTGCCGTGTGGGGTATTCCTGCCTGCAGCTGGGTATTTGTGTGGGGAGATATACTTTGCTGCTGTCATTATATATTATGTGCTGTAGTTACATTCTGCTGTTGGGCTGCTGCATAATCCCAAAGGGGCCTATAAATATGTTGCACATTTTGTTAAGATGATAATAGTTGTTTTGGCCAACTCACTCACATAGCAGAGCTGTTCAAATAACAATTCTGGTTTGTGGGTATGTGGTCAATGGCATGTAAAATTTGGAAAGTCTGTTACTATTTAACCACAGAGCTTAAAGGACAACTAGCAATAAACAAGTGTTTTAAAACTACAATGTACAAATAATGTCTAACTATTATTTAATAGCTGTGTAAGCATGTTTCTGCTTTTCCTGTTAAAAATCAGAGCCAAAAGATGCATTTTGGTTTGTGTAGGTTCTAGTTGCATCCACTAGTAGGGCTAATTCTATTTTATTTGAAATGTAACATCACAGCCAGTGCTGGTCTATGCATCTCTCACAAGACTATTTTTCTTTGACAGAAATAAAACCCTTTAGTCGAGAAATCCAGCCCTGGTGTCAGGTTTCATGCACAATTAGTAGAGTATGTTTACTCCAATTAGCAGGTAAGATATACATTCTTTCTGCTGCACACCAGTTCTCCTCAGACACTTCAGCTATCCCTAAAAGCTCCACGTTATCTGGACAGCTCATTCAGAGAGAGAACTTGTAACTGGCAGCCTGTGAGACCTGTGGTCACCTGCAAAAGCTAAACAGTACACACAGGGTAAACAGATTTAGGGAGAGGGATTACATCCCCCCTCCCCCTTTCATGATTCACTGGTCTGACACCTGAAACCAGTCAGTTAGACACTTTTATAATGCAAAAGGAAGTGAAAAGCAAGGACACATTTATGGCAGTACTTAAGAACACCTAGGCAAGCTATTCCTATTCCAGTTTAAAAAAAAACATATTTATTGATAGATGTCCTTTAATAAAATATCTTGCCTGGCATCATACAGGGTCCCAAGCCTTTATGAGGTTTTAGCAGCTCCTCTTGTCTTTGGGCCTGTAAATAAAGGGCATGTTATTCCCCAAGATGAGCAAAAATAGTGGTTTACATTCTGACAACCTCATTAGTTTAGTTCAGTTTAGTTAACATTGTTCTGCATTGTTCTATGAGTCCCAGGTTGGGAGCCTCCATTTGGATATCTCACATAACCACCAACCTTCAGGTTATATAACATGAACAGTGTATGTCAGGATATACAGAAATACAGTTCTAGGGTGTCTTTCAGATTTATTGGTTATTAGTAAGCTCATACATTCAGCTAAAACTTGATTTATCAAGCACAGTAATGAAAAGAACAAAAATTAGGTTATGTGCACACAATTTATCTTTCTTCATCCTTTGCATATATTCTTTGTAGACTGGGGAGAAGGATGGAGTTGGTGAGGACAGAACAAAAAGCTACTGCTCTTTATTCAGGAACATATCAAACCTAATAAAGATAAACAGCATAAAAATGTGAGCGTAAAATGTTAAAATAATCTTTTTTTACCATGTTTGGCATTTAGTGCGGTGAACTGCAAGGGTAGTTTCATAAACTGTTCTCATGCTTCTACCCACCAACTCCTCCCTCCTTTCCCCGCAATCCCAACTTATCAAAATGAATGTGTACAGCCACTAGGGGGTGTTTTCCCTATAACTGCACCGACAGAGACCGTAGAATATGCCCTTGCCCAGACTCCAGCACTTCACTCACTCCTTCTGCTGAGTCATAGGTGAACTTCCTGTGTATGTGTAGAATCAGCTTTGAAAGCCCTACACTGTTAGCTTTGTTATTGGTGCTTTTCCAGTGCAGTGCATTGTAAAACTGACAATTTATGTCATCAAATCCAGCCATAAAACTGCTCCAGTATGGAACACCATCTTCTTTCCATGTGTTAGCAGTCCTAATATACCACTCGTTAACTCCCCTCCATACACGCACACACACACACACACACACACACACACTGTAAAATGCTTATCTCCAGCACTAAAATGATCTGGTGCTGGTGCCTTAAGGGAGTTGCAGCATAGCTGTCTTCTGCACCCTATTCACAGGAATGGAGCACCCATTGGCGACAAAACATTCAGTACTGATGTATCTCAGGGCTTGATCTAATGCTGGGCATACACAAGGAGTTCCTTCCTTATCAATCGAGCTGCTGATGGTTCGATTGATAATATCCGACAGGTCCGATGACCTGCCGGATAGATTCACCGCTCAATCCCCACGGGCGGACAATAGTGGGGAATCGAGTGTCTGATAAGGAGCACCGGCGGGGATGAGCGGGGATCGATCCTCGCGCACGCACGGAATGAGCGGGGACGCGGAGGGAGTCTATCTGGCGGCTAATCGGCCGCCGGATCGACCCGTGTATGCCCAGCATGAGTGCTTCAAATACTTTGTTAATCTTCCTACAAAGGTGTTCCTGGGGAGGTTAGAGGAGATAAAGGCAAATCAGTCTGGTAAACAAAGGAGTTAATACACTCTGGTGCAGTGTCCAGGATTGCTCCCAGATTGACTTGGCTATGCATGTTGCTATTTTCTGGATGGCCTACTCCATTTGTGATCATTTACAGTACATTTGTACTTCGTATTGTGCTTTAAGAAGGGCTTGTGTAGCCGGAAAGGGACTGTTTCCAGCACACTTGTGTACTAGTCTTATGATTGACATTGAGCCGTGTGATTTATTGTGGACAGACTTTATGAATAAACGTTGATTACACTGTTGCCTAATGGAACTGCCTGCCTTTCTTCCCCCCAGTATACACCAATGACTTCTACTCCATTATAGATTATACTGAGAAGAGGGTTGCTGTGGTGCTCTACACTGCACTCCATCCTCCCGACACTTCCTGTTTTGCAGTGGAAGTGCAGGCTGGGAATCAAGACATATTGGGAGACAGAAGCATATCAAGAAAACATGCGGCAAGAGGCAGACATCCAGGTAAGTTCTCTCTCTGTGCCATGGCTTCTCTCTCAGACACAAGTGGGTACAATTTCGCTTCTCATGCACGCTCATTCTCAGTCAAAAAGCATAAACATGCCTTTTAAACAGCAGTTTGCAGAGAACAGCCACATGATCTAATGAAAAAAATACATATAAGAACAGAATAGAGGATTTCAACATTGCCTCACTGAAAATTGTACTTTCCCTTTTCAATGATGGAAATCACACTTTCAGAACAATGGCTGTCTGTGGTCATAGACCATCCTGCATTTGGTCTCTTACTGACTGACCGAGGAGAGAAGCTCCAAATAGCCATGTGAGCAAGTCTTTTCACAATAGGAAGCTAGTGTGAAGTATATAATCATCTCGGTGGTCATCTGAGTGAGTATTCATTTGTACCATCAAAGCCTGACAACATGGTGTTTATGAAGTTCTTTCATTGTCTTTGCTCAGCTTCTTGGGAAATTGCATTACATTTGCTCCATTCTCCATCAAACGTTTTCCTAATATTCCTATCACAGTAAATTTGTTCTGTTCCTTGCGAGGAGTTTCAGCAGGAAAGGAAAGCGAAATGAAACACCTCCATTGTGAAAGGGCTGAAGTGAAAGTCTGGAAAATGAAATCTGTAACTGTCAAGTTTTCAGGTACAGAGAGGCTGCCAAATTCAGGACTTCACAATCACAACTGCACTTAGCAAGTACATGAAGTACAGCTGGTTAACCTGCACATTCTTGCCCACATTCTTACAGCAGAAAGAAAAGCAGATTTTAAAATAACAAATAAGTATAGCAATAGCAAACTAGCAGTAGTGGTGATGCTGTAAGCTATAGACAAACCTATGCAGAGAGAAGGGTAAAATACACTGCACAATTTCATCTTACACAAATAGCTCTATCTAAGGGAAACCTAAACCCAATAAAAAAATTAGTTTTACTTACCTGGGAGTTCTACCAGCCCCCTGAAGCCATCCTGTGCCTTCGGCATCACTCCCCGATCCTCTGGTCCCCCACCACCAGCTAGTTTCGTTTTTGCCAACTCGGAGTCGGCGGGCCGCCACGCATATCATTGCACATGTTACCGCGGTTACAGGACGCTATAGCGGGTGTCAACAAGTATCTTTGTAGGAAACTAGCTGGCGGCGGGGGACCAGAGGATCCGGAAGTGACGTTGAGGGCACAGGATGACTGCAGTGGGCTGGTAGAAGCCCCAGGTAAGTGAAACTCATTTTTTAATGGGCTTAGGTTCCCTTTAAAGTGGACCTGAACTCAGAACTTCCTCTCTGCTCTAACAGATAAGCAACAGCTTAATAACCTTTAAAGAAAAACATCCCTTTGTTACAGCTGATACAAGTTCTGCAATAAATCTGCAGTATGTCTACTTCCTGCTTTCATGGAAGTAGCCATAAGGTTAACATCATGTGTTTACAAATAAGTTGCTCTACCGAGGCAGCCAGCTGACACAGCTGAGAGATCAAATTATAGTTTGTCACAGATGAGGGGGGATTACACAGACTAAACTCTCTAAATACATACAGGGTGCATTTATCTCTGTTTTACTACTGACCTGTGCAAGAATTCAGGTCCACTTTAAAGGGGAATTATGAGGAAATCTTTAAAGCTTAAAATACACATGTGTACATACATATAAGATGTACATTTGTTCCAAAGTTAAATGCAATTTTCCCATGTTACTGACTACTGATAGGGAAACGTAAATATTTCCCTTAACCTTTTAAAAGCACAGCCTTGCAAGGTTCTGTACAAAGAACATCCAGCCAGCCTACTTGCTTGCACCAGAGCCGGATTACCGACCAGGCAACAGAAGCAGTCACTTGGGGCCCCATTCAGAGTCAAAGGGGCCCCACCAGCACATAATCCAGCCCTCGCCATTCTGTCAAAAGACGCCACCTGTTGCTGTCTTCAGAGCCAGGCTCCCCTCCTGCTACTGTGCGCTCTGCCGCTGCCCGCTCCTCCCTCCCTTCCCACGGAGAACCACAGCTGCAGCGGGCAAGAATGATAGCAGCAGATGACAAACGCCCACTCACCTATCCGTGATCTAAGCAATAGAGGTCTCGTCATCCGAAACCCATCTGTCTCTTCTACAGTTCCCCCGCTCGCTCTGAACTTCCTGATTCTCAGATCAGACAGGAAGTAGAAAGTACTAATAGTAGTAGTAACAGAGCAGCGGCACTCTAGAGGAGACAGATGGGCTCTGGATGACAGGACCTCTATTGTTTGGATCGCAGTATGTGTATGTGAGTCACCTGGTGCAGTCATTCTCCCCTGCAGCGGCTGCCCTTCTCTGCGGGACTATCATATTCACGGGGTGGAGGCTGCATGGTGGATGTGGCTGTCTAGTTTGGGAGGAAATTGGTTGTTTGGTGGTGTGGGTGGTGGTTATGTAATTCTGTCTGGGGAGCAGCTTCCTGGTTGGTGTTGTCCAGAGCTTTCTGTTATTGCCAACATAGCTCCCAAGTGTCCCTCTTTTGGAGGGACAGTCCCTCTTTGGGAGCCTTGTCCCTCTTTCCTCCTCATTTGTCCCTCTTTCAGGACTCTGTCCCTCTTTCTAAGTAAATATATATATATTTCTCTACTAAAAAATGTGTTTGATGCTAAACTTATTCCCATCCTTTAAATTGATATATTACTCATTTTAAAATGTTAATATGAAGGAAAATGAACCAGGATAGAAGGGACCAGTGTGGTTTGAATTACAAAACAACATATTTTTCTTATGAAATCTTTACGGTATGCGTGAAAAGGGTTGTGATGGGGGTGTGGTCAGGGGTGTGGCAGGGGCGTGGTTTAAGTGTCCCTCTTTCTCATCTCAAAAAGTTGGGAGGTATGTTGCCAGGCTGGAGATGCAATGGGAAAGTGCTGCCTCTGTGATATCTTGCACCCTTTTCACCCTGAGTGACAACTTCCCAGCCATTCATCTCTCACTTTGTATGTTGCCGCTGCTATTCCGTGCATTGTGCACCCGCAGATACCCTCCCATAGCAACCAGTAGCGCGGCTGCCCCGGTGTGTGCAGCATGTTGCTGTGCACACAGCAGCTGCATCTTCTCATTCTATTATGACATGATGGGAGGGGGGAAGGAGGCCAAATCAGTTACTTTGCTTAGGGCCCCATTTAGCCTTAATCTGGCTCTGGCTTGCACACACACAAATTCTGACAGTAAGTGCTTTTGAAAATAAAGAAAAGCCTGGGAATTCCCCTATGAGTAGATGACCAGTCCGTAACCTGTTGGCAAGAAGTCAGATTAAAACACAGTTAAGATTTACATTCATCCCACATGAAATTATTTGTCCTCCAGGTTGAATTAATCTTTGGCCCTCCTCAAGCAGCCTTGGGAAGTACTTGTGTCCCAGCGTGCTTTCGAAGGCTAATGGATTTGTACCATGCACACAGACGCGTAGCTAGGGGGGTCGGGGTAGGTCAAGTGCCCCCGGGCGCCGGGTCCCTAAGGGCGCCCAACTGAGCTGCTTTGTTTTTGTTTTTTGTTTTTTCTGGGGAGGGGAGCAGCGCAGAGAAGAGGGAGAGCTGTGAGCAGCGGTAGGGAAGGGGGGCCATCTCCCCCCTCCTTCCCTCACCTTAAGGTGCTCTCCCTCCCTTGCTCTCCCCTCCACTAATGTCCGGGTGTCTGGCGCAGCGGGCGGAACTCACCTCCGTCTCGCTCCAGCCCCGGAAGTTCGTGTGCCGCAGCCGCTGCTCAGGTCTGGAGCAGACCAGAGTAGCAGCAAATCCATCCGGCGCTGCGATGAGACGGAGGTAAGTTCCGCCCGCTGCGCCAGACACCCGGACATTACTTCTGGAGGGGACAGCGAGGGAGGGAGAGCAGCTCTCCCTCTTCTCTGCGCTGCTCCCCTCCTGCTGGGCACATATCCCCCTGGCTACCTACTCTGGGCACATATACCCCTGGCTACATATACTGGGCATATATACCCCTGCCTAAATATACTGGGCATATATACCCCTGCCTACATATACTGGGCATATATACCCCTGCCTACATATACTGGGCATATATACCCCTGGCTACATATACTGGGCATATATACCCCTGGCTACATATACTGGGCATATATACCCCTGCCTACATATACTGGGCATATATACCCCTGGCTACATATACTGGGCATATATACCCCTGACTACATATACTGGGCACATATAACCCTGACTACATATACTGGGCACATATACCCCTGGCTACATATACTGGACACATATACTGGGCACATATACCCCTGCCTACATATACTGGGCACATATACCCCTGCCTACATATACTGGGCACATATACCCCTGCCTACATATACTGGGCACATATACACCTGGCTACATATACTGGGCATATATACCCCTGGCAATACATATACTGGGCATATATACCCCTGGATACATATACTGGGCACATATTATACCCTTGGCTACATATACTGGGCATATATACCCCTGGCTACATATACTGGGCACATATACCCCTGACTATATATACTGCACACGTATTATACCCCTGGCTACATATACTGGGCACATATACCCCTGGCTACATATACTGTCTGGGCATATATACCCCTGGCTACATATACTGGGCACATATACCTCTGGCTATATATACTGGGCACATATTATACCCCTGGCTACATATACGGGGCATATATACCCCTGGCTACATATACTGGGCTCATATAACCCCCTGACTACATATACTGGGCACATATACCCCTGGCTACATATACAGGGCACATATACCCCTGACTACATATACTGGGGACATATACCCTCCACTACATATACTGGGCACATATACACCTGGCTACATATACTGGGCACATATACCCCTGACTATATATACTGGGGACATATACCCCTGACTACATATACTGGGGACATATACCCCTGGCTATATATACTGAGAACATATACACCTGCCTACATATACTGGGCATATATACCCCTGCCTACATATACTGGGCACATATACCCCTGCCTACATATACTGAGCACATATACCTCTGGCTACATATACTGGGGACATATACCCCTGGCTACCTGTTCTGTGGACATCTCTACCCTTGGCTACCTGTTCTGGGGACATCTATAACGCTGGCCACCTATTCTGGGGGCATCTATACTGCTGCCCACCTATTCTGGGGACACCTATAGACCTAGGCCAACCTATTTTTGAGGAACCACTGCTGTCAGATTGAGTGTATTTTGGGGAACTGCTGCCAGGTGAGAGGTGTCTACCATATTAAGGGGGCATCTGCCTATTTATGTGAAATGCTGTCTATTTATGTGCCTCATGACTGCTGAATTTGTCTTGTTGGGGGCCTCATGGTTACTGAATTTGTCTTGTTGGGGGCCTCATGATTTGTTGAGGGCCTCAAGATCGCTGAATTTGTCTCGTTGGGGGCCTCATGATTGCTGAATTTGTCTTGTTGGGGGCCTCATGATGGCTAAATTTGTCTTGTTGGGGGCCTCATGATTGCTGAGTTGGTCATTTTGGGGGCCTCATGTTTGTTCATGATTGCTAAATTTGTCTTTTTTTGGGGGGGGGGGGGCTCATGATTGCTGAATTTGTCTTGGAACATGCTGGAAGGTACATACTGAGGGAGGGTGGGTGAGCGTGAGCCTGCTAACCTCCATGTACATTTGGCTCCACCCATAACCAAGCCCACATTTATTATGTGGACACGCCCCCTTTTGGCAAAACCTTCACCTTGGGGGGCGCATTAATAGTCTTTGTCCCCGGGCGCTGAAAACCCTAGCTACGCCTCTGCATGCACATGCTAGTGCATGCACACGTGTGTGTGTGTCCATCTTCGGAAGCAGTCAGAATCAGGACAAGTGTTCAAAGGAAAAGTTCTTATTTACACTGAGAAAGACAAATGCAAAGCACAGACTTCCTGTGCTCATATTGCCCCAAGAGAGACTGAAAACAGGAAATAGAAAAAATACAAACAATAACCAGTATATTTTACACACATGGGGCTTGATTCACTAAACCGTGATAACTCAAATATCACACCTTATCAAAGATATCACACCTTATCAAAGATATCATACCCTATCAAAGTTAACAGAGTAGCATAGCGAGTGCTACGAACTTATGCCTGCTAATTGGCAATTGCACTCGTCCCGCCCTGAGCCCCTGCGGGTTTGTAGCACTCGCTATGCTACTCTGATAAGGCATGTTAACTTTGGTAAGGTGTGATATCTTTGATAAGGTGTGATATTTGAGTTATCAGGGTTTAGTGA
The DNA here is from genome assembly GCF_040937935.1 of Hyperolius riggenbachi. NCBI lineage: Eukaryota > Metazoa > Chordata > Amphibia > Anura > Hyperoliidae > Hyperolius > Hyperolius riggenbachi. The sequence continues at coordinate 510,427,549 of NC_090646.1, read as the reverse complement.
ATCAAGCCCATTCTATGTATAAGGCAATCTTTTGGCTCAAATTCACTTTAATAGTTGAAAGCATTTGTTTTTCTATCATCAGATAACTAAAAAAATCCAGTTCAGGTTTGTTGGATCCATAATATTCTCCAGTGTAAAGCAACGTTAGTAAATCATCAACACTTCTGTCTCGATGAAGACGTGTCCATTATATCCAAAGAGCTTGTTCCTTAAGATTCCTGAATGGTATCTCTGAATTCCCATCATCCCCTTTGGTATTCGTGAATAGCTGTTAATTACATAGCTCACATTCTAGCCACTTCCATAGTCCCATTAGATTACTGGTTTTCATATAAAGCAATACAGCATGACAGAGATTCACATAAGCAGGATCTGTTCCACAAAATATGTGAGTAGCATATGTATTATTTACACTTTTTTCTAAAGAAAGATTGTCTATCTAAAAACCTTTTTGCTTTGGATAGTTTAGTTCAACTTTACCTAATTTCAGAGAGGACACCTTGCACCCATATTACATTTTCTTCAGAAAGGGGAATTACAGCTGCTTCATCCTTAAAGTGAACCAGTGATGAAGCACCCTCATGTATTTACCATATATATCAGTGGGAACATTAGAGAAAACACCTACCCTGTTCTCTGTTTCATCATTAACTGCTCAGTCTGCTTGTTATCAGCCCTGATAAAAGCCCCGATAAAATCCCAGACTGAGCATTCAGTCTGGCTTTGCTCAGGAATCATTATAGCTGAGTCATTATAGCAGAGCCAGAAGGGGGCAGGACTGGGCTTGAAAAAACATCAGAGAAAACAGACTCCGCTATAATGATTGCTGAGCAAAGCTAGACTGAATGCTCAGTCGGGATTTTATCAGGGCTGATAACAAGCAGACTGAGCAGTGAATGATGAAACAGAGAGCAGGGTAGGTGTTTTCTCTAATGTTTCCACTCATACTTATGTTAAAATACATGAGGGTGCTTTGTCTCTGGTTCACTTTAAAGTGTAGCTCTAGTTTTGTGGGAAAAATAAAGCAAATTCATAAGTTTTGTAAATATTTCAAACATTACAATTTTTTTTGGGGGGGGATCTTTCTTTCACTTTTCATAGACCAAGTGAAAATCATGTGGGTGTGGCTACACATGGTCTGTGAGTAAACATTTGGTACAATGAATGTCTTGCAGCTCTAAGCCCAGAGACGCACATGAAATCGATCACTGCAGAGGGAAATAACTAAGGAGAGGGTACCAAGCCTTTCTCAATTTAGGCTGCTTGCACACCAAGACGTTACAGGCGCACGTTAGTGCGCCTGTAACGCTCCCCCAACGCACAGCAATGTAACACAAGTGGGCTGTTCACACAGCCCACGTTGCGTTACATGTAACGCTGCACGTTCTGTGCAAAGTGCAGCATGCTACGGCGTTGGAGCGGCTATAGCCGCGTTAGACTGTTTGCACATGCGCAGTGGGGGGCGGAGGAGGCGGGGAGAGCCAGCTACAGTAGCCGCGCACATGGCTACTTAATATTCACTGCACTGGCGGGCGCTGATTGGCCGGCGGGACCACGTGATGCGGAGTGTCTCGCTCCGCATCACGTGGTCCCGCTGGCCAATCAGCGCCACTCTGGGAGATATTATGGGCATCGAGCAGCCTAACGCGGCTCACTCTACCGTCGGCTTTTGCAGCACCATACGTTGTGTTAGGTGCACGTTATGCGACCTTAACGTGCCACCTAACACAACGTCTTGGTGTGCAAGAAGCCTTAAGTTTCACAAATTATTATTAACTTATTAATTTAGCATAATTTCTGGGATCTTTACCAGCGACCGCAGGGGGGGCCATAGCCGCAGGGCCGGGCCGAGGCAGAGGCAAGAGAGGCTCCAGCCTCAGGGTGCATTGTAGGAGGGGGCACACAACTCACTCAGCTATTATTACCCTGTTGTGTTTGAAGCAGAGAGAAATAAGAAAAGGGGATACAGGGCAGTGACTGCAAGCCAGATAACTAGAGATCAAGGTGTTGGGGGCCCTGGGGCTCCTCATAGTCTAACAGCAATCAGTGTGTGATGGCTGGGGTGGGAGGGATGCAGGGGGGCACTTTGGTGTCTTAGCCTTGGGTGCTGGAGGACTTTGTACCGACTCGGCATAGCCGTCCATCTTTCAGATCAGGTGTTTTTGTAGCTACATTTGTTATGGTTGTGAATGAGGTTTATGATGTTCCCACGTGTTATATGACCCTTGCAGGCTGTGAGGTTCATCAGCGGTAGGCAAGGGAAGGGGTGCGGTGAACAATAAGGGGACCCCATTAAAGTTTTGCTGGGTGGCCCCATGATTTGTAGTTATGTGTTGGATGTACTTATACATACTAAGTAGACTAAATGTAAGTCATCTTGTTCTTTGTGAGACCTTCCATCCTTATTCATTAGTTTAATAGCCCACTTTTGTATGCTTTCTACACCTCCACTGTCTATCCAGCAATGATGCGCCAAAACTGTACTACATATTCTGGATGTGAACTTACAAGTGATTTTTCCAGGAGCGGTATTTTAAAGGAGTTTTTAACTGCTTCATACTTAAAGGAGTTATCAGCTAAAATAAGAAAAATGAGCTTTACTCACCTGGGGCTTTCTCCAGCCCATAGCAGCCAACTGTCCCACGCCAACCGCTCTGCTCCCCACCGCCGCCCCAGTCTCCATACTCGGTGCGGAAGCCGACCCCGAGGTCGTCCACACTGTGTCTGCGCGAACCGCCGATTTCAATCAAGCCCACGTTGTACGCCACTTACTGCGCAGGCGCAGAACTACTGCGCGTGCACAGTAAGCCGCGTACAACGTGGGCTTGATTCACAGTGGCGGTTCGAGCAGGTGCTGTGCGGACAACATCGGGGGTTGGCTTCCGCACTGAGTACCGAGACCGTGATGGTGCTGGGGAGTGGAGCTGTCGGCATGGGACAGTTGGCTGCTAGGGGCTGGAGAAAGCCCCAGGTGAGTAAAGCTCATTTTTCTTATTTTAGCTGATAACTACTTTAAGTATGAAGCAGTTAATTTCCGTTCAGCAGTAACAAGTGACCCATAGAAACCTGTATATGGAAAGGCATGTCATGTGGGTGCACAAATAACTGAAGGAACACACCACATTTTAAATAATTTAAAGAAGCTGACAAAAGTGATGCTGATTATTTGCTTTACTTTGACACTAGTGATAAGTTATTATTTATGTAGCTGAAAGGATATGTCAAGAGTATCAACAAGAGTATCAACATAAACATTATGTCAAGAGATACTTTGCTTTTGTACTGGCATTTAAAGCGGTATAAAACCCTTAATATTCAATAAAAACGTTTTCCTACTTTTTATATGCCATGCGGTTATCGTATTTGCATTTGTGCATAGGTATTATTATTCATTTATAAATTACAAGTTCCCAAAGTACTTTTTTTTTGTTCTGAAATCTGCCTTTGCATTTTATTCATAACTGGTTTATTCATCTTGTAATGTGTGCAGAAATGTTTTCTGAGTGTCTGTCTGTGTTCAGGGGTGTCTGCACAGTCAGAGAAATGTTTACTTAATTGTATCAAGTGAGGAATGTAAACACAAGATAACATTATCTCCAGTTTGGATGCGTTCAGCTTTCCCTGCAGGGAGCTTGTAAGTCCTGTGTTTAACTAGTTGAATGCCATTCTAGTAAAACAAATGGTGGTAGTATATAATATGCTGTAAATAATCTTTTAGAGCAAAGAAGAAATGCTGGTTTTCATTCTGCTTTAACCACCCTGGCGTTCTGATTAAATCGCCAGGGTGGCTGCGGGAGGGTTTTTTTTAGATAAAAAAAAAACTATTTCATGCAGCCAACTGAAAGTTGGCTGCATGAAAGCCCACTAGAGGGCGCTCCGGAGGCGATCTTCCGATCGCCTCCGGCGGCAAGAGATAACACGGAAGGCCGCAATGAGCGGCCCTCCGTGTTTCGCTTCCCTCGTCGCCATGGCGACGAGCGGAGTGACGTCATTGACGTCAGCCGACGTCTTGACGTCAGCCGCCTCCGATCCAGCCCTTAGCGCTGGCCGGAACTGTTTGTTCCGGCTACGCTGGGCTCGGGCGGCTGGGGGGACCCTCTTTCGCTGCTGCACGCGGCGGATCGCCGCGCTGCAGCGGCGATCAGGCAGCACACGCGGCTGGCAAAGTGCCGGCTGCGTGTGCTGCTTTTTATTTGGTGCAAATCGGCCCAGCAGGGCCTGAGCTGCAGCCTCTGGCGGTGTTGGACGAGCTGAGCTCGTCCAGACCGCTCAGCAGGTTAAAGTACCATAGTACTTATCTTCTCAAGCACCCTGCATCAGGAAGGAAATTACATTTAGGGGTTGTTAGGGTTAGGCATCAGGAAGGCATTAATGCAAAGGATAGAGCTAAGCTTCAAGAAGTTCAGAAAAGATAAGAGCTATTTGATTGATGAAGAAGATTATTTTTTTTGCAGCCCAAAATGTGCTTTTTCTGCTGCATGTTGTATGCTTACCATCTGTTAACTAGTACACCCAACTTCCAAACTGTTCAATTCTGCTGTCCCTATCTTATCCCTATTAGTTTATATTGTACTGTGCCAAGATGCATGATCATTATCAACATCAAATTTCAATACTAAGTGTATGTTTTTTCTAATTCTGCATTATTATTTTTATGTCATCATCTTCTGCTAGAATGTGATTGGGATAAACAATTCAAAGTCATGGTAATTCTTCTGCTGTATGCGGGGGCCAGAATTGTCATAAGGCACTGTAGGCACCTGCCTACAGGCTAGTGTTGGGCGAACAGTGTTCGCCACTGTTCGGGTTCTGCAGAACATCACCCTGTTCGGGTGATGTTCGAGTTCGGCCGAACACCTGATGGTGTTCGGCCAAACCGTTCGGCCACATGGCCGAACTAAGAGCGCATGGCCGAACGTTCCCCGAACGTTCGGCTAGTGCTGTGATTGGCCGAACAGGTCACGTGGTTCGGGTAAATAAATACCCGAACCACGTCATATCTCCGCCATTTGTCTGTGGGTTTAGCTTTGGGTAGGCAGGCAGGGTAGTTCGCGCTCCAGCCACACTAGCCAGGGTCCCCCCAGTCATTGTGTCGCTGCTGGGAATAGTAGTACACCGCTCGCTCAGCCACACTATATAGCATTGTGTTTACTGCCACTCTGTGTACCTCGCTCAGCCACACTATATAGCATTCTGTTTACTGCCACTCTGTGTCTGCTGGGAATAGTAGTACACCGCTCGCTCAGCCACACTATATAGCATTCTGTTTACTGCCACTCTGTGTACCTCGCTCAGCCACAATATATAGCATTGTGTTTACTGCCACTCTGTGTCTGCTGGGAATAGTAGTACACCGCTCGCTCAGCCACACTATATAGCATTCTGTTTACTGCCACTCTGTGTACCTCGCTCAGCCACACTATATAGCATTCTGTTTACTGCCACTCTGTGTCTGCTGGGAATAGTAGTACACCGCTCGCTCAGCCACACTATATAGCATTCTGTTTACTGCCACTCTGTGTACCTCGCTCAGCCACACTATATAGCATTCTGTTTACTGCCACTCTGTGTCTGCTGGGAATAGTAGTACACCGCTCGCTCAGCCACACTATATAGCATTGTGTTTACTGCCTCTTGTACCCACTCCCAAGGTGCACATACCCTGCAAATTTGGGGTATGTAGCATGTAAGGAAGCTTTACAAAGCACGAAAGTTCGGGTCCCCATTGACTTCCATTATGTTCGGAGTTCGGCGCGAACACCCGAACATCGCGGCGATGTTCGGCGAACGTTCGCGAACCCGAACATCTAGGTGTTCGCCCAACACTACTACAGGCACCTGATTATGGGAAGGTGGCTCACTACCTTCCTCAGTGGCTCCCTCCCTCCTTCCCTGTACAGAGTCCCAAGCAGAGGGTAAATGAGATGTTACTCACCTGGCTCTCAGCATTCCACTGATGAGATCACCATTTAGTCAGGGTAACCTCTAGCTACTTAACTCTGAGAGAACCTCTGGCTACCTAATACTAAGGGGCACCTGTAGCTACCTACACCAGGAAGGGAACGTATGGGAGACAGCTGGGCCAGCCAGCACCCCTGTGGTCGGGTTTGGCTGAGGGTTGTAGGTCCATGGAGGGCAAAGTCTAAAGTGCCAGGACATCTGTGCCTATAGGCTCCTCTGATGTAAATCCGGGCCTGGCTGTATGGGGAAAAAATGTTAAGTAAAGCGTCAGATTTTATGTGTTTGGTTTGATCATCAGTATAGTGATTATAGGTAAAATCTCAGGAGCTGGTAGTTCTTTACTGCATACTATTACAGCAATATAACTAAGTATTGTTTGATTCACAACCTCAATATTTATTTTTAAAATGTACATTTTAATCTAAACAAACAACACAGGAACCATACAAATGCTATGTTCATTTCTGCTTTTACTGTATTGCGAGTATTGTCACATCTTTACAGGGTTACTCATCAGTATTACTTATTCCTGATTCTGCACAAATGCCAAATGCCAACTTAATGTGATTATCCCCATACTACTGTATGAAAGTTTTGGAGAAATTAGAAAAGTAGAAAGGTTGCTGTCAGTCGCTGTCTCTCCCTTTCTGTTCATATTTTATACTTGGGCTGGTTATGCAGCAGGGGTTTCTACTCGATCAATATCAGGTCCAGTTTTATATCAAAAGTCATTACACATAGGGTTTGGAGTGCTCCTTTTCTATTGCTGCTGTGTGATGTTGCTACGTTTTGTTTTTTTTCTCAGGAGCCATTAATCCTTGGCCTGTTTTCTCTGGTGTTATCTCGGCATGCACATCCTGCTGTAGATACCCCATATATCTGCAAATCTTACTGACTTTTATTACACACCCAGGACAAGCTTAAACCATATCTCTATTTTCCCAAAGAAAACAAATAATCATTATTAAATCCTCCCTATATAGTTCAAGTATTTTAATAAACTGTAGTATATAGAAAAGCCTGTGATTTTTGTGATGTTTCCTCAGGTCATTTACTCAGTAATTCTGTACTGTTATTTTCTGAAAGCAGCCTTGGTTTTGCTTTCAGCCGTTAAGGTCACCATACATCAGGCGACCATACATCAAATCTCTCTCTGATCAAATCTGTTGGCTGCCCATACACCTCAGGCCAATTCCCAATTGATTTCAGTATGTAATCTCTCGGGTATTGGCCTCGTGAGGCCACCTCCACCACCTGGCCGCGGTCCCCCCAAATAAAAATGTGCCCCCTGGTGCCCATGCATTCAAATATCACCTGCTCCAGCTGACGTGACTATACAGCTTCTCACTTCCTGTTCGCTACTTCTCCATGTGCACCGTTGACGCTGTCGCACACAGCCACACAGCCATGTGGTGGCCACGTTTAGTACGTGACGCTTGTGTGACTATACACATATGTGCGGCGCACAAGAGAAGTAGCAAACAAGACCAACATCAATCAAACTGTCAATCAAGCATGCTTGATGCAGTGCAAATTTTTATCTGATTTGATAAAATTATTGAATTGGATGGTTGATTAGGCTGTAAGATCTATAAATATATATATATATTATACAGTAAGTTTCACTTACCTGGGGTTTCCCCCAGCCCCTTAGCCAGTCTGTGAGCTAGTGTGGCAGTGTGGCCTTGGCTACGTGCGTCATTGATCGCGCTCCTGTACCTGTGGCCGTCCTGCGCATGCTCCCCTATTGGAGCACACAGTATTAAACTGGTGCCAGCTATAATAGCTGCTACAATTTGTAGCCGCTATTTGTAGCTGCTATTTTCTATGTGTAGCCACTATTTGTTGCTGCACTTTGTAGCCACTATTTGTGTGCCCTTTTAAGCAAGATGTTTTGGTTAAGGTTGGGGGGGGTACGGTTAGTTCAGGGGGTTGAGGTTAGTTGCCCATGGGGGGGGGGGGGCTTTTAAGGGTTAGGCACCTACAAGAGGGTTTAAGGCCATAGTAAAATATCAGTAAATATTACAGTTATTCTACTATATGAATGCAATATGCGCAGGATGGCTACAGGGATGGGAGTGTGGTCGAGGATGCTGAAGCACGAAACTGAGCCACGGCGGGGAATTGGATGATTGATGAGTGACGGCCCGGGCACAGGACGTCAGCCGGGGGCTGGGGGAAGCCCCAGGTAAGTGAAGATTTTTTTTAAGTACTCAGTTAAGGTTCACTTTAATTACATATCATATCAGTTCCATCATCCACTTTAGTGTTTTCAGGTGTTGTTGCAAAGGCTAAAGGTTGGTACACACAATAGAGCATTCTCAGGCAAGGTGGTTGGTTAGAGTCCCCTCTGCCGTAAATCTAGCATGAGTATGGCAACGGCAACGGATCATCAAAAGAACCAAAATGCTGGAAAATCTCGACTGAGCACACTGTTCTCCTCCTTAGCCTGCCTGTCGTAACCTGCTACACCATGCACCACCCTGTCATGTCTCCCCATAAATTAAAATTTCCCTCTAAAATGATTAGTTTTTTTCTACTTCTCTTATTACCCGCTAAAGTAATTAGCCTCTCCCCTTCATCTATCTACCACCATGGCTCTCCTGGTTCTAAGATCTCAAGTGCTCCAGGGAGCACCTCTCCTAGAATAATTTTGCATTTGTTATGCTGCACTTGTGTTTTGCTTTTTTACGTTGCATTTGCCTTTTGCTTTTCTGGCTGCATTTGCGAATTGAGATTGTGTTTTTAAAATGGTGGTAGGCTGAATTTGATACAGAAGCCCACTTATCAAAATGTTGAAAAGTGGGTGAGATTTAGCTAGGTAGGACTATTGTACTGTATTTTTAATTATGCTAATGAAAGTTTCTTTAAGATCAGATCCGCTTTAATACTAGGGGAGCCTCTGGCTACCTAAAATTGGTGTAGGTAGAGAGACACAAAGGTGCCTCATAATTCTTCTTGAGGGGGGGCACTAATACTTTGCTATGGGGCCTTATGATTTCTAGCTATGGCCCTGCACTGCTGTAAGTGATTTTGTAAGTACAACTGAAAGACCTTTTTTTTTTTATAAATAGTTTTATTTGTGCTTGCATTGCTGCACATTAACCACTTCAGTACCAGCTACCGCTGCCCCCTTAAGGACCAGAGGGTGCTGGTACAGTAAACCACCGCTTCCCGAGAGAATCGCTGCTAAAATCCGACGCTTCCGCCAGTCACGTCGCTCTGTCCCCGCTGCAGGCTGCTCTCTCTACCGCCTCTATGACGGCAGAGCGCTGTGCGCCGGTCAGGAGGCGCTTTCATTGGCTCCTGACCCTGTTACTCAATGTAAGCCAATGGGAACGGCTTACAGGAATGACAGGGTCAGGAGCCAATGAAAACGGCTCCTGCCCGGCTCACAGTGCTCTGCCGTCATAGAGGCAGCAGGGCAGCACATTGCGGTGGGGACAGAGCGGCGACAGCGGCGGGGACGGGCGGGGGCGCGCGTTGAATGGGACGTAGAGTTTACGTCCGGTCAGAACTGTAGCGCCACCTGCCCGCCATAGATTTAAACTGCGTCGGTCCTTAGGTAGTTAAGTGAGGATGATAGACAATTGGACATTCACACAATGTGGCCAGATTTGCCCACTTGCATGTTCTTTTCACTTGTTTTAGGGAGTGCAAACCCCCCACTTTCTAATACTAAGTGTAAATGACTGCTTACATATTTATTTTAACAGGGCAGAAAAGGGAGGCTTCAAAATAAAAACTAACATTTAAAAAAAAAATCAATTTCAGAGATATTTATAATATGAATTCCATTTTATGATCACCTGCCGAGCAAATTAATTATCTATATTCAAAATAGAAATTATCTTTAGTAAATAGGGAGATAGTATTTAGGTAAATATAAAGGCTGCACGCTGTTCCACTGTTGTTATTATATATATATATCAAAGATAGTGATGGATGGTAGGTTGTTCACATAAATAAGATGAAAGCAGCAGTCTTGAGCAAAGATTTAAAATACTAAAACATGCATCAATCAGAATTAATTGTGACAGAAGGCCAGTATTAGAAAACAAGATTAATGTTATCTGCGATTAAACTTCTTTCCATTTATCCATATCAATATTTTGTGTATATTTTCTGCATGTCTTCATGGTATAAGTACACCAACGTTACAAATAATTTGCAACATAGGCCATAAGTGATAAACAGGCTAAAGGTGTGGCTGACTTTTAACCACTTTATTACCTAGCCACAGTATACAGTAAGCACAACAATGTGAATATTAGTCTGTAGTATGCTAGTATGTGCCTGTGCTGCTGATTAACCTCCCTTCCCCTAACTACACTACACTCCCCCAGAGTCCAATCCCCCCCACCCCCTGCCCAATCCCTTAAAATACACCCCTACCCCCATTGCTTTGTGCACTACCGCTGCCAGCCTGACTATGCTGAATGAATGAGGTCCCTACTTTATGACATCATCAAGCTGGGACCTGATCCATTCAGCATATTGAGGCTGACAGTGGTAGTGCATGGTGGGAACCACAATCACTGGTAGAGGAGGGCAGGTGAGAGTTAAGGCCCATACACACGTCGGATTTTAGCGAACGACCCGTCGTTTGAACGTTCCGTCGTTCGGACGTTTCCGCGTCAAATCCGACGTGTGTACAGACTATCGTTCGGGTGATAAGACTGGTTACCAACGATCCGCCGGGCGGATCGCTGGTAACCAGTCTTATCACCCGAACGATAGTCTGTACATACGTCGGATTTGACGCGGAAACGTCCGAACGACGGAACGTTCAAACGACGGGTCGTTCGCTAAAATCCGACGTGTGTATGGGCCTATACTTACAGAGTATTGATCCCCTGCACCTGGTCTCTGCATGGGGTGAGGGGAGGCACTAAATACAAGGGAGTATGTGGCTATCCTAGGGGAACACCTGACTATCTATGGGGTACACTTGGCTATCTATACTGGGGGGGGGGGGCAACTAATAAAGTGGAAAATCTATAAGGGAGCTAACAAAGAGCCACAACTGGCTAATTATACTGGGAGGGGAAAGGGCTAATAAAAGGGCACATCTGACTATCCATACTGGCAACAACAACAATAACCAGCGCTCACTATATTTTGAGCAGTGTTACACCCCAAATTGGGGGAGTCTGATGAGTGATATTAAATTCTTGAAGCAAAAAACTGTATCACTCAGTCTACAATAAACACATATAATTTTATTGAATCTGCATACAAAATCCCCCCATTTACCCCCATAAAAAACGAGCCTCAGAGTGTATATTAACCTGGCATACACAGCCGGCCATGTCACTCACACTGCACTCACATGCACCCCACACACTCAGATATTGCACTCCCGGGCGTAATTCCAATAGCAATAGCAATGTTCCTCTGCCATGTGTGGGCTATAGCCTCAGATCCGAATTGCATAGATACTGCTGTATATGGCAAATAATGAATTGTCCCAGTTTATTCCAGGTTAGCAATTCACGTTTGTACAAACAGTTTATGCACTCTATATGCAGATATGTTCAAGGATGAGCTCAGGGGAGTGGAGATAGGCATGCAGTTGTATTAGTCCATGCATTGGGGGCCCCCAGGTGTTAGTCCGATTAATGTTCCACACAGCAAGCATAAGTCAGCATAGTTCAGCAAAGCAGCGTTCAGCAAGAACTGGAGGGCTCTCACCACCTCCACGCAAACCTCTACAGCTCAGCTCTTATGCACACTCTAAATAAGACGGATCCATGCGCTGTCAAGACGCGCAGCCGGTGACGTCACTCTGGCTCGCTTCTGAGACTAGTTACGGAAGCGAGCCGGAGTGACGTCACCCGCTGCGCATCTATCTCCACTCCCCCTGAGCCCATCCTTGAACATATCTGCATATAGAGTGCATAAACTGTTTGTAAAAACGTGAATTGCTGACCTGGAATAAACTGGGACAATTCATTATTTGCCATATACAGCAGTATCTACGCAATTCGGATCTGAGGCTATAGCCCACACATGGCAGAGGAACATTGCTATTGCTATTGGAATTACGCCCGGGAGTGCAATATCTGAGTGTGTGGGGTGCATGTGAGTGCAGTGTGAGTGACATGGCCGGCTGTGTATGCCAGGTTAATATACACTCAGAGGCTCGTTTTTCATGGGGGTAAATGGGGGGATTTTGTATGCAGATTCAATAAAATGATATGTGTTTATTGTAGACTGAGTGATACAGTTTTTTACTATCCATACTGGGGGTAATAATGGGGCACATATGTGAAGAGCAAATAAATTGCACATCTGGCTATAGAGGGAGGCGGCTAATGAAGGGGCATATCTGGATGTCTATAGGAGGGCTAATAGAGGGGCAAATCTGGCTATCTATACAGGGCTAATAAAGGGGCAAATCTGCCTATCTAGGCAGATAAAGGTGCACATCTGGCTAGCTATACTGATGGTGGGGGTAATAAAGGGGGAGCATCTGGCTATCTTTATGGGAGGGGGGCTAATAAATAGGTACATCTGGCTATCTATACTGTGCCTTTAAAAAAATACATTTTTAATTGCAGAGTGCTGAAAAGTTATTTTAAACAATAATATGAGTATGGGTCTTGGTATTTATTTATTTTATTATTTTTTTTGCTGGCTGGTGGTTTAAAAGGCATTTCATTGAAAAGGTGTAAAAATATCACCTAGGAGAAAACTTAGGATAAATAGTTAATTGAATGAGGCCATTGTGCCTGATATCTCGATCACACTTCCCTTACACAGGAAATTGGATTAAACTACAACAATAATTGTTCCAATGGTGGGCAGATTATAAACCTACTCTTTCTTTCAGTCCTTGACCTAACAAACCTGCTTGTTCAAAAGAACCTTCAAAACGTTTATTGATTTCACTTATTAGAGATGGACATTATGGGCCATATGCAATTCACCTTTTTTCCTAGGAAATATTTTTAAACTTGTCAATAAAATGCCCTTTAAACGATCAACAAGCAAGAAAATACTCAAACTAATTTTGATAGTACTTTTTCACCTACTTTTTTGTATTTTTTTTGGTGAAAAGTGCTGGGAAATTATTTTAAATCGAAGATGAAAAATGATCTCCTAGGAGAAAACTCAGGTGAAAAAGTGAATTGTATATGGCCCCATATGTTTGAGTTCAGTTTTTAGCAAATCCTGTGCAGCATTATGTTGATGTGCTTTCCTCAAAATCAGGTGAGATAAATAGTGGTGTGTGACTATTGTTAGAAGGCCCCAACAATTGTTAGTTCATTCCTGGAGGAAATGCATTCTTTAGAAGTGAAAAGAAACTTTGGCAACTTTTATTTGTTAGTTTTTTCCCAGGGGAGAATTCAGCCGAGGTGGAGAGAAAAAAGTATGGCACTGTCTTGGAACTTCAGACTAAGGAGCATTAAGGGGTGACTAATAAGTGTTTCTTTATTGTTTCTTTGCATCTACTGCCATGGTTGTGTTCGATGTTTTATTTTAATTTTTTTTTTGCCTGTACAGTTTAGATTATATAATAATGACCTTTGATTTACAGGAAATATTTATAAAGGTTATTTAAAGTGTGCTATTCTTTTTTCAACCAACTCGGTAATTTTACAGAAAAGTGGATACTATAAACCTGATAATTTTCTTAAGAGTCCATTATTTGTGGGAAATAATATAGCACTGCAATATATCTCTTCATACTGTGTTATCTTCTGCTGGGTTATATATTCCCAAAATCCCCGGGTAGCCTGAACAAATAATTGTCTCGCACATCGAAAACAAGTAATGTAGTTTCTTGAAAACTAGGGCAAGAACTGTTTCACATATCTCAAGTAAACAATCAATGTGAACATTCTGAGTTTTCTCTATTAAGCAAAGAAAATATACTCTGCACAATTACCAAACAAATGCTTGAAATACAAACCCTAGATAACTTGTAAGCTAATTTACTGGGTTCTTTCTTGCTAATTAGCATTCATAATAATGTTAATTAAACAAATTTACCACAAAATCTGTGCCTGCCATGTGATAAATGCATAGATGAACTTTCAGGTAGCACATCTCCTCTGTAGACAGGGAAATTTTCCACTCTGTTGTGTCACTGTAGCTATATAAAAAACAGCAGAATAATCAGCTTGACAATACAATCAAATAAATTAACCAGTCAAATACAAATTTTCTCTACAACATTAGATGATCTGTTAATTGTTCATTTCTCTCCAGAAAATATATTTGAATAAATAGAAAATTACAGTTGCTTAACAGAATGATCTTTCACTTGAGATTACACCTACAATCATAGAACTCACATTCTATCTTTAAATCCATTTATTGTTTGAAAGATTGCATCATTTATGGCCAATTTGTGTTCCTACTTGCCCAGTGATTCAGAAAGTGGTGCAAATCCCTGTCTGCAGACACACATCTATGTTATTAGGGATAGCAGTAGACTTTGTATTTAGCTTCGGGATTTTAATAAGTTCAACTTGAGCACTGGCCATTCGAGCCCGATCCAATTGCATTTTTCTCTTAAGTTTTCTCATAGGAGATCAATTTCCTCTTCTGTTTACACTAACTTTTCGGCTCTCTTGAATCGAAAAAGTACCAATAAGTATTTGAAAAGTACTGTCCAAATAATTTGAAGTATTTTTTAGCTTGCTGGTGGCTTAAAAGGCATTTTATTAAAAAGATGTGAAACAACACCAAGGAGAAAACTTAGGAGAAAAAGTAAATTGGATCAAACTGAAGTTTGTCTGTTTTGTGTGTGGTAGGTATTATGTGTAGCACACACATCTCCATTATAATATGGAACTTCCATTCTGCTAATCAAAGCCAGGGAAGACCACATATTTCTCTTCTCCATCTTGGTGGTGGCAGACATCTTCACTTGTTCTGCCACCCTCTAGTGTCAGTATGTACCGGTTCATGAATAATGAGTTCATCAAGCTGAGGCCCAGTTAATGTCCAACAGAAGAGGCAGATGGCACAAGTGAGAGTCGGTGGAGAAAGTCCATTGTTACAGGAGCCAGGAGAGTGAGTCATACTTTCTCAGTCACTCTTCTACTGCAAAAGTTTGGAGGGGAGAGGATGCTGGGAAGCGTGGGGATGGATGAAGGTCAGGCAGATGCTTCCCCCTCTTGTTGCCCTTTATGATCAGCACAGGTACATGCTACTTTTATTGATAGAGGTCACTTCAACCAAACATTACAGCAGAAGTCTATTATCTGGAGCATTTCTTCAGCTAGATACAAGTGTTCTGGCTTCTAATTCAATTTTTTTTGGGTGCCCATGATTTTGACTGAATATCTGCAGGTACTTTTATTGACCTGAGGAAGCGCGCAGAGACCTGTGAAATGCATTTTATTAAAAAAAATAAAAACATGCTTGAATAAAAACCTTACCTAATCAAAACCCTCCTTTCTGTCTAGGTTGTACATCTGAAAGAGGTAAGATACCTTGTTCATTTATGTATTATTTTTCATATAAAGTATACCTTATGCAAACATTCTAGGTGCCTCCACCTACTAGTTTACTATATGCTGTTAATGATCATTTCATTCATTTATATTGATACATTTTTAAGACATTAAATACCTGGGCACATGTATCATTTTATACTTCAAAGTGTGCCTCTGGTATGGACTTTATGATGTTTTTATTTTATATTGGAGATAATAAATTGTGAGACCCTGTGTAGGGAGTGATTGTCAACACCCCTTTCCACCCTTTTGCAGCTGATTTATTCTTCTTTAGCTGGTGTGTATGTCAGTGGATGATAAAAATATGATTAGTCATATTTTCACCAGACAGTCACTGTTCTCCCAAGATAAGACACGAAGTGTCCTCTGCTTCTGCAATCTCCTCTCCATAGGAAACTACATGCATTTGGACAAGCTGAACTCTGTGATTCAAACATGAATGTGTAGCAGAACTAGTTGCAAAGAGGGGGATATAATGGATTGTGCTCAGAACATCCAACTCCCATATCAAGTCTGCAAGTAGCTAACCTCTAATAAATAGTAATAATAAATAAATAATAAATTCCTTTTATAAATAATAATAATAATAATAATAATAATAATAATAATAATAATAATACATGTAATAAATTCCTTTTAATTCAGCTCAGCATTAATCTTATTTTTAGTAAATGCATATTCTGAACTGATTCAAGCAGGATGGATATTTTGACAGTATAGAAATTAATTTAGAATGCACACGTGTTCAGTTTTTTCTTACCTTATCACCCGGTGCACAGACATGCATCCCATGATTTTTCGCTGCCATATTTCCGTTCTCTTGTCCTGGCATATCCTGCTGACAAGACCCATTTGTGCTTAACTGATAAGGGAAGTGTTTCAATAGAAATGGAGGAAAATTATGCATGTACAGTAATTATTTAATAGCTAGAATTTAAATAGAAGATAAATGCATTTAAATCATTTGAAATGACTCATCTAAAATGATGAGTATATGCTCCCTAGTGGCAAACCATTAGACAAAAAGTCATGCATTTAATATATGATATTCTGTATGTTCTTATTAACAGTAACTATCACACTAAATACAATTATTCTTATTACTGTTACTGATTGCTCTGGTTGTTTTCAGGGAATTCAACTTGCAAATACTATATTTTTCGGCATATGAGACACTCTGGACTAGGTTTAGATGCAACTAGGTTTAGAGGGCAAGAATCAGGGAAAACAAAAAACCGAAGCCTAGTGTATCTATAGTTCGGGGGTGCCTTATGGACCTCTACACCCCCCCTCAACCACAACTGTCTCTAAGCTACTCTATCTAAGCTACACTGCCCAGCTACACTACACTAACCTCTGCTGCCCCACCAGTTGCACTGCACTACACTACACTAACCTCTGCTGCCCCACCAGTTACACTGCACTACACTACACTAACCTCTGCTACCCCACCAGTTACACTGCACTACACTACACTATCCTCGGCTGCCCCCCAAATGCCATAGCAACAAATTCTTCCTTTTTCACAGGAAGGATTCAGGAATTTCAAACATTCTTTTTAAAGCTTACTTTTAAAGTCACTTTTATATAGAGGAAGCTACCTTATTGTTACATAAGGTAGAAGATTAAAGCTAACTTTAGATTTAGTCCACAAAATGTATTAGATATTTTATATAGTAACATATTTTTTAGTCCTTTTACACAATCTTATGACTATTTACATTCAAATGAAATGACATCAACTGCTTTCCACATCCCATCCAGGCAACTGGCAAATGCCATCTAGGCAGCTGACAAATGTTTATTTACTGTTCTGAAAGAAAAGCGCGGACTCTGGCACTCCACAAGAATTCTTCTTTTATTGAAGCCACAAAGAGACAGGTACAGAAGAAAGCCCCTACTGTCATGTTTATTTACTACTTTAGCTCCAAGTATTTACAGGAGATAAAATAACTGATGTATTTTTAAACAGCGCAGAGAGGAGGGCCATTAGATGGCTCAGGTCTCGCCGCGACCTGGTGGTGAAACAGGCGGATAAGGGGGGAAACGTGGTCATCATGACTGGTGAGACCTACACACGGGAAGCTTACAGGCAGCTGGAAAACCGGGAATTTTATGAACGTTTGGGTCACAACCCAACCATAAAATACCAGTCGGCCCTTCGCACATTGTTAAGGCGAGGGGTCGAACAGGGGTACATGCCACAGAGGTTGGCTACTGACCTTCTACCCGTGTCCCCCCGATACCCTGTGTGGTACCATCTTCCTAAGCTGCACAAATCCATGGAGAACCCACCGGGGAGACCTATAGTCTCCGGGTGTGGGTCCCTCACGGAACGGCTTTCCCGCTTCTTGGACCATCTGTTGCGCCCCCTCCTCATGGGAGTTCCAACCTATCTGGCTGACACGTTGGACGCAATTAACGTTGCCGAAAACGTGGTGTGGCAACCTGGATACAGATTGGCCACGATCGATGTCGAAAGCCTTTACAGCCGGATACCCCACGAGGAGGGCATCAAGGCGGTCCGTAGGTTCCTGGATAGGACCAATAAAGACACGGGTTACAAAGATTACCTGTGTGAATGTCTTAGGTTCGTCCTAACGCATAATGCGTTTATGTTTGACGGAGGATGGTACCACCAGACTTCCGGGACGGCCATGGGAACCTCTGTGGCATGTACCTATGCGGGGCTCTTTTTGGGGGCCTGGGAGGAGGATTACGTGTTTAATCCATCCAATCCCTTCCAAGGGAACATTAAAACATGGTCACGCTACGTGGACGATGTGCTGGTTGTGTGGCAGGGAGGCCTTCAGGAATTTGGGGAGTTCATAGAGCACCTCAATGTGAACAGGATCAACATGCGCTTTACATCCGAAATCAATGACAGGGGGGCGTGCTTTTTGGATTTGATGATCAAACCAGATGGGGCCAAGTTGATTTGTGAGGGCTTTAGAAAGTCCACGGCTGTCAATTCACTGCTGCATAGAAGCAGCTACCATCCTGAACACGTGAGGGCATCCCTGCCATACGGCCAGTACTTGCGCCTTAGACGCAACAACACCGATTTAGGTTCATTTGAGAAGCAAGCAGGGGAACTTACTGCATGCCTGCGGGCAAGGGACTATGATGGTGTTGCCCTCGAAGCAGCAAAGGTTAGGGCTAGAGAAAAGAGCAGGTCCACCCTCCTAACTAGGCGACCCAAACCCGATGCAGGCGGTTCTTTCACTTGCACGTTTGATTATACCCCCATGGCCAAAAGGTTATCCCAAGTTATAAAGAAGAATTGGTCACTTATAATTAGGGACCCCACACTACATAAGATCTTTCCTGACCCGCCACGTGTGGTATATAGAAGGGCTCCAACCTTAGGGGATATCCTGACACGGAGTGAGTACCGCTCGATTCCACCATCTAATTGGCTAAGCAATAGACGCCCCAAGGGGAACCACAAATGCGGCAGATGTAAATATTGTCCACGGATGATGGAGGGCACCAACCTCAGAATGGGGGGAGTGCAGTGGGAGGTAAGAGCATTCATAACGTGCCAGACCAGGTTTGTCTCCTATGTCATCTTTTGTCCCTGTCAATTCTTTTATGTGGGCAAAACCACCAGGCCCCTCAAAGAGAGAGTGGGGGAGCATTTCAAATCCATAAAATCTGGGAAGGGGTGCCCACGCCTGATTGATCATGTCAGACAGGCCCACGAAGGTAAAGCAAAGTGCCTGAGATTTGCAGGACTTTTGCATGTCACAAATTCGAGGAGGGGAGGAAATAGGGATCAGGAGCTCACCCGACGAGAATCCCGGGTGATTCTACGTACGGAGGCAATGGGGCCATTAGGCCTCAATGACAGGCTAGAACTGTCCTGCTTCCTGGACCCTTAGAACTTAGTGCAACTTCCCACCTGGGACCAAGTGGGTCCTGGTGGGTAGACCCTTGTGTCTGTTCCTCCCCCTTGGGCCCCTCCCCCCCCCCCCTTTCCCGTCCCTTCTCGAAACAACCCCCCCCCCCCCCCTTTGCCTTTTCAACATTTACCCATGGACAGGTTTCTGTCCATTCGGTATTTAACCCCGATAGGGGTGCCCCCCCTTAAGGTTTTGCCCCGCTTCCTGCCCACTCGTCTGTCTCCGTTCTTTATTTTCTCGCCCCTTCGTGGGCTTTTTCTCCCCTTCGGGTCTCCATCCTTTGTTTTCAGCTGCAACTATCTCCATTCCTGATTTGTACTCGAAGGTGGCGCCCGCGGTGCACGGGTACCCACTTGGGGGATATGGATTACATGGGGGCAGCCGGGTGACAGGTGCAATACAGGGATGAGAGTGGACAGATATTGCCACCAATATATTGATGGTAGTGCCACCTTTTCCTGCATATAAAATAGGGAGGAAAGGACGTCACCGGGGGGGGATGAAGTTGCCCCGGTGATCGTCCCCCCTAATGCACGAATTCCTCCCTGTCTGCACTGTCGTGCCCGGTGTACCCCTGTCCTACCCCTGGGGGTTGGGCGTGCACCGCTTGGACGCCACACCAATCTCTGGGGATCCTTTGGATTTTCCCCTCCCCCCTTTCTTGCTGTATAATTACGCTCCCAGCTTACTTTTTCTAGTGAGCATTGGGGGAACGCACTTTATGCCACCCTGGCTCTCACCCCGGTACCCTGGTAGGATTAAACACAAGGGTAGGGGACAAAATAGCCCTCGATAGGGCTTTTAGGTTTGGGTGGGTTTTAGGCAGCCCTTTTGTTTTCGGGGGTCCCCTGCTGATTTTTTGTGTCCTTCTCTCCATGCGCCTCCCAAACTGCATGTTGATTTTAGAATGGGAATTGAGGTGGTCTTATTCCTTTTTAATCTATAGTATTCAATAAAGGTAAACTAAGAGGGTTCTTATGTCAGCAGACATCAAAAGAATCATGGGGTATAGGTGCAATCATAGGAATGTGTATAGATGGGATGGACTTTACCCTTTTATAATGGATCACTTTTCTCAATATCACATGGTTTAAAGCTTTATTTTAAGTTAATAATGTGTCAGCACAGTTTCTAACACGCCAATGTTCCTTGACAAATGTTTATTGCAGTGTGCACAATGGTGGTTATGTAACGCAGTCTTGTTGTATTCGCCGTATTAAGGCGATCCTCCCCCCTGCACAACCATTGGTCCAAAGTAGAAGAGTTTCCCCTGTCACTCACAGGACACACATGACACGTCACATGACACGGCCCGTCCCCTCCCCTTTAGCCCAGTCACTATCGCATCACAGTTCCGCGGACCAATGGCGAACGCGGTGGGCGGGGCCTCTTGTCTACATCACAGAGGTCCGAACGCGCCGCCATTGCCCAAGGACATACGCACGTGAGCAAGCGCCACACCGGCGTGAAACGGCTGTTGTGCCGTCCTCTCATCCCCTGGTCACACCCCCGCATCCGTCTCGGACACAGGTCAGATTGTTCCGCTTCATACATGTTGTGAACACGCATACAATGTCAATGTCTGCTGGTGATAACCTTGGACAATAAATGTGATTTAAAGACGCAGTGCACGGACCGCCTCATATGTACTACATATCTTCAGTTGCCCATGTTGGCCCGGATGCACGCCTCTACACATATTGCCGAGCAGTGAAGCTTAATAGACGGAGTTGCTTTCTAAAAGGTGCAGGGACCAATTTCCACCCCCACTACTGAGTGCCAGGCACATCTACTTCTGTTGTATTTTTAAAGAGTACAATGTTCATTGTTTTTTCATTTAAAGAGAGTCTGGGGTAAGCTCATGAAATAAAAAAAAAAACCCAGGCTACCTGATCTGGGAGGCTGAGCGGACCAGGTAGCCTCCAAAACCGCCACTCCCCACTGTTCCTATGGGCTGTATTGGCCCACTTTCACTTTCGTGACCTCTGAGTCGTGATGCTAGAATGAGAGATTCTTCTCTAATTCACAGCATGCGGGGATGTGGGGAGCGGTGGGGGGCACGACCAGGGAGAGAGAGCAGTGCCCAATGGAAATTCAGGAAACACTGCAGGAATGCCCCTTGTGGGCATTTTGAACAGGGAATCCCTCTCCCGCATGTTTACCTTCGAGATAGCTACAAAATTATGTCGATAATCTCGGGGGCTATAGCGCAGGGTGGGGGGGGGGGGGTGTCAGAGAGCGGCGGTGTAGGGACCTAGAGGCATTGTCACGAGGCAAAAAACATGCCTCTGTGTCTCATCTGCCTCCCCTCCAAAAAAAAAAAAAAAAAAAACCAACTCTGGTTCTCTTTAAAGCCATTTTTTATAGTATGTAAAAAGAGAAAACCTATTGTGATTTCAGACACCTTGGATTTTTAGGGAGTATCGTATCTCTGTGATTTTTGAAAGCTTAGGTGTAACTGTACTTACCATATTACTTAAAATGCATCATGCCCTTGAACCACATGAGATCTATCCAGCTGGCTGTAATGTAAGTGGAATGAGTTTCTATTATTCACTCAATAGCAAATTACTGTACATAATCTACCAACCACTATATTTTGGGTATACTACTGTCTGTATTATTATGTACCTCATGTTCATTTCTTACTCTGTCCAGCACCAAGGAATACCTTGATGCTTAACCCTCCTGGCGGTTTGCAAAAAAATCGCCAGGGGGCAGCAAATCTTTTTTTTAAATTTTTTTTTTTTTTCATGTAGCGAGACAAAGTCTCGCTACATGATAGCCGCTGCTCAGCGGCATCCCTCCAGCCCCTCCGATCGCCGCCGGCGATCGGAGATCCGGAGATCCCGTTCAAAGAACGGGATCTCCTGGAGGGCTTCCCCGTCGCCATGGCGACGGGGCGGGATGACGTCACCGACGTCATCGACGTCGTGACGTCAAAGGGGATTCCGATCCACCCCATAGAGCTGCCTGGCACTGATTGGCCAGGCAGCGCACGGGGTCTGAGGGGGGGGGGGCGGCTGCGGCGCGACGGATAGCGGCGGATCGGCGGGTAGCGGCAGCGATCGGGCACTGCACGCAGCTAGCAAAGTGCTAGCTGCGTGCAGCAAAAAAAAAATTATGCAAATCGGCCCAGCGGGGCCTGAGCGGTGCCTTCCGGCGGCTTACCCCGAGCTCAGCTCGGGCTTACCGCCAGGAAGGTTAATAGATCAATAATAATAAAAAACAAAAAAAATATAAATGGAATAGGTAAGTATGACCCCAGCCAAAACTTTTATTTAAGTTATTTATTTTATCATTTTAAGTATAATGGTACAAGGTAGAAAACTATGACACATTTGTTGTTGCTTTCAATACTCCTCTTTGGTAGAAAGGTGTTTGAGATGAGGATGTATTCTGCAAGCCTTCATTTTTGACAGGCTACTTTAATTGATAAAATGTGTTTTTCTACAGTTTCCAGAGTAAATGACTCTGAGATGATCTAGATCCGGCCTCAATACTGGAAAACTGGATGGGCTCTGCAGAGCTATTTTATTCTAAGAAGACCTTCAAACAAGCTCGTAGAGTTGGACAAGTTATTTTTTTTTTACTTGAAATCTCAGATAGGACTGGAAATGACAAAATGAACAGTAATTCATCTTTATCATTAAGACGAGTAAAAAACAAGTACACACACACACTCTGTGACAATAGTGCCATTCATAGCATGATAGTCAGTAAACATTTTCCTAACGCTATAAATAGAGAAGCAGTAATATAGTATGATGTGTCAGTTTTAATTGGAAATCAGCTATGCATAATTACATGTATCTGATATGTAATTGCATAACTAATTACACCACCCTGGGAATTTTTATCACCGCCATTTAATTCAATACATGTACGTACATTATCAGCAAATTATGAAAGACAGTGCTATTAAGATCTTAATTAAATCCACTTGATAAAAGAGGAAACTTTTTTTTAATGTTCCTTTTTATGTGAACAGAAGCATTGCACTGTCGTGTGGCAGTTTCCTATAGCTTTATGGCACAGGGAAATATTTTACCTTTTGTGTTTCCTAGGCATAGAAGCTCTTTTTCTTTTGTGATATACTTTGTGATTTTTATGCCCATGAAATTAAATATGTTATTTTTTCTAATTCTCATTGTGCTTTCTTCCTGTGCCTCCAATGACTCGTATTGTGCCCCTGTGCCCTTTCCTGACCAATGTGCTCCCTTTTTTACTTCCTCCTTCTATACCCTGCTCTGTGCTTTCTTTTGTCCCCCTGCGCCTTGTTATGAGCACCCTCTGTGTATCCTTCTATCCCCTGTGTCTCCTTCTGTCCCACTCTATGCTTCCTTCTGTTCCCTTCTGTGCCTTTTTTCCATACCCGTGTGCCCTGTTTTCACCTCCAACAATGTCTCATGTTGCTTCACCCCACTCTGAGAGGCTCTCTGCGGTCTCCATCATCCTGCCTTTGTGGCAGAAGTGATGTGCTGAACAAGGATTGCGGAATTCATATTGGTGGGTTGGTCATATGTCAGATATTTATCAGAATTCCTTTATTTTGCCAAGCATGGCTGGGCCCTGCCTTGAATTGGATTTCGCATAATATATAGCTTAGATAGATAGATAGATAGATAGATAGATAGATAGATAGATAGATAGATAGAGCACACCACATGCAAATTACAACAATTAAAACCAAAGAACAATATACAGCCTGCAGAGTCAGCATTACAGATTTAGTCTTGTAGATGGTTTATCTATAAGCAATAGCCAGTGCTGTATCCTATGGGGAGAGGGCACTGATAGGGGTAAGTCTGCGGAGTGAATTCAGGAGGATGACAGCTGAGGGGAAGAAATGCAGTAGTTCCTGTGTCTAGCAGCCTGGTGGAGATGGCCATAAACCTATGGCCTGATGAGAGCAGACTGAAGAAGCGGTGGCCTGGGTGAGAGGGATCATTGGTAATCCTCTTGAGTGCAGTCTGGTGTTGTATAGGAGGTACAGTGAAGGGAAGGGTCTCCCGATGATCATCTCTGCCGACTTGATGACCCTCTGTAGTTTGTCAAATAATCAAAATTGTGTATGGTTGGCACCAGATGCTAACTGACAGTAGGCACAACGTGCTCACTCCTATTACCGGTCGTGCTCACAGTCTAGAGGTATCGATACCTTTTGTGCCTTTGAGAAAGCGGCAGTTAGGCCGGTACCCTCATCTTTCACTTATCAACCCCTTTGTCTGTATTATGGGAAATTCAGCTGGGGGATGTCAGTGGTGGTGGGAAATTCAAATAAGCTCCCTACAACCAACTGCACTGCCCTGTCACATCATCCATATGCATCTATAAATAGGTAATAGGTAGTGCAGGGCTGTAAAGATTCCATCAGTTGAGCAGTAGAAGAGCATCTTATTGATAACTCTATGTATATAGTAATCAGGTTGGCATTGGGGTCTTTGATGATTGGAATGATTGCTGCAGGCTTCCCTGTGATTTTTAATGTTTGACTACTTTGCATACTGCGGACTGCCAATGTTTTTTATTGTTTCAGACACTTTTGTTATTTGATCTGAGGAAGTATGCTGCGATCTGTGAAACATGTTATCATTCAAGTGTCTGGTTTCTATTAAAAATGTTACTACTTTTTTTGGGCAACCCCCTTCTTTTAGAGGTAAGCCTATTTATGTATGTTTTATCCAGCTTACATTATCCATTCCACACATCACATCTTGGGGCACCTCTTCCCTCCCAGTAATATCCCACACCAACCCTCTCTGCTCGGGGTGTTGGCCGTGTATGTTTGTTCCTTGGAACCCTTACATCCCCTTTTTCTTTTCCTGGAGAGCGACCTACATTAACGAAGACCAAAGAACCCGAGAGAGGACGGGCTTTCCTCACCAGCCGTTACACTGTGGTTGCTGGTCTTGCAACCTATCCTTGTGAGTATTATGCACATAATGTTGTTGAGTGTCCCATACCCTCAACGTGCTCTACTATCAGGGGCTCCTGGTGTCACTGTCTCATTTTTTTGTCTCCTTTGGAAGGTCCTCGGACTCCATTGGTGCCACACCCTCGACTATATCAGAAGTTTAGTATAGCAAAATTGCTCATACATTCTCTATTTGTACACATGCAGTTGCTGGGACCCGAGGGCTGAGTTTACTATATCCAGAGGTTTACTTTATCAGAGTTTACTCTGATAACGAAATTCTACTGTATGTCACTTTGATGACATAAGTATTATAAAAGTCATTACTGTATCAATAATGTCACTGCTGAAATGCCTAAATTGTCAGGAACCTTATGGGATAAAACCCCTGGAACCTGAAGTGTTTAAGTTACACAATGGTCTTTTACCAACCACTTAAGGACCACAGTGCTAAACCCCCCCTAAAGACCAGGCCATTTTTACTGAAATAGGTCACTGCAGCTTTAGGGCCAAGCTGCAGGACTGCACAACACACCACACAAGTGTCCCCCCCCCTTTTTTCGCCGCCAACAGAGCTTTCTGTTGGTGGGGTCTGATCGCCCCCCAGATGTTTATTTTTTTTTTTAATAAATAAACCTATTTTCCTTTTATTTTTCCTACCCTCCCTCCTCCGGCCAGCCAATCACAGCGATCGGCTGTGATAGGCTTCAGCCTATCACTGCCGATCACATCCGTGTCACACGGCTGTCCCCAGTACAGCGCTGTTGTAGATCGCAGCGCTGTACCATGTTAAAAGATGGCAGTTTTGCCGCCTAACAGTCTCTGAGTGGCAATCGCTGCTGGGAGACTGAAGGTGGCATGAGGCAGTCCTGGGGCTGCCGCTGCAGTCATGCCCATTGGCGTGAGGTAGTTAAACTGGGGTTCCTCACAATAGTGGGCATTTACATCCAAATCAAAATTTTCTGTACTGGTGTCTGTTACCTAAATGCAAGATGACAACTGATGTCAATGCCCAATGGAATTTGAAATGCTGCAGCCAGGACTTGGCATAAGTTTAGTTACAGCTTAATGACAATATTTGATTGGGTCTCATCTATCCAAAAATGACCAGAAGACCCCGATGATGTGCATTGTGTGCTCTGCTTTTTTTGTATTTTATAATAATACAAATATTACTTATTTGAACTTGAATGCACAGGGAAGATTCAGAAACATATCGTCTGACATAAATCATTGTCAGAAAGCAGCTTTACCTGGAGGCTGGAACATAGTGATGCCCAGTAGACACATGGTGAATTCCTAATGTGCCATTATAGATTGTGGGTTACACATGTAAACTGTTTTTGCTTCGTGACTGTATGGATTTTTCTCTTGATCATCAGTTACCAATCACAGCAATAGCGACAATACTACATTACCCCATGATACAAACAAGAAGTATGCAATTGCTATATCCAGATTGCTCACCTAGCTTGATGGAGAGAGAGATGTTCTTACACATCCTGTAATATTTAAAGGGATACTGTAGGGGGGCCGGGGGAAAATGAGCTGAACTTACCCAGGGCTTCTAATGGTCCCCCGCAGACATCCTGCGCCCACGCAGCCACTCACTAATGCTGCGGCCCCGCCTCCGGTTCACTTCTGAAATTTCAGACTTTAAAGTCTGAAAACCACTGCACCTGCATTGCCGTGTCCTCGCTCCCGCTGATGTCACCAGGAGCGTACTGTGCAGGCACAGACCATACTGGTTTAAAGTCTGAAATTCCAGAAGTGAACTGGAGGCGGGGCCGGAGCATTGGTGAGTGGCTGTGCGGGCACAGGATGTCTGCGGGGAACCATTAGAATCCCCGGGTAAGTTCATCTCATTTTCCCAGGGTTGCTCGTAAACTACACCAGCGCGAATGTACGCATCGTAGTACGCAACTACGCATCGTAGTTCGTAGGCGAAGTTTAAGAACTACACTTACGCATTTCCGCGTAGTCGTAGTCCCGCTATGCGTAGCTTCGCCCGCTACGCGTAGTTGACGTATGTATTGCGAAGTCAACTACGCGTGCGGTAACTGCATTTATATGGGTCATTGCGCATGCGCAGACATTTTATTGCCCTTTATACGCATACAATTCCGCATAGGATGTTGGAATGTATGCTTGAATTAGTTTGTGTATGCGCATAGTTAGCAGATTATTGCGGAAATGTTTCCGCATAAGGGCATAAGCGGTCGCATCAACTACGCTATGCAATACGTGAAGCTTGCGTATTTTAAAGCATAGTCTACGGTATGCTAACATAGCGAAGTGGCTGATTTCGGAGCCGTAGATTGCGAAGCGTATTTGCGTAAAAATACGTGTAGTTCCAGCGTAGCAAAGTTGGCTGCCTACGACAATCCCTGCATTTTCCCCTGACCTCCCTACAGTATCCCTTTAAGGAAAAAGTCCCTTCACCTGTGTAATAAGTTGTATTGAGATTCTGAAGACAGCAGCCAGACTCACACAGTATTAGTGGTGCTCAGCAGAGCTCGAATATTCGAGTAGCTCGAATATTCGAGCTCTTTTTCAGCTATCCGAGCTCGGTATTCGAGCTCCGAATAGCTGTAGCTATTCGAATGGGCTATCCGAGTACACTCGAATAGCCCATTCACTATTCGAGCTATTCGAGCAAACGGCGCTATTCGAGCTCGGTACCGAGCTCGAATAGCGTCATAGCCCAGATTGATGTCCTTAGAGCCAATCAGAGGGCTCCCAGGCCCTCTGACGGCAGCCAATCACAGAGGGGGACCCTGGCCAGCCCCTACCCTATAAATAGCGGCCGCCATGTTCCGTTTCTCCATGCTTGCCTGAGACTTGTACAGAGAGAGAGTTGCTCCTTTGTGATTTGGCTTAGCAAGTGCTCTATTGTGATCATTTACCTAGCGTTTTTGCTCACCTACACCTGCCATATACACCTATATTGTTGTTAGTTAGATAGACATTGTATTTTAGTTAGTAGCTTGTGTGTTACATTAGAGACAGGCAGCTGCTGCAAGCTTACAGGTTTAGGCCTCAGGGGGGCCTTGCCTCTGTGGGCAGCTGTCCTCTGTTTATTTCTCTCATCTATACCAGTATTTCTGCTGTCCTTTACTAATAGTATTGTAGTTATACTGTACTAGGAGTAGGACACTCACTGACTGTCACTGTTTATAGGCTACTAGCTAGCTCCTGCGTGTGTGCACTCACTCACTGTCTGTGTGTACACACACTCTATTTCCTTCTGATTACTGATAGATTATTGTTAGTTAGTTGTACTTACTGTTACTACTTACTCTTACTGTACTAGGAGTCTAGGACACTCAGTCAGACAGTCACTGTGTTCATAGGCTACTAGCTCCTGCGTGCGGTCACTCACTGTCTGAGTGTACACACACCACCCACACTCCATTTCCTTCTGATCGCTGATTGATTATTGTAATTAGTTAGTTCTACTTACTGTTACTACTTACTCTTACTGTACTAGGAGTCTAGGACACTCAGTCACTGTGTTCATAGGCTACTAGCTCCTGCGTGCGGTCACTCACTGTCTGAGTGTACACACACCACCCACACTCCATTTCCTTCTGATCGCTGATTGATTATTAGTTAGTTCTACTTACTGTTACTACTTACTCTTACTGTACTAGGAGTCTAGGACACTCAGTCACTGTGTTCATAGGCTACTAGCTCCTGCGTGCGGTCACTCACTGTCTGAGTGTACACACACCACCCACACTCCATTTCCTTCTGATCGCTGATTGATTATTGTAATTAGTTAGTTCTACTTACTGTTACTACTTACTCTTACTGTACTAGGAGTCTAGGACACTCAGTCACTGTGTTCATAGGCTACTAGCTCCTGCGTGCGGTCACTCACTGTCTGAGTGTACACACACCACCCACACTCCATTTCCTTCTGATCGCTGATTGATTATTAGTTAGTTCTACTTACTGTTACTACTTACTCTTACTGTACTAGGAGTCTAGGACACTCAGTCACTGTGTTCATAGGCTACTAGCTCCTGCGTGCGGTCACTCACTGTCTGAGTGTACACACACCACCCACACTCCATTTCCTTCTGATCGCTGATTGATTATTGTAATTAGTTAGTTCTACTTACTGTTACTACTTACTCTTACTGTACTAGGAGTCTAGGACACTCAGTCACTGTGTTCATAGGCTACTAGCTCCTGCGTGCGGTCACTCACTGTCTGAGTGTACACACACCACCCACACTCCATTTCCTTCTGATCGCTGATTGATTATTAGTTAGTTCTACTTACTGTTACTACTTACTCTTACTGTACTAGGAGTCTAGGACACTCAGTCACTGTGTTCATAGGCTACTAGCTCCTGCGTGCGGTCACTCACTGTCTGAGTGTACACACACCACCCACACTCCATTTCCTTCTGATCGCTAATTGATTATTGTAATTAGTTAGTTCTACTTACTGTTACTACTTACTCTTACTGTACTAGGAGTCTAGGACACTCAGTCACTGTGTTCATAGGCTACTAGCTCCTGCGTGCGGTCACTCACTGTCTGAGTGTACACACACCACCCACACTCCATTACCTTCTGATCGCTGATTGATTATTGTAATTAGTTAGTTCTACTTACTGTTACTACTTACTCTTACTGTACTAGGAGTCTAGGACACTCAGTCACTGTGTTCATAGGCTACTAGCTCCTGCGTGCGGTCACTCACTGTCTGAGTGTACACACACCACCCACACTCCATTACCTTCTGATCGCTGATTGATTATTAGTTAGTTCTACTTACTGTTACTACTTACTCTTACTGTACTAGGAGTCTAGGACACTCAGTCACTGTGTTCATAGGCTACTAGCTCCTGCGTGCGGTCACTCACTGTCTGAGTGTACACACACTAAATTTACTTGTGATTACTACTGATTATTGTAACTGCTAGTTGTACTTCCTGACTGTTACTACTTACTTACTGTACTAGGGGACACTCACTCAGTCACCTCACCAACCAACCCACTCCATTAAAGTACCCCACTTTTCACCCGCCCTTTTACAAAACTTTTGTCTATACGCCCAAAACATTGAAGATGTCTGGAAGTGGCAGCCAGCGCGGTTTGGGCAAGGGGAAGGGCAGCAAGGGAATCAGGAGGAGAGGGAGCAGCATTGTGGCAAGCCGCGGCCGCGGGCGCGCCACCATGCACAGTTCCGCAGCAGCAGCAGCAGCGTCAGTGGCTAACATTCCTCCCATAGCCACTGGCCGTGGACGCCTTGGGCGCCGCCCAGCAGGAGCATCTGCAACTCACGCTGCAGAGACACAGCAGCAGCAGCGTGTAGCACCTGCTCCCATTTTCCTCCAGCCAGGTCGGAAACGTCCCATTGAGGAAAAGGATGCAGACACTGTGGTGCAACTCATGACGGAGGATGAGCAGCCCGCCATCAGCTCTGCATCCGAGGCCTCCACCCTCACCACCACCACCACCCCTGTTCGCAGCAGCCGCCCAGCAGGGTCTGGGGAGGAGGCCAGTTCACCGTCACTCGCCGACCTGTCATTCAGCAGTCTTTTGACCCCAGGCATCATGAGTAAATTGTCTGCTGTTGTTGGCGATCTTGAGGAGGAGATGCTGATGGGCACTTTGGGGGATGAGGGATTGGACAGCAAGACTGTGGCGACAGTCAAGCAGCCCATCCATGCATCAGGAGAGGAGTTTGGGGGGTCCTCATCCCAGCAGGACATGTTTCAGGAGGGGGAGGATGATGATGACCCGGTGACAGACAGAGACTGGGTGCCACCACCTCCAGGGGATGTCGTCCTCAGCAGCTCTGAGGAGGAGGAGGAGGATGCGCTTGTGGGCCTTGCAAGGAGGCGCATCATTGCAAGCATTGGCAGCGTCCCACAGCCTGCTGGTGTCTCAGGCTCAGCAGCAGCAGCAGCAGCATCAGCCAGTACCACCCCCAGCCGCACCCAAGCCCCCCCCCCCAACCACCACAGGGAGACAGGCAGCAGCGCTTCCATGCCGTAGGGGGAAGTTTCTGTCACCAATCTGGCGGTTTTTCACCATGCCCACTGTGTACAGCAAGTACGCCACTTGCAACCACTGTCAGCGGAAGTTGAGCAGAGGTGCAGACCCCTTAAAGTTCAGCACCAGCTCGCTCATCAACCACCTTGCGGCTAAACATTTCCACCAGCATGAGGAGTTCCAGAGGCTGAAGGCATCTGCTGCTGGCAGTGGCACCACACCCATCACTGCACAGCCTTCAGCAGCAGCAGCAGCAACAGCAGCCACCCGCCCTCCTGCTCCTCCAGCAGCACCAGCAGGAGTGCGGAAACGCACTGCTCCTCCCCCCTCTGCAACTCCTGCCGCCGACACTGAGGCCTGTTCTGGCAGCCAGTCCTCAGTGGCCTCCTCTGCTGTGTCTGCTGATTCCCGTGTCAGCAAAAGGCCACGCCAGAGCCTTTTGAGCGAGTCCTTCCAGGGGGTGGTTAGGGCTCTGCCTCCCAGCAGCCGTCGCGTGCGGCAGCTGAACGGCTTGCTGGCACGGGCCATGTGCTCCCAACTCCTGCCGTACACGCTCGTGCAGGAGGGGAGCGACATTCGTGCGCTGCTTGCTTGCGCAGCCCCAGACTGGCAGCTCCCCAGCAGACACTTCTTTGCCCGCAAGGCCATTCCTGCACTGCACCGCTTTGTGATGGCCAATGTGGAGCGAGGGCTGGAGCACGCGGTTGGTGAAAGGGTCCACGTCACCATGGACTCCTGGAGCAGCCGCTTCGGGACAGGCCGCTACCTGTCCTTCACTGTCCACTGGGTCAGCTTGGTGGAAGGGGGTGAGGATGGGAGAGCAGCAGCGGGCACAGCAGCAGCAGCAACACAGTGGGTGGTGCCACCCCGCAGGCTCAGGGGAACTGCAGCAGGTTCCTCCGATCCTCTGCCATCCTCCGGCACACCTGGCCAAACCCCCCGCCTCAGCAGCAGCGTGAAGGCCCGCCACTGCCAAGCGCTGCTGCACTTGGTCAGCCTTGGGAAGACCAAGCTGACGGCAACCCATGTGTTGGCCAAACTCCAGGAGCAGGATAGGATTTGGCTGACCCCCAGAGGCCTCAGAGTCGGAGAGGTGGTGGCCGACAATGGGGCCAATCTGGTTGCCGCAATAGACAGGGGAAACCTGACCCACATCCCCTGTCTTGCCCACGTGCTGAACCTGGTGGTGCAGAAGTTCCTGCGCACCTACCAGGGGATGGGCGAACTGCTGGAAACGGCAAGGAATGTTGTGCGTCACTTCCGGCGCTCGGCTGCAGCCTGTGCGAGCCTGGAAGACGTGCAAAAGGAGCTGGATCTGCCACGCCATCGGCTGATCCTTGACGTTCCGACTCGCTGGAACTCCACCCTGGCGATGTTGGAGCGTCTGGTTGAACAGAGGCGCGCTGTCAAACAGTACCTTGCCCTGGCCACTGTTTCCGCAGCTCTGAGAAGGGACAAGACCAGCAACTTCCCGTCCATCGTCCCCGATGATGACTGGAGGCACATGCAGCAGGTGTGCTTAGTGCTGGCTCCCTTCCTGCAGGCCACAAACATGGTGAGCAGGGACCATGCTATGGTCTGCGAGTGGGTGCCCCTGGTTTCTCTGCTGAACAGGGCCCTCGATGCTTTGCTGGAACAGGGAGCGGCAGCCTTGGACCAGCAGGAGCGGCAACCAGCTGCGCAGTCCACCTCTGAGGGGGAGGAGGAGGAGGACTTGGTGGAGGTCCCTGACCTGGCTGCTGATGAGGGGGATCAGCACAGCGCAGCTGAGTTGGTGCGGGGGTGGAGAGAGGATGAGGCGGCAGAGGAGGAGGATGAGGACAGCACTGACGTCGATGTGCCAGCAGACGTGGCCCGCCTCTTCCCAATGGCAGCGCACATGCTGACGTGCCTGCGCAGGGACCCCAGGGTGATCCAGATGAAGCAGAGGGAGGACATCTGGATCAGCATGATGTTGGACCCACGCCTCAAGGGGAAGTTGAGCCAGTTCCTGCCGCCTGCAGGAGGAGACCCAGCGCAACAAATAAGGAGCTTGCAGCAGGCCCTTGTTGAGCGCTTGGAGGAAGCCTTCCCCCAGCCTTCCACCCCCACTGTCCAGCAGCCAGCACAGAGGCAGCAGCAGGTGCCTGCATCCAGCAGCAGCAAGCGCCCCACAGACCTGCTGTCTCTCAGCCACGAGCTCTACAGGACTGTAGAGGCTCCGGCAGCAGTGACTAGAGAGGAGATGCATGCAGCAGCATCCTCCTCCGGTCACAGCCAGCGCCTGACCCGCATGGTGGCTGACTACATGGGGTCGTACAGCGGGCTTGACAGCGATGCCCCTGTTGATCCCATGGAGTATTGGGTCAAGCGCATGGAGATCTGGAGCGAGCTGGCGCAGTACGCCCTGGAAGTGCTGTCCTGCCCCCCTTCCAGCGTGCTGTCCGAGCGCTGCTTCAGTGCAGCTGGTGGCGTGGTCACCGAGAAACGCTCACGTCTGTCTCACAAGTCTGTGGACAGACTGACGTTTCTCAAGATGAACCAGGCGTGGGTGGAAGGCGAGTTCCTGGCCCCTGTTGTCGGCGAGAGGGGGACATGAACTGGCTGCCGGAACCATCGTTAATGTGCCTTACCACCCTTTACCACCTCCTGGCTCCTGCTCACTAAGCCAGCCTGGTTCACTTTGACTATTACGTCGCCTGCAGCCACACATTTTACACCTACAGTGGGCTGCTGTGTACTGCCCTTCTGCTGTCTGTCTGTGTTTCCCACTGCCAGGGTACACAGAATTACCTTCTTCTGCTGCCACTCTGCCACCAGCTATTACGTCAAACAATAGCTATATTGGTTGCAAAACCAAAAACCAAAAAACCATAAAAAAAAAAAAAGGTTTAATTTTTCTGAGGTGCCCGGGTTGAAAACTGTGTTGTCCCAGTTGTGTATTGGACACAATGTGGGCTGCACGACCGCTGTCTGGGACCTCCTGTTGTGTTTATTTACAGCCCTGGTATCACCGCTAGGTACCAGGGCTATTATGTCACGCTGCCTACCTGCTGCCACACTCACACTGCTCCTCCATACCTCCTCCTGCTGCTGCTGCTGCTGTCTGTCTGTGTTTCCCACTGCCAGGGTACACAGATGATTTACCTTCTGCTGCCACTCTGCCACCAGCTATTACGTCAAACAATAGCTGCTCGCCTACTCCTCCATTCCTCCTCCTGCTGCTGCTTCCTGTCTGTGTTTCCCACTGCCAGGGTACACAGATGATTTACCTTCTGCTGCCACTCTGCCACCAGCTATTACGTCAAACAATAGCTGCTCGCCTACTCCTCCATTCCTCCTCCTGCTGCTGCTGTCTGTCTGTGTTTCCCACTGCCAGGGTACACAGAATTACCTTCTTCTGCTGCCACTCTGCCACCAGCTATTACGTCAAACAATAGCTATA
Source organism: Hyperolius riggenbachi (assembly GCF_040937935.1). NCBI lineage: Eukaryota > Metazoa > Chordata > Amphibia > Anura > Hyperoliidae > Hyperolius > Hyperolius riggenbachi. Next base: position 510,392,855 of record NC_090646.1, on the reverse strand, counting down.
TTGGTTGCAAAACCAAAAACCAAAAAACCATAAAAAAAAAAAAAGGTTTAATTTTTCTGAGGTGCCCGGGTTGAAAACTGTGTTGTCCCAGTTGTGTATTGGACACAATGTGGGCTGCACGACCGCTGTCTGGGACCTCCTGTTGTGTTTATTTACAGCCCTGGTATCACCGCTAGGTACCAGGGCTATTATGTCACGCTGCCTACCTGCTGCCACACTCACACTGCTCCTCCATACCTCCTCCTGCTGCTGTCTGTCTGTGTTTCCCACTGCCAGGGTACACAGATGATTTACCTTCTGCTGCCACTCTGCCACCAGCTATTACGTCAAACAATAGCTGCTCGCCTACTCCTCCATTCCTCCTCCTGCTGCTGCTGTCTGTCTGTGTTTCCCACTGCCAGGGTACACAGATGATTTACCTTCTGCTGCCACTCTGCCACCAGCTATTACGTCAAACAATAGCTATATTGGTTGCAAAACCAAAACCAAACAAACCATTAAAAAAAAAAAAAAAAAGGTTTAATTTTTCTGAGGTGCCCGGGTTGAAAACTGTGTTGTCCCAGTTGTGTATTGGACACAATGTGGGCTGCACGACCGCTGTCTGGGACCTCCTGTTGTGTTTATTTACAGCCCTGGTATCACCGCTAGGTACCAGGGCTATTATGTCACGCTGCCTACCTGCTGCCACACTCACACTGCTCCTCCATACCTCCTCCTGCTGCTGCTGCTGCTGTCTGTCTGTGTTTCCCACTGCCAGGGTACACAGATGATTTACCTTCTGCTGCCACTCTGCCACCAGCTATTACGTCAAACAATAGCTGCTCGCCTACTCCTCCATTCCTCCTCCTGCTGCTGCTGTCTGTCTGTGTTTCCCACTGCCAGGGTACACAGATGATTTACCTTCTGCTGCCACTCTGCCACCAGCTATTACGTCAAACAATAGCTATATTGGTTGCAAAACCAAAACCAAACAAACCATTAAAAAAAAAAAAAAAGGTTTAATTTTTCTGAGGTGCCCGGGTTGAAAACTGTGTTGTCCCAGTTGTGTATTGGACACAATGTGGGCTGCACGACCGCTGTCTGGGACCTCCTGTTGTGTTTATTTACAGCCCTGGTATCACCGCTAGGTACCAGGGCTATTATGTCACGGCGAGCTGCCTGCCTCATTGACTGCCTGCTGCCACACACTCATCCTCCTCCTCCTGCTGCTGAATTTACCTCCTGCTGTCTTTGTGTTTCCACTGCCAGGGAGCACATACAATGGCGCTTCCAACATGCGTGCGCCCACCAGCTATTTGTTATGCTCAAAAATAGCTGAATTTCTTTAAAAAAAAAATTGAAAAGAGAAATACGTGAAGAAGAAGAAGACGATATTGAAAAGGAAGGAGAAGATGAAGATGAAGAAGAAGAAGAAGATGAAGATGAAGAAGAAGAAGAAGATGAAGAAGAAGATGAAAAAGAAGAAGAAGATGAAGAAGATGAAGAAGATGAAGAAGATGAAGAAGAAGAAGATGAAGAAGAAGAAGATGAAGAAGAAGAAGAAGAAGAAGATGAAGAAGAAGAAGAAGAAGAAGAAGAAGAAGAAGAAGAAGAAGAAGAAGAAGAAGAAGAAGAAGAAGAAGAAGAAGAAGAAGAAGAAGAAGAAGAAGAAGAAGAAGAAGAAGAAGAAGAAGAAGAAGAAGAAGAAGATGAAGAAGACAATATAGAAGAAGAAGAAGAAGATATAGAAGAAGAAGATCGAGAAGAAGAAGAAGAAAGATAAAGAAGAAGAAGAACAAGTATATACAGTAACACTACTGAACAAAATTAAGGACACAACTTCTCTTTCCACATTTTTTTTTAAAGGAACATCCCCACATAATCACTTGCTGTTGTTACTTGGAAAAAAAGAGGTTTCTTGCATCATTCACCCTCAAAACAAGTGTTGGAAGCTATTTAAGGCCAATTCGAATAGTCAGCTCGAATAGTTAGCTCGAATACCGACTCGAATAGTGAGCTCGAAGTCCGAGGTCGAATCGAATAGTAAAAATTATTCGACTCGAATATTCGACTGACCTCGAATAATTTACTATTCGAATTCGACCAAACTCGAATTTTAAAAAGGGGTATTTGAGCATCACTACACAGTATCACAAGTTTTCAGTTAATAAGGCTAATTCAATAAGAAAATAATTGTGCTGGGTGAGGTCAGACACATGATTGAAAATGTTATTGCTATTATATAGGATAGCAAAATATTCTCTGAGACCATTTATAATTATATGCCTGTATGTAATAGCAGACTATTCCCTGTGGTCAATTCTGATGCTGTGTATTGGAGCCCAGTGTCTGCACTAACAATTGTAGCATAAAAGTGTTAAATAAAACAAGGCCTTCAAGTTAAATAGAACAAATAGTACGGCCCCAACACAACTGCAAACAATTTATCTCATCATTTTTCACCCTTGCTCCCCCCCACACCCACAGACACATTGGCCTCAATTAATAAAGCATTACCGCATGCGGTAATGCTGAAAACAGCAGACTTTCTCGACCACTTAGCAATGTGTCAATTCATAAAGGCTGTTACCGCATGAAAAGCTGACATTACCGACCAGGGAGATAAATTACCGACTTGGCTGTAGTTACCTCCAACACATGTCAGTAAATTATCAGCAAATAGCAATTCATAAAGCCTTCAACAAGCGGTAAGCCTGACTATAGTTCCCGACACCTCTGGTGAGGTGTTAACAATGCAAAGTGCAGGGAGCCGAAGTCTGTGTGAGTCATCTGTGCAGAGAGCCGTCTGTGTGAGTCGTCTGTGCGAGTCATCTGTGCAGGCAGGGAAAGTCTGTGTGAGTCGTCTGTGTGAGTCGTCTGTGTGAGTCGTCTGTGTGAGTCATCTGAGCGAGTCATCTGTGCAGGCAGGGAAAGTCTGTGTGAGTCATCTGTGCAAGTCATCTGTGCAGGCAGAGAAAGTCTGTGTGAGTCGTCTGTGTGAGTCATCTGTGCAGGCAGGGAAAGTCTGTGTGAGTTGTCTGTGCAAGTCATCTGTGCAGGCAGGGAAAGTCTGAGTGAGTGGTCTGTGCAGAGCAAAAGAGCGATATCGTCACACTGCTCTACTCTACCACTCAATGGGCTGCGGTAATTTACCGACCTTCAACGGCAGCTGGGGAAAGCTTTATGAATTAACACACAGACTGGGAAAATACCGAGTGCAGTATTTTCCCGACAAGATTTTCTTTATCGCACTGTATTTTATGAATTGAGGCCATTGTGACCATTACCATCCTCTTCCACTATCTACACACCAGCTCTTACTTCAACATCCTTTTTATAACTTTGTCAAATGCCCTTCTAGACCCCTTCCCAAAGCAACTGCCCAACTGTGCAGTCAGCAGTTGGCAATTGGATTTTCCAATTTGATTTTCCTCCCGGCAACCAGGAAACTGTAACTATTTGGTTATGTTGTAAAGGATTGTGTCATGAATACCACACTGCAACAGATAAAAAATTGGCATGATTAAAAGCCCTTAATAATGTTTGTACAACCTTCTTGTAATACATATTTCTTACCTATGAAAGATTTAGGAAGTCTGTGCACATGGAAGATAAGAGAAATATTTAAAAACCTGCAGTTTCCCTAAGACCAGCTTCTTACAAAAATAAAGCCTTAATATTCATTTTCAAATGTTTGATGGGGTAGTATTAAGAATTAGATATGCAAATTAATTTAGAAAGCTTCAGTACAAATTTGTCCTTGCAGACTCCCTTTGAGATAAGACAGAATGTGTTTGATTTAATTCCACACTTTATTAAATAGTGAGTTTTATTCCAAACAATTAACTTCTTGTTCATGTAAAATAACAATCCTAAGTCTGTGTATGTCTTTTCAATGACCCAGCTTAGGGATGATACGGTCATTTAGAGACTCTCCAGCAGAGTAGCATGAATATTTCCTCTTCCTTACATGATTAGAATACATTAGTATATACATTTATACTGGTCATAGACAGTGATGAGCAAAAGTGTAGATATTCTTTTGACGTGAATTTTCGCAACTATAATGTTAAATTCTATATTTGAGTAGAAATGTCGTCGGAAATAATTTTTTGATTCTTTCCATTTTTGTCAAATTTTTGTCAAATTTTCATATTGATTTTTCTGCATTTTCACCATATTGCAAAAATACAATGTATTTATTTTTGTGAGCAACACTGGTCATAGCCACTTATACGGCATCCCCTATCCAAACCCCAAACATACCTATAGCCATGGAATAATGATCGCCTATGCACTATCATGAAAAAAAATGTTTACATTTAAAACATACGTGCATGAATATGTATTAAATGTACATTTGAGTAAAATGAGCTATAAATGACTTTTATCTTATGTTGCAGTCGCTTACAGTAATCAGTAAAAGTATAACAGATCTGAAAGACTTTGGATTAGACCATCTTCTCATGGGTGATTCTCAGTTGTTTTTTTGTTTTTGTTTTCAAAAACACTTATTGAATAACAGTTTTTCAGTCCAACTGCCAAAATAATGTGCAGGTGGTTTGAAATGAGGAGATGGATAAATCCAAAGTCTACTAGATCTGTCAGACTTTTACTGCTTACTGTAATTGGCACTAATCAACCAGATCATTATGCATAATGAAAGTGATACTGTTGCATCAATCTGCCTCACTTCAGTTTTACAATAGCTGAATCAAATAAGTTAAAGTGGATCCGAGATTAAAAACTAATTATAACAAGTAACATGTCGATATATCTTATCTAAAGTTTTGATAGTTTACACAGCAAATCTGGCTGCAAACAGCTTCAACAGTTTATGATTATTTATTCCTGTGAAACAATGAGAGCGACCATGTTCTGTTTGTCACATTACACACAGGCAAGCTGCTCTGCATCTCCAGCCCTCAGCCTGTGAAAACTTAACTCCTCACTCCTTCTCCCTCCTCCCCTCTGCCTCTGAAATATCTTGCTAGTAACCTCCTCCTCCTCCTGCCCACACTGAGCTCCCATAAGCCCTTGCTACATGGATCTGAGAGATCCAAGGCATTGGAAAAGCTGTGGGTGAGGCTTGTTTAATTTATAGGGGATTAGAGTATTAAAACAAAAAAAAAGTATTTGGCTTGAGGATTGCCCTATAAACTATATGAAAGGAACACAATTATGCAATGAGTAAAAGTTTATCTCGGATCCACTTTAACATTTTGGACTTGGAATGCCTCTGATCGAAACATCACTGAAGTTATTGGGGAAAATGATGGTGGTTCCAGCCTGTGAAGTAGTGCTGCTGCTCAGACGTAAGTCAGAATAATGGTTACTTAATTTGGTTCAGACCTATATAAACATTGCTAATATTGTGGCCAGATATGACGAAAGTTGGGTTGGTGCTCAGAAGTTGGTTGGTGCCTGCTGAGGCATGGGTTTGCCAGTGGTGACCTCCATCCTATAGTGCCCAGCATGAGTCACAGCCAGGATGGTGTTAATGTTATACTACGGGTTGTGTGACTTGCTTTAAAAATGTCTCACTCAATAACTCAACACATGAACAATCAACAATCAACAAGTCAGACAAAATGATAGAGATGTTGAGAAGTGCAGCTATGAAACATACACATATGTTTATTAAATATACACCTATGCCCTGCTGTACATTGAGGTGTATTCACTAAATGTCATCAAAACTGCACAGCAATTTTACATGTACTCCAGACAAGTAGCTTGTGTTGTGCAGTTCCAACAATAATGCTACCTAGGTAATACATAGGTTGCCATGGTACCACTAAAGAGAATGCCCATATTTTATATTTATTTATTTTATATGTTTTGTGTGAATTTTTTATGCACCTTCTCTGCCTACTTTTTCATTTTTTTACTTGAACACTTTTTTTTATTAGCTTGCCTCTAACCACACACTTGCAAGCCTCCCAGAGCAACACCTCAGGATATATGTTTGTTTCATTCGGAAAGAAATATTAGACTATTGTTTTCCATACATATTTAACCATCTCTTTGTCTGAATTAAGTTTCTTGATACTGTATTGCAAGGTGATACAGTGTCTGCACAATCAACATAATGGTAATCCATTTGGGTGCATGGTCCTTTAACCACTTGCCGACCGCACGCTTATACCGTGCATCGGCAAAGTGGCAGCTGCAGGACCAGCGACGCAGTACTGCGTCGCCAGCTGCAGGCTGATTAATCAGGAAGCAGCCGCTCGCGCGAGCGGCTGCTTCCTGTCAAATCACGGCGGGGGGCTCCGTGAATAGCCTGCGGGCCGCCGATGGCGGCTCGCAGGCTAAATGTAAACACAAGCAGAAATAATCCGCTTTGTTTACATTTGTACGGCGCTGCTGCGCAGCAGCGCCGTAAGGCAGATCGGCGATCCCCGGCCAATCAGCGGCCGGGGATCGCCGCCATGTGACAGGGAACGTCCTGTCACTGGCTGCACAGGACGGATAGCGTCCTGTGCAGCCCGGATCACCAGGTAGGGGATAGGTAGGAGAGGGAGGGGGGAATTTCGCTGTGGAGGGGGGCTTTGAGGTGCCCCCCCCGCCAGCCACACGCAGGCAGCAGAGATCAGACCCCCCCTGCACATCATCCCCATAGGGGGGAAAAAAGGGGGCAATCTGATCTCTCTGCCTGCACCCTGATCTGTGCTGGGGGCTGTACAGCCCACCCAGCACAGATCACTAATAACCACGCTGGTCCTTAAGGGGGGGTAAAGGGTGGGTCATCTAGTGGTTAAAAAGATTACACCAACAGAGTAGGGATTTCTTACTGACTGACAGATAATTCAGTGATACTATCTTTCTATGGGGCATATGTATTTTCTATTTCTGAGTTTAAAACTGTTCATGAATTGAACAATTGGTGTGTATCTGCATTTTTAAATTTCTTTAGCACCCTGTATGCTACTAATGAGGTTGTTATAGAAGTATTGATCTGGAAATTCCATATGATTGGTTTTCATGAAAGAAACATCTGATACATTTTTTATTACAATCAGTTGTATACAGGTAACAAAGTTGTACAAAAATACCAATTAAGTAGTTTTGGAAGATCCTGAGTTACAATCAAAATTAACTTTCAGAGTATAGCTAATTACACGTTTGCGTTTTTCCTATACCTTTCATTGAAGCAAAATCACCTCAAAAATGGTACAGGCACCACTTTGCTGAGCGGATCAGAAACAAATCACTCAGATGTGAACTCTCTCATAGGGATTCATTGCACAATCGTTTTTAGGGCGATTTTGAAAATCGTCTGTACTTGAAAAAAGGGCAAAAGTGCCCTTAGTGTGAATAAGCCCAAAGGGAATATTCTGTTTAGCTTGACAGGGGTAGCATACCAAGAAATTATCAATTTGAAGCACTGCTTCTGGGTTGAAACAACAACGCAGTAGAATTCTGAGGCCTGGGTCATGATTGTAGGGAGAACTTCAGAACTACCTTTATGATCAGTGAGTAAGCTTATAGGCCCATACACACGTCGGATTTTTGCGAACGACCCATCGTTTTAACGTTCCGTCGTTCCGTCGTTCGCACGTCAAATCCGACGTGTGTACAGACTATCGTTCAGGTGATAAGACTGGTTTAAACCAGACTTATCACCTGAACGATAGTCTGTACACACGTCGGATTTTACGTGCGAACGACGGAACGTTCAAACGACGGGTCGTTCGCAAAAATCCAACGTGTGTATGGGCCTTATCTCACTATAATGCAGGTGCTAATGTATTGTTGGCAAAGCAGTTTGTGTAGCAGAAGCAAGGGTTCAGACAGGCAATTCAGATAGTGCTCAGAGCAGACACTGCCTAGAAAAGACGATACTGATAGCTATTTATAAGAGCATGCTCATAGGTCTGTACACCCACATATGAAGCAATGACAATTCAGAATAGTTAATAAACCTACATGTACTAATTTGTTTATTTTGTGTGATATAACATTGTGTTGGTGGAGCCACCTCCACTTCTGAATGAATCTTAATTTTTAAAGAAAGCGTGGGCTCAGTTAAAGATGTGATTAAATATGTTTATAACACATTTTAGAGACTGCAAAATTATATTATGGAGTGATTTAGTCATTTTTGCCCTCTTATTTGCAGACAGGTGGACTTTATTTGCCATTCTTGCTAAATGTAAAGGCTATTGTGTGTAAATATATTTGTTTTTAGGGACATCTTAAGTTTTCAACGTAAAATGAGATTAAAATCAATCATGTCAAAAAAACATCTTCATTCTGATTGACTGAGTGCATGTAACGTAGTCACATATATTTGAACAAAAGTATTTGCAGAACCACCGTTAACAAAATATTTTCCTCCATTTATATTTGAGCGAGGAATCAGATTGTCCACTAGTAGAAGTCCACGACCTTTGGCACAATGGTGTACAGCCTAGAGAATAGCTTACAAGGAAGCCAAAATCACTCATTGAAGCAAGTTTTCATTTACCATGTACATAAATCCAGGCATGTTGAACTCAGATGAACCAAAGTGCTAAACTGAGTAGAATTGTTAGAAGTTACAATGCTTGCAGATTTACATAACAATACTATATATATATATATATATATATATATATATATATATATATATATATATATATATATATATATATATATATATATATATATATATATATATATATATATATATATATATATATATATATATATATATAATGTTATAACAGCCATTTAAAGGAATACTATCGATGTGTGCATTTATTTTTAAATGCTGTATGTTGTAGCACACATTAGGACAAGTACTAGGAGCAATTTGATTCCTCACACAGCTGTTCCTCTCAGCTGTAAAATCCTCCGTCAGTTTTGGCGTCAGTGTTGGATACAAAATGTATCTAATACTGAGCTCCCAGAGGGCTAGACCATGTCTCTGCACAGGGGAGTTGCTATCAACTCCTCAGTTTATAGTTTAATTATCACCTTGCTGAAAGAATCTTATTGATATGGTGGTAAGGGGTTAAAGATTCTAGCAATGTGTGTTTATTATCTTTGCTTCTCTTTACTGATAAAGATACTAATAATGCTAATTGTAGACAGTGGTCTGCCCCTCTCAGCAGCTTGTAAAGTGGATGCAGCCTGGAGTGAATCACCTCAAGCAGGCAGCCAGTCTGAGTGTAAACAAAGACTAGTGGTATAGCTAGTTATATTCCAGCAATATTCCAGCTCATTTAGTTAACTGTTACCACCTCAGATCAGCCTATTTCTCCTCATGTCTGCTGCATGCTGTGAGTGACACAGTGAAATATATTTGTGAGCTGTGTGACAGAGTAACCAAGCAGCTCAGGGTGACCCAAACTACTATGAGCTGTGTGAGAAATTAATTTTTAAGCAGGGATAGCGCGAGAGAGACCTGGGTGAATAAATAAAGTGCCCCTAGCACTAGTGGTAATGTGTACACTAATATAGAGTATTAAAAAAAAAGTCGTTTCAATCGATAGTATTCCTTTAATCAACTATAACTAATGCTAACTTATTTAGCATGAAGGACGGGATGAGAAGGTTTGCACCTCATGACGACTGGACTAAAGACATACGGATTGTATACATACTTGCAGTAATAGTCAGATGACCAGGAAGAACTACCGGTACTCTGTTGACTATCACATACTCTTCAGTGGGTTCTCTACACACATTGACAGATGTTGTTCGAATTATGGCAAATTCAAATTCCCTTGGTGCAGAACTAGGACAGAGTTGAGAAGATCTCATTGTTGTATCTACAGTAGACAAATGCATAGCTGCCTTAATTTTTGTGTAGTTGCACATATGTTTAAATCAGTGGGAATGTAGACTTGCAAAAAAGAAAATACAAATGTACACAAAAATTGTTTAAGAAAATAACATGTAAAATGCATTTGTTTTCTATGTATTTTTGCATTTTTTCGGGGCTGGGGACTTAAGAACTCATAATATTTAAAGTATAATTAGCATCTCTGTATGAAACAGCAAAGGGTAACGCATATTACACATTCCATCTATTTGAAAATGTCAGATAGCATGAAATCATTGCACTAAATGGAACATGACTGTCTAGGTGAAATGTCTCTATTTAGACTAAATATTTTTAACTAACTTTAAATCAAGCACTTTAATGAGCATCTGACCACTTGTGTAAATCAATGACAGTCACTCTTGTTTCAAGGCAAAAATAGATCTTGGCGTTTACTTGTTGAGGATATTAAATATTTTTCAACTGCTGTAGTCTTTAGCAAAAAGCGAAACTGCAGGCAAGAACTCATTACCTCCTGACGTTTAATGCTTTCATCTGGTGGAGAGAGAAGAAAGCATGTGAATTTATAAAAGATTCAAATTGCATTTCCAGGCATTTAAATAGCTTAGTTCCGGAGGAATATCCTTATTGTTTTCCACTATGAAAGTGAAATTTGTCATAGAAAAGAAAGTGAGTGTAATGAGTCTTCCACTGAGACTGGTCCAGAAGAGCAAGCTGTCAAATGAATCATATAAGAATATCATCAATGGGAACTGTAGTTAAAGGTAAAATAAACAACTTTTTCTGAAAAAAAAGATCTATTGCAACTTTTAAAACTCCTTTTCTTTTATTAGTCAAACCATAACATAAAATGCTCCAAAGGTGTTTTCATATACTGTATATATATATATACTTCAGAAAGTTGCCCTGCATTTGACTTCACTTCTTTATGAAAAGATTTAGGGGGAGCCAAGAATTTTGGGTGCCTGCTGTTGTATTGAGCACCCAAATTTCCCCTTATAGACACAATTTTTATGGGTGCCTAGGGCAGCACCCAACATTCTTCGGCGCCCCACATTTCTTCATTTTCCTTAAAGAGACTCCGTAACAAAAATTGCATCCTGTTTTTTATCGTCCTACAACTTCCAAAAGCTATTCTAATGTGTTCTGGCTTACTGCAGCACGTTCTACTATCACAGTCTCTGTAATAAATCAACTTATCTCTCTCTTGTCAGACTTGTCAGCCTGTGTCTGGAAGGCTGCCAAGTTCTTCTGTGTTGTGGTTCTGTGATGCATCTCCCCCGTCCTGGCCCCTCTCTGCACACTGCCTGTGGGTTATTTAGATTAGAGCAGCTTCTCTCTTCTCTCTTATCTTTTACAAGCTGAATAAATCCTCCTCTGAGCTGCCTGGGCTTTCACATACTGAGGAATTACATACAGGCAGAGCTGTCTGCACTCTGCAGGAAGAAACAGCCTGACACTTCAGTGGAAGATAGCTGCAGGGGGAAAGAAACACACAAATGATCTCTTGAGATTCAAAAGGAAGGATGTATACAGCCTGCTTGTGTATGAATGTATTTTCTATGTGTGGACATACTGTACATCAACCTACTTCCTGTTTTGGTGGCCATTTTGTTTGTTTATAAACAAACTTTAAAAAAAATTTTTTAACCACTTTTAATGCGGCGAGGAGCGGTGAAATTGTGTCAGAGGGTAATAAGAGATGTCCCCTAACGCACTGGTATGTTTACCTTTGTGCGATTTTAACAATACAGATTCTCTTTAAAGCAAATGCAGATATCAGTGGGCTTGTGGAAGGGGGAGTGTTAAGATTAAGTATTGGTAAGGGTCTTTTAAGGTTAGGCAAGGGGGTGGGGGGGTTCAATTAGGGTAAGCAATGGAAGGGGAAGGTCTGTTAGGCAGGCAGTGGGTTGTTTGGGGTTAAGCATTGGCAGGGAGATTGGTTAGGGTTAGACATCAGCAGGGGGGGGGAGGGGTTATTTTAGATATTCTATTGGAGTAAGGACCCTTTTCCATTTGCAGAGTGATGCTACCTAGCCGCTTCGCATAACTTCCTCTGGTGTTCATGTCACTTCCGCATCCCCAATGCAGAAGTGTATGGAGGAGATGGCGGGCAGATGCGGCTGTGCGAGAGTATGCAGCATACTGCAGATTGTCGTATCGCTCCGCACACAATGCACGCAGTGGAAACTGTTCCATTGCCATGCATTGGGATCAGGACACCCGCGGTGCGATGCGACTATGTAGCTGCATCGCACGTATATAATGGTAACAGGCCCTTAGCAATGCACAATGGTAGAATATTGGTCATTTTATCAATATTCTACTAGTGGTTACTTCTGGCGCACAAATTTCTCCAGTGCCCATTCTGCATATAGACAATTTAGAGACCTATTACTAGAGTAGCATAAATTTGCCCTACACCATTTTTAGTTAGCCCCCTGCACCACACAGGTCTGCCCAATTTTATCCCACATCAGGTACAGTGAGCCCAGGGACATTATGCACTGCATTTTAATATTTGTAATAACATAAAGATATTTATTTATTTTTATATGCATTTCTATGCCCTTAATACACGCAGAAAGCACTGATTTTGCACTATGTATGCACTTTGCAGCCTAAATGCTGCAATTTCCATTTTGGCCACAAGATGGCAGCAACACTTCCTGACCTACGTTGTTGACTCGACATGCACTGGTTGCCTGGGGAACCTAATAGAGTGTTCCCCATTCAAGCCACCGTAGTCAGGAGTTGCTAGACGTCACTTGACTACAGCCGCCCTGTTGGTGTACAGCCAATGGGAAGGCGTGACGTGATGGCTTAGGGGAGGTGACGTATCGAGCGGCAGATCGCCGCACGCAGGCATAGGAAGGATTTATAAGCCAGCCTGCAACGGATCCCCCCGTATAGCCTCCGTAGAAGCGCATATCGCGCGAAACGGCCGTCAGGCTCTGCACCCACCGCACCATCCACAGCCACCCACGGTATGTGTCTCATCAATTTGTATGGATAACGTTTTTGCATGATTTTATCAATGTTGAAATAAAGTGTATGACAGCAGTGCCGGCGCTTTCTCCTCCTCCTTCATATCATGTTGTGACCTTGGCCTGAGCACGCTGAAGATATACTCCACACATACCTTCGTTTGGGGCTGTGCAGCGCTCCCCCCTCCTCTTCCCCTCCTCCCATGAAACGGTTTCTGCAGTGCCAGCAATTCCTGCCTTTTTTCTACTATCATAAATTTAATTCTGCACCTTTTACACCAGTGGCCCTCAAACGAAGGCCCGTGGGCTAAATGCGGCCCCTGAGGCTTTCTCACTCGCCCCCAAACACAAAATGTATAACTTATAGATGTGGCCCACTGCACCTTTAAATATCGGTGGACCCTTATAGAATAGCAGTGTTGGCACCTCCCATCCACATACTGTAGAAGCCAGCGAGCAGTCATTCCCTGGCTTCCAATCTGCTGTACAACTGGATGGCAGCCAGGCTGTCACCTGGGTTATACTTCACTATGTGGTGCACAACAACGTTTTTCGGGCACTGCATGACTGAATGGCTGCTGCTGGGAGTTCTCCCCCGGGCATGATGGAGGAAATCAATATCTAGATTACATTTAATGTTTTTCAACATCATTTTATGTATGTTCCGACCCCCCAGCAGTCTGACTCAGCCCTTGACCGAAAAAGTTTGGGGACCCTTGTTTTATACCATAGCTGTGCTGCACCAATTTCTAAACCTGCTAAGTGGGTTGTTACAGATGCTATTACGCGCATGTCCCAATCAAGGCATTTGTTTCTAATTAGTGGGTAAAATAATTGTCCTGTCCTATCATTAGCCAGATAGTATCACATAATGTTTACACATATCATTAACATCATGTGATGTAGACTGGCCAGTTGTAAGCCTAGAGACTGCGGAAAGCTAATATCAGTAATGTGTCTTTCTGACAAGATATATTGTTCTTTTATAACCAGTTTCCTACCACAAAGTGCTGTGATGTGAAGCAAAGAGGGGTGGTGACCAGGGATGCTCAGCAGAGCTTGAATATTCGAGTAGCTCGAATATTCGAGCTCTTTTTCAGCTACTCGAGGTCGAATACCGAGCTCGAATAGCTGCAGCTATTCGAATGGGCTATTCGAGTGAACTCGAATAGCCCACTCACTATTCGAGCTATTCGAGCAAACAGCGCTATTCGATCTCGAATACCGAGCTCGAATAGCGTCATAGCCCAGATTGATGTCCTTAGAGCCAATCAGAGGGCTCCTAGGCCCTCTGACAGCAGCCAATCACAGAGGGGGACCCTGGCCAGCCCCTACCCTATAAATAGCGTCCGCCATGTTCGGTTTTTCCGTCCTTGCCTGAGACTTGTACAGAGCGAGATCTGCTCCTTTGTGCTTTGGCTTAGCAAGTGCTCTATTGTGGTCAATCACCTAGCGTTTTTGCTCACATACACCTGCTATATACACCTATATTGTTGTTAGCTAGATAGAGATTGTATTTTAGTTAGTAGCTTGTGTGTTACATAGATACAGCTGCTGCTGCAGGCAAGCTTACACAGCTTTAGGCCTCAGGGCCTTGCCTGTGTGGGCAGCTGTCCTCCTGTCCTCTGTTAGTATATTTCTCATCTATACCAGTGTTTCTGCTGTTTATTCTACCCTGTCTTGTCCTTTACTTACTGATTGATTATTGTATTTTGTATACTGTACTAGGGACACTCACTGTCACTGTTCATAGCTCCTGCGTGTGTGTGTGTGTGTGCACTGTCTGTAGTGTACACAGTACATAGTATTCCCTTCTACTGAATCATCTGATTATTGAATCTGATTATTGTATTTTCTAGTTGCTTGTACTTACTGTACTCTGGACACTCAGTCACTGTTCATAGGCTAGCTCCTGTGTGTGTGTGTGCGTGCACTGTCTGTAGTGTACACACACACTCTATTTCCTTCTACTGAATCTGATTACTACTGATTATTGTATTTTGTAGTTAGTGTACTAGGGGACACACTCACTGTTCACTGTTCACACTTACTGATTACTGAATTATTGTATTTTGTATTTGTACTGTACTAGTAATCACTTAGCGATCTAATCACTTTGTGATTAGTGTCACCTCACCCACTAACCCACTCCATTAAAGTACCCCACTTTTTCACCCGCCCTTTTAAAAAACTTTTTTGTTTACGCCCAAAACATCTAAGATGTCTGGAAGTGGCAGCCAGCGCGGTTTGGGCAAGGGGAAGGGCAGCAAGGGAATCAGGAGGAGAGGGAGCAGCATTGTGTCAAGCCGCGACCGCGCCACCATGCACAGTTCCACAGCAGCAGCAGCTGCGTCAGTGGCTAACATTCCTCCTATAGCCACTGGCCGTGGACGCCTTGGGCTCCGCCCAGCAGGAGCATCTGCAACTCACGCTGCAGAGACACAGCAGCAGCAGCAGCGTGTAGTACCTGCTCCTATTTTCCTTCAGCCGGGTCGGAAACGTCCCATTGAGGAAAAGGATGCAGCCACTGTGGTGCAACTGATGACGGAGGATGAGCAGCCCGCCATCAGCTCTGCATCCGAGGCCTCCACCCTCACCACCACCACCACCCCTGTTCGCAGCAGCTGCCCAGCAGGGCCTGGGGAGGAGGCCAGTTCACCGTCACTTGGCGATCTGTCATTCAGCAGTCTTTTGACCCCAGGCATCATGAGTAAATAGTCTGCTGTTGTTGGCGATTTTGAGGAGGAGATGCTGATGGGCACTTTGGGGGAGGAGGGATTGGACAGCAAGACTGTGGCGACAGTCAAGCATCCCATCCATGCATCAGGAGAGGAGTTTGAAGGGTCATCATCCCAGCAGGACATGTTTCAGGAGGGGGAGGATGATGATGATGATGATGACGTGGTGACAGACAAAGACTGGGTGCCGCCACCACCAGCGCCTGGGGATGTCATCATCAGCAGCTCTGAGGAGGAGGAGGAGGATGCGCTTGTGGGCCTTGCAAGGAGGCGCATCATTGCAAGCATTGGCAGCAGTAGGCAGGTCCCACAGCCTGCTGGTGTCTCAGGCTCAGCAGCAGCAGCAGCAGCATCTGCCAGTACCACCACCAGCCGCACCCAAGCCCCCCCCCCCCCCAACCACCACAAGGAGACAGGCAGCAGCGGCTCCAGGCCGTAGGGGGGTTTTCTTGTCACCAATCTGGCAATTTTTCATCATGCCCACAGTTTACAGCAAGTACGCCACTTGCAACCACTGTCAGCGGAAGTTGAGCAGAGGTGCAGACCCCTTAAAGTTCAGCACCAGCTCTCTGATCAACCATCTTGCTGCTAAACATTACCACCAGCATGAGGAGTTCCAGAGGCTGAAGGCATCTGGTGCTGGCAGTGGCACCACACACATCACTGCACAGCCTTCAGCAGCAGCAGCAGCAACAGCAGCCACCCGCCCTCCTGCTCCTCCAGCACCACCAGCAGGAGTGTGGAAACGCACTGCTCCTCCCCCCTCTGCAATTCCTGCCGCCGACACTGAGGCCTGTTCTGGCAGCCAGTCCTCAGTGGCCTCCTCTGCTGTCTCCGCTGATTCCCGTGCTAGCAAAAGGCAACGCCAGAGCCTTTTGAGCGAGTCCTTCCAGGGGGTGGTTAGGGCTCTGCCTCCCAGCAGCCGTCGCGTGCGGCAGCTGAACGGCTTGCTGGCATGGGCCATGTGCTCCCAACTCCTGCCGTACACGCTCGTGCAGGAGGGGAGCGACATGCGTGCGCTGCTTGCTTGTGCAGCCCCAGACTGGCAGCTCCCCAGCAGACACTTCTTTGCCCGCCAGGTCATGCCTGCACTGCACCGCTTTGTCATGGCCAATGTGGAGCGAGGGCTGGAGCACACGGTCGGTGAAAGGGTCCACGTCACCATGGACTCCTGGAGCAGCCGCTTCGGGACAGGCCGCTACCTGTCCTTCACTGCCCACTGGGTCAGCTTGGTGGAAGGGGGTGAGGATGGGAGAGCAGCAGCGGGCACAGCAGCAGCAGCAACACAGTGGGTGGTGCCACCCCGCAGGGTCAGGGGAACTGCAGCAGGTTCCTCCGATCCTCTGCCATCCTCCGGCACACCTGGCCAAACCCCCCGCCTCAGCAGCAGCGTGAAGCCACGCCACTGCCAAGCGCTGCTGCACTTGGTCAGCCTTGGGAAGACCAAACTGACGGCAACCCATGTGTTGGCCAAACTCCAGGAGCAGGAGAGGATTTGGCTGACCCCCAGAGGCCTCAGAGTCGGAGAGGTGGTGGCCGACAATGGGGCCAATCTGGTTGCCGCAATCAACAGGGGAAACCTGACCCACATCCCCTGTCTTGCCCACGTGCTGAACCTGGTGGTGCCGAAGTTCCTGCGCACCTACCAGGGGATGGGCGAACTGCTGGAAACGGCAAGGAATGTTGTGCGTCACTTCCGGCGCTCGGCTGCAGCCTCTGCGAGCCTGGAAGATGTGCAAAAGGAGCTGGAGCTGCCACGCCATCGGCTGATCCTTGACGTTCCAACTTGCTGGAACTCCACCCTGGCGATGTTGGAGCGTCTGGTTGAACAGAAGCATGCTGTCAACCAGTACCTTGCCCTGGCCACTGTGTCCGCCGCTCAGAAAAGGGACAAGACCAGCAACATCCCGTCCATCGTCCCCGATGACGAATGGGGGCACATGCAGCAGGTGTGCTTAGTGCTGGCTCCCTTTCTGCAGGCCACCAACATGGTGAGCAGGGACCATGCTATGGTGTGCGAGTGGGTGCCCCTGGTTTGTCTGCTGAACAGGGCCCTCGATACTTTGCTGGAACAGGGAGCGGCAGCCTTGGCCCAGCAGGAGCGGCATGCAGCTGCACAGTCCACCTCTGAGGGGGAGGAGGAGGAGGACTTGGTGGAGGTCCCTGACCTTGCTGCTGATGAGGGGGATCAGCACAGTGCAGCTGAGTTGGTGCGGGGGTGGAGAGAGGATGAGGCGGCAGAGGAGGAGGATGAGGACAGCACTGCCGTCGATGTGCCAGCACACGTGGCCCGCCTCTTCCCAATGGCAGCGCACATGCTGACGTGCGTGCGCAAGGACCTCAGGGTGATCCAGATGAAGCAGAGGGAGGACATCTGGATCAGCATGATGTTGGACCCGCGCCTCAAGGGGAAGTTGAGCCAGTTCCTGCCTCCTGCAGGAGGAGACCCAGCGCAACAAATAAGGAGCGTGCAGCAGGCCCTTGTTGAGCGCTTGGAGGAAGCCTTCCCCCAGCCTTCCACCCCCACTGTCCAGCCAGCACAGAGGCAGCAGCAGGTGCCTGCATCCAGCAGCAAGCGCCCCACAGACCTGCTGTCTCTCAGCCATGAGCTCTACAGGACTGTAGAGGCTCCAGCAGTGACTAGAGAGGAGGTGCATGCAGCAGCATCCTCCTCCGGTCACAGCCAGCGCCTGACCCGCATGGTGGCTGACTACATGGGGTCCTACAGCGGGCTTGACAGCGATGCCCCTGTTGATCCCATGGAGTATTGGGTCAAGCGCCTGGAGATCTGGAGCGAGCTGGCGCAGTACGCCCTGGAAGTGCTGTCCTGTCCCCCTTCCAGCGTGCTGTCCGAGCGCTGCTTCAGTGCAGCTGGTGGCGTGGTCACCGAGAAATGCTCACGTCTATCTCACAAGTCTGTGGACAGACTGACGTTTCTCAAGATGAACCAGGCGTGGGTGGAAGGCGAGTTCCTGGCCCCTGTTGTCGGCAAGAGGCGGACATGAACTGGCTGCCGAAACCATCGTTAATATGCCTTACCACCCTTTACCACCTCCTGGCTCCTGCTCACTACTAAGCCAGCCTGGTTCAGTTTGACTATTACGTCGCCTGTAGCCACACATTTTACACCTACAGTGGGCTGCTGTGTACTGCCCTGTGTTCTGTGGGCTGCTGTGTTCTGCTGTCTGTCTGTGTTTCCCACTGCCAGGGTACACAGATTTTACCTTCTGCTGCCACTCTGCCACCAGCTATTACGTCCAACAATAGCTATATCTGTGTAATTTGCTGTCAATAAAAAAAAAATTCAATAAACCATTAAAAAAAAAAGGTTTAATTTTTCTGAGGTGCCCGGGTTGAAAACTGTGTTGTCCCAGTTGTGTATTGGACACGATGTGGGCTGCACGACCGCTGTCTGGGACCTCATGCTGTGTATTTACGGCCTGGTATCACCGCTAGGTACCAGGGCTATTATGTCACGCTGCCTACCTACCTGCTGCCACACTCACACTACTCCTCCATTCCTCCTGCTGCTGCTGCTGCTGTCTGTCTGTCTGTGTTTCCCACTGCCAGGGTACACAGATTTACCTTCTGCTGCCACTCTGCCACCAGCTATTACGTCCAACAATAGCTGTATCTGTGTAATTTGCTGTCAATAAAAAAAATTCAATAAACCATTAAAAAAAAAAAAAAGGTTTAATTTTTCTGAGGTGCCCGGGTTGAAAACTGTGTTGTCCCAGTTGTGTATTGGACACGATGTGAGCTGCACGACCACTGTCTGGGACCTCATGCTGTGTATTTACGGCCTGGTATCACCGCTAGGTACCAGGGCTATTATGTCACGCTGCCTACCTACCTGCTGCCACTCTCACACTACTCCTCCATTCCTCCTGCTGCTGCTGCTGTCTGTCTGTGTTTCCCACTGCCAGGGTACACAGATTTTACCTTCTGCTGCCACTCTGCCACCAGCTATTACGTCCAACAATAGCTATATCTGTGTAATTTGCTGTCAATAAAAAAAAAAAATCAATAAACCATTAAAAAAAAAAAAAAGGTTTAATTTTTCTGAGGTGCCCGGGTTGAAAACTGTGTTGTCCCAGTTGTGTATTGGACACGATGTGGGCTGCACGACCGCTGTCTGGGACCTCCTGTTGTGTTTATTTACAGCCCTGGTCTCACCGCTAGGTACCAGGGCTATTATGTCACGCTGCCTACCTACCTGCTGCCACACTCACACTACTCCTCCATTCCTCCTGCTGCTGCTGTCTGTCTGTCTGTGTTTCCCACTGCCAGGGTACACAGATTTACCTTCTGCTGCCACTCTGCCATCAGCTATTACGTCCAACAATAGCTGTATCTGTGTAATTTGCTGTCAATAAAAAAAAATTCAATAAACCATTAAAAAAAAAAAAAAAAAAAAAAGGTTTAAATTTTTCTGAGGTGCCCGGGTTGAAAACTGTGTTGTCCCAGTTGTGTATTGGACACGATGTGGGCTGCACGACCACTGTCTGGGACCTCATGCTGTGTATTTACGGCCTGGTATCACCGCTAGGTACCAGGGCTATTATGTCACGCTGCCTACCTACCTGCTGCCACTCTCACACTACTCCTCCATTCCTCCTGCTGCTGCTGCTGTCTGTCTGTGTTTCCCACTGCCAGGGTACACAGATTTTACCTTCTGCTGCCACTCTGCCACCAGCTATTACGTCCAACAATAGCTATATCTGTGTAATTTGCTGTCAATAAAAAAAAAATTCAATAAACCATTAAAAAAAAAAAGGTTTAATTTTTCTGAGGTGCCCGGGTTGAAAACTGTGTTGTCCCAGTTGTGTATTGGACACGATGTGGGCTGCACGACCGCTGTCTGGGACCTCCTGTTGTGTTTATTTACAGCCCTGGTCTCACCGCTAGGTACCAGGGCTATTATGTCACGCTGCCTACCTACCTGCTGCCACACTCACACTACTCCTCCATTCCTCCTGCTGCTGCTGCTGCTGTCTGTCTGTCTGTGTTTCCCACTGCCAGGGTACACAGATTTACCTTCTGCTGCCACTCTGCCACCAGCTATTACATCCAACAATAGCTATATCTGTGTAATTTGCTGTCAAAAAAAAAAAATTCAATAAACCATTAAAAAAAAAAGGTTTAATTTTTCTGAGGTGTCCGGGTTGAAAACTGTGTTGTCCCAGTTGTGTATTGGACACGATGTGGGCTTCACGACCGCTGTCTGGAACCTTATGCTGTGTATTTACGGCCTGGTACCACCGCTAGGTACCACAGCCTATTATGTCTCGCTGCCTGGCCTGCCTCATTGACTGCCTGCTGCCACACAATCATCCTCCTCCTGCTGCTGCTGCTGCTGAATTTGCCTCATGCTGTCTGTGTGTTTCCACTGCCAGGGAGCACATACAATGGCGCTTCCACCATGCGCCACCAGCTATTTATTACGCTTAAAAATAGCTGCATTTCTTTAAAAAAAAAATATAAGAGAAATAAGTGAAGAAGAAGAAGACGATATAGAAGAAGAAGAAGATATAGAAAAAGAAGAAGAAGAAGAAGAAGGAGAAGAAGATATAGAAAAAGAAGAAGAAGAAGAAGAAGAAGAAGAAATAGAAAAATAGTAATAAGAAGAAGAAGATATAGAAAAAGAAGATATAGAAGAAGAAGTTGAAGAAGAAGAAAATGAAGAAAAAGAAGATGAAGAAGAAGAAAAAGAAGATGAAGAAGAAGAAGAAGAAGAAGAAGAAGAAGAAGAAGAAGAAGAAGAAGAAGAAGAAGATATAGAAGAAGAAGAAGAAGAAGATATAGAAGAAGAAGAAGAAGATATAGAAGAAGAAGATATAGAAGAAGATATAGAAGAAGAAGATATAGAAGAAGAAGATCACTTTTGTGGCCAGCATAAATGTTTCTAGTTTTCAAAGTTCACCTCCCCATTGAAGTCTATTGCGGTTTGCGAACATTCGCAAGTTCGCGAACGTTTGCGGAGGTTCGTGAACCTAAAATCGGAGGTTCCGGCCATCTCTATTTGCTGGTACCAGGTAGGATTGGCTGCAGGGGACAAAAATTCCCTGTGCCAATCCATACATATCCACCGAGAATAAACACTGTTTTTGTTCAAAAACAGTGTTTATTCTTAAATAAAGCTGCCACGCTTCCTTCCACCGTCAATTTCCACCGCTTTCTGCTGCCAATCATTAGATTTTTGAATGGGAACAAAGTTCCCATTCATTAATCTCCCCACAGGCCACAGTGATCGCTGCCTGCGTCACTTCCCTAGTTACAATGTAGCAACACATTGTTTCCTATGTGGTGTACATATTAAATGCTAATAGGATTTTCTCAGTGGGGACATCTTGTGGCCAAATAGTAAAATTACACCTACTGACTTTAGAGAATAAAAAAATGAATATGTATGTCAAGAGGGCATATTATTATAAATGTATTGGCTAAAAATATAAAACATAAAAAATTTACCTTTCAGTGGCGTCCCTATCATAGTGCGCAGGGGGGCGGGGCGCACCGGGTGTCAGACACCCAGGGGGGTGTCACCACGACCCCCCACAGCAGCACAGCAGGAGGGAGAAGCAGGACTAGCAGGAGGGGCAGTTGGGGCAGCGGTGGGGAGGGGGGAAATATCCCCCCCTCCCTCACCTGGGACCCCTCCTTCTGCCTCTCTCGGCCTCCAGAATAGCGGCGACAAGTGCGGGGCGGCCGGAGGCGTATGAACAATTACTCACCTGATTTCCGCGTTCCAAGCGTGGAGCGCAGCGTCATGACTTCACAGGTCTCCGTCTTCAATGCTGTCCACTGTGCTTCCTGATTAGCGGAAGCACAGTGGGCGGCATTGGAGGCGGAGACCTGTAACGTCATGACGCTGGGAACGCGGAGATTAGGTGAGTAATTGTCTATACGCCTTCGGCCGCCCCGCACTTGTCGCAGCTATTCTGGAGGGGGAGAGAGAGGCAGAAGGAGGGGTCCCAGGTGAGGGAGGGGGGGGATATTTCCCCCCTCCCCACCGCTGCCCCCACTGCCCCTTCTTCTAGCGCTGCTTCCCCCCTCCTGGGCATCTTTTCTGGGGGGAACTGTACTAGCTATACTGGGGGCAACTAAACTAGCTATACTGGGGGCAACTACCAGCTATACTGGGGCAGCTATACTGGGGCAACTATACTGGGGGCAGCTATACTGGGGGCAACTAAACTAGCTATACTGGGGGCAACTATACCAGCTATACTGGGGGCAACTATACTGGGGGCAACTAAACTAGCTATACTGGGGGCAACTATACCAGCTATAGTGGGGGCAACTATACTAGCTATACTGGGGGTAGCTATACTGGGGGGCAACTAAACTAGCTATACTGGGGGCAACTAAACTAGCTATACTGGGGGCAACTAAACCAGCTATACTGGGGGCAACTATACCAGCTATACTGGGGGCAACTATACCAGCTATACTGGGGGCAACTATACTAGCTATACTGGGGGACACTATACTAGCTATACTGGGGGCAACTATACTAGCTATACTGGGGGCAACTATACCAGCTATACTGGGGGCAACTATACCAGCTATACTGGGGGCAGATATACTGGGGGCAACTAAACTAGCTATACTGGGGGCAACTAAACTAGCTATACTGGGGGCAGCTATACTGGGGGCAGGTATACTAGCTATACTGGGGGCAGCTATACTGGGGGCAACTTAACTAGCTATACTGGGGGCAACTAAACTAGCTATACTGGGGGCAACTAAACTAGCTATACTGGGGCAACTAAACCAGCTATACTGGGGCAACTAAACCAGCTATACTGGGGGCAACTAAACTAGCTATACTGGAGGCAACTATACTAACTTCATAGGGGGCAACTAGTTTCACTGGGGGCAACTATACTAGCTTCACTGGGGGCAGCTATACTGGGGGAAACTACTAGCTATACTGGGGCAACTATACTAGCTAATACTTTAAGTTACAGTTAGCTCCGCCCTCATCCGGTCAGGACCAGGCCCATTTTTGCCGCGAAGCACGCTGCAGGTTGTGGCCACGCCCATTTTTTTTTGGGAGGGGGTGTCTTTTAATACCCAGCACCGGGTGCCAAATGCCCTAGGTACGCCACTGTTACCTTTATTTCCAAATAAAATATATTCACACCATAAATTATACTAGGGATATAATTTTAACGTTGAAATAACCAGGAAAAATGGGTAAATAAAATGTGTGGATTTTAATTACGGTAGCATGTAGTATTTTAAAACTATAATGGCAGAAAACTGAAAAATAATGATTTTTTCAATTTTTTTCTTAATTATTTGCGTTAAAATGCATTTAGAATAAAATAATTCTTAACATAATGTACCACCCAAAGAAAGCCTAATTGGTGGTGGAAAAAACAAGGTATAGATCATTTATTTGTGAAAGGTAGTGATAAAGTTATTGGGGAATGAAAGGGAGGAGCGCCGAAATGGAAAAATTCCTCTCGTCCATAAGGTGAAAAATACAGCTGGCTGAAATGGTTAAAATGAATGTTTACCGATTGAAAAAAGAAAAAGTCAGATACTCACCTAAGGAGAGGGAAGGCTCGGTCCTAATGAGCCTTCCCTCTCCTCTCCCGGTGCCCAGTCCCGCGCAGGATCCCTGTGGCAGTATTCGACCAGTTCGGTCAAATACTGCCACTTCCGCATGCCGAAGGGAGCTTTCGGAAGCCTTCGGGAGCACTCGGGCTCCCGAGGACGGGGCCGCTCCATACTACGCATGCGCGAGCGCCCTCTATGACGCGCTCGCGTGTACGTAGTATGGAGCGGCCCGTCTTCGGAAGCTCGAGTGCTCCCGAAGACCTCCAAGGTCCCTGCGGCGGCGGACGCGAACGGGGGAACCAGCGCAGCACCGAGGGCACCGGGAGAGGAGAGGGAAGGCTCATTAGGACCGAGCCTTCCCTCTCCTTAGGTGAGTATATGACTTTTTCTTTTTTGAAACGGTACTCATTGGCTTTAAGCAATTAGAGCCTGAGCTTAAAAATACAAAGTTAGAGAAAAGGTCAGGAGCTAAGGTAATCACACAATATTTTGATAAATTTTAAATCTGTTTTCAAATCCTCCTAAAATGCACTGCTTCACCAAAAAGCAATTTGTATTGTTCTGTAGTCAGCTATAATCAGCATCAAAACTGATTAAAATGATACATAGTACCGTAGCAGGTTTGATCAAATAGAATCCTGACTGCATCAGCCTTAACTCCTTAATTGTTTTTTTTCAAATGTAGAATATTGATCGTAATATTGGTTTGAGAACCAGTTCAGTTTGGTCAGACTTCATTTTTACTATTATTGGTCGATTCACTGACCATTCGATTACATAGGCCCAAATTGAATTTGAACACCTTTGTGAAATATTTGGGTTAGTTTTCTGGACTGTGTAGAGCATGTTCAGTCTCAAAATACATTAAAAATGGCATGTCAAGACTCCCACAGCTCTGCATAACACTGTACAAGCCAAGAAGAAAAAATAAAAAAAGATTTCACTGCTTTTGTATCAAGTGGTATATATTCAGGCTTCAGAGTAGAGGAAAAGGGCCCGACTAAGCCCAAAAATGTTGAGTTTTGCACTCAACTGAAATAATAATGAACACTGACCTAAAGTGGCGGATAGTATGGCAGGATAATCACATTTTATTGGGTACTTTTTTCTAGACTTGTTATGTGTCACACTTTGCAAACGCGTGCATATAATAAAGGCTCTGATATATAAACAACACTGAGTTACAGTTAGAGCTATTAGTGGTGGGGTAGAGTGATTGGGAAAGGGTCAAGATAATGATTGAATAGAGGGAATATGTATTAGTTTACATTAGACTATTCCTCTTTAGGTAACGCTAAAAGTACATATCAGAGGAGCAGTTAAAAAGGGTGCAAGATGTGTCCTGTTAAAAAGGGGTTGGGTTACGAATTAGTTGCTCGCAAGGGGGGGGTTAAGGTTAGGCACCCTCCAGATAGGGGTTAAGGTTAGGCGCCCACCAGGGGGGTTAAAGTTAGGCACCCACATGGGTGTGTAATGTTAGGCATCAGGGGGGTTAAGGTTAGGCATCCTTCTGGTTGGGGTTAAGGTTAGGCTCCCATCGAGGGGGGTTACAGTTAGACACCCAAGGGGGGAATTAGGGTTAGGCATCCGGGAGGGTTTAAGGTTAGGCACCACCAAGGACATTAGGGAGAGGTTAGATCATAATAACATATTGGTAAGCATTACCAATATTTTACAATATGAATGAAGTACTGGTAGTAGAACATCAGAAGATTATTCCACTTCATTTCCTGCGCCCTTTTCAACTAGCACCTTTATCAAATATATGCCATATCAAGAGATATTGCTTAATCCAATACATGCCACTCAAATGAATGGTTGTACCATTTGTATGCTGCTCATGTTATCACAGAAAAAATGTGAGGGATGGTAAGAAAAAGCATGGCAATGCTTTTACCACTTCCCAAATCTACAGAAAAATGCAGGGGATGCCTTTTCTTAAACAGGGCTAAAACAGCAATACTAGCTCAAAATAAGTGTATTCCCATCCCCTTCCCTTAAAAGCTGAATTTTTGCAAATTCCTTTTGTTTTAAGAATGCAAACCACTCTTACCTACAGATGAGCACTGAGTATAAGACTACTATCACTAGTGGAAGAAAGGACTGTTGTTCTCATACTGTTTACACATGTACAAAGAGACCTAAAATAAAGTTAAAATCCACCTGCAGCCCAAAAAAAAAAAATATTTTAATGTTTATTAATAGAGATGGCTTGAACCTCCGATTTTCGGTTCGTGAACCTCAAACGCAAACCTCCGCAAAAAGTTTGGTTCGCGCAAACTTTCACGAACCACAATAGACTTCAATGGGGAGGCGAACTTTGAAAATTAGAAACATTCATGCTGGCCACAAAAGTGATGGAAAAGATGTTTCAAGGGGTCTCACATCTGAGTTTTTGCATGGGGGAGTGGGATACATGGCCAAAAGTCTCGGGAAAAAAAATCTGGATTTGACACACAGAAGCGTTTTAGGCAGAATTCACATTGCATGCTAAATTGGAGGCCTAAAGTGCTTTAACCTCCCTGGCGTTCTATTAAGATCGCCAGGGCGGCTGCGGGAGGGGTTTTTTTAAATTAAAAAAAAACTATTTCATGCAGCCAACTGAAAGTTGGCTGCATGAAAGCCCACTAGAGGGCGCTCCTGTAGCGTATTTCCGATCGCCTACGGCGATCAGAATTAACAAGGAAGGCCGCAATGAGCAGCCTCCCTTGTTTCGCTTACCTCATCGCCATAGCGATGAGCGGAGCGATGTCATGGACGTCAGCCGACGTCCTGACGTCAGCCGCCTCTGTCCAGCCCTTAGCGGTGGCCGGAACTGATTGGTCCGGCTGCGCAGGGCTCGGCGGCTGGGGGGACCCTCTTTCGCCGCTGCTCGCGGCTGGCAAAGTGTCGGCTGCGTGTGCTGCTTTTTACTTGATAAAAATCGGCCCAGCAGGGCCTGAGCGGCGACCTCCGGCAGTAATGGACGTAACAATGCGTCCATACCGCTAAGGAGGTTAAAACATCTTGCATGTGTATACATCAATCAGGCAGTGTAATTAGTTTACTGCTTTACACTGACACACTAAACTCACTATGTAACGCACTGCACACAGCAGTTTGTGTAGTGACAGTGGTGCTGGACTGGTGCGCACCATGACGAGAGTGCAGGTGATGGAAGTTTTCAAGCCCATATGGTCGCCGGGCTGTGGTAGCTCAATGACAGAACAGTGAATGTCCAGCTGATCTAATTATGTCTGTCCACAATGAAGCAATGACCTTATTATCTTGGGTGTGCCCCCCCCCCCCCGGAGACACTCAAATAGCCGGCAGTCATTGCTTCATTGTGATACGCAAGCCCCTTTAGTGTGGGCAAGGTAACGTTCACGAAGGGTAATTGACACATGTACATGCCTTTTGTTTTGTTGTTGCAGCTCCAGTGCAGGCAGAAAAATTAGGCAGGAATGTACATGCATCAGAAAAAATCATTATAGCGGCCGCTGCTAGCAATCCGCTTGGAGTCCTGGACCCTGTTGGTGGTGGCAGAGAAGGCAGTTAAACGGCCTGCAGGCAGAGATGCTGTGTGGGGAGCGACTTAGTCTTGGGGCAGGCAGTCACACGGCGTGAAGGCAGAGATGCTGTGTGTGAGGACTGACTCAGTCTTCGGGCAGGCCTGACCGTGCTTTGCAGACCACATGGTCAGATGGACCCTTGATTCAACGCTGTGTGCCAGAGATGACACCACTTGCCTTTTAACATCATGGTACACAGAGCCGTCTCTGTCATTAGGCAACTCTAAATTTTGGCCTAGAGCGCCGTGGGTGGAAGTGGGCGCTCTTTCGCCGCGCTGTGTGTGTGTTTATTTTTTTTTTTTTCAGTATCAGGTCGGCGCCGGCTGTGACAGGCAGCTCAGCCTGTGCCTGGTGCCGCCTACTGGTCCGCCCCCTTCCTCTCCCTTCAGAGCGAGCAGCCGGCTGTGACAGGCAGCTCAGCCTGTGCCTGGTGCCGCCTACTGGTCCGCCCCCACTACCTCTCTGTGCAGAGCGAGCGGCCGCACGCTAGTTCGTCTATACGTGCGGCGCCGCCCCTACCTCCGCCCTCCGCCTGTCACACGTGCTTGAAGGCACCGTGTGACGCACCAGGGACCAGTGCCACCGCCGGCTGGCTACAGGAGACTTCAAGGCACCGTGTGACGCACCAGGGACCAGTGCCACCGCCGGCTGGCTACAGGAGACTTCTGCAGGTGAGTAAATGCTGCCCACATTAGCATAATTTACTGGTGATTATCTCCTTATCTCCTACGATTATCTCCTGGTGAACGCTGGCCGCATTACGATTATCTCCTGGTGAACGCTGGCCGCATTACGATTATCTCCTGGTGAACGCTGGCCGCATTACGATTATTTCCTGGTGAACGCTGGCCGCATTACGATTATTTCCTGGTGAACGCTGGCCGCATTATGATTATTTCCTGGTGAACGCTGGCCGCATTACGATTATTTAATGGTGAACGCTGGCCGCATTACGATTATTTCCTGGTGAACGCTGGCCGCATTACGATTATTTCCTGGTGAACGCTGGCCGCATTACGATTATTTCCTGGTGAACGCTGGCCGCATTACGATTATTTCCTGGTAAACGCTGGCCGCATTACGATTATTTTCTGGTGAACGCTGGCCGCATTACGATTATTTCCTGGTGAACGCTGGCCGCATTACGATTATTTCCTGGTGAACGCTGGCCGCATTACGATTATTTTCTGGTGAACGCTGGCCACATTACAATTATTTTCTGGTGAACGCTGGCCACATTACGATTATTTTCTGGTGATAGCTGGCCACATTACGATCATTTTCTAGTGAACGCTGGCCACATTACAATTATTTTCTGGTGAACGCTGGTCACATTACGATCATTTTCTGGGGAACGTTGACCACATTACGATCATTTCCTGGGGAACGTTGGCCACATTACGATCATTTTCTGGGGAACGCTGGTCACATTACGATTATTTCCTGGGGAACGTTGGCCACATTACGATTATTTCCTGGGGAACGCTGGCCACATTATGATTATTTCCTGGTGAACGCTGGCCGCATTACGATTATTTTCTGGTGAACGCTGGCCACATTACAATTATTTTCTGGTGAACGCTGGCCACATTACAATTATTTTCTGGTGATAGCTGGCCACATTACGATCATTTTCTAGTGAACGCTGGCCACATTACAATTATTTTCTGGTGAACGCTGGTCACATTACGATCATTTTCTGGGGAACGTTGACCACATTACGATCATTTCCTGGGGAACGTTGGCCACATTACGATCATTTTCTGGGGAACGCTGGTCATATTACGATTATTTCCTGGGGAACGTTGGCCACATTACGATTATTTCCTGGGGAATGCTGGCCACATTACGATTATTTCCTGGGGAGCGCTGGCCACATTGCAATCAATTCCTGGGGAACGTTGGCCACATTACGATCATTTTCTGGGGAACGTTGGCCACATTACGATTATTTCCTGGGGAACGCTGGCCACATTACTATTAATTCCTGGAGAACGCTGGCCACATTACGATTATTTTCTGGGGAACGCTGGCCACATTACGATTATTGTATGGTGAATCATTGCTGCATTATAATTATTTTATAGTGAATCATTGCTGCGTTATGGTTATTTTCTGGGGAAAGTCTGCCGCATTACTTTTATCTTATGGTGAATTTTTGCTGCGTTACGATTATTTGCAGCAGGGGGGCACCACACGGGGAGGGGGGCGCCACCGGCATTCTCGCCTGGAGTGACAAAATGGCTAGAGACGCCCCTGATGGTACAGTTTGAGTATCACCTTTTTTGAGAAATAATTGTGGCATGGTATCTTCCACTGCGGTGTGTGGCTTTGCTTTTGTGTGCTGCTTTTCCTCAGGTGGTCATCCCATTGCAGTTTGTGCTTTGTCATCATGTGCCTTCGTAAGGAAGTTGTCCCTACTATAGATGGCCCAATCCTCTGATTTTTGGTTCGGTTTGCGAACCTCCACCAAATGATCGAATCGCGCAAACTTTCGCAAACCGCAATAGACTTAAATGGGGAGGCAAACTTTGAAAACTAGAAACATTTATGCTGGCCACAAAAGTGATGGAAAAGATGTTTCAAGGGGTCTAACACCTGGAGGGAGGCATGGCGAAGTGGGATAGATGCCATGAGCCCCGGGGAAATATCTGGATAGGAAGCAAAGCAGCATTTTAGAGGCAGAAATCACATTGAATGCTAAATTGCAGGACTAAAGTGCTTTAAAACATCTTGCATGTATATACATCAATCAGGGAGTGTAATTAGCGTACTGCTTCACACTGACATACCAAACTCACTGTGTAATGCACCGCAAAAATCTTTTTGCGTAGTGACGGCCGTGCTGGACTGGTGCGCACCATGGCGAGATTGCTCTTCCTCACTCAGTGATGTCAGGTAATGTCTGACTGCCTTATCAACTTTCAATGGTTTTTTCTCTACCATTGTTAAAGCTTACATCTATTTTTTTAAATACTTGTTCTGCTTGCTGTTCAGTAGACATGGCCCGAACCTCCAATATTCGGTTTGCGAACAGGGTTCATGAACTTCCGCAAAAGTTCGTTTTGCGTGAACTTTTGCAAACCGCAATAGACTTCAATGGGGAGGGCGAACTTGGAAAACTAGAAAAAATTATGCTGGCCAGAAAAGTGATGGAAAAGATGTTTCAAGGGGTCTAACACCTGAAGGGGGCATGGCGGAGTGGGATAGATGCCAAAAGTCCCGGGGAAAAATCTGGATTTGACGCAAAGCAGCGTTTTATGGGCAGAAATCACATTGAATGCTAAATAGCAGGCCTAAAGTGCTTTAAAACATCTTGCATATGTTTATATCAATCAGGTAGTGTAATTAGTGTACTGATTCACACTGACACACCAAACTCACTGTGTAACGCACCGCAAACAGCTGTTTGTGTAGTGACGGCTGTGCTGGACTGGTGCGCACAATGACGAGAGTGCAGGTAATAGCGGCTTTCCAACCCATCTGGTCGCCGGGCTGAGGTAGCTGAATGACAGAACAGTGACTGCCCAGGTGATCAAATTTGGTCTGTCCACAATGAAGCAATGACCTTATTATCTTTGGTGTGCCAACCCCCGAGACACTGATATAGCCGGCGGTCATTGCTTCATTGTGATACACAAGCCCCTTCACCGCGGCAAGGTAATGATCACGAATTTGGCACATGCCTTTTGTTTTATTGTTGCAGATGCAGTGCAGCCAGAAAAATTAGGCAGGCATGTACACGCACCAGAAAAATTAGTATAGCGGCCGCTGCTAGCCTTCAAAATTCAGGAATCCACCTGGAGTCCTGGACCCTGTTGGTGGTGGCGGAGAGGGCAGTGAAGTGGCCTGCGGGCAGAGATGCTGTTTGGGGAGCGACTTAGTCTTGGGGCAGGCAGTCAGTCACACGGCGTGCAGGCAGTAATGCTGTGTGTGGGGACTGACTTAGTCTTGGGGTGGTCAGTAGCCCTCCGGGATCCATGCCTCATTCATTTTGATAAAGGTGAGGCACTGAACACTTTTGTGACTTAGGCGACTTCTCTTCTCAGTGACAATGCCTATAGCTGCGCTGAAGGTCCTTTCTGACAGGACGCTTGCGGCAGGGCAAAAAAAGAAGTTGGATGGCAAATTGGGACAGCTCTGGCCACAGGTCAAGCCTGCACACAGTAGTCCAAGGGTTCATCATTGCTGCTCACAGTGTCTACATCCACACTTAAGGCCAGGTAGTTGGCTACCTGCCGGTCCAGGCGTCGGTGGAGGGTGGATCCGGAATGGCTAAGGCGAGGCGTTGTACTAAATAATGTCCGCATGTCCGACATCACCATGAGATCGCTGGAGCGTCCTGTCCTTGCCTGCGTGGACATGGGAGGAGGATTACTGGCAGTGGCACCTTTGCGTTGTGGTGTGACATCACCCTTAAACTCATCGTAAAGCATAGTTGCCAGCTTGTTCTACATGTGCTGCATCCTTTCTGCCTTCTGGTGAGTTGGTAACGTGTTGAAATATAAATAACTTGGGATTAGAAAGATAGATTGTTCCTTTAAAAAAACAAAGTTCTCAGGAGATCGTAAAATGTGGATGTGGATTTTTATTAATCATTATTGAATCTTCGTAGATGTTCAATATTCAATTAGGTACATTCTTTGTACATCAGAAATCAGTTACAAAAGATATAAAAAAAAACAGAATGAGTAAATTGCTATGTAATTTGTATATGAAATCTATTGATTGTAGTAGTCTTCTATTTGAGCATAAGTATATCTGAATATGTAAAGAGGATGAGTAACGGTATGTATGAGTGTGTGTATGAGAATGAGAGAGTGAGTGAGATTTTTTCCAAACCTACCAGTTGGTTCTTATATACACAACAGATGATACAATCTTGCCTTATCTGACACTAGGTACAGTTCCTTGTTAGGACATGTCATTATACATTTCCATATACTCCTCCTACTATTTTAAATAGCATCCGCCTCTTTAATTGGATCAGCAATAATGCTATGATGTAATCCTTGAGGTCTACTACATATGGTTATGTCATGACTGAAGCCTTTCTCTTAACTTAGAATAGTTTAGGGTGGAGTAACACCGTCTCCCCCAACAACACCACCACCTGTCAATCAAAGTCAGGGTGAGAATTCCTGCAACCTGAAGCTTTCTGGCTTGCCAGAGAACTATATTTACTCTCCTAGTCTTGACACCTGTGACCCCAAACTCCAAAAGGAAGACACACACTAAGCTCAGCTAACTACTGAAAAACCAAGTTATATACTAACTGTATATCCATTAACCAATAGTGTATAATTATCACTATATTAAACAATAGCTTTGATATCTCAATCTCATGACATCATATCCAATATCTTAATTCTGTAAATGGCATGGGCCCTTAGCCAAGTGCAGAAATCAAGTCATCAAATATTTTATATCATTTGATTAAAATCTCAAAACATTCAACATATTACACGTGTCCACCACTTTGTGCCTATACCGAGGGTCTAGTAGCGTGGCCACCCAGTACAGCTCATTCCCCTTGAGTTTTTTTATACGGGGGTCCCTCAACAGGCTGGACAGCTTTAAAGACGCCATCTGCACAAAGTTGGATCTAGACGTACTATCCATCTCCTCTTGCTCTTCCTCAGTGATGTCATGTAAGTTCTCTTCCTCCCCCCAGCCACGAACAATACCATGGGATTTAATATCACAAGCCCCCTGCAATGCCTGCTGCGGTTGTTTTTCTGCTGCCGCCTCTTTCTCCTCCACAGAAACACTTTCCTCATCATCCAAGTCTGACTCCTCTTCTTCCCCACACTTCTCTTCCTGCTCCTCCCCCCCTCAGTGCTGTCACAGGTGTTGAGGAAACATCTGGTTCTGATGTGAATTGATCCCACAACGCTTCTTGCCGTAACTGTTCCTCTTCACGCTCCTCCACAGCTTGATTCGCCACTCTACGCATGGCACGCTCCAGGAAGTAAGCGTAGGGGATCAAGTCGCTGATGATGCCTTCACTCCGACTCACCAGGTTGGTCACCTCCTCAAACGGCTGCATGAGCTTGCATGCATTTCGCATTAGTGTCCAGTTCGGTGGCCAGAATATCCCCATCTCCCCAGATTGTGTCCTTCTACTGTAATTGTACACGTACTGGGTGACGGCTTTCTCCTGTTCTAGCAGGCGAGAGAACATGAGCAAGGTTGAATTCCAGCGAGTCGGGCTATCACATATCAAGCGTCTCACCGACAAGTTGTTTCTCCGCTGAATGTCCCCAAAGCCATGGCCATGTAAGACCGCCTGAAATGCCCACACAACTTCCTGGCCTGCTTCAGGACGTCCGCTAAGCCAGGGTACTTTGACACAAATCTTTGAACGACTAGATTCATTATGACATATTTTCAGTTGTTTCACACTTTTTGGTTATGTACTATACTTCCACATGTGTTCATTCATAGTTTGGATGCCTTCAGTGTGAATCTACAATGTTTATAGTCATGAAAATAAAGAAAACTCTTTAAATGAGAAGCTGTGTCCAAATTTTTGGCCTGTACTGTAGGTAGGTAGGTGCACTGAGCACAGGTGGATATGCAGTGATTAGTATTACAAATGTGCAGCTGTCACACACACACACACACACACACACACACACACACACACAGGTACGTCAACAGGTGCAGTGACACTGCATGCGCTAACATAGGTAGGTAGGTGCACTGAACACAGGTGGGTATGCAGTGATTGGTATTACAAATGTGGAGCTGTCACATACACACAGGTACTATCAACAGGTGCAGTGACACTGTGTCCACTCACGTAGGTAGGTAGGTTTACTGAACACAGATGGGTATGCAGTGATTGGTATTACTAATGTGCAGCTGTCACACACACAGGTACTGTCAACAGGTGCACTGACACTGTGTGTGCTCACGTAGGTAGGTAGGTGCACTGAACACGGGTGGGTATGCAGTGATTGGTATTAAAAATGTGCTGCTGTCACACACACACACACACACACACACACACACACACACACACACACACACACACACACACACACACACACACACACACACACACACACACACAGGTACTGTCAACAGGGGCAGTGACACTGCTTGCGCTCACGTAGGTAGGTAGGTGCAGTGAACTCAGGTGGGTATGCAGTGATTGGTATTACAAATGTGCAGCTGTATGTAGTCACTGAATGTGCTGGGCCTGGCAGTGGCACAGTAGGAATTACCAAGGGGCCAAGGTCCCACCAGCAGCTGCGACTGACTGACAGGGCTGTATATGCAACACAAGTGTCTGTGGGACACACACACACACCCACAAAAAAGAAATAGATCACAAGAACAACATTTGCTCTCAAAAGAGCTATTGAGGATGAGGAGTGCTTTTTAGCAATAATATCAGCAAGAAAGAGCAACCTACCAACTTAACACAAGAGCCTAACTAAGCTTTCCCTATGTCAGCAGCAATTACTAATTACTGCAGCCACACGAGTGAGTGAAAAGGCTGACGCTGCCTACCTTTTATAAGGGGGGGGTGGCTCCAGGAGGGAGTGTAGCCTGAGTGCCTACCCTGTGCCTGCTGACTGTGATGCAAAGGGTCAAAGTTGACCCTAATGATGTAGTATAGGGGGCGGGTCGAACTCGCATATAGTTCGCGATTCACCGCGCATGCGAACCACCGAAGTTCGCACAAATAAGTTTGCAGGCAAACCGGTCGGGCCATCTCTATTTATTAAGTGAACATCTGTGGTTACCCACTATGCACCGCTACAGAATATGCAAATTGTCTCTTTATGCCCCTGAAGCCCAGCTTACCTCCAGAACCGCTGGGTACAGATGTTCAGTTCACTGCAGCCTTTCCTAGTTGCACAGTGGCTGTAGTATCTCTGTTATATAATCTAATCTTCTTTCCTCTGACGGCTTTGCCGGGCTCAGGCACTCAGGCAGGAATGTGCTGCTCTGCTTGTGATAGGATAGAAGCTATACACACCCTCTCCACACCCCCTGCATGCTCTGTGTGAGTCACAGACTGAGCCCCTGTCAGCCTATCACAAGCTGGTTAGCAGCCATGTCTTTTGTTTGTAAACATTGCCTAAAACTGGCAATTACAAGCCAGAATTGCAGCAGGGAGTGGCAGAAACAACACAGAGGGGCCCAGGAGAACATAATGAATGGAATGGTATGCTTTTTATTGTAAGAATTTAAAAATCTCTTTAAAGCTAAATTTTTACAAATTCCTTCTTTTTCAAGAAGGCAAACCATTCTAAGCATTGCTTTTTAGTAGGAGGGCTTTTCGTCTCTTTTTTAGTCCCCTATATTTTCTGTGTGGTTTTGGGTCACCCTGTACACATGCAGTATGGATGTGTACAATTGTCACTGACAACTTGGCAAGATTGCAAGATTTTTGCCAAACTTCTAATTTGTCAGTAAGAATCTCGTCACAAATCAGTTTTGTAAAACTGGCACATTGAAGTAGAAAAATTATGATCTTAAATTGAAGTGAAACAAATTGAAGTGAAACCTATCAATGATCAATAAAAAAAACATTTTTGATTGAAATTAAGGGTTAAAATTGATTAAAAGATCATCCTAATGTTTATAAGATGGCAATTCACAATGTTTTATTTCATAAGGAACCAGGCCATCACTGCTGAACCTTCTCCTCCCTCTGCCCCCACCTTCCGTGTCTCCTAAGGCTAGAGATAACAGATGATTGCCAAGTGCGACTAGTGGCGCCGAAATATGGCAGCCTCAGCTCTTGGCCTTTGGACATTTTCCTCCCTTACTCTCACCATAACCTCCCTTACTCTCCGTCCCCCCTCCCTTTCCAGAACCTGTATAAGCCAAAACTAATTCCAGGTACAACTCCTTTGTACTTTGCAAAATAATTTATTCTGATTCGGATTCTTTGCATTTCAGCAGAGATAATAGTGTTGGATATATTTATCATGTTTGATACCTTATCTGCTGCCTTCTAGTGGTTGTTTTTTGTAAGCAGTCTTTAACATCATATATTCTTGCCAGCAAAAGGAAGTGATCTAGTTTTACAGGATGCTGTAGGCCATCTTAGTTTTTAGCTGAGAAGCATGTATCCTTCCCATCAAGCCTGGCAAACAAATTATCTGTGAGTAGGACTCTCTGTTAGCATTTTGTGAGTTAGAAAGCATGTAGAAAGTTTATGCATTAGATAGTTAGATATAGGATATTGCTGTACTTTGTGTACAGATATGTCTCTTTTTTGTATTGCATTGCAGTTTCACAAAAAAACAAACAAACAAAAAAACAGTAAATAAGGAAAGACAATAAAGTACAGAGAACATCAGTTAAGAAGCAGATTCCTCCAACTTATTGGACTTCTTTACAGTATTTAGCAAACTGTCTAGCTGCACTACTCAGGACAGCATCATGACTGCAGTACATTCACTATAAACTCTCAATTTACACTATACACACTCCAGGTACATTATACATTTTCCATACATGCTATATACACAACCTTTACATGCTTTCCACAGACTATATGCACACTATGCACACTACACACTAAAGGTACACTCAAACTCCATGCATACTATATATACTATATGTATATACAGTACATACATAATCTAATCCTACTAAATGATAATCAGATGGGGATGGCTGTAATGCCATCAGACTCCCATCCAAAACAAATCAAAATGGTCATTTCAGGTGCTAGGGAGTTGTTTTAAGTTGGCCATACACCTATAGATAGCCACCTGATCGACCATCAGATAGATCCCTCTCTGATTGAATCTGATCAGAGAGGGATCCTGCCCCCCACCTCGCCACCCAGTTCTCCAGCATCTGTACTCCTCCTGGCCGGCAGCAGAGCTCTCATCTGTCCTGCTGGCACATGTCCTCCTGGGTCCAGTGGTTTAACTTCATGCATCGGGTCTCCTCCTCCCTTTGTCCCTCTTCTCTTCCATGTCATGTGACACAAGCTAAAATTCAAACACTAGAGTGTGAATGCTGCCAGACCTGTAGTGTTTGAACTTCGGCTGGCGTCACATAACACAAGAGAAAGGAGGACAAGGAGGAGGAAAGGGAGGAGGAGACCCACAGCATTAAGTTAAACTACCAGATATGCACAAGTGGGATAGGTGAGATTACTGCCAGCGTTAGGGGTTACTTACCCATAAGTCTGCTGTCTTCTATGCGTTCCAAACGTCTTGCACGTGTTCTATTGGAACTACCGCAAACGTCTTCCTTCTGGCTTGAAGGAGGAAGTGCACAGTAGTGAGTCTTGCAACGTGTCCAATATGGCGCATGCAAGACATTTGAAATGCATAGAAGACAGCGGATTTATGGGTAAGTAACCCCTCTCTCCCAGCCGCACAGCTGAGGCAATTAAGCCTCATTTGAATCACAAATTCAAGTCCTTATGGACTCGTGAGCACAACTCTAATTACTGCCGTTACTTTGCATCGGTCATTGCTGAATCGAACACCGCTAGCGATTCGCGACATGCTCCCAAACAGCTACCAAACGAGCAAAATTCTCCAACCTGTGTAATCAACCAAATCGATCAGTTCTGGACAGAAATCGATTGGGCAATGTTTGCGTTACCATTTTCTAGCAGATTAGATCACAGTGATTGAATCTGTTGTTTATCGACAGGAAAGATCAACTCATGTATGGCCAGCATTATACCTGTACAATATTTTACAAATGTAGTCTGCATAATGTATGGTAATGTATGGTAAATTATTTTACAGCATTGTGTAATAGCTTTACTGGGTCCACAGACTGCCTGGCTATCACATTTTGTACTGTGTTCTATAGTTTACCTCCTATTTCACTACATGAGCAACATAGGGAGGGCAGTTCTCCAAATGTATCACAGATTTTTGCCTCCTGCTTTCAAGCTGTTAAACCCAAAGTCTTGCAAAGCTCCTTCTTTTCCCAATATTTAGTTTTTACTGTAGTGAGCGGCTTGCTGATACTTAGCAGCGCTTTGCTGTGCAAATATCAACAGATGGTCTGAAATTGCCCGAGTCTTTTTATGATCAAAACCAATTAAAACTGATTTCGTTAGTAAAATAAAGCTGTTAGAATGTCAAATAAAACTATAAATTGCAAAAAGGCACAGCACAATCTAGTAAAGTCAAAACAACAGAGATTATTATGCAGTAATCTCAATTGTGTGGAGTATTAAACTTGAGGTGAGACTGATTGTGGCCATATTAGATTACTGTGGCTAATGTATCAAGTCTATTGATTTTTTTTTAGGCATAAAATAAGTTGATTCACAAAGCGGTGGTAGTATTGTTGTGCGCAGACAGTACGTGAAAATACTACCACTACTACCGGCAGCATTGTACCGCAAGTTACGCTATAAGTGTGAGCGAAGGCAGTTGAATATTGCAAGCGATGCTATGCTACTGCCGCATTCCTAGAGTGAGTTGCACTAATATTATAACTTGAGGTACAATGCTGCCAGTAGCAGCGGTAGTATTGTCATGAACTGTCTGCGTACAGAAATATTACCACAGGTTTGTGCATTAACCCCATAGAATCAAAATCTTTAATGCCTAAGTGTTTAGGCACTCCGCTGCCCTGGCACAAGTTGTCTCAAGCGAGACAACTCATGCAGGGCTGTTAAAATGGAAAAAAAGAGAAGAACCGAGAGCCCGATATGGTGTAGTATGTCAAGTTAATTGGATAATTAGAAAGAGTATGAATTGTATACTCACAAACCAGGGTTACCTCCAGGCAACCACTGTATAGGCAGGTGAGGAGATTAGCCTGTCCCCACTCAGGATTAAGAAGTCGCTCTCTGTAGGCTTGAAAAACAAGAAGGGGTATCCCCCTCCACCAAAGGTGGATACAATCAGTATTATGAAAGAGAACAGAGGCGCCAAAAGGATAAAAACAATATTTAAAAGTTTTAAAATTATTGCCTAGAAGGCAGTGGTGGACTCACCTCCCACAAGCAGACACAACAACTGTGTATTCACAAAAAGGGACATTTATTGGTATACTCCAAAAAAGATCGCAACGCGTTTCGCAGGTCAAACCCGCTTCATCAGGCAATTACAGGAAGGAGCACACAACAGCAGTATGTCCAGACAGCACCTGGCGCCTCAGTGTTGTCTGGACATACTGCTGTTGTGTGCTCCTTCCTGTAATTGCCTGATGAAGCGGGTTTGACCTGCGAAACGCGTATACACAGTTGTTGTGTCTGCTTGTGGGAGGTGAGTCCACCACTGCCTCCTAGGCAATAATTTTAAAACTTTTAAATATTGTTTTTATCCTTTTGGCGCCTCTGTTCTCTTTCATAATACTAAGGGCTGTTAAAAGGTAAATGTTTACTTGCTAGCACGCTGCTCCTGGGTGGACAGATCACAGACAAATCCTTCCAGCCTACAGCCTGTGTCTCAAGGCTATAGAAGAGGCAGGAGGGAGAGAAACGCTGTGTGTAATTCCTTATCTTAGTAGCTAAACATTGCTGGAGACTAGAGCGTGTATTTTACAGACTGGAAGTTTTGCATCAGGATTATTATCCTGATTCAAAAATTCCTGTCTGCAAAATACAAGCTCTAGTTCATTGGCTAATTAAAAGAAAAACAGTAAGCATTCCACTTGTAAGCCTTCTTAAGCCAGACGTGAGTCCTATTGACTGACAATGTTAGAACATAAAATAAGAAGGAGGTAGGGATTATTTTTTTTACCAATATTAGTGTCATCCAGATACATCAATTAAAACGGATCTTTAAAGGATTGTGAGGCATTCATAGCAAATAGATAAGACCCTTGGTTTACTTATTGCCTACATAGACTCAGACTGATGTGGAGAGTTTTTTTTTGTAGACCCTTTCCTGTTCACTGTACAATGCTGGGGCCTGGAAACAGTTAACTGAATGTTACTGAGGAGGGGGGCACTCAGGAGGGGCACAATGATTCCCAGCAGCGGCCAGTGCCCCAGCATGCTCCAGTGTAGTGTTGCCCATGCTGTAAAATAATCTAAAAAGTAAGGACTTTGTTAAAGGTGATCCCCAGATGCCACTATGAGCCACTATGAACCCCCCATGGCCTACACACACAGACTTGGGGTGAGTAACCCTATCCTCTTCCTGGGCACTGGAAGTAGGGATGAGTCCCTTGTTAATGGCATGGACAAGGGCTTTAGGAGAGAGGGGGATGATTTTCCACCCCTCTCTTTTAGAACCACCCTATGTCACCGACCATGCAGGCTGGTATAGCTCAGGGTGTGGGGTCCCACATGGTCTGGGCTCCATAATTCTGGACATGCCAGCCTACATGAGTGACAGTGTGACACATGTAGTGTACCATTTTTGCCAGCCTCTGCATCTGTAGCGACTGGTTAAGATTGATAGGGTTCTCAGTTTGGGAATCCCAGTGCTATACAGAAATATTGTGAGGCTACAGATAGTGAGGCATCTAAACAGCATTGAGTCCCCAAGCTGTTGCCCTAGTAAGGGGGTTAATTAGTAAGGTAGGGGTGAAGGTCAACCACAAGAAAAAAAAACACTTTATTTTTAAGTGTGACATTATCACTGTAAACTGCTTAAAGTTTTTTTTTTTTTCTTTTAAAGTTCAATGAATGAATGAATGATTGTCACTTTTTGCTACAGCAGCAATCATTCACCTTTTTAATGGGTGCACGTGCGAGCATGCGTACTATGGGGGGTGCATGCACGTGCACAAGTGTGTGGTGGAAGCTTTTAGTGCAAAACTTGACTCTCACATCCTGGAATTTACAGGAGGACAACTTAGGACATGAGGGCCATGTCCTGGAATCTCCTGGAAGTGGTTACAAACTTTTTCCTGAAAACAATGAAACTTTAAAATTGATTTTCTCATGGCCTTTTTTAGGGATTTTTTTTTTTGCCGTGTTCCTACTAATCTCCCTAATACTAATCTTTTCTAATAATACTAATACTTTTCCTACTAATCTCCCTAATACTCATTGTATATTTGGTGACAATAGCATGTACGGAGGCTTAGTTATAAACCATGAAAGTTGACACCATTGACTTCAATGGAAAATGCCTTTGGAACATGAAAATCAGAAAATGAAATTCAGTATTCTGCTGTTCTGATCATTCCTCCTCATCAAGGTTTGATTGCTATCCCTCACTTAAAGAAAACCTGTAATGAGAAAAACCTCCCCTGGGGGGTACTCATCTGGGGTGGGGGAAGCCTCTGGATCCTATTGCGGCTTCCCCCTGTCCTCCTCGGTCCCACAGCGGCGATAAAGCTCCCCAAACAGCGGGAATGTAAATATTTACCTTTCCAGCTCCAGCGTAGGCGCAGTATTGGTTTACTCCGCTCTGAGATAGGCGTAAATAGCCTATTGCTGTCAGGCCTCTCTACTGCGCAGGCGCAAGTCTCCTGCACCTGCACAGTAGAGCAGACCCAACAGAGATTGGCTATTTTCGCCTATCTCCGTGCGGATAGCCGCAACAGTGCCCCCACTGGAGCCAGGAAAGGTAAATAAATCAGTGCTTATCAGCGCTTGTCAGGCTTGTCGAGGGAGGATTCCAGGACACTTTGGGGGAGCCAGCACTGGACTTCCTGCAGCTGCAGGGGAGGGGGAAGCCTCATTGGGACCCTGCGGCTTCCCCCTCCCTAGGTGAGTACCCCCAGGGGAACTTTTTTTTTGTTGCAGAGTCTCTTTAATGTCATTTATACTCGCAGAGTTCATACTTCAAGCACACCTGAACTGAGAGGGGAATGAAGGCTGACATATGTATTTTCCACACTATTGCACAAAAATTGGGAGCCGTGCAGTAAAATGCCTAATCAAATATTACTAATATATAAACAAATTATTCTAAGGCCTATTAATCTGTATGCACCATGCCAACAGAACAATATATGGCTGTAAATCAAAGAAAGAAAAACCAAAGAAGGGGAAAAAAAGGACTGGCACTGCGGTCATGAGAAAAAATGGAGGGGTTTCTTGGTATGGAGGGGACAGGGTGTTACCTTCTGTGTGCTCAGGATTAGTGTTGGGCGAACATCTAGATGTTCGGGTTCGGGCCGAACAGGCCGAACATGGCCGCGATGTTCGGGTGTTCGACCCGAACTCCGAACATAATGGAAGTCAATGGGGACCCGAACTTTTGTGGTTTGTAAAGCCTCCTTACATGCTACATACCCCAAATTTACAGGGTATGTGCACCTTGGGAGTGGGTACAAGAGGAAAAAAAAATTAGCAAAAAGAGCTTATAGTTTTTGAGAAAATCGATTTTAAAGTTTCAAAGGGAAAACTGTCTTTTAAATGCGGGAAATGTCTGTTTTCTTTGCACAGGTAACATGTTTTTTGTCGGCATGCAGTCATAAATGTAATACATATAAGAGGTTCCAGGAAAAGGGACCGGTAACGCTAACCCAGCAGCAGCACACGTGATGGAACAGGAGGAGGGTGGCGCAGGAGGAGGAGAAGGCCACGCTTTGTGAGACACAACAACCCAGGCCTTGCATGAGGGCAAGAAGCGTGCGGATAGCATGCTTTGTACCGCCATGCAGTCATAAATGTAATAAAGATAAGTGGTTCAATAAACAGGGACCACGCGGCAACGCTAACCCAGCAGCAGCAGACGTGATGGAACAGGAGGAGGCGCAGGAGGAGAAGGCCACGCTTTGTGAGACACAACAACCCAGGCCTTGCATGAGGGCAAGAAGCGTGCGGATAGCATGCTTTGTACCGCCATGCAGTCATAAATGTAATAAAGATAAGTGGTTCAATAAACAGGGACCACGCGGCAACGCTAACCCAGCAGCAGCAGACGTGATGGAACAGGAGCAGGCGCAGGAGGAGAAGGCCACGCTTTGTGAGACACAACAACCCAGGCCTTGCATGAGGGCAAGAAGCGTGCGGATAGCATGCTTTGTACCGCCATGCAGTCATAAATGTAATAAAGATAAGTGGTTCAATAAACAGGGACCA
Source organism: Hyperolius riggenbachi (assembly GCF_040937935.1). Classification (NCBI taxonomy): domain Eukaryota; kingdom Metazoa; phylum Chordata; class Amphibia; order Anura; family Hyperoliidae; genus Hyperolius; species Hyperolius riggenbachi. The sequence continues at coordinate 510,349,311 of NC_090646.1, read as the reverse complement.
CGCGGCAACGCTAACCCAGCAGCAGCAGACGTGATGGAACAGGAGCAGGCGCAGGAGGAGAAGGCCACGCTTTGTGAGACACAACAACCCAGGCCTTGCATGAGGGCAAGAAGCGTGCGGATAGCATGCTTTGTACCGCCATGCAGTCATAAATGTAATAAAGATAAGTGGTTCAATAAACAGGGACCACGCGGCAACGCTAACCCAGCAGCAGCAGACGTGATGGAACAGGAGCAGGCGCAGGAGGAGAAGGCCACGCTTTGTGAGACACAACAACCCAGGCCTTGCATGTGGACAAAAAGCGTGCGGATATAGCAGCAATGCTTTTTGCCGCCATGCAGTCATAAATGTAATACAGATGAGAGGTTCAATAAACAGGGACCGGAAACGCTACACCATCCCAGATGTTCATTGGTCATGTTACTTGGTTGGGGTCCTGGAGTGTTGCGTAGTCGTTTCCAATCCAGGATTGATTCATTTTAATTTGAGTCAGACGGTCTGCATTTTCTGTAGAGAGGCGGATACGCCGATCTGTGACGATGCCTCCGGCAGCACTGAAACAGCGTTCCGACATAACGCTGGCTGCCGGGCAAGCCAGCACCTCTATTGCGTACATTGCCAGTTCGTGCCAGGTGTCTAGCTTCGATACCCAATAGTTGAAGGGTGCAGATGGATGGTTCGACACAGCTACGCCATCTGACATGTAGTCCTTGACCATCTTCTCCAGGCGATCGGTGTTGGAGGTGGATCTGCACGCTTGCTGTTCAGTGGGCTGCGGCTGCATGGGTGTCAGAAAATTTTCCCACTCCAAGGACACTGCCGATACCATTCCCTTTTGGGTACTAGCTGCGGCTTGCGTTGTTTGCTGCCCTCCTGGTCGTCCTGGGTTTGCGGAAGTCAGTCTGTCTGCGTACAACTGGCTAGAGGAGGGGGAGGATGTCAATCTCCTCTCTAAAGTCTCCACAAGGGCCTGCTGGTATTCTTCCATTTTGACCTGTCTGACTCTTTCTTCAAGCAGTTTTGGAACATTGTGTTTGTACCGTGGATCCAGAAGGGTATAAACCCAGTAATTGGTGTTGTCCAGAATGCGCACAATGCGTGGGTCACGTTCAATGCAGTCTAGCATGAATTGAGCCATGTGTGCCAGAGTCCTACCAGAATCCTCATCATCCTCTTGTGAGCGTTGTGATAGTTGTTGTGATGCATCATAGTCGTCACCTTCCTCCTGGTCTGCTTCTGCTGACCATTCGCGTTGAATTGTGGAAGTCCAACGTGCACCGCTCTGGCCCTCGTCAGTGGTGGCATGAAATTCCTGCTCCAACTCCAGCTGTTCCTCCTCCTCTTCTTCGTCATAGCTGCTGGGGCCAGCGTTCCCTGAGGCGGATGGCCTGATGTTGGTACCATCACGCTGATCGTTTTCTCCTTCAGATTCCCCCAGTTGCATCATGACAGCTGTTTCCTTGATTTTTAACATCGACCTCTTCAGTAAACACAGCAGTGGTATGGTAATGCTGACTGAAGAGTTGTCACTGCTCACAAGCAACGTGGATTGCTCAAAATTTTGGAGGACTTGGCAGAGGTCCAACATGTTGGCCCAATCGGATCCACAGAAGCTTGGCAGCTGGCCGGATGCGCCTCGGTACTGCGCCGTCATGTACTGGACCACTGCACTCTTCTGCTCGCAAAAGCGGGCTAGCATGTGCAGCGTAGAATTCCAGCGCGTAGGGACATCACACAGCAAGCGATGGTGGGGGAGATTGAAGCGCTCCTGCATCTTGGCGAGTGCCCCCGAAGCAGTACTGGAATTTCTACAATGTTTGGACACTCGACGCACCTTCAACAGCAGATCGGGCACGCCTGGGTATGTCCTCAGGAACCGCTGAACTACTAGGTTCATCACGTGCGCCAGGCAAGGGATGTGTGTCAGCTTAGCCAACCTTAAAGCGCGAATGAGATTACTCCCATTATCACACACAACCATGCCCGGTTTCAGGTCCAGCGGTGCCAGCCACAAATCCGTCTGTTCCTTTATTCCCCTCCAAATTTCCTCCCCTGTGTGCTGCTTATCCCCAAGGCAGATTAGCTTCAGCAACGCTTGCTGACGCATGCCAACAGCTGTGCTGCACTGCTTCCACGATCCTACTGCTGCTGGGTTAGCGTTTCCGGATGAGGTACAGCTTTGAGATGCGTTGGAGGAGAAGGAGTCAGAGAGGTAGGTGCTGCTGTTATCCAGTGGGAGGGACGGCGGTGCAGCTGTTTGTGGCGTGGGCAACACCCGTGCCGTAGCAGGTGAGGAATCGCTGCCAGGCTCCACAAGGTTCACCCAGTGCGCGGTAAGGGAGATGTATCGACCCTGGCCGAACGCACTCGTCCAGGTGTCAGTGGTGAGGTGAACCTTGCAGGCAACGGCATTCTTCAAGCTTCGGGTTATTTTGCTGACCACGTGCTCATGCAACTCAGGCACTGCAGAGCGTGCAAAGTGGTAGCGGCTGGGAACCACGTAACGTGGGATGGCCACTGACATCATGCCCTTGAAGCTGTTTGTCTCCACCAATCGATATGGCAGCATTTCGCAGGCCAGAAGCTTGGCTATGCTGGCTGTTACTGCCACGGCCCGGGGGTCATTTGCTGGCAATTTCCTCTTGCGCTCAAACATCTCCGACACAGACAACTGAACCGTAGCGCTGCACACGGAAGGGCTGTTGGTTGTTGTGTTTGATGAACACTGGGAGACCTCAAGAGCACTACTCCGGAAAGTGACAGTGTCAGCGTCGTCTGATGTTTGTGAATGTTGTGAACCACGCAATGGCTGGGCTACTGCTGCTGCTGAGGCGGGTCTGGTGAACCCAAGGGAGGCAGTGTTGTTTCTGGTACCCTGTCCTGACGCGTTTGCCCAAAGAGTGGGATGTTTGGATAGCATGTGACGGCTCATGCTGGTGGTGGAGAGGTTGTTAATATTTTTCCCCCTGCTCAGGCGGGTCTTGCACACCTTGCAAATCGCCATGGTAACATCCTCAGTGCAGTCTTCAAAGAAAGCCCAGACTTTGGAGCACCTGCCTCCTTGCTGGCGATTTCTGTTTGCTCCTCTTTTGCCTCTCACTTGAACTTCCACGCTTGTGGTGCCTGAAATTGCGCGCCGCCTACCTTGTGGCACAAGGCGAACTCGTGCAGCAGTGTGTTCTTCAACAGACTCATCTGTGCTGCTGCTACGACGGCGATGTTCTCGTTCACAAACAAAATCTGGGTCTCTGTCCACATTGTCCATACCCTCCTCTTCCATCTCCTCAAACTCGTCATATGTCATTGTGGGCCACCGCCGTGGAGTAGAGCTCCCCACAACAACCTCTGCGCAGCACACTCCAACGTCGTCTTCCAGATCTTGTCGGCCGACCTCCTGCAATTGCAACCCCTCCTGCCCAAATTGCTCTGGGATTTGGGTTTCCGAGTCCTCTTCGGACTCGCCTTGTATTTCAGTGCGCGGTGCATTTCCCACAGTTAACGGTTGTGAATCCAGGCACAACATTTCTGGCTGTTCCTCCATTGACCTTTGAAAGGTGGAAGTTTGTTGGGCTGGGAATAGCTCCTGCGAATACCCCATTGTGTCCTGAGGTAATTCATCGGACTGGTTATCTGGCAGTTGTGTGCGTGGTGTCGCTGCCGGTTGTGTCAGCTTTGTGCCCACTGGCTCCTTGTAACTGGCTGAGGACTCGGACCTCGTGCGTGATGTGCTGGTGCTGCTTAACCCACTGCTGGACGCTTGAGAGGTCATCCAAGTAATTATCTGGTCCTGTTCTTTTGGATTTGTGAGGGTTGTTGTCCTGGACAACATGGGCGGTATTGAGTGGGTTTTCTTGGGTGCTCCCCTGTGGCCTGTACGTGAACCGTCAGGGGAAACACCTCTTCCCTTGCCCCTCCCTCTTTCACCGGATTTCTTCCTCATTTCACTTATCCTTACAGTACACGCTGACTGGCAGCAGTACAGTGGCAGTACAGAAATGCTATACAGTACCACTATTCCCAGCAGCGACACAGAGCACAATGCTATACAGTGACGGGTGAGCGGTGTACCACTATTCCCAGCAGCGACACAGAGCACAATGCTATACAGTGACGGGTGAGCGGTGTACCACTATTCCCAGCAGCGACACAGAGCACAATGCTATACAGTGACAGGTGAGCGGTGTACCACTATTCCCAGCAGCGACACAGAGCACAATGCTATACAGTGGCGAACGAGCGGTGTACCACTATTCCCAGCAGACACAGAACAGTACACAGAATGCTATATAGTGTGGCTGAACGAGCGGTGTACCACTATTCCCAGCAGACACAGAACAGTACACAGAATGCTATATAGTGTGGCTGAACGAGCGGTGTACTACTGTTCCCAGCAGACACAGAACAGTACACAGAATGCTATATAGTGTGGCTGAACGAGCGGTGTACTACTGTTCCCAGCAGACACAGAACAGTACACAGAATGCTATATAGTGTGGCTGAACGAGCGGTGTACTACTGTTCCCAGCAGACACAGAACAGTACACAGAATGCTATATAGTGTGGCTGAACGAGCGGTGTACCACTGTTCCCAGCAGACACAGAACAGTACACAGAATGCTATATAGTGTGGCTGAACGAGCGGTGTACCACTATTCCCAGCAGACACAGAACAGTACACAGAATGCTATATAGTGTGGCTGAACGAGCGGTGTACTACTGTTCCCAGCAGACACAGAACAGTACACAGAATGCTATATAGTGTGGCTGAACGAGCGGTGTACCACTGTTCCCAGCAGACACAGAACAGTACACAGAATGCTATATAGTGTGGCTGAACGAGCGGTGTACCACTATTCCCAGCAGACACAGAACAGTACACAGAATGCTATATAGTGTGGCTGAACGAGCGGTGTACTACTGTTCCCAGCAGACACAGAACAGTACACAGAATGCTATATAGTGTGGCTGAACGAGCGGTGTACTACTGTTCCCAGCAGACACAGAACAGTACACAGAATGCTATATAGTGTGGCTGAACGAGCGGTGTACTACTGTTCCCAGCAGACACAGAACAGTACACAGAATGCTATATAGTGTGGCTGAACGAGCGGTGTACTACTGTTCCCAGCAGACACAGAACAGTACACAGAATGCTATATAGTGTGGCTGAACGAGCGGTGTACTACTGTTCCCAGCAGACACAGAACAGTACACAGAATGCTATATAGTGTGGCTGAACGAGCGGTGTACTACTGTTCCCAGCAGTGACACACAATGACTGGGGGGGACCCTGGCTAGCGTGGCTGGAGCGCGAACTACCCTGCCTGCCTACCCAAAGCTAAACCCACAGACAAATGGCGGAGATATGACGTGGTTCGGGTATTTATTTACCCGAACCACGTGACAGTTCGGCCAATCAGAGCGCGTTCGGGTCCGAACCACGTGACCCGTTCGGCCAATCACAGCGCTAGCCGAACGTTCGGGGAACGTTCGGCCATGCGCTCTTAGTTCGGCCATATGGCCGAACGGTTTGGCCGAGCACCGTCAGGTGTTCGGCCGAACTCGAACATCACCCGAACAGGGTGATGTTCTGCAGAACCCGAACAGTGGCGAACACTGTTCGCCCAACACTACTCAGGATGCTGAAGAAATCATCAATATTGTCATGCACTAGAGAATAAACCATCCGGCACCACGCTGAAAGGTCCATTATTCCGTCATTTATTGCATCAATTCATCTATGTCATACACAAATCCATGATTCCATGATTCATATATATAGCATATCCTACCCTGTCCAATAGTTGCTGTGGGGCAATGTGGGAGCAGCGGTCGCCTGACGGCCGTTTTGCTCGAAAACGAGCTTCTTCCGAGGCTCCGTGCGCGGTGTAAGCCCATTGTCGGGTCCTTAAATATGCCGGGCGTCTGCTCCAGCTTCCACGTATGTCAAGCCGCCATGTCACTTCCTACTTCCGCTATCGCGTCAATGCGCATGTGCCAAAAAATCCGCATGACGCGTAGTGAATTATCATGCGCATGCGTACTACATTACGCCTGTGACGCGGACTTTGCGGAAGTAACAAAGGAGGAAGTGATATGCGCTCCCTAGTGGTTCTTTGATTCCATTCCTTTATGGATATAAAAAAAAAAACCACTAGATGGTGCTAAACTTAATGGAGGGGCATCTGTTGATGTCATCACAGTTTTAAAACCACATCTTTATTTTATAACATGTTAAAAATAGTTACTATTATTTAGAGATTACCTGCTAAAAAAAGGGGGTAGGGTGTAAGGCTTGGTTATAGTAGGGTTCTGGGATTTGGGTCACTTAATCATTTAAATACCTATATATCTTTATCCCTGTTAGGCATATATTATATTTAATGTATTAGGTTTAGCACTCCCAAAAAATCTTTATCCCACACAGCCCCACATATATACCAACCTCTACTCTATCCCTAAACTAAAAACAACATGTATCCAAGAAGTTTGGAAAAAAGAGAAGACCACCTATTTTAAAATGTTTACAGAAATTAAGGATTCAAAAAAACAAGCCATGTTGACACAGTCATTGAGGCCTAATTCCCCCATAGCATTAGTATTAATTATCCATCTACTCTCTCTTCTTACTAAGCTCTGTTCTCTATCTCCTCCTCTCGGGGGAATTTGGACCTGTTCCAAACCTGCAAAAAACAAACAAGTAGTGTCCCCCCCATGTTCTGTTCTAAAATGTTCAATTAATCTGGTACATCCTTTTCCAGTTTCCACTGATTTTATATGTTCCCGTATTCATTCTCTTACTTCCCGGGTCGTCCTCCCAATATAAAAACGCTGGCATGGGCACCACACTATGTAGACCACATATCTAGTCCTGCATGTTATAAAACTTCTTATTTTATTTTCTACTGGTCCCACTTTTAGATATTTCCCGGGCTTCATATGTGGGCACTGAGAGCAGTGGCCACATCGGTAATTGCCTTTTAGTTGTTCTTGGTCTAACCAAGTGGTTTTCTTTGGGCTCTTAAATTCACTGGATGTAAGCTTATCTCCCAGAGTTGGTACCCTTTTAAAGGTTATCAGGGGTGGTTGCTTGTATACTTCTTTCAACACTGGATCTCTTTGTATCAATTTCCAATTTTTCATGATACTTTGTTGTATTTCTCTGTACATAGGTGTATATTCAAACGAAAAGGTTAATCTGTCACTCTCTACACTTTTTTGTTTTTTCTTTTCCTGATTTTTTTCTCCAATCAAAAAATTTCTCTCTACCTCGCTAGCACGTTTCAACGCCAAGTCCAGGTTTTCAGGTTCATACCCTCTCTTTTCCAGGTTATGTTTTAATTCCCTTGCTTGTCCATAGGGGAGAGACTTAAATGTATATTCTGGATGATAGCTTTCTCTCTGCAATAACAAATTGCTACTTGTTGGTTTTTTATATCCCTTTGAAATAATCCTACCCCCCTCTATTCTCAGTTCTAAATCTAGATACGCTACTTTCTCCTCACTGCACTCGTAAGTGAATTGCATATTCTCCTTTCCTGAGTTTAGGTAGATCATAAACTCTTCTAAGGCATCACGTGTCCCGGACCAGTACACCAGGACATCATCCACAAATCTGGACCATCTCCTGAGGTATCCACCATGCGGGACATCGGGCCATACACATATTTCTTCTCCCACCAGGCCAAAAACAAGTTGGCATACGTGCATGACACCGACGTACCCATGGCTGTAACCGACAGCGGCCAGTACCATTGACCATCAAAAGTGAAAGCATTGTGTGTGAGCACAAACATAAGGCATTCACACACAAATTCAATGAAATTGTCGTCTTTCTCTCCCCGCCGGAGGAAGGTTCTCACTGCTTCCACTCCAGCCTGGTGGGGAATTCTATCATACAAACTTACAACATCAATTGTAACCAGGGCATCGCCCTCTTGCCAGGTTTCTCCTTCAATGCTTCTCAGCACATCGCTTTACTAACATAGATGCTATTATTGGGAGTTCATCTCAACTGCTAACAAACCATATATACAGCCATCCTATGCTCTGCTTTTTTATTGCTACCTACAGTATATGGAACTTGCACCTGGACCTTTTTTGCCATAAAGGTCTCCATTATTTGCTTGAGACCACTTTATGTGCACATTAGTTACCAGGAACTTTTTGGAGGACTGCAGCCTCCTTTAGGTCATGAATAGTGTGGGGTGACTCTTTTAAATCTTTATATGCATTTTTGTATTGTGTTTTTTGCTTTTGTTTTTTTGTTTTGCTTGTTGTTTTTTATGTTTTTGTTGATAGGATTTTGCAATTAATAAATTATAGAAATTTGTATGCACCCAAGAGCCAATTCTAGTTTGTGTAGTACCATATGACATATGTATTTCCTTTTAAAAACTGCAGTTTGCCTGGCTGCCCATATGAGCCTCTGTCTTTAATACTTTTATCCATAGACCCTAAATAAGCATGGATATAAGTGTTTCTGAATGAAGTTCGAATGGATTAACCACATGCTTGTTTCAGGTGTGTAATTCAGACGCTACTGATGCCAATGAGATTAGCAGGACTCCCAGGTAGCTGGAATAGTTTAAAAGGAACTAAGTATGGCAGCCAACATATCGCTCTTATCTCAGGTGTACTTTAAGGCAAAGAGAACCAAGAGGCAGGACATGGAAGTGCGTGGAGTCGTGAAACCCCAAAAGTGCCTCTGTCTTCTTCAAAAGTGCTTCTGTCTCCTTTCCACTGCCACCAAAACCGATGTAAATTCTTCCAAGGTTCTAACTTGAAGAGGAAGTCCAGGGAAAATAACATAATGAACAAAAGTGCTAAATTTTTACAATAATGTATACATGATTTAGTTAGTGTTTGCCCATTGTAAGATCTTTCTTCTCCCTGATTTACATTCTTACACTTATTAAATGGTGACATTTTTACTGCTGGTAGGGGAAGTCAGTGGAAGTAGCTGCTGTTTGCTTTTTTGGCAGTTGGAAACAGCTGTTATTTCCCACAATGCAACAAGGCTCCCACAGTGTGATGTCAGCACCATGGTCCTGACATCACACTGTGACAGGGGTTTCACCACAATATCAGCCATACAGACAAGTCTATAGTTTGCTATAGACGCACTGAAGACACACTGGCTCACCCACTAATCCTTATGTTTCCTTCTCTTTTGTTTCCTCCCCACTACCCTCTAGATTGTAAGCTCGCAAGGGCAGGGACCTCCTCCTAGTGTTTCTCATACTGCTGTAATTTTAACATATGTACATGTACCAACTACACATTAACGTTGTATGTATTTGTATTTATTCAATTCAATGTCATGACTGTACAGTGTCTTGTATTTCTTATGTATAAATGTTCCCCATTATTTGTTTGTATTATGTACATCGCTACGGAAGATGTTGGCGCTATATAAATAAAAAATAATAATAATAATAATACAGAGCCCCCAGATAATCCGTTTGAGAACAGGAAAATATTTCTCATGTGAAAGGGAGTATTAGCTACTGACTGAAATGAAGTTTAATCCTTGATTATGGTTTCTCTTTAAATTTTCTCAATAATAGATATAGAACATTTATGAGGGACAAATGTTATGAAGCTTGTACCAAATTTTGTTAGGGCTAAAACTAGAGACAAATTACATATAAATACATTCCTGTTCTTCATACTGTACCTGCTCCATATGGGCCTTCCTATGTTCTTGTTTGTTTTCTTGTAGTACAACTATTGTTCCATTTGTCAATGATGACTGATATACTGGGAAGTGTGTGCATAAACAACTGGGGTGCACTTTGAATCACCAGAGAGGATAATGTAGTTAAAGTAGTTACTTAAATTATGTTCAGATAGGCAAATGTTGTTTTTTAAGGATCTAAAATGAAAAGAGCTAAAGCTAGAAGAGATGGGCATGAAAGAAAAAAAATAATATTTACAGAAGAGCTCGAGATGCCTGGAAACAACAATAGCCATCCAATTAGGCCGTCCAATATTGCACAGAAAACTTTCATCTTGCTATTAACATTGCTTGTATTGTGCCAGATATTACTGGGCCTGCACCTAGCATTTTATTATATTTATACAAGAATGGCAATGATGCTATCGCAGACATGTAAATGCATTATAAACATAGTGCATTTGTTGAATCAAAAAAGGTGGAACTGAATATGAAATCCTTTTTATCTGGACTAACACATTTCATTGTGTGAGGGATAAGCTTTCAGGATTCCTTGCTTTAATCAGATCATCTGAATCAGTATTTGGATATTCATACATTGAGCAAAAGGAGTATTTGATCCTCTGTTGATTTTGCTCATTTGCCCTTTTACTAAGAAATTACCACTCTATAATTCTAATGGTATTTTGGGTCACATCTTGGGTCACAGCCTCCTTTCCTCAGACCGGGCATTAAAGATGGGTTGTGGATGAGTATTCCAGTGTGACAATGACCCAAATGACCCGAAAAAACATGGCCAAGGCAACAAATGAGTGGCCCAAAAAGAACATGACCATTCCCCCTTCAAAATCTGGCCAAGTTGTACTCCTTACTAGATAACCTAAACCACTGCCTCTAAATATGAATATTGTATACTACAACACCTCTTGTCCCCCCCTCCCCCATTCCTTTAGATTGTAAACCTGTGCAAGGGCAGGTCTCTCTCACCCTTTTGTGTCTTGGAATTTGTAATACATTTTATTAATAATGTTACTTTTGTCACTGTAGTTACCAATTATGATTTTTATACCAATTTTGTATTTTTAATATTGGAGTACACCACTGTCTGTATTGTTTATACTCCATGTTTGTTTCTTACTTTGTGCAGCACCACGGAATATGTTGGCACTTTATAAATCAGTAATTATAAAGGTCCTGGAGTGGCCAAGCCAGTCATCAGGCCTTAATCCAGTGGAAAATCTCTGGAAGGAGCTGTAGGTTCAAGTTGACAAAAATAAGTCATGAAACCTTACTCACTTGAGAGGCTCTTCAAAGAGGAGTTGACCAAAATACCTCTTCAGTAGTGTGCAAACCCTATTGGCCAACTACAAGAAATGTCTGACCTCTGTGATTGCCAACAAGGGTTTTGCCACCAAGTACTCAGTCATCTTCTAATAGGGCATCAAATACTTTTCTCACTTATCACAATTCACATCAAGCTCTGACTTTGGGGCACTGGGTTTTTGAGGGTTCTTTGGTTGTTATTCTGTCTCTCATAGCTACAATAAACCTACCATTACAATTATTGACTTGCCATTTTCTAGGCAAACAAGCAAAAACAGCAAGGGATCGAATATTCTTTTCTTCACTGTATGTTACTATACTTTATTTTTCCTACACTACATTGCTCTGGCCTACTCTGATTGGTGGTAGTCACTCTAGTAGCTCTACACTAATGTTGTATGCCTGTGTGTGGAATGTGTGCCATACTCTAATTTACTTTATCTTCTGCTCTGATTGGTGGTGACCACAAATGTGCCCTGTTTTAGTGTTGGGTATGTATGCAAAGGAAGGCCTAAGCTAATCTCATCTATGAGGTTACCCCCTTGTTACAGTCCATGAGGTGGAGTGTTAGTCTGGGTACCTCATTCTAAAATCAGATTTTGTCTGTCACAGTTGCACTGACTTTATATATACAATAGCCAAGTCATAAAAAAACTGGAGCATTATCCCCACCATGTCATCATATAGGTTTATACCAGATTACTATCAAGTGTGAACATTTTCAGGACCACATATGAAATGTGGATCAACCAGATAGCTGACCCAATGGGAGAATGTTCCCACCCTTCCCACGTATGTTATTATTTATATAGTGCGGACATCTTCTACAACGCTTTCACAGAGTTTATAGTCGTCCTACTTACTGCCCCTCAGAGGGGCTCACAATCTAATCCCTAACATAGTCATAGGGCCAATTTAGGGGAAGTCAATTAACTTTTCTGTATTTGTAGCAGTAGGACACAGCGCAAAAATATGAGACTGATGTGCCGCTAAGAGGTGGGGGCGAGTCCCAAGCCCCAAGTGGAAGGATGAAAGACAGTAATACCTCAGCGCACCAACGGACAATAAAGATGGCTTTTCTTACAAGTATGCCGCCGCTCCAACGAGCCAGGCCAGCCAATGGAATATGTGAAAGGAGCAATACAGTACCTCTTCCGGCCGTGCGGGTGGTTGTTAGTACCTCTCTCTATGCAAACAAAATCTTGCTGTAATCCTGATATCCCGGAGCGCGATGCCGCTCAGCTCTACGTGGATGGAGTCCTACCATGTGATCCCCTGGTCAGCTGATACCCGAACTTCCTGTAGCTGGCTTCCTTGCGTTCCAACAGTGGCTCCGTCCCAATAGCAGTGAAGGCAGCAGCGGCGCTTCCTGGCTCCCTCAAGCAGACACGACAACGACTGCGATTCAGACAATCAAACACATTTATTAGGAACTCCAAAAAGAAATGCAACGAGTTTCGCAGGTTCAACCCCGCTTCATCAGGCAATATAGGGAGGAGTATCCAACAATCTGCACAAGGATTCAAGTTAAGCGCCTCTGAGGAAATTCTTTTGTCATGCGATTTTATAAATTGAGACACCGCTGATTTCTGACTCCAGCATCAGACATTCCTCCAGCTTCCTGCTTCTCCTCCTCCTCCTCGCAGGAGGCTGGAGGAATGTCTGATGCTGGAGTCAGAAATCAGCGGTGTCTCAATTTATAAAATCGCATGACAAAAGAATTTCCTCAGAGGCGCTTAACTTGAATCCTTGTGCAGATTGTTGGATACTCCTCCCTATATTGCCTGATGAAGCGGGGTTGAACCTGCGAAACTCGTTGCATTTCTTTTTGGAGTTCCTAATAAATGTGTTTGATTGTCTGAATCGCAGTCGTTGTCGTGTCTGCTTGAGGGAGCCAGGAAGCGCCGCTGCTGCCTTCACTGCTATTTGGACGGAGCCACTGTTGGAACGCAAGGAAGCCAGCTACAGGAAGTTCGGGTATCAGCTGACCAGGGGATCACATGGTCAGACTCCATCCACGTAGAGCTGAGCGGCATCGCGCTCCTGGATATCGGGATTACAGCAAGATTTTGTTTGCATAGAGAGAGGTACTAACAACCACCCGCACGGCCGGAAGAGGTACTGTAACTTTTCTGTATGTTTCTGGGATGTGAGAGGAAACCCACACAGGAGATACAAACTCCTTGCTGATAGTGTCCTGGTTGAGGTTTGAAAGAGGGACCTAGCGCTGCAAGTGAGAGTGCTTTCCCGACCCCTACACCACCATTCAATCATAAATAGAAGAGGGGGGAGCCAATTAACTTATATGTAATGTATGTTTTTAGAATATATGAGGAAATCAAAGTGTCAGGAGGAAATCCTTGCAGATATGGGGGAACATACAATCGCCATGCAGATAGTGCCCTGGCTGAGGCTGAGGTGTGAAACAGGGCACCTAGTGCAGGGACCCGAGGTTTGAAACAAGGACCTTCAGTATTCAACATTTGGTAATGTGAACAATAAAATGTTAGCCCTCCTGGCAGTAACCCCGACCTACACTTGGGGTAGCCACCTCAGAGGATTGCATGGCCCGGGAGGAATTTTTTGAATAACACTTGTTGTAATACTTGTAGTTAGCACTAGGCTAGCTACCTGTGTCCTCCAAGTCCCTCCGCTCTGCTCCAATCCCCCCCGATCACCGCCGTAAAACGTACCACCCAGGGATCCCGCGCTGGCGCAGCCTCCCAATCAGCTCAGAGGATTGCATGGCCCGGGAGGAATTTTTTGAATAACACTTGTTGTAATACTTGTAGCTAGCACTAGGCTAGCTACCTGTGTCCTCCAAGTCCCTCCGCTCTGCTCCAACCCCCCCCCCTATCACCGCCGTAAAACGTACCACCCAGGGATCCCGCGCTGGCGCAGCCTCCCAATCAGCTCCAGGCTTCGCTATCGGGAGGATCGGGAACGCACATGACGTCATGATGTCAATGACGTCAGATGTCACGTCCAATTGTCGCCATAGCGACAACTGAAGCTGATTGGGGAGGCTGTGGCTGGGTAAATATAAGCACCGGCGATCGGGGGGATCAGAGAGGTGCGGGGGACTTAGGAACACAGGTATCTAGCCTAGTGCTAGCTACAAGTATTAGAACAAGTTTTATTCAAGAAATCCCTCACGTGGACGCAGCCACAGAAACTGCATACCGCCAGGGAGGTTAATACACTCACCAAAGCATTACCTATACATTAGAGCAATCCTGACATAAACCTAGGTAATAGAACAGAAGAAGAGATGAAAAATCACATCATCAGAGGTTAACTTTATAAAAAAAAATTGTGGTCTAATCTCAAGTAGTTCCAGAAACTGAAGTAGATGTAATATGGCAAAGTAGAAATAGATACACTGAACTGAGCTTCCATAATTGTCATCCTTCACTTTAACCGCTTGAGGACCACAGGCTTACACCCCCTAGGGACCAGGCCATTTTTTACAATTATGCACTCTGCAGCTTTAACAGGAAATTTCTTGGCCATCCAATTTACCACCCAAATACCACCCAATTGTGCATCCTTTTCTTCCCACCAACAGTGCTTTCTGTTGGTGGGATCTGATTGCTGCTACAATGTTATTTTTTTAGAATTAATTTTATTGTATCTATTTTTTAAATAAAAATCACTATTTTCTTTTAATTTATCCCTCCCCCTTAGATCAAATCCCTGCGGATCGCCTCTCATAGGCATCAGCCTATGAGAGGGATCGCGTTGCAAGCCTCTCCTGGGGACAGCTCAGTGCCAGAGCTGTCCCCCGTACAGCACTGCACTAGATCGCAGCGCTGTACAAGTATTTGCGGCTGTTTCTTTTATATAGACAGACTGCCAGCTCCGATCGCGGCTAGCAGGCTGTTTATGGAGTGGAGCTCTGTAACTCAGTGGAGATGTGCGATCCTCACTAATCTCCACCCCCAGGACTTGACGCCGATCGGCATTAGGCAGTCCTGGGGGAGCCACTCTGTGGCCGCCAATCGGCATTAGGCGGTCGCAGAGTGGCTAAAGTACCAGGAGGAGTGACTGACAGGAAGGGGAGGGACTTCCTTTGGCACTGAATGACTTCTTTTTGGAGCACTTTGAAAAAAAATGTTTTCCTGGTTATTGAGCTTGAACAAAATATAATAATTTTACATTGCAGCTATTAGTGGAAGTAATCTCTGATTATTAATGTTATAATCATATGCACTGTTTATATTGTTCTGAATTTTATAAGGGTCGTGTTAACATTATACAGACACCCATTGATTTGCATTCTTATACTGCCAATTTGTAAACCAATCAGGATGTTCTCAAGTGTCAAGGTTGTAGTATGCAATTCTGCATCTACCAGCACTACTCATATGATTATAGCCTAGGACTCAATAAAACATTGACAGGCATGTTATCTAACAATAACAAGCACATTTGTTTGGCTGCTTAGTTGTTGGTACCTGTGCTAGATCTGTGATTAAATTGTGTGAGTGCCTTAATTTGCCATTGCTAAGCCCACAGAATAATGAACAGTAGCAGCCTGTTCAATACCATCAACAACAATTATGAATTAATACAATTCTATGACTGAGTCAGCTTTAACTTCCTTAATTAAATGAGAAAAAAAGTATAAATTTATGTTTTAAACAGAAATATCTAGATTAATGTATGAAACTGTGAGATTATTCTCTTTTATCATCATTTGACATCGACCCAATTAGCAGTAAGAGACTGTTGTTACTGATAAATGAGGTCTTATAACCTGCTCATAAATGGAATGAAATGAAGAGAGATACAGGAGAATTAACAGTCACAAACTCATTTAGTCAGTAAAGCTTTGGCACTCCAACACCCTTAAGTGTACACAAATTTATAGCAGCATCTTTTGAGATTGAAGAGTAGGGCATTCCTGCATTCTTTGTTTTTAGATGTATGCGACTTTTGAGTCTCTGCTTGTGAGAGGGTGATCTTCTGCTTGGAATTCAGAGATGAGCAGGAGAATGCCATCAAACCATGTTTAGTACCTTGTGAATGACTCTCTGTTTACCATGTGCATTTAATAAAGGTGCTTGTTAAAAAGGGCACAGGAGATAGCTGATAGTAGAATATTGGTTAAATTAGTGATACTCTACTACTTAATACATATAGTAAGATATAAGTAATATTTACTGATATTTTACCAAGACCCAACCTAGCCTAAGGCCTCGTTCACATCAGGGCCGTTTCTGTGCGCTTTCCACAACGCACTGCCCTGTGCGTTTAGCAAGGTATTGATTTTCACATGTAATTAAATGTAGCGGGTTCAAATCTATGCGCTGCGCTGAGCAGCATTTCAAAAAGGTAGGGTTGCATGCATTTCTGTGCATTGAGCTGTCAAGCGCACATCAATGCAAGTGAATGGGTGTGTTTTTTTAGCGCATAGAAGTGCGTACAAGCGCCTAGAAGCACAGTTTTTTACCCCTGAACGGAAAAAAAATACATTTACATATAAAAACAAAGCTGCCACAACTGCTACTGTTGCAATAAGCAAAACGTGCTTTAAAGAAGTGCAGCACAACGCACAGAAACGCGCACTAAAGAGCGCACAAGCGCATGCGTTTTTTACCACGCACTTTCACACGATTTTCAGCGCAGCAGATGTGAACGAGGCCTTATTCTTACACAGAGCTCCCCCTCTATTGATGCCTAACTCTAAGACCTCCAGGTGGTCATTCGAATGTACTTGTTCTGACAGTGAGGCAGGGTTATTATTATTATTATTTATTTATTTATAAAGCGCCAACATATTCCGTGGCGCTGTGCAATGTAAGAAAACGAACAAGGGATACATAATGATACAGACAATGATAAACATCAAATATGAACACTGATACAAAATACAGAACTGCTGATTACAATAGCAAATTTTCCATGATGATTAAAATGTATAAATGTATAACAGAGTACAAGCAATTAAATTAATAACATTCAATGGCACAAAAGGGTGTCATTGAATGGGTTCACATTTGTCAAATTCCTATGCATTTTCCTTCATGCAATTTCACATTACAACTTAAAACCAATGTATGGCAATGGGATGGTTCACACATAAATGGGAATTTCCCACGTGGGAACAAAAATGACAGCAATGCACTCTAATTTTGCAAATCTGGGCATTTTTTCATTGACAATCACTAGCTTCTCTGGAAACTGTGCACATGTGGAAAAAAAATGTGTGCATTTTCTGCATCAAAGACAGTGGTGTGGCTGGTTATATAGACTTAAAGGACACCTGTAATCAGGATTTTAAAAAAGTTACTTACCTCAGTAGGGAGAAGCCACTGGATGGTCCAGAGTTTTCCCCAATCTTTTTACACCCCTCCTGTGCTGCGCTGGGAACCTCTAAACAATTTTCAACTTTAATGTTGATGATTGTTCACAGCAATGCTCCCCTCTGTGCACAAGGGTGTCCCCTTTATTCTTATAAAGGTAATAGTAGACATAGATTGTATTAGGGATGGTCCAGTAGATGCAAATAACTTTTGAATTGATGCAAATTTATGCAAGTTTGTATGCAAATTTATGAAGTTTGAAAATGAACCAATCAAATTTAACCTCAGCAGGGTTTGAGTGGTTTATATTCAAGCTGCATAAATTTGCATAAAAATCTTCATCAACTCAAAGTTATTTACATCTACTTGACTATCACTAGATTCTATATCATTTTAGTTTCATTATTAACCATGCCACATTTATAAGCATTTAATCTGTATGCTCCCTTCTCCCATCAACACTCTTTCATTAGAAAGATTAATACCGTATATACTCGGGTATAAGTCGCAAAATTTAGGACTGATTCAAAGTAAAAAAGTGGGGGGGTCGACTTATAGTCGCATAGTCCTAAATTTTGCGACTTACAGCCTGAGTGGGGTGAGGGTGTGTGTTATGGATGTGGGGTGTGTGTGTGTGGAGGGGTTACTCACCATCCATCGCTGGGCGCAGTGTCCTCTTTTCCTCTCTTCTCCCTCACTTGCGCGTCTGCCCCCTTAAGAGAGATGGTCCGGCTCCCGATGTCACATGACGTCGGGACCGGAAGTTACCGCGCGAGTGGAGGAGAAGCGAGCAGAAGAGAGGAGACTGCGCCCAGCGGTGGATGGTGAGAGGAGACTGCTGCAGCGGCGGGGAAAGCGGGCATGGAGGCAAACATCCCACCTTCCACAGCCTCTATCCTCCATCTACTTCCTCTCCCACGCATCCCCTTGTGCTGATACCAGCGTCTCCTGTGATGATGTCATCACAGGAAACGCTGGTATCAACGCATGGGATGCCTGGGAGAGGAAGTAGATGGAGGATAGAAGGTGAGATGTTTGCCTCCATGCCCACTCTCCCCACCGCTGCAGCCTATACATGGGGGCAACTGTACTGGCTACCTACCTATGCTGCTGGCAACTATACTGGCTACCTACCTATACTACTGGCAACTATACTGGCTACCTACCTATGCTACTGGCAACTATACTGGCTACCTACCTATACTAATGGCAACTATACTGGCTACCTACCTATGCTACTGGCAACTATACTGGCTACCTACCTATACTAATGGCAACTATACTGGCTACCTACCTATGCTACTGGCAACTATACTGGCTACCTACCTATACTAATGGCAACTATACTGGCTACCTACCTATGCTACTGGCAACTATACTGGCTACCTACCTATGCTACTGGCAACTATACTGGCTACCTACCTATGCTAATGGCAACTATATTGGCTACCTACCTATGCTACTGGCAACTATACTGGCTACCTACCTATGCTACTGGCAACTATACTGGCTACCTACCTATACTGGGGGCAACTATACCTGGCTGCCTACCTATGCTGGCTACCTATACTGGAGGCAGATACCTGGCTGGCTTACCTATAGACTCTATAGACTTACCTATAGACTTATACTTGAATAATTGGAAAAATCCACCTTGTGAGGGTCAAATTTTGGGGGTCGACTTATACACGGGGTCGACTTGTATCCGAGTATATACGGTAAGTAAAAGCAAGAAACTGAAATTAGTCAAACTAGAAAATGGTCAGAGATTTTAAACCTATCCCAGCTCTAGAACTGGTCTCTACTCACATTAGAAAAAGTAAGCCTCCAGCATACTTCATATATGGTTCACAGCCTATCCGCAAATCTAAAGTTAACAATTGACTAGTTATCATATGCTTAGAAACATTACCAGATCTAGTCTTATCAGTTCAGTTCTACATAATTCAAAATACAGTAACCATATTTAAACATTATTTTTTTTAAATATATTTTCAATGCGACAATTGATTAGAAGCTAATGAATTTTCAGTGTGGAGTGAAGCCTATATTAGGGCAATTTTTATTTAAATAAGCAGTAAGGAGAAAAAAAAAAGAAACCACGTTTTGATTAACTTTGCGTTGCTTAAAATTCAGACTCTTGAAAATATTAATAAAAAAGATTGTATCCCATCAAAATTCATGAGAGCTATTTCTCTTAGGGCAAGAATTAAGAAAAATTTGAACGTCTAACTACAATTTCAGTTAGCATATACTAAAGTTAAAATTTTATTTGGAAAATGCATTAAAGGGGAATAGCAATCAGGTTAAAGCAAATCTTAACTGAAAAAAGTCAAGAGTTACAGTAATTAATTGTACATGTAGCAGTAATGGTGTATCGAACTTTCCAGGTGGCTCATATTCTTATTTTCATCTGAACTATGCATAGCAGCCATGTCAATGTCACATTAAGTCTGGTTCATTCAGCTCTTAACACAAAAAATATTAAGTTTCAAAAGTCTGGTATTAGGGTTAGGGTTTGTTTGCTCAACCAGATAACGTGTTTTGATTTTTATTTGCAGTTTCAGGAGAGCTTAGACTGCAATAGACTGCAGTCTGACTGGCTCCTTTGCATACACAAAGCATTGATTTTTTAATCCTTGCAAAGGATTTGTGAAAGTGAACACAAGAAAGTATATGTACTTCTGTCCATATGATTATGGGGTATATTCACTTAATAGGAGGCAAATGTACTGTATGTGTGCACATAGCACATATGACATTCAGTTTACATGGATACTACTTAATGCACTTTGCATAGCCCACTTTATAAATACAAACGTTGCTAGTTACGCTATACAAATAGAACAACGCATTAACAAGCAACATACGCATTGTGTGCATAGAATGAGTTACGCAAAGTGCATAATGTATATTCTATAGTTTGCATAAAGCTTTGTAAAACCTATATGTGCTGTCTGTACGTATACATTTCACTGCTATTTAGTGAATACACTGCTATGTCACATATCAGTTCTCATTCTAGTGTGCAGTAAAATGGAGTAAAAACTTGTACAATAGCATCACTCAATATTATAGTGACCTGTCATCTCTCAGTCGTCTTTTTTTCCAAGCTAAACAAACCAAGTTTGTCCAACCTTTCTTGGAAAGTGAGACCTTCCAATCCTTTGATTAATATAGTCACCCATCTTTGTACCTGTTCCAAAATGGCATTGTCCTTCTTAAAGAGTACCTGAAGGAAAAAAAGTGCCCCTAGGGGGTACTTACCTAGGGAGAGGTTGCACCTGCAATGCATACAAATATATGTGTTACTGTCCGCGATAGCTTCCTGCACCAGTGGGAATGCGTGCAAAGTACCTAGTGCATGGCGGCCCGCCAACTCCAAGTTGGCAAAAATGGAACTAGCTGGCGGCGGGGGACTGGAGGAGCCGTGAGTGACTGCGAGGGCACAGGATGGCTGCATGGGGGCTGGTAGATGCCCCAGGTAAGTGAAACTTTTTTTTAGTTAAGAATCCCTTTAAGCAGCCAAGAAACAGTGAAAGACAGCTTGAAAAAAGGTTTACTGCAGGTAAGTTCAAAGGGTCCTTATTTTAGAAAAATGTACACGGGTAAAGTTTTTTTCTTTTTAAACTACATTTTTAAAGAAATGCTGCATTTTTCTTCAAAATGTTATCGCCAGACCAACCCTAGTAAAGTGCAGTTGAGATGGGTAGTTTTCTGGAACCATACTAACCAAGAGAGATGTAGCGAACGGTTCTCCGGCGAACAGTTCCAGGCGAACTTTGGGGGTTCGCGTTCGCCTGGACTAAGAGAACTTTTGCGGAAGTTCGATTCGCCCCATAATGCACTATGAGGGTCAACTTTGACCCTCTGCATCACAGTCAGCAGGCACATTGTAGCCATTCAGGCTACACTAAGCCCTGGAGCCCCACCCCCCCTTATATAAGGCAGGTTTGCCGGCCATTGCACTCACTCATGTGCCTGCTAGAGACAGACTAGGGACAGCTGCTGCAGACTTGTTCTCCTAGGGAAAGATTAGTTAGGCTCTTGCTCCTGGCTGATTGTTATTGCTAAAATAGCACCCCTCAACAGCTCTTTTGAGAGATAATGTTTTCCAGATGTGTTTTTTTGTGTGTGTTGCTCACTGACATTATACAGCCCTATATGTTGCATCTGGACCTTGGTAATTGTTATTACTGTGCCAGCCAGGCCCTGCCTAACTATCTATATTGGGACACCTACCTATGCCTACCTAACTACTGGGGCACCTACTTACCTATATGGGGACACCTACCTATACTAGGGGACCTACCTATGCCTACCTACCTATACTGGGTCTCCTACCTATGCCCAGCTAACTACTGGGTCTCCTACCTATGTCTAGCTAACTACTGAGGCACCTACCTAGGCTATGCCTACCTACCTATACTGGGACTCCTACCTATGCCTAGCTAACTACTGGGTCTCCTACCTATGCCTAGCTAACTACTGAGGCACCTACCTATGCCTACCTACCTATACTGGGACTCCTACCTATGCCTAGCTAACTACTGGGACACCTACCTATGCCTACCTACCTATACTGGGTCTCCTACCTATGCCTAGCTAACTACTGGGACACCTACCTATGCCTACCTACGTATAATGGGTCTCCTACCTATGCCTAGCTAACTACTGGGACACCTACCTATGCCTACCTACCTATACTGGGACTCCTACCTATGCCAAGCTAACTACTGGGACGCCTACCTATGCCTAACTACATACAAGAAGATAATAAGGTCGTTGCTTCATTTTGGACAGACCAAATTTGATCAGCTGGACAGTCACTGTTGTTCTATCATTGAGCTACTACAGCCCGGCGACCATATGGGCTTGAAAACCGGCACGGCCTACACTCTCGCCACGGTGCGCACCAGTCCAGCACGGCTGTCACTACGCAAACAGCTGTTTGCGGTGCGTTACACAGTGAGTTTGGTGCGTCAGTGTGAAGCAGAACTCTAATTACACTCCCTGATTGATATATACACATGCAAGATGTTTGAAAGCACTTTAGGCCTGCAATTTAGCATTCAATGTCATTTCTGCCCTTAAAACACTGCTTTGCGTCACATCCAGATTTTTCCCAGGGACTTTGGGCATGTATCCCACTCCGCCATGCCCCCCTCCAGGTGTTAGACCCCTTGAAACATGTTTTCCATCACTTTTGTGGCCAGCACAAATTTTTCTATTTTTCAAAGTTCGCACCCCAATTGAAGTCTATTGCGGTTCGCGAACTTTTCCGCAAACCGAACCTTCCGCGTAGGTTCGCGAACGGGGTTCGCGAACCAAAAATCGGAGGTTCGCGACATCTCTACTAACCAATTATCACCTTTTAGAAATGTATCAGACAGCAGTGAGAAATTATTGTTTATTATTATTTATTTGTTTATTTTTATTTTTATTTTTTTTTAGATCGGTTGCAAAGCAGAAATATATAGCTCTTGTATATAAAGAAGAAGACCTGAATTACAATAAGTTGTAGGGGTAAAGCAGTGTGCTTTTTATTTATTAAGGAAATTGCCTAGCTGTGTTAATCACCATGAAAGTTTATAAACACATCAAACATTTGTTGAGTGTTTAAAATATATTGTTCATAAATGTCCTTATGAGCAAATGCAGCATGGTTACCCATGATATAGCAATGTGTAATTCAACTACTGGCCCCATAAAAAAGTATCACTACCCACAGAGAATCCAATTTCTTCAAGATTAATACGGTTACTAAAATTCAATACTCTTTTCTTCTTCCAATCATGTCCAGAAATAAAATATCTCAGACACCAGCTGATTGAAATGAGGATAATTTGACCCTGGTGGGAGTTGCAATTTGTGTTGCAGTTTTATGAGTCTGTAACACTTAAAGTGAAATTTAATACTTACAGTTTCAGAAAAACCTAGATTGATTATCCACTACCAACATTTATGGAGCTGACTGAATGGCCAAAGGACTGTGTATAGCACAATTACTTGAAAAATATGTCAGCACTACTGTTAACACCACAAAGAACCTACAATATCAGGGGAGCTAATGCGCTGGCAATCAGGTTTTTGTGTAATGGCTGACATAGACTTTTATTATGATGTTTTTGACTTGCTGTATATTATGGTTAGGATCTATAGAGACTATTTAATTATGCTAAAAGCGCTTCTGTAAGACTAAAAAGCACCCTTAAAAAGGATAAATTGGATATAATCAGAGAAAGTAGAATGCAGTATATTAAAAGGGTAATAGAATAGTAAACAGTGCTCCCTCATATCTTAACTAAACACAGTAAGTAAATCCAAAGGTATCACCAGCACACCACAAGTTTATAGCACACCTTTTATTGTGCCAGTCTCCACAATAGTCCAACAATTGTTTTGGGGGCCACGCAGGGTCCCCCCTTTATCAAGGCGTGGCCCCGAAACAATCGTTGGACTATTGTGGAGACTGGCACAATAAAAGGTGTGCTATAAACTTGTGGTGTGCTGGTGATACCTTTGGACTCACTTGAATGTGGTACTGCCTATACCACTTCACCAAGCACCCCTATATCTGATAACAGATGGTGTGCCTGCTTCACCCTGGATACATTAAACACAGTAAGTAGTCTTATTGGTAAGAGGAGAATATTTATATTAAAACATACACACTTAGACAAATTAAAAAAAAAATTGTATGTTCCACCCATATTCTTAGTGCAGCTCTGATCCTCATCACTTTCTCTTCTTGATTTATCTTGATTTCGTGACTTTTGTGAATACTCCCTGACCCTATTATTAGTACAGACAGTGGAGCTGAAGTGCAAGAACAGTCTTGAATTCACAGCTGTTCCCCAGTGTGATTCACGTCATGACATTAGCGTGAGCTTTCTGAGCTGGTCCCTCACCAGTCAAGAGGGCAGGGGAGGTGAAATGTGGACTGTAAGGCTGCTCATATGCTTCTCAGATGGAATTGAAAAAAGAGAAGACCACAGCAGTGTCTCAGGCTCACTCATGATTCAGTCCTCAGTAGTAACCAAGCTCACTCAGTACCCATTCCTCACCAAAGGTTTAATCTCACTCAAATTACAAACCTCAGCAGAGGTTCAAGCTCACCCATGATCCAATCCTTTGCAGTGGTTAGAGTTTCCTCAATATCCAGTCCTCAGCAATGGCTTATGTTACTCCTGATCCAGTCCTCAGCATTGGCTCATAGTCTCTCCTAATCTTTTCCTAAAAAGTGATTCAAGGTTACTCATAATCCAATCCTCAGCAGTGGCTCAAGCTCACTCATGATACAGTCCTCAGCAGTGACTCAAGCTCACTCATCATACAGTCCTCAGCAGTGGCTCAAGCTCACTCATGATACAGTTCTCAGCAGTGGCTCAAAGTCACTCATAATCCAATCTTCAGCAGTGGCTCAATCTCACTCATGATACAGTCCTCAGCAGTTCAGCAGTGGCTCAAGCTCACTCACGATACAGTCCTTAGCAGTTGCTCAAGGTCACTCTTAATCCAATCCTCAGCAGTGGCTCAATTTCACTCATGATACAGTCCTCAGCAGTGGCTCATGGTCACTCATGATACAGTCCTCAGCAGTGGCTCAAGCTCACTCATGATACAGTCCTCAGCAGTGGCTCAAGCTCACTCATGATACAGTTTTCAGCAGTGGCTCAAAGTCACTCATAATCCAATCTTCAGCAGTGGCTCAATCTCACTCATGATACAGTCCTCAGCAGTTCAGAAGTGGCTCAAGCTCACTCACGATACAGTCCTCAGCAGTTGCTCAAGGTCACTCTTAATCCAATCCTCAGCAGTGGCTCAATTTCACTCATGATACAGTCCTCAGCAGTGGCTCATGGTCACTCATGATACAGCCCTCAGCAGTGGCTCAAGCTCACTCATGATACAGTTTTCAGCAGTGGCTCAAAGTCACTCATAATCCAATCTTCAGCAGTGGCTCAATCTCACTCATGATACAGTCCTCAGCAGTTCAGCAGTGGCTCAAGCTCACTCACGATACAGTCCTCAGCAGTTGCTCAAGGTCACTCATAATCCAATCCTCAGCAGTGGCTCAATTTCACTCATGATACAGTCCTCAGCAGTGGCTCAAGGTCACTCATGATACAGTCCTCAGCAGTGGCTCAAGCTCACTCATGATACAGTCCTCAGCAGTGGCTCAAGGTCACTCATGATACAGTCCTCAGCAGTGGCTCAATCTCACTCATGATACAGTCCTCAGCAGTTCAGCAGTGGCTCAAGCTCACTCACGATACAGTCCTCAGCAGTTGCTCAAGGTCACTCATAATCCAATCCTCAGCAGTGGCTCAATTTCACTCATGATACAGTCCTCAGCAGTGGCTCAAGGTCACTCATGATACAGTCCTCAGCAGTGGCTCAAGCTCACTCATGATACAGTCCTCAACAGTGGCTCAAGTGCACTCATGATACAGTTTTCAGCAGTGGCTCAAAGTCACTCATAATCCAATCTTCAGCAGTGGCTCAATCTCACTCATGATACAGTCCTCAGCAGTTCAGAAGTGGCTCAAGCTCACTCACAATACAGTCCTCAGCAGTTGCTCAAGGTCACTCTTAATCCAATCCTCAGCAGTGGCTCAATTTCACTCATGATACAGTCCTCAGCAGTGGCTCATGGTCACTCATGATACAGCCCTCAGCAGTGGCTCAAGCTCACTCATGATACAGTTTTCAGCAGTGGCTCAAAGTCACTCATAATCCAATCTTCAGCAGTGGCTCAATCTCACTCATGATACAGTCCTCAGCAGTTCAGCAGTGGCTCAAGCTCACTCACGATACAGTCCTCAGCAGTTGCTCAAGGTCACTCATAATCCAATCCTCAGCAGTGGCTCAATTTCACTCATGATACAGTCCTCAGCAGTGGCTCAAGGTCACTCATGATACAGTCCTCAGCAGTGGCTCAAGCTCACTCATGATACAGTCCTCAACAGTGGCTCAAGTGCACTCATAATCCAATCCTCAGCAGTGGCTCAAGCTCACTCATGATACAGTCCTCAACAGTGGCTCAAGTGCACTCATAATCCAATCCTCAGCAGTGGCTCAAGGTCACTCATAATACAATCCTCAGCAGTGGCTCAAGGTAACTCATGATACAGTCCTCAGCAGTGGCTTAAGCTCACTCATAATACAGTCCTCAGCAGAGACTCAATGTCACTCATGATAAGTTGACACGACTATTCCACGACTATTCCATAACTATTTTTGTAATATAACGGTGGCCCGTGGAACCTTGATTGATCATTGTGAGTTGTCAGACTCAGATCCAGTTATATACAAAAGTAGTGGACAATCACCACACCAGCTACATCAGGAACGAGAACAGCTAAGACATGTACTAAAACAAACAAACAAACAAACAAACAAACAGAAAGAAAACATTTGCACTCATTGGCTCTTATGCAATTCACTTTGTCTCCTTGTAATTCAGTTTTCTCCTAGGGGGTTCTTTTTATCTTTTATTTAAAATATGTTCAACACTCTTGAATTAAAAAGTATGCAATATTTATCCATACATTGCAATTTGTGCACCATTGTTTATTCTTACAACATTATTTTGTTAATCATTGTTTATTACTTTGCCCTGTGTAACATTGTTTAATGTTGTAGTGCCTCCCCTATCTATTTTACAGTGCTGCATAATATGCTAGCACTTCGAAAATAAAGTTTAATAACGTACCAAGGCTGCACTTGTTATGGGGAGATATGATGGCTGCACTTGTTATAGGCAGAAAAGGCCGTGCCTAGTAAATATGGGAATTGCAGCACTTGTTATTGGGGAAGGGAAGTGTGTACCTGGAGATTTACCTTGTTAAGGGGAAAGGTGATTTGTTTAGTGCACATGTGGGTTGATTCACAAAGATTTTCTGTTGAATTATCTCACCTTCCTTATTAACTCACAATTTATCTCTCCTTAACCACTTGCCGACCGCACGCTTATACCGTGCGTCGGCAAAGTGGCAGCTGCAGGACCAGCGACGCAGTACTGCGTCGCCAGCTGCAGGCTGATTAATTAGGAAGCAGCCGCTCGCGCGAGCGGCTGCTTCCTGTCAAATCACGTCGGGGGGCTCCGTGAATAGCCTGCGGGCCGCCGATGGCGGCTCGCAGGCTAAATGTAAACACAAGCGGAAATAATCCGCTTTGTTTACATTGTACGGCGCTGCTGCGCAGCAGCGCCGTAAGGCAGATCGGCGATCCCCGGCCAATCAGCGGCCGGGGATCGCCGCCATGTGACAGGGGACGTCCCGTCACTGGCTGCACAGGACGGATAGCGTCCTGTGCAGCCTCGATCGCCGGGGGGGCCAGGTAGGAGAGGGAGGGGGAGGATTTCGCCGCGGAGGGGGGCTTTGAGGTGCCCCCCCCGCAACACCCAGGCAGGCAGGAGAGATCAGACCCCCCCTGCACATCATCCCCATAGGGGGGAAAAATGGGGGGCAATCTGATCTCTCTGCCTGCAACCTGATCTGTGCTGGGGGCTGCAGAGCCCACCCAGCACAGATCACTCAAAACAGCGCTGGTCCTTAAGGGGGGGTAAAGGGTAGGTCATCAAGTGGTTAAATGAATTAACTTGTGAGTTATCTCTCCTTATCTAACTTAGCTCATGATCCATCTCTCCTTAACAGACTTTATGCATGATTCATCTCTTCTGGGGGATTGATGCACAAAAGTACGGTAATACTGTATTGCTGTACACAGACACCACTATTACTGTTACTACCAGCAGCAGTGTGTACCACAAGTTACGCTGTTAGTGCAACCTGCAGTACTAGAGTGGCGCAACCATTGCTAGGGGACCAAGCATTACTAACTGTAATGCTCAATAGTAATGCTCATTGCTGTAGCAGCAGTTGCGCTACTTGAGTACCAGGGGTCGCGTTAATATTGTAACTCGAGGTACATGCTGCTAGTAGTAATGGCAGTATTTTCATGTGCTGTCTGTGCATGGCAATATTACTACACTTTTGTGCATCAACTCCATGGGCCATTTTCACCTAAGTTTTCTCCTCGGAGATACTTTTTCATCTTCTGCTTAAAATTACTTTTCTGCACCCTGAAATAGATAAAGTAGGTAAGAAAGTACGGTCACAATTATTAGTATTTTCTGGCTTGCTGGTGGCTCATGGGGCATTTTATTGATTAGGTGTAAAATATCACCTAGGAAAAATCTCAGAAGAAAAAGTGAATTTAGCCTTCCTTACAGTTGAGGTGAAAAATAAGTAAGCATTGTGAATCAGGGCATCTAGCTATGCCACTGTAATTTTTGACCTGTCATTTGTGGGGCATTATTTAATACAATGTGACAAGTAAACCATAATTGTGTACACTTATTGTTATACTGATTTTCCGTGCAAGTTTCCTTCTTTTAACTTGGGTCTTGGGTAGACTTCCATAAGGAACTTTTTGTATCATCCATCTATCATGGTTTATTCAGAACTAAATGTAATTTTTGCCTTTGTCTCACCTTTAATTTTTTTTTCTTCTCTTGAATGCTACTTGTACCTTTTCATTCTCCAATTAAATGTAGCTAAATAACAAATTACCTCAGTATATTTAAGCCATTCACACAGTGAATAAAAGGCTTTCAAAAGTACTGAGATATTTAACAGATATGCATATGTATGTAGGTTTAATCGCTGCTATTCTTGCAAGAATGTCCATTAAGCAAGGGACATCCTGAGACTACCTCTGCAAAGATCATTTACACTCACCTTTAATGGAAGCCAATCATTTAGCAAAAAGGGAGATATCGTTAAATGTAGAATCATAGCTGTGATAAGTCATACTTACAACCAAAAAGGTCATAAGCACATGCTAATTAGAGTACTTAAATGGTTTTATGTCCCGGGGTAGTGAAGTAACAGCTTTGTCACTGTAGGACTCGTCCTCATCTGACACCTGGGTCGCCTATGTTTCTCCAAGATCAAGGGAACAAATTGAACTCATAAAAACACTCACTTACATAACTAAATAGATGCTGCATATGCAAAGTCTTTATACTGTATATCAGCATGCCTGTATATACTGTGCCACATATTATAATGTAATCTGGGACATTTGTACTTTATGTAGATTTCCTCGCCTGTTGCAATCTTCCTGGTGCTCCTATACTGGAAAAAGTAAGCATTGAACATATAAGTATAAGTTACTTTTTCTTATATTCCAGTTGCCCAACTGGTTTTTAACAATAGATAATCAGTCACATAAAAATAAGCAATGATTAATTGATATCCACTATAGAAAAGGAACACTAGAAATGTACTAGACATGACATTCCAAGAATATCCACCAATAGGTCACAAGAACATAATAAGGGCTTTACTGGAACTTAATGTAATTTTACAGATCTGTTCATAAATATGCATTGGAATCAATAACTATTATGATATAAACTGCATTCTTTTGTCATTAGCATGAAGTCTACATAACACTATTTAAAATCATTTAACAGTCCCTAAAATGATATCCAGTAGGCAATAGTCATAATTAGCTTAGTGAATCTAATAATATATTTCTGTCAAGCACCCTCTCATTTCCCAGTTGATCCAGAGGAAGGTAACAAAAACAAACCCCTTGTGCAGGACCATAACTAGAGGGGAGCAGCACCTGCGGTCGCAGGTGGGTCCAGAGCTGTGGGGGGGCCCAAACACTAACTCTGGTACAGGCATCTATCCTTCAGATCAAGTGTTTTTGTGGCTGCACCTTCTATAGGTGGGAAGATCAAGATGGCCATTGTTTTATGACTTTTGTGAGATGAGTGCCAAGGCCATGAAGAGTACCAAGAAGAGGCAAGGGAAGAGGAGTAAACCTTGGGTGGGCCCTATCAAAGTTGCACTGGGGGGGGGGGGGGCATTAATTTTAGTTAAGCTACTTACCTTGTGCTTATACATGGAGAGGGTTGAGAACTAGTATGGAGAAGACATGTGAACTCCAACCTTTGGAATGCAGTTTATATGTAGATTTGCTGACTATCTGATCTGATCCTTCATAATGCACCAAAAAGTCATGATTATTATTCAAAAATGTACTTAACCCTATTCAACTGCAAAATGTTGAGGCAGATGTCAGTGGCTCTTTTCACATATACTGTTTTCTCTGCGTATTGTCAGAAGGATGATTGGAAAGAAACTGAGACATTCAATTGCGCTTCTTTAGAGGGAAATGCTAATGGCTCATATGGTTGATGGTTCCCCTCTGCTTTACACATAATTGCTCGTGATTAGAGGGGAGTGAGAGAGCATGTAAAGAGAAATCCTTACAGCTGTTCTTCTGTTGCAGCATGGTCTTTTAAGTGCAAATGTTGTTCCTATGTGGAGGAGGTTCCTGATTGCAAACAGTTATCTCTTCACATTTGTAATGTGCTATTGTGAAGCCTAAATTATAATGACAGGTCTGTAAAGTATAGTGGCAAAGCTATTAGCTGAGCACTCTCAGGATATGGTAGTAGAGTTGATGCACATACTTAAAAGGAATGGAAAGTGATTTATTTTGTTTTTATTTATGTATCATTTTAACCTTCTTGGCGGTAACCCCGAACGTAGTTCGGGGTAAGCCGCCGGAGGGTGCCGCTCAGGCCCTGCTGGGCCGATTTGTTTAATTTTTTTTTTGCTGGACGCAGCTAGCACTTTGCTAGCTGCGCCAGCACCCTGATCGCCGCCGCCGCGCGCCCGATCACCGCTATACGGTGCGGCGCGCGGCCCCCCCCCCCAGACCCCGTGCGCTGCCTGGCCAATCAGTGCCAGGCAGCGCCGAGGGGTGGCCCGGGACTCCCAATGACGACCCGACGTCAGTGACGTTGGTGACGTCATTCCGCCCCGTCGCCATGGCGACGGGGGAAGCCCTCCAGGAAATCCCGTTCTTTGAATGGGATTTCCTGATCGGAGATCGCCGAAGGCGATCGAAGAGGGCGGGGGGATGCCGCTGAGCAGCGGCTATCATGTAGCGAGCCCTGGGCTCGCTACATGATATAGAAAAAAAAAAAATTAAAAAAAAACTGCCGCGCTGCCTCCTGGCGTATTTTTTTATACCGCCAGGAGGGTTAAATACCAAATATGTTTTTTTTTTCAATATATAGTACAATAAAAAAAGAATAGCACAGAGAGAGGGAGATGAGTACAAAAAATAGTGTAGTGCTGATTATAGGGGCTCAAAGTCTACTCCCTGCAATAGTCATATGTCCATCATAGTCTAAGCCAATTTAGGGGAAAGCCAATTAACCTATCTGTATGTTTTTTAAATGTGGAAGTTAACTGGAGTGCTTGGTGGAAACCTACGCAGACAAGGGGAAAACATGAAACTCTGCGCAGATAGTGCCCTGGTTGGGAATTTGAACCAGGGACCCCGATTTAAAGCACCTATCCACTATGCCATCAAGCCAGACAAATATACAGGCTGTCCCCCTGTGACATATGTCACAGCACCATAGATAAACAGAATTAAAAGTATGTGGTGTAAAATTCAATCTGACAAGATTAGCTGCATGCTTGTTTCAGGTGTGTGATTTAGACTCTTCTGACCAGAAAGATCAGCAGGGCTGCCTAGTAACTGCTATGGTTTAAAAGGAAATACATATGGCAGCTTTCAAAGGGTCTCACACCTTGTATTCCTTTTAAATCACACCTGAAGTGAGAGAAATATGGAGGCTGGTATATGTATTTTCTTTTATACAATTCAAATTGCCTGGTGGCCCTGATCATTTGCCTCTAATATTTTCAGGCATTTACCTTGAATAAGGGCATGCTAAAAAGTTCAGCAGGACTTCAAGGAAACTGGAATTGTTTGAAAGGAAATACATATGTCAGCCACCCCATGCCTCTGATGGTAAAGGGAAGAAAAGGAGGATGAAACCCCAAAGTAAGAACAGGAAATGCAAAGAAAACTGACTAGAAGGACCGCCAGGACAGACTGGAGGGTAGGGTGTGTGTGTGTGTGTGTGTGTGTGTGTGTGTGTGTTTGGTCTACGTCATGTTATTCTTCCAGCTTTTTTTCTGGTCTTTAATAACATGTCACTCTGCAAAAGGTGTTAGATGAAGAAATTCCGAAAACAACTCTTGCAATCCGCAATGTGTAAACTGAGCTTTAATTATGAAAAATAAATCCTGTCAACAAACACGACAAGTGCACACACAACTGTTACATGCCAAGAGCAATGTGTTTAATCAAGTTGCCAGCACAGAACTAACAATTGTTTCAGTGTTTGCATGTCAAATCAAGCTTGCATTAACAAGGAGGCAACTACAGTTATTACCTGAGCCAGACCTGTCTTGTCCTGTTACATTTTCACCTTCCTGGATTCATACTATTGCTGAGACGTGTAGCATGCAGGTGCTTTTAGCACAAACAAAATTACTGTTAATGCTTTCAAAGAAACTTTATGTATTTATTCTGCAGAACACAAATAGGTGTTTTTCGGTCAAGCATGAAGATTTTGCACTAAAGATGACTCGGGGACCTAGAGTACATGTGAAGAAGCTGTAATTTTCATCATAATATAGATCTTGTATTGCTAGCTTTGTGTCTGTGTCATTATCTTTTGATGCAGAACTGGCAGTAGATTTTCTAACATATAGATAATAATAATACTGTTCAAAGAAGTGTAGACCATGCACTTAAGGCATGTATAATAGAAAACATAGAATAAAGATACAAAAAAGAGGCACAAGCCACAGGTAAAGTGTAATTGCACACTGATAGAGATGTAGGTAAACATAAAGGCCCTTATTCAATTCAGTGAACTCTGGTGTGACTCTCCGTGGTTACACACAGATTCTAAAGATGAGAGAGACCAGCAGACAAATGGTGCAATTTAGTTTGCAAAGGATGGTGATAGCAAATTAGAAAAGCATTAAATTACAAGGGTGGGTTGCAATAACTTGCAACAACCATCAGGTCCTGCAGGTACTAACTGTCCCCGCTCAGTATCCCAGGCCTGCTGTGCAGGGGCTAGTTAGTCACTCTCCATGAGATTTTGTAAACACAAAGTTTGTGAAGGCAGAGGTGATGATTCATAGATTGTAAGCAACATGCAACACAGTGGTGAGAGCTGGTATCATAGATGTCATAGTTAACCTCTGTCGTGGACCGGTACCCACTAATATGCCAGTTCAGATTTGTGAAATGCCAAACTGAACACTGTTTATCCCTACTAACCTTCTGTACCACCAAATCCAGTTGGCTAGTCTCCATCCTTCAAAAGAGCATAGGCAGTTTTTTTTGCACTTACTAGGCTGCTGGAAGATGGTGTCATAGGCGGGTTGCATGTGTCTCCTATAACAGTCCAGTAGGTGTGGCCTAAGAGTTGTGATTGTGGCCCAACCAATCTGATAAAAGAAAGGGAGGGTTGGAGACTGGAGATAGGAGAGTGAGCTAGAGGGGGAGGGGCTATGGGTGGTGCACTAGCTACATTATTCACATTGCTAGTCTGACAGTCATATTATACGACCTTCCAAAGTTCTAAACAGTGCTTCTCTGTTGCTGGATGCACAGGACTATGGAGACAATTCAGTCTGGATCGGTGCTTTTAAATATTAATGTATATTAAAAAAAAGAACAAATAATATGACTAATTACTTACACAGTCTTGATTGGAACAACATAAAGACAAAACACAAGTATTCAGGAGGCAAAAGCTATCATGCTGTTTCATGCCTTTTTAGTTTCATTATTTTGCATTTCTTTCAAGCATTCAAGCAGAATAAAACTAACCTTACTTTCCTTAAACAGCACAAAATGGATCAAACACATACATAATTCAAAAGCTAATTAAAGGGAATGGAATTATTTTAATTACCAGTTATACAGTTAAAAAAATAAATAAATACATAAAATGCCCCCACTGGTTCTATTAAAACAGCTGGTAGGGAAAATATAATGTTAATCAGTATGTGTCTCACCAGTTTAAACCTTCTTGGAAATATATACCATCAAACTGCTTTGAAGTTCAATTTTAATTTACATGCAAAGTATCTAAAAGCATGATGGTATAAAAAAGCTTCTGGCGCCTGATAATTGCGACGCAACTGTGTTGTCAGATTTGATTAGAATATCATTTCAGTCACTTGTTTTCAAATATTCTAGCTCTGAATATTGCAAGCATTTCAAACTTTTCCCCTACTGGGAAATAGCACTGTATAGCTGCCTTGGAACATTGGAAATAGAATTTCCATATGCAGCTAAACATAAATCAACCATCAAAAAGTAACTTGTTTGAGATGCAGAACACACTTAGCAGATTTTTTTTTTAACCACTTGACTAATAGTGCTTTTTTAAATTATATCTAAGAACATACTTAAAATGAGCAATGTTAACTGTATGACTTTTTAAGGCATGTAGTAAACATTGTGACTACATGTTCTTCATAGCCAGTAGTATGCACCACAAGTTATGGCAATTAACCAGTTCACCCCCAAGGGTTTTTATCCTAACGGACCAGAGCAATTTTTAGTTGTCAGCGCTCCTCCCTTTTATTCCCTAATAACTTTATTACTACTTATCACAAGAAAATGATCTATACCTCGTTTTTTTCGCCACCAATTAGGCTTTCTGTGGATAGTACATTTTGCTAAGAATTTTTTTATTCTAAATGCATTTTAATGAGAAAAACAGAAAAAAAAGAAAAAAAATCATTATTTCTCAGTGTTCAGCCTTTATAGTTTTAAAATTAAACATTCTCCTGTGGATAAAACAAACACGTTTTATTTGCCCAGTGGTCCCGATAATTAAACCGTTTAGATTATGTCCCTACCACAATGTATGGCGACAGTATATTATTTTGAAATATAAGTGGTTATTTTTCTGTTTGTTCTGGCCATAATTACAAGCCCCTATGTAATAAATTAAAATTAATTTTCCCCCATAAAATATAGAATAAAAAAAGCTGAGTCCCTAAGGCAACTATTTATTTTTTTTAAGCTGATTTTTTTTTTTACAAGTGTTTTTTTTTGGGGGGGAGGGTTGGAAGTGTAATTTTATTAATGATGTGTATATACTTGAAAATGTATGTATTTTGTAGGTGTAATATACTTTTTGGCCACAAGATGGCGCTAGTGAACACTCATAGGACGTGTTCACTTTTTTTTTTTTTTTACACTTTATTAAACTGTTACATTTCCTGTTTATGTGAATGGACGTAGCCGCTGTTCGCGGTCATGTCCATTCACTCCAGGCACTGCGATTGGGTAGAGGACTGTTCAGTCCTCTTCCCCAATCGCCCAGCACGGGATCCCGACGGTAATGGCGGCGGTAGCGGCGGACACACGGCGGTAGCAGCGGCGGGAATGCGCGACGTATTAAAACGTCATGTTGCTGTTAATAGCGGTAAGCATGACGTTTTAATACGTTAGGATGGCGGTAAATGGTTAAAGAGTTCTAATGCCTCTATGTTGACTTCTGACAACTAGCGGAAATTTGCTTTGGATATGAACAGGCAACAGCAATAATGGTCACTGATCTTTTAGTACCTTTTTTTGATGAAAATGGAGGATTCCTAATGGCCTATTAAAGGGACCAATGGGGAGCCCCAGTAGCAATTTTAAAGATGCTTTGCCGGGGTTTTATAAACCAAAGAATAACAAACCTCTTGCACCCAAATTACCCCCAGGTGGCACCAAAAGCAACCCTGCTGCCACCTGTAGCACCCCAGACCCTCCCAGTACTCCCAACACCCACCACACCACCGACACCTTGCTCACCAACGCTCACCGCTATTGGACTAAAAGGGGGCTGCTTTTATATTATATTAAAAGACACATGAAACAGGCACAGAACGAATAAAGGTCCATAACCCCTAAAATGAAAAATAATAAAATACAGGATGAATGAAAGAAAACAAAAAGAAAAGCCCTGTATTATCCATTCTGGGCCTGTTTCATGTGTCTTTTGATCTTCTGGGATGCATATACATGTGTATGTATAATTGTACACACATTTGTGTATATTCAGATGCAATACTCGATTTAGAGGCTATACATGGCTTATGTATTTTTCATTATGAATGCGTATTGTACTCCTTTACCCTCCTTTTTTTCATATGCTGGACATGCTTTTATTATTTATCCTGGGGGAGTTAATCTCCTCTTTTAGCCTGCGTCCAATTTTTTTTTACCTTCTCTTTCTCCTTTGGGAGGGTGTGTCCTGTGACTCACCGGAGAGGGGCGGGATTTGGAGTATATATCTGCTCTGTCTTTCTGTCTTTTATTGTGAACTTGTGCTATGATTAAGGACCTGGGTGTCCGAAACATGTCAGCAACCGGGCAGTATGGCTTTTACCTGATTCAATAAAGTTTGATTACATTGTTGCCTCAGACATTGTGCGGGACTTCCTTCTTTGCTTTTGTCTTTGTGGGTTCAAGTCGCCTGGTTCCAGCACTGCCTGGGAAGCTGAGGTAGAGCGGAATTCTCTTTGTTTCTATGGTGACTCTGCCCCATTTTCCACATAGTGACAGATGAATAGCCAAATCAGAAGTACCATTTTTCTCCATTTGCATACATACTCAAAAAGCCAAGCCAGCAGTGCCCCCTGTCCTACAGGATTTCTGATGAATAAATGCTTATTACCCTTGGAAGCATTAAGTGAGCAACTAGTAATTGTACCCTTCATACAAGTACTGACAAGGCAAATATGTTGCCTTCCCTTCTTTCCAAAATCCCCCCTTCTCCTTTACTCTAACAATACTGCTTGCATCAGCCAGGCTACTTATGACCCCCCAATTCTGGGACAAGGAACCCTAGCACTCAAACCAAAGATTCCAAAGTGCAAATAACAGCATACGCACAGTACTCAATTATATTCAATATTAATGTTACTGTCCCCGCTACTTAAAGGGGCACTATGGCGAAAAATTTAAAACACTGTAACGATCGTTGTAACACAGAGAGGGTCTGATTACCGGTGATCTGCAGTATCACCAAGAATGCAGAATATACCCGATTATTGATGATCTGCAGTATCACCGATAATCAGATATATCTTCTAACCTCTGGACACCTGAGAGATGAGAGTGTTTGGTGCAACAGTAATACTTTGAGGAAAGCACCCGTGAGATGGGTGCTAGACAGTAGGAGCTACTGTTAAGGATTAGCTTCCTTCCACAGGCCTGATGCTCCCCAAGGGGCGGAGCCAGGCTGAGACAGTGGGAAGGACAGAACGTGAGTGACACCAAAGGTGGAGTGTCACTGACAGATCTGTGAACTATCTCCTAACAGGAGAGATAGTTCTCGAGGTCGGACAAGCCAGGTCGTTAAACACACGGACAGATAAAGTACAGAGACAGTAGGCAGATTCAGAATCCAGAGACTAGCCGAGTTTTGGCAACAGAGAATCAGAAAGACAAGGTACAAAATCAGAGATCAGGAGAATGGTCAGGAATGCAGAAGGTCATAACAGATAATCAACAATGCCTAAGCTTGAGTGTGAGCTCCAAGATTCTCATACTCCAGGAACTAGCTAGATAATACAAATAATGCAGATGGTACAGAATCCTAGACTAAGGTGTGAGTTCCATGGCTGTCAACACCTTGGAAATTGGTCTAGATAACAATACAAATAGTAACAGAATTCCTAGGCTAAGGTGTGAGCTCCGTGATCATCAACACCTTTGGAAACTGACAAATACACACAGATACTAACAAGGTCTGAGTGCTACCACGTAGTGATCGCAACGCCAGACACCAGAGAAATGACCAGCACCCAGTATATATACATCAGCGCTCTCCAGCGCCTCCCCTAAGTGCTGGACCAATGAAAGTTGCTGCAATTGTCAGCTGACCAGCCTGGTCAGCTGACCCTCCTCTGACTGCCATAAAGGCCCTGCCTCTCTGCGCACGTGTCCTCCTAAACCAGTGTGGACTATCCGTCCCAGCCACACCAGTCATGTGTTGTAATGTTGCTGCTGTATTGAATGCGGGATCCGCCGCCACGCTGTCTGAGCGTGTGGTGTTTCCTCCGCATTCTGCCTTACTGAGAGAAGCAGGCCTATGCGAGCAACTAGCCGCATTGGACGCGGAATCCACCGCCCTGTAGTTAGAGCATGCGGCGGTTTCTCCGCGCTCCGACTGCGCCCTAACTGCCATGTCAAACGCGGAATCAGCTGCCTCACTCTGAGTATTGGCGGCGGCTTTTCCGCGTTTTCTCACAAATACGTGCAAACATACACAAATAAGAAGTGCATTTTTTCCAGAGTACAATAAGCCATAAATTGCTTTTCTCCTATGTTGTTGTCACTTACAGTAGGTAGTAAAAATCTGACAGAAGTGACAGGTTTTGGACTAGTTTATTTCTTCATAGGGGATTCTCAGCAAGGCTTTTATTCTTTATTAAAGGATACCCTAATTGACATGTGACATGATGAGATAGACATGTGTACGTACAGTGCCTAGCACACAAATAACTATGCTGTGTTCCTTTTTTTCTTTCTCTGTCTGAAAGAGTTAAATATCAGGTATGTAAGTGGCTGACTCAGTCCTGACTCAGACAGGAAGTGACTACCGTGTGACCCTCACTGATAAGAAATTCCCCTTTTTATCTCTTTCTTGCTCTCAGAAGCCATTTTCTGCTAGGAAAGTATTTTATAGTTTATAGTTGGAATTGCTTATCTGTGAGGGTTACACTGTAGTCACTTCCTGTCTGAACAGTCAGGACTGAGCCACTTACATAACTGATATTTAACTCTTTTAGGAAGAGAAAGAAAAAAAGGATCACAGCATAGTTATTTGTGTGCTAGGCACTGTATATGCACATGTCTATCATGTCACATGTCACTTCGGGTATCCTTTAAGATATTCCCTAAAAAGGATTTAAACAATGATGCTGGTCAGCTTTCCCAGCCCGCTACACGTTTTTTTGGCAGTTGAACAGAGCAACTGCCATTCACTAAGTGCTTTTGAAAAAAAATATATCCCTGAGAATCCCATATGAAGAGATGAACTAGTCCAAAACCCTGTCGCTTCTGTCAGATTTCTACTACCTACTGTAAGTGGCAGCAACATAGGAGAAAAGTAATTTATGGCTGATTTTACTCTGGAAAAAACTTAATTCTTATTTGTATATGTTTGCACATATTTAACATTTTAAAATGTTTCGCCATAGTGCCGCTTTAAAGGACACCCGAGGTGTCATGTGCCATGATGAGATAGACATGTGTACAGTATGTACAGTTCCAAGCACATAAATAACTATGCTGCACTCCTTTTTTTTTCTTTCTCTGCCTGGAAGAGTTAAACATCAGGACTGCAAATGACAGTTTCTGTACACTCAGGACTTGGTCAGATTATAGCATAACCCTCACTTATAAGGAATGACAGTCATAAAACACTCTCCTGGCAGAAAATGTATTCTGAGAGCAGGTAAGAGCTAAAATGGGTCATAGTTCATAGATTTTAGTGCTGGCACACCTCAATAAATAGTAGATAAAAAGTAGATTTAAGTAAAACATAAAACTGTCTGATATAAAAAAGGTCAAAAATAGGGTAGAAGCCTCTCCCATACAGATGTTTCCTGAACTGTGCTGCGATCATGCATTTGTGGTTTTGGGTAGGGGGCATAACAATATACCCTGCCATCAGAGGGGGAGGGGGGAGCTGGGAAAGGGGCATGGGAGCTGGGGGAGGGTGGTCCTGTATGTAGTTAATACAAAATGGCAGCAGAGTGGGGTGTTATACATTACCTGCTGCCGTCTTTACTTGCTCTTTAGTTTACAAGTGCCGTGCAGCCAGCCAACCACCATGCGGCTTCGGTCCCTGTTACATAACATTGGACTGAAGCTTCATGGTGATTAGCTAGCTGGCTGCAAGGCACTTGCAATTAGTGATGAGCTCACGAGTAGTGAGCTAATCTAACCCGTGATTAAACATCTTGCACGCAATAAAGGGGAAACAGGTGCCCAGAGAAGATAAAATTCGTTAAAAACAAATACAATGAAAAAAAGTTTCTGGCTTGAAGGAGGAAGTGCGAGTAGTGAGTCTTGCAACGCATCCAATAGGGCGCGTGCAAGATAATTAGAATGCATAGAGGACAGTAGACTTATGGGTAAGTAACCCCCTCTCTCCCAGCCGCACACCTGAGGCACTTAAGCCGCATTTTAATCACGGATTTGAGTAGCTCACTACTTGTGAGCTCATCAATACTTGAAATTTGAAGAGGAAATGAAGAGGGACCTGTATCACCACCAGGAGCAAGTAATGTAACACTTCACTGCCACTCTGCATTATGTACAGGACCGGGCCCCCTAGTTCCTTGCCAGTGTCCCCCTAGGAGGGGGGTTGAGGGGGGAGCAACCCACAGATCTCTGTGGGGAGGCCTGGCCCAATGTAGTTAAGCCAATGGTCTGGGGGTACATTTTGAAACACCACAACAGAGTTTATATTTATCATGCCAAATGTAACGATCGGTGTAACACAGAGAGGGTCTGATTACCGGTGAACTGCAGTATCACCGAGAATACAGAATATACCCGATTATTGGTGATCTGCAGTATCACCGATAATCAGATATATCTACTAACCTCTGGACACCTGAGATATCAAGTGAGTGATTGGGTGTAACAGTAACACAGTGGACTGTACCTAAGGAGTAGGTACAGAGGCAGTAAGAAAGCTCCTTCCGTAAGCCTAGACTCTCCTGCGGGAGGAGCTAAGCAGAATGTGGGAAGGACAGAGCGTGAGTGACACCAATGAGCGGGTGTCACTAACAGATATGGGAACTGCCTCTAACAGTAAGGCTAGTTCTCGAGGTCGGCCAAGCCAGGTCGTCAACACACAGACAGATAAAGTACAGAATCAGAAGGCAGATACGGAATCCAATAACAGGCAGGGTCAGGCAACGGGGAATCAGAATAACGAGGTACAGAATCAGGAGGCAGGTACAGAGTCCAGGAACGAGCAGAGATTGGCAACAGGATATCAGAAATCGCAAGGTACAAGGTCAGAGTTCAGAGGAATAGTCAGGCAGGCAGAAGGTCATAACAAATAATACAATTCAATATTCCTAATGCTAAGGTGTGAACTCCTTGATGTCAACACCTTTGGAAACTATGCTAGAACACAGAAACAGACAAGGCCTGAGTGCTACCACGCAGTGATCGCAACGACAGACAACCAGAGAATGACCAGCACCCAGTATATATACTATAGCACTCTCCAGCGCCACCCTAAGTGCTGGACCAATGAAGAGTGGTGGAGATGTCAGCTGACCAGCTTGGTCAGCTGACCTTCTTCTGGCTATCATATAAACTCTGCCTCTCAGCGCGCGTGCGCGTCATTCTGAACCTGTGTGGACTATCAGTCCCAGCCACACCAGTCACGTTTTGCAATGTCTCTGCTGGCCTGCACATGGGGTGGCCTCCCCGCGCCTGGTCAGACCGTCA
This sequence comes from Hyperolius riggenbachi, assembly GCF_040937935.1. Lineage (NCBI taxonomy): Eukaryota > Metazoa > Chordata > Amphibia > Anura > Hyperoliidae > Hyperolius > Hyperolius riggenbachi. Next base: position 510,307,605 of record NC_090646.1, on the reverse strand, counting down.
GTAGCAGGCCTGTGTGCGCAAACCGCCGCGTCAGACGAGGCGGTTTTTCCGCGTTCCGCTATGCCAGCCGCAGAAACAGCCGCCTCATCCTGCGTCCATGCGGCGGCTTTTCCGCGTTTCTTCACAGTACCCCCCCCCCCCTGAGGAGTGGACTCCGGACAGCTCCTTCCAGGCTTCTCAGGATGTAAAGCGTGGAATTCCTTTCTCATTTTGTCAGCATGCATGCGACATTCAGGTACCCATGATCTCTCCTCAATACCATACCCTTTCCAATGAACCAGATATTGTACTGAGTTCTGAACTATGCGTGAGTCTAAAATCTTCTCTACCTCGTACTCAGCTTGGTCATCTATCATCACAGGTTAAGGAGGAGTGGTACCCACATGGACTGCTGGCTTAAGCAGAGACACATGAAAGGATCTTACGCCACTCATACTGGCAGGAAGATCAATGGCATAAGTAACATTGTTGATATTTCTAGTTACTGGAAATTGACCCACAAACCTGGGCCCCAACTTAGCTGAAGGCTGTTTCAAGGTCAAGTGACGTGTGGACACCCAGACTAAGTCTCCTAGTTGAAACCTCCACTCTAAGGAACGTCTTTTGTTAGCTTGACCTTTCTGACTTTGAAACGCCTTCTCCAAATTATTTTTCACGATCCACCACACGTCCTTAAATGACTTTTGCCAGGTCTCCAGAGCTGGAAACGGAGTGGAAGCGATTTGCAATGGGGAAAATTTGGGCAGCTTCCCAGTAACTATCTGAAATGGACAGAATCCCGTGAAAGAACTTTTCAAATTATTGTGCGCAAATTCTGCGAAGAGAAAAAACTTGACCCAATCATTTTGCGCTTCTGCAACGTAACACCTCAAGAATTGTTCCAATGATTGGTTGACTCTCTCAGTCTGACCATTGGTATGTGGGTGGTAGCCCGATGAAAATGACAGTTCCATGCCCATTTGGTGACAAAATGCCCTCCAAAATCTCGAAACAAATTGGACTCCCCGATCGGACACAATGTTTTCCGGAATGCAATGCAATCGGAAAACGGGGATGATGAACAAATCGGCCAACTCCTGGGCCGAGGGGAGTCCTTTCAAGGGCACAAAATGGGCCATTTTACTAAAGCGGTCGACTACCACCCAAATGACCGACATGCCCTCAGACCTGGGAAGCTCACCCACAAAATCCATGGACAGGTGGGTCCATGGCTCACTCGGGGTGGGCAAGGGCTGCAACGTTCCCACAGGTGCCAGCCGGGAGGGCTTACTTTTTGCACACACCACACACTCTCTAACATACTCCTTGCAATCTGTTGCCAGAGAAGGCCACCAAGCGCACCTGGCAACAAGATCCTGTGTTCTGGAGGCCCCAGGATGTCCCGCATTTCTGTGTGAATGGAACATCTGTAAGATCTGAAGACGGAATGGCAGTGGTATAAACATAACGCCTTCAGGCTTCCCTTCCGGAATGTCCTGCTGAAAGGGCCCTAACGTCTCCGTCCTGTCTTCCCATGTCTCAGTTGTTGCTAGAACCAGTCTTTGTGGGACAATGGTCTCTGGGGTAGAGGGCTGTGCTGTCTCTGGCTCAAAGCATCTGGACAGGGCATCTGCCTTAATGTTCTTGCTACCTGGAGTGTATGTAATTATAAATCTGAACCTCGAGAAGAACAAAGACCATCGAGCCTGACGGGGGCTTAATCTCTTAGCACCCTCAATGTATTCCAAATTTTTGTGATCAGTGTAAACTGTGATCGTATGTTCTGCTCCTTCCAACCAATGATGCGATTCTTCAAAGGCTAACTTGATGGCCAGGAGCTCCCTGTTGCCTATGTCGTAGTTTCTCTCTGCCGGAGAGAACCTACGAGAAAAATAGGCACATGGGTGTAATCTACCCTGCAACCCTGATCGCTGAGACAGCACAGCCCCTACCCCGACCTCCGAGGCGTCCACCTCAACAATAAAGGGATAGGAAGTGTCAACGTGTCTTAGGATGGGTGCAGAGCAAAACAAGTTTTTTAAAGTGGAGAATGCTTGCAGAGCTTCTGGAGACCAGTGGGTAGTATCTGCCCCTTTTTTAGTGAGACTGGTGAGGGGTGCAATGACCGTGGAGTACCCCTTTATGAACCTTCTATAGTAATTGGCAAAGCCTAAGAATCTCTGAAGAGACTTTAACCCCACAAGTTGAGGCCATTCCAGCACGGCAGAGACCTTGGCAGGGTCCATAGACAGGCCTGAGGTGGAAATTATGTACCCTAAAAAGGTGACAGATGTCACCTCGAAGATGCATTTCTCCAATTTAGCGTAAAGCATGTTTTGTCTGAGTTTGTCCAATACAAATTTGAAATGTGACCTGTGCTCAGAGAGGTTGTCTGAAAAAATAAGTATGTCATCCAGGTATACTAACACAAATCTGCCCAACACCTCTCTGAATACCTCATTGATTAATTCCTGGAAGACGGCCGGGGCGTTACACAGCCCGAAGGGCATCACCAAGTACTCGTAATGCCTGTCGGGCGTGTTAAAGGCCATCTTCCATTCATCTCCCTTTCTAATCCGCACCAGGTTGTATGCACCCCGTAAATCTAATTTCGAAAAGATCTTAGCGTTGGTAACTTGTGTGAACAGGTCATCTATCAGGGGCAAAGGGTAGTGATTCTTCACTGTGATTTTATTCAGGCCCCGGTAATCTATGCATGGCCGCAGGCCTCTGTCTTTTTTCTTAACAAAAAAGAACCCTGCACCAGCGGGCGACTGAGAGGGGCGAATAAACCCCTTGGCTAAATTCTCACGAATGTACTCCAGCATGGCCACTTTCTCTGGCCCAGATAAATTGTAGAGATGACCCCTTGGGGGCATACAACCAGATCGGAGATCGATGGGGCAATCAAACGGGCGATGTGGAGGTAACATATCAGCAGCCTTGGGACAGAACACATCTGAATACTCAGAATATTGTACTGGTACCCCCTCCACATGAATCCTGGTCTGGCCCAATGTCACCTTCCCTAAACATTGCGGGAAACAATGGGTTGACCCAGTGGTGGCCCAGTGGTCCAATCGATCTGTGGAGAGTGAAGGTGCAACCATGGCATGCCAAGGATGATTGTGGAGGTGGCCATGTGCAACACAAAAAAACGCAATCTCTCGGTGTGCAGTACACCTATAGTGACTTCCACCTCTGGTGTCTGAGACAGCGGATGATTACTTTGCAGGGGGGAATCATCTACTGCCGTAACCTAAATGGGTGGTTTTACCGGGGTGACCGGAATACCTAATTTCCTTGCAAATTCAAAATCCATAAAATTTGCTGCAGAGCCTGAATCAACAAAGGCCTCGGAATCCTCGGTTTTATCTTCCCATGTAACAGTACAAGGAAGAAGTAACCGTTTATCTTCCATGGGTAAGAGACGCACGCCTAGGGTGTTACCCCTACAACTCCTAGGCGGTAGCGTTTCCCGACTTATTGGGACAATTACGTACTCTATGACCCCCCCTCTGCGCAGTAAAGACACAGCTGCTCAGACATCCTACGTCTTCGCTCCACTTGGGATAGCTTTGACCGACCAATCTGCATTGGTTCGGGTGGAGGCGAGACAGGAGGAGGTGGAGTTACTGGAGGCGCAGCGTAGGACACCATTCTTACATGACTACTACCCCGGGTCTGTTTCTGATAGCGCAGTCTGCGGTCAACTTGAATGGCTGATGAAATGGCCTCATCGACAGTTTTAGGTTCAGGCAGACTTAGCATGAGATCTGAGACCTCATCTGACAACCCTGATAAGAAACAATCTAAGAGGGCATAGGTGTCCCACCTGGCTGAAACTGACCACCTCCTAAATTCGGCTGCGTAATCTTCAACCGGACCCTTGCCTTGACGCAAAAGCTTGAGCTTCCGCTCAGAGGTCGCAGCAAGGTCTGGGTCGTTGTAAATTACCGACATAGCTTTAAAAAATTTGTCTACTGAGGAGAGGGCTAAGTCTCCGGTGGGCAAACTGTACGCCCACGTCTGAGAATCGCCTGATAACAAAGTCTTAATAAAGGTGACCCTTTGGGCCACAGTTCCAGAAGATCGGGGTCTCAACTCAAAATAAGATAACACTCTACTGTACTTCTAAAATTTCGGAAGTCAGATCTGTGACCAGAAAATTTCTCAGGTACAGGCAAACGTATGTCAGAGCTAGGAGGGGATCGCACCTCATCCACTGCTGTCTGGAGGGTTTGTAAAGAACCAGACAAGGCTTCAATCATAGTCTTGTGGCTACCCAGCACTTGGTTGATGTTTTCCACCGAAGTGGCAAGTGCGCCCAGACAGTCAGTGTGTGCGTCCATTTGCATTTTGGGTCTGTTGTTCTGTAACGATCGGTGTAACACAGAGAGGGTCTGATTACCGGTGAACTGCAGTATCACCGAGAATACAGAATATACCCGATTATTGGTGATCTGCAGTATCACCGATAATCAGATATATCTACTAACCTCTGCACACTTGAGATATCAAGTGAGTGATTGGGTGTAACAGTAACACAGTGGACTGTACCTAAGGAGTAGGTACAGAGGCAGTAAGGAATACTGCACGGAAGAAAGCTCCTTCCGTAAGCCTAGACTCTCCTGGGGGAGGAGCTAAGCAGAATGTGGGAAGGACAGAGAGTGAGTGACACCAATGAGCGGGTGTCACTAACAGATCTGGGAACTGCCTCTAACAGTAAGGCTAGTTCTCGAGGTCGGCCAAGCCAGGTCGTCAACACACAGACAGATAAAGTACAGAATCAGAAGGCAGATACGGAATCCAATAACAGGCAGGGTCAGGCAACGGGGAATCAGAATAACGAGGTACAGAATCAGGAGGCAGGTACAGAGTCCAGGAACGAGCAGAGATTGGCAACAAGATATCAGAAATAGCAAGGTACAAGATCAGAGTTCAGAGGAATAGTCAGGCAGGCAGAAGGTCATAACAAATAATACAATGCAATATTCCTAATGCTAAGGTGTGAACTCCTTGATGTCAACACCTTTGGAAACTATGCTAGAACACAGAAACAGACAAGGCCTGAGTGCTACCACGTAGTGATCGCAACGACAGACAACCAGAGAATGACCAGCACCCAGTATATATACTATAGCACTCTCCAGCGCCACCCTAAGTGCTGGACCAATGAAGAGTGGTGGAGATGTCAGCTGACCAGCTTGGTCAGCTGACCTTCTTCTGGCTGTCATATAAACTCTGCCTCTCAGCGCACGCGCGTCATTCTGAACCTGTGTGGACTATCAGTCCCAGCCACATCAGTCACGTTTTGCAATGTCTCTGCTGGCCTGCACGCGGGGTGAGACACACCGCTATCTGCACATGCGGTGGCCTCCCCGCGCCTGGTCAGACCGTCAGTAGCAGGCCTGTGTGCACAAATCGCCGCATCAGACGCGGCGGTTTTTCCGCGTTCCGCTATGCCAGCTGCGGAAACAGCCGACTCATCCTGCATCCATGCGGCGGCTTTTCCGCGTTTCTTCACACCAAATATGCTATATTTACCAGCAGAAAAAAGGAAGCAAAGATGGAATTATATGGGGAACTTTAGTTAACTGCTAAATATGTTATGTACTATTTTTTTATTATGTAAATTGCCTATCGGTAGCGATGGTCAATAAGTTGCTAGTAATTCTGACTTACATGAAGATTCAAAGCCAGGAAGTAAGCCTAACAAAATTGGCAGTAAGTGCATTTGATTGGCCTAAATCCAAGCTGCATACAATATGCATCAAATCTGCATGACATTAACATGTCATTGAGAATCTCTTCCTATTTAACTACATACACCTCCTGATATATTAAAATGAATAGGCACACATACAAATAACAGGTGATATTTTAAACTAAGTGGGTTTGGTGAACATAACAGTATTTAAATATTAAATAAGTAGCATGCTAAATATTGTAGCATGCCTGCCCAATTTATTTTGCATATCTTCCTTTTTCAGCTCTGTACAACTTTCACATATCCATTTTCAGCTTTATTAACTAAACATAGCTTTGTATGTATTTGTACTTTTAAATATGTGAGATACAGTATTTGTGTGTGCAAGCAATTATGTCAATATTTTTTTTAATTGATCATTTTGTTTGGTACAGTAAATGTGGGCTGCCCAGAGTTACTAGTACTGTACTTTAATTATAGATGTTTTGTGCATGTAGAAGATATATTTGGCTTCGGGAATCCCGAGGCAAACTTTGAATCTTTAATGTGTAATTTTTTTCAGATTATCGAGGTAAATAACAAAATTGGGGCGTAATAGGAAAAGGATTCTGGGAGTTAGAGGGTTACTGAAAACCTGTACAGTGAGAGAAATTGTAGCTGCCATTGCTCACACCTTCATACATTTTTCCTACAAGAATCCCGGCATGTGACTGTCCCAAGTGTGACTATGAAAGATCAGCCAAGTGATAATGGAGTGGACAGGAGATAGTTCACCTCTAGCCAAGGGACAATCAAGGACGTGAAAACTGCAGGGAGCACTATCAGCATATGATACTGTGTGGAAATGGCACCCTGACTGATGTGATGATGAAGGGCAGGAAAGGAGCAGTGGTCCTGCTGTCATAAAGATAAAAAATGACAAAGCCATGTGCACTTCCCAGGTTGGATTAGGAAAGTATGATGGAGCCAAAATATGGAAGTGGTCTGCCACCTACAGCTCAGCTTTTGACTGAACATATGTGCCAATTGGCTAGTATAAAATAAAACTCTACTGCCTACTGGACCTTATCATTTTATGCATTTTTCTGCAATTTTGACCCCTGGCTCTCTTTATATCTGTGATCCTGACAGAGTTAGTACCTTCTTATTATTATTTAGTTTCAAGGTGCACTCCTTACTCAGGAAAGTAACTCCTGCCCAAGTTCAGAAGGGGCTAGGCTAATATGCCACACACAGACAGACCACCTGATCCTGGTCTGTGCAACATGTATAAATCTACATAAAAGGAGTAGGCAATATGTTTGTCCCAATAAAAGTATATGTCCCACACACTGGTCTGAAACTTTGCATCTCATCTTGTTATAAAAGATTATTTACAGCCTTAAACCTACTATAACAAAAAAAAATGTAGCAAAACAGCATTCAAATAGTTAAACACAGCACTTTCTTCTGCCGTGGAAAGCGCCCTCAGCTTGTGGTCCGCCTCTAAAAAGGTTTAACATTACCTATTGTTCATATTACTCTGTTGCTAAAATTAGTTACAGCCAGCCACGTGCTGAAACAAAACTGTACTGAGCTAACAAGCAGAGACATATAAGAAAATATCACTAGATAGCTGCTGTATTTGTATATTATGATCTCTGAATAAAATGCAATGGCAGCTTCCAGAGCAGATAAACTGTACTTAGGGAACTTGTAATTTGTAAACAGACAATATTACTTGTGCACAAAAGCAAATATGGTAACTGAATGGGTAATACAAAGTAGGAAAACACATTTCTATTGGATGTTATGTCAGAGTTTTATATCAGTTTTTCAATTCAGTCCCAATTCCTCTGTTCCAGCGTCAATAGAGCATGGATAATGTTAATGGACCACTATCACGAAAATAGTAAAATTTAAAGTACATGTAAACACACAAATAAGGAGTATATTTCTTCCAGAGTAAAATGAGCAGTAAATTACTTTTCTTCTATGTTTCTGTCACTTACAGTAGGTATTAGAAATCTGAAAGAACTGACAGGTTTTGGACTAGCCCGTCCCCTCATGGGGGATTCTCAGGGTTGTCTTTTGTTTCAAATGCACATAGTGAATGGCAGTTGCACCATCCAACTGCCAAAAAAGTTTTCAGCGAACAGCATCTTTGTATAAATCCTTTTCAGGGAATGTCTTTATAAAGAACAAAAGTCTTGCTTAGAATTCCCATATGAAGAGATGACTAGTTCAAAACCTGTCAGTTCTGTCAGAATTCTACTACCTGCTGTAAGTGACAGCAATATAGGAGAAAAGTAATAAGCTCATTTTACTCTGCAAGAAACATACTCCTTATTTAAATATGTGTACATATATTTAAAATTGTACAATTATTTGTGACAGTGGTCCTTTAAGCACATCCATATCCTGGTCTTCAACTAAAAAGATGGCACGCTCCCATTTCCTCAAAATTCTCTTCTTCCATTCTAAAATTAGCTTCTGCTATGCATAGCGTAGTCTTCTACTATAAAGGTATAACAACCTGCTGGGTCTTTTTCTTCCAAAAACCTCAGCGAGCCCCATGGCTGCCAGCTTCTGGTGCATAGAAAAGTGCCATAACAAATTCTGTACTCGAGATTGAGAAAGCACCATGGCCCTTTTCTCCATGGGGATGGGCTATGCGCTAGGGGCCAGCAGACATGGGGCCTTAGGAGGGATTTGGAAGGAAAAGACTTGGCAGATTGTGATGACTTTATAGTAGAACACTAATGATTTAGTGTGTAATTTAGCCTAAATTTGCTCTTTAACCACCACCAATCCCTGGTGAGTCAAGTCTAACAAAAGGCATTCGGCAGAGCCAGAGGCAAGAGAAAGCCAGCATGATGTGTTGCAAGCTCATTTTTATGCTACAATTGTGATTGGGAAACTTAAAAAAAAGGTTTGTTTTAATAAAAGTGAATGTACTATCAAAAGTCTGTCAGTCCCATTAATGTGAAGGGAGGAGGAACTGTGAACCAGAGGGGACCGTCACCAAGGCAATGGAGTGGTGCTGCCTGCTACTTGCATTTTGCTGAGGAGAGATGTCTGTTGGCTTAGACAGCATGGCGATAAGATGAGAGCTTAATGGGTGAAGTGATAGTGAGGTAGCGTTGCATGGTAGAGGAAACCATGTGGTGACTGAAGGGGTGGTGACTGCATGTGGAGTTGCTGCTAGTAGTTTGGTAGTATGTGAGTAGGGTGAGCAGCCTGTGCCCCAAGTGACAAAGCAATTGTTCACATTTTGAAAATATCTGGTGTCAGGGTAGAGGGTAACATCTTCATACAGTGTTATGCTATGTGTGCCACCATTTGTGTTCATTTTGAGGCAATTGAGATATAAAATTCAGAGGCTAGTACCTTGTTCTTGTTAGTAAGTGTGAATAAATAACACCATTCACTACACTGTGGGCTACATGGCACTACAAGTATGAAAGCAGTTCTAACTGGTCCTATAAAGTCCTGTTCACTGTAAAAAAATATTTACGGTTGTTCAGTTAGCATAGAAAGAATATGGACTGTCTGATAACAAAATGTCATTTTCATGTTGGTCCTGGACCTGCCAGCACACCGCAGTGCAATTCAAATGTCAACAAAAGAGACTATTGTAACGATTGGTGTCGGCACGCAGAGAGAATCTGATTATTGGTGATCTGCAGTATCACCAAGAATGCAGATATATACCTGAGTATTGATGATCTGCAGAATCACCGATAATACAGATATATTGCTAACCTCTGGACACCTATAGGTATGTAAGTGTTTGGTGTAACAGTAGTACTTTGAGTAATGCACCTGCTGGGCAGGTGATATTAGGCAGTAAAAGAACACTGCTCTGAGAGTACAGGAACCTTCCAGCAGCCTGAGACTCTCCAAGGGGTGGAGTCAGGCTGGAGACCCACACCCAGAACTGCCCCTAAACAACCACAAGGAGGCCGCCGTCCTCCTCCCCAATTAAGACCGGGGGAACAATATTATAATCTCAGGCAGAGAAGTGCAATCAATGCCCAATATAGGGGCGGAGATAATAGAGGTCACACAGCACTACCCCTATCAAATCGGTATCAGGAACTCACTGAGTACAATGACCGTTTTTTAGGGACAGGTCAGAGAGAGAGATGGGATTATCAGAGAGATTACCAGGAGGAGGAATGGGAAGGAGGGCAAAAAAGAACAGGAGAGGGGTTCGAGGAGGACGAAGAGAGAGACAGAAAAAGGCAGAGATAGGGGGAGGTATCTTCAATCTAAGTGGGATACCCCTAACCAAACAACAATTAAAATTACTTGATAAGGGTCTGAACTATGCACCCCCAAAAAGTTTAAATAAATTTGAGACATACCTGGGAATGAACAAATATGTGAGAAAACTCAATCAAAAAAAGTATTTCATGAATAAAACCGGCCTTATACCCAAAGTCAACCCACCACCTCAACATTACATTCATACTACCCTCAAAAATAAATCATTATTTAATCCTCAGGATAATGCCAAAGACAGCACCATTGAAACTTTCAAAAGAGCGGTACTTCGAGACCTGGATGTGCTGGAAGTCAAAAGGCTGAAAAATAGCAAAATGATTGATCAACAGATTAGGGAACTGGTGGAAACTAAAGATCTCATATTAAAACCCGCTGACAAAGGGGGAGGCCTGGTGGTGCTGAATGGTAGTCAGTATAAAACGGAAATGAACCGACTACTGGCTGATCCAACTTACATACAAAAAACTGAGAAAAAACCCCACCATTGAATTTAAACAACAGCTAAAGGAGATTCTAATGAGGGGGGAACGAGAAACTTTTATCTCCACAAACGAATTCAAATATCTTATGCCCACAAACCCGAGACTTCCGGTAATCTACTATAACCCCAAGATCCATAAGAACCAGGTCCATCCTCCGGGGAGGCCCATTGTGAGTGGGGTGGGATCCTTGACACAAAGAGTGGGAGAATATGTGGACTGGTTTCTCCAAGAAGCAGTGGCTAAACTACCATTTCTTTTAAAAGATACAAAAGATCTATTACAAAAGATGCAACATATATCTATTGAACAAAATGATATACTGGTTACAGGAGACGTAACGTCTTTATATACGGTCATTCCCCATCTCAGTGGGATGGAAGCAGTAGAACAGGCACTGGGGGTGGATACTGATCTGAAAGTGGAGCAGATAGGGTTTATTATGGAACTGTTAAAATTTGCGCTCTCGCATAATTACTTCTGGTACGATCAAGATCACTATTTACAGCTAACGGGATGTGCCATGGGGGCAAAGTTTGCCCCTTCGTTGGCTAACATTTATATGGGAAAATGGGAACAAGAAATATTAAGTAAGGCCCAAGCTGTGAACATCATCAGCTGGAACAGATTTATTGACGATCTGTTCTTTATATGGAGGGGTACGAGTGAGGAAATCAATGAATTCTGCAAAATAGCTAATAACCACTGGTCACCCATCAAAATAACGTTCTGTCAGGCAGCTAAGCAGGTGGAATTCTTAGACCTGACAATCATCAAACAGGATAACAAACTAGTGACCAAAACCTTCTTTAAGTCTACAGACAAAAATGGGTATATCCCTAAAGGCAGTTGTCACCACAGTAGATGGTTGAATAATATCCCAAAGGGACAGATAATGAGGATCAGGAGGAACTGCACCAACCTGTATGATTTTAGAGAACAGAGCCAAGTTCTGGTCCAGCGGTTTGTGGATAAGGGATACAACCCTGCGCATTTACGGGCCGTAGTGAATGAAGTATCCAGGATGGAACAGTCTGACCTATTACAAAACAGAAAGCCATCAGGAGGCAGGAGCAGAGAATTTGATCTACTGCTTGACTATAGCCATCAATACAGAGATGTTGAGTCGATTATTATGAAACACTGGCGCATTCTGCAACTGGATGGGACGCTGGGGAGGGCACTCCCAAAAAAACCTGGATTTATATACCGGAAGGTGCCCAATCTTAGGTCGAAGCTAGTTCCCAGCTTCCAGGACCCCCCGAAGGTAAATACGGCCAACCTCCTGGGTCAAAGGGGCTTCTTTCCCTGCCGGGATTGCAGAGGCTGTAGAGAGGCACAGCCATGTAGAGGGGACACTCTCACTGCAAAAAACACAGGTTACCAACACAGGATAAAACAATGCATCACGTGCCGCAGTAAGGGGGTGATATATGTTTTGATATGCCCTTGTGGGCTAGAATATGTGGGGCGCACCACCCGATCATTACACAAAAGGATAGGGGAACATGTGGCAAACATAATTAAAGGACTGGCCACACATAGTGTTTCCAATCACTTTAAAACACATCACAATAGAGACCCCGCTGGACTGAAGTTTATGGGGGTAGAGTCACATGTTAAGAGGTGGAGAGGTTCGAGTGTAGTGAGGGACATCTCCCAAGCGGAGGGGAGATGGATATTTAATATGCGATCACTGTCCCCGAGGGGACTCAATGTAGATTTTGATTTAAATTGTTTTATTACAAATGATGTATGAATTTTTGAACACTGAGAATCCTGTGGCTCCTTTGTATATTTAAAGTGGGGGTCACACACTTGTTTATAATACCACACTAGCTAAGGGGAGGGGACATAGAGGCCAATTAAGGGCACAGTATATGATGGGGAGGAGATACACAGCATTCTCACTCAGTAGGCGGGTGCCAATGGAGGCACTGCAGCATGTAAACTGAGGAGGTGTTGATATTTGGGCCTAAAGGAATCTTTTTGTGACTGTTGTCTGTAATTAGAGGGCAAGGTATTGCAGCCCAGGAATAAAAAGCTATTGCCCAATTAAACAACAAGGTGCCTCAAGTAGAAGATCCTTAATGGAACCATGTAAGTAATAGAAGCAAAGATATTGAGCTCCTTGTGCAAAGCCCCCTTTCATCTGGGCTTTGTCGACCCCTTGAGTATCATAGGGATGGTGATAGTGGCCACCTTTAACCAGTCCCCCATGTTGAAATTAATAGGCAGGATGGAGGAGTTGATTTTTATAAAATCCTAAATGTGTCCTTTTTAGTTTTTAGTTTTTGGTTTTTATTAACAAGATTTTTTATTCCGAATGAAAAAGATAATGAAAATCATTGAACCAGAAAAAACAAGAAAAAACTGGAACATTGGGACTTTTTAAAATATAAAATATATTCTTAAACAAGGGTGTTCCACCCTTATGTTCAATCATGAGTTGATATACTGGCAAACCTAGCTTTAATAAGTTAGCTAAATGGCCACAAGATGGCACTGTTTTAGACTGTAAGATTTTCTTCAGCCAAAAGGGTGGAAGTTAGTAATCTGGCCACAAGATGGCATTAACCCTCATCACAGGTTTTAGTCATCAGATAGGGCCGGGACATCAGTGTTCCAGACGGCCACTGATGACGTCATAATAAGGAAGTAGTGGATGCCTAGGCACCCATAGACTACACAATAGAGCTAGCCCTCAGTATAAAAGACGTCGGCGCCCTAGTGACGTCAGCCCCTGATGAGTCCATTGGACGAAACGCGTCGGGCGTGACCAGGAGCGTTGACGTCACTGGGATCTGGAAGGTCAGGAGACAGGCTGCCACGAGGAGCGGGGAAGTTCGGGACGCCGACACCGCCAGCAGAGAAGCTTTATTGCTAGGCTGCAATGCCTGAAATGCCTGTTATCTTCCTACACAAAAAAGAAGAGGAGCGCTGTCACAGCACTATAGACTGGAGACAGGAAGGGCCAGAGAGTGAGTGACACCTGAAGGTGGATGTCACTATCTGTCTGGAGACTATCTCTTAAGAGGAGAGATAGCTCTCGAGGTCGGACACGCCTGGTCGGTAACACACGGACAGATAAAGTACAAAGACAGAAGGCTGATTCGGTATCCAAGGCAAGCAGGGTCTGGCAACGGAATATCAGATATGCGAGGTACCGAATCAGAGGACAGAAGAGTAGTCAAGAAAGCAATAAGTCATAACAGATATCAAACAATGCCCAGTCTGGGTGTGAGGTCCGTGGTCTCTCCACCCTGGAACTAGTCTGATGTATAACAAAATGATCGTACAAGTTCCCTAGTCTTAGGTGCGAGGTCCGTGGTCTCAGCACCCTGGAACTAGTCTGGAGTATAACACAAATTATAATACAGTTCCCTAGTCTGAATGCGAGGTCCGTGGCCTCAGCACCCTGGAACTAGTCTGGAGTATAACACAAATGATAATACAGTTCCCTAGTCTGAGTGCGAGGTCTGTGGTCTCAGCACCCTGGAACTAGTCTGGAGTATAACACAAATGATAATACAGTTCCCTAGTCTGGGTGTGAGGTCCTTGGTCTCTACACCCTGGAACTAGCTTAAGCATAAACAGAATAAAAGTTCAAGTAATCTGGCTCAGTGTGAATTCCCAGGTCCACCTGGTTCAAACACACTGTTGGATCTGACTAAGGTCTGAGTGCTTCCACGTAGTGTTCGCAATGGCAGACAACTTGCAACTGGCCAGCAGTAACTATATATGGAGTAGTGCTCTCCAGCACCACCCCTAATTGATCAACCAATAGTATCCTGCTCTGGAGTCAGCTGATCGGCGTGATCAGCTGACTCTCTCTGCCCAGTATAAGAATTCTGCCTCTCAGCGCGCGCGCGCGCGCGTATTCCTAAGCCTGTCTGCACTAACAGACACACGCTGCCGCGTGCAAACCGCCACGCTGGACGCGGAACCAGCCGCCTTACTGTTGTTGCATGCGGTGGCTTTTCCGCGTTCTGCCCTGCTAACAGACACACGCCTCCGCGTGCAAACCACCGCATTGGACGCGGAATCAGCCACCTCCTCAGTAGCACACGCGGCAGCTTTTCCGCGTTCTCTCACAACTATTAATTGTATCTCCCACCAGCCATAATGTCATCCAATGTATTTATTCTGCATGGCCTAGTAATCTAATCCAACACACTTCACCAATATAAAACACAACCCTCCCCCTTTCATGATTCATGCCTTAGCTATACTCCCAAAGTGAAAAAAACAAAAACATTACTCCTCTATGTCATACCGATCTCCAATACATACAGTGCTGCCCATAATTATTCGTACCGCTGGCAGATTTTGACTTAAAGTTGCTTTTATTCAACCAGCAAGTCATTTGTTAACAGGAAATGACATAGGTGTCTCCCAAAAGATAATAAGATGGTGTACAAGAGGCATTATTGTGGGGAAAAAGTAAACATTTCTCAGCTTTAATTTACATTTGAGTAAAAAGTGTCCAGTCCAAAATTATTTATCCCCTTAACAAATTGTCACAGTCTGTGAGAAATCCCAAAGTTCTATACCATTCCAAATAATCCAAACTGTTCTAAAGCATCCTAATTACCCTGATTCATTGGGAACAGCTGTTTTAAACAGGTGAAAAACAACAGCTCTCTGCAGTTGGTTTGTGGACAGTCATGGCTAAGACAAAAGAGCTCAGTGAGGAGGACCTGCGGCTGCGCATTGTGGCTGCTCACAAGTCAGGAAAGGGCTACAAGGCCATTTCTAAATGTTTTCAAGTTCCAGTGGCTACAGTGCAAAGTATTATTCCACACTGTGGAAAATCTCAGAGGACCTGGTCAGAAGCCAAAAGTAACACCTGTGCTGGCCAGGAGGATTGTGAGAGAGGTGAAAAAGAATCCAAGGATCACCACTAGGGCCTTCCTGGTAAATGTGGGCTCTGCTGGTGGCAATGTCTCAAGGCAGACTATCCAACGGACACTGCACACTGCTGGGTTCCACTGATGCAAACCAAGGAGGATGCCATTTCTCCAGATAAGGCACACAAAAGCTCACTTGGCCTTTGCAAATGCTCATCTGGACAAAGAAGAAGACTTCTGGTCTACTGTGTTATAGTCAGATGAAACAAAAATTGAATTGTTTGGTCACAATGATGTTTCCTTCATTCAGCATAAAAAAGTAGAAGCCTTCAACCCCAAAACACCATCCCTACTGTCAAACATGGTGGGGGGAACTTAATGCTTTGGAGGTATTTTTCAGCCAATGGACCAGGGAACCTAATCACAGTAAACGGCACCATGAAAAAAGAGAAATACATGAGGATTCTCAACAACAGCATCAAGCAGTCTGCAGAGAAACTAGGCCTTGGGCACCAGTGGACATTTCATCATGACAGTGACCCAAAACACACAGCAAAAGTGGTGAAGACTTGGTTAGCAGACAACAACATTAACATTTTGGAGTGGCCCAGTTAGAGTCCTGACTTGAATCCAATTGAGAATCTGTGGAGGGAGCTAAATAATCACAGTGATGGCAAGAAGACCCTCCAACTTGAAAGATTTGGAGCTCATTGATAAAGATGAATGGGCAAAAATACCTGTGGAGACATGCAAAAAGCTGGTCTGCAATTATAGGAAGTGTTTGATTGCTGTAATAGCCAATAAAGTCTTTTCTATTGATTATTGAGAAGGGTATGAATAATTTTTGAATGGACACTTTTTGCTCAAATGTAAATAAAAGCTGAGAAATGTTTTCTTTTTCACAATAATGCCTCTTGTACGTCATCTTATTATCTTTTGGGAGACACCTATGCCATTTCCCGTCAAAAAAATTACTTATTGGTTAAATAAAAGTAACTTTAAAGGGGCACTATGGCGAAAAAATGTAAAATTTAAAATATGTGCAAACATAGACAAATAAGCAGTACGTTTTTTTCCAGAGTAAAATGAGCCATAAATTACTTTTCTTCCTATGTTTCTGTCACTTACAGTAGGTAGTAGAAATCTGACAGAAGTGACAGATTTTGGACTAGTCCATCTCTTCATAGGGGATTCTCAGCAATGCTTTTATTCTTTATAAAGATATTCCCTAAAAAGGATTTTAACAATGATGCCAGCATCCCAAAAGATAATAAGATGACGTAGAAGAGGCATTCTTGGCCAGCTTCTCTGTTTTTTACACTGTTTTTTGGCAGTTGGACTGAGTAACTGCCATTCACTAAGTGCTTTTGAAAATAAATAAATCCCTGAGAATCACCTATGAAGAGATGGACTAGTCCAAAACCTGTCGCTTCTGTCAGATTTCTACTACCTACTGTAAGTGACAGCAACATAGTAGAAAAGTAATTCATGGCTCATTTTACTCTGAAAAAAGCCATAGTGCCCCTTTAAGTCACAATTTGCCAAGGGTATGAATAATTATGGGCAGCACTGTATAATGATTAGGGATGCTCATTCAGATTCTGCAGGAATGAAACTTCAGCATTTCCAATAAGAACTCAGAAAATGGAAGTTTGATTTCTGCAGAAATATGGCATTCATGCAACTCTGTAATTTTAGCCCAATCACAGAACTCGGAAGCATTGGACCAATCAGAATATACAGAGTCAACTCAGAAGTATTTGGCCGATCAAAGGATGCAAACGATGAAAAAAAAAGACTCCTCAGAAATCAGAAATCCACAGATTCGGTAATCAGCATTAGTAGAAATCAAATTTTCTACAGAATTGGAAATCTGCAATTCCAACCATCCCTAATAATGATGAAGCAGTCCAGCAGTGAACTCCTACTAAGGGCCATATGCAATTCACTTTTTCACCTGGGAGATACGTTTTAATCTTCAATTTAAAATAACTTTAGAGCACTTTTCAACTAAAAAAAAGTACCAAAACATAGGTTAAAAAGTACTATCAAAATAATTCTGAGTATTTTCTTGCTTTCTGATGGCTTAAAAGGCATTTTATTGACACGTTTAAAAATTTCACCTAGGAGAAAACTCAGGTGAAAAAGTGAATTGCATATGCCCCTAAGTGTTCAAATCACCCAAAATGTGTGCAAAGACCACCCAGTGCCAAACTGAACAGGGTTCAAGTTTCACTGACTGCTATGCAATCTTAATGCCTTTTCCCTTGGTAAGGTGGGAGGATCAGTGCTGTCGGTTTGGGACAGGGCTAGTTTCTACAAAGCTGTTTTTGGTACCCTATTTAGGTGAACAGAGTTTCCATGGCAAAAACAGTTCCAGTACTAAAATACACCAATACCACATTCACCTGGTTTAACCACTTCCCGACCGCCTAACGCACAGGGGCGGCCAGGAAGTGGAGCCCTGAAGGACCGGCTCACCCACAGAGGCGGCGGTCCTTCTAAGGGCATGGGCAGAGCGATTGCGTCATCCGTGACGCGATCCTCCGCCGGCTACTGTCACCGCTCGCCCGCCGCAACATCCCGCCGGCTATATGGAAGCGCCGGCGGGATGTTAACCCCGCGATCGCCGCATACAAAGTGTATAATACACTTTGTAATGTTTACAAAGTGTATTATACAGGCTGCCTCCTGCCCTGGTGGTCCCAGTGTCCGAGGGACCACCAGGGCAGGCTGCAGCCACCCTAGTCTGCACCCAAGCACACTGATTTCTCCCCCCCCCTGCCCCAGATCGCCCACAGCACCCATCAGACCCCCCCCCTGCCCACCCCCCAGACCCCTGTTTGCACCCAATCACCCCCCTAATCACCCATCAATCACTCCCTGTCACTATCTGTCAACGCTATTTTTTTTTTATCCCCCCCCTGCTCCCTGCCCCCTCCTGATCACCCCCCACCCCTCAGATTCTCCCCAGACCCCCCCCCCTGTTTACTGTATGCATCTATCCCCCTGATCACCTGTCAATCACCTGTCAATCACCTGTCAATCACCCGTCAATCACCCGTCAATCACCCCCTGTCACTGCCACCCATCAATCAGCCCCTAACCTGCCCCTTGCGGGCAATCTGATCACCCCCCCACACCAATAGATCGCCCGCAGATCCGACATCAGATCACCTCCCAAATCCATTGTTTACATCTATTCTCTCCTCTAAACACCCACTAATTACCCATCAATCACCCATCAATCACCCCCTATCACCACCTGTCACTTTTACCTATCAGATCAGACCCTAATCTGCCCCTTGCGGGCACCCAATCACCCGCCCACACGCTCAGATTGCCCTCTGACCCCCCCTTATCAATTCACCAGTGCATTAATTACATCTGTTCTTCCCTGTAATAACCCACTGATCACCTGTCAATCACCTGCCAATCACCTATCACCCATCAATCACCCCCTGTCACTGCCACCCATCAATCAGCCCCTAACCTGCCCCTTGCGGGCAATCTGATCACCCACCCACACCATTAGATCGCCCGCAAACCCGCCGTCAGATTACCTCCCAAATGTATCGTTTACATCTGTTATCTTCTCTAAACACCCACTAATTACTAGTGTTGGGCGAACAGTGTTCGCCACTGTTCGGGTTCTGCAGAACATCACCCTGTTCGGGTGATGTTCGAGTTCGGCCGAACACCTGACGGTGCTCGGCCAAACCGTTCGGCCATATGGCCGAACTAAGAGCGCATGGCCGAACGTTCCCCGAACGTTCGGCTAGCGCTGTGATTGGCCGAACGGGTCACGTGGTTCGGACCCGAACGCGCTCTGATTGGCCGAACTGTCACGTGGTTCGGGTAAATAAATACCCGAACCACGTCATATCTCCGCCATTTGTCTGTGGGTTTAGCTTTGGGTAGGCAGGCAGGGTAGTTCGCGCTCCAGCCACGCTAGCCAGGGTCCCCCCCAGTCATTGTGTGTCACTGCTGGGAACAGTAGTACACCGCTCGTTCAGCCACACTATATAGCATTCTGTGTACTGTTCTGTGTCTGCTGGGAACAGTAGTACACCGCTCGTTCAGCCACACTATATAGCATTCTGTGTACTGTTCTGTGTCTGCTGGGAACAGTAGTACACCGCTCGTTCAGCCACACTATATAGCATTCTGTGTACTGTTCTGTGTCTGCTGGGAACAGTAGTACACCGCTCGTTCAGCCACACTATATAGCATTCTGTGTACTGTTCTGTGTCTGCTGGGAACAGTAGTACACCGCTCGTTCAGCCACACTATATAGCATTCTGTGTACTGTTCTGTGTCTGCTGGGAACAGTAGTACACCGCTCGTTCAGCCACACTATATAGCATTCTGTGTACTGTTCTGTGTCTGCTGGGAACAGTGGTACACCGCTCGTTCAGCCACACTATATAGCATTCTGTGTACTGTTCTGTGTCTGCTGGGAACAGTAGTACACCGCTCGTTCAGCCACACTATATAGCATTCTGTGTACTGTTCTGTGTCTGCTGGGAACAGTAGTACACCGCTCGTTCAGCCACACTATATAGCATTCTGTGTACTGTTCTGTGTCTGCTGGGAATAGTGGTACACCGCTCGTTCAGCCACACTATATAGCATTCTGTGTACTGTTCTGTGTCTGCTGGGAACAGTAGTACACCGCTCGTTCAGCCACACTATATAGCATTCTGTGTACTGTTCTGTGTCTGCTGGGAATAGTGGTACACCGCTCGTTCAGCCACACTATATAGCATTCTGTGTACTGTTCTGTGTCTGCTGGGAACAGTGGTACACCGCTCGTTCAGCCACACTATATAGCATTCTGTGTACTGTTCTGTGTCTGCTGGGAACAGTAGTACACCGCTCGTTCAGCCACACTATATAGCATTCTGTGTACTGTTCTGTGTCTGCTGGGAACAGTAGTACACCGCTCGTTCAGCCACACTATATAGCATTTTGTGTACTGTTCTGTGTCTGCTGGGAATAGTGGTACACCGCTCGTTCAGCCACACTATATAGCATTCTGTGTACTGTTCTGTGTCTGCTGGGAACAGTAGTACACCGCTCGTTCAGCCACACTATATAGCATTCTGTGTACTGTTCTGTGTCTGCTGGGAACAGTAGTACACCGCTCGTTCAGCCACACTATATAGCATTCTGTGTACTGTTCTGTGTCTGCTGGGAACAGTAGTACACCGCTCGTTCAGCCACACTATATAGCATTCTGTGTACTGTTCTGTGTCTGCTGGGAACAGTAGTACACCGCTCGTTCAGCCACACTATATAGCATTCTGTGTACTGTTCTGTGTCTGCTGGGAATAGTGGTACACCGCTCGTTCAGCCACACTATATAGCATTCTGTGTACTGTTCTGTGTCTGCTGGGAACAGTGGTACACCGCTCGTTCAGCCACACTATATAGCATTCTGTGTACTGTTCTGTGTCTGCTGGGAACAGTAGTACACCGCTCGTTCAGCCACACTATATAGCATTCTGTGTACTGTTCTGTGTCTGCTGGGAACAGTAGTACACCGCTCGTTCAGCGACACTATATAGCATTCTGTGTACTGTTCTGTGTCTGCTGGGAATAGTGGTACACCGCTCGTTCAGCCACACTATATAGCATTCTGTGTACTGTTCTGTGTCTGCTGGGAACAGTAGTACACCGCTCGTTCAGCCACACTATATAGCATTCTGTGTACTGTTCTGTGTCTGCTGGGAATAGTGGTACACCGCTCGTTCAGCCACACTATATAGCATTCTGTGTACTGTTCTGTGTCTGCTGGGAACAGTGGTACACCGCTTGTTCAGCCACACTATATAGCATTCTGTGTACTGTTCTGTGTCTGCTGGGAACAGTAGTACACCGCTCGTTCAGCCACACTATATAGCATTCTGTGTACTGTTCTGTGTCTGCTGGGAACAGTAGTACACCGCTCGTTCAGCCACACTATATAGCATTCTGTGTACTGTTCTGTGTCTGCTGGGAATAGTGGTACACCGCTCGTTCAGCCACACTATATAGCATTCTGTGTACTGTTCTGTGTCTGCTGGGAACAGTAGTACACCGCTCGTTCAGCCACACTATATAGCATTCTGTGTACTGTTCTGTGTCTGCTGGGAACAGTAGTACACCGCTCGTTCAGCCACACTATATAGCATTCTGTGTACTGTTCTGTGTCTGCTGGGAACAGTAGTACACCGCTCGTTCAGCCACACTATATAGCATTCTGTGTACTGTTCTGTGTCTGCTGGGAACAGTAGTACACCGCTCGTTCAGCCACACTATATAGCATTCTGTGTACTGTTCTGTGTCTGCTGGGAATAGTGGTACACCGCTCGTTCAGCCACACTATATAGCATTCTGTGTACTGTTCTGTGTCTGCTGGGAACAGTGGTACACCGCTCGTTCAGCCACACTATATAGCATTCTGTGTACTGTTCTGTGTCTGCTGGGAACAGTAGTACACCGCTCGTTCAGCCACACTATATAGCATTCTGTGTACTGTTCTGTGTCTGCTGGGAATAGTGGTACACCGCTCGTTCAGCCACACTATATAGCATTCTGTGTACTGTTCTGTGTCTGCTGGGAACAGTGGTACACCGCTCGTTCAGCCACACTATATAGCATTCTGTGTACTGTTCTGTGTCTGCTGGGAACAGTAGTACACCGCTCGTTCAGCCACACTATATAGCATTCTGTGTACTGTTCTGTGTCTGCTGGGAACAGTAGTACACCGCTCGTTCAGCCACACTATATAGCATTCTGTGTACTGTTCTGTGTCTGCTGGGAACAGTAGTACACCGCTCGTTCAGCCACACTATATAGCATTCTGTGTACTGTTCTGTGTCTGCTGGGAATAGTGGTACACCGCTCGTTCAGCCACACTATATAGCATTCTGTGTACTGTTCTGTGTCTGCTGGGAATAGTGGTACACCGCTCGTTCGCCACTGTATAGCATTGTGCTCTGTGTCGCTGCTGGGAATAGTGGTACACCGCTCACCCGTCACTGTATAGCATTGTGCTCTGTGTCGCTGCTGGGAATAGTGGTACACCGCTCACCCGTCACTGTATAGCATTGTGCTCTGTGTCGCTGCTGGGAATAGTGGTACACCGCTCACCCGTCACTGTATAGCATTGTGCTCTGTGTCGCTGCTGGGAATAGTGGTACTGTATAGCATTTCTGTACTGCCACTGTACTGCTGCCAGTCAGCGTGTACTGTAAGGATAAGTGAAATGAGGAAGAAATCCGGTGAAAGAGGGAGGGGCAAGGGAAGAGGTGTTTCCCCTGACGGTTCACGTACAGGCCACAGGGGAGCACCCAAGAAAACCCACTCAATACCGCCCATGTTGTCCAGGACAACAACCCTCACAAATCCAAAAGAACAGGACCAGATAATTACTTGGATGACCTCTCAAGCGTCCAGCAGTGGGTTAAGCAGCACCAGCACATCACGCACGAGGTCCGAGTCCTCAGCCAGTTACAAGAAGCCAGTGGGCACAAAGCTGACACAACCGGCAGCGACACCACGCACACAACTGCCAGATAACCAGTCCGATGAATTACCTCAGGACACAATGGGGTATTCGCAGGAGCTATTCCCAGCCCAACAAACTTCCACCTTTCAAAGGTCAATGGAGGAACAGCCAGAAATGTTGTGCCTGGATTCACAACCGTTAACTGTGGGAAATGCACCGCGCACTGAAATACAAGGCGAGTCCGAAGAGGACTCGGAAACCCAAATCCCAGAGCAATTTGGGCAGGAGGGGTTGCAATTGCAGGAGGTCGGCCGACAAGATCTGGAAGACGACGTTGGAGTGTGCTGCGCAGAGGTTGTTGTGGGGAGCTCTACTCCACGGCGGTGGCCCACAATGACATATGACGAGTTTGAGGAGATGGAAGAGGAGGGTATGGACAATGTGGACAGAGACCCAGATTTTGTTTGTGAACGAGAACATCGCCGTCGTAGCAGCAGCACAGATGAGTCTGTTGAAGAACACACTGCTGCACGAGTTCGCCTTGTGCCACAAGGTAGGCGGCGCGCAATTTCAGGCACCACAAGCGTGGAAGTTCAAGTGAGAGGCAAAAGAGGAGCAAACAGAAATCGCCAGCAAGGAGGCAGGTGCTCCAAAGTCTGGGCTTTCTTTGAAGACTGCACTGAGGATGTTACCATGGCGATTTGCAAGGTGTGCAAGACCCGCCTGAGCAGGGGGAAAAATATTAACAACCTCTCCACCACCAGCATGAGCCGTCACATGCTATCCAAACATCCCACTCTTTGGGCAAACGCGTCAGGACAGGGTACCAGAAACAACACTGCCTCCCTTGGGTTCACCAGACCCGCCTCAGCAGCAGCAGTAGCCCAGCCATTGCGTGGTTCACAACATTCACAAACATCAGACGACGCTGACACTGTCACTTTCCGGAGTAGTGCTCTTGAGGTCTCCCAGTGTTCATCAAACACAACAACCAACAGCCCTTCCGTGTGCAGCGCTACGGTTCAGTTGTCTGTGTCGGAGATGTTTGAGCGCAAGAGGAAATTGCCAGCAAATGACCCCCGGGCCGTGGCAGTAACAGCCAGCATAGCCAAGCTTCTGGCCTGCGAAATGCTGCCATATCGATTGGTGGAGACAAACAGCTTCAAGGGCATGATGTCAGTGGCCATCCCACGTTACGTGGTTCCCAGCCGCTACCACTTTGCACGCTCTGCAGTGCCTGAGTTGCATGAGCACGTGGTCAGCAAAATAACCCGAAGCTTGAAGAATGCCGTTGCCTGCAAGGTTCACCTCACCACTGACACCTGGACGAGTGCGTTCGGCCAGGGTCGATACATCTCCCTTACCGCGCACTGGGTGAACCTTGTGGAGCCTGGCAGCGATTCCTCACCTGCTACGGCACGGGTGTTGCCCACGCCACAAACAGCTGCACCGCCGTCCCTCCCACTGGATAACAGCAGCACCTACCTCTCTGACTCCTTCTCCTCCAACGCATCTCAAAGCTGTACCTCATCCGGAAACGCTAACCCAGCAGCAGTAGGATCGTGGAAGCAGTGCAGCACAGCTGTTGGCATGCGTCAGCAAGCGTTGCTGAAGCTAATCTGCCTTGGGGATAAGCAGCACACAGGGGAGGAAATTTGGAGGGGAATAAAGGAACAGACGGATTTGTGGCTGGCACCGCTGGACCTGAAACCGGGCATGGTTGTGTGTGATAATGGGAGTAATCTCATTCGCGCTTTAAGGTTGGCTAAGCTGACACACATCCCTTGCCTGGCGCACGTGATGAACCTAGTAGTTCAGCGGTTCCTGAGGACATACCCAGGCGTGCCCGATCTGCTGTTGAAGGTGCGTCGAGTGTCCAAACATTGTAGAAATTCCAGTACTGCTTCGGGGGCACTCGCCAAGATGCAGGAGCGCTTCAATCTCCCCCACCATCGCTTGCTGTGTGATGTCCCTACGCGCTGGAATTCTACGCTGCACATGCTAGCCCGCTTTTGCGAGCAGAAAAGTGCAGTGGTCCAGTACATGACGGCGCAGTACCGAGGTGCATCCGGCCAGCTGCCAAGCTTCTGTGGATCCGATTGGGCCAACATGTTGGACCTCTGCCAAGTCCTCCAAAATTTTGAGCAATCCACGTTGCTTGTGAGCAGTGACAACTCTTCAGTCAGCATTACCATACCACTGCTGTGTTTACTGAAGAGGTCGATGTTAAAAATCAAGGAAACAGCTGTCATGATGCAACTGGGGGAATCTGAAGGAGAAAACGATCAGCGTGATGGTACCAACATCAGGCCATCCGCCTCAGGGAACGCTGGCCCCAGCAGCTATGACGAAGAAGAGGAGGAGGAACAGCTGGAGTTGGAGCAGGAATTTCATGCCACCACTGACGAGGGCCAGAGCGGTGCACGTTGGACTTCCACAATTCAACGCGAATGGTCAGCAGAAGCAGACCAGGAGGAAGGTGACGACTATGATGCATCACAACAACTATCACAACGCTCACAAGAGGATGATGAGGATTCTGGTAGGACTCTGGCACACATGGCTCAATTCATGCTAGACTGCATTGAACGTGACCCACGCATTGTGCGCATTCTGGACAACACCAATTACTGGGTTTATACCCTTCTGGATCCACGGTACAAACACAATGTTCCAAAACTGCTTGAAGAAAGAGTCAGACAGGTCAAAATGGAAGAATACCAGCAGGCCCTTGTGGAGACTTTAGAGAGGAGATTGACATCCTCCCCCTCCTCTAGCCAGTTGTACGCAGACAGACTGACTTCCGCAAACCCAGGACGACCAGGAGGGCAGCAAACAACGCAAGCCGCAGCTAGTACCCAAAAGGGAATGGTATCGGCAGTGTCCTTGGAGTGGGAAAATTTTCTGACACCCATGCAGCCGCAGCCCACTGAACAGCAAGCGTGCAGATCCACCTCCAACACCGATCGCCTGGAGAAGATGGTCAAGGACTACATGTCAGATGGCGTAGCTGTGTCGAACCATCCATCTGCACCCTTCAACTATTGGGTATCGAAGCTAGACACCTGGCACGAACTGGCAATGTACGCAATAGAGGTGCTGGCTTGCCCGGCAGCCAGCGTTATGTCGGAACGCTGTTTCAGTGCTGCCGGAGGCATCGTCACAGATCGGCGTATCCGCCTCTCTACAGAAAATGCAGACCGTCTGACTCAAATTAAAATGAATCAATCCTGGATTGGAAACGACTACGCAACACTCCAGGACCCCAACCAAGTAACATGACCAATGAACATCTGGGATGGTGTAGCGTTTCCGGTCCCTGTTTATTGAACCTCTCATCTGTATTACATTTATGACTGCATGGCGGCAAAAAGCATTGCTGCTATATCCGCACGCTTTTTGTCCACATGCAAGGCCTGGGTTGTTGTGTCTCACAAAGCGTGGCCTTCTCCTCCTGCGCCTGCTCCTGTTCCATCACGTCTGCTGCTGCTGGGTTAGCGTTGCCGCGTGGTCCCTGTTTATTGAACCACTTATCTTTATTACATTTATGACTGCATGGCGGTACAAAGCATGCTATCCGCACGCTTCTTGCCCTCATGCAAGGCCTGGGTTGTTGTGTCTCACAAAGCGTGGCCTTCTCCTCCTGCGCCTGCTCCTGTTCCATCACGTCTGCTGCTGCTGGGTTAGCGTTGCCGCGTGGTCCCTGTTTATTGAACCACTTATCTTTATTACATTTATGACTGCATGGCGGTACAAAGCATGCTATCC
The DNA here is from genome assembly GCF_040937935.1 of Hyperolius riggenbachi. Taxonomy (NCBI): domain Eukaryota; kingdom Metazoa; phylum Chordata; class Amphibia; order Anura; family Hyperoliidae; genus Hyperolius; species Hyperolius riggenbachi. The sequence continues at coordinate 510,281,055 of NC_090646.1, read as the reverse complement.
GCACGCTTCTTGCCCTCATGCAAGGCCTGGGTTGTTGTGTCTCACAAAGCGTGGCCTTCTCCTCCTGCGCCTGCTCCTGTTCCATCACGTCTGCTGCTGCTGGGTTAGCGTTGCCGCGTGGTCCCTGTTTATTGAACCACTTATCTTTATTACATTTATGACTGCATGGCGGTACAAAGCATGCTATCCGCACGCTTCTTGCCCTCATGCAAGGCCTGGGTTGTTGTGTCTCACAAAGCGTGGCCTTCTCCTCCTGCGCCTCCTCCTGTTCCATCACGTCTGCTGCTGCTGGGTTAGCGTTGCCGCGTGGTCCCTGTTTATTGAACCACTTATCTTTATTACATTTATGACTGCATGGAGGTACAAAGCATGCTATCCGCACGCTTCTTGCCCTCATGCAAGGCCTGGGTTGTTGTGTCTCACAAAGCGTGGCCTTCTCCTCCTCCTGCGCCACCCTCCTCCTGTTCCATCACGTGTGCTGCTGCTGGGTTAGCGTTACCGGTCCCTTTTCCTGGAACCTCTTATATGTATTACATTTATGACTGCATGCCGACAAAAAACATGTTACCTGTGCAAAGAAAACAGACATTTCCCGCATTTAAAAGACAGTTTTCCCTTTGAAACTTTAAAATCGATTTTCTCAAAAACTATAAGCTCTTTTTGCTAATTTTTTTTTCCTCTTGTACCCACTCCCAAGGTGCACATACCCTGTAAATTTGGGGTATGTAGCATGTAAGGAGGCTTTACAAACCACAAAAGTTCGGGTCCCCATTGACTTCCATTATGTTCGGAGTTCGGGTCGAACACCCGAACATCACGGCCATGTTCGGCCTGTTCGGCCCGAACCCGAACATCTAGATGTTCGCCCAACACTACTAATTACCCATCAATCACCCATCAATCACCCCCTATCACCACCTGTCACTGTTACCTATCAGATCAGACCCTAATCTGCCCCTTGCGGGCACCCAATCACCCGCCCACACGCTCAGATTGCCCTCAGACCCCCCCCCCTTATTAATTCGCCAGTGCATTAATTACATCTGTCCTTCCCTGTAATAACCCACTGATCACCTGTCAATCACCTGCCAATCACCTATCACCCATCAATCACCCCCTGTCACTGCCACCCAACAATCAGCCCCTAACCTGCCCCTTGCGGGCAATCTGATCACCCACCCACACCAATAGATCGCCCGCAGATCCGACATCAGATCACCACCCAAGCGCAGCGTTTACATCTATTCTCTCCTCTAAACACCCACTAATTACCCATCAATCACCCATCAATCACCCCCTATCACCACCTGTCATTGTTACCTATCAGATCAGACCCTAATCTGCCCCTTGCGGGCACCCAATCACCCGCCCACACGCTCAGATTGCCCTCAGACCCCCCCCCCCTTATCAATTCGCCAGTGCATTAATTACATCTGTCCTTCCCTGTAATAACCCACTGATCACCTGTCAATCACCTGCCAATCACCTATCACCCATCAATCACCCCCTGTCACTGCCACCCAACAATCAGCCCCTAACCTGCCCCTTGCGGGCAAACTGATCACCCACCCACACCAATAGATCGCCCGCAGATCCGACATCAGATGACCACCCAAGCGCAGTGTTTCCATCTATTCTCTACCCTAAACACCCACTAATTACCCATCAATCACCCCCTGTCACTGCTACCTATCAGATTAGACCCCTATCTGCCCCTAGGGCACTCAATCACCCGCCCACACCCTCAGAATGCCCTCAGACCCCAGCCCTGATCACCTCGCCAGTGCATTGCTTGCATCTATTCCCCCCTCTAATCACACCTTGAAACACCCATCAATCACCTCCTGTCACCCCCTAGCACACCTACCCATCAGATCAGGCCCCAATTTGCCCCGTGTGGGCTCCTGATCACTCGGCCAAACCCTCAGATCCCCCTCAGACCCCCTTCCGATCACCTCCCCAGTGCATTGATTGAATCTATTTTCCCCTCTAACCACCCCCTGAGACACCCATCAATCACCTCCTGTCACCCCCCTAGCACTCCTATCCATCAGATCAAGCCCAATACAACCTGTCATCTAAAAGGCCACCCTGCTTATGACCGGTTCCACAAAATTCACCCCCTCATAGACCACCTGTCATCAAAATTTGCAGATGCTTATACCCCTGAACAGTCATTTTGAGACATTTGGTTTCCAGACTACTCACGGTTTTGGGCCTGTAAAATGCCAGGGCGGTATAGGAACCCCACAAGTGACCCCATTTTAGAAAAAAAGACACCCTAAGGTATTCTGTTAGGTGTATGACGAGTTCATAGAAGATTTTATTTTTTGTCAAAAGTTAGCGGAAATTAATTTTTATTGGTTTTTTTTCACAAAGTGTCATTTTTCACTAACTTGTGAAAAAAAATAAAATCTTCTATGAACTCGCCATACACCTAACGGAATACCTTGGGGTGTCTTCTTTCTAAAATGGGGTCACTTGTGGGGTTCCTATACTGCCCTGGCATTTTAGGGGCCCTAAACCGCGAGGAGTAGTCTAGAAAACAAATGCTTCAAAATGACCTGTGAATAGGACGTTGGGCCCCTTAGCGCACCTAGACTGCAAAAAAGTGTCACACATGTGGTACCGCCGTACTCAGGAAAAGTAGTATAATGTGTTTTGGGGTGTATTTTTACACATACCCATGCTGGGTGGGAGAAATTTCTATGTAAATGGACAATTGTGTGTAAAAAAATCAAACAATTGTCATTTACAGAGATATTTCTCCCACTTAGCATGGGTATGTGTAAAAATACACCCCAAATCGCATTATACTACTTCTCCTGAGTACGGTGGTACCACATGTGTGGCACTTTTTTACACCCTAAGTACGCTAAGGGGCCCAAAGTCCAATGAGTACCTTTAGGATTTCACAGGTCATTTTGCGACATTTGGTTTCAAGACTACTCCTCACGGTTTAGGGCCCCTAAAATGCCAGGGCAGTATAGGAACCCCACAAATGACCCCATTCTAGAAAGAAGACACCCAAAGGTATTCCGTACGGAGTATGGTGAGTTCATAGAAGATTTTATTTTTTGTCACAAGTTAGCGGAAAATGACACTTTGTGAAAAAAAACTATTAAAATCAATTTCCGCTAACTTGTGACAAAAAAATAAAAACTTCTATGAACTCACCATACTCCTAACGGAATACCTTGGGGTGTCTTCTTTCTAAAATGGGGTCATTAGTGGGGTTCCTATACTGCCCTGGCATTTTAGGGGCCCTAAACCGTGAGGAGTAGTCTTGAAACAAAAATGACCTGTGAAATCCTAAAGGTACTCATTGGACTTTGGGCCCCTTAGTGCAGTTAGGGTGCAAAAAAGTGCCACACATGTGGTATCGCCGTACTCGGGAGAAGTAGTATAATGTGTTTTGGGGTGTATTTTTACACATACCCATGCTGGGTGGGAGAAATACCTCTGTAAATGACAATCTTTTGATTTTTTTACACACAATTGTCCATTTACAGAGGTATTTCTCCCACCCAGCATGGGTATGTGTAAAAATACACCCCAAAACACATTGTACTACTTCTCCTGAGTATGGCGATACCACATGTGTAGCACTTTTTTGCACCCTAACTGCGCTAAAGGGCCCAAAGTCCAATGAGTACCTTTAGGATTTCACAGGTCATTTTGAGAAATTTCGTTTCAAGACTACTCCTCACGGTTTAGGGCCCCTAAAATGCCAGGGCAGTATAGGAACCCCACAAATGACCCCATTTTAGAAAGAAGACACCCCAAGGTATTCCGTTAGGAATATGGTGAGTTCATAGAAGATTTTATTTTTTGTCAAAAGTTAGCGGAAATTGATTTTAATTGTGTTTTTTCACAGGGTGCAAAAAAGTGCCACACATGGTATCGCCGTACTCAGGAGAAGTAGTATAATGTGTTTTGTGGTGTATTTTTACACATACCCATGCTGAGTGGGAGAAAGATCTCTGTAAATGGACAATTGTGTGTAAAAAAAATTAACAAATTGTCATTTACAGAGATATTTCTCCCACCCAGCATGGGTATGTGTAAAAATACACCCCAAAACACATTATACTACTTCTCCTGAGTACGGCAATACCACATGTGTGGCACTTTTTTGCAGCCTAACTGCGCTAAGGGGTCCAAAGTCCAATGAGCACCTTTAGGCTTTACAGGGGTGCTTACAATTTAGCACCCCCAAAATGTCAGGACAGTAAACACACCCCACAAATGACCCCATTTTGGAAAGTAGACCCTTCAAGGTATTCAGAGAGGGGCATGGTGAGTCCGTGGCAGATTTGATTTTTTTTTGTCGCAAGTTAGAAGAAATGGAAACTTTTTTTTTTTTTTCAGAAAGTGTCATTTTCCGCTTACTTGTGACAAAAAATAATATCTTCTATGAACTCACTATGCCTCTCAGTGAATACTTTGGGATGTCTTCTTTCCAAAATGGGGTCATTTGGGGGGTATTTATACTATCCTGGAATTCTAGCCCCTCATGAAACATGACAGGGGGTCAGAAAAGTCAGAGATGCTTGAAAATGGGAAAATTCACTTTTTGCACCATAGTTTGTAAACGCTATAACTTTTACCCAAACCAATAAATATACACTGAATGGGTTTTTTTTTATCAAAAACATGTTTGTCCACATTTTTCGCGCTGCATGTATACAGAAATTTTACTTTATGTGAAAAATGTCAGCACAGAAAGTTAAAAAAAATCATTTTTTTGCCAAAATTCATGTCTTTTTTGCTGAATATAATAAAAAGTAAAAATCGCAGGAGCAATCAAATAGCACCAAAAGAAAGCTTTATTAGTGACAAGAAAAGGAGCCAAAATTCATTTAGGTGGTAGGTTGTATGAGCGAGCAATAAACCGTGAAAGCTGCAGTGGTCTGAATGGAAAAAAAGTGGCCGGTCCTTAAGGGGTAGAAAGCCCTAGGTCCTCAAGTGGTTAAGGTGGATGCAGGATGATGAGAAATTTACGCTTCATTGATAGAGCAACTTCACTCCTTAGTCTTCTGTAAAGTATTTTACTTTTTCTCCTAAAAAGGAGACATTACCATCGAGTTGAGTATGGGATTTTGCTGAATGAAGCAAGTGATAAAGAAAGGCATGCTTATATCTGCCCATGGTTATGGTTCCATGTGCAATTCACTGTATACTGTGCAGCATGTTGCTTCTATGCCAAGTCAAAAAGAAAGCTTTGCTACCTGCTAATTATTAGGATGCCTTTCACAGCAATAGTGACTTTTTTATGGCTCATGTAATATGTGGTTTGAATAAGATATCACTTATGCAATCAAAATAAATGAGCAAGTTTAGATTGCAATTAACGAAGACAATCATATAATTAATGACTGCAGTACGTAAATGAATAGTTACAGCTAAGGGACTAATAATATGGGAGCAGTACCATTACAAGCATAATAATGTAGAATTTATTTTTATAGACTTGCTTAGTGATCTTATAGAGATAAATTACAAAGAATATCTCTTTTCAATGGGTTTTACAGCAAGCTCTGTAGAAGTACACTGGATGACTGAATAAAGTAAAAAAGGGACACTGAAGCATAGCAAACAATGGAAATATTGAAACAGTTACCAAGAGCAACCAGTCCGATTTCAGTTTTTAAATGGGGCAAGGATTCCAATGGGTGGCTCAATGTAATATCTTTAGTTTTTCTCCAGTTTTCATTTTGTCAAGTTTGTCACTTTCATTCCTGACAACTCTTTGTGCACTGTATGTATTGGTACTATTTCTGTTGTTAAGGGCTACTCTATCACCCTCTATCTTTCTGTTCCTGGCAATTCATGCTGCATTGCTGGTGCCACTATACTAGCTGATTTATTTATATGTTTCCTGATTCAGCATGCACCACTGCATTGACTTATATGAAGCCTGGACCTAGTGCCCCTACCAGTGAAGTCTCTTCCTATACCAAGGAGGAAGCGGGCCTGACCCGCACTGAGGTTACCACATCATGTGCCTTTCTTGACAAAAGATAACTGGTGCTTAACTCCCAATCATTGGGAGAAACATTTGAAGAAACATTTGTTATTTAAATGACATGCCATTACATTAGGGGAGTATGATCAAGCACGCATTATTTCCCATGGTCTATGGGAAATTATTAGACTGATGCATTCTTAGATTGGGAGGAATATAACACTTTATTTGCTGAAAAACTCCCTGTTAGGGGAATTCATTAGCTTGCTGAAGGGCTTGCTGCAAAAGCTGATGATCAGTGTGTGGAGACCTTGGGGGATCCCTTCTGTCAAGATCTTAAGGATGAAGTAGGTAAGTATTTATTGTAAATTATAAAAATAATAAAGCGTTTTAAACCTGTCTGTGTGCATCTTCTTCACTTTTAGCCCTCTGTGGAAATAAGTTAGGGGTATTAATATACCCCTATGTCCATTGTACCTGTGGGGAGGTAGAGGCAAACATTTGGACATCCCCTTGATATTAAAAGGGGTTTCCAAATGTCACTATAGGTTGCCCCCTCAGGCTTACTGCCACATACATGGTGGTAATTAGCCCATGTTCTCCTTAGCACTGCAGGTATAGAGTGATGAAACTTAGGTAAAAAAACAAACAAACAATCTTTTAGGTCGAAAACCCAGTATTGGTAAATGAAGGCAGAGGGCAGCCAAAATGTGTGTAAATATTTACTGTTATTGGTAAAGCACAATTGATTGAACATCATTTATTTAAAAGTGTACATATTTATGCACATCTACATTACATATACTGACACCAGTGTAGCTTAGAAAGCCCTATAAAAGTATGCTATTCCATCTCGCCTTGCATTATTTTAATGCTTAAAAGAGTAATATAAAAGTTCATGTGTAAAATCAACGCAGGTTGCCTCTTGTGTTACAGATGCCTTATAAAAATGATTCATTGATGTTGTAAATGTTCTTTGAAGGCCAAGTAATCCCTTACGCTAAAGGTCAAAGGTGATTCATTCAGACGTGTTGCTCCGTCTCCTGTCACTTATTTAGTTATATACAATCTATTTCCTGACCTTTTCTGTCATGAAGTGATAAACAATGTACAATGTGTGCACCTAAAGCCTAATGTAAAATGACATCTATATGTAATTTTCATGTCCCTCCAATAAATGAAAGCTAAGAAGGAATCCATTTCCAATAGTCATAATAACGATTCCCCCCTCCCCATCTGACCTCTGGGAACCTTAACGCAACCATTATCCCATATTTCTAGGATTAGAGAGAGGCTGGCTTTCTCGTTGACAACACAACATAAATAGACTTTTACATTCATTTAAGTGGGTTGTAAATATCTATCTGTAACCATCATCTAAGATGGAACAGTCATTCTTCCAATAGTTCTCTCACTTAACCTCTCACTTGATGTTTATAAGGAGCATAAGACTTCAGCTGCCACTACTTTGCTCCCTGATGGCATTGAAAGTGTAAAACCGTCTTATAATGGAAGCTAAAGATTTATGTCAATATTAATCCTAAAATGACATGTATACCTATACAGGGAGCAGTTCATTTTTATCTCTATTGACTTTTTTTCCATTACAAAACAATCGATGTAAAATCTGGATTCCTCAAATTAAAAAGAAAAAAGAAAAAAGGTTGTGTTTAACCACTTTGCAGCAGTTTTTATCTCTTCCGTTCTAAACTAATCATTTTGCAAGGATAGAACTGCCCAACTTTGTTTTGAGTTAAAATTAATCTCAATTAAAGTGGTATGACATTAAAAGAAAATAGATTATTGCTCTAGAACTTTAACCACTGCAGGACCACAGGCTTACACCCCGCCCCCCTAGTGACCAGGCCATTTTTCACAATACAGGGCTGTGCAGCTTTGTCAGATTGCTGCACAGCCATGCAACTCAGCACAGAAATGAATCTAACCTCCTTTTATAGTCCTTAAAAGGACATTCTTTTGGAGGTGTCTGATCGCTCCTGAAATCCTTTGAGTTTTTTTTTTCAGGCTTACAGTGCCTGATTTTCCCTCCTTCCCTCCTCCCTGTCCTTCCCACCCTCCCTGCCTCGTCCTGAATTGAATAGGATGGCGAACCGTCCTCTTCTCCGCCTTTCATAGGCATCAGCCTATGAGAGGGCTTTGATTTCCAGCCGCTCTGAGGTACAGCCGAGTGTCCCTTGTACAGTGCTGCACTAGATAGCAGCGCTGTACAGATGTAAACAAAGGGGATTTCTTTCCCCTTTAATTTATTAATGGCCTGCTAGCAGCTAGCAGGCTGATCATGGAGCAGAGCTCCGTGAATCAGTAGAGAACAATCATGCATGCACGCACGTTCCCTGCTAAACTGCAGCTCCAGGACTTGATGGCAATTGCCGTTAGGCGGTCCTGGGGCTGCCACCTTCCCGACACCTATCGGCGTTAGGTGGTCAGGGAGGGGTTAAGCACAGCAAAATAAAAAAAAACAGCAGCAAAAATAACAGAAAACATAAAAAGGCTGATATTATGTCACTGAAAAGCACGAGTACACATCACTAAAGCTAATTGATAACATTGGGGGATTGCAGGACACAATATATAGGGATGATCAATGAGATGCAAATAATTTCTCCTTGTATTTGAATTTAAGGTGAATGTTATGCAGTCTGAAATTGGACCCTAAAGCATATATGCTGCCAAATACATTTCCAGTCTTCTAGAGTCTTAAAGGACTTCTGATGCAAACTTAAAAATCTATTTTTTACTCACCTGGGACTTCTTCCAGCCTCGAGCATCAGTTTCAGTCCTTTGCCATAGCCCCAGTCCTCTTCAGTGTCTCTGCTGGCCACCCGCAGAGGTTGGCTCTTCTGCATCTATGCAGGCACTCACATGTCCACATCATCTGGCACATACATATAACTACTGCACAGATGCAGTACATGCCAGATTATGTGGATGCACAGGCATGAGTGCCCGTGCAGGAACAGAAGAGCCAACTCTGCTGGCGGGTCGCGATCCTTAAGGCCAGCTGGGAAAATGAGGAGGGCCAGGGCTGTGGCGAGGGACTGAGAGGGCTGCGAGGGGCTGGAAGAAGCACCAGGTGAGTAAAAAATAGTTTTTTAAGTTCACCTCGGAAGTCCTTTAAGAGGAGAAGGGGAACTGATTGATAATGATAACAACCATTCAAAGAACATATGTTAGTGATTATTACCAGCATAGCACCAATGAAGAGCTAATACCAGGGGCCTAGTGAAGTCGCAAGCTCTGCAAACTTAATGTTACGCCAATGTTTGGCAGGTTTGTAACTAAGTACATTTATCTCCATATTTGTTTTTAGAATTAGATGTAGCTATTCTGTTTAAATAAATCAGCTGTTTCTTGAGTGTCGCCCTCTAAGAATGCAACGTTAGGAACAAGTTGTCCAACATAAGTTTTGCTGCAAGTTCATAGAGAACTAGTAGACCCAAGCCCATTTAAAAACGGGCTCTAGGTCTTTTTTTTATGCCGCCGCCGGCGCCAGTCACTGTGCATGCACGCGTGCCCGCCGCGCACCTGCAACTGCCCGCCCACCAACCTCCCTCCCTGGTCCCTCCAGCTGTACGTTACTGCGCACATGCACAGTAACAAATTACCAGGGACACAGGGACGCTGGTAAACTACTGGACGCAGCGACACAGGGCTTTTATTGTGTAGGATACAAATTTAGCATCAATGGGCAGAGCACAGAGCTTTACAGAGGCACAACTAATTCTCTGGTACACTATGTTTCTCACTTAAACCGTGTAAAAATAAGTTATGAGTCTACAATTTGGCCAACTCCCAACATGCCTTTGTTGGCTTCAGTTTGTCACTGTTAGAATATCTGATGAAGTGTTCCCAATGGCCTCATTGATTTATTTTATAATGTGTATAACACACATCTGTCTCCACATAAATACTTAAAATTTGATGTGACAGCAACTGAAATATGTTCGATGTGGATTAATCCCAGATGAATCTAAACTTGACAGATAATTTAAAATAGTTTGTCTACATGGTTATAAATGAAACACATCCTTGGCCTTTTAAAAGATTTCTTACTACTTGGAACTAAGGGTTGCATTGTGAAAATGTCTATAAAACTGCCGTGTGCAGAGAGCCCACAGCAATTTTTTCAGATTCTACAAATTGTGAGGTAGCATACAATGCGCAGTTTCCTAGGTAACCTAGTTTCCTAGGTTACCAGGGTACCACGCACTACACTACTTGAGTCATGGGTCATGCTAATTGCGGAATGTGTGCTACCTCATTGTCGGACGTACTGGTAAAATTGCATTGCACTTTGTGTGCATAGTATTTTTACTGACAGTTGCAGAATACACCTCTAAATATGTCATAGAAATAGTGAAAGCCAGACGGTGTTTAGTGTCACAGTGCTGCACTTGTGTCACAACTATTATAGCTGAGTTTCATGTTGCCAGCACCTACAGAACAGGTTGGCAATTTAATACATACCTATGTAGAGAGATGGCTTCAAATACCATAGAGCCTTCCCAGTCCTTGCTCCATCCCGTTGTTCCTGTGTTGTCCAGAAGGGAAGCTACGCATCCTTCTAGGTCTTTGTCACTCCTTGTGCAGTATTCAGACGTACTCATTCCTCCTAGTACTACTGGCGACACGTGAGTCCAGGCCCATGGATTTTCAATGTAGAACTACTTGGAAATGCAAGTCTTTCCTAAGGCTGCACAAGGAGTACCAAAGATCTAAAATGATGACTAGCTTCCACTAGTGATAGAGCAAGGACTGGGAATGCTCTATGGTATCCTGAGCCTTTCCTCTACCAAAAAATAAGCAACAATCACTTAGGAGGTAGTAGAGAGAGACATGGAGCATTTCAGAGGTCTTAGGACTCTCAGCCAGTCAGCTAGACTAAGGTCTACTGAGGTCACATAAGGCATTTTTTGGCTCCTCACAAAAATGAGATCTATTTTCCATCTCACTTATGCTCTAGTGACTTTAGGCAATGGAAAGAGAAGCAAAGCTAGCAGTGCCTCAGTGACTAATCATTATACCAAAAATGTAGGCAATATAACATAATTAAGATTTTAGTGTAAGTGGTTTGAATCTATGGGTATATTAGGATTTACTGTAAGGTTTGTGCTTAAACATATTCTTAGTATTGCTAGTGTTTTTATAAAAGACTAGCTGATGACCCAGCATTGCCCTGGTATATATTTGGCTGGTGCCGGCATTTTTTCTAACCCTAACACACAGTCAATGACCGAGTTTGTCAGCTTTGGCATCAATAATTTGTATATTCCCATAGAAATTAAACAAATCAGATTGGCAGTTTGTGACTCCAGCATTTGAACCCCAGTTACCCAATGACCAACTGTAGCAGGTTTGAGGCATCTGCGATTAACAGTGTAAAAATGGCAGCAATTTAAATTTTCTCCTTGAAAATTAACAGACAAATTTTGACTGGCTATTATAGGCCCCACCCACTTCCCTGAATATTAATCTCAGTCACCCAGTGACCATCTGGGCAAAGAGTGAGAACCTTGCCTTTAACCGTGTAAGAAGGCCTGCAGTTTATATTTTCCAAGTGAAAGTTGGCTGTTTTGTGGCTCCGCCCCCTTTTCTGAATTTGAACTCCAGTAACCCAGTGACCAACTGTACCAGGTTTGAGGCTTGTGCCATTAACAGTGCAATAATGGAAGCAATTTTAATTTTCCCCTGAAAATCAACAGGTGAATATTGATTGACTTTTTTAGGCTCCACCCACTTTTCTGAATATTAATCACAGTCACCCAGTAACCAACTGTGTAAAGTTTTAGAACCCTGCCATTAACAGTGAAGAAGGGCTGCAGTTATATTTTCCCAGTGAAATTTGTATTTGGCTCTGCCCACTTTTTGTAACCTGGACACACAGTCACTCAATGACAAAGGTTGTTAGCTTTCGGGTCCTTGGCATCAATAAAATCAAATCTGATTGGCTGTTTGTGGCTCTGCCCCTTTTTCTGAATTTGAACTCGAGTGACCCAATGACCAACTGCACCAGGTTTGAGGCTTGTGCCATTAACAGTGCTAGAATGGCAGCAATTTTAATATTCCCCTTGAAAATCAACACGTGAATATTGATTGGCTTTTTTAGGCTCAACCCATTTTTCTGAATATTAATCTCAGTCACCCAGTAACCAGCTGTGCAAAGTTTGAGAATCCTGCCATTAACAGTGAAGAAGGGCTGCAGTTTATATTTTCCCCAGGGAAATCTGTTTTTGACACCACCCATTTTTTGTGACCTTGACACACAGCCACTCAATGACCAAGTTTGTGAGCTTTCGAGTTCCTGGCATCAAAATTGTGTGAATGGAAGCAGTTTATCCAGCAAAGAAATCTGATTGGTTCTTTGTGGCTCCGCCCCTTTAGTGAATTTGAACCCCAGTCACTTAATGATTGACTGTAGCAAGTTTGAAGCCTCTGCCATTAACAGTGTAAGAATGGCAGCAGTTTCAATATTCCCCTTGAAAATCAATAGGTGAATTTTGATTGGCTGTTGTAAGCTCCACCCACTTTTCTGAATATTAATCCTAGTCACCCAGTGACCAACTGTGTGTTTGAGAACCCTGCCATTAACAGTCTAAGAATGGCTGCAGTTTATATTTCCCCATGTAAAAAGTTAGTTGTTTTTGGCTCCGCCCACTGTTTCTAACCTTGTCATACAGTCACTCAATGACCAAGTTTATGAGCTTTGGGGTCCTTGGTATCAATAAATTGCATGTTTCCATTGAAATTAAGCAAATCTGATTGGCTGTTTGTAGCCCTACCCCTTTTCAGAATTTAAACCCCAGTCTCCCAGTGACTGACTGTACCATATTTGAGGCCTCTGCCATTAAGAGTGTAAGAATGGCAGCAATGTAAATATTCTCCTTGAAAATCAATAGGTGAATTTTTATTGGCTGTTGTAGGCTCCACCTACTTTCCTGAATATTAATCAGTCGTCCAGTGACCAACGGTGTCAAGTTTGAAAACCCTGCCAATAACAGAATGGCTGAAATCAATCTAACAAATCCAAATAGTTGTTTCTGGCTTCACCCCCTTTAGTGAATCTGGACCCCAGTAAGGGACTGACTGTATCAGGTTTGAGGACTCTGTCATTAACAGTGTAAGAATGGTAGCAATGTAGATATTCCCCTTGAAAATCAACAGGTGAATTTGTATTGGCTGTAGTAGGTTCCACCCATTTTCCTGAACATTAATCCCAGTCACCCAGTGACCAACTGTGCAATGTTTGAGAACCCTGCCATTAACAGTGTAAGAATGGCTGCAGTTTATATTTGACCAGTGAAATTTGTTTTTGGCTTCACCCACTTTTTGTAACCTTGACACACAGTCACTCAATGACCAAGTTTGTAAGCTTTCAGGCTCCTGGCTTCAAAAATGTGTGAATGGAAGCAATTTATCCAGCAAGGAAATCTGATTGGCTGTTTGTGACCCCGCCCCTTTAGTGAATTTGGACCCCAGTCACCCAATTACTGACTGTAGCAAGTTTGAAGCCTCTGCCCTAAACAGTGTAAGAATGGCAGCAGTTTCAATATTCCCATGGAAAATCAATAGTTTAATTTTGATTGGCTTTTGTAGGCTCCACCCACTTTACTAAATTTGAATCTCATTTACCCAGTGACAAGGTGTGCCAAGTTTGAGAACCCTGCGATGAACAGTCTAAGAATGGCTGCAGTTTACATTTTCCCATTAAAAATGAATAGCTGAAATTTGATTAGCTGTTTTATGCTCCGCCAACTTTTCCTGGATTTGTAACCTCGGTCACCAAGTGACCAACTGTGCCCAGTGTGGGGACTCTGGCTTGATTACTGTGAGAATGGCAGCCTTTTACATTTCTTCCATTGACATAAATGGGTGAAATCTGATTTGCTGCTTGTAGCTCCACCCAGGTGTGCAGTGGGGATGCAAAACCCCCAGAACATATCATCCCAGGTAGCAAAGAATCTGCATACCAAGATTCATTCAAAATCGGTCAAGGCGTTTTCGAGTGATCGCGGCACACACACATGCACGCACGCACACACACACACGCACGCACGCACGCACGCACGCACGCACGCACGCACGCACACACACACACACACACACACACACACACACAGTTTTATATATATAGATTTTTGTATTTGTTGAATGGCACCACATTTTACATCTACTATAGATAAATTCCATTACATTGGCACCAGTATTTGTATTAGATAAATGACACACCCATAGTAGAAGTGTGTGGTTTTGAGTGGTTGTGAAGGGTAATCCTTTATAATGGAATACTCTTTAACTGAAAAGATTGATCCTGACATACATGCAACATTTAAAGATTCTTCTGCTGAAAATGGCCTAGAGTTGGATACCTTATAGTCTAAATTTAAAGAACACAAAAGGTTATTGCTACATTCACTTAGGAGGAAGTGGAATGTATCAATATTGGACTTATATAGAGAAGCAGGAGTAATTCCTTTGGGATTAAAAGAAAGAATAGTGACATCGGAGCACTTAAGAAATCCGCGCTTCATGGATATATGGAAAGAGGAATGCATTAAGGAAAGAGGGTGTATGTGTGTGTGTGTGTGTGTGTGTGTGTGTTGGGGGGGGGGGGGGGGGTTTTGAGAATTTTGGAAATAATTACTATAGAAGAGTGTGTGTATATTCCACTAGAGCAGATTCATGAACAGACAGAAAGTAATATAGAAGCAATGGATCTGTGTAGGGAAAACACATCTTTTTCTAGCTCAAAAAATAAAAAAATAACGTTGAGCAGAATTAACAAAAATATCAAAGACAAAAAGGCAAGTTTCAAAAAGATGTAGAGGATTGGAATAAAGAGAGGTATTCTAAATTCCTGCAAGGTAGGAAAAAGGTAGATAAAAACAAAGAAAAGTGAAGATTAGGATTCAGAGTGTTCAAAAGATTCTAGTTTTTCTGAAAGATATGTCTTTTGTTCCTTTTATAAGGGGAGTCAAATAAGGAAGGAAAGGGAAGAGAATACAAATAATACATAAACATATGATTGTTGTTTTAAAACAAGACAAAAAAGTAGGACAGACTTGGAAACTGCATTCAACCAACATGCAAGGGGCGAGAAAAAACATACTAATAAAAGAAGACCTGGGGCCATATGCAATTCGCTTTTTCTCCTGAGTTTTCTCCTAGGAGATAATTTTTCTTCTTTGATTTAAAATAACTTTTTAGCACTTTATAATGGAAAGGGTACCAAAAGGTATATGAAAAAGTGCTGTCAAAAGTATTTTGAGTATTTATTTGCTTGTTGGTGGTTTAAAAGGCCTTTTATTTACAAATTATAAAAATATCACCTAGGAGAAAAGTCATGTGAAAAAGTGAATTGCATATTGGCCCAGGACTGGATAAGAGATGGAGGCAATTCCTATAAGAATAACGGAATTGATTTAACCCCCTTTACATTATAGATTAAACATTATATATTCAATGAAAGTGACCTATTTTTCTCCTCAACAGTTAAATTTGTAGAACAGAAAGCACTGCAGTTTCACGTTGAATTCACTCTGCACAACAACACATGGTGGTGCACAGTGTAATGCTTATGAGTGCACTCTTCCTTGGCTGGCAACCATAAATGTTTTACAAATTTTAGTTCAAACGCACATCAGATGAAAGTCCTGTATCTCATTGACATCTGTATCCAGTAATTCCATATACAGTCCAATCAGGGGCAACAAGATCACCACTGGAACACCTGTCAAGGAGCAAACTCACCCAGTTGATGTGAAGAGACTGACGACCAATGTTAGACTAGTCAACAACTGCCTTATGCCTGGATGCCTCAGTATGTCAGGACCCCAGTTTCTCAATGATTCAGTGTATACTATAGGATGACATCAAATAAAATAATTGCCCTCATAGTGCTACTCCAAAAACCTTAAAAATGTTATTATTAAAATGCGCTCACATTGCGCACTATTTTAAGGAAGGGGCTTGAAGTCTATCATTAATGATGGAGAACTTGAGCTTCTACTGTACTCCCTACAGCACCTAGAATACTGATTTTATATCAAGTCCCCAAAATACACAAAAGCACCACCGCCCCTCCAGGATGACCAATAATTAGTGGGATGGGTTCTATAACCCAACGGTGGTGGTCTCCTTGCCCCTGATTGGACTGTATATGTGTAACGATAGGTGTCAGCAACCAGAGAGAGAATCTGATTCTTGGCGATCTGCAGTATCCCCAAGAATACAGATATACCTGATTATTGGGGATCTGCAGAATCGCCAATAATCAAATATGTCTAACCTCTAGACACCTGAGTGTGTAAGTGTTTTGGTGCAACAGTAACCTTTGGACCACCGGGTTAGCAGGTGGTCCAATAAGTAGAGAAGACTCTACTGCAGTCAAGGACACCTGGAGAGGGAGTCCCTGACTGATAAGGAGCAGTGTCCCCTCTGTAGAGCAGGGGACCCCTGCGGGAAGGCTGGACACCCTGAGGGGGGGTGACAGCCAGAAGGTAAGACAGGCCGGGTTGGCAACAGAGTATCAGATATGCAAGGTACCAAATCAGAGATCAGAAGAATAGTCAGGAAAGCTACAGGTCATAACAGATATCAGAACAAGGCCTAGTCTGAGGTGTGAGGTCCGTGATCTCAACACCCTGGAGCTATGCTAGAGAACAACACATATGATATACAGTATTCCTAGTCTGGGGTGTGAGGGCCGTGATCTCAACACCCTGGAACTATGCTAGAGAATAACACAGATGATATACACTATTCCTAGTCTGGGGTGTGAGGGCAGTGATCTCAACACCCTGGAACTATGCTAGAGAATAACACAGATGATATACAGTAACTGGCTAAGTGTGAATTCCCAGGTCCTCCTGGTTCCACCACACTGAAGGATCTGACTAAGGTCTGAGTGCTAACACATAGGCATTCGCAACGCCAGACAACCAGCAACTGAACAGCAGGAGATATATATAGTAAAGCGCCCCACAGCGCCGCCCAGCTCCCATCAACCAATCACTGACTGAACAGGAATCAGCTGACCGCCCTGATCAGCTGATCTTCCTCCTATTGGTATAAAGAGCTTGTCTTGCAGCGCGTAGCTCTCCATCTGTGTGCACTACTAGGTCCAGCCAGCCCAGACACATGTTGCTACGGGGAAACCGCCGCACTGGACGCGGAATCCGCCGCCTTACCATCAGAAAGCGCGGCGGCCCCCACGCCATTCCTCCCATGTGCACCAACAGTTCCAGATAACCCAGATGCATGCTGACACGGGCAAACCACCACATCAGACGCGGAATCAGCCGCCTTACTGTCAGAACATGCGACGGCTTTTCCGCTATTCATCACAATATGGAATTACTGGATACAGATGTTAATGAGATACATGACTTTGATCTAATGTGTGCCTGAACGTAAACGTGTAAAATCTGAAGATCTAAGTTTATTTTTGTGTAGAGTTTTATTTTCATCAATTTATGATGGAGTACATTATCATCATTATTTTACCTTTGACGCTGCTCCTGACTTACTCTAAGTGTTCCTACCTCTGACCTCTGCAAAAGAAGAGCAATAATCAATCTAAAATGTTTTTATAACTGAAATCAGTCTGCACTCTGTTAAACTATATATAAAGATTGCAAGCTGTAGAATTACCAGAATATATGGCTGAGTTATAGTCACAGCGAGAGTGAAATAACTTTTCATTAGTTAAATATCAGGAATAAGGTAATACATTGCTGAGAAGTACCCACTAAAACCTATTGCTGAAAATATGCTGTTACTCTTGTTTTTAAAGTTCTTCTTTTTAAAGCAACCATCTTGCATCACAGAGAAAATATCTGTACCAATTGAGTAGGTTTCACGATTGTAGTGAAACTGCTCATTAGAAGTTGATTTTAGGACGGATGTAAATTATCTGTATGACACGTTTAGAAAAAAGCTTTAATAACTTAAACAGAAGACTTTCTTAGAACACAGGGACCCATATACAATTCACTTTTTCTCTTGAGTTTGATAACCTATTAACACTCTGCAATTAAAAAAGTACCAAAAAGTATTTTCTTGCTTGGCAGTGGCTTAAAAGGCATTTTGTTGTAAAGAAACTATAGAGATAGGAGAGTATTCCTCTAGAGCAGATTACTGAACAGAAAGAAGAGGGTATAAAAACAATGGATCAACAGAAGGACATTTACTCTCAAGGAGGTTTACTTATTTATCAGACATTGGGCTCAATTCTGGTAGCGTTTAGTTGATAATTACCTCATGGAATTTGATTTACCTCATGAGGAAAATCAACTTTTGAATTCTGGTAGCTTAACTTCCCTGGCGTTTTGGACATGCTAGGCTCGTCCAGAGATGCCGGAGGTCACCTCTCAGGCCCCGCTGGGCCGATTTGAATAATTTTTTTAAACACACAGCAAGCACTTTACTTGCTGCGTGTCCTACCTGATCGCCGCCGCTCGCCGCCGATCCGCCGCTACCCGCCGCGATACAGGGCCCACCCCCCGAGACCCCGTGCGCTGCCTGGCCAATCAGTGCCTCGCAGTGTTGACGGGTGGATCGGGACTCTCTGTGACGTCAATGACGTAACGACGTTCGTCGCCATGGCGACTGGGAAGCCCTCAAGGAAATCCCATTCAGAACGGGATTTCCGGACGGGTCATTGCGCCAGCGGCGATCGGAGGGCAGGAAGGGATGCCGCAGGGAGGGGGGAATCATGTAGCTAGCGCTAGGCTAGCTACATGATAAAAAAAAAAAACTGCAAAAAACGTTCCCACGGCCGCAGGGCCGCGGGAATCAGAACGCCAGGCAGGTTAAGTAAAGTTTTACCTCATGTAATTTCATGAGGTAATTTATGTGGTAATTTTTGACTAAACATATGCGCTATTTTGTGGTAAAATACCTCACACTTGAATTCTGAAGTGAAATAAGGTGCGTGTTTGCATGTCTTTTACCTCACATAATTAGATCTACCTCTACCACATGGTAAATGCAGTTCTGTGACTAAGGCCTCGATTCATAAAAGTGCCTGCGAGCGGGGAAAGTCGAGCGGGGAAACACCGCTGTCGGTATTTCCGCCTTCAGGGAGGTAATTCATAAAAATTTAGCTAGTTGTGACAGGCGTGCGGAGATACTCCGCTGTAGGCAGGCGTTAGGCTGTCCTATGCATGCGGAAACAGGAGAAGCAGGCGGAATCCCTCCGTGCGGTGTTCTCTCTGCAGCTGCTTGGGAGGTCTGTCCCATTCACTGCAACGGATTCCGCACGCTTCTCGCCACATCAGAGGTAGCGGTAATACCCGTCCGCATACCGCTACCTCTAATCTTTATGAATTGACATTTGTTACTTTTGCTGTGATAATCACCGCGCAAGGCGGTGATTGATCACTCTGCTCGTGGATGTCGGTTTTTCATGCGGAAAAAGCCTTTATGAATACATATTTTGCTGTGTGGTCGGTAAAGCGAGCGGCTTTCTGCATTTCCTCATGCGGAAATGCTTTATGAATCGAGGCCTAAGACTTTAGCTAAAACAGATATTAAGTATCCCCAATATAGCTAAGACAGGTATAAGTGTCCCCAGTGGTATAGCTAAGGAGCTGTGGGCCCCGGTGCAAGTTTTGAATCGTGGCCCCCCCAAGCATGCTATACATAACAATTGATACGTTTCACCAAAACCAATAACAGACAACCACAGTGTCAGAGGTGTAAGAAGTAATGGGAAACAGTGTATTAATGATCACTACTATTTAGAGCATCTATAGAAGTGTAATAAAGAACTAATACTGTGGTTGAGGGTGGGCCCCACGGGGCCCCTCTAGCCCAAGGACCCCGATGCGGTCACTACCTCTGCACCCCCTATTGCTACGCAACTGAGTGTCCCCAGCATTGCTAAGACAGGTATTACATGGCCCCAGCAGTGGTGTACCTAGGGCATTTGACACTGGGTGCTGGGTATTAAATGATCCCCCCAAAAAAAGGAAAGGAGTGAGTGTGGCATGCTGAGCATGCCATGGCAGGTAATGCCAGGTATAGGTGCCCCCTGTATAGGTAGCGTAGAATAGTTGCCCCCAGTATAGGTAGCCTAGAATAGTTGACTCCTAGTATAGGCAGCGTAATATGGTTGCCCCCATTATAGGTAGCCTGGAATAGTTGCCCCCATTATAGGTAGCCTGGAATAGTTGCCCCCATTATAGGTAGCCTGGTGTAGGTGCCTCCAGTCTATACTATATAGTATATACTAAATATATAGCCACTATATAATCAGATCCCCCTAGAATATAGCCAATGTATATATTCAGATCCCCCCCTGTATATAGGCAGTATATATAGAGCCAGTCCCCCAGTATATATAGTCAGTCAGATTCCCCCCATTTATAAAGTTAGTATATATAGCCAGATCCCCCCAGTATATAGCTAGTGTTTTTATAGTCAGATTCCCCCCCCCCCATGTATATAGCGGGTATATAGGCAAAAGAACTGAAGGTATTCTAAACTCTCCCATAAACTTCTTTCCGATATCTCTGCTGCCCCCCCCCCACTCTCCCCCTGCGGCGCTGTGAGATGTGCATCATCAGTACTACGCACCGCTGAGGCTCTCTCCAGCGTTGATCGCGCACCCTCCTCCTCCGTACAGCTCCAGACTGCTGATCACCGCACCGGGGATTCGGCTTGATGATGTCATCAAGCCGCGTCCCCGGTGCGGTGATCAGTAATCTAGAGCTGTACGGAGGAGGGTGCGCAATCAATGCTAGAGAGAGCCTCAATGGTGAGTAGTACTAACGATGCACATCTCACAGCGCAGCAGGGGGATCAAGTGGTGGCGGGGGGGGAAGGGGGATCTGGCAGAGAGATCGGGAGGGAGTGTACGGGAGACTTCAGAATACTTTCAGTTATTTTATCAAGATAGAGGCTGGGGGTCCGGTGGGAATGTCAGGAAAATACCTCACTGATTTCCGCACATTTTCCCCGTGTCAGTAGTTTAACCACCCTGGCGTTCTGATTATATCGCCAGGGTGGCTGCGGGAGGGTTTTTTTTGAATAAAAAAAAAACTATTTCATGCAGCCAACTGAAAGTTGGCTGCATGAAAGCCCACTAGAGGGCGCTCCGGAGGCGATCTTCCGATCGCCTCCGGCGCCCAGAATAAACAAGGAAGGCCGCAATAAGCGGCCTTCCTTGTTTTGCTTATATCGTCGCCATAGCGACGAGCGGAGTGACGTCATCGACGTCAGCCGACGTCCTGACGTCAGCCGCCTCCGATCCAGCCCTTAGCGCTGGCCGGAACTTTTTGTTCCGGCTACGCTGGGCTCAGGCGGCTGGGGGGACCCTCTTTCGCCGCTGCTCGCGGCGAATCGCCGCAGAGCGGCGGCGATCAGGCAGCACACGCGGCTGGCAAAGTGCCGGCTGCGTGTGCTGCTTTTTATTTGATTAAAATCGGCCCAGCAGGGCCTGAGCGGCGACCTCCGGCGGTGTTGGACGAGCTCAGCTCGTCCAGACCGCTCAGGTGGTTAACAGTCATCATCTGCAGGTGGGAAAATGTACAAGAATTAGGCAAAGAAAAAAAAAATAACGAATGAGGTATTTTCCCAACTACTATTTATTTTATCGCAAACCCCTACCAGAATTGAGTCCATTTGCCTCAATTCACTAAGCTTATCTCCTGTCTTTAATAAAGTTTCTAGAGTTATCACGATGGTGATAAGGCATGTAGTATTCAGGAAACATTTTACCTCGGGCAAACCTAAAGTTAACTCTTCTGTCTTTAAGTTAAGGTGAGATCTCTAAAGTTAACGTTTCCTTAAAATAACTCCAGAATTCTGAAAATAACTACAGAGGAGGTAACTTAACTACAGAGGAGGTAACTTAACCACAGAGGAGGTAACTTAAGGAATGGAGGGATAAGATAATTACCTCACTGTGTGGAGGTAAGTTTTCTCTTGTTTTATTATCTACAGCATGATCTTAGTGAATTGACGCCATTGGCATGCTGGAGATAATAAGGCAAGAGAAAACGTACCACCACACAGTAAGAGAGTTACAGTATCTTATCTCTTCATTCCTTAAGTTACCTCCTCTGTAGTTAAGTTACCTCCTTTGTAGTTAAGATAACTCCTCTGTAGTTATTTTCACACGCAGTTAATTAATAGCCTGTCTTTAACTTTAGAATTCTGGAGTTATTTTAAGGATTGAACAGGTAACTTAAAGACAGAAGAGTTAACTGTAGGTTTGCCTGAGGTAAAATGTTTCCTGAATACTACATGCCTCGTCACCATGGTGACCAGGACCAACACCACGACATAGACGACACCATGAACCACACGCCTTGATTGTCGGTACTATTGTGGATATGATGGCTCAATAAAAGAGCGTTTTCTTTGGAAATACGGAGTACTGGTATACTTGATGATTGACTTTACTGATTGGCAGGCTTAAAGTGGACCCAAATTAAAAATACAAGATTTCAGAAATAAATTCTATTTTCTAAATTATAATGATAAATGGCAGCCTTTTTTCAGCTGCATGATGACAAATATAAAATATTTTACATTTATTGGAGGAACCCCTCCCTTCCTTTCATATTGCCGGGATTTTTCCGGCAAACTGGTGGAGGAGATAAAAAACAAAACACAGGCTGCTACTGATGATGTCACAGGGGAGGTGATCTCAGCTTGTGTGAGATTTCACATAGACGATGCCCCTGTGAGGGAGGGTAGCTGATGACAAACACACCCATGATCTAAAACCTCCTACTAAGCTCAGAAGTAATGGCTGCCACCTGTATAACCCTAGTTATGAAAAGAGAAGGGTGAAAAGCATACACTGAAATGCTTATAGGCTTAAAGGAGTGTTTATTTATCTTTGTATGTGTCAGAGTGGTGCAACTAAATATTTTGAATTAAAAAAAATGTTTGGTTTGGGTCCGCTTTAAGCCATAATACCAAGCACCCGACCTTGAAACAAATGGTGTGCCCACTCACAATCTTCAAATCTTGTATAGACGACACCATGACAAACCTTTTACATGAGTTGTATTTTCTGTGCACAAAGCAAGCAAATTAACAACTCTTGTACATACTGCATGCACAAGCAAAGAGACGGGGAAAAAAGTTGTTTTTCAATACTTGGCAACTCTATACTCTTAGCCCAATCGGAGAACTTGGACACATTTCACCAATCAGAAAATGCAGATTTTTTTTTCTGCAAAAATCACACTACCGTGCTAATTTTAGACCAATCACAAGACTCTCATACTACCGAGCAATCCTGAGTCTTGTGATTGTCTTACAATTTCCATGGCATTCTGCTTACCGCAGCAAAATTCTGCATTCCTTGATTGGTCCAATATTTCTGAGTCAAGACAGAAGTGTTTAGCCAGTTGGAGGATGCAAAAAATGACCAAAAAAGGACTCCTCAGAAATTGGAAAATCAGAAATATGCAGAATCGCTAATTGGCATTGGCGGAAACACGGCGCAGCGCGTAACCTGCGGAACTCAGAAAAGAGCAAGGACAGACTGGGTGAATGTCTGCCAATCTAGTCGCCACCCAGCGACGGCGGACAATCAAGAGCAGGACAGATAGAACGAGAGCGCTAATCGCAAGAACCGCGATAGCAGACAGATAAACAGCACAGGGCGAAACAGCAGGAAAGGAATAAAGGAACACACAGTAAAACAAACAACGTAAGGAAAATAGCAAACACTAGCTAAACGCGAACTCCGCACTCATTCGCAACAGAGAACGCGTTGAAGACACGATCACCGCGCTTTAGTCGCCACCCTAACTAGTAACAAGTAATACAACGGAACACAAACAGACAGAGACAGACAGAATGAACGCTTGTGACAGCAAGCGATCAACTCAGACAAACAGATAATGTAAACGCTTGCTAATCGGTTGCCTTACACCAGGCAACAGCAGGCGTTAACACAGGACAAGACAGACAGATGAGTGCAGCCAGTAGCCACCGGCTACTCCAGGAACTCAGGCAAGGAGGATCCACTAGGGCGAATGCGATCCACAAGGAACAAGACTGGAGGACCCACCATCAGCCACCACTGGAGACAGTGCAATCGCAAGGTACAAGACAAGGCACGGTAATACAAATGATACAGTGATCAATTCTAGAAGGAGTGCGCTAGACGCCACTCCAATAATAACTAGACTATGACAACCACCGATCAAGGCAATCGGGGAATATCGTTTACCGGGACAGGGGCTCATAGCACCAGCCTTAGCTGTAGCTATGCAGCGCAATGAAGTGAACAGGAAGCAGACTTTTAACCTGGCAGCATTCACTGAATGGAGATATGCAAATCCTGGCACAACTGAATGGTAATGAGACTGATCAGGAGCTGCAGGCAGACTGACAGAACTATGGCTTAGATCCATGGGCAACAAAATACAACTTGCAGAAATAGAATTACAACTGAGCAGAACAGCTTGATCGCAGAAACATCACGGCCAGCAGGATAAGCCACAAACATGATCATGACAGGACATGATCCTGACACATACTCTCTCTTAAGGTGGCCACTAACTATCCAATTTCTAGCGAACAGTCGTTTGAGCGATAAGAAATTCTGATCGGATATGTTGCAAATAACCTCCATTGATGGACACAATCGATTATGAACAAGTGAAAAAAATTATGTCCGAATGAATTTTCGTCGAACCAAAATTTGGATTTTCTTGTTGGTTGTGATAGATAGGAAGCAAAGATTGGTTCGCTGATGGTGTAGTGAACGATGTATTACAATATTTCACTTCCGTAAATGTAAAGGAAAAAAGGGGGGCTGGGGAGCATATGTCACAAATCACAAAAATCAAAAAATAAGTGAAAAATTACAAAATTTATTAATATTATAATTGAGCATATTAAAAAGCACCAGTGTAAACTGCCAAAAGACACGCTCAGCAACCAATCAGACATCAAACACACCACTGCCTAAGACCACCTAATGTGATCAGGGATCCCAAATGTCCCATAAAAAGTAGGCCTAGACCAGTATAGTGCATCAAAAATGGGGACAATGGGAAAGTAGCAGTTATAGCAGGCCGGTACAGATGACAGAGGCAAAGTAAGTCAATATATCCAGCAAAGACCAGGAAGCCAATAAAGCATCTGCAGACAAACAGTTCAATGAAACAGCATAGCCAGCATGGACAGATGGAATGCAGGTTGCAGCAAGCACAAATCAGAGAAATGGCATGAAGCATAAGCCATACTATACCCAATCCTGGTACAGCAGTGCGGAATCCAGTTAGCTCCTGAAGGCTGTCTGGTCTCTCAACCCCATGTGTAGAAGCCCAAGGCTGGGGGAGTGACTTTTAATCCGATAGAGGAATCAGGTCCAGTGTGCTAATGTGGCAGGCTATGATGGTCAGAGCAAAGTCCCATGTAGGCAGAGAGCTAAGGTCTTCCAGGTGGAGATCGTAGAGATGCCTCAGGCCAGCAGAGGGTGGATGCGGAGAGTGGGAGGGCAGCGGGACAAAGGCAGACAGGTGCTAGCACCACGCCGGCAGCCCTGACATGTTTCGCCGGGTCTACCGGCTTTTTCGAAGGGAGGCGTGGCTGGGATCATGTGCTGCCTGAGACTCCTTATAGGGCAGCGTCATCAGTCACGCGCGCGCACGCACGCGTAATTACGTACGCGTCAACCAACTCGCAATATTTCACTTCCGATCAGAATTTCTGATCGCTCGACCGCTTTTTCACTAGAAATTGGATCATTAGTGGCCACTTTTAGGACACCCTGGCAACTGATCACCATTTTACCATCTCATACACAGCTTCAATTCACCTATTGTCCTATTCCTTAACTCTTTAGATTATAAGGCCTATTGGCTTTGGCTCTCTTTCCCTTTTGTCTTCTAATGCTGTGTAATGTGGGTGCATATCTTCCACTAGTATGTAAAAATCTGTTATTGATTTGTTGCATTAACTGTAATCCACCTTTGTCTTGTACTGGTAACTGTATTTTTTATATTGTATTGTTATACCTTGTATTCTGTTGTACGCCATCATGGAAGATGTTGGTGCTATTTAAATCAATAATGATAGTAATATTAACCTCCAGCAAACCTTCCCTTCAACCTCCTCACGGAAGGCACCTCCAAATTAGCCACCCACCCACCTGGTCGATGGCAGCGAGACCTACGCAAGCTCAACCCTAGTGTCCTTGCTGACCCCCTCCATGCCCTCTCCTCCACTCTCCCCACCCTAACCTGTCCTAATCTTGCTACAGCTCAGTATCGCCAAACTCTCTCATCAGCCCTAGAGAAAGCTGCTCCACCAATATTTCGCCACAACCGACCCCCTAACCCCCAGCCCTGGCGTACTACCCATATTCGCATCCTCCAGAGGAAAACACGCGCCACTGAACGGAAATGGAGAAAAACTAGACTTAACCAGGATTTCCTACAGTACAAGACCAACCTGCTGCAGTTCCACACTGCCCTTGCTCATGCGAAGCAGGAATACTTTACCAAGCTCATCGGAGCACAAGCTTCCAACCCCCGGCGTCTTTTTGCCACCTTCAACTCCCTGCTTAAACCCACCCCCTCACCCTCCGTTTCCTCCCTCTCTGCCACAGATTTAGCCACCCACTTCACCAACAAAATTGTCTCCATCCGCCAGGAAATATCCAATCTCCAATCTTCACCTCCCACCCCCTCCCAACCAGCTCCTCCTCCACCCTATCCTCCCCTCACATCCTTCACTCCTACTACCACCGAGGAAGTCAACCACCTACTGCAGACTTCCCATACCACTACCTCCCCCCTTGACCCCATCCCTTCGGATTTACTCCAGCCTCACTTCACGGAATTGGCCCCAGTCCTCACTACCCTGTTCAACCTCTCCCTATCCACAGGCACCTTCCCCACAGACTTCAAGCATGCCATTGTACTACCCCTGCTCAAGAAACCCTCACTCGACCCCTCGCTACCCTCCAACTACCGTCCTATCTCCCTCCTCCCCTTTGCCTCAAAACTCCTTGAGCGTCTGGTTCACAAACGCCTGACCCAGTACCTCAATGCTAACTCACTGCTAGACCCACTCCAATCTGGATTTCGGCCTGCCCACTCAACCGAAACTGCTCTCACCAAAGTGGTCAACGACCTTGCCTTAGCTAAAGCTGAAGGTAAATACTCCATTCTCCTCCTCCTTGACCTGTCGGCAGCTTTTGACACAGTAGATCAACCCCTACTCCTCCAGTCCCTCCAGTCCTTGGGCATTCACGATCTCGCCCTGTCCTGGCTTTCATCCTACCTCTCCAACCGCTCCTTCACGACCACATTCAATGAGTCCTCGTCCACCCCCAACCACCTCTCGGTGGGAGTCCCCCAAGGTTCGGTCCTTGGCCCCCTACTGTTCACCCTATACACATCCTCCATTGGCAAGGTTATCTCCTCCATGGGTTTTAACTACCATCTGTATGCAGATGACACCCAGATCTACCTCCACACCCCTGACATATCCACCACTACCATGGACAAGGTCTCCTCCTGCCTATCCGCCATCTCCTCCTGGATGTCTGCTAGGTTCCTGAAACTAAATCTAGACAAAACGGAATTTATGATCTTCCCACCCCGGCCATCCACGAACCTCCCAGATGTGCATGTCACTGTTAACCACACTACCATTCGCCCTACCTCTCAAACCCGCTGTCTGGGTGTCACCCTGGACTCCACACTCTCCTTCACTTCCCACATCCAAAACCTCACAAAGTCCTGCAACTTCCACCTTCGTAACATCTGTAAGATTCGCCCTTTCCTGACCTCTGCCACCACCAAACTCCTCATCCATGCCCTCATAATTTCCCGCCTTGACTACTGCAATGCCCTGCTGTCTGGTCTCCCTATGACCCGAACAGCTCCACTGCAGTCCATCATGAATGCGGCAGCCAGAATTATCCACTGCTCCCATTGCTCCACCACGGCAGATCCCCTCCTAGAATCCCTCCACTGGCTTCCTATCCAGTCCAGAATCAGATTCAAGATACTGTGTCTGACCTACAAATCTGTCCACAAAACCTGTCCAACCTACATTTCCGATCTTACTCAGAGGTACACACCTAGCCGCTCACTCCGCTCTTCCAATGAACTTCGCCTAACCACCCCCCGCATCACCCAGTCCCATGCACGCCTCCAGGACTTCTCAAGAGCTGCTCCAACACTATGGAACTCCCTACCTCCACCCATTAGGGCAGCCCCCTCCTTCAACATCTTCAAGAAAGCCCTCAAAACTCACCTTTTCACTCTGGCCTACTACCCCTCACAAGTGCTCTAAACCTACAGCTGAACTCTGGTCCCCTACCATTCGTGTCCTTACCTCTCCCTCTAGATTGTAAGCCTTTGGGCAGGGTCCTCCTCCTTTTGTGTCCTACCTGATCTGGCACCTCCATTACTGTGAACCCATGCCATGCATTTGAGTGAACCTAACTTGCCTAATCTCCATGTTTCATCCAGTGACTAAGCATTACCTTGTACTAATACTGTGCTGTGTGATCTGGTTTTCTTGTATTCCTGTATTGTCATATTGCTGTATGTCACCCCTAAATATTGTCTGTAACCTAAATTAATGTTCAGCGCTGCGTAATATGTTGGCGCTTTATAAATACAATAAATAATAATAATAATAATATGGAGACAATGCTACACTTCTTCTTGTGCATGCCTGGTTGTGACTAACTCCAGCAGAGAAAGATCATTCTCATGTCTCAAAAGAATAAAAAATGAGCTGAGAACTACTATGGGACAGGATCATCTGTCAGCATTGACCTTGCTACTAGTTGTGGAAGTCACTCTTGTCCGCCAGCTGGATTTTGATGATCTAGTAAATACTTTTCAAAAAACAAAATCCCCGTAAGTTTCACCTGTGATATCCTCACAAGCCAAACTGGATGCTTTCTGAGAAGCTTTCTGGCATTCTTTTTCACTTTAGGTTTTTGAGTTTCAAATGTTTTTTTGAATTAAGCTAACAACCTTAATGTTTTGTTACTTGTTCCCAAAGACACTCTCACAGATAAAATTTAATTTTGTATTCATTGCGCTTTAAATACTGTATTAGCAGGAAAAAAAAAAGTTATCTGCTTGAGAATTGTTCCCTGCAATGACATGGTGTGACAGAATTGGGAAAAATTATTTATACCTAGTTCAGAAAGTTAAGCTTCTACTTTTTTTCCCCATTCTTATTTATTTTTATCTTGTGGTTGCCTGATAGTAGGAGATATTGTAGCTCAAGAAATATTGTACTTTACCTAGTGTGCGGTTTGTTTCTAGTCAATAAGTTATATTTGAATATTTATTATGGTTAATAATGCTATGTTGGTAGTTTATCTTTAAGTTGTTGAACTGTTAACAGTAGAGCCCGATGATCAATTGGGTGGTGCACATCAAACTGGTCCAGCTGCCTGCCACAATAGCTAGTATGCAGGCAGATGTATAATATATACTGCAGGGAACAAGTAACAGGTGCACAGGAATTGGATGGCAGGCATCTATATACTAGTGTTAGTGTTAGGCAGACAGGCCAGTTTCATACATCTGTATGGTTGTAAAGACATTTGCTTAGTAGAGAGCAGGCTCGGACCACCGAACCACAGATTTTTCCATCGGTGGGCCCCGGCCGCCCCGCCTCCTGGGGGCCCCAGAGCTGAGAAGGAGGGGGGCACAGCGCAGGAAGGGGGGAAAGTGGGCACAGAGTGGCAGGGAGGGGGGGAAGCCTCCCCCCCTCACCTAGGGCCCCCCCTTCCGCGCTCCCCACCGCTCCAGAATTGCAGCCAACGGAACGGCTTACCGAGAGTGATAGCTCTGCGTGCCGCTGGTCTGGTCTTCTGCACTGACTGTCCAATCACGCTCTCGCAGTACTTCCTGTGAGAGCGTGATTGGACAGTGCAGTGCAGGAGACGGAGACCATCAGTGGCACGCAGAGCTCTTCTCTCGGTAAGTGATTTCCGCTCACTGCTGCTGCTGCTGGCTGCAATTTTGGAGGGGGAGCGCAGAATGGGGGGCCCTAGGTGAGGAAGGGGGGGAGGATTCCCCCCCCTCCCCGCCGCTCTGTGCCCACTGCCCCTCCTTCCAGCATGGGGCCCCCACTAACTGGGGACTTGCCTTTGTGAGGATATCTGCCGCCAATCTGATTTCATTTTGTGGGGTTATCTGCTGCCAATCTAATTGAATTTTGTGGGGATATCTGCTGGAATTCTAATGGCATTTTGTGGGGATATCTGACGCCAATCTGGTTGTATTTTGTAGGGAAATCTGCCGCCAATCTGATTGCATTTTGTGGGGATATCTGCCGCCAATCTGATTGTGTTTTGTGGGGAAATCTGCTACCAATCTGATTGCATTTTTTGGGGATATCTGCCGCCAATCTGATTGTATTTTGTGGGGAAATCTGCCACCAATCTAATTGCATTTTGTGGGGATATCTGCCGCCAATCTGATTGTATGTTGTGTGGAAATCTGTCGCCAATCTGATTGCATTTTGTGGGGATATCTGCCGCCAATCTGATTGTATTTTGTTGGGAAATCTGCCGCCAATCTGATTGGATTTTGTGGGGATATCTGCCGCCAATCTGATTGTATTTTGTGGGGATATCTGCCGCCAATCTGATTGTATTTTGTTGGGAAATCTGCCGCCAATCTGATTGCATTTTGTGGGAATATCTGCCGCCAATCTGATTGTATTTTGTGGGGAAATCTGCTGCCAATCTGATTGCATTTTGTGGAGATATCTGCCGCCAATCTGATTGTATTTCGTGGGGAAATCTGCCGCCAATCTGATTGCATTTTGTCGGGAAATCTGCTGCCATTTGACTACTTGATGAATTATCATGAGGCATGTACTGTAACTACTTGATTATTTTTATCTAAAATGTATCTGGTCGGACCTAATCTCTGTGAAAAACACCACTACTTATTTTGTGGGGTTTTTTGCGCGCACATGTGGACATGTCCTTATTGGAGACTGTCCTCAGAAGTGCTCACAATCTATTCCCTACCATAATCATGCAAAATTTCTAGAGTACATGTGTGTGTTGTCGTGTGAGCTCAAAATGGGGGGGCTTGGGGTGATCGGGGGGGGGGGGGGGGGGTTGGAGTGCTCTGGGGGAAGCCAGGCTGAAACTTCCTTGGTGGGCCCTTAGTGTCCAGGTCTGACCCTGGTAGAGAGTGGCCTATAATAGTAGAGAGTGGCCTGTAATCTGGCATTTCAGAATGTTTTATCTGCACTGACCTAAAGACCGTCAGTCATGCCAGATTCCTAATAAGCACTCTCCAAATGCTTTAGTAGCATGCTAATTGAGCAGATAATAACCACTGTCTGCAAGCTTCATTTCCTCTTCAGGTGCCTTGACAATAACTGAAGAGAGGCTAGGAGGACTTGGATTAGGTAGCCATTTATAGCTGTAGAAGTTACATGCTAATGATACTTGCATGTTTGACATAAGAAGTGTTTATGTTTAAACCATTTGTGAGCACTAATGGTGCCCTGTGTTTCTATGGTTTTAACTCATCATTTAAATGTATTTAGGAGGTCCATAAAATTGATGTCGGTCCATCAGGTAGAACCCATTCCTCTCTCTCTCCATCCTGAACACTGGCATGGATCTGGCCCTCAAGGCCTGGAGTTCGACACCTGTGTTTTAAACGGAACTCGGGGTTAGAGGAATGTGGAGGCTTAAATGTATTTTCTTTTAAGAAATGCACATTGCCTGGCTGTCCTGCTGATCTTCTTCTGCCTCTACTTTTAGCCATAGATGCTGAACAAGCATGCAAATCAGATGTCTCTGACAAAAAAATCTGACAAGATTAGCAGCATGCTTGTTTCAGGTGAGTGATACAGACACTACTGACCTAAAGAACAGCATGACAGACAGGCAACTGGCATTGTTTGAAATGAAATAAATATGGCACCCTAACCCTCCATAACTCTCCCACCTCAGATTCCTTTTAAAGGCCAAAGCTTTACCTTATGTAAGTGCACCAAGTGACAGTATACTAAGCAGTGTGGTTCGTTTCTTTCAACATGAATACAGTATGCATATAGGAATGCAGTTGTACTTACTGAAGTTATAATGTACCTCCAGGCAGTCGTGTCTCAGCAGCTGCCAAACTGTGAGCTTGCTGAGAGTTAAGCGGAGGTACAAGTAAAACATTTCAGTTACAGATTGTGAACTTATAAAATTGTAACTTCAGGGGAGAATAAAATTACTAATTGAAAGGCCTTTCCTGCTTTCTCCAGGAATGTGGGAAATCACTTCAGTGGGGAAAATGCACTTTACATGGATTTTCGAAGCTATAGCGGCATCATACAGAAAAATCCAAATCCTCGGGCTATGTAGGAGGTGATTGATGGAAGACCAACTGTGGCGACAGCATTGATCTCCCAGTGGCACACTCCTGTAAGTTGGGCGCACGTGATACAGTCTTTTAGTCTGATGTAGCTTAAAATGAAAGGAAATGTATAATGTTGTTTCATATCATTTATTTTATGTATATGTTCAATATGAAACCACGCTTTATTTTTAAGGTCAGGTACAAAAGGACACAGGACTTCCCTGGTCCTCACTCCATCTTTAAAGTGGACCTGAACTATTGCACAGGACAGGAGGAAAACATAGAAAAATCCACCCTGTATGTCAGTATTATTATTTAGTATTTATATAGCACCGACATCTTCCGCAGCGCTGTACAGAGTATACTGTCTTGTCACTTAACTGCTCATCAGAGGTGTTCACAATCTAATTCCTACCATATTCATATGTCTATATATGTATCAAGTAGTGTATGTATCGTAGTCTAGGGCAAATTACAGGGGTAAGCCAATTAAATTATCTGTATGTTTTGGGAAGTGGGAGAAAACCAGAGTGCCCAGAGAACCCCACACAGACACGGGGAGAGCATACAAACTCTGTCTCTGTGCAGATAGTGCCCTGGCTGGGATGTATTTAAAGAGTTTAGCCTGTCATGGGTAAAAAAAAGAGTTTATCCTGTCTAATTCCCCCTCATCTGTGACTAATCACAAGTGTTATTTGATCTCTCAGCTGTGTCAGCTGGCTGCCTTGGCAGAGCAGCTAATTTGAAAGCACATATGTCTACTTCCTGCTTTCTAATGAAAGCAGGAAGTAAACATGCTGCTATTTTTTTTGCAGGACTTCTATCAGCTGTAACAAAGAAATGTTTTTCTTTTTAAGTTATTATGCTGTTGCTTATCTTTAAGAGCAGAGAGGAAGTTTTGAGTACAGGCCCACCTTAACCACTTAAGCCCTCGGTTGTTTTCACTTTATGCATCCGAGCAATGTTCACCTCCCATTCATTAGCCTATTACTTTATCACTACTTATCACAACTAACTGATCTATATCTTGTTTTTTCCAGCATCAATTAGGCTTTCTTTGGGGGGTACATTTTGCTAAGAGCTACCTTACTGTAAATGCATTTCAACAGTAAGAATAAGAAAAAAACTGAAAAAATTCATTATTTCTCAGTTTTCGGCCCTTATAGTTTTAAAATAATACATGCCTCCATAATTAAAACCCACGTATTGTATTTGCCCATTTGTCCCGGCTATTACACCATTTAAATTATGTCCCTATCACAATGTATGGCGACAATATTTTATTTGGAAACAAAAGAGCATTTTATTCTGTTTTGCATTCATCACTATTTACAAGCTTATAAAAAAAATAGACATATTTCGTCTTTACATAGATATTTAAAAAGTTTAGACCCTTAGGTAAAAATTACTGTTTTTTTTAATTGTAATTTTTTATGTGGGTGTTTTTGGGAAGGTGGGATGTAAATAGTATTTGTTTTAGGTAAATATATGTGTATTTTTTTTTTTTTTTTACATTTAAATGTAGTTTTACTTTTTGGCCACAAGATGGCAACCTTGAGTTTGTTTACATGACGTCACTCTAAACATAACATGTATGCTTAGAGGGACATAGGAGGCAGAAAAAGCGAAACTTCCAAGAGAAACTGTCGCTTTTTCTGCGGGGGAGAGGAATCAGTGATCGGGCACCGATTCATTGATTCCTGGGCATGCACGCGCGTGATCGATTGCGGGAGCACGCGGGAGCGCACATGGCCTCCTTGACGTAGTTCTACGTCAAGGAGGACAAAGTGGTTAAAGAGAAACTACATTTTCATGGAAGAAATAACTGTTAGTTCCAGGACAGCCTTGCTCACTGCCAGCAGTTTTTTTCCATTTTACAGCATTCAGCTTAGCACAGCTAATTGCTCAAGTTTGTGAGCGGAATATGAAAAGGAATGTTTATGAAGAATCAATTCAGGCTTGTAAAATAGAAAGTTCACATCCATAGATGGGCTTTCCAAACCATATGTGTAAAAGACTCTCTGCAAATGCAAAATAAAATATATGTATATATGTTTGTGCAGGGTGTATGATGCACTGCTTGCTATGGTAGCAGGAGAGCATGATGTGAACAAAATGGCATGTCCATAAAAATATAGCTCATCCCAGACTGTGATGGAGTGGTAGTACGCATTTGCAGTATGGCTTATGTATCCCTGGCAATTAACATTTTTTTAAATCAAAGTTTAAATTCCTGTTTTTGCATTAAAATTACTGTAGGCTTTACAGTTCCTAATCTGCACAAATACTGGAAAAGACCTGCATAATGTAAAAAAGTCATAAATTACATTTTAAGTGCCTCAAACTGGATGTCATGTGACCAGTTATCCAACATCCTCTTTAGATCATGAAACTGAAGGTTATGGCCTACACTACTGTTGGAGATACAGATAAGAGAGGAGCTGACATCTTCTCCTCTACTGGAATACTAGTTGGATTTATTACATTCCTACATGAACATGCCCTTCCTTGCCATATATTGCACTGTTCAGTGGGCCCAATATTTCCCCATAGATCACAACAGAGGATCCAAAGAGGGCTTTTAAGTCTTTCTACAGAGTTCCCTGCAAGGATCCTGAGTCAATCAACACTTCACAAAAAAATGTTCAAAGAGTGCACTCTCTGGGACACCTTGGCCCATATGCAATTCACTTTTTCACCTGAGTTTTCTCCTAGGAAATAATTTTTCATCTTCAATTTCAAACAACTTTTTAGCACTTTGCAATGGAAAAAGTACCAACAAGTAGGTAAAAAATCACTGTAAAAATTATTTTGAGTATTTGTTTCTTTGCTAGTGCCTTAAAAGGCATTTTATTTTAAGTTGTGAAAATATTATCACCTTGGAGAAAACTCAGGTGAAAAAGTGAATTGCATATGGCCCCTTGTGTTAGTTTGGAAAGAAAATCTTTCTGTTTTGTTTCATTTTTCATTCATCTATTTTTGCAAAATTTTTCTCCTTAATTTTAACTTTTCATGTATATGTGAGTAGTCTTTAATGACCACTACACTTGTTCACATTGGTTAGGGCAGATGCATGGGGACTAGCTTATTACTGAAGGTGACTTCCAGATTCAAGCTCTTTTCCATTCTATTTTGATACTATACCCACCTCCCTCAGTTTGGAAAAGGTACTTGTCCTTTGCAAGGGGAGATAGGCTTTGCCACTTTCACTCGAAAGTCTTTCAATTTCTGGCCACTCAGTCTCCATGACAATATAAAGGTCTATTCAAAAAATCAACAGATACGCACATTTTCTCTTGTATCACTGTCAAATAAAGAGCAAATAGATACAAATCTTTGCAATTACCCTTAGCAAAATGCAACAATGGGCTGCTAGAGATGCAATGAAACCTGGGAAAACTAAGTTAGCTGAATGAACTACAGTGATACCTTTCACACCTGAAAGACTAAACGTAAAAAGTAAGAAATCTGGTAAAAGTTGCACACTGTGGAATTAAAGGTGGCTTCTGCAAAAATTCTGTGGAACTATTCTTCTCAATGTAAAATATTTAACTTTTACAGTGAAAGTTTTATCGGAAATATCAGTGATGGTTTGTGACTCCTATTCAGATACAGTACTTTAAAATTATTCAAGGGGCCCAATCCAATTTCTCCTAAGAGATAATTGTTCATCTTCTGTTTAAAATAACTTTTGCACTCTGCAATTGAAAACATACAAAAAAAGTAGTTGAAAAACTACTGTCAAAATTATTATGAGCATTTTCTTGCTTGCTGGTTGCTTAAAGGGCATTTTATTCATAATGTGAAAATAACATGTAGTTGAAGACTGAGGAGAAAAAGTGAATTGGATCTGGCCAAAGGAGCTTATGCACCTATATGTATACGTTTTACAACTGAATGCCTATGTGTGATAGGAAAACATTGGTTCCCGGACTGCAACTTTAATATAAGTCCTTTTAAATTACTTCAATTTCCTAATTGGAAGGGTTGGAACCTCATTGAATGTAGCATTTCAGGCACATCAGCACACCTCATTTTGACTTCTGTTACTGAACTCAAAATATACCGATATACAGTGGGATGCGAAAGTTTGAGAAGTGAAATGAGGTTTATTGGATTTACAGAAAGTGCGCAATAATTGTTTAAATAAAATTAGGTATGTGTATAAATTGGGACACTGTTGTCATTTTATTGATTCCAAAAGCTTTAGAACTAATTATTGGAACTCAAATTGGCTTGATAAGCTCAGTGACCCCTGACCTACGTACACAGGTGAATCCAAGTATGAGAAAGAGTATTTAACCACTTGAGGACCGCCCCCAGCCGATGGGCGGCGGCAAAGTCCGGGCTCAAACGACCGCAATACGCCCATCGGCGGGGGCGGCTGCGTGGGTGGCTATGCGGCGATCGCGTCATTCGTGACGCGATCAGCCGCCGGGGACTGGCTCCGCCCACCGCTCGTAGTAACCCGCCGGCCGTTCGGAAGCGCCGGCGGGTTACTAGCACCCGGATCGCCGCATGGAAATAGTATAATAGGCTTTGTAATGTATACAAAGCCTATTATACTGGCTGCCTCCTGCCCTGGTGGTCCCAGTGTCCGAGGGACCACCAGGGCAGGCTGCAGCCACTCTAGTCTGCACCCAAGCACACTGATTTCCCCCCCCCCTGCCCCCTGATCGCCCACAGCACCCCTCAGACCCCCCCCTGCCCACCCCCCAGACCACTGTTTGCACCCAGTCACCCCCCTAATCACCCATCAATCACTCCCTGTCACTATCTGTCAACGCTATTTTTTTTTTATCCCCCCCCCCCTGCCCACTGCCCCCTCCTGATCACCCCCCCCACCCCTCAGATTCTCCCCAGACCCCCCCCCCCAGACCCCTCCCCCCGTGTACTGTATGCATCTATCCCCCCTGATCACCTGTCAATCACCTGTCAATCACCCGTCAATCACCCGTCAATCACCAGTCAATCACCCCCTGTCTCTGCTACCCATCAATCAGCCCCTAACCTGCCCCTTGCGGGCAATCTGATCACCCACCCACACCAAGAGATCGCCCGCAGATCCGACATCAGATCACCTCCCAAATCCATTGTTTACATCTATTCTCTCCTCTAAACACCCACTAATTACCCATCAATCACCTATCAATCACCACCTGTCACTGTTACCCATCAGATTAGACCCTAATCTACCCCTTGCGGGCACCCAATCACCCGCCCACACGCTCAGATTGCCCTCAGACCCCCCCTTTATCAATTCGCCAGTGCAATATTTACATCTGTTATTCCCTGTAATAACCCACTGATCTCCTGTCAATCACCTATCAATCACCCCCTGTCACTGCCACCCATCAATCACCCCCTGTCACTGCCACCCATCAATCAGCCCCTAACCTGCCCCTTGCGGGCAATCTGATCACCCACCCACACCAATAGATCGCCCGCAGATCCGACATCAGATCACCTCCCAAATCCATTGTTTACATCTATTCTCTCCTCTAAACACCCACTAATTACCCATCAATCACCTATCAATTACCCCCTATCACCACCTGTCACTGTTACCCATCAGATTAGACCCTAATCTACCCCTTGCGGGCACCCAATCACCCGCCCACACGCTCAGATTGCCCTCAGACCCCCCCTTTATCAATTCGCCAGTGCAATATTTACATCTGTTATTCCCTGTAATAACCCACTGATCACCTGTCAATCACCTATCAATCACCCCCTGTCACTGCCACCCATCAATCACCCCCTGTCACTGCCACCCATCAATCAGCCCCTAACCTGCCCCTTGCGGGCAATCTGATCACCCACCCATACCAATAGATCGCCCGCAGATCCGACATCAGATCACCTCCCAAGTGCAGTGTTTACATCTCTTCTCTCCTCTAAACACCCACTAATTACCCATCAATCACCCCCTATCACCACCTGTCACGGTTACCCAACAGATTAGACCCTAATCTGCCCCTTGCGGGCACCCAATCACCCGCCCACACCTCAGAACGTCCTCAGACCCCAGCCCTGATCACCTCGCTAGTGCATTGCTTGCATCTATTTCCCCCCTCTAATCACACCTTGAGACACCCATCAATCACCTCCTGTCACCCCCTAGCACACCTACCCATCAGATCAGGCCCTAATTTGCCCCGTGTGGGCTCCTGATCACTCGGCCAAACCCTCAGGTCCCCCCTCAGACCCCCTTCCGATCACCTCCCCAGTGCATTGATTGCATCTATTTTCCCCTCTAACCGCCCCCTGAGACACCCATCAATCACCTCCTGTCACCCCCTAGCACTCCTATCCATCAGATCAGGCCCAAAACATCCTGTCATCTAAGAGGCCACCCTGCTTATGACCGGTTCCACAAAATTTGCCCCCTCATAGACCACCTGTCATCAAAATTTGCAGATGATTATACCCCTGATCAGTCATTTTGAGAAATTTGGTTTCCAGACTACTCACAGTTTTGGGCCCATAAAATGCCAGGGCAGTATAGGAACCCCACAAGTGACCCCATTTTAGAAAGAAGACACCCCAAGGTATTCTGTTAGGTGTATGATGAGTTCATAGAAGATTTTATTTTTTGTCACAAGTTAGCGGAAATTGATATGTATTGTTTTTTTTTTTCACAAAGTGTCATTTTCCGCTAACTTGTGACAAAAAAAAAATCTTCTATGAACTCACCATACTCCTAACAGAATACCTTGGGGTGTCTTCTTTCTAAAATGGGGTCACTTGTGGGGTTCCTATACTGCCCTGGCATTTAAGGGGCCCTAAACCGTGAGCAGTAGTCTCGAATCCAAAGGCCTCAAAATGACCTGTGAATAGGACGTTAGGCCCCTTAGCGCACCTAGGTTGCAAAAAAGTGTCACACATGTGGTATCGCCGTACTCAGAAGAAGTAGTATATTGTGTTTTGGGGTGTATTTTTACACATACCCATGCTGGGTGGGAGAAATCTCTCTGTAAAAGGACAATTGTGTGTAAAAAAAAATCAAACAATTGTCATTTACAGAGATATTTCTCCCACCCAGCATGGGTATGTGTAAAAATACACCCCAAAACACATTATACTACTTCTCCTGAGTACGGCGGTACCACATGTGTGGCACTTTTTTGCACCCTAAGTGCGCTAAGAGGCCCAAAGTCCAATGAGTACCTTTAGGATTTCACAGGTCATTTTGCGACATTTGGTTTCAAGACTACTCCTCACGGTTTAGGGCCCTAAAATGCCAGGGCAGTATAGAAACCCCACAAATGACCCCATTTTAGAAAGAAGACACCCCAAGGTATTCCGTTAGGAGTATGGTGAGTTCATAGAAGATTTTATTTTTTGTCATAAGTTAGCGGAAAATGACACTTTGTGAAAAAAACCAATTAAAATCAATTTCCGCTAACTTGTGACAAAAAAAAAAAATCTATGAACTCACCATCCTCCTAACGGAATACCTTGGGGTGTCTTCTTTCTAAAATGGGGTAATTTGTGGGGTTCCTATACTGTCCTGGCATTTTAGGGGCCCTAAACCGCGCGGAGTAGTCTTGAAACGAAATCTCTCAAAATGACCTGTGAAATCCTAAAGGTACTCATTGAACTTTGGGCCCCTTAGCGCAGTTAGGGTGCAAAAAAGTGCCACACATGTGGTATCGCCGTACTCAGGAGAAGTAGTATAATGTGTTTTGGGGTGTATTTTTCCACATACCCATGCTGAGTGGCAGAAATATCTCTATAAATAGACAATTGTGTGTAAAAAAAATAAAACAATTGTCATTTATGGAGATATTTCTCCCACCCAGCATGGGTATGTGTAAAAATACACCCCAAAACACATTATACTACTTCTCCTGAGTACGGCAATACCACATGTGTGGCACTTTTTTGCAGCCTAACTGCGCTAAGGGGCCAAAAGTCCAATGAGCATCTTTAGGCTTTACAGGGGTGCTTACAATTAGGCACCCCCCAAAATGCCAGGACAGTGAACACACCCCACAAATGACCCCATTTTGGAAAGTAGACACTTCAAGGTATTCAGAGAGGAGCATAGTGAGTCCGTGGCAGATTTCATTTTTTTTTGTTGCAAGTTAGAAGAAATGGAAACTTTTTTTTTTTCTTTTTTTTGTCAGAAAGTGTCATTTTCCGCTAACTTGTGACAAAAAATAAAATCTTCTATGAACTCACCATGCCTCTCACTGAATACTTTGGGATGTCTTCTTTCCAAAATGGGGTCATTTGGGGGGTATTTGTACTATCCTGGAATTTTAGCCCCTCATGAAACCTGACAGGTGCGCAGAAAAGTCAGAGATGCTTGAAAATGGGAAAATTCACTTTTGGCACCATAGTTTGTAAACGCTATAACTTTTACCCAAACCAATAAATATACACTGAATGGGTTTTTTTTTATCAAAAACATGTTTGTCCACATTTTTCACGCTGCATGTATACAGAAATTTTACTTTATTTGAAAAATGTCAGCACAGAAAGTTAAAAAAATCATTTTTTTGCCAAAATTCATGTCTTTTTTGATGAATATAATAAAAAGTAAAACTCGCAGGAGCAATCAAATAGCATCAAAAGAAAGCTGTATTAGTGACAAGAAAAGGAGGTAAAATTCATTTAGGTGGTAGGTTGTATGACCGAGCATTAAACCGTGAAAGCTGCAGTGGTCTGAATGGAGAAAAAGGCTCTGGTCCTTAAGGGGCGAAAAGACTGTGGTCCTGAAGTGGTTAAGGGGGTCTATTGTACGTTTCCTTCCTCTTTTAATTTTCTTCGAAGAGTAGAAACACGGGGGTCTCAAAACAACTCTCAAATGACCTGAAAACAAAGATTTCTCATCATCATGGTTTAGGGAAAGGGTACAGAAAGCTGTCTCTGAGATTTCAGCTGTCTGTTTCCACAGTTAGGAACATATTGAGGAAATGGAAGACCACAGGCTCAGTTCAAGTTAAGGCATTCAGAGTCAACCCACAGACCAGCGCCAAAGATCTACAACATCATCTTGCAGCAGATGGAGTCACTGTGCATCGTTCAACCATTTGGCACACTTTACACAAGGAGATGCTGTAAGCGAGAGTGATGCAGAGGAAGCCCACAGCACAAATAGAGCCACTTGAGGTATGCTAAAGCACATTTGGACAAGTCATTTTGGAATAAGGTGCTGTGGACTGATGAGTTATTTGAGCATAACAAGGGGCGTTATGCATGGAGGAAAAAGAAAACAGCATTCCAAGAAAAACACCTGCTACCTACAGTAAAATATGGTGGTGGTTACATCATGCTGTGGGGTTGTGTGGCCAGTGCAGGGACGGGGAATCTTGTCAAAGTTGAGGGACGCATGGATTCCATCCAGTATCAGCAGATTTTGGAGGCTAATGTCCAGGATTCACTGAAAAAGCTGAAGCTGCGCCAAGGCTGGATCTTTCAACAAGACAGCAGCCCTAAACACTGCTCAAAATCCACTAAGACATTAATGCAAAGGAACAAGTACAACGTTCTGGAATGGCCATCTCAGTACCCAGACCTGAATATAATTGAAAATCTGTGGTGTGAGTTAAAGAGAGCTATCCTTGCTCAGAAGCCATCAAACCTGAATGAACTAGTAATGTTTTGTACAGAGGAATGGTCCAAAAAACCTTCAACCAGAATCCAGACTCTCATTGGAACCTACATGAAGTGTTTAGAGGCTGTAATTTCTGCAAAAGGAGGATCTACTAAATATTGATTTCATTACTTTTTTTGTGGTGCCCAAATGTATGCACCTGTCTAATTTTGTTTAAATAATTATTGCACACTTTTTTGTAAATCCAATAAACTTCATTTCCCTTCTCAAATATCACTGTGTGTGTCTCATATATGATATATTTAACTGACATTTTTTTATGGTAACAACCAACAATTTATACAGGAAAATCAAGATGATTAACAAGGTTGCCCATACTTTCGCATCCCACTGTAAAAGATTGCTTGAGTCTATTATTATCACCTCCAGTATCATCATTGTTGCTGCATGATGGTTTAGCTGGGAGATTTAGTTTCTATTAACTATGTATTGTATTGGTATGTAAGTTAATGTTGTGATTGGTGACATACAGGGACAAAATCAGTGGATGCCTATAAAGACATGTTTCAGTTTTTTTGTGGATGTGACCATTTATTTTAATTCACTTTAACATACTAATATTTTTGTCCACCACTGGGAATATATTTCTTTTTAACATACAGTGCATGCATTTTATGACATTTATCTCCAGAGTAAAAAATGGATTGATGATCACAATGTTTTCACTTTGAAGGTCAACTGGAAGCTCATTTCGCATGCAGAAAAGTTGATCTACCAGAACTGTACATTACCTTTTACAATTTAAGGGTCACATAACATGATTAGATGATGATGACAAAGTGCTGCTGCGAGTTCTGAGTTCTAAAGAGCTCATACAGAACTTTTTCTGGGGCTATTTGTTTATTTGCTCTTGAGATTATTTGTGCTTGTTGACCTTTGTACTACTTGTACGTTTTAGGACTGAGGCTACATTGTTTTCTGTTTGTACTTATCCTGGAGCACATTCTGTCTTTTATTAAAAAGACCTGCAAGCGTAGCATTATGACAACCCAGTCCCTGAATTACAGATGATATAAAAAAGAATAATCACCTTAAAATAATATTAGCATGCTAGCGTATCTAAAACAGAGATACATGCAAGAAATATTTTTTTTAAGCTGTATTGTGTCAATTCAACTTACAACAGCTAAGTAAAAGACAGGGGAAAAAAAACAATAAAACACAGTATCAATGTAAAACAAAGTATCCCTGTCAGTACATTGTTGAGCCACCATTTGTTTTACTGTATATTCTGGCGTATAAGACTTTTTAACCCTTGAAAAGCTTCTGAAAAGTCAGGGGTCGTCTTATATGTTGGGTGTCATTG
Organism: Hyperolius riggenbachi; assembly: GCF_040937935.1. Taxonomy (NCBI): domain Eukaryota; kingdom Metazoa; phylum Chordata; class Amphibia; order Anura; family Hyperoliidae; genus Hyperolius; species Hyperolius riggenbachi. The sequence goes on along the minus strand of NC_090646.1, from coordinate 510,237,802 downwards.
ATGCCGGGTGATATGTGATGCTGATACCCAATGCACGTACGCCACATGCTGATGTTTAATTACCAGGTGCTGGACATTTGGCGGTTGCCGCATATGCTGGGGGAGCTCGTCACTCACGGTGCAAGGTCTGGGATGCCCAGGTTATGAAAGAAAGAGACACGCTGTGCCCATAAAACATGCCTCTTCCACCCGTCTGGCCCGCCCTATCCTGTTACTGCATGTGTGAGATCTGAGAGGCAGAGAAGCAGGTAAATAGGATACAAGGGTGGGCCAGAAAGAGGCACATTTTATGGGCACAGCGCAATCTATTTTTCCATACCACTCTGATAAACAGGAAGAGCTGACCAATCCACTTGGAGACAGGTAGAGCTGACCAATCTGCTTAGGGAGAAGGAGAGTTGACCAATCCAACTGTCAATCACCTGTATACTGTTATATACTGGGTACCACATACAGTACAGCACCAGTATCTGTTCATACATAACACCAGTATATGATTTTTTTATTATTTGTGTGCAATGGAAGAGGGGTAGTCTTGTATGGCGAGTATATCCCAAACTCTATATTTTAACTGGAAAAGTTGGGGGGGGGGGGGGTCGTCTTATATGCAGAGTCATCCTAAATGCTGGAAAATACAGTAGATACAGCCTTCAGTCTGTTGTGATACTTCTCCACCAATTTTATACATGTACACTACAATATTTTCCCACTTCTCTTTATGAAATTGTTCAAGGTCAGTCAGATTGGATGGTGACCAGACCATGAGAGGTCTGCAATCTTCAAGTCAATCCGCAGAGTTTCAATAGGGTTTAGGTTTGGTCTCTAACAAGGCCAAGAGCATTTGACTTTTTTTCTGCTTCTGCCAATGTGTGGTCAGTTTTACAGTGTGCTTTAAATCATTGTCATATTGAAAAGTGAACGCTCTTTCCAATGATGACTTTCTGACATTGCCTCAACTAAGCTTAACAATTATGAATAAGTGTGATATCTCCAGGACCCTTATATCAGTTCATGCTTGAAAATAAGCACCTGTGTAGAAATCTGTACTATAATTCCCCTTATTGTAGCAAGAATCTGGCAGTTTCCTAACTTCATTTTAAAGAAAACCTGAACTGAAAATTAAAAGTCAAAATAAACATAAACAAGTCATACTTACCTCCCATGTAGTCTACTCCTCAAACTCTTTCTCCTCTCCCGCGTCCTGTTTGTCCACTGTGATCAATGGAATTCTCCGTCTTCCATTTTGAAAATGGCCATTACCCCATAATGGTCAGCACACTGTTAAACTGTAACATCGCTCACTTGAGCCATGGGGAAATATGGACACATCAGTTATCCTCTCAACTGTAACTGACAGCAACTGATATATAACTGACAGCAACTGATATATTTCAGTTCTGACAAAAAATTGTCAGAATTGGAAGGGATCATTGTCAGAAGAAAATGGTGAGCTTCTAAGAGGAACTGATGGCAAGGTAACTATTTAATGTTCATTTGAAGTTACCTCATGTGTTTATTTTAAATAATTGTACTCAGTACAGGTTCCCTTTAAAGAACACCTGAAGTTGGAGGGCTGCCATATTTATTTTCTCTTAAACAATAACACTTGTCTTTTATCCTGCTGATCTTTTTAGAATCAGTAGTGTTTGAATCACACACCTGAAACAAGCATGCAGCTAATCCAGTCAGATTTCAGTTAGGAGGAACACCTGATCTGCATGCTTGTTCAGGGTCTATGGCTAAACATATTAGAGGCAGAGGATCAGCAGGTGAGCCAGGCAATTTGTATTAACTAAAACCATTTCAGCTACACGGACATGAGTCTCATGTCCGTGGCTGCTGCTGCTAGGGAGATTCACATCCATGCACTTTGCAGGGGTGCATGCGTGATTGTGCACATGGAAGCGTGCGATTGCCATGGTCATGGAGACAGATGGGTATTAATGACAGGGGACATAAGTCCTTTGAGCAATCCATGCTTGTGTAGCGAGAATGATCACTGTTTTTGGTCGAAAACAGTGACCATTCTTGGTAGATGTAGAAGCGTCGACATGCGTGCGATCGTGCTGCCACTCGCTCTCGCCACTGATCATTAGAGGGTAGATGAATGAATGATAACTCAGTTCCCATTCAATAATCTAAGTCCCCATGTAAATGATTGCTGGTATCAATGAGATGCCATGATCATTTGTAACTAGGAAGTAAACACGTTCATTCATTACTTTCTGTTAGCACGCTAATAGGAAATAATGTGTGAGGACATCTTGTGGACAATTAGTAAAATTACACCTACATATATTAGGGACTGAACTTTTTAATATGTATGCCAAGAGGGTACATAACTGTTATTTTGGGCTTGCAATAAATGATGGACGTAAAACTGAAAACATGTTTTATTATTATTTTATTTCCAAATAAAATATTGTTGCCATAGATTGTACTAGGTATATAATTTAAATGTTGCAATAACCGGGACAAATAGGCAAATAAAATGTGTTTTTTAAAGTGATTATTATTACCATTAAAATGCATTTAGAGTAAAAATAATTATTAGCAAAATGTGCCACCCAAAAAAAGCCTTATTGGTGAGGAAAAAAACAAGGTATAGATAATTTTGTTGTTATAAGTAGTGATACATTTATTGGGGAATGGAAGCGAGGAGTGCTGAAATGTGCAAATCCCTCTCATCTATAAGGTGAAAACAACCCGCAGGCTGAAATGGTTAAAAGGAAAAAATATGACAGCCTCCATATCATTCTCACTTTAGGTAACCTTTAACTACTTACTGCACCAGTTGCAGTATAATCATACACTGGGAAACTTAATTTGAAGTCCCAGGCCCGCGAAAATTAGTCAATGGGAGCGGGAGGCTGAAGCCCCCCCCCCCCCCCGAGCCCGTGGCCATCCATGCTACCATTACCGCCGGTTAGTGGGGACATGAGTGAAGGGGAACGCAGTTCATAAATCATAAATTCATAAATCTAAGTCCCCGAATCAATGAACGCTGGCATCTATTAGATGCCTGCGTCATTGCATCTTCCGGCTGTTCCACTGCCATGCATTATTTCCGATTCACGCCCTTACGTACGTGAATTGGAAATAATGACTCAGGACATCTTGTGGCCAAACAGTAAAACTACATCACAACACATTTTATTTAATAGAAATACCTACACTTACATCTAAAATGAACTATTTCCCTTCCACACTCCCCCATAGTACCCAAACATTATATATATGTATATATATATGTATATATATATATATATATATATATATATATATATATATATATTTACATAAAAAATACATAAATAGTTGCCATAGGAACTGTACTTTTTTAATAGTATGTCAAAGGGTATATAACTGTTATTTTTTAATTTGCAGGCTTATAAATAGTGATGGACGCAAAACTGAAAAAAACTGAGAAACTAGGGAAACATTTTAAACATTGCAATAACCGGGAGTAATGGGCAAATAAAATGTGTGGGTTTTATCCACAGTAGAACATTTTATATTAACACTACAATACAATGGCCGAAAACAGAGACATTTTTTTTCCATTCTTTTCTTATTATTCCAACTAAGATGTGTTTAGAATAAAATAATTCTTAGCATAATGTACCTCCAAAAGAAAGCCTAATTGGTGACAAAAAAAAACAAGATATAGATCATGCCATTGTGATTAGTTGTGATTAAGTTATTGGCGAAAGAATTGGAGGAGCGCTGACAGGTGAAAATTGCTCTGGTCCTAAAGGGGTAAAACCCCTCAGTGGTCAAGTGGTTAAGATGAAGTTGGGCGATGACCAGATTATAGGTGCAATAAGGGGACTTATTGTAAATGTTCTTATTTTTATGAAAATCTGGGCAGAACAAAAGTTTTTTTCTTTCAGTACTCTCTAGTTGCTGAAATAGCTTCTAATTATTAATTAGTATAGCAACAGGTCTGCTTTTCAATCACGCTAATGCAATTGATCGACCGATTTCCAATCAAAATCGATCAATCCCGTCAATCGGTCCAAGCGGAAAATTTCCGTCGATCGCCCACAGGTCGGGAGTGTGTTCGATTCGGAGCGACCGATTTAGCTATTCATTACCTGAGGCTGAATCCTGGGCCTCCGGTCTTCCTCTGGGTCTTCGTCTGTCATGGCTTCCTAGTACTTCCTGTGCCAGCCAGTGACCGGCGGAAGTACAATTAGTACAGGGCGCTCTACTAATTAGACTTCCTGTTCACTAGCTGGCACAGGAAGTACTAGGAAGCCATGACGGACGAAGACCAGAAGGCCCAGGACTCAGCCGCAGGTAATGTATAGCTGGCAGGGGGCGGGTGGCAGCGACAGCTTCACAGATGGTGAATCGATTTCATGCTGAAATCGATTCACAATCTGTTTGCAGTAAAGGCAGCCATACGATCCCTCTCTGCTCAGATTCGATCAGAGAGGGATCTATCTGTTAGTCGAACAGATGGCAAATCGACCAGTGTATGGCCAACTTTAGAAGTTTTAGTTAAAATACAAAGGGAGATACTTTTTACGTACCATTCATTTTATTCTGCTGCTGACAAGCAGAAGCCAAAGTGTGGCCATGCATCTTCTTTTCTGTAACGGGTTTGCATGTTGCACCTATGGAATACTTGACAAGTTTTCGGTGACTGCTGAGCTACTATTTAAAGCCTTTAATTGAAATACATGTGAAGTAAACACTTCTGACACACTGTATAATGTAACAACAATAAGAGCATGAATCATCCACAGGCTTTTGTTTCCTGCTACAAGGTGCCTTGTTTATGTACTGTGTTTATATAAAGACTCTTAAATAAGTTGTAGTATTTCATTGCCATATTACCTAGGTCTTTAAAGAGTGTCTTTGAGAAATATTTACTTTAATGAGCTGCTTTTCTCTGGCATCTGTACAATATAAATCATCCTCTACCATTATAAAACCAATGCTGCATGCCAGTCATAGAAGCAAAGGTTTTGAACCTTTTAGTGATCTGATTGAAAAAGGTAATCCGATTCTCTAATGATAGTTTTCAGCGTAAGCTTATCTTGCTTTATGACAGTAAATGTCTCCATTATTAACTCACTTTTTTTTTTTTTAATACAACACTTTTAAAAAAATGATTAAGTTGTTATTGGGAAATAAAGAATGATACGAAAGAGAAAGAATATTAACAATTTTTATTGTTCCTAAATAAAACAAATGATATTGACAAGAAAAGACATGGATGAGGATAATTGATTAGACAACATATGGGCAAAGGTAAAGAATCTCACAGCAACCAGTTAGCCATTTACACTCATTACCTCCACAAGGCCCTAAGTTAGACAAAAGCTAATTACTTGCTAGCTAGTGTATGTAATGTACTAATGGTCTCATTTGCTACTGGTGTGTCAATGAAGATAATTAGACAAATTAAATACATCAAGACACCTATATAGACACATGACCGTTGGATGAGCCATTTAGGTGTGGATCAAAAAACTGACTATTCTTATTACAATCACCAAGCTGCCTGTTGAAACCCCAAGTGAGCAGGTACCGATTTTTGTTTCTTAACCTCTTGGGGCCAGTAGTAATTGAAATCTATGCCCTATTTGTGTCCAGTTTTTCCTGCCAGGGAGCAGTTTTCAGCTACTCTCGCTGCAATGACTTGTTGCTCTGGTGTCACTTCGGCCCGATCGCTGTGCTGTCATAATGACTGCAGAGCTCTGTCCGCTGGTCAGGAGCTAGTTTTATTGGCTCCTGACCCTGCGATCAATGTGAATCAATCAGTAGTAACAGCTCCATTTCAGGAAACAAAAAGTCTCTGGTATCACAGTAATTACAGCTCCATTTCAGGAAAAAATAGTCTCTGGTCCTTAAGGGGCCACAGACCACACATGCAGAAATGGTTAAACATCTAATTTAGTATAGATTTATTACATGTAATTCCAAAAATAGATTTAATAAGATAAGGTGAAGTTCCTAAGTGGGTGGATAGACATTGCTTTATAAACTATTGTGAAATCACTTGTCATAAATGTTTAGCTCTGGTGCTCTTCCAATTAGTGATAATAACATTAAATAAAGCACATCAATTAAAATATGCCTTGTATAGAATCACCCTCCTCTGCCATTATGGGACAGAAAGGACACTGAAGTCAGCCATGTGTATTTACACCCCCTTAAAGTCCCAAACAGTTTGGGTCCCATCCTGGGTCCTTCCTTGTTGGTTGTTGAGTATTCAGTCCCATCTCATTTAAAAGGGAGTTGTAACATCCAAAAATATAAAAAACAAATGCCCAAAACTGTTTAGTGCACCCAAAATATGTTTATAACATATTTTCTAACTGCAGGAACGGTGCAGTGCCAGTGAGATTGTGGGATTTTTTTCCCACAATCTCACTGGAAATCTTCCTGTTTCAGATAAAATAAGGACCTCATGACCAGAAAGTAGTTGAATCCCCACCCTTTGAAGAGTTTACACAGTGATGAAAGCCTTTTGTCTATGTAATATGTTGGTGCTTTATAAATACAATAAATACAATAAATAAATAAATAAATAAATAAATAATATGAGATGCTTGCTGTGTGAGGGACAGTAAGCTGTAGCAGTAGGAAGGGAAAAAGAGCACTGAGTTGGGATGAAAAAGAAAAAGTGGCAGAAGTGATGTCACTTTTGTCATCACAGAGAAAAAAGCAACGATGGAAACCAACAGAAATATTATTATTATTATTATTTTTATATCACAGTTCTCCTACATCTCCCAGCGAACATAACAAAAAAAACGGTTATATATGGATTTATATGTCCCATTTGAAATACAGGTTACCCTTTTCATGTAAGGGACAGTAGTGCATAATGTAAAAGATGATACTCAGTTTTAAAACATTACATCAGGGAATAAGAACCTTCTTGTAATGATTGGTGTCAGCACGCAAAGAGAATCTGATTATTGGTGATCTGCGGTATCACCAAGAATGCAGATATATACCTGATTATTGATGATCTGCAGAATCACCGATAATAAAGATATATTGCTAACCTCTGGACACCTATAGGTATGTGAGTGTTTGGTGTAACAGTAATACTTTGAGAAATACACCTGCTGAGCAGGTGATAATTGACAGTGAAGAGACACTGCTCAGAGAGCACAGGAACCTTCCAGCAGCCTGAGGCTTCTCAAGGGGAGGAGTCAGGCTGAGGATAGAGAAGGCCAGAGAGTGAGTGACACCTTAGTCCTTAGTCTCAGCACCCCAGAACTAGTCTGAAGTATACACAGATGATAATACAGTTCCCTAGACTGGGTGCGAGGTCCGTGGTCTCAGCACCCTGGAACTAGTCTGAAATATAACACAGATGGTAGTACAGTTCCCTAAGCTGGGTGTGAGGTCCTTGGTCTCTACACCCTGGAACTAGTCTGAAGTATAACACAGATGATAACACAGTTCCCTAAGCTGGGTGTGAGGTCCTTGGTCTCTACACCCTGGAACTAGCTTAAGCATAAACAGAATACAATTCAAATAATCTGGCTAAGTGTGAATTCCCAGGTCCACCTGGTTCAAACACGCTGAAGGATCTGACTAGGTCTGAGTGCTTCCACGTAGTGATCGCAATGGCAGACAACCAGCAACTGGCAAGCAAGCTGTATATATAGTTGCAGGACTCTGCCGCCCCGCCCGAGCCACTCAGCCAACCAGGAGTCCAGCAGGAATCAGCTGATCGTCCTGATCAGCTGATCCATCTCCAGCTGGCATAAAGGTCCTGACCTCTGGCGGCCGCGCGCGTAGTTCTCCATCCAGGTGCACCAACAGAGCCAGCCACACCAGACACACACTGCTGCGTGCAAACCGCCGTGTTGGATGCGGAAACAGCCGCCTTGCTGCCAGTACATGCGGCGGCTTTTCCGCGATCTATCATAGTATCAGACGCATGCTGCTGCAAACAAACCGCTGTGCTGGACACGGAGCCAGCGCCTTGCTGTCAGTACACGCGGCGGCTTTTCCGCGTTTTCTCACACTTCTTCAGTAAAAATAAATTAGGGGTTGAGTGATGAGATACACAAGTGATGAGATACACAAGTGACAAATGTCGTATGTATGTATGTTGTGACTCTCTTGCAACTGGCAGAGTCCCAGTGGATTGGCGTACAGCCCACGTTTTCCCATTATTTAAGAAGGGCAAAAAATCTGATCCAGGAAATTATAGACCTGTAAGTTTAACATCAGTTGTATGCAAACTATTTGAGGGGTTACTAAGAGATACTATACATGACTTCATAGTAGAAAATAATCTTATTTCTCAGCATCAACATGGGTTTACTAAAGACAGGTCCTGTTTGACTAACATGCTCAGCTTTTATGAGGTAGTGAATGCTAATATGGATATTGGGAATGCTGTAGATGTGATATACTTGGACTTTGCAAAGGCCTTCGACACTGTTCCCCACAAAAGTCTGGTGCAAAAGTTGAGGATGCAAGAACTGGGGAAGAGTCTGTGTTCATGGATAGGGAACTGGCTAATGGACAGAAAACAAAGAGTTGTGGTCAATGGATCATACTCAAAATGGGAGACTGTTAGCAGTGGGGTCCCACAGGGGTCTGTTCTGGGTCCAGTGCTCTTCAATTTATTTATTGATGACCTAGTAGATGCAGTAGTGAGCAATGTTGCTATTTTTGCAGATGATACAAAATTGTGCAGAATCATTAACTCTCAGGAAGATAGTGTCATATTGCAACAGGATCTGGATAGGATGGCTATATGGGCACATACATGGCAGATGAAATTCAATGTTGACAAATGTAAGGTCATGCATTTTGGACGTACTAATGGTCTAGCACCATACAAAATAAATGGGATACAGTTGGGGACATCAAACTTGGAGAAGGACTTAGGAGTACTCATTGACAACAAGTTAAATAATCGTACTCAATGCCATGCAGCTGCAGCTAAAGCTAACAAAATTTTGGGATGCATTAAAAGGGAAATAAAAACTCGAGATGCTAGCATAATATTGCCCCTGTTTAACTCTCTAGTAAGGCCACATCTGGAATATGGAATTCAGTTCTGGGCACCACATTACAAAAAAGATATTGCAGTTTTAGAGCAGGTGCAGAGACGAGCAACAAAATTGATGCGTGGGATGGAAGGTCTCACTTATCGAGAAAGGTTAGATAAACTGGGTTTATTTAGTCTAGAGAAAAGACGCCTTAGAGGGGATCTAATTAACATGTATAAATACATCAGAGGGCAATATAATACCTTGGCGGATGAGCTTTTTGTCCCTAGGCCTTCTCAAAGGACTAGAGGACATGATCTGCGCATGGAGGAAAAATGTTTTAGCCATTTATTTAGGAAAGGGTTCTTTACAGTAAGAGTGATTAAGATGTGGAATGCATTGCCACAGGAAGTCGTTATGGCAAACTCTATAACTGCATTTAAAGGGGGCTTAGATGCTTTCCTTGCGTTGAAAGACATCCATGGCTACAATTACTAGGTAATGCCTAATGATGTTGATCCAGGGATTTTATCTGATTGCCATCTGGAGTCGGGAAGGAATTTTTCCCTTTAGGGGCTAATTGGACCATGCCTTGTAAGGGTTTTTTCGCCTTCCTCTGGATCAACAGGGATATGTGAGGGAGCAGGCTGGTGTTGTACTTTATACTGGTTGAACTCGATGGACGTATGTCTTTTTTCAACCAAAATAACTATGTAACTATGTAACTATGTATGTGTAGTGTTCACTCTCATATGTCTTTGCTTCTGGATACTGGAGTTCAGTATCTGGGTATTATCTGAGTTCAATTCCAGATGTCCTGGATGCTGTTTGGGTTTAGTGAAGAAGGTTGATGCATTCCTGAATCCTGCTACAGCCAGTTTGAGCGGGTAGTCGTGGGATAATGGTGCATGAGATACGCAGGCGTACTAAGTAAGCCATTGTTTTCCCATACAGTGAGCACGAGGTGTACACACTCGGCTGTGTTGTATTGCGCAAAAGCGGATATCATAGATTTGTACTGTGATCACGCGCTTACAACAGCGACCGAATATGCGCTTGCGTGTGTTATGGTTTAGGGAGTATAATTGGGTTGGGAAAACGCCTGGACTCCGGGACTTTTTGCTGAGACCAACAGACGTGATGGATTGTGTCGCCAGGTGTTTTCCCCTATGGAGGATTGACGGAGTCCCCTCTCTTGGGTGATATTGCTGCAACACTTGGTAAAGAAATGTTTATGCATGCTTACTAATAATTACTAACCCTTAAACTATGATTCCTCAAGCCTAAATAATTATTATAACAGGATTGTAGCCCAATAAATATTATTATTGAATCTTTTCTCATGTTTTGCCACAATTCATTTAACCTACTACGGTGGTGAGCGAAGTTAGAGGGTTTAAAAACCCTTCCCGTGAGGCAAAACAAGTGAAAAGTGACTACTGTTTAGGATTCACAGATTAAATGCCCTACCATTTTCCAGACTAGTTGAGTAATTCTCATTGGATCTAGATTTTTGACTTAGAACCTATACTAATACTAGGTCAATCAGTGTTGTCACCCTTCCCCCATCTAGCTACCTCCACTGTAGTAGACAGATTAATGATCACACTGGACCAGACACAGTAAATTGTAAGGCAAATATACTGTATACCAAAGTCATGTTGTTAAATACAGTATGTAAGTGGAGGTTTCTACTCCCGTTTTGTGCAACACATTTTACATAAAAAGAGACATGGGCTTCAATTCATCAAAGGCTGTTCGATAATGAAATCCAATTCGTTAAAATACTGCATTCGGTATTTTACACTTGTGTGTGCTAATTCATCAATATTTTCACATGTGCGGTAGATGTTCATTAAATTACTGAACTACTATGGTTTCAATTCATCAAAGGCTGTTCGATAGCAGAGTGGAGCAACTTGGAGTGTCTCTGTGTTGTTACAAGCTGCAGTGTGGCAGTTACAATAGAGGCATCCTGACATCCCTTTAGATGTGCACATTTGTTATATTTACTGTTTGTTATCATGCCTCTGCTGCTCTGAATCTGTCCATTAGTCGTTCCTAATATTTTTTTTTTAATTGCCAAGAACTTCCTGGAGACATTACAAATGCCATGCTTGGTGATTTCACCACTAGCATTTTTGCATTTTCAAACAGGGACTCAAAGGGTTACACGACCGAAGGGTGCCAGGAATACATCTTTTGTTCCGCTCTCTCTGCTCACTGCCTGGGGGGGGGGGTCTAAAAAGATTGTTCCACTGGAGAAGCCTGCAAGCCCTATCAGGGGCACTTGCAGGAGATGGGGGCTGTTTCTATTGGCTGCCTGCTCCTGTCAATCATGAGGACATCCACAGGAAGGCATTCAAAGCTAGTTACCGACAGAGGAGAGCTGGAGATAATCACCGAATGTGTTATTGAATGCTGTAACCTTGATGAATTAACATTTGCTGACATTTGCTGTGACATGTGTTGAGTACAAGCCGGTAATTTATCTCACTGCTCGATCATTTCAGCTTTTCATGCGGTAACAGCTTTGATGTATTGACAATTTCTTACCTGAATACGGTAATGTTTGATGAATTGAACCCATGGTCATTTTTGGAATCTAAACAAAATGCTTTTCATGATAAACAAGCATGGGTTCTACATTTAAATCCTTACAAAAAACAAATTCTAATTTTGAAAGCAGTTGTTCCTCCCACGTACAATTTCTTGCCTAAGCGCTTTACCAGAAAAAAATAGAGAAATAAAACTAAATTTCAGGGTCATAAATAATGCAAAATATCAGACTCACATACCTGTAGATACAGCATATATGTAAAACAGGGGGGGGGGGGGGGGGAAGAAAGAAGGAAATGAAACTACTTGAAAAATGCTGTTGAAAAGTGAACCTACTGTATAATTTAAAATGTCTTCCAAAGTGTATTTTTCCAGCAGGTACAGGCCAGAAAGGGTTAATGAGAGGATTTTTTTTTCCAGTTTTTCAAAGATTTCCTTTTTTTAAAAAAGAGCAGCACATTATATTAATTTAGTTGCATCTAAAAGTATTAGAAAATTATTGTTTACTGTCAAAATGATGTCAAATTGTAAAACAAAACTACATTCACTGCCATATGCTGGCAACTAGGTCACTTGCCTGATGCCACCATTTTTCCATTAAAAAAATATTATCTTTACAAAGGGCATGCTGAAGACCAGCCATAGAAAAAAGTGTAGTCTTCCAGCTGATTGGGAACTGTTTGAGAAAGCAGTTGCAAAACTACAATGTACACTCAGTTATATTCTTTTAATAATATGACAGCCACTAAAGTATGTTATAAAGATATGATGCAGTATCTCTCTTCAGGTGGACTGGCAGGAAAGATAAGGCTTTTGCCTGGGTATTAAAGTGGATCCGAGATAAACTTTTACTCATTGCATAATTGTGTTCCTTTCATATAGTTTATAGGGCATTCCTCAAGCCAAATCCTTTTTTTTTGTTTTAATACTCCAATTCCCTATAGAGCATAGGCACTCTCAGCCTTAGTAGCAAGGGCTTATGGGAGCTCAGTCTGGGCAGGAGGAGGAGGAGGTTACTAGCCAGAGATTTCAGAGGCAGAGGGGAGGAGGGAGGAGGAGAGGGGAGTGAAGCTTTCACAGGCTGAGGGCTAGAGACACAGATCAGCTTGCCTGTGTGTAATGTGACAAACATAACATGGCTGCCCTCATTGTAGAAAGGGCCACTGCCCGAAACGTCGTGCTATCTTTGTATACTTTTATATCCGCCATCATGGAATAAAACATAATATTGGATTATATATCCTTGGAGGGTCGAGTCCTGTTTGGAATGCGTTGTGCTTCTAAAACTGTATACACTGAGAGGTGTGATGGACCCCTCATCCTTATAGGACTCCCCAAAGAATTTACAACAGAAATCTGAGGCTGGTGGACCATTGTGCTTTCAGTTGCCCTCATTGTATCACAGGGATAAATAATCATAAACTGTTGAAGCTGTTTGCAGCTAGATTTGCTGAGTAAACTATCTAAACTTTAGATAAGATAAGATACAGTATAGATGAGTTACTTGCATTCTCTGATTGGTCCAATACTTCCGAGTTCTGTGATTGGGCTAAAATTACAGAGTTGTGATAATGCAGTATTTCCGCAGAAATCTGATTTCCATTTTCTGATTGGAAATTCCAATTTCTGATCGGAAATGCAGAACGTTCATTTCCACAGAATCCAAATGCTCCTTCTCTCCCATTGGCTATTTTGATCATTATGCAGTCTTCCGTCAGGTCCGTGCAGATGATCCCTCCTGATTGGTTGAGAAAGGTATGGCTCTGTATTTAAGGAAATGTGATGTTTTTAGGGTGAGGTTGTCCAGCCTGAACAAAGGCACTTGACCTGAAACAGTGGGCTGTTGCTGGGATGCAGCCACTGACATTTTATACTATTTTTTAATCTATTTTCAATAAAGAGCAAAGTTTTAAATAGCTATTGATACTGGAGAAGCCGGCTCTTTTTGGAGAATTACTAGCTGCTATCTGAGAGATATGGAAGGAGGACTGGTCTGGGCACTCCTTTTTGGTTTTTTGATTCATGGGTGCTTATCACACTTGGACACTTTATCGTGCAAGATATTCACAGGTGATAATACGAAGTTGGTAACCTGAGGTGAAAACACAAGTGAACCAAACAAATAATACTGTGAAAGAGCATTTATATATATATCAGATAACCCAGAGTATATATTATTATTATTTTGATTAATAAAGTGCCAACATATTCCGTGGTGCTGTACAAAGTAAGAAACAAACATGGGGTACATAATAATACATACAATGGTGTACACCAATATACAAGATACATAATTAGTGACAAAATACAAGAATGATACAAAATACAGAATACAGAATTGGTAACAACAGTGATAAAAGTAACATGATAAATAAAATGTATACTGATTTCCAAGATACAAAAGGGGGAGATAGCCCTGCCCTTGCGATCTTACAATCTAAAGGGAATGGGGGGGGGGCACAAGAGGAGTGGTAGTATACAACAAATATATAGAGGCAGTGTGATTTAGGATACCTAGTAGGAGTGCAATTTGGTCTTAAGACACAGGGGAGTAGCTTAAGGTAGCGCATATGCTTGTCGGAACAAATGAGTTTTTAGAGAACGTTTAAAGGTAGCAAAGGTTGGCGAGTGATGGATGTGTTGTGGGAGGGCATTCCAGAGGAGGGGTGAAGCGCATGCAAAATCTTGTAAACGTGAATGTGAGGAGGTAATTCTAAAGGCGGACAACAGAAGATCATGTGCACATCTGAGATTGCAATTGGGTTTGTATCTGGAAATTAGTGAGGATATGTACCGGGGAGAGAGATGGTGGAGAGCTTTGTTGGCTAGGGTTAGGAGTTTGAACTGGATCCTCTGCTTAATTGGCAGCCAGTAAAGCGCTTCACAGAGAGGGGCAGCAGAGGAAGATCGAGAAGAAAGGTGAATGAGACTAGCAGCTGAATTCAGTACCGACTGGAGCGGGGACAGTCTGTTAGAAGGTAGTCCACGAAGTAGTATGTTGCAGTAGTCCAGACGAGATATTGCAAGAGCATGTATTAACATTTTAGTTGTGTCTTGAGTGAGAAAAGGTCGGATGCGAGATATGTTTTTGAGTTGGAGATGGCAGGAGCTGGTTATGGAGTGAACAAGAGGAATAAAAGAGAGATGAGTCAAATATTACCCCCAAGCACTGTGCTTTGGGAACTGAAGTTATGGGAGTGTTATTAACATTTATTGTAACTTCAGAGAGGTGGACAGAGATGGTGGAAAAATGATTAGTTCTGTTTTACTCATATTAAGTTTTAAGAAGCGAGAGGACATGAAGGAGGATATAGCAGACAAGCAGTCTGGAACACGTTTGAGGAGGGAGTTAAGGTCTGGGGTCGAGAGGTACAGTTGTGTATCGTCTGACTGCATACAGGTGGTATTGAAACCCGAATGAGTTGATTAAGTCACCAAGACCGTGCATGTAGATGGAAAAGAGTAGGGGACCAAGGACAGAGCCTTGAGGAACCCTGACAGACAAAGCATGAGGAGAAGAGATCTGATCCGAGTAGGAGACTGTGAAGGATCTTCCAGAGAGGTAGGAAGATAACCATGTGACAGCGAAGCCCTTTATTCCTACATTTGAAAGTATTTGTAGAAGTAAGGTGTGGTAAGGTGTCCACTGCAAATACTGGATATGCAGAGCAACCAGTGTATATGCAATATATTGTGTGCACACAACCCAGGAACCTGTTTAACTAATAATAGTAAATACATACAAGGGAAAATCTATATACAAATATACACAGGTAATATATGATCAAGCAATATATACACAAGGCAGCAGACAAACGGAACATCAGACAAAGCAGGAGTCAAATATCAGAGAATCAGGCAATACAATCATCAAAAGGCAAAGGTTCATCAGTAGATAACAAGAGGTCATACACGGACAGGCAAGTAATAATCATAGTACAGGATCTCAGAAAAGCTAGGAACAAGGATCACAGGAAACAGGGAGGGCTAGCACACAGGCTAAGTAGCAACAATGAACTAGCAGTGATAGTTTATCAAGAGCTGGCTTATATCCGGTGAGGATGAGTCAGGTGACCATTCAGGTGACTTGAATCTCTCATTAGTAGTCTCATTAGTAGTCTGCAGGAGATGCAGATCCAGGAGAAGTGTGTCCCCTGCTGGTAAGCAGAAATGATCATAACACATTTGTTTGAGAAGAGAACTTCTGCTTGATGCATGAACTTCAACGAAGTTCATGCATCAAGTTCATATCAATGTTACCGAGAGTTGCAGATCATGCACCTGTCTGAATCTCGTGCCTGCTGGAGGACTATTCTTTCCACTACAATGGGCTCTATTCACAATAACATGTGCAGTAACTCTTTTTGTGGGTGGACAATTACCTCCAGTGATAATTACCAATTTTTTTTGAGTATTCACTAAAAATTTACCAAGTGTGATAAATGTTTGATAAAAGCGCAGTAAAACAGGTGATAAAACAGTCAGTAATATGTACGTAAATAAAGCTTTTTTGACCACTGTAGAGCAGCCCATATGCTTGCCACCCATTACACAGAGATGACCCAGGAAAGCCTGTCACATTTAAAGTGGGACCTCAACTCTTGCACAGGACAGAAGGAAAATATAGAAATACACCCTGCATGTATATACTTTAGCCTGTATAATTCCCCCTAATCTGTGAATAATCACAACTGTAATTTGAGGTCTCAGCTGTGTCAGCTGGCTGCCTCAGCAGAGTAGCTAATTTGTAAACACAGGATGATAACCCTATGGCTGCTTCCATGAAGGCAGGAAGTACACGCACTGCAGATTTTTTGTTGGATTTGTATCAGCTGTAACAAAGACTTTTTTTTCCCTAAAGGTTATTATGCTGTTGCTTATCTTTTAGAGCAGAGAGGAATTTCCTCTTTGGCATCTATAAAATCATCTAAAAGACTGTACGAGGTCTGAAAGTGCGCCTTGAGTTTAGACACACTCGTCTTTTCTGCCTTCTATGTAAAATTGACATAGACTCGAGCAAACAAAGGTCAAAAGGCTCCATCCTAAAGGCCAAAAGCAAAGAAGTGAAAATTATCACCTACCATTTGTAGGTGATAAAAAAAAATCCTTAACACCAATTATTCAATTGAGAATCTCAAATTGGAGATATATTTTGAGGTTATTATCACACTTGTATCTCACTTTCACCGCAAGTGGTAATTTAGGGAGAGAAAAAAATGTGAATTTCAAAATGGAGATATTTTGGTCGGTATTTATCACTACCTAAATGACCTCATGCGGTAACTCATTGTGAATAGAGCCCATTGTGAACCTCGTTGGGACTTTTCTGTGCGCTATCTAAAGATGAATTTTGTATGTTAAAAAAAGAGTATTTTCAATCTGCTGCACCTCATATTACATGGACGATGTAAAATTGGCCAGTCTAAATTGAATGTGTATACCAGGCTTTAATTTTCTTAGATACACACAGGGGAAGCGCTTTGAGTCCTATGGGAGAAAAGCGCTATAGAAATGTTATTGTATTGTATTGTATTGTATTAACCAGTTAACAATCTCTGTTCAGGTGCTCAGCCAGTACACCCCCTTGATGAAAGAACATTTGTCAGGCTGTGCAATATTTACCTTTTCTGGCTCCAGCGGGGGCGCTGTTGTGGATCTACGCTCGGAAATAGGTGGAAATAGCAGATCTCTGTCGGGTCGGCTCTACTACGAAGGCGCAGGAGACTTGCGCCTGCGCAGTAGAGTGGACCAACAGCGATCAGCTATTTCCGCCTATCTCCAAGCGGAGAGCCGATACTGCACCTGCGCTGGAGCCGGGAAGGTAAATATTTACATCCCTGCCGTTCCGGAAGCTTTATCGACGCCGCCGTGGGACACAGGAGGACAGGGAAAGCCTCAATAGGATCCGGAGGCTTCCTTCACCCGAGGTGATTACCCCCCAGGGGAACTTTTTTTAGTTAAAGATTTTCTTTAAAGCTTGCTATTTCCAAACATAAATGGTATGAAAGACTCTGTACTAATGATCTGCCAAAAGTATTTTTTAAACAATATGACCACCAGACGCACTCATCTGACGTTCCTTTTATTTTTTATAAAAAATGTCTGCCCCTAAAATTACATTTCCAATCTTTCCATTACATATAATGAAGAAAACATTTTAACTTCAATATATTTTCCACAGTGAGGATGTAAATTGAAGCTAATTATGCTAAGCAGGGGAGAGAAAAGGTAAAACAACGCATAACATGATTCATGAAACATGAATGACTATTACATAAGTAAAGGAGTTTTCCCTTTGTTGCCTTCAGATCTTATTATACCACATGAAGACTTTGATCAGGTTATTTAATTAGATCAACCTTTCTCAGCATAAAACACAAACTCTCAGGCTCCTACAATCAGCAGATAACAGAGTTAATTCAAGCAGCAGCATTGGTCTGAAGTCTCCTTTTAAGTATTCATTATACATTAAAAATAGATGTTGTTGCATGGCATTGGCCCAAACACAGTACTTTACTTTTTATTCTAGCTAAATAAATGTACCTAGACATTATATGACAGCTACTTTGGCCTTATGTTCTGATTTTGTCTGTGTTTTGGTTCCTTTGCCCACATACCCTTGGAAAAATAACACCATGTGGGAAGTCTGTAGGTCGGCTAGTAGACCTTTGTTTAAGAACCTGCTATCTTAATATGCTATCTGTATATGAGGCATCTGCTCGTTTGGGCACCTAGTGTTGCCAATAGTTTGAATTTTGGTACTGTACTATTACCAATATTTTACTATCTACTTCCGTGATTCCTAACACCAACCCCCCTACCTATTCCTAACACTAACCATCCAGTTGTAGAGAGGAGAAAGAAGCTACAGTATACTTAGTATTGGCTTGGTTGGCACTGGTATTGGTATCCAACACATTTATAAATACAGTAAATCAGAATTATAATAGGTAAGCTATAGTGAGCTGAATACAGAGGCAGAAGTAACAGCAGCAGTAGAAGCCATAATCTTCACCAACGGCAAGAGGGCATACCACCTGCTCCACCACCACGTAGTATTTATTTACAAGCATCTATGAGGTTTAACAGGGATTAGAGTATAAAGGTCAAGAAATTCACATGTCATTAATCACATGTTAAAACTTGAAAATTGTATTGAACATAGTTAAAAACAAGGAAATATACTCTTAAGAAAGAACAGATAAATACAGTTCATGAATTACAACTGTAATCTCACCATTTCGCAAATATATATATATATATTTGCAGGTCACATTTGGTAAGCTAAAGGCTGAGGGGTCGCAAGCATGGAAAAAAGGGACACAAGGAAATGTAGGCACGCAATTACAGCTTATAGAGTCTAGGTAAAATTTACCAATATTCCACGTTCTAAAAGTGTAAATTACCATAGTCTAATATTGGAGAATAATACCAATATTTGACTACATCTTAAAGTGAACCTCCGGACTAAAAATCGACTCAGCAGCACTGAAAAGGCTTTGTGTTTATTTAACAGTTTCACAGCATCAGAACTTTGTTTCTCTTATACAAGCCTCATTTTTAGCTGCACAGAAGAAAACTGCCCGGGCTTTTTTCCCCTGATGCTGTGCAAAGCATGATGGGATTTCTGATGTTGTTGCTCTCGTTCTGCTATTTTGGTGCAAATGTTTTTTTTTTTACATTTTGAATTTGACATTTGAAGCCTAGCGCGCGCAGCTGGGAGGGGTAATCAGGACACAGGATAGTTGGAACTGTGTCTCCTGCTCCTTGTCACCTCCTTTCAACCAAAAAGATGGCTGCCCCCATGACAAAGATGGCAGCCCCCATGAATCACAAACATTTGCCTGTTCTTTTAAAAAAGGGTGGGTAAGAGATTATATTACCTATCTATTCTAATTAACATAACTAATGCAACTTGATGACAGTATGTTTGTTTAGGCTGAAGTTCCCCTTTAACCTAACACTATTCGCACACAGAAGCCTCCCTTACTGATGTACGACCTTAACCATCCCCCCACGCCTAACCCTTAAAAACTCCTCCCATTCCTTATCATAACCATAACCCCCCTGTACGTTGAACCCTTAAAAACAACCCCCAACACCTAACCTTAACTGTCTCCCTCATGTCTAATCCTTAACAACACCCCATCCCACGTCTAACTTTAACCCCCCACCCCCCCATGCCTAACCTTAAGCGATCCCTGCTCCCAGTCCCCCGTAATCAAAATAATGTTAGGGCTCCGCTATAGATGCCATTATAAATTGTGGCTATAGTGTGAAATTTGGGCACCGGCATTGCCCAATAAATAGCAGGCACCCAGCGGCTGCCAAAACGGGTGCCCAAATTTCTTGCCTTGGCCGGGTCTGTGTGATCACAGGCATCCAATGAGATACTGGGCTAAGCCCATGTGCAGAAATGTGTTTCTCCCCACAAATTATTCCATTTCAGAATGGTTGGAAAATGTCTGCGGAATACCAATTTCCAAGTTTCCAAATCAGTTTTCTTAAAGGACTTACGAGGCCTGATTTGTAAAAAAATAAATAAAAAAAGTTAGATACCTGTGTGTGTTTGCAAGGCACGGAGGACGCCATCCGCGCCCTCCGTGCCGTTCCGCCTGGTCCCCGCCGCTGAACAGCCCCCCGAACGGACCCGACCGCGCGGCCTGGGTCGTGCTCCCCAGCCTGTACCAAGATGGCCGCCGGAGCTGGCCGCGGCTGTGCAGTCCGCATAGCCGCGAGTGCGGCTGCGCAGCTCTAAGGCCAACCCCCCGACCACGTAACAGTAGCGTGGATCGGGGAGTTGGCCTTAGAGCTGCGCAGCCGCACTCGCGGCTATGCGGACTGCCCAGCCGCGGCCAGCTCCGGCGGCCATCTTTGTGAAGGCTGGAGAGCCCGGGCCATGCGGTCGGGGGACGTTCGGGGGGATATTAAGCAGCGGGGACCCGGCGGAACGGCACGGAGGGCGCGGACGGCGTCCTCCGTGCCTTGCAAACACACACAGGTATCTAACTTTTTTTATTTATTTTTTACAAATCAGGCCTCGTAAGTCCTTTAACCACTTGCCGACCGCCCACAGCCCATGGGCGGCGGCAAAGTGGATGCCTTAAGGACCGCAATACGCCTTAGGGCGTTGCGTCCTTTTCCTATGCCGGGGGAGCGATCGCGTCATTGATGACGCGCGCTTCCCCCGACAACTGGCTCCGCCCACCTGCCGTAACATCCCGCCGGCCATACGGAAGCGCCGGCGGGATGTTAACCCCGCGATCGCCGCTACAAAGTGTATAATACACTTTGTAATGTATACAAAGTGTATTATACAGGCTGCCTCCTGCCCTGGTGGTCCCAGTGTCGGAGGGACCACCAGGGCAGGCTGCAGCCACCCTAGTCTGCACCCAAACACACTGATCTGCCCCCCCCGCCCACTGATCGCCCACAGCACCCCTCAGACCCCCCCCTGCCCACCCCCCAGACCCCTGTTTGCACCCAATCACCCCCCTAATAACCCATCAATCACTCCCTGTCACTATCTATCAACGCTATTTTTTTTTATCTTCCCCCCTGCCCCCTCCTGATCACCCCCCCACCCCTCAGATTCTCCCCAGGACCCCCCCAGACCCCGCCCCCCCTGTGTACTGTATGCATCTATCCCCCCTGAAAACCTGTCAATCACCTGTCAATCACCCATCAATCACCCATCAATCACCCATCAATCACCCCCTGTCACTGCCACCCAACAATCAGCCCCTAACCTGCCCCTTGCGGGCAATCTGATCACCCACCCACACCAATAGATCGCCCGCAGATCCGACATCAGATCACCTCCCAAATCCATTGTTTACATCTATTCTCTCCTCTAAACACCCACTAATTACCCATCAATCACCCATCAATCACCCCCTATTACCACCTGTCACTTTTACCTATCAGATCAGACCCTAATCTGCCCCTTGCGGGCACCCAATCACCCGCCAACACGCTCAGATTGCCCTCTGACCCCCCCTTATCAATTCGCCAGTGCATTAATTACATCTGTTCTTCCCTGTAATAACCCACTGATCACCTGTCAATCACCTGCCAATCACTTATCAAACATCAATCACCCCCTGTCACCCCCTGTCACTGCCACCCATCAATCAGCCCCTAACCTGCCCCTTGCGGGCAATCTGATCACCCACCCACACCAATAGATCGCCCGCAGATCCGACATCAGATCACCTCCCAAATCCATTGTTTACATCTATTCTCTCCTCTAAACACCCACTAATTACCCATCAATCACCCCCTATCACCACCTGTCACTGTTACCTATCAGATCAGACCCTAATCTGCCCCTTGCGGGCACCCAATCACCCGCCCACACGCTCAGATTGCCCTCAGACCCCCCCTCCCCCCCTTATCAATTCGCCAGTGCATTAATTACATCTGGTCTTCCCTGTAATAATCCACTGATCACCTGTCAATCACCTGCCAATCACCTATCA
The DNA here is from genome assembly GCF_040937935.1 of Hyperolius riggenbachi. NCBI lineage: Eukaryota > Metazoa > Chordata > Amphibia > Anura > Hyperoliidae > Hyperolius > Hyperolius riggenbachi. Next base: position 510,215,781 of record NC_090646.1, on the reverse strand, counting down.
CCCATCAATCACCCCCTGTCACCCCCTGTCACTGCCACCCATCAATCAGCCCCTAACCTGCCCCTTGCGGGCAATTTGATCACCCACCCACACCAATAGATTGCCCGCAGATCCGACATCAGATCACCTCCCAAATCCATTGTTTACATCTATTCTCTCCTCTAAACACCCACTAATTACCCATCAATCACCCCCTATCACCACCTGTCACTTTTACCTATCAGATCAGACCCTAATCTGCCCCTTGCGGGCACCCAATCACCCGCCAACACGCTCAGATTGCCCTCTGACCCCCCCTTATCAATTCGCCAGTGCATTAATTACATCTGTTCTTCCCTGTAATAACCCACTGATCACCTGTCAATCACCTGCCAATCACCTATCACCCATCAATCACCCCCTGTCACCCCCTGTCACTGCCACCCATCAATCAGCCCCTAACCTGCCCCTTGCGGGCAACCTGATCACCCACCCACACCATCCGATCGCCTGCAGACCCGCAGTCAGATCACCTCCCAAGTGCATTGCATCTGTTCTCTCCTCTAAACACCCACTAATTACCCATCAATCACCCCCTGTCACTGCTACCCATCAGATTAGACCCCCATCTGCCCCTAGGGCACCCAATCACCCGCCCACACCCTCAGACCCCAGCCCTGATCACCTCGCCATTGCATTACTTGCATCTATTCCCCCCACTAATCACACCTTGAGACACCCATCAATCACCTCCTGTCACTACCTGTCACCCCCTAGCACACCTACCCATCAGATCAGGCCCTAATTTGCCCCGTGTGGGCTCCTGATCACTCGGCCAAACCCTCAGATCCCCCTCAGACCCCCTTCTGATCACCTCCCCAGTGCATTGAGTGCATCTATTTTCCCCTCTAATCACCCCCTGAGACACCCATCAATCACCTCCTGTCACCCCCCTAGCACTCCTATCCATCAGATCAGGCCCAATACAACCTGTCATCTAAAAGGCCACCCTGCTTATGACCGGTTCCACAAAATTCAGCCCCTCATAGACCACCTGTCATCAAAATTTGCAGATGCTTATACCCCTGAACAGTCATTTTGAGACATTTGGTTTCCAGACTACTCACGGTTTTGGGCCCGTAAAATGCCAGGGCGGTATAGGAACCTCACAAGTGACCCCATTTTAGAAAAAAGACACCCCAAGGTATTCTGTTAGGTGTATGACGAGTTCATAGAAGATTTTATTTTTTGTCAAAAGTTAGCGGAAATTGATTTTTATTGGGTTTTTTTCACAAAGTGTCATTTTTCACTAACTTGTGACTAAAAATAAAATCTTCAATGACCTCGCCATACACCTAATGGAATACCTTGGGTTGTCTTCTTTCTAAAATGGGGTCACTTGTGGGGTTCCTATACTGCCCTGGCATTTTAGGGGCCCTAAACCGTGAGGAGTAGTCTAGAAAACAAATGCCTCAAAATGACCTGTGAATAGGACGTTGGGCCCCTTAGCGCACCTAGGCTGCAAAAAAAGTGTCACACATGTGGTATCGCCGTACTCAGGAGAAGTAGTATAATGTGTTTTGGGGTGTATTTTTACACATACCCATGCTGGGTGGGAGAAATCTCTCTGTAAATGGACAATTGTGTGTAAAAAAAATCAAACAATTGTCATGTACAGAGATATTTCTACCACCCAGCATGGGTATGTGTAAAAATACACCACAAAACACATTATACTACTTCTTCTGAGTACGGCGGTACCACATGTGTGGCACTTTTTTACACCCTAAGTGCGCTAAGGGGCCCAAAGTCCAATGAGTACCTTTAGGATTTCACAGGTCATTTTGCGACATTTAGTTTCAAGACTACTCCTCGCGGTTTAGGGCCCCTAAAATGCCAGGGCAGTATAGGAACCCCACAAATGACCCCATTCTAGAAAGGAGACACCCAAAGGTATTCCGTTAGGAGTATGGTGAGTTCATAGAAGATTTTATTTTTTGTCACAAGTTAGCGGAATATGACACTTTGTGAAGAAAAACAATTCAAATCAATTTCCGCTAACTTGTGGCAAAAAATAAAATCTTCTATGAACTCACCATACTCCTAACGGAATACCTTGGGGTGTCTTCTTTGTAAAATGGGGTCATTAGTGGGGTTCCTATACTGCCCTGGCATTTTAGGGGCCCTAAACCGTGAGGAGTAGTCTTGAAACAAAAATGACCTGTGAAATCCTAAAGGTACTCATTGGACTTTGGGCCCTTTAGCGCAGTTAGGGTGCAAAAAAGTGCCACACATGTGGTATTGCCGTACTCGGGAGAAGTAGTATAATGTGTTTTGGGGTGTATTTTTACACATACCCATGCTGGGTGGGAGAAATACCTCTGTAAATGACAATCTTTTGATTTTTTTACACACAATTGTCCATTTACAGAGTTATTTCTCCCACCCAGCATGGGTATATGTAAAAATATACCCCAAAACACATTGTACTACTTCTCCCGAGTACGGCGATACCACATGTGTGGCACTTTTTTGCACCCTAACTGCGCTAAAGGGCCCAAAGTCCAATGAGTACCTTTAGGATTTCACAGGTCATTTTGAGAAATTTCGTTTCAAGACTACTCCTCACGGTTTAGGGCCCCTTAAATGCCAGGGCAGTATAGGAACCCCACAAATGACCCCATTTTAGAAAGAAGACACCCCAAGGTATTCCGTTAGTAGTATGGCGAGTTCATAGAAGATTTTATTTTTTGTCACAAGTTAGCGGAAATTGATTTTAATTGTGTTTTTTCACAAAGTGTCATTTTCCGCTAACTTTTGACAAAAAATAAAATCTTCTATGAACTCACCATACTCCTAACGGAATACCTTGGGGCGTCTTCTTTCTAAAATGGGGTCATTTGTGGGGTTCCTATACTGCCCTGGCATTTTAGGGGCCCTAAACCGTGAGGAGTAGTCTTGAAACGAAATTTCTCAAAATGACCTGTGAAATCCTAAAGGTACTCATTGGACTTTGGGCCCTTTAGCGCAGTTAGGGTGCAAAAAAGTGCCACACATATGGTATCGCCGTACTCAGGAGAAGTAGTATAATGTGTTTTGTGGTGTATTTTTACACATACCCATGCTGAGTGGGAGAAAGATCTCTGTAAATTGACAATTGTGTGTAAAAAAAATTAACAAATTGTCATTTACAGAGATATTTCTCCCACCCAGCATGGGTATGTGTAAAAATACACCCCAAAACACATTATACTACTTCTCCTGAGTACGGCAATACCACATGTGTGGCACTTTTTTGCAGCCTAGGTGCGCTAAGGGGTCCAAAGTCCAATGAGCACCTTTAGGCTTTACAGGGGTGCTTACAATTTAGCACCCCCCAAAATGTCAGGACAGTAAACACACCCCACAAATGACCCCATTTTGGAAAGTAGACCCTTCAAGGTATTCAGAGAGGGGCATGGTGAGTCCGTGGCAGATTTCATTTTTTTTTGTCGCAAGTTAGAAGAAATGGAAACTTTTTTTTTTTTTCTCACAAAGTGTCATTTTCCGCTTACTTGTGACAAAAAATAATATCTTCTATGAACTCACTATGCCTCTCAGTGAATACTTTGGGATGTCTTCTTTCCAAAATGGGGTCATTTGGGGGGTATTTATACTATCCTGGAATTCTAGCCCCTCATGAAACATGACAGGGGGTCAGAAAAGTCAGAGATGCTTGAAAATGGGAAAATTCACTTTTTGCACCATAGTTTGTAAACGCTATAACTTTTACCCAAACCAATAAATATACACTGAATGGGTTTTTTTTTAATCAAAAACATGTTTGTCCACGTTTTGCGCGCTGCATGTATACAGAAATTTTACTTTATTTGAAAAATGTCAGCACAGAAAGTTAAAAAAATCATTTTTTGCCAAAATTCATGTCTTTTTTGATGAATATAATAAAAAGTAAAAATCGCAGGAGCAATCAAATAGCACCAAAAGAAAGCTTTATTAGTGACAAGAAAAGGAGCCAAAATTCATTTAGGTGGTAGGTTGTATGAGCGAGCAATAAACCGTGAAAGCTGCAGTGGTCTGAATGGAAAAAAAGTGGCCGGTCCTTAAGGGGTAGAAAGCCCTAGGTCCTCAAGTGGTTAAACAGTATTTTCGGAAATCAGCTGCGAAAATTGGAATTCTGCAGAAATCCTGCATTACCGCAACTCGGAAATTTTAGCCCAATCACAGAATTTGGAAGCTTTGGCACAATCGCAGAAGGCAGTAAAATTTCCATGGTAGTCCGATTTCCACAGTAAACCTTCGCATTCTCTGATTGGTTCAATACTACAGTATTGGTTCAATACTACTAGTATTTCTGAATTCTTGTGATTGGCCTAAAATTGGAAATACTCGGTAGTATGGGACCAATCAGAGAATGCGGAGGTTCATTGTGAACATCGGAATATCATGGAAATTTTAGGCCAATCACAAGGCTCGGAAAAACATGGTAGTAACCGAATCTTGTGATTGGTCTAAAATTTCTGTGGTTTTCTGATTTCCCTACTCAATTTTTACATTCTTTGAGCAGCCCAACACTTCTGATTGGGAAGTATTTGGCCATTCAGAAAATTCGCCAGTGTATCAGGTTGTTTGCATAACAGCGGACATCCATAAAATATAGCAGATTCCACAAAAAACTTTAAAAAAAAAAAACATTACATACCTTTAGTAACAAAAATGGCTGGAAGGAAATCAAAATTGGAGACTACGATTTTTGCGGAGATTCATGAAATCGGCATTTCAGGAAATCAGAATTCCCACGGAATCGGAAAATCTGCATTTCTGACTATCCCTAATTTTATTTTGATTGATTTTACAATGTAAATTTCCCTTTTCCATTTCAAGAAAGTTTTTATTTATGAGCAAATAGACATACAGATTATGAGATTCCAACATATTACAGTTAATATAAACAATATAAAAGAATACTGACATAATAAATATAGCAAACAGTTTTTGTTTTTTTAACAAAGTAGAAATCAGCTTACTGTACATTAGTATAGTATTTATTAGTTGTTGGCTATTCATTACACATTGCATTTAAATAGAAAATCTGCTCATTCCCTTTTGTTTTGATTCTGTTTAATCTACACCAAGAACTATTTGTTTATTTTGCTGTATACCGTAGCTACTTCACTACCCAGAAACAAGGTAGAGGCATCTTTATTTTTAGCATGCAGCTCCTTAGTCAGTGTTAGAACGTGTGCAGTTATCACGCTGTGAATGTAACACGTCTCCAAACTTAACAAGTCAGTTATAAATGTTATTAAGATGCCGTAGAGTTGTTTCATTGGCAGACAAATCAAGACTGTTACCAGGTAGATAAAGGGTTACACAACCACTGTGTTTACTTCTCTCCAAGGGCATATATTTACCCTGTATCATACAGCATGGTGAGAAAAAATAATGCAGGCCGGAGTTGGTGAGTGGCCCCTTGGAAGCTGGAAGACAGAAGAAGTAAGGGAAATCAATAAGTGTGATTGCTGTCCTCTATCCAGTGGAAAAGTATCGGTGAGGGACATTATTCATCTCTGCTGGTGAAAATTGGATTATAAGTGTTGTTGAAGCAGAAAGGCGATTTTGATTGCAAAGAAAGTCCCTGCGCTTGCTGCAAAGCTTACAGCTGAGTTTTAATTTTATACATGCAGCTTCGGGCAACACAGGGTCCAGTCTTCTTCTTAGCATTATATGGCACAGGAACTCTTCACTAAACAACCTTTGTATTGGATTTAGAACAGATCAGTAGCTGCTTTAATGAACTGCAACAACTGTGAAGTGGAAGTCTGGTGCTGTGTTTAATCAGATATAAGTGACTCATCGGATTTTTAGTTTACTTTTGTAAATAGAACAGCTGGGACAGAGGACATGTCATGTGGGATTTGGAAGGCCGTAATGTTTACATAACCATCAAGGGAATGTGACAGTGTGGTCATTTACTCAGCAGTGAAAACCAAAGAAACAAGAAACATGATTTGATAGGATTCCATGCATTTATTTACTATGGTATTGGCAAACATAACATTGCTAAGCTAGGCTTACAGGGGTCGTTAATGGCGTGATATGGCGAGCCAATCAATCTCTTTCCATTCAAAAAATGAGTTAGGGATCAATTTCCTAACCACACTATACAATCTACTACTGTATATTTTATTAAGCATCAATCCAAATGCTAGCACTGTACCACTTTGCTCAAGGCAGTACACACCAAAAAGCGCTAGCGTAATCGCAAACACTCAGCGCTTTTTGAAGTGATTTTCCAGAACGATTCTAGGCATGTGCCTAGCGATTTTCTAATCATGCTTAGATTTTTTTGGAGCATTTTGGTGTAGCATTTTTTATTTTTTGTTACAGTAGAGCTGGAACTGAACAGCTTCTGTAACAAAAACACTTGGAAAATTGCTCTGATGTAGTGCTTTTAAGAGCGATTTTCCACTTTTCCTATACTTAACATTGAGGCTAAATTGCCTCAGAAATCAGCAGAAATGCTGCAGGATCCACGTTTGGGGAAAAAAAAATCACATCGCTCTGGTGTGATCCATCCTATTCAAATACATTAGCCAAGCGCTTTTTAAAGCGCTAGCATTTTTAAAAGTGTTCAGAAGCACGCTTGGTGAGCAGCAGCTCTCAGAGCTCTGTGACAGCAGAGAGGCTGCAGCATTGTGCCCTCCAGGGCCCCATCTTGGAAAAGAAGAAAACTTCCCTGCAACCCAGCGAATAAATGGAGCAATGTGGGATGGCAAGGAGTGGATCGTTGGACCTGGTTTAGCTAGTATGTTTTTGTTTTGTTTTTTCGCCTCGTGTTCTCTTTAATTAAAGCCATCCATATAATTAAATTGTTTTTATGGAAATCACACTTCATTATCTGTTAGCTGGACAGGGACTTTTTTATTCTGAATTGTGCTAAGCAGCCATGTTACATATAGCAATTTAACTTTTAAGTGATACACAGGGCACCAGCATTGGACATTCCATAATTTAGCTGAAAAAGAACAGATTAAAATAAAGCAGCTTTGCTTTTCCTTCATTTTGTTAGATTTAGAAACAAGCTTTAAAGAGCTCAACCTTATCTCAGGTCAAGCACAGCTAAATCAAACTCCCTTAATTATACTCAATGCTGTACTTATACTGAGCGCCCTATGGCTATACCCAATGGCAATAGCGAGTCACGCTACATTAGGTGAACTGTGGCTGCAATCCTGCAAACACATACAAGTGAAACTTTAAAGTATTGGTTTTTTCATAAATTCAAGTAAAGACTTAGTAAAATAAAAACTTTAAATCACTCCAGGTATGTCCATGTATAACAAAGCTCCCATCACAAATACAGCTTGCATATACTAACATCTGTGTTTAAAGGGGCAATATGGCGAAACATTGTAAAATTTTAAATATGTGCAAAAATAGACAAATAAGAAGTATGTTTTTTTCCAGATTAAAATGAGCCATAAATTACTTTTCTCCTATGTTGCTGTCACTTACAATAGGTAGTAGAAATCTGACAGAAGTAGTGTTGGGCGAACAGTGTTCGCCACTGTTCGGGTTCTGCAGAACATCACCCTGTTCGGGTGATGTTCGCGTTCGGCCGAACACCTGATGGTGTTCGGCCTTTTAAGTTCGGGTTCGCCCCGAACTTCTAATGGCCGCCGAACAGGGCCGAACAGGGCCCCTGTTCGGCCGAACAGGGCCCTGTTCGGCCGAATACTGCCCCCCTATGGGGTTGCAGGCATAAGGGGGGAGCATGCCCCGATCGCGGGGGGGGGGGGGGGGTCGGAAATTCCCCCCACCCCCTCCGCTAGCGCTCCCCCCTCTGCCCGCTTCCCCATACAAAAGTTTAAGCAAAGTACCTGTAGTGGATGGCCTGGCAGTGGGCGGCACTGTGGAGTGAGGAGGAGGAGTCCGGAGAGTGACGAGTTGAGGGAGGCCGGGCAGCGGGCATGAGGTCAGAGAAAGGGCGGAAGTACCACAAGGGTACTTCCGCTGAACCGCCCGCTGCCCGGCCTCCCTCAACTCGTCACTCTCCGGACTCCTCCTCCTCACTCCACAGTGCCGCCCACTGCCAGGCCATCCACTACAGGTACTTTGCTTAAACTTTTGTATGGGGAAGCGGGCAGAGGGGGGAGCGCTAGCGGAGGGGGTGGGGGGAATTTCCGACCCCCCCCCGCGATCGGGGCATGCTCCCCCCTTATGCCTGCGACCCCATATGGCCCCCAAAAGCTGGATGTTCGGAAAGTTCGAGGTTCGGCCCGAACATGCCGAACATCTCGGCCATGTTCGGCGAACTTTCCCGAACCCGAACATCCAAGTGTTCGCCCATCACTAGACAGAAGCAATGGCTCATTTTACTCTGGGAAAAAAGTACTTCTTATTTGTCTATGTTTGCACATATATAAAATTTTTCAATTGTTTTGCGATAGTGCCCCTTTAAACACAGTGTTTTTGTTTTGTTTTTTACACTTCTTAATTATGCTTTTATATTTAAAACCTTATAATTGCAGGAATTGTATGTTCTTTCTCTTATCTTTGCATGCACAGAAGACCCCGACTGACTTGACTGAGCCTGTTCCCGGGGCTGAGCCTGTTCCCGGGGATGAGCCTGTACCCGGGGGCCAGAGAAAGCCCCCAGGTAAGTATTCAATCTTTAGGTATCGCCGGCTCTGGTACACTTTAAGTACCTTAAATGTGTGTGGGAAAATATGTAGTTTTCCAACTTCACAGCAGGGGATTTTCACTTTTTTTTAACCCAAGGCCAACTTTCACCGACCACCCCCCAACCAACGGTAGCGTTATTTCCTTCTGAAAGTTCACTAATCACGGGTCAGTGCCCATGCGTGACCCAAGCCACACACTTTCTAGGTCATGCTTTTATGGCTGGCAGCATTCTACTGATGCGCAGAATGCTCCCACCCACACATGCACAGTAGCCCATGACTGGTCTAGTGGGCAAGCTTTTGGACGGGGAAAGCAGGAACAACTGAAATCCTGTGGCTGGGAGCATTCTGTGCAAGTGGTCTTACAGTCTTAGTGAATTGCGCTAACGCAGAACACTTGACTTCAGGAGCATGATTGGTTGTGGCCAGGATCGTGCATATGCAGTGAAGCGTGACTAGGCCAGTTTGGGAAATTTACTGTGCCAAACTGCAGGAGAACCATGATCGAGCAGATAGACTACAGAGGGTTGTAGGAAGCTCCTCGGCCATGACTACTGTGTACAACACGTGAGTGGGAGCGCAATCTCACAGGGCACAGAGTGGACAGAGGCAAAGCAAGAGCATTAGAGGGCCACAACAGAGGGGACCCCAGCAAAGACAGATGACGGGGACTGGTAAGAAGCCCCCCAGATATAGTTACTTGAGGACATTAGGGATTTTTGTTTTCTAAAGGAAATGGGGAGACACAGCGAACAACATCAGACAGTCAGTACAGTAGTCAAGTGGTGTATGTTCACTTACAGTCTGCAGCCTTTTCTCCCCTGCAGTCAGAGCATCCCACATCCACCATACACAACCAAACACCCTGGAGGTGATCACTGTTTGCAGAAGAAAAATGGAGGGGGGTGCACTGCGCACTTGGGTTCTCATCCATACATCAGTCTGCACTGCTTGTAACTGACAACCACGGCTGCCCATGCCAGCTGCTCTGCTCACACAGACTCAAGCTGACTTGCAGAGCGGGCGAGCGGCTCTTATGGCAGGTGACAGGTGCAATTAACCTGTCACTCATCCCTTGAATTATGGAGGATTCTGGTGCTCTAGTCCTGGACCTTAGGGGCCTGCCCCAGGGGCACTTTTCCCCTTACAGGCTTACTTTAAGAAAATATGTGATTCAACAAACCCGCATCACAACAACCCTGGATCAATTTTTTAAAGGTTTACTTTAAGTGTGCGTCACTGTTTCTCAACCTTAGCAAAGTAGCCCCAATAAGTTCAAGTACTGAGGACCAACAAGTCATTTCATAATCTGAACAGTGCGTGGAATAATTTTGCCGGTTATTGTAAAAAAAAAAAAAAAAAAAAAAGAAACTTAAAGAGCCTTATTTAGGATCCCCATTTTAATGTTAATTTTCCTGGTTTCATGAATTGGCATTTAACCCCACCCTCCCAGTGATATTTTGCCTAGGCAGCCTTAAGCCCAGGGGAATAGCAATAGCCATAGCAGCTATAGCAGATGCTACGGGGCCCTGGAGAAAAGAGGGCCCAAGCAGTAATGTGTTTGCTATTTATTTTCCTGTTTTTCTCCATGCTCTGACTTTATCTCAGTGCCCATAGACTAATTGCAGTTTGTACATTGTGTGTGTGGGTGTGTGTTATTCACCTAGCCAGCAGTAAAGATACAGTCATCTCTTTAAACCAAGCAAACAGTTTATCAGCGCCAAGGAAATAGAACATATGATCACTGCCGAGAATGAACAACATCCAAAGTCCACAAAATTTGTATTAAGAAGTTAGCGCAGATCAAAGAGGAATAAATACAGTCAATAAAAAATTCATCATGGAGATATTCCATTTCCAACCTCACATGGTCTCGTGGCCAGCCATCACCAGAAAAGAGTAAGAGGGGCTTACCAGCTGCTAACAACCCACATTATTGGGTTGTGTGTCTCGCATTCAGTGGTAATCCTAACCAACCTCAAGCAGATATGGATCCAAACTTCCACTACTCCCTCACTCCAATATATGGTATGGTATCCAGGAAGGCCAATATAAAAACACACCAAAAAATGGCAACTCTACGTGTAAATTGTCTCATCAACAAAAAAGCAAGATCATATGTGGCACTTCCCAATCTCATTCAAACTATCGTTGGGTACTAGCATCTACTATGGCAACATTATTGACCATTGCCCTGCGATATCCAGCAAATATGTAAAATAACTGCAGTCTTTACTTAGACGTGTGCTCTGCTCAAATGGGAGAGTAACTGGTATATACAACTTCAATCACAAGGACAAAAAAAGATAAGCGTGCATCTTCCGTCTTTTCACAGTTTACTGGCGTGTTGCTGCAGACTCCATACATAAATAGAGTTGGGCCGAACCTCCGATTTTAGGTTCGCGAACCGGGTTCGCGAACTTTCGCGGAAGGTTCGGTTCGCGTTAAAGTTCGCGAACCGCAATAGACTTCAATGGGGATGCGAACTTTGAAAAAAAAAAAAATTATGCTGGCCACAAAAGTGATGGAAAAGATGTTTCAAGGGGTCTAACACCTGGAGGGGGGCATGGCGGAGTGGGATACACGCCAAAAGTCACCGGGAAAAATCTGGATTTGACGCAAAGCAGCGTTTTAAGGGCAGAAATCACATTGAATGCTAAATGACAGGCCTAAAGTGCTTTAAAACATCTTGCATGTGTATACATCAATCAGGGAGTGTAATTAAGGTACTGCTTCACACTGACACACCAAACTCCACTGAACAGAACAGGTATGCAGTGGCGGGTTCACTGAACAGAACAGGTATGCAGTGGCGGGTCCACTGAACAGGTATACAGTGGCGGGTCCACTGAACAGAACAGGTATGCAGTGGCGGGTTCACTAAACAGGTATACAGTGGCGGGTCCACTGAACAGAACAGGTATGCAGTGGCGGGTTCACTGAACAGAACAGGTATGCAGTGGCGGGTCCACTGAACAGGTATACAGTGGCGGGTCCACTGAACAGAACAGGTATGCAGTGGCGGGTTCACTAAACAGGTATACAGTGGCGGGTCCACTGAACAGAACAGGTATGCAGTGGTGGGTTCACAGAACAGGTATGCAGTGGCAGGATCAATGAACAGGTATGCAGTGGCAGGATCACTGAACAGGTATGCAGTGGCAGGATCAATGAACAGGTATGCAGTGGCAGGATCAATGAACAGGTATGCAGTGGCAGGATCAATGAACAGGTATGCAGTGGCAGGATCAATGAACAGGTATGCAGTGGCAGGATCACTGAACAGGTATGCAGTGGCAGGATCAATGAACAGGTATGCAGTGGCAGGATCAATGAACAGGTATGCAGTGGCAGGATCAATGAACAGGTATGCAGTGGCAGGATCACTGAACAGGTATGCAGTGGCAGGATCAATGAACAGGTATGCAGTGGCAGGATCAATGAACAGGTATGCAGTGGCAGGATCAATGAACAGGTATGCAGTGGCAGGATCAATGAACAGGTATGCAGTGGCAGGATCAATGAACAGGTATGCAGTGGCAGGATCAATGAACAGGTATGCAGTGGCAGGATCACTGAACAGGTATGCAGTGGCAGGATCAATGAACAGGTATGCAGTGGCAGGATCAATGAACAGGTATGCAGTGGCAGGATCAATGAACAGGTATGCAGCCAGGGACAAGCTAAGGCTAACTAATCTTTCCCTATGAGAGACTGCAGTAGCTCGCCCTACTCTAACTAATGCAGGCACACGAGTGGCCACGGCCGCCGCTGCCTGCCTATATAAGGGGGGGTGGGGCTCCAGGGGCTAGTGTAGCCTAATTGGCTACACTGGGCCTGCTGACTGTGCATTATGCACATTATGCACTGTGCATCAGTGCATTATGGGGCGAACCGCAATGGGGCGAACTTTTCCGCAATAAAGTTCGCGTGCGGTACCCGCACGCGAACCACCTAGGTTCGCGCGAACCAGGTTCGCCGGCGAACCGTTCGGCCCAACTCTATACATAAACACATGCTGGACATTTCAATTAGTGCTCAAGGATGTAAAATATAGCCGGACATATCTTACGTGACCGGACCAAGCAGGGTGGATTGTGCAGAGGGTGGTGGTGGGTCCAAAGCGGTGGGGCGACGGCCGTTTCACGTCTGACTGACTCTTGGTCACATGTACCACACCAACCAACTCTACGTGTTCCACACCACCAACTCTACGTGTAAACCATTTTTTGTAAAAACAATCGGTATAGACCTTAAAAGAACAAGATAAAAACAAAGGCTTACATACAGGGCTCAGGAACTGGGATCCCCTAATAAAAACTTGCGCGTTTAAGCTGGTCCACAGTCAATAAGATATTTAATGTCTTATTGGCTGTGGACCAGCTAACACATGCAAGTTTTTATTAGGGGTTCCCAGTTCCTCGGCCCCGTATGTAAGTCTTTGTTTTTATCTCTTTAAACCAGGTGAGGTAAGATTTTGCAATGGGCTATTGTAAAACAAATAGGCAATTTGATTTGTTAAGATATTTTCAGTAGAGGTCCTCTTTAAAGTGTACCTGAGATAAAAGACATCTCAGGTACCATACTTACCTAAGACTTCCTTAAGCCCCTTTGAGGCTGCTCAGTGCCTCGCCATCTCCCCGGGAGGCTCCTATCCCCACAATAAGGCCCAAAAGCCTGTCCGAGATGTGTTTTGTAATGCCCGAGTGTTCTTTCCAGTCTTGTTCCTGTAGCAGGGAGCGTTCTGTGCTTGTGCAGTACTACTGCACAGGTGCACAACGCTCCCGGCAATGGAAGCAAGACGGGAGCGTGCGAGTCAGCCAGGATACCGGGCTGCACCTGGGGAGATGGCAGAAACTGAGTGGCCTCAAGGGACCTTAAAGAGGCTCAGAGACGAATAATACAAAAGCTCTGATACTTACTCGGGGCTTCCTCCCGCCCCATAAACACGTCTATGCCCTACGCCGTCCTCCCGCGGTCTGCCGTTCAGATGCGGTGAGCACCGTTAACAGGCTCAGTGACGTCAGTCCGGGTCTACTGCGCATGCGCGAGAGGTCTGTGCATGCGCAGTAGACCCTGACTGGCATTGACTTTTTTCCGTGGATTCATTAATTCCTGGAAATCTTAATAGTTTTTTTGTTGTTTTTGTTTTTTTCAATAACTTCAATAGTTTGAGGCAATCACATAGAATCGGTTCTTTATAAATCCAGCCAAACAAGTAACATTTGGAAGAACTAAGCATTGACACCTGCCATACTCCTCACTTTGGTTTCCCTACGCAGACAGATACAATTTGGTTCATGAAACACATTTTGATACTGATTTGAGCGTTTTCCCTTTTCATGTGTAACAGAGCATTGGGTAAAGCACTATGGCACATTTCCATCATCATACGTCACATTATTTCACCAGTTTGTGTTTTCTTCCAGGATTTCTAGATTCTCTTCCCCTCACTCAGAATTCATTGCATGAACTTCATTCCCAGTATGTTCAATTTTTATAGCAGTACAATTGTATGCATCCATCTTGGTGACAGTGATTTAGAAATGAACAAAGCTTTCCAGTGCTCAGTGCTACACATGTTCGCCCATGTAAGTTGGCGTTCACTTCAATGTAACAATTGTCATAGTGTGCTTTCCCTTTGAGGCATGCCCAAAGAACACAGACATGGTGTGGCATGAAAAACTCTCGTATTTGAAAGACACTGAAGAGTGAAGACACATTTGGTTGATTTATTAAGGCTCCCCATGCTGAAGACCACTGAACAATGTAAGTGATCCTATGAACATATCCTGAGTTTATAATTGCAGTATTGACATAGTTTGCTGCTATTAGGTTGCAAGCATTTGCAACCCTCAGTTTGCTGACAGAGGATTAAAGTGTGGGTTGCTGAAAGAATTGCTGTTATGTAGCAATTGCCATACATACACACCAACAGGAATACATTGTAAGCTTTGCTGAATTAATAACCATCATTTCACTAAATGTGGATGTGCATAAGTGTAAACCTCAGCCCCAATGGCTAAATTAAAGCGGAACCATAATGACTTACAGCAAAACATAATAAATGATCCAGGATACCCACATAAATGACATAATCGGTCACTTCCTGTGTGACGTGTGATGCGCAGGTACCGTGCTCCTGCACTTTGTTTGCTGCTGATCTGAGGTCTGTGAGTAATGAAGAGCCTACTGACAAGAGTGCAATGCCCTAACAGGGTGAATAAGAGGGGGTACCTATACTAAGAGTAGCTTAGGGGGAAAAGGGGGACTGGGGATCCCTCTTGGTACCAACACTGGGGAGTGGGGTACTTATACTGGTAACACCTGTCAATTCCTATATGGTGCGGGGCAGGGGAGTAGGGACACCTTACAAAAATGCATACATGTGCATTTTTAAATTTTACAATTTTATGCGATAGTGGTCCTTTGACACAGAAAGATGCACTGCAATAGTAAGCAGGGCCGGATTTGTACTTTTTACTGTCACCAGCCGCCCCGCTTTAGTATAGGTAGCAAAATGACTCCTCCCCTCTTCCCTCTAGTATAGGTAGCCCGATGACCCTCCAGGTATAGGTAACCAGATGATTCCTCCCCCTTTTCCTCCAGTATAGTTAGCCAGATGACCCCTCTTCTCTTCCCTCCAGTATATGTAGCCAGATGACCCCTCCCCCTTCCCTCCAGTATAGTTAGCCAGATGACCCCTCCCTCCTTCCCTCTAGTATATGTAGCCAGATGACCCCTCCCCCCTTCCCTTCAGTGTAGGTAGCCAGATGACTCCCTTTATCCCCCCTTTCCCCACCCCCCACCTTTCAGTATAGGTAGCCAACTCGCCTTCACACCGCAGCAGCCATCAGTGTCACTCATTTTTCCACTCTTCTCCAGTGCAGAAGCTTCCTCTTCCTCTCCATCTCCAATGATGCCCAAGTCCGTAGCTGCCCACCACAATGAAACCTGCACAGAGAGCAAGGTGGCCATTGCACAGGTGGCTGGCAGCAGAGTACCACAGTCAGGTGCTCGCCTGATCTCCCTGCATTGCAGCATTTGAAAGCTTGCAAATGCTGCACCAGTTTAGCCTGCTGCTTTGGTGCCCTTCCTCCTGTGTTGCCCTAGGCCATGGCCTAGGTGGCCTAGGCCTAAATCCGGCCCTGATAGTAAGTCTAAGTGAAGTCCAATGTGCATCCAGTGCAATTCTCTCCAACTGATTTCTGTATCCCAACACAGTGCAGGCAGTGAATTACCGCATAAGGTGGCAGTGAAGCATACTTTTCATTAACTGTATACTTGAGGCCTGCTTCACACTGCTAACCTGAGGTTGATCGCACCGCAACACCAAAAAAAAGCCTTTGGAGATTACTGCAGCAGTAATCTCCATTCTGGCTGAAGGCCAAGCAGGAATTGAGGTTCTCTAGCGCTCACTTCCTGTGGTCGAAATAAGAATCATAGTATAAAAAAAAACTGCATCACCATATACTTGACATGACTTCCAGTTCACTGCACGTCGATGCGCAAGTTGCATGACAACTCGCTGTTGCTCTCCCGTTGAATCGGGCACTTCCGTTGGAATGCATCACACCACACTAGGTATAAAATGCCTCATAGACTTTCACTGGTGTAGCGTTGGCCTGCTGCCAAATTAGCCACGCTCCAGCGTGAAAGGGGTCTCACTGTATGAAATGCAATGGCCGCATAATGTGAGGCATAGCGCCCAACTGCCCTTCTTTAGGAATCTGTGCTTAGAGGTGTGACAAGGGTGGGATTAGGGGCGTGGCAAGGGTGTGTCTTAAAGTGTCCCTCTTTCTCCTCTCAAAACGTTGGGAGGCATGTGTGAGGTATGACTTTTTTCATTCTGTTGCGTTGAGATCCTGTTTTTACAGGGAACTCAATTCAGCTCCCACTGGGAACATAGCCTCAGGCTTTCTCTAAGTAATTCTTATTTCTGTTGCTCATGTTTTGCCACACGTGCGTTCATTTGTCATTCATTCATTAATTCGCTCACTCAGTGTGTTAGTAGCAGCAGTGGCGTAGCAATAGGGAGTGCAGAGGTAGCGACCACACTGGGGCCCTTGGGCTAGAGGGGCCCTAAGGGACCCTCCCTTAAGCACAATATAAGCTCTCTATTGGTCCTATGCTGGTAATAACCACTTCTATAGATGTTTTAAATAGTAGTAATCATTAACAAACTGTTCCCCATCCCCTTCTTGCACCTCTGACACTGTGGAAATCCTTGGCAGGTTTTGGTGCGCTGTATCAATTGTTATGTATAGAATGCTTGGGGGACCCCATGTAAAACTTGCACCGGGACCCATAGCTCCTTAGCTATGCCACTGAGTACCAGAAGATATTTCCAGCTATGTCTGTGTTTAAGTCTGCACACTGCACCGCACAGCATTGCACTGCACCGGTGGAGAAGTGATATTATCTACATTGTTAATAACAATAATAACTTGCTCAAGCTGCAAAACTAAATTGTCCTCAGACAAATGACAATTGCAATAGCAAAAACAACTAACAATAAATGAGAAAAAAAAAACAATAATAAAAATGCACAAGAGAGACACTAACTTTTATATCGTACATCTAACACCGAAGGCATTGAAGGCTTCTATTGTTTTGTACAGTAATGTGGATGTAATGCATTGAACTATTATGTCCAGAAATCCCACTTTAAACCATTATATGGGCTTTCCCAGGGAACAAAGCCATTCCATATCAAAGAAAACATTAAGGTGTTAGAGATGTTAGAGCTGAGTAATACAGTTGCTGATTTAGCCAGACCTAAAAGAATCTGAAGTAAATAGGCAAATTTGTGGGAAAATCAATGGAGAATGTGCTGTAGGTTTTAAGGGCTGGAAGGAAGGATTTCCAAGGCTTACAGTTCAGCTTTGCATTTTCATTTCTCAATTTGTTTTTCCTGTTTGATTCCTGAGCTTCTGATTCTCAGCTAGGATTATTTTCATCCAGCAGCTTTTTTTTTGTCTTAGAAAGGTCAGCAAAATAAAAATAAATAAATACATTAAAAAAGTGTTATCTTTCGATGACTGAACATTATAACTTACAACCTCAAATAAATGGACAGTTTTTCATCATGCTCATACCATAGCATCAATAAATTCCATCAATATTTAAGGGGTTCCCTAGGCAAATAGCTATGGGATCCATTGGGGTAAGTGGGCAGCACTTCTGTGCAGTCTGTAATAATCCCAGGCAGGCAGATACATTTCTTATATAGCCTATGGGGGTAACGAATCTGCCCTGGGCTCCAGCTGAACCACAGCAGACCATCGGAGCAGACACTACTCTGTCTGCTGCCACTGACCGCATGTCATCCAGAGAGTGGGAATCGAACCCATAGGACCATACTCACACTAGATTAAAGTTGGCGCACATGAATGAGAGGCATTGCTCAAATAAATTACAAAAAATAAATGACAAGTAGATACGTCCAAGGTAACTGAAAAACAAAAATCCACTTACCTGGGGCCTCCTCCAGCCCCTGGCAGCAGTCCCGTGCCCTCGCCGCAGCTTCGGTGGCTCCCGGTCACCTCCGTTGCAGATGCCGACCTCACCAGGTCGGCTTCCGGGTCGGCTTCTTCTGCACTCCAGTGTACGCCTGCGCAGTACAGTCTGGATGACGTCAGCACGACCCCGTGAGCCGCACGCTGGAGCGCAGAAGAAGCCGACACGGAAGCCGACCTGGCAAGGTTGGCATCTGCACTGGAGGAGACTTGGTGCCACTGGAGCTGCAGCGAGGGCACAGGACGGCTGCCAGGGGCTGGAGGTAGCCCCAGTTAAAGGAATACTATCGATACCCAAGTGTTCTAAAATGACGATGTACAAATAATGTCTAAGTAGCTGTGTAAACATTTTCCTACTTTTCATGTTAAATATCAGAGGTAAAAGCTGTAATTTATTGAGGGTAGGATTTTGCTATATTGGGACAAATCAATTGCAGAAGGGGTGTCTGCTTCAATGCACAGCCAGAGTTGCATATCAGACTACAGAAAGCAAATATCAAACATATCAAACTCTGAAAGCAAAAACAATGTGAAAAAGCTGTGACAATTCGTTACATTTCCTCTGCTCTCTTCAGACACTTCAGTCAGAAACAGAGCTCCAAACAGCTGCAGCTCCTGTGTCCTGTCTCTCTCTGTCACACACAGAGCTACACATAAAGTTAACTGATCAAGTGTGAGGGGAATTTCCCCTCTCCTCATGGCTCAGTCAGCCGTCAGTTTTGGCGTCAGTAAACTTTGAATATATTTTGCTAACAGTAAACAAAGAAGTTGCTACTAAAATGTATACACCAGTACTTAGCAGCACTTCCCTTAACAATTCCTATGTCAATTGAAAAAAATATGTGAATCGATAGTATTCCTTTAAGTGGATTTTTGTTTTTCAGTTACCTAGGACGTATCCTTTAAATTGCATTGTTCATACACACTAATATTGCAAACAATGTCGCTTGAATACTCAGCGTGCAAGTGGTAGCGACATTCCATATGACATGCACATGCTCTAAAACAATGTCTTTTGGACTATATTGTACACACCCGGCAGTCAGCACGTTGATGTGCCATTTGCATCAGTTGCTTGATGTCATTTATTGTCATTTGGCCAAATTTTATTGTAACTATTGTCGTCCGATACAGTGTTATCTGTCGGTTGTTGAATGTTTCAAATAACATTTATATGACATATGTGCATAGCTTTATCCAAGTATTTTTAGTTATTAGAGAGGCTAATAAAAGATTCCTTCACCACTAAAGCCTTGTACACACAGTCTAAACCAGCAAGTCAGGGCTATCTCTATAGAGAATCTAGCATGTGTACAGCCTACCTGATGCACATTAACCTAAACCTAACCTTACTCTCATCTAAAACTAAACCTAACCTTACTCTCACACAGAACCCTCCCTCTGCCGAAGCCTAACTCTTAATCCTCCCTCTACCAATAACCCTTAACACTGCCTCTGTGGCGCCTAAGGCCTTGTTTCCATCTATGCGCTTCTGTCCAGTTTTTATCCGCACATCAATGTTACAGATTAATACATGTTGTGAAAAGCGGATAGAAGTGGACAGAAGCGCACAGATGGAAACAAGGCCTAACCCTAAACCCCCCTCTGGTGCCTAACCCTAAGCTCTCCACCACCACCGAGCTGCGATTTGCGGCAAGGAGGTGCCCAATAAAATAGCAGGTGCTGAGTGTTCCCGCTATCAAATTGCAGCTTTGCACAGTAAGCGCTCCACATCCTTGCCGCAAATCATGGATTTTGGCACCTAACCCCCTGGTGTCACTTAACACTTAACCATCCCACCTCAGTGGTGCCTAACCACCTCCTTGGTGGTGCCTAAAGCTCCCCCTCCCACCTCAGACCTCTGGTTTGCAGCAATAAGAGTAAAATTGGGTGCAGGGAGGGTCCTGATAAAATAGCGCGTGCTGAGACTTTTTCTATGCAAATTACGGCTTTACATAGCAGGAAGACTTGGTACCCGCTATTTTATTGGTTGCCTCACTTCACCCAACTTTACTCTCATTGCTGCAAATCTCGGCTTTTGGTGCCTGCCTAACCCCCCTGGTGTTGCCTATCCGCAACCACTGTGGGGCCTTAACCTCTCCCCCCCACCTCAGAGACGCAATTAGCAGCAAAGAAGGGAAATGTGGGTGTTGGATGCAGCCACAATTTGTGGAAATGAAGTGAAGTTTAAGTGCCTGGAGGCGCCAAATAAAATTGCAGCTGCCGATTACCTCCTATGGGGGCATCTTTTTTCTGCTGAAGCTCCAGTATCCTTTTTTTTTCCTGCTTCGACACAAAGGACAATTTCCCTAAACATAATTGACCTTCTCAAATAATCATGCTTACGTTGCCAATTCCTCAGTGTGATCTGCATCTTCACTCGTTTCCTCTTTTTTAATCACTCTTTGTCTCAAGCTTTTGTGACATGCTTTTATTTAATAATGCTTAAATGTCCCTCCTAGTTTTTATTATCTCATTCTACCTACCCCTTTACATTACCTTCCCATCCCTCCTAAAGCTAATTATTTACATATTCCCTCTATCTCCACCATCTTTGCTAATGATGCTTTAAACATTATCTCTTTTGACACTGATTACTTCCATACTCATGAAGAATTGGTTCACACAGGATAGTGTTATTCTTTGAGTTAGCAATGCAGCAATGCTTTCTATTACCGTATCGGTGAAAGCAGATTCTGAGCTTGCTGAATACACTACACCCAACAGAGAACAGCTTAAGCCCCACTTGCACTAAAAAAGCGATCTATCAGTGGAATAATGGAGAAGAATAAATATACTTTGAACATTTGTACACATGCCTGCTGATTTACCGAGCATGCTATAAAATTCCCTTCAGTCCCATTTCCCGATGATACCATCATCCTTCATGATGCTGATGTGGAGACCCACTATTTTTTGCTGCTGGGCCAGAAGCAGCTTTCCAATCCCCAGCCTTTGCTTGACTGATCAAGGAAAAGTAAGGTGTTGTTGAAATGAATTAATATCTCAATTATTCATCTACTTAAGAGCACTTCTTCAATGGAATACCAAATGTGCCAGGATCTTTTCCCCAGGCACGAGACTGCAGCTTCTGTGGCATATGATATGCTGCAACCTGTGATTCGTTCCTTGGACACATGCCAGCTTCACAAAGGTCTCCTGGCTACCTTATGGTGGAGCACAGATAAAGCAAAGCAGTCTGGTTTCGTCAGCCTGTTCACGCCACTTAACAATTTCTTTCCTATCCAAGTAGCATATTTTTATCTCTTTGCTATTCATCATTTTCTTCTGAGCCCAGTGTCATGCCACATTTTATACTGTGCTTTTCATTAAAATGTGTTTGTGTTGGAGTAGGACAAGCATGCTCAATTCCATATTTCTAAATGAAAAACATTTTTAATATGCTCAAATGAAACCTAAGAAAGTAATTAATAAAATACTTTCTTAATGCTAGCGACTGTGTGCCATACTTTCTTATATACAGAACAGCTTGCTCCTGAGATGAAGAGATGAAGATATATATATATATATATATATATATATATATATATATATATATATATATATTGTATACACACACACACAAACACATACATTAACACACACGCACAATCACCCCACACACTGCCCATTAGGGCTTGTTCACACTATAAACGTTTGTGGATTTTTTTAAGCACTGGTGATTTTAGAAATAATTTCCTAAGAGAGTGTTCACATACAGTATGAGCATTTCGATTGCTTTCTGATTTCAAAAGTGCTGCCTGTACCATTTCCTGAGCGCTTTGGCTCAATGGAAGGTAGCGCTTTTAAGAATAAAGACATGGGGCTTGATTCACAAAACGGTGCTAACTGTTAGCAAGCTGTGAAAAGTGCTTTGCGTGAAATTTAGCATGATAACGGTTATCACGCGCAAAAATTTACGCTTGCATGTTAATGCAAATTTTTTCGCATTAATGGTCACGTTCATGTGTTCAATTCACGTTATTACGCAAGTGCCAATGCACAAGAAAATTGCGTTAATGCACGAACGTGAATTTTTGCACGCGATAACCGTAGAACGCCATGCTAACAGCTGGGCTAACAGTTAGCACCATTTTGTAAATCAGGCCTTATGTATTTATTCTTTTTCGGGTCAGAGAGTTCACTTCCTGACTAACGTAACGAAGCAAAAATCTAAATCGCTCAGCAAAAGCACTTGAAAATGCACTTACAAAAGTGCTTTTCTAAGCTCAAAGCACAGGGAAAAGTGCTTTGAAAAAAGCTCAATAAATCGCTTAGCGCTTGCGATAGCGCTGGCGATTTATAACGTGAGCAAGGCCTAACTCTATAAAATTATATTGACAATTATAACTTAATTCCATCTTTGGTAGGGTTGGGTTACCCTTCTTTTGCCTCTGACATTGGAAATGGAAATTAAATTAGAATTAAAATGATTTTGCTCCCCAAGTAGTTGATAAACCAGAGAGCAGACTAAAAAAATCATCATATCTGGGTAGAAACATTGGCCTCAATTCACTAAGATCATGCTGGAGATAATAAGGCAAGATAAAACTTACCACCACACAGTGAGAGAGCAATCTTATCTCTTCATTCCTTAAGTTACCTCCTCTGTAGTTAATTTACCTCCTCTGTAGTTGTTACCTCCTCTGTAGTTATTTCCACACGCAGTTAATTAACAGCCTGTCTTTAAAGTGAACCTTAAGTCACGCAAATAAATTGAGTTTTACTCACCTGGGGCTTACCTCAGCCCCCTGCAGCTGATCGGTGCCCACGACGAGTTGCTCTGATGCTCCGGGTCCCGCTGGCGGCCACTTCCGGTTTCGCCGTCAGGACCCGTCAGGCTGGGGAACGCGGCTGATACTACGCGTTCCCAGCCAAAATAGCACCCCTACGCGGCCATATGGCCGCGTAGGGGTGCTATTTTGGCTGGGAACGCGTAGTATCAGCCGCGTTCCCCAGCCTGACGGGTCCTGACGGCGAAACCGGAAGTGGCCTCCAGCGGGACCCGGAGCATCAGAGCAACTCGTCGTGGGCACCGATCAGCTGCAGGGGGCTGAGGTAAGCCCCAGGTGAGTAAAACTCAATTTATTTGCGTGACTTAAGGTTCACTTTAACTTAAGAATTCTGGAGTTATTTTAAAGACAGTAGAGTTAACTTTAGATTTGCCTGAGGTAAAATGTTTCCTGAATACTACATGCCTTATCACCATGGTGATCACTCTAGAAACGTTATTAAAGACAGGAGATAAGCTTAGTGAATTGAGGCCATTCTGTCTTATTGGCTATATCTCAGTAAAAGTTTACTGAGTCAGTCCGGGAAAGCAGGTAAAGAGAGAGATCTAAAAGCAAGGACAGTGATTGCAACAGGTATACAATATCTAAAAAGAATGCACATTTAAGTGGTTGATGCTATTATGACCCACTCAATTTCTTTGTTGTCCTAATTTAGTGGCCATTCAAAGTGGAGCATCCTCAGTTATATCACTGGTGTAATCGGCAGTGATCCAGAGGAGAAGGAAGTGACCTTGGAGTGGTTAGTTTGATGTCTCTGGATTTACTCAGCCCTGCTGTGGTAAGCGTGGGTTTGACATCTTCTAGACCCTTATAATAATGTTTGCTAAAAGGCCCAAAAACGTTTTTGCTACTTCAGTGCTTGGTACTAGAAGAGTCATTTTCCATGAAAAAATATTTAAATGCAGATTTGGGCATTTTATGAATAAACTTTATAATTTAAAGTTTCACACTAAGTTAGACCACTAGAAAACAAGTAACAGACTTTCAGTCATACCAGAGGACGTTAGGGTGGAGAGAAAGGTTGGTTATTCTCACTTCCATTCTCCAATAAGATTTAAAGAGGTGACAATGCTAGGATTCATTGGGCCCAAACTATGAATTGAGAATCTGTTTTGAATTGCTGGAGAATAATTTGCACAACAGTCTGACTCTCCCATCATCTCTACAGGATCTTAGCAAAAAAATGTATGCAACTTTGGGTGGTAATACATGTTGTGACATTGCAGAAGCTATAATAAAAAGTGAAGGCGGAGCAACATAATATTAGAATGTGTGACTTTTTTTAGACAGGCTGTATGCGATAGGGCTGCCTAATATATGGAGCGTGATTACTGGCTACATTACAAATGTGCTTTAAAATGTAATGACATGTGGTCATTTTCTACCCCAGATCGCCACCACACTCCCCAACCCTCTAAAAATAGTAAGCTTTCTTTCCTAAGTATAGGAATTGTAGTGTTAGGTCTAGGGGTAGAAAGGCTAGTGTTATGGGTAGAGGTAGAAAGGCTAGTGTTAGAAGTAGCAGCAGTGAGGTTAGTGTTAAAAGTAGTAGTAGCAGTAGTAGGAGGAAAAGTTTTATGTGAAGGTGAAATAAGTAAAAATAAGTAAAAAGGGTAATAAGAAGGATAGTGTTAATTGTAGGAGGAGTAGGAGGATTAGTGTGAGAGGATGCTTTGATGCGAGCATTATAATGAATTTTTGCATCAGAAAGAAAAATTAGTTTTCTTTAACCATATAGCAAAAATACAATGTATTTTTACGAATATTTTGTCGAATCGAAAATATAATTTTGCGAAACGAAAATGACTTTGGCAAACATTTGCAAGTAACACTGCTTACAAATCTAAAAACCATCTTGCTAATATACCATGAATGGTGGGTTATCTGTAAAGGACAAGGGGGGAAAAGGAGGGGGAGAGCGCACTTAATAGACAATTTGAGAAAACTGGTTAGCCAACCATGGAATAAGCTCACCTGAGATTCTTGCCGATTAGCCCATATAGGTTGGTCGGCTGAAGAGCTTTTGTCCCACTCAGAACCGGGGACCAGGTCTCCAAGAGCTCCTGCAGCCTGTGGCTTACAAGTGTAAAGCATACAGAGCTGCGTGGAGTATTATAGGCACAAACCTGATCCCTCCTGCACATCCAAGACACCTCTGTGCAGACACTCCTATGCATAAATGCGGCTGCCTATAGCAGTAGGTAGCATCTGCGAGGAGTGGAAATACATCTGATCCAGGACTGAAGTTCAGTGGACGGAGAAGCATATGTGCCAGTACATCTTGTGGAGGAAGTGCGCTGGAAAGACCTCTTCAGCCGACCAACCCATATGGGCTAATCGGCAAGAATCTCAGGTGAGATTATTCCATGGTTGACTAACCAGTTTTCTCAAATTGTCTATTGAGTGCGCTCTCCCCCTCCTTTTCCCCCCTTGTCCTTTACAGATATCTTCACCACCCAGAGTGGCTTTTAAAGGAGCAGCACCAACTAACTAACATACTTTGTCTAAACTTTACATCGGTATTGCCAAGATCGCTCCCTCTGTCGAGTACAGAGGTTAAACAACCCTTTCTTCCTCAATGAATGGTGGGTTGATGTACATAGACTGCAGCTTTGGAAGCATACAGGAGGATTTATAGCCAGAGCAAAGCTCCTGACAGACAGGTTTAAATTTCCCATCTGATAATTGTGTGAGCCTAATGCCAATGAAACTAATAACACTTAACACTGATGGATAGATAAATCTCTGTGTGCAGCCATTAGTTAAAACACTTCTACGATCAGCAGATAATTAAACAATTAATTCTGTTTCGTAAGAAGTGTGTCTTTTTGATGTTTCATTTGATCCACTGCGCGAATACATAATCTTGGCTAGACAGCCTCTTTTATTTCAAGACTAATTAGGTATATAGATAGAACTAGTAGTATCCTGATCATAGATCATGACAGCTCTTCCACCTCCTGTCACGAATACACGCTGCAAACATTAATCTGACTAAAGAAGAATTATTTCACTATTAATAATGTCCACATATTTCCACACACACAAAAAAACTTCTCTGACAAGGTAAAGGGTTTTATCAAGCTTGTCATGTTTACCTTGGTCTCAGTAGGTAAATGCTATAGGACCAACACAGATATTTAGCTAATTTATCCTTTTTTTCATTCTGGCTGAAATTGCAGAGCCTTGCACGATGAGCCTTAAAGGTCAGGCATGGACAAAGAAGATGGATGACAGCTGGGAATGCTGTTGAGAACCTCTGACAGCCTATGTTTGCAGGTGTTTTGAGCTTCATCCATCACACTTTGTGAGCAGATGAGGCAGATACCAAGCCCAGGTACTTTATAAATAACACAGTAACTAGAATGACAGGGACCAAGAAAGGAGAGGTTATTCTCCACACTAAGCCCATGAACAAGGCTTAAGTGAAAGATGCTTCTTGAGTCTCGCTTCATGAAACTGGCAGAGAGAGAGAGAGAGAGAGAGAGACACATACGCAAATTCTTAAAAATAAGCTACGTAAATTGGGCAATATATTATCATTTACTGTGCCGTGTCGCTTCAGCAATGTGTCATTTGGCTTAACTTTTAAATTTGATTTGGAGGTTTTTTTTTCTTCTTCTGTCTACTAGAAGACGCCTCTAAGATATTGGCCTTGTAATTGCAAACATTAATAAAAAAACGAATCCTTTGGTTTAAACCAGAACTCTAGTCAAATAAAGACCACATCCCAGTATATAGAAAATAGTCAACAATGTTTAAAGGTTTACATTTTTTTTAATCTAACTCAGCTCTCGAGGAATGAACCCAACCAAGGCTTCATCGGCACCCGCTTATGTTGTTGGTGTTCAAATTACATAATTGTTAGAATATTCAAAGTACTCTATTTTATTAAAGGAACACTACAGAGTAACATGTTTTTTTAACCTGGGATTGAGAGAGCACCTGAAGTGCTGGTAAATAATGATGTATACATTTCACTTGCTTTTCTCTTTTGTTTGCTGTATCAAATTCCTTTCACTCTTCACTGACGTCAAGTCTAACAAGTCTGACGGGCCAGTGAACCATGAGGGGAGGGGGGATACCCGCACACTACATCTTTTAACTCTGTGTTTGAGAAAGCTCTCGCTAGATTAACTGCAGCTGCTTGTGTCTGCATGGAGAGCAGAGGAAATGTATCTTGTTATAAACATTTGTATTTGTGTGTGAAACCTGACACCACAGCTTTTCATACTTTTTTTTTGCTTTCAGAGAAAAATACAGCACTGGCTGTTGAAGCACACACCCATTGCAAATGTTTTGTTCCAATCTAACACACAATGAATTAAAGCTTTTGCCTCTGATATGTATTGCTGTGATTGCACGCTGAAGAATCCCAGCAATCCTTGCTAACCTGCATTGCTTTCTAACTCTCTCCCCTTCTCTTAAGATTCGGGTGCTAAGTACCGATACCAGAAGGGGTGTATGAGTGTGTTGTGTGCCAGAATGCGAGGTATGCTGGAGCGCTCCTGTAAAGCCAATTTTAAATGTTTTAATTGCTTGGTCTACTATATGTGTACCCTTTGCCAATAAAGCTGCTTTTTGTATTTTGATTAAACCCCTTGAGTGACTACACTTTCTTTATAATTTTTACCACTTAGGTGTACCCCCTCACGTGTAAATAGAACAGTGCATGCTGCTCACCAGCAACCAAGCAGCGTGCCTATGTTGTCCTTATTGAGGAACTGTCATGTAAAGCGAAAGTGTCTACATTACATGAGAACCATAGTTGC
This sequence comes from Hyperolius riggenbachi, assembly GCF_040937935.1. NCBI lineage: Eukaryota > Metazoa > Chordata > Amphibia > Anura > Hyperoliidae > Hyperolius > Hyperolius riggenbachi. Next base: position 510,188,035 of record NC_090646.1, on the reverse strand, counting down.
TGCTAGTAGTTGCAGCTACTAAGATGCTAAGCAGCTCCTGCAAATGTTATCCAATGCAGCTGCTAATAACTATAACACACAACAGGAAACAGTTTCTGCTGCCATAGTGGAACATAGTTGTTACCAAGTCCAGTGGATAGCATTAGTAGCAGATGCTAAGCATTGTAGCAGCAATAATGCATTTTGTGGATCATGGCTCTTACTAAAAGGTAATAGCTTGAAATGCATAAATGGCATTATATTTTCTGCTTTATGGCTTGTGGATAAATGATGATAGCCAGCCCCAAGTGACTATTCTAATGCAGAGGAGAGTTCCCTGTTTATGAATGACTTCTATACAAAATAATGCCAGATTGTTTCTTTGGAATTGCTTTGCTACAGATACCCGAGAACAATTTGTCTGAGATAAAGCTGATAACTACTAGACAAGAAAAAACATAACCAAACAATGGAAAACCAATGTGTAACATAGATTGTGTATTACAGAGCTGAACTGCGGGGAAATCCATTGTGTTTTGTATGAAAGAGAAAACAGAAGGGCTCCAGTTCCCACCTACAGATGAAACCACTCAGGTCAGAGTGAAGCATCCCACTCAGCTGGCAGAAGGTGAAATGAGCTTGATCCCTGTCTTTGCTCCATACTGGATTTAAAAGGAATTGTGAGTATTTAATTATAGAATGCTACATTCCCAGCTCATTTCAAGCTCACTAGTCATCATGGTTTTAAAAAAGGAAAAATGATGACATATTGCCTGTTAGCAGCCAGTGACATTGTTTTTTCTGCTCTGTACAATGATAAGGGCAGAACTAATGAAAATAATCTCCAAGTACATTTGGTCTGGGAAGACTCACAGGGTGGCATTCCATACATTAACCATCCCTAGAAAAATGGGAGGAATAGGCCTACCACAAGGCAGGGCTACTCGGCGCACGCTGCGCGCCGCATAGAGCCTGACTTTGGCACGGCCATAGCAGCAATGCTATAGTCCCAGGGCCGGATTTACCATAAAGCACTGTAGGCACGTGCCTACAGGCACCTGACATTCCAAGGGCGGCTCTCCTTCCTCCCCGAATGTGTGCCTCCCTATGTAGAGTCCATGCGGGAGAGCAGTGTCACGCACCGCCGCTCATCAGTGCAGCCGCACAGCCATCGTCCCCAGCGACCGTAGTCAGGCAGTCCAGTTGGGTAGTCAGCAGGGGGCGGTGCGCGCTGAGATCTATTTGTTTTCTTCTTGCTTTGGCCACGGGAAACAGGGAACTGATTAACATGGGGGCTGTGGAAGGGGGGACAGAAAATGCTCGCTCCCCGTTCTCACATGACCTGGTCTCACTGGCCAATCATGTGCCGCCCCAGGATCTGCCGGGAGAAAAGGAGGTGGAGGCGGAGATTGAAAGTTTGCAGTGGCTATGCTGCATTGTATGCCAGCCAGGAAGAAAAGACTGCACAGCTGGACGGTGAGGCTTTTGGGAGGTGAAGTGAATACTTTTATTGCACTTTCCCTCTCTCTCTTCCTGTGTTTCCTTGCCCGAGTAAATGTCTCTCTCACTCTGATCTCCAGACAAGTGCAGCGGTGGTTCCCGAGCCTCTTGCTGCTGGAGCCCGCCCCCCACAGCTTCATGTTTCTTCTCTGCCGCTGGTTCAACCCGCTGATCTTCATGGATAAGGGAGGGAGGGGGAGAGAGAGAGAGAGAGAGAGAGAGAGAGAGAGTGTGTGTGTGTGTGTGTGTGTGTGTGTGTGTGTGTGTGTGTGTGTGCGTGTACAGTGTGTGTGTGTGTGTGTGTGTGTGTGTGTGTGTGTGTGTGTGTGTGTGTGTGTGTGTGTGTGTGCGCCCCCCGTGTCCTGATGTCTGTGTGTGTGAGCCATCCTTGGTCCTGATGTCTGTGTGTGTGTGTGAGCCCTCCTTGGTCCTGATGTCTGTGTGTGTGTGTGTGAGCCCCCCTGTGTCCTGATGTCTGTCTGTGTGTGTGTGAGCCCCCCTGTGTCCTGATGTCTGTGTGTGTGTGAGCCCCCTGTGTCATGATGTCTGTGTGCGAGACCCCTGTGTCCTGATGTCTGTGCATGTGAGACCCCTGTGTCCTGATGTCTGTCTGTGTCAGACCCCTGTGTCCTGATGTGTGTGTGTGTGTGTGTGTGTGTGTGTGTGAGTCCTCCTTGGTCCTGATGTCTGTGTGTGTGAGCCCCCCTGTGTCCTGATGTCTGTGTGTGTGTGAGCCCCCCTATGTCCTGATGTCTGTGTGTGTGTGTGTGTGTGTGTGTGTGTGAGACCCCTGTGTCCTGATGTCTGTGTGTGTGTGAGACCCCTGTGTCCTGATGTCTGTGTGTGTGTGTGAGACCCCTGTGTCCTGATGTCTGTGTGTGTGTGAGACCCCTGTGTCCTGATGTCTGTGTGTGTGTGTGTGTGTGTGAGATCCCTGTGTCCTGGTGTGTGTGTGTGTGTGTGTGTGTGTGACCCCTCTGTCCTGATGTCTGTGTGTGTGTGTGTGAGAATCCCCTGTGTCCTGATGTCTGTGTGTGTGTGTGTGTGTGTGTGTGTGTCCCATGTCCTGGTGTGTGTGTGTGTGTGTGTGTGTGTGTGTGTGTGTGTAGACCCCTGTGTCCTGATGCCTGTGTGAGTACACACATGTGACCTGACCCCCACTTATTCCTAACACTAATAACCCCTAATAACTAATAAAACCTGTGTCCCCACTATTTTTGGGGTGTAGCATTGTAGCGGCTATTTGTGCAATATGGGGCGGAGGCGGCTACCAAAATGGCGCTATGCACTTCAACAGTGGGGAGAGTAATGTTGCTATCACCCCCACCCCCAGCCCCCGATGTATCTCCCTTCCTAGCCAGCTGCACTCAGTGACAGGCTAGTGTCCCACTCCCCAGCAGCCACCCATCACATTCAATCATGCACGCAGCGCTGCAACTTCAGCTGCGTGCATAGGCATCGGGGTGCAGTGAGTGTTGGCTCAGTCTCTGCTGGCACTGGGAACCATGTAGGAGAGAGAGAAAGCAGAGGTAGACTGTTGATGCAAAAAGCACAGCCTGTAAGCTACAGCTCCGCCACCATACACCCCCACCCATGTGTGTACTGGTGCAGCCAGATGCAAATGCCTGCGACACAGTACCGTGGTGTGCCAGTTTTTGACAGAGCCAGCTCTGCAGTAAAAGTAAGTCACAAACACTCACTGTCACTATGTCAAACATCATGTCCCAGTCCAGATTCATAGGTTGGGTAGTGTCCCCAGATTTGATGGCTCATGACTATGCTGCTTGTAGTTAGTGTTGGGCGAACAGTGTTCGCCACTGTTCGGGTTCTGCAGAACATCACCCTGTTTGGGTGATGTTCGAGTTCGGCCGAACACCTGATGGTGTTCGGCCAAACTGTTCGGCCATATGGCCGAACTAAGAGCGCATGGCCGAACGTTACCCGAACGTTCGGCTAGCGCTGTGATTGCGCTCTGATTGGCTGAATGGGTCACATGGTTCGGGTAAATAAATACCCGATCCACGTCATTTCTCCGCCATTTGTCTGTGGGTTTAGCTTTGGGTAGGCAGGCAGGGTAGTTCTCTCTCCAGCCAGGCTAGCCAGGGTCCCCCGGTCATTGTGTCGCTGCTGGGAATAGTAGTACACCGCTCACCCACACTATATAGCATTGTGTTTACTGCCACTCTGTGTCTCTCTGCTGGGAACAGTAGTACACCGCTCACCCTGTATAGCATTGTGCTCTGTGTCGCTGCTGGGAACAGTAGTACACCGCTCACCCACACTATATAGCATTCTGTTTACTGCCACTCTGTGTGTCTGCTGGGAACAGTAGTACACCGCTCACCCTGTATAGCATTGTGCTCTGTGTCGCTGCTGGGAATAGTAGTACACCGCTCACCCACACTATATAGCATTGTGTTTACTGCCACTCTGTGTCTCTGCTGGGAACAGTAGTACACCGCTCACCCACCACTGTATAGCATTGTGCTCTGTGTCGCTGCTGGGAACAGTAGTACACCGCTCACCCACCCACCACTGTAAAGCATTGTGCTCTGTGTCGCTGCTGGGAACAGTAGTACACCGCTCAGCCACCACTGTATAGCATTGTGTTTACTGCCACTCTGTGTCTCTGCTGGGAACAGTAGTACACCGCTCACCCACCACTGTATAGCATTGTGCTCTGTGTCGCTGCTGGGAACAGTAGTACACTGCTCACCCACACTATATAGTATTGTGTTTACTGCCACTCTGTGTCTCTGCTGGGAACAGTAGTACACCGCTCACCCACCACTGTATAGCATTGTGCTCTGTATCGCTGCTGGGAACAGTAGTACACCACTCACCCATCACTGTATACCATTGTGCTCTGTGTCGCTGCTGGGAACAGTAGTACACCGCTCACCCACCACTGTATAGCATTGTGTTTACTGCCACTCTGTGCCTCTGCTGGGAACAGTAGTACACCGCTCACCCACCACTGTATAGCATTGTGCTCTGTGTCGCTGCTGGGAACAGTAGTACACCACTCACCCACCACTGTATACCATTGTGCTCTGTGTCGCTGCTGGGAACAGTAGTACACCGCTCAGCCACCACTGTATAGCATTGTGTTTACTGCCACTCTGTGTCTCTGCTGGGAACAGTAGCACACCGCTCACCCACCACTGTATAGCATTGTGCTCTGCATCGCTGCTGGGAGCAGTAGTACACCACTCACCCACCACTGTATACCATTGTGCTCTGTGTCGCTGCTGGGAACAGTAGTACACGGCTCAGCCACCACTGTATAGCATTGTGTTTACTGCCACTCTGTGTCTCTGCTGGGAACAGTAGTACACCGCTCACCCACCACTGTATAGCATTGTGCTCTGTGTCGCTGCTGGGAACAGTAGTACACCACTCACCCACCACTGTATACCATTGTGCTCTGTGTCGCTGCTGGGAACAGTAGTACACCGCTCAGCCACCACTGTATAGCATTGTGTTTACTGCCACTCTGTGTCTCTGCTAGGAACAGTAGTACACCGCTCACCCACCACTGTATAGCATTGTGCTCTGTATCGCTGCTGGGAGCAGTAGTACACCACTCACCCACCACTGTATACCATTGTGCTCTGTGTCGCTGCTGGGAACAGTAGTACACCGCTCAGCCACCACTGTATAGCATTGTGTTTACTGCCACTCTGTGTCTCTGCTGGGAACAGTAGTACACCGCTCACCCACCACTGTATAGCATTGTGCTCTGTGTCGCTGCTGGGAACAGTAGTACACCACTCACCCACCACTGTATAGCATTGTGCTCTGTGTCGCTGCTGGGAACAGTAGTACACCGCTCAGCCACACTATATAGCATTGTGTTTACTGCCACTCTGTGTCTCTGCTGGGAACAGTAGTACACCGCTCACCCACCACTGTATAGCATTGTGCTCTGTATCGCTGTTGGGAACAGTAGTACACCACTCACCCACCACTGTATACCATTGTGCTCTGTGTCGCTGCTGGGAACAGTAGTACACCGCTCAGCCACCACTGTATAGCATTGTGTTTACTGCCACTCTGTGTCTCTGCTGGGAACAGTAGTACACCGCTCACCCACCACTGTATAGCATTGTGCTCTGTGTCGCTGCTGGGAACAGTAGTACACCGCTCAGCCACCACTGTATAGCATTGTGTTTACTGCCACTCTGTGTCTCTGCTGGGAACAGTAGTACACCGCTCACCCACCACTGTATAGCATTGTGCTCTGTGTCGCTGCTGGGAACAGTAGTACACCGCTCAGCCACCACTGTATAGCATTGTGTTTACTGCCACTCTGTGTCTCTGCTGGGAACAGTAGTACACCGCTCACTCACCACTGTATAGCATTGTGCTCTGTGTCGCTGCTGGGAACAGTAGTACACCGCTCAGCCACACTATATAGCATTGTGTTTACTGCCACTCTGTGTCTCTGTTGGGAACAGTAGTACACCGCTCACCCACCACTGTATAGCATTGTGCTCTGTGTCACTGCTGGGAACAGTAGTACACCACTCACTCACCACTGTATACCATTGTGCTCTGTGTCGCTGCTGGGAACAGTAGTACACCGCTCAGCCACCACTGTATAGCATTGTGTTTACTGCCACTCTGTGTCTCTGCTGGGAACAGTAATACACCGCTTACCCACCACTGTATAGCATTGTGCTCTGTGTCGCTGCTGGGAATAGTAGTACACCGCTCACCCACCACTGTATAGCATTGTGCTCTGTGTCGCTGCTGGGAATAGTAGTACACCGCTCACCCGCCACTGTATAGCATTTCTGTACGGCCACTGTACTGCTGCCAGTCAGCGTGTACTTTAAGGATAAGTGAAATGAAGAAGAAATCCTGTGAAAGAGGGAGGGGCAAGGGAAGAGGTGTTTCCCCTGACGGTTCACGTACAGGCCACAGTGGAGCACCGAAGAAAACCCACTCAATACCGCCCATGTTGTCCAGGAAATCAACCCTCACAAATCCAAAAGAACAGGACCAGATAATTAATTAAATGACCTGTCAAGCGTCCAGCAGCGGGTTAAGCAGCACCAGCACATCACTCACGAGGTCCGAGTCCTCAGCCAGTTACAAGGAGCCAGTGGGCACAAAGCTGACACAACCGGCAGCGACACCACGCACACAACTGCCAAATAACCAGTCCGAAGAATTTCCTCAGGAGACAATGGGGTATTCGCAGGAGCTTTTCCCAGCCCAACAAACTTCCACCTTTCAAAGGTCAATGGAACAGCCAGAAATTTTGTGTCCGGATTCACAACCATTTAGTGTGGGAAATGCACCGCGCACTGAAATGCAAGGCGAGTCCGAGGACTTTGAAACCCAAATCCCAGAGCAAGTTGGGCAGGAGGGGTTTCAATTGCAGGAGGTCGGCCGAGAAGATCTGGAAGACGACGTTGGAGTGAGCTGCGCAGAGGTTGTTCTGGGGAGCTCTACTCCACGGCGGCGGCCTACAATCACATATGACGAGTTTGAGGAGATGGAAGAGGAGGAGGGTATGGACAATGTTGACAGAGACCCAGATTTTATATGTGAAGGAGAACATCGCCGTCGTAGCAGCAGCACAGATGAGTCTGTTGAAGAACCCACTGCTGCACGAGTTAGCCTTGTGCCACAAGGTAGGCGGCGTGAAATTTCAGGCACCATAAGCGTGGGAGTTCAAGTGAGACGCAAAAGAGGCGCAAACAGAAATCGCCATAAGGCAGGTGCTCCAAAGTCTGGCCTTTCTTTGAAGACTGCAGTGAGGATGGTACCATGGTGATTTGCAAGGTGTGCAAGACCCACCTGAGCAGGGGGAAAAATATTAACAACCTCTCCACCACCAGCATGACCCGCCACATGGTATCCAAACATCCCACTCTGTGGGCGCCAGGACAGGGTACCAGCAACACTGCCTCCCTTGGGGTCACCAGACTCACCACCAGACCCTCCTCAGCAGCAGCAGTAGCCCAGCCATTGCGTGGTTCACAACAACATTCACAAACATCAGACGACGCTGACACTGTCACTTTCAGGAATAGTGCTCTTGAGGTCTCCCAGTCTTCATCAAACACAACAACCAACAGCCATTCAGTGTGCAGCCCTACGGTTCAGTTGTCTGTCTCTGAGATGTTTGAGCGCAAGAGGAAATTGCCAGCAAATGACCCCCGGGCCGTGGCACTAACAGCCAGCATAGCCAAGCTTCTGGCCTGCGAAATGCTGCCATATCGAGTGGTGGAGGCAAACAGCTTCAAGGGCATGATGTCAGTGGCCATCCCACGTTACGTGGTTCCCAGCCGCTACCACTTTGCGCCCTCTGCAGTGCCTGAGTTGCATGAGCACGTGGTCAGCAAAATAACCCGAAGCTTGAAGAATGCCGTTGCCTGCAAGGTTCACCTCACCACTGACACCTGGACGAGTGCGTTCGGCCAGGGTCGATACATCTCCCTTACCGCGCACTGGGTGAACCTTGTGGAGCCTGGCAGCGATTACTCACCTGCTATGGCGCGGGTGTTGCCCACGCCGCAAACAGCTGCACCGCCGTCCCTCCCACTGGATAACAACAGCAGCACCTACCTCTCTGACTCCTTCTCCTCCAACGCATCTCAGAGCTGTACCTCATCCGGAAACGCTAACCCAGCAGCAGTAGGATCGTGGAAGCAGTGCAGCACAGCTGTTGGCATGCGTCAGCAAGCGTTGCTGAAGCTGATCTGCCTTGGGGATAAGCAGCACACAGGGGAGGAAATTTGGAGGGGAATAAAGGAACAGATGGATTTGTGGCTGGCACCGCTGGACCTGAAACCGGGCATGGTTGTGTGTGATAATGGGAGTAATCTCATTCGCGCTTTAAGGTTGGCTAAGCTGACACACATCCCTTGCCTGGCGCACGTGATGAACCTAGTAGTTCAGCGGTTCCTGAGGACATACCCAGGCGTGGCCGATCTTCTGTTGAAGGTGCGACGAGTGGCCAAACATTGCAGAAATTCCAGTACTGCTTCGGGGGCACTCGCCAAGATGCAGGAGCGCTTCAATCTCCCCCACCATCGCTTGCTGTGTGATGTCCCTACGCGCTGGAATTCTACGCTTCACATGCTAGCCCGGTTTTGCGAGCAGAAGAGTGCAGTAGTCCAGTACATGACGGCGCAGTACCGAGGCGCATCCGGACAGCTGCCAAGCTTCTGTGGATCCGATCGGGCCAACATGTTGGACCTCTGCCAAGTCCTCCAAAATTTTGAGCAATCCACGTTGCTTGTGAGCAGTGACAACTCTTCAGTCAGCATTACCATACCACTGCTGTGTTTACTGAAGAAGTCAATGTTGAAAATCAAGGAAACAGCTGTCATGATGCAACTGGGGGAATCTGAAGGAGAAAACGATCAGCGTGATGGTACCAACATCAGGCCATCCGCCTCAGGAATTGCTGGCCCCAGCAGCTATGACGAAGAAGAGAAGGAGGAACAGCTGGAGTTGGAGCAGGAATTTCATGCCACCACTGACGAGGGCCAGAGCGGTGCACGTTGGACTTCCACAATTCAGCGCAAATGGTCAGCAGAAGCAGACCAGGAAGAAGGTGACGACTATGATGCATCACAACAACTATCACAACGCTCACAAGAGGATGATGAGGATTCTGGCAGGACTCTGGCACACATGGCTCAATTCATGCTAGACTGCATTGAACGCGACCCACGCATTGTGCGCATTCTGGACAACACCAATTACTGGGTTTATACCCTTCTGGATCCACGGTACAAACACAATGTTCCAAAACTGCTTGAAGAAAGAGTCAGACAGGTCAAAATGGAAGAATACCAGCAGGCCCTTGTGGAGACTTTAGAGAGGAGATTAACATCCTCCCCCTCCTCTAGCCAGTTGTACGCCGACAGACTGACTTCCGCAAACCCAGGACGACTAGGACGGCAGCAAACAACACAAGCCGCAGCTAGTGCCCAAAAGGGAATGGTATTGGCAGTGTGCTTGGAGTGGGAACATTTTCTGACACCCATGCAGCAGCCCACAGAACAGCAAGCGTGCAGATCCACCTCCAACACCGATCGCCTGGAGAAGATGGTCAAGGACTACATGTCAGATGGCGTAGCTGTGTTGAACAATCCATCTGCACCCTTCAACTATTGGGTATCGAAGCTAGACACCTGGCACGAACTGGCAATGTACGCAATAGAGGTGCTGGCTTGCCCGGCAGCCAGCGTTATGTCGGAACGCTGTTTCAGTGCTGCCGGAGGCATCGTCACAGATCGGCGTATCCGCCTCTCCACAGAAAATGCAGACCGTCTGACTCAAATTAAAATGAATCAATCCTGGATTGGAAACGACTATGCAACACTTCTGGACCCCAACCAAGTAACATGAACAATGACCATCTGTGATGGGTTAGCATTTCCGGTCCCTGTTTATTGAACCTCTTATCTGTATTACATTTATGACTGCATGGCGGTAAAAAGCATGCTATGCGCACGCTTCTTGTCCTCATGCAAGGCCTGGGTTGTTGTGTCTCAAAGCGTGGCCTTCTCCTCCTGCGCCTCCTCCTGTTCCATCACGTGTGCTGCTGCTGGGTTAGCGTTGCCGGTCCCTGTTTATGGAACCTCTTATCTTTATTACATTTATGACTGCATGGCGGCAAAATGCATGCTATCCGCACGCTTCTTGTCCTCATGCAAGGCCTGGGTTGTTGTGTCTCAAAGCGTGGCCTTCTCCTCCTGTGCCTCCTCCTGTTCCATCACGTGTGCTGCTGCTGGGTTAGCGTTGCCGGTCCCTGTTTATGGAACCTCTTATCTTTATTACATTTATGACTGCATGGCGGCAAAATGCATGCTATCCGCACGCTTCTTGTCCTCATGCAAGGCCTGGGTTGTTGTGTCTCAAAGCATGGCCTTCTCCTCCTGCGCCTTCTCCTGTTCCATCACGTGTGCTGCTGCTGGGTTAGCGTTGCCGGTCCCTGTTTATGGAACCTCTTATCTTTATTACATTTATGACTGCATGGTGGCAAAATGCATGCTATCCGCACGCTTCTTGTCCTCATGCAAGGCCTGGGTTGTTGTGTCTCAAAGCGTGGCCTTCTCCTCCTGCGCCTCCTCCTGTTCCATCACGTGTGCTGCTGCTGGGTTAGCGTTGCCGGTCCCTGTTTATGGAACCTCTTATCTTTATTACATTTATGACTGCATGGCGGCAAAATGCATGCTATCCGCACGCTTTTTGTCCTCATGCAAGGCCTGGGTTGTTGTGTCTCAAAGCGTGGCCTTCTCCTCCTGCGCCTCCTCCTGTTCCATCACGTGTGCTGCTGCTGGGTTAGCGTTGTCGGTCTCTGTTTATGGAACCTCTTATCTTTATTACATTTATGACTGCATGGCGGCAAAATGCATGCTACCTGTGCAAAGAAAACAGACATTTCCCGCATTTAAAAGACAGTTTTCCCTTTGAAACTTTAAAATCGATTTTCTCAAAAACTATAAGCTCTTTTTGCTAATTTTTTTTCCTCTTGTACCCACTCCCAAGGTGCACATACCCTGTAAATTTGTGGTATGTAGCATGTAAGGAGGCTTTACAAAGCACGAAAGTTCGGGTCCCCATTGACTTCCATTATGTTCGGAGTTCGGCGCGAACACCCGAACATCGCGGCCATGTTCGGCGAACGTTCGCGAACCCGAACATCCAGGTGTTCGCCCAACACTACTTGTAGTCATACAATTTGATGGCCTGCTGTGGACATCTTACTGACCATGTAGTAAAGTCCTCAGATTGGATGGCTCATCATGGCTGTACTGTCTGTAGCCTAGGCATGCAATGTGATGGTCTGCATACAGTCCATCAAATTACATTCCTACATACAGTACAGCCAAGAGCCATCCAACCTAGGGACACTGCTAGATGATTAGTGACATGTCCACAGCAGGCCATCAAATTGTATGACTACAAGCAGCATAGTCATGAGCCTTCAAATCTGGGGACAATACCAGATGGTCAGCGAGATGCCACTACCTGTCAGCCACTACAATCCACTCATCACTACCTTCCCCCACTACAATCTGCCTATCACTACCTGTCAGCTACTACAGTCCACCTATAACTACCTGCTGGCTACTACAATCAACCCATCACTACCTGCCCCACACTACAATCTGCCTATCACACCTGCCAGCTACTACAATCCACCCATCACTACATGCCCTCACTACAATCTGCCTATCACTACCTGCCCCCACTACAATCTGCCTATCACTACCTGTCAGCCACTACAATCTACTTGTCACTACCTGCTGGTTACTACAATGTGCCTGTCACTACCTGCTGGCCACTAAAATGTTTATTAATATAATGTCCTTGTGACTTGTATTATTACCTGCTTATTGTTGGTAATATCAGCCTTTATATGGTAAATTACACATGTTGTTTTTTTAATATCTGCACATTGTTGGTATTCTCTACTTGTCTTTGGAAATATCTGCATTACCTTGTGTGGTTTTATTTAATAAGAAAAAGGGGCGTGATTTGATGGGGTGTGGCCTTTGTTAAGGGGTGGGGCTTAGGGTGCCTGCGCTTAAGTGCCTATAGGCTCCTGAGCTGTAAATCCGGCCCTGTATAGTCCACAAACCATGCACATCCTATTCAGAGATCCGGCGACTGCAGGATCCTGAATTACTTCTCCTACTGAGTTGCTAGTGGGAAATAGTTATTAACACCACCTGGAATTTCAGCGGCAGCAGGGTGAGCCATCATTCGTGCATACCAGAAGAAATGAAAGTCAATGGTGACATGCAAATTTTGATTTTATTTATGTGCATTTGTGGTGTGCATGCGCAGATACAGGTTTTCAGACAATGTGCTTCATGTCTAGCGTTATAAACGTGACTAAAGGGGCGAGATTTTGGTTGACTCCAATTTCTCTGTCAATGCAGTCTGCCATATACAGTGGTGTGAAAAACTATTTGCCCCCTTCCTGATTTCTTATTCTTTTGCATGTTTGTCACACTTAAATGTTTCTGCTCATCAAAAACCGTTAACTATTAGTCAAAGATAACATAATTGAACACAAAATGCAGTTTTAAATGATGGTTTTTATTATTTAGTGAGAAAAAATAACTCAAAACCTACATGGCCCTGTGTGAAAAAGAAATTGCCCCCTGAACCTAATAACTGGTTGGGCCACCCTTAGCAGCAATAACTGCAATCAAGCGTTTGCGATAACTTGCAACGAGTCTTTTACAGTGCTCTGGAGGAATTTTGGCCCACTCATCTTTGCAGAATTGTTGTAATTCAGCTTTATTTGAGAGTTTTCTAGCATGATCCGCCTTTTTAAGGTCATGCCACAACATCTCAATAGGATTCAGGTCAGGACTTTGACTAGGCCACTCCAAAGTCTTCATTTTGTTTTTCTTTAGCCATTCAGAGGTGGATTTGCTGGTGTGTTTTGGGTCATTGTCCTGCTGCAGCACCCAAGATTGCTTCAGCTTGAGTTGACGAACAGATGGCCGGACATTCTCCTTCAGGATTTTTTGGTAGACAGTAGAATTCATGGTTCCATCTATCACAGCAAGCCTTCCAGGTCCTGAAGCAGCAAAACAACCCCAGACCATCACACTACCACCACCATATTTTACTGTTGGTATGATGTTCTTTCGCTGAAATGCTGTGTTACTTCTACGCCAGATGTAACGGGACACGCACCTTCCAAAAAGTTCAACTTTTGTCTCGTCGGTCTACAAGGTATTTTCCCAAAAGTCTTGCCAATCATTGAGATGTTTTTTTAGCAAAATTGAGACGAGCCATAATGTTCTTTTTGCTTAAAAGTGGTTTGCGGCTTGGATATCTGCCATGCTGACCGTTTTTGCCCAGTCTCTTTCTTATGGTGGAGTCATGAACAATGACCTTAATTGAGGCAAGTGAGGCCTGCAGTTCTTTAGATGTTGTCCTGGGGTCTTTTGTGGCCTCTCGGATGAGTTTTCTCTGCGCTCTTGGGGTAATTTTGGTCGGAGAGCCACTCCTGGGAAGGTTCATCACTGTTCCATGTTTTTGCCATTTGTAGATAATGGCTCTCACTGTGGTTCGCTGGAGTCCCAAAGCTTTAGAAATGGCTTTATAACCTTTACCAGACTGATAGATCTCAATTACAGTACTTTGTTCTCATTTGTTCCTGAATTTCTTTGGATCTTGGCATGATGTCTAGCTTTTGAGGTGCTTTTGGTCTACTTCTCTGTGTCAGATAGCTCCTATTTAAGTGATTTCTTGATTGAAACAGGTGTGGCAGTAATCAGGCCAGGGGGTGACTACAGAAATTGAACTCAGGTGTGATAAACCACAGTTAAGTTATTTTTTAACAAGGGAGGCAATCACTTTTTCACACAGGGCCATGTAGATTTGGAGTTTTTTTTCTCACTAAATAATAAAAACCATCATTTAAAACTGCATTTTGTGTTCAATGATGTTATCTTTGACTAATAGTTAATGGTTTTTGATGAGCAGAAACATTTAAGTGTGACAAACATGCAAAAGAATAAGAAATCAGGAAGGGGGCAAATAGTTTTTCCCACCACTGTATACTAAAGTGTCTGAAGTGTGTGTAATAGTGCTGTGTGATGAGGTGCAGTAGCCATTTTGCCGTGCGCAAATCGCATTGCACCAAGAAGTGATGAGCAGCAATTACGCCCATGTGTAATTATGCATCGTAATATGCAATTGCGCTTTGTAATCGTAATGTGAAATTTGGGGGAAACAGCATAATTAATTTTGTAGTTAACGTTTACCATTCGTAATTACGCATTAATTTACGTGTAATTTTTGCGTAATTTTGTGCCGATTTTGGCAAAGCCCCCATACATGCTATTGCTACCAAAATTGCTACATATGTTAAGAAGAATAATGGGTACAAGTTACAAAAATAATTGTTCAAAAAGACCTTGTAGTTTTTAAGAAAATCTATTTAAAAAACGATAAAAATACAAAATAATGGGTTTGAAACTGTCATTTTTCTGGGTTTAAAAACCCATTTTTCTTTGCATATTTAGAATTGATTTTTTTAAAAAACTATAAGGTCTTTTTGAAAAATAGTTTCTTTGACTCACTATTCTCCCTAACATATGTAGCAACTTTGGTAACTATAGCATGTATTGGGGCATTGCAATTCACCGCCAAAAGCACAAAAGTATGCATAAATTACATGTAAACGCAGGCGTAATCTCGAACAATTATACAAAGTCAATTGAAAATTTGTAATTGCGTATAGACGTAATTGCGAAAATGTATGCATAATTTTGCGTAATCATAATTTGCAGATTATGATCATCACTAGCACCAAGTGTAGGACCCCGAGGGTTAATACTCGGATGGGGATACTTTGGATTGGGGAGTTGCAGCCTATTGAAATCAATAGGCTGCTTTAGAATTTGCATACCATGGAAAAAACGGACAGCTAACAGCATAATTTTACATCCTGCGCACAGTTGTTCATTGCACAACTAGAGGGAATCATATGCATATTCACATTGAAACAAGTGCACGCTGGGCACAAGCCGAAATTATCCCAAAGCCATTGCTTTGGACATTGAATGTGATCAAAGATGGATTCATTTCATACTTTTTCTGCCCCAAGGCCAACTGTCTTGTGGCTCCTGTTTTGTGTTCCATCCGTTTCCATGCACAGCGTCCTCTTCCAAGTGTAGCATCCTATACAGCAATCCTTCTACAGATTCCCTGCACAGCAGCTCTCCCTCCCACGTGTAGCTTCCCATTTGCAGCATTTTCTTCCATACACAGAATCCTCTTTTCTATGCCCAGCCACCCCCTTAAGCAGCAGCCGCCTAATGCCCAGGCCATTGTGGCCTTTACAGAAATTCATCACATATGAGGTTTAAATATATGTTTTAACTTCTATATCCCCAATGTAAAATCACTATCAGGAGAAATGTAACACAACACTGCAGGACTGATGCAGGTCTATTATGAGTTAATTGGCAACAGCCTTACATTAATTTACCATAGAGATACCCAGGCTATTTGATCCACTTTCACAATTCAAGTGATAGCTCAAATCCACGTTATTAGAAAAAGACACACATTAATTGGCACATTCATCCTGGGAAGCCTGCTACTATAATAATAATAAAATGACCACACTGAGTTGGTAGCAAATTGACTGACCTTTAGCAAGTAAGATTAAGATAAGTGTAAATCTACTGTACTTGAAATGATTTCTTATAACGTAAAATATAATCACTTAACAGCTATCTTTCTAATGCAGTATAACAACTATTGTTGTTTTTTAATGTAGGGTTTCAATGTTAAGGACAAACGCAAAAGGAAACAGTATGGCTCTTGACCAGTCACAATACCAGAATATTAATGCTGCTGGATTATATGGGCTTGCAGTTACAATAGTAACCAATCTTCGGGTAGGATCTGCAGCATACCAAGTCCTTAAATCTTTCAAATACATAAACAAAGCAAGAACCAAAACTAAATCCAATCACAAAATGGTCCTGGCGTTCCCCCTACACACACACACATATATATGTATATATATGTGTGTTCCCGGCTCACCCTGGCTAAGACCTTCAGCAAAGTACCAATGCACTGTCACTGCCAGGAACCTAATGCTGCCCAGAATGGGCTCTTACCACTCCATGTGTACCACTCTTACCACACGTGTGGGCAGGTTCAGGCAATTCGGTGCCCCTGAGTGTGTGGGTTCCTTCACCTTGGTCCTCCGGAAAGTGTGATCAGGGCCGGATTTGTACTCTTTACCGCCCAAGGCCACTGTCACCAGCCGCCCCCCTTCTGTATAGGTAGCTCGATGACCTCTCCCCCCTTCCTTCCAGTATAGGTTGCCAGATGACCCCTCCCCCCCTTCCCTCTAGTATAGGTAGCCACATGACCCCTCCCCCCTTTCCCTCCAGTATAAGTAGCCAGATGACTCCCTTAATCCCTCCTTTTCCCACCCCCCTTTCAGTATAGGTAGCCAGCTCACCTTCACACTGCAGCAGCCATCAGTGTCACTCATTTCTCCGCTCATCTCCAGTGCAGAAGCTTCCTCTTCCTTTATGTCTCCAATGCTGTCCAAGTCCATAGCCGCCGGCCACAATGCAAACCTGCACAGAGAGCAAGGTGGCTGCTGCACAGGCCACTGACAGCAGGGTACTGCAGTCAGGCGCTCATCTGATCTCCTTGCATTGCAGCATTTGCAAGCTTACACCAGTTTAGCCTGCTGCTTTGGTGCCCTTGCTCCTGTGGTGCCCTAGGCCATGGCCTAGCTGGCATTGTCCTAAATTGGGCCCTGAGTGTGATAACTGCAGCTGTGGGCCATCCCTGGTGGGTCTGATCTCTCTCCCAGCAGCTCCCCCACACTGTCTCCTCTGGCTGCTTCCCTGTTGCTGTGGTCAGGTGACCTGACAGCGCTCAGTAAAGTGGCCCAGGTGGAACAAAAGAGACAGAGAGCAATGAGCTGTGTGGTAAATTTTATAAAAGGTACATACACCCCTGCTGATCTATGCACTTACAAACGCCTTTAGCTAACAGTTACCATATCATTGGTTGCCCTGTTCAATACATAAAGATAGTCACACACATCCAATTTATGAACCAAATGTCGATAAAAACATTTCCAAGTTAAAAGTTGCAACAAATTGCAAAGATGGCAAACTCCTTCAGCTTGCAGTTAGCATACCCAGGGTTGCCAGCTTCAATACATGAATATGGTCACATGAATTACATTTATCAGCTAGATGTCGATAAAGACATTACCAAGTTAAAAGTTGCAACAAATTTGTGTTTAAAAACTGTTTAAAATCTGGCACGCCACCTACTTGTTTCAGACCACTGCGAGGGTATGGCGTTTCCAGCCTCCAGGGTGCCTTTGTACTTACAGCTAATTACCATAGACGATCTTCCCATTTTGCATATTGTGTTTCTTAAAGGGGAACTGTATCCGGACTTCATTCAATTATTCAATTATCAAGCTCAAAGTCGGTATTAAGATCTCTCATTTTCATTGGTTTCAATTTATAGATCCATTCACTGACTGATATTATTGATTAAATCCTCTGCTTGAAACGTTCCCCCCTCCCCCGGTTTACTATTCTTTATGGCCCAAATCCCCATTGTTATGATCTCATCTCATCCTGGTTGCAGTAATGAGTCAGGCTGCTTCCAAGAGCCAACGTGGATGGATGGGTGGCTCACAGCAGGTGAGTGGCATCTCTCCCACAGGCTCGCATGGAATGATCTCTGCTGTGGTTGCCAGGTGATGAGGATGATTGACGTATGCTCCCTGGCACCATCCACAAAACCAAGAAGTGACTGACTATCCTGAGGTGGGTCTAGTGTCCATTGGGCGCCTACTGCCCTGAAGCCTCCTAATTGGAGGCCTGGAATATTTAAGGCTGAAGGGGGCAGCAGCTCATTGCCTGTGATATAATTAAGATGCTAGAGCTAGCTGCTGGGAATTCATTGCCAAGCTTTCTATTACTTGTCTGATATTGTCTTTGCCCATATACTGTGCATTTTATTGTCTGCTTCCTGGACTGACTCTTGCCTGTCTGACCACTCTCTTGTCTCATCCCTGTATTTGTCTGATCCTATGGGTATAACCTTTGTAATGCTGACTTTAAGATTGCTTACTATTGTGATAGTAATATTGTTATATAGGCTGTCTATGGAACACAAGTGTCAGTGGGACACACACACATAAGAAAAAAAAAATAGATCACAAGAACAACATTATTAGCTCTCAAAAGAGATGTTGAGGGTTTTTTTTTTTTTAGCAATAAGAATCAGCCTAAGTCTAATGCCTGATGCTGTCTGCCTTTTATAAGGGGGGGGGGGGGGGGGCTCCAGGACGGAGTGTAGCCTAATTGGCTACAATGTGCCTGCTGACTGTGATGTGTATGGTCAAAGTTGACCCTCATGATGCACTATCGGGGCGAACCAAACTTCTAGAAAAATTTGCCAGCGAACGCGAACCACCAAAGTTCGCTGGCGAACCGTTCGCCGGCGAACCGCTCTGGCCATCTCTAACCGGCGGTAACGGTAGCGCACGCTGCTGCACATGCGGGAGTGGACAGTGGCAGCCAGCTCCCATTGACTAATTTTCACGTCCTCTGACATCACGTCCCATTGACTAATTTTCACGTCCTCTGAGCTGCGGATTTCAGGCCCGAGCCTGACTCAGGATTACCGCTAAGGAGGTTCAAACTATAGTGGATGTAAATTTGTCCAATAAAACAAGATATAGATCACTTAGGTGTGATACGTATTGCTAAAGGTACTGACGAATGAATGGGAGGAGACTAAAATGTGAAAATTGCTTGCATCCTTAAGGGGACTACAACTCTGAGGGGTGAAGTGGTTATACCATAAATAACTTCAGGAAAGTTTATAAGACCTCTCTGATGTAGCTAGCACTGAGTATCATTTCCCAAGAGGCAGAGAACACAAATACAATGGAGAGAACAGCTGTGCATACCTGAAAAATCTTTACTATGATTTACAATTAAAAAGTGGAAATTCAATACCAATGTCCATATTTTGACAGTCCTTTATAGTTACTTAAAATGTTTGCGTTTATTTTTTATTTTGACAGCTGTATGCTGTAATATCTACAGAAACACTACCTTTTGGGGCTAATTGGACCATGCCTTGTTAGGGTTTTTCACCTTCCTCTGGATCAACAGGGATATGTGAGGGAGCAGGCTGGTGTTGTACTTTGTTCTCTGGTTGAACTCAATGGATGTATGTCTTTTTTCAACCCAAATAACTATGTAACTATACAACTACTAACTACTAACTGTAATCAAGGATTGGACTTCATCCCAATCAGTAGCTGATACCCCCTTTCCCATGATAAATCTATTCCTTTTCTCAGACAGATCAGCAGGGGGCTCTGAATGGCTGATATTGTGGTGAAACCCCTCCCACAGCGCACACCTAGGTACTGACGTGACATCACACTGTGGGATCCTTCTTGCATTGTGCAAAATAACAGCTGTTTCCAACTGCCGAAAAAGCAGCATCTCCGTCCACAGAGATCACCTGCCAGCAGTAAAGATGTTGTCATGTGATACATTTCAGAATGTAAATCAGGGAGAGGAAGGATTTTACAATGGGCAATCACTGCAAGCGCTTTTTTCATTACATTATTTTCACTGCAGTTCCTCTTTAAGTGGACATATGAGAATTTTGAAGCAGCTGCTTGCATTTTCTCTTTTGTAAAGAAATGTAAAGTATGTTGCTTCTTACAGATTTTAAGGTGCAAGTAATTGAATCAGCCGTCTCACGGCGTGATAAATATTGAGTGACAGCCGAAGAGAAACATTGAATTATTAATTAAAAATAAAAGCTGAGGATGCTGATAAAAGCTAACACCTTGGAAGTGTTAAAGTCAGAGGATTTGTGCGAGGTGCTCCCGGGGTCACATCTAATACACTTACACTTACAAATTAGACAGGTGGAAGAGCAAGCTGTACACCCCAAGGGCGTCTTCTTAGGAACCCAGTTTTTTTTTCTCTTCTGAATCTGAACTGCCATAGAGGCTTTAGATTCTTGTCCTCCAGTGAAGGATAACATTTTATTTTAGATAGGCTTTTCCCCTAAAAATAGTTTTCCTCTTTCATGAAATTAGAAATGATTAACAATCGAGTTTTTCATTGTATTACGTCCTTAATGCATCATTGTAAAATGACTATGGTTACTCTGCAGCCTGCAAGTTAAAGTTTTCAATTATTTTTGAATCGATTCCTATTAGAAAGGGAGTATTTCATGCGGAGCTCGGGGTTTGCTAGAGATCTCCCAGCCTTAGAACAGCTGCAATCTGCTCAGATGTATCAGACTGCCCACCGAGTTCAATAAATTACACTGATGCTCTTCTGGGCACTAATGGGATTAAGAGTAAGATATATTTCTGGTATAAATGAGAACGCTGCTTTTCAGTATGAGGGAGATATACAATTGCAATATAGCTTTCTACAGATGTGCTTTCTCCGAAAAGGAAATACAAACATGCTACATTTGAAGTATGGGTGTTTCCAGGCTTGCAAGGGCATGCGGTAATTTGGACATCGGATATAGCAACTAGTAGAGTATTGATAAAATTATCGATATTCTACTATTGGGCTCTATGGAATTACAAAGTAAAATATCAGTGATTTTTACCAATATTTTACTATTGCCTAACCCAGGCCTGGGAAAACTTTACACGGCCCAGGCAGCATTGTGCAGACCATGGGCCACATTTCTCAAATTCCAACCCCCCCTCCCTCCCTGCAAAGCAGGCACCGGGGGATTTGAAACTCATCTTGCTCACCGATGTCCTGCGTTGCGTCTCCATGGCAACAGGGTGTCACATGATGTGACATCAGGACGTGCCAGCGTAATACACTGGTGCGTCCTGATGTTATGTCATGTGACGTCCTGTTGCCATGGAGATGCGACGTGGGACATTGGTGAGCAAGGTAAGTTTCAAATCCCCTGGTGCCTCCTCGCAATTTTGCAGGGAGATGGAAGGAGCGGAATCCAGCCACCGGAGGAGAAGCAGAGCACGTGGGCCGGATGCGGCTGGCAGGCCATAGTTTGCCTAGTGCTGGCCTAACCTGACCCCATTTTCACTTGGAAACTCTCTCTATCGATGCCTAACCCTAACTTTCCCCCTGTGATCCCCAGTCCACTGGTATAAGCACCACCTTCCTTGCTAAATTTGCCCTTCACCAATCACCAATATACATCCATGGCTGGATTTCAGGCAAGGCCACAAAGACCATGGCCTAGGGCACCAGGAAAGCAAGGGGTGGACTGTGGGCAGCAGGGTGGCAGTAGCAATTCACACATTCATCCTGCTACACAGAGTTTGCACATACAGTAGCGGTGGGTGGCTATCATCAGCCGGATCTGGCACTTGGGAATGAATGGGCAACAAATGGGCACTTACAGTGATCTCTTAGCCGCCTGTCACTGAATGTGCCACTCACCAAGGAGCTTTCAATCTAATCCCTGCCGTCATGTCACTAACTGTCCTCAGAGAGTTTATAACATAATCCCTGCCATCACTTCACTAACTGTCCTCTGAGGGGCTTACAATCGGATCCCTGCCGTGTTGGGAGGTTGAGACTTTGGGACGCTGTCTGGCCGAGGGCAGCTGGCGATAGTAGGCCTTGTTACCGCCTGCGCACTGGGATATCCATAATTAAAATTGTGGTCTATAGGGCTAATACTGCAGTTGAGGGCCCTCCCTCAACTGCAGTATTAGCATTCTATTTATCCTATGCTCATAATAATCACTTCTATAGATAGTTTGAATATTGGTAGTCATTAACACACTGCTCCCTATTCCCTTCTTGCACCTCTGACTAGAGTTGGGCCGAACCTCCGATTTTCGGTTCGCGAACCGGGTTCGCGAACTTTCGCGAAAGGTTCGGTTCGCGTTAAAGTTCGCGAACCGCAATAGACTTCAATGGGGATGCGAACTTTGAAAAAAAAAATTAATTATGCTGGCCACAAAAGTGATGGAAAAGATGTTTCAAGGGGTCTAACACCTGGAGGGGGGGATGGCGGAGTGGGATACATGCCAAAAGTCCCCGGGAAAAATCTGGATTTGACGCAAAGCAGCGTTTTAAGGGCAGAAATCACATTGAATGTTAAATGACAGGCCTAAAGTGCTTTCAAACATCTTGCATGTGTATACATCAATCAGGTAGTGTAATTAAGGTACTGCTTCACACTGACGCACCAAACTCATCGTGTAACGCACCGCAAACAGCTGTTTGTGTAGTGACGGCCGTGCTGGACTGGTGCGCACCATGGCGAGAGTGCAGGTTTTGGTGGCTTTACAGCCCATATGGTCAGTCACCTGGCTGATGTAGCTGAATGACAGAACAGTGACTGTCCAGCTGATCAAATTTGGTCTGACCACAATGAGGCAACGACCTTATTATCGTGGGTGTGCCCCCCGAGACACTCATCTAGGCGCCGGTCATTGCTCCATTGTGATACGCAAGCCCCTTCACCACGGCAAGGTAATGATCACGAAGGGGAATGGGCGCATGTTCATGCCTTTTCTTTTGTTGTTGCAGCTGCCCGCAGTGCAGCCAGAAAAATTAGGCAGTCATGTACACGCACCCGAAAAATTATTACAGCGGCCGCTGCTAGCAGCGGCCTAAAAAATTCAGCAATCCGCCTGGAGTCCCGGACCCTGTTGGTGGTGGCGGAGAAGGTAGTGAAGCGGCCTGCAGGCAGACATGCTGTGTGGAGGGACTGGGAGCGACTTAGTCTTCTTGGGGCAGGCCAGGCAGCCAGTCACACGGCGTGCAGGCAGAGATGCTGTATGTGCGGGGACTGACTTAGTCTTGGGGCGGGCAGCAGCCCTCCGGGATCCATGCCTCATTCATTTTTATAAAGGTGAGGTACTTAACACTTTTGTGACTTAGGCGACTTCTCTTCTCTGTGACAATGCCTCCAGCTGCGCTGAAGGTCCTTTCTGAGAGGACGCTTGCGGCAGGGCAGGAGAGAAGTTGGATGGCAAATTGGGACAGCTCTGGCCACAGGTCAAGCCTGCGCACCCAGTAGTTCAAGGGTTCCTCATCGCTGTTCACAGCAGTGTCTACATCCACACTTAAGGCCAGGTAGTCGGCTACCTGCCGTTCCAGGCGTTGGTGGAGGGTGGATCCGGAAGGGCTACGGCGAGGCGTTGGACTAAAGAACGTCCGCATGTCCGACATCACCATGAGATCGCTGGAGCGTCCTGTCTTTGACTGCGTGGACACGGGAGGAGGATTAGTGGCAGTGGTACCTTGCTGGCGTTGTGCCGTCACATCACCCTTAAAGGCATTGTAAAGCATAGTTGACAGCTGGTTCTGCATGTGCTGCATCCTTTCCACCTTCCGGTGAGTTGGTAACAGGTCCGCCACTTTGTGCCTGTACCGAGGGTCTAGTAGTGTGGCCACCCAGTACAGCTCATTCCCCTTGAGGTTTTTTATACGGGGGTCCCTCAACAGGCAGGACAGCATAAAAGACGACATCTGCACAAAGTCGGATCCAGTACCCTCCATCTCCTCTTGCTCTTCCTCAGTGACGTCAGGTAAGTCAACCTCCTCCCCCCAGCCGCGAACAATACCACGGGAAGGTTGCGCAGCACAAGCCCCCTGCGACGCCTGCTGCGGTTGTTCTCCTGCCGCTGTCCCCTCCTCCTCCTCCTCCTCCCCCAAAGAAACACCTTGCTCATCATCCTCTGAGTCTGACTCATCTTCTGCACATGACCTCTCTTCTTCCTCCTCCTCCCCCCTCTGTGCTGCCGCAGGTGTTGAGGAAACAGCTGGGTCTGATGAAAATTGGTCCCATGCCTGTTCCTGCCGTAACGGTTCCTGGTCACGCTCATTCGCAGCTTCATCCGCCACTCTACGCACAGCACGCTCCAAGAAGTACGCGTAGGGAATTAAGTCGCTGATGGTGCCCTCACTGCGGCTCACCAGGTTGGTCACCTCCTCAAACGGCCGCATGAGCCTGCATGCATTTTTCATCATTGTCCAGTTGTCGGGCCAGAACATCCCCATCTTCCCAGACTGTTTCGTTCTACTCCAGTTGTAGAGGTACTGGGTGACGGCTTTCTTCTGTTCTAGCAGGCGGGAGAACATGAGGAGGGTCGAGTTCCAGCGAGTGGGGCTATCGCAAATGAGGCGTCTCACCGGCATGTTGTTTTTACGCTGAATTTCTGCAAATCGTGCCATGGCTGTGTAAGAGCGCCTCAAATGCCCACAGAACTTCCTGGCCTGCTTCAGGACATCCGCTAAGCCAGGGTACTTTGCCACAAATCTTTGAACCACCAGATTCATGACATGTGCCATGCAGGGTATGTGTGTCAGCTTCCCCATATGCAAAGCGGCAAGCAGATTGCTGCCGTTGTCGCACACCACGTTGCCTATCTCCAGGTGGTGCGGGGTCAGCCACTCATCCACCTGTTTCTTAAGAGCAGCCAGGAGAGCTGCTCCAGTGTGACTCTCCGCTTTGAGACAAGCCATGTCTAAGATGGCGTGACACCGTCGTACCTGGCATGCAGCATAGGCCCTGCGGAGCTGGGGCTGTGTAGCTGGAGAGGAGAACTGCCACTCAGCCAAGGAGGAGGAGGAGGACAGCGAAGAGCATGTAGCAGGAGGAGAGGAGGTGGCAGGAGGCCTGCCTGCAAGCCGTGGAGGTGTCACAATTTGGTCCGCCGCTTTCTGCTTGCCATCGTTCACCACCAGGTTCACCCAATGGGCTGTGTAGGTAATGTAGCGGCCCTGCCCGTGCTTGGCAGACCAGGCATCCGTGGTCAGGTGTACCCTTGACCCAACGCTCTTCGCAAGAGATGACACCACTTGCCTCTCAACTTCACGGTGCAGTTGGGGTATGGCCTTTCTGGAAAAATAAGTGCGGCCTGGCATCTTCCACTGCGGTGTTCCGATGGCCACAAATTTACGGAAGGCCTCAGAGTCCACCAGCCGGTATGGTAACAGCTGGCGAGCTAACAGTTCCGCCACGCCAGCTGTCAGACGCCGGGCAAGGGGGTGACTGGCCAAAAGTGGCTTCTTCCGCTCAAACATTTCCTTCACGGACACCTGACTGCTGCTGTGGGCAGAGGAGCAGGAACCGCTCAAGGGCAGAGGCGGAGTGGAGGAGGGTGCCTGTGAAGGTGCAAGGGAGATGCACCTGAAGGAGGAAGAGGAGAAGGAGGGTGACTTTGCTTTTGTGTGCTGCTGCTGCTTTTGCTCAGGTGGCCATCCCATTGCTGTTTGTGCCTTTTCTGCAGGTGCCTTCGTAAGGCACTTGTCCCTACGTGAGTGTTGGCCTTTCCACGGCTCAATTTTTGTTGGCAGAGCGAACAGATGGCTTTGGTCCGATCTGAGGCACACACATTAAAAAATTTCCACACCGCTGAGCCACCCTGTGATGTGGGCACCTCAGCAGCTGATGCTGAAGGGCAAGTTGGCTGGCTGTACATAGGTGGCGAATCTGGCGATACATGGTGCCGGACTCTGCCACCAGCTGTTTCTGACGAAGAGCTGCCCCAGCTTCTTTCAGCAACTTCTATCCTCCTACTACTCTCTGACTCCCCCTCTGAACTGTCCCCCTCTTCATCTCCTCTATTGGGAACATACAGAGGATCCCTATCATCGTCATCATCGTAATCATCCTGCCCAGCTTCGCTTGCCTCAGAAAAATCCAAATGTGTAGGTCCTTCATCCTCCTTACACGTTACATCCATAGTGTTGTCGCGTAACGCAGACATATGAGCTGGTGAAAATTCATCTGGCTGTAACAATGGCTGTGCATCAGTGATTTCACCACCACTAAATAATTCTTGCGAAGTGTCAAATGCAGCGGAAGTGGTGCTAGTAGTAGCGCTGGTGGCTGAGCAAGATGAGGTGTTCTGTGTCGCTAAATACTCAACCACGTCCTGACAATCTTGGGAGGTGATGGGACGTGCCTTCTTCCGAGCACTGTACTGTGGGCCAGGTCCACACGAAATTACATTTACACGACCTCGCGCAGACCTGCCGGGTGGCCTTCCTCTGCCTCTGCCACTACCTCTTCCTCTACCTGTTTTGTCCATATCGGGTATGCACGGAGTGGTATATCACACTGCGTGCACTCACGTAGGTAGGTGGGTTCACTTAACTGCACAGGTATGCGCACTGATGCGGTGGGTTCACTGAACAGTACAGGTATACAGTGGCGGGTTCACTGAACACAACAGGTATGCAGTGGCGTGTTCACTAAACAGGTATACAGTGGCAGGTCCACTGAACAGAACAGGTATACAGTGGCAGGTCCACTGAACAGAACAGGTATACAGTGGCGGGTCCACTGAACAGAACAGGTATACAGTGGCGGGTTCACAGAACAGGTATGCAGTGGCAGGTTCACTGAACATAACAGGTATGCAGTGGCGTGTTCACTAAACAGGTATACAGTGGCAGGTCCACTGAACAGAACAGGTATACAGTGGCGGGTTCACAGAACAGGTATACAGTGGCGGGTCCACTGAACAGAACAGGTATACAGTGGCGGGTTCACAGAACAGGTATACAGTGGCGGGTCCACTGAACAGAACAGGTATACAGTGGCGGGTTCACAGAACAGGTATACAGTGGCGGGTCCACTGAACAGAACAGGTATACAGTGGCGGGTTCACAGAACAGGTATACAGTGGCAGGATCACTGAACAGGTATGCAGTGGCAGGATCACAGTACAGGTATGCAGTGGGCTGAGGGCTCACTGAACAGAACAGGTATGCTGTGGCAGGATCACTGAACAGCTATGCAGTGGCAGGATCACAGTACAGGTATGCAGTGGGCTGAGGGCTCACTGAACAGAACAGGTATGCTGTGGCAGGATCACTGAACAGGTATGCAGTGGCAGGATCACAGTACAGGTATGCAGTGGGCTGAGGGCTCACTGAACAGAACAGGTATGCTGTGGCAGGATCACTGAACAGGTATGCAGTGGCAGGATCACAGTACAGGTATGCAGTGGGCTGGGGGCTCACTGAACAGAACAGGTATGCTGTGGCAGGATCACTGAACAGCTATGCAGTGGCAGGATCACAGTACAGGTATGCAGTGGGCTGAGGGCTCACTGAACAGAACAGGTATGCTGTGGCAGGATCACTGAACAGGTATGCAGTGGCAGGATCACAGTACAGGTATGCAGTGGGCTGGGGGCTCACTGAACAGAACAGGTATGCTGTGGCAGGATCACTGAACAGCTATGCAGTGGCAGGATCACAGTACAGGTATGCAGTGGGCTGAGGGCTCACTGAACAGAACAGGTATGCTGTGGCAGGATCACTGAACAGGTATGCAGTGGCAGGATCACAGTACAGGTATGCAGTGGGCTGGGGGCTCACTGAACAGAACAGGTATGCTGTGGCAGGATCACTGAACAGCTATGCAGTGGCAGGATCACAGTACAGGTATGCAGTGGGCTGAGGGCTCACTGAACAGAACAGGTATGCTGTGGCAGGATCACTGAACAGGTATGCAGTGGCAGGATCACAGTACAGGTATGCAGTGGGCTGAGGGCTCACTGAACAGAACAGGTATGCTGTGGCAGGATCACTGAACAGGTATGCAGTGGCAGTATCACAGTACAGGTATGCAGTGGGCTGAGGGCTCACTGAACAGAACAGGTATGCTGTGGCAGGATCACTGAACAGGTATGCAGTGGCAGGATCACAGTACAGGTATGCAGTGGGCTGAGGGCTCACTGAACAGAACAGGTATGCTGTGGCAGGATCACTGAACAGCTATGCAGTGGCAGGATCACAGTACAGGTATGCAGTGGGCTGAGGGCTCACTGAACAGAACAGGTATGCTGTGGCAGGATCACTGAACAGGTATGCAGTGGCAGGATCACAGTACAGGTATGCAGTGGGCTGAGGGCTCACTGAACAGAACAGGTATGCTGTGGCAGGATCACTGAACAGGTATGCAGTGGCAGGATCACAGTACAGGTATGCAGTGGGCTGGGGGCTCACTGAACAGAACAGGTATGCTGTGGCAGGATCACTGAACAGCTATGCAGTGGCAGGATCACAGTACAGGTATGCAGTGGGCTGAGGGCTCACTGAACAGAACAGGTATGCTGTGGCAGGATCACTGAACAGGTATGCAGTGGCAGGATCACAGTACAGGTATGCAGTGGGCTGAGGGCTCACTGAACAGAACAGGTATGCTGTGGCAGGATCACTGAACAGCTATGCAGTGGCAGGATCACAGTACAGGTATGCAGTGGGCTGAGGGCTCACTGAACAGAACAGGTATGCTGTGGCAGGATCACTGAACAGCTATGCAGTGGCAGGATCACAGTACAGGTATGCAGTGGGCTGAGGGCTCACTGAACAGAACAGGTATGCAGCCAGGAAGAAGTTAAGCCTAACTAATCTTTCCCTGAGAGACAGTCTGCAGCAGCTCGCCCTACTCTGACTAATGCAGGCACACGAGTGGCCGTAATGGCCGCCGCTGCCTGCCTTATATAAGGGGGGGTGGGGCTCCAGGGGCTAGTGTAGCCTAATTGGCTACACTGGGCCTGCTGACTGTGATGTAGAGGGTCAAAGTTGACCCTCAGGTGCATTATGGGGCGAACCGAACTTCTTCCGCAAAAGGTTCGCGTGCGGTACCCGCACGCGAACCACCTAAGTTCGCGCGAACCGCGTTCGCCGGCGAACCGTTCGGCCCAACTCTACCTCTGACACTGTGGTTGTCCTTGGCAGGTTTTGGTGCGCCGTATCAATTGTTAGGCATAGAGTGCTTGGGAGGCCCCAATGTAATACTTGCATTGGGGCCCTCAGCTCCTTAGCTACACCACTGGCTAAGAGGGCCTGGATGCAGAGTGTGGCAGTGGACTCATTATAATTACCTGATGTCAATGGAGCTAGCTACATATCCTCTTCACTCCTCTCTTCAGCCACTCTTTGTGGCACCTGATGCACATTACATTATATGCAGAGCTTGGAACCGAACTGTGTTACTCTGTATGGTCTCAAGAGTTAAGAGGATGTGTCGCTAGGTCCACTGGCATCAGGCAATGTATGGGCTGCTGCCATGTTCTGGCTCAGTTTTGCTGGAGGTTCTGTCTGGTTCTCATTACGTCCTTGCCTTCATTACTAATATTTTTGCTTATTGCTTGAAGGCTTTTAACCAGTTCCCTACCCTGGGGTTTTCCACCAAAAAAACCCAAGCAATTTTCTACATTTCACAGGTCTCCTATTCATTAGCCAATAACTTTAGCAGTACTTATCACAAATAAATGATCTATACCTTGTGTTTTTGCCACCAATTAGGCTTTCTCTGGGTGGTACTTTTTGCTAAGTATTATTTTACTTTGAAAGTTTTTTAAAGGAAATAAGGAGAAAAAAAATTTAAAAAGTCATTATTTCTCAGTTTTCAGGCATTACCGTTTAAAATTAAAAAGTATTACTGTAGATCAAGCCCACATATTTTATTAGTCCATATGTCCTGTTTATTTCAACATTTAAATTATCTTCCTAGTACAATGTATGGCGACAATATAATATTTGTCAATAAAGGTGTATTTTTCCCATTTTTTTGCTTTGTATTTTACAAGCAATTACAAGCCGTATTCGCCAAAATAACAATAATATACCCTCACGGCATACATATTTAAACTGCTAAGTCAATTTATTAGCTCCCACCCCCGTAGTTAGCAAGATGTGCCCCTTTATTACCCTCCGCCCCCCATAGATAGCCAGGTGTGCCCCCTTATTCCCCCCATCCCCCATAGATAGCCAGGTGTGCCCCTTTACCCCCCCCCCATTATAGATAGCCAGATGTGCCCCTTATTAGCTCCTCCCCATAAAAATCCCAGATGTGACCCTTTATTAGCCAGACTCGCCCCTTTGTCCCCCTACCCCCATTGATAGTCAGGTTTGCCCTTTTGTTTTTCCCCTCCAATAGGTATTCAGATGTACCCTCTATTCCACCCCCCCCCCATGGATAGCCAGGTGTCCCCCTTTATCCCCCCAGTATAGCCAGATGTGCCCCTTATCAACCCCTCCCCAGTATAAAAGATATATGTGCCCCCTTGACCCCATAGATTGCCAGGTGTGCCGCTTTATTCTTCCCCCCCCACTCGATAATCAGATGTGTCCCTTTGTCAGTGCCCCCCCATATATAGCCAGGTGAGCCCCTTTGCCCCCATAGATATCAGTGTGTGCCCCTTTGCCCCCCTCCCCATAGATGGCCAGGTGTGCAATTATCCTGCCCCCTCTCCCCCTAAATAGCCCCCAGATAGCCATTATGCCCCCCTCCCCTCACCTCCATGCTGCGATCGGGCAAGCAGCATGGAGGATTAGCATGCAAACAGCTCACCCTGCCTCGTTCCAGCGCGATCAGTGTCCCCTCCGTGCATCACCGCTGCCTGCGTCATTATGCCGAATGGACCGGGTCCCGGCTTGATGACGTCATCAAGCCGGGACCCGATCCATTCGGCATAATGACATAGGCAGCGGTGATGCACGGAGGGGAGGCTGATCGCGCTGGAACGAGGTGAGGTATGTTGTTTACATGCTAATCCTCCATGCTGCCCGATCGCAGCATGGGGGAAGGAGGAGGGGGGAATACTAAATTACAAGGGATCAGGCTGCGGGTTGGAGGATCGAACCCCCGGGAAGGCATCCTTAATTAGTGTAGTTAGAGGGAGGGGGGTTAATGAGCCCAGACGCTTGCTAGCACATGCACTGTGCTCATTAAAGGGAACTGACTTATATTCACGTCATGTGGCTTTCAAGAGCCACTTACAATGACGTGAATATACTGTAGGTAGGATACGAACTGGTTAATATTATAGTGCCTACTGCTGCACACATCAAACCCTGAACATCTAATGAGACTGAAAGCTAGATAAGAAGACATTTAAAATAAAACAGCACAAGCAAAGTACATGAGATTATCATCATCTAGTACCATGGTTTCACTATGTACAGTATGTTTAGCATTTCAACAGTGGAATGAATAGAGTTAACTTACAGATATCAATGTGACAACAGAATTCATGCAGGCGTTTTGGAGATAATATGATGTGTTCTATTTTGTCTGTGATTACTCATTAGTTTTTATGTTAGCCAAGAATATCATAAGCCTAAAACTGGTCTCACAGGCAGGGATGCCATCCTCCATAAGTTTACAGACAGTCTGTGAAAATTAGTCTTTTTTACCTCCATCTGTAATGTTCCTAAAAAAAATCAGACTGTCCATAACGTTACAGACAGATGGCGGTGCCCTAATACAGACTAGCATGGGGAGTATCCTTCTGCAGTATTAGATAAGCCATCTGTCCTTGCAGTGCATGCTGTTCTAATCAAATAAGTGCTGGTGGAGAATTTTTGACTCCACCTCCAAGCTTCATGCAGATGTACCTATAGCTACCATGTGATCATGAGGTAGGGAATATCGGGTAGTCCAGCAGGACTCAGAGGGAGGCTGGTGAGTTCCAACCACCACTTGATTGAACAGGATATGCAAAACGTTTTGAATCAGGATGATACCATTCATTGGTTAACTTAGAAGGAAAGTAGCACGATTTCTGCTATGGAGCCTTTGTCAGACTTCATAGACGAAAGATTACTGCCGATAAATTGTATCATCCTGATTCAAAACTTCTTGCTATTACTGATTGCAATTGCAAACATGGTACAACACTCTACTGCTTGGACATGATATGGCATATAAAAAAAACTGCAGCAGAATGTCTTATAAAAAAAGGTTGTGTTTCTTTTTGTGTGATCAGGTATGATGTGCTGCGATGTAAGGTGTACCATGTCAGAATTTTTTTTTTTCTGTTTTATAAATAGGCTCCGAAGGTTTGGATTCATTAGGCCTCTTCTCCATGGGTGACTTAACTGCTCATTTTTTTCGGACAGGTCAGCCTCCCATACGCTGCAACAAGAGCCATTTGGCTCCAATTCCATGCACCTGAATGGCAGCATTTAGTACCATGTGTATCATTACCCGGTGGTAAACAAAACAAGTATAATGTCCCTATGAGGATGGCAACCACCATGCTCAGATAAAACTCTGTGTGGAGGCCACCTTTCCACCGCCTGCGCCACTAGTAAGCATTCAGCCAGTGAACAGGAGCAGCTGGAAAGTAGGAAATTCACTGCCTTCAGCTTCACATGGACAATAGGCCTACATTTGTCTTCTATCGAAATGGCAAAAGTTAGCAACACTCATATAAGGTTAAAGAATTAGGCTAGGTTTACAGTGGCATTCTCTTGCATTCCCTGCCACAGTAGGAATGCCATTGATTGAGAAAAAGGTGCCACACGTTATCCATGTGTCGGGTCACATAGAGTAAAGCATAGAGCCAATGAAAAGTATGCTTCACTGTTACTGTTAATGCACACATTTTGCGGTAAAGCACAAGTGCATTTCAATGCTGCACATTGTTATACTGCAATGCACATTGCATTGTGAGCCTTGCATAGGTGGTGCATTGCAGTGTGGCAAGCCGTGCTACAAAACAGACATTATGTCACACCACAACACACCACTATGAATGCCTGAATGGTGATGTGATTGTCTCATGCGCTCACCTCTGCAGACAGAACCATTGAGAAAAATGCAAGCTTTCCTGGATTTATAACATATATTATCTGTGGATAATACATAAGCCTACAGATATTAATGACTAATTCCTTAAGCTTTCAGCAATGCTTATGTATGCTAAGAGGAAGATGTTCCTAACTTCCTACCACTGCCTAATATAACACAATATTTTGAAGAAGCCATACCAGGTTTTCAGAAATCAGTATCACTTAAAGAGAACCTGAACTGAAAATAAAAAGTCAAAATAACCATACACAGGTAATACTTACCTCCTGTGTAGTCTACTAATCAATCTTTCTCCTCTCCTGCACCCCATTTGTCCACTGTGATCAATGGAATTCTCCCTTCTCCATTTTAAAAATGGCCATTACCCCATAACAACTTCCTGGTCAGCACACTGTTAAACTGTAATATTACCCACTTGAGCCATAGGGAAATATGGGCATTACCTTGCACATTCAGTTGTAACTGACAGCTGCTGATACACAGTGGGATGCGAAAGTTTGGGCAACCTTGTTAATCGTCATGATTTTCTTGTATTGTTTTTACAATAAAAATGACAGTTAAATATATCATATAGGAGACATACACAGTGATATTTGAGAAGTGAAATGAAGTTTATTGGATTTACAGAAAGTGTGCAATATTTGTTTAAATACAATAAGGCAGGTGCATACATTTGGACACTGTTGTCATGTTATTGATTCCAAAATCTTTAGAATTAATTATTGGAACTCAAATTGCCTTTTTAAGGTCAGTGACCCCTGACCTACATACACAGGCGAATTCAATTATGAGAAAGAGTATTTAAGAGGGTCAGTTGTAAGTTTCCCTCCTCTTTTAACTCTCTCCGAAGAGTAGCAACATGGGGGTCTCAAAACAACTCTCAAATAACCTGAAGACAAAGATTGTTCACCATCATGGTTTAGGGGAAGGATACAGAAAGCTGTCTCAGAGATTTCAGCTGTCTGTTTCCACAGCTAGGAACATACTGAGGAAATGGAAGACCACAGGCTCAGTTCAAGTTAAGGCTCGAAGTGGCAGACCAAGAAAATCTCTCAGATAAACAGAAGGGATGAATGGTGAGAACAGTTAGAATCAACCCACAGACCAGCACCAGAGCCCTACAACATCATCTTGCTGCAGATGGAGTCACTGTGCATGGTTCAACCATTGGGCGCACTTTACACAAGGAGATGCTGTATGCAAGAGTGATGCAGTGGAAGCCTCCGCCCATAGCAGAGCTGCTTGAGGTAGCCATCTTCATTTTGGAATAAGGTGCTGTGGACTGATGAAACTAAAACTGAGGTATTTGGGCATAACAAGGGGCGTTATGCGTGGAGGAAAAACAACACAGCAATCCAAGAAAAACACCTGCTACCTACAGTAAAATATGGTGGTGTTTCCATGATGCTGTGGGGCTGTGTGGCCAGTGCAGGGACTGGGAATTTTGTCAAAGTTGAGGGACACACTGATTCCACTCAGTATCAGCAGATTCTGGAGACAAATGTCCAGGAATCAGTGACAAAGCTGAAGCTGCGCCGGGGCTGGATCTTTCAACAAGACAATGATCCTAAACATTGCTCAAAATCCACTAAGGCATTCATGCAGAGGAGCAAGTACAACATTCTGGAATGGCAATCTCAGTCCCCAGACCTGAATATAATTGAAAATCTGGGGTGTGAGTTTAAAAGAGCGGTCCATGCTCGGAAGCCATCAAACCTGAATGAACTAGAGATGTTTGTAAAGAGGAATGGTCCAAAATACCTTCAAGCAGAATCCAGACTCTCATTGGAACCTACAGGAAGCGTTTAGAGGCTGTAATTACTGCAAAAGGAGGATCTAATAAATATTGATTTCATTTCTTTTTTGTGGTGCCCAAATTTGTGCACCTGCCTAATTTTGTATAAACAATTATTGCACACTTTCTGTAGATCCAATAAACTTCATTTCACTTCTCAAATATCACTGTGTGTGTCTCCTATATGATACATTAAACTGACATTTTTTATCATAGCAACCAACGATTTAAACAAGAAAATCATGACGATTAGCAAGATTGCCCAAACTTTTGCATCCAACTGTATCTCAGTTCTGATAAAATATTGTCAGAACTGGAAGGCATCACTGTAAGAAGAAAATGGCGAGCTTTTGAGAGGAACTGACAGTGACGTATGTATGTAATATTCATTTGTAGCTATGTCATGTGTTTATTTTAAATAATTTTACTTGCTTCAGGTTCCCTTTAAAGGACTAATGTAGGGGGGTAGGAGAAAAAAGAGTTGAACTTACCCGCGGCTTCTAATGGTCTTCCGCAGACCTCCTGTGCCCACGCAGCCACTCACCGATGCTCCGGTCCCGCCTCCAGTTCACTTCTGGAATTTCCAACTGCAAAGTCGGGAAACCACTGCGCCTGCATGGCTGTGTCCTCGCTGATGTCACCAGGAGCGTACTGCATGGGGCGCAGGGGGTACTGGGCCTGCATGGGAGTGAGGACACGGCCGCGCAGGCACAGTGGTTTTCCAACTTTAAAGTTGGAGATTCCAAAAGTGAAGCGGGGACTGGAGCATTGGTGAGTGGCTGCGCGGGCACAGGACATCTGCGAGGGACCATTAGAAGCCCCAGGTAAGTTTAACTATTTTTCCCCCGCCCCCCTACAGTACTCCTTTAAATTCCCCAATTTTTTTTTCTAGCTAACCTACATAATTCAGAATAAAGAATACTTCTGCCCATTCATAGGCCTAAACAAATTAATATGTTTTTCAGCTGTGGGAGGAAGTGGGTTGTTTGTTTCTCTTCCCTGTTCTTCACCACAGGAGCTCTTCAGTTTTACACATTTTTTGGATATGCGTTAATAACAAACTAGAGTTGAATAGCAAATCACTGAATTTGCCAAAACTTGCTGTTCCCTGCAAAATCTGATGACTAAATTACATATTCATAATTAAGAAAACAAATAACCAAGAGAGGCAAAAAATGCTCATTTGCAGTTTCTTTTGAATGAAATGAATTGGCTGGTGCGCTTTTTATTCTAATTCTGTAAGCAGGAGTATAAACTGTGAGCTGATCATAATTAGAATTCTATTACAAAGAAATTAAAAATGGCTTTACACTTTTGTATTGCGTTTAAGGAAAGCGACTTCAATGAGAACGGAGAGCAGAAATAATGAATCTGATCTGATATTTCTCAAGACTAATGAATTCTAGACAATGAGATAAATTGCTTGTCTGGTAAACTGATGAAAAGACAAATGGCAGCAGCTTCTACTTTTCCAAACTAAAAAGTAGATACAGTACTAATAAGGTGAGCCAAGTGGATATGTTTACAATGCCAAGGCTAATTAGAGATTGTTACATCATTTATCACTTACACATTTTAAAGCAATCCAAGTAGCAAATAGTAAATGGTTGCCTCGTATGATGAAACCTGTGCACTAGTGGTGTTGGGGGCTTAAAGGACAACTGATATGCAAGAGATACGGAGGCTGCCATATTTATTCCATTTTAAACAATACCAGTTGCCTGGCTATCCTGCTGATCCTCTGCTTCTAATTCTTTTAGCCATAGACCCTGAACAAGCATATGCAAATCAGGTGTTTATGACATTTTTGTCAGGTCTGAAAAGATTAGCTGCGTGCTCATTTCTGGTTTGATTCAGACACTGTTGCAATAGAACAGCAGGGCTTCCAGGCAACTGGTATTGTGTAAAAGGTAATAAATTAGCCAGCCTCCATATCCTTCTTATTACAGTTGTCCTTGTAAAAGCCTTTGCTTCTTATACTGCACTTGAGACACTTTAGAAGATAGACTTTTGCACCAAATTTAGCTTTATGTCACTGTCTCTTTAAAGTGAACCTAAAGGCCAAAAAAAATGATATTAA
This sequence comes from Hyperolius riggenbachi, assembly GCF_040937935.1. NCBI lineage: Eukaryota > Metazoa > Chordata > Amphibia > Anura > Hyperoliidae > Hyperolius > Hyperolius riggenbachi. Next base: position 510,151,571 of record NC_090646.1, on the reverse strand, counting down.
CTCACCTGGGGCTTCCCTCAGCCCCCAGGAGGCCGCAATAGCAGCATAGGGGGCGATTTACAGGCTGGGAACACGAACAATCACTCGCGTTCCCATGCCTGTCGGCCGGTGACGGCGAAACTGGAAGTCGTCGCCGGCGGGTCCAGAAGCATTGGACCGGAGTTGCGAGGGCACCGATCATCTGCAGGGGGCTGAGGGAAGCCCCAGGTGAGTTAATCTCTTTTTTTTTTTACTTTAGGTTATCTTTAAAGAGAACCTGAGGCAGTGCGGGGGGTGGGGTGGGGGCAGATGGGACATGGAGGCATGATCCCTGCCTCATGACATGCCTCTGTGTCCCCCCCATGCCGCTCTCTGCACCCCCGCCGCTGCGCTATAACCTCCCGAATTGCCAACAATAATTGTCGCTAATCTCGAGGGGAAAGGAGAAGGATTTCCTGCTCAAAACGCACTCTGAGGGTATTCTTGCAGGCTTTCCCCAGCTGCCATTGGAAGCTGTCCACTCCCCTTGCCGTTCCCCCGCTTCCCTGCATGCACAGAGACCATCTTGCTCTCCTTCCAGCGTCGTGACCCCAGGGGTCACGAAAATGAAAGTACGGAAATGCCAGCCACAAAAGCGGAGGAGAAAGGTGGTGGAGAAAGGCAGAGATGGCGGCTACTTGACCCGCTCAGCCCCCCGGATCAGGTAGCATAGTTTTTGTTTTATTTTATGTCCATATACAGTATATGTTTATATATATATATATATATATATATATATATATATATATATATATATATATATATATATATATATATATATATATTCCACATTCACTAAGCATTACTACATGCAGTAAAGCAGAAAACAGCTAATTTTACCAAACAGTTTGTTAAGCGCTAATAAGGCCGTTACCACATGGTTAGGAAAATTACTGACTATTGAGGTATGTTACTGACTTGTGAGGTAAATATCTCAATAAAAGTTAATTTACTAGATTAGATCATGCGGTAAAACAAGTGAGATGTTTGGAATTTTACCTACTGAAGCCATTGGCAAACAACAAACAGCCAATCAATAACATGTAAAGGCAAGGGAGCCAGCCAATAGGAAGAGCTTGTCTAACTACTAACTCATTTGGTTGCAATGTACTGCCGGGCAGGACATCAGAAAATAAACAAAACATGAGATGCAGGAGCAGTGCATATTCATAGAGGCTTCCCCTGTAACCCTTTAGATGTGAACAGGGAAAGGGATCAGAGGGACTAGAGGAGGCATGCAGGTCTAAAGAGATCCCTTTTACTCTTTTTGGACAGAAGTAGCAACTTATTATTTTCCAGTTGATATGGACGTATGAGTTTTTTCAACCCAAATAACTATGTAACTCATTTTTTATGCAGACTACACGTACTAGAACAATGAGCACACCTCTGGCCCGAAGTGGGAGAACATCGCTGTAAAAGAACAAAACTTGCTGCCGAGACCTACTTCACAGTTTCAATACAGGTTGTGATTGTTGTGATTTTTTCAATAAAGTTTTTTGATATGTGACACAGTGAGGCCTGGGTTAACTTTTTTGTTGGAGGTTCTGTTGCAGAGACCTACTCCACAGTTGGTTAGACTTTTTTTTTACTAAACAGGTCTTAGTGAAATAAACCCATGTTTTTTTTCTGTAAATTATCAAACTGACTGCATGTGTGAAAAGCTTTATGAATTCTGAAAAAAGGTCTAATATACAGAATGTGGTATTTTACCATCCTATTATTTATTTATTTTTTACCAAACAGGTTTTAGTAAATTGAAGTCATAGTTTACAAATGTTCCTTTGACTCCTTATGGTAGCATAAATACAAGTTTAGAAATTATACATTTCATAGTCGATAATTATTTTTGAATGAAGTTAATTCAATGGTTGCCCAGTTTCACTGTGAAAAAAGAACTGCATAAATATAATGGCTTACTCTAAAATAGGACACGGAAAATGTGGTTTTCTTTTCATTTTTACATTGCATTGTTCTGCCTCCACACAAAGGCTAAATAAAACTCATCTAACAACACTATATCTTGCCAGCAAAGCCATATAAAAGTTGTCAAGCTGAACAGGCAAACAAAAGCTGTAAAGCCATAAGCTGTCATAATAAAAAGACTTAAATATGGCTCTATTACAGTATTTAGTGAAACACCTCTAAAAATCAACATTTTTCTCAGTAAAGCTGTTATGCAAAGATGTCAAAATATCACAATGTTTAATTGATACTGTGCGAGTCTGATGGTACTTGTGTACTGTGTTGTTAATTGTTGTCTGTACAAATGTTTGTAAAAAATAAAAACTGGATTAAAAAAGAACCCGATGTATTAAATAAATGTATCCATTTGTATTAGTTATTGCAAATATGCTTTGTATTTTCCTTTAACCACTTCTGTGCCAGGGGGGTATTTTTCTGATCTGTGCTGCGTGGGCTCTCCAGCCCGCAGCACCGATCAGATAGCAGCCAGGGCGATCAGACTTCCCCCCTTTTTTCCCCACTAGGGGGATGTCCTGCTGGGGGGGTCTGATCGCCGCCGGCTGCTTGCGCTTGCGGGGGCTCTTCAAAGCCCCCCTCCGCAGCGCTTCCTGGCCTCCTTCCCCTTTCCTCCCTCTCCCTCCCTCTGTGAGTGGCGCAGGACGGATTTCCATCCTGCGCCTGATGGGATAGGCTTTAGCCTATCAGATGCCGGCGATCCCCGGCCAATCAGAGGCCGGGGATTGCCGATCTCCTCTACGGTGCTGCTGCGCAGCAGCGCCGTATATATGTAAACACCGGGGAAGCGGCCATTTCCATGGAATCCACTTCAGGATTCAGGGGCGTACTTAAGCGTACGCAGAATCCTGAAGTGGTTAATTATGATTTGCTTTCATAGTGTGTTTTTACACCTCCTGTGGCAATATTGGTTAGTCATTTCTCCCAAACAAATCTTTGTATTATTATTTGTATAGCACCAATATCTTCTTCAACACTTTGCAGAGTATACATAGTCTTGTCTCTAACTGTCCCTCAAAGAAGCTCACAATCTAATCCCTACCATAGTCATGTGTCCATTGTAGTCTTAGGGACTCAGCGCTGCAAGTAAAGAGTACTATCCACCACTACACCACTGTGCTGCCCCAAATATTCATGGTGTGTATGCATAACAGCTAATGACATTCTTTAGCAAAGTTAAAACTTTTGCTGTATATTAGGGGTACACAGTGAAGCCTAAACATAACTGCTCAGATCTATATTTGGAAGGAAAAAAAAGATCTCTCTGCAGATTTTTGATGAATAAAAGTTACAAAATGGATTTGGATGAATTATTAAATTATAATAATTATAATAGATATGATATATTTTTCACAAAAAAATTGCACAGCGTAATACAATTATAGGCCCATATGCAACTAACTTTCTCTCCTGAGTTTTCTCCTAGGGGATTATTTTTCACCATACATTTAGAATAACATTTCAGCACTTTGTAATTGGATAAGTATCAAAAATAGTTGTAAAAGTACTATCTAAACTATTTTAAAGTAATTTCTTGCTTGTTGATGATTCAAAGGGCATTTTATTGACAAGTTTGAGAAAAACTCAGGAGAAAAATGGGCCATTTACGGTAATTGATAAGGGGCCATATGCAATTCACTTTTTCACCTGAGTTTTCTGCTTGGTGATATTTTATAACTTGTCAATAAAACGCGTTTTAAACCACCAGCAAGCAAAAAAATACTCAAAATAATTTTGATAGTACGTTTTACCTATTTTTAAAACTTTTTTTCCATTGCAAAGTGCTGAAAAGTTATTTTAAATCAAAGATGAAAATTTTTCTCCTAGGAGAAAACTCAGGTGAAAAAGTGAATTGCATATGGCCCAAGATGTGAAAATATCACCTATGGGAAAACTTATGAAAGTGAAAGTGCATTTAATAAGGGCCAATTTATCTACTCCCATTAACAAAAAAAAAAAACTTTATGAGGAATGTCTTTGCTATTAATGCTTTAGCAAAAACAAAAAGTAAATAAATAAAAAAACTAGCAAAACATATTTGTGGTGCACACATATACATAAGTACTTTCAAATAATGGAAATTTTTCATGGATAATATTCCAGTGACTGGCTGAAAAGAAGAGAAACCTTTTTAATTTAAATGTCTCATTTTAAGTCCTACATATATTAAACAGAATCGGGCAATAATACTTAAAGGTCTAAACATGTAACTGAAGGTCAAGTTCATATCATTCTAGTTCTATATATTAACACAAGAGAGAATATGGAACTGATACATCAATAAAGAAAAAAGTTTGCACTTCTAACCCTCTACATTGATAATTGTTGACTGGGTGTTATGTACTCATTTACAATCTCAGTCTCAAGACAAGTGAATTTCCCAGCACTTTTTCTGTACCTCAAATTGCTTAGCAAGAAACTTTGGACCTTGTTGACATTCTCCATGTGTTTCTAGGTATGAAACACCAACCAGATCCGACATCATACTGATAGAGTACTGTGTTATTATGTAAAGTTTTAGGAATAAAAATACCAACATTATGTCAGCATCCTGAGCTTAGCAACATATGATACATTTTGATCCTTTAAACTTCAAGATCTCTGCATTGAAGACAGCTCCATCACTCTGTTTATGTGCTAATTACTAAACTATGATTTCCAACATTGATTCTACATGAATGTTATGTGCAGGTTTGAAAACCTACAGACTTAAGGTAGCATGGGGTTTAAAATAAACATGTATATAATAAAAGCAAAGAACACTTTCCAGTTTTCAGTTTATGTTTATAGTATCATTATTTTACACACAAATAACAAGGTTGCACATAATAAACAACAACATAATACACATTTTTAACAGTTATTCTAACATCTCAAAGTGCTAATTTCATATTGTTTACAGGCATAACAGCTTTCTACTTGAAAAAGAGTTTGAAAAGAGAAGGTTAAAGCACCATTAGTTAGCAAGGTCTGAATGCTTATAACACAAAGATCTTGAGAGCTTTTTGTCGGTTTAATACAACAACATTCGCCATGGTTCTGCACAAGTTACATGGACAAACACGGGCAATATTTATAAGAGTTATATGCAAAAGAAAGACAAACACACAAAGCAGCAGATGTAGCACTCTTAAAGAGAACCTGTACTGAGTAAAAATATTTAAAATAAACACATAAGGTAACTTCAAATGAACATTACAGAGTTACCTTGCCATCAGTTCCCCTCAGAAGCTCACCATTTTCTTCTGACAATAATCCCATCCAGTTCTGACAATATTTTGTCAGATCTGAAATATATCAGTTGCTGTCAGTAAAATATCAGTTGCTGTCAGTTATAGCTGAGAGGAAAACAGATGTACCAGGTAATGTTCATGTTTCCCTTTGGCTCAAGTGGGCGATGTTACAGTTTAACTGTGTGCTGACCAGAAAGCTGTTATGGGGTAATGGCTATTTTTAAAATGGAGGACGGAAAATTCCCTTGATCATAGTGAACAAACAGGACGCGGGAGAGGAGAAAGACACTAAGGAGTAGACTACATCGAAGGTAAGTATGACTTGTGTATGCTTATTTTGACTTTTATTTTCAGTACAGGTTTTCTTTAAGCTGCCAATGCCAGTTGTCAGCCAATGAATTGCCAATGAGTGGCAGAACGTTCAATAAAACTCATTCCTATGTTTTGCCCTATGTGTGTAAATGCAATCATCATATATTTATGTACTAAAGTTGGATTTCCCTAAGTGCAATATTGCTTTCATACTGTGATGGCTAGACAACATTGAATTATATTCTCACAACAATCTTGGTGCCTAGGGCAAGAGGAGGATTCATAATGGATTCATAAAGAGAACTAACAAATTACCCTAGTAGTGCAATCTAACCCTTGTTATGTGGTTCACATCCAAGGTAAGTGTATTCCTTTAGGGGTGTGGTGAAAACCGGTCTTTTTTGCTACTGAGAGGATTTTAGCCTGGTAATTAGCTGATCTATTTTTACTTTTACCAATAATTAGCATTGTATGTCTTGCAAATCCTTTTTTTTTAAAGCAATGCACTTTTGTTTTGTAAAATTAATTAAACTAACTCATATATTTAAACAATTGGCTTTGTTAACCCTTTTTCAATGAAGGCCATCAATGTGCTGATGTTGTAATCATAAAAAAGATTTCAGCCTTACATGGTTAAATTATTCAGCAGCTGACAGTCATAAACATCTGCGATTAATGTAGAACTTAGTGATATATTTATCCCTTTAATGAACAATGCAAGCAAGTAAAAACCATAACTCATTTTTCACTTTCTGTATTAATAAATAACCAGTAGGCTTTCTTGATTACATTTTGAATTTGTAACTAAAGAGAGATTCAGTAGAACATTTATTTAGCTACTGATTTTTTTCTTCTTAAAGGTTGTAGGTTATGTTAAATGTTTAAATAACCATGATTATGTAAATAGTTGTGAATATAAGAACATAAATATTATGTTTATTGCCTAGTTTAAAAAACCCAAAACAAACAGACAAATCAACAGAAGAATCTAACGGAAAATTGTATGGTGTGTACCTAGCATTACATCCTTTTTATGATCTTTTCAACCACAAACAACGTTGTCACATGGGCACCAACTGGTTTAAACTGCCACATTTATTAGCAGAGCTTGCAAGATGAACAACATATAAGTACAGCTATTTGTATCCGATCGCAATACATCACCGTCCCAGTGTCACCACCCACAGAGACCTGTCCGGTCGACAATTCTTTCGCTGAAGTAGCTTCCTCTTGGACTGTTGCTCTCCGCAGCAGGGATAAGGCTCAAACACTGCGGGCTAAGTTTGCGTCTTAAATTTCCCCGGAAGTTATACGTCCACTACTTCCTCCTCAGCCAGTGCCGGCCCCACCTCCTCCAGCGTAGGCGTGCGTCACTATGGAGCACAGCCCACCACTGTCGGCATTCACAGCTACGTCACCACGCTCAGCGGTTGCTCACAGCAACTGCCATGGTGACTCACCAGATGCCTGGTTGCGCTCTATCTACCCAGAAGATGGCCACTAAGCCATCCCATCAGAGGGAGCATTTCGTGCAATGGGACCCGCATGGGCAAAGAAGGTGATCCAGGCCACACAGAGCAGGGGGAACTTAAGTGTTTAGACATTACACATCACTTAAGAAAAGACCAAGTACCAAGAGAAGGTAGTTGAATACATGCAGGTAATCTAGTATTATAAAGGACTAGAGAGATACACCAAGAAGTGGCACCCCAACACCAGACTAGAGAAAAAAGGAGAAAAAGATAGACATCATTATATGATAACGATGTTCAATTCTTTTGCAAGAAGACACTTAGTTAATTTCTATCATTGAACCCTAGTGGGCCCATAGCATTTGTCCTTGAGATCCAGGTTGATTCTCTTTGAGAAAGGAGTCTCTCCCTGTCCCCTCCTCTCTGGGGAGTCATTACTGAGAACAGTCCAACCATCTTCAATTGGGTAGGGTCACATTGGTACCCTGCCTTGCTTGAGAAAGGAGACCATCTCCGAAACGTCGCTTTAACAGGCGGGACATGATCTGATTATGCAATAAAAGAGCATTAATATTTGTGGATGGTGCCGGTCATCTCTTTACTACAATTGGTGAACCTCTTTAAAATGTTCAAAAAGTCTTGGAACTCCACCTTTGCCCTTTCTAATAAACCTAATATGTTCTACTAATCTCTCCCTCATTGGGCTAGTAGTCTTTCCTATATAAAAGAATAGACAAGGACATAGGAGGGCATAAACTACAAACTCAGTTCTGCAGGTTATGAAATCCTTTATTTGGAAATTAATGTTTCCCAATCTCACATTTTTAGTTTTATGTACATGGTCACATGTTGGACAATGTCCACATGGGTAACAGCCCTGAACTTTTTTGAGCTAACCAGGATTTGGTGTGTGGTTTAACAAACTCACTCCTGGTAACCAAAGATCCCAAGATGGGACCTCTTCTGTATGCCATAATTGGTGAACTTTGGATCCTAGGCCCAAAGCCACTATCCTGCTGTAGAATGTACCAATTCATAGTTATAATCTCTTTAACTTTGTTGGCCATTGGTGAATAATTAAAACTCATCACAAACCTGTCTTCCGCCTCTCCAGTCTTTTCCTCAAGAAGACTACCTTTATCCATTAACCTGGCCTTCTCCAGAGCTATTTTAAGATCCTGTGCCTCATACCCTCTGCCTGGTTTTCAAAATCTGAGTCTCGAGAATTATTCCTCCTCAACCTAAGAAACTGACTATACGGTATTGCTGATTTAACATGGGGAGGGTGGTATATCTCGTAATGTAGAACTGAGTTTGTAGCCATGTCCTTCCTATGTCCCCTAGAGATCAGCACACCATTGTGAACCTCTAGGGTGAGGTCAAGAAAATTGACCCTATCTCCACCCCATTCTCCTGTGAACAACATGTTCCTATCATTTTTGTCCAAATATTCCAAAAAGGAACTGAAGCTGTCCCTGGTGGAACCCCAAATGACCAACACATCGTCAACATACCTGGGCCATGCTCTTAGGTCACATCTAAAGGGATTTCTGTCCCCATATATGTATTATCCTGCCACTTAGCCAAAAAAATATTGGCAAACTTAGGGGCTACAGATGTCCCCATAGCTGTTCCTGATATTTGTTGGTACCAGACATCACCAAATCTGAACGCATTATGCCCCAATACAAATCTTAGACAATCAGCCAAGAATTCGCTTTCTGGTTGTTCCACTAACTTAGTGGTATGTAGCATCTCTAGAACAGCCTTCACTCCCATATCTTGCGGTATCCTGTTAAACAGGTTTACCACATCGATGGTTGTGAGGCTGTCACCGTCATGCCACTTTAACTGATCAACCATCCTAAGGACATGTGTTGTATCCTTCAGATGGAACAAAGGACAACAGAGGTCTAAGGGCATGGTCCAGGTACCTTGAGAGGGGCTCAGTTACAGAACACCTCCTGGAGACAATAGGTCAGCCCGGGGGATCCACCAGGAACTTGTGGACCTTTGGTAGGAAGTAAATAACCGGAACAAATCTTCCCCCAGTTTATAATCCAGGAAGCCAGACATCACTCCCTCACGCAACAAATTCCTTAATTCCTTCTGGAAAATGGAGGTAGAGTCCTCATTTAACTTTACATAGGTAGTGGAATCCTCCGGCTGTCTCAAAGCTTCCTTAACATACTGTTGTGTTGACAATACTACTACATTCCCTCCCTTGTCAGCTAAGGACAGGATTTTAACCATTTTATGGCTTTCCATTCCCTAGACAAACGATTTCTTTCATCCTGCGGATAGATTGAAGCCCTGGAATCTCTCAGAACCTGCTTCTGAAAATATCCAAGGCAGAGCCAGACAAGGGAGGCAATAGAGTTACCGATTTACATGCTCTGAATTTTGTAGGTCCAGGCCTCACAACAGTAGAGTTCCCATTGGGACTATTATTTTCAGCAAATAAAGACCGTAATTCACAAATTGCAATGCTATTGCTATCTTGAAAAGACAGACTGGGCAAAAAGCCTAGTGTTCCTGTACTTGGTTGCGTAGGTAGAGAGGGATTACCCCTAAACATTCTGTAAAGGTTGATCTTATGGACATTTTTATAGAGGTCCACTTCAAACCTGGTGAAGTCAAAGGTTGTGGTAGTGAAAAAGTTCAAATCCTTCTGTAGGGCCTTAAAGAGACTCTGAAGCGAGAATAAATCTCGCTTCAGAGCTCATAAATAGCAGGGGCACGTGTGCCCCTGCTAAAACGCCGCTATCCCGCGGCTAAACGGGGGTCCCTTCACCCCCAACCCACCCCCCGCAAAAGTGTGTCGTAGAAAAAGTCGCTGGCTGTCTCTTCCTGGAGGCAGGGCTAACGGCTGCAGCCCTGCCTCCAGTCGCGTCTGTCAGCGGCGCATCGCCGCCTCTCCCCCGCCCCTCTCAGTGAAGGAAGACTGAGAGGGGCGGGGGAGAGGCGGAGATACGCGCTGACAGACGCGCGTGGGGCAGGGCTGCGGCGGTTAGCCCTGCCCCAACCAGGAAGCGCTCCCCCGGTGTATCGAGGGGGATTTGGGGGTGAAGGGACCCCCGTTAAGCCGCGCTATAGCGGCGTTTTAGCAGGGGCACACATGCCCCTGCTATTTATGAGGTCTGAAGCGAGATTTATTCTCGCTTCAGACTCTCTTTAATACATTGATCGGGTAACTGAACTCCTGATAGGTTCAAAACCTGCAGCTGATTTTGATCAGGAATTTGCTCTAAGCAAATCCCTCTTGGGATATCCCCTTCCAGGACACTCTCTTTGCACATGATTCCTCGTTTTCTTCTCCTCCCTCTCCTTGTTTTTTTCTTCCTAAAGGGACTATTTTAGTTTTTTCCCCTTCTTCTCAGCTTCAGACTCAGAGCCAGAGTCTGAGGTCCAGTAGCCTTTTTTTCTTAGGCCTACGTGGTTTTCTCCTTCTAAAAGGGCTTTTAGGTTTTTTATGATCAACAGGAGAATTGTCCACTTCACCACCAAGGGGTTTTTCCCCTTATGGACCAGAGCAATTTTCACATTTCACTCTCCTCCCATTTGTTCACCAATGACCTTTATCACTATTTATCACCACTTAATGTTTTTTTCACCAACAATAAGGCTTTCTTTCGGTGGTACTTTTTCTAAGAATTATTTTATATGCATTTTAATTAAAATAATAAGGAAAAAAAAGGAAAAAAATCATTATATCTAAGATTTCAGCCATTATAGTTTTAAAATAAAATGTGCGACTACCCTTAAAACCCACACTTTTTATTTGCCTATTTGTCTCAGGTATTACAATGTTTAAATTAAGTCCCTAGTACAATGTATGGTGACAATATTTCATTTGAAAATAAAAGTGTATTTTTTTTCCCTTTTTTATTGTACCCTAACTATAATTACAAGCGATTATTTGCAAAAGTAAAGTAATATTCCCTCATGGCATACATATATATAAAGTTCATAACATAACATTTTTTTTTTGGCTATTTTTACATGTTTTTTATATTTTATTAACCATGGGGGTTAATTTTATTTTAATTTATTTGTGTGGTTTTTTTTTAACAAACAAGTAAGTAAAATAGTGTAGTGCACTATTATACTTGTCCACTATAATCACAGCTCTCTTTACTAAAATGAAAATGAAAGTTGTGTGTGTTTTTTACACTCTTTCAATGGACAATCTCTGCTGTTCATTACGGCAGAGATTATTCATTGATCGGGCACTTAGATTGGCTTTGGGAACATATGTTCTCATTCACCAATCTGTCTTCTAACTATCCCTACTGGGTGCGAGTGTGCGCACTGCTTGTTCTGAACAGAAGACAAGTATCTATGCCCCTGCAATAGTAAGTAAAGTCCATAGGGATGTAGATAGATATACTGCCGCAATTGCAGCAAACTGGTTAATACTTATTAACTAAAACAACTGCCTCTCAGAGCTATGAAATTCTAACATAAAACATAAGATTCATAGGAGACTCTACATTAGAGAATTGGCAAAGCATTTCCCCAATTTTTCATGTCCAATACCAAAATGATACACCATTTTTGTTTTCTTTATTATTTTTATTTATTTTTATGATAGTCATCATAAACAATAAAACATGTTCCAGGCGTATGGCAAATAGCATTGCCATGCAAGGTTGTATAACTTATTTACGTTTCCAATAATATCAAGTTTTGTCTCTGAAGGCTTTTCCAGGTAAGTGCACTTTTTCCCCAAAAAATTAGGTTACAGTAAATGGAAACAAATTCTTCTACCTGGAGTATGTGATTCACCAAACGTGTCCATATGATATAACTCTAGATCTGCATTATATGCTCAATTAATACTTAATAAAACAATGTTAAAGAAAATGTATTCATCTACTAGCAGCTACTAGTTGTTCCAATGTTCCACATAGGTGCTAGGGACTCAATCACATTTGTGACAAGGTCATTCTGGGGATAAGTGGGCAGATTCTACTGCAGAATCTGCATTTCTGCTATGGTGGAATGTTACATAATTTTGCTTTAATCTCACCATACTGTGTATTCTACAGTATGTGAAATTCCATCCAGGAGAAATGTTACTCTAATTTCTGTTAGTTTGATCAGGTAATTGAGTGTTCCCAAGTGTCACAGCTAAGGCTGCAGACAGCAACCTTAGCAAATAGTTATTTAGCCTTCCTCCTTCCTATATAAGAGTGGAAGGCTCATTAATCTGTGCAGCTGGTGAGAGGACCTCTTGGGTCCATAGGCTCATACCCACCTTGCGATCGTCATGATCAATTTTGCATGACAAGCAATTTTTATCATGATATCTAGCAACATTGCTCAACAAAAATTAATGAAACAATTTTAACCACTTTACCCACGCCCGTACGGATTTCTCCGTCCCTTTTTCCATCCTTTAACCCCCAGGGACGGAGAATCCGTACTTTGCGCACTCCCGCCGCTGTCCGCGCTCCCGCTCGTAAACACGCCGCCGCCCGCTCGGAGAACGGGAAAATCCATTCCCGTTCGTTGATCTTAGCCCCGCAATGATCCGCTGCTCTCCGATGGGCAGCGCGATCATTGTGAAACGATACAAACTTACCCAGCCTCCAAGTACTTCCTCCAAGCTTCCCGGAAGGACGCTTGGAGGTCGCATTAAAGCAAAAATTTACTGTGGCCATCTTGTGGCCAAATAGTAAACTACACTCTACACATTTTTTACATACAAATAAATTACTTTTACACAAAAAATTAACTCATTACCTCCCACACTCCCATTTTTTTCTTTTGTAATAAAAAAAAATTAAAAAATGTACAGTAAAAAAAATACATAAATAGTTACCTTAGGGACTGAACTTTTTAAATATTTATGTCAGGAGGGTACAACACTGTTACTTTATAAACTATGGGCTTGTAATTAGGGATGGACGCAACACTGAAAAAAATGCACCTTTATTTCCAAATAAAATATTGGCGCCAAACATTGTGATAGGGACATAATTTAAATGGTTTTATAATTGGGACAAAAGGGCAAACACATTTCATGGGTTTTAATTACAGTAGCATGCATTATTTAAAAACTATAATGGCCGGAAACTGAAAAATAATTCATTTTTTTCCCACATTTTTCCTATTTTCCCATTAAAACACATTTAGAATAAAATAATTCTTAGCATAATGTCCCACCTAAAGAAAGCCTAATTGGTGGTGGAAAAAACAAGATATAGATCGTTTAATTGTGATAAGTAATGATAAAGTTATAGACGAATGAATGGAAGGAGCGCTGAAAGGTGAAAATTGCTCTGGTGGTCAGGGGGTAAAACCCCTCAGTGGTGAAGTGGTTAACTAACACACGCCACCCACGGCTATCATTGGTTTTTGAATGACCACCATGTCTAATTTAGTTGTTGAGGACCGTTTCAAACCTCATTAACTTGCGTGGGATTGCCGAAATTGTGTAAATGATCATTTACACGATCGATTGTTTCCAATGCCCAAACAACGCTTGCAGATTTGGCCACATAGATTGGGGGAAATGATTGTTCATCAGCAGAGGTCCCTGATCTGTCCGGATCTGCTGGTCGGCAAGACTCGGCATTTAGCTTAAGAGAGTAAAGCCATCTGTGAATTACTCAGGAGCATTATTACAAATCATTGCGCCTCCTGCAAAAATGTTAATGGTGGTACCTCACCTAGGTTCCACCTATCCCCCATCTTGAGCAATTGTGACAAAACCCCCTTCTATACTCCTTTTCCACATAACATTCAGCCACCATTCCACTTACTCAGAACAGACTATAACTGCTCCCACCTTATGCCCCCCATAATATTTGCGGTCAGCATACCTGTTATTGCCCTGCAAAAGACAAGTGTGTGCTTGATAAACACCGCCCCCTGAAGAATGGGCAACTCTCCCCCAAAAATCATCCTTCCTCTCTTCAATTGGCAGAGTAGTGCATTGGAGCTTTACCTGCTCCAGCACTGGGTCAGACTGCTCTACTGTTCACTGCAGTGTCTCAGTACAAGTCACCTCTTCTTTATATGGCTCCTGTGCATGTCATGTAACATATATTGTGAGCCATACAATATTTAGCTGTGCTGTACAGAGTGGCTGTGAAGAGCAAAGTGGACTGACCTGGCACTGGAACAGGTTAAGCTCTGATGTGCTGCTTTGTCAATTAGGAGAGGTAGCATGGAAGAGGAGAAGAGAAGAGCAGCCCTAACTAATAATAAATAATAGTTCATAGCATTATTACAAAGTCTGTCAGCAGACACAGGCAGTAATGGACTGGGTAGACCAGCCCAACTCCCATTCTTGATTGGAATCAGCAGCACAACGTAGCCAGTATAGTGAAGAACAGACAAGTGCCACTTCCTCTATCCAAACCCTATCCATTAGGCATGAACAGAATTGTTTCTAGCAGGTTTGCAAGGTTTTCATTGAATTTCCGATTGGTGGGAGCACTTGCTGCACTGTCTTGAGTGGTTATTGGCAGCATAAGTTTTCATTGACACAAAAAAAGTTTAGAAAATTAAAGTTGTTTCTTTGTGTTTTAAGTGTCCTATTTATAAATTATGTTCAGATTGTGATCCTCGGTTTGCTAAATAATGCCAACATCCTACATGAGACAACACTCAGCACAAATTTTGCATTGCAGACCAAGCAATAATAACCATGGTACTTTTTAGCTAGTGAGGGCTAGTCATGTACATGAGGTCACATGAATTTCTTTAACGAGGGGATGGGGTATTTTTTCACTCTCTTATTGGTTGGCTAAGTCACATGACGTGTCCAACTTCATTTGACCCTAAAGGTTCCACAGACAGAAGAGAAACATAGCTGCATGTCACAGTGGTGTTTAAAAATACTGATCTTTCAGGGCCATAACTAGAGGCGAGCAGCCCCTGTGATTGAAGGGGGGCCCATTAGAGATGGCTCGAACCTCCGATTTTCAGTTCGTGAACATCAAACGCGAACTTCCGCAAAAGTTCGGTTCGCGCAAACTTATGCGACCCGCAGTCTGGATTTGACACAAAACAGCGTTTTAAGGGCAGAAATCAGATTGCATGCTAAATTGGAGGCTTAAAGTGCTTTAAAACATCTTGCATGTCTATATATCAATCAGGAAGTGTAATTAGAGTACTGCTTCACACTGACACACCAAAATAACAGTGTAACACACCGCAAACAGCTGTTTGTGTAGTGACGGCCATGCTGGACTGGTGCGCACCATGGCAAAAGTGCAGGCCATGGAGGTTTTCAAGCCCACATGGTCGCCGGGTTGTGGTAGCTCAATAATAGAACAACAGTGACTGTCCAAATGATCGAACTTGGCCTGTCCCCCCTCTCCCCCCCCCCCCCCCGAGACACTCATATAGCCGTTGGTCATTGATTCATTGTGATACGCAAGCCCCTTCACCGTGGCAAGGTAACGATCACAAAGGGGAATTGACACATGTACATGTCTTTTGCTTTGTTGTTGCAGCTGCAGTGCAGCCAGAAAAATTAGGCAGGCATGTACACGCACCAGAAAAATCATTATAACGGCCTTAAAAATTCAGGAATCCGCCTGGAGTCCTAGACCCTCTTGGTGGTGGTGGAGAAGGCAGTCAAGCGGCCTGCAGGCAGAGATGCTGTGTGGGGAGTGACTTAGTCTTGGGGCAGGCAGTCATATGGCGTGCAGGCAGAGATGCTGTGTGTGGGGACTGACTTAGTCTTCAGGCGGGCAGTAGCCCTCCGGGATCCATGCCTCATTCATTTTCATAAAGGTGAGGTAGTGAACACTTTTGTGACTTAGGTGACTCCTCTTCTCAGTGACAATGCCTCCTGCTGCGTTGAAGGTCCTTTCTGACAGGACGCTTGAGGCAGGGCAAGACAGAATTTGGATGGCAAATTGTGACAGCTCTGGCCACAGGTCAAGCCTGCACACCCAGTAGTCCAAGGGTTCATCGCTGCTCACAGTGTCTACATCAGGCCTGGGCAAACTCGGCCCTCCAGCTGTTACAGAACTACAAGTCCCACAATGCATTTGCCTTTATGAGTCATGACTGTGGTTGTCAGACTCCTGCAATGCATTGTGGGACTTGTAGTTCCTTAACAGCTGGAGGGCCAAGTTTGCCCATGCCTGGTCTACATCCACACTTAAGGCCAGGTAGTCGGCTACCTGCTGGTCCAGGCGTTGGTAGAGGGTGGATCCGGAAGCGCTAAGGCGAGGCGTTGGACTAAAGAATTTCCGCATGTCCGACATCACCATGAGATCGCTGGAGGGTCCTGTCCTTGCCTGCATGGACATGGGAGAAGGATTACTGGCAGTGGTACCTTTATTCCGTTGTGCTGTGACATCACCCTTAAACGCATTGTAAAGCTTAGTTGCCAGCTTGTTCTGCAAGTGCTGCATCCTTTCTGCCTTCATGTGATTTGGAAACATCTCCGCCACTTTGTGCCTATACCGAGGGTCTAGTAGTGTGGCCACCCAGTACATCTCATTCCCCTTGAGTTTTTTTATACGGGGTCCCTCAACAGGCTGGACAGCATGAAAGACGCCATCTGTACAAATTTGGATCCAGATGTACTATCCATATCCTCTTGCTTTTCCTCAGTGACGTCAGGTAAGTTCTCCTCCTCCCCCCAGCCACGAACAATACCATGGGAACGTTGAGCAGCACAAGCCCCCTGCGACGCCTGCTGCGGTTGTTCTTCTGCCGCCGCTTCCTCCCAAAAAAACCCACCTTCCTCATCATCCGAGTCTGACTTCTCCTCCCCACATGACGCTTCCTCCTCTTCCTCCTCCCCCCTCTGTGCTGCCGCAGGTGTTGAGGAAACATCTTGTTCTGATGAGAAATGATCCCACAACTCTTCCTCCTGTGCATGTTCCTGTTCACGCTCCTCCACAGCTTGATCCACCACTCTACGCACGGCACGCTCCAGGAAGAAAGCGTACGGGATCAAGTCGCTGATGGCGCCTTTACTGCGACTCACCAGGTTGGTCACCTCCTCAAACGGCCACATGAGCCTGCAGGAATTTTGCATGAGTGTCCAGTTATTGGGCCAGAACATCCCCATCTCCCCAGAGTGTGTCCTTCTACTGTAGTTGTAGAGATACTGGGTGATGGCTTTCTCCTGTTGTAGCAGGAGAGAGAACCTAAGGAGAGTTGAATTCCAGCGAGTCGGGCTTTCGCAAATCAGGCATCTTACTGGAAAGTTGTTTCTCCGCTGAATATCAGCAAAGCGTGCCATGGCCGTGTAAGACCGCCTGAAATGCCCACACAACTTCCTGGCCTGCTTCAGGACTTCCTCTAAGCCTGGGTACTTCGACACAAATCTCTGAATTATGAGATTCAGCACATGTGCCATGCAGGGTACATGTGTCAGCTTTCCCAAATTAAAGGCGGAAATGAGATTGCTGCCATTGTCACACACCACGTTGCCGATCTCCAGTTGGCGCGGGGTCTGCCACTGATCCACCTGTTTGTTAAGAGCAGCCAGGAGAGCTGCTCCAGTGTGACTCTCCACTTTGAGGCAAGACATGTCTAAGATGGCGTGACCTGGCATGCAGCATAGGCCCTGGGGAGCTGGGGCTGTGTAGCTGGAGAGGAGATCGCAGCACCAGTAGAGTTAATAATAATAATAATCTGAACATTTGTATAGCGCTTTTCTCCTGTCGGACTCAAAGCGCTCAAGAGCTGCAGCCACTGGGACGCGCTCAAGAGGCCACCCTGCAGTGTTAGGGAGTCTTGCCTTGAACTCCTTACTGAATAGATACTTGACCTAGCCAGGATTTGAACCCTGGTCTCCCATGTCAAAGGCAGAGCCCTTAACCAGTACACTATCCAGCCACTATCCAGCTGACGTTGAACTGCCACTCAGCAAAGGAGGAGGAGGATGACAGCGAAGAGGATGTAGCAGGAGGAGAGAAGGTGGCAGGAGGCCTGCCTGCAAGCTGTGGAGGTGTCACAAGTTGGTCCGTTGCACAGCCACATACTCCCTGCTTGTCAGCGGTCAACAGGTTGACCCAATTGGCTGTGTAAGTAATGTACGCTCCCTGACTGTGCTTGGCAGACCAAGCATCCATGGTCAGCTGGACCCTTGACCCAATGCTGTGTGTCAGAGATGACACCATTTGCCTCTCAACTTCACAGTACAGTTTGGGTATCGCCTTTTTAGAGAAACAATTGCGGCCTGGCATCTTCCACTGCGGTGTCCCAATGGCCACACATTTACGGAAGGCCTCAGAGTCCACCAGCTGGTATAGTAACAGCTGGCGAGCTAACAGCTTCACCAAGCCAGCTGTCAGACACCAGGCAAGGGGGAGACTGGCAGAAATAGGCTTCTTCCATTCAAAGATTTCCCTAACGGATACCTGACTGCTGCTGTGGGCAGAGGAGCAGGAACCGCTCAAGGTGAGAGGCAGAGTGCAGGGTGGCTGTGATTGTGAAGGTGCAAGGGAGAAAGAGGTTGAAGATGATGCACCTGAAGGAGGAAGAGAAAAAGGAGGGTGGCTTTTCTATTGTGTGCTGCTTTTCCTCTGGTGCTCTTACCATTGCTGGACAAAAAACAGAGAATAGCGCTCGTATCCAAGTTTGTAATTGAAAGTTTATTTATCTATACATAAAAAATATCTAGCCTTTGGAGTTAAAACCATATAAGCATAAAGGGTTTCATATACAAGATCACTTCAAAAGTTCTCCACTATATCCCCTCCTGCATATGTCTTCTAAAAAAATAATAATAAGTCGAACAATATAACTTCATTCATGCCATGCACACTGTCATGCATACCATGGAGCCACCTGAATCTCTAATAAAAATTCCCCATAAAAAATTCTCCAGTAAAATCCGTGTAGATAAGTGTATTGGGTCAATCCGCCTATGCGTTTATAGCAGTCCCCTCCGTTATCTCAGAGTGTCTATCCACCTGCCGCAAAGGACGCTTTCAATCACTTGTGCGTTCAGTCACTTACGCGTCTTGCAGCTTTTCTAATTTTCACATGCGGGCTCCGGCCGGTAGCCTCGCAAGCAGGACTCCTCTCTCTTTCCGTATCGCCGCTCCCCCGGTATGGCGTCCGTTTGCAAGCTCCTTACAGCTCCGTGCGCTCCGGCTGCACAGCTTTCCGGGTGATTGGCCAGTTGGGAGTGACGTCACTTCCCTTTCCGGGCTCCTGCGTTCCAACCAGCGTTCCAATGCGATTTCCTGCTTTCAGAACTCCCATATGCAACCATGCACCTTGTACTGTACGTGCTTTTGTTGCAGAATGTAGGAACACTGCGTGGATGCTCCTAGAGCCCTTCACATCGACATGTTTCGATAGTATACGACTATCTTCATCCTGATCCGGAAAGGGAAGTGACGTCACTCCCAACTGGCCAATCACCCGGAAAGCTGTGCAGCCGGAGCGCACGGAGCTGTAAGGAGCTTGCAAACGGACGCCATACCGGGGGAGCGGCGATACGGAAAGAGAGAGGAGTCCTGCTTGCGAGGCTACCGGCCGGAGCCCGCATGTGAAAATTAGAAAAGCTGCAAGACGCGT
Organism: Hyperolius riggenbachi; assembly: GCF_040937935.1. Classification (NCBI taxonomy): domain Eukaryota; kingdom Metazoa; phylum Chordata; class Amphibia; order Anura; family Hyperoliidae; genus Hyperolius; species Hyperolius riggenbachi. The sequence continues at coordinate 510,132,043 of NC_090646.1, read as the reverse complement.
AAGTGACTGAACGCACAAGTGATTGAAAGCGTCCTTTGCGGCAGGTGGATAGACACTCTGAGATAACGGAGGGGACTGCTATAAACGCATAGGCGGATTGACCCAATACACTTATCTACACGGATTTTACTGGAGAATTTTTTATGGGGAATTTTTATTAGAGATTCAGGTGGCTCCATGGTATGCATGACAGTGTGCATGGCATGAATGAAGTTATATTGTTCGACTTATTATTATTTTTTTAGAAGACATATGCAGGAGGGGATATAGTGGAGAACTTTTGAAGTGATCTTGTATATGAAACCCTTTATGCTTATATGGTTTTAACTCCAAAGGCTAGATATTTTTTATGTATAGATAAATAAACTATCAATTACAAACTTGGATACGAGCGCTATTCTCTGTTTTTTGTCTATTTTTATGTTTGGTGGGGATTAAAGGGATACCCACACCTTGAGAATTAAGCAGCTGATTGATTGGGAGGATAGGGAGACAGAGTAGCGCCTTTTTACTTCTCCTTCTTTTTGCTCTTACCATTGCTGTTTGTGCCTTTTCTCCATGTGCCTTCGTAAGGCAGTTGTCCCTACGCGGCTGTTGGCCTTTCCATGGCTCAATTTTTGGAGGCAGAGAGAACAAATGGCATTGCTCTGATCTAAGGCAGACACACTAAAACATTTCCAAACCGCTGAGCCCCCCTGGCATTATGGTGGTCTCAGCAGCTGACGTTGAAGGGCATGTTGGCTGGCTGTACATAGGTGGCGATACATGGCGCCGGACACTGCCACCAGCTGTTTCTGCCAACAAGCTCCCCCTGCTTCTTTCAGGAACTCGTCTCCTCCTACTCCTCTCTGACTCCCCCTCTGAACTGTCCCCTTGGTCATCTTGTCTCGTCGGATCCCACGTGACATCCATATCATCGTCATCATCATAATCATCCTGCCCAGCTTCGCTTGCCTCAGAAACCTCATAAACTGCACCAACAACAGGTACTTCATCATCCTCCTCTTCACACATTACGTCCATAGTGTCGCCTAATTTAGACATATGAGGTGGTGTAACTTGCTTAGCGCCTTCATCTTGTTGTTTTTTTCTTAACAAAAGTTTTATTGTGCAAATTATTGAACAAACATATGAAATATGAAAAAGTCAAATACTTTTCACAATTTTGTAACATGTGACAGCAATTACATTAGCATATAAACAACTATTTGATATAGAGAAGAAAAGTCCTTACATTCTTATATGTATAGCACTTGCCGTCACCCATGTCTAATTTGTGCACATTGTATTTTACAACATTTAAAATAGCAAGATAGTGGGAAGCTAGAAGAGAAAGGGTGAAAGACATTGCATCAGGAATTTATGTCTTTGCAAAAAGAAAAAGAGTAATATAGTACGATATAATTTGTATTTTATATTCAATAATCTGTAAACAGGATAGAGTCAATGGTGAGTGAAAGGTATCTTAATCAGGGAAGAGAGGAACAGTCTGCATATAGTGCTTGGGAGACACCTGGACAATGTCACTTGGGCTCCACTTGCACTTTGGGAGGGAACCTCACTTATGATTAATTATTTGAGAATACTCTTCTTTGGTCTGGAAATCTATCCACAAAGCCCAGGTAAAGTAGTGTTTTTCGAATGTGTTTTTCTGCAAATGGGAGATTTCTTCGAGTTCCATAATGGAATTTATAGCAAGAAACCATTATTTTATGGAGGGGGCTTGGGCGGTTCTCCAATGTCGTGGGATGAGGCCCTTAGCTGCATTGAGTAGGAATGGGAGAATATTTTTCTTATAGCTCCTGGGGCTCATGTTGGTCTTATGAAACAGAATAACCCATGGGTCTCTATCTGGGGAGACATCAGTTATTTTTAGTATGAGCTCTAATACTTTATCCCAATAATCTCTAATAATTGGGCAGGTCCACCATATGTGTAGCATTGTTCCAACTTCTTTACATTCTCTCCAGCAACTATCTGGGGCCTCTGAGTTAAAACTGGAAAGACGTGAAGGGGTGTAATACCATCTAGAAATTAGCTTAAAATTGGCTTCCTGTATTTTTGAGCTTATGGAAGAGATATGAACCAATTCTAGAACTGTGTCCCTTTCTGCTATCGTGAGAGTAGAACCAATCTCCGCCTCCCATTTATTTAAGTAGAGAGGGTTGTTTTGATATAGCTGGTCCAGTATGATATCGTAGAAAAGTGAGATACCATGTTCAGGTCTAGTTTCCTGTAGAAAAATTTTAGAGAGGGGAGAGGGAGGGCTAAGTGAGTTCCTGGAGATATTTAATGAAGAAATAAAATGTTGAAGTTGTCTCCAGTGCCAACTATCTAATGGGAGTGTTCCGGCCTTACTTCTGAAGTGCTCTAATTGTTGGAGAGCATAATCTGGAGTAAGTACTTCAGCCAGTCTCAAGACACTATCTGTACCTGAGGTCCATTTGCTAAAGGTCGAGCTTATTTGACCTGGTGGGAAATGAGGGTAGCCAGTTATGGGCATGTGGAGGGACAGCAATTGCTTGCCATATAATTTCTGTATTGTGGAGTGCCAGATTTTTAAGGTGGTTGTAATAGCTGGATATTCTATTTTTAGGGATGACATTTTAGTTTCTGGGATCCAGATTATGTCTTTTAGGGAGAGGGAGGCGGAGACCTGCTCCAATCTAACCCATTTTCGTTCTGAAAATGAGAAGGTCCAATCTAGTATGCGATTTAAATGTGTGGCCCAGTAATAGTATCTTAAGTTTGGGGAGCTCAGACCTCCTTTCTGTTTTTTCCTATATAGCGTTTCCGCGCCTATCCTGCTCTTTCTGTTTTTCCAGATAAAATTCCTGAATTTAGAGTGTAGCTTCTGGAAGAACGAATTCCGAATATGGATCGGGAGCATTTGTAAAAGGAAGAGTATTCTCGGTAATACATTCATTTTGAGGGTGGCTATCCTCCCTAGCCAGGTTATACCTAGAGGAGCCCATCTGATCAAGTCAGAGTCAACGGTGCGTAGGATGGGTAAGAAATTATGAGAGAAGTGTTGGTTATATAAGGGGCATAAATGGATACCTAGGTATTTGAGGGAGCGAGCTTGCCATCGAAAGGGGAAGGAGTCCTGTATAGTTTTTAGTGAATTTAGTGGTAGAGTCAGGTTTAGTGCTTCGGACTTACTCCAATTTATTTTGAAATTGGAAAGTGTGCCATAGGTCTTCATTTCCTTTAGGAAATTAGGGATGGATATATGTGGGTTGGTTAAGAAACATAAAATGTCGTCAGCGTAGGCTGCAAGTTTGTTATGCATATCTCCTATGGTAATGCCTGTAATGTCAGGGTTTATTCTGACGGATTGAAGAAATGGCTCTAGGACAAGGGCAAAAATGAGGGGCGAGAGGGGGCATCCTTGGCGGGTACCATTTCTGATTTGTAGGGGATCTGATAAGGTACCGTTGACTCTGACCTTTGCAGTGGGTTGTGTATAAAGGGCTAAAATATATGCCTGGGCTTTAGGCCCCAGTCCAAACTTATCCAGCACGGCCCTCATGAAGTCCCAGTCCACCCTGTCGAACGCCTTCTCTGCATCAGTGGATAGGAGAAATGCAGGTAATTTAAGGCGTCCGACAGAGTGGATCAAGGCAAGAGCTCTTGTGGAATTATCTCTGGCCTCTCTCCCGGGTACAAAGCCCACCTGATCTGGGTTTATGAGTTTGGGTAGCAGAGGGCCTAGACGGAGAGCCAACACCTTGGCAAAAAGTTTTATATCCCCATTTAACAGGGAGATTGGTCGGTAACTTTGACAGAGATTGGGATCTTTCCCCTCTTTATGTATGACTGAGATATGAGCTCTTAGAGCATCTACCGAAAAAGGGCATTGCTCTGTTATAGAGTTAAAGTATCTCTGTAGTGGAGTCAAGAGAATTTGGCTATACGTTTTATAATAAATGGTTGGCAGTCCGTCCGGACCTGGGGTTTTCCCCAATGGGGTCTTCTTAAGCGCCATATAGATCTCGTATTCTGTGATCTCTTCATCCATTAGTGTTTTCTCTGCCTGTGATAGCCTAGGCAGATTGATTTTATTGAGGTATGATTTGATTTTACGTTTTCTAGCTCTATTTTGCTCCGGGGACTCTTCAGATCTAATGTTATATAATGAAGAGTAGTAGTCTTTGAAGAGTCCAGCAATATCCTTTGAAAGGGCTGCTGTTTTACCTTCTTGTGATTTTATTTGAGCTACATAGTTTGTTTGCTTACGTTTGCGTAATGCTCTAGCTAACATACGTCCTGACTTGTTTCCCCATTCATAATACTTGTGGGAGACTCTAAGTAGATAGGATTTGGCCCTCGAATCAAGGTGAGTATTTAACTTGGCCTTTAAGGTGGTCAAGGTCTCCTGCTCTGCTTGAGAAAAAGATTGCTTAAGTCTACCTTCCAAAGCTGCTATCTGTGAGATGAGAAGAGTAGAGATAGCTTCATATTCCCTCTTCTTCCTGCTGCTAATCTGTATGAAGTGACCTCGAATGAATGCCTTATGGGCTTCCCATAAGGTAGAGCGTTTAATATCGGGTTGATCATTTCTTTTGAAGTAATCGTCTAATTTAGACTTAATATCTACTACTACTGCCTGGTCTGTAAGTAGGCTCTCATTTAACCTCCATGAGTCAGGTTTCTTGTAGGGCAGCAGGAGATTGAGATCCAATGTAACCGGGGCATGATCTGATATGGTTATATTATGAATTTTAGATGAGATAACTCTGGGGAGGTCTACATGTGAAACAAAGATTGTGTCGATTCTGGAGTGAGAGTTGTGAGTTGGGGAAAAGAAGGTAAAGTCCCTCTCTTTTGGATTTTTAATCCTCCAGGCATCCATCAGCTGGGCATCATGTAGTAATAGTTTGATCTGTCTGCGGTCTCTGTAAGAGATGTTTGTTTTATGAGAGGAGGAGTCGAGCTTCTCATCCCAGGTCATATTAAAGTCTCCTGCTACCGCTACAACACCTTCCTGAAAGGAGGTGAGCTTTTTTAGGAAGGGGCCCAGGGTTTTGGCCTGCTCAGTATTGGGGAGGTAGACTGAGGCCACTGTTATTGTCAAACCTTGGATTTTACCTTTAATAATCAACCATCTGCCTAATGTGTCACATATTGAGTCGACCAGGACAAAGGGGACCCCAGAGCGAAAGCCAATTGCCACTCCTTTATTCTTAGTGGAATTAGAGTTGGAGTAAAACCATTGGGAGTATTTTTGGGAGTGGAAGCCGTGTTTTTCTTTGTCTACAAAATGGGTCTCTTGGAGACATGCCACGTCTAAGTTTAGCCTATTTAATTCATGCAGTATTTTATCAGCAGCAGTGGCTGGATGGTGTACTGGTTAAGGGCTCTGCCTCTGACATGGGAGACCTGGGTTCGAATCTCGGCTCTGCCTGTTCAGTAAGCCAGTAATTCAGTAAGGAGTTCATTGGGCAAGACTCCCTAACACTGCTACTGCCTACTGAGTGCGCTCTAGTGGCTGCCTCGCAAGCGCTTTGAGTCCGACAGGAGAAAGGCGCTATACAAATACTGCCATTATACAAATACTGCCATTATATCGTTTAATCGGAGAGTTGGCTCCTTTAATATTGAACGAGCCTAATTTAAGTGTTTGCGTTGCCATGTTAGATTAGTGGATCGGGGGGTCTCCCTGGTCTTAGTCCCTCTTGTGTCCCTGATTCTATCCCTGTTGAATTATTACATCGTGCGGTCCTGATGTCAATCGGAGAAAGAAAAATAGAATAACAGAAGATAAAAGAAAAACGAACAAACAGTAACAGATGAGAAGATTCTATAGAAAGCAAATGCATCATTAAAACAATGCATGGGTATGCATAGCAGGTTAATAACCATAAACTCAGAAAGCGTATGGGTATTAAGGATGTGTACCAAAAAGGTACTGGTCTTAACTTAATACGCGCAGCAATCGCTGGGCGCATTTGTAAGAGTTCCTGCGGGGACATTGCAGGGTCGCCAGTCATAGTGCAAACTGAGCCGACTGCTCACTTCCGTCTCGGCTGGAGTAATGGAGGAAACATATGTTCTGGTTCTTAACCCTAGGAGTTAAACCCTGTAAGCAGCGTTCAGCGGGTATAAACAGTTAACACGGGGATTTGTGGAAATCATGCTGTTATTTAGTGAAAGCAGGCAGAAACAGCTCATTAAGGTATAGAGAGCATTCAATGAAGAGCTGTAGTTCTAGCGAGGTGAGCGGGGTGATCCCTGGGTAGAGGACTGCGGGGAGCCTCTCCTGGGTCCTCCTCTCTTGCCAACTGAGGGGGCCCACTGTTCCATAGGAGTGAACTCTATCTTGGTCAGTCTAGGACACCAGTCAGGAATGTTAATAGTGCCTAAGTTTAAAGCTGTGCAGAATTCTGTGAGTTCCTCTGGATAGCGGAGAGAGTGTATTTTGCCCTCGTGGCGCACTATTAGGGCAAAGGGGAAGCCCCACTTGTAGAGAATACCTCGGGATCTAAGTGTTTCCAGCACAGGCTTCAGTATTCTACGTTGCTGTAAAGTCTCGAATGCCAGGTCTGGGAATAGCTTAAGCTTAGCCCCATCAAACTCCAACTCGTTAAGGACTCTCATTTTACTGATGAGCTCTTCCTTTTCCGTGAAATAATGCAGTCTACAAATGACATCTCTTGGATTTGTGTCAGTGCGAGAGCGGGACTTCAGGGCCCTGTGCACTCGGTCTATTTGGATGTGTGTAGACTCCGGCTTGCCCAGGATTCTGTTAAAGATTATACGGATAACTGTCGGCAAGTCTTCGTCTGTACTAGCCTCAGGCAGCCCTTTCAGTCTCACATTGTTTCGCCTGTTACGATTTTCATGATCTTCCTGTTTGTATAGTGATTGCCTGATAAGGCTACTGTGATCAGCTAAAGCCGTGTTAATCTTAGAGATAAGTGCGTCATGGTATAGAACTTTATCCTCTACCGCCTCAACCCTGTGGCCTATGAGTGAAATGTCCGTTCTGAGGCCTGCTATCTCCGATCGGAATATAGATTCCATTTTATGGAAAAGGTGATCAAGGTCAGCTTTGGATGAGGGCTGAGCCCCGTACTCACTGTTTGGAGAGTCCACTCTGGAGTCTGTCGAGTGTGTAGGGGAGGCGGCAGACTGTGAGGCCTTGCTGCTGGACGCCTTAGGCTGATTCGTCGCCATCTTGTCTCCCGCGTTACTGCGAGAGGCCCGTGTATTTTGCAGGAGCTGGGCGATATCCGCGGTGTTTGAGCCCTTGGATTTGTTGCCAGTCTTCTTGCTGTTCCCGGGCATCTGTTTGGGTGAAGTTGCGGCAGATCTAGAGCGGGTTAGAACCAAAATAGCAGCCGAGATTATCGGAGCTCACAGTGCTAGCGTCTGTCCACCATGACGGTCCGGCCACGCCCCCGCCTTCATCTTGTTGTAACAATAATGCCTGTGAATCAGTTAATTCCCCACCAAATAACTCCCGCGAACTGTCAAATTAAATGGATGTGGTGCTAGTAGTAGCGCTGGTGGCTGCGAAAGATGAGGTGTTCTGTGTTAAATAGTCAACCACGTCCTGACAATCTTGGGAGTTGATGGGACGTGCCTTCTTCTGAGCACTATACTTTGGGCATGAAATCACGTCAGCACGACCTTGAACAGACCTGCCAGGTGGCCTTCCTCTGGGTCTGCCTCTACCTGTTTTGTCCATATCGTGGGGGATGAAGTGAAAGGTATGCACTGACTTGACTAATACAACGTGCAGTCACACAGGTGCAGTTAACAGGTATGCATGGAGTGGTATATCACACTGTGTGCGCTCACGTAAGTAGGTGGGTGCACTGAACAACAGGTAGGTATATGCAGTGATGGGTATTACAAATGTGCACCTGTCACACGCACATACGGTGAACAGGTACAGTGACTGGTGGTATTAACAATGTGTGCACTCACATAGGTAGGTGGGTGCACTGAACAACAGGTAGGTATATGCAGTGATGGGTATTACAAATTTGCACCTGTCACACACACATACTATGAACAGGTACAGTGACTGGTGGTATTAACAATGCGTGCGCTCACATAGGTAGGTAGGTAGGTGCACTGAACAGTGAACAGGTGCAGTGATTGGGATGGGATTACAAATATGCAGCTGCCTGTCACACACACAGGTAGTCACTGAATGTTCTGGGCCTGGCAGTGGCACAGTAGGAATTAAGGTGCCAAAGGCCAGCTGTGACTGACTGACAGGGCTGTATATAATGCAAGTGGGCCATACAAAAAAAAAAAAGATCACAAGTACAAGATTAGCTCTCAAAAGAGCTGTTGAGGGGTGTTTTTTTAGCAATAAGAATCAGCAAGGAGCAAGCTAACAAGCCTACAAGAGCCTAACTAAGCTTTTCCTATAGCTCTCTCTACATCTGCAGCAGCAGCTCTCCCTTCTCTAATTACTGCAGGCACACGAGTGAGTCACATGCCTGACGCTGCCTGCCTTTTATAAGGGGGGGGGGGCTCCAGGAGGGAGTGTAGCCTGATACAATGTGCCTGCTGACTGTGATGTACAGGGTCAAAGTTGACCCCAATGATTTAGTATAGGAGGCAGGTCGAACCGCCATAAAGTTCGCGTTCGATCGCGAACGCGAACCACTGAAAGTTCGCGGTCGAACCGTTCGGGCCATCTCTAGGACCCATAGCTGTGGGGGGCCTCAACTACTAACTTTCCCTTCTTCCGATACAAGGACTATGCTTCAGATCAGGTGTTTTTGTGGCTGCATTTGTATGTGAAGATGATGATGGCCACATTTGTTTTATGACCTTTGTGAGATGAGCCCCAAGACTGTGAAGAGAACCAAGGGGAGGCAAGGGAAGAGGTGTCAACATTTGGGAGCCCCATGAAAGTTTTGCTGGAGGGCCCCACAATCTGTAGTTACACCACTGTGACCTTTATAAAACAAAAAGTTGATGTTTCTTTTTGTTCTAAACCTCCGTGAGCAGGGCAAGGTGTAAAGCAACAGTCTTTTGGCCCTCAAGTTTTCCTTAAATGATAAATTATAAATACAGACTATGTGAAATTATTTTTGTTATTGATATTAAAATTATCTCTTCCAAATCCACGGCAAAAAGCAACATTCTTGCTTACCTCAACATTACTTGATTCTGTATTATAGAGGAACACAATTCCCGTGTATCTTTAACACTTCAAAATCCCGTTAATGACAGTTTCTGCCGCAATTCACCACCCACACACTGTAATTGATACTATACATTATTTATTCATGTAGAAGTAATTTTGCTAGAAAAGATCCAATGAAACAAATATCTGATTTTCATGCATGGTATCCTTTTCTAATGGATTACATTATATTCTGTTGTTGAATCTATATTGAGTCATTTCAGCAGCTAACAAAATATATAAACAATACATTGAAGAGTTCAGCGCGATATCGCTTGCATGCGCTTGATTGCATAAAAGGGCTGATTAAAATGCACTTCAGCTTATTTTTAAACTAAATAATAAGCTGGAAATTTAAACATGAGCAGCAGCTGTCTGTCTTGGTGTTCTCAGCTACTTGTAAGTTCAGAAGAGTGCTCTGCTTATCCAATAATAATAATAAGTAAGCCTCCAGCAATGTCAGCATTCTTCAATAAAGCCTGGCACTGTATATTTAAGCACTGGTTATAGACCTGAAACAGATTATGGTGATAAGGTATAATAATAGACGTAGGGGAGCACAGAGTACATTTCCACGACCAGAATATTAATGAAATTGAAGCCATACAAGCAGAATAATTTAAACGTGAAATAACACTAGAGAGTTTGGAAAGAATCGCCAGTCAGAACAAAATAATGTGTTTATTTTCTAATGCCGTAATTCAAGTAGGAAAAATAGAATAATAAAATGCAGTAGAGAGATGGTGGTCCTATCATAATGTCAATTACAATACAGCTTTTGTTTCTAATTTAGCTATCATAGGCAATAATGATTTAGAATAAACTCAAAGTCAACCTTCTAACTAGGGATGGCAATGCTTAGGAGAACTCATGGAGAAGCATGTGAGTATTTTGATCAGCTGATAGATATGTAAGGTTCTGATTTGCTTTGATGACTTCCAGGTTTAATACATGATCATGACCACCTAGAACTTTATCAATGTATCAGTTGCTCAAACTGATCACATGCTTCTCCATGAGTTTTCCTAAGCATTTCAAGTCGATGAAAGACCCAATCCGGACTCAACCAATCTTCACATGTGGATTCTTCATAAATACATATTTATTTACAGCGGTTATACAGCATAAAAATACAGCACAACGTTTCGGGCGTGAGGCCCTTTCTCAAGTGCTCTTGAGAAAGGGCCTCACGCCCGAAACGTTGTGCTGTATTTTTATGCTGTATAACCGCTGTAAATAAATATGTATTTATGAAGAATCCACATGTGAAGATTGGTTGAGTCCGGATTGGGTCTTTCATCGACTTGAATTGTGTATGGAGGTGTGATGGAGCCTCTTTCCAGTCTGTGACTCGCAACAATATCAAGTTTCGAGCTGAGGCCCGCAGGTTACATGTTGTGTTGTTCTCCTAAGCATTGCCATCTCTACTTATAACCATGATAAATGAAATTGTCTAATAATCAGCTGTAATCAGTATATTATATTATATGTAAATTGTGTTACTTTTTAGAAAGTTAAATTGTTTACTCTTTATTATGAAGTTAAAGCACACCTAAATTGTACCAAAAAATGTAGATTTTACTTACTTGGGGCTTCTCCCATCCCCGTAGCGTTTCAGGTCCTCTGAGGCTCTTCCATTGTGCCGCTGCCCCTCTAAAAGATCAGCAACTAGAACTCCAGCCTTGGGCTACTGCACATGCATGGTCCCATCCATGTGCTTCCTCGATAACACTCCTATCGCTAGGAGCATTCTGCACATGTACTGTACAGTTCTCAAATAAATTGCAGCAACCATGTGCAGAACGCTCCTGGCAATGGGAGCATGATCGAGCAGGTGCACAGATGGAAATGCTCAGCCCGCATAGGAGTTCTAATTGCAGACTTTTTGGAGGGGGCAGAGGCACAATGGAGGGGGATTGCAGAACAAAAAAACACTGACACCCAAAAAGACTACCGGGGGAATAGGGGGGAGTGCTGGATTGAAGCTCCAGTTAAGAAAAAATCTACTTTTTTAGGTCCAATTCAGTTGTGCTTGAAAGAAGACATTTCTGTAAAGAAGTACTCACATTCATAAACATACATGTACAGGCATATGTTTAGGAGAGCTACCTAACCTAAGTAAATTATTGGCAGGCTACCTTAACCTTTAAACATTCCTGCCCACATTATCTTGTGTGAGATATAGTAATATTAAACTGCGCTCACTCAATGCAAATGTCCATTATAAGTTCCAAATAATTGGATGTTGATAAATTGGTTCAATCAGCAAAATAGTCTTCTGTATATATATCCAGGTGCAGCACCGCAATCTCTAGGTTATAGCCAGTAGCTTGTATAGATAGAATTATTTGGTTGCGCTCCTGGTATGATTACTGCATTCGTGCATCAAACATTCCCCCTTTCAGGAAACCACTCATGTTGTTGGGGTCTTATAAAGACCAATCTGTGCATTTGGGGTGTATGGCCCCCGTCGCCACCCAGGCTCCTGTCGGCTCTCTCCAGGCTGGTTCAAATACTGTTGCAGTGACGAGACCTCTTGTCCATCCTCTACACCCTGAATGCGCAGATTGGTCTTTATAAGACCCCAACATCTGGTGAGTGGTTTTCTGAAGGGGGGATTGTGTGAGATATAACTCAGGGCACGGCATCCTCAGCTGGCTGATCTCTGGCTGCCTAATGAAGATTGATGTTGAGTTGGTGCAGGGAGTGATTTAATATTTATCTGTCTGGATGCTGGATCGGCTCTCCATCCACTTGAGTGCCAGTAATCATGTAACTGAAAAATCTTAGCTACAAATAGTGATGAAGCAAGAGCATAACACCTTGCAAATTACATACTATAATAACAATTGGAATGACTGGCCAGTCATGCATAAATGGGGGCCCGACAAAACATTATTTCTCAAAAATTGTATTGTATATGAGTCACAAAGCGATCCTATCAGTGGCTGGATAGTGTACTACAGTGACTGGCTAGTATATTGGTCAAAGGCTCTGCCTCTGACACAGGAGATCAGGGTTCAAATCTCGGCTCTTCCTGTTCAGTAAACCAGCACCTATTCTGTAGGAGACCTTTGGCAAGACTCTCTAACACTGCTGCTTCCTATAGAGCACATCCTCGTGGGTGGATGAAGCTCTGGTGCTTTGAGTCCACCAGGAGAAAAGCTTGATATAAATGTTTTGTGTCTGCCAATGTTCTGTGTCTATGAATATATGCACATGGTTAGACCAACAAAGATAGAGCAGACATATTACTACAAAAGATATTTGGTAATATAAACACAAGTGTGTATTGGGGAGTGGGGGGGCAAGGTCATCGACCTGATAAACAACTATAATGCACTGAAGAAAAAAGGGGGCACCCCCCTGTATAATGAAGGTACCTAACAGATGACTGGTGCTGAGACCAAGAAGTATAAGCAAAAAATCCACTTTATTGACCAATGCAAAAAGAATAAAATTTTTTTTTAAAAAAACAAGGCAGAACCATGCCCCAGCCCAATGGCCCCAAATAAGTAATGATTATTGCCATAAGCCCGCCAATATGATAAAAGCACTGTATATGCTCACTAGTGGATGGCTAAAAACAGCACCCAATAAGTGATGTCTAAGAAAGCACTGGTATAGTGCTATTCCAATTCCACAGGGGCAAAAAACAATGCAATTCAACGTACAAATCAGAATAAATAGACTCTCCTAAACTGAGCATCCATGCAGTGTGCAGTAATAAACTACTAGTGAAAAGTAATTATAACAATATGACCTCATAGAGGATAACAAATAATGTTTGATACAAACAGTGCTAGTGCTGCTGAAAATCATACAATTGAATCATAGTGAAATGACACAAGAGAAGGTGAATACGCAGTGTATATAGGAGGAGAGGCAAAGGATGGGAGAAATGCGGCAAGGCTTACCAGATAAATGTGTCTGAATGGGACCGGGGACGGCTGCAAGGACGCTCCTGCGTCCGTCCGACTAGTTCCGCCGAAGCTGCTGAGGGACATTATACAGGGGGGTGCCCCTTTTTTCTTCCATGCATTATATATGCACATGGTGTCAGGGCTGGTTTAAGGGGCCCCAAGGCCCTGGGGCAAACTTAAGTGTGGGGCTCCCCTGCCTGAGATGTCATACCGCCCCCCACCCCCTCAGTGGGCAGGCAGGAAGCGGCTGCACACTCTGTGCACTCTGCTCTGAGGCTGGCACACAGTCTTCTTCCTTCTCTATGACCCGACGCATAATGTGTAAACATGCGCCGGGTCATAGAGTGGGAAGGAGACAACGTGCCAGCCTCAGGGTTGGCACAGTATGTGCAGCCGCTTCCTGCCCACCCGCTGAGATATGTAATTACAGGAAGCAATCGCAGGGACCCGGGGAGCAGCATTGACAGGGAAGGCGGCGCAGGGCCCCTGCAGAGGGCGGGCCCCGGGGCAATTGACCCCTTTGTCTCTATGGGAGCGCCAGCCCTGCATGGTATAAAAAAGATACTATTAGTGGGTGCGAATCCTTGGTGGTAGTAATAATAATCAAGACCAAGTTCCAAATTACATTAGAGCTGTCAAACCCACTTGTGTATATGTCCTAATGAGCTCAATGGTAATGATAGAGAAATATACATCCACCAGGGGTGAGACCACTTATGCAGTCCTCCTCAGCAGATCAGGCTTGTAGTATATAGATAGCACTGTTCACAATATCCTCAGAAAGTGTGCATATAATAAAGGCTCCAGTTAAAAAGGGTGCCAGATGTTAACAAATATTAACATTATCATTTAGTAAAATGGCCACCAGGATTTGACATAAAATATAATTTATAATACTGATATTGTACTATTCCTCACTGTAATCTCTATGTTTACATTTACTAAAAGGAGGACCAGTAAAAATGATAAAATATTGTTTAATATACTGATATTGTAATATTTCATTCATATAGGAAAATATCTTCAATACTTACTGATATTTTACTATAACCTAACCTCTCCCTACCCTCAGACAGAAACCTCCCCTGGTGGTGAGTGACTAACCCTAAAACCCCCTGGTGGTGCTTAACCATAAGACCCCCCCGGTGGAGCCTAACCCTAAGACCCCCCCGGTGGTGCCTAACCTTAACCCTGCCACCTGAAACCCCCATTTTGTTTGTGTAATATAAATTTGTATGTGATTGGTTATGTTTTAGTTAACATAGAACAAAAACAAATATAATTGAGGAGTCAAAAGTAGAAGTACATTTGTTGTAAAATGATAATTTGTAGCGGTGAGAATAGCAGAAGTTACTAGTTGTGGTGCAAAAAGGTGCAAGGGTGAATCATTTTTTCTGAGAAAGCATAGGGAACAGTTTTAGAAAGGATTATTTGCTAAATAATGGGTTATTGAAATGATACATTTGGTATGGAACTGAAAGTTAAAGATAACAAGAGATAGATTTGCAGCACCATTTTACAAATGATATAGTTGTTTTATATCAATGTGGCACTGTTTTTATACACCTGGCTCAAATAGAGAAAATATTTGCATTGATGTGAAGGAGGAGGAGCCCTTTTTAATAGGTGTCATTATTACATACTACGTTTAGGGATATTAAGATAGGTATCCATACCCAACAAACATGAACTTCACAAAGGGAGTTAACATTCTGCCAGGGGATAAACCCCTTATGCAGTCCTCCTCAATAAATCATAACCTTAAGATATAAATCCACTGGGTATAAAAGCACCACTCATTGTGTCCTTCAGAGATTGATACTTTAGGCCAGTATCCATCAAATATAAATACAACCCCACAAAATGAGTTTGGTGTCTCGTAAAATGCACTGGCTCAAAAACATATAAGTTGAAGTCAAATCAGTTGAAGTTGTAGTAGGTGCACATGGTGCTAAGGTTCAGGCGGATGCAAACATGTGATATATATATATAAATATATATATATATATATATATATATATATATATATATATATATATATATATATACACACAGCATATACAGTATAATGGGTATACTCATCTGTCATCCATGAATAAAGTAGCAAGAATCATCTCTAAGGCTGGTTTGCCATTTCCCTTGTTATAGGCTTTGATTTGCCGACTGGTTTTGCTGTTAAGGCTACCAGCATCATCAGGGCAGGCCGTAGTTGCTAAGCCTCAAGCCACCGTCATCCCAATAACTGTGACTCATATACAATACAATTTGTATACCATTATTGTCCATGTAAAAATCAGTCTTTCAGGCCTCAGGCCCTGGGAAAATGTGTGATATGCAAACATAGATTGACCCTATCTTGTCTGTTTTTTTTACCAATGTCATCATGAATACTGTTGTGAATCGGTATACCAGCATCATGCTTTTTTGTCATATTTGATATGTGTTCTGACTAAACTTGAAAATGCCCACCTTATTTTAATATAGAAAATTAAGTAAAACACAGTTAATAGGAAAACTGCAACAACTAATAGGCTGACTTCCGTAATGACGATTGTTGTAATCTGCTAATTATGATTACGCAAAATTTTGTGTAACTTTTTGCAATTACACCCATACGTAATTACGATTTGAAAATTCATCCAATTTCATCCATTTGTAATTGTGTATAATTATGCAAAATTTCACGTAATTTTGTGCCGACTTTGATAACAAATCCCCCATACATGCTATCACCACCATAATTGCTACGTATGTTAAGAGGAATAGTAGGAACAAGTAAAAAAAGAATCTCTTTTTTCTACTAATTTTCTTAGCAAGCATAGCAATTTTGGTGATAAATGATAACACGTATGTAAGTTATTTCACTTGCATGGCATCTTTTTTTTTCCCTGTTGTTGTCAGTAGTCATGTGTGTTTGTTATAACATTTAGAAGTGGATGCAGTAAAATACATTAGGAGAATGACATGCAAGTCTTACATGCAATGCATTACGGTCTACTCATCATGTTTTCTTTATTTGGTTGTATTGCAGTGAGGTAAGCTGAGATAAGCATATTATTTTTAGGTGGAACCCTCTCCCTTTCACTATTGTTCATGCCCCTCCCCTGGTTGCCTGTTAGAATTTTATCCCAATATCCATTTGTTTCTTTTTTTTTGGGGGGGGGGGAGACCACCTACACCAACAGTAGACATCTGAGTGGAGTGGTTGGTTGCTGACAGTTGCATCCGGACTTTGTTAGTATCTATATTTTTTCTGTCTCACTTTCTCTGTATTTTTATTTCTGTTTCTGGAACCCTTGCCTCCTGAACCTACCTCATATGTTAGTGAACATGTTTTTTGCAGTTTTTATTACCGGTCCTTGAACTTTTCTCTGCTTCTAAATCACTTACACAGTCACCTTTTTAAAATGTATAGAGGAATAATTACTGATATAATTACATTTATTTTGTCCCAACTGATATTTGTGGACATCTGATATTTAAACTGTGCATACTTTATTCTCCCTGTCCTTTTCAATATAAATTGAAATTCTATTTGCTAAATATGTATAATGGTACCCACTACTAATCTCATCTGTATTGTCCAATTTCACCATTTCAATATTTAACATAAGTGACTGCTTTAAGAATATTCACTCAGATAACTCTTTTACTACATAGATGTAAGATTGGACAAAAAAGATTGGATCGTTAGTGGCCACCATAAGAATGGTGCAGAGGTTTTTCAGCTACGTAGGTTGAGTAGACTTTTCAGCATCACAGTTTGTTCCGACACAGTCTGAAGTACCTAGTAAGCAATTCAATTCTGAAAATTTATCTCCGCATTAGTAAACCAGCAACGAGCCAGTTTTGAACCTTTGCCATTAAACACAATAGTGAGTTAAAAAGCCAGAGGACGCATAACAAACAGTAGATTAAACACCACTCTGCTTTACAGTTCTTGGAATTGCCAGAAAAGTGAAATTACACTTTCATTTTTAAACATCCTCAGTATAAATAAAATCTATTATAAAAGACGGAACAAATCTTATCACCTGAAAGCTTAGATAATTGAAAATGCAGTGTAGAAATTCATGCAAATAGTGACATTAACGTTTTGTTTTCTGCCTCTGCTCAGGGAACAAACAGACATCATCTCTCAAACACTGGTGTGACTAAGTTTGATGATCAATTGTTATTTAGATTTTAATGGGTTATAAGCTTCACTTCGCAATGCTAAATAGAGTCTTACGCATCTATTTAGGCGGGTAATGGAATGCAAATCTAAGCTGGATAGAAGGCATATTGATTTTTTTATGCCAGAAATTAAAGACTTCAACCATTTCCCCACTCAAGGTGCTCCTGCTTCATGCCAGCAGTAATTAGGTTCTAATGTTTTAGGAGACCAGAAATTATGTTGTCTATTCATTGAGAAACGATATTAAATCAAGAGCTAAATACATATTTAATAGTCTTAGCTAGTGAATTAATGTAAACCTGAAATCAGTATAATAATGAAACTGAACTTTCGTTTGTGAATTAAGCTCTCTTTCCCATTTACCGATCATTTTAAAGAAAAAGAATCAGTGCCAAAGAAACTTGAAAGGGTTTTCTGAGGACATGATGCTCAGAGGTGTCCATGAGAACTTTCAGGAATGACACTACAAGACAGGAATAACAGAGTCATGGGGATGTGTTGGACTAGATCAGTATTTCAGAACACTGCTGTACCATGTACCCCCAATGACTACACTGACCAAGTACTCAGTTTTTGGAAAGAAACATGTCCTGCACTCCTTGATGCATGTACATGTGTTAGATGTACTCCATAGAGTGAGAGTTGAAAGTTAAATCTTGCAGCAAATTAGGCATTTCTCCATTACCAAAGTCTACCACTAGAAAGGGACGGTGATTCACCAAGTGGTCGATTCTCGAAGAAGGACCGTGGGAAACCATAGGGGCAATATGGCACCAAAAATTCAGAGAGAAACTCAGAGTGGACATCTGCTGAGCAAAACATGTGTCTATGTGGTAGGAGGTAGAGAGAAAAAGACAGGGAGATGTATGCTAGAGAGAAAAAGACAGAAGGTTTGCTTCAGGGAGAGATAGCTGTGGTGGGGTCTGTTCTACCAACTTACAACTGTAATTTATAGGGTGTACTGTGTGCTGTGCAGAAGTTATAGATTGCATTCCTTGAGTGCTGCTGTGCTGAGTAACTTAGGCAGAAGTGTGTATGCAAATTATTTAGACACTGTACTACTGTAGGGTCACAGTGTCCCTTAATTAGCTGTATTGTACTACCAACATAAAGAACTGTATTTCCTAGGAGTTATTGTACGCTGCTTTAATACTTATATACTGAAGGTGTCAATTATTGATACAATGAAATGTACATTCTATCAGATTGGATAGTGTTGGAAGGTGCCAATTAACAACATTCAATTCATTCATCATTTTCTATCCATCACAGATTTATTGCTTCCAGGATGCACAGCAAGCCCCAGGAGTCAACGATAACTGATCCCACCACAGACAGATATACAGGGGGTGTATATACCACTTGCAATACTGTTTTTGTGAAAAGGTGCGCAACCACCTGAATTCTTGCAGAAGTGCCAGGGATGTTATCACTTAACCCTATTATAAATGCTTTTCAAACATTCCTTGAAATAAATAATTTTATCTATCTTCCTTCTCCTAAAAATGACTTTTAAAGAAATTCCACAGTTTTATTTTATGTTCAAATCTACTTTTTAAGTTCTAACTGTTTAATTTTTTTATCTTAATGACACATTCATTGAAGTATGCCAGAGCTAAAATTTAGGAACAATTGATCCTTTTTATCTTGTTCCTGCTGTCAGAAGCAATTTTCTGCTAGGAAAGTGTTTATAGTTGGAATTTCTTATCAGTGAGGGTCACACTGTAGTCACTTACTGTCATGACTGAGTCAGGACTCAGTCAGACACTTACATATTTAACTCTTTCAGGCAGAGAAAGAAAAAAGAAGGAACACAGCTTAGTTATTTGTGTGCTAGGCACTATACATACCCATGTCTATCTCATCATGTCACACGTCACTTCGGGTATCCTTTAAATGAACTGTAAATACTTCAGATATGCTTGTTATCAATTTATTGTTTGCTTTTTTTTCAATATGAAAAATACTACAATAGACTGACTATGACATTTCAAGAAACCACTGGACCTTAATAAAGTGGGAAATGCATACCATGTGTTGAGAGCCCAGAGATTAGGGAACCTGGGCTTAGACAGGCATGTAAATACTGCTAGGAACTCTGTATCACATGATGCAGAGTAACCTTAAAATTGGATGAGGAATTTTTTCTTAGGGTGAAAGGAAGGGGGATTCATGATTGGCATTGTTGTCTCAGGTTAGCCTGGCTGTGTGGCGGTCTGTTGCTTGCAGTTGGCTCATCTGTGTTGCCAGGCATTCACGTACAGCTGTTAATTTTATTAACCAATTGCTACCATCATAAAAAAAACCACCAGGTTCTATCTAGTTTCTTTAACCAGTAGCTACCGGTCATACCAGAGCCAGGTGCTATCTAGCTCTTTATGTTCTAAACTTGCTTTTGGGTGTCTGTTTCTGCCATGGTGACTACTTCTTGTTCTGGGAGACATCTATAGTCTTGTATACATACAGAAAAAAGCAGATACGTGCACATTCCATCGATCAAATAGTAGTTTATTCAATGTTGTACAGCATACAAGTCATGTGTGGATCGCCTATTACATCTGCCTGTAGGCATCTGATCCAGCCATGGAAGTGGAGGTGGCAGGCAGGCACTGTAGGAGGAGCATGCCTGACATCTATAGTCTGCTCTCAGATCCTTTAACCTCTTTGCACTGATGTTATGTGCCCTCTCTTCCTCTCATATGTTCCTCCAGTATTATTCATTTTTTGCTCCCAGTCATTCAGCCGTCACTGTGTTTTTTGTCTTGCAGTTGGGAGTACACCTTGGGTGACTCTTTGAAGGAGAGGGAATTTATCTTTGTAGCCTCTGCTTCTCTAGTGTAACAATACATGTAGAAGACAAGTGTGTGTGTGTGTGTGTGTGTGTGTGTGTGTGTGTGTGTGTGTGTGTGTGTGTGTGTGTGTGTGTGTGTGTGTGTGTGTGTGTGTGTGTGTGTGTGTGTGTGTGTGTGTGTGTGTGTGTGTGAGTGTGTGTGTGTGTGTGTGAGTGTGTGTGTGTGTCAAATTTTGGTAAATGTTTTATTATATCTATTCAAGGGACAACACTGAGGCAGGGAACACACTTGTCTTTCAGTTTTCTGCGCGCGTTTTCCTGCATACTTTTTCTGCACACCAAGTGTGTTTCTATGCAGGAAAACATGCGCGTTTTTTCACAGCAGCTGATGTAGTTGATAGAGAAAACTGACAAAATGTGCAGAATCAGGATGCAGAATGTCAGTTTTTTTTCTGCACGCAAACAAAATATTAAGTGTGTACTAGCCCATTGATTAACATGAGTTCTCAGTTTTTCTGTGCAGAAAACGCACACGAAAACAGTCAAGTGTGTTCCCTGCCTGAAGATATGACACTTTGGTACAATGTAAAGCAGTCAGTGTACAGCTTGTATTACAGTGTAAAGTCGCTGTCCCATGTAAATAACTCAACATGCAGCCAGTAATGTTTAACCACTTCACAACTGAAGGGTTTTACCCGTGAAACACCAAAGCAATTTTTACCTTTCAGCGCTCCTTCCATTCATTCATCTATAACTTTATAACTTATCGCAATGAAATGAACTATATCTTGTTTTTTTTCACCACCAATTAGGCTTTCTTTAGGTGGGACATTATGCCAAGAATTATTTTATTCTAAATGTGTTTTAATGGGAAAATAGGAAAAAATGTGGGAAAAAAATAATTATGTTTCAGTTTTTGGCCATTATAGTTTTTAAATAATGCATGCTATTATAATTAAAACCCATGAAATGTATTTGCCCATTTGTCCCAGTTATAAAACCGTTTAAATTATGTCCCTATCACAATGTTTGGCGCCAATATTTTATTTGGAAATAAAGGTGTCTTTTTTTCAGTTTTGCATCCATCCCTAATTACAAGCCCATAGTTTAAAAAGTAACAGTGTTATACCCTCTTTACATAAATATTTAAAAAGTTCAGTCCCTTAAGGTGACTATTTATGTTTTTTTTTATTGTACTTTTTTTTTTAATTACAAAAAAAAAAAATTGGGGAGTGTGGGAGGTAATGAGTTAATTTATTGTGAAAAACTAATGTATGTGTATATGAAAAATGCTTTATGGTGTAGTTTTACTATTTGGCCCCAAGATGTCCACAGTGATTTTTTGCTCACTTCAAGTACGCTTGCAGGAAGCACAATGAGGCTGGGAAAATCACAATGATTGCGCTGCTTCTCATAGAAGCAGACGATCATTGTGGAGGCTTAGATCAATGAACGGGAACATTTTTTCCGTTCCTTGATCTCCGTGTGAGCGGGCGGCGGCGTGCACGAGCGGCGGGAGCGTGCGCACGAGCGAGCGGGAGCGCGGACAGCGGCGGTAGCACGGGAGGTGCGGAAATCTTCGCCCCTGGGGGTGAAAGGATGGAAAAAGAGATGGAGATATCCGCACCAGTGGGGGAAAAGTGGTTAAACCACTGTCAACAAAAGGGAGTGCACCCCTAAGTACAGAATGTAATTTGCCCTCCCTGGGGTCATGTTTATTGGTTGGTATTGGTAATACAAGGTGCGACTGTCACATCAAGCTGAAGCTTTGCACAGTGGCAGTATCATAACCAATGAGGTCCAACCGAGGCCTGATTATTGCTAAACAAGCTGAAAGAAGACTGTAATATTCAATTGTTCTAACTAAAATGGGATAATTATCTTAGAAGCAAATTTCAAATGTATGCATAAAAATTGATGTTAGAATGAAAAAGTCTTCACATACTGTACATGTACAGTATAGGCATTATTTTTCTTACTGTTTTTTCCTCAGGTCTCCGAGCGTAATAACTGTTGGGTTCCATGTGAGCATGAAAATGATCATGATTGCTTGGATGAGCCTTACTTCAATTTTAGACTTTGTTTTCACAACTGGAAATATGTTTAAAATGCAAAGAACTTATCTAGCATTGAACCAAGGTTCATTAATTCTTACAGTTGCAGTATGTCTTAACAGCAACGAGCTGGGGTCAGGCACCATAAAATACACTACAAGATAGAGTTGATACTGTGTCAAATTAACAAACTTTCTCTATATAAATGACTTGTGAAATTTACATTTAGCTTGTTCAGACGTTATGAATGCTGCAATGTAAAAATTTACCTGTGAATTAGACTTAGCTGGTATGGTTATCATTAAAGCAGTTATCTGCCCAGGGATATGAAGGCAGACAATACTAAGCAAATGGCTATATGATATGACAGGCTTTTGGACCTTTTTAGCCTTTGTAGTTTTCAGTATAATTTTGAAACTAATTATTATTCAGCCTGAATATTAATCTGCCTGGCAAATTATAGGTAACCATTTTTATACCCATAATAACTATTTGTCACCAAGAAAACTTAATGGGGGACAGTTCACCGAGCTGTCAGATGTGGAGAAAAAACTTCCGGAACGGCAGAGGTGCTCAACAGGATAAGACATCACTGAGAAAGGAATCTAAAGATAATAAGCTATTTTATTGGTATGAGGGGCCTGATTCACAAAGCGGTGATAACTCAGTTATCACGCCTAAAAGACTTTAGGCGTGATAACCTTTGCACTAGCAAAGTTATCACCGCTTTGTGCTCTAACTCGCGCGTATGTGCGCGCGCAAAGTCCCATAGGGCTTAATGGGAGCTTCGCGCGAAGCGCCGGGTTTTGCACGCGGAAAATTCGCGCGAGTTTCTTCTTATCATGCCTAAACTGAGTTTAGGCGTGATAAAGGGGTTTTCACTCGCGTGCAAACACTTTGCACCGCTTTGTGAATCAGGCCCGAACTGTAAAACACTTGCAATGCATTGTGCAGCTTTTTACACCAGTTCCTCAGATGTTGGATGAATGTACCACTGTAGCAAAAAAATAGTCTCCGGGCCTCAGTACAACCACTGTGATGCGGGGAGTTCCACTGGTCAAGAGGGTCATCAAGCCTCCAAAATCAACTCCAGTGCACAAACATTCCATAGGAACTCAACCCTTTACGGAAACTTTTCCAATGCTTCACTTTATTGATGCTTCATTGCGGTTTACACAGCATAGCAAAACCAGCACAACGTTTCGGGCAGGATGCCCTTTATCAAGTGCTTGGATTCCATCACAGGACACTCCATTATAAAAGCAAGCCAGACCCCACCTCGCCCAACATTAGGGGGCGGGTCTTGGCTGTAGTTTGTAGTTTAACCCTTTGAACAGCTATATATTTAAAGGAAACACTTGAGACTAAAGTCCTCGTTTAGGCCTGCCGGGGACTGCGTCCCCAGCCTGTCGATCCACCAGGACTCACGCCTAAGGAGTTCGTCCTCAATAGAGACCAGAGAGTGATTAATATTTCACATAGACAGCTGTCCCCATTAGAGAATGCAGTGTTGAATAAAGGATTGGGATTTGTTCCAACCTGTGGGATCAGACTATTCGATGCTAAGTTGGATCTATACAGGTTTACAAGAAATATTAAATGGCGAGCTTGGCATGCCCTGAATAGATCTACTAGGGAAGCGACTATAAGCAGTGTCAGTAAAGGGTTGGACGTCCCTATGAAATTAAAGCCTAGAAGTAAAGCGGATGCACCTATCAGCAGTAATTCCCTTGATCTCTTTGAAAAATTAGTACTGACAGAAACTAAAAAGGCTATATCTACTGGAAAGCAGTCTAAGCCAGGGAATTTGTCCAGAGCTGAGCAGACAGCATTAACTAATCTCAAGAGGGACACCTCTATTATATTTAAGAAGGCAGACAAGGGGGGGGCAATTGTCGTCCAGAACAGAGTGGACTATGTCGCAGAGATTAGACAACAATTGGCGGACACCAAAATGTATAGAGCACTTCCTAGTGACCCCACTTTACAATTTAAGAGGGACATAGATGGGCTATTGGATGAAGCTGTTAATGAGGATGTCATCAGTACTGATTTGTGTGTGGCACTTAAAAAGGATTGTCCGAGGGTCCCGGTGTTCTATACACTACCTAAAGTCCATAAAGATTTGTTGCACCCCCCTGGACGTCCGATTGTATCGGCAGTAGACTCCCTCTTGGAACCTTTGGGGGTTTATGTTGACACCTGGCTCCAGCCTATCGTTAAGGCTGAGGAGAGGTGCCTGAGGGACACCACTCAGTTTTTGAGGTTGTTGGATAAAATTAAGGTTGATGAAATCAATTATCTGGTCAGCATGGATGTGATCAATCTATATAATAATATAGTTCATGGAGAGGCTCTGAACGCTGTGGGGAATAGACTGAAGTCTAGAGAAGAGATCAATAACCGGTTGCTCTTGTTCATTATTTCTATGCTGGAATTTAGCTTATCACATGCCTATTTCAGGTTTGGTGATGATTTTTATCTGCAGACCCTCGGGATTCCCATGGGGGCCCCGTATGCCCCCACAGTAGCTAATATTGTCATGTCTGATTTTGAAAGTATTCATTTTTTGGGGGGGGGGGGGGCACCATGGGATGATCCGAGGCTACTGCAGATTTATAGATGATTTGTTTTTTGGATGGACAGGATCAGAGGGGGAGCTGCGTCTGTTTTTTGATGAGTTGAATTCTGTACATGAGACACTTAAATTTAAAATGGATTATAACAAGGAGGTTTTACATTTTTTGGATGTGGAGGTTCGGGTGAAAAATGGTCATTTTGAGACTGACCTTTATAGGAAGGAGACTGACAAGAATGGCTTTTTGCTAGCGTCCAGTTGTCACCCGAAACCCCTCATCAATGGACTCCCTAAGAGTCAGTACATTAGAGTGAGAAGAATCACTTCCACAGATGAGCTCTATTGGAAGCAGTCGCAGCTCCTCACTGAGGACTTTGTTAAAAGGGGTTATGATCGCAAGAGATGTGAGGAGGTTGCCAGTGAGGTGGGTGGAATGGAGAGAGAAACACTAAGGGTGTATAAAACTACTAAGGATGAGGTTTGTGGTGATGGAGTAAATTTCATCACTACTTTCTGCAAAGAATCATCTATCTTGAGAGACATGGTCCACAAGTTTTGGCCTGTGGTGGAGGCGGATCCCCAGCTGGTGTCGGTCTGCAGGGCGCCCCCGAGATTCGTGTACAAAAAGGGTAAATCCCTCCGAGACCATTTGGTACGGGCAGATATAGGTAGATCGAGGGGTGGTACACAGTTGTTCTTGGGCACACCCAGGAAAGGCACTTATCCCTGCCTACACTGCCAACACTGCAATAATATCCTGAGAGGTGAACATGTCTATCACCCGCGGAAAGTTTCCGTAAAGGGTTGAGTTCCTATGGAATGTTTGTGCACTGGATGAATGTACCAGCCACCAGGGAGAGATCCATACATGTGGGCACCACTAGGGAGAGATCTACACTGGTGGGCATTGGTTGAATATGATCATCAGTTAAAATAATGAGACAAAAAAGCCACACAACGACAGAAATCCCTTGTTATGTGAACAAACCCTTAACATTCCAGAAAAATGCTAGGTTACATTTGCTGCAACTACTTTTTGCACAAGTGAAAACCTAGAAAGTGCCTGTCAGCTCCAGTCAGTGTCTACTAAAGTGAGGCACCTGTCACTTCTTGCCTCCTAAGAGTGTTGGTTAGTGGGATTCTTTCAGAAGCTGTCAATACTACTTTTCGTAGTTGTTGTTGTTGTTTTTGGAGCACTCAGCATAAGGGTACTCTGAGTAATACATTACCAACCTTGCTTAAGAAGTGTTATAAAGACCTTAAAACACTTTTTTTTGGCGCATATGCAATTTAGGTTTAATCCTGTGTTTTCACCCAGGAGATAATTTTCATATTCCCTTTAAATACATTTTAAGCATTTTACAATTGATAAAGTAGCCAAAAGTTGGTTAGAAAATACTATCACAATTATGGTTGAAAAGGCCTTTTATGACAAGGTGCGAAAATATCACCTAGGAGAAAACTCAAGTGAAAAACTGATTTGCAAATAGGCCTTTGTATGCATCTAATTTTGATACTTCTAAAAGTGTGAATCACCTGCTTGAAATCTAATAAAGGTAATTCCTTACTGTGAGGATCCGCGTGGCTGCCTGCGCAGGCAGGAAGCCTTTTGAATCAGAATCAGAATCATATTTATTCGCCAAGTGCAGCTGTTGCCACACTCGGAATTGTTTGTGGTACACATCGGTATAGAGCATAGTGCAAGAACAACATTAAAACATAGTGGTGCAATACACAAAACAGAAAACCTTGAAAAACAGATATAGGCATTGAAAACATGTAGTGCAAGTACGCTATGCAGTGAAGACATACATAGGATAGGTGCGTAGCCGCTAGTCCTGCTAATGAGTTAGTAAGGCCTAGGTGCAAAAGAACATGGAATGAAGAACCGCACCAGGCCTGGGTGACAGTCCTGCTATTTAGCTTTGCTGTATGCAGGGCACGAGTTCAGAAGGCGCACTGCTTGGGGGAAAAAGGAGTTCCTATGTCTAGAGGTCTTGGTGGAAATAGCTCTGTAACGGTGGTCGGAGCGCATGCGGTTGAAGAAGCGACCGCCTGGGTGGAGGGGATCTTGCGTGATCCTATTTGCCCTTGTCCTCAGCGTGGATGCATGGAGGAGGTCCAGTGGTGGCAGGGGTGTACCGATTATTCTTTCTGCAGCATTTATTACTCTTTGTAGTTTGTACTTGTCGCTTGAGGTGGCGCCGCCATGTCAGACGATGATGGAGGAGCATAGGATTGACTCGATGGTGGCAGTGTAGAACCTTGACATCAGCTCCTGTGGCATGCCAAACTTCCTTAGTTGTCTTAGGAAGAACAGCCGTTGCTGTGCCCTCTTTTGGCATTTAGTGGTGTTTTCCCTCCATCTCAAGTCTTTGGTGATGGTAGTGCCCAAGAACCGAACACTTGATACTCTGGTGACCTCCGTGCCTTCGATGAAGACCGGGTTAAGTGGGGGAGGGCGCTTCCTGAAGTCCACAACCAGCTCGACAGTCTTCGCAGCGTTTAGGTCGAGCATGTAATCCTAACACCAACTGCAGATACGCTCGATCTCGCTCTGGTAGGAGCGCTCATCCTCTCCACTGATGAGGCCAAGTATGGTGGTGTCATCTGCAAATTTAATGACCTTAACACAGTCGGCAGTTGAGGTACATCTGTTCATATACAGGGAAAAAAGGATCGGGGACAGTACACAGCCTTGGGGGGTGCCAGTGTTCGTGGTCCTCACTCAGGAGAGGCAACTGCCCAGTTTGACTTGTTGCATCCTGTTCGTGAGGAAGTCTTTGATCCAAGTGCAGAGAGTTTGATCAAGCCCGAGTTGCACTAAGTTGTTATGCAGGATGTCCGGGCTGATTGTATTAACCTCCTTGCCGGTTATCCCGAGCTCAGCTCGGGGTAACCTGCGCAGGAGGATATCTCAGGCCCCGCTGGGCCGATTTGCATAATTTTTTTTTGTTACAAGCAGCTAGCACTTTGCTAGCTGCTTGTAACTTCCGATCGCCGCCGCTCGCTGCCGATCCGCCGCAATCCGCCGCGCCGAGTCGCTCCCCCCCGCCCCAGAGCCCTGCGCTGCCTGGCCAATCAGTGCCAGGCAGCGTTGAGGGGCGGATCGGGATTCCCTATGACGTCCCGACGTCCATGACGTCGGTGACGTCATCCCGCCCCGTCGCCATGGCGACCGGGGAAGCCCTGCAGGAAATCCCGTTCTCAACGGGATTCCCTGCATACTCTGATCGCCGAAGGCGATCGGAGTGGGTGGGGGGATGCCGCCGCTTAGCGGCTATCATGTAGCGAGCCCTTGGCTCGCTACATGATTTAAAAAAAAAAAAATTAAAAAAATGTGCGGCGCTGCCTCCTTGCCGGATTTTTTAGACCGGCAAGGAGGTTAAAGGCAGAGCTGAAGTCTAGGAAGAGGATCCTCGCGTAGGTGTTAGGTCTGTCCAGATGTTCCATGATGAACTCCAGACTGATGTTAATGGCATCCTCTATGGACCTGTTTGCTCTGTATGCAAATTGTAGAGGATCTAGGAGAGCATCGGTGGAGGCTTTCAGATGACTGAGGACCAGTTTTTCAAAGATCTTCATGACAGTTGGGGTAAGGGCAACAGGTCTGTAGTTGTTGAGGTCCGTGACTCCTGTTTTTTTGGGGACTGGTATGATGGTGGACCTTTTGAGGCAGGAGGGGACTATGCCACTCGTCAGGGATTTCTGAAATATGGCAGACAGTACAGGGGCCAGCTGGCTGGCGCATGTTCTCAGGCACATGGATGACACGCCATCTGGGCCAGAGGCTTTCCTGGGATTCAATTTCCGGAGGTGCCTGAGGACGTCAGATGCCTGGATTTCTAACGGAGCTGGGAGGGCCCTGTCTGTGCTGAGGGAAGTGGATGTGGGGGGTGCCCTGCGGGTGGCCCTGTGGTCTGCTGTGTGGGTGGATTGGTTTTCGAACCTGCAGTAGAACTCGTTAAGTTTTTCAGCTAGTGCGAGGCTCGGAGGAGCATGTTGAGGGGAGGGTTTGAAGTTTGTGGCTGCCCTAAGGCTTTCCCAGACCTCCCGTGCGTTGTTGGATCGAAGGCTGAGGCCCAGCTTTCTGGAGTAGTCCTTCTTTGCAGCACTAAGTTCGCGCTTAAGGGTGTACCTAGCTGCCTTAAACTCCTCCGGTGTGCCGGACTTGTGTGCCACTTCCTTGATTTTCTGGAGCCGGCGTAGCTTGCCTTTAAACCAAGGCTTGTTGTTAGGATAGACCCTGAATGTCTTTGTGGGGATGCACAATTCCTCGCAGAAGTAGGTGATGGTGTTCTCTGTCCATTCCTCCAGGCAGGGTGCCTCAAGAGCCTCCCATTCAGTGCAGTCGAAGCAGGCCTGTAGCTGCAGCTTGGCTTCCTCCGTCCACTTACTTACGGTCTTGAGGACTGGCTTGGATGACTTGAGGTGTCTCCTGTAGGTGGGTATAAGGTGGATTAGGCAGTGGTCGGAGTTGCCTAGGGGTGCCTGATGGGTGGGTTTGTATGCGTCTTTGAGGACTGTGTAGCAATGGTCCAGGGTGTTTTGATCCCTGGTGGGGCAAGTAATGTGCTGTTTATAGCGAGGCATCTCCGTGCGGAGGTTGGCACTGTTGAAGTCCCCGCAGATGATGAAGAGGGAGTCAGGGAGGGATGTCTCCCACCGTGAGATGGTGTCGCTGAGCATACGCAGCGCAATCTTGGAGTTGGCGCTAGGGGGGATGTATACTCCCACAAGAACGTAGGAGGAGAACTCCCTTGGAGAGTACTGAGGTCTGCAATTGATTACTAGTAGCTCAATGACTGGAGAACAGCAATTGTCTATGGTGGATGTGTTTGAGCACCAAGAGGCCTTAATATAGAAGCAGATGCAACCGCCTCTCTGTTTACCGGAGAGTGCACTGTCCCGGTCTGCTCGGAAGAGGTTGAAACCTGGTAGTTGAAGGGAGCTGTCTGGGATGGTGTCGTTCAGCCATGTTTCGGTGAAACAAAGGACTGGGGTGTTTGCGCCCATTGATCGATTGCTGCCAAGTAGCACGAGCAGTTCGTCAAGCTTGTTCGGGAGGGAGCAGACATTAGCAAGGAGAATGGCTGGGATGGGTGACAGCAGGCCTTTCTTTTTAAGCCTCGCTTGTACTCCTGCCCTATTTCCCCTGGGGCGGTAATACCTACTAGCCCACCTGTCCCTTCTGGTGAGTAGCTTGATGTGATCCCAGATTGTGTTCCACAGGTATGCATAGGTCGCTGTGCTGCAGGTCTCCCATTGTAGTAGTTCTGCTCTGGTGTACGTAGTGGGGCGTGCGGCACTTGGGGGGTGCGACTGCTTCTGAGCCATGGAGCTGCAGTTGCAGCAGGGGCAGGTGAGGTGTGGGGGTGCAGTTTGCGGTGAGACCCCCTTTGGGGCAGTGTGCTAGTAATTGCTGTTTAGGGAGTTTAGCCTGCCCAATTCACCCACCTCTGTGTATAATCTCAAGCGTGAGCTGGCTGCCCAAGCAGAGCAGTCAATTTGTAAAAACAGGATGCCAACACAATGCAGTTTATCTTTTTGAGCAGAAAGGAAGTTCGCTTTGGCGGTCTGCTCACCAGATCTGATGTGTGCCCGCTGCCCAGCAAGTAAGATAATGGCAGCAGATGCGGTAGGCAGAGCAGATACTGCAGCGGGCAGGAACAATGAGGGGTACCCAGTGGGTGGGAGGGCAGCAGCAGGACCAGGGGCACAAGGTGCAGATCGTAGAGTGGGGATGGCCGCCCTGAAGGGAAGGAGGGCACAGAGTGTGGAGCCCAGTGAGCGGGTACAGCAAGCAGGGTTCAGAGGTGGCACATAGTGTTGCTTACTGGAGCCGCTTACAGAGGTGAGGCCGAGACAGGGCAGCGTCAGGATCGCAGGGCAGAGCAGGAACGGCGCTGGCTAGATCCAGAAGGCAGGGCAGATGCGAGGCCGGAGCAGCCCCTTCTGATCTGTTTCCCTGGATCGCAGCAGCCCCTTGCGCTAGTGCTGTGGATCCTTCTGTTCTGCTACTCTGTACCTGGATCGCACTAGCATCTTGCGCTAGTGCTGTGGATCCTTCTGTTCTGCTACTCTGTACCTGGATCGCACTAGCATCTTGCGCTAGCGCTGTGGATCCTTCTGTTCTGTCTTCCTGGATCGCACTAGCCACTTGCGCTAGTGCTGTGGATCCTTCTGGTCTGCTACTCTGTACTTGGATCGCACTAGCATCTTGCGCTAGCGCTGTGGATCCTTCTGTTCTGTCTTCCTGGATCGCGCTAGCCACTTTCGCTAGTACTGTGGATCAGTCTGATCTCCATCTCTCTGTCTCCCTGAATCGCACTGGTCTCTTTTCGCTAGTGCTGTGGATCCTGTCTCTCGCCTGTTCCTGTTTTCGTGTGTCTGTCTTGTCTGCTACGAACGCTTGCTGGAGGCTCGGTGAGGTAACCGTTAAGCAAGCACTCGCGTCCTCTGTTTTATGTTTGTCTGTCGGTAGTTGGTTAGGCGTGTTTGTCTCTACTGTGCTTATCATGTGGAGACCGCGCATAAACGCGTGCACTGTTGCGAATGAGTGCGGTGTTCGCGTTTAGCTAGTGTTTGTTATTTTCCGTGTCTTCTCATTGTATTATTTGCTGTGCCTTTGCTACTCTTGTGCTCTGCCTTGCTGTAGCCTTGTGTCACCTCTGGCAATCGCCTCTCTCGCGTTTGCGTTCCTGCTTCCTATCTGCTGTTGTGTATGCACCGTCGCGGGTTGGCGACTAGTTTGGTGCACACACATACAATCTGTCGCTTTGCTCTTTCTCCTTCAGGGCTATCTTGCCCTGCGTTCCGTCCCTTCGTGCAATTCCTGTCTGGCGTGTGTGGCAGGGCAGAGGAGCTGTTCCTCTGCACTCCACAGCTCCATCTGTCGACAGGAATTTCCCTCTACAGGTGCATTGCACCTTTTGCTGGGTTCCCGCAAATTCTAAGCTTGTGGAGGATTTCCGCAGTGTCAGCGCACGTCTTGTGCGCTGATCACAGAGAGAATCCCACAATCGTTACAGTATGACCAGCCAAACCAAAATTCCCAGTGTAGAGGGAATTTCTGATTTGTACTATTTTGTCGAGTATGGGTCCTGTGTCTTTAAGAGCTTTAAAAGGCTAAACTCAGAGACCAAAGCGCAATTTCTCTCTGAATGTGTGAGGTTTTGCCTGAATCCCACCTTTCAGATTACTGATCCGTCCACGTCGGCTCTTCAGTTTTCCTATGTGCTCTTAAAAGACGATGTGTTCACCTGGGCGTATGATGTGCTAAAAAACAATTCTTGGAATGATAATCTGTATCAGTTTCTTGCAGTGATATTCTCTCACTGGTTTAAACTGCCTGGCTTACCACCTGCTCTAATTGAATGTGTAGCTGCTGATAAGTCAGCTGATCTTTCCCTTCCATGCAAAACCATTCAGTATGATAATGATGTTTTCAATGATGTTTCTCAGTTTCCGTTTTTTTTGCCCCAATCCAAAGCTTGTGTGGATCCTATTATAGTTAGGATCGCACACTATATTAAAGCAGTTGAAAGGTCTGTTCTTGTTCCTGAACTCCACCCATATGGAGATTATCTGGATACTGGCCTGTTTGAACCTCCATTTGCCTCATGGGACATTGGGGCCTTGATGGAGGAATTTGATTTTGATTGGAAAGCCTTTTGCGATTTTTACATCGCAAAAAGCGAAGATGTCTTGAATAATTGTCTTGATTCTATGTACCTATTGATTGATTCCGATGAATGTGACGAGGGTGATGTGGATCTGATGATTTATGTATGGCAGACGATTTTGGAGGAGTTGCACACACACCAACCAATTGATTCCAATAAAGAGACATCGTTGTCGGATGATTGTTCCTGCCTTTCTGGGGTAAAGCATGTGAGTCGTGACATTGTGCGATCTGAAGTGAGGGGGTGTGCCACTGTGGTTGATTCCTGTGCGAATCCTGGAGGATTCTCTCCTGACTGCGTGCAGTTTGAATCTGTGCGATCTGATGCCTGTTTCTCTGATGTTCCTGAAGATTGTGATCAGCATGAATGTGCCAATTTTCTCAAGGATGTGTGGGACCCCTTGTCATTTAGAGACAGATCTTTAAGATCTTCCATCTGTGATCCTGCTATGGGGAAAATTCCTAAATTATGCAGCATCAAAAGTAAAATTAAAATGTCTAATACAGTTTTCCCTGATGTTGTCGCTATTTCTACTGCAGATGCGTCTTTGTCTCACCCTGTTCACACCTGTGCGGGCCCGTTGCCTGGTGACAGTTGCTCCAGTGTTTCTGTCCTGAGCGCCTTACAGTCTGCCCCGCAGATCGCGGAGGTTTGCGCTATGGAAGCGTCAGTTTCACAACCTAAAGCGATTTTTGATTCGCAAGTTTTGCGTTCTGACTCCTCGGATTTGACATTGTTAGCCGAATCTAAGAGTGAGACAGCGCTTCGGTTTTGCGAATCTGACTCTGAAGCATTTTTGCTGGGTCCAGAGAAAGTTTCTCTGAGCCTGCCCTGTACCATGAATAACAATATGACGTCTAATCACACTGACATTTCTGAGTCCCTTTCTTGTTCTGAGGAGAATGCTGATTCTGCACCCTGTACTCTGGATGAGTTAATATGGCCTTGTTTAGAGTCTCCTGCAGTGTCCCTAGAGGCTCATCTAGGTATTGCTACTATACTCACCTGTTTTTCTGAAGTTTTGGAGTTGCAAGCTAGTTTGACTGCTACGCAGAATTCTGGGTGCAGCGAGATTAAAGTTAGGGAGTCAGTGTGTGTTCCAGTAAATATTCCTGTACGTTCCACTCATGATGATGAAATTCAGTCTCAGTTTATGGTGGAACCTTCCCTGGGACATCTGCCCTGTCCACAAAATAAAGTTCCAGTTTTGCCCTGTAACATGGATAGTTCAGAATCCTTCTTAGAAAACTTGAAAAATGATGTTCCTGAGGTCTTGCCTGATGTCCTGGAGACCTCCGAGTTCCTCCCAAAGGGTGCAGAACTTGTAGGAGATGTCTCCTTCCCCCCAAGTCCTTCTGAGGTGTTGCCCACTTCAGTAGGCATTGCTGCCTTGCTGGCTACTTTTTCAGCTCTGGTGGAGCTTCAGTTATGCATAGTCAATGATGAGTTTTTGTCAGATACCATTACAGTCACTGAGACTTCTAAGCCTGAGTCTGAGTTTTTTTTTTAAAGTCCAGTGCTCGAGACCACTGCTCATGATGATCCTCTGCCCGGTACTGGTTTTGGCCCTGTCGTGCCGGACTCTGAGGTTGGCAGTTTCCCGACATGTTCTGAGGTTTCTCCTGTGCTGGTGTACCCCAATGTGCTCTGTGACCCAGAAAGCCCAAGTGTGCCTCGGTTACCAGCATGCTCAGATGCTTCCTCGGTGGAGACATGCTCTGATATGGCCTGCCTGCTTGCATGCCCAGAAGTGGTCCCTGAAAGTCTTGATCTTGATGGGTGTCCTCGTAATTCTGAACCCAGAATAGTCATTGGTTCCATAGGAAAGCTTGATAGTTCTTCATGTGAGCCTGGTGATTGTTCAGCCCTCTTGGGATCTCTGTGGAGCTTCGGAAGGTTCTGGGAGATTCCGGAAGAAATGTTGCTTGGTACCCTGGATGAGATCAACAGTGGCTTTTGTGTTGTAAGGGACACTTCGAACAGGTATTGTGGCAGGTTTGGTATTTTTGGACGCTCCTTGGAAGGTGGTGGGTATTGTCTGGAGGGTGTCGATGGCTTCTTCTCTGGCGTTCACAGTCCTGATGGGTGTTATACTGAGACTGGTAGTACTGATGGATATGTTTCGGTGGTGTTTGCTTCTGATGAGGTTGGTTTCGGCTGGACTGACTCTGGAATTGGGCCTTGTCGGGCTGTCCTGACCTTCGTGAGACTTCAGTTAGAGTCTTTTGCAAGTATCAGGTTGGAGGGTCGTCTGGAATCCAACCCTAGAGGGGGGGGGGTACTGTGAGGATCCGCGTGGCTGCCTGCGCAGGCAGGCAGCCTTTTGACCACTGTTCAGGTCTGCATTCTGCAGGTCTCTGGAAGAGAGACCTTTTGTTAGTTGTGCAGCTTGCTGCTGAGGAATTTGCATGCGTTTGTCATGCAGATTGCCTAGCCACATCCCTTGTGGGCTTGCTCTATAAAGAGCTATGTTTCCTACAGTAAGTTGCTGGTCATAAGAGTTAGTCCTGTGGAACACTCGCCTGGAGTGTCAGCCTTGCTCTTTGTTTAAAGATTAACCTAGAGTAATTCCTGGGACTGCCCTAGGCAGGTTTCCCTAGTGCAGTTAGGATTGCTTATCTGTTTCGTTTGTCCGTTGCGATTGTCCTGTCCCAGCGGTGGTCGACAGGAAATCGTTCTGTGTGTCTGGGTGCTAACCGGAACAGCGGTTGTTACTGGTAGCCCTTTCTGATCTGTTTCCCTGGATCGCACCGGCCCCTTGCGCTAGTGCTGTGGATCCTTCTGTTCTGCTACTCTGTACCTGGATCGCACTAGCATCTTGCGCTAGTGCTGTGGATCCTTCTGTTCTGCTACTCTGTACCTGGATCGCACTAGCATCTTTGTGCTGTGGATCCTTCTGTTCTGTCTTCCTGGATCGCACTAGCCACTTGCACTAGTGCTGTGGATCCTTCTGGTCTGCTACTCTGTACTTGGATCGCACTAGCATCTTGCGCTAGCGCTGTGGATCCTTCTGTTCTGTCTTCCTGGATCGCGCTAGCCACTTTCGCTAGTACTGTGGATCCGTCTGATCTCCATCTCTCTGTCTCCCTGGATCGTACTGGTCTCTTTTCGCTAGTGCTGTGGATCCTGTCTCTCGCCTGTTCCTGTTTTCGTGTGTCTGTCTTGTCTGCTACGAACGCTTGCTGGAGGCTCGGTGAGGTAACCGTTAAGCAAGCGCTCGCGTCCTCTGTTTTATGTTTGTCTGTCGGTGGTTAGTTAGGCGTGTTTGTCTCTATTGTGCTTATCACGTGGAGACAGCGCAAAAACGCGTGCACTGTTGCGAATGAGTGCGGTGTTCGCGTTTAGCTAGCGTTTGTT
The DNA here is from genome assembly GCF_040937935.1 of Hyperolius riggenbachi. Lineage (NCBI taxonomy): Eukaryota > Metazoa > Chordata > Amphibia > Anura > Hyperoliidae > Hyperolius > Hyperolius riggenbachi. The sequence goes on along the minus strand of NC_090646.1, from coordinate 510,096,324 downwards.
ATTTTCCGTGTCTTCTCATTGTATTATTTGCTGTGCCTTTGCTACTCTTGTGCTCTGCCTTGCTGTAGCCTTGTGTCACCTCTGGCAATCGCCTCTCTCGCGTTTGCGTTCCTGCTTCCTATCTGCTGTTGTGTATGCACCGTCGCGGGTTGGCGACTAGTTTGGTGCACACACATACAATCTGTAGCTTTGCTCTCTCTCCTTCAGGGCTATCTTGCCCTGCATTCCGTCCCTTCGTGCAATTCCTGTCTGGCGTGTGTGGCAGGGCAGAGGAGCTGTTCCTCTACACTCCACAGCTCCATCTGTCGACAGGAATTTTCCTCTACAGGTGCATTGCACCTTTTGCTGGGTTCCCGCAAATTCTACACTTGTGGAGGATTTCCGCAGCGTCAGCGCACGTCTTGTGCGCTGATCATGGAGAGAATCCCACAATCGTTACACTTACAGAGTATCTTGAACATCCAATAAGCCTTAATTTAAATCTAGTCACCCAGCTCATCCACTTGAAAGGTGGGACTGTCCTTTTTTGTTACAAAATAAAGTACACAACCCTTAGTGGTTTTGTACAACACTTAACCACTTAAAGAAAACCTGAACTGAAAAGTAAAAGTTAAAATAAGCATACACAAGTCATACCTTCCATGTAGTCTACTCCTCAGTATCTTTCTCCTGTCCCACGTCGTATTTGTTCACTGTGATCAAGGGAATTTTCCGTCCTCCATTTTGAAAATGGGCATTACCCATAACAGCTTTCTGGTCAGCACACAGTTAAACTGTAACATCGCCCACTTGAGCCATAGGGAAAGATGGACATTACCTGGTACATCAGTTTTCCTCTCAGCTATAACTGACAGCAACTGATATTTTACTGACAGCAACTGATATATTTCAGATCTGACAAAATATTGTCAGAACTGGAAGGGATTATTGTCAGAAGAAAATGGTGAGTTTCTGAGAGGAACTGATGGCAAGGTAACTATGTAATGTTCATTTGAAGTTACCTTATGTGTTTATTTTAAATATTTTTACTCAGTACAGGTTCTCTTTAAGTACCAGCGGTCTCTGCCCCCTTAAGGACCAGAGACTGCTGGTACAGGAACGCGGAATCCCGACGAAATACCAACGAATCGCTGCACATACCCGCCGCAACCGCCGTCATCTCCGCTCACCCGGACCACCAGGACATAGACTCTGCCGTCTCTATGACGGCAGAGCCATGTGATCCGGTCAGGAGCCACTTTCATTGGCTCCTGACCGTGACTATCAATGTAAGCCAATGGGAGCAGCTTACATTGATAGACATGGCCAGGAGCCAATGAAATGGCTCCTGACCGGCTCACATGGCTCTGCCGTCATAGAGAAAGGCAGAGCCTGTGAGATGCGGCAAGACTGGTCGGGTTAATTGAAATCTATGTTGTGCCAGCCAGGAGCCCATCAAAACATGACGTAGATTTCAATTAGTGCAGTCCTTAAATGGTTAATAACACTTATTGTTTTTGAAGGCAGACCACAAAATTAAAGACAGCTGGGGCAAATGTGGTGGGGCTGAGAATCAGGATAACTGGTGTTTCAAATAACACCATCACAACCAATTTGGTGGCCTCCAAGATACCAGACAAACACACCATTTTGTACTTAGATATTGGCCATCCCTTTCAGTTGTCACACATTGGAGAGCTAGTAGGGCGGATGACCCAACAAGGGTCTCTACAAACCACCTCCTCAACTTCATCTACCCATAAACACAGAAGCTAGTTTGTGGTGAACAGGGCCGGCCCTAGACTTTTTGCTGCCTGAGGCAAATTTTGAAAAAATTATTGCTGCCGCCCCTCTTACAATACAGTGGGCGGCGTTGCAGGAAGTGACGTCAGTGGAGCGCACGCTGGTTCGAGGAAGAGGTGAGTCCACCCCGCCCGTGCATCTTATGAGTAGCGGCTGCTTCTGATCTATTTAAGGCTGGAGGGGAGTGCAGATCGGGGGACCCAGGCGAGGGAGAGGGGGTCCGACCCCCCACCCCGCTGCTAGGCCCAATACCCCAGTCCTGCCGCTACCCCTCCAGCTCGGCGGCCGGCTCCCCGCACTCACCGACGGGTGGATGCCGCCCCTAGAAATGTGCCGCCTGAGGCAAAAGTTTCACCCCGCCTCATGAGCGGGCCGGCCCTGGTGGTGAAAGATGAGCAAACACTCTCTATTTCCTTTCATGCCAAGTCATGCACACACTCTGAAGCAGTCAACAATTAGCAGGTCGTACCATAACTGTTATAGCTTTCCGTTTTGGTGCTGTTGATAGAAAATAAAGAGGCAGATGGAAATCTTACAGATATATGGTATATGTTTCCGATGTCCAACCCTTTCCTCGAAGGAAAAAGAAGAGGTGTACTGAAAAAGAGAGGAAAACTTGGATGGCTCAGTGTCTTTAGTCTGCACTTCACATGCCATGTCTGAAGAGGGGTACCACCGACATGCAAAAAACAGTGCTGCCATCTGGCACTTACTTTGTTAAGTTATGCTGAGTAATGAGAAGGAGGTGGTAAATGACAATGGACTTGAACCAACATGCGTTAAAGTGGACCCAAATTAAAAATACAAGATCTCAGAAATAAAATCTATTTTCTAAATTATAATAATAAATAGCAGCTTTTTTCAGCTGCATGATGACAAATATAAAATATTTTACATTTATTGGAGGCAAAGGTGGAATTGCTAATGGCTGCCACCTGTATAACCCGAGTTATGAAAAAAAGGGTGAAAAGCATGCACTGAAATGCTCATAGGCTTGAAGGAGTGTTTATCTTTGTATGTGTCAGAGAGGTGCAACTAAATATTTTGAATTAAAAAATTTTTTGGTTTGGGTCCACTTTAAAGACATGGATCAGCAGAGCAACAGACAGAGGGCAGGCAAAGCAAAGCAGCAATGTCCTGGGAGATGCAGTAGGTCCCCCAAAAGGCTGGAGCCGGGCTAGGTTATTTGTGTCAATTTCTATTCTATGGAAACAGCGCTCAACAACCTACATATTAATACACAAGATTCCACATTTAAAAAGTCCACAACACCCTCAATAGGTGTGATCCACAGGTATCCAGTTAATAGTCCAACCAATAATTCTTCATATACAGTTCATAGCAGTAATGATATATTCTCACCGGAACAATAGGCCAACCACTAACGATTAGCAATCACGTTTTTGGACCATGCCAGCTCTAGCTTGTTGCGATGACTTTCTCTTGTGTCAGCAAAGAAATGATCTAGGGCTCAAACAGGTGTTCTGGTGGAGTACTGGTGGTGCTGGATAGTGTATGCTCTGTAAACGGTATCACACTATTGCTGTGTCTCTCTTTCATATGACATGTATACACACATCTGAGGAGTCCTATATCAGTGGAGGAGTTCGTGTGCTGGCATGGTCCAAAAACGTGATTGCTAATCGTAAGTGGTTGGCCTATTGTTCCGGTGAGAATATATCATTACTGCTATGAACTGTATATGAAGAATTATTGGTTGGACTATTAACTGGATACCTGTGGATCACACCTATTGAGGGTGTTGTGGACTTTTTAAATGTGGAATCTTGTGTATTAATATGTAGGTTGTTGAGCGCTGTTTCCATAGAATAGAAATTTTGTACGTAGTGTGACACACACAATTGAAAAATAGCGATCCGACCAGACAGAGGTTTATTAAGATTTATTAATATTTAGAATATCTATTGAGGAGCGCACTGATCAAATATAGAATATTTGTGTCAATTAATTCAATTTATAGGCAGCCTTTCATTTGGGAAAGCTCACACATTTTTCATGAATGGCCACTGAGCTGAATCTGGTAAATCAACATTTCTGCAGCAAATACCCATGCACATAGTAGCTGCTGGTTAAAGACAGGAAAGTAAATGCTAATTTTTAAATACGTTTACTGAACCTTTACTCACTTGATAAAAACTGTTCTCTCAATAACAGGGTGCTGTTATGGACTGCCTGATTGATTACATATGGTGCAGAAACTTTGTAGAGCTTATCTTTTTCGCTTCAAATACATTACTAGGCATATCAGCGCTGCGTAATATGTTGGCGCTTTATAAATACAATAAATAATAATAATAATGTAAGAGGTATGTGTCCTTTTTGGGAGTGTGGTTGACCCTGAAAGGATTTATACAGAGATGCTGGCTAGCCTCCCTGCTTGCTGCACACTTTTATGGCAGTTTGGATGGAGCAACTGCTTTTCACTAAGTGCTATTTAAAGAGAACCTGAACTAAAAATAAAAAGTCAAAATAACCATACACAGGTCATACTTACCTCCCGTGTAGTCTACTACTCAATCTTTTTCTTCTCTACCGCGTCCTCTTTGACCACTGTGATCAATGGAATGCTCCATCCTCCATTTTAAAAATGGCCATTCCCCTATAACAGCTTTCGGGTCACACTATTAAACTGTAATATCACCCACTTGAGTCATAGGGAAACATGGACATTACCTTGCACATTCAGTTGTAACTGACAGCTGCGGATATAAAACTGACAGCAACTGGTATATTTCAGTTCTGGCAAAATATTGTCAGAACTGGAAGAAAATGGTGACCTTCTGAGAGGAACTGATAGTGAGGTTAGTATGTAATATTCATTTGCAGCTACGTCATATGTTTATTTTAAATAATTGTACTCGCTTCAGGTTCCCTTTAAAATAAAAAAAACCCTGCACCCCCCCTCCCCCTCCTCCAGGAGATGGGATAGTCCAAAACCTGTTGGTTCTGTCAGATTTCTTATACCTACTGTGACAGCAACATAGGAGAAATGTATAGCTCATTTTACTCTAGAAGAAATATACTTTACTTATTTGTATGTGTTTTCTGTGTATTTCTTTTACATGTCTGTTTACATGTATTTAACATTTTACGATTTTAGCGATAGTGGTCCTGTAACTTTTTCAGATAACCAGCTCAGATGGTACACAGCAGAGAAGTCTAAAAATGCAGTGAATTACTCCTGCTCCATGTTTAATGCTAATGTCATTAACAAGATGGCAATAACCCAAAAGTAAAAATATAATGTATCATTATCATACCTGATATGTCAATATGCAGATACAGTCCCATTTATTTGATGTAGGTTTGCTTTAAAACAATAGCTCTGCTTTCATAACTGTTGAATGTCGGAGTGACAAGTGACATAAAACCTTGACATATACAGGTTGCTGAATGTTTGTGAAATAAAAATGCTAAGGTTAGATAACGTATAGAAAATCATTACTGATGGAGTCCCAGGGGTCTATTGTTTTTGTGCTTAACAATGGCCACATGGATGTTAGAAAAATGTTGACGTAATATATAAAATCTCTTGACAATGGAGGGCCCTTTTATTCAGCATATGTCCTTTGTCAAAGAGGACGGATTCACTTAATAATAATTCGCTCCATATTATTAACATTACTGGGTTATGTAACAAAATTATCTCGACAGCTTAATGGTAGCTGCAACCTTTTCCTATCACCCTTCACCTTCTGCTTTTTACGATTTCTTATTATCTTGTCTTTATGGTTATTGATGACTCCGTTGTGCCCTGAGCAAGGAACAAACAGCTGATTTTGGTTTTAACGTCTGTCTCAGCTACACCTCTGCATAAAACCATTTATTACATTTGATATATCTGTTAATTTCATGTTAACATTCACTAGCCTAGATTTATCAACCAGTGAACAAAATTCTCTGTGGAGATATATTACATGAAGGGTAAGATTCATCAAGTCTTGAGGTTTCAATTCTAGTGATGTACTTGGTATAAAAAATGTGATTTTCGCTGTAAAGTTCAATTTCATAGAACAGCTCAGTAACTTCTACATAGATTTTCTGATAAATATTTCCCAGCTATACAATTGTAGAAGTCACATGAGAAGTCTTTTATTTTGTTGAGGAGGAATATAAGAATAAAGAACACTGGACAATGCTGTTTAACCTTCCATGACTAAACTAAATTAATCTGGAGCCTAATAAATGGGTACTTTATGCTTTTTTACTGTCTTACAGTCAGATTTTACCCAAACGTGTTTGATTTATTTTGGATACATTAAAACGTTAAAAACAAAATATTTTCAGATCTGTATTCTTGTTTAGGACATGTTTAGGAATTTCAGTCCAAATAGAGAGAATTGCTCCTTGTGAAGACAGGAAGTGGGGTCAAATATGCCCAATGGGAATACAAGCAGCAGTTAATGTACTCTTTTGAGAGAATTGTTCCTTTCAAAAACAGGAAGTGAGGTGAAATCTATCCAATTAGAATACAAGCAGCAGTTAACACACTCTTTTTGGAGAATTTCTCATTTCAAAGACAGGAAGTGGAGTCACATGAGTCCAATAGGAATACCAGTGGAAGTTAGTGAACTCCTTTGAGAGAATTTCTTCTTTCAAAGACAGGAAGCGGGGTCACATCTGTCCAAAAGGAATAAAATTAGCAGTTAATGTACTCTTTTGAGAGAACTCCTTCTTTCAAAGACAGATAGTGGGGTCAAATCTGTGCAATGGGAATACAAGAAACATTAATTAGAGCTGAACATTTCTTCAGCTGAAAACGATTTTCTCACATTATGTCCTATATGACGGATCACCGGAAAGTGACAAGATATCTCCACAATGTATACTGAGCCAACTAACAATGATGGAAAACCAGGCCAGCAAAAGTTATGGCCCTCTACCACATTATTCAAATCTACAAAAATACTTGAAATAAAATGACAGTATAAGATGTTTCCTAAAATTGAGATTAGTCATGTTCCTGCTTTTTCCTAAACTGGTTTGTGTTTTTTGTGCACTTTTTCTTCCAACAACATAACTAATGGACAAAAAAATGTAGTTCCAAAATATTGCCTTTGCTGCCAGCGCTGCCTTTATTTTTGCATGAGATTCTTCTATCTATCACTGGAAACATAACTGGAATAAGACCATACAGGGCCCTATGCAGAGCATTGAATTTGCACCTTCCCATTATTCTATTGAAAGAGTTGTCATGCAAGTTGAAAGTTCTAAGTGTATGAGAGATCCCAATTCATTATAGAATAAGAGCAACCCAGTTCAGGCTGTACTACAGTTGTAAAGCTAAATACTCACCACCTGACAGAGGTAGATGGATCCAGCGACGTCCCCTGACGAAGAGCATTCCACAGCAGGGTTATGCAATGTCACACGACAGGCACAAGCAGGAAGTCAAGCAATCGAGCTGCTTTGCACAAAGTCATTAGGGATCTTTAGGATCCCATCTGTCATGATAGTCATTGTCGCTGTTCTTGCTAAATGTCAATTGCGTGATCGTGCGCCTGTACCCACTTCGTGAGATCACAGAAACGATCGATCATCACTCAGTCCAGTATAGGCATCCAGCTGACCCACTCCCCCCCATTAAATGTGTTCAGATGTCCCCTTGGCCCAGTATAGGTATCCAGATGCCCCCCCCCTCCAGTATGTGTAGCCAGATGCCCTTCCCCCCAGCCCAGTATTTGTATCCACATACCCTCTCCCTCACAGCCCAGTATTTGATATCAGATGTCCACCCAGTATGTATAGCCAGATGTCCCCCCCAGCCATGAATTTGTAGCTAGATGTCCCCCATATGTGTAGCCAGGTGTTCCCCTAGGCCCAGTATAGGTAGCCAAATGTCTCCTCCCCCAGCATTTGTAGCCAGATATCCCCAAACCCCAGCCCAGTATATGTATGAAGCTACACGTCGTCTTCCCCCCACCCAGTATATAGGTAGTAACATGTCCCAATTATCACTTTAAAGAAAGTTTGTTCTGATTTGTATTTGTTAGCTCTTCTATGTGTAGTCACCATACAGATTTATACATTTTTCCCAGTGTTTCTTGACACTTCAAATACCATTACTGTAATCTGCAGATTGTGCCTTAAAGCAGAATAAAACCCAGCATTTCTACTTTGCTCTAATAGATTATTTACAGCATATTATATACAACCAGCATTTTTTTTACTATAACAGCATTCAAAGGGTTAACACAGGCTTTAGAAGCTTCCCAGCCAGCAGAGCTGAACGCATCCAAAGTTGTAGATAATGTTATCTTGTGTTTAATTGTATCAAGTGAGGAATATAAAAAAATCCTTCTCTGACATGGTCCGGTCTCCTAAAGAGAGTGAGACAATCACAAAGCATCAGAAAGCATTTATGCTTTTTAAGTTAGACGAAGAATTAAGCAGTTATGACTAAAATGCAAAGTAAGCTCTCAGAGTAAAAAAAGTGTACTATGGGAACGTATAATTTCTAAATGAATAATAATACTTATGCACAAAAGTAAATACGCTAACCATATGGTATATAAAAAGTAGAAAAACATGTTCTTATTGAATATTATGTCAGGATTTTACACCGCTTTAAACTAATTATTCAGGAATGGAGTCCACTGTGTTGTCTAGTTGACAACCCCTCCTCATCCTGTTCACGCCATGCTTTCTTCTTGAAAGGGGTTTGCAAACATGGAACCTAGTGTGCAGACACCATGTGCAGTTTATTGTGAATCATTATCAACACGCTTCCATAACTGAGGCCAGTTTCATTCATAATCATTTGGATAATTGTTTGTCTGTCTTTCAGGTTTAAACACTCCATTTTCTACACTGTGGCTGCATCATCCTTCAGTGATGGTCTTACTGGTCTTGTGAGACCATTTGGAAATTCCTTTTCCACCTCAAAATAGTCATAAGCTAGACAATCATTTCCATAAACTGCCATCATCTCATCATGAATTTCACAGGCACTATTAACAGGAACTTTAGAACACTACAAGCCTCAGTCTCTTCCATCTCACACTTTATTCACTTATGGCACAATCTGTAAAAGAAATAAAGTATACAATGAGCTGATTGTCTCAACATCATGCACTTAAGGACCAATGATGAGACCAATAAAATGTCATCAATATACCATAATTACTTCTGGATGACAATTAAAATTGTATAATATCACCTCGTAAACACAAGTATGTGTGATTTCGTGGAATAGTACAGCAAAAACAAGAAACAAAAAGGAAAGTTGCTGTCCGTGCAGCTTGCAGTCTAGCTATCATTGCATTTTCTTGATTATTGCTTCAACATTAAGCAAGCTTCATTGTACAGCTACAGAGAAAATAATGACAGTGAGCAAGATAATAATACAAATAATGAAAATAAGAGCAATTAATGTAAGTGGCACGCATGAACAATTTCATTTTTATTTTGTTCACCTCCAAAAATGATGATTTTTGATTATGAGTAATTACATTCCTGATCTGTAGTTTATTATTTATGACCATAGCTTTCAGGGAAGGAAATAATTGTTGACGGTGTCTTATTTTTTCACAGTTTCTCCACTGTAGCTTTGTTAGTCATATGTCAAAAAGAATACACAATTTCCATATATTATCTAATAACATGACATCCCTTAGCTGTCAAAAGCAGCTATTAATCTTGTAAAAGGTTGGAACTGAGTGATGTAAATGATTCATTTCCTTTCTACTAATCATTTAAAGTTGAGCTAGATAAAGATATAATGGCAAAGAAATAAAATGGTGAGTAACAGTAATACTAAAATAGTAGTGTACTGATTTGAGCTGCTGCTTCAAGGTCTTGTTTTTATGCCTTCATTGTTACATGTAACTGACTATTCTATAGAAAGATGTTAGAGTTGGTCATTATACAATTAACAAACATCAGGGCTGGATTTACTATAAGGCACTGTACAGTAGGCATGTGCCTACAGGCAGCTGATGTTGGAAAGGCAGCTCACTTCTCTCCCCAAGTGCCTCCCTTCTGCCTTACGTATGCAGTGTCCCAAGCAGAGTGCAAATTAGAGGTTACTCACCCTGCTCTCTGCATTCCACTGACCAGATCTCCCTTCTGTCAGGGGCACCTCAGGCTACCTAATATTTGGGGCACCTCTAGCTACTTAATACTGAGGGTACTTCTGGCTACCTAATACTAAGGGGCACCTGTAGCTACTTATGGCAAGGGAAATCAGGGAGAAGTGACAGCTGGGACAGCCAACACACTTGCAGTGTGGTTCAGTGGAGGTTTGAAGGTTCATGGAAGTTGAAGTCTAAGGTGCCAGGACATCTGTGTCTATAAGCTCCTATGATGTAAATACAGGCCTGAAAAACATATCCTTGCATTGAAAAGTGTTCCAAGGTTCAATTATTATAATTATTAGTGTTGTTGTTTTATTCAAAATATATACTAAAAACGTATTCAAATTATGAAACAGAAAACATTTTAAATTTAAAGAGAGCCCGAGGTAGGCTAAAAAAAAATTAAAAACAAGTAAGCTACCTGATCTGGGGGGCTGAGCGGGGCCAGGTAGCCGCAAAAAAAAGCCGCTCCTGTGGGCCGCAGTGGCCTACTTTCACATTCTCTGTGTTCCAATGGTACCCCATCTGCCCACCTCAGGCTCTCTTTAACCACTTCAGGACCACAGTGCTAAACCCCCTAAAGACCAGGCTATTTTTTGCTAAACTGACCACTGCAGCTTTAATGCCAAGCTGCAGGGCCACACAACACAGCACACTAGTGATCCCCCCTTTTCTCCACACCAACAGAGCTCTCTTTGGGTGGGGTCTGATGCTCCCCCCCCCCCCATGTTTTTATTATTATTATTTTTTAATATTTATTTTTATATATATTTTTTACTATTTATTTATTTATTTTTGTAAAACCCTCCCTCCCCCCAGCCAGCCAATCATGGCGATCAGCTCTAATAGGCTTCTGCCTATGAGAACCGTTTGCTCTCTTGTGTCCCAGGGGGACAGTCGTGTCACACGGCTGTTACCAGTACAGCGCTGCTGAAGATCACTGCGCTGTACTAACTGAAAAGACGGCGGATTCACTGTCTAACAGTCTCCCCGATCTCCTGAAGTCGGGCCAGAGCTCCACCCCTCAAGCAACTGATGCACACGCAGCCTTTGCACGATCTCCTGCAATAGCCAGCCCCAGGACTTGACGTCAATTGGCGTTAGGCGGTCCTGCGGCTGTCGCCGCAGTTATGCCCATTGGTGTGGGTGTTTAAGTAGTTAAGAATAGTTTACTGATTCAATGGTTTAGTCCAAGTTAATGGCTAATGGAAGATGTCTAATTTTGGGGACTTTGGAAACACCAAAAATGGTAAAGAGCTTCTGTCAGACTTTTATTGCAGCATGGGCCATATTGGGAAAAAAATCACTTACTTTCTGTTGCTGTTGTCTCAGAGGTGTCACAAAGGATAGGAAGTGAGGATGAATCTTTGCATCAGGGACATCAGTGAACAATGAAGAAACACTTTTTATTGGTAGAGATAGAATATCTGTCAAACTTGTGTTGCTGCCATTGTTTCTGTTGGTGAGATTCCAGTCAAAGTAGCTCACAAACAACAAAAGTAAAGGAATATGTTCAAAAAACCTTCCCTGGTTAATCTAAACCAAATTGAAAGATAACCATACAAATTGGAAAGTAGTTATTCATATATTCATCTAAGCCTATGCCCATTCTGGGACATGCTGTATAGCTGATGCAATCTGGGTTGCAGAATCTCTCTATGCAAATCTGATCCTGTTTTGTAGAATTTTCATGAAAATAAACCATGAGTTTTGCAAGATTCACATGACTGAATAAATGAGTACGTTGATGGAAATACATTTTCTTTCCAGCCCAATGAATTTGGTTAAAATTCATTTTTTCTTGTATGTTTAGTTTACATGCAATTGGTGAAAATGTTTTTCCCTCATGTGCATTAACTTCAATGAGTTTTGTGAATACTCACATGCTTGCTTGGAGTCGTGTGTAGTTGCTGTAGCTGCTGCTGGTTGCCTTGAGCTTACATGATTGCAGCCAGGCAGCAAGACCGGGGGAGGGGGGGGGATTTGCAATCCCTTGACTTAATAAGTCGCAATGTGATTTCCTAAAACATACTAGAGTACCTCAACAGCGCAGGGTGACCGAGAACCACTAGGGAAGTATAGGGGACTAAAAGAGACCAAATAGCCCTCCTACTAAAAAGCAATGCTTATTTGCTTATACCATCTGTTCTAAGAAGGCAGACCACACTACAACATACTAAAAATAACGATTGCAGATTTCTCTTTCACAGCATTTTCCAGACTCAACAACCATGACAAAATACCACCTAAAACATGAGTCACGCACAATAAATCTTTTAAGCTTGGATGAATATGCAGAGCGACAAAGTAAAATGAAAATCTAGCTTTTATACTTCAGACCTTTGTCAGATAAAATTATGAGTTAAAAATGTGTATTCTCCCTAATGCCACTCGTTCAAATATGTTTTCCTTCCTTTGCTTTGGTTTTACTTGTTTTTTTCCCGTCTGTGTAATCTCCAGAGTGACAGCGTCTATTGATCTTTTCCGTATATCTAATTTAGAGCACCTCTGTGACTCAAGCATACTCGAGTCAAGAGAGTTTTTGCTTCAGAATGCTTTTCAACACAGAAAACTGGCAGATTTGCGCACCGAAATGGAAGAACAGACACAGTTCTCTACAAATAGCCCTGTACCCTTAATAGCTTGGGAAACATGATTCTTTACTTAAGGCTGGAACACAAGGACTGTCAGTTTCATTAGTGGTAGTGAGAAAGAGCTTGATTACAATGTCCAGTTGGTAAAATCCCGAAACATTTCTCTAGAATCAGCCCTTCATCAGTCAAAGTATCATTAATGTTTAAAAACACAGAGTAAATGCACAAAGCAACGATGAAAACAAGCGAACTGTGTCATGTTAGGTGAACTTCTAGAAGTGTCCTTTAAAAGCTTCTGCATCATTTATCAAAGATGTGTTCTGGATCAGGTGACAGGTGTGGGTGATTAATCATCCTGGTAAGGTTATGATTCTTTTAGAATAATAGATACATTTCCGTATCTTGAATTTCATATTTTGTTTAGGATATATATATAGATAAAAAGCAGGTGCTTAATGCAAAGATTGTTTGTATCTTTGACAAAAATAAGGTAACATCATGAAACAAAAATGACAGGTACTCATCCTCGAAACCTCAAAGAAAGCGGGCATAGAATGAGTCACTGTGACTAATGAGAATGTTTGCAGCATAGAAAACGTAACAAACATTGCAAGGGTGTAATTATTAAATACTGAACCCCCTAGCAAAGATTTAATGCCCTTGTATTTCTTACCTGATCCAGCACTGGGTCTCCACTGCAGTCTTCAGCTTCCTGCTGTCAAAATCATGTGGCATGTGGAACCTTAGTGTAGAGGAAAAAAACACTACTGAGCTAGTGCTGACTAGCTCAGCACTTATCCATAATTGTTTTTGAGCCCATTCTCCCATACCCACTGTCACTGTTTTCCATAAGTTAAGGGAGGGTGTCCATCTTTACTTCTTTAGTGGCTGGCATAGACAGAGCTCAGGAAAGAAGCTCTGGTTTTAATTTTTCCCATATTGTGATTCCTTCTTCTGAATGTCAATTTTATAGTGCTGATTAGTAGATAATGCAAGCAATATGGTTGCTATGGTCGAAAAGCACAGATTCTTCCCATACAGGGAGTCGTTGGCTGCAGGTTTGTCTGTCTTAAAAGAAAAACTGCTCTAGGGTACTAGTCACTGGCCACTAACCCTGTAATATATGATGCAGGCTGAGGTGTTTATCCATAAATATAATAGAGCAAAGCAATTTCTGACAGTGATGCGCGTAATGGCCTAATTGTGATAACACAAAATTTAGCGTAATTCGTGAATATACTATTACCGCCGTAATCAGAAATTTGTTTCTTCATGGAATTATGCAAAATTTTGTAATTCCAATCATTTTTGTAATTACGATCATTTCTGTAATGGAAATGAATCAGAATTTCATGTTTAACACGGAAATTTGGCCGTTCTCGAAATTCTGTTCCAGTTCAGAGCCTCCTCATACCTTTAAAGTGACAGCACGTGCAGGGACCTTTGCATTATCAGATATTGCATTTGCAAGGCACAAAACCAAGTGCCTCAGCATGACTGACCGCTAAGTGCACCTTGACAAAGAGCACCTGTCTTAGAAGTGGCTGCAGGTAGAACCTCCTGATACATTTAAAACGACAGCACATGCAGGGGCCTTTGCATTATCAGTAATTGCAATCAAATGAGTGACTTTCCTGAGATAAGTAATTACTTAAATTTGCATAATCACTAATAGAAATAAAATGACGTCCATTTTCATAATTAAAATAACCTTGTTTCTATAGAAAACATGAAATTACAAAATTTCACGTAAAACGCAAATTTGCGGTGGAATGTAAAATTACGAGACATAAATTATGCTTACAGAACTCTGAATTATGGTTTGTATGGCAATTATGAAATTACGAATTCGCATCGCATCGTTTACAGAAACAAAAAATTACGCAAATTTCGGCTCAACATTAATTTGTGAGCAAACAATAATAGCATAAGAAGGCAGCCTTGTGCTGTGTTTTAAAATGTTTATTTTACTGCACATGAGTAAATGTATAAGATTGGTGCGTTAGATTCACTGCAATGTATGTCTTATGTGTTTACATGTATTCTAAACTTTACTATGTTTTATGATTTTCATTCTTTAACGCAGCTTCTTGACTTCCCCCCATATTGCGTCCCACCTTCACAAATTATAAACTCTTCTGATGATCATGCCTTCATGTAATTCTGTCTCTCATTACACTGCATGCTCCTTGTGCTAGCAGGAAATTCTGCTATTCCATCATCTCAGAATTTAAAAATAAATATGAGGAAAACAAACATTTCGCTTTGTAAAGCAGTTTAGAAAGGGAGAAATTAGTCATATCAGAGGCTCCTTGACTTCATTATTGCCATGTAATGTACTCTGGATAAATTCTACTGACCAAAGTAGATGCACACAACTAGGGATGGTTGGAAATGCGGATTTCTAATTCCATGGAAATTCCAATTTCCGCCAATGGTGATAACCGATTCCGCAGATTTCTGATTTCCATTTTCCGAATTCCAGTTACCAATAATTTTTTTGGGTCATTTTTTGCACTCTCTGATTGGCCAAATACTTCTGAACTGACTCTGCAATCTCTGATTGGCCCAATGCTTCCAAGTTCTTTGACTTGGCTAAAAGTATCAAGTTGCAGTAATGAGGTGTTCCAATGTCTGATTTCTGAGTTCCGAACGGAAAGGCCTATTTCCTGTAAGGATCCCTCCTGTAGCGTATTCTGTCCGTTGCACTGAAACTGCAAACGGACAGTTCTGGCTTGTTTGTTTGCATTCGGTTGTGCATTTGCAATGGGTCTCATTGTCATTTTCAATCGCTCTGCAGTTCTGGGCAGCTCAGGATGCTGTCACCATTCCACCAATTGCTTGTTGCAGCTGAGCTGCGGCCAGATAGCCCTGTATTTCCTGCATGCATGTTGTTACATAATTCTGCATGTATTTCTTATGGGGGTCCATAGCATTCACAGCCACCTAGAAAATGGTAATCAAGCCAGCTCAGGATTGAGTGATTACCATTCAGGTGTTTGGATATTTGCATACTTGCATCCATTGGCTGATGCCAGCATAAAAGTCTGCCTCCCATTTCACACCCCGCCCGTCATAGTGGTCAGTACGCTGATCTACTACGCACCTTGTTACTATGTATAGTTCTGTTATTGTAGTTCTATGGGACCGTATTACTTGTGCTTTAGCTAGTTCTTGATAAATATATATGCAGACTTGCTAATATATATTTATCCGTTAGTTGAGCTGTTTGTTATTTTTCTTATTATTGTGTATTGCCTAGCTAGTTCCATGCTTGATGGACGTACGCTGCATCCGCGGTGGATCAGTGAAGTCCATTATCCAGCTTGAATTCTGCTGTCACTACGTTGGTGACTGTAGTATTCCGGCTACTCTAGTTTCTGAGAACGTAACTATAGGCTGCAGTTGCTATTAGTTACTGTACGTTCTATCCTGTAGTCTTGTCTGGGTGGATGCTTGCTGATGACTGTTGTTAGCCTGCTTGCTCTGCTTCTGTGGACGTGACTGTGAACTGTGGTTGCTACTAGTTATGCTCCAATCTATAGTTCTGTCTTGGACCTGTCCGAATGCTTGCTATCGCTAAGGCAGCACAGTGCGAACTAAGGCAGCGCAACATCGCACTACGCTGCCATTGTGTTTTATTTGTAGCGATATCAGAAGCCCAGAGCTGCAGTTGCTCTGGGCAGCCTGTGTAACCTCTTCCATTATCCAGCTCTTAGCCTTGTTGTGCTGGGTGGTCAGAAAGTATGACCCCCCCAGCATTACATTTTCGAACAGAAATGCAGATATTTAATATCTGCAGAATCTGAATGAGCCTCCCTACACACAACTTGGACATGGAAACTTAATGTGGAGATGCATCCAAAAGCTTCATTTTAACTCTGAACATACATAAATTAAGGCATTTTCTTTTAGTGCTATCTAGGATCCCATTGGTGTCACAAGGAACTGGAAGTGAACAATTCTCCCTTTGGATGACATCAATACAATTTTAGGTAGAGATATTTTTATTTTACATAAACACAGAGATCCGGTGCACCGCATACCATGTGTTTATGTTCCAGATCTAGAGTAGGTAATTCTCTTTTTCCATGACCTTCCAATACTTAATCAGATATGATTTATGTACAGAAATTTTCAGGAAATTCTAGTAAGATTAGCTAGAGCAAGTGGCCACTCCATGCTACAGAAAGAGCTCTAGGGAATCAGACAGACTTTCCCCAATAACTTGGGACTTTAGTCTCCTCTGGACCTCTAAACCCATGTTTTGTACCATTCTTAAAAAAAGAGAGAAAAAGAAAAGGAATAGGAGGCATTGATGCCTGCCAAAAGCTTATAAAACACCCCTTTTATATTATTAAGCAAATATCATGCAACACTACCAATATTTTCTTTTGAATTTAATTGTCAAATGCCAGCTTAAGTGCCAAATCGATTTCATCAAAGATAGGTTCATCATTACTTGCCTGCCAGGCGCGGAGCTAGGGGGGGTCGGGGTAGGACAAGTGCCCCGGGGCGCCGAGTCCCCGAGGGCGCCCAGCTGAGCTGCAGGGTTTTTTTTTTTTTTGGGGGGAGCAGCGCAGAGAAGAGGGAGAGCTGTGCGGACGGCGAGGAAGGGGGGCAATCTCCCCCCTCCTTCCCTCACCTTAGGTGCTCTCCCTCCCTCGCTCTCCTCTCCATTACTGTCCGGGTGGCTGGCAGCGGCGGGCGGAACTCACCTCCGTCTCGCTCCAGCGCCAGCCAGAAGTTCGGGTCCTGCAGCCGCTGCTCTGGTCTGGACCAGACCGGAGTAGCGGCAGATCCATCCGGCGCTGCGACGAGACGGAGGTAAGTTCCGCCCGCCGCTACCAGCCACCCGGACAGTAATGGAGGGGAGAGTAAGGGAGGGAGAGCACCTAAGGTGAGGGAAGGAGGGGGGAGATTGCCCCCCTTCTCCACCGCTGCACACCGCTCTCCCTCTTCTCTGCACTGTTCCCCTCCTGCTGGGCGGGACACCTGGCTACCTACTCTGGGGACATATACCCTGCCTACATATATTGGGCACATATACCCCTGGCTACCTACTTTGGGGACATATACCCTGCCTACATATACTGGGGACACATATACACCTGGCTACCTACTCTGGGGACATATACCCTGCCTACATATACTGGGGACACATATACACCTGGCTACCTACTCTGGGGACATATACCCCTGCCTACATATACTGGGGACACATATACACCTGGCTACCTACTCTGGGGACATATACCCCTGCCTACATATACTGGGGACACATATACACCTGGCTACCTACTCTGGGGACATATACCCTGCCTACATATACTGGGGACACATATACACCTGGCTACCTACTCTGGGGACATATACCCTGCCTACATATACTGGGGACACATATACACCTGGCTACCTACTCTGGGGACATATACCCTGCCTACATATACTGGGGACACATATACACCTGGCTACCTACTCTGGGGACATATACCCTGCCTACATATACTGGGGACACATATACACCTGGCTACCTATTCTGGGGACATATACCCCTGCCTACATATACTGGGACATATACCCCGGCCTACATATACTGGGCATATATACCCCTGACTATATATACTGGGCACATATACCCGAGCCTACATATACTGGGGACATATATACACCTGGCTACCTACTCTGGGGACATATCCCCCTGCCTACATATACAGGGGACATATATACACCTGGCTACCTACTCCGGGGACATATACCCCTGCCTACATATACAGGGGACACATATACAACTGGCTACCTACTCTGGGGACATATACCCCTGCCTACATATACTGGGGACACATATACCCCTGGCTACCTACCCTGGGGACATATACCCCTGCCTACATATACTGGGGATATATATACACCTGGCTACCTACTCTGGAGACATATACCCCGGCCTACATATACAGGGGACACATATACACCTGGCTACCTACTCTGGGGACATATACCCAGCCTACATATACTGGGGACACATATACACCTGGCTACCTACTCTGGGGACATATACCCCTGCCTACATATACTGGGACATATACCCCTGCCTAAATATACTGGGCATATATACCCCTGACTATATATACTGGGCACATATACCCGAGCCTACATATACTGGGGACATATATACACCTGGCTACCTACTCAGGGGACATATACCCCTGCCTACATATACAGCGGATACATATACACCTGGCTACCTACTCTGGGGACATATACCCCTGCCTACATATACTGGGGACATATATACACCTGGCTACCTACTCTGGGGACATATACCCCTGCCTACATATACTGGGGATATATATACACCTGGCTACCTACTCTGGAGACATATACCCCGGCCTACATATACAGGGGACACATATACACCTGGCTACCTACTCTGGGGACATATACCCAGCCTACATATACTGGGGACACATATACACCTGGCTACCTACTCTGGGGACATATACCCCTGCCTACATATACTGGGACATATACCCCTGCCTACATATACTGGGCATATATACCCCTGACTATATATACTGGGCACATATACCCGAGCCTACATATACTGGGGACATATATACACCTGGCTACCTACTCAGGGGACATATACCCCTGCCTACATATACAGCGGATACATATACACCTGGCTACCTACTCTGGGGACATATACCCCTGCCTACATATACAGGGAACACATATACAACTGGCTACCTACTCTGGGGACATATACCCCTGCCTACATATACTGGGGACACATATACCCCTGGCTACCTACCCTGGGGACATATACCCCTGCCTACATATACTGGGGATATATATACACCTGGCTACCTACTCTGGGGACATATACCCCTGCCTACATATACTGGGGACATATATACACCTGGCTACCTACTCTGGGGACATATACCCTGGCCTACATATACAGGGGACACATATACACCTGGCTACCTACTCTGGGGACATATACCCAGCCTACATATACTGGGGACACATATACACCTGGCTACCTACTCTGGGGACATATACCCCTGCCTACATATACTGGGACATATACCCCTGCCTAAATATACTGGGCATATATACCCCTGACTATATATACTGGGCACATATACCCGAGCCTACATATACTGGGGACATATATACACCTGGCTACCTACTCAGGGGACATATACCCCTGCCTACATATACAGCGGATACATATACACCTGGCTACCTACTCTGGGGACATATACCCCTGCCTACATATACTGGGGACATATATACACCTGGCTACCTACTCTGGGGACATATACCCCTGCCTACATATACAGGGGACACATATACACCTGGCTACCTACTCTGGGGACATATACCCCTGCCTACATATACTGGGGACACATATACCCCTGGCTACCTACCCTGGGGACATATACCCCTGCCTACATATACTGGGGATATATATACACCTGGCTACCTACTCTGGGGACATATACCCCTGCCTACATATACTGGGGACATATATACACCTGGCTACCTACTCTGGGGACATATACCCCTGCCTACATATACAGGGGACACATATACACCTGGCTACCTACTCTAGGGGACATATACCCCTGCCTACATATACTGGGGACATATATACACCTGGCTACCTACTCTGGGGACATATACCCCTGCCTACATATACAGGGGACACATATACACCTCATGTTTGCTCATGATTGCGGAATTTGTCTTGATGGGGGGGGGGGGGGGGCTCATGATTGCTGAATTTGTCTTGGAACATGCTGGAAGGTACATACTGAGGGAGGGTGGGTGAGCGTGAGCCTGCTAACATCCATGTACATTTGGCTCCACCCATAACCACGCCCACCTTTGGCCACGCCCCTTCACCTTCGGGGGCGCATTAATAGTCTTTGTCCCCGGCGCTGAAAACCCTAGCTACGCCTCTGTTGCCTGCTTTAAATTTATGTTTTCATTGTTGTCACAGTTCAGGCAATCCAGCACTGAATACATTTTTATGCGATCATAAGGCACAGCATAGATCAGTGCATAAACAGAAACCCGTAAGGCACGCTTTACCGAGACTCACTGCAAGGTAAGAGACCTCTCACTTTGCATTACAATAAAAGTCATAATTTGATTTGGACCTATATCACATTGGTTATTTCTGATAACCATACTAGTCATAAGCCAGCGGGGAATAGCCCGAGAGTCTCGTCTATTGCCAGCATAACGTCTCTGGTAATGTGCTGCTCAATCGGTAGCGGCTGGATGCCAGCAACATTTTGGCTTGTGCTGGAGCCTCATTGCTAAATTGCTAGTGACACTGTAGTAGCAAATAAAACATTCATGCAGGTGATTCTCCATTGGCAATGCTGTTGTTAACAGCTGAACAGCAGTATATTATTGTTAAAGCTTTATATAGCAGTATTATATAAGTTCAGGGATGAGCAGAAACTACTGTACTGTGAATCTACGCGTCGTAGTTTGCATCTACGCCTTGTAGTTCGTAGGCGAAGTTTCAAAACTACACTTATGCATTTACGCGTAGCAATGTATCGCTATGCCTAGTTTACGCCCGCTATGCGTAGTAAACATATGTATCGCAAAGGAAACTACGAATACGGTAAACACGTCTATTTTTCCGCGTATGGATCAAATTTTCGCTTGTGCATTCCCAGAAATATTATTGTTCGTTGTATGCATAAAATTACGCATTGGAAAGGGGAATAAACGCATATAAGAGTTTCAGGTGCGAGCATTTAAAGGGGAATTAATGCAGAAATTTTGACGCATAAGTGTCCACATACACAACGCTTCGCACTACGCGTAATTTTGTATTTTAACGCGTAGTTTCCGAAATGCATCCGTAGTTTAAATTTGATTTAGAAGTCGTAGTTTGGCGATTAATTGCGGCAAACTACACATATTTCCAGCATAGCGTAGTTGGCTCACTACCATCATCCCTGTTTCTACGTTCCTTGTGTATGAGGCCAGTTTTTTTTAAGTTAAAGTTTTAAAGTGTACCTGTACTGACATGTGACATAATGAGATAAACATTGATACATACAGTGAGTTGCAAAAGTATTCATCCCTCTTGAAGTTTTCCACATTTTATCATATTACTGCCACAAACATGAATCAATTTTATTGGAATTCCACATGAAAGACCAATACAAAGTGGTGTACACATGAGAAGTGGAACGGAAATCATACATGATTCCAAACATTTTTTACAAATAAATAACTGCAAAGTGGTGTGTGCATAATTATTCGGCCCCCTTTGATCTGAGTGAAGTCAGTTGCCTATAGACATTGCCTGATGAGTGCTAATGACTAAATAGAGTGCACCTGTGTGTAATCTAATGTCAGTACAAATACAACTGCTCTGTGACGGCCTCAGAGGTTGTCTAAGAGAATATTGGGAGCAACAACACCATGAAGTCCAAAGAACACACCAGACAGGTCAGGGATCAAGTTATTGAGAAATTTAAAGCAGGCTTAGGCTACAAAAAGATTTCCAAAGCCTTGAACATCCCATGGAGCACTGTTCAAGCGATCATTCAGAAATGGAAGGAGTATGGCACAACTGTAAACCTACCAAGACAAGGCCGTCCACCTAAACTCACAGAGGCCGAACATGGAGAGCGCTGATCAGAAATGCAGTCAAGAGGCCCATGGTGACTCTGAACCAGCTGCAGAGATCTACAGCTCAGGTGGGAGACTCTGTCCATAGGACAACTATTAGTCATGCATTGAACAAAGTTGGCCTTTATGGAAGAGTTGCAAGAAGAAAGGCATAGTTAACAGAAAGCATAAGAAGTCCCGTTTGCAGTTTGCCACAAGACATGTGGGGGACACAGCAACCATGTGGAAGAAAGTGCTCTGGTCAGATGAGACCAAAATGGAACTTTTTGGCCAAAATGCAAAATGTGTGGCAGAAAACTAACACTGCACATCACTCTGAAAACACCATCCCCACTGTCAAATATGGTGGTGGCAGCATCATGCTCTGGGGGTGCATCTCTTCAGCAGGGACAGGGAAGCTGGTCAGAGTTGATGGGAAGATGGATGGAGCCAAATACAGGGCAAACTTGGAAGAAAACCTCTGGAGACTGCAAAAGACTTGAGACTGGGGCGGAGGTTCACCTACCAGCAGGACAATGACCCTAAACATAAAGCCAGGGCAACAATAGAATGGTTTAAAACAAAACCTATCTATGTATTAGAATGGCCCAGTCAAAGTCCAGATCAAAATCCAATCGAGAATCTGTGGCAAGATCTGAAAACTGCTGTTCACAAACGCTGTCCATCTAATCTGACTGAGCTGGAGCTGTTTTGCAAAGAAGAATGGACAAGGATTTCAGTCTCTAGATGTGCAAAGCTGGTAGAGACATACCCTAAAAGACTGGCAGCTGTAATTACAGCAAAAGGTGGTTTTACAAAGTATTGACTCAGGGGGCCGAATAATTACGCACACTCCACTTTGCAGTTATTTATTTGTAAAAAATGTTTGGAATGATGTATGATTTTCGATCCACTTCTCACAAGTACACCACTTTGTATTGGTCTTTCACGTGGAATTCCAATAAAACTGATGCATGTTTGTGGCAGTAATGTGACAAAATGTGGAAAACTTCAAGGGGGCCGAATACTTTTGCAACCCACTGTATAGTACTCAGCCTACTTAGGTGTCCACTTTTTATTTTTTCTGCATTCAAATAGTTAAGAGAGCCTTGTTTTGATCTGTACACAAAAAAACTAAGTTGAATACAAATTACTTTCCAGGAGAGTCTCCTATTCCTTATCTGTTTAGTTGACTCCAAATCTTTGTGACCGTATATACTTTTGCAAGCCAGATGTGTCTGTCAATTCCTGCTTCTTTCAGCTGTTGCATAGGCACATGCAGGGGCGTAGCAATAGGGATTGCAGAGGTTGCGACCGCATTGGGGCCCTTGGGCCAGAGGGGCCCCAAGGGGCCCTCCCTCAACTGCAGTATTTGCTCTCTATTGGTTCTGTGCTCATAATAATCACTTTTATAGATGCTTTGAATAGTGGTAATCATTAACAAACTGTTCCCCATTCCCTTCTTGCACCTCTGACACTGTAGTGGCCATTGGCAGGTTTTGGTGCGTCGTATCAAATGTTATGCATAGAATGCTTGGGGGGCCCTAATGTAAAACTTGCATCGGGCCCATAGCTCCTTAGCTACACCACTGGGCACATGCATAGCTTTACATATGCTGTTTATCTATCTTAGCCTCTGACATCCTCTTCTTCTTTGCCCTCAATTTTTCGAAGCATAAAGGATTTCTCCCAAAAAATCTGGTCTTCTCATTATATGCAAAGACCAAAGGACAACCCCAGCTGCCAACTAACCATTCTGAATGAGTCAATCAATATTCAGAAGTCTGATAAATATTTAAAGGTAACAATTACTTATCAAAAAAAGGTGCGATAGGGGCAGAATAAGGCAAGGGAGTGGCAGCCCCATTTCAATGCAGCGTATTTGCAGCAAAGCACACCTACCTTTCTGACTGGTGTGCACCCTCCTGTGTCTTTCCATCTCCATCCCAATCACATCTCTATCTGCATTTTATGTGAGTACACAAATGCCGCTGAGTCACCTAGGACAGGCGGCTGGCGTGATGGGTATGGAGGCAGAAGAACACAGCAGGTTAATGCACTCCAAAGGGAGCACTCTACATCAAAACACGGTCTTGGAGGAGCACTACCTATTGGGGGAGACCTGGGTGCCTATTAGTCTGCTGTGGTTCCATTGAGTTTTAATACATTTAAAGCTTAAATCTGTTAAAAACTATTTGAAGTGTGTGGCAGGAATAGATCCTTTTCTAATCAGATTTGGATTGGAGAGGAGTCTATATTTTGGGAATGTCGGGCGACCATCTGCCAGTGTATGGCCTCCTTAAGATAACCTACTACATGCTGAATCAGGGTATGTTAACATTTCTGGGTCACGCGGGACCCTCTACCAGACGTAATAAAACCTCTGTGGGTTACATATGCCAGCTTTCTGTTATGCACCTTCATGGAACAGTTACCCCATTTCTTTCCTGTCACAGGCGAGGTTATATCCCTTCTTTACTCTACTAAACCCAAAGATTTTATTGTTGTCTGTATCTATTGGAGATTGTTTAGTTCAGGTAATATGTTGCTGCTATATAACTAGGGAAGTAGCTAGATAGAGCAAAGTTACTACAGATTACGAAGTTCAGAATACAGTAGCACCAACTAACAGTATATACTGTCTGCAATTTGACTTTCCAGTAAATTACTTCTTGAAATCTTGCGAATGTTGTCTAAAAATCTGCAATGTAATTGCGGAGCCCATCAGCCATCTTCTATTGCAACATAACAGCAATCAGATCATTTTCATCCTTTTTATATATCAGCAATTTTTTAATGAGGTTTTAAATAGAGTCGTGTTTTCAAATATGGCAGTACATCTGCTGAGTACTGACAGTCTTAATGAAAAAAATATAGTTGCTTACAAATTTTGAAGGCTGAAACTGATTCTGAGGGGTCTTTCAAAGCATCTGAATGAAAAGATGTCCAACACTTTAGGAGTGATTTACTAAAGGAGGAGTTCTTTGGTAAGCAGCATTAATGCATACTTACATCAATATTTCACTGTTTAACCACTTAAGTACCAGCAGTCTCTGCCCCCTTAAAGGGAACCTGTACTGAGTAAAATTATTTACAATAAACACATGAGGTAACTTCAAAAGAACATTACATAGTAACCTTGCCATCAGTTCCTCTCAGAAGCTCACCATTTTCTTCTGACAATGATCCCTTCCAGTCTGACAAAATTTTGTCAGAACATGAAATATATCAGTTGCTGTCAGTTATCTATCAGTTGCTGTCAGTTATAGCTTAGAGGACAACTGATATGCCAAGTAATGTCTATGTTTCCCTATGGCTCAAGTGGGTGATGTTACAGTTTAACAGTGTGCTGACCAGGAAGCTGTTATAGGGTAATGGCCATTTTCAAAATGGAGGACGGAGAATTCCCTTGATCACAGTGGACAAACAGGACCCGGAAAAGGAGAAAGAGATTGAGGAGTAGACTACACAGGAGGTAAGTATGACTTGTGTATGTCTATTTTGACTTTTAATTTTCAGTTCAGGTTTTCTTTAAGGGCCAGAGACCGCTGGTACGCTGGTAACCTCAGCCACCTATGACAGCAGAGTTCCTGTGAGCGGGTCAGGAGCCACTTTCATTGGCTCCTGACCCTGCCTATCAATGCAAGCCAATGGGAGCTGCTTACATTGATAGACAGGGTCAGGAGGCAATTAAATCTGCTCCTGACCCGCTCACAGGGCTCTGACATTATAGAGACGGCAGAGCGAGTGAGCTGCAGTGGGGAGACATCGGCGAGATCGTCGGGAGAGACGAAAGCGGTGAGAACGCACGGCATCTGTGTATTGAAATCTAAGTCCTGGCAGCCAGATAACCATCAAAACAGGGTGTAGATTTCAATTAGCATGGTCCTTAACTAGTTAACACTTTCCACTCGGAGTTCTTTCCTAAAGGGAGTCGTTTCTGCTCTGAGGTTTTTTTTTACAGAAATGCACTCTCCCTCTTACTCTCTCTCCCATTTTAACATGGAACATAACATAGTAACATGGTATATCTTATTTTTAAGAACACATTATAATGTTTAATTTGATACCTTATTTGGACAGTTTGGCATCTTCTATTGGCTGGTAGAAGAGGAGAAAGCCAAGGTATGGTAAATTGTAAAACAGTTTCCTGGGTGTAATCCTGGCCTGTGTTTCGCAATAATAGGTGCTTTTATGCCTGCCACCCGGTGTCTTACTGTCCCTACTCACAATGCAATCTTTGGTATTTCGATCGGGCATAGTAGCAATAAAATACTGGCTACTATTTACACTCTCCTCCTCCTCCATTACATACAGTAGACTGCCATTGGTTCTCTGTGCGGCTTTGCGGGCGGTCTGCAGGGAATCTGCAGGGTGGTCTGCAGAGAATCTGCATGGAGTCTGCTGAGGGGCATCTGCAATGTAGAATCAGTAAGGAGTCAATGTGTGAGGGGCAAGAGATTTGCAGGGATTGTACAGGACAGATGCAATTGGTGCAAAGGGTTAAAGAAATCTGAGCAACATAATGTAATATATGGTAAGTACCTAAGGTAAAAAAGATAAGGTAAGGGGGGCTGTCACAGGGTTAAATATTTTCCTGTTCCAGGATCAACCCTCCAGGTGGGTGAATGCTTCCCCTTTTGGAGAGTGGCCCCTGTTGATTTTTTCTCAAAATTGCCACTGAGGCTCTGGCCACCCCCATCTGCATTGCTGCAACCCACCCCCTTTTTGGCAGCCACCACCTAACTGTTGGCTGCCGAGCTGGAGGTGGGCAGCAGCACCACTGGCTGCGCCGATGGGGTGGAGTGTCACCTTTGACCCAAAGACTTCAAGACACAGGTAAGTATTTCACCCAAATCCCCCCCCCCCTATCTATCCATCCTCATTAAGGTAGAGCTTGTTATGACAGGCCCTGCCATTTTTTACCTTAGGTACTCTTTAATGTTTCTCCTGAATTTTCTCACAGGAAATACACTGCCATCTTCCCTTCAAAATTAAGTTTTGACAGCTAACAGTTGAAAAACTACTAATCGGTATGTAAAAAAGGTGGTGTCAAACTGAACTTTATCTCTATTTTTGTTTGAGGGCTTAAAGGGTATTTTAATTGCAAGGTGCTAAAACTCCTAGTAGAAGACTCAGGAGAAAACAGAAAAAAATTAGTAACACAGAACAGATACAGTGTATACCGTATATTTATTTTTTTATGTAGTTTTATAATCAAATCATAAATACAACCTAAGGAAAAAGGCTGCACACTAGAAAATGTATGGGAATATTTTATCAATACTATCCTGATACTTCAACTACTAAACAGCGCTGTCTAAATGAAAAAAAGTTTAATATCTTCAACCTCACTGTACCTTCATGTAGCAGAAAGTGAACTTGAAATGAGGAAACCCAGTTCAGATTAGATACTCACCTATGTAGAGAGAAGGCTCTGGACACTATAGAACCTCCCCAATCCTTGGTCTGTCCCTTTGTTCTAGCACCATCCCCCCATTAAAGCTATTCAACCTGCCAGGTCAAATACCTTTGTGCCCTCTAGCACTTCTGAAGACAAGAGCATCCATACTGTGCAAGCATGAGGGCCCATTCACACTAGAGCGTTTTCAGCGCGATTTCAGCATCGCTGGGAAAACGCTAGTAGTTAAAAAAACGCCAGTCCAATGTTAGTGGATGGGATGGTTCTCATCTAAGCGTTTTGCGTTTTGCTGAAACGCAAACGCGTTGCATGCAGCGTTTTTGGAGCGTTTCAGAGCGATTAGCGTTTCAATGTTAAGGATAGGGAAGCAGGAAAACAGCTCTGAAAACGCTGGTCTGTTCATAGTCAGGAGCGTTTTGCCAGCGATTTTACCCAGGTGAAAAGGCCTCGAGTGGGCATGTCACCTTCCCACTTTTTTTAAAGAAGTTAATACTCACCGTAGAGTAATGAGAAGTCTCTCTGTTGGAGATACTGCCTTGCGTAATCGAGTGTCTCTACGTTGCAGAGTAGGCTTTAACTTTTGCAGCAGTTGATCGAAACTGTAGAGAAAGCAAATTATGACACTGTTTACACTGTTTAATATGTACCTTACAATACAAAGTTTTGTTGCTACTACAATACTATTTTGTTCTACATTACATGGTTGTACAATTTTTTACCCACTATGCGCAGTAGCGCTGTGGATTATATTGCGTTACAAAACACAGCTGTTCATTGCTGGTTTAAACAAAATAAAAGTTTGTTATGTAACAACTACCGACTCTTCTGTTTCTTAAATCTGCCTATTTAACACTGTACAGACTAAGGGCTTGATTCACAAAGCGGTGCTAACTGTTAGCACGCCTGTGAAAACCCCCTTAGCACGTCTAAACAAGCTTTTCGCGCATAAAACTTTACGCGCGCAAAACTTTATGCGCGTAAAACTTTACGCGCGTACTGCACAGAGCGCAGGGCGCACCGCGCGAAGTGCCCATTAAAGCCTATGGGACTTAGCGTGCGTAAAACTTTGCGCGCGTAAAACTTTACGCGCGCAAAGTTAGCGCGTGATCTGATTGAGAAATCCGGTGCTAACCTACTTAGCACCCTGGTTAGTGCGTCTAAAGACTTTAGACGTGCTAAGTAGGTTAGCACCGCTTTGTGAATCAAGCCCTAAATGTAAAGACAAAGGTTTGTATTGTATTTACCTGGAAATAGACATCCTGGTGTAGGCAAAGAATTTGTCCGGGTGTTGACGCAGGTCTGTATATAGGGCCCTGAATTGCCCCTTCCGGGACCTCTCCACCAGAAGCGGATGCACCCAATACCTCCGGGTCCTGCTGCGCTGACGGGCTAGTGCAAGCAGACAAAGCAGGATTACAAGCTGTGGAGTCATGTTTATAGTCTCAGGTATTCTCTCTCTGTTCCTCTCTCTCTCTCTCAGCACCTCTGTACAACCCACACACACTGCAACTGTACTATGCCTTTTATCCCAAGTCAGTGTAGCTCCAGTAGCTCCAGCAGCCAATAGGAGTGTTGCAACATCCAAACAACCAATCAAATCAAAAGAAAACAATTTTGTAGGCTAATGACCCCAAAAACGCAAAACGCAAAACGCTGGAAAAACGCTTTCTATACAGTGAAAAATCGCTTGAAAATCACTAGGTAAACCAGGGGAAAAACGCCAGAAAAACGCTCAGCGTTTGCGTTAGCGTTTTGCGTTTTTAAGTGTGAATGGGCCCTGAGCCCGTCTTTGGAAGCACTCAGAAATGCAAGTGTTTCTGAAAGTTGACCAAGGATTACCAAAGACACAGCTGGTCACAGAACTTAGACAGGGTATGGTGCTAGAATGAACCGAGGACTGGGAAGACTCCATGGTATCCTGAGCCTTCCCTCTATATAGCTATGTATCTAACCTGAAGTGAGTTTCCTCCTCACTTCCAGTTTGCTTTAAAGGCTTTGGCAATCCAAAAATCTAAAGTTTTGGTATGCTAGATATTAGCAGTTCATTCAGTGCCTAACTAGACTTAATAGGGCACCCCTGCAAATGATAGCATAGGGCCCCTTTGTCCCCAAACCCCATGGGATTGTGAGCCGGTGAATGGCAGAAGAGAATGTTCTGATGTGAAGAAGCCTCTGGAAGCAGGAAAAAATTACACACACTCCTGTACATGTTTTGTATCAGTGAATGGGGGGGTTTCTTTGCTAATTGGCTGCATTGGAGGTTAGGCAAAGCCTCTGGGCCCCCCTGTGATGACATGGGTACTAGCAGGGGTGATTGCTTTATCCATGAGTTCATTGTCACCTCTGGTGGCACTAAAGCCGTGTATATGCCCTAAGGAGAAACTGACAGTGACAGAGGTGTGGCTTCAGTGGGGATCACAAGCCCTGCCTCTCCTTTATGTCACATATGCCACTGTCAGGGGACAAGATTTCTCCAGGGAAGCAGGTGGGGAGAGGGCAGTATGCAAAGGCAGTAGAGGCAAACATTTACAATGTACTGCATATTCCTTTGATTTCACTATCACAAGGATAATGATTTTTTTATGCAATATAATTTTAAATACAGCCCATTTTAATAATTAAATTGTTGTGATTTGTAAATACAAAAAAGTGTATCTGAGTAAAGGGTTTTAATACTTTACACCACTTCTGTTTTACCAGCTTTTAGGATTTTTGGCATTGAATTAGTTATTTTTACACACGTGTGTTGAAAAGCACTGTAGGAACTCTCAAGTACAAGAATGAAGATTAACAGAAAAAAAAATGTCAACTGTCTCCACAAAGCACTGATTACTTGCGCACATCAAAGTCAAGAAAGTTAATTGTGAGGAGAACAAGAACAAAACCCACCCAGTGTAAATGCTGCTCAGGTCTATGGAAGGTTCTTTCTGTACAATGCTTTTTTGACATCTTGCGTAGGTTGTAATAAATTAATTATCTTGCCATATTTCCCTGGCTTGCAGGAGCAGAATAAAGGGCACACATCAGCCTATTACATGAAAACAGCATTATTCAGATGAACTGCTGAGATTTCTGTAAACAAAATACTTTGCTTTCTCATCATCAGTATCTGAATTTTTAGTGAATAAATGGAAATATGTTTGAAAGGAATTGCTGTCAGAATCACGAAACACAAAATGTTGCTGCTCTTCTCATATATTTACCACAGCTCACAAACAGAAGGAAGTTCCTCAATGCATTCACTCCTGTGACCTAAAATCCAATGTAAATCAACCCCTGTAACCTCCCAATTTGTTTTTGTTTATGTTTGTTTTTTTGTTAATGGCACTCATTGCGACTAACCATAGTGATTTGTTAGTAAAAATAACAGACTGTATAATTTTGGTTGTGATTACTAATAATTAAACATTGTGCACAGATATTTGAAAAAGGAACCTGTTATGAAAATAGAAAATAGACACTTAGTAAGGGAAAGCTCAGTCCCGAGTTCGAATCCCAGCCAGGGCACTATCTGCATGGAGTTTGCACATTCCTCCTGTGTCTGTATGGGTTTCCTCTGGGTACTTGTTTCCTCCCACATCCCAAAAACATACCGATAAGTTAATTGGCTCCTCCCTAAATTGGCCCTAGACTGATATACATACACCACACAATACATACATACATAGACATATGACTGTGGTAGGGAATAGATTGTGAGCTCCTCTGAGGGACAGTTAAATGACAAGACAGTATACTCTGTACAGTTGTGCAGAAGGTGTTGGTGCTATATAAATAGTAAATGCTAAATAATAATACTATAGTTCAATTACTTTTCCTGGTGTCCACCATACCAGTACTGGGTCCTTCTAAACATATTTGACAAGATTTGCTCTCATGAACGCTCCTGATCAAGTAGATGATAAGTACTATACCCAAGAAGCTAGCACTTTTGAAGGTGGTCAAGATGGCATCCTCAACTGATCTATTTTTAATAAAAAGAGAACTTTTCAATTGGATAGACATCTTGGTGCTGACATTATTACATTTTCATAGAGAGGAATAGGAAAGTGGTGATCTTACTTCCAGAAAGGAGATAAAAAACAAAGAAATGCCGTGAGTCCTGTATAGTGTAGCATGTTAATATAAATCACAAAAAATGAAATAAAAAGAGTGTTACTTAAACAAACCTGGGTTGCAAGTTTGGCAACCATTGGTTAATTCCCTGTGAAGAAAGGCCTGTTTTCACTTGTGTGTGTGGTAACCTCTGTAGATGTAAATGGTCACTCTCCAATCAAAAAATATTGTGGAACACATATAGGGGAAAGCCAAACAATGGGACAAATAATGGGAGTTAGAAGGTGTTCCTAGCCATGCATGATTTACATCCAGACACTTGCACTGGCCTGAGGAAGCAGGAGTCTACCCAAAAAAAGTCTACCTGTTTCCCGTTTATGGTGATTTGTCATTGATGTAAGCTATCATTACCATTTTAAACTATTTTTTTGTGTTTCCAAATATTTAGGTAGATTCTGACATGGTGGAGTTCAATCATACTCCCACAGATTGGCCTCAATTCACTAAGTTTTATCAAACACTTTATCAAACGTTTCATAATTTACCTCATGGGTAAAAACTAATTTTGAATTCACTAAGGTGTTATATTTTAATAGAATGTTTTATCGATAAAACGTTCAATAAATCTATAACACCTTAGTGAATTCGAAATTAGATTTTACCCATGAGGTAAATTATCAAACGTTTGATAAAGTGTTTGATAAAACTTAGTGAATTGAGGCCATTGTATCTTTACCCCATTATCTCCTCAGTCAAGCAAATACACAAAATGCCAGAACCTCCTCTTGTACTGAGCAGGACTACCACATATTATCAGTATGGTAACACTAACCTTTATCACCACTGCCTAAACCTAGCTCATGTTCCCTACTAGTGGTGACTGCTGCTTCACAATGACTCGCTGACATCGAAGGATCGCACAACAACATTGCTATGAACTCTTGGCTACCACAAGCCAGTTATCCCTCCGGTAACTGTCTTGTCACCTCCTGCTGGCTGCATACTTGTTCCAAGTAGATGATTCATTACCCAGTATAAGCATAATTGGGATTACCAGTCTGGAATTTGCACATGTAAGAACAAATTTGCAAAGACAACATCTCTATTTTCTCTGTATAGGTCATCTTTAACGTTGAAGTGATTTAATTAAAGCAATTTATACAGTGCTTTGATAGTCAGTATGTACACTTTATAAATAATTATGTTACTATGTAGTAGGACCATTAGCACTGTGATTTACATTGTAATTATACATATCGGTTAACATTACTAATGATATCACAGTGTGGGTCTAGCGTAGGATTTAACTTGTGTTTGATATATATGGATATAATTTACCATTTAATTATATGCTAATAAAGTCTTATTTGCAGTTATAATTCATCACTGCGTTGTAGCAATACAGTTTGCATACTTAAAGAGAAACTCCGACCAAAAATTTAACATTATCCCAATCAGTAGCTGATCCCCCCTTTTACATGAGAAATCTATTCCTTTTCACAAACAGACCATCAGGGGGCGCTGTATAACTGATATTGTGGTTAAACCCCTCCCACAAGTAACCCCTCCCACAAGAAAAGTTCAAACTTTTGTGGAAAATTGCTGTTTACAGCTGTTTCCAACTGCCAAAAACCATGCAGCAGCTACATCACCTGCCAACAGTAAAATGTTCACTGGAGTTCCTCTTTAAAGGGAACCTGTACTGAGTAAAATTATTTAAAATAAACACATGAGGTAACTTCAAATGAACATTACATAGTTACCTTGCCATCAGTTCCTCTCAGAAGCTCACCATTTTCTTCTGACAATTAGAGTTGGGCCGAACAGTTCGCCTGCGAACGGTTCCATGCGAACTTCAGTGGTTCGCGTTCGCGTCCCGCAGGCGAACCTTTGCGGAAGTTCGGTTCGCCCCATAATGCACATGGAGGGTCAACTTTGACCCTCTACATCACAGTCAGCAGGCCCAGTGTAGCCAATTAGGCTACACTAGCCCCTGGAGCCCCACCCCCCCTTATATAAGGCAGGCAGCGGTGGCCATTACGGTCACTCGTGTGCTGCCTGCGTTAGTGAGAGTAGGGCGAGCTGCTGCAGACTGTCTCTCAGGGAAAGATTAGTTAGGCTTAACTTGTTCCTGTCTGGCTGCATACCTGTTCTGTGAACCCACCACTGCATACCTGTGCTGTGAACCCACCACTGCATACCTGTGCTGTGAACCCACCACTGCATACCTGTGCTGTGAACCCACCACTGCATACCTGTGCTGTGAACCCACCACTGCATACCTGTTCAGTGAACCCACCACTGCATACCTGTGCTGTGAACCCACCACTGCATACCTGTTCAGTGAACCTGCCACTGCATACCTGTTCTGTTCAGTGGACCCGCCACTGTATACCTGTTCATTGAACCCACCACTGCATACCTGTGCTGTGAACCCACCACTGCATACCTGTTCTGTGAACCCACCACTGCATACCTGTGCTGTGAACCCACCACTGCATACCTGTTCAGTGAACCTGCCACTGCATACCTGTTCTGTTCAGTGGACCCGCCACTGTATACCTGTTCATTGAACCCACCACTGCATACCTGTGCTGTGAACCCACCACTGCATACCTGTTCTGTGAACCCACCACTGCATACCTGTGCTGTGAACCCACCACTCACTGCATACCTGTTCAGTGAACCTGCCACTGCATACCTGTTCTGTTCAGTGGACCCGCCACTGTATACCTGTTCATTGAACCCACCACTGCATACCTGTGCTGTGAACCCACCACTGCATACCTGTTCTGTGAACCCGCCACTGTATACCTGTTCTGTTTAGTGAACCCGCCACTGTATACCTGTTCAGTGAACCCGCCACTGCATACCTGTTGTGTTCAGTGAACCTGCCACTGCATACCTGTTCTGTGAACCCGCCACTGTATACCTGTTCTGTTTAGTGAACCCGCCACTGTATACCTGTTCTGTTTAGTGAACCCGCCACTGCATACCTGTTCTGTTCAGTGGACCCGCCACTGTATACCTGTTCAGTGAACCCGCCACTGCATACCTGTTCTGTTCAGTGGACCCGCCACTGTATACCTGTTCAGTGAACCCGCCACTGCATACCTGTTGTGTTCAGTGAACCTGCCACTGCATACCTGTTCTGTGAACCCGCCACTGTATACCTGTTCTGTTTAGTGAACCCGCCACTGTATACCTGTTCTGTTTAGTGAACCCGCCACTGCATACCTGTTCTGTTCAGTGGACCCGCCACTGTATACCTGTTCAGTGAACCCGCCACTGCATACCTGTTGTGTTCAGTGAACCTGCCACTGCATACCTGTTCTGTGAACCAGTGTAGACACTGCTGTGAACAGCGATGAGGAACCCTTGAACTACTGGGTGCGCAGGCTTGACCTGTGGCCAGAGCTGTCCCAATTTGCCATCCAACCTCTCTTCTGCCCTGCCGCAAGCGTCCTGTCAGAAAGGACCTTTAGCGCAGCTGGAGGCATTGTCACAGAGAAGAGAAGTCGCCTAAGTCACAAAAGTGTTAAGTACCTCACCTTTATCAAAATGAATGAGGCATGGATCCCGGAGGGCTGCTGCCCGCCTCAAGACTAAGTCAGTCCCCGCACACACAGCATCTCTGCCTGCACGCCGTGTGACTGGCTGCCTGGCCTGCCCCTAGAAGACTAAGTCGCTCCCAGTCCCTCCACACAGCATGTCTGCCTGCAGGCCGCTTGACTACCTTCTCAGCCACCACCAACAGGGTCCGGGACTCCAGGCGGATTGCTGAATTTTTTAGGCCGCTGCTAGCAGCGGCCGCTGTAATAATTTTTCTGGTGCGTGTACATGACTGCCTAATTTTTCTGGCTGCACTGCGGGCAGCTGCAACAACAAAAGAAAAGGCATGTACATGCGCCCATTCCCCTTCGTGATCATTACCTTGCCGTGGTGAAGGGGCTTGCGTATCACAATGAAGCAATGACCGGCGCCTAGATGAGTGTCTCGGGGGGCACACCCACGATAATAAGGTCGTTGCCTCATTGTGGTCAGACCAAATTTGATCAGCTGGACAGTCACTGTTCTGTCATTCAGCTACATCAGCCAGGCGACCATATGGGCTGTAAAGCCACCAAAACCTGCACTTTCGCCATGGTGCGCACCAGTCCAGCACGGCCGTCACTACACAAACAGCTGTTTGCGGTGCGTTACACGGTGAGTTTGGTGTGTCAGTGTGAAGCAGTACCTTAATTACACTACCTGATTGATGTATACACATGCAAGATGTTTAAAAGCACTTTAGGCCTGTCATTTAGCATTCAATGTGATTTCTGCCCTTAAAACGCTGCTTTGCGTCAAATCCAGATTTTTCCCCGGGACTTTTGGCATGTATCCCACTCCGCCATGCCCCCCTCCAGGTGTTAGACCCCTTGAAACATCTTTTCCATCACTTTTGTGGCCAGCATAATTTTTTTTTTTTTTTCAAAGTTCGCATCCCCATTGAAGTCTATTGCGGTTCGCGAACTTTAACGCGAACCGAATCTTCCGCGGAAGTTCGCGAACCAGGTTCGCGAACCTAAAATCGGAGGTTCGGCCCAACTCTACTGACAATGATCCCTTCCAGTTCTGACAATATTTTGTCAGAACTGAAATATATCAGTTGCTGTCAGTTATATATCAGTTGCTGTCAGTTACAGCTGAGAGGAGAACTGATGTGTCCAGGTTTCCCTATGGCTCAAGTGGGTGATGTTACAGTTTAACTGTGTGCTGACCAGAAAGCTGTTATGGTGTAATGGCTATTTTCAAAATGGAGGACGGAGAATTCCATTTATCACAGTGGACAAGCAGGACGCAGGAGAGGAAAAGGAGATTGAGGAGTAGACTACACAGGAGGTAAGTATGACTTGTGTATGGTTATTTTGACTTTTAATTTTCAGTTCAGGTTTTCTTTAAGCTGTAGGTGTGCAACACATCTTAGGCCTCCGTTAGCTTTTTTTTCTTTATGTTATATCAATTTTGGCTGCAAATTGGAGACATCCAAAACACTTAAAGGATGCTGTATTAAAGATAAGCTGTCAGCCACACTATCTCAGAAAAAAACAAAACACATATATAAGTATATAAATACTTTCTCTACTTACACAACATATGTATTGCTCTGTCCATATTTTGATTTTAGTGATTTTTTTATAGTAAAAAAAGAGAAAATCCTTAGGATTCTCCATTTTAACTGTGTCTATTTTTATGCCAATCCTGATGTAATTTCCTCCCTAACTCTCCTCTGCCTTATTGTGTATGCATCACCCGCCCTCCTCCCAGTCTTCAGACACTCCTTCCCAGCTCTGAGGGATTTTCTCAGCATGAGAAATATTGGCCAATCAGAAAGGAACAGATGTGGGGGAGGGGAAAATGGGAGGGAAAGAGGATTCAGCCAATAAGGCTGCATTAGTTATGTCTGGGGGGAAAAGTGGAGGAAAGCAAGGAAGAGAAAAGAAAACCCAGCAACTTCCTTTGTGCAGCAAATTACCAAATAAGATCCAGGGAAACTGGGGAAATACTGTATATTTTATGGATAAGATAAGTAAGAGTGATTTTTAACTTTTGGATTGCCTGGTTAGCACCCTTATTACTTGTTTACCAGATAAAAAATTAAAATTTGATTTTGATTTTATGCCCAACAGTTGCACTTTAAAGTAAACCTAAAATTAATCAAAAGGAAAAAATTATACATACTGTACCTGGGACTTCCTCCAGCTTTCAGGCTAACCGTTCCCTCACTGTCCTCCTCTACGGGTAGATGCCCTGTTCTCTCTGCCAGTCAGGGCATACTGCACATGCATGGCCCTGCTGCACATGCACACCCCGTTGTGCTCCCGTTGAAAGGAGCCTTCTGTCCCTGCAGAGTACTACTGCACAAGTGCAGAATTCTCCCAGCCATGGAAGCGCGATGGGGAGCGAGTGAGGCTGGAACTGTGTCAGCGCCATCTGGCCCAGACTGGCCAAGATAATGGGGTACCTAACGGAGGAACTAGGTAATGTAGGAGGGCCGCGAAAGACCAATCAGCCTGAAGGGGGCTGGAGGAAACCCCAGGTATGTATATTTGTTTTTCCTTTTGATTGATCTCACATTAAGTGCACCATTAAATGTATTTAACCTCTTCTTGAAGTAGGTAGTTGAAATCTACTCCTTGTTTCCGTCTTGTTATCCCTGCTAAGGTGTCGATTTCAGCTACTCGCTGTTGCATGTGCACGTTATTCCCATCACTCTTATTGACCCAGCGCCACTGTAGCCCACTCACTCTGCTGTTATAATGACAGCAGAGCTCTGTGTGCCGGTCAGGAACCAATTTCATTGGCTCCTGACCCTGTGATCACTGTTATCCAATCATAGTGATTACAGCGCCATTTTTCACTCTTTGGTAAAATAACGCAAGTGGTTAAAACATCTATTTGTAATGCATTTTATATTTTCTTGCGAAGGTGAGTTGTTATGTTAGGGTTTAATTATATAAAACCCTAACCACCTGCTCATGCAGCAAGTACTTTTTTACGCACAGCACAACTTGTTTACATCTGTGTACACTTGAAGAATTAAAGCTATTAAAGCAGTGCTGGACCTCTCTCCTCAATCCGATTTACAGATCTATATAACTGACAATCTTTAAAATGTAGTTACATTTTTATCTGATATTAACTTGTTTAGTGCTTTGCTTTCATTTAAATATTTAAAAATGCAGTATTTCCAGTGTAACAAGTGTTTACCTTTTTGCAATATTAATGTCTGAATTAGTATTTTGTGCATTACACTGATTCACCCTCACATCAAAGATTACTCACAAATTAGACCTGACTTACATTGCCAAGGGATTGCAATGTACTCCCTCCGCTTTCGGCAACCATACCATGCATCCTGCCCAACACTCAATTGACCATGATGTGCCGCAACCACAATCTACATCAGTATCCTACACACTGAGAGGCTCACATTAAGCAGCTACATTTTCCTCTACTGAAATGAATAGGGAAATAGTGCACACGTATTTCCTGTTCACTTCAAATCATTACATTGGCTAATAACTATCAGTCATGAACTGCAAAGCCTTGCAATCATTTTTTTTATCACTTCAAGCTTGTGCATGCTCATAAGCTAAGTGTGTGAAAGGCTGTTAACAAAAAATGAGCCCCTGAAAAACTTGGGACTCCACATCCATCATGCAAGCTGGAATTGGCCAGTAAGGCTCCTTGCCTCTGTGAGCATTAGGCTCTGCTCCCCTGTGCATGAAAAAAAACGCTAGGAAATGTGGCTGCCAACTTCGGCAAGTAAAATAGCAGTAAATGTACAGATATTCTACATTGCTAAAGTGTCAATTATCATAATATAATATCAGAGAATAATACTGATATTTTACTACAACTTAATCTAACCCTATTCTCACACTGAACCCTCCCTCTACCTATGCCTAACCCTAACCACCCACCTGCTGATGCCTAACACTTAATCTCCCCCCTAGTGCCTAACCTTAACAACCCCCCTGCCAATGCCTAACCCCAAATGTCCCCCTTGAGGCCTAACCTTAACAGATCCCCCTCCATGCACCTAACCTCCACCATGCCTAATCTTAACCACTTGAGGACCGTGGGCTTTACCCCCCTTAAGGACCGGCCACTTTTTTTCCATTCAGACCACTGCAGCTTTCATGGTTTATTGCTCGCTCATACAACCTACCACCTAAATGAATTTTGGCTCCTTTTCTTGTCACTAATAAAGCTTTCTTTTGGTGCTATTTGATTGCTCCTGCGATTTTTACTTTTTATTATATTCATCAAAAAAGACATGAATTTTGGCAAAAAAATGATTTTTTTTAACTTTCTGTGCTGACATTTTTCAAATAAAGTAAAATTTCTGTATACATGCAGCGCGAAAAATGTGGACAAACATGTTTTTGATTAAAAAAACCCATTCAGTGTATATTTATTGGTTTGGGTAAAAGTTATAGCGTTTACAAACTATGGTGCAAAAAGTGAATTTTCCTATTTTCAAGCATCTATGACTTTTCTGACCACCTGTCATGTTTCATGAGGGGCTAGAATTCCAGGATAGCATAAATACCCCCCAAACGACCCCATTTTGGAAAGAAGACATCCCAAAGTATTCACTGAGAGGCATAGTGAGTTCATAGAAGATATTATTTTTTGTCACAAGTAAGCGGAAAAAATGACACTTTGTGACAAAAAAAAAAGTTTCCATTTCTTCTAACTTGCGACCAAAAAAAAATGAAATCTGCCACGGACTCATCATGCCCCTCTCTGAATACCTTGAAGTGTCTACTTTCCAAAATGGGGTCATTTGTGGGGTGTGTTTACTGTCCTCATTTGTAAGCACCCCTGTAAACCTAAAGATGCTCATTGGACTTTGGGCCCCTTAGCGCAGTTAGGCTGCAAAAAAGTGCCACACATGTGGTATTGCCGTATTCGGGAGAAGTAGTATAATGTGTTTTGGGGTGTATTTTTACACATAACGATGCTGGGTGGGAGAAATATCTCTGTAAATGACAATTTTTTAATTTTTTTTACACACAATTGTCCATTTACAGAGATCTTTCTCCCACTCAGCATGGGTATGTGTAAAAATACACCCCAAAACACATTATA
This sequence comes from Hyperolius riggenbachi, assembly GCF_040937935.1. Lineage (NCBI taxonomy): Eukaryota > Metazoa > Chordata > Amphibia > Anura > Hyperoliidae > Hyperolius > Hyperolius riggenbachi. The sequence goes on along the minus strand of NC_090646.1, from coordinate 510,056,077 downwards.
CTACTTCTCCCGAGTGCGGCAATACCACATGTGTGGCACTTTTTTGCACCCTAACTGCGCTAAGGGGCCCAAAGTCCAATGAGTACCTTTAGGATTTCACAGGTCATTTTGAGAAATTTCGTTTCAAGACTACTCCTCACGGTTTAGGGCCCCTAAAATGCCAGGGCAGTATAGGAACCCACAAATGACCCCATTTTAGAAAGAAGACACCCCAAGGTATTCCGTTAGAAGTACGGCGAGTTCATAGAAGATTTTATTTTTTGTCACAAGTTAGCGGAAAATGACACTTTGTGAAAAAAACCTATAAAAATCAATTTCCGCTAACTTGTGACAAAAAATAAAATCTTCTATGAACTCACCGTACTTCTAACGGAATACCTTGGGGTGTCTTCTTTCTAAAATGGGGTCATTTGTGGGGTTCCTATACTGCCCTGGCATTTTAGGGGCCCTAAACCGTGAGGAGTATTCTTGAAACGAAATTTCTCAAAATGACCTGTGAAATCCTAAAGGTACTCATTGGACTTTGGGCCCCTTAGCGCAGTTAGGGTGCAAAAAAGTGCCACACATGTGGTATCGCCGTACTCGGGAGAAGTAGTACAATGTGTTTTGGGGTGTATTTTTACACATACCCATGCTGGGTGGGAGAAATAACTCTGTAAATGAAACAATTGTGAAAAAATCAAAAGATTGTCATTTACAGAGGTATTTCTCCCACCCAGCATGGGTATGTGTAAAAATACACCCCAAAACACATTATACTACTTCTCCCGAGTACGACGATACCACATGATTGGCACTTTTTTGCAGCCTAACTGCGCTAAGGGGCCCAAAGTCCAATGAGTACCTTTAGGATTTCACAGGTCATTTTTGTTTCAAGACTACTCCTCACGGTTTAGGGCCCCTAAAATGCCAGGGCAGTATAGGAACCCCACTAATGACCCCATTTTAGAAAGAAGACACCCCAAGGTATTCCGTTAGGAGTATGGTGAGTTCATAGAAGTTTTAATTTTTTTGTCACAAGTTAGCGGAAATTGATTTTAATTGTTTTTTTTCACAAAGTGTCATTTTCCGCTAACTTGTGACAAAAAATAAAATCTTCTGTGAACTCACCATACTCCTAACGGAATACGTTTGGGTGTCTTCTTTCTAGAATGGGGTAATTTGTGGGGTTCCTATACTGCCCTGGCATTTTAGGGGCCCTAAACCGTGAGGAGTAGTCTTGAAACCAAATGTCGCAAAATGACCTGTGAAATCCTAAAGGTACTCATTGGACTTTGGGCCCCTTAGCGTACTTAGGGTGTAAAAAAGTGCCACATATAAGAAAAAAAAAAGTGCCACATATGTGGTACCGCCGTACTCAGGAGAAGTAGTATAATGTGTTTTGGGGTGTATTTTTACACATACCCATGCTGGGTGGGAGAAATATCTCTGTAAATAACAATTGTTTGATTTTTTTTACACACAATTGTCCATTTACAGAGAGATTTCTCCCACCCAGCATGGGTATGTGTAAAAATACACCCCAAAACACATTATACTACTTCTCCTGAGTACGGCGATACCACATGTGTGACACTTTTTTGCAGCCTAGGTGCGCTAAGGGGCCCAACGTCCCAATCACAGGTCATTTTGAGGCATTTGTCTTCTAGACTACTCCTCACGGTTTAGGGCCCCTAAAATGCCAGGGCAGTATAGGAACCCCACAAGTGACCCCATTTTAGAAAGAAGACACCCCAAGGTATTCCGTTAGGTGTATGGCGAGTTCATAGAAGATTTTATTTTTTGTCACAAGTTAGTGAAAAATGACACTTTGTGAAAAAAAAAAATCAATTTCCGCTAACTTTTGACAAAAAATAAAATCTTCTATGAACTCGTCATACACCTAACAGAATACATTGGGGTGTCTTTTTTCTAAAATGGGGTCAGTTTGTGGGGTTCCTATACCGCCCTGGCATTTTACGGGCCCAAAACCGTGAGTAGTCTGGAAACCAAATGTCTCAAAATGACTGTTCAGGGGTATAAGCATCTGCAAATTTTGATGACAGGTGGTCTATGAGGGGGCGAATTTTGTGGAACCGGTCATAAGCAGGGTGGCCTTTTAGATGACAGGTTGTATTGGGCCTGATCTGATGGATAGGAGTGCTAGGGGGTGACAGGAGGTGATTGATGGGTGTCGCAAGGTGTGATTAGAGGGGGGAATAGATGCAAGCAATGCACTGGCGAGGTGATCAGGGCTGGGGTCTGAGGGCATTCTGAGGGTATGGGCGGGTGATTGAGTGCCCTAGGGGCAGATAGGGGTCTAATCTGATGGGTAGCAGTGACAGGGGGTGATTGATGGGTAATTAGTGGGTGTTTGGAGGAGAGAACAGATGTAAACACTGCACTTGGGAGGTGATCTGATGTCGGATCTGCGGGCGATCTATTGGTGTGGGTGGGTGATCAGATTGCCCGCAAGGGGCAGGTTAGGGGCTGATTGATGGGTGTCAGTGACAAGGGGTGATTGATGGGTGGCAGTGACAGGGGGTGATTGATGGGTGATCAGTGGGTTATTACAGGGAAGGACAGATGTAAATAATGCCCTGGCGAATTGATAAGGGGGGGTCTGAGGGCAATCTGAGCGTGTAGGTGGGTGATTGGGTGCCCGCAAGGGGCAGATTAGGGTCTGATCTGATGGGTAACAGTGACAGGTGGTGATAGGTGGTGATTGATGGGTAATTAGTGGGTGTTTAGAGGAGACAATTGATGTAAACACTGCGCTTGGGTGGTGATCTGATGTCGGATCTGTGGGCGATCTATTGGTGTGGGTGGGTGATCAGATTGCCCGCAAGGGGCAGGTTAGGGGCTGATTGATGGGTGGCAGTGACAGGGGGTGATTGATGGGTGGCAGTGACAGGGGGTGATTGACAGGTGATTGACAGGTGATCAGTGGGTTAATACAGGGAAGCACAGATGTAAATATTGCACTGGCGAATTGATAAGGGGGGGGGGGTCTGAGGGCAATCTGAGCGTGTAGGCGGGTGATTGGGTGCCCGCAAGGGGCAGATTAGGGTCTGATCTGATGGGTAACAGTGACAGGTGGTGATAGGGGGTGATTGATGGGTGATTGATGGGTAATTAGTGGGTGTTTAGAGGAGAGAATAGATGTAAACACTGCGCTTGGGTGGTGATCTGATGTCGGATCTGCGGGCGATCTATTGGTGTGGGTGGGTGATCAGATTGCCCGCAAGGGGCAGGTTAGGGGCTGATTGATGGGTGGCAGTGACAGGGGGTGATTGATAGGTGATTGACAGGTGATCAGGGGGATAGATGCATACAGTACACAGGGGGGGGTCTGGGGGGGGGAGTCTGGGGAGAATCTGAGGGGTGGGGGGTGACCAGGAGGGGGCAGGGGGGGGGGGTAAAAAAATAGCGTTGACAGATAGCGACAGGGAGTGATTGATGGGTGATTAGGGGGGGTGATTGGGTGCAAACAGGGGTCTGGGGGGTGGGCAGGGGGGGGTCTGAGGGGTGCTGTGGGCGATCTGGGGCAGGGGGGGAGAAATCAGTGTGCTTGGGTGCGACATAGGGTGGCTGCAGCCTGCCCTGGTGGTCCCTCGGACACTGGGACCACCAGGGCAGGAGGCAGCCTGTATAATACACTTTGTAAACATTACAAAGTGTATTATACACTTTGTATGCGGCGATCGTCGGGTTAACATCCCGCCGGCGCTTCCGTAATGGCCGGCGGGATGTTGCGGCGGGTGAGCGGAGACAGGCGCCAGTGGAGGATCGCGTCACGGATGACGCGATCGCTCCGCCCATGCTCCTACAAGGACCACCGCTATTTGTCAATACGGCGGTCCTTGCGGGGTCCACTTCCCGGCCGCCATTTGTCAATACGGCGGTCGGGAAGTGGTTAAAACCCTTGGCATGGATGCCATACCTTAACCCCCCTCCCTCCCCCACAATCCTGCTGCAAGAAAAACGCTAACTATCGAGCGCCCTATATGCTCGCAAATCTACCAGTCCATTTTGGGTTTTAACCTTCCTGGCGGTAAGCCTGAGCTGAGCAGGAGGATATCTCTGCCCCTGGTGGGGCGATTTGCCCCATTTAATATGCTGTGCGCGCAGCTAGCACTTTGCTAGCCGCGTGCACAGCTTGATCACCGCCGCTCTGCGGCGATCGCCTGCACGCAGCGGCTGAAGAGGGCCCCCCCGCCAGAGCCCTGTGCTGCCCGGACCAATGAGTTCCATGCAGCGCTATGGGCTGGATCGGAGGTGTCTGACGTCAGGACGTCGGCTGACGTCCATGACGTCATTCCGATCGTCGCCATGGCGACAGGAGAAGCCAAACAGGGGAACGCGTTATATACGCGTTCCCCTGTTTGCTATTGATGCCGGCAACGATCGCACTAGAGGGACACATGCGCCCTCTAGTGGTGTTTCATGTAGCTACCACTCTGGTAGCTTTACATGAAACAACTAAAACATTTTTTTTTAAAAATGGATTTCTGCCTATGTGGCAGAAAAAATTAACCGCCAGGAGGGTTAACTGTAGAGAAGTACTTTGCAAAGGGACAATTTGGGAAAGAGGCGTCCTGGTGTATAAAAGCTTTTAAAAGCAGTTTAAAATTTGAAAAGGAATTAAGTAGCTTACCTCAATGACGAAATCTTTATGGTAATAAAAGATTTTATTTAGCATAGGCTAAATTTTGCCTGTGCTAAATAAAATCTTTTATTAGCATAAAAATTTTGTCATTTAGGTAAGCCACATAAGACGCACGCTGCTTGCTGGAACCAGCTGCCTCGCTGCCAATCCACGCGGCGGCTTTTCCGCATTCTATTACAGTACCCCCTACCTGAGGAGTGGACTCCGGACACTTCCCACCAGGCTTTCCAGGATGCGAGTCATGGAATTCCTTCTTTAATTCTTCCGCGCAACAATCTGGCACCCAAGTTCTCTCCTCTATGCCATATCCCTTCCAGTGAACCAGATACTGCACGGAGTTCTGCACAAGCTGGGAGTCCAGAATCTTTTCTATCTCATACTCAGGTTGGTCATCAATCAACACAGGGGGTGGGGAGCAGAATCCACGTGTACTGCCGGCTTAAGCAAAGACACATGGAATGATCTTACACCTCGCATGCTGGTAGTAGGGAGATCAATAGCATAAGTGACATTATAAATTTTTCTGGTCACTGGAAAAGGACCTATAAATCTAGGTCCCAGTTTGGGTGACAGTTGTTTCAGAGCCAAATGTCGTGTGGACACCCAGACCAATTCCCCTGGAGAGAATTCCCATTCTATGGAACGTCTCTTGTCAGCCTGTTTCTTCTGATTCTGAAAAACCATTCCCCAAATTTGCTTCAAGGCCCTCTGCCAATCCTCCAGGACTGGAAATGGAGTAGAAGCCACTGGCAATGGGGCAAACTTGGGTGGCCTTCCCGACACCACCTGAAATGGGGAAAATCCTGAAGAGGAACTTTTCAGATTGTTGTGTGCAAATTCGGCAAATGGCAAAAACTTTGCCCAGTCAGTTTGTGCATCTGCAACATAACATCTAAGAAACTGTTCCAGGGACTGGTTGACTCTTTCGGTCTGGCCATTGGTCTGTGGGTGGTAGCCTGATGAAAAGGAAAGATCCATGTCTAATTGATGGCAGAATGCCCTCCAAAACTTTGATACGAATTGGACTACCTGATCTGACACTACATTTTCCGGGAATGCCATGCAGCCGGAAAATGTGCTGGATGAAGAGATCAGCCAATTCCTGGGCCAAGGGGAGTCCTTTCAGGGGGACAAAATGAGCCATCTTACTGAATCTATCAACTACCACCCAAATGACCATCATGCCCTCAGACCTGGCGAGCTCTCCCACAAAATCCATGAACAAATGGGTCCAAGGTTCACTCGGAACTGGTAATGGCTGCAATGTTCCAACAGGTGCCTGATGGGAGGGTTTGCTCCTAGCACATACTGCACACTCTCTTACAAACTCCTTACAGTCTGTTGCCAATGACGGCCACCAAGCACATCTAGCAAGCAGGTTCTGAGTTCTGGTGGCCCCAGGATGCCCAGCATTCTTATGGGAATGAAACAGCTGCAAGAGTTGTAGGCGAAAAGACAATGGCACAAACAGGACCCCCTCAGGCTTCACCTCTGGAACATCCTTTTGGAATAGACTCAGAGCGACAGTCCAATCTTTCCAGGTCTCAGTGGCTGCCAAGACCATCTTCTGAGGTAGAATGGTCTCAGGGGCTGAGGGCTGTGCTGTCTCGGGCTCAAAACACCTGAATAGAGCATCGGCCTTGATGTTCTTACTTGTCCAAAACTTCAGCGCTACAAGGTCTCTAATTCAGGAATCCGCCACCAACACCCCTCACAGTGCAGGCTTACCAGCTTCCTGTAAGACCCAGATTATAAGGTCTAAGCGTATATGTGGTCAGCAACCCCACCGATCTGTGATTTCCACGTTCTGCGATCCCAAAATATTCCTCCTCTGAAGATGTTCTCCGCATATGAGGGTATAATATCAAAGAGTAGAAAAATCTAAGTGCTCTCCGTTTTCATTTAAGACAAGCACTTTATTTCATAAAATTGTAAACAGATACTCACATAAGGGCCCTTATTACAGGGACCCTCAGTAGACAAAGCGTTTAAAACAAATAGTTTTGCAGGGTGCCAGTCTCCCCTCTGCCATCCGTTCCGCCCGACCTAGGTTTCGCTCACGCGTCCTCAGGGGCTTCTTAACGGATTGGCAACCCGGGTGGGTGTTAAATACCCTCTCACCTACATCTTAAACGCCGCCAGCGCATCAAGCCGCGCGTTCGCATCAGCGTGACGTAGCTTCCGCTACGTCACTTCCGAAATTCCGCCGCGTGGAACGCACGGAAGGTAAAGTATATCGCTATTCCCCCTCAGTCATTCGGGGATAAGCTTGAAACGCAAGGAAGGTGTACATTGAATCTCCTTCCCCATCTAAAGCAAGACCATTTCAGGCCCGCTCCAGAAGGCTCCTTATATTAGGATGTGCAGAGGTTAAAGTGGCACCCCGTTTCAACAAGTTTTCACAGTATAACATATTCACATTAATCTATGCAGTTACCACTTACAGTAATAAAAATACACTGAAAATGATACACATATAAACAAAAATAAAATGAAATAAAATCAATGATATGCTGTGGGCGATCTGGGGCAGGGGGGGAGAAATCAGTGTGCTTGGGTGCACATGATCAATTAAAGTGATTAAAATGATAACACTCATTTTAATCACTTTAATTGATCATGGACTGTATTTATATAGTGTTTAATATGGGATTTCGACTTACTGGAATGAGGTGGAGTTTCCCTCAATTTGCCTAAATCTGAGGTGTTTTATTGTTTTTAGTGTTTTCATTTTATTTTATTTTATTTTATATCATTGATTTTATTTCATTTTATTTTTGTTTATATGTGTATCATTTTCAGTGTATTTTTATTACTGTAAGTGGTAACTGCATAGATTAATGTGAATATGTTATACTGTGAAAACTTGTTGAAACGGGGTGCCACTTTAACCTCTGCACATCCTAATATAAGGAGCCTTCTGGAGCGGGCCTGAAATGGTCTTGCTTTAGATGGGGAAGGAGATTCAATGTACACCTTCCTTGCGTTTCAAGCTTATCCCCGAATGACTGAGGGGGAATAGCGATATACTTTACCTTCCGTGCGTTCCACGCGGCGGAATTTCGGAAGTGACGTAGCGGAAGCTACGTCACGCTGATGCGAACGCGCGGCTTGATGCGCTGGCGGCGTTTAAGATGTAGGTGAGAGGGTATTTAACACCCACCCGGGTTGCCAATCCGTTAAGAAGCCCCTGAGGACGCGTGAGCGAAACCTAGGTCGGGCGGAACGGATGGCAGAGGGGAGACTGGCACCCTGCAAAACTATTTGTTTTAAACGCTTTGTCTACTGAGGGTCCCTGTAATAAGGGCCCTTATGTGAGTATCTGTTTACAATTTTATGAAATAAAGTGCTTGTCTTAAATGAAAACGGAGAGCACTTAGATTTTTCTACTCTTTGATATTATACCCTCATATGCGGAGAACATCTTCAGAGGAGGAATATTTTGGGATCGCAGAACGTGGAAATCACAGATCGGTGGGGTTGCTGACCACATATACGCTTAGACCTTATAATCTGGGTCTTACAGGAAGCTGGTAAGCCTGCACTGTGAGGGGTGTTGGTGGCGGATTCCTGAATTAGAGACCTTGTAGCGCTGAAGTTTTGGACAAATATTATTATGAAGTCAATCTGAAGGACTTTTAACTTCTGGGCAGCTCTCGGGACTTTTCAGCTCTTTGCGCGGAGATTGTAGATAATAATTTGATGTTCTTACTACCAGGGGTATACGTAATTACAAATCTGAATCTCAAAAAGAACAATGACCACCGGGCCTGTTGGGTGCAGAACAGAACAGTTTCTTTAGAGTGGAAAAAGCAGCATGGGCCTCTGCGGACCAGTGGTGAGTATCAGCCCCTTTCTTGGTGAGACTGGTGAGAGGCGAGATCACCGTAGAGTACCCCTTTATGAACCTCCTGTAGTAGTTGGCGAACCCCAGAAACCTTTGGAGTGCCTTCAGTCCCACAGGCTGAGGCCACTCCACGACAGCAGAAACCTTTCCAGGGTCCATAGAGAGGCCAGAGGTCGAGATAATGTACCCCAAAAAGGTGACAGAGGTCACTTCGAAAATGCATTTTTCCAATTTAGCATACAGCAGATTCTGTCTCAATTTCCGTAACACAAACTTAACATGTTTCCTATGCTCTGAGAGGTTGGATGAAAAAATCAGTATATCGTCTAGATACACCAAGACAAACCTGCCCAACACCTCCCTGAACACCTCGTTAATCAGCTCCTGGAAGATGGCCGGGGCATTACACAACTCAAAGGGCATCACCAGGTACTCGTAATGCCCGTCAGGTGTGTTAAAGGCCGTCTTCCATTCATCACCGTCCCTGATACGTACAAGGTTGTATGCACCCCTCAAATCCAGTTTCGAGAAAATTTTTGCATTGGTGACCTGAGTAAATAAATCGTCAATTAAAGGCAAAGGATAATGATTTTTTACTGTAATCTTATTTAAGCCTCGATAATCGATGCAGGGACGGAGGCCTCCATCCTTCTTTTCACGAAAAAGAATCCTACCCCTGCTGGTGACCGAGAGGGACGAATAAAACCTTTAGCCAAATTTTCTCTGATGTATTCTTGCATAGCCAATTTCTCTGGCCCTGACAAATTATAGAGATGACCTCTAGAGGGCATACAACCAGACCTGAGATCGATGGGACAATCAAAGGGACGGTGGGGAGGAAGTTTATCCGCTGATTTGGGACAAAACACGTCAGCAAATTCTGAAAACTGGGTTGGCAAACCTTCCACCTGAATCTTGGTGTTGCCCAAGGTTACCTTCGCTAAACAATGATGATGGCAATGGGTAGACCAGCTCGTTAGCTGACCTGAAGCCCAATTGATCTTAGGGGAGTGAAGTTGTAACCATGGCATGCCAAGAATGATCGTGGAAGTTGTCATCCGCAAAACCAGAAATTGTAGACCCTCACTATGTAACACCCCCACCGTGACCCTTAACTTTGGAGTCTGAGACAGAGGGTATTTACTCTGCAGAGGAGAGTCGTCCACTGCAGTGACCAGAATCCGCTGACTCAAAGGGAAAACAGGAATCCCCAATTTCTTCGCAAATTTGTAATCCATAAAGTTGGCTGCTGAGCCAGAGTCTAGGAAGGCCTCAGTACAGGACAGTTTCTAGGATAAATTGCACCCAGGGCGAGGGTGTAAAAATTGCGCCCCCTTCCCCCCCCCCCCCACCCCCCACCCCATGGACTCGGGAACCTTACTCTTTAGGAACAGAAACACAGCCACAGGTCACAAGTAGATCTGCCTACTTTCTAGTGACCAGCCGCTCATCCAGGAGGAAGCAGGAAAACACCCAGGCGAGGAGAGCCCGGAAAGCCGACTCCTCCATGGGTGCTGCACACTCACAGCCTGCAGTACCGCTACAAGACATCAGGTGTCATCATGCGGTGGTGATGTGATGATGACTTGAAGTCTGACGCAGGCAGCCTAGGAGGAGTCAAGAAAGGTGATCGCGCTGGTAATTTTCTTTCTTCTTCCATTTGGCTGCACTGCGCATCACCAGCTCCCTAGCGGTATTGTCCTTCTGCCTGCGCCCCCCTTCATCTACTTGCTGGTCTGCGCCCAGTGCGGTCGCCCTGCCCGCACTGCCCAAGAAATGGCCCTGCCTCAGTAGCAACTGTCTGATCCTCCCATGATAAGGGAGGAGCAAACGTTTATCGTTTAGAGGTAAAGACTGCGCGCCTAGGGTATTACCTCCGACTACACCTAGGCGGCAGCGTTTCCTGACTTTTTGGGACAATTCTGCACTCTGTGACCCTCCTCTGCACAGTATAAACATAGCTGTTCTGTTTTCTGCGATTCTGCTCCACCCGGTACAATTTTGACCGACCAATCTGCATTAGCTCCGGCGGAGGTGAAGCGGGTGGAGGAGAGGCGTAGGAAACATATCTCACATTATTCCCACTCCGGGTCTGTCTCTGGTAGAGTAGACGGCGCTCAACCCTGATTGCTAATGAAATGGCCTCATCAATAGACTTCAGCTCAGGATGTCCCAACATTAGATCAGATACCACGTCTGACAACCCTGACAAAAACAGTTCAGAAGTGCAAATGACCCCCATCTAGCTGATACTGCCCATTTCCTGAACTCAGCTGTGTAAATTTCAACCGGATCCTTGCCTTGCCGCAAAGTCTTGAGCTTCCGCTCAGCGGTAGAAGCAATGTCCGGATCATCATAAATTATAGCCATTGCTTTAAAAAATAGCATGTGGTGATGGATTTTAGCTTTTTCATGTGTTTGATTCAATAAAGCCGAATTGATTCTACTGACATTGTGCGGAACTCACTTTCTACTGTACTGGACTTCGGGTTTGAACAGCCCTGTTTCCTGCACATTCGGCAGTTGGAGGTTGTGAGCGGAGTTCCACACTATCAAAAAATTCCTCAACTGAGGTTAGGGCCTCATGCCCTGTCTGGAGACTATATGCCCAGGTCTGGGAATCCCCTGACAACAGAGTCTTAATAAAAGTAATTCGCTGTGCCACGGTTTCTGATGAATTAGGCCTCAACTCAAAGTATGGCAACACTCAATTTCTAAAATTCTGAAAGTCAGATCTGTGACCAGAAAACCTTTCGGGCACAGGCATACATAAGTCTGTACCTGGAGGAGATCGCACTGTATTCACAGCCATCTGAAGGACTTGTATAGACCCGGACAAAGCGTTGATCTGGGTCTGATGACTGTCCAGCACTCGGATGTAATTTTCCACCGAGGTGGTGAGTGCATCAAGACGGCTGTTAAGTGCGTCCATTTGGTTTTGGTCTGCCGTTCTGGTGTCAGCACACAGAGAGAATCTGATTATTGGTGATCTGCAGTATCACCAAGAATACAGATATATACCTGATTATTGATGATCTGCAGAATTACCAATAATACAAGTATAACTAACCTCTGGACACCTATAAAGTGTGAGTGTTTGGTGCAACAGTAATTACTTTGAGTGAAACCACCCGAGGAGCAGGTGGTCCTAGGCAGTATGAGAAATACCTCCCTCTGGGAAGTGCAAAGACCTTCCAACAGCCTGAGACTTCCAAAGGAGTGGAGCCCTAGGCTGAATAGCAGGAAGGCCCTGTGGCTAAGTGACACCTCGAAGGTGGGCATCACTAGCAGGACTGGAGACTAATCTCTCAATGGAGAGGGATAGCTCGCAAGGTTGGGCAGGCCAGGTCGGCAACACACGGGCAGATAAGGTACAGAGACAGAAGGCTGATTCGGTAACCAGGGGCAGGCAGGATTGGCAACAGGTAGTCAGATATGAGTAGTTACCAAATCAGAAAGCAGAAGTATAGTCAGGAATGCAATAGGTCATAACTAGTGATGGGCGAACAGTGTTCGCCACTGTTCGGGTTCGCCCGGATTTTGGCCTGTTCGGGTTCGGTTCGGCACCCCCCGAACACCTCATGGTGTTCGGGAGGGTGCTCGGGCACGCTGCCCGAACCCGATCAGGCCTTCTGTGTTCGGCCGAACACAGCCGTGTCCGGCCGAACAAAGCCCCCTATAGAGTCCCAGCATAAAGGGAGAGCAGAAATGCCCCCCACCCCTCCCCGCTAAGCTCTCCCTTCTGCTGGACCCTATAAAATTAAATAGAAGTCCCCCAAAGTACCTGTAGCAGGCTGGCAGGAAGAGGACAGGAAGCAGGCAGCCGGCGATCACAGGCGCTAGTACCATCTGGTACTTCCGCCCTCTCTCTGACGCACTTCCTGTTTACATTTGTAAGTCGCATCAAGAGAGAACAGAAGTACCGCAATGACGCGTATGAGGGTACGTGTCATCATGTAGATGACGCGTACCCTCGTACATGTCATCGCGGTACTCCTGCTCTCTTTTGACGCGACTTACAAATGTAAACAGGAAGTGCATCAGAGAGAGGGCGGAAGTACCAGATGGTACTAGTGCCTATGCTCTCCGGCTGCCCGCTTGCTGTCCTCTTCCTGCCAGCCTGCTACAGGTACTTTGGGGGACTTCTATTTAATTTTATAGGGTCCAGCAGAAGGGAGAGCTTAGCGGGGAGGGGTGGGGGGCATTTCCGACCCCCCCCCCCCCCGCGCTCGGGGCATGCTCTCCCTTTATGCTGGGACCCTATAGGGGCCCCAAAGGGACATGTTCGGGTTGGGTTCGGGGTTCGGCCCGAACATGCCGAATATCGGGGGCATGTTCGGCCGAACCCCCCCGAACCCGAACATCTGGATGTTCGCCCATCACTAGTCATAACAGATATCAAACAATGCCTAGTCTTGGGTGTGAGGTCCGTGGTCTCAACACCCTGGAACTAGTCTGAAGTATAACACAATAATAACACAGTATCCCTAGTCTTGGGTGTGAGGTCCGTGGTCTCAACACCCTGGAACTAGTCTGAAGTATAATACGATGGTAACACAGTATCCCTAGTCTTGGGTGTGAGGTCTGTGGTCTCAACACCCTGGAACTAGTCTGAAGTATAACACAAGGGTAACACAGTATCCCTAGTCTTGGGTGTGAGGTCCGTGGTCTCAACACCCTGGAACTAGTCTGAAGTATAACACAATAGTAACACATAAGTAGTCTGGCTCAGTGTGAATTCCCAGGTCCTCCTGGTTCTAACACACTGTGGGATCTGACTATGGTCTGAGTGCTTTCACGTAAGTGTTCGCAACAGCAGACAACTTGAGACTGACCAGCAATAACTATATATAAAGCAGCGCTCCCCGGCGCCACACACCGCTGATCAGCCAATAGCCACTTGCTCTGCGATCAGCTGACCAACCTGGTCAGCTGATCCCTCCTTGTTTGCCATAAAGGTCCTGCCTCTCAGCGCATGTATTCCACAATCTGTGTGTACTAACAGGCCCAGCCACATCAGACGCACGCTGCTGCGTGCAAACCGCCGAGCTGGACGCGGAACCAGCCGCCTCACTGCCAGTCCGCGTGGCGGCTTTTCCGCAATCTATTACATCTCACCATTTGCACCACTCTCCCGTCACTGCAGCCCACTGGCTCTGCTGTCAGTATGACAGCCAGAGCTCCGTGAGCTGGACAGGAGCTGATTTCATTAGTTCCTGACGCTGTGATCACTGTGAACCAATCACATGTGATCACAGAGTCAGGAGCCAATTTCATTGGCTCCTAACCAGCTTACGAAACTCTGCTGTCATACAGGCAAAGTAAGTGGGCTGCAGCAGCAAAAGAGCCAGGAGTGTGTGGCATGGTAATTGAAATCTATGCCCTCGCAGGGAAAACAAATCCCAAACAGGGTGTACATTTCAATAACCAAGGTCTGGAAATGGTTAAACAATTGCCAGTCCCCAATGCTGGTGATTGAAGAAATTAAATCAAGCCTTTAATCTTAAAACCAAATGGATGTGCTATTATGTTGCTGTTATGGTGTAGTACCCTAAATATAATTTCAGAATCCGCTATTTTATTGTACAGCTTATGAGCATATTGTTACGTGTTGCTGGCCTTTAATCTGAAACATGAGTGCTTTTGTTATATTTCAGTCAATAAAAGCTTTGGCAGTGAAAACAAACTAAAATAATAAAATGCCTTTTTTTTCCTTTTTTTTTGAGTAGTATGGGAAGATACCAGTCCAGAACATCTGATTTTTTTTCCCCACAGACAGATGGACCTGGTAACTTCCTGTTATAGAGGCAGGGTCACCAGGGACAGGATCTCTCTATATTGACGGACATACACAGAAAAGTAAACCCAAGGAAGAATCTATTTCCTCTGATATCTATTTAACATAACTTTTACTTTACATACTTCACCACTGAGGGGTTTTACCCCCTGACCACCAGAGCAATTTTCACCTTTCAGCACTCCTTCCAATCATTCGTCTATAACTTTATCATTACTTATCGCAATGACATGAACTATATCTTGTTTTTTCCGCCACCAATTAGGCTTTCTTTAGATGGGACATTATCCCAAGAATTAATTTATTCTAAATGTGTTTTAATGGGAAAATAGGAAAAAATGTGGGAAAAAATTATTATTTTGTAGTTTTCAGCCATTATAGTTTCTAAATAATGCATGCTACTGTAATTAAATACATGAAATGTATTTGCCCTTTTGTCCCGGTTATAAAACAGTTTAAATTATGTCCCTATCACAATGTTTGGCACCAATATTTTATTTGGAAATAAAGGTGCATTTTTTTCAGTTTTGCGTCCATCCCTAATTACAAGCCCATAGTTTATAAAGTAACAGTGTTGTACCCTCCTGACATAAATATTTAAAAAGTTCAGTCCCTAAGGTAACTATTTATGTATTTTTTTTATTGTACATTTTTTATTTTATTTTTTAATTACAAAAAAAAATTTTTTTCGGAATGTGGGAGATAATGAGTTATTTTTTTGTGTAAAAGTAAACTATTTGTATGTGAAAAATGTTTAGGGTGTAGTTTTACTATTTGGCCACAAGATGGCCACAGTAACTTTTTGTTTTAATGCAACCTCCAAGCGTCCTTCCAGACTCTTGGAGGAAGTACTTGGAGGCTGGGTAAGTGTGTTTTTTGTTCACAATGATCGCGCTACTCATCGGAGAGCAGCGGATCATTGCGGGGCTTAGATCAACGAACGGGAATGGATTTTCCCATTCATTGATCTCCGGGCGAGCGGCCGGCGGCGTGTTTAAGAGCGGGAGCGCGGGCAGCGGCGGGAGGGGGCAAAGTACGGATTTCTCCGTTCCTGGGGGTTAAAGGATGGAAAAAGGGTCGGAGAAATCCGTACGGGCGGGGGTAAAGTGGTTAATACATAATTATGTCAGGACACTGAATCTGAACCTGTTCTAAAAATCAAATAAAAATGGTTAAAATAAATCATAGCTTTCTTTGAAGTTGCTTGACTCCTATATGACAATAACAAATGGCCCAGGCTCCAATATAGAATTCATTTCTTAGATAACACTCGGTGTCATTGGAAAGGTCATTACCAAAAATAAATATTTAGTAAGGGTTTGTAATGAAAACATATTTCTTTTTTCCATAAAGGCACAATAGATGACAATGAAAATATAAACAAAACATAATTCAAAACTAATTAAATAATTTGCAATTCACATTGATAAGGACTGGTTCTATGTAAGCCTACAGAGTTTTCATGAATGACATTCTCTCCAAATGAGTAGGACTTGCCATTCTTACGTTGACAATTGCACTTGACCCTTAAATAATGAAGCGCAATCATTTCACTTTTTTCTGCAGCTCATTTTCCTACAACACAGCTGCACAAATGCTAATTTGGGCCCAGCAGAAGTATTGTCAAGCTGCTAGACTGCAACTCTGGCCTCGTACAGAATATTGGAATTTACACGCTGCTCTTGATGAAAGCCAAGCTAAGGAAACTTAAAGTGGCAGTATGCCTCATCCAATATCCTCACAAACAGGCCATAGTAATTGCTTTTATAAATATTAACTACAAAGAAGCTTTTTACTGGATTACTATCCCCAGAGGCAGAATGCTGCACAGTCAAATGTCTGATTGGTGTGTGCTTTATTAAGGTGTGAATAAAGCAATGCTATATTTCTCTGTGGTTAATAACCCATACTTTACATATAGAAGCAGAACTCCAGAAGAATTCATCTAGCTAAAACTGAGTGAAAATTCAAAGCTTATTTTCATGTAATTATTATTTGTTATCATCATTTGTTATTTATACAGCTCCTTCTGTGGTGCTGTACAGAATAAAAATATAATAAAATCTGGACATTATTATTATCATTATTGTTTATTTAAAGAGGAGCTGTTAGGTATAGGGTCTCAGAGAAAAAACACATGTATCAGTAGCTAAATATTGGCTCTACTTACATTACATATGCATTTCACTGACCACGTTTGGATTTCACAGAATTTTTATATAGTATTTGCAGAGAATGATGCTCCGGACAGCTCATGGCAGGTTCCATGTTTGTCTGTCTCCTATGAAGCCAATTGTGATGTCGTATCCTCCCTGCTTCCTGATGATTCGACTCACAAAAAAGATCCTAATGGACAACACTACTGTGCAGTTAATATTAATTAGCCATGTGGCTAGGAACAATAGCGGACTCATGCAGTATACCCTAACGGAACATGTGCCCTGAGATTTTTCAGTGCTGTGAGTTTAGGCTGCTGTTAGAAGCTGCTGTAACATGAGTCTGTAACTTCTCAATATGAAAGCAGCCTTGGGGCATGATAGGGAAATGAAGGGGTTGACCCAAGGTAGTGCAGTGGGGAGAAGAGGCAGCCCCAGAATGCTTTGCAGTATCTGTTATGTGTCCTGCCGGCCTCCTTATGAGCTTGGGGAAACAGCCTTGCTGTTCAGCACACATCACAGTAAGAGAGATTTTTAACTTCATTATTGCCTTTTTGGCTTCCTTCTAAACTGTTTAACACAGGAGAATAGTGGTTTAAATTAGCTTTTGCAGCCTGACAGTTACTCTTTGAATAATGCTGATGTCTTCTGCAATGCTTTATAGAGAACATAGTCATGGCCCCAACTGTTCCTTAAGAGGAGCTCACAGTCTAATCCCTACCATAGTCTAATGCCTGTGCCCTAGTGTAAGGCAAAACTGGGGAGAGCATATTAACTTATCAATATGGTTTTTTTTTAAGATGACAAAGGAAACCAGAGTGGCCAGAGGAAACCCACATAGGGAGAACATACAAACTCCTTGCAGAAAATTCTGCAGAACATTTGAGTCTGTGGTCCTAATGCTACAAGGCTAGAGTGCTATCCACTATGGCACAGTGCTCCTCATATTATAAGTAGTTACTTCATTTACAGTTGAACTGGAAAAAGCAATACAAGAATCATAGGGAAAAAAAATCATAGGACAAATTCTGCTTTTCTTTGACATGTAACTTTGGCATGACCTTCTTGATCTCGACAAACTCTTTTTCTTGTTCTCTTTGGTACGTAACGTTGGCAGGAGCACCCAAGCTTCTTGATCACAACAAACTCTTCTTCTTCTCTTTGACATGTAATGCTGGTGGGAGCCCCCAAGACAAGTTGCTCAGGGCACCCGCTTCTTTATCACATGGTTGCAGAATAGGCCATGGAGCCTGGTGGCAGCTGGTGGGTTCATAGCACTAATTAAATTACATTATGACGGCAGCATTGGAACCACAGCAAAAAGTAAGTAAATAAATCACATCATGTCAGCAGCAGAATAGGACGTGGAACTTAGCAGTGGGACCACAGCATTAAATAAACCAAATTATGTCAGCAGCAGTAAGAGGAATTGGTGGTAGCAGAATAGGCTGTGGAACCTGGTGGTGGGACCACAGCGTTCATTAAATTAAATGATGTCAGCAGCTGCAGCAGCAGTAGGGGTGGTGGTAGCAGAATAGGCCATGGACCCTAGTGATGGGACTACATGATTAATTAAATACAATTATGACAACAGAAGGAGGAATTGGTGGTAGTAGAATAGACTGTGGAACCTTGTGGTGGGGCTACAGCATTAAATAAGTCAAATTATGTTAGCAAAAGCAGCAGGAGGAATTGGTGGTAGCTGACTAGGCCAGGGAACCTGGTGATGTCAGCAGTGGCGGACACAGCCAGCAGTGGGCCTCTGTGCAAAATTGTAATTGTGGGCCCCCTACGACCTGCGGCGCGCATAGTGCGCCACGGCAAAATATGGGCGTGGCTACAACCTGCGGCGCGCTAAAAAATAGTGGGCAAAAAATGGGCGTGGTAATGACCGGATGAGGGTGGAGCTAACTGTAACTTAAAGCGAACCCGGGGTGAGGGTTTATTTCCTTTTAAACAATACTTGTTGCCTGGCGGCCCTGCTGATCTATTTGGCTAATAAACTGAATTACACCAGCAACAAGCATGCAGCTAATCTTCTCAGTTCTGACAATATTGTCAGAAACCCCTGACCTGCTGCATGCTTGTTCAGAGTCTATGGTTGAAAGAATAAGAGGCAGAGGACCAGCACGTCAGCCAGGCAACTAGTATTGCTTAAAAGGAGAGAAATATGGCAGCCTCAAGATATTCTCACCTCAGGTTTCCTTGAAAAGTGCAATGCAAAGACAGTGGGCCCAAGTTTTAGTGACCCTTTCCCCAGAAAATTATCATAATTGTGCAGGTTTTCTCAAGAAAATACACATCATGTCGGCAGATATGCCCAGAAAATACGTGCAATCATCAGCAGCAAGCATGCAGCTAATCTTCTCAGTTCTGACAATATTGTCAGAAACCCCTGACCTGCTGCATGCTTGTTCAGGGTCTATGGTTGAAAAAATAAGAGGCAGAGGACCAGCACGGCAGCCAGGCAACTAGTATTGCTTAAAAGGAGAGAAATATGGCAGCCTCAAGATTATTCTCACCTCAGGTTCCCTTGAAAAGTGCAATGCAAAGACAGTGGGCCCAAGTTTTAGTGACCCTTTCCCCAGAAAATTCACATAATTGTGCAGGTTTTCTCAAGAAAATACACATCATGTCGGCAGATATGCCCAGAAAATACGTGCAATCATGTCGGCAGATATGCCCAGAAAATACGTGCAATCATTTCGGCAGATATGCCCAGAAAATACGTGCAATCAAGTCGGCAGATATGCCCAGAAAATACGTGCAATCATTTCGGCAGATATGCCCAGAAAATACGTGCAATCATGTCAGCAGATATGCCCAGAAAATACGTGCAATCAAGTCGGCAGATATGCCCAGAAAATACGTGCAATCATGTCAGCAGATATGCCCAGAAAATACATCCAATCATGTCGGCAGATATGCCCAGAAAATACGTGCAATCATGTCGGCAGATATGCCCAGAAAATACGTGCAATCAAGTCGGCAGATATGCCCAGAAAATACGTGCAATCATGTCGGCAGATATGCCCAGAAAATACGTGCAATCATGTCGGCAGATATGCCCAGAAAATACGTGCAATCAAGTCGGCAGATATGCCCAGAAAATACGTGCAATCATGTCAGCAGATATGCCCAGAAAATACGTCCAATCATGTCGGCAGATATGCCCAGAAAATACGTGCAATCATGTAGGCAGATATGCCCAGAAAATACGTGCAATCAAGTCAGCAGATATGCCCAGAAAATACGTGCAATCATGTCGGCAGATATGCCCAGAAAATACATGCAATCATGTCGGCAGACCTGCCCAGAACATACACCTGCTAATATAAATAAAAAAAAAAAAAAAACATTTACTCACCTGCAGCAGCAGACCTCCTGTCCCAGCCTCCATCCGGCGCGCAGCTCCCATGGGTGGTTGGGTGGATAGGTAGCCTGGTGGGTGGGTGAGTGGGTGGGTTGGTAGCCTGGTGGGTGGGTGGGTAGGTAGCCTGGTGGGTAGGTAGCCTGGTGGGTGGGTTGGTAACTAGCCCGGTAGGTAGCCGGGTGGGTGGTTAGGTAGGTAGCCAGGTGGGTAGGTAGGTAGGAAGCCTGGTGGGTGGGTAGCCGGGTGGGTGGGTAGGTAGCCTGGTGGGTGGGTTGGTAACTAGCCCGGTAGGTAGCCGGGTGGGTGGTTAGGTAGGTAGGTAGCCGGGTGGGTGGTTAGGTAGGTAGCCGGGTGGGTAGGTAGGTAGGAAGCCTGGTGGGTGGGTAGCCGGGTGGGTAGGTAGGTAGCCTGGTGGGTGGGTGGGTAGGTAGGTAGCCTGGTGGGTGGGTAGCCGGGTGGGTGGGTAGGTAGCCTGGTGGGTGGGTTGTTAACTAGCCCGGTAGGTAGCCGGGTGGGTGGTTAGGTAGGTAACCGGGTGGGTTGGTAACTAGCCTAGTAGGTAGCCGGGTGGGTGGTTAGGTAGGTAGGTAGCCGGGTGGGTGTTAGGTAGGTAGCCGGATGGGTGGTTAGGTAGGTAGCCGGGTGGGTAGGTAGGTAGGAAGCCTGGTGGGTGGGTAGGTAGCCGGGTGGGTAGGTGGTTAGGTAGCCGGGTGGGTAGGTAGCCTGGTGGGTAGGTGGTTAGGTAGCCGGGTGGGTAGGTAGCCGGGTGGGTAGGTGGTTAGGTAGCCGGGTGGGTAGGTAGCTTGGTGGGTGGGTAGGTAGCCGGGTGGGTAGGTAGCCGGGTTGGTGGGTGGGTAGGCAGCCGGGTGGGTAGGTAGGTAGGAAGCCTGGTGGGTGGTTAGGTAGTCGGGTGGGTAGGTAGGTAGGAAGCCTGGTGGGTGGGTAGGTAACCGGGTGGGTAGGTAGGAAGCCTGGTGGGTGGGTAGGTAGCCGGGTGGGTAGGTGGTTAGGTAGCCGGGTGGGTAGGTAGCCTGGTGGGTAGGTGGTTAGGTAGCCGGGTGGGTAGGTAGGTAGGTAGCCGGGTGGGTAGGTGGTTAGGTAGCCGGGTGGGTGGTTAGGTAGCCGGGTAGGTAGCCGGGTGGGTGGTTAGGTAGCCGGGTGGGTGGTTGGGTAGACGGGTGGGTGGGTAGCCGGGTAGGTAGCCAGGTGGGTAGGTAGCCGAGTGGGTGGTTAGGTAGCCGGGTAGGTAGCCGGGTGGGTAGGTAGCCGGAAGGGTGGTTAGGTAGCCGGGTGGGTGGTTGGGTAGCCGGGTGGGTGGGTAGCCGGGTGGGTGGGTAGCCGGGTGGGTGGTTAGGTAGCCGGGTGGGTAGGTAGCCGAGTGGGTGGTTAGGTAGCCGGGTAGGTAGCCGGGTGGGTAGGTAGCCGGCAGGGAGGTTCGGTAGCCGGGTAGGTAGCCGGGTGGGTAGGTAGCCGGGTGGGTGGGTAGGAAGCCGGGTGGGTGGTTAGGTAGCCGGGTGGGTGGTTAGGTAGCCGGGTGGGTGGGTAGCCGGGTGGGTGGTTAGGTAGCCGGGTAGGTAGCCGGGTGGGTGGGTAGCCGGGTGGGTGGTTAGGTAGCCGGGTGGGTAGGTAGTCGGGTGGTTAGGTAGCCGGGTAGGTAGCCGGGTGGGTGGTTAGGTAGCCGGGTAGGTAGCCGGGTGGGTGTGTAGGTATCCGGGTGGGTAGGTAGCTGGGTGGGTGGGTAGGTAGCCGGGTAGGTAGCCGGGTGGGTAGGTAGCCGGCAGAGTGGTTAGGTAGCCGGGTGGGTGGTTAGGTAGCGGGGTAGGTAGCCGGGTGGGTAAGGTAGCCGAGTGGGTGGGTAAGGTAGCCGGGTGGATGGGTGGGTAGCTATCCGGGTGGGGGGCCCGACTCCTATCCTCCCTCCCTCACCTCGGGGGGCCCCCCTCCCGGGATGCGCGGCGGCCGGCGGGAGAGCAGAAAATACAGGAAGTCTCCGGGGCTGCAGCAGACGCTAGAGGGTAACTAGCACCAGCACACAGTAATTCCTCAGAGGTGTGGTTACCTCTGAATGGGAACCCTGTGTGTGAGATCCTGCAAAGGACGTTGTGGAGGAATCTTGGCCTCTAGCAGCAAGGGTTTGCTAGAGGCAGTCGTCTCAAAGAGGCAAGCCTCTGATAGAACCCTACAGTGGGACACGTTCCACTGAAGGGAAAAAGGTCAGACAAAAGGAGGTTCGGCAACAGATCAGGCGGCAACAGTACAGAAACGTGAAACAAGAGAATAGTCGGAAACCAAGCCAATAGTCGATAACGGTACGGGCTGGCGAAGTACAGAATCAGGAAGCAGAAGAATAGTCAAGACAGGCACAGAATCATACACGGTAAATCAAGACAGTGTAAAATGTGTATATATTGGCGATAAACCAATATATAACACAATATCAAATACAAGGCTGACTAGATGTGACAAGAGACGGGGTCCTGCCGGATTATCACACGGGAACTGACTAGGTCTGAGTGCTGACACGGTATCGCAAACACAGACGGAGTGCTACTTAAAAGCACTTCCTTAAATACTGCCTGGGAAAGGAGTCTCCACCCCAAGCAGCAACCAATCAGAGCAGGCTAAAATGTCAGCTGACCTCTAGGTCAGCTGACCTGCTTTCTGGGAGCATAAAGGTGTGTCTGGCGTGCGCGCGCACCCCCTAGAGGCACAATGACAGAGCCCGGTGAGCACCACGCTAGTGAGTTTGGCGCTGTGCGCTTGGAAGGTTTTGTGCAACGGATGTGGACAAATTTCCGCATCCCGCGTTGGAAAGTCCGCCTGTCGGAACGGATGCGACCGTATTTCCGCAATCCATCCGGCGTTGCGGATTTTTCGTTACAATATATTAAATTATGCCAGCAGCAGCAGCACTAGCGGAATGTTCAATGTTCATAAAGAATACAAAGTGTTGTTGTCAGCATACAAAGTGTTGTTGTGCCAGTCATATTTTTCTCCAGGAGGTACTGAGATATTGCCCTCCTGTGCTGGCACAATTGCTCCAACATTTACAGGGTAGAGTTACACCATGTTGGACAGTCACCCACGAGCCTGTGGGGTGGCAGGTCCTGGTAGTGCTGCAGGTCGGACAGAAACACAGTTGCAATGGGTGAGCAGCGGAAATGGGCAAAAAGTTTTCATGCCCTTTGCAGCACAACATGCATCCCCACAAGAGCCTAAACACTATGAGGTGCAGCATGTGTGCAAGACAGGGCACATGGCTGAGGTCTCCATTGCGGAGGGCGGCAAGCAGGTTGGTGCAATTGTCTCAGGCTACCTGCCCTGTGTGGAGGCCTCTGGGGGTCAGCCACCTCTGCACCTGCTCCCGGAGGGCTGCCAGAATGTTTTTAGCTGTCTGTCTCCGGGGCCCCGGGACACAAATTGCAGCAGTGTATGGCAGTGGTGGTGCTTCTGGAGGGTGGCCAGAACGTTTTCATCCATCTGTCTCAGGGGCCCCAGGGTCACCAATTGCAGCAGCGCTTTGCAGTGGTGGTGCTCCACTACTTTGTAGTAATCTGCAATTACAACTCGTAATTAACTATATCCGTAAATTACGAATAATTACCCCCAACACTGAAATACACTTTGGCCAGCAAATGTAGCGATAATGTTGTTCTATCAATCTACTCTAAAGACACATAAACTTTGCATTAAATGTATTAGTACATTTATCTGTCCATTATCTGTATTTTGTGAACTGTATTTTACAGAGTACTGCATTATATTTTCTATTGTTCCTGTTTTGGGGTTGGTATTGTTTTATTCTTTGAAGAATGTTACTGAAACTGGTCCTTCACCTCAGTGTTAGCAGCTGGGGTCTTCCTTTCTCTGTCACAGTAAATAAAAGGGTTTATGCAGGACTTAACAGCAAGCCCTACTGCAAAACAGCAAGTTGCATTCACCTAAGAAATAGATAACAAACATCTGTGAACAAACATATTTCTAACGTCCATTTTCCATGAAGAAGTAGCACAATGGATAACGCAATCATATTGTGCATTCACCGAACAAATACAACTGTGACAAAAGCCTTCTTCACATCTCGCAAAGTTTTTCAGAAGTGAGATGTTCTACTTTCATTCTTGTTCTCTGGGGAGCTTTTCTTAACCTATTGATTACTTTAAATAAGAACATCCATAGTGTATTGATTGCTGTCTCCTCACTGTTCCCAGTCACAACAGGTGATATATGAAGTGCTTCATCATCATAATGAGAATAAACTGTCTAATTGACATCACCTCTGTTGCTGCTCGATGGTTTTGATTGTCCTGAAGAAAAAGTGCCATCTTTACAGGTTTTCTGAGGAAAGACCAAAAAGTCAACTTATATGCTTTTTGACTGATTCTATAACTTTAATTTCAGGGCTTAATAAAACTATACTGCTACTGTCAAGCTGCTTAAAGCAGCAGGGTCAGCCATACTATGCCAGGGAAAAAAAACACATATATAAGTAGAAAAAAAATATTGTTCTACTTACATAACATATGGCTTGCACTGTCCATGTTTTGATTTCAGTGAATTTTATATAGTAAATAAAGAGAATTCTTTTCCCGGCATTTGCCATTTTGGTTCCCTCTGACTGAAGCCAATCCTGTTGTCATTTCCTCCCTTACTTTTTTTTTTCCTCCTAGAATCTGCACTGTCATAGCTAGCTTGCGTTGTAAACATGGATCAGATTGCAGCTCACCAAAACACCCTCAGCCAATCAGCGAGGAGCAGGAATGTTCAAGGGGTGATGACAAGCTCCTATTTTCTAGGTGATGGTGAAAATAGAGTCAGGTAGACTGAGATAAGATTTATTACAGCAGAAACATTTCTGAATAGACTGTAGTGCTTGCAATGCAGGGTGAGGTTGCAGGCTGTATAATAAACACAGAGCAGTGGGTAAATGGAATTTGATTTTGTGGCTGACAATCCCTCTCTAAAGAGGCACTGTAGTGATATATATTAGAATGCAGTAAAAAATACAGGATACCCCCTTTTACGTTAATTGTTCCGCATCCAGCATCAGAAACACTTCCTATATCTATATATTACTGTATATCTGTATGTGACCCCACTTTCCCAGTGATGTCAAGCTTTGGCTATTTAGCTATGTGCCCTTCTTCTCCCAGTGCACTCTGGGAGATCAGGGCCCATATGCAATTTACTTTTTCACCTGAGTTTTCTCCCAGGTGATATTTTCACAACATGTAAATAAAATGCCTTTTAAACCACCAGCAAGCAAGAAAATACTCAAAATAATTTGAATAGTACTTTTTCACCTACTTTTTGGAACTTTTTCTATTGCAAAGTGCTAAAAAGTTATTTTAAATCAAAAATGAAAAATGATCCTAGGAGAAAGCGCAGGTGAAAAAGTGAATTGCATATGATCCCTGGTGTTTTTGTCTATTCTGCTCAGAACACACACAGCGCAGCCATACACTGACTAAAGAATGTATAAAGTAATATGGTAAAAAAGTAAGCAATTTTATTAAAGGACAACTATCACAAAAATTGTAAAATTTTAAATACATGTAACACATAAAAATAAGAAGTATGTTTCTTCCAGAGTAAAATGAGCCATAAATTACTTTTCTCCTATGTTGCTGTCACTTACAGTGAATAGTAAAAATATGACATAACCGACAGGTTTTGGACTAGTACATCTCTTCATGGGGGATTCTCAGCATGACCTTTTATTCTTTATAAAGACACTACCTGAAAAGGATTTATATAAAGATGCAAGCCCCCCCCCCCCCCCACCTGTTTGCATACTTTCTTGGCAGTTGGGCGGAGCAACTGTAATTCACTAAGTGCTTTTGAAAATAAAGAAAACCCTGAGATCCCACATAAGGAGCTGGGCTACTCCAAAACCTACCGGTTCTGTCACATTTCTACTACTTACTGTAAGCAACAGCAACATAGGAGAAAAATCATTTATTGCTCCTTTTACTCTGGAAGAAACGTACTTCTTATTTCTGTGTTTGTTTTAATTTTTTTTATTTTTACGATAGTGGTCCTTTAATTACATTATTTTCCCTATAGTTCCTCTTGAAATAATCCTAACAAATAAATATATTGTGCTGTTGTGAAGTCATTTTTCTACCTGCTGTAGCTATGTGAACAATCACATGATCATGCGGGTAGACCCTGAAAGCTAACTGTACATACAAATAGGAATACAGCTATCCATCTGTTCAAGGTCATCGATAACCGTTAGTTACCAGAATCCGTTAGTTACCAGAATCTGGCAGTGCAGGTTAGCACCTGTGGTGTAGCTGCCATTAGAAGAAAATGGCAATCCCCTACCCCCCCATCTGTGACACTTGTGAAAAGTGAGAGAATGCCAAGTGTCAAGGCAATAGTTTGGTTATTATTTAAAGCTGAAGGAGCAGCATTTTTACCTAACCTCACAGGGTAGCATTTTATTGGAATTGTGGTTGATGGAATGAGTGAAAATTGTGTGTGATTTCCAAATCACACACAATCAAATCAGGACAAAGACATGAAAACTGGGACATTAAAAAACAACTTTAATTCTGATGATGAGGAGTGTTGGATGGTTACTTGGTATTTATGTGTATGCTACATTATAAACAGTGTGCTGAAAATAGAATGATGTTCAAGTACTGGTGGACACTGGACAGCACTCCTATTGGAAAGTCTTCAATTATGTGCCAGATCTGTGGGACAGGCAGCACTCCCGGCTCCAAATGCAATTCGAGAGTAGTGAAGATCGGCACCATCAAATAGTATCATTGCTCTTTTATTGTTTAAAAGATACTTCAGACATTGATTTATTTATTGTATTTATAAAGCGGCAACATATTACGCAGCACTGGACATTAGTTTAGGTTACAGACAATATTTAGGGGTGACATACAGCAAAATAACAATACATGAATACAAGAAAGACCAGATCATGCTGCACAGTATAAGTACAAGGTAATGCTTAGTCAGTCACTGGATGGGAGCATGGAGATTAGGCAAGTTAGGTTCACTCAGATGCCTAGCATGGGTGCACAGTAATGGAGGCGCATGATCAGGTAGGACACAAAAGGAGGAGGACCCTGCCCAAAGGCATATCGGTAATACAACGTTTCAGAGGGAGTACCTCCTTTGTCAAGTGCATGTCAGTGTCTAACATTTTACCAGAAACATTCTGCTTTATATAGTAACATTACATGGAATTTAACTAATCACATTTGCGCCACAACAATGTCACCATAGTTGCGGTGCAAATGTGAACCTCAGGTTTTTTTAAATGTCTACTCTGCTTTGACCACTAGATTGACTATCAACATTGTTGCTGAACTCTGTCCCTGTTTCTGACCTCAGGCTTGTACATTGATCCGTCAAGTAGTTTGCTCCTCACCTCAGCACTTTGGATTCCACAAGGGAGGCTGCCTGCATCAAGTCTGCAAAGTGCATCATTGCAAAGTGCATCATTGCAGAGGTCCTCTGCAGTTGCTTGAAGTCTTTTTCCACCTTGCTTCCACCCTTCTTGTTAAATGCAGTTTTCTGTATCTTGTGTAGGTAAAGGGATGGTCCTTATTCATTTAACTTAAAGTTTTGTCTTAGGAGATAATAGGCATGGTCAGAACTCTGAATTCCATCTAGTTATTCAGAATTCCAAGCTGAATTCTGCCATTTACATGCCAATACTGCAGACTTTAGCAGTCAATTGCAAAGCCCCCCATATGTGCTTGTGACAGCAAGTATGTTTGGGAGAATAGTGGGAATAATTCATATAAAAATCCTTTTGTTTTAAAAAGACCTCATAGTCTAGAAAAAAATCAGTTTTGAAAATTCAAGGAAAAAATTATCTTTAAACTCAGTAAAATTACATTTTGTTGTGGAACATTTTAATATATACTGAGTTCTGAGTTTCATAACTATTCTAAGAATATAGACAGTGTGGGGTCTCCTTTCTAAGCCTTTTTAACCCCTTCTCACCCATGCAGGCTGGTATAGCAAGAATTCAGATCATGGGGCTCTGCATCCTTAGCTATACTAGCCTGCATGGTACATAATATGGGGGGCATTGAAGCTCCCCCTCTGCTAATTTATTTGGCTGTCAATTGCATGGCCAAGTGCAGGTTATCAGCTGCAATGCATCAATTAGGTGCTAATGCTTACAGTCACACTCCTGGGCCCAATAAATAAACTATAGCTGTTATCCAGTGTTTGGCTATAAAATGAGTGAATGTCAAAACCAATTATGAGCAACCATAGTGGATATTTTGGTTTACGTTTAAAATGAGGCACAAATTAGCAGGCATATCATACCCCTACTAAAAGGTTTTTAGGTGATTTTAAAAAATTGTTTTGAACCGTCCCTATTAGAGATGGCCCAAACCTCCGATTTTAGGTTCGCGAACCGAGTTCGCGCACCTCCATAAACATTCGCGAACTTGCGAACTTTCGCGAACCACAATAGACTTCAAGGGGGAGGCGAACTTTGAAAAACTAGAAACATTTATGCTGGCCACAAAAGTGATGGAAAAGATGTTTCAAGGAATCTAACATCTGAGTTTTTGCATGGATGAGTGGGATAGATGCCAAAAGTCCCGGGGAAAAATCTGGATTTGACGCAAAGCAGCGTTTTAAGGGCAGAATTCACATTGCATGCTAAATTGGAGGCCTAAAGTGCTTTAAAACATCTTGCATGTGT
Source organism: Hyperolius riggenbachi (assembly GCF_040937935.1). NCBI lineage: Eukaryota > Metazoa > Chordata > Amphibia > Anura > Hyperoliidae > Hyperolius > Hyperolius riggenbachi. Next base: position 510,027,561 of record NC_090646.1, on the reverse strand, counting down.
ATACATCAATCAGGGAGTGTAATTAGAGTACTGCTTCACACTGACCCACCAAACTCACTGTGTAACACACCGCGAACAGCTGTTTGTGTTGTGACGGCCATGCTGGACTGGTGCGCACCATGGTGAGAGTGAAGCGATAGCGGTTTTCAAGCCCATATGGTCGCCAGGCTGGGGTAGCTGAATGATAGAACAACAGTGATTGTCCAGTTGATCGAATTTGGTCTGTCCACAATGAAGCAACAACCTTATTATCTTTGGTGTGTCACCCCCTGAGACACTCATATAGCCGGTGGTCATTGCTTCATTGTGATACACAAACCCCTTCACCGCGGCAAGATAACGATCACAAAGGGGAATTGACACATGTACATGTCTTTTGTTTTGTTGTTGCAGCCGCAGTGCAGCCAGAAAAATTAGGCAGGCATGTACATGCACCAGAAAAATTATTATAGCAGCCGCTGCTAGCAGCAGCCTTAAAAATTCAAAAATCCGCTTGGAGTCCTGGTGGACCCTGTTGGTGGTGATGGAGAAGGCAGTGAAGTGGCCTGCAGACAGAGATGCTGTGTGAGAACCGACTTAGTTTTGGGGCAGGCAGTCACACGGCGTCCAGGCAGAGATGCTGTGTGTGGGGATGACTTAGTCTTCGGGCAGGCCTGAGCGTGCTTTGCAGACCAGGCATCTGTGGTCAGATGGAACCTTGACCTAATGCTGTGTGTCAGAGATGTCACCACTTGCCTTTCAACATCATGGTACAGTTTAGGTATCACCTTTTTTGAGAAAAAATTGTGGCCTGGTATCTTCCACTGCGTGTGTGGCTTTGCTTTTGTGTGCTGCTTTTCCTCAGGTGATCATCCCATTGCAGTTTGTGCTTTGTAATCATGTGCCTTCGTAATGTAGTTGTCCCTACGCGGGTCTTGGTCTTTCCACGGCTCAATTTTCGGTGGCAGAGAGTACAGATGGCATTGCTCTCATCTGAGGCAGACACACAAAAAAATTTCCACACCGCTGAGCCCTGGGGTGATGGCACTTTGGTGGTGGCGGCCGACTGAGTGTTAAGTGGGGTGCCAGAATCAGAGCAAGAGGAGGAAGATATGTCAAGCTTCTGTGCGGAAGCTGAGAAAGATGAGGTGTTCTATGTTAAATAGTCAACTACGTCCTGACAATATTGGGGGTTGATGGCACGTGCCTTCTTCTGAGCGCTGTACTTTGGTCGAGGGCCACACGAAATAATGACAGCCTCAAACAGACCTGCCAGGTGGCCTGCCTCTGGCTCTGCCTTTTGTTTTGTCCATATTGGGGGGGCGAAGTGAAAGGTATGCACTGACTTGACTAATACAATGTACGGTTACACAGGTGCAGTGAACAGGTTGCAGTGACTGGTATTACAAATGTGCAGCTGCCTGTCACACACACACACACACACACACACACACACACACACACACACACACACACACACACACACACACACACACACACAGGTACCCTCAACAGATGCAATGACTGGTGGTATTAACAATGCGTGAACTCACGTAGGTATAGGTAGGTAGGGGCACTGAACAGTGAACAGGTGCAGTGATTGGAATTACAAATGTGCAGCTGCCTGTCACACACACAGGTAGTCATTGAATGTGCTGGGCCTGGCAGTGGCACAGTAGGAATTAAGGTGCCTAAGGCCAGCTGTGACTGACTGACAGGGCTGTATATAATGCAAGTGGGCCACACACACAAAAAAAAATAGATCACGAGAACAACATTAGCTCTTAAAAGAGCTGTTGAGCGGTGCTTTTTTAGCAATAAGGGCTGGTTCAGATGGACGTCTGCGTAGCGTCGTGTCTGGGGGCGTTGCGGCGGCTGCGCGGTCAGGCTTTCAGTAGCCTTCGGTCGCGTCGTGATGCGGTCGCGTTTTTTTTTCCCCGTAGGGGAACATTAGCCGTCGCGGTTGGCCGCTCCCTGGAAGCTACATGTTGCTTCCAGGGGCAGCCCGAACGCTCGCGAAAATCGGGACCCAAACGCCGCGTTCGGGTAAAAGCGCGCAAAAGCTCGGTGTAAACGCTCCCATTCACTTCCGACTTCACGGTCCGAACGCTTTCGGTAAACGCTCTGCAAGCGTCCGTCTGAACCAGCCCTAAGAATCAGCAAGGAGCAAGCTAAGAAGAGCCTAAGTAGGCTTTCCCTATGTGAGTCTGCAGAAGCTCTCCCTTCACTAATTACTGCAGGCACACGAGTGAGTCCAATGCCTGATGCTGCCTGCCTTTTATAAGGGGGGGGGGGGGCTCCAGGAGGGAGTGCAGCCTGATTGGCTATAATGTGCCTGCTGACTGTGATGTAGAGGGTCAAAGATGACCCTAATGATGCACTATGGGGCGAACCGAACTTCCGGAAAAGTTTGCGGTTCCCTGCGATCGCGAACCACAGAAGTTCGCCGGGAACCGTTGGCCGGCGAACAGTTCGGGCCATCTCTAGTTCCAGAACTTAAATAGCCAGGGTGAAACATCTATGCTGCAAGAGTTATAGTGCCCAGAAGGAAAAAGAACATATAACATGGAACATAATCTTCAGGTTTTTCCAAAGCAACATTTTTCATTTTCTTCAGGTTCTGGTAACCATACTGACCAGTTTGCACTCTTTGCTGACAACAATCTCATATATGTATGTCATATATATATATATATATATATATATATATATATATATATATATATATATATATATATATATATATATATTTATATATATACAGTGGCTTGCAAAAGTATTCGGCCCCCTTGAAGTTTTCCACATTTTGTCACATTACTTCCACAAACATGAATCAATTTTATTGGAATTCCACCAGAAAGACAAATACAAAGTGGTGTACACGTGAGAAGTGGAACAAAAATCATACAGGATTCCAAACATTTTTTACAAATAAATAACTGCAAAGTGGGGTGTGCTTAACTATTTGGCCCCCTGAGTCAATACTTTGTAGAACCACCCTTTGCTGCAATTACAGCTGCCAGTCTTTTAGGGCTCTTTCACACTACAGGCAGCGGTGAAAGGCTAAAACGCTGCGTTTTGGCTGCAGGCGTTTTCAAGGCGTTTTGAAGGCGTTTTAACGCCTATACATTACAATCAATTGTAATGAGAAACGCCGCGGTAGGCCCAGAAAAAGCGCCTGGGAGCGTTGAAACGCAACGCTCCAAAACGCGGCGTTTAGTGTGAATGGTAAAATGAAAGTCTATGGAGTTTCTTTTACCTAGGAAAACGCCAACTTCGGCCGTGGCGTTAAAACGCCGAAAAAGCCCTCTGGTGTGAAAGGGCCCTTAGGGTATGTCTCTACCAGCTTTGCACATCTAGAGACTGAAATCCTTGCCCATTCTTCTTTGCAAAACAGCTCCAGCTCAGTCAGATTAGATGGACAGAGTTTGTGAACAGCAGTTTTCGGATCTTGCCACAGATTCTTGATTATATTTACATCTGGACTTCTAACACATGGATATGTTTTGTTTTAAACCATTCCATTGTTGCCCTGGCTTTATTTTTATGGTCGTTGTCCTGCTGGAAGGTGAACCTCCGCCCCAGTCTCAAGTCTTTTGCAGACTCCAAGAGGTTTTCTTCCAAGATTGCCCTGTATTTGGCTCCATCCATCTTCCCATCAACTCTCAACAGCTTCCCTGTCCCTGCTGAAGAGAAGCACCCCCAGAGCATGATGCTGCCACCACCATATTTGACAGTGGGGATGGTGTGTTCAGAGTGATGTGCAGTGTTAGTTTTCCGCCACACTTAGTGTTTTACATTTTGGCCAAAACGTTCCATTTTGGTCTTATCTGACCAGAGCACCTTCTTCCACATGTTTACTTTGTCCCCCGCATGGCTTGTGGCAAACTGCAAACGGGACTTCTTATACTTTTCTATTAACAATGGCTTTCTTCTTGCCACTCTTCCATAGAGGCCAACTGTGTGCAGTGCACAACTAATAGTTGTCCTATGGACAGATTCCCCCACCTGAGCTGTAGATCTCTGCAGCTCATCCAGAGTCACCATGGGCCTCTTGACTGCATTTCTGATCAGCGCTCTCCTTGTTCGGCCTGTGAATTTAGGTGGATGGCCTTGTCTTGGTAGGTTTACAGTTGTGCCATACTCCTTCCATTTCTGAATGATCGCTTGAACAGTGCTCAGTGGGATGTTCAAGGGTTTGGAAATCTTTTTGTAGCATAAGCCTGCTTTAAATTTCTCAATAACTTTATCCCTGACCTGTCTGGTGTGTTCTTTGGACTTCATGGTGTTATTGCTCCAAATATTCTCTTGGACAACCTCTGAGGCCATCACAGAACAGCTGTATTTGTACTGACATTAGATTACACACAGGTGCACTCTATTTAGTCATTAGCACTCATCAGGCAATGTCTATAGGCAAATGACTGCACTCAGACCAAAGGGGGCTGAATAATTATGCACATCCCACTTTGCAGTTATTTATTTGTAAAAAATGTTTGGAATCATGTATGATTTGCATTCCACTTGGCACGTGTACACCACTTTGTATTGGTCTTTCATGTGGAATTCCAATAAAATTGATTCATGTTTGTGGCAGTAATATGACAAAATGTGGAAAACTTCAAGGGGGCCGAATACTTTTGCAAGCCACTGTACATCAGTGTTCTTGTGTTTAAAGTAGATCCGGGATAAACTTTTGCTAATTGCATAATTGTGTTCCTTTCATATAGTTTATAGGGCATTCCTCGAGCCCAACACTTTTTTTTATCGTTTTAATACTCTAACTCCTTATTAACTAAACAAGCCTCGCCCACAGCTTCTCCAGTGCCTTGGAACATGCCTGCCCTTTATTGTATCACAGGAAGAAATAATCATATACCGTTGAAGTTGTTTGCAGCTAGATTTGCTGTGTAAACTATCTAAACTTTAGATAAGATGTAGAAAGTTTTTCATCTGAGATCTGCTTTAAAGAGACACTGAAGCGAAAAACAATATATGATATAATGAATTGGTTGTGTACTATGAATAATTACTAGAAGATTAGCAGCAAAGAAAATATTCTCATATTTTTTATTTTCAGGTATATAGTGTTTTTTCTAACATTGCATCATTCTCTAATATGTGCAGATTACACAACATTCAGCATTCAAAATGATTCTTTCAGAGCAGTCTGTGAACTAATGACCTCTCCTCTGCCAGAGGAAAAGTAAATAGTTAACTAACAGTTGAAATAATAAAAGTCAGAAAACAGCCCTCTCCGCGACTTTGAAAGTCGTAGAGATAATGGGTTTTTTGTATAGAGATAACAACTGGAGTTTCTTAACTCTTCCTGTACTAGAAACAATTAGACTGATGTATCTGATCTTAATGTTTTATTTCTTAGCTGTACTACACATACAAATCCTAATATCATAGTTTTTTTTTCGCTTCAGTGTCTCTTTAAGGTAATACGACTGGTAAACAAAGTCCACTCTAATAGAAGACAAAAAAGTTTCACTATTTCAGGTTTAAAATACTTGATTGCTTCATGTAAGAGATGCAAAGTATACATCGTACTGTAATTTACCGTGCTTGTCAGGCTATAGTTAAAATCATTGTGCACATGCACAGTAACAGTCATTCATTATCTGTTATTAATAAATTTAGAAAATGACAGCATAATTGCTTGAAAGAGGAAAAAGAAAGAAAGAAAGAAAAACATAACTTTTTCTTTGCAGTGACTTTCAAACTCCAGATTAGCTGCCCATTTGTCAAGCTCATGGATTGAAAGCCATCGAAACATTAGACCTTCGCTAATACTGATTATCTTCCTATTTACAGCAAAAACTGGGCAAGGCTTGTAATTTATGATGAAAATGTAATTACTGTTCACCTTTCAGAGGGACATGAACTAAAGTAGCCAGCCAATTTAAAGAGAAATTCCAGCCAAGGAGAGGACTTGGCCTGCTGAATCAATTTATACACTTAAATGCAGCAGCCTAATATACATACGCTGGCTACAATAATCCATTAACCCATCGAGTGTAAGGAAAGTCTTATAAGTTATATTGATTTTGTGCAGCAAACTCACCTTCACATGGATAGGCCACCAACTGCATATGTCCTGACACCCTAGACTTCACCCTTCATGAACCTACAAACCCCCACCAAACTGCACCGGAAGTGTGCTGGCTGGCTGTCCCAGCTGTCACTTCTCCCTTACTTCCCTTGCCCGTCATGACTCATAGGTAGCTACAGGTGCCCCCAAATATGAGGCAGCTAGAGAAACCTCAGTATTAAGTAGCAAGAGATGCCCCTGACTGAAGGGAGATCTCATCACTGGAATGCAGAGACCGGGGTGAGTAACCTCTCATTAGTAATGTACACTCTCATCAGGACTCTGCATAGGGAAGGAGAGAGGGAGGTACTCCGGGAGGGCAGTGAGCCGCCTTTCCATTATCAGGCACCTGTAGGCACATGTCTACAGTGCCTTATGGTAAATCCGGCCCTGAGCATGTGTAACTTTGGTTGCCAAGTACAGCTGATAGCTAGAATATCGGAACTGTTCTGTTAACAGTATTCTACTATTGGTTTTGCAACAGAAGTTGTTGGCCCAGTTTTCCACCAATCTCCTTTCACTAAATTATGTCCTTCTACTTCCTAATGCCTAGCCTTATCCTACTAACCTACTCTCCTATTGTAAGACCCAGGGGTGAATATGGCATCTGGGTAATATAGAGCCTATGGCAAACACTGAAATTGCGCCCACCCTGGTCAGAGCCCCCTTCTCCTCTAAAAATAGGATTTGTTCTCATGTACACGTTTTATGGTTCCCATATTTTGTGGCTCAGGCTCTTGCTGAAGAAACTTTTTTGGAAATATCTCTTATTTCCTCTCTGTCCTCTTTTCTAACACTAAGCCAAGTGTGCCCTACATACATAAATTTATTAGCCATTAATCTACTTAGTAGAATTAATCTGATGAACTGATCTGAGGTCTAAGTGATGGAAAGGCATGGGTGCAGGCATGGGGCGCAGCACAGGGGTAGGCATGGTGGCCATGGTGCTGTGGTACCCATGGCACAAGCCATGCCTGCACCTCTCTGGATACGCTTCTTGTAACACCTTACACTAAAGTTGAAATAAACCCACACAATCTGGACCCCTCCTTATGGCTATGCCCCTTCTGAGCCCTACTGCACACAAGTGAGTATGGCCATGTCTGCGCAGTAGCGTAAAGCTTCTCTTAAACACAGTACATTTGTTCTTGTACATGAGAGGGAGCGCAGCCAGTAAGCATGGCCAGTAGAACAATGACCATATCCAAAAGCTAACATGATGAGTATGTACAGTGCCTAGCACACAAAATAAGGTACTTATCCGTTAGCCAGGCGCATCTGGCAGTTGGCGCTGTTGTAGCTAATTTTTATTCATACTTACTTCACGTAGTAGTGTCAATGTAACCACCCCAGGTGGCACTAATTGAATTTCTAGTTAACGTAACAATACTGTGTTAATGTAAACGAATAAATGGTGTTTGAAGTAAACTGTCAGTTAATGGAATTATAATGAAGGCGGCGGCAATGTAACAGATGAAGCCGCCGGCTTCGTCTGTTGTTCTTCTCCCCCTGTGCCCTCTCTCTTCTATACAATGCTAGCAGCCGGCGGGGACATGCGTGTCCACCCAGAGTCGTTCGTCGCAGCAGGGAATCCTGGTTGTTTGCTTGCGACGCGTGTCCCCCCCCCCCCCCCCCCCGACTGGCAGTGTTTTATAGGAGAGAAGGGCAGAAAAGTGACACGTGTAGGATTACAAAATAGGGGGAGAAGAACAAAAGACGAATCCGGCGGCTTCATCTGTTACATTGCCGCTGGCTTCATTTTAATTCCATTAATTGCAGTTTACTTCAAACACCAAATGCAATTAGCGACACCTGTGGCGGTTACATTGACTCTACTACGTGAAGTAAGTATGAATGAAATTAGCTACAACAGCGCCACCTGCCGGATGCGCCCGGCTAACGGATAAGTACCCAAAATAACTATGCTGTGTTCCTATTTTTCTTTCTCTGCCTGAAAGAGTTAAACATCAGGTATGTAAGTGGCAGTTCCTTTCTGAGTCAGGACTGGGTAGGACTACAGTGTGACCCTCACTGACAAGAAATTCCAACTATAAAGCACTTTCCTAGCACAAAAAATGACTTCTGAGAGCAGGAAAGAGATAAAAAGGGGCAATAGTTCATACATTTTAGCTCTGGCATACTTCAATAAATGTGTTATTGCGCAAAAACAATAAACCAGTAAAAACTTAAAAGTAGATTTAAGTATTACATAAAACTGTGGAATATCTTAAAAAGTAATTTTTAGGAGAAGGAGGATAAAAACAATTGTTTATTTCGATTGGTTTATCTTCACCTCGGGTGTCCTTTCAGGGCTCGGTCACATTAGAGGCGCTTTTTCATTTTTTCAAGCGCTGGCGATTTTTCAAAATCGCCCTTAAAGCACTTACACCATTATTATTATTATTATTTATTGTATTTATAAAGCGCCAACATATTACGCAGCGCTGCACAATAGATAAATAGGTTAACATACAAGGTAGGACATACAGGAAACTCGCAACAAAACAAGATCATGCAAATGATTTGATAACAATAGTGTCATAGGTCAAAATAGAGACTGTTCTAGTCCACGAGAGGGGTGATTGTCAGTAAGATTGCATAATCAAGCTGGAAACCTGCCAGAGGCTTACAATCTAAAGGGTGGGGGTGGAGACAATAGGTGCATCTGTTGAGAGGGTGTCTAACAGAATATATTATGGTGCTGGTGTAGGGAGGTATGCGAAAAGGAAAAAGTGAGTCTTGAGAGCTTGTTTGAAGGTATTAAAGGTGGGGGCGAGTCTGATGGCTGGTGAGAGCGAGTTCCAGAGAGTAGGGGCAGCCCTGGTGAAGTCCTGCAATCGTGCATGTGACTGAGTTATGCGTGGTGCGACTAGGCGCAGGTCATTGGAGGATCGGAGGGGGCGAGCTGGTATGTGCCTGTAGACCAGATCAGAGATGTAGGTTGGGCAGATCTTGTGCACTGATTTGTAGGCCAAGCACAGGATTTTGAAATTGATCCTAAAATTGATGGGGAGCCAGTGTAGTGCTGTACAGAGCGGAGTTGTAGAGGCGCTGCGCTGAGAAGAATGTATCAGTCTGGCTGACGCATTCATTACCAATTGAAGAGGGGCAGTGCGGTAAGAGGGGAGGCCAGACAAAAGAGAATTGCAGTAGTCTAGGTGGGAGATGACAAGGGCGTGGATAAGGAGTTTAGTGGTGTCAGGGGACAGGTAGGAGTGGATCTTCGAGATGTTGCGGAGGTGGAAGTTACAGGATCTGGCAATACCTTGGATGTGGGGTGTAAAGGAAAGTTCATAGTCCAGGGTAACGCCTAGACAGCAGGCTTGGGAGGTAGGGCGGATGGTAGTATTTTCGATAGTGATGTGCAAATCTGGGAGAGGTGCAGCTGTGCGTGGTGGGAATATTAGAAGCTCAGTCTTGGCCAAATTAAGCTTCAAGTACCTGGCGGCCGTCCAGGAGGAAATGGATGTGAGGCAGGCGGAGACTTTGTATATGGTAGAGGAGGAGAGATCTGGGGTGTGGAGGTATATTTGGGTGTCATCGGCATACAGGTGGTAATTAAAACCCATGGAGGAGATGATTTTGCCAATTGAGGCAGTATAGAGGGAGAAGAGTAGTGGTTGTAGGACGGAACCTTGAGGAACACCAACTGAGAGGGGTGTAGGAGTGGATGAGGAGCCATTGAAAAATGCTGTGAAGGAGCGGTTGGAGAGGTAGGAGGAGATCCAGGCTAAGGCTAGGTCCTGAATGCCCATTAACTGCTGGGAGTGGAGGAGGAGGGAGTGGTCAACAATGTCAAATGCCGAGGAGAGGTCCAGGAGGAGCAGGATGGAGTATTTACCTTCGGCTTTGGCAAGGGCAAGGTCATTGACCACTTTGGTGAGGGCTGTTTCTGTAGAATGGGCTGTGCGAAAACCAGATTGCAGAGGATCGAGAAGGGAGTTGGAATTGAAGAAGTTGGTCAGGTGTTGGTGAGCCAGGCGTTCAAGAATTTTCGAGGCAAAAGGGAGGAGAGAGATTGGGCGGTAGTTGGATGGCAGAGCAGGATCAAGTGAAGATTTCTTTAGCAGGGGAAGCACAGTGGCCTGTTTGAATACGGAAGGGAAGATGCCGGTGGAGAAGGAGAGGTTGAACAGGTGGGAGAGGACAGGGGCCAGATCAGAAAAATGTTGGCGCTGAGAATCAGATGGGACCGGATCTAGGGGGCAGGAAGTGGCAGGTGAAGTTGCCAGCAGCTGGTTGACTTCCTCCACCGTGACAGGATTGAAGGAGGTAAGGGAGGAGAAAGAGGCAGGATTAGGATGGGGTGAGGAGGCGATGGTGCGGAGGAGAGAAATATCCCTCCGGATGGTTGTAATTTTGTTGATAAAGTTGATAAAGTAGTGTTGATAAAGTAGTTTGATAGGTCAGTGGCTGAAAGGGTGGAGGTTGGGGGGGAGGTGTGGGGTTGAGTAGGGTATTGAGGGTGACAAAAAGACGACGGGGGTTGGAGGCTTGGGTAGCTTTCCTATGCGCTAGTTCAGATTGGGGCGTTCCGTTCGATTTCCGATCTTAAAAGTGCTGCATGGACCATTTTCGGGGCTGATTTCGCTTCAATGGAAGGTACAGTGGCTTGCAAAATTATTCGGCCCCCTTGAAGTTTTCCACATTTTGTCATATTACTGCTGGAATTCCACATGAAAGACCAATACAAAGTGGTGTACACGTGAGAAGTGGAACGAAAATCATACATGATTCCAAACATTTTTTACAAATAAATAACTGCAAAGTGGGATGTGCATAATTATCAGGGATGATCGTAGTCAGCCAACTTCGCTACGCTGGAACTACGCGTATTTTTACGCAAATACACTTCGCAATCTACGGCTATGTAATCACACACTTCACTACATTTGCATTCCGTAGACTACGAGTTAAAATACGCAAGCTGCGTGTAGTGCGAAGCGTAGTTGATGCGACCGCTTATGCCCTTATGCGGAAAAATTTCCGCAATAATCTATAACCTATTTGCAAAAATAAACTAATATAAGCGTACATTCCACCTTCCAAGGCGGAATTGTATGGGTATAAAAGGGCAATTATATTTCTGTGCATGCGCAATGATCCATATAGATGCAGTTACCGCACGCGTAGTTGACTTTGCAATACATACGTCAACTATGTGTAGCGGGCAAAGCTTTGCATAGCGGGACTACGACTGCGTGGAAATGCGTACGTGTAGTTCTTAAACTTCGCCTATGAACTACGATGTGTAGTTGCATACTACGATGTGTAGATTAGCGCTGGCGTAGTTTACGAGCAACCCTAATAATTATTCAGCCCCTTTGGTCTGAGTGCAGTCATTTGCCCATAGACATTGCCTGATGAGTGCTAATGACTAAATAGAGTGCACCTGTGTGTAATCTAATTAGTGTTGAGCCGAAATTTTCGAAATTTCGCGTTACTATAATTACGCATGCGAAATTTGCTATTACGATGCGAAATTATGGTAGCGTAATTGCCATTAAAATCAAAATTGAAAATACCGTAAGCGTAATTTTCAACGCGTAATTTCACGTTTCATTCATAACGTAATTTCGCGTTAAACCATAACGTAATTTCGCGATAAACCATAACGTAATTTCGCATTTCTTCGTAATTTCGCGAATTTCGTAATTATTTGTTAGCAGGGTTGCTCACGAATTTTCGCCAAAGGCATTTTCGTCTGCATGGCGAATTTTGATGCGAAATATCACTACATTGCGAATTTTATATGCGAAATAGCAATCCGTAACGCGAAAAACGACGCGAAAATTAACGCTTACAGTAATATGAACTATCGCAAAATTACGTTATGTAACTACGCTTACAAACGGTTGCATGCAAGGCAAACGTAATTTCGCGATACCCACTGTAATGCGAAAATTACGCGAAAATTATGCTTACGCGGAATTTCGCGAAATCCTTCTTCATTACGATTATGTATTTACGGCCATAATCGTAATTACACTAATTACGCGAAATTTCGCGAAATCGTAATTAAGTCATTACGCTCATCTCTAAATCTAATGTCAGTACAAATACAGCTGTTCTGTGATGGCCTCAGAGGTTGTCCAAGAGTATATTGGAAGCAACAACACCATGAAGTCCAAAGAAGACACCAGACAGGTCAGGGATAAAGAATTATTGAGAAATTTAAAGCAGGCTTAGGCTGCTTTAACAAAAATGCACTGCCCACCCAAGTGCCGGGAATTGCAAAGAAAAAAATCATGTCAAAAAATGCCCAACACAAATGCCCACACGATCGGAATGCAATGTGAATAAGGCTTAAAGATTACCAGGCATTATGCATAGTGTGTATCATCGCCCATTACACAAATAGCTCAATAAGTCTTATACACAAAATGTTTATGTTACTTCGATATTGTGAGCTATTGGCTGAAATACCACACCAGATACTTGTGACATACATGTTGTGTGCAAGTTAGGCTCTTTGCCTAAAGAACAATATGCATTTTGTATAATGCCGGATAATATTTATAAATGCTCTCAGCACAAAGTACAAATGTGTGAGTTGAGGCCATAGTGAGAGAAGAAAGCAGGTATAAGCCTTACGTGTCTTTCTGCTCACAGGGCATCTGTCATTTTTCATTAGGTGCAAATAGTTAAAGCAGCATATGTAGGAGAGCCAATACTTTTCAGTTAAAGAAAAGCTCATCTGCAGCAGTGCTAACAAATAGTACAGTTTCAATTTTGCACTTCTGCACACATTGTCCTTAACCAAGTGAAAAGAAATGTTCAGCAAATTAGTTTCCTCCAGACAGTGTAGACTAATGAGAAAAGGCATTTTACTGCCAAAATATTTTTAACGTCTTGCCCACAAACGTTGCTATAATCAACTTGCAAGTTTTTAAAATGCTATAAACTACACTTGCATTTAATTGGTTAATTATTTTTATTCATGTTTAAATACCAGAAAGCAACAATGCAGGAATTCGAGCAATAACCCTTCTGCTCAGATAAACGCTTTCACAGAACAATTACTGTATATAACTAAAGGACAGGAAATATCTTCAGTCCTTTGTACATTAACTCATTCAGCATCTTGTGTTGCTCAGACCTTTTTTTATCGACATTACATCAGTAACGGGAGCGTTCAGCAATAACTAGCAGGGATGGTTGGCATTGGCAAATTCCAAATCCGATGGAATTTTGTCTGGTATTTCCGAGCAGAATTCGGCCATTTACATTGAAGTCAGTACCACTGACTTTAGCGGTTAATAGCAAAGCCCCATACATGCTATCAAAAAGACCTTATAGTTTTTTGAGAAAATTGATTTTAAAAAAATCAAAGAAAAATGGTTTTAAATGAAATTTTGCTGCTGTACTCTTTAACCTCCTTAGTGGTAATATTTACCTCCTTGGCTCCAGTGCAGGTGCAGTATCCGCTCCTTCCCACGGAGATAGGCGGAAATAGCCGATCTCCGTCGGGACGCTCTGTGCAGTAGAGTGGACCCGATGGAGATCGGCTATTTCCGCCTATCTCCGTCAGAAGAGCCGAAACAGCGCCCCAGCTGAACTCATGGTAGCTGCCGGGAGGCTACTGCAGAGCACTGTGCACAGCGGGCATTTTAACTCACCTCCTGGGGGATCCCGACATTGGCCGCCATTCTTCTTCTTCTGCTCCGAGGCTCTGCTTCCCCTTGGTGAGATTGCTGTCTGTCGTCATGACAACAGCCGGCACTCTCACTATAGGGTTACAGCACCACCTGGAGGACAGAGGGAAAACTGCAGCGCTGGATCCCAGGGAGGTGAGTGAGTGCTGGGGCTGCAGCATAACTCCCTAGCAGCATGATTTTTTCCAGGTTTGAGGATCTAAAAGTGTGCAAAAAATTTGCACTGCTTTTGGAACCTAAAATCCGGAAAGAATCATAACGCCAATGGGGTTAATATATACCAAGTTTTGAGTACACATCTTTATACATCTTAGGTAAATGGACAGCATGCCCCCCCCCCCCCCCTGTCTCTTTAATTATTGTCCCCCATGCAGGTTTCTATGGCCAGAATTCAGAACCCAGAATTCGGAGGGGCTTCACATCCTGAGCTATACCAACCCACATGATCCACAATGTAGGGGATTTTGGAAGAGAGGGCCAGCAAAGCCCCCCCCCCTCTACCCCAGAGCCAACAAGGGTCTCTTCCCCACCATCAGTGCCTAGGAAGTAATGGGGCACTGGGGGAATGGGAGTTCTGATAGACTCTGGGGTCCCCCATATGCCCACCCACCAAGTAGCACGGGTGAAACACGAGATGCTACCAGAAGGTAACAGGGAGTTGCAGGACATCTTGCATGAAATGATCATGGAGGATAATTTAATATATATTTTATGTAAATATTTAAAATGTAGCATGTACATTTAGTATAATTTTACTAAATCTTAGTGTAAAGTTACTTTAGCCTGAACCCTGACACTAACCTTTACTTCTTCCCACTGAGGGTTTTAATCTTTTATTAGCTATGAAAATAATTTTTGACTTTCCCATTGCAGATGCTTGGAAATACTTAAAGTAAACCAAAGAAGATTTGATACTCACCCGTGGCTTCCTCCAGCAGAATAAACATGTGTGAGTCCATTGCTGTCCTCCCACGGTCTGCTGTTCAGCCGCGTTTAGCACCGGTAACAGGCTCAGTCGGGTCCAGCCTAGGTCTACTGCACATGCTCACACATTTTTATGCTGCTAGAGGAAGCCGCAGGTGAGTATCAAATCTTCTTTTAAGGACATCTCTTGTTTACTCTAACCACTTCAGCCTACAAGCCATTTTACCCTTAACGTCAAAAGCCATTTTTCCCTGTCAGCACTCCTCCCATTCATTTGGCCATAACTTTATCACTGCTTCTCACACGTAAATGATCTATATCTTGTTTTTCTTTTCACCACAAGTTAGGCTTTTTGTGGGCGATACTTGTTTTTAGGAATTACTTTATTTTCTATGCAATCTTTAGGCAAAAATAAGAAAAAAAAATACACTATTGTAACGATTGGTGTCAGCACGCAGAGAGAATCTGATTATTGGTGATCTGCAGTATCACCAAGAATGCAGATATATACCTGATTATTGATGATCTGCAGAATCACCGATAATACAGATATATTGCTAACCTCTGGACACCTTTTGGTATGTGAGTGTTTGGTGCAACAGTAGTACTTTGAGTAATGCACCTGCAGAGCAGGTGATAATAGACAGTAAAGAGACACTGCTCTGAGAGCACAGGAACCTTCCAGCAGCCTGAGACTCCTCAAGGGGTGGAGTCAGGCTGAAGATAGGGAAGGCCAGAGAGTGAGTGACACCTGAAGCTGGATCTCACTATCTGGTCTGGAGACTATCTCTTAATAGGAGAGATAGCTCTAAAGGTTGGGCTCGCCAGGTCGGCAACACACTGACAGATAAGTAAAAAGACAGAAGGCTGATTCGGTATCCAAGGCAAAGCAGGGTCTGGCAACGGAATATCAGATATGCGAGGTACCAAATCAGAAGACAGAGGAGTAGTCAGAAAAGCAATAAGTCATAACAGATATCAAACAATGCCTAGTCTGGGTGCGAGGTCCGTGATCTCAGCACCCTGGAACTAGTCTGAAAAATACACAGATGGTAATACAGTTCCCTAATCTGGGTGTGAGGTCCTTGGTCTCTACACCCTGGAGTCTGGAGTATAACACAAATGATAGTACAGTTCCCTAAGCTGGGTGTGAGGTCCTTGGTCTCTACACCCTGGAACTAGTCTGGAGTATAAACAGAATAACAGTTCAAGTAATCTGGCTAAGTGTGAATTCCCAGGTCCACCTGGTTCAAACACACTGTAGGATCTGACTGAGGTCTGAGTGCTTTCACATAGTGATCGCAATGGCAGACAACTAGTAACTGGCCAGCAGAAACTATATATGAAGTAGTGCTCTCCAGCACCACCCCTAATTGCTCAACCAATAGTATCCTGCTCAGGAGTCAGCTGATCGGCGTGGTCAGCTGACTCTCCCTGCCTAGTATAAGAATTCTGCCTCTCAGCGCGCGCGCGTGTATTCCTAAGCCTGTGTGCACCAACAGACCCACCCACACCAGACACACGCCGCCGCGTGCAAACCGCCGCCTCCTCAGTAGCACACGCGGCGGCTTTTCCGCGATCTCTCACAGTACCCCCCCCCCCCCTCCCGAGGAGTGGACTCCGGACATCTCCTGCCCGGCTTCTCAGGATGTAAGTCATGAAACTCCTTTTTCAACTCCTCTGCGTGCATGCGACATTCTGGCACCCAAGTTCTCTCCTCAATGCCATACCCCTTCCAATGCACTAAATACTGCACGGAATTTTGCACAAGCCGGGAGTCTAGAATCTTCTCAATTTCATATTCAGGTTGGTCATCAATCAACTCAGGGGGGCGGGGGAGAGCGGAATCCACGTGCACTGTTGGCTTGAGCAAGGACACATGGAACGATCTCACACCTCGCATGCTGGTGGGGAGATCAATGGCATAAGTGACATCATTGATTTTCCTGCTCACAGGAAACGGACCCACAAATCTGGGACCTAACTTGGGAGACAGTTGCTTCAGAGCCAAATGTCGTGTGGACACCCAGACCAAGTCGCCTGGAAAGAATTCCCATTCTATGGAACGTCTTTTATCAGCTTGTTTCTTCTGACTCTGGAAAGCCCTCCTCAGATTTCTTTCTACCATTCCCCAAGTCTGCTTCAAGGACCTCTGCCAATCTTCCAGGGCTGGAAACAGAGTGACAGCCACTGGTAATGGGGTGAACTTAGGTGACCTTCCTGTTACCACCTGGAATGGAGAAAAACCTGAGGAGGAGCTCTTCAAGTTGTTGTGTGCAAATTCTGCAAATGGCAGGAATTTGACCCAGTCAGTTTGAACATCTGCCACATAACATCTCAGAAACTGTTCCAGAGACTGATTGGTTCTCTCGGTCTGGCCATTGGTCTGTGGGTGGTAGCCTGATGAAAAAGATAACTCCATGTCTAACTGATGGCAGAATGCCCTCCAAAATTTTGAAACAAATTGGACTCCCCGATCTGACACTATATTTTCCGGGATACCATGCAGCCGTAAAATATGTTGGATGAAGAGATCAGCCAATTCCTGGGCCGAGGGGAGTCCTTTCAGGGGGACAAAATGGGCCATCTTGCTGAAACGATCGACTACCACCCAAATGACCATCATGCCCTCAGACCTGGGGAGTTCGCCCACAAAATCCATGGACAGATGGGTCCATGGTACACTAGGGACTGGTAATGATTGCAATGTCCCAACAGGTGCCTGACGGGAGGGTTTGCTTCTGGCACACACTGCACATTCTCTTACATACTCTTTGGCCACCAGGCACATCTTGCTATGAGGTCCTGAGTTCTGGTGGCCCCAGGATGCCCAGCATTCTTGTGGTAATGAAACAACTGCAGTATTTATAGACAAAAAGGCAGTGGTACAAACATGACCCCTTCAGGCTTTCCCTCAGTTACATCCTGTTGGAATGGACTCAATGTTTTTGTCCAGTCCCTCCAGGTCTCAGTGGCAGCCAGAACCACTTTCTGCGGCAGAATGGTTTCTGGGTCTGAGGGCTGTGCTGTCTCGGGCTCAAAACATCTGGACAAAGCATCAGCTTTGATGTTCTTACTACCCGGGGTAGATGTGATTACAAATCGGAATCTTGAGAAGAACAATGACCACCGAGCCTGTCGGGGGCTAAGTCTCTTAGCGCCCTCAATGTACTCCAAATTCTTGTGGTCAGTATAGACAGTAATGGTATGTTCTGCACCCTCTAGCCAATGTCGCCATTCCTCAAAGGCCAACTTAATGGCTAGAAGTTCCCTATTGCCTATATCGTAGTTTTTCTCTGCGGGCGAAAACTTACGTGAAAAATAGGCAAAGGGGTGTAATCTTCCCTGCAACCCAGAATGCTGAGACAGCACAGCCCCTACCTCCGAGGCATCTACCTCTACGATAAAGGGGAAGGTGCTGGCGACATGTCTCAAAATGGGTGCAGTACAGAACAATTTCTTTAGAGTGTAGAAAGCAGCATGAGCCTCAGGGGACAAGTGGTGAGTATCTGCCCCTTTCTTTGTGAGACTGGTGAGAGGTGAGATCACCGTAGAGTACCCCTTTATGAACCTTCTATAGTAGTTAGCGAACCCCAGAAACCTCTGGAGAGCCTTCAGTCCCATAGGTTGAGGCCACTCTAAAACAGCTGAAACTTTTCCAGGGTCCATGGAGAGGCCAGAGGTTGAAATTATGTACCCCAGAAAGGAAACAGAGGTTACCTCGAAAATGCATTTCTCCAGCTTGGCATATAGCATGTTTTGTCTCAACTTCCGTAACAGAAACTTAACATGATCTCTGTGCTCTGAGCAGTTGGACGTGAAAATTAGTATGTTGTCTAAGTATACCAGGACGAATTTGCCCAACACCTCTCTAAAGACCTCATTAATCAGCTCTTGAAAGACGGCCGGGGCATTACACAACCCGAAGGGCATCACCAGATACTCATAATGCCCGTCGGGTGTGTTAAAGGCCGTCTTCCATTCATCACCGTCCCTAATCCGCACAAGGTTGTAAGCACCCCTTAAATCCAGTTTTGAAAAAATCTTAGCATTAGGGACTTGAGTAAACAAATCTTCTATTAACGGCAAAGGATAGCGATTCTTTACTGTAATTTTATTTAAGCCCCGATAATCAATGCAAGGCCGGAGGCCTCCATCTTTCTTTTTCACAAAAAAGAACCCTGCCCCGGCCGGAGATCGAGAAGGGCGAATAAAACCTTTAGCTAAATTTTCTCGGATGTATTCCTGCATGGCCAATTTCTCTGGCCCAGATAAGTTATAAAGATGACCTCTAGGGGGCATACAAACAGACCTGAGATCAATGGGGCAATCAAAGGGACGGTGTGGAGGACGTTTATCTGCTGACTTGGGACAGAACACGTCTGCAAATTCTGAATATTGATCTGGCAATCTCTCCATGTGAATCTTGGTTTTACCAAAGGTTACTTTTGCAAGACAATGATGATAGCAATGGGCAGACCAGCTTGTTAGCTGACCCGTAGCCCAATTGATCTGAGGCGAGTGAATTTGTAACCATGGCATGCCAAGAATGATCGTGGAGGTTGCCATTCATAACACAAAAAATGATAAACTTTCTTTATGCAACACCCCTATTGTGACCCCCAAGTCTGGGGTCTGAGAAAGAGGGTGAATACTTTGCAGAGGAGAATCATCCACCTCAGTGACCCGAATCTGTTGTTTTAGTGGGGAGATCGGAATCCCCAATCACTTGGCAAATTCATAATCCATAAAATTAGCTGCTGAGCCAGAATCTATGAAGGCCTCAGTAGTCTCTGTCTTATCTTGCCAGGATATAGTGCAAGGGAGAAGAAAACATTTGTCATCGAGAGGTAATGACTGCACGCCTAGGGTATTACCTCCGACTACACCTAGGCGACAGCATTTCCTGACTTCTTGGGACAATTCTGTACCTTATGACCCCCCTCTGCACAGTAAAGACAGAGCTGCTCTGTTTCCCTGCGTCTCCGTTCCACCTGAGACAATCTCGACCGACCAATCTGCATTGGTTCTGGTGGGGGTGAATCAGGTGGAGATGGAGCAGAAGGAGACGCTGCGTAGGACAAGTACCTCACATTGTTCCTACCCCGGGTCTGTCTTTGGTATCGTAAACGACGATCAATTCTGATGGCCGATGAAATGGCCTCATCGATGGATTTGGGCTCAGGATGACCCAACATTAGATCAGAAACTGCGTCTGACAACCCTGATAAGAAACAGTCTAAAAGAGCAAATGAGTCCCATCTAGCTGACACTGCCTATTTTCTAAACTCCGCAGCATAGTTCTCTACCGGACCTTTACCCTGCCTCAGCAACTTGAGCTTCCGCTCAGCAGTCGAGGCAATGTCCGTCTCATCGTAAATTATAGCCATAGCTTTTAAAAATTCCTCTACCGAGGTCAGGGCCTTATCCCCCGTGGGAAGACTATACGCCCAAGTCTGGGAATCCCCTGACAATAGAGTCTTAATGAAGGTTACTCTCTGTGCCATGGTTCCTGAGGAATTAGGTCTTAACTCAAAGTATGATAACACTCTGTTTCTAAAATTCCGGAAGTCAGATCTGTGACCAGAAAACTTTTCAGGTACAGGCATACGTATGTCTGTGCTAGGAGGAGATCGCACGGTATCCACAGCTGTCTGATAAACTTGTACGGTCCCAGACAAAGCGTTGAGTTGAGTCTGGTGACTGTCCAGTACTCGGGTGTAATTTTCCACCGTAGTGGTGAGTACATCGAGACGGCTGCGGAGTGCGTCCATTTGGGTTTGGTCTGCCGTTCTGTAACGATTGGTGTCAGCATGCAGAGAGAATCTGATTATTGGTGATCTGCAGTATCACCAAGAATGCAGATATATACCTGATTATTGATGATCTGCAGAATCACCGATAATACAGATATATTGCTAACCTCTGGACACATTTTGGTATGTGAGTGTTTGGTGCAACAGTAGTACTTTGAGTAATGCACCTGCAGAGCAGGTGATAATAGACAGTAAAGAGACACTGCTCTGAGAGCACAGGAACCTTCCAGCAGCCTGAGACTCCTCAAGGGGTGGAGTCAGGCTGAAGATAGGGAAGGCCAGAGAGTGAGTGACGTCTGAAGGTGGATGTCACTATCTGGTCTGGAGACTATCTCTTAATAGGAGAGATAGCTCTCAAGGTCGGGCTCGCCAGGTCGGCAACACACTGACAGATAAGTACAAAGACAGAAGGCTGATTCGGTATCCAAGGCAAAGCAGGGTCTGGCAACGGAATATCAGATAGAAAAGCAATAAGTCATAACAGATATCAAACAATGCCTAGTCTGGGTGCGAGGTCCGTGGTCTCAGCACCCTGGAACTAGTCTGAAGAATACACAGATGGTAATACAGTTCCCTAATCTGGGTGTGAGGTCCTTGGTCTCTACACCCTGGAACTAGTCTGAAGAATACACAGATGGTAATACAGTTCCCTAATCTGGGTGTGAGGTTCTTGGTCTCTACACCCTGGAACTAGTCTGGAGTATAACACAAATGATAGTACAGTTCCATAAGTTGGGTGTGAGGTCCTTGGTCTCTACACCCTGGAACTAGTCTGGAGTATAAACAGATTAACAGTTCAAGTAATCTAGCTAAGTGTGAATTCCCAGGTCCACCTGGTTCAAACACACTGTAGGATCTGACTGAGGTCTGAGTGCTTCCACGTAGTGATCACAACGGCAGACAACTAGTAACTGGCCAGCAGAAACTATATATGGAGTAGTGCTCTCCAGCACCACCCCTAATTGCTCAACCAATAGTATACTGCTCAGGAGTCAGCTGATCGGCATGGTCAGCTGACTCTCCCTGCCTAGTATAAGAATTCTGCCTCTCAGCGCGCGCGCGTGTATTCCTAAGCCTGTGTGCACCAACAGACCCACCCACACTAGACACAGCGTGCAAACCGCCGCGCTGGACGCGGAACCAGCCGCCTGACTGTTGTTGCAGGTGACGGCTTTTCCGTGTTCCGCCCTGCCACTAGACACACGCTTCCGCGCTGGACACGGAATCAGCCGCCTCCTCAATAGCACACGCGGTGGCTTTTCCGCGATCTCTCACAACTATTTCTCCAATTCTATCCCCTTTATTTTTAAAATAAGCAATGCTACTACAAATCAAACCCACACATTTTATTTTCCTATTAATCCCAACTATCACAGGATTTAAATTATGTTCCTAGAACAAGGATGGACGGCAATATAACATTGGGAAGTAAAGGTGCACTTTTTCTGTTTTTTTTTTTTGTCTGGTCAATTGCAATCCCTTATGTACAGAAATAAAAGTAATATACCCTCATTAATTGTTTGGTAACTGGGGTGGGGGGATCGCCAACATGAAAATGCTGCTGGGTATTAGTGGCGGTCACACACAGATGCGCACGCGTGCACCCACCGCTATAACACTGGAGGCGTATATGCATCCAGTTAGACTTCAGCGGTGTTTATCTGGATGACTTTAGTCGTCCAGATAGACTGAAGTGGTTAAAGGACACCTGTAGCGAGAGTGATATGGAGTCTGCCATATTTATCTCCTTTTAACCTATTTTGGTTCCTGGACGTAGAAACTATATCCAGGAACCATGCGCGCTACCGTGTGCTCCCGCGGCCGATCGCGCGTGTGCACGCGCGCTCCCGACCCGCGGTTCGTTAGCCAGGCAATCAGTGTATCGGGCTATGGTGCCCGATCACTGATTCCTCTCCCCCACTGAAAAAACCGACAGCTTCTCTCGGAAGCTTCGCTTTTTCTGGCTGTAACGTACCCCATACGTCGCTCTAAGTGTGTGTTACGCTTAGAGTGACGTCATGTAAACAAACTTATGGCCGCCATCTTGTGGCCAAAAAGTAAAACTACAACTAAAAGTAAAAAAAAATAAATTCAAACACACATTTACATTATAAATCACATGTTTACATCCCACCCTCCCAAAACTACCCAAATAAAATGTTTAATATTAAAAAAAAAGCATTACAATAAAAAAAAAAAAACATGTAAATATTTACATAAGGGTCTAAACTTTTTAAATATCAATGTAAAGATGAAATACTTCTATATTTTTTTTATTTTAAACTTGTAAATAGTGATAGATGCAAAACGGAAAAAATGCACCTTTATTTCCAAATAAAATATTGTCGCCATACATTGTGATAGGGACATAATTTTAACGGTGTAATACCCGGGACGTATGGGCAAATACAATACGTGAGTTTTAATTATGGAGGCATGTATAATTTTAAAACTATAATGGCTGAAAACTGAGAAATAATGATTTTTTTCCGTTTTTTTCTTATTCTTCCTGTTAAAATACATTTACAGTAAAGTGGCTCTTAGCAAAATGTAACCCCAAAGAAAGCCTAATTGGTGGCAGAAAAAACAAGATATAGATCAGTTCATTGTGATAAGTAGTGATAAAGTTATAGGCTAATGAATGGGAGGTGAAAATTTCTCAAGTGAAAACGACGGAACGCGAATGGGTTAAGCAATACTAGTTGCCTTGTTATCCTGCTGATTCTCTACCTCTAATACTTTCAGCCACAAACCCTGAACAAGCATGCAGCAGATCAGGTGTTTCTGACAATATCGTTTCTGGTGTTATTCAGACACTACTGCAGCCAAATAGACCAGCAGGGCTGCCAGGCAACTGGTATTGCTTAAAAGGAAAAAAAATGCCAGCCTCCATATACCTCTCACTACATTTTGCTTTTAACCTCCTTAGCAGTAATCCTGAGTCAGACTCGAGACGGAAATCCACAGCTCGGAGCATTAACCCCATGCACTCGGGATTAACGCTCTGCTGCAGATCTCTCTGTAGTATGTTTTTTTTCTTGTATATAGGGACTAAAAGCTTGTGAAAAAATTGCACAGCTTTTAGACCCTAAATTTGGAAATAATCATAACACCAGGGAGGGTAAGTAAATCAGGCCCATAATGTAAGATATGTGCTTTTGGTACTTCTGGTCTTTTTAAGATTTAGTGACTGTGCTAAGTGTCCTTAAATTGACACTTACGGAAGAAAGTTTTATGGAAGCTGCCATACCTAATTTCTTTTAAATAATACTGGTTCCTTGGCTGTTGTGATGATTGTTAGCTTGTAGTTAGCGTGGTCAAACGTTAGTCAGAGCCCGAATCTGCGTCCTAAGTTTGAGACAGGAGCTGAATGCAGAGGATACAGAATCCAGAAGACAGCCAGTCAAAATTGTTTAAAGAAATATGGCAGCCTCCATGTTCCTCTTGCCACAGCTCACTTTAAATATGTTACCTTTTTGAATAAGTCATTATATCATCTGCTTGTTTTGCATAATCATCCTCTTTCCATCAATTCTTACATATATTTATGGTTGTTTTACTTATGAAACATTCATGTGTTTTATTTTTTAATTCATTGACTTCACTTACCCCAACTCATCCCAAACTTTAATCCTAAATGTACTTATAGTAAACCTAAGGGGGAAAAATGTTAAAAATGATACTTATCTCGATAATATTTAAGGTCTCCAGACATCTCCCCTTATTGTTCCCAACCTCCTCTCCATCTTGTCACAGTAGCTCCCATTGTAAAGTCCAATATCCAGGGCGCATATGCATCTGCATTTCTTCCCTATACAGGCTTCCACATGGTTGTATGTAGCAACTGTCATCGGGAGTGCCAAGGGCAGGCACAGTTCCAGTTATTTCGGACCTAAACTTGCCCAGGGCATGCACCAGGCTTCGATTGGTTCCAGTTGGAGCTACAAACAAGGCTAGATGGCACGATAAGGAGCTTGAAGGTGTCTGAAGAGCTTATATATCATGGGATATAGATTCAAAGCTTTGTTGTATTGCTCTGGCCAGTACAATGATAATAACGGCAGTGGCACAATTGATACTAGCCAAGGTTCCTGCTAAAACCTTCTTTATTTAGGTGGTAGAGCTCTTAATGTATCAAGTTATGACTTATAATGTTGACATAAAAAATGCAAAGTGCATTTGCTTGAAACCAAATAAAAAGAACATATTTCATTCTATAAAGTTAATAAAAGTTCTTTTTAGAATCAGGACTCTTAAAGCCTCTGACAAATATGTTTTGTTTTCATAATACGGCACATTGTATGATTTCTAAGCACACGCTTTGCACAGTCTTTTCATTTTTGGCACTTACATACTGAATACTTTTCCTGAGGTGAGAACCAGCTAATTCACATCAAAGGCCTATCATACACTCGTCTTAAATTATGTTCTGTTTGTGCACTTGAAGTACATTGGGTTGAATAGGATTGTTTCACATGTATTATGTTTATTCTGAGCTATATAAACAGTAAAAAGTTCAAAAATATGGATCTGTAAAACCTTTCAGTTTAAAGGAAAGCAACTCATAATTCCGTACCAAAACTGTTAGACGGCAGATAAAAAGCAACACTTACTCAGTTAGCTGTGTCATAGTGTAAATGTCATAATGTGTTGGTCCAATTAGTTTGGTTCAAATGCAATTTTGCCAGACTGGCCCAAATGTTCTCACGCATTTAGGAGCTGAGTTTGAATTTGCTTTGTGTTTTGATCTCTGGAGAGTAAGGCCACATACACACATCAGACTATAGACTTTTGAAAATGAAAGATCACAGACCAATCTTACCACCCTTCATGTAGTATGAGAGCCATACTCTACACAGTCTTTTCTATGGAGCTGAACTCCACATCAGAAAAAAATCTTTGCAAGATGCTGCACACACAGATGCTGTACAGACACAAAAGATCAGTATCTGCAAAAGATCTGTTCCTGCCAAAAATCCATTCCTGCAAATTGCAATGATAGTCTATGAGATCTGCAGATCATCATACACACATGATTTAACTGACATTCATCTCCAGATCAGATCCACCAGGATGGATTTTCAGATCTGCGGATGATTGCTTGATCTGCAAATGAATGTCAGTTAAATCATGTGTGTATGATTATCTGCAGATCTCATAGACTATCATTGCAATTTGCAGGAATGGATTTTTGGCAGGAACAGATCTTTTGCAGATACTGATCTTTTGTGTCTGTACAGCATCTGTGTGTGCAGCATCTTGCAAAGATTTTTTTCTGATGGGTAGTTCAGCTCCATAGAAAAGACTGTGAAGTTATGGCTCTCATACTACATGAAGGGTGGTAAGATTGGTCTGTGATCTTTCATTTTCAAAAGACTATAGTCTGATGTGTGTATGCACCTTAAGGCTGGCCATGTCTAGCAGCAATCAGGTACAGGTAGAAGCATGTGATTTGTTTGGCGAGCTGATGGATTTGCAAAGCTCTGACTTGCTGGGATTACATCATGGAATCTGTGAGAGGGGTGTTCAAGTTCTATGAGATCCAAGTGTGGCTTATTTAAATAAAAA
This sequence comes from Hyperolius riggenbachi, assembly GCF_040937935.1. Taxonomy (NCBI): domain Eukaryota; kingdom Metazoa; phylum Chordata; class Amphibia; order Anura; family Hyperoliidae; genus Hyperolius; species Hyperolius riggenbachi. Next base: position 510,001,522 of record NC_090646.1, on the reverse strand, counting down.
GAAAAAAAGAAAACCTAGCATGTCCTGCAATTTCCTTTGTGCGGCAGATGTACTAAAGAAGAGCCAGGGAAACTGGGGTATGATTGATGTTTTTTTTTGGAGAAGAAAAGCGAGATTGATTTTTAACTTTTGAATTGCCTGGTTAGCAGCCTTATAATTTGTTTACCAGATAAAAATACAAAATAGATTTGTTTATGCCTGACAGCAACACTTTAAATGAACTTTGCGCAAATAAGATTACACCAATCTTTGACCCATTAAGAGCATCTAAGGCTCAACACACACCATACAATCTAGGTTGTTCAATCTTACCACTTTCATGTAGTATAAGAGCTTATCCAATCAATCATTCAAGGTATTTTCAATCTGTTGGACCTTATACTACATAGATTTGGTAAATCTGTACAACCAAGATTGTATGGTGTGTGTTGAGCTTTAGTGTCAACTGTCAAAACAGAAAGGGGAGAGCAAACGGTTTGCATGGAAAATGGAAGGTAGGTGGTGGGGGAAGCAGGAAATTTGGGCGCATGAGGAAAGTGGACAAAGTGGACGCCGCCATTCACTCCCATAATGAATATCGCTTGATGGGCGCCGAACAGTAAAAAAGGGCGCTGGAGATTATTAACGTTTTCAAACGGCGCCTGGAGATTTTTAATGTTTTCTAACGCCGCTTGTGATGATTTAAGTTTACAAAATGCGCCCGTGACGAATAACGTTTACAAAAATACTAAACATATTTATCGTATTTAACTAAAACATTTAAAATATTATCCCTTACTGTTTGTAAAACATTATTATTCACAAAATAAAGCGATCCGTATGTAACGTAAATTGTAATATGTTTTTTACAGTCACTATTTGTAAAACATTATTCTCCACACAATAAAGTGATCACTAAGGGGGATTTTAGGGTTAGGCACCACCAGGGGGTTTTAGGGTTAGGCACCACCAGGGGAGATTTAGGGTTAGGAACCACCAGGGGAGTCTTAGGCTTAGGCACCTCCAGGGGAGATTTAGGGTTAGGCACCACCAGGGGGGTCTTAGGGTTAGGCACCACCAGGGGAGATTTAGGGTTAGGCACCACCAGGGGGGGTCTTAGGGTTAGGCACCACCAGGGGGGTCTAAGGGTTAGGGATAGGTACATATTTACTAATGTTTTACAACAGTTATTACGAACACACTTTTTTTTTTTTCATCATTACAAACAATATTTTCAGATTTTATTATATGAAGAAATGATAAATGAAGGTTATTCACAATAATATACAATTATAACGATGAAACATATATTATCGTTTTTATTAACAAACATAATTATAAGTTTCACTTTTAAAACAGGGAAGATTATCGTTTTCACAATTTGCAGTTTCATACACATTATTAAATGTTTTTTTTCATTTGTAAAACATTATTTGTAAATGAAATACAACACAATATTTTTATAAATGCTACTACCGCTTATCGTCTACACCCCACGCCCTTTTTTCCCCCGACGCCCTTTTTGCATGTATGCGGAGGTTTTTTTTTTTTTTTTAATAAATTGTTTTTCATGTTCAGGCCAGTGTGATCAAGCTGGTTGATTCTCTAAGACTTAACTGTGAAAATGTTTACAATTTTCCAGAATTGACTTGCTCTTTTTATAGTTAAAACACAAATGAAAAGTTTTTTGGGGAAAAAAAATTCAGCCAGTCTGGATTGGCTATGGTTGTGGCTCTAGCTGTGCTGAAGACTCTTTCCAGTAAACACACTTCCAGCCGATCTGGAGCTGCCGCTCAGATTCCCAGTGTTGTTAAATACTATTCCATTTCCGAGTCGTAGCAACTCAGAGTGAGAAGTAATTCGGGGTACCCTGAATTTCCCTTATGCGCCCCACGCACTCGAGCATTAGTGGCATAGCAATGCCCAGCTTTGGTGCTCATCACCTCATGATCACCAAAACCACCTGCTTTGCACCAGTGATGCTTTCTGTTTGGCTTATATACTGTAGCTGTGAAAGTCATTCTTTTTTTCTACAGGAGACAGCATTACACAAGTGCTGTACAATCAAATGCTCATAATAATGCAATTTGCTCTCCCTTACAGCTTCTGAGATGAACTAAGTAATATTACATGCATTTCTGCACAGCAGGAATTGTATACATAAAAATAAAAAAACGCTTCACCAAACTTCACTCAAGATCTCTGATAAACACTGTTTTATATGGCGCTCCTCTGTAAACACAGAACATAAGTAAATAAACTTTCATTTAGATTGCTCAAACCAAGACTGGAATCTTTGAACAAAGGTCTGATGATCAATTTGTTCATCTTTAAACCAATTCTGTGATTCATTTGTTCAAACCTGCAAAGGTAGCACAATAATGTATTCCGTACAGTGCATTTGGTTCTTATAAGAAAAATACACAAACTATTTACATAACAGCATTATTGACAAGTCACATTTGATTATCCTTTTGCCTCATTTTCTTATTCATGGGTATATATTCTTTCTCAGCCTGTGCAAAAGTGAATGTAATGTATTCTGCATATTTATGTATGCTGCTTTGCACTTAATTCCACCTATTAGCAGATCTGGCAGACCACTGGGGCATTAAGATTGCATTTTGAATATTCATTTGCATTGGATAAGATCAATAAAGGGCTTTGAAAAAAAATACAGCGACAAGTGTTGCTGGAGGGGGAAAAATCTCATGTTTCAAACTGCAATATGGAATTTTTTTTTTAATTTTTTTCATTTTACACAGCTGGATTAAAATGTATCTTCACTTTTATTCTATGGGATATAACCATAGAGACTACGTTGGCCCATTAAAGAACAACTGTTAGGCATCGTATGCCGACCCCACAAAAAATACATATGCAAGTAGATAAATGCTTGCTCTACTTACATATCAGATGTATTGCACTGTTCACGTTTTGGTTTTATTTTTATTTTCAATTTTTATTGCTCCCCTGGCAGGGGCCATCTTTTGCCCTCCAGGTTAAAGAATGCCCCCCCCCCCCCCGCATCCCCCTCCTCCTCGCACTGACCCTGAGTAGTGATGGGCGAACACCTGGATGTTCGGGTTCGGGAAAGTTCGCCGAACATGGCCGAGATGTTCGGCATGTTCGGGCCGAACCCCGAACTTTCCGAACATCCAGCTTTTGGGGGCCATATGGGGTCGCAGGCATAAGGGGGGAGCATCCCCCGATCGCGGGGGGGGGTCGGAAATTCCCCCCACCCCCTCCGCTAGCGCTCCCCCCTCTGCCCGCTTCCCCATACAAAAGTTTAAGCAAAGTACCTGTATAGTGGATGGCCTGGCAGTGGGCGGCACTGTGGAGTGAGGAGGAGGAGTCCGGAGAGTGACGAGTTGAGGGAGGCCGGGCAGTGGGCGGTTCAGCGGAAGTACCCTTGTGGTACTTCCGCCCTTTCTCTGACCTCACGCCCGCTGCCCGGCCTCCCTCAACGCGTCACTCTCCGGACTCCTCCTCCTCACTCCACAGTGCCGCCCACTGCCAGGCCATCCACTACAGGTACTTTGCTTAAACTTTTGTATGGGGGAGCGCTAGCGGAGGGGGTGGGGGGAATTTCCGACATCCCCCCGCGATCGGGGCATGCTCCCCCCTTATGCCTGCGACCCCATAGGGGGGCAGTATTCGGCCGAACAGGGCCCTGTTCGGCCGAACAGGGGCCCTGTTCGGCCCTGTTCGGCGGCCATTAGAAGTTCGGGGCGAACCCGAACTTAAAAGGCCGAACACCATCAGGTGTTCGGCCGAACGCGAACATCACCCGAACAGGGTGATGTTCTGCAGAACCCCGAACAGTGGCGAACACTGTTCGCCCAACACTAACCCTGAGCACAGCAGGGAGGATAAAGGCAGCTGGCACAGACTCACTTAATAATGGCATTCCCATCTATTCTCTGCACTACCGCCGACGGCAGTGCAGACAGTATAGAAGGGAACTGCAGCGCCTGGAACCATTATTCTGGGAGTCAGTGTGCGTTGCCTCTATCCTTCCCCAATATTCAGCATGGGGAAGAGGGAGAATGTGGCGGGCGGGCAGAAGTGGCAGAGAGGGATGCGGACATGCCACTGGAGGAGGGGGGCAGAGGACAGTGACAGCCTCTGTTCCCCTCCCTGCATTCTAATAGGGGCTAAAACTTCAGAAGTGAAGGGGAGACCAGGCGGCCAATCGCAGTGCAGAGATGTGAGTGACAGAGGCTTCAGCCAAGCAGGCTGATACAGCATGCCATGTCACTTCTCTTTTGCGTCTGTATTAGTCTGCGTACCATCTTAGAGCCTGGGGGCATGGGGAGAGAAGGAACACAGTAAGATTGATTTTAAAGTTTGGATTTGCCTGGTTAGCATCCTCTTGACTATTGTAACAACCTGCACTAGAACATTTATTTTGTATTTAATGCCTAACAGTTACTCTTTAATAACTTAAAATATGGATGTCTAGTTCGCAGGGAATCTTTTTTTTCCAGCTTCTGACTGTCTTTGCTGTTTCCATAGTTAAGTGTATGAATGATTGGAGTGCGCAGAATGCCATCCTCTTCTCTACTGTACTATACAGCTGAATAATGATAGTACATTTAGCTCTGTGTATCTAAAGCCTATAATCTCTTTGTCTGTCTTGAATGCAGATTGGCAACACTAATGATAAGCTATTCTTAGTATGCTCGCCTAGCTCATATATCTTTCAAGGTGCTGGAGGTAAATAGCATTATCAGCAATTAGCAGCTGGGAAGTATTTTTCATATTGATCACAGCTGCTGCTTAAAGGGAGACTCCACTTCATCATAAAATTAGCAATGGCACATGACTTACAAAACACCAATAGCATGTTTAAATGTCTATTCATTTAATCAGCAGAAGGCGTTCCTTTTTTATGAATTGCCGTAAATTTGCAACTATTATGTTATCACAAAGTGGGTCATTTAGGTGCCTCCGTGTGCCTGGTAATTTGGCGCCACATAGACCGCAATGTTAATTGCAGCTATAGTGGTGCCCAGTGCATCATTTGAGTGCTGGAGAGATGCTAGATATAACCAAACACTGGAAGATGACAAATAATGGGAGAGGGACAGTGTAGATAGTGGCAGAGGTAAGTGATACGGCACATGGGCATTATGTTCAGGGGCGTAACAATAGACCCTGCAAGGGATGCAGCCAAAGGGGGGCCCAGAAGCCACAGGGAGCCCTGTCCTAAGAGACTGACGACTAAGGAGGAGGACAGAAAAAACTTTCTGCTCTCTGCACAAGTGTTCTAATGACTGCTTCTGCTCAGCCACGAATAAGGAATCATACAAAGCTTGGCAGACCAAGATTTGTAGACATTCTCCTCTTCAGTGTGCAGCAAGCTCTTCTGTACAGCGCTCCACCCCCAACCTCTCTACCCCTCCCCAAGTGCTCTGTACTGTACTCATGCTGGAGAAGGCTGCAGAGCCACTTCTGCTCCATCCGAGATGGACAGAGGGAGTGTAAAAAGCTGAGCCTGGGAGCAGTTTGGTGGAAGGGGGCCCCATCCTAGGGATGCTCATTCGGATGTTGCGGAATTGAAATTTACGAATTTCCAATTGGAACTCGGAAATCGGAAAATGGAACTTAGAAATCGGAAAACGGAACTCGGAAATTGGATTTCTGCAGAAATAGTGCATTAATTACTGCAATTTGGTAATTTTAGCCCGATCACAGAACTCGAAATCAATGGACCAATCAGAGAATGCACTCAAAGGTATTTGGTCAATCAGAGAATGCAAGAAAATTAAAAAAACAAACCACTACTCGGAAATCGGAAACCGATCGGAAATTGGATTTCTGTAGAAATACTGCATTACCACAACTCGGTAATTTTAGCCCAATCATAGAACTCGGAAGCATTGGACCAATCAGAGGATGCAGAGTCAACTCTGAAGTTTTTGGCCAATCAGAGAATGCAAAAAATGACCAAAAAAAACACTACTCGGAAATCGGAAATCCGAACTCAGAAATCAGAAACCGATCGGAAATCCGTGAAATCGGTAATCGGCATTGTCGGAAATTGGAATTTCTGCAGAATCGGAAATCAACATTATCGACCATCCCTACCGAGCCCATCCTAAGTTTTGCAGGGGGGCCCAGTGATTTCTAGTTACACCTCTGATTATGTTGGCTATTTTCTTGAGACCTGCCTCTATATACTGAAGGTTTATTGCAGTAAATGACTTTGTGATGTCCAGGTCTCCAGGAACTTGCTCCAGCTTGGGAGGCCGTTGACCATGGTCCACACAATACTCTTAGAGAAAATAAAGTAGTGCCCTCTGTTGGTTAGTAATGACAGGATCTACTGTTAGAGAATAGTATGGCCTGTATGGCAGCAGTTAAATGTGAAATTTAAAACAAATTGTTACTGCTACCACAGCCCCATCATAAGACCCAAAAGTATCATGGGGCCCTATTTTTTCCCAGTGGATTAAAGATGTGTAAAGATAGGGAGACAATTCCCTTGTGAGTGTCAAAGATGGCTTCTATGATTGGAATTCTGCTGCAGTGTGCTACCTACCTCTACAATGATAAGGACCAATAGGGATTACCTGTGAAAAATTAAAACAAGTCCAACTGAAACTTAACTTAATCTCAGAACAGCTTAGACTGTAACTCCTTCCCTAGAGTATTCTACATGATCATGTGCTCCTTTCCTATGACCGTCTCATACTTGTAATACTGGGCATACCTAACCAGCCCAAAATCGTATGGTCATGTATTTTGTACCCTGTTTGTCTTGTATAGCTGTATTGATCTTACCTTATCCTGGCGGGTCCCACGATGAGTCCAGCGGCATCTCCAGCGGGACTCGCTCGCGGGGAGGATCTTCAGCGCCATCAGCTTCAGATGGCATCCCCGGCGTCTCTCCGGCAGGCAGTCAGGGCACGTGTGTGCGCAGTTCGCATAGTCGCACGCGTGCGAGTCAGAGCGGCCTTTACAGGCTCAGGAGGCATGTCTGATTAAACTCGTCCTTCTGAGGGCTGGCCTGACTCATTCCCTCTCTACTATATTAGGCCAAGTGAATCAGTTGCTCACTGGCCTTGATACTAATCAGTTCGCTGGTTCTAGGTCTAGATAGCTACATTGAGCTACATCCATATATTGTGTAGACACACAATATATATGTACTCCAGTTAGTCAGTCGTTTGTTATTTTCATACTTGATTATTATTGTAATTCAACCTCCTGCTTGTTTCCTGACCTTGCTCTAGTCTAGTCCTTCTGTACCGCTGCCATCTGATTTACGTTACCGACTCGGCCTGTCCCTGACTCTGTTACTGCCTGATTCTTGTAATACGACATCTGATACCCGTTACTGACCCTGCTTGAATTTGACTACGATTTTGCTTAACGACTTTGTACCTCAATACCTATACTTGAGCACCAGTTCTGACCCGTCTAAGACTACGCATTACTGTTATTGTGTATTTATCTGTACGATATCTCATCACGCACCAGCGTGATAATAGCTTTGTCCTGAGTTGTATAACTGTGTTACGTCTGTCATCTTTGTATCATTGTATATACTGTATTTATTGTCAAGCAATGATATGTTAGCACTTTATAAATACAATTAATAATAAGAAGGCGTTTTTGAATTCACCACTGAGGCAGAGGCGTAGCTAAGAAGCTATGGGCCCCAGTGTAAGTTTAGCATTGGGGGCCTCCCAAGCAAGAAATTGATACAACACACCAAAACCAATCAAGGACAACCACAGTGTCAGAGGTGCAAGAAGGGGATGGGAAACTGTATGTTAATGATCACTACTATTCAAATCAACTATAGAAGTTAATATTATCAGCACAGGACCAATAAAGAGCTAATACTGTGTTTGAGGGGTGGGCCCCTCGGGGCCCCTATAACCGAAGGGCCCCGATGCGGTCGCTACCTCTGCACCCCCTATTGTTAAGCCACTGCACTGAGGATTCCCATTGGTACAAGCCCTGGTAGGTAATACAAATACACCAATATCAGGGCCTCCACACAAATTGTTGGTATTGGTCAGGTGTGTAGCCTACATCCATGAGATTTGCCTTAATGGACACCTAATCTGCATATTGGATGAAGGAGTACTATGACTAGAAAGAGGGGCATTCCACGCTATTTTTTGTTCATTTATATTTAAATAGAACAGTTTATTTTATGTCTCCCTTCACACCAGTGTCAATTGTAAGCTCTTCGATTTTATTTCAATAAAGAGCTATGAGTATTTCTTCGACAGTGGGAGGGACGAGTACCTAACAAATTGCATTGCAAGCTGTTAGTGGAAACTAACATCCTCCAAGTGGTAGACAGGTTGTATGTGTGCTCATTGTGTATTTGTATCCCATGAGTGGGGTCTGCACTTTTTTGCAGGTAAGCATTCATCTGTTTTTAAGTAGCGCTGTTCATTTCTTTGCTATGTTTGATTTAATTCTGGTCAGCTGCTCCCACTTGTTAGTTTTTCTTTGGTGTATATGCAGAGCCTCTGTTTGGGTTCAAGGTGCGTTTGTAGTTCCTGGGGGGGCTCAGCGCATCTCTGAGCTGAGGCCATTCAGAGGTGGCCTGGTGATGCGCTGATCCCACTTTTTCTGCGCAATTCTTAATTTTACTGGTAGCGCGCCCAGGCTATGCATATGCATAGGTAGGTTTTAGTTAGTGTTAGGTCCCCTCCCATGGAGGAAAGACTTCTTCGACAGTGGGAGGGACGAGTACCTAACAAATTGCATTGCAAGCTGTTAGTGGAAACTAACATCCTCCAAGTGGTAGACAGGTTGTATGTGTGCTCATTGTGTATTTGTATCCCATGAGTGGGGTCTGCACTTTTTTGCAGGTAAGCATTCATCTGTTTTTAAGTAGCGCTGTTCATTTCTTTGCTATGTTTGATTTAATTCTGGTCAGCTGCTCCCACTTGTTAGTTTTTCTTTGGTGTATATGCAGAGCCTCTGTTTGGGTTCAAGGTGCGTTTGTAGTTCCTGGGGGGGCTCAGCGCATCTCTGAGCTGAGGCCATTCAGAGGCGGCCTGGTGATGCGCTGATCCCACTTTTTCTGCGCAATTCTTAATTTTACTGGTAGCGCGCCCAGGCTATGCATATGCATAGGTAGGTTTTAGTTAGTGTTAGGTCCCCTCCCATGGAGGAAAGACTTCTTCGACAGTGGGAGGGACGAGTACCTAACAAATTGCATTGCAAGCTGTTAGTGAAAACTAACATCCTCCAAGTGGTAGACAGGTTGTATGTGTGCTCATTGTGTATTTGTATCCCATGAGTGGGGTCTGCACATTTTTGCAGGTAAGCATTCATCTGTTTTTAAGTAGCGCTGTTCATTTCTTTGCTATGTAATACGACATCTGATACCCGTTACTGACCCTGCTTGAATTTGACTAGGATTTTGCTTAACGACTTTGTACCTCAATACCTACACTTGAGCACCAGTTCTGACCCGTCTAAGACTACACATTAGTGTTATTGTGTATTTTTCTGTACGATATCTCATCACGCACCAGCGTGATAATAGCTTTGTCCTGAGTTGTATAACTGTGTTACGTCTGTCATCTTTGTATCATTGTATATACTGTATTTATTGTCAAGCAATGATATGTTAGCACTTTATAAATACAATTAATAATAAGAAGGCGTTTTTGAATTCTCCACTGAGGCAGAGGCGTAGCTAAGAAGCCATGGGCCCCAGTGTAAGTTTAGCATTGGGGGCCTCCCAAGCAAGAAATTGATACAACACACCAAAACCAATCAAGGACAACCACAGTGTCAGAGGTGCAAGAAGGGGATGGGAAACTGTATGTTAATGATCACTACTATTCAAATAACTATAGAAGTTAATATTATCAGCACAGGACCAATAAAGAGCTAATACTGTGTTTGAGGGGTGGGCCCCTCGGGGCCCCTATAACCGAAGGGCCCTGATGCGGTCGCTACCTCTGCACCCCCTATTGTTAAGCCACTGCACTGAGGATTCCCATTGGTACAGGCCCTGGTAGGTAATACAAATACACCAATATCAGGGCCTCCACACAAATTGTTGGTATTGGTCAGGTGTGTAGCCTACATCCATGAGATTTGCCTTAATGGACACCTAATCTGCATATTGGATGAAGGAGTACTATGACTAGAAAGAGGGGCATTCCACGCTATTTTTTGTTCATTTATATTTAAATAGAACAGTTTATTTTATGTCTCCCTTCACACCAGTGTCAATTGTAAGCTCTTTGATTTTATTTCAATAAAGAGCTATGAGTATTTCACATGGTGCTGAAGAATCTTGTTTTTGCTCAATTGTAATGATTACATTTCATATTTGCCAATTGTTGTCTAATTTTTGCAACATTTGTAATTACAATTTTGTGAATAATCTAGATTTTACATAATTTAGGGTAATTTTCATACAAATACATTGAAGTCTATGAGGCATAAGAAAACAAATGTTTGCATATTAGGAAACACTTTTTTGCATAAATGCATTGAAGTCTATGGGACATAGGGAAAACATTTACATTTAAGAAAATACATCCTTGCATTTTTGTTCAAATGCATTAAAGTCTATGGGCATGGGGAAGTTATATTTTTATGAAATTACACCTCTCTGAAAAATTATGAATCATAATTATGATTACATGAGAAATTAATTTTGCAATAGTCTGAATTTTTGCATTTTTACTTGGCAATGGTAATTACGAATTTCATTGCAAAATTACTTCTTTACACACTGCAAATGTGCACAGCGATTAAAAAAAAAACACTTTTCACCACAAGGAAAGGTCACTGCATATTTGATAAAAATAATGTGAGCTGCTTAACCACCTTGGCCATGCGGACGTGAGCCTCATGTCCGCAGTGGCAGCGGCTAGAGTCATGTAGCTGCAGCTTGGTTGGTCTGCGGGCGATCCTGCGGGCAAATGCCCGCAATCACACTGTTGCCGCTAGCAGAGGGGATTGGCTCAGGGGACAAAAGTCCCCTGTTCCAATCCATACATGTCCACCGAGAATAAACACTGTTTTTGTTCAAAAACAGGGTTTATTCGGTAAATGGAGCCACGACACTATCTCCCGCTGTGATTTCCACCGGTTTCTGCCGCCCGATCGTTACATTTATTAATGTTCATGAATCTTCCGATGGAAGCCTATGTCACTTCCCTAGTTACAACGTAACAACACATTTTTTTATCCTATTTAGCGCATATTGTACACTAATAGGATTTTTGCTCAGCAGGGACATCTTGTGGCCAAATAGTAAAATACACCTACTGACTTTGGGGAATAAAAATAAATTATTATCTATGTCAAGAGGGCATATAATTAATAAATACTGGGCTAAAAATTTGTGATGGATGTAAACTGAAAAAATGCACCTTTGTTTCCAAATAAAATATTGTCACCGTACATTACACTAGGGGTATAATTTTAACGTTGCAATAGCTGGAACAAAAGGCCAAATAAAATGTGTGGATTTTATTTATGGTAGCATGAATTATTTTAAAACTGTAATGGCTGAAAACTGAAAAATAATGATTTTTTTTCAATTTTTTTGCTTATTATTCCCATTATAATGCATTTAAAATAAAATAATTCTTAGCATAATGTACCACCCAAAGAAAGCCTAATTGGTGGTGGAAAAAATAAGGTATAGATCATTTTGTTGTGATAAGTACTGATAAAGTTATTGGGGAATGAAAGGGAGAAGCGCTGACAGGTAAAAATTCCTCTTGTCCATAAGGTGAAAAATACTGTGGGCTGAAATGGTTAATTATCATGTGCTATGATGTCCATCGATGAATGGAGAGACATGCTTTACTTATTGTAATGGCCCCAGAGTAGTATCTACAGGGGTGCAGGCATAGCATGTGCCATGGGCACCTCGTACTGTGGGCACTGCTCCATAGGCATCCTTGGCATTCTCCATATGGATTCTACTTTTTATCTGTAAGGGTTCTACTGCCTGGTTACATTATTTGGGGGGAAAAGCTGCCTAATTTTTATTTGGGATATGTACAGGCTAACCCATTGCCATACTTTGTTCTTACAGCCATGCCTTACTTGAACTTGAATACAACCAATTCAACTTAAACTAGACCTTACCTTTTTGCAGATTGTGCACTGGGGCAGATTTCAGTGTTAACCATAGGCATGGTTTTCCCTAGATATGCCTCTGAATGGCCCTGGGTGCAAGCCATGTGCTTCTCCGTTGTGCAGAAAGTGTGATGATTATAGCCACAGTAAGAAAAGGGAATCATAAATTGCACCTCCTTGACTTGTTAAATCAGGCTTGAAATATGTGCTATTACTACACTCCGTAATTGTACTGTGATATAAGTTAGTGAATGCATTACACCTTATCGACCTAGTCCTGATTTAAATACAAGCATGTTGCTTACAATGCATAAATGTAAGTGCTTTCCATCACACGTGCAGAACAAAATGTTACTTTTCTTCTACATGCATTATTCAAGCAGATAAAAAAAATGCACACACATTTTAACACATTAAAATGTTTAATTTTGCATACAAATACAAATATGAATTTATACATGTGAATGAAAGTACCCTTATTGAAATTTCACCTTGGTTGGGCTTTAAGGTAGTGATATTAATTTGCTTTATTGCTGTGCAGTGCGAATACTGTATCAATGGTCAATGCAGCAGATAGACAGCAGCGTCAAAAAGGGATGCTTGACACAGAGCAGATCAACAACAACAACAAAACATTTGTAAAGTGCTTTTCTCCCATAGGACCCAAAGAGCATAAGCTTGTCTCAGATCAGTACGTAGTGGAGTGTACAGGGGGGAAAAGTTATGTTATCACAAATGTCAGACTACACAGATTGTTTTTCAGTCTTGATTGAAACGTGTCCAGGGTTGGAGCTGTCTTGAATTTGCAAGGCATTCCAAAGGGTAGGAGCAGCATGACAGAAATCTATGCCTCCAAAGGTTTTTAGTTAAACTCATGGGGTGGTCAAGTTATTGGATTCTTTTTATCTGAGGTTGTAGGAGGTGTGACACAGTTGCAGCAAATCCTTCAGGTATCTTGGGTCTAGGTCGTGTAGGGATTTGAATGTTAGCATGCAAATTTTGAAAAGGATTCTCCATTTTCTTAATAGCGGTGTAGCGAGCAAAAGATTGGTGTTATATTGCAATGGTGGGGTTGGCTTGTTAACCTCCTTGCCGGTTATCCCGAACTCAGTTCGGGGTAACCTGCGCAGGAGGATTGCTCAGGCCCCGCTGGGCCGATTTGCATAATTTTTTTTTTGTTACAAGCAGCTAGCACTTTGCTAGCTGCTTGTAACTTCCGATCGCCGCCGCTCGTCGCCGATCCGCCGCAATCCGCCGCGCCGAGCCGCTCCCCCCCGCCCCAGACCCCTGCGCTGCCTGGCCAATCAGTGCCAGGCAGCGTTGAGGGGCGGATCGGGATTCCCTATGACGTCCCGACGTCCATGACGTTGGTGACGTCATCGCGCCCCGTCGCCGTGGCGACCGGGGAAGCCCTGCAGGAAATCCCGTTCTCAACGTGTGGGTGGGGGGATGCCGCCGCTCAGCGGCTATCATGTAGCGAGCCCTCGGCTCGCTACATGATTTAAAAAAAAACGAAAAAAAACCTCCAGCGCTGCCTCCTTGCCGGAGGAATTGAACCGGCAAGGAGGTTAATAGTCTAGCGGCAGCATTCTGTACTAGCTGCAGGCAGTGCAGGTCTTTATTTGTAAGGCCACCATAGAAGGCATTGCAATAGTCCAGCCATAATGAAAGTGTGAACTAGGGTTGGAAGATCCTCTGAAAGAATGAGGTGCTTAATGTTTGCAATATTCCTTAGGTGAAAGAAGGAATGTTTCACAACAGCTGAATGCGATTCCTGAAGTTCAGTCCCCTGTCAATCCGTTTAATTCAAGGTATCTACTTTTACCTTAGTTATCCTAGACTATAGACAATTATGTCACTTGCACTTCTTACCTGAACGCTCTCTGCTGAACAGATTGGGGAGGGTGGGTGGGGGGGATTACAATGGGTATACATCTTGCCAGCAGTAAAGATGCCAGCACCTGTGAACATTTAAGAATGTAAGTCTGAGGCAAGATAAGGTTTTACAATCATCCAACACTGGATAAATCATTTAAACATTTATTTTTTCAAGAAAAGTTGATTTTCAGCTTATGTTATTTACAGCTAAGTGTCCCTTTAAAGTGAAGTATAACCCAGAATTTCTTCTTTGCTCTAAAAGATAATTTACAGCATAGAATATACTAACACAATGTTTTTTTTAGTAAAACAGCATTCAAAGGGTTACATCACAGGGCTGACTCTTTCTTCTGCAGGGAGAACCCCACCCGAACTGCTGTTAAGCTTATCTTGTGTACACATTCTTTACTTTATACATTTATGTAAACATTCTCTGGCTGTGCAGGACTTCAGCTGATGAGTGCTGGGGTGAAACACAGGTCAGAAATCACTGGTGGCTGCATTCACAACAGAATTACAACAGTTATGAATAAAATGCACCAGCAGCTTTAAAAATAAATTAACTGAACTTTGGGAAGTTATAATGTCTAAATGAATAATAATACTTGTGCACAAAAGCAAATATAATAATTGTATGGGTTAGGAAAAGTAGGAAAACACATTTTTGTTGAAAATTTTGTCAGAGTTTTAAACCGCTTTAATAGAGTGGAACAAACATTTAGCCCACTGCAGCCGGCCTAAAAGCTTGCTTTTGCCATGATGTTATGCGCAATGTTTCTGAATCATAGGTTTTTAAATCCCCATCTGATATTTACTTGATGAAAAAGAAAAGTATTCTTCAGAGCTTTACAGAATGCACATTTCTATGACTTTTGGACTGCAGAGCAATCAAGAATGCAGATAGCTACAGCCAAGTTGTACAAATGTACAGAATATGTATTGTTGTCGGATGCAAAGGCTCGTTCTCCCTGATGACTACTGCGCAAGAGAAGCTGTGACATTCCAAATTACAGATAGCTACTTAATGTTATGTATTTTGCAACATGTATTGCTGTTTACCAGCTGTTCCTGCTTACCTGAAGTTTCCAAGGCTTCATTGCCCCCCCATGTGTATTGCTAGAGAGAGATGAAACATGTACTAAATACCCTACAATATTTATCTTCCTGCCCAAGTTTTGTGGATTGTGAGATGCCTGCAGCATATTAACAAAATAAATTAACACAGAGATTACATATTGCATTTAATTTCCAGCGAGAGGTAACAGTCTGAAGTCACAAATTTATTTATAAGTACAAAATCTAAACTCATTTTCTGCATGACACTCCAGCGCGGAGCTGAGAAGCTATCTTTATTCAGTCCAGTGAGCAAACACGATATTAAGTGTGTCTCACAGAATCAAAACAACACCTCTCTCCTAGGCCTGCCTAACGTAATGAAATTCATGCACTGCTGAATTGTTATAAATTAAAGATTAGTATATGTTTTGGATTTAAATTAAAATGAAAGGTGTCAGATGATAGATTCATTTTGCAGTAGTATAGGTAAGACTTTGTCATGGTAACTGTTTTGTGACCATGGGCCAGACTTATTGAGGCTTACTCCCTCCAACCCCACCCCAAAATCGTCGTGATCTGGTAGACCTGAACTGGAGTAATTAGGGCTAGTTCACACGTGGGTGATTTTCAGTGCTTTGCTAATTACTGGCAATCAGCAAAGTGCTGCTGTTAATGCATCTCTATGGGATCATCCTCGCTGCAGTGTTTTCGATTTGAATAAATCACTAACGCGCTTCATGCAGCACTTTGGGGCGATTGTGTAGTGATTCTCGTTCTTTTGAGTGGGAATAAAAATTGCAATGCAAAATATCAAATTCAACTGTGAAAAATGCGAGTGTGAATCGGTCCTGAGTAGTTGCCTGTTGCTCTCTGGTTACCAGTCAATGTTCCTGAGAGGAATGTGAATTTTCAGTTGCATGCACAATTCCCAGCAAGATTTGAAAAACCATGAAAATCTGAGTTTGGTACTGTATGACCCAGGTCAGGGGCATAACAATAGGGGCTGCACCCGAGGGGAGGGGGAGTCGGGGCAGCTCTGGGGCAGCTCTGGGGCCGCCCAGGGCCATTTTGGGGGGAAGGAGGGGATGCAGTGCATGAGGGGGGAGCAATGAAAGCACACAGTGGCGGGGAGGGGGGCCTACTCCCCCCCTCCCTCACCTTCAGCTCCCCAGTAAGCCCTTCCTCCTCTACTCTCGCAATTGGACACCTGGAGTGGGGGGCCCCATCCAAAATTTCACAGGGGGGCCCGGTGATTTCGCCCCTGACCCATGTGATGGCTGCAGTCTTCAATTACCTGCTAAAATGGAATTTAAAAAATCCAATCCACTGGAACACCTGTGATACCCACACACTGGAAATGCATGGAGATATCTTGGGAAGCCCTAATAAAACTGTTTGGGCCTTATGCAATTCACTTTTTCTCCTGTATAATTTTGATAGCACTTTTTCACTGACTTTATGGTACTTATTCAATTGCAAAGTGCTTAAAAATGATTTTAAATACAAAATGAAAAATTATCTCCTAGGTGAAAACTCAGGAGAAAACATGACTTGAATTTGGCCGTCTGTGTTTGAGGGTATGTATATGAACATTCTGTCAAAGCCAACATGATTAAATGTCCAAGGTAATACAACTCAGACACTTGTTATGATTCTTCAAGAGATCTTTCCCGGTATAAGGTTGTTCTGATGTGTCTTTAAATAATGTATTATTTTTACTGCTGCCTTGCATCAAATCTAAGATATCTGACCCCGTGGCAGGCAATTAGGGTGACTGCAGCTCACTGGAAACTTGGGCACTAACAGACTGCAATTTAAATTGCAGCTATGGTTGTGTAGACTGTACAATTTGGGTGCCAGAGGCTCCAGGGTTTGGCTGTCATATAACAAGTAGCAGAGCATTATGTAGCCAAACTCTAAATGTAGTATGTCAAATCAATTGGTCATAAGAGTAAATATATGAGAATATACTCACAAAGGGGGTTACTTCTGGTAACCACTTAGTAGGCAGGTAGGGAGATTAAACCCGACGCCAAATGTCGCTTTCCGTAGAAGTAGAAGAAAGGGGGTAACACCCTTTCATCAAGGATGGACATTCAGATTAAAGAATTGTTCAAAACAGAGGCGCCAGATAAGGATAAAATAGTTAAAAAAACATTTAAAAGAGGTAGGAAGTGGTGGACTTACTTCCCACAAGTAGACACACGATAGTTTATTCAGTGAAAAATATCTTTATTCAAATAGACTCCAGAGGGATAGCAACGCGTTTCATGGGTGACATGCAGCTTCATCAGGCAATATGTGGAGCTTGTAAAGATCCAGACTAGGTATGAGCACTCATACCTGGTCTGGATCTTAACAAGCTCCACATATTTCCTGATGAAGCTGGATGTAACACGTGAAACGCGTTGCTATCACTCTGGAGTCTATTTGAATAAAGATATTTTCAGTAAATAACTGATCATGTGTCTACTTGTGGGTGGTAAGTCTACCACTTCCTTCCTCTTTTTAAAAGTTTTTTAACTATTTTATCCTTATCTAGCACCTCCATTTTGAACAATTGTTTAATCTGAATGTTACATAAGCTATACTTTAGTGTTAAGAAAAGTTGGGGGGGGGGGGGGGATTAGTGATAGGTGTAGGTAGAAGGGATTGATATTAGACATATATAGCAGAGTAGTATTGTGAGAGATAGGTTAGTGAAGCGAATAGTAGAATATTGGCATTAATACTGATATTCTGCTATCAGCATTGCTGGGTGCCAAAATTTACCAGTGCCTTTTTTGCTTGTATACATCTGACCCACCCTGAGTCTGCGGTACGGTCTATCTACAACTATCTTCTGGTGCCTCTGTGAACATAGCGTATGTCAGATCACTGTGCTTCGGGGCCAGAACAAGGTGGCATGGCATAAAGATGGCATGCTGCACTTCTTGGCCCCAATTGCTAAAGAACTCTCATGAATAAAGGACAAGAATCAAGGGAAATTAAGGAAAATGTAATGAGACCTCTGATTCTTCCTCAATCTATAAAAATGGTTGTGTTTGTTAATGTCTCATAGACTACTGAACATGTTTACATGCTACATGTAAGAAAGACTAGTGAGGGTAATCATTGCAGATAAGGGTATGAAATGCAGAAACACCCCCCCCCCCCCCCAAAAAAAAAAAATATCTAATCATTTATTTACTTTACTGTATTTATTTTTCTGGAGTTCCGTTCTGTTTGCTTGCCACATTTTGAAGGGCATCTATCATGAAAAAAGTTACAGAAACAAAAACTCCATGTGATTGCAATTCATGGCCCTATCCCAGAAGGCAGTTTACTTTCAAAAATATCCCCCTCTACACTAAAGAATCTATCCATCTCCTCTACTGTAGGAAAAGGCAATGGGACTCAAAGAAGAGCGACCAGTGAACTTTCTTTTTAAAATCTGTCAGTGGCACCACGACCTTCCCCCCTCTCAGTACCATGGTCAGTTCTGCCACCTCAGCTGACACCCACAGACTCTCACCACAATCCCTCTCTGGTAGTTTCATGGAGTCCAGGGATTTTTAAGATGTTAAAAGGGGAGGTCAAGGAGAGGAAAACTAGCCAAATAACAGTTCTTGTGCAGCAGATAGTGTATATTATTATTACCGTATATACTCGCATATAAGCCGACCAGCATATAAGCCGACCGCCCAACTTTTCCCTGAAAAAAGAGGGAAAAATGATTGACCCCCATATAAGCCGGGGGTAGGAAATGCTGGCCGCCTTATTCCCCGAGTGTGTCCCAGTATAGCTAGTAAAGTGCCCAGTATGGGTAGGTAGTGCCCCAGTATAGCTAGTATAGTGCCCAGTATAGCTAGTATAGTGCTCAGTATAGCCAGTATAGTGCCCAGTATCGCTAGTATAGTGCCCAGTATCGCTAGTATAGTGCTCAGTATTGCTAGTATAGTGCTCAGTTTAGCTAGTATAGTGCCCCAGTTTAGCTAGTATATTGCCCCAGTTTAGCTAGTATAGTGCTCAGTATAGCCAGTATAGTGCCCAGTATCGCTAGTATAGTGCCCAGTATTGCTAGTATAGTGCTCAGTATAGCTAGTATAATGCTCAGTATAGCTAGTATAGTGCCCCAGTTTAGCTAGTATAGTGCTCAGTATAGCTAGTATAGTGCTCAGTATAGCTAGTATAGTGCTCAGTATAGCTAGTATAGTGCTCAGTATTGCTAGTATAGTGCTCAGTATAGCTAGTAAAGTGCCCCAGTTTAGCTAGTATAGTGCCCCAGTTTAGCTAGTATAGTGCTCAGTATAGCTAGTAAAGTGCCCCAGTTTAGCTAGTATAGTGCCCCAGTTTAGCTAGTATAGTGCCCCAGTTTAGCTAGTATAGTGCTCAGTATAGCTAGTATAGTGCTCAGTATAGCTAGTATAGTGCTCAGTATAGCTAGTAAAGTGCCCTAGTTTAGCTAGCATAGTACTCAGTATAGCCAGTATAGTGCTCAGTATAGAGATCCCCCCTCCCCCCCGCCCCCTCCGGCCGCTCCGCGGCCGCCGCTGCTATTACCTGTTCAGCCGGCGGCCGCTTCCTCTACTCCGGGGGCCCCTCTCGCTCTGCTCTCCATGTCTCCATCACGCGTAGTGTATCCCCAGCAGCGCGCCCGGCGCTGCTGCTGTGACGAGGCAGGAGAGAGCGGTTCCCCTGGTAACGGCGTCATCGCCGTTACCAGGGGAACTGCTCTCTCCTGCCTCATCACAGCAGCAGCGCCGGGCGCGCTGCTGTGATACACGAATACGTGTGATGGAGACATGGAGAGCAGAGCGAGAGGCACCCGGAGTAGAAGAAGCGGCCGCCGGCTGAACAGGTAATAGCAGCGGCGGCCGCGGAGGGAGGGAGGGAGCGGGTGGGCGGGGGGCGCCGCGGATCACCACCACCCAAGACCACCCAAGACTCGCATACAAGCCGACCCCCCAACTGTTGGCCCCCTTTTTGGGGGTCAAAAAGTCGGCTTGTATGCGAGTATATACGGTATTATTATTTATTGTATTTAAAAAGCGCCAACATATTAAGCAGCGCTGAACGTGCTGCAGCGATTTTATGATGCACCAATATTTCTCTAGCCTTCAGCTTTTAAAGATTCAGAGGATGTTCACAGTCACACCTGCTGCTAATTGGCTAGTCCTGCTTGAGTCCTTTTCTTCTGTAGAAGTGATGGAAAGATTCTGTGAAATACAAAACAAATTGCTTCTCGTGATAGTGACATGAACTGTAGTCATAAGGAACATTTAAAAAAATGACTTTTCATGATAGATGTCCCTTAAGTGCAAAGAGAAATTGTTTAGTTTTGCACTTGATATGTGACTCACCAGATGTACGTATTATAGAGTAACTGCTGATGTCCTCTCTGCATCACAATATGAGAGTTTTGCCTTGCGAGCCTGCAGTATATTTATAATAATAATCATTTTCCTTTTCATACTTTATCAGTACTATGTGTCATATAAAGTTTATTATGTTTGTATCTATTGTTTTTCATACTGCCATTATGCTCACTTTTAACTTAGATTGCAATAAGATGTATCTTTTCCTTTCCTCAGTTTATAACAAAAGCTAAAAGCTGAATGGTGACTGTCTCCTGCTCTAATATCTGATTTACCTGCAGTATAAAAATCCTTAAAGAATACGAGAGATAATGCAAAAATTAGAGGAATATTTAAGTCTGAAAAAATGATTTTAACCTTCCTGGGGCTTCTCACAGCCCCCTGGAGTCTCCCTGTGTCCACCATGTCCTTTGCACTTGTCATCAGCTTTGCGGAGGTCGCCGCTGCTGGCTGGAGGGCATCAGGAGAACATTGTGGGCACAGAAGAACTCGAGGGGCCTGTGAGAAGCCCCATGTAAGTTAAAATCATTTTTTTTCCAGACTTTAATATTCCTTTAAGAACAATTATGTTTTTTTTACTTACTATGTTGATGATGGTACTATGCCAGTGTTTCTCAAACCGGTCCTGGTGACTCCCCAATGGTGCATGTTTTGCGGGCAACCTCACCTATGCACAGGTGGGGTAATTAGTGTCTCAGCTTGGTAAATTCCATGTAGCTAAGACACTAATTACCCCACCTGTGCGTAGGTGAGGTTGTCTGCAAAACACGCACTGTTGGGTAGTCACTAGGACAGGTTTGAGAAACAGTGCACTATGCAAATGAATGCACACCATTATAAAGACACCATTCTGTACATATATAAACACACATATATATTGTTTTCTATTTAAATAAAAACATATAAACATAAAATTAAAATAGTTCAAGGCAGAGGCAAATCAAAGGTCACTGCTAGCAGTGGAAGGGGACAACCTTTACTGTATATTTAGGTACACCAACACTTTAAGGCAGGGATGTATGGAAAGTGTAAAAGTAAATGTTGATTCAGCAAATTAGTTGGTAGTTGGTTAGTGTCCATTTCACCAGGTAAACAGTTAAACTGCTCACCTTAGAGACAGCTAATCAGCAAGTCTTGGCATTCAAACATCTGGTCAGCAAACCTTGGTGCCCAAATAATCCACTTGTCAAGTTTGGATTGGCTAAAACTTGTTTACCTGACTGTATTTAGGACAAAGGTAACTGAGTAGAAGGACAACATCCTGGCAATTGCCAGAGGAATCTTTGTCTGCAGCCACTGTAGGTCAAGCTATTTTGGACCTTCGAACTAACTGAACTTGAAGAATATATTCCAAATATAATCAAAGCTAAGTAACTTCCATTAGGTAATGATATAATTCCTTTGTATATGATATATATGTTTCCTTTGTATGCTCTTTAAGAATCCTATATTAAGTCAAGTTTACTTTACTCTGGTACAGCTGTCTGTGCTCTCAATCCTGGTGTTGACACTGTATCTTTAAATTAAAGGGAATGTCCAAGCAAAATAAAAAAATGAGTTTCACTTACCTGGGGCTTCTACCAGCCCCATGCAGCCATCCTGTGCCCTCGTAGTCACTCACTGTTGCTCCAGTCCCCCGCTGGCCACTTGCCAACCTCGGAGATCGGCGGGACGCATTGCGTACATTTTTACGCATTCCCGCTAGTGCAGGAACATTAACAAATACATTTTTACGCATTACTGGTTCAATGCGTAAAAATGTACGCATTGAAATAGTAACGCGTAAAAATGTATGTGTTAATGTTCCTGCACTAGCGGGAATGCGGAAAAATGTACGCAATGTGGCCCACCGACCTCCGAGGTCGGCAAACTGCCAGCGGGGGACTGGAGTAGTGTTGGGCGAACACCTAGATGTTCGGGTTCGCGAACGTTCGCCGAACATCGCCGCGATGTTCGGGTGTTCGCGCCGAACTCCGAACATAATGGAAGTCAATGGGGACCCGAACTTTCGTGCTTTGTAAAGCTTCCTTACATGCTACATACCCCAAATTTGCAGGGTATGTGCACCTTGGGAGTGGGTACAAGAGGAAAAAAAATATTTGAAAAAGAGCTTATAGTTTTTGAGAAAATTGATTGTAAAATTTCAAAGGAAAAACTGTCTTTTAAATGTGGAAAATGTCATGTTTCTTTGCACAGGTAACATGCTTTTTGTCACCATGCAGTCATAAATGTAATACAGAGAAGAGGTTCCAGGAAAAGGGACCGGAAATGCTAACCCAGCAGCAGCAGCAGCACATGTGAGGGAACAGGAGGAGCCGCAGGAGGAGAAGGCCACGCTTTTTGAGACACAACATCCCAGGCCTTGCATGAGGACAAATAGCGTGCGGATATAGCAATTCTTTTTGCCGCCATGCAGTCATAAATGTAATAAAGATGAGAGGTTCAATAAACAGGGACCGGAAACGCTAACCCAGCAGCAGCAGCAGCACATGTGAGGGAACAGGAGGAGCCGCAGGAGGAGAAGGCCACGCTTTTTGAGACACAACATCCCAGGCCTTGCATGAGGACAAATAGCGTGCGGATATAGCAATGCTTTTTGCCGCCATGCAGTCATAAATGTAATAAAGATGAGAGGTTCAATAAACAGGGACCGGAAACGCTAACCCAGCAGCAGCAGCAGCAGCAGCAGCACACGTGAGGTAACAGGAGGAGCCGCAGGAGGAGAAGGCCACGCTTTTTGATACACAACATCCCAGGCCTTGCATGAGGACAAATAGCGTGCGGATATAGCAATGCTTTTTTGCCGCCATGCAGTCATAAATGTAATAAAGATGAGAGGTTCAATAAACAGGGACCGGAAACGCTAACCCAGCAGCAGCAGCAGCACACATGAGGGAACAGGAGGAGCCGCAGGAGGAGAAGGCCACGCTTTTTGAGACACAACATCCCAGGCCTTGCATGAGAACAAATAGCGTGCGGATATAGCAATGCTTTTTGCCGCCATGCAGTCATAAATGTAATAAAGATGAGAGGTTCAATAAACAGGGACCGGAAACCCTAACCCATCACAGATGGTCATTGTTCATGTTACTTGGTTGGGGTCCAGGAGTGTTGCGTAGTCGTTTCCAATCCAGGATTGATTCATTTTAATTTGAGTCAGACGGTCTGCATTTTCTGTGGAGAGGCGGATACGCCGATCTGTGACGATGCCTCCGGCAGCACTGAAACAGCGTTCCGACATAACGCTGGCTGCCGGGCAAGCCAGCACCTCTATTGCGTACATTGCCAGTTTGTGCCAGGTGTCTAGCTTCGATACCCAATAGTTGAAGGGTGCAGATGGATTGTTCAACACAGCTACGCCATCTGACATGTAGTCCTTGACCATCTTCTCCAGGCGATCAGTGTTGGAGGTGGATCTGCACGCTTGCTGTTCTGTGGGCTGCTGCTGCATGGGTGTCATAAAATTTTCCCACTCCAAGGACACTGCCGATACCATTCCCTTTTGGGCACTAGCTGTGGCTTGTGTTGTTTGCTGCCCTCCTGCTCGTCCTGGGTTTGCGGAAGTCAGTCTGTCGGCGTACAACTGGCTAGAGGAGGGGGAGGATGTCAATCTCCTCTCTAAAGTCTCCACAAGGGCCTGCTGGTAGTTTTCCATTTTGACCTGTCTGACTCTTTCTTCAAGCAGTTTTGGAACATTGTGTTTGTACCGTGGATCCAGAAGGGTATAAACCCAGTAATTGGTGTTGTCCAGAATGCGCACAATGCGTGGGTCGCGTTCAATGCAGTCTAGCATGAATTGAGCCATGTGTGCCAGAGTCCTGCCAGAATCCTCATCATCCTCTTGTGAGCGTTGTGATAGTTGTTGTGATGCATCATAGTCGTCACCTTCTTCCTGGTCTGCTTCTGCTGACCATTCGCGCTGAATTGTGGAAGTCCAATGTGCACCGCTCTGGCCCTCGTCAGTGGTGGCAGGAAATTCCTGCTCCAACTCCAGCTGTTCCTCCTCCTCTTCTTCGTCATAGCTGCTGGGGCCAGCGTTTCCTGAGGCGGATGGCCTGATGTTGGTACCATCACGCTGATCGTTTTCTCCCTCAGATTCCCCCAGTTGCATCATGACAGCTGTTTCCTTGATTTTCAACATCAACCTCTTCAGTAAACACAGCAGTGGTATGGTAATGCTGACTGAAGAGTTGTCACTGCTCACAAGCAACGTGGATTGCTCAAAATTTTGGAGGACTTGGCAGAGGTCCAACATGTTGGCCCAATCGGATCCACAGAAGCTTGGCAGCTGTCCGGATGCGCCTCGGTACTGCGCCGTCATGTACTGGACCACTGCACTCTTCTGCTCGCAAAAGCGGGCTAGCATGTGCAGCGTAGAATTCCAGCGCGTAGGGACATCACACAGCAAGCGATGGTGGGGGAGATTGAAGCGCTCCTGCATCTTGGCGAGTGCCCCCGAAGCAGTACTGGAATTTCTGCAATGTTTGGCCACTCGTCGCACCTTCAACAGAAGATCGGCCACGCCTGGGTATGTCCTCAGGAACCGCTGAACTACTAGGTTCATCACGTGCGCCAGGCAAGGGATGTGTGTCAGCTTAGCCAACCTTAAAGCGCGAATGAGATTACTCCCATTATCACACACAACCATGCCCGGTTTCAGGTCCAGCGGTGCCAGCCACAAATCCGTCTGTTCCTTTATTCCCCTCCAAATTTCCTCCCTTGTGTGCTGCTTATCCCCAAGGCAGATCAGCTTCAGCAACGCTTGCTGACGCATGCCAACAGCTGTGCTGCACTGCTTCCACGATCCTACTGCTGTTGGGTTAGCGTTTCCGGATGAGGTACAGCTTTGAGATGCGTTGGAGGAGAAGGAGTCAGAGAGGTAGGTGCTGATGTTGTTATCCAGTGGGAGGGACGGCGGTGCAGCTGTTTGCGGCGTGGGCAACACCCGCGCCGTAGCAGGTGAGGAATCGCTGCCAGGCTCCACAAGGTTCACCCAGTGCGCGGTAAGGGAGATGTATCAACCCTGGCCGAACGCACTCGTCCAGGTGTCAGTGGTGAGGTGAACCTTGCAGGCAACGGCATTCTTCAAGCTTCGGGTTATTTTGCTGACCACGTGCTCATGCAACTCAGGCACTGCAGAGCGCGCAAAGTGGTAGCGGCTGGGAACCACGTAACGTGGGATGGCCACTGACATCATGCCCTTGAAGCTGTTTGTCTCCACCACTCGATATGGCAGCATTTCGCAGGCCAGAAGCTTGGCTATGCTGGCTGTTACTGCCACGGCCCGGGGGTCATTTGCTGGCAATTTCCTCTTGCGCTCAAACATCTCCGACACAGACAACTGAACCGTAGCGCTGCACACGGAAGGGCTGTTGGTTGTTGTGTTTGATGAACACTGGGAGACCTCAAGAGCACTACTCCGGAAAGTGACAGTGTCAGCGTCGTCTGATGTTTGTGAATGTTGTGAACCACGCAATGGCTGGGCTACTGCTGCTTCTGAGGCGGGTCTGGTGGTGAGTCTGGTGAACCCAAGGGAGGCAGTGTTGCTGGTACCCTGTCCTGCCGCGTTTGCCCACAGAGTGGGATGTTTGGATAGCATGTGGCGGCTCATGCTGGTGGTGGAGAGGTTGTTAATACTTTTCCCCCTGCTCAGGCGGGTCTTGCACACCTTGCAAATCGCCATGGTAACATCCTCAGTGCAGTCTTCAAAGAAAGCCCAGACTTTGGAGCACCTGCCTTGCTGGCGATTTCTGTTTACTCCTCTTTTGCCTCTCACTTGAACTTCCACGCTTGTGGTGCCTGAAATTGCGTGCCGCCTACCTTGTGGCACAAGGCGAACTCGTGCAGCAGTGGGTTCTTCAACAGACTCATCTGTGCTGCTGCTACGACGGCGATGTTCTCGTTCACAAACAAAATCTGGGTCTCTGTCCACATTGTCCACACCCTCCTCTTCCATCTCCTGAAACTCGTCATATGTCATTGTGGGGGGCCGCCGCCGTGGAGTAGAGCTCCCCAGAACAACCTCTGCGCAGCTCACTCCAACGTCGTCTTCCAGATCTTGTCGGCCGACCTCCTGCAATTGCAACCCCTCCTGCCCAACTTGCTCTGGGATTTGGGTTTCCGAGTCCTCCTCGGACTCGCCTTGTATTTCAGTGCGCGGTGCATTTCCCACAGTTAATGGTTGTGAATCCGGGCACAACATTTCTGGCTGTTCCTCCATTGACCTTTGAAAGGTGGAAGTTTGTTGGGCTGGGAATAGCTCCTGTGAATACCCCATTGTGTCCTGAGGTAATTCATCGGACTGGTTATCTGGCAGTTGTGTGCGTGGTGTCACTGCCGGTTGTGTCAGCTTTGTGCCCACTGGCTCCTTGTAACTGGCTGAGGACTCGGACCTCGTGCGTGATGTGCTGGTGCTGCTTAACCCACTGCTGGACGCTTGAGAGGTCATCCAAGTAATTATCTGGTCCTGTTCTTTTGGATTTGTGAGGGTTGTTGTCCTGGACAACATGGGCGGTATTGAGTGGGTTTTCTTGGGTGCTCCCCTGTGGCCTGTACGTGAACCGTCAGGGGAAACACCTCTTCCCTTGCCCCTCCCTCTTTCACCGGATTTCTTCCTCATTTCACTTATCCTTAAAGTACACGCTGACTGGCAGCAGTACAGTGGCAGTACAGAAATGCTATACAGTGGCGGGTGAGCGGTGTACCACTATTCCCAGCAGCGACACAGAGCACAATGCTATACAGTGGCGGGTGAGCGGTGTACCACTATTCCCAGCAGCGACACAGAGCACAATGCTATACAGTGGCGGGTGAGCGGTGTACTACTATTCCCAGCAGACACAGAGTGGCAGTAAACAGAATGCTATATAGTGTGGCTGAGCGAGGTACACAGAGTGCCAGTAAACAGAATGCTATATAGTGTGGCTGAGCGAGCGGTGTACTACTATTCCCAGCAGACACAGAACAGTAAACAGAATGCTATATAGTGTGGCTGAGCGAGGTACACAGAGTGGCAGTAAACAGAATGCTATATAGTGTGGCTGAGCGAGCGGTGTACTACTATTCCCAGCAGCGACACAGAGCACAATGCTATACAGTGGCGGGTGAGCGGTGTACCACTATTCCCAGCAGCGACACAGAGCACAATGCTATACAGTGGCGGGTGAGCGGTGTACTACTATTCCCAGCAGACACAGAGTGGCAGTAAACAGAATGCTATATAGTGTGGCTGAGCGAGGTACACAGAGTGGCAGTAAACAGAATGCTATATAGTGTGGCTGAGCGAGCGGTGTACTACTATTCCCAGCAGACACAGAACAGTAAACAGAATGCTATATAGTGTGGCTGAGTGGTGTACCACTATTCCCAGCAGCGACACAGAGCACAATGCTATACAGTGGCGGGTGAGCGGTGTACCACTATTCCCAGCAGCGACACAGAGCACAATGCTATACAGTGGCGGGTGAGCGGTGTACTACTATTCCCAGCAGACACAGAGTGGCAGTAAACAGAATGCTATATAGTGTGGCTGAGCGAGGTACACAGAGTGGCAGCAAACAGAATGCTATATAGTGTGGCTGAGCGAGCGGTGTACTACTATTCCCAGCAGACACAGAACAGTAAACAGAATGCTATATAGTGTGGCTGAGCGAGGTACACAGAGTGGCAGTAAACAGAATGCTATATAGTGTGGCTGAGCGAGCGGTGTACTACTATTCCCAGCAGACACAGAGTGGCAGTAAACAGAATGCTATATAGTGTGGCTGAGCGAGGTACACAGAGTGGCAGTAAACAGAATGCTATATAGTGTGGCTGAGCGAGCGGTGTACTACTATTCCCAGCAGACACAGAACAGTAAACAGAATGCTATATAGTGTGGCTGAGCGAGGTACACAGAGTGGCAGTAAACAGAATGCTATATAGTGTGGCTGAGCGAGCGGTGTACTACTATTCCCAGCAGACACAGAACAGTAAACAGAATGCTATATAGTGTGGCTGAGCGAGGTACACAGAGTGGCAGTAAAGAGAATGCTGAGCGAGCGGTGTACTACTATTCCCAGCAGCGACACAATGACTGGGGGGACCCTGGCTAGCGTGGCTGGAGCGCGAACTACCCTGCCTGCCTTCCCAAAGCTAAACCCACAGACAAATGGCGGAAATATGACGTGGTTCGGGTATTTATTTACCCGAACCACGTGACAGTTCGGCCAATCAGAGCGCGTTCGGGTCCGAAACACGTGACCCGTTCAGCCAATCACAGCGCTAGCCGAACGTTCGGGGAACGTTCGGCCATGCGCTCTTAGTTCGGCCATGTGGCCGAACGATTTGGCCAAACACCATCAGGTGTTCGGCCGAACTCGAACATCACCCGAACAAGGTGATGTTCTGCAGAACCCGAACAGTGGCGACCACTGTTCGCCCAACACTAGACTGGAGCAGCAGTGAGTGACTACGAGGGCACAGGATGGCTGCATGGGGCTGGTAGAAGGCCCAGGTAAGTGAAACTAATTTTTTTATTTTGCTTGAACCTTCCCTTTAAACTTAAAGGGTCACTTAAGGCTAGAAAAAAATGAGTTTAACTCACCTGTGGCTTCCACCAGCCCCTGCAGCTGTCTGGTGCCCATGCAGTCTCGCTCGAATCCTCCTGTCTCCGCCAGCAGCTACTTCCATTTTCGGCGACAGGCCTGGGAAAAGTGGGAATGTGAGTGATTCTTCGCATTCATGGGCGCAATTGCAGTATAGAGGGCACTATTGCGGCCAGGAACGCGAAGAATCACTCGTGTTCCCAGGCCTGTCAGTGCCTGTTGCCAAAACCGGAAGTAGCTGCTGGCGGGGACAGGTGGAGCTGAGTGAGACTGCGTGGGCATGGGACAGCTGCAGGGGGCTGGTGGAAGCCCCAGGTGAGTAAAACTCATTTTTTTTCTAGCCTTAATTGTCCCTTTAAGTGAATTGCATTAAGACTTAGTGGTGCTCTGTTTAACATTGCATAACAAGGGGTCACACATGAGTCTGATGTGCGAAAAAAACAACATTGTTTGTTTTTTTAGAAAAACGCACATTGCTCCCACTGCACTGCAATTGTGCATTGGGAAGCATTCTGTGCGTTTCCACATACATTTTCGTATTGTTAGAAACGCATGCGATTTTTGTCTAGTGTGACCTCTACCTTAGTTCTCCACTGCTGTCCAGAGTTCTAAAGCCTCAGAGAACCTTAATAACTCAAGCCCTTTGGTTCTATTCTGGCTATGTGAAAGGGATAAGCAGCTGCCAAGTTAGTCAATGATCTCTCCTTAGGGCCTGAGCCCACTAATGCAGTTGAGTGCATGCAGCAATGCAGTTGTATGCATTTGTTTTAGCTTTTCAGCATCTGTAACATTGATGTGTTTCTGTAAAGCGGACACAACTGCAACTGCGTTCGTGGGCTCAGGCCCTTACTGTAGAGTCCTGTTAAAAAGCAAACTAAAACAGCTCAGTAACACAGTATAAAGCAAACCTAGTGGTGCAAATGTGCCTTAAAACTTACAATTAATCAAGCAGTCACATTGTTTTGCTTTTCTCTAAATGACGTAAAACTTTACTTTAAAGACGAAAATTGATCCTATTTAAAATACAAGTACCATGTAAGCCTGCAAGTTATGATTTACATTTTTATAATGGCCCTTCTAATGCAGCAGCTACTATGAATCAATATTTCCATGTCTTGTTTTTCTCGCATTACCTAGTTTTTCTCTGTGTTTTATCAAGGACATGTACAACTTGTCAATAGCAATTCATAGGACATGTAATACATGAACAGTATTTAATACAAAGAGGGACAAAGAAGGCTGTTTTGAAAAGAAATGGATAATCTCATGTGTTCCAGAGTCCTTCATAATTGTCATGTTCGCTAATCTTTTCCATCAAAAATCCTATCTATACCTTAATTCTTCATGCTTTATGTATCTCTTTAGTGTAAATGACATATTGTACAAGCTGTGAAAGCAGAACATGTGCTATTCAGTTTGATTTGTATTCCAGTAGGTAAAGAAAAACATTCTAACATATAATAAAAAAGTAGTCCCATCAAAGAAAAGATATACATCAGCCATTAACTAACACATGCTGAAATAAAATGCGTACCAAGGAACAGAACATTGACTCCATTCATGGATGTCAACTGAAAAAATACATTGCACTTTTTTATGAATATAGGTTTTGCAATGAAAAAAAAGCTATCACACTAAACTGAATGTGAGGAACACAGGAATTGGTAGAAAAATCTATATGGACACTTGTTATGCTTTGCAAATACATTATGGTTGCCCGTCAACTCATTTGTATTTTACAGCCAGAATGCCTGGAAATAAAGACAATAGAAGATGATTGGCAGGGCTGGATTTCTGGAAAGGCCAGAGGCCATGTCCTTGGGCACTGAAAAAGGAGAAGGGCGGCCGGACATGGTGAGAGATAAGAGGCCACATGTCAAAGTAAATCATCTCTCTTGATGAAGCCACCCTGCTTTACTGCACACACAGTACATCTTACTTACTTCCTGGTGTGCAAAGAGACAGTGCTATCTCCTGATGATCCCAGGACATACACATTTCAATTTAGTGCTAGGATTGTAGAGAGAAGGATTTCTGATATTTTGTTACCCCAATAAAGTTTTACTTGTCTCTTTTCCCCACCATAGTTTATAAGCAGGTGGTTTTGGCACATGGCGCTCACCGTCGGGCTCCAAAATCAGGCAACCCATAGCAGCAATGTTATGCTGCGCGGGTAACATAAGAGCAATTTGGGGCTCCGGCAATCTAATGAGTTACAGCCTACTTTGAGTTGCAACGACTTGGAGGGGGAATAGTATTTAACGCCACCGCGGAGTTTAGCGGCAGCAAGGAGAGCCGTCATTTGGCTCTCCCAGGGCCCAACTCACTGACGGCGTACTAACACGTACGTATTTATACATGAATTTAAATGGATAAATACTATATACACAAAGCCACCAACATTTTGCCCACCCTCTGACCTGGTGGTCAATCACTTTAAGGTTCTAACTAAAGTTTCATTGACATTGCTAATGTCTAGGTGATGGCTGCAAATATTTTGCACCTAATAGCAAAACCATTTTTAATAAATCAAGGATAGGCTTGCTAGATCAGTCACAGAAGGTTCTCTCGTGTTTACCAGCCTTTAGAAATCTAAGTTAGACCCTTAGTATTTGTACTACGGCCTTTGTGGCCCCGCATGCACTGTAAAAACTTTGTTTTCTGGATAGCTTGGTTTTGTTGGGAAAAAAATGTTGCCACAGATGCTTCAACCAGTGCTGGTCGTAATGGAGAAAGCTACGCTTACGGATCATTACGCGTAATTTTACGCTATTACGCATTACGAAATTACGCTTACGGCATAGACAGTCAATTTCGGTACATGACTATAATTACGCATAGCACTTACGCAATTACGCGTAAGTATACCGTAATTCAGGTTATTACGTTATAGGTTTACGCGTAAAATCCTACTAGCAATTAATGCGTAAGGTCATGCTGCCAAGCGGAAAAGTTGACGCATGGATCAATGTTAGGTAGCCGCCGACTTTAAGGGTTAATAGCAAAGCCCCCTTAAGTGCTAAGAGCCTCAAATTTGGAGAATATATTAAGGAGATCAGAAGGAATAAGAGGAAAAAATTTTTTTCAAAAAGACCTTATAGTTTTTGAGAAAATCGATGTTAAAGTTTCAAAGGAAAAATATATACATTTAAAAACCCGCCGACTTTAACGGTTAATAGCAAAGCCTGCTTAAAATTTAGGAACACCAAATTCACAGGGTATATTAAGGGGATCAGTGGGAATAAGAGGGAATTTTTTTTTTTCAAAAAGACCTTATAGTTTTTGAGAAAATCGATTTTTAAGTTTCAAGGGCGAAAATGTCTTTTAAATGCGGAAAATGTCAGTTTTTTTTGCACAGGTAACGATAGTGTTTTATTTTCATAGATTCGGAGGTGGAGAAGAGCCCCTTGTCCTTGGATTGGACAAGGGCTCGGAGGGGGAGGGGAAAGCTTGGCTGCCCCTCCCCTTCCGAGACCCCCCAATCCATGGACCATGCGGGCTGGTATAGTCAGGGTGCGGAGCCCCACGCGGCCGGTGCTCCGCATTCTGGCTATCCCAGTCTGCATGGGGGACAAGGGGTTAAAGAGGTCTGGGAGGGGGGACCCCACGTCGTTTTTTTTTTATATTTCCCACACTCAGAACGAAGTAAGTAAAACTCTTCCCACTTGGGGGAATCTATGAAAATAAAACACTA
The DNA here is from genome assembly GCF_040937935.1 of Hyperolius riggenbachi. Lineage (NCBI taxonomy): Eukaryota > Metazoa > Chordata > Amphibia > Anura > Hyperoliidae > Hyperolius > Hyperolius riggenbachi. Next base: position 509,968,880 of record NC_090646.1, on the reverse strand, counting down.
TTGTTACCTGTGCAAAAAAAACTGACATTTTCCGCATTTAAAAGACATTTTCGCCCTTGAAACTTAAAAATCGATTTTCTCAAAAACTATAAGGTCTTTTTGAAAAAAAAGTTTTTCCTCTTATTCCCACTGATCCCCTTAATATACCTTGTGAATTTGGTGTTCCTAAATTTTAAACAGGCTTTGCTATTAACCGTTAAAGTCGGCGGGTTTTTAAATGTATATATTTTTCCTTTGAAACTTTAACATCGATTTTCTCAAAAACTATAAGGTCTTTTTGAAAAAAAATTTTTCCTCTTATTCCTTCTGATCTCCTTAATATATTCTCCAAATTTGAGGCTCTTAGCACTTAAGGGGGCTTTGCTATTAACCCTTAAAGTTGGCGGCTTTTTTATATTATACGGGAGCGTAATATTACGCAATTACGGCAGACTGTGTAATTTCAATGGGAGTTTACTGTCTTACGCATAATTTGTTACGCGTAAAACGTAACCCTACGGTCTACGCGTAATTAATTACACGTAATACCGTAACCTTACACGTATCGCTTACGGTGCATTTGTAGTGAATTACGATGCGTAATTACGCTAATGCGTAATTTCGGCCCAGCACTGGCTTCAACATGACTGCTAATTTACAAGGAATAGGTTTATGACCTTTCTGTGATCATCAGTATGCTATAACATGCCTCGGGTGAATGTTTGCCCCCTAGTAGCAGAAAGAAAAAAAAGTTCAGGAATTTTTAATCACTTAAGTACAGTATTTTCCAGTCCAGGATAGCATTCATGAATTAACTTCTATTTGTCGGAAACAGTTGAAGGTCCATAATGAATCATGTGACTTGAAAAACATTGGACAGCATTGCTCTAAAAGTATCCATAGTATTGAGATGTCAACTGCAGAGTTCAGCTGTATCAAACATTTAAAATTCTATACATTTCCATTAGGAGGTGACAGTATTGCTGCAATGTGACAGTGTTGCTGTAATGATCTTGCTATGCTTGCGCTGGTGCCATTTTTTAAGCAGACCCAAAGGAGTGAAGTTATGCAAGAGCACAGATTTCATTATGTTGCACTTGTGACTATACTGCTTATCACATGGAAACATAGTGTATATTGCAAAGTTCTTTTGATGGCTCTGTCTCTTGTTCTCCAATAAGCTTTCTTCAATAGGCAAGTATTGATTTTTGTTAAGACTGATACCATTTCACAGAAAGTAGCTCTATAGAAGCTCAGGATTCTTCTTCTGATCCAGCAGTGGGAATTGATTTTTCATTGTCTAGAAATTAGCCCTGTTTATATCCTTTATTTTTGGTACCCCCTCAAAGAGGAGGGAAAAAAGAAGCATGAAAAACGATTAGTAATAAAACTAGTTTTACACATATGGCATCAGCTGTTTTTCTTGCAATTGCTTATGTAGATTGGGGAATTAAAAGATGAAGGCCTATTTTCTTTCTCTACAAACTTCATGGCATTGAGCAAATTGCTTTTCTTTTTGTGTTTGTCATCCTGGTCACGTATTTCATCACAGTAATCTCAGTGGTGTTCTCCTTTGGAGAAATTGTCATGTCACTTTTTTTTTTTTTTTGACAAAAAATATTCTTAAGGGTTTTTCACTAGAAAGTATTTTGTCTGATATTTGTTTTAGTGTTTAAAGTAAGGTTTCTGGGCTTTAATTTACATTTACTTAGCTAGTTCTAAAGCAAAAAGTATCACACAATACAAAGATCTTTTTCTATTTTTTATTATGAAGGGACTACTTTGAATCAAACTTTGCATCCATCAATGCCTTTGTGTCCATACCAGTGTGTATGAAGACATTTTAACTACTTGAGGACTTTGGGCTTAAACCCCCTAGTGACCAGGCCATTTTTTACAAAACAGGCCACTGCAGCTTTAAGGCCTCGCTGCAGCACCGTACAACTCAGCACACAAGTGATTCCCCCCCTTTTCTGCCCATCAACAGCGGTGTTTGTTTTTTTAATAAATATTTATTGTTTTTTTTTAATAAAAAAAGCTATTTTGTATTATTTTTATACCCCTCCCTCTGCCAGCCTATGACAGCGATTGGCTGTCATAGGCTTCAGCCAATGAGAGCTGATTGCTCTCCTGCATCCCAGGGGAACAGCCCTGTCACATGGCTGTCCCCAGTACAGCGCTGCTAGCAATCGCCGCTAGAAGACTCACCATTCAAGCAGGGATGCGCAGCAAAACACACCCCCAGGACTGCACACCAATCGGCGTTAGGCGGTCCGGGGGCTGCTGCTCCGCTCACACCCATTGGCGTGAGGCGGCCGTATAGTGGTTAAAGTGAGACCACATGATTATTGAAATATAACATATAATTTTAGCAAAACTTATTTAGTATTTTAAAAATAAAAAATACATTTATGTCTATATTTGAAGCCAGCTATGAATGTTCTCATGCTAATTGTAACTTCAAATGTGAAGCCAGTACTTTTATAGTGCACCCTCTAAAGTATGGACTATCAAATAATGGCCCAGGGGATACTATCTTCTTGCATGAGTTTGCGACACAGGGCAGGAAGTATTGGAACTCTTCTTATGTATCTAGAGCACTGTAGATCTTATCCAATTCACTTTTTCTCCTGAGTTTTCATCCAGGAGATACAATTTTCCTCTTATCTAAAAATAACTTTTCAGGATTTAGCAATTTAAAGAGACTCTGTAACAAATTTTTCAGCCTTAGTTCTTCTATCCTATAAGTTCCTATGCCTGTTCTAATCTGCTCTGGCTTACTGCAGTCTTTCCTAACTGCACTGTCTCTGTAATAAATCAATGTATCTTTCCTCTATCCTGTTTATCGGGCTAAAGCTTGATTGTGTGGAATGTGCAGGGCTGCTTGTGATTGGTAGAAGCGATACACACCCACTGCAGGCCCCCTGCATACTCTGAATGACTCACACACTATGCTTAGCTGAGCCTATTAGAAGCTGGTTAGTTTGTTTGTAAACACTGCCTAAAACTGTTAATTACAAGCCAGGATTGCAGCAGAGAGTGGCAGAAACAGCACAGAGGGGCCCAGGAGAAAATAATGAATAGAATGGTATGCTTTTTATTGTAAGAATATTAGAGTACAGATTCTCTTTAAAAAGTACTAAAAAGTAGGTAGAAACATAATGATAAACTTATGTTGAGTATTTGCTTGCATGCTGTAAACTTATTTTATTGGTAAGATTTTCAAGAAATCTTGAGAAAACTCAAGAGAAATGTTAATAGGATATGGAACTGTGACTCATATACAATTAACTTTCACCTGCTTTTTCTCTTAAGTTATTTTTTCACAATTTGTCAATAGAGATGGCCCGAACCTCCGATTTGGGGTTCGTGAACCAGGTTTGCGAACCTTCGCCAAACGTTAGATTTGCGCGAACTTTCGCGAACCGCAATAAAGTTCAAAGGGGAGGCAAACTTTGAAAATTAGAAACACTTATGCTGGTCACAAAAGTGATGGAAAAGATGTTTCAAGGGGTGCAACACCTGGAGGGGGCCATGGCAGAGTGGGATAGACGTCAAAAATCCCGGGGAAAAATCTAGATTTGACGCAAAGCAGCGTTTTAAGGGCCGAAATCACATTGAATGCTAAATTGCAGGCCTAAGGTGCCTAAATTATGTCAGTTTGGGCCAAGATTTAAAGAGAAACACAGACCAAGAATAGTACTTTCTCCCAATCAGTAGCTGATACCTCCTTTTACATGTGAAATTTATTCCTTTTCACAAACAGACCATCAAGGGGCGCTGTATGGCTGATATTGTGGTGAAACCCCTCCCACAAGAAAAAAGAAAAGTAGCTACTTTTGCAGTTTACTGTATGTCAACCTTGCTGTATTGTGGGCAATAGCTGTTTAATGTTCTTTGCAATGTGCAAATAAAAAAAGGATTAGGAACATCACCTACCAGCAGTGAAAATGTCACCATGTGATAAATATCATAATGTAACTAATGGGATAAAGACACTTGACAATGGTTACTCAATATATGTGATCAATATATCTTATAATTTAGCTGTAAATAAACACAAGAAATAACACAGCCCAATATGTTATTCTTCTTTTTAATGTCATGTCAACTAACACAATCACTAAAACAGTTCAGTTTACTGTAACAACTGTAGAAGAAACATTGTAAACAAACCAGCAGTTTGTGGCCTTACAGGAAGTATAACATGCATGGTTACTTTCATGCTTGGATAAAGTAGTATTTTTGTTAATATAGATTGTACATGCACAATAGAAAGAAAGATTATGTTTTCACATCTGTTTATCATTGCAACAGTAGTAAAGGTGAAGTGAAGTGAGAGGTATACGGAGGCTGCCATATTTATTTTGTTGTAATCAATACCAGTTGCCTGGCAGCCCTGCTGGTCTATTTCTCTGCAGTAGTATCTGAATAACACCAGAAACAACCATGCATCTACTGTACTGAAGTCTGATATTAAGGTCATCAACCCCTGATATGCTGCTTGTGTGTTTATGGGCTATGGTTAATAGTGTTACAGGCAGATTATTAGCAACTGGCATTGAATAGCTGGAAATAAAAATATCAGCCTCCATATCCCTCTCACTTCAGTTTTCCTTCCATGTCAAACATTGTTTTGTGTACTAATATGTACTTTAACCACTTCCGGATTCTCGGAGCGTATATACACGCCCCTGAATCCTGAAGTGTATTCCATGGAAACGTTCCATGTCAGTTCCCGGAGGGTGTCTCCGTGAACACCCTGCGAGCCGATCGGCGGCTCGCAGGGTAAATGTAAACACACGGGGAAGACCTTCCCCGGTGTTTACATGTATACGGCGCTGCTGCGCAGCAGCGCCGTAGAGGAGATCGGTGATCCCCGGCCTCTGATTGGCCGGGGATCACCGGCATCTGATAGGCTAAAGCCTATCCCATCAGGCGCAGGACGGAAATCCGTCCTGCGCCGCTCACAGGGGGAGGGAGAGGGAGGGAAGGGGAAGGAGGCCAGGAAGCGCTGCGGAGGGGGGCTTTGAAGAGCCCCCCCCCCCCCCGCAAGCGCAAGCAGCCGGCGGCGATCAGACCCCCCCCAGCAGGACATCCCCCTAGTGGGGAAAAAAGGGGGGAAGTCTGATCGGCCTGGCTGCTAGCTGATCGGTGCTGCGGGCTGGAGAGCCCACGCAGCACCGATCAACACAAAATAGCGTGGTAGGGAAGTGGTTAACATATGTTATATTTTGATAACAATGGTTTTCAAGAGAGTACTTATTGTCCAGATGTCATATATACAGTAGTGATTGGTATTACAATGTTATATTAATAAGTAATATTAATAAGTAATAGAACAGTAACATCCAAAAAAGAGTATGTCATGGGCTTAATATTTACGCCCATGAAGGCCAAACCAATAAAATTGTAAACACATAGTGATTGTGTCAAACTCATTACACATAACTAATTATCCTCTCGTGACAGCAAATCCATAAAACATGGTGGTTTTGGGGCAGTATTGTCACTTGTTGGTTGAGGCCTTCTTGGTGCAATATCTGTATATAACAGTGGTTCTTGGGTTTGCTCATTATTGGTTGGTTGTCCTTGGTAAGGGGGGAAATAGCCCATGTTGCTTGGGGGCCTATATGGATAATTTTGGTAGGCATACTCATTTTCAGGCGGATAATAGGTGTGATGGTATGGAAAGGTGCCATATGGTGCTTGCTTGTGATATGGTGGAATTGGCACTGGAGGGGATGGTGAGGGTGTTGAGGATGAAGATGAGCTCTGTGATTGTTCAAGAGAGGTAGAGGGTGTAGTTTTGATAGATTTTTTAACTAGATCTATGATCGCCTGTCTGAGATCTAAAATTCTATCCTCTGGTACTTTTTTCATGTATGGGACAAGACTTACAGCAAAATTGTAGTGATCGCAGCTAGCATGATGTAAAACACCTACAGCTTCCTGCATAGAACTTAATACACCACTTTCAAAACTGCTTTGTGATTTGCCACCTCTACCTTGTCGCCTTCCTCTGCTTATTTGTTTTGTAGGTTTTGTAGTGGAGGTAGTAGGAGGCGCAGGAGACAATACAGTAGCACTGCTGCTATGAGACATATCATCACTTGGTGTGTCTGAGGTGCTTAATAAAGATTCAGTAGTATTTCCCCTGTCTTCTTCTGCATCTTCGTCATCAACTGTCACCACAGGATCAGCCGGCATGTTATCTTGTGTCCTATGGAAGGACAAAGGTTGTTAAGTATTGCAAGTGTGAACAAGAAATGTGTTGAGAGATGTGTGTGTTGGCCTGTACAGAAAGTGAATGTATGTTAAGAATAATCAAAAACAAATATACATTACTTACTCCTCCAAATCCATACATGGTCTTAAGAATGCTAGTTCTGCAGTGTAGCTATATTTGGTCCTATTGGATGCCCCCGAACCACTTTTGCTTTCCACTTTCTCTTCCAGCAGCTCCCTTCTAAAGTTATCCTTTATGGACTTCCAGCGAGTTTTCACTTGTTGTACTGTAAAATAAAATATAAACAGTATTAAAATATGTTAATTTGTGACAGGTTTCTAGCTACTGTACATACATATGTGTAATTGCACTACCAGTATCGACTGGGCAGGACAACCATTATAACACTGCAAATACTGTGACAATTGTAAAGGCTGCATGTGTCCTACATAATTATGTGCGGAACAAAGAGGACATCATTGTGGATTGGATGAATAACTTACACCTGCTCCATTATAACCTCACACAGCATCCAAACAGGCAATGTAACATCATCAATCGATTGTGTGTGTGTGTTGATATACTGTATATATATATATATATATATATATATATATATATATATATATATATATATATATATCTGACAGAGAGAGAGAGACTATTGACATCATTTATACATACAAAAGGTACTCACTTTTTGTATCCTGTAGTTTGGGTGACAGCATATTCCATGTCAATCCAGCCTCCTCATACAGTTCCTTTGCTATTTTTGCCCATAATTCGTTGGCTAGCTGGTTCACTTTGTAGTCTCTGTTAGTTTTCTTGTACAGGACTTCATGTGGCTGCACTTTAGAGATGACATCCTCCGTTGTAAACCATTTTTTTTCTAGACATTGCCCTGAGGAATCCACTTTCCACACAGCCTGCAGCTCTGTCGCACTTCCGTTCTACCACAAGCCGTCAACAGGAAACAGAAACCTTATCTTATAGCATTCTGGGAAGCTGTAAGCCTTCTGGGTACTTTCTGCATTTTAAAAACGCTAACAAAACGCGCGCCATTGCGTTTTCACAGCGATTGCGCAGCGCTTACATACTTAACATTGAAGCGCTAACGCTCCAAAAATGCTGCATGTCCTGCGTTTGCGATTTTAGGATTCCCAAACGCTACAGTGGAAGTTGACCCATCCGCTTACATTAGCTGAGCGTTTTGGGAAAACGCAGGCGCTTTGTAACGCTCACGAAATGCTCAGAAAATCGCCCTTGTGGGTTCCAGCCCTGAAGGTAAGGGTGGAAACAAGGCAAAATAACAGCTTTTTAAAAAGACCTTATAGTTATGGGCAGCACGGTGGCATAGTGGGTAGCGCTCTCTCGCCTTGCAGCGCTGGGTCCCCAGTTTGAATCCCAGCCAGGTCAACATCTGCAAGGAGTTTGTATGTTCATCCTGTGTCTGTGTGGGATTCCTCCAGTCACTCTGGTTTCCTCCCACATCCCAAAAACATACAGATAAGTTAATTGGCTTTCCCCTAAATTGGCCCTAGACTACAATACATGCACTACACAATACATGCATAGACATATGACTATGGTAGGGACTATATTGTGAGCCTCTCTGAGGGACAGTTAGTGACAAAGACAATATATACTCTATACGGCACTATTTAAATACATAAATATATATATCCATAAATAAATAGTTTTTTAGAAAATTGATTTTAAAGACGCAAAGGCAAAATGGTTTTTAAACTCAGAAAAAATGACAGTTTAAAAACCATTTTTCATTTGCATCTTTAAAATCCATTTTCTCAAAAAGGACAAAGTCTTTAAAAAAAATTTGTTTTTTGCATTGCTCCCACTACTCCCCTTAAAGCGGAATATAACCCTGCATTTCAACTTTGCTCTAAAACATTATTTACAGCATATTATATGCAAAAAGCATTTTTTTTACTAGACCAGCATTGGAAGGGTTAAACACAGAGGTTTTAAGTTCCGTGCAGACGTTCAGATAGTTACATTCTATTTAGTTAGATGTATCTATTGATAAACAGTTACACACTCTTTGGCTGTCCTCCAAGCTCCTTCTCAGTGAGAGAGATGAGTCACAATAAACACTTAAAAGATACATATTTGTAAACAAAAAGTATCTAACTGAAGTTCGGATGCGTCTGCAGAAATCTCTAGGGACTTTAAAGCCCTGTGTAACCCTTCCAATGCTGGTCTAGTAAAAAAAAAATGTTGGTTGCATATAATATACTGTAAATAATGTTTTAGAGCAAAGTTGAAATGCAGGGTTATATTCCGCTTTAACATTTGCAAGTACATACTACACGCTGATAGGAGAATGCTATCACAGGCGTTGGAGAAAAAACATTTCGCCCACTCTGTTTAAAATGTGTAAATCAAATGACCAGAGGTGGCGCTCACAGCAATGTCACATCTATGTTACAGTTCAGATCCCTAAGGCAGATATAAGCAGAACGGCGCAATTCCAAATTCCACCATCCACTATGACAGAGAAACATACACCCCACAGTTTCTGTGCTTCACTGAGGATATATACATACACCACCTATCACAGAGTCAATGATCAAATAAGGTAGTCCACTTCCAAACTCCACATTAAAAAGCTAAATTTCGAGAGAAGCATATACACTTGAGTCTCTATGCTTCACTGGATGAACATTTTTTCATATTCAGCATATAATTCCTATTTTTCCTTGTCTGTGCATAAAGCTTGACCACGTAGATGGAATAAAACACCACCACCAAGTCAGCAACTCATTGTGTGGTGTGACCTATGCCAGGTCTATTCAGGCCTTGGGACTGTTCCCTGGTCGTCCCTCACCCAGTGGCAATGTCTGTAATCTTCCTTAAGCTTGTATCCTCGTCCCAAGCACCTCAATAAAAAAGGACTCCCAATAGTGTAAAACTGCGACTTTAGTTAAAACTTTAAAATACAATTGCACTTACAGATTCCACATTGCTATTAGCGCATAGAGTTTCCCGGGCTCTCCCCGTTATGCAGGCCGGTAGGCAAAGCAATCCCTTGATCTAGAAAGGTGTTACCGGCGCGCGCACAGTACCGCCGATCCCCTCCACTCCCGGTCACGCCTCCCTCCACGTGTCTAGCTTTTTAATGTGGAGTTTTGAAGTGGACTACCTTATTTGATCATTGACTCTGTGATAGGTGGTGTGTGTATATATCCTCAGTGAAGCACAGAAACTGTGGGGTGTATGTTTCTCTGTCATAGTGGATGGTGGAATTTGGAATTGCGGCGTTCCACTTATATCTGCCTTAGGCATCTGAACTGTAACATAGATGTGGCATTGCTGTGAGTGCCACCTCCAGTGGTTCGACTCCCCTGAACATACTTAGCAATTTTGGTGACTGTAGTATGTTTGGGGGCTTTGCTATTAACCGCTAAATTCGGCACAAAATTAATATTACGTGAAGTTGCAAAATTACGATTCCTGATTAAATTTACTAACAAAATCAATTATGATTTTAAAATTTCAAAATTTTGCTCTACCATTTTTCATTGTAATTGTAAATTGCAATGCAAATTTATGATTATGCAAAATGTGTGCTCATCACTATTTCTGAGCAGCACCATCTGCTGGCCAGTAGGCAATAAATAAAAGCTAATGAGCTGTAAAGCTATGTAATTAGCATTTGAGTTTTAATTATTATACCTAAAGGAAATCACTGTGGGCTAAGAAGGCTGACATATTTTCTAGGGTAAACAGAATATCAATTATCTTTGTAACTATTTTACTATTGATAATAATATTAACCCATTCGCGTTCCGTCGTTTTCACTTGAGAAATGTTCACCTCCCATTCATTAGCCTATAACTTTATCACTACTTATCACAATGAACTGATATATATCTTGTTTTTTCCGCCACCAATTAGGCTTTCTTTGGGGGGTACATTTTGCTAAGAGCCACTTTACTGTAAATGTATTTTAACAGGAAGAATAAGAAAAAAACGGAAAACATTCATTATTTCTCAGTTTTCAGCCATTATAGTTTTAAAATAATACATGTCTCCATAATTAAAACTCACGTATTGTATTTGCCCATATGTCCCGGTTATTACACCGTTAAAATTATGTCCCTATCACAATGTATGACGACAATATTTTATTTGGAAATAAAGGTGCATTTTTGCATCTATCACTATTTACAAGTTTAAAATAAAAAAAATACAGAAGTATTTCATCTTTACATTGATATTTAAAAAGTTTAGACCCTTATGTAAATATTTAAATGTTTTTTTTTTTATTGTAATGTTTTTTTTTTTATATTAAACATTTTATTTGGGTAGTTTTGGGAGGTTGGGATGTAAACATGTGATTTATAATGTAAATGTGTGTTTGAATTTATTTTTTTTTACTTTTGGTTGTAGTTTTACTTTTTGGCCACAGGATGGCGGCCATGAGTTTGTTTACATGATGTCACTCTAAGCGTAACACACACTTAGAGCGACGTATGGGGTACGTTACAGCCAGAAAAAGCGAAGCTTCCGAGAGAAGCTGTCGCTTTTTCAGCGGGGGAGAGGAATCAGTGATGGGGCACCATAGCCCAATACACTGATTGCCTGGCTAATGAACCGCGGGCCGGGAGCTCGCGTGCACGCGCGCGATCGGCCGCGGGAGCGCGCATGGTTCCTGGACGTAGTTTCTACGTCCAGGAACCAAAATAGGTTAATAATGTAATAATAAAATCATTGAATAAAATATTTGTGTTTTTCTTTTTGGTCTACATTTTGGTCTAGTCTGTAACTCAGTAATAATACCCACTTCAGAGCTGATATACTAAACTCTGTTCATTACCAGACCAGATTTTACGGTTTTGTGATGTGTTTATTTGACTTTATATATCTTGTTCGTTTTTTAGAATACCTAAACAAATGTGGTTTTGTTTTCCAATATGAACTAATGCTTGGTTAGGACCACTATTGCAAAAATGGTACAATTTAAAATACATATAAACACATACAAATAAGAAGTATGCGTCTTCCAGAGTCAAATGAGCCATTGATTACCTTTCTCCTATGTTGCTGTCATGTACAGTAGCAATTGAAATCTGACAGAACTGACAGGTAAAATGATTTATACAAAGTTGCTGGCCAGCCTCCCTGCTCCCTGCACACTTTTTTTGGCAGTTGAACAGAGCAACTGCTATTCACTAAGGGACCGTTTTCACCTGAGCGGGAATCGCGCGATTCCCGCTCACGGCAAACCGCTAGCGGTTTAGCAAAAACCGCTACACAATGTAGCGAGTGGCAGTGTTCTCACTGCCGCGGTTGCGGTTAGCGATAACCGCAACCGCGCTGCATGCAGCGGTTTGCCGGCTACGAGCGTTCCACGATTAGCGATCGTGATTAGCGTGCAAAGCACGCTAATCGCGATTGCTCCAAAACCACCGCAGTGTCCAGTGATTTTTCTGCGCTAATCGTGGGAAAATCACTCCCGCAAAACCCCGCCGGCGTTCTGCGATTGTAAGTGTGAACGGGCCCTAAGGGCTTTTGAAAATAAAGAAAACCCAGAGAAACCCCCATGAGGAGATGGGCTAGTTCAAAACCTGTCGGTTATGTCAGAGTTATACCCCTATTGTAAGTAACATCAACATGAGAGATAAGCAATTTATGGCTCATTTTACTCTGGAAGAAACATACTTCATATTTGTATGTTTGTATATGTATTTAACATTTTACGATTTTCACGATAGTGGTTCTTTAAGCAATCACGTGCCCAGAGAACACCCCCCTCAAAAAAAAGAAAAAAAAAATCAGAACCTGTGACCTGCATAATTGCTTGTTTTGTAAGAAATTAGCATTTTCACGAGGTCAGTACTAGAAAACTCTATTTTCTCTCATTAAATATTTTAGTAATATAAAAGTGATTTGAGTTAGTTTATGGAATAAAATGACTTTGTTCATAGCCTCGGACCATACTGATGTCCCACAGCTTTCTTCCAGGAAGGGTTAAAGCTCTCAAGAAATGTGTCTAATTCTTAGCTGGCAACATTGACCTGAAATTGCCATTACATTTGTCTTAAGTGCTTCTTATTGTAATCATTACCACAATCTGCAGAGTAAATTAGGTTGACTGCTCTTTGAAAACTACAGATTGTTTCATTTTTGGTGTCTAGTCAGTTAAGCTGAGATCGATAAATCTGCACGGTATCTCTTCTATCTAGTTCTAGGGAATAACTTCAAAATAAAGTAAATGGTAAAATTATATTGCCATTTGTCTGCAAAAATTGAAAACCTAATTTGGTCAACAGTAAATTAATTAGTCTTTTCATATCTCGCCTGTACAATCTTAGCTTTCAAAGGGCTCTCTTTTCTGTGCATCAAACATTTTAAACTATAGAAGGGAAGGAAGATTTTGGTTTCCTAGATCTTTACTATATAAAGATGTACCAGAGGGGGAATTAATTTCATATACTTTATCGGTGAATGTTTTAAAAAAGATAACAAGAAAACACAGCAAATGCATAAAAGGAACACATACGTTTGAATATAAGCATACCGGTAAGTTACTAAAGGACAACATGTTCTGTTAGGGATTTCTACAGCCACCAATGTAATCTTACTGTTATTACAGCAAACTGCTAAAACATTTTCAAAAATTATCATGTTCTATTTGATGGCCATTCAATCTAACTGGCCAATATTTTCAGGTTGAGAGTGGCGGTGCTGGTGGCAGTGTGTCATTGTTGTACTAAGTATAGCAAGCTTGAGAGGATTCCCATTGATCTGCTAAAGGACTAATTTGGAAACCCTGGAGGGAATTTCAAAGTATTTAAGGTTAATTTAGAATAATAAAGAACTTTTTTGTGGTTGCATTTTTTTAACTGTTTGTGGAAATGGGTAAGAGGTACTTCAGTACCCTTATACCCATTTCATCTGGGCAGGGGGCCATCATGAACCCCCCTAGGGCCTACACCCAAAGGGTGGGAGTAGTTACCCCTACTCTCCTCCTTGGCACCAGAGGTGGGGATGAGCCCCTTGTCCATAGATTTGACAAGGGCTCTAGGGGAAAGGGAGAGGCTTTGCCTGGTTCACCAGGTATCTCACTGCAGATTTTTTAAATAAATAATGAGAACAGGCTAATGGAGATACAGAGAGAAGGAGGAGAGGTGCATATCACTAAATATTAAATAATGTTCAGCTTGCAGAAACTTGTCATCAGCTCTTGGGGCATACCAAACTTCTTCAGTTGTCAACAGTCTTTGCAGCATTTAGGACAAGCTTGTTGCTCTTACACCAATTGCAGATACGCTCAATCTCGCTACGGTAGGCACGTTCATCCCCTTCGCTGATCAGGCCGAGGATAGTGGTGTCATCCGCAAATTTAACGACCTTAACGCAGTCTGAGGTTGAGACACAGCTGTTCGTATACAGGGAAAACAGGATCGGGGACAGTGCACACCCTTGGGGAGCGCCAGTATTAGTGGTTCTCTCCTGACAGGAGCAGCCGCCGAGTCTTACTAGTTGCTTCCTGTTGGTGAGGAAGTCCTTGATCCACACGCAGAGAGTGTGATCGACTTCCAGTTGAACTAGGTTGTCATACAGGATGTTTGGGCAGATAGTATTAAAGGCGGAGCTGAAATCCAGGAAGCGCATTCTGGTGTAGGTGTCAGGCCTGTCTAAATGTTCCATGATGAAGGCCAGGCTAATGTTGATGGCATCCTCTATGGATCTGTTGGCTCTGTATGCGAATTGAAGTGGGTCCAGGAGAAAGTCTGTGGCCCCTTTCAGATGAGTGAGGACCAGTTTTTCAAAGATCTTCATGACGGTTGAAGTTAGGGCAACAGGTCTATAATTGTTGAGGTCCGTGATGCCCATTTTTGTGGGGACTGGTATGATGGTAGACTTTTTGAGGCAGGTGGGAACTTTTCCCTCCATCAGGGATTTCTGGAATATGTAGGTGAGGACAGGGGCCAGCTGGCTGACACAGGTTCTCAAACAGGAGGAGGACACACCGTCTGGGCCAGAGGCCTTCCTGGGGTTCAACTTTTGGAGGTTCCTTAGTACATCAGCCTCCTGTATTGCCGCTGGCCCTGATAGACCATGGTCCATTTTTGGAGAGGTGGCTGCGGGAGGTGAACTAGGCGTGACCACCTTGACCTGAGGGTGATTAAGTTGGTGCTCGAACCTGCAATAGAACTCATTGAGTTTTTCGGCCAGTTCGAGGCTTGGGGACGCATGTTCAGGTGGCTGTTTGAGATTTGTGGCTGTTCTGAGGCCTTTCCAGACCTCCCATGTATTGTTGAACCTGAGGCTGAGGCCCAGCTTGTTGGAGTAGTCCCTCTTAGCGGCGCTGAGCTCTCGTTTAAGGGTGTAGCTGACTGCCTTGAATTCCTCTGGAGTGCTGGACTTGTGTGCTGCTTTCTTGATTTTGAACCAGGGCTTGTTGTTAGGGTAGACCTTAAAGGTCTTTTGGGGGATGCACAACTCCTCGCAGAAGCTAATATAGGAGGTGACGTTCTCAGTCCATTGCTCCAGACAGGGTGCCTCCAGGGCCACCCAGTTGGTGCATTCAAAGCGGCCTGCAGCTGCAGCTTAGCATCATCGGTCCATTTCCTCACAGTCCTGAGTTTGGATGTCTCAAGGTGCCTTCTGCAGGATGGTATTAGGTGCATTAGGCAGTGGTCAGAGTTGCCTAGGGCAGCCAGTCAAGTGGGTTTGTATGCATCCTTGAGGACAGTGTAGCAATGGTCCAGGGTATTTTGGTTCCTGGTGGGGCAAGTGATGTGTTGTTTAAAACAAGGCATCTCTTGATGGAGGTTCACATTGTTGGAGTCCCCGCAGGTGATGAAGAGAGTATCCGGGAGGGACGTCTCCCATGCTGAGATGGTGTTGCTGAGAGTACGCAGAGCGCCTTTGGTGTTGGCATCGGGAGGTATGTATACTCCAAAAAGAACATAGGAGGAGAACTCTCTTGGTGAGTACTGGGGCCTGCAGTTGATGAGTAAGAGTTCGACATCCGGAGAGCAGCTTTTGCCCAGGATGGTCATGTTAGAGCACCAAGCGTCCTTAATGTAAAAGCAGATGCCTCCACCTTTATGTTTGCCAGATAGTGCGCCGTCGCAGTCTGTACGGAAAATGTTGAATCCTGGAAGTAGAATAGAGTTGTCCAGGATGATGTCATACAGCGAGTTTTCCGTGAAGCACGGACTGGGGTGTTTGCACCGATAGAGTGTTTGCTGCTGAATAGTATGAGCAGTTCGTCTATCTTGTTAGGGAGGGAGCGAACTTCGCCAGGAGGATAGCTGGAATGGGTGAACGCAAGCCTTTCTTTTTAAGTCTCACTTGTACACCTGCCCTGCACCCTCTGGGGCGGTGTTTCTTGTTCTTGCTGATGAGGAGCTCAGTGTGGGTCCAGACAGCGTCAAACAAGGGGGCATGAGTCTCTGCCCTGCAGGCCTCCCAGCGCAGAAGCTCTGCCCTGGTGTAGGTGATGGTGCGCCTGGTTGTTCGGGTGCGCATGGTAAGGTGGTGGCAGCTTGTTTTGTTGAGTGGGGACTGCACAGTGTATAAGAAGAGCCAAGGGGCTATCCCAAGGGCGCTGAGCAGAACATGCTGTAGGCGAAAGCAGGTGGGCACTGCAATAGACAGATTGTGCATACAACAATAATGCAGCAGTGCATACTACCAGGCCAGTAGTGTGCAGCAGAGGTCCAGCAGGGAGTGCAGTTCAGGTGGGAGGCGAGAGGGTCCAAGCTGAGGAGGGCTGGCAGAGTTGTAGGCCAGAAAAGCTGGCTGGCAGAGTGCTGGAATAGTTGTAGGCCAGAGAAGGAGACCACCAGTGCAGGGTGCAGACCACTGGACTAATTAGGGGAATGCTGGCCAGGCAGTGAGCAGTGGATGGGAGAGCAGAGAGCAGGGGTAGCAGCTGTTGCTTACCAGGCAGGCATGGCTCTCTCCTCCACGAGATGCAGGCTCCAGGATGTTAGCAGCATGCAGAAGGTGTCTGCAACCGGTTCCTGGTGCTGGCTGTGTCAGTTGTTTGGGAGGCAGACAGCTGGCAGCTGAAGTCCACCATCGCTGGTGAAGCAGAACGGGTGCAGCGGAGACCCTCTGGCAGGGATGGAGGCCAGGAGCCACATGGGTGGCCATGCAGTGGGGCTCCCTCACTGCAGAGGTGGCATCAGCAGAGACTAGTCCAACGGGGATGGGGTCGTCATCAGTCAGCTCCCGGCAGTGGAAACCCCCTCCTTCCAGTGGCGATGGAGTGAGCAGCAGATGGTGGCCGAGCAGCAGAACTCCGGAGCTGCGGCGGCAGAGACTTCACCGGTGGCGATGGGGAGCGGAGATGTGGGGCTAAGAGCCACGTGGGTAGTCGAGCATTGGTGGAGGAACTGCGGTTGAGCGGGGGGCAGGAGCAGCTGTGATCACCGAAGCAGATCCCCAGTGAGGCAGGCGGTGGACGAGATCCCACAGGATGAAAGTCTTGGGAGCTCGGGTGGTCTGGCCGTCCCAGAGGAGCAGTCGTGGCAGTTCAGAGGTGGGTGAGGGCTGGGGCTCCTGATCAGCTCGCTGAGCATGAAAACTAAAGCACGAAAACACTAAACCTAAGCTGAAAACACTAACATTAACTAGCTAACTAACACTAACATTAACAAACCACAGCAAAAAAATGGAAAGTTGCTGGGAGCCGATGTGACCAAGGCTGCTCGCTTGGGCACCATCTTGCCATCTTGGGGCAGAAGGCTATGGGTGCTGAATGCAGATGCTGGGTTTCATGTTGGTTCTGGGTGTGAGTACAGAGTGTTATGTAGGTTCTGGCTATGGGTGGGTATCGAGTGTCAAGTGGGTGTTGATTGCAAGTACTTAGTGCCATGTGAGATCTGGGTGCATGTACTGGATGTGATGTGGGTACTGGGTGCAGGTACTGGTTGTGACATGGGTGCGAATACTTGGCGCCATGCCTGTACTGGGTGCTGGCTATGGGTGGGCTTTGGGTGCCACATGGGTTTTTAATGAAGATACTTTGCGTGCTGGTACTGGTTAAGTGGATGCTTGGTGCAGATAGTGGGGGCCATGTGACGGCTGTGTGCAGGTGTGAGTAGTGAGTGCAATGTCAGGCCTGGGTGCAGGTACTTGAGGTCATGTGAGTGTGAGTACTTGGTACTAGCTATAGGGGGGAGGGGGGGAGGGGTGGATGTTGGGAAAAGTAGAGGTCAGTGTGGGTGCTGCAGGAAGGGGAAGTCATTGGGGGTGCTGGGGCAAGGTAGTCGGTCTGGGGAACCCCTTGTGGTCTTTTTGGTTGAAGTTGAAGTAGAAAGAGGTAAGAGAAGGTGGCTAGTGGGCCCCTTGACACCTATTAGGCCCCATGCATCTGCCTAGGTTGCCTTGTGATCAATCCTGCTCTGCCATGACCCTTCGGAACATCGGGACCCCGCTCCTATTCTGCCACATTCTTGGCCGTGTTGCACCCATGCCAGCATGGCCATGCCTGCACAGTAGCACAGAGTTGCTCATACATGAGCGGCTTCAGCCCACTGGGCAGGCGCACCCACATACACATGCCTGATGAGGAGCATTGCCCCGATCTTATCGACAAGCCCTTTTCAGTTTTCTTTGGAGAGGACCTGCTCTTGGCAACGGGGGACTGAAAGGCACAGTGGAAATACTCTATAGGATCCAGAGGCTTCCCTCTTCTTAGGTAAGCAACGTCTTTTTTAACCTGAGGCATAGGCAAGTTTGGGGTGGGGGTATTACTGCTGCCTAGAATCCCCCTCAGACCAGGGCCAGTGCAGTGTCTGGGGAGAGGCACAAGTTGAGACACCTGCCTTTCACTTACCTTCTCTACCTTTCCTCCACTCCATTTTTCTACCTTTCCCCCACTTTCAATCATATTCTCTCACTCTCCTGTTTCTCTCTCGCCATCTATCTCCCACACTCCTCCCACCTTAAAAAAAATCAACATTGTCTCATTCTAACTACTATTATTTATTATCGCACTGACATCTTCTGCAGCACTTTACAAAGTACATGACACTGAATGTCCTCAGAGGAGCTTGCAATGGAACGCCTACCAAAGTCATACTCTAATGTCCTACCATATTCTATATTGTGCATGGATGAGAGACCTTTCAGGAATCCCCCCTTGAGAATCCTGGGTTTAACCCCTGTGAGGTTCACCTTGGGTACACTTTAAAATTGACTTTTAAAAGGTTTGTGTTCATGAACTACAGTGGATGGAGTGTGTTTTCCATATTTGTGAGCTTTAGGACAGTAAAAGGGAATATTCTTTTTGTAGTCGAAACTGAAGCCGAAAATGAAGTGAGGAGAAGCTCTGCTGACTTGCTGTCAGAGTAAATAAACTGCAGGTGAATATACTGTATATATTTACAAAAATGTGTCTGCTTTTTATGAAAAACTAAGCCGGCATATACAGCTGTTTACAATTAATGCGTACTGTGATTATAAACCAATCACATGCCTACCAATGACTTGTACTAGAGGTCTGCAAAATCAGTAAGAAGAAAAGTCATCACCACTAGTTATGAGGCAATGATGATATGGATAACCAACACAGGATGTTATAATAGCAGTAATTAGATGGAAAGGTTCCCTAAGATTAAGATTACCGATAAGTATTGCCCATTACAGTTATTTATTTATAGTATTTATAAAGCGCCAACATATTACAGAGCGCTGAAATGATATATTATGCACATAGATTTATTCGCTCAAAATAATAATTTAACTATAAAGTCTTGCTTGATACAATAGCAGATAACTCAGCGACCACTATCTGTTGTGTGTGCTAGGACCATAAGGCAAATACCGTATTTTTCGGACTATAAGACGCACTTTTTCTCCCCCAAAATTGGGGAGAAAAAGTCCCTGCGTCTTATAGTCCAAATGTGTCCCCTAACGCCAGATGCAGAAAGCACAGCTGAAGGAATTACCTATCAGCGTGCTCCATGGGGCTCCTCAGAGCAGGCCACTCCATGGCAGGACGATCCAGGCATCTCAGCATGGCGGCTCGGAACTCCTTGTGTTGGCGGCGGTTGGAGCAGAAGATCCGTGATCCGCGTGGCTGCAGCCGCTGTCATTAGTGTCCCCATGCTGGCGGTGGTGGTGAGGCAGAAGAGCGGTGATCCGCGTGGCTGCAGCCGCTGTCAGTAGTGTCCCCATGCTGGCGGTGGTGAGGCAGCAGAGCGGCGACCCGCGTGGCTGCAGCCGCTGTCAGTAGTGTCCCCATGCTGGCGGTGGTGAGGCAGAAGAAGAGCGACGATCCACGTGGCTGCAGCGGCTGTAATGAGTACCGATGTCTTTGAACTTCCTGGTTTACCGGCGCCCCCTCATGACCATGTGCGTCACACGTCATGAGGGGGCGCCGGTAAACAAGGAAGTACAAAGACATCGGTACTCATTACAGCCGCTGCAGCCGCGAGGATCGTCCTTCTTCTGCCTCACCACCGCCAGCATGGGGACACTACTGACAGCGGCTGCAGCCACGCGGGTCGCCGCTCTGCTGCCTCACCACCACCGCCAGCATGGGGACACTACTGACAGCGGCTGCAGCCACGCGGGTCGCCGCTCTGCTGCCTCACCACCACCGCCAGCATGGGGACACTAATGACAGCGGCTGCAGCCACGCGGATCGCCGCTCTTCTGCCTCACCTCTGCCAGCATATGGGGACACTACTGACAGCGGCTGCAGCCACGCGGATCACCGCTCTGCTGCCTCACCACCGCCAGCATGGGGACACTACTGACAGCGGCTGCAGCCACGCGGGTCGCCGCTCTGCTGCCTCACCACCACCGCCAGCATGGGGACACTACTGACAGCGGCTGCAGCCACGCGGGTCGCCGCTCTGCTGCCTCACCACCACCGCCAGCATGGGGACACTACTGACAGCGGCTGCAGCCACGCGGATCACCGCTCTGCTGCCTCACCACCGCCAGCATGGGGACACTAATGACAGCGGTTGACTCAATTAATCCAGCCATGTGGATCGCCGCTCTTCTGCCTCACCGCTGCCAGCATGGGGACATTAATGACAGCCTCTGCAGCCAGGTGGATCACTGATCTTCTGCTCCAACCGCCACCAGCACAAGGAGTTCGGAAGCCCCCTGGTGTGCTGAGATGCCTGGATCGTGCTGCTTGAAAAGGACAGAGAGTGCCTGGATGGACACCTGGATAGGTGAGATAATCCACTTTGCAGCTGTTATGTTTAGTTAGTGTAGCTGGTGGGGGAGGCAGGGGTAGTTTGATGTAGTGAAGTGTAGTGTTACTAGTAAGGCAGCAGGGGTGGTGTAGTGTAGTGTAGTAACTGCTGGTGACTTCAAGGACTAGTGTAATGTAGTGTAGTGCAAGGTTACTGGTGGGGCAACAGGAGTAGGTTAGAGTAGTGTAGTAACTGGTGGGGTCATCAGGGATAAGTGTTATGTAGTATAGCGCAATGTTACTCATGGGGCATCAGGGGTTAGTTTAGTGTACTTAGTCTGGCTGGTGGGGGCAGCAGGGGATAGTGTAGCTGGGAATGGAAGCTTAGACAGGGACAGCTTGGGGGAAAAAGGTCTACAAGACACCCCTGCACTATAGATGCACCAGGTTTAGTATAATTTTTTTTTCCTGGATTTTGTCCTCTAAACTTAGGTGCGTCTTATAGTCCGGAGCGTCTTATAGTCCGAAAAATACGGTAGCTACAAGAAACAGAGGACTGGGTCCTTTGAGACAGCACCACACATGTTTAGTATTCAAAGATAATCACAATTTATTAATATCAATCGGTAATCACTATATGCAATAAAAATAATTAAAATAGTCATACCACCAGCAATGATCAATAATAAGCTTAATAAATCATAGCATAAATGATGAGCACCCAATATCAAAAAGGTAATAGCATAACATATTAAATAAATAGCCCTGGGGTGCTCTGTCCTTCGTTATGAATGTCACAGCCTCACTTTTTGCACTGTAGTTATAAGTTTTGTATTGATCATATTGCATCTTGGATTTTTGTTTTTCATTGCATCATATTGATAACACTATGGGCTTGATTCACACAAAAAAGATAGCTGCTAGCACAGCAGTTATCACGCGATCTGCCACACGCAAAGGTTTACACACATAAAGGATTATGTTTGCGTGTAAACGAAGGTTTGCGCGCGATCATGTGCGCCAACTTTCGCGGTTAATAGCAAAGCCCTATTAGTTGCTAGAAACATTTGCAGGTTATGTTAACCACTTGAGGACCGTGGGCTTTAACCCCCTTAAGGACCAGGCACTTTTTTTCCATTCAGACCACTGCAGCTTTCACGGTTTATTGCTCGCTCATACAACCTACCACCTAAATGAATTTTGGCTCCTTTTCTTGTCACTAATAAAGCTTTCTTTTGGTGCTATTTGATTGCTGTCTGTACAGCGCTCTATCCCCTAAAGAATTACACACAGTTCCACCATTAAATGCCCAAAGTCTCTGATATCAAACAACACTCTGCATACAGTTCCACTGCTGCAAAGGGAAAAACCCGTCTCCAAGTCTCTGGTAGTAATATATACTCTCACCAATGTTGCAAGGCTGATTTGCCACAGATCAGCTAAACTCGTGTTTGGGTGAAGATTCTTTCCTTGTATTTCTTCTTCCACCACTTCACTCCTGGGTCATTATCACCAGATATATATGCTGACCTTTACGGACCAGCAACAGATCATATGGATGCCTTGAGTCTAGATATCCCTCCAGTACACCTCCAAAGTATTCCAGTATTTGCAGCACCTCTTTCCGCAGTTCCTCAGATAAGGAAAATTGAAAAGCACATAGTGTAAGCCTGTTCACAAAAAACCTACACCCGTGCTTGTTCACATGCAAGTGTTCCCCACTGTGGCCGCTATACACCCTGTGTCTCTATGAACTTCCACACCACTGTGCACAATAACCAGTAGTCGCTCACCAGATTTCCATGCTGACCTCACAGAGCCCAGCCAACAGCGCTTTCTGATCGCACAGGGTAGTTGCACAGGATGGGAGACTCTTTACCAACAGCGTTTTAAATTTCTCCCTGTAGAACTAATACACAGCTCCTCATAGCATAATACTGTTTTTATTCCTTAGTAAAATGTTAAAAGTACACTCACATTCTGTAAAATCAATATGCGCATAGTATAAAACCTCAAGCGGCAGGCAGGAAGACGCTGAGAGAGCGGCGGTGAGGACGTCCAGGAGGTTTTATACTATGCGCATATTGATTTTACAGAATGTGAGTGTACTTTTAACATTTTACTAAGGAATAAAAACAGTATTATGCTATGAGGAGCTGTGTATTAGTTCTACAGGGAGAAATTTAAAACGCTGTTGGTAAAGAGTCTCCCATCCTGTGCAACTACCCTGTGCGATCAGAAAGCGCTGTTGGCTGGGCTCTGTGAGGTCAGCATGGAAATCTGGTGAGCGACTATTGGTTATTGTGCACAGTGGTGTGGAAGTTCATAGAGACACAGGGTGTATAGCGGCCACAGTGGGGAACACTTGCATGTGAACAAGCACGGGTGTAGGTTTTTTGTGAACAGGCTTACACTATGTGCTTTTCAATTTTCCTTATCTGAGGAACTGCGGAAAGAGGTGCTGCAAATACTGGAATACTTTGGAGGTGTACTGGAGGGATATCTAGACTCAAGGCATCCATATGATCTGTTGCTGGTCCGTAAAGGTCAGCATATATATCTGGTGATAATGACCCAGGAGTGAAGTGGTGGAAGAAGAAATACAAGGAAAGAATCTTCACCCATACACGAGTTTAGCTGATCTGTGGCAAATCAGCCTTGCAACATTGGTGAGAGTATATATTACTACCAGAGACTTGGAGACGGGTTTTTCCCTTTGCAGCAGTGGAACTGTATGCAGAGTGTTGTTTGATATCAGAGACTTTGGGCATTTAATGGTGGAACTGTGTGTAATTCTTTAGGGGATAGAGCGCTGTACAGACATCTAATCAAATACAAGTATTGGGGAATTGCTATCCCCATCTGTGTAGCGATCATCCCCTTGTGGCATTTGGGACATTTGAATTTTGGGACTGCTTACAAACATTTGAAGGTTGTCTAGTTAAGGAGCGCCAACGCCACTTCTAATAACTATTTGATTGCTGCTGCGATTTTTACTTTTTATTATATTCATCAAAAAAGACATGAATTTTGGCAAAAAAAATGATTTTTTTAACTTTCTGTGCTGACATTTTTCAAATAAAGTAAAATTTCTGTATACATGCAGCGCGAAAAATGTGGACAAACATGTTTTTGATGAAAAAAAACCCATTCAGCCTATATTTATTGGTTTGGGTAAAAGTTATGGCATTTACAAACTATGGTGCAAAAAGTGAATTTTCCCATTTTCAAGCATCTATGACTTTTCTGACCCCCTGTCATGTTTCATGAGGGGCTAGAATTCCAGGATAGTATAAATACCCCCCAAATGACCCCATTTTGGAAAGAAGACATCCCAAAGTATTCACTGAGAGGCATAGTGAGTTCATAGAAGATATTATTTTTTGTCACAAGTAAGCGGAAAATGACACTTTGTGACAAAAAAAAAAAAGTTTCCATTTCTTCTAACTTGCGACAAAAAAAAATGAAATCTGCCACGGACTCACCATGCCCCTCTCGGAATACCTTGAAGTGTCTACTTTCCAAAATGGGGTCATTTGTGGGGTGTGTTTACTGTCCTGGCATTTTGCGGGGTGCCTAATGTGTATTTTTACACATACCCATGCTGGGTGGGAGAAATATCTCTGTAAATGGACAATTGTGTGTAAAAAAAATCAAAAGATTGTCATTTACAGAGATATTTCTCCCACCCAGCATGGGTATGTGTAAAAATACACCCCAAAACACATTATACTACTTCTCCCGAGTACGGCGATACCACATGTGTGGCACTTTTTTGCACCCTAACTGTGCTAAGGGGCCCAAAGTCTCATTGGACTTTGGGCACCTTAGCACAGTTACCGTGCAAAAAAGTGCCACACATGTGGTATCGCCGTACTCGGGAGAAGTAGTACAATGTGTTTTGAGGTGTATTTTTACACATACCCATGCTGGGTGGGAGAAATATCTCTGTAAATGACAATTTTTGGATTTTTGTTGCACACAATTGTCCATTTACAGAGAGATTTCTCCCACCCAGCATGGGTATGTGTAAAAATACACCCCAAAACACATTGTACTACTTCTCCCGAGTACAGCGATACCACATGTGTGGCACTTTTTTGCACCCTAACTGTGCTAAGGGGCCCAAAGTCCAATGAGTACCTTTAGGATTTCACAGGTCATTTTGCGGAATTTGATTTCCAGACTACTCCTCATGGTTTAGGGCCCCTAAAATGCCAGGGCAGTATAGGAACCCTGCAAATGACCCCATTTTAGAAAGAAGACACCCCAAGGTATTCCGTTAGGAGTATGGTGAGTTAGCGGAAATTGATTTTTATTGTTTTTTTCACAAAGTGTCACTTTCCGCTAACTTGTGACAAAAAATAAAATCTTCTATGAACTCACCATAGTCCTAACAGAATACCTTGGGGTGTCTTCTTTCTAAAATGGGGTAATTTGTGGGGTTCCTATACTGCCCTGGAATTTTAGGGGCCCTAAACCATGAGGAGTAGAGTTGGGCCGAACCTCCGATTTTAGGTTCGCGAACCGGGTTCGCGAACTTCCGCGGAAGGTTCGGTTCGCGTTAAAGTTCGCGAACCGCAATAGACTTCAATGGGGATGCGAACTTTGAAAAAAAAAATTATGCTGGCCACAAAAGTGATGGAAAAGATGTTTCAAGGGGTCTAACACCTGGAGGGGGGCATGGCGGAGTGGGATACACGCCAAAAGTCCCCGGGAAAAATCTGGATTTGACGCAAAGCAGCGTTTTAAGGGCAGAAATCACATTGAATGCTAAATGACAGGCCTAAAGTGCTTTAAAACATCTTGCATGTGTATACATCAATCAGATAGTGTAATTAAGGTACTGCTTCACACTGACACACCAAACTCACTGTGTAACGCACCGCAAACAGCTGTTTGTGTAGTGACGGCAGTGGCGGGTTCACTGAACAGGAATACAGTGGTGGGTTCACAGAACAGGTATGCAGTGGCAGGTTCACTGAACAGGTATGCAGTGGTGGGTTCACAGAACAGGTATGCAGTGGTGGGTCCACAGAACAGGTATGCAGTGGAGGGTTCACAGTACAGGTATGCAGTGGTGGGTTCTCAGAACAGGTATGCAGTGGCAGGTTCACTGAACAGGTATGCAGTGGTGGGTTCACAGAACAGGTATGCAGTGGTGGGTTCACAGTACAGGTATGCAGTGGTGGGTTCACAGAACAGGTATGCAGTGGTGGGTTCACAGAACAGGTATGCAGTGGTGGGTTCACAGAACAGGTATGCAGTGGCAGGTTCACTTAACAGAACAGGTATGCAGTCAGGAACAAGCTAAGCCTAACTAATCTTTCCCTATGAGAGACAGTCTGCAGCAGCTCGCCCTACTCTCACTAACACAGGCACACGAGTGAGAGTAATGGCCGCCGCTGCATGCCTTTTATAAGGGGGGGAGTGGCTCCAGGGGCTAGTGTAGCCTAATTGGCTACACTGGGCCTGCTGACTGTGATGTAGAGGGTCAAAGTTGACCCTCATGGTGCATTATGGGGCGAACCGAACTTCCGCAAAAGTTCGCCTGCGGGACTCGAACGCAAACCACTGAAGTTCGCATGGAACCGTTCGCAGGCGAACCGTTCGGCCCAACTCTAATGAGGAGTAGTCTGGAAATTAAATGTTGCAAAATGACCTGTGAAATCCTAAAGGTACTCATTGGACTTTGGGCCCCTTAGCACAGTTAGGGTGCAAAAAAGTGCCACACATGTGGTATCGCCGTACTCAGGAGAAGTAGTATAATGTGTTTTGGGGTGTATTTTTACCCATACCCATGCTGGGTGGGAGAAATATCTCTGTAAATGACAATCTTCTGATTTTTTTACACACAATTGTCCATTTACAGAGATATTTCTCCCACCCAGCATGGGTATATGTAAAAATACACCCCAAAACACATTGTACTACTTCTCCCGAGTACGGCGATACCACATGTGTGGCACTTTTTTGCACCCTAACTGCGCTAAGGGGCCCAAAGTCCAATGAGTACCTTTAGGATTTCACAGGTCATTTTGCGACATTGTTGGTTTCAAGACTACTCCTCACGGTTTAGGGCCCCTAAAATGCCAGGGCAGTATAAGAACCCCACTAATGACCCCATTTTAGAATGAAGACACCCCAAGGTATTCCGTTAGGAGTATGGTGAGTTCATAGAAGATATTATTTTTGTCACAAGTTAGCGGAAATTGATTTTAATTGTTTTTTTTTTCACAAAGTGTCATTTTCCGCTAACTTGTGACAAAAAATAAAATCTTCTATGAACTCACCATACTCCTAACGGAATACCTTTGGGTGTCTTCTTTCTAGAATGAGGTCATTTGTGGGGTTCCTATACTGCCCTGGCATTTTAGGGGCCCTAAACCGTGAGGAGTAGTCTTGAAACCAACAATGTCGCAAAATGACCTGTGAAATCCTAAAGGTACTCATTGGACTTTGGGCCCCTTAGCGCACTTAGGGTGTAAAAAAGTGCCACACATGTGGTACCGCCGTACTCAGGAGAAGTAGTATAATGTATTTTGTGGTGTATTTTTACACATACCCATGCTGGGTGGGAGAAATATCTTTGTAAATGACAATCTTTTGATTTTTTTCACACACAATTGTCCATTTACAGACAGATTTCTCCCACCCAGCATGGGTATGTGTAAAAATACACCCCAAAACACATTATACTACTTCTCCTGAGTACGGCGATACCACATGTGTGACACTTTTTTGCAGCCTAGGTGCGCTAAGGGGCCCAACGTCCTATTCACAGGTCATTTTGAGGCATTTGTTTTGTAGACTACTCCTCACGGTTTAGGGCCCCTAAAATGCCAGGGCAGTATAGGAACCCCACAAGTGACCCCATTTTAGAAAGAAGACACCCCAAGGTATTCCGTTAGGAGTATGGTGAGTTCATAGAATATTTTATTTTTTGTCACAAGTTAGTCAAAAATGACACTTTGTGAAAAAAAACAATAAAAATCAATTTTCGATAACTTTTGACAAAAAATAAAATCTTCTATGAACTCGTCATACACCTAACAGAATACCTTGGGGTGTCTTTTTTTCTAAAATGGGGTCACTTGTGGGGTTCCTATACCGCCCTGGCATTTTACGGGCCCAAAACCGTGAGTAGTCTGGAAACCAAATGTCTCAAAATGACTGTTCAGGGGTATAAGCATCTGAAAATTTTGATGACAGGTGGTCTATGAGGGGGCGAATTTTGTGGAACCGGTCATAAGCAGGGTGGCCTTTTAGATGACAGGTTGTATTGGGCCTGATCTGATGGATAGGAGTGCTAGGGGGTGACAGGAGGTAATTGATGGGTGTCTCAGGGGATGGTTAGAGGGGGTGGTTAGAGGGGAAAATAGATGCAATCAATGCACTGGGGAGGTGATCGGAAGGGGGTCTGAGGGGGATCTGAGGGTTTGGCCGAGTGATCAGGAGCCCACATGGGGCAAATTAGGGCCTGATCTGATGGGTAGGTGTGCTAGGGTGTGACAGGAGGTGATTGATGGGTGTCTCAAGGTGTGATTAGAGGGGGGAATAGATGCAAGCAATGCACTGGCGAGGTGATCAGTAGAGTTGGGCCGAACCTCCGATTTTAGGTTCGCGAACCGGGTTCGCTAACTTTCGCGGAACGTTCGGTTCGCGTTAAAGTTCGCGAACCGCAATAGACTTCAATGGGGATGCGAACTTTGAAAAAAAAAAATTATTATGCTGGCCACAAAAGTGATGGAAAACATGTTTCAAGGGGTCTAACACCTGGAGGGGGGCATGGCGGAGTGGGATACACGCCAAAAGTCCCCGGGAAAAATCTGGATTTGACGCAAAGCAGCGTTTTAAGGGCAGAAATCACATTGAATGCTAAATGACAGGCCTAAAGTGCTTTAAAACATCTTGCATGTGTATACATCAATCAGGTAGTGTAATTAAGGTACTGCTTCACACTGACACACCAAACTCACCGTGTAACGCACCGCAAACAGCTGTTTGTACTAGTGACGGCCGTGCTGGACTGGTGCGCACCATGGCGAGAGTGCAGGTTTTGGTGGCTTTACAGCCCATATGGTCGGCCTGGCTGATGTAGCTGAATGACAGAACAGTGACTGTCCAGCTGATCAAATTTGGTCTGACCACAATGAAGCAACGACCTTATTATCTTTTGTGTGCCCCCCGAGACACTCATCTAGGCGCCGGTCATTGCTTCATTGTGATACGCAAGCCCCTTCACCACGGCAAGGTAATGATCACGAAGGGGAATGGGCGCATGTACATGCCTTTTCTTTTGTTGTTGCAGCTGCCCTCAGTGCAGCCAGAAAAATTAGGCAGTCATGTACACGCACCATAAAAATTATTACAGCGGCCGCTGCTAGCAGCGGCCTAAAAAATTCAGCAATCCGCCTGGAGTCCCGGACCCTGTTGGTGGTGGCGGAGAAGGTAGTGAAGCGGCCTGCAGGCAGACATGCTGTGTGGAGGGACTGGGAGCGACTTAGTCTTTTTGGGGCAGGCCAGGCAGTCAGTCACACGGCGTGCAGGCAGAGATGCTGTGTGTGCGGGGACTGACTTAGTCTTGGGGCGGGCAGCAGCCCTCCGGGATCCATGCCTCATTCATTTTGATAAAGGTGAGGTACTTAACACTTTTGTGACTTAGGCGACTTCTCTTCTCTGTGACAATGCCTCCAGCTGCGCTGAAGGTCCTTTCTGAGAGGACGCTTGCGGCAGGGCAGGAGAGAAGTTGGATGGCAAATTGGGACAGCTCTGGCCACAGGTCAAGCCTGCGCACCCAGTAGTTCAAGGGTTCCTCATCGCTGTTCACAGCAGTGTCTACATCCACACTTAAGGCCAGGTAGTCGGCTACCTGCCGGTCGAGGCGTTGGTGGAGGGTGGATCCGGAAGGGCTACGGCGAGGCGTTGGACTAAAGAACGTCCGCATGTCCGACATCACCATGAGATCGCTGGAGCGTCCTGTCTTTGACTGCGTGGACACGGGAGGAGGATTAGTGGCAGTGGTACCTTGCTGGCGTTGTGCTGTCACATCACCCTTAAAGGCATTGTAAAGCATAGTTGACAGCTGGTTCTGCATGTGCTGCATCCTTTCCACCTTCCGGTGAGTTGGTAACAGGTCCGCCACTTTGTGCCTGTACCGAGGGTCTAGTAGTGTGGCCACCCAGTACAGCTCATTCCCCTTGAGGTTTTTTATACGGGGGTCCCTCAACAGGCAGGACAGCATAAAAGACGACATCTGCACAAAGTCGGATCCAGTACCCTCCATCTCCTCTTGCTCTTCCTCAGTGACGTCAGGTAAGTCAACCTCCTCCCCCCAGCCGTGAACAATACCACGGGAAGGTTGAGCAGCACAAGCCCCCTGCGACGCCTGCTGCGGTTGTTCTCCTGCCGCTGTCCCCTCCTCCTCCTCCTCCCCCAAAGAAACACCTTGCTCATCATCCTCTGAGTCTGACTCGTCTTCTGCACACGACCTCTCTTCTTCCTCCTCCTCCCCCCTCTGTGCTGCCGCAGGTGTTGAGGAAACAGCTGGGTCTGATGAAAATTGGTCCCATGCCTGTTCCTGCCGTAACGGTTCCTGGTCACGCTCATTCGCAGCTTCATCCGCCACTCTACGCACAGCACGCTCCAAGAAGTACGCGTAGGGAATTAAGTCGCTGATGGTGCCCTCACTGCGGCTCACCAGGTTGGTCACCTCCTCAAACGGCCGCATGAGCCTGCATGCATTTTTCATCAGTGTCCAGTTGTCGGGCCAGAACATCCCCATCTTCCCAGACTGTTTCGTTCTACTCCAGTTGTAGAGGTACTGGGTGACGGCTTTCTTCTGTTCTAGCAGGCGGGAGAACATGAGCAGGGTCGAGTTCCAGCGAGTGGGGCTATCGCAAATGAGGCGTCTCACCGGCATGTTGTTTTTACGCTGAATTTCTGCAAATCGTGCCATGGCTGTGTAAGAGCGCCTCAAATGCCCACAGAACTTCCTGGCCTGCTTCAGGACATCCGCTAAGCCAGGGTACTTTGCCACAAATCTTTGAACCACTAGATTCATGACATGTGCCATGCAGGGTATGTGTGTCAGCTTCCCCATATGCAAAGCGGCAAGCAGATTGCTGCCGTTGTCGCACACCACGTTGCCTATCTCCAGGTGGTGCGGGGTCAGCCACTCATCCACCTGTTTCTTAAGAGCAGCCAGGAGAGCTGCTCCAGTGTGACTCTCCGCTTTGAGACAAGCCATGTCTAAGATGGCGTGACACCGTCGTACCTGGCATGCAGCATAGGCCCTGCGGAGCTGGGGCTGTGTAGCTGGAGAGGAGAACTGCCACTCAGCCAAGGAGGAGGAGGAGGACAGCGAAGAGCATGTAGCAGGAGGAGAGGAGGTGGCAGGAGGCCTGCCTGCAAGCCGTGGAGGTGTCACAATTTGGTCCGCCGCTTTCTGCTTGCCATCGTTCACCACCAGGTTCACCCAATGGGCTGTGTAGGTAATGTAGCGGCCCTGCCCGTGCTTGGCAGACCAGCCATCCGTGGTCAGGTGTACCCTTGACCCAACGCTCTTCGCAAGAGATGACACCACTTGCCTCTCAACTTCACGGTGCAGTTGGGGTATGGCCTTTCTCGAAAAATAAGTGCGGCCTGGCATCTTCCACTGCGGTGTTCCGATGGCCACAAATTTACGGAAGGCCTCAGAGTCCACCAGCCGGTATGGTAACAGCTGGCGAGCTAACAGTTCCGCCACGCCAGCTGTCAGACGCCGGGCAAGGGGGTGACTGGCCAAAAGTGGCTTCTTCCGCTCAAACATTTCCTTCACGGACACCTGACTGCTGCTGTGGGCAGAGGAGCAGGAACCGCTCAAGGGCAGAGGCGGAGTGGAGGAGGGTGCCTGTGAAGGTGCAAGGGAGAAAGCGGCAGAAGCAGATGATGCACCTGAAGGAGGAAGAGGAGAAGGAGGGTGACTTTTCTTTTGTGTGCTGCTGCTGCTTTTGCTCAGGTGGCCATCCCATTGCTGTTTGTGCCTTTTCTCCAGGTGCCTTCGTAAGTCACTTGTCCCTACGTGAGTGTTGGCCTTTCCACGGCTCAATTTTTGTTGGCAGAGCGAACAGATGGCTTTGGTCCGATCTGAGGCACACACATTAAAAAATTTCCACACCGCTGAGCCACCCTGGGATGTGGGCACTATGGGGACCTCAGCAGCTGATGCTGAAGGGCAAGTTGGCTGGCTGTACATAGGTGGCGATACATGGTGCCGGACTCTGCCACCAGCTGTTTCTGACGAAGAGCTGCCCCAGCTTCTTTCAGCAACTTCTCTCCTCCTACTACTCTCTGACTCCCCCTCTGAACTGTCCCCCTCTTCATCTCCTCTATTGGGAACATACAGAGGATCCCTATTACCGTCATCATCGTAGTCATCCTGCCCAGCTTCGCTTGCCTCAGACAAATCCAAACTTGCACCATCAGTAGGTCCTTCATCCTCCTGACACGTTACATCCATAGTGTTGCCGCGTAACTCAGACATATTAGCTGGTGAAAATTCATCTGGCTGTAACAACAATGGCTGTGCATCAGTGATTTCAACACTAAATAATTCTTGCGAAGTGTCAAATGCAGCGGAAGTGGTGCTAGTAGTAGCGCTGGTGGCTGAGCAAGATGAGGTGTTCTGTGTCGCTAAATACTCAACCACGTCCTGACAATCTTGGGAGGTGATGGGACGTGCCTTCTTCCGAGCACTGTACTGTGGGCCAGGTCCACACGAAATTACATTTACACGACCTCGCGCAGACCTGCCGGGTGGCCTTCCTCTGCCTCTGCCACTACCTCTTCCTCTTCCTCTACCTGTTTTGTCCATATCGGGTATGCACGGAGTGGTATATCACACTGCGTGCACTCACGTAGGTAGGTGGGTTCACTTAACTGCACAAGTATGCGCACTGATGCGGTGGGTTCACTGAACAGTACAGGTATACAGTGGCAGGTTCACTGAACACAACAGGTATGCAGTGGCGGGTTCACTGAACAGGTATACAGTGGCGGGTCCACTGAACAGAACAGGTATACAGTGGCGGGTCCACTGAACAGAACAGGTATACAGTGGCGGGTTCACAGAACAGGTATACAGTGGCGGGTCCACTGAACAGAACAGGTATACAGTGGCGGGTTCACAGAACAGGTATGCAGTGGCAGGATCACTGAACACAATAGGTATGCAGTGGCGTGTTCACTAAACAGGTATACAGTGGCGGGTCCACTGAACAGAACAGGTATACAGTGGCGGGTTCACTGAACAGGTATACAGTGGCGGGTCCACTGAACAGAACAGGTATACAGTGGCGGGTTCACAGAACAGGTATGCAGTGGCAGGTTCACTGAACACAACAGGTATGCAGTGGCGGGTTCACTGAACATGTATACAGTGGCGGGTCCACTGAACAGAACAGGTATACAGTGGCGGGTCCACTGAACAGAACAGGTATACAGTGGCGGGTCCACTGAACAGAACAGGTATACAGTGGCGGGTTCACAGAACAGGTATGCAGTGGCAGGTTCACTGAACACAACAGGTATGCAGTGGCGGGTTCACTGAACAGGTATACAGTGGCGGGTCCACTGAACAGAACAGGTATACAGTGGCGGGTCCACTGAACAGAACAGGTATACAGTGGCGGGTCCACTGAACAGAACAGGTATACAGTGGCGGGTTCACAGAGCAGGTATGCAGTGGCAGGTTCACTGAACACAACAGGTATGCAGTGGCGGGTTCACTGCACAGGTATACAGTGGCGGGTCCACTGAACAGAACAGGTATACAGTGGCGGGTCCACTGAACAGAACAGGTATACAGTGGCGGGTCCACTGAACAGAACAGGTATACAGTGGCGGGTTCACAGAACAGGTATACAGTGGCGGGTCCACTGAACAGAACAGGTATACAGTGGCGGGTTCACAGAACAGGTATGCAGTGGCAGGATCACTGAACACAATAGGTATGCAGTGGCGTGTTCACTAAACAGGTATACAGTGGCGGGTCCACTGAACAGAACAGGTATACAGTGGCGGGTCCACTGAACAGAACAGGTATACAGTGGCGGGTCCACTGAACAGAACAGGTATACAGTGGCGGGTCCACTGAACAGAACAGGTATACAGTGGCGGGTTCACAGAACAGGTATGCAGTGGCAGGATCACTGAACACAATAGGTATGCAGTGGCGTGTTCACTAAACAGGTATACAGTGGCGGGTCCACTGAACAGAACAGGTGTACAGTGGCGGGTCCACTGAACAGAACAGGTGTACAGTGGCGGGTCCACTGAACAGAACAGGTATACAGTGGCGGGTTCACAGAACAGGTATGCAGTGGCAGGATCACTGAACACAATAGGTATGCAGTGGCGTGTTCACTAAACAGGTATACAGTGGCGGGTCCACTGAACAGAACAGGTATACAGTGGCGGGTTCACTGAACAGGTATACAGTGGCGGGTCCACTGAACAGAACAGGTATACAGTGGCGGGTTTACAGAACAGGTATGCAGTGGCAGGTTCACTGAACACAACAGGTATGCAGTGGCGGGTTCACTGAACAGGTATACAGTGGCGGGTCCACTGAACAGAACAGGTATACAGTGGCGGGTCCACTGAACAGAACAGGTATACAGTGGCGGGTCCACTGAACAGAACAGGTATACAGTGGCGGGTTCACAGAACAGGTATGCAGTGGCAGGATCACTGAACAGGTATGCAGTGGCAGGATCACTGAACAGGTATGGAGTGGCAGGATCACAGTACAGGTATGCAGTGGGCTGAGGGCTCACTGAACAGAACAGGTATGCAGTGGCAGGATCACTGAACAGGTATGGAGTGGCAGGATCACAGTACAGGTATGCAGTGGGCTGAGGGCTCACTGAACAGAACAGGTATGCAGTGGCAGGATCACTGAACAGGTATGGAGTGGCAGGATCACAGTACAGGTATGCAGTGGGCTGAGGGCTCACTGAACAGAACAGGTATGCAGCCAGGAAGAAGTTAAGCCTAACTAATCTTTCCCTATATGAGAGACTGCAGCAGCTCGCCCTACTCTCACTAATGCAGGCACACGAGTGGCCGTAATGGCCGCCGCTGCCTGCCTTATATAAGGGGGGGTGGGGCTCCAGGGGCTAGTGTAGCCTAATTGGCTACACTGGGCCTGCTGACTGTGATGTAGAGGGTCAAAGCTGACCC
Organism: Hyperolius riggenbachi; assembly: GCF_040937935.1. Lineage (NCBI taxonomy): Eukaryota > Metazoa > Chordata > Amphibia > Anura > Hyperoliidae > Hyperolius > Hyperolius riggenbachi. The sequence continues at coordinate 509,934,309 of NC_090646.1, read as the reverse complement.
TCAGTGCATTATGGGGCGAACCAAACTTCTTCCGCAAAAGGTTCGCGTGCGGTACCCGCACGTGAACCACCTACGTTCGCGCGAACCACGTTCGCCGGCGAACCGTTCGGCCCAACTCTAGTGATCAGGGCTGGGGTCTGAGGGCGTTCTGAGGGTATGAGCGGGTAATTGAGTGGGTCTAATCTGATGGGTAGCAGTGACAGGGGGTGATTGATGGGTAATTAGTGGGTGTTTGGAGGAGAGAACAGTGGGAGTGGGAGTGCTCTTATTTAGAGGAGGCGCCTGGAGATGGCAGCCTCGGCAGCTTGCTCTGTCTTTCTATGTTTGTTTTATGTATTTTTGTTTTTCAACATTGCCTTGTGCAACCCAACCCGGATAACCTTCACCAGTGAACAACTACTGAGCATTCGGAACTTAGCTAAATATAATCTACCTCTGGATATTTCATCTACTCTTGATCTTCTGGGGATTCTGACCAGTGGAGCTACAGTGCTGAACCAGGCAGTGAGGCTTAGAAGAAGAGGCAAACGCTCTGGGATCCAGACTCGCTTTCGACGCAGAGGACTGCGCTCTCCACTACCTGGAATCATACTCTCTAATGTCAGGTCCATATGCAACAAACTAGATGAGCTTCAACTACTGATCAGAACAAAGAAAGACTTTTATCTCTCTGCGGCTATTTGCTTCACAGAAACTTGGCTATCTGAGCTTATTCCAGACAACGCTCTGCCGATTAATGGATTTACACTCTACAGATCTGACCGGGACCCACTTACTTCTGGCAAAACCAAAGGTGGAGGACTCTGCTTCTATATTAATGATAGATGGTGCATGGATGTTACAGTTATTAAGAGGACATGCTCGGCTGGGCTGGAAACACTCTTCATAAACTGCAAACCCTACTATTCACCCCGTGAGTTTTCTTCATTTATTTTGGCTGCTGTGTACATCCCTCCACAAACATGTATGCAACCTGCGCTCCAAGATCTCGCAGATCAAATCACTGAGGTGGAAAGGGAGTACCCAGATTCTTTTTTTATCACACTAGGGGATTTCAACAGTGCTAACCTTTCCAAAGAACTCCCCAAATACAGGCAACACGTCACAAGCGCAACTAGAGAAGGTAAGACACTTGATCACTGTTACACTACGACTAAGGACTCATATCTGTCACGATTGTGGAACTTTCCCCGTGATCAACGCACAACGTGTGCGCTGACACGGCGGAGATCCTCCACAAGCGTATAATTTGCAGGAACCCAGCAAAAGGTGCTACGCACCTGTAGAGGGAAATTCCTGTCGGCAGATGGCGCTGGGGAGTGCAGAGGAACCAATCCTCTGTACCTCCACAAGTGCCAGACAGGAATTGTACGAAGCGCAGAACGCAATCGCAAGAGAGGCGATTGTGAATGAGATTGAGCAAAAGGGATAGGTTGTATGTGTGTGCGCCAATCCAGTCGCCACTCCGCGACCGCGCACACACACAACAGCAGATACGAAATAGGAACGCGATCGCGAGAGGTGCGATCGCGAGACGTGACACAAGGCAGAACAGAATAGAATACGAGGGTAGCAAAGGCACAGCAAATACAATAAGGAGATACGGAAAATAACAACCGCTAGCTAACCGCGAACACCGCACTCATTCGCAACAGTGCACGCGGTTATGCGCGATCTCCACGTGATAAGCACAATAGAGACAAGCACGCCTAACTAACCATAAACAGACAAACATGAAACAGGGGACGCGAGCGCTTGCTTAACGGTTACCTCACCGAGCCTGTAGCAAGCGCAGCGGACAAGACAGACACACAAAAAACAAGAACTAGGCAGGAAGGATCCACCGCTCTTCCGCCAGAGCAAGTGTGATCCAAGCAGGAACACAGATCAGAAAGATCCACAGCCGCTAACGCTAGCGGCTAGTGCGATCTCAGCAAGACAGAACGATTCGCTATCAACCGCCGTTGGTGACAGCGCAATCGCGACCGACAAGACAGAACAGAAGGATCCCCAGCGCTCGCACAAAGTAACTAGCGCGATCCCAGGAAACAGAACAGAAGGATCCCCAGCGCTAGCACAAAGTAGCTAGCGCGATCCCAGAAGACAGAACAGAAGAGATAGCTGGTAGCAACCGCTGCACCAGCTATACTCCAAGAACATAGATCAGAACCATTTCCTGTCAACCACCATAGGGACAGGACAATGGCAAACAGGCAAGACAAGACAGAACAGGCAATACAGATAATACAACCTGACTGGGCTAGAAGGGGAGCCAAAAGCAACCCCCAGGAATTAACTATACTAGATAGCAATGGCTGACACTCCAGCAGTGTCCATCAGGAACTGAGCAAGGAAGGGAAATGACCAGCGAAGCATTCTGGGAAACATAAAGCTCTTATAGTGCCAGTCATCAAAGAAGGCAGGTAGGGGATTTGCATAACGAATGTATGCAAATTCCCCAGCAAGAGAACAGAACAGAAACCTGCAATGGAAAGACAGGTCTCTGTTCCAGAGACCTGCAGCCCACAGACTAGAGGAATGGACAAACAGCTGTCTGCCTGTGCAGCCAGCTGAGCGGATCATCACAGTACCCCCCCTTCTAGGGATGGATTCCAGACATCCCTCAAGACTGGTAACATCACAAAACTCTAACTGAAGACTCATGAAGGTCAGGACAGCCCGACAAGGCCCAATTCCAGAGTCAGTCCATCCGAAACCGACCTCATCAGAAGCAGAAGCCACCGAAACATGCCCATCAGCACTGCAAGTCTCAGCGTAACACCCATCAGGACTGTGGACACCAGAGAAGAAGCCATCGACACCCTCCAGACAATACCCACCACCTTCCAAGGAGCGTCCAAGAATACCAAACCTGCCGCAATACCTGTTCGAAGTGTCCCTTACAACACCAAAGCCATTGCTGATCGCATTCAGGGCACCAAGCAAAACCTTTCCCGGAATCTCCCAGAACGCCTTGAAGCTCCGCAGAGATCCCAAGAAGCCAGAACGCTCACCAGGCTCACATGGAGAACCACCAAGAACCCCTATGGAACCTATGATCATTCCAGACTCAAAATTAGCAGGACACCCATCAAGATCAAGACTTTCAGGGACCACTTCTGGGCATGCAAGCAGGCAGGCTATATCAGAACATGTCTCCACTGAGGAAGCATCTGAGTACGCTGGTAACCGAGGCACACTTGGGCTTTCTGGGTCACAGAGCACATCGGGGTACACTAGTACAGGAGAAACCTCAGGACATGTCGGGGAACTGCCAACCTCAGAGTCCGACACGACAAGACCAAAACCAGTACCGGGCAGAAAATCATCACGAGTAAAGATCACAGGTACTGGTCTTTCAAAAGAAGACTCGGACTCAAATTCAGAATTTTCTGTAACTGTAATATCATCATTGACTACACATGAATGAAGCTCCACAAGAGCTGCAAAAGTAGTCAGCAAGGCAGCAATGCCTATTGAAGTGGGCAACACCTCAGAAGGACCTGGGGAGCAGGAGACATCTCCTACAAGTTCTGCACCCTTTGGGAGGAACTCTGAGACCTTTAGATCATCAAACAAGACCTCAGGAACATCATTTTTCAAGTTGTCTAAGAAGGATTCTGTACTATCCATGTTACAGGGCAAAACTGGAATTTTATTTTGAGAACAGGGCAGATGTCCCAGGGAAGGTTCCACCATAAACTGAGACTGAATTTCATCATCATGAGTGGAACGTACAGGAATATTCACTGGACCACACACTGACTTCCTAACTTTAATCTCGCTGCACCCAGAACTCTGCGCAGTAATCAAACTAGCTTGCAATTCCAAAACTGCAGAAAGACAGATAAAAATAGCAGCAATACCTAGACGAGCCTCTAGGGGCAGGGCAGGAGATATTGTACAAGGCAATATTGACTCATCCAGAGTACTGGGTGGAGAGTCAATACTTTCTTCAGAATCAGAATCGCAAATGTCAATGCAAGTGGACATCATGCCTTCATTCATGGTACAGGGCAGGTTCAGAGACAGCTTCTCTGGACAAGGCAAAGAAGCTTCAGCATCAGATTCGCAAAACCGAAGCGCTGTCTCATTCTTAGATTCGGCTAACAATGTCGAATCCGAGGAGTCAGAACGCAAAATTTGCGGATCCAAGATCGCTTTAGGTTGCGAAACTGACGCTTCCATATCGCAAACTTCCGCGATCTGCGGAGCAGACTGCAAGGCATCTAGGACAGAAACACGGGAGCAACTGTCATCAGGCAACAGGCCTGCACAGGTGTGAACAGGGTGAGACAGAAACTCATTTGCAGAAGAAATGGCGACATCAACAGGATAAACTTTATTAGGCATAATAATTTTACTTTTGACGCTGCATAGTCGAGAAATTTTCCCCATAGCAGGGTCACAGACGGAAGATCTCAAAGATCTGTTTCTAAATGACAAAGGATCCCACACATCCTTGAGGAAACCGGCAGACTCATGCCGATCACAATCTGCAGGAACATCCGAGAAACAGGCATCAGATCGCACAGATTCAAACTGCACACTGTCAGGAGCGAATCCTTCAGGATTCGCACAGGAATCTACCACAGCGGCACACTCATTCATTTCAGATTGCACAAAGTCAAGACTCACATGCTTTACCCCAGAAAGGCAGGAACAATCATCCGACAACGATGTCTCTTTATTGGAATCAATTGGTTGGTGTGTGTGCAACTCATCCAAAATCGTTTGCCATACATAGATCACCAGATCCACATCATCCTCGTCACATTCATCGGAATCAATCAGAAGGTACATAGAGTCAAGACAAGCATTCAAGACATCTTCGCTTTTTGCGATGTAAAAATCGCAAAAGGCTTTCCAATCAAAATCGAATTCTTCCAGCAAGGCCCCAATATCCCAGGAAGCAAATGGGGGTTCAAACAGGCCAGTATCCACATAATCTCCATAGGGTTGGAGTTCAGGAACAAGAACAGATTTTTTAACTGCTTTAATGTAGTGTGCGATCCTACCTATAGCAGGATCCACATAAGCTTTGGATTGGGGCAAAAAAGCCGGAGACGGAACAACATCATTACAAACATCAATAGGGAGTGTTTTATTCCGATGCTTGCGTTTTTTAGTTTTTCTCTTTTTTGCCACTTTGCATGTCTGCTGTTTAAAACCTGAAGTGGCAACAGACACATTGAACTGATTGTCATACTGAAAGGTTTTGCATGGAGTATGTAGAGCAGCTGACTCATTAGCAACTACACACTCATACAGGGCAGGTGGCAAGCAAGGCAACTCAAACCAGTAGGAAAATGTAAATGTAAGAAACTGATATAGATTATCATTCCAAGAATTGTCTTGCAAAATTTCATGAGCCCATACAAACAGATCGTCTTTCAAAAGCACATAAGCTAATTGGAGAGCAGACGTGGACGGATCAGTAATTTGAAAAGTAGGATTCAGACAAAATTGTATGCATTCAGAGAGAAAATCCTCTTTCGTCTCTGAATTTAATATTTTGAAACTCTTAAAGACCCAGGAATCATACTCGACAAAATCGTACAAATCGGAAATTCCGTCTACACTGGGGTTTTGGGTTGGGCTGGTCATTCTGTCACGATTGTGGAACTTTCCCCGTGATCAGCGCACAACGTGTGCGCTGACACGGCGGAGATCCTCCACAAGCGTATAATTTGCAGGAACCCAGCAAAAGGTGCTACGCACCTGTAGAGGGAAATTCCTGTCGGCAGATGGCGCTGGGGAGTGCAGAGGAACCAATCCTCTGTACCTCCACAAGTGCCAGACAGGAATTGTACGAAGCGCAGAACGCAATCGCAAGAGAGGCGATTGTGAATGAGATTGAGCAAAAGGGATAGGTTGTATGTGTGTCCGCCAATCCAGTCGCCACTCCGCGACCGCGCACACACACAACAGCAGATACGAAATAGGAACGCGATCGCGAGAGGTGCGATCGCGAGACGTGACACAAGGCAGAACAGAATAGAATACGAGGGTAGCAAAGGCACAGCAAATACAATAAGGAGATACGGAAAATAACAACCGCTAGCTAACCGCGAACACCGCACTCATTCGCAACAGTGCACGCGGTTATGCGCGATCTCCACGTGATAAGCACAATAGAGACAAGCACGCCTAACTAACCATAAACAGACAAACATGAAACAGGGGACGCGAGCGCTTGCTTAACGGTTACCTCACCGAGCCTGTAGCAAGCGCAGCGGACAAGACAGACACACGAAAAACAAGAACTAGGCAGGAAGGATCCACCGCTCTTCCGCCAGAGCAAGTGTGATCCAAGCAGGAACACAGATCAGAAAGATCCACAGCCGCTAACGCTAGCGGCTAGTGCGATCTCAGCAAGACAGAACGATTCGCTATCAACCGCCGTTGGTGACAGCGCAATCGCGAACGACAAGACAGAACAGAAGGATCCCCAGCGCTCGCACAAAGTAACTAGCGCGATCCCAGGAAACAGAACAGAAGGATCCCCAGCGCTAGCACAAAGTAGCTAGCGCGATCCCAGAAGACAGAACAGAAGAGATAGCTGGTAGCAACCGCTGCACCAGCTATACTCCAAGAACATAGATCAGAACCATTTCCTGTCAACCACCATAGGGACAGGACAATGGCAAACAGGCAAGACAAGACAGAACAGGCAATACAGATAATACAACCTGACTGGGCTAGAAGGGGAGCCAAAAGCAACCCCCAGGAATTAACTATACTAGATAGCAATGGCTGACACTCCAGCAGTGTCCATCAGGAACTGAGCAAGGAAGGGAAATGACCAGCGAAGCATTCTGGGAAACATAAAGCTCTTATAGTGCCAGTCATCAAAGAAGGCAGGTAGGGGATTTGCATAACGAATGTATGCAAATTCCCCAGCAAGAGAACAGAACAGAAACCTGCAATGGAAAGACAGGTCTCTGTTCCAGAGACCTGCAGCCCACAGACTAGAGGAATGGACAAACAGCTGTCTGCCTGTGCAGCCAGCTGAGCGGATCATCACAATATCACTCTGTCAGCAGGGCAGCTTTGGGGAACTCTGATCATGCTGTTATACAGCTTATCCCAACATACATCCAAAGACTAAAAACTGCCAAACCTGTAGTGACCACAGTTAAGAAATGGACTAGTGAAGCTGTAGAAAAACTGCAGAGCTGCTTTGATTTAACTGACTGGAATCTATTTAAAGAATCCTCCAGTGACCTAAATGAATACACTGACGCTGTGACATCATATATTACCTTTTGTGAAGAGTCCTGCATCCCCACAAAAAAGTGCACCAGGTACAATAACGATAAACCCTGGTTTACATCACATCTTAGGAAGCTGCGCCTCGATAAAGAAAGGGCACATCGTACAGGCGATAAAGTCCTCTACAAAGCTGCGAAATACAAACTGCAGAGAGCCATTACCGACGCAAAAAAAGATTATTCACAAAAACTCGAGGAAAAATTTTCTAACGCCGACTCATCCACAATATGGAAATCTCTACATGAAATTACCAGCTACAGGAGGAAATCTCCTCCCCCCTCACTACATAACCTGCAGCTTGTAAATGAGCTGAATACATTTTATTGCAGGTTTGACACTACCAACAAAAGCCAAACACAACAAGTCAATTTGCATCTCTGCCACAGGCAAACTGAACACTCTTCCTGCCAGCCAACGTCTCCACCCCCTGCGGTGCCTCAGCAACTACACAACACAGGAGGCCAGACACAATCTATTGACCTGTCCCCAGATGTGCATGCTCTAACAATATGCCAATCAGATGTAAAAAGACTCTTTAAAAAACAAAACACCATGAAAGCAATGGGACCAGACGCTGTGTCTGCGAAATGCTTGAATCTCTGTGCTGACCAATTAGCGCCTGTATTTACAGACATATTCAAAGCATCTCTAGAACTCTCAATTGTTCCTGCCTGTTTTAAAAGCGCAACTATTGTACCAATTCAAAAAAAAAAAAAAAACCTGCATGTTTAAATGATTACAGGCCTGTTGCGCTGACATCACTGGTCATGAAAGCATTTGAAAAACTGATAATGACTTATCTGAAATCCATCACAGATCCCCTGCTGGACTCTTTGCAATTTGCCTACAGGCCTAACAGATCCGCAGACGATGCCGTGAACATGTGTATGCATTATGTACTACAGCATTTAGATATCCCAGGAACCTACACCAGGATTTTATTTATAGATTTCAGCTCTGCATTTAATACCATAATTCCATCACTGCTGCACAGCAAGCTCTCCCAGCTACATATACCTGAATCCCTCTGGAAATGGATAACCGACTTCTTAACCAACAGAAGACAGCGTGTTAGACTTGGTAAACTCACATCAAGCTCTCTGACAGTCAGTACTGGTGCACCCCAGGGCTGTGTGCTTTCCCCACTGCTGTACTCACTTTACACCAATGACTGCATCTCCACAGATCCATCTGTTAAGGTTCTGAAGTTTGCAGACGACACAACAGTTGTTGGTCTCATTCAAAACGGGGATGAGTCTGCATACAGGCATGTGGTGGGACAGCTTTCCTCCTGGTGCAGCAGCAACAACTTGGAACTAAATGCTCTCAAAACCATGGAGATGATAATAGACTTTAGGAGATCTCCCCCCCAGCACCTCCCCTTAACCATAAATGGATCCACAATAACCCAAGTAGAGTCATTCAAGTTTCTTGGGTCCACGATCTCAAACGACTTAAAATGGGACAACAACACTGCCACTATTGTCAAGAAAGCACAACAGAGAATGTACCATCTACGGCAGCTGAAAAAGTTTGGCCTACCTCAAAATCTAATGGTGCAGTTCTACACTGCAATCATCGAATCAACCATAACATCATCTATGACTGTATGGTTCGGCTCCTGCTCAGCATTAGAAAAGGGGAGGCTGCAGCGCACAGCCGATCAGCGGAAAGGATAATTGGCTGTAGCTTACCTTCCCTGCAGGATCTTTACACTAGCAGGTGCAGAAAGAGAGCAACCAAAATTGCCTCTGACCCCTCTCACCCAGCTCACTCCATCTTCCAGTGCATGCCTTCAGGAGTAAGATTCCGGTCAATCGCTACCAAAACCTCTAGACACAGGAACAGTTTTTTTCCTCAAGCGGTAGCCATACTTAATGCTGAACCACGTTAGAGCTGCTAGGACTGAAAGTAATCAGCACAGAACTAAACATGAACAATTCTCACATTGCTTACTGCCACTATACTTATAATGTCCTTAACTTGTAATATTCACACTGTCTGTCCTTGTATTGTTTTTGTTTGTGTTTGTTAAGCAACTGCCAAGACAAATTCCTTGTAGGTGCAAACTTACTTGGCGAAAATAAATTGATTCTGATTCTGATTCCGATTCTGATTCTGATGTAAACACTGCACTTGGGAGGTGATCTGATGTCGGATCTGCGGGCGATCTATTGGTGTGGGTGGGTGATCAGATTGCTCGCAAGGGGCAGGTTAGGGGCTGATTGATGGGTGGCAGTGACAGGGGGTGATTGATGGGTGGCAGTGACAGGGGGTGATTGATGGGTGATCAGTGGGTTATTACAGGGAAGGACAGATGTAAATAATGCCCTGGCGAATTGATAAGGGGGGGTCTGAGGGCAATCTGAGCGTGTAGGCGGGTGATTGGGTGCCCGCAAGGGGCAGATTAGGGTCTGATCTGATGGGTAACAGTGACAGGTGGTGATAGGGGGTGATTGATGGGTAATTAGTGGGTGTTTAGAGGAGACAATAGATGTAAACACTGCGCTTGGGTGGTGATCTGATGTCGGATCAGCGGGCGATCTATTGGTGTGGGTGGGTGATCAGATTGCCCGCAAGGGGCAGGTAAGGGGCTGATTGATGGGTGGCAGTGACAGGGGATGATTGATGGGTGGCAGTGACAGGGGGTGATTGATGGGTGATTGACAGGTGATTGACAGGTGATCAGTGGGTTATTACAGGGGAGGACAGATGTAAATAATGCCCTGGCGAATTGATAAGGGGGGGTCTGAGGGCAATCTGAGCGTGTAGGCGGGTGATTGGGTGCCCGCAAGGGGCAGATTAGGGTCTGATCTGATGGGTAACAGTGACAGTTGGTGATAGGGGGTGATTGATGGGTGATAGATGGGTAATTAGTGAGTGTTTAGAGGAGAGAATAGATGTAAACACTGCGCTTGGGTGGTGATCTGATGTCGGATCTGCGGGCGATCTATTGATGTGGGTGGGTGATCAGATTGCCCGCAAGGGGCAGGTTAGGGGCTGATTGATGGGTGGCAGTGACAGGGGGTGATTGACGGGTGATTGACAGGTGATTGACAGGTGATCAGGGGGGATAGATGCATACAGTACATGGGGGGGGGGTCTGGGGGGGGGGGGTCTGGGGAGAATCTGAGGGGTGGGGGGTGATCAGGAGGGAGCAGGGGGCAGGAGGGGGGATAAAAAAAAATAGCGTTGACAGATAGTGACAGGGAGTGATTGATGGGTGATTAGGGGGGTGATTGGGTGTAAACATGGGTCTGGGGGGTGGGCAGGGGGGGGGGTCTGAGGGGTGCTGTGGGCGATCAGGGGTCGGGGGGGAAATCAGTGTGCTTGGTGCAGACTAGGGTGGCTGCAGCCTGCCCTGGTGCTCCCTCGGACACTGGGACCACCAGGGCAGGAGGCAGCCTGTATAATACACTTTGTAAACATTACAAAGTGTATTATACACTTTGTATGCGGCGATCGCCGGGTTAACATCCCGCGGGCGCTTCCGTATGGCCGGCGGGATGTTGTGGCGGGTGAGCGGAGCCAGGCGGCGGCGGAGGATCGCGTCACGGATGACGCGATCGCTCCGCCCATGCCCCTACAAGGACCGCCGCCATTTGTCAATACGGCGGTCCTTGCGGGGTCCACTTCCCGGCCGCCAATTGTCAATACGGCGGTCGGGAAGTGGTTAAGCAGTACAGTGTGAACAAAAGGGGAAAAAATTCAAAAAGCTGCTTTGCTATTAACCACTAAAGTCAACACAAAATTACGCAAAAATTATGCAAAATTACAAATAAATTACACAAAATAAGTTGAATATCCAAATCATAATTACATAAGTCGTAATTGTGAAAACTTCAGCTTAATTGTTGTTACCCTGCCCAATCACTGCTGGTTTTTATTAATTTCAACACAAAGAGAGTTTTGTTCAAAATTACTACACATTTTCTCTATTGATTATTGTATTGCTTTCAGCAGTGGAAGATCTCACAAACTAATCTCCTTACAGGGTAAACCTACCCACCTCTGCCTCCATTCTAATTCTGTTATTTCTAAACTATGGAAATTGTTCCTCCTCTGGCTCTACAGACTTTTCATTGCCGGGAATATCAGATCTAACTGATGCCTGCAATGGGAGCTCGGAGACACATATTACATCTTAATGAGAATAAGTCATTACAAGTATATCAATGTGAAGGAAGAGAGCAGTATTCATAAGTGTTGACAGCATTGCAAATGCTTCATAATTGCATTATTACGCTATCCCAGTGTGGATACCTTCTCACAGATTGTATGTTATTTTATATTCTACAAATAAACACTGGAATCGAAGTAAGTGAAGCACTTGCCTTTTAATCCTATCAAGCATTCAGTTGAGAATACTCCAGATGGAAGCAGCTAATGGTTGCTTTCTCTACAGTTACTGTAAAATACCTGTGTTTTTAGCATTTAGATTTGAACCACTGAACTGATATGTGAACTGTCCCGGTGGATGGGACTGCTACACAAAGAGAGCCTTTTCCCTGGTTTTGTCTTGTGGAAAGGGTAATAGTGTTCTTAATTTCCATTTAGCCCACAAGTATCAGTGATAAAAGTGCTCTCTATGTGTTTGGAAAATGTATATATATTATATATTTATGAAGCACTTGGGGAGAATCAAGCGTTAAATGATCAGCTAAGGAAACACATACAGACATGGAACCATTTGCTAGTAAGAATTTGTATTTATTTATTTAAGTATTTATATAGCGATAATATATTTCGCAGCACTGTACAGAGTATATTGTCTTGTCACTAACTGTCCCTCAGAGAGGCTCACAATCTAGTTTATCAAATATGGGTTACAAAGATCTTGTAAATGGAGTTTATATGTGTTGTATCACCAAGGAGTAGAAGGGAAAAGCCTGGTTAGTACTGAAACTGAAAAAATAAAATTAAAATACAATTATTAATTTATATTACTTGAATAGATTGACATTGAAAATGAACATACACAGGTGGTCATAGGGTCAAGGTGACCTTTCAGGCACATAACATTGACCTGAGTGAGGCCGCAAGTTCACACTTGCAATACACAATGTCTACTGGTGCTTGATAAAAGTTTATTTATGTTTATGTTCCTTTTTCAGCTGTTGTTAACTGCTTATCATTGTTGGGCTCTGCCTTCTCACTGGATTATACAAAAATAGTTCTTTACATGTTAAAGGACCACTTTTGCAAAAAAAAAAAAAATGTACAATTTTAAATACAGGTCTAAATATATGTATAAGAAATACATTTGTCCAAAATATAAAATGCTTTATAAATTACTTTTTTGTTGTTGTTGTTGCTGTCAGGTAAAGTAGGTAGTACTGATATATTTGACAGGTTTTAGGCTAGCCCAGTGTTCCCCAACCCTGTCCTCAAGGCCCACCAACAGTGCATGTTTTGTAGAAATCCAGAGTGGTAGTTAATCAGCTCTGCTGATACACTAATTACCTCACCTGTGCATGTTTGTGGTTTTCTGCAAAACATGCACTGTTGGTGGGCCTTGAGGACAGGGTTGGGGAACTCTGGGCTAGCCCAACTTCTCATGGAGGATATAGGAATTGCATGTTTGCAGTGATTTCCTCGAAAGATTTAACAACACATGGCCTCAATTCACTAAGCTTTATCAAACACTTTATCAAACGTTTGATAATTTACCTCATGGGTAAAATCTAATTTTAAATTCACAGAGGAGTTATATACTTATCGAATGTTTTATCAATAAAATGTTCAAGAAATATATCACACCTTAGTGAATTCAAAATTAGATTTTACCCATGAGGTAAATTATCAAATGTTAATAAAGCTTAGTGAATTGAGGCCTATGTTAAGATCATTCCCATCATCGTTCTTGAAGTCATTTTAATTTGTCTGTTGAATCAAAACTCTTAAAAGCACTCAGAGCTCAGCATACTAAAAAGATTTATACATACCTGGGGCTTCTTTCAGCCCCATAAGCTCTGATCGCTCCCACACCGCCGTCCTCAGTCTTCTGCAGTGCCGGTACCGGGTCCCCGCACTTCCGTCAGTCGTAGCCAGTCTATGTCGGAGAAGTGCACTCTTTGCGTATCTCTCCAGCAGCTGCTGGAGAGATACGTAGAGGGCGCACTTCTCTTACACCAGACTGACTCCGACTGCTGGAAGTGCGGGGACCCGGTACCGGTGCTGCAAAAGACTGAGGATGGCGGCGTGGGAGCGATCGGAGCTTATGGGGCTGGAGGAAACCCCAGGTATGTACAAATCTTTTTAGTGTACTGAGCTCTGGTAATTAAAGTCTGATTTTCTGACATGTGGAATAAACAAGATTGGATGCCAATAACTTTGTCACTTTCCAGTTGTTTCATAGTCAATCATGGCTTCTTTTTTCATGATTTTCTGTCCACATCTGTACATGTGTGCTGTGTGCAGTTGTTTGTGTTTGGCCAGTATTATTAATCCCAAAGGTTGTACATTAAAAGAGCTATAGGCTTGACCATGATAAAAGAAAAAAAAACTTGTAATGGTATTTACAGCAAGTTTTTCCCATTCCATATTCTAGAAACTTTAAATAGTTACTTCTTCCACCGTAAGATGGTCCGGTGAAAAGTGCTGCAAAAAAGATAATCTTAATGTGAAAATTGTTTTAAAAAACACACAACTCAAAATGATTTCAGGTTGAGTACAACTTATCAGAGTAAAATGATCTGTTTAACGCACATGCTCTACAATCCGTAAGGCAAGTTGAAGTGAAATTGTTGAAGGAGATCTAGACTTTGATTCTAACTTTCAAAGTCAAATGTTTTAAGGAACTAAAAGCTTCTAAGGGAGACTTACTTACTTCTAAGCCATACTATATTGCTGGGGAGTAAAAGTGCATACAATGAATGAACCTAAAGGTATTTGCTTAAGCTGATCTGTAACACTTTAGAGAGATAGGTGTCAATTAGGCACATACTGTACAATATTTATATAGACATGAACCAGCAATAATTGTAAGCTCTATCTTATGGCAAATCAAGCCTTACTTGCCTACCAAAGTCTTTTGCGAGAAAGGCCCAAAGATTTGCCAAGAGGTTGCTTGTTTGCCAGATGAGCACAGGTAAGATAGGAGGTGGGGAAGGGGTTGGAGATGGTACAGAGCCAACATTCATACCTCTCAACTTTTTGATGTAAGAAAGAGGGACACTTAAGCCACACCTCTTCCACACACCTAATCATGCCCCTGGCACACCCTAGTCATGCATACCATAAAGATTTCCTAAGGAAAAAATGTTGTTTTTTTAATTTAAATCCCAATGGTCCTTTCTATCTTGGTTCTTTTTTTTTTTTTTTTTACATTAACATTTGAAAATAATAAATATATAAATGTAAAGGATGGGAATAAAGTTTAGGGACAATTAAACACATTTCAGTAGAAAAATACATATGTTTACAAAGATATGTACATCATCAGTTCTGAAAGAGGGACAAATGTTTAGGAAAGATGGACAGAGGGATTGGGTTCCCAAAGAGGTACTGTCCCCCAAAAAAGGGAGTTATGACCATTTCCTGTGGGTGAATCATTTGCTCAGAGGAAACACAGCAAGGCCCATAAGCCAATAAGAAGCGATTCCACCTCAGGCAAATATTAAGGGTGCTGAGGGAGGGCTTTCACTCCATTCTGCCTTTTCTGAGTGGTAGAAGTTAGAGAGACAGGTAACAAAGTGTATGCTTCTAAGAGAGGTTGCTTGTAGTTAGGTCTGTTTTACTAACTTAGAAATGTGATTTCTAGAGTGTAGAATGTGCAGAACTTTTATTTGTAGGATTTATTGTGTGCTGAAGCTTTTAGGTAGATGTGTGTGTTGTTATTGCACATGCTTTTTAGCTATTGTAAACTATATTCATTCCTTGTGTGCTTCTTACTCTATTCTTGCTATGTTTGTCCTCCCCAGTTTTACTGAAGCCTGTGTCATCTGCATTTGCTGCTGTATGAGTTGTTACCCATACATCTACCTGTGTTCTTGCGCTCATGGCAGGCAACCGGGCCTCTTTTTCCACTAGGTTTGTACTGTACAGTGCTACAGGGTCAAATTGTCCCTTAAGTAGCTGTATTGTATTACCAACATAGTGAACTGTCAATCCTAGGACAAAATATATGCTGCTTTATAATAATATGAAGAACCCTAACTTTTGTATAGTACCTTTCTCCTCATTTATTTAATTGTTGAAGAGACACTAACCTTTTGCATATACTTTTATAACTTATTGTTATTATTAATTTATAAAGCGCCAACATATTGACTGGGGACCAATTTTGCAGTGCCAAACCTAGAAGCTGATGATGCTGCATCAATCAATGTAGGAATCAGATAAGATTTCTGCTAAAATCTTGTCTAATAACTACTGTACTAAGAAATGCTTTGTCAAGTCTTGACAAGATTTGGTGTTTTAACCATTTCAGCCCGCAGGGATTTTTCACCTTATGCATCAGAGCAATTTGCACCTCCCATTCATTCGCTAATAACTTTATCACTACTTATCACAATTTATTGATCTCTATCTCTTTTTTTCCGCCACTATTTAGGCTTTCTTTGGGTGGTACATTTGGCTAAGAATTATTTTATTATAAATGCATTTTAACAGGATTAATAAGAAAAAAAATTGAAAAAATTCATTATTTCTCAGTTTTTGGCCGTTTGTCTTGGTTATTATACCATTTAAACTTTGTCCCTATCACAATGTATGGCACCAATATTTTATTTGGAAATAAAGATGCATTGTTTCGGTTTTGCATCCATCACTATTTACAAGCTTATACTTTAAAAAAAAATGTTTGTAGTATACCCCCTACAAATGCATATTTAAAAAGTTCAGACCCTTAGGTAACTATTTATGTCTTTTTTTTTTTTTTATTGTAATTTTTTTTTTCCATTAAAAATTTTATTTGGGTAATATTTGGTGTGGGACATAAACAGTTAATTTTTAATGTTGTCATATGTGTAAATTTTAATGTAAAAAATATGTAGATGTAGTTTTACTATTTGGCCACTATTTACTATTTGGCCACAAGATGGCCACCTTAATTTTTGTTTTCCCTCCTTGTACTTCTCGCTAAGCGGAAGTACAAGGGGGATGCAGACATTTTTCCGGGCAGAAAAACTGAAGCCTCTTGTGAGAGCGCTTCGTTTTTTTCTGCGGGGGACACGGATCGGTGGTCGGGAACCATGTTCCCGCTCACTGATCCCAGGGCTACCGGGGGACACCACGGGGGCAGGAGGACGCGCCCGCAATCGCGCTGAAGCGCAGGAGCGCAGCAGAGCAGCCGCCCAGACGTAAGCTTCACGTCCGGGCGACAGAAATGGTTAAAATGTTCAGTAATATAAGCTGGGTTATTGTTATGAGTTAACACATACTACTTCATCAGTGAGTAGCTGCTTACTTGCATTTCTAGTAAAGTGAAGGAAGTCTTCTGACATGCTTAAATACATACATATGTAAATACAGTATAATGAATAGGCTGGTTGAACAGGAAGGCTGCTGACAGGGGAGTAACAATAGCCCCTACAAGGAATGCAGCCGCAGGGGGCCCTTAGGAGGAGAAGATGAGGGGGGAGGCACAGTTCTGGGGGCTCACCAGGGTCATTTTTAGGGGAAGGAGGGGGCAAAGCACAGGAAGGGGGAGCAGCTGGCACACACAGTGATGGGGAGGGGGCCCAACTCCACCTCCCTCATCTCAGGCTCCCCCTTCAGCTCTCTCTCCTCCAGCAATGACAGCAGTGAGCAGGGGATGTGGAGTTGCCTCTTCCACGTTCCATGTGATGGAGGTCCATGGGGAAAGGGGGGCCCCATCCAAAGTTTTGCAGGGGGGCCCAGTGATTTCTAGTTACACCCCTGGCTGCCGCCCATGTTACTATTCTAAAACTGATCTTATGCATCATCCTATGCACAATGTGCAAAACAACTTGTCAGCTTGGCTCCAACATAAATTAGTTTTTCTACATACTTTTGCTATATATCTCTTGAAAGTTCTCAACTTCTCTGCCATGAGGTCCCATGTTGAAGTGACCAGTATGTGAGAGCGTGAGAGCAATAACACCAAATGTAACACACTCTCTATTCAGATCTGCAACGCTAAAGAATAACATGACCCCGTGAAGGGAAAGTGTCTAATTGGGTTGAATTTTGGCATTCTTCACTTCAGGGTGTACTCACTTTGAGGCTAGCATGTTGTCCCATGAAAATATATAATCAAATATTTACAATAATGTGAGAGGTGTACTCACCTTTATAAGATATGGAAGGTTGTGTGGAGGAGGACCATAGCTGTGTGCAGTTTCATGCTAGCCACTATTCAGACTCCGTCTCCTGGCATAAGCAGCAGGCAGCTAAGCTATTCTGACTTCAAAAAGTACAAGTCCATTCAAAAGGTGACAATAAAGGGCTCTGAGTGATTGTGTTTTAGCACGTAGAGGTAGGTCACTGTGGTGCTGGTGAGTTTGGAATACCATAAAGCTCAAAAATAAGCCCATTTGCCAACACTTTGTTTGGAAACCATCATTCCACTTTTTGGGACATGAAAGGTGTACATCAATTGTCTGTGGAAGACTTGTAAGACTAGTAAGATAGCAGCGGGAGGGGGGAGGGGGGAGGCTGGAGCACACAGTGGCAGACTGGCAGGGGGGGGGGGCAAAGCTTTCCCTCAAAAGGAATGTAACAACTAGTAGCTCAGCGGCTGCCGACACGCAGGGGGTGTCTGCAGCCGCTTCCTTCCCTGGCTCACAAGCATGCTCCGTTCCCTCGGCGTCTGGCACGCCCGTAACGGTCGGTTCTCTGACTCACAGGAGGTCTGTCTCGCGCGGGCGGGCGCACGTGCAGAGACAGGACCTTTATGCTTGCAGAAGGCGCGTCAGCTGACCTGCCGGTAGGCTGATGTCAGGGATGACTCTCGCCGCTCGGATTGGTGGAAATCCAAGGTGGGAGTGGCTGAGAGCCAACCTCTTCCTCATAAGCTTTCACTTGTCATTCGGTCCTCGTCTGCTGTCGTGAATACTTACGTGTTAACGCTCAGACCTTAGACTAGATCCCAGGTGTTGAAACCAAGGACTTCACACCTAGACTAGGAATTGTTATATTGTTATTGATTACCTGTGTATGATTCTGGCTATATCTCTGACCTTGCTTCCTGTCTAAACGTCTCTGTACTTTTGCCTATCTGACCAGTTGCTGAATCTCTGCCTGTTACCCGTTATCTCTTTGCCTCACAATTCTGTACTATTACTTATCTCTCTGTTGCCGAACCTTGCCTGTCTTAGCCTCTGGTGAGGGATTCTTAGTATTGAATCACCTGCTCCTCAGGTGATCAGTAGTTGCAGTATTGTTTGTAACACCTGCTCCTCAGGTGTCCACTAGACTGCAGTACAGTCTTAATCACCTGCTCCTCAGGTGATCAGTAGTTGCAGTATTGTTTGTAACACCTGCTCCTCAGGTGTCCACTAGACTGCAGTGTAGTCTTAATCACCTGCTCCTCAGGTGATCAGTAGTTGCAGTATTGTTTGTAACACCTGCTCCTCAGGTGTCCACTAGACTGCAGTACAGTCTTAATCACCTGCTCTTCAGGTGATCAGTAGTTGCAGTATTGTTTGTAACACCTGCTCCTCAGGTGTCCACTAGACTGAAGTATAGTCTTAATCACCTGCTCCTCAGGTGATCACTAGGTTGAAGTATAGTCTGAATCACCCGCTCCTCGGGAGATTCTCTCAGCATCACCAGTTGCTGGGGCTTGTTCTCTGTGTACTGATAGTACCTCACCAGCCCCTCTGGTGAGGTCTCGCCAAATTATAAGGTTACAGTCTGTGTATCATAGTACCTTACCAGTCCCTCTGGTAAGGTCTTGCAAAACTAATAAAGTTACGGTTGCACCAAGCACTACACTCTTAGCACCCTTTTAGCTATACTAGTATTATTGGTGATTCTGCAGATCACCACATAATCAGGTATAGCGTCTGTATTATTGGTGATTCTGCAGATCACCATATAATCAGACATCTGAGTTGCTACACCCAACCGTTACAAGGAATAGCCTAGCAAATTCAGACCGAGAAATCTGCTTCCTGGAGAATCAACTCCAACAATGAGGTGTTGAATTGATGTCACTGGCCCTCTAGGAGCATACAACCGACACTGGTTTAGGGTAATAACCCTGACTGGTAGACTCTGGCCACATCCGTCTTGTGGTGGTGGCGGGAGGTGCTGAATGTGGAAGGGGCCCCACCCAAGGTTTTTTTTAGGGGGGGGCAGGGATTTCTAGCTATGACTTTGCTAAGATAGTATGTTTCCTAACAGACCAAATGAACCTTGTATTCCTGTATTGTCATATTGCTGTATGTCACCCCTAAATATTGTCTGTAACCTAAATTAATGTCCAGCGCTGCATAATATGTTGGCGCTTTATAAATACAACAAATAAATAAATAAAATGAACCTATTCTCTTCAAAAGAACCATCGTTGTTTTGCTTGCCCAAATTTTGCCAAGTATAGATTAATGTGTGTGTAAACTTTTTAATAACTCCAAACACAGTGATCTTCCACTTATGACAGAAAGCTATCCTGGTTTTTAAGATATCTACTACTGTAAAGCTTGGTACAAAGTGAATTCAATCAACCACTTGATTATAGATTAGGATTGACGTTTCTGTCTAGATTTGAGTACAATTCTTCCCAACTATAGGGCATTTGAGTTTAATGGTGTTAAAACCAGGTACTGCTGATACAAAGTAAAAATTTGTAGAGCTTTGTGCAGTGGTGTAGCTACAAACCTCTGGGCCTCGATGCGGAATCTGGATGTGGGCCCCCCCCCCCTCCTGGCAACAACAGCCCCCCCCCCACCCCGACAACACCCGAGGCACACACATATCAAAATCACTATAGCTGTGCATGGCATGGCTATATCAATTCAGCTTTCCAGCAGCATGGGTGCCACGTTCAATTTGCAAACATACGCAGCACCCAGAGGAAATAGGGCAATTAGTAGCAAGATGCCAGTCTGAAGGAAAATAAACGATATGTGCACAGCATTCACCAGATAATAATCATTATGTGCGCAGTATTCACCAGATAATAATGGTTATGTGCACAGCATTCACCAGAAAATAATCGCTATGTGGGAGCATTCATTAGAAAATAATCGTTATGTGGGAGCATTCACCAGAAAATAAATGCTATGTGGGGGCATTCACCGGAAAATAAACGCAATGTGGGAGCATTCACCAGAAAATAAACACTATGTGGGAGCATTCACCAGAAAATAAACGCTATGTGGGGAACAGTCACCAGAAAATAAACGCTATGTGGGGAGCAGTCACCAGAAAAAAACGCTATGTGGGGAGGAGTCACCAGAAAATAAACGCTACGTGGGGAGCAGTCACCAGAAAATAAACGCTATGTGGTGAGCATTCACCAGAAAAAAAACGCTATGTGGGGAGCAGTCACCGGAAAATAAACGCAATTTGGGAGCATTCACCAGAAAATAAACGCTATGTGGGGAGCAGTCACCAGAAAATAAACGCTATGTGGGGAGCAGTCACCAGAAAAAAACGCTATGTGGGGAGCAGTCAACAGAAAAAAAAACGCTATGTGGGGAACAGTCACCAGAAAATAAACGCTATGTGGGGGCATTCACCGGAAAATAAACGCAATGTGGGAGCATTCACCAGAAAATAAACGCTATGTGGGAGCATTCACCAGAAAATAAACGCTATGTGGGGAGCAGTCACCAGAAAATAAATGCTATGTGGGGAGCAGTCACCAGAAAAAAAACGCTATGTGGGGAGGAGTCACCAGAAAATGAACGCTATGTGGGGAGCAGTCACCAGAAAAAAAACGCTATGTGGGGAGCAGTCACCAGAAAAAAAACGCTATGTGGGGAACAGTCACCAGAAAAAAACGCTATGTGGGGAGCAGTCACCAGAAAAAAAAAACGCTATGTGGGGAGCAGTTACCAGAAAAAAAACGCTACGTGGGGAGCAGTCACCAGAAAATGAACGCTATGTGGGGAGCAGTCACCAGAAAAAAAACGCTATGTGGGGAGCAGTCACCAGAAAAAAAAACGCTATGTGGGGAACAGTCACCAGAAAAAAACGCTATGTGGGGAGCAGTCACCAGAAAAAACGCTATGTGGGGAGCAGTCACCAGAAAAAAAACGCTATGTGGGGAGCAGTCACCAGAAAAAAAAACGCTATGTGGGGAGCAGTTACCAGAAAAAAAACGCTATGTGGGGAGCAGTCCCCAGAAAAAAAACGCTATGTGGGGAGCAGTCACCAGAAAGTAAACGCTATGTGGGGAGCAGTCACCAGAAAATAAACGCTAAGTAGGGAGCAGTCACCAGAAAATAAATGCTATGTGGGGAGCAGTCACCAGAAAATAAACGCTATGTGGGGAGCAGTCACCAGAAAAAAAACGCTATGTGGGGAGCAGTCACCAGAAAAAAAAAACGCTATGTGGGGAACAGTCACCAAAAAAAAACGCTATGTGGGGAGCAGTCACCAGAAAAAAAAACGCTATGTGGGGAACAGTCACCAGAAAAAAACGCTATGTGGGGAGCAGTCACCAGAAAAAACGCTATGTGGGGAGCAGTCATCAGAAAAAAAACGCTATGTGGGGAGCAGTCACCAGAAAAATAACCGCTATGGGGGGAGCAGTTACCAGAAAAAAAACGCTATGTGGGGAGCAGTCACCGGAAAATAAACGCAATGTGGGAGCATTCACCAGAAAATAAACACTATGTGGGAGCATTCACCAGAAAATAAACGCTATGTGGGGAGCAGTCACCAGAAAATAAACGCTATGTGGGGAGCAGTCACCAGAAAAAACGCTATGTGGGGAGGAGTCACCAGAAAATAAACGCTACGTGGGGAGCAGTCACCAGAAAATAAACGCTATGTGGTGAGCATTCACCAGAAAAAAAACGCTATGTGGGGAGCAGTCACCGGAAAATAAACGCAATTTGGGAGCATTCACCAGAAAATAAACGCTATGTGGGGAGCAGTCACCAGAAAATAAACGCTATGTGGGGAGCAGTCACCAGAAAAAAACGCTATGTGGGGAGCAGTCAACAGAAAAAAAAACGCTATGTGGGGAACAGTCACCAGAAAATAAACGCTATGTGGGGGCATTCACCGGAAAATAAACGCAATGTGGGAGCATTCACCAGAAAATAAACGCTATGTGGGAGCATTCACCAGAAAATAAACGCTATGTGGGGAGCAGTCACCAGAAAATAAATGCTATGTGGGGAGCAGTCACCAGAAAAGAAACGCTATGTGGGGAGGAGTCACCAGAAAATGAACGCTATGTGGGGAGCAGTCACCAGAAAAAAAACGCTATGTGGGGAGCAGTCACCAGAAAAAAAAACGCTATGTGGGGAACAGTCACCAGAAAAAAACGCTATGTGGGGAGCAGTCACCAGAAAAAAAAAACGCTATGTGGGGAGCAGTTACCAGAAAAAAAACGCTACGTGGGGAGCAGTCACCAGAAAATGAACGCTATGTGGGGAGCAGTCACCAGAAAAAAAACGCTATGTGGGGAGCCGTCACCAGAAAAAAAAACGCTATGTGGGAACAGTCACCAGAAAAAAACGCTATGTGGGGAGCAGTCACCAGAAAAAACGCTATGTGGGGAGCAGTCACCAGAAAAAAAACGCTATGTGGGGAGCAGTCACCAGAAAAAAAAACGCTATGTGGGGAGCAGTTACCAGAAAAAAAACGCTATGTGGGGAGCAGTCCCCAGAAAAAAAACGCTATGTGGGGAGCAGTCACCAGAAAGTAAACGCTATGTGGGGAGCAGTCACCAGAAAATAAACGCTAAGTAGGGAGCAGTCACCAGAAAATAAATGCTATGTGGGGAGCAGTCACCAGAAAATAAACGCTATGTGGGGAGCAGTCACCAGAAAAAAAACGCTATGTGGGGAGCAGTCACCAGAAAAAAAAACGCTATGTGGGGAACAGTCACCAAAAAAAAACGCTATGTGGGGAGCAGTCACCAGAAAAAAACGCTATGTGGGGAGCAGTCACCAGAAAAAACGCTATGTGGGGAGCAGTCACCAGAAAAAAAACGCTATGTGGGGAGCAGTCACCAGAAAAATAACCGCTATGGGGGGAGCAGTTACCAGAAAAAAAACGCTATGTGGGGAGCAGTCCCCAGAAAAAAAATGCTATGTGGGGAGCAGTCACCAGAAAGTAAACGCCAAGTGGGGAGCAGTCACCAGAAAATAAACGCTAAGTAGGGAGCAGTCACCAGAAAATAAATGCTATGTGGGGAGCAGTCACCAGAAAATAAACGCTATGTGGGGAGCAGTCACCAGAAAAAAAAACGCTATGTGGGGAACAGTCACCAGGAAATAAACGCTATGTGGGGGCATTCACCGGAAAATAAACGCAATGTGGGAGCATTCACCAGAAAATAAACGCTATGTGGGAGCATTCACCAGAAAATAAACGCTATGTGGGGAGCAGTCACCAGAAAATAAACGCTATGTGGGGAGCAGTCACCAGAAAAAAAACGCTATGTGGGGAGCAGTCACCAGAAAAATAACCGCTATGGGGGGAGCAGTTACCAGAAAAAAAACGCTATGTGGGGAGCAGTCCCCAGAAAAAAAATGCTATGTGGGGAGCAGTCACCAGAAAGTAAACGCCAAGTGGGGAGCAGTCACCAGAAAATAAACGCTAAGTAGGGAGCAGTCACCAGAAAATAAATGCTATGTGGGGAGCAGTCACCAGAAAATAAACGCTATGTGGGGAGCAGTCACCAGAAAAAAAAACGCTATGTGGGGAACAGTCACCAGGAAATAAACGCTATGTGGGGGCATTCACCGGAAAATAAACGCAATGTGGGAGCATTCACCAGAAAATAAACGCTATGTGGGAGCATTCACCAGAAAATAAACGCTATGTGGGGAGCAGTCACCAGAAAATAAACGCTATGTGGGGAGCAGTCACCAGAAAAAAAACGCTATGTGGGGAGGAGTCACCAGAAAATAAACGCTACGTGGGGAGCAGTCACCAGCAAAAAACGCTATGTGGGGAGCAGTCACGAGAAAAAAAACGCTATGTGGGGAGCAGTCACCAGAAAAAAAAACGCTATCTGGGGAGCAGTCACCAGAGAAAACGCTATGTGGGGAGCAGTCACGAGAAAAAAAACGCTATGTGGGGAGCAGTCACCAGAAAAAAAAAACGCTATGTGGGGAGCAGTTACCAGAAAAAAAACTCTATGTGGGGAGCAGTCCCCAGAAAAAAAACGCTATGTGGGGAGCAGTCACCAGAAAATAAACGCTATGTGGGGAGCAGTCACCAGAAAATAAACGCTACATGGGGAGCAGTCACCAGAAAATAAACGCTATGTGGGGAGCAGTCACCAGAAAATAAACGCTATGTGGGGAGGAGTCACCAGAAAATAAACGCTATGTGGGGAGCAGTCACCAGAAAAAAACGCTATGTGGGGAGCAGTCACCAGAAAAAAAACGCTATGTGGGGAGCAGTCACCAGAAAAAAAAAGCTATGTGGGGAGCAGTCACCAGCAAAAAACGCTATGTGGGGAGCAGTCACCAGAAAATAAATGCTATGTGGGGAGCAGTCACAAGAAAAAAAACGCTATGTGGGGAGCAGTCACCAGAAAAAAAACGCTATGTGGGGAGCAGTCACCAGAAAATAAATGCTATGTGGGGAGCAGTCACCAGAAAAAAAATGCTATGTGGGAAGCAGTCACCAGAAAAAAAACGCTATGTGGGGAGCAGTCACCAGAAAAAAAACGCTATGTGGGGAGCAGTACCCAGAAAAAAAACGCTATGTGGGGAGCAGTCACCAGAAAATAAACGCTATGTGGGGAGCAGTCACCAGAAAATAAACGCTATGTGGGGAGCAGTCACCAGAAAAAAAACGCTATGTGGGGAGGAGTCACCAGAAAATAAACGCTACGTGGGGAGCAGTCACCAGAAAATGAACGCTATGCGGGGAGCAGTCACCAGAAAAAAAACGCTATGTGGGGAGCAGTCACCAGAAAAAAAAAGGCTATCTGGGGAGCAGTCACCAGAGAAAACGCTATGTGGGGAGCAGTCACCAGAAAAAAAAACGCTATGTGGGGAGCAGTTACCAGAAAAAAAACGCTATGTGGGGAGCAGTCCCCAGAAAAAAAACGCTATGTGGGGAGCAGTCACCAGAAAATAAACGCTATGTGGGGAGCAGTCACCAGAAAATAAACGCTAAGTGGGGAGCAGTCACCAGAAAATAAACGCTATGTGGGGAGCAGTCACCAGAAAAAAAACGCTATGTGGGGAGGAGTCACCAGAAAATAAACGCTATGTGGGGAGCAGTCACCAGAAAAAAAAAAAGCTATGTGGGGAGCAGTCACCAGAAAAAAACGCTATGTGGGGAGCAGTCACCAGAAAAAAAACGCTATGTGGGGAGCAGTCACCAGAAAAAAAACGCTATGTGGGAAGCAGTCACCAGAAAATAAATGCTATGTGGGGAGCAGTCACCAGAAAATAAATGCTATGTGGGGAGCAGTCACAAGAAAAAAAACGCTATGTGGGGAGCAGTCACCAGAAAAAAAACGCTATGTGGGGAGCAGTCACCAGAAAATAAATGCTATGTGGGGAGCAGTCACCCGAAAAAAAACGCTATGTGGGAAGCAGTCACCAGAAAAAAAACGCTATGTGGGGAGCAGTCACCAGAAAAAAAACGCTATGTGGGAAGCAGTACCCAGAAAAAAAACGCTATGTGGGGAGCAGTCACCAGAAAATAAACGCTATGTGGGGAGCAGTCACCAGAAAATAAACGCTATGTGGGGAGCAGTCACCAGAAAAAAAACGCTATGTGGGGAGGAGTCACCAGAAAATAAACGCTACGTGGGGAGCAGTCACCAGAAAATGAACGCTATGTGGGGAGCAGTCACCAGAAAAAAACGCTATGTGGGGAGCAGTCACCAGAAAAAAAAACGCTATCTGGGGAGCAGTCACCAGAGAAAACACTATGTGGGGAGCAGTCACCAGAAAAAAAAACGCTATGTGGGGAGCAGTTACCAGAAAAAAAACGCTATGTGGGGAGCAGTCCCCAGAAAAAAAACGCTATGTGGGGAGCAGTCACCAGAAAATAAACGCTAAGTGGGGAGCAGTCACCAAAAAATAAACGCTATGTGGGGAGCAGTCACCAGAAAAAAAACGCTATGTGGGGAGGAGTCACCAGAAAATAAACGCTATGTGGGGAGCAGTCACCAGAAAAAAAATGCTATGTGGGGAGCAGTTACCAGAAAAAAACGCTATGTGGGGAGCAGTCACCAGAAAAAAAACACTATGTGGGGAGCAGTCACCAGAAAAAAAACGCTATGTGGGGAGCAGTCACCAGAAAATAAATGCTATGTGGGGAGCAGTCACCAGAAAAAAAACGCTATGTGGGAAGCAGTCACCAGAAAAAAACGCTATGTGGGGAGCAGTCACCAGAAAAAAAACGCTATGTGGGGAGCAGTACCCAGAAAAAAAATGCTATGTGGGGAGCAGTCACCAGAAAATAAACGCTATGTGGGGAGCAGTCACCAGAGAGTAAACGCTATGTGGGGAGCAGTCACCAGAAAAAAAACCTGTACAAATAAAATAAAAATTCACTCACCTGGCCAGCCTCTGACATGAGCTCCCCGTCCCCGACGTGCAGCCAGCCTGCCCCGTGCAGCTCCTCCAGCGACGATCCTCTCCTGCAGCTAGTTTCTTCCGCGCTGACAGGCAGAGTGCTGGGCTACGGGAAGATGGCGCCCGAAGCCCTGTACTGGAGACACAAATAGTCTCCAGTGCAGGGCTTCGGCAGCCATCTTCTCATAGCCCTGCTCTGCCTCCGGGAGCCAGTCACTGCGGGGATTTCAACACCTGGGGGGTCCAGGCCCCGGGACCCTGCCCGCCCTCTTCCGGAGGCGGACCCGGTCGCCAGGGTGACCATTGCGACCACGGGCCCTACGCCAGTGGCTTTGTGAGCTATTCTGCTTACTACATGCCTAAATGCTGTTAACTGTCCACCAGCATTACTCTATGCTTGCTGTCAGTAAGGATTATTTAACTACCATTGCAACATAATATTACATTATTTAGTATAAAATAATAATATTAAATTACTTCAGCTAGTGTTCCTACATATTTTTTTTGTTTAAGATCGTCCAGTTATGTGCGGGAGTGAGTCTGTGATTTTATACATTGTCTGTCTGGGACTGATTTGAATTTCTCACTGAAATTCCATGTTAAGGCTAGTACACACTAGCAATTTTGATTGACCAATGATTGCTCAATTTTACCACCTCCATGTAGTATGAGGGCCAAACAGATGTTCAATTCTATGCAGATCATATAGGTAAATGGTCATACTACATGGAGGTGGTAAAATTGAGCAATCATTGGTCAATCAAAATTGCTAGTGTGTACTAGCCTTAAGTCTAAAAACTACTGATTGCAAGATAACTTTAATAAAATTAATTTAAATCCCCAGATTTTTTTCCTAATTGAATTCAATGGTTTTTGGATTCGGGACCCATTTGACTAACTAGCCTACCAACTGAATTGAAGCATACCTGAACATCATAAATTCAGAATCCTCAATATATAGTGATACTGGGGCCAATCCTGATGTGTTTCTATACCTAATATTAACATAAGCAATGGATGTTTTCATTTTATTATAACCATCAGGGCCGCCATCAGAATTTTCTGGGCCCCATACTTGGCAAACCTACAGGGCCCCCCTCATGCCAAATAATCCGATAGGTAGATTGTGTGGGGGCAGAGCCACGGTAGGTGGGGTAGAGCAAAAGAAACTTGCCTGTCGCTCATAACTCCCTCCCCCTGCATTGATGCATGTTCACCAATCACGCAGCAGGTAAGAGGGAGATGATCACACAACTCATGTTATGCCACGGTAGAATAATTGCCAGCAGAGGCTCGAGTGGCACTGCTAAAATTTCTCCATAGACCAGTATTGCATTGTTTGGATGTCTGTATTGAATGTAAGTTACACATTTTAGCGTTAGCTGCTGCCAGGGCAAAGACATTTGCTTTTAACTTAGGTCAGTTTAGTGTTAGGACATCTGCCTTGGAGATTTACCTCAACGTTGGTGCAGATGTCCAGTATATCTATATTTTTGCATGCAAAACTATGATGGAAGCTAAAATTTCTCCATAGACCAGTATTGCATTGTTTGGATGCGGGCGTACATTTCAGTCCAGGGGGGGCGGTGTGCGCCACAGCGATTAACCATTCAATTGTACAGTATTGGGTCAGGGATGCGCAGCCTTTTACCTATATTTTGTTTCCACAGTTCTGTAACTACCAGGCTAGCAGCACCCATTGTGCTATCCTGTTTTGCATGGTAAGTATTTAGTTTTGCATACTTTTTGCATCTGTCTGATTGCTGAGTGTGTATTTGAGCTATTTAAGCGGTGCATATGAGGTGATGAGTCATTCAGATGCGGCCCGTGTTGGTGAGCGCTTGCTTTGTTTTCTGCTGTCTGTATTGAATGTAAGTTACACATTTTAGCGTTAGCTGCTGCCAGGGCAAAGACATTTGCTTTTAACTTAGGTCAGTTTAGTGTTAGGACATCTGCCTTGGAGATTTACCTCAACGTTGGTGCAGATGTCCAGTATATCTATATTTTTGCATGCAAAACTATGATGGAAGCTAAAATTTCTCCATAGACCAGTATTGCATTGTTTGGATGCGGGCGTACATTTCAGTCCAGGGGGGGGCGGTGTGCGCCACAGCAATTAACCATTCAATTGTACAGTATTGGGTCAGGGATGCGCAGCCTTTTACCTATATTTTGTTTCCACAGTTCTGTAACTACCAGGCTAGCAGCACCCATTGTGCTATCCTGTTTTGCATGGTAAGTATTTAGTTTTGCATATGTTTTGCATCTGTCTGATTGCTGAGTGTGTATTTGAGCTATTTAAGCGGTGCATATGAGGTGATGAGTCATTCAGATGCGGCCCGTGTTGGTGAGCGCTTGCTTTGTTTTCTGCTGTCTGTATTGAATGTAAGTTACACATTTTAGCGTTAGCTGCTGCCAGGGCAAAGACATTTGCTTTTAACTTAGGTCAGTTTAGTGTTAGGACATCTGCCTTGGAGATTTACCTCAACGTTGGTGCAGATGTCCAGTATATCTATATTTTTGCATGCAAAACTATGATGGAAGCTAAAATTTCTCCATAGACCAGTATTGCATTGTTTGGATGCGGGCGTACATTTCAGTCCAGGGGGGGCGGTGTGCGCCACAGCGATTAACCATTCAATTGTACAGTATTGGGTCAGGGATGCGCAGCCTTTTACCTATATTTTGTTTCCACAGTTCTGTAACTACCAGGCTAGCAGCACCCATTGTGCTATCCTGTTTTGCATGGTAAGTATTTAGTTTTGCATACTTTTTGCATCTGTCTGATTGCTGAGTGTGTATTTGAGCTATTTAAGCGGTGCATATGAGGTGATGAGTCATTCAGATGCGGCCCGTGTTGGTGAGCGCTTGCTTTGTTTTCTGCTGTCTGTATTGAATGTAAGTTACACATTTTAGCGTTAGCTGCTGCCAGGGCAAAGACATTTGCTTTTAACTTAGGTCAGTTTAGTGTTAGGACATCTGCCTTGGAGATTTACCTCAACGTTGGTGCAGATGTCCAGTATATCTATATTTTTGCATGCAAAACTATGATGGAAGCTAAAATTTCTCCATAGACCAGTATTGCATTGTTTGGATGCGGGCGTACATTTCAGTCCAGGGGGGGGCGGTGTGCGCCACAGCGATTAACCATTCAATTGTACAGTATTGGGTCAGGGATGCGCAGCCTTTTACCTATATTTTGTTTCCACAGTTCTGTAACTACCAGGCTAGCAGCACCCATTGTGCTATCCTGTTTTGCATGGTAAGTATTTAGTTTTGCATATGTTTTGCATCTGTCTGATTGCTGAGTGTGTATTTGAGCTATTTAAGCGGTGCATATGAGGTGATGAGTCATTCAGATGCGGCCCGTGTTGGTGAGCGCTTGCTTTGTTTTCTGCTGTCTGTATTGAATGTAAGTTACACATTTTAGCGTTAGCTGCTGCCAGGGCAAAGACATTTGCTTTTAACTTAGGTCAGTTTAGTGTTAGGACATCTGCCTTGGAGATTTACCTCAACGTTGGTGCAGATGTCTAGTATATCTATATTTTTGCATGCAAAACTATGATGGAAGCTAAAATTTCTCCATAGACCAGTATTGCATTGTTTGGATGCGGGCGTACATTTCAGTCCAGGGGGGGCGGTGTGCGCCACAGCGATTAACCATTCAATTGTACAGTATTGGGTCAGGGATGCGCAGCCTTTTACCTATATTTTGTTTCCACAGTTCTGTAACTACCAGGCTAGCAGCACCCATTGTGCTATCCTGTTTTGCATGGTAAGTATTTAGTTTTGCATATGTTTTGCATCTGTCTGATTGCTGAGTGTGTATTTGAGCTATTTAAGCGGTGCATATGAGGTGATGAGTCATTCAGATGCGGCCCGTGTTGGTGAGCGCTTGCTTTGTTTTCTGCTGTCTGTATTGAATGTAAGTTACACATTTTAGCGTTAGCTGCTGCCAGGGCAAAGACATTTGCTTTTAACTTAGGTCAGTTTAGTGTTAGGACATCTGCCTTGGAGATTTACCTCAACGTTGGTGCAGATGTCCAGTATATCTATATTTTTGCATGCAAAACTATGATGGAAGCTAAAATTTCTCCATAGACCAGTATTGCATTGTTTGGATGCGGGCGTACATTTCAGTCCAGCGGGGGCGGTGTGCGCCACAGCGATTAACCATTCAATTGTACAGTATTGGGTCAGGGATGCGCAGCCTTTTACCTATATTTTGTTTCCACAGTTCTGTAACTACCAGGCTAGCAGCACCCATTGTGCTATCCTGTTTTGCATGGTAAGTATTTAGTTTTGCATATGTTTTGCATCTGTCTGATTGCTGAGTGTGTATTTGAGCTATTTAAGCGGTGCATATGAGGTGATGAGTCATTCAGATGCGGCCCGTGTTGGTGAGCGCTTGCTTTGTTTTCTGCTGTCTGTATTGAATGTAAGTTACACATTTTAGCGTTAGCTGCTGCCAGGGCAAAGACATTTGCTTTTAACTTAGGTCAGTTTAGTGTTAGGACATCTGCCTTGGAGATTTACCTCAACGTTGGTGCAGATGTCCAGTATATCTATATTTTTGCATGCAAAACTATGATGGAAGCTAAAATTTCTCCATAGACCAGTATTGCATTGTTTGGATGCGGGCGTACATTTCAGTCCAGGGGGGGCGGTGTGCGCCACAGCGATTAACCATTCAATTGTACAGTATTGGGTCAGGGATGCGCAGCCTTTTACCTATATTTTGTTTCCACAGTTCTGTAACTACCAGGCTAGCAGCACCCATTGTGCTATCCTGTTTTGCATGGTAAGTATTTAGTTTTGCATATGTTTTGCATCTGTCTGATTGCTGAGTGTGTATTTGAGCTATTTAAGCGGTGCATATGAGGTGATGAGTCATTCAGATGCGGCCCGTGTTGGTGAGCGCTTGCTTTGTTTTCTGCTGTCTGTATTGAATGTAAGTTACACATTTTAGCGTTAGCTGCTGCCAGGGCAAAGACATTTGCTTTTAACTTAGGTCAGTTTAGTGTTAGGACATCTGCCTTGGAGATTTACCTCAACGTTGGTGCAGATGTCCAGTATATCTATATTTTTGCATGCAAAACTATGATGGAAGCTAAAATTTCTCCATAGACCAGTATTGCATTGTTTGGATGCGGGCGTACATTTCAGTCCAGGGGGGGCGGTGTGCGCCACAGCGATTAACCATTCAATTGTACAGTATTGGGTCAGGGATGCGCAGCCTTTTACCTATATTTTGTTTCCACAGTTCTGTAACTACCAGGCTAGCAGCACCCATTGTGCTATCCTGTTTTGCATGGTAAGTATTTAGTTTTGCATATGTTTTGCATCTGTCTGATTGCTGAGTGTGTATTTGAGCTATTTAAGCGGTGCATATGAGGTGATGAGTCATTCAGATGCGGCCCGTGTTGGTGAGCGCTTGCTTTGTTTTCTGCTGTCTGTATTGAATGTAAGTTACACATTTTAGCGTTAGCTGCTGCCAGGGCAAAGACATTTGCTTTTAACTTAGGTCAGTTTAGTGTTAGGACATCTGCCTTGGAGATTTACCTCAACGTTGGTGCAGATGTCCAGTATATCTATATTTTTGCATGCAAAACTATGATGGAAGCTAAAATTTCTCCATAGACCAGTATTGCATTGTTTGGATGCGGGCGTACATTTCAGTCCAGGGGGGCGGTGTGCGCCACAGCGATTAACCATTCAATTGTACAGTATTGGGTCAGGGATGCGCAGCCTTTTACCTATATTTTGATTCATATATTGCTGCTATTCAGTATTAGCTTATGGCGGCAGAACTAAGCCGAAGGATTGCAATGTGCAATCTCTTGTCTTAAAGAGTAACTGTTAGCCCCCAAATTGAAATTTAAAACACTATTGCAATGTTTTATTTATTATATAAGTGAGCCAAAAAGCCAATGCACAAGTTAAAAATCAATCTAATTTTGTTACTATCTAACCTTTTCCCCCAGCTCCGGACGCAAGCCGCATATCAGATGCTATAGCATGCAGAGCATGCCTATGTCTGGCCGACCCCCCCTCTCCCCCCCAGGACCAGGTGCCAATATATTCTCCCCACCGCAGCTGACCGCTCTGACACGGAGACAGAGCGGCAGCACTTCCAGCACCGTCACCGCAGAGCAGCCGCCGCCGAGTCACATGTGAGAGAATCACATGTGAGAGATGCACGGCGCTGGCTGCTCTGCGGTGCTGCTCTGGAAGTGCTGCCGCTCTGTCTCCGTGTCAGAGCGGTCAGCTGCGGTGGGGAGAATATATTGGCACCTGGTCCTGGGGGGGAGAGGGGGGTCGGCCAGACATAGGCATGCTCTGCATGCTATAGTATCTGATATGCGGCTTGCGTCCGGAGCTGGAGGAAAAGGTTAGATAGTAACAAAATTAGATTGATTTTTAACTTGTGCATTGGCTTTTTGGCTCACTTATATAATAAATAAAACATTGCAATAGTGTTTTAAATTTCAATTTGGGGGCTAACAGTTAATCTTTAATAAATTAACAGTGATGTATTATTGTGCTAGAGCAGCTTATATAGGTTTTCTACCTAGAGTTCATAAATAGTGATCTTTTAGTCATATAGAAATCTATCTATCTATCTATCTATCTATCTATCTATCTATCTATCTATCTATCTATCTATCTATCTATAAAACGGGAGCTGATTTCCCCTTATTTGGTTTAACACCACTCCAAGACTCTGAGGCCTGGCTAGTATTTTAGGAATCACCCTCTATGGGTCTTCAGTGTACAAAACTAGTACCACTGGCTGATTTAAAAGGTATACCTACAGTATATATAACCCAAGGGGTAAAACTTGAACTTTTCGTTACCAAGAAAAGCCACATCTGTGTAATGATGGGTGTCAGCGCACATAGAGAATCTGATTATTGGTGATCTGCAGTATCACCAAGAATACAGATATATACCTGATTATTGATGATCTGCAGAATCACCGATAATACAGATATATTGCTAACCTCTGGACACCTGAAGCGTGTAAGTGTTTGGTGTAACAGTATGGATTGGACCACCGGGGTAGCAGGTGGTCCAATAAGTAGAAACAGACTCTACTGCAGTCAAGGGCTCCAGGAGGGAGCAGGCCTTTACTGATTCACAGCAGTGCCCCCTCTGAGGAGCAGGGGACCCCTGCAGGAGAACTGAGCACCCAAGGGAGGGGTGACAGTCAGACAGGTCAAGCAGGCCGGTTCGGCAACACACAGACAGATAAAGTACAAAGACAGAAGGCTGATTCGGTATCCAAGGCAAGCAGGGTTTGGCAACGGAGAATCAGAAATGCAAGGTACCGAATCAGAGATCAGAGAAGTAGTCAGGAAAGCTATAAGTCATAACAGATATCAAACAATGCCTAGTCTGGGTGTGAGGTCTGTGGTCTCTACACCCTGGAACTAGTCTGATGTATAACAGAATGATAACACAAGTTCCCTAGTCTGGGTGTGAGGTCCGTGGTCTCGACACCCTGGAACTAGTCTGATGTATAACAGAATGATAACACAAGTTCCCTAGTCTGGGTGTAAGGTCCGTGGTCTCTACACCCTGGAACTAGTCTGATGTATAACAGAATGATAACACAAGTTCCCTAGTCTGGGTGTGAGGTCCGTGGTCTCTACACCCTGGAACTAGTCTGATGTATAACAGAATGATAACACAAGTTCCCTAGTCTGGGTGTGAGGTCCGTGGTCTCGACACCCTGGAACTAGTCTGATGTATAACAGAATGATAACACAAGTTCCCTAGTCTGGGTGTGAGGTCCGTGGTCTCTACACCCTGGAACTGGTCTAATGAATAACACAGGTGATACACAGTATTCCTAGTCTGGGGTGTGAGGTCCGTGGTCTCTACACCCTGGAACTGGTCTAAGGAATAACACAGATGATACACAGTATTCCTAGTCTGGGGTGTGAGGTCTGTGGTCTCTACACCCTGGAACTGGTCTAAGGAATAACACAGATGATACACAGTATTCCTAGTCTGGGGTGTGAGGTCCGTGATCTCTACACCCTGGAACTGGTCTAAGGAATAACACAGAAGATACACAGTAAACTGGCTAAGTGTGGATTCCCAGGTCCACCTGGTTCCACCACACTGAAGGATCTGACTAAGGTCTGAGTGCTAACACATAAGTATTCGCAACGCCAGACAACCAGCAACTGAACAGTAGGAGATATATATAGTGAAGCGCTCTGCAGCGCCGCCCAGCTCCCATCAACCAATCATCTGCTGAGCTGGGGTCAGCTGACCGTCACGATCAGCTGACCCCTCTCCCATTGGCATAAAGAGCCTGTCTTGCGGCGCGCGCGCGTAGCTCTCCATCTGTGTGCACTACTAGGTCCAGACAAACCAGACGCATGTTGCTGCGGGGAAACCACCGCTCTGTGCGCGGATACCGCCGCCTCACTGTCAGAACGCGCGGCGGTTTCTCCGCAATCTGTCACAATCTGCTTTTCAATGCATGCCATACAAAGATTGTACCATGTAGTATTTGTTTGTTTGTTTGTTTGTTTTACCAGAGACCTAAAGATCTTTTTTTTTTTTTTTTTTTTTTTTACAGTGAAAGATTCTACTCTAAAGTCAATTAATTTCTGCTTCTAGCTTGGCATTTATTTAGCTAGGAAGAAAAGAACCTTTTTAACCAGTGCCAGTGCTGAAATAAGCGGGGAAACAGACCAATGTGCTACTAATACAATTTGCTAATCTGACACCAGCTGAGGGAGGATCAGACTACGAAAGTGAAGCCTTTTATTTTGGCTTATATTTGTTTAACTGTTTATTGTTGTGCTGGTGATGTTCTATACAAACCAAGGTGTTTATCAAATAAAAATGCACTGACAATATACAGTGTCACCAATGGGAGTCCTAGAAATTACACTTAGCTATATTTTGTAACAGCATATTCAGCCTTAAGAGACTCTACAAAGCTGCCAAGTACTGCCATACACATTTTTCCATTTTTTTTAAAGCAACATGGTTCTTAGACATGCTGTGCCATTGTGGTCCATTTTTCTGCTGTGGTTGCTCTCCACAATTTTCCAGAATGTTTTCACATTGACTTCAACTTCTACCTTATTTGGTCTGTGCTTGTTCTTCAATTCTGTATGCATTCTATGGAGTATTTTCTCTACAAACAGCCACGAGGGGTTGCGGAGCTTTTTCCCAAAAATGGGACAGCAGTACAGGCATCTGTGCCCCCATTTTAGAATATTCACTTTTTCCAACTAAGTTGGTATAGTGAAGAGGAATTACCATAATCCTTGTGCATTTTGGATAATATTATTGTCACAACAGAGCCATATCGATTGGAAATATGGCCTTTTAGTTTTCATGTACAGTAATAGTGTCTAATTACCACAAATTATAAAGACAAAAAATAGCAGGACTAGTGCTAGCTAGTTTAGCACTGCCCTGCAAAGCTTACTTACCGTTATCTCTAGATAGTCGTGTGTTTCTTTCAGTCCCTAGTGTCTGACTCCTTCTTCTGTTAGGACAGCAGCACAGCTTTTTTTTTTCACAGGATGAAGGGTACAGGGATGTGCATCCCTTCCAGGGATGTGCTCACGAGTAGTGAACTACTCAAATTTGTCATTAAAATGAGGCTTAATTGCCTGAGTTGTTCGGCTGGGAGACGAGGGGTTACTTTCCCAGACGCGTTCCCACGTGGCCTATGGGACGCGTTGATGGACTCACAAGCGCACTTCCTCCTTCAAGCTGGAAGGATGAAGTGCGTGCTAGTGAGTCTTGCAATGCGACCCATAAGCTGTGTGTGAGACGTGATACGCATAGAAGCTGGCAGAATTCTTGGAAAGTAACCCCTCGTCTTCCAGCCACACACCTGAGGCAATTAAACCTCATTTTAATGACGAATTTGAGTATATCACTACTTGTGAGCACATCCCTGGAAGAGTATAAAGTGTGGAAGCCTTGGGACCCACAAAGTGATAGCAATATCACAGGTGAGTAAACGTTCAACCTATATAATTGATGATGTTGGAATTTTTATTATAAAATTAAATGTTAAATTTTTGTGAGGGGAGAATGTTTTCTAGACCGTGTTTACACAATCATTTAGTATTCTATGCTTTTTTTTGTCTTAAAGTGTACCTGAGGTGAAACTTGGATACAAAAAGACATACTCTCCTAAGAAGAGGGAAGCCGCTGGATCCTATAGAGGCTTCCCACACTTTCCACTGATCCCCATTGCCAAGCGTGGACTCCCCGAAGATTATCAACAAGGGCTTGTCAGTAGGAACATTGGGGACCATGCTCCTCTTAAGGCATGATCGCAGCTGTACTACGTCTGTGTGAGTGTTGCTCAATAAGCCAGAGCCCATCATGCAGACCAGCAGCTCTGTGCTACTGCGAAAGTGTGGGTGCAGCCAAGCAACGTGAGAATGCCCAATGTTAAAGTAGTCTGAAAGTCAGCATTTCTACTTCACACTAAAAGATTCCTCACAGCTTGAAAGCTACTAGCCCATAATTTTTTTTTTTAGCAGAACATCATTGAAATGGTTAAACAAAGCCCTTCGTCCTGCTATTCAGCTTCAAATATGCATCCAAACTGGAGATAACAGTATCTTTGTTTGCATTCCAATGTTGATACAATGTATGTAAACACAGTGTAACAATTGAAAAGGAGCTCTCTGTGAAGCTCTCTGTGCTTCAAGCACACTAGCTGCTCAGAACAGCTAATTAGAAGATGTTAACATATAATAAAAAGCACTTTGAATAAAATGCAATGTCAGGTTTCAGGGCAAGATAAACTACACTTTGGAAACTTGTAATTTGTAAACAGGCAATATTACGTATGCACAAAAGCAAATATTATAACTGTATGAGTACTAAAAAGTAGGAAAACACATTTTATTGAATGTTATGTCAGAGTTTCAGACCACTTTAAAGTGGAATGAAACCCAGCATTTCTTCTTTGCTCTAAAAGATTATTTACAGCATATTATATACTACCACCATTTTTTTCTATTAGAACAGCATTCAACTAGTTCAACACAGGACTTACAAGCTCCCTGCTGGGAAAGCTGGTCGCATCCGAACTGGAAATAATGTTATCTTGCGAAGTAAACACTTCTCTGACACTACAGACTCTCCTGAACACAGTCAGG
The DNA here is from genome assembly GCF_040937935.1 of Hyperolius riggenbachi. NCBI lineage: Eukaryota > Metazoa > Chordata > Amphibia > Anura > Hyperoliidae > Hyperolius > Hyperolius riggenbachi. The sequence goes on along the minus strand of NC_090646.1, from coordinate 509,896,235 downwards.
CACTTGTTTTATTTTGACACATGTTTTATTCACTATTATGTCAGGGTTTTATACCGCTTTAAGGAGCGAGGAGGACCCAGGAAGCCCAATAGGATCCAGAGGCTTCCTTCTTCTTAGGTAAGTATGTGTTTCTGAACCCGAGCTTCAGCTTGGGTTCTGTTTCAGAAGAAATAGTCCAAGAAGCACTGAGCTGTAATTTCTACTATTTTTTTAAAGATAAAAAGTTTGATTTGTTTGGTTGCTGTTAAATACTTCAGTTTGCCCTGGTTCTGACCACGCGCCACACAAAAATAAAGTGCGCTAGTAATCTAACAAATAGAAGATATGAAATAAGCTCGGAGATAAAAAAAAAAAAAGTTCTTTGTTCATACCCAGATGAAACCCCACTTTCAATATTTGAAGCCTGACAGTACAGTTTCCATACAGCACAGGCCTTCAGTAAAGTACCAGGAATCACAGAGAAAAAGTAATGAGGCTGTAGTGTTTATTCAGGGATTCAGCAGTTGCTTTAGATGTGTATGTCTCCCCACTGACCCCTTCTAGCCCGCTGTGAGCTCTCCTAGGGAGATGCAGCCTGAAAGGAATCACTGGGGTGCACTTTAGTACACAACTTTATGCAAAGACTGTTCATACGTGGCTGCCGATGACTTTCAGAAAACTGAAAGAAATGAATTCTTGAGGATCCCAAGAACACCTCTTAAAAGAAACCTGAAGTAAAAAGAATGTTGAAGATGCCATTTCTGACCTTCTTCTCCTTCTTCCTCTTTTTTTTTTTTTTTTTAAACTTTCTCATTCTTGTTCAGATTCTCAGACTGTATTTGTAGAAGACATACAAAACAATTTTTTGTGATCAGTTTGGGTGAGAAACTTCCGTGCGAACAAGTTTGCTCTATTCCCTGACATTGATGGACTGTTTCTCATCAGCAACTAGCCATATTGGATAATCTTTTTACTAAGACAGCACTCCTCTTCTTCTGTTATGCCACCTATAAAATCAAATAAAAACTAGACATAGTGCATTACTGCTATAACAACAAGGTCATCCAAACACCCAAAGGGCCTGATTCACAAAGCGGTGCTAACAGTTAGCACCCTGGTGAAAAGCCCTTTATCATGCCTAAACTCAGTTTAGGCATGATAAGGTTAGGTGTGATAAGTTTAGGTGTGATAAGTTTAGGCATGATAAGTTTAGGTGTGATAAGTTTAGGCATGATAAGTTTAAGCACCAACTGCGTTAGCACCGCAGTGCAGAGCTGATCAAAAGTTTTGCGCTAGCAAAGTCTGGTGCACTTCGCATAGAGTTTAATGGCGCTGCTTTGCGTGCGGGACTTTGCACGCTATCTACACTTATCTAAACTTATCACACCTAAACTTATCACACCTAAACTTATCACGCCTAAACTGGCTTTTCACCAGTGTGGTGCAAAGGTTATCATGCCTAAAGTCTTTTAGGCGTGATAACTGAGTTATCACCGCTTTGTGAATCAGGCCCCAAGTGTTAAAGTGCTTCACTCATGCTTCACTTCAACTGTGAACAGCCACATAGTCCCCTTAAAAAATGCAGGCTCACCAGATATACACCACCTCAAATCCAGGTGGGTCTAAAGCATATCCAGGTGGGTCTAAAGCATAGGTAAACCAGCCAACGACTCAGTAGTAGCAGATATCCACAAGCTTTTAATCCAGTTCCTCATAAAATACAATAAAATTGAACATAGCATAAAACCTTTGAAATTTCCAATAATGCCCTGCGCTGAGTGCTCACTCACATAATCTATAGAAAATCTTTATTGTCATTGTAACAACCGAAATTGTATAACAAAATTCTAAAGTGCAATTTTCCAGCAAAAACAGCATAACAACATTCCATTCCTACATACATTGCATTGCACACACCCCTTTTCAGCATGGCCACTTAGCAGCATTTAACATAGAAATGGCTGAAGGATAAAAAATGTTCTTTAATCTATTTGTCTTAGTTTTTATAAGCCTTAAGCCCAATCTACACGATACGATTGCAAAACAATGGCAAATCGAATTGAATTGAATCGAATCGAATCCCGATCGGACATGTTGGATTTAATCGGATCGTAAATAGAATCGTAATCGAATCGTATAAAGAATTGTATCGTGTAGATGAGGCTTAAAACGTTTTCCAGAAGGCAGATGTTTCAATAACACATGTCCTGGATGTGAGGCATCACTTAAAATGTTCTTAATATTCCTGAAACAATAAGAAGTATATAATTCTTCTAATGGAAGAAGAGGACAGCCAACTATCCTCTGGGCAACCTTAATTACCCTATGAAGCTGCTTTTTCTGTGCTACTGTGCAGCTTGAAAACCACGCAAAGAGACAGTAGACTAGGACACTTTCCACTGTATTGCGGTAAAAAGACACCACCAATTTCTCAGGAATATTATTCTTCCTAAGCACCCTTAAAAAATATAGCCTCTTCTGTGCCTTTTTCACTACTTCAGCAATATGTGACCCCCAAGTCAGGTCCTCTTTAATAGTAGCTCCTAAAAACCGAAAGTCTGTGACCCTCTGTACAATATTTCCATTTATAATAAGTGGCTGAATGCCATCTGCCTTCTTCCTAAAATCCACTATAAGCTCCTTGGTTTTAGCTATATTTAGGAGCAGATTGTTGTCTCTACACCACATTTCCAGCCTTTCTTCCTCATCCCTGTAGGCAGACTCATCCCTCCCTGAAATAAGCCCTACCACTGTAGTGTCATCAGCAAACTTAACAATGGTGTTACTATGGTGGGCAGGAACACAATCATGAGTGTAGAGAGTATAGAGCAGGGGTCTCAGCACACAGCCCTGAGAAGAGCTAGTGGTAGATGAGGAAAAATTTGTACCCACTCTAACCCTCTGAGGACAATCGCTCAAAAAGTTCTTAATCCAGAGGCAAGTTGAATATGGAAGCCCTATGTCTGATAATTTGGTCACCAGTCTATGGGGTATAATAGTGTTAAAAGCAGAACTAAAATCAATAAAAAGCAATCGTGCATAGCTTCTCGCTGCTCTAAATGGGACAATACAACATGGAGGACAGTAGCCACCACATCCTCTGTAGACCTATTTGATCTATAGGCAAACTGATGTTGATCGAACATGGGAGGAATAAAAGACATGATATAGTTCCTAAAGAGCTTCTCAAAACACCTCATAATTACAGAGGCTTATGAGTCTCCCCGGACGAAACGCGTAAGGCGGAGCCAGAAGCGTCTGACGTCACAGGGAGTGTAGGGGAATACCGATTGGGAGGACAATTTGAAGCAGACGCGGGGAAACCATAGTGGGAACGGGACACCGCGACCGCAGTGGAGGCGACACCACTGGGCTGTTGAGCCTGATACGCGCAGAATACAACTGGATTATGTGAGTGCGCACTCAGCGCAGGGCATTATTGGAAATTTAAAAGGTTTTATGCTATGTTCAATTTTATTGTACGTTATGAGGAACTGGAATAAAAGCTTGTGGATATCTGCTACTACTGAGTCGTTGGCTGGTTTACGTTTACCTATGCTTTAGACCCACCTGGATTTGAGGTGGTGTATATCGGGTGAGCCTGCATTTTTTAAGCGGACTACGTGGATGTTCACAGTTGAAGTGAAGCACAAGTGAAGCACTTTAACACTTTGGGTGTTTGGATGACCTTGTTGTTATAGCAGTAATGCACTATGTCTAGTTTTTATTTGATTTTATAGGTGACATAACAGAAGAAGAGGAGAGCTGTCTTAGTAAAATAATATAGACATTTTATTTATGGACTGGTTAGATAGCGAATACTCTGTATTTATATAAGTGTTGCATTGCAGGTTCAGTGGGCGCAGTTTTGCATCAGTATATATATTGGATAATCCTAGGATTGCCATAGTTCCTGTAGTGTCTGCTTTTCAGACACCTCCTGCACATCCTTCATCATTCCCCTCCATAGGACAGAACAGACTTCCTTCCAAATGTGACCTGAAAAAATTAAGAAATATAATTTCAGACAACAAAACTCTAATATGTGTACATGGCTTAATTTCAGAATCCGTAACCGATAGCTTCCCCAGCTCCAGCCATGCAGCAGGGGGGATTTGTGGCACCCCAGCCCAGTTAATGTGCAGATTAGGAGTCTAACTGCAATTTGACACCACAGTATGCTTGTGTGTTTCATATGTGTCATTTAGAAACGACTAAAGCTAAAAGGCCAGCGTGACCACTAGGCAATATAAATGTGTTAAATAATTCTATTTACCAGTTTTCCAGAAAGCAGGGCAATTTGTAAGCTAAATAGCTCCCAATGCAGTAGTCGCCCCCAACCCGTTTGACTTAAGCAAACTTGCAACGTGGTAGCCTCCAGTATTGGTTATAGTTATCTAGTGTTGGCGTCTAGTGTTAGGTAGCCAGATGCCCCTTTGATATAGGTAGCCAGATTTTTCATGCAATATAGGTAGCTAGATGTAGCCCCCTTCTTCCAGTATAAGTAACCGGATGCTCCCTGAGTATAGGTAGCCAGATGGCCCCCATAGTATCGATAGCTATATGTAGCCCGAATTATAGGTAGGCAGAAGTCCCCTTAGTATAAGTAGCCACAGATGCCCCCCTAGTATAGGCAGCCAGATGATCCCCATTATAGGTAGCCAGATGTCCTCTTAGTATAGGTAGCCACAGATGCCCCCTTAGTATAGGCAGCCAGATTCCATACTCTCTTAGTATGGATACCCAGATGTAGCTACCCCCTCCCCATCTAGTATAGGTAGCAATATGACCCCTAAAGTGTAGGCCACCGGATGAAGACTCTCCCCCAGCAAGTATAGGTAGCCAGATGACCCCCACAGATTATGCAGGCAGATGTTTCCCTCCCATGTATAAGTAGCCATATGAACCCCACAGTGTAAGCAGTCTGATTTAGACCCCCCCCCCTCCAGTATAGGCAGCAAGGTAGACCCCTCAGCATAGGCAGACAGATGTAGACCCCCAAGAATAGGTAGCCAGAGTTAGCCAGATAGACACCAAAATCTGGGCAACCAGATGCAACTAGCAACCCCCCCCCCCTCCCCAATATAGTGAAACCAGATGCCCCCACCATTGTAGGCAGCCAGATGCATCTCCCTCCCAAGCATAGGTAGAGATGTTCATTCGGATTTGGCGGAATTGAAATAACCTCCCCCCTCCCATTCATGGAACAAATCTGCTTATGGTCTATTGACCCTAACATATGTTAGAGCTAGTTGCAGGGCTAGAGGTGACCTTAGGGCATCAGTAAGATTATAGACATGTCCGGGATGTAGCGCAAAATCCATTATATTGTAAAGTGAACCGAGCATCATTTTTAACTTCCAGGTCAGCTCGATAGCTAATTAAAAATGCTTCCAAAAATATGGTTCATTATTAAAAAAAACGTTTGTTTTACCTCATCGTTTTACATTTAAGGGTTAAAATTATAGGCAGTAATCCTCTTACTCCAGTGGTGAGGTCGGTCACCAGCAACAGACAATGGAAGGCTGATAAGAACTCTAATTGACTTAATTGACCACAAGCTAAAATTCTAACAAACCCATTAAGCATTAGGGAGGTGGGAGGAGGGGGAAGAATGTACTTCAAAGAGATAAGATAAGTGATTTGTTGAACTTTACACCTTGGCTGGATAACTGCAGTAAAAAGGGAGCAGGGAGAGTAGCTTCTTAAACATGACAGTCCTTTAGATCAGATCCCTTTAAAGACAAACAATGTTTGCAGAGCTCTGCACACCAGATTATAGGGGGCCTCAACTGCTCTGCAAAAAAAACAGATAGGGAACCAGCTGCATAGATTGCACGTGGGCAGAATCTGGGTACACAGAAGTGAGGTGTGACTGCAGTTCAGTTCCATAAACAGTCAGTACAGACAAAGCTTGCATACAGTCACAGAGAGGGACAAGGTGTGGGAGGAGAGAAAGCTTGGTGAAGACCAGGACCGGATTTGAACTTTCCAGCGTCCTAGGCTGGCTGTCACCAACCGCCCCCCCATTCTGTCCAACTCTAACTAGTGATCACTGGGTTTAATGGGCTCCCCTCTTTTTTGCTGCTTTGCCCCCCTATTCAACAAAGAAGCAGTGCATGCTTTGGCCACTCCATGTAATTTTGCACTCCAGCCTGGATGCAAAGCAGCCGATAGTGTTCTAGGCTTGCATAATTCAGAAATGACGCTCATATATGAGCAGCACTTCTCAAGTACACATATCCATAACACTCCCAGCCTCGGCTGCTGTGCACTTGGATACAGGAGTGCGTAATTACAAGAAGCCCGAGAGGACAGAGTATGCACTGCAGTCAGAGCCACAAACAGGTGGCAGGGCAGCGCAAAGGAGAGAAGCCCATCCAAAACAGAGAACAGGTAAGTAGAAGGATCCCAAACTACACACACTGGCATAGATGTAGTGTAATGCTAGGTACACATGATGCAATCCTGACAGATTTACTGTCAGATCGATTATTTCCAACATGTCTGATCTGATTTCCGATCAATTTTTCAATCGATTTTCCGTTCATTTCTATGAAAAACTCATTCAGAAAATCTATTGGATAGCAGATCGGAAATGTTGAAAATAGTCGATCTGACAATAAATCTGTCAGAAAATTGCAATGTGTGTACCTAGCATAAGCTCAGGTGTACTTTACACAGTGACAATTTAGCACTTGGGGCAAGTTAAGACAGATCTTAAAATCAGTCAACAGGAAGTTTTTAAGATTTGTAATAGAATGATAATTGTAATGATCTGCTCTGCTGTCTGCACAGGCAGACAGCTGTTTGACCATTATTTAGGTCTGAATGCTACAGGTCTCTGTAAAAGAGACCTGTCTTCACTTTGCAAGTTTCAGAGTTGCTCTGCTGGTGAGGAATTTGCATACACTTGTCATGCAAATTGCTTAGCTGTTTCCTCTGATGGCTTGCAGTTGCAGTATAAAAACCATTTCTTCCCAGAATTCCTGGCTGGTCATGATGGTTTGTTTGTGCTAACTCTCCTGGAGTATCAGCCTTGCTATTGTTTGCTAAGATTATTTTAGAGTAATTCCTTGGGACTGCACTAGGCATCCCTTCTAGCGCAGTCAGGTTGTATTATCTGTTTTTCCTTGTTCTGTCTATCTGTTGCGATTGTCTTGTCACCAGCGGCGGTCAACAGGAAATCGTTCTGCCTGTACCCTGTCTTAGGGATGCTAGCCAGAGCAGCGGTTGCTACTGACAGCCCCATCTGTTTGTCTGTCTGGATCGCATCCGCTCTAGCGGCAGTGGCGGTGGGTCCTTCTGTGCTCTGTTTGGGAGTGTAGGCCAGAGCTGCGGTTGCTGCTGGCTGCTCCTTCTGTCTGTCTTGTCTGGTACGAACGCTTGCTGTAGGCTCGGTGAGGTAACCGTCTAGCAAGCGTTCGCGTTCTCTATTTCGTGTTTGTGTTACATTGGTTAGTTAGGGTGGCACGCTTATCACTGGGCACCTAACGCGCGGTGATCGTGTCTTAAACGCGTTCGCTGTTGCGAATGAGTGCGGAGTTCGCGTTTAGCTAGCGTTTGTTATTTTCCTTGACATTCTGATCGTTGTTATTTGCTGTGTCTTTCTTGCTACACTTGTGCTCTGTCTAATTCGCAAGAAAAGCATCCATCTAGGGTACTATAATACATCACTATCAGACCACCAAGAATTAGAATAATCAAAGAGTTTATTAGGGACTTGTCCCTGCAACCAATAAAAACATTTAAAACCATACAGCGCACAGATTAGCCAGCAGGCACCACTTCAATATAACATATGATATTGCAATAAACATATTAATTACAGCACTTGCAAGATTAAAGTATTGTGGCCCTTAAGAAAGTATTAATATACACCCTCCGAGATGTCAATCTATTCCATGAACAAGCCGCTAATAATAAGATAAGGTCTTACCCAAAGCTGTAAATATGTGCCCGCTACCTCTCTGTGCCCCCTCACGCGTTCCGTGACCCTGTCACTTCTCCAGAAGTGGAGTGAGCCTATACAGCTTGAGGAAGGAGTTTGCCTCCGAAACAGCGTCTGTCGCTGTCCCTGGGCTTTATCTTTATGCAATAAAGAGCTTAAATACATCTACGTGGTGCTGCTGATCTCTTCTACCTACTGGATCCTATTATAGGCAGAATCATACCATATATTAAAGCTGTAAGAAAGTCTATGCTTGCTTCTGATCCCAACCCGTATGAGTGTTTCTTCGATACAGGGTTGTTTGAGCCTCCATTCGCTCTGTGGGAGATTGGGGCTTTGATTGAGGAGTTTGAGTTTGATTGGAAGGCGTTTTGTGATTTTTACATCGCAAAAAGCGAAGTGATTCTTAATGCTTGTATTGATTCTGTGTACTCTTGGATTGAATCTGATGAATGTGACGAATGTTTTGTGGATCCGGTGATTTGTGTGTGGCAGACGATTTTGGATGAATTGCACACACACCAACCAATTGACTTTAATAAAGAGACACCGTTGACAGATGATTGTTCCTGTCTTTCTGGGGTAAAGCAAGTGAGTTTAGACACTGTGCGATCTGAAATGAATGGGTGTACTACTGTGGTAGACACCTGTGTGAATTCTGAAAGATTCTCTCCTGCTTGTGTGGAGTTTGAATCTGCGCGGTCTGATGCCTGTTTCTCAGATGTTCCGACAGATTATGATCAACATGATTGTGTCAGTTTTGTAGAAGATGTGTGGGATCCCTTGTCATTTAAAAACAGATTTTTTTTCTCTCCCAGTGTTTCTGTCTTGAACACTTTGCAGTCTGCTCCACAGATTGCGGAGGCTTGAGCTTTGGAAGCCTCAGTTTCACAACCTAAAGCGATCTTGGATTTGCAAAATTTGCGTTCTGTCTCCTCGGATTCGACATTGTTAGCCGAGTCTAGGGGTGAGACAGCGCTTTGGTTTTGTGAATCTGATTCTGAGGAAAGTAATGACTTTCCCCCCTGTACTCTGGATGAGTCAATATTACCTTGCAATGAACCTCCTGCAGGGAGCCCAGAGGCTCCTCTAGGTATTGCAGCTAATTGCATCTGTTGTTCTGCCATTTCAGAATTGCAGTCTGGTTTGACTGCTATGAAGGATTCTACCTGCAGTGAAGCTAGACTCTGGGAGTCAGTGTTGGCTTCACTGGATATTCATGTTCATCCTGTTCTTGAAGATGAAATTCAGTCCCAGTGTATGGTAAAACCATCCCTGGGACATCTGCCCTGTCCGCAGAAGGTATTTGATGTGCGGCCCTGTAACATGGATAGTTCAGAATCCTTGTCAGAAAACTTAAGAAATTATGTTCCTGAAGTTTTGTTCGATGTTCTGGAGGCCTCCGAGTTTCTCCCAAAGGGTGCAGAACTTTTAGGAGGGGCCTCCTGCCCCGCAGGGTCGTTTAAGGTTCTGCCTACTTCTGTAGGCATTGCTGCTATACTGACTACCTTTGCAGCTCTTGTGGAGCTCCAGTCATGTGTAGTCCATGATGAGTTCTGGTTGGATACAATTACAGTCATAGAGACTTCTAAGTCTGAGTCCAAGTCTGCTTTTGAAAGACCAGTGCTTGTGACCACTACTCGTGATGATTCTTTGCCCGGTCCTGGTTTTGGTCTTGTTGTGACGAACTCTGAGGTTGGCAGTTCCTCGACATGTCCTGAGGGTTCTCTTGTGCTAGTGTACCCCGATGTGCTCTGTGACCCAGAAAGCCCAAGCGTGTCTCGGTTACCAGCATGCTCAGATGCTTCCTCGGTGGAGACATGTTCTGGTATTGCCTGCCTGCCTGCATGCCCAGAAGTGGTCCCTGAAAGCCCTGATCTTGATGGTTGTCCTGGTAATCCTTAATCCGGAATTGTCATAGGTTCCATAGGGGTTCTTGGTAGTTCTCCATGTGAGCCTGGTGAGCATTCTGGCCTCCTGGGATCTCTGCGGAGCTTCAAAGTGTTCTGGGAGATTCTGGGAGAGATATTTCTTGGTACCCTGGATGGGATCAACAGTGGCTTCTCTGTTGAAAGGGACACTTCAAATAGGTATTGTGGCAGGTTTGGTATTTTTGGACGGTCCCTGGAAGGTGGTGGGTATTGCTCGGAGTGTGTCGATGGGTTCTTCTCTGGTATTCACAGTTCTGATGGGTGTTCTGCTGAGACTTGTAGTACTGATGGGCATGTTTCGGTGGCTTCTGCTTCCGACAAGGTCGGTTTCGGGAAGATTGACTCTGGAATTGGGCCTTGTCGGGCTGACCCGACCTTCATGAGTGTTCAGTCAGATTTTTTTTGGAAACGTCAGTTTTGAGAGACGTCTGGAAGCCATCCCTAGAGAGGGGGGGGTACTGTAATGATCTGCTCTGCTGTCTGCACAGGCAGACAGCTGTTTGACCATTCTTTAGGTCTGAATGCTACAGGTCTCTAGAAAAGAGACCTGTCTTCACTTTGCAAGTTTCAGAGTTGCTCTGCTGGTGAGGAATTTGCATACACTTGTCATGCAAATTGCTTAGCTGTTTCCTCTGATGGCTTGCAGTATAAAAACCATTTCTTCCCAGAATTCCTGGCTGGTCATGATGGTTTGTTCTTGCTAACTCTCCTGGAGTATCAGCCTTGCTATTGTTTGCTAAGATTATTTTAGAGTAATTCCTTGGGACAGCACTAGGCATCCCTTCTAGCGCAGTCAGGTTGTATTATCTGTTTTGCCTTGTTCTGTCTATCTGTTGCGATCGTCTTGTCACCAGCGGTGGTCGACAGGAAATCGTTCTGCCTGTACCCTGTCTTAGGGGTGCTAGCCAGAGCAGCGGTTGCTACTGACAGCCCCATCTGTTTGTCTGTCTGGATCGCATCCGCTCTAGCGGCAGTGGCGGTGGGTCCTTCTGTGCTCTGTTTGGGAGTGTAGGCCAGAGCTGCGGTTGCTGCTGGCTGCTCCTTCTGTCTGTCTTGTCTGGTACGAACGCTTGCTGTAGGCTCGGTGAGGTAACCGTCTAGCAAGCGTTCGCGTTCTCTATTTCGTGTTTGTGTTACATTGGTTAGTTAGGGTGGCACGCTTATCACAGTGATCGTGTCTTAAACGCGTTCGCTGTTGCGAATGATTGTGGAGTTCGCGTTTAGCTAGCATTTGTTATTTTCCTTGACGTTCTGATCGTTGTTATTTGCTGTTTATTTCTTGCTACACTTGTGCTCTGTCTAAATCGGTCTTGTGTCACTATTGGCAATCGCCACTCTTGCGATTGCGTTCCCACTTCGTTTCCGTTGTTGTGTGTTCACCGTCGCTGAGTGGCGACTAGATTGGTGGACACACATACATTCTGTCTCTGTGCTCTCTCTCTTTAAGGGCTGTCTTGTCCTGCGTTGCTTCAACTCGTACAATTCCCTCCTGGCATCTGTGGCCGTGCAGAGGCTGTGTTCATCTGCACTTCACAGCTCCATCTGCCGGTGGGAATTGCCTTCTACAGGTGCATAGCACCCAAGCTGGGTTCTGTCAGCGCGCGTCCTGTGTGCTGACCACGGAAATAATTCCCCAATCATTACAATAATATTTACTGGCTAACCAAAAGAAAACGGTGAGCTTTTGGCTAATGAGGCATCTTCAGACTTTGTTCCTGTATACAAGATGTTAGGGCACACAGCTATATATACAGTCATCAGATGTATACATTGTTTTGTAAATATAAATAAATGTAATACAGTTGTCATTCTGTTTCAAAACATCCTGCTTTCACTGATGGCTAACACAGAACAATGCTTCTAAAAAATGTCAGGAAAGAGTTAAACTGTAGCACAAAGAATGTTGCTGTCATTCTCTATGAAAGAAAAACAAACAAATTGAAGGTCTCAGGTCTTTAATAGGTCTTTAATAGCTCTAACCAAGTAATAAACATCAGTCTGGGGGAGAGGAGAGATGATAATTCCTGTCCGTGAATGCATGCATAAAGAAACTAATCTGAACTCAAAAGTTCTACTATTTGAGCCCATATATTTTTCTTCTCACAGCAGCTTGTATGTCCCCACTCATTATACTAAGGACAAGATCCTCAGATGACAACAGATGCTGACTGTCATCACACACACTCTGCAGTGAGAGAGATGCAGGGATCTCTGGAATCCAGGCAGAATAGAGCAAAGCAGAAGTGATTTACTTTGACATGTGACCTCTTATCTCTCCAAGTCGTGCTCCCTGATGAATTTTAAGGCCCTAGGCCATGGCCTTTGTGGCCTTCCCAGAAATCCGGCCCTGGTGAAGACAGTGGTAAGACAGATGTGGGCGGAGTGGCATACATTCCATACACAAATTTGCAAGGCAGACCATGAGCAGTACAAGTAAAAGGTAGGCTCAGCTTGTACACTGTGCTGTCAGCTTGGCTAACATTACTGTTGCCAGTTACTGATTCCTGTATTGACCTCCTGTTACTGAACTGACTTGTTATACCGTATCTGATTGTTCTCTGCCTGTCCTGATCCTTGACTTGTGACCAGTTATACCTGAACTCCACCTGCCCTGAGCTTTGGCCTGTTGAATTCTTATGCTTGTTTGCCATCTGCCTACAGACTTTGATATTCCTGACTACAAATCCAAAAATGCAGGTTTATCTGTTCTCTATATCTCTGGTGGGGCAATTCCAGTGGTCATAACCTGGTGGCTACTAGGCAGCAAATAGTCGGTTGCCCACTAGGGGCAGTGGCTCATGATCCCTTTTGGGTGCTCTGGTGAAGACCCATAGCCATTTAGACTCCACACCTTAGGAAAGCCCACGCCTACCACTAGTGACGGAGTCAACAGTGCCCGTGACATGTAACATGATGTGTGCCATTTGTTATCCTATCTGCATTACCCCAGGTCCCTGCTGCATTGACTGTAATGTCATGTCACACTCAGCAAACTTTTAGAAAATTGACTAGATGGGAAAAAACAACATTAGCAAAAGATGTAAGCTGCTTTAAAAGTGCTCTTCAAATAATGCCTAGAAATGGAGTATGTGAGCTGAGAAAGCAAATACTATTGCTGTACGCAAATTTGTCTTTTTTATGAAGAGCTCCTAGATCCTGCATTAGCATTCACAATTACTTAAGTCTTCACTTTGGTCTGCGAGAGTACAGATAAAGTAAAGAATATGACACAGCTATAGGCAATGCTTTCCACTGAACTATAACAACAGTTGTACGCAGAGTTGCAGGCATGAACCTCATGACATCTAATGGTGTAAAAGGAGAATTACATCTTCATTTATACAAAATGCATTTTTTTCCTTAACAAAGAAGCTATTTTTCAAAAGCATGAAATACTAAGCGGTAGTTGATTGCAACAAAAACAATGTGCGGCTATGAATAAACTCTTCTTTTATAATTGCTTTAAATTTCTGTGACAGATGCCATGAAAATGTCAGGATTTTTCCCGTGGCTCTAAAAGTAAACAGCAAAATTGTAGGAGTCAATTATAGCGTAAATTATAGTGTAATACGCGTATGTTTAACTTTCCATTAAGATGTGAAGAACAATACTAGCTTATAGTAAACCTGAAAAGAGTGCAATTTTCCTAAACCCATGACCCCAGCTCTGACAACACTGTACCACTTCCTGATTTGGAGCAGCAGTCAAAACAGGTAATTTGAGCATTGAGCAACAACTGGTAATTTGCGCGCGGGGCATGATCCATGTAAAAAAAGACACTGGGTACCAGCAAACAATATCCACACCACCAACCAAATGAGGATGCTCAGTGGCCTAAGGTCATAGGTCCTGGTGTGCAATTTCAGAGACTTTGCCCCGCATCCAAATTATTTGGCGCCTTTTTCACAGGTACGCGTGTCAATAACCAGGCCATTAACATAAGTTAAATATGTGAATAAAGTTGTGATTTCAGTTTGTGACAAGGTTGTAATAAAAGGGAATCTTATCCCATCATTATCATTATCAGTATAGTGCTATGGAAGATTTTGGCACTATATAAATAAAAATAATAATAACAGGATTGTGTCTGGCTCTTCTGGGAGCTGGCCGAACAGCCAGCTTCCTCCTTGGGCCAGTTCAGCTTCCTCAGTCACCAGGCACATGTGCGTCCATGCACGAACCAACCTCCTTGTAGGCCGCACACCCATCTTATACCCTCAAGTGGCCGCTCTGTTACAATGACAACTAATAGACTGCTGAGATGTGTATCCCCACCTTGTTTCCCTCCCGGATAAAACTCTGTCCAATACTCCTTGCTGATGACAGCATTTTGTTTACCTGTGTGCAACTCTGTTGAGTGTGGCCATGCACCTACCATTTTTTTCAACAATTTCCAGCGGATTTAATCATTTGATCAAATCTGCTAGAAATTGATGCCAGAAACGTTTTATTTCTGTCCAAAATCTGACCATTGGGTCAATCGCTTAGGGCAAAAAAAAATTGGTGGGGCAGGGGCGTGCTGCTAGCGGCGTCCAATTGAAGGACGCACAATGCTAGTTTTACATGTGCATACCTCATTTCCAGTATTTTCTCTTTGCTGGCTGCTGCTTCCAAGCTTTACTCCCGAGTCCCGGGGTGTGCCCTTAGGACATCCCAAATGCTAGAGGCCAAATACTAGCAGCCCTTACTGGTGCCAAGTAAGGTACATGCTACAGTACCACAGTGTCTGTCCTCTGCATTACGTCACACATGTGTCCCTGGGACTCGAGAGTGAAGAAACAGCAGCTGTCAGGGAGAGCACAGGCAGGGACCGCGTGGCGGACAAGTGCAATTAAGCTCTACAGGCAAGCACATATTTTTAAAGATTTCATGCTGAAATCAATTTAATATCTGTGAGTGGTGTGTAGATAGATCCCTTTCTGATCAGATAATGATCAGAGAGGGCTCTATCTGTTGGCAATATCAACCAGTTTATGGCCTCCTTTAATCTGTGACCTCAGTCTTACCTTTGACCTTATATTCTTTACCACCTGAATCAAGGCCTGCTCATGTATCCTTACATGCCATTGTCTAGCCCCTTGGATACTTTCAACTTCTCATATCTTGTCTATGACTCTGGCCTGTATTTGACTCTCTCCTTTTTAAAGTAGAGATGGCCCGAAACTCCGATTTTAGGTTCGCGAACCGGGTTCACGAACGTCCCGCGAAAGTTCAGTTTGCGCGAACTTTCACGAACCGCAATGGACTTCAATGGGTAGGTGAACTTTGAAAACTAGAAAAATTTATGCTTGCCACAAAAGTGATAGAAAAGATGTTTCAAGGGGTCTAACACCTGGAGGGGGGCATGGCGGAGTGGGATATATGCCAAAAGTCCTGGGGAAAAATCTGGATTGGACGCAAATCAGCGTTTTAAGGGCAGAAATCACATTGAATGCTAAATTGCAGGCCTAAAGTGCTTTAAAACATCTTGCATGTGTATACATCAATCAGGGAGTGTAACTAGAGTACTGCTTCACACTGACACACCAAACTCACTGTGTAACACACCACAAACAGCTGTTTGTGTAGTGATGGCCATGCTGGACTGGTGCGCACCATGGCCAGAGTGCAGGCCATGGCAGTTTTCAAGCCCATATGGTCGCCGGGCTGGGGTAGCTCAATGTCAGAACAATAGTGACTGTCCAGCTGATCAAATTTGGTCTGTCCACAATAAAGCAATGACCTTATTTTCTTGGGTGTGACTGACCCCCCCCCCCCCCCCCCCCCCCCCGAGGCACTCATATAGCCGGCGGTCATTGCTTCATTGTGATGCGTAAGCCCCTTCACCGCAGCAAAGTAATGATCACGAAGGGGAATGGGCACATTTACATGCCTTTTGTTTTGTTGTTGCAGCTGCAGTGCAGCCAGAGAAATGCTTGGATCTATTGCTTATGCTTGGATCTATTTTTATTTTAACTTCAATTATAAACATTTTACAATTGAACAAATATGGCTTCAGGCCATACAATCAACAGGACTGTACATTCTCAGAGAATCATTTCACATTTAATTTACATTTACAGTGCAACTTGTTTTAATTTTAATTAACCGCATAATAAATCCCTCAGATCCTCCTAGTTCTTTTTCATGTCTAAAGCTTTTGCCATAAACCAAAAATGAAATGACAACGTACAATATGTAAGTAAAGGAATTACATAACAGGAAAATCGTATGCATGTTTCTCCTTATACCCAACAGGCTCTTGGCGGTTACCCATTATACTCTCTACTTTTACTTCAGTGGGCGACCTCAAATTATTAAAGCAAACCTGAAGTGAAAATCAATTTTTAAAATAAATAATTGTATCTTTTCAACAATCCAAAATACAACTGGAGTCACTGATTCTTATTTTGATTCTAGGGGTTAGAAAATGAAGTCTGAAGTGTCAGCCAGATATAACGTCACACTGCCCGCTGTACATGTTTTCATACAGAGAAATAAAGACCTTTTGAACTTTTCATCACTTCCTGCACAGCCCCACAAAGGGTTTATGTACAGTTGTACACATAAAGCACTGGTTTATTAACCACTTGCAGACAGAAGTGATTGAAATCTATGCCCTGTTTTGGCGCTGTTACTTCTGCCAGGGTGTAGATTTCACTAGCTGCCTTTTATGCTCTCCCGCTGAGATCGCAAGCACCTGAACAGGGAGATTAAGCTGACATATGATGGCTTACATCTTCCCCCTCACTGATCAGAAACCATGGCAGTAGCAGCATGAGAGCAGGAAGACCGGCACTCACTTCTCCTCGCTCCCCCATTGATCATAAATCCCCCTCTGCTCTGCACGGCATCCAGCCTTGTATTGCCTCTAGTGTTGGATCTAGGCTTGATGACATCATCAAGCCAGGAACTGGTACTTAGCTGCAATACGGGACTAGATGCCCAACAGAAAGTAGTGGGGATCCGCTTGCTGCTGGAACTCTAGGGAAGGTGGGTAATACTAGCCCACCTACCAATTGGACTATAAGGGACATTAAGGGTACCACCAGGGACACAGAGGGGACCACCAGAGGCACTAAAAGGATCACCAGGGACACATAGGGGATGACTAGGGACACCAAAGGAACCACCAGGGAGAGGTGACCATTTCATAACACACTACAACAAATTTGGTCTATGCACTTCTCGTTTTGGTAATAAAGAGTGAAAAAGTTTTATTGCACATATATAATTCTCAAAGTTACTCTTTAAGCAGAGCCAGCCACAGTACATATATTAAAACATTTTTCTGCGCAGAAAGCAATAAAAAACCACATGGGGCCATCAATTTCCGGTTGTTACTTAGGCTATACTTGCTTACAGGGACGGCGATCATCCAGATTCAAAACGTCCCTGCAGTCAAGCATCCACCTCCTAGTGTCACACTCGTACACACATGCTGGTACACTCAAACAGCAGCTGCCTCCCTGCTAGCAGGGATCAAGTCCATTTATTATATGCAGTAATATTGATTTTAGCTAGCATATCAAAAGACCAATCTCTCTTCTTAGCCAGTGTCAGCTTGTTTGCAGGCTTAGATGGATTAGCAGCAGAGCAAATAGCATAAAGCATAGAGCATGAAGCAGGCCAGCAAGCCAAGCCACAAACAGACAATTACTGTGTCAGTATTATACTTGCAATCCTCTGCATACAGATAGGCGCTTTTACTCCATTCTCCTGATGAGCAGGCCACAGCTTTCTTTGTTAGGAGGTGGAGGAGGATGCTCAAAGTTGTCCATCTCTGGTTTGTGGGCTTCCAGGCTTCTTTGCTGGTATGTGTGGCTCAGCTTCCCTCTATCCAGCATGGAGGTCTCGGACGGCCTAGCGGGTCACGTGCAGTTCTGCACGGAAGTAGATGGCCCCACCTGCCGATGCATTTCGCGTCATCAGACGCTTCCTCAGGGCGTGGTTAGCGCTGCTTGCGTTGCCCTATTAATGCTCCCCCAGTCTCCGCCTCCTCCCGGCTTCAAAGTCCGCGTCATAACGTACGCAACGTTCTTCCGCATTCAAGCGTCATTGCGTACGTGACCTCATTCCGTATGGCGTAAGTTCATGCATATTTTCAGTTGTTTTGTTCTAAGGGCATGGATCCATTCACTGCCATCTAGTGGCCAAAAACAGGTATTGCTTCCAAGATGTACATTTATTTTCATTTTAAGCATTCCTTCTGTTTTCCTCTTTCATGGTAGGACAATATTTGCTAGATAAAATTTATTAAATCCACCATATAACATAACTCATTTCTCCTATTTGTCTTATCCTTTTTATAGTGGATTAGTCAAATATATATTGTCCAACATGCTCTTTTCAGCAAATCTCCTAAATTTACATATTTCCTGTTTATGTTACCTATCACCTTGCCAGTCACTCATACATCCTCTCTTCAACACATGTTTTCATAATTTGAGGCATGTTTATTTATTGTAGGTTATCTGTCTGAGGAATGGAGTCAGGTCTAATTCAGAGTTAAAGCCATGTGGAGCTATTGTATTCAGTTTATATATCCACATACTTTCCTTTGCTAAGAGTACATCTTCAAAATCTCCCCTTCTCTCAGAAAGGTTTAACTTGTATATGGCTTTTACTTTAGTTCCATCTAGGGAGGATCCGTGACATTGTCTGTAATGATCATATAATGGCATTGGGACTTCTCCCTCCTCTATTTCTCTAAAATGCTCCAGGATTCTCTCTTTTAATTCCCTTTTTGTCTTACCTATATAGAGCATTTGGCAGGGACATTCAATAGCATAAACTACACGTTTTGTGTTGCAATTAAGGAACCCCTTAATTTTAAAGGTTTGGGACCCCATGCTGTCTCTGAAGTTTCTTGTTTTGTCTACATATGGGCACATTTTACATTTTCCGCAACGGAACATACCATTTGCAGCTTGGCTTCGCAGCCAGCTGCTTCCATCTTGAGTTGGCTTGTATTCACTTCTAACTAGCTTATCTTTCAAATTTTGTGCTTTTTTGGCTGTCAGTAGTGGCCGTGGTCCAACAATCTCAAGAATTTCTGGACTTGCTCGCAAAATACCCCAATGTTTGGTGAGTAAGTTCCCCAAGTCCTTCCAATGTGTTCCAAACGTGGTTGTAATTCTCATAAACTGATTTTCCTTTGTGGTTCTAGGTTTCGACGACAGCAGCTCCTCTCTTGGTTTCCCCCATGCTTTTTTTATTGCTGATTTTAAAAGTCTATGGGAATATCCTCGCTCTCTAAAGCGTTTATACATCGCTCTAGTTTCAATTTTAAATTGTTCGTCCACCGAGCAGTTCCTGCGCAAACGCAGGAACTGACTATAGGGGATTGACCTAAGCAGTGCAGGGGGATGATGGCTTGAAGCATGTAATATGCTGTTACCCGCCGTCGGTTTTCGATATGTCGACGTTTTTACATATCCATCCTTTAATTCAAGTTTTAAATCTAGGAATGGCATCTCAGATGCATCATACGCAAATGTTAAGCGTATGTTCCTTTGGTTTTGGTTAAGCTCATCGATGAACTTTCTCAGTTCATCTTCTGTTCCAGTCCATATCGCTAAAACGTCATCAATATACCTTATCCAGAGGGCGACATGTGCCCCGAACTCTGGGTTCGGGTAGACATCTTGTCGTTCCCAGAGACCCAGGTGCAGACATGCATATGCCGGGGCACATGCCGCCCCCATTGAATTCCCCCTGATCTGCTTATAGTACTTGCCAGTCCATATCGCTGTTCCAGTCCATATCGCTAAAACGTCATCAATATACCTTATCCAGAGGGCGACATGTGCCCCGAACTCTGGGTTCGGGTAGACATCTTGTCGTTCCCAGAGACCCAGGTGCAGACATGCATATGCCGGGGCACATGCCGCCCCCATTGAATTCCCCCTGATCTGCTTATAGTACTTGCCATGCAAGTACTATAAGCAGATCAGGGGGACTTCAATGGGGGCGGCATGTGCCCCGGCATATGCATGTCTGCACCTGGGTCTCTGGGAACGACAAGATGTCTACCCGAACCCAGAGTTCGGGGCACATGTCGCCCTCTGGATAAGGTATATTGATGACGTTTTAGCGATATGGACTGGAACAGAAGATGAACTGAGAAAGTTCATCGATGAGCTTAACCAAAACCAAAGGAACATACGCTTAACATTTGCGTATGATGCATCTGAGATGCCATTCCTAGATTTAAAACTTGAATTAAAGGATGGATATGTAAAAACGTCGACATATCGAAAACCGATGGCGGGTAACAGCATATTACATGCTTCAAGCCATCATCCCCCTGCACTGCTTAAGTCAATCCCCTATAGTCAGTTCCTGCGTTTGCGCAGGAACTGCTCGGTGGACGAACAATTTAAAATTGAAACTAGAGCGATGTATAAACGCTTTAGAGAGCGAGGATATTCCCATAGACTTTTAAAATCAGCAATAAAAAAAGCATGGGGGAAACCAAGAGAGGAGCTGCTGTCGTCGAAACCTAGAACCACAAAGGAAAATCAGTTTATGAGAATTACAACCACGTTTGGAACACATTGGAAGGACTTGGGGAACTTACTCACCAAACATTGGGGTATTTTGCGAGCAAGTCCAGAAATTCTTGAGATTGTTGGACCACGGCCACTACTGACAGCCAAAAAAGCACAAAATTTGAAAGATAAGCTAGTTAGAAGTGAATACAAGCCAACTCAAGATGGAAGCAGCTGGCTGCGAAGCCAAGCTGCAAATGGTATGTTCCGTTGCGGAAAATGTAAAATGTGCCCATATGTAGACAAAACAAGAAACTTCAGAGACAGCATGGGGTCCCAAACCTTTAAAATTAAGGGGTTCCTTAATTGCAACACAAAACGTGTAGTTTATGCTATTGAATGTCCCTGCCAAATGCTCTATATAGGTAAGACAAAAAGGGAATTAAAAGAGAGAATCCTGGAGCATTTTAGAGAAATAGAGGAGGGAGAAGTCCCAATGCCATTATATGATCATTACAGACAATGTCACGGATCCTCCCTAGATGGAACTAAAGTAAAAGCCATATACAAGTTAAACCTTTCTGAGAGAAGGGGAGATTTTGAAGATGTACTCTTAGAAAAGGAAAGTATGTGGATATATAAACTGAATACAATAGCTCCACATGGCTTTAACTCTGAATTAGACCTGACTCCATTCCTCAGACAGATAACCTACAATAAATAAACATGCCTCAAATTATGAAAACATGTGTTGAAGAGAGGATGTATGAGTGACTGGCAAGGTGATAGGTAACATAAACAGGAAATATGTAAATTTAGGAGATTTGCTGAAAAGAGCATGTTGGACAATATATATTTGACTAATCCACTATAAAAAGGATAAGACAAATAGGAGAAATGAGTTATGTTATATGGTGGATTTAATAAATTTTATCTAGCAAATATTGTCCTACCATGAAAGAGGAAAACAGAAGGAATGCTTAAAATGAAAATAAATGTACATCTTGGAAGCAATACCTGTTTTTGGCCACTAGATGGCAGTGAATGGATCCATGCCCTTAGAACAAAACAACTGAAAATATGCATGAACTTACGCCATACGGAATGAGGTCACGTACGCAATGACGCTTGAATGCGGAAGAACGTTGCGTACGTTATGACGCGGACTTTGAAGCCGGGAGGAGGCGGAGACTGGGGGAGCATTAATAGGGCAACGCAAGCAGCGCTAACCACGCCCTGAGGAAGCGTCTGATGACGCGAAATGCATCGGCAGGTGGGGCCATCTACTTCCGTGCAGAACTGCACGTGACCCGCTAGGCCGTCCGAGACCTCCATGCTGGATAGAGGGAAGCTGAGCCACACATACCAGCAAAGAAGCCTGGAAGCCCACAAACCAGAGATGGACAACTTTGAGCATCCTCCTCCACCTCCTAACAAAGAAAGCTGTGGCCTGCTCATCAGGAGAATGGAGTAAAAGCGCCTATCTGTATGCAGAGGATTGCAAGTATAATACTGACACAGTAATTGTCTGTTTGTGGCTTGGCTTGCTGGCCTGCTTCATGCTCTATGCTTTATGCTATTTGCTCTGCTGCTAATCCATCTAAGCCTGCAAACAAGCTGACACTGGCTAAGAAGAGAGATTGGTCTTTTGATATGCTAGCTAAAATCAATATTACTGCATATAATAAATGGACTTGATCCCTGCTAGCAGGGAGGCAGCTGCTGTTTGAGTGTACCAGCATGTGTGTACGAGTGTGACACTAGGAGGTGGATGCTTGACTGCAGGGACGTTTTGAATCTGGATGATCGCCGTCCCTGTAAGCAAGTATAGCCTAAGTAACAACCGGAAATTGATGGCCCCATGTGGTTTTTTATTGCTTTCTGCGCAGAAAAATGTTTTAATATATGTACTGTGGCTGGCTCTGCTTAAAGAGTAACTTTGAGAATTATATATGTGCAATAAAACTTTTTCACTCTTTATTACCAAAACGAGAAGTGCATAGACCAAATTTGTTGTAGTGTGTTATGAATTTGATAGTACGGTTGCACTAAACGAGTAATATCGAGAGTTATATATATCAAAAGAGCACTATCTATATGGATGGTGACCATGTGAATGCTAAGTGTCATTTTCAGAGGGAGAGGTGACCACCAGGGTCACTGAGGGGACAACCACGGACACCAAGGGGACCAGAAAGGACACAGTGGGGACCATCAGGGACACTAAAGGGACCACTGACCACCAGTGACACTAAGAGGACCACAGACCACTAGGGGCTTGATTCACAAAGCGGTGCTAACTGTTAGCACGCCTGTGAAAAGCCCCTTAGCACGTCTAAAAGAGCTTTTCGCGCGCAACACTTTATGCGCGTAAAACTTTACGCGCACACTGCACAGAGCGCAAGGCGCTCTACGCGAAGTGCCTATTAAAGCCTATGGGAAGCATTAAAGCCTATGGCAGTTATGAGAAGTAACTATAGATCTAAGATGAGTCTACAGATTTAGCCCCATTGAAAAAGCAACAAAAATAGTCATCTGTGTCTGCCGTCTGGAACAGATGTAGGAAGAAAAGTCATTCTCTTTAACACTTTGGGCTTGATTCACAAAAGCGTGCTAACAGCCCGTGCAAATCTGCTTTGCACATGACATCATGCGCGTAAACTAATGACTTCGCATGAAGTTATTAGTTTATGCGCGTAAAGTTTTGCTCGTATTACATCGCGTGCAAACCAGCTTAGCACGGGCATGCTAAGCATACACTCTAATAGGTTAGCACATGAAGCGCCGTAGTTATCATGTGCGTAACGCCGTATGTGTGATAAAAGTTAACACGCAAGCGCTAAAACCTTGCGCGTGCAAAATGGCTTGCACGCATGTTTGCATGTGCAAAGCTTTTAGGCGTGATAACTCAGTTATCACTGTTTTGTGAATCAAGCCCTTTATCTCTGTGTATCCGTCCATTTAATGTCTTAATTACATGCAGTCCGGAAAGTATATAGAATGCTTTATAGATCAGAACTTTAAATAAAAAAATGTTTCTCACATTTGTAAAATAGCAGACTAGTCATATTCAACGTGTGTGCAAAGGACAAAACTAGGGAGTCTAGATGTATCATTTGTTTATCAATTTACCCAGAGAAAGATGATGCAGATTCTCTGTGCAAATTAATAAATGGCCTACTGGCTGCAGCTCTCAAGCTCTTGCAGTCTGACAGGAGAAAAGTTCTGTGCAATTGTTAACCTAACAATAGATTGCAACACAAATGGCCATCAATAATAAAATAGGATTCACCTCTTGGCTCTCTCGATACCTTCCCAAAGCCAACCCTATCATTTTGGAGCCCTAGAATGGCATTGCAAAAACCTTGTGTAATGGCTTTTATACATGTTAATAAAGCTGTCAAAGAACTGTTGCCAAGTTACCCAATAGAAGCCTTGAAAGGAACTTTCACTCCAATGGATTCATTGTTGGAGCACTTATATTTGGAACTCAAAGAGTGAATCAGATTATCAGTAACTTAAAGGACTTCAGTCACTAAATAATTTAAATCTTAAACTTTGCTCAGAAGTGAGAATTTAAAGAGAACCTGAGATTACTGAAAATTAAAAATTCATACACACCTGGGGCTTCCTCCAGCCTCCTTCGGCCTGATCTGTCCCTCGCCGTTCTCCTACATTGCCTCCTTCTTCTGCTATGGGTTCCAGTAACTTCAGGAGCTGGGGCTTACTGGGCATGTGTGGCCTGGCCGCGCATGCGCCACTCATCGCGCTTCAGTCGCTGGGGGTATTCTGCACCTGTGCAGTATTACTGTGCAGGCGCAGTACGCTTCTGGCTATGGGAGAGTGACGGGGAGCACTTGCAGCCACACTGCACCTGAGCTGACTGGCCCCAACTGGCTGAAGTTACCGGGAGGATCATGGAGAATCCAGGAGGCGGGGGACAGTGGTGAGGGAGCGATCAGGCCAAAGGGGGCTCCAGGAAGCACCAGTTATGTATGAATTTTTCATTGCGATTCATCTCAGGTATACTTTAAGTATTGCATAAAAAATTACTTCCTGGTTCACAAATCTAATTTTATGCCTAGGATGTTTAGATTGCCGTTTGATGGCTTTTAGCGCATACTGAGTCAACAAAGAGGGTTACTTTCACTTATGCTGCAGTATGTCGTTATCCTATACCAGCATCACTTCACACTTGGTTTAATGCTAGCCCGTGCTACTGCTCATGCACTGGCCATTAGACAGTTCAGTTTAGCAATCACATCTACAGTACACTTATCACAGGGAGAGTCCACTCAGAGACGTCCCCACATTACATATATATACATTAGCAGGAGATGCAGGAGATTGTAGGACAGATGCACATTTGAAACACTGACAACAACTCCACCCTGGCTGCGTTAGATGTTGGGCAGTTGTATGTGCGCCTGGCCTCTGCTCTCCTGCATAGAACTACTATAAATCATCAGGGCAGACAGCTTTGCTAAATGGTTTGATGGCCAGGACACAAGCAGTAGCAGTAGCTAGGATTAAACCAAGTGTGGAGGAATGTTGTTCTAGGATAAGAGCACACCGTAATGTAACTGTAATTGTGTTCCAAAATCTGTACTTTGAAAAAGTTTTCAACATTATTGAATCCAGTACATGATTAAATCGCTTTAAAGGCAATTTGAATGAAAGGAATCATCCGAGCAGCAAAAAAAAAAGAAAAAAGAGATCTACTTACCCGGGGCTTCCCCAATCCCCTGGCAGCTGCTATGTCCCTCGCCGCAGCTCCAGGGTCCTGGGTTCCCCTCCGTTTCACCAGGAAGGCCTCTACTGCTCCTGGGCGAGCGCCACTGTCAATCACGCTTATGTGGTCTGGAGTGTTTTGCGCAGGTGTAGCACTACTGCGTCTGCGCAGAACACTCCAGACCACGTGAGCGTGATCAAGAGCGGCGCTTGCGCAGGTGCAGTACATGCCGACCTGGTGAGGTCACCATCTGAAACTGAGGGTATCCTGTGTTACCAGAGCTGTGGCGAGGGACATAGCTGCTGCCAGGGGCTGGAGGAAGCCCTGGGCAAGTAGATCTCTTTTCTTTTTTTTTTTTTGCTGCTCGGATGTTTCCTTTAAGAGTAATGCAGAGGCTGGTACTTTCAGGTTTTTGTTTTTTTTTATAAACAATGCCAGTTGCACAGCTGTCATGCTAAACTTTTGACTTTAGTTGTGTTTTTGAGTCACACCTGCAACTAGCATGCAGCCAGTGGAGTCAGGCCAGAGTCAAAGCATCTGAGCTGCATGCTTATTCTGTGTCATTGACTGAAAGGACCACTATCGCAAAACAAGTAGGCAGTTAATATCTGACAGAACCATCAGGTTTTGGGCCAGTCCATTTCCTCATGGGGGATTCTCAGGGTTTTCTTTGTTTTCAACAGCTTTGCCTGAACAACAGTTGCAAAGTCTAACTGCCAAAATAGTGTGCAAGTAAATAGGAAGGCTGGCTAGTATCTATTATTTTGGCAGTTAAACTGCTGTTCAGGAAATGCTGTTGAAAACAAAGAAAACCCCGAGAATCCCACATGAAGAGATAGACTGGCCCAAAATGGTTCTGTCAGATTTTAACTGCCTACTTTTTTCATGATAGTGGTCCTTTAAAAGGAACTGAGCACTGTTTTTTTTTAATATAAGGGAGGTTCTAAACTGACACTGCCCTTTGGGGCGGGGATTGGGGAAGCACCATTACTTACCTATGGGGTGCTTCTCCTCTGCTGTCCTCCCATTGCAGCTGCTACCAGATGAGTACACATCGTTATGTGTGAGTGTTTGTTACTGTGCACATGCGCAGTAACAAAACACCTGGGACACAGGGACAGCTGGCTGCTGGACGCAGCGACAGTTAGGTTTTATTAGGTAGGATTTGTATAGCACCGACAGCACTGTACAGAGTATATGGTCTTGCCAGTAACTGTCCCTCAGAGGAGCTCACAATCTAACCCCATAGTTATATGTGCATCATAGTCTATTTTAGGAGGGAATCTAATTAACTTATCTGTATGTTTTTGGGGTATGGGAGGAAATCGGATTGCACGGAAGAAATCTATGCTGGCATGGGAAAGACATACAAACTCTCTTCAAATAGTGCCCTGGCTGGGATTTTAAAGGGGAACTGAAGAGAGAGGTATATGGAGGCTGTCATGTTTATTTCCTTTTAGACAATACCAGTTGCCTGGCAGCCCTGCTGATCCTCTGCCTCTAATACTATTAGCCATAGCCCCTGAACAAGCATGCAGCAGATCAGGTGTTTCAGTGGTTCAGACTTATAAGTCTGATCTGACAAGACTAGCTCCATGCTTGTTTCTGGTTTTAATCAGATACTACTGCAGAGAAATAGACCAGCAGGGCCGCCAGGTAACTGGTATTGATTAAAAGGAAATAAACTTGACAGCCTCCATATACCTCTTACTTCAGTTCCCCTTTAACCGGAGACCCAGTGCTGCAAGGCGAGATTGCTATCCACTACACCAGGAACAAAGATTGCTCCTCCACTGCATGCTTTTCTTATATACAAGCTGTCAATCATACCTAGATGTGAGATTAGACTGATCCTCTTCTCATCTCTCCCTGTATATTCAAAGTAATGCACTGTGGTATATATCAATCTGTCAGTTGCATCACTAGAGAAGTTGGACTGTTTAGGACTGGCCAAGCAACATAGAACCACTAAAAGATTCTCAAGGAACCACGTTCGAGAAACCTTGGTATCAGCAACCCAGACGGCCAATATGCCCTTATTGTTGTGATTGTAGTTTTAAACACAACAGTTAATAAAAACTAGCAGAAGTTATTTGAGGTGATTGGGGTCAGTAAACAAGATTTCAAAGGTCAGACTCATCTCTGGGAGAATAATCCTTTTTTTCATGCACAAGACAAAAGTTGAATCATTATGTTCCATTTCACTAATGCATTCAGAAATGAATAACCTAAACTCTGCCCTCACTTAACAAGATCAAGTTTAAGAAACACAGACACACAATGCACCGATTTCATTGTGTTATTTACTATAAACTGACAACTGAATAATTCATTTCTGAAAGCCTGAATCCACTGAAACTGATTAACAGGAAATTAAGCAACATACCGGTACACTGTCCATTCACTGCTGACCTTTTCAATTAATATTTCCAAACTAAAGAGTTTCCCTTATCTCGGGACTTTCACAGAGTAAATCAGAGGTGCACTGGCAGAAGGAAACTATATGGGCTTATTTGTCAGATAATCAACTCACAGTGGCACCAACACATCAGAAAGAGAAAGCTTGCCACAGGAAGATTTGCCTCTGAATAGCAATTACCAAACATGCACATGTAGCATTCACTATCTTCTGAAAGAGACAGTAGCCGTACTGATAAGGCCGCCTGGACCCAGCCAGCTAGGCTGATGATTAAGTGACCTTGTCAGAAAGTTTAGATATTTATTGATGCAGCTGGGACTTTTTTTTGTCTCCAAAGAAAGACACAATCGCCTTCAGAAATAATCTGCATGCCAAGGGATTCAAAATATTGAGTTAGAAGGCATGTTAAATGGATACTGTTTGTGGCTCTTTTCAGAGATGTACAGTTGGAGCGAGTGTTATCCCAAAAAGAAATCATTTTGTTTTGAGTGCAAATTAGGTATGTATTCAATCTTGAACTGTCATGCTTCAGTCTCCTACAAACATTGCCTTATTCAATGATCCAGGAGAAATGATATGGGTTATAAAACATATCTCTCTGGGATAAAGTGTCTGCTGTCACCACTAAACTCCTTCTCTTCTGTCTGCCTTCTAGGCAAAAACTGCTCATAAATACCCAAACCATAATAAAAGATTAAACTAATTTTAAACTTTAGTATATATAAAAAAAAGAATGCACTGACAGGACAGTTAAGTGAACAGCTGAATTTTTGAGTGGTGATTGGGTGTGTCTTCAGATAAACTGCTGCACTTTGCAAGAGCACATGGTGTTCTCCATATAGTGTACACTGTAACGGCTGCAGCCAGACATGTTCTCATTCTGAATGAATTGTCACATCTAGAAAAATCATAGCCAGTTGCATAGTACAAAAAAGTATAATATTTAAAGTGTACTTGAGGTAAGCTGACATGATGAGATAAACATATACTGTACACATATAATACTTCCTGAAATCCCTTAAAGTTAAAAAAAAAGTTGTTATGTATGCAAAAGAGCTTTTCAAACAGCTTATTCAATTCAGCCTGGTTTCCAGAAAAATAAACAGAAGCTAAAAGGCTGATATCTCTCAGGGGAAATGTTTTACTGCAGGAAAATTCAAAAAGTTATTATTTCTGTAATTGTCAGCTTAAAAGGGTGGATTCTAAAGGCAAAGTGTGGATTCTGACAATCTGATGCAATCTTAAATATAAAAGCTATAAAGCTGAAAACACAAATATGAAACTCTTTTATATACTATTTATCATCCATAATACACATACAATTTCTTATCCCATAAGTTTATTTTCACTTCAGGTTTACTTAAAAAAATAAAAGTATAGTGTTCTGTGTACACTAAGGCCTAGAGTGTATGACACTGGACCGACAGTAGTAATATCACTTTTGCAATCTTGCAGAGTAACCAAGCAGCCAAAAACCACTAGGAACGTATAGGGGACTAAAAGAGACTGAAAAGCCCTTCTACTAAAAAAAACAATGCTTAGTGTGGTTTGCCTTCTTAAGACACAAGGCACTTGCAATAATTCAGAATTAAGAGTGTAACTGTGGTTACCCACAATTAGAGATGGCCCGAATGGCTCGCAGGCAAACTTGTTAGAGCAAATTTCCGCTGTACGGGTTCGCTGCGAACTGCGAACACATAGCGGGTTCAACCCGCCCCCTATACCTCATTGTTGGACTAAACTTTGACCCTCTACATCACAGTCAGCAGACACATGGCAGCCAATTAGGCTGCACTCCCTCCTGGACCCCCTCCACCCCTTATAAAAGGCAGCAGCGTCGGCCATCTTCTTA
This sequence comes from Hyperolius riggenbachi, assembly GCF_040937935.1. Lineage (NCBI taxonomy): Eukaryota > Metazoa > Chordata > Amphibia > Anura > Hyperoliidae > Hyperolius > Hyperolius riggenbachi. The sequence goes on along the minus strand of NC_090646.1, from coordinate 509,866,899 downwards.
CTCTGTCTGCCTCTTGCTGCTAGTGAGAGAAGGGAGAGACATTGGAGAGATAGGGAAAGTGTTAGTTAGGCTCTTGTTAGCTTGCTCCTTGCTGATATTTGTTGCTGAAAGCACACCAAACCAGTTCTTTTGAGAGCTAATGTTCTTCTGACATGTTTTTTTTTGTGTGTGTGCCACAGTGACTGACGCTTCATATATACAGCCCTGTCTGTCGCAGCTGGCCCTTGCTGTACTGTGCCAGGCCCAGCACACTGTATTATACCAGTCACTGCATACCTTTCACTGCACCTGTGTGACTGCACACTGTATTATACCAGTCACTGCATACCTTTCACTACATCTGTGTGACTGGAAAACCGCCATCGCCTGCACTCTCGCCAACGTTTGCACCAGCACGGCCATCACTACACAAACAGCTGTTTGCAGTGCATTACGCAGTGAGTTTGGTCTGTCAGTGTACACACGCAAGATGTTTTCAAGCACTTTTATGCCTCCAATTTAGGAATGCAATGTGATTTCTGCCCTTTAGGGATTATAACCCTGCTCTGTGACAAATCCGTAATTTTTCCAGGGACTTTTGTCGTGTATCCCACTCCGCCATGCCCCCCTCCAGGTGATAGGTCATCTCCAAGCTGGTTGTTTCCAGCTTCAAATACTATGAAGTCTAAGGTCCATGTGACTCTAGACAACCTCCTTGGTGCAGCTGCAAGTGGGGAATTCATTCCAGAACGGACAGTAAGACAAAAAAATTGTGAATGCTAGACAAAAAATCAGTGACTTCTGGATTATCCACAAAAAATTCCAGAAGGTCCGCACACTCTAAAGCACCATGTCCTGTTTATTCAAAACACGTGACAAACCATTCTACAACCAACGAGTCATTTCGGGGCCCCATGGGGTCCCCTTTGTCAAGGCTACAGTACAGAATTGAATAAACAGGACATGGTACTTTAGAGTGTGCGGACCTTCTGGAATTTTTTGTGGATTACAAACATTGGTCCAGCACCTCACCAGTGGTGTGCGACTTCTCTCTCTGTGCTTCTGGATTATCCAGACGCTTCCCTCTACTGAGGATAGTACCAAGTTGAGGCACTTTTTTCCCTTCAGGCTTACTTTAATTTTGTAGTTTCCTTATGCAGCTGGTAAAAAGAAACATATTTTCTGAAAGAACACAATGGGAAGAGAAAAAAAATCTTCTTTTACTCTGACTTTTAATAACCAGTCACTTTGAAGCCAGTAAAATAAATACATCCATAGGAAGTAAAGAAAGTGAGAAGGATTTAGAGATGCTCCTTGAAAGATAAAATATTATTCTTGATAACTCAAGGGTATAAAAAAGTTTTTCATTTAAAAGGACTAAATAAAGGATTTGCAATGCCAAAAATACTCTGAAATGTCAATTTCACAGCCATCTTAAACCTCCAGGAGAAACATGTTTGAGTTCAAATTAGCAGACTCTGGACTCTGGACTGTCATCCATATGAGATTGCAAGGCCTCCAGCTATCAGTCTTCTTACTGTAACTTCTTAACTTTAAGTTGATTTTCAAAGTGTATCTCTTAGCACTAAACTGCAACTATCAGATTAGCATGGAATCCAGGCAACTAGCATTTTATAGATGAGGAGTGCTTTTTAGCAATAAGTATCAGCAAGAAGGAGCAACCTAACAAGCCTAACACAAGAGCCTAACTAAGCTTTCCCTATATCAGCAGGTTCTCTCCCTTCTCTAATTACTGCAGCCACACGAATGAGTGAAATGGCTGACTCTGCCTGCATTTTATAAGGGGGGGGGGGGGCTCCAGGAGGGAGTGTAGCCTGATTGGATACCCTGTGTCTGCTGACTGTGATGTAGAGAGTCAAAGTTGACCCTAATTATGTAATATAGGGGGCGGGTCGAACTCGCATATAATTCGCGGTTCACCGCAAATGCGAACCAGCGAAGTTTGCGCGAATAAGTTCGTGTGTGAACCATTCGGGCCATCTCTAGTTAAAAGGTGTTATTTAACCAGTTTAATGGAACTTAAAAATAATGTGCACGAGGGTCCTCCAGAAATTAATAACTTTTTGTTTTATCTGCCTGATAAGGTAGAAATTAGTAGAAATTAATGAAATTTAATTTGCATCTGTTAGGTTATTCTCTTCTCTCCCAGCACCGCTTGACAACAGAATGCCTGTAACTTTTTGTTCAGCAGCATTAACCCTGCCCAATTCCTCCAAACCATAGTTAAGGCTTCAGATGCTACTACTTGTAAAAAGATATGATAAGTGCTTAAATAAAGGAGAGAATTGTGTGGCGAAAAGAGGAGACTATAAAGTGGCCCTTCAGGTGCCCATAGATCTAGCAATGTATGGGCAGATTCAGACAAATCTCTCTCTTATTGAATCTGATTAGAGAGAGATCTGTCAGCTGCCCATATACAAACACTAGTGCACATGACAGGCAGGGGCCCCGAGCACTGCCACTGCTCTGGACCCCAAAACCAGCATGTAACACAATAAGGGGGCGCAGGCAAGCCCTGGAGCTCTCACCACCAGGAACTTGCCCCCACTACTCCTTCAACTTACCACACACACAAAATAAATGCTCACTCCCTGACACACACAAAAGAAATGCTCACACATTTCTTTTGTGTGTGTGGGAAGCTGCCCATAAACCACAGGCCAATTCCCAATCAATTTCAGCATGAAATCGATCCAGAATCGGCCCTGTGCACCGCCTCACTGCTGTGCCCCCCCAATGTATTGTCCCCCCGATGCCAAGTGTATACATTTCCTCTCCGTGGTCTCCAATTGTCCCCCGCAGGCTTCTGGGATTCCTCTTCCACATACACACGCCCTCTCCCCCCTCCCCGTGGTTTTCTAGTAAGGGCACGCATGTGTGATATCACACGTGCTCCCTTACCAGGGGCACTAATGAAATCAGCTCCTGAATGGCTCATGGAGCTCTGCTGTCATAGCGCCAGGGAAGTGAATGGGCTTCAGCAACGGGAGATCGGTGTCAATGGTGAAAGCGATGGGTCCATGCTGCATAATGTCGGTAAGCCCCGTTTTCTGTACCAGTCCTTAAGGGGCCAGAGACTGCTACTACTCAAGTGGTTAATTTAATAAATGAAAACAATGAAAGCATATTACTTTCCAGATAACCCTCATATATACAAAGTAGCTACATGTAATGCAAATGGCAATGCAGTATTGAGATTAGCAGAGAATATTATGCCTACAGTATAATAAATACTACACTCATGTATAATGTACATTTCAATAAAAAATAGATTATTGAGGCGAAATGTTGCGTGATAAAGTTTTTTGGCACACAAAAATTCATGTTCACGCATTAACACAATTTTTTTGCACGTTAACGGTCGCGTTCACGTGCTAAATTTGCATTAATGCGCGAACGCGAATTTTTGCGCTCAAAAACGTTTTTCCGTGCTAAAACGCGCAAAAAGCCATGCTAACAGTTAGCACCATCTTGTGAATCAAGCCCCAGGTGTATCAAGTGAGATGTCTGCATGGAAAAGACACAAAAAAACTATTAACTATGTCGCTAGTAGAAAGAACAAAAACAAGAGACTCTGCTTGATACTGAGAAATGATAAAGAACTGACAAACCAGCTGGGAGCACACATAATAACAATTGTAGCAAAGGCATAACTCAAACAGTCTGATTGTACATATACTATCACATAAAATGGACAAGCTAAAATAATTTATGGTTTCACAAGCTAAACCAATTAATACTGACTAGGAGAGGGTAGCATAAACCACTTTTTTCAATTAACATATTTGGGGTATTTAATCATGGACCTCATATTTGATTATACTTTTCACAAGAATCCATGTTTGTATATACTAGTTTTGATATGCAAGGTGGTAAGAATTATAATTATTATTTGTTTTTATGTAATCCAGAAACCTGTGCAAAGAATTTCAGGGGAAATCCTTGTTATCAGCACAGATATTCTGGCCGCATGTAAATGTTCTTGTAATAACGTGCTTCTGTAACAGTTGACTCACTATAGAGGTCAAGAATTCATTCTCTCCTGTCAAGGAGCACTGGGTGAACCATGTTATGAAAGATTCATTTAAAAGTTTGTTGCCTGAAGGGTGATATGTTAGGACTAAACCAGATGAATTCATGAATTCATAGAAGGATAGCAAAGATTGTGAACACTTCAAACATAAGCTTGTGACTTGGAACAAATGTAACTAGTTGCGTGATATATGCAATACAGGTAGTCCCTGGTTGACGAATGAGATAGGGACTGTAGGTTCATTCTTAACTTGAATCTGTTCTTAAGTTGGAACACTGTGCCACCTTTGTCCCCTGTACCTCTTCTGTGGCCCCCTGCACCTCCAGTGTCCCCCTGAGTGTCACCTCTGCCCTCTGTACTTGCTTATACAAGTTTAAAAGCCATTTTTCTTTGAATTTTTTCAAATTGATTTTCTCAAAAACTACAAGTTCAATTCGAAAAAAAAAACGTTTGACTTGTTCCCATGGAAACACAGAATCCATGCCGTTCATATCTGCAGGTCGTTCGTAAGTTGGGCATACGTAAGTTGGGGACTTCCTGAATATGATTGTAGAACACTCTTGTAAAGAATCAAAGAAACCTGCTTGGGCGTGTCAAAACTTTCTTCCACTTCGTCTTACATAATTACATAGTTATTTTGGTTGAAAAAAGACATACGTCCATCGAGTTCAACCAGAGAACAAAACAACCTTTTTTTAAATCTTTTATTTGTATTAAAAATGTGTAACATAGGTATAAAACATATAATTTATCATAGAGTTGTTATAATCAGTACATCAATTACAAACTGATCTATTTATTAGAAAAATATCAACATACTAAACAGTATGTTTTCAACAGTTTCCAAAAACATCATGATTAATCAAATTCATTAACCACTTGAGGACCACAGTGCTAAACCCCCCTAAACACCAGGCTGTTTTTTCTGTAATTGGCCACTGCAGCTTTAAGGCTAAGCTGCAGGGCCGCACAACACAGCACACGAGTGATTCCCCCCCCCCCCCCCCCCTTTTCCCCCACCAACAGAGCTCTCTGTTGGTAGGCTCTGATCGCCCCCCCAGTGTTTATTTTTGTTATCAAAATTTACATTATAATTTTTTTATTATTTCTTACTATTTCTTTCTTCTTTTTTTTTTTAAACCCTCCCACCCCCCAGCCGGCCAATCCTGGCGTCCGGCTGTCATAGGCTTCTGCCTATGAGAGCCGATCGCTCTCTTGTCCCCCAGGGGGACAGCCGTGTCACACGGCTGTCACCAGGACCGCTCTGCTGCGATCGCAGCGCTGTACATGTAAATAGATGGCGATTACGCCGTCTAACAGTCCACTCGGAGACTGAAGAGGGGACTGACCAGGAGATGCGCACCCATCCTGCGCACGATCTCCTGCAAACTGCAGCCCCAGGACTTGACACCAATCAGCGTTAGGCGGTCCTGGGGCTGTCGCTACGGCCACGCCCATGGGCGTGGAGCGGTCTTAAAGTAGTTAAAGACCAGCAAAGATAATCTAAATAACAAAACATATGAACACATCACATGTCAGATACCCAAGCTATATTCCATAAATAATCTTTAAAGAGAACCTGTACTGAGTAAAATTATTTAAAATAAACACATGAGGTAACTTCAAATGAACATTACATAGTTACCTTGCCATCAGTTCCTCTCAGAAGCTCACCATTTTCTTCTTACAGTGATCCCTTCTAGTTCTGACAACATTTTGTCAGAACTGAAATATATCAGTTGCTGTCAGTTATATATCAGTTGCTGTCAGTTACAGCTGAGAGGAGAACTGATGTGTCCATGTTTCCCTATGGCTCAAGTGGGCGATGTTACAGTTTAACAGTGTGCTGACCAGGAAGCTGTTATGGGGTAATAGCCATTTTCAAAATGGAGGACGGAGAATTCTATTGATCACAGTGGACAAACAGGATGCAGGAGAGGAAAAATAGATTGAGGAGTAGACTGCACGGTAGGCAAGTATGAGTTGATGAGTTAATTTTCAGTATAGGTTTTCTTTAAGGTTTGCCTATTTATTATCCTTAAACATTCCAATATCTAAACATTGGTCTCAAACTTGTATCCCTACAACTCTCATTCTCAAGAACATTTACAACATTTGTGGGTTATGAATCGCATACCTAGCTAGGCTGTGAAATTAGACCAGTCAATCATCCAATCATTCGTTCTCCTATCAGGAGTTATTCTTTCTGGAGAGTATTGCTCTTTCTAATGTCAGGTAATGGTCTATTGAATTTTTCTAAATGGGAAGCGGTGGAAATATTATCTATTTTCCAGAAATAAATAATGAAATGTCTTGCAGCACAGAACATATGAGAAATGGGTATTACCTAGTGAATCTTCTTTGTCTTCTTTATCAAGGGAGGAGTGTAATATCCGAGGCAGCTGCGGCGAAGAGCACGGCCGCCGCAGCTGCCTCCATGCGGCCATCCGTCCGTTCAGCGTGCAGGACACCGAGGACGGAACGTTCTCCCATGCAGGGGGCTGCCATAGCGCGTGGGCACGCGCATAGACGGGAGCTTTATGCGGGGAGGAAGCCCGTCAGCTGACCTGCTGGTCGGCTGACATCAGGGGAGACCCACGGCGCCCAGAATTGGCTGATGAGAAGGGGGCATGCCAGTGAGGTCTCCTCTGCTTCATAAGCCTCCGTGCTGCATTGCTATTTTGTCTGTTGTCGTGAATACTTGCGTGTGAGCGCGCAGACCTTAGGTAGTTCCCTGGTGTTGATGCTACGGATTTCACCCCAAGCTTAGGAATTTACAGTCTTGTTATTGTTATTTTGTTAGACTAGTTCTGGGGTGTTGTTGCCAAGGATTTCACACCCAGGCTAGGATATTATTATTGTATTGATCTCCTGTGTACGACTCTGGCTAGCACTCTGACTTTGAATCTGTTTTCTGATCCTGTACTTGTGCCCATCTGTCTACCTGTTGCTGAACCTCTGCCTGATTACCGATTACTCTCTTGCCTCACGATTCTATACCGATACATACCTTCCTGTTGCTGAACCTCTGCCTGATTACTGATTACTCTCTTGTCTCACGATTTTGTCTTTACTTACCTCTCTGTTGCCGAACCTTGCCTGCCTGACCATTATACTCACCAGTGGGCCCTCGCCACTGGTGAGGTACTAGTTACACCAGCCCCACTGGTGGAACTGTTCTGTTAAAGCTGCAGTACAGCCCCTATTACCTGCTCTTATAGGGTATCTGTCCCTGTAGTCTTATTGTATCTCCTAGGCTACTGTCAGTCTGGGTCACCCGCCCCTCGGTTATTCTCGTGCCTGCAGTACTATCTGAATCACCCGCTCCCCGGGAGATTCAGCCTCTTCGTTATTGTACTCTCCAGCCTGCTGGAACTTGTACGCTAGTGCACGCTTAGTGTACTGATAGTACCTCACCAGCCCCTCTGGTGAGGTCTGGTCAAACTATTAAAGTTACTGTTGCACCCAAACACTTACACTTTGCAAGGTGTCCGGAGGTTAGGCATACTTGTATTATTGGTGATTCTGCAGATCACTAATAATCAGGTATACGTCTGTATTGTTGGTGATACTGCAGATCACTAATGATCAGATACTCTCTTTGTGCTGACACCAACCGTTACAAGGAGATAGTTTTTTTGTTTTTTTCCCTAGCTTTGGTAGATGTCATCAACCCAATGCTGATTTTATACATATAGTATGTCATTGCCCACTAATTGAATTAACTGGAAATAACGGAGCTGCAGAAAAAAATTCAAATTACTATCCCAGTGCCACCTGAAACTTTACTCCTGGGCATAATGGTGGATGATATTCTATACACACCTAAACTACTGGCCTTTCGGTCTCTAATAGCTTATGCATGAAAACTAATTATACTCAAACCAACACTCCACAGAGGAAGGACTGGGTGACACTTGTACATAGGGAACTAATTGTAATTACAAGTATATACAAAAAAAGGAAATGTCATAAAAAATTTAATAGAGTCTCGGGATGCTGGATCTCTTTCTATATACTAATGTTCAGTGACTAACCAACTGATGAATAATGGCTAAACTCAGGGTGGAAAAGCGGCCAGTCTGGGAGGGTGTAGGCGGGCAAAAGACCTATGTTCTAATTTGACTTGTTGTTGCATTCTGAATGTATATCAATATGACTTTGTAACAGCCAATGGTAGCTTCTGTTGCTTGTTTGGATTGGTTTTGCAGCCATGTTTATGGCTTGTTATTGTTAGGAGTGATCTAGTTACTTCTGCAGAGGGAAGCGGTGCGGCCGACGCTCCCACTTCTGATGTCACTGCGGACATCTCCTTCCGGCAGAACAGGTCTCTCCAGGTTGCATCAGAGCAGAGTAGCGCACGCGCGCACCAGGAGACAGGACCTTTATGCACTGAGGAGGCGGGTCAGCTGACCTGCCGGTCAGCTGACAGCAGTGTTCCGACTCTCGCTGCTGATTGGCCAGGTTTCGCTGGGTGGGTACTTTGGAATTGCCTGTCTGTATTTAAACCCTGTATTGTCAGTGGCTCGTTGTCTGCTGTTGCTGAAACTTCACAGTGAAAGCTCTCAGACCTTAGTCAGATCCGTGTGTGTTTGATCCGGCAGGACCCCGGTGATTCACACTTAGCTTCGGAGAATATTATTATTATTGTGTATTGATTTATTGTGTATGACCTCTTGCCTGAAACTCTGATTACTCTCTGCCTCTCGATTCTGTACCTTTGCCAATCTGATCTGTTGCCGACCTCTGCCCGACCTTTTACTCTGATTAAGCCTTCTGATTCTGTACCTTTGCCAATCTGATCTGCTGCTGACCTCGGCCTGTATACTCACTACGATTTTGCCTGACGTTTCTGTACCGCTGCCTGACCGACCTGTTACCGACTCTGCCTGTACGACCACTCTTTATTTAGTGATAGTCCCTGCCACCAAGGGCTATCACTTAGGAGTACTCCTGTATAATACTGTGCACCCAAAACACGTGTGATCACACATTAAATAAAATACTGACTTTTGTTCTGATAGAGCTGGTTCTGATTATCAGATATCTCACTAATCATTACAGTTATGATGTAATCTTTACTTCTTCTGAAAAACACAATAAAAATATTCTTTGAAGAAAAAAATTCTCTGCCTTGGCCGAGGTTAATCTAGAATGTGTACAAACAAGGCTTAAGTGTGCACTCAACAGCTGACTATGGAGAGTTATGGGGTCTTGCACAAGGACTGCTTATTAAATAGGTGTGGGCTCCTGTGTCAAAATGAGTGTGTTTAAACAGTATAATATCTATTTGCACCTTTAAACGAAAGTTCCATAATTAGCAGATGAGGAGGGTATGTCAACAGCAACTAATCTAGTGAACTGGATTGACACAGAGTTTTGCAGGAATTCTTAAAGAGAACCCGAGGTGTGTTTAAAGAATGTTATCTGCATACAGAGGCTGGATCTGCCTATACAGCCCAGCCTCTGTTGCTATCCCAAACCCCACTAAGGTCCCCCTGCACTCTGCAATCCCTCATAAATCACAGCCGTGCTGTGAGGCTGTGTTTACATCTGTAGTGTCAGTCTCAGCTGCTCCCCTGCCTCCTGCATAGCTCTGGTCCCTGCCCCGTCCCTTCCCTCCAATCAGCAGGGAGGGAAGGGATGCAGGTGGGGACCAGAGTTCTGCAGGAGGCGGGGAGAGCAGCAGACTGACACTATAGAGATAAACACAGCCAGCTCTGACAAGCTGTTTGTCAGCAGCGTGGCTGTGATTTATGAGGGATTGCAGAGTGCAGGGGGACCTTAGGGAGGTTTGGGATAGCAACAGAGGCTGGGCTGTATAGGCAGATCCAGCCTCTGTATGCAGATAATATTCTTCAAACCCACCTCGGGTTCTCTTTAAATATAGTGAATAGCGGTAAATTTGTTTCTGATACATACCACCTGAGGTAGGTGTGCTTGTTTAGTACATTAAAATGCTTGCTTACTCAAAAAAACAAGCATGTTTGCTTATGTTTTTCCAATGTCCACCTTATCAGCCACACTAATGCCACCGTCTGGTTCCATGTCTCAAATTTCAAGTCTATGACACGTTCAGTGTTTGTGCCTTCTGGTGATAACCATGCCCGCAGTGTTCTGAAAAATGAATGGCATCATTTTCAGATCAATAATGTAAATGATCCCCAGTGGCATCGCAAAGAATCAGTAAAAATCACCAGCATGCAAGATGATGTTCATAAAGAATTCTACTGTAGCAGTATACTGTCTTCAGAAAATGCTAAATGAATATAATTATGAACTGCCTTTGTTTAGATGTTATTTCTTCCCAACTATAAATAAAAGCAACATCTTAGGAACAGGAACACTGAATGAAATGGCTGATTGCACTGCATTATGTGGTATTTCATATAAACATAAATAATCATTGCTCAAAGTGAATGTAAAAATAGTACCTTTTTGACAAATCCCTGTACATTTTTACACTTTATTGACTTTAGCAGTATGTATTTAAACTGCACTCTCTCTCTCTCTCTCTCTCTCTCTCTCTCTCTCTCTCTCTCTCTCTCTCTTTCTCTCTCTCTCTCTTTTTTCCTGTTTTTTTTTTTTTTTTGGAAAGGGGTGGGGGAGTAAATGTAAATGTAACTGTTTCAAATAAATTTTGTAGGAATAGGCCAGAATGAAGAGAGTTTCCTCACCAGGGTCGGTACTACCATAGAGGCAAAGGGAGCAATTGCCCCAAGGCCCCAGAGCCAGTAGGAGCCCCTAAGGTGTACTCAAAACTTAACTTTTGCTCTCTCTGGCTTCTGCAGTGTCTTTGGCAGAGTAGAGTCCCATCTGTGCTGGCAGGCACGCTCCACTGTCAGCCTGTGGCTCCTTTCACTCCCGTCTTCATCCACAGCTGGCTGCATCTTCTTTGTGACCTGTGGAATGTTATTACGTAATAATATGTACCGGGTCACTGAGGAGAGGCAGACCTGTAAGGATGAAATCTAGGAGTGCATGGAGCCACAGACTGACAGAGAAGCATCCCCACCGGCACTCTGTGAAAGAAATTGCAGGTGCCTGGGGAGCACTGTTAAGTTAGGCGGTGATGAGTGGGGTGTCAGCACGGCTCAGGGGCCTGGGGGGAATTAAACGGGCACCTAATGCCACTTTTTAGTCGGAGGAGTCTGATGAGGGCGCTCCCCAGGTTAATTTTTCCCAAGGGCCCCATAGTTTCTAGAACCGGCCTTGTTCCTCACTTGGTAACCGCTTTGATAAAAGGTTATTTGCTAGTTTGCTTAGAATTAGTGATTCAACTCAGTGTTTTCAGTATTGTTTTGTTTATTGAGAAGAATTATGGTAAACATTGAAAAAAACTTAGGAGAAAAAGTGAATTGAATAATTTTAGGACAACTGTATTCACTTTACTTTTCTCCTACTTTTCTCCTAAGTTTTCTCCTAGCAGATCATTTTTCTTCTTCTGTTTACAACAACTTTTCTGCACTCTGCAATTAAAAAAGTACCAAAAGGTAGGTGAAAAAAAGGGTTACATTTAAAAAAAATGTGTGCTACTTTAGGCGCAAACTATAAATAACATTTTAATTGTGGTAGTATGGTAAATAACAATTTAATTGCAGTAGTAGAATATCGGTTGATTTACCGATATTCTACAACCTGATTCATATTGTAAAATATTGACAATGTTTGCCGATATTTCACTATAACCTATCCTCTCACTACTCCCACACAGAAACCTCCCCTGGTGGCACCTAACCCTAAGACCCACTCTGATGGTGCCTAACCCTGAGACCCTCCCTTGTGGTGCCTTATCCTAAGACCTCCCTACCCCGTTGGTGTTTAACCCTAAGACCCCTGGTGACTAATAATCACTAAATAACAATTTAATCAGAGCCGCCCGCAAGCTACAAAACATTAAATAACAATTTAATTGGAGCCTTCTGCTAACTATAAAACGTTAAATAACAATGTAACCGGAGCCGCGCACTAACTATAAAACATTTAATAACAATTTAATCGGAGCCGCCAGTTGAATAGTGCTAATCGGATCTGCCCACTATCAATAAAAGTCAAACAATAATTTAGCGGACGGCTCCGATTAAATTGTTATTTAACTTTTATTGTTAGCGGGTGGATCCAATAAGCACTATTTAGTGGGGTGGCACTGATTAAATTGTTAATTAATGTTTTATAGTTAGCGGACGGCTCCGTTATTTTACTTGAGGCAATTTTTTGACTGCGTTTTAATTAACTGCTCCAGAAAAAAAGTTCTGACAAAATTATTCTGAGTATTTTATTGTTTGCTGGTGGCTTAAAAGGCACTTTATTGGTAAGGTGTAAAAACATCACCTAGGAGAAAACTTAGGAGAAAAAGTAATTTGAAGAAGGTAATATGAGTATAGTAGGGACATTAGATTGTGAGTTCCTTTGAGGGACAGTTAGAGACATGAATTATTCAGTTTACTCTTCAGAAGCTCTGTGGAAAATGTCAGTGGAAAATAAATGCGTAAGAGGACATTTATATGATTAAAATTAGGGTCAGATCTACAGTAGGTCTGTCCTAAGCTATGGTCCCAGTTGCTACTAATGATGGGAAATATCTTGAAATAAATCTTGAAGTATTACTAACATAACAGGTTGAACTTGAAGGACACATGTCTTTTTTCAACCTAGATAGCTACATAACTATACTTGTTATACAAAAGGGAGATTTATTTCATAGAGGGAGTTTTTGTTTGTATAAGCATTGGTAAAGATACTTATATACAGCATTTATTCTGAGGACAAGTAGATCTTTAGTTGTTCATGTACTGACCTGTGACCTGTGTACATATCTGGGCGTATATTCCATAATGACTAATGTATTATATTGACAAAGTTGATATTAAACAAAATGCTAGGCTATTGTTCAATATAATGTACCAGATAGCACAAATTCAAGGTTGAATGAATCTCAATATCCTGCAGCATGTTAGTTCAGATGGCCAGCTAGTGGGTGCAGAGTATATGCTTTTATTTTCCAAGCAGTGATCAGTAAATATATTCCCCCAGTGTAAAATGCACTATAAAGGTCATCCTATGTTGCTTGCTATCACTTAAAGTAGATTTGAAATCCTGACAGATCTGTATTCTCAGGTATTTAATTACAAAAGCACTTCTGGAACAGATGTTGCTACAGCCCAACTTCACAAATAGTGAGCAAATGTGTGTGTGTGTATTATTATTATTATTATTTATTAGATTTATATAGCGCCAACATATTACGCAGCGCTGTACAATAAATAGGCTTACAGACAATGATAACAGGGTTGACAGAACAATACAGGTAACGGACCATAGATACAACAATACAGGTAATAGCAATAAGATACACAACACAATGCAGATAATAGTACAATGCCAGATCATAAACTGGAATGGTAGTGGTAAAAATTACCAGTTCCAAATTCTGGGTAAAGTGCACACAGTCAAGTATGATACACAAGGGAAGAGGGCCCTGCCAAAGGCTTACAATCTAGAGGGAGGGGCTAGTGACACAAAAGGAGGGGGTGCATCAAGAAGTTATTGGCAGAAAGGATTAGGGTAGTGTCGAGTTGATGTAGGCCTCCTTGAAGAAGTGAGTTTTGAGTGCTTTTTTGAAGGTGTTGAAGGTGGGAGCAAGCCTGATGGGCAGCGGGAGAGAGTTCCACAGGATAGGGGCAGCTCTAGTGAAGTCCTGCAGTCTGGCATGGGAGTGCGAGATGCGTGGGGTGGTTAAGAGGAGGTCGTTGGAGGAGCGAAGTGGGCGGCCAGGTGTATATCTGCTGACCAGGTCAGAGATGTAGGTTGGGCAGGACTTGTGTAAGGATTTGTATGCCAAACATAGGATCTTGAAGTTGATTCTGAAGTGAATTGGAAGCCAATGAAGGGATTTGCGTAGGGGAGTTGTGGAGACAGAGCGGTGGGAGGAGTAGATGAGTCTGGCTGCTGCGTTCATGATGGATTTTAGGGGGGCGATGCGGTTTTGAGGAAGGCCTGACAAGAGGGAGTTGCAGTAGTCCAGGCGGGAGATGATGAGGGCATGGACAAGGAGTTTGGTAGTGTCTGGGGTCAGGAAAGGCCGGATCTTGGAGATGTTGCGTAAGTGGAAATAGCAGGCTCTAGCTACGGTTTGGATGTGGGAGGTGAAGGAGAGGGCCGAGTCTAGGGTGACACCCAGGCAGCGGGCTTGTGTGGTTGGATGAATGATTGTGCCATTGACAGTGACATAGAGGTCAGTGGGGGGTGAAGCAGCACGGGGCGGGAAGATTAGGAGCTCAGTCTTATCCAGGTTTAATTTTAGGAACCTGGCAGACATCCACGATGAAATAGCTGAGAGACCAGAGGATACCTTCTCCATGGTGGTGGTGGAGAGGTCAGTGGTATGGAGGTAAATCTGGGTGTCATCTGCATATAGGTGATAGTTGAAACCCAGAGAGGAGATGAGTTTTCCTATGGAGGCGGTGTAAATGGAAAACAGCAGGGGACCAAGAACAGAGCCTTGGGGGACCCCAACTGAAAGTGGGAAGGAGGTTGAGGAGGAACCATTGAAGGAGGTCTTGAAGGAGCGATTTGAGAGGTAGGAGGAAAACCATGCTAGGGCACGGTCTTGGATACCCACAGATTGCAGTGACTGGAGTAGCAGGGAGTGATCAACAGTGTCGAATGCAGATGAGAGGTCTAGGAGGAGAAGGATAGTGTATTTTCCTTCGGCCTTGGCAAGCGTGAGGTCATTGACGACCTTGGTGAGGGCAGTCTCGGTGGAGTGACCTGGCCGAAATCCTGATTGTAGGGGATCAAATAGGGAGTTGGAGTCAAGGTAATGGGTCATGCGTTGGTGGACTAAACGCTCTAGGAGTTTAGATGCAAAAGGGAGTAAGGAGATAGGACGGTAGCTGGATGGAAGTGAGGGGTCTAGTGAGGGTTTTTTAAGTAGGGGAAGTACAGTGGCCTGTTTGAAGTCAGAGGGGAAGGTACCCGTAGAGAGGGAGAGGTTAAACAAAGTGGTGAGGACAGGAGCCAGAACAGGGAAGTGAGGACGGAGGCATTTGGATGGCACAGGGTCTAGGGGGCTGGAGGTGGCAGGAGAAGTGGCTAGGAGACGGCTGACTTGGTCCTCTGTGATAGGAGTAAAGGCAGTGAGTGGAGGGTGGGGTGGGGAATAGGTATTGGTGGGGGAGGAAGAGGTGGTGGAGTGGAGGCATGAGATTTCCCGTCGGATGCTGGCTATTTTGTCGGTAAAGTGGGTGGACAGATCAGTGGCTGAGAGGGCGGAGGTGGGGGGAGGAGTGGTGGGGTTAAGGAGGGAGTTGAAGGTGGCGAAGAGGCGCCGAGGGTTGGAGGCTTGGGATCCGATCAAGGCAGCAAAGTATTTTTGTTTAGCATCAGTTAATGCGGTATAGAACAGCTGCAGGTTGGCCTTGTACGCCAAGAAGTCGGAGTTGCTGCGGGATTTCCTCCATTTGCGTTCGTAGGTGCGTGTCTGTTTTTGGAGGTTGCGAGTGTGTGCATTGTGCCAGGGCTGGGGGTTGATGGGACGGCTGGGGCGGAATGTGGGGGGTGCAGCAATGTCTAGGGCTGCTGAAAGGGCCTGGTTGTATTTGGCCACAGCTTGGTTTGGGCAGGTAACGTTAGGGAGGGTGGATGAGAGGGAGTGGAGGGGGTTGGCTAGTGCAGTTGGGTCTAGGTTATGCAAATCTCTCTGCCAACGACCTGAGGGTGGAGGAGGGTTGGGGGAGGATGATGGGGAGATGGAGAAAGTGAGAAGGTGATGGTCGGAGAGGGGGAAGGGTGTGATGTCCAGGTTGGGGAGGGTGGCTGATTTTGAGAGAATCAGGTCGAGAGTGTGGCCAGCGCGGTGGGTGGGGGAATTGGTGTGTTGGGAGAGGCCAAGGGAAGTAGTGAGGGAGAGCAGTTGAGAGGCTTCAGGGGAGTAAGGACTGTCCATGGGTATGTTGAAGTCCCCAAGTATGATTGTGGGGAGGTCAGAGGAGAGGATGTGTGGGAGCCAAGAGGCCAGGTTGTCCAGGAATTGTTTAATGGAGGTGGATGGGGGGCGGTAAAGGACTGCGATGACTGCTGGAAGGGGATGGTAGAGGCGGATAACATGTGTCTCAAAGGATGTAAAGTTTAAAGAAGGGGGTGGCGTGAGGACACGGAAAGTGCAGGACGGGGAGAGGAGCAGACCCACCCCTCCCCCAGACCTGTTTTCTGGTCTGGGGGTGTGACTGAGGTGAAGTCCCCCATAGGAGAGGGCCGCTGCTGCAGCAGAGTCAGAGGGGGTGAGCCATGTCTCTGTGAGGGCAAGGAGGGTGAGGGAGTTGGAGAGGAAAAGGTCATGGATTTCAGTGAGTTTGTTGCGGACTGATCTAGCATTCCAGAGGGCGCAGGAGAGAGGTGTGTAGGGTGGGGGGGGCAGACAACATCTTTGTATAGATCCTTTTTAGGGAGTGCATTTAAAGCAGAGAAGTAGTATTGAGCATTCCCTATGAGGAGATGGATTATCCAAGATCTGACAAAACTGTTAGCTTTTTACTGCCTACTGTAAGTGATGACAACATAGGAAAAGGGTGATTTACAGTGCATTTTACTCTGGGAGAAATGTACATCTTATGTACATTGATCCAATATCATGTAAATATCCACTTTTATTTTTATAAGCCAGCAAAAATGGAACAATATACAGTACGTTTAGACCTAACTACTTATTATGATTCAGTTTACCAGGGTCAAGCCATTAAAAATGGATTTTGGATGTCTTTTGGAAAATGAATTAAAGACATATGTATTGATGCAATATATGAGTAGGCATTGAACAAACATCACAAAAGATTGTTCGCAAATTTTACCACAAAAACTCGCACCTTGCAGCGAGACACATTGGGCTTGATTCACTAAGACAAACAGCATGCCTTATCAAAGTTAGCACGCCTTATCAAAGTTAGCACGCCTTATCAAAGTTAGCACACCTTATCAAAGTTAACATGCCTTATCAGAGTAACATAGCGAGTGCTACGAATCCACAGGGGCAACGGGCAGGCCGAGTGGAGCTCTCACCATTGCCAATTAGCAGACATAAGTTTGCTATGCTACTCTGATAAGGTGTGTTAACTTTGATAAAGCGTGTAAACTTTGATAAGGGAATGCTATTTGTTTTAGTGAATCAATCCCATTGTCTTTAATGGCAGGCAAACGTCTAAAACCTTCAGGGCATTTTTGCAACAACATTTTTTTTTATGTAGTGTCAAAAAACCCAGACAGTGGCATGGTGGAGGGAAATGAATGGCAAAATAGTCAGCCAAAAATATGTATTTTACGCAAACACTTTTTTATTTTTTTTAAAGAAAAGTCAATGGGTGCCGACTTAAGCGGTTAATAGCAAAGCCCCTGTACATGCTAGAATCCCCAAATTTGCAGGATATATTAAATAGAACAGCGGAGACAAGGTTTTTTTGTGAAAATAGATTTTTAAGTTGCGATAGGAAATAGGATGAAAAAGTTTTTTTTTTAAATGCCGTAAATTGACAGTTAGGGCTCATTCACTCTAGGAGCGTTTCTGGCCTTGTTTCAAGTGCAGGCAATTTTTTAAATCATCCACAAAACGTTTGTGCAGTGAATCTCGATGAGAAGGTTCATATCAGCGTGGTTCATGCACTGTGCATTCAGCAAAGCAGTGCCTGTACCATTTTTGGGGCGTTTTTGCTATAATGGAAGGGATAGGAAGAGCGCTAAATACTCACAAAACCGCTTAATGCTGCAATTGCATTCGTGCTTTTTAGAATAAATACATTGTATTTATTCTTTTCAGAATTAAAGAGTTCACTTCCTGACTTGCGTCAGGGAGTGAATGACAAAACCGCTCGTGAAAAGCTCATAGAAGTGTGCGTTTACTAAAATTGCAGCGTGCAGGGAAGGACTGGGAGAAGAAAAAAAACAGCGCAAAAAACACTTGCATTTGCGTTTTCATTTTTAGGTCTGAATGAGGCCTCAATGTATCAACCTATCTATTGGTAGAGATGGCTTGAACCTCGATTTTTGGTTCGTGAACCTCAAACGCAAACCTTCGCCAAAAGTTCGGTTCACACGAACTTTCGCGAACCGCCACACACTTCAATGCACTGAAGGTCCTTTCTTACAGGACGCTTGAGGCAGGGCAAGACAGAAGTTGGATTGTAAATTGTGACAGCTCTGGCCATAGGAAAAGCCTGCTCGCCCAGTAGTCCAAGGGTTTATCGCTGCTCACAATGTCTACATCCACACTTAAGGCCAGGTAGTTGGCTACCTGCTGGTCGAGGTGTTGGTGAAGCGTGGATCCGGAAGGGCTAAGGCAAGGCATTGGACTAAAGAATCTCCGTATGTCCGACATCACCATGAGATCGCTAGAGCGTCCTGTCCTTGCCTGCGTGGGCATGGGTGAAGGATTACTGCCAGTGTTACCTTTATTCCGTTGTGCTGTGACGTCACCCTTAAACCTTTTTTTTATACGGGGGTCCCTCAACAGGCTGGACAGCATAAAATATGCCATCTGCACAAAGTTGAATGCAGACGTACTATCCATCTCCTCTTGCTCTTCCTCAGTGATGTTAGCAAAGTTCTCCTCCTCCCCCCAGCCACGAACAATACCACGGGAAAGTTTCGCAGCACAAGCCCCCTGCGACACCTGCTGCGGTTGTTCTTCCACCTCCTCCTCCAAAACAACACCTTCCTCATCATCTGACTCCTCTTCCCCACACGACTCTTCCTCCTCCTCCTCCCCCCTCTGTGCTGCCGCAGGTGTTGAGGAAACATCTGGTTCTGATGAGAATTGATCCCACAACTCTTCCTCCTGTTCCTGTTTCTGTTCACATTCCACCACAGCTTGATCCACCACTCTACGCACGGCACGCTCCAGGAAGAAAGCTTATGGGATCAAGTCGCTGATGGTGCCTTCACTGCGACTCACCAGGTTTGTCACCTCCCTCAAACAGCCACATGAGCCTGCAGGAATTTCGCATCAGTGTCCAGTACTTCAGCCAGAACATCTCCCCAGACTGTGTCCTTTGACTGTAGTTGTAGAGATACTGTTTGACGGCTTTCTCCTGTTGTAGCAGGTGGTTGAACATCAGGAGTGTTGAATTCCAGCGAGTCGGGCTATCGCAAATCAAGCATCTCACCGGCAAGCTGAATATCATCAAAGCATGCCATGGCCGTGTAAGACCACCTGAAATGCCCACACACCTTCCTTGACTGCTTTAGGACATCCTGTAAGCCTGGGTACTTAGACACAAATCTCTGAATTATGAGATTCAGCACATGTGCCATGTAGGGTACATGTGTCAACTTTCCCAAATTCAAAGCCGAAATGAGATTGCTGCCGTTTTCACACACCAAGTTGCCGATCTCCAGTTGGTGCGGGGTGAGCCACTGATCCACCTGTTTGTTAAGAGCAGCCAGGAGAGCTGCTCCAGTGTGACTCTCCGTTTTGAGGCAAGACATGTCTAAGATGCCGTGACACCGTTGTACCTGGCATGCAGCATAGGCCCTGGGGCTGTGTAGCTGAAGAGGAGATCGCAGCACCAGTAGAGTTGAACTACTACTCAGCCAAGGAGGAGGAGGACGATGACAGCGAAGAGGAGGTAGCAGGAGGAGAGCAGGTGGCAGCAAGCCTGCCTGCAAGCCGTGGAGGTGTCACAACTAGGTCCGCTGCACAGCCACATACTCCCTGCTTGCCAGCAGTCACCAGGTTGACCCAATGGGCAGTGTAAGTAATGTACCTGCCCTGACCGTGCTTGGCAGACCAGGCACCCGTGGTCAGATGGACCCTTGACCCAACGCTGTGTGCCAGAGATGACACCACTTGCCTTTCAACTTCATGGTACAGTTTGGGTATCACCTTTTTTGATAAATAATTGCGGCCTGGTATCTTCCACTGCGGTGTCCCAATGGCCACAAATTTTCGGAAGGCCTCAGAGTCCACCAGCTGGTATGGTAACAGCTGGCTCCGCCAAACCAGCTGTCAGATGCCAGGCAAGGGGGTGACTTTGCTTCTTCCGCTCAAAGATTTCCCTCACGGACACCTGGCTGCTGCTGTGTGGAACCACTCAAGGTGAGAGGCGGAGTGGAGGAGGGTGGCTGTTATTGTGAAGGTGCAAGAGAGAAAGCGGCTGAAGATGATGCACCTGAAGGAGGAAGAGGAGAAGGAGGGTGGCTTTGCTTTTGTGTACTACTTTTCCTCTGGTACTCTTCCCATTGCAGTTTGTGCCTTTTGTCCATGTGCCTTCTTAAGGCACCTGTCCCTACGCGGCTGTTGGCCTTTCCACGGCTCAATTTTTGGTGGCACAGAGAACAGATGGCATTGCTCTGATCTAAGGCAGACACACTAAAAAATTTCCAAACCGCTGAGCCCCCCTGGGGTGATGGCACTATGGTGGCATCAGCAGCTGACGTTGAAGGGCATGTTGGCTGGCTGTCCATAGGTGGCGATACATGGCGCCGGACACTGCCACCAGCTGTTTCTGAAGATGAGCTCCCCCTGCTTCTTTCAGCAACTCATCTACTCCTACTCCTCTCTGACTCACCCTCTGAACGGTCCCCTTGGTCATCTTGTCTCTTAGGATCCCACGTGGCATCCGTATCATCATAATCATCCTCCCCAGCTTCCCTTGCCTCAGACACCTCATAAATTGCACCAACAGCAGGTACTTCATCATCCTCCTCCTCACACATTACATTCATAGTGTCGCCTAACTCAGACATATGAGGTGGTGTAACTTGTTTAGCACCTTCATCTGGTTGTAACAATAATGCCTGTGAATCAGTTAATTCCCCACCAAATAACTCCTGTGAAGTGTCAAATGTAGTGGATGTGGTGCTTGTAGTAGAACTCTGGTGGCTGCGGAAGATAAGGTGTTCTGTGTTAAATAGTCAAGCACGTCCTGACAATCTTGGGAGTTGATGGGATGTGCCTTCTTCTGAACACTATTCTTTGGGCCAGGGCTTGCACAAAATCACGTCAGCATGATCTTGAACAGACCTGCCGGGTGGCCTGCCTCTGGGTCTGCCTCTGCCTCTGCATCTGCCTGTTGTTTTGTCCATATCGGGGCGGGGGGGTAAAGTGAAAGGTATGCACTGACTTGACTAATACAATGTACAGTCACACAGGTGCAGTGAAAGGTATGCAGTGACTGGTATTACAATACAATGTACAGCTGTCACACAGGTGCAGTTGACAGGTATGCACGGACTGGTATATTACACAGCGTGCGGTCACACAGGTACTGTGAACAATTATGCAATGACTAGTATTACAAATTTGCAGCTGTCACACACAGGTACCGTGAACAGGTGCAGTGACTGGTATATAACACTTCTTGCAGTCACGTAGGTAGGTAGGTATGTGCACTGAACAGGTAGGTATGCAGTGATTGGTATTACAAATGTGCAGCTGTCACACACACAGGTACCATGAACAGGTGCAGTGATTGGTGTATAACACTGCTTGAGGTCAAGTAGGTAGGTAGGTAGGTAGGTAGGTAGGTAGGTAGGTGCACTGAACAGGTAGGTATGCAGTGATTGGTATTACAAATGTGCAGCTGTCACACACACAGGTACCGTCAACAGGTGCAGTGACACTGCCTGCGCTCACGTAGGTAGGTAGGTAGGTGCACTGAACAGGTGGGTATTCAGTGATTGGTATTACAAATGTGTAGCTGTCACACACACAGGAACCGTCAACAGGTGGGTATGAGTGATTGGTATTACAAATGTTTAGCTGTCACACACACAGGTAGTTACTGAATGTGCTGGGTCTGGCAGTGACACAGTAGGAATTACCAAGGGGTCAAGATCCCACCAGCAGCTGCGACTGACTGACAGGGCTGTATATGCAACACAACACACACACAAAAAAAAATAGATCACAAGAACAACATTAGCTCTCAAAAGAGCTGTTGAGGATGAGGAGTGCTTTTTAGCAATAAGATCAGCAAGAAGGAGCAACCTAACAAGCCTAACACAAGAGCCTAACTAAGCTTTCCCTATGTCAGCAGCAACATTCTCTCCCTTCTCTAATTACTGCAGCCACACAAGTGAGTGAAATGGCTGATGCTGCCTGCGTTTTATAAGGGGGAGGGGGCTTCAGGAGGGAGTGTAGCTTGATTGGCTACCCTGTGCCTGCTTACTGTGATGTAGAGGGTCAAAGTTGACCCTAATGATGTATTATAGGGGGTGGGTCGAATTCGCATATAGTTTGCGTTCGATCGCGAATGCAAACCAGTGAAGTTCGCGTGAATAAGTTCGCGTGCGAACCGTTCGAGCCATCTCTATCTATTGGTAGTGTAAATTCACATATGCCTGGAATGGAGTGAATAAATTATGCAGTGCATAATGATTATCTGGAAATAGGTAATATTCCCACTGTGGTCTGTTAAAGAAGCAAAGGGGGCACTGGAGGGAATTGTAACCACTTCGCATCCAGACCTTGTTTTCCTCTTATGGACCAGAGCAGTTTTGACGCTTTAGCCATGTACCTATTTAAACAGCCATAACTGTATCCCTACTCACGACACCTAAATGATCTAGATATTGTTTTTTCAGGCCATACTAGACTTTCATAAGAGGTATTTTGACTAAAGAAAAAAAATTCTATACATTTTAATGGGAAAAAGAGGAAAAAAATGCATTAATCCTCAGGTTTCACCAATTCTAGTAAAAAATAAAATGTGCTACAGTCGATAACAAACGTACCACCAGTATTATGTCCCTCAAGGATACAGTATTAGGTTATGCCCCCCAGGACCATCAGATGTGCCCCCATTATTAATTCCCCCACCCCCAGTTACCCAGATGTGCCCCAAAATACATTTCAACCCCCCCTTTCACATGTCTGCCCCCCACCCTCTGTTATGGGTAGCCAGATGTGCCCCCCCTTACCACTTTGTCCCCTCTGTGGCCACATCGATTAAAAAATGCCCCTGCAAGGAGAATATCTCACCTTACCTGGTTACTGCGATCATCATTCAGCCTCAGCTTCCATTCACTGCAGTGCATGCATGCAGCCAGTGATACCGAACATCCGGGTCCCAGCTTGATGACGTCATCAAGCCAGGACCCGGATATTCGGCTTCACAGGGCTGAGTGAAGAGCAGTGAACAGCGGCTGGGGCTGCAGGATGATCGCAGGAACCAGGTAAGGTTAGATAATATCCTTGCAAGGGCATTTTTTTTATAGATCTGACCACAGAAGGGGAGAGATGAAGGATCACCGCTGTTGGCTACAGCGGTGATCGTTCATCCGCGGGGGGGGGGGGGGGGGGGTCACCAATTAATAATGTAGCTGACAATGCCCGGGGTGCACTCTGAAGTGCACCTGATCGTGCACTGCAGGGCTGCAAACTAAAATCGTATAACTACGTCGTCATGGCTTGGAGGATGGCACAGATGACTTAGATATACTGTATCAGTGGAATAAGTGGTTAAAGTTGCTTTTGGCTTGCTATTTATTTACTTTTTTTTAGTATTTATATAGCGCTGACATATTACGCAGCGCTGTACAGAGTATATTGTTGTGTCACTAACTGCCCCTCAGGGTCTCACAATCTAGTCCCTACCATAGTCATATGTCTATGTATGTATCGTGTAGTGTATGTGTAATAGTCTAGGGCCAATTTAGGGTGAAGCCAATTAACTTACAGTATCTGTATGTTTTTGGGATGTGAGAGGAAACCAGAGTGCTTGGAGGAAACCCACACAGACACGGGGAGAACATACAAACTCCTTGCAGATGTTGACCTGGCTGGGATTCGAACCGGGGACCCAGCACTGCAAGACGAGAGCAATAACCACTGTGCCACTGTATAGCAAGCTCTGGCACAGCTGTAGCTGCCACTCTCTTTCCACGCTCCCGCCCCATCCTACCATGCATAAAAAATAAGAGGGGTAAATTGGAAACAGAGATCGCCAGCCAGTTTCTGCTTCTAGCACAGAAGCTAGCTTTTTTAAAGTTCCTTTTTATTTAAAAAAAGATGTGGACTTTACAAAGATGAAATCTTTGATCCAGCGCAGGAGAATGCCTTCATTAAACTGGTAGATATCTATCTATCTATAAAAGCCTCACTATACCCTGAAAATATAATTTTCTACTTAGTGATCCATAAAGGGCCAGGGATGAAAAGGAGTATTATGAGTTCTGGTTTATTTTAAGTTGCTCAATGCAGAGATCTGAATGAAAACAATGACCAACAGTGGAAATATAGCATTGACAGGAGCTGGTAAAAATAGTGCATTCTTTTCTAGAACATTATACTTAGCTAATATTCACTGTCACTGCTGTCATTTGTGTCACAAAATAGAGTTTCATTGAATGGAATAAGCTGGAGGTTCAGCTTCACTTTAAATATACTTACAAAATATTATCTTCACCAGCAGTACCCACTATGCTGTATTCCCTACATAGATAAAATGATGGATGGTCAGAAAATTTAAGCAATTTCCAGAAATGGGATTACTGCACTGGTAATCGAGAAAATGGTCTCGGAAATCGGTATTCCACAAAAATATTGCAAATACCACAACTCTGAAATTTTAGCAAAATCACAGAGCTGAAAAGCATTGGACCAATCACAGGCTTCAGAATTTTTTCCGTGAAAATCGGAATATCATGGAAATTTTACACCAATCACAAGACTCAATAAAAATTGGTAGTATCCAAGTCTCGTGATTAGTCTAAAATGTCTGTGGTATTCCTATTTCTGAGGTAAACTACCTAGTCTCTAATTATTCCAATGCTACCGAGTATTTCCAAATTTTCAGTGTTGTTCAAGTTTTCAAGTTTTGTCCAGTCTTGTGATTGGTCTAGTCTTGTGATTGGTCTAAAATCTAAAATTATTCAAATTTCCACTGAAAAATTCAGCAGCCTGTGATTGGTTCAAAGCTTACAATTCTGAAGTATTTGGCCAATCAGAGAATTTAGTAGTGTATCAAGGATGTCCACATAATAGCTGACGTGCAAAATATATTGGAAAAAAAAACTAATTTTTGAACAAAACCAAAAAACCAAAAAACAAATAACAAAATAACTTAATAGCAAAAATGAAAAAAAAACAAAAAAACCCTTTCTGTAGAAATTGGTAATAGGTATCGGAAATTTAGATTTCTGCAGAAAACCACATTTTCAGAAATCAGAATTTTCGCGGAATCAGAAATTTGCCTTTCCGACCATCCCTAGATAAAATGTATAAATAAGACTTCCTCTAGATGTCCAAAAACTGCAGTACCTGTTAAAACAACACCAAAACATAAGACAAAGTTTGTTCAATAGAAAGTTGGTTTCATCTCACTTAAAAGGAAGCCATTTGAGATTAATCTATCAGTTTCCTTGTAATTATCCTACTTGAAAAAAATTAAAATGTACAAACAGTACATTTGCACCCTCATTTACTAAGACAAAGGATTGCACATTGCACTCCCTCACAAATTAAATAAATACTTGCTGCCGCTCTTAGTCTTGTATTAGTATACCTTTATTGAGAACCGTAGAAAAAATCACAACACCTGCCCTAAAAACATTTAAAATAAGTGCGGAGTGCTCCGACCTCACACCATGCCACACAGCACACTGTCATTCATCCCATCCACCCTGGTACCGGTACCAATCCAGTATTTATCTTCAAGGTGTTGCGAGAAAGTGACTGCTGTTTTTGCATGCATGTAATGACAAGCCGCCGCTAAACTCCGGCCGTACAGGATACTTCCAGCTTTAAAAGGACACCATATTAGAGCCGCATGATCTTACCACCCGGTCAAAACATCAGATCCGACCACGCATGGCTCCTATTCCATATTGGGCTCCTGCTGGATAGATTTCTCCTTCTTTCTTCGGCTCTACCCTCTCTTGCCACTCTCAAGGGGAGCCACAAACAGTTATTCACTCCACCCTGAGTCTCCAGTCTGTCAGAGGAGCCGAAATGGATACGGAATTCCGCCTTCAGTAGTTCAGCCGGCCGGCTAGTAGATACTAGAGGGAGCGCTCAGACGCATATTGCGGTGAAGCCCCGCCCATCGACGCGTTGCGCCCGCCCACTGCGAGCTTCGTCAGGATACGTAGCGTGGCTGGCAGGGCAGTGATTTATGCGCCATTACGTGCGCTCCAATTGGGCGTTCCAATAGCATCATCAGTCACCATGGTTACTGACTATGACTCCGGAACTTCTCCCCTTCATTCTCACTCTGGCTTCAGCGTTTTAATAACAGAACCTGTATATCAGGTCCACAGCTATATTCAAATGAATCCACAGTGTAGTCATTGCCTTTTAACTTTAATTGTCCCATTGAAATCTCCAGCAGCATTTTAGATATTAAATGTTGAACTTCATACACAAAGTGAATTAGCAAGTCCATTTAAGGGCAATACGCTCCCCCCCACCAGACATGCTCAGCACGTCTATATCATAAGAAGGGGGCAAAGTTCAACTCTTGATTCAGGCCTGTTGGTACTAAAGAGTCACATTGCACTCCCTCACCTTAGTGTTGCCGACCACTATTATTAAACACTAAGTGAGCATCCGTGGGCACCCAAAAATATAATCTATCACAGTTTTGGAGCCATGTTCAGCTGCTACTGCAGTCTAGCATGGTTCCATTGCTATAAAAAGAACATAAAAAAATATTGTATGTACATGTATGTTTTCTAATACATACATTGACAAACTATTCAAGCAGCATGTTTATGTGAACTTGATGGATCACATCACCACTAACTTCCTTTTGATCACCTCCAGTTTGGCATCCACACCAAGTAATGAAAACAAACCTAGTCAAAATGACAAATAATAAGTAAATCTAAAGGTCTTTACTCTATACACATTCTTCTTGATTTATTTTCAACACATTGGACAATCCTTTGCTTCTCCAGATCCTCTGTTATCTGGGTATGCAAGGTCTCATTCTCTCATCACACACAGGGTCTCATTTTCTTTTTGTATGCAGGCTCTCACTCTCTCCTGGCTGTGCTCCTACTTCTCTGGTAAGTTACACAGATCAGCACATTCCAATAAATTAATTGTGTCCTAAAGGCTGAGAAATACAGATGCTTATCCATCATGCGATATCATCAGGGAGGTGTCACACCCCACATTTTTTTTGCAGCAGGGCAACAACTTTAAATACATAGACACTGTCATTAAAGTGAATTGGAACCCATACTGAAATAAAAAAGTCAGACACTCACCTAAGGAGAGGGAGGCTCTGGGTTCCATAGAGCATTCCCTCTCCTCTCCCGGTGTCCGCTGTTGCACTGGCTCCCTCGTAGCGGTATTCGACCATTTCGGTCAAACACCGCTGTTTCCCTGCTGAAGGGTGGCTTCGGAAATGCTTCGGGAGCCCGAGTGCTCGCGAAGACGGGCCGCTCTACACTGCGCACGCGCGAGCGCCCTCTATGATGCACTCGCACGTGCTCAGTATGGAGCCGCCTGTCTTTGGGAGGACTCGGCTCCCGAAGACTTCCAAAGTCCCCGCGGCGGGGGACTTGAATGGGGGAGCCAGCGCAGCACTGAGGGCACCGGGAGAGGAGA
Source organism: Hyperolius riggenbachi (assembly GCF_040937935.1). Taxonomy (NCBI): domain Eukaryota; kingdom Metazoa; phylum Chordata; class Amphibia; order Anura; family Hyperoliidae; genus Hyperolius; species Hyperolius riggenbachi. Next base: position 509,839,321 of record NC_090646.1, on the reverse strand, counting down.
GGGAAGGCTCATTAGGACCCGAGCCTCCCGTCTCCTTAGGTGAGTATCTGACTTTTTTTTATTTAGTACAGATTCCCATTAGCTTGAACAACTATCTGCAGCAGAAAGAACAAGGAGTCCTGTAAGTGATGGTATGTCCCAAATAGAGCCCTTATCTCAACATCACCGATTGTTTCTGGGATTACATGAAGAGTCAAAAGAATCAAAGGCAGCCTATTTACACAGAAAATATCTGGATAGTTTTGCAAGCTGTTAGAACAACCTACCTGCTACTTTGTGAACTACCAACTAACAGACTGGCACCGCTTCACTCTGTACTGAACTCAGCTCCCCGTCTCATTCATCTTTCCTCTCGCTCTTCCTCTGCTGCTCCTCTCTTTCAAGCTCTTCATTGGCTACCAACTAACCAGAGGATCCAGTTTAAGCTCTTAACTCTAACTTACAAAGCTCTCCACAATCTCTCTCCTGTGTACATCTCCTCAGTAGTTTCCAGATACCAACCCAACCGCAATTTCAGATCTGCACACGACTTTCTATTATCCTCCTCCAGAATCACCCCCTCACACTTATGTACACAAAATTTCACAAGTACTTCCCCCCTCCTCTGGAATCCTCTGCCACAACACATGTGTCAGTCCCCAACCTTTGATATCTTTAAACGTGCCCTCAAAACTCACTTTCACCATTAAAGGATACCCCAACTGAAATGTGACATAATGAGATAGACATGTGTATGTACAGTGCCCAGCACACAGATAACTATGCTGTGTTCCTTTTTTTCTTTCTCTGCCTGAAAGAGTTAAATATCAGGTATGTAAGTGGCTGACTCAGTCCTGACTCAGACAGGAAGTGACTACAGTGTGACCCTCACTGATAAGAAATTCCCCTTTTTTACCTCATTCTTGCTCTCAGAAGCCATTTTCTGCTAGTAGAGTGTTGTATAGTTGGAATTTCTTATCAGTGAGGGTCACACTATAGTCACTTCCTGTCTGAGTCAGGACTGAGTCAGCCACTTGCATACCTTATATTTAACTCTTTCAGGCAGAAAAATAAAAAAAGGAACACAGCATAGTTATCTGTGTGCTAGGCACTGTACATACACATGTCTAACTTATTATGTCACATTTCAGTTGGGGTATCCTGTGAAGCATACCTTAGCATGCCTTACCAAGCATGCCTTAGGTCTAGGCCAGTTCACCTTTTGACCTCTGGCCAAGTTTTACTTCCTACCAAATAACCTAAAACACGCTGCCTCTAAGTATGAATATTGCTGGTTTCCCCCCATTCCTTTTAGATTGTAAGCTCACAAGGGCAGGGCTCTCTTACCCTTTTGTGTTTGGGATTTTGTTACACATTTATTCATATTAATCATGTCACTGTCATTACTAATTCTGTACTTTGTACAGATTCTGTGTTTTGTATACTGGTGTACCATTGTCTGTATTATTTTGTACCCCATGTTTATTTTTTATTGTACAGCATCACGGAATATGCAATAATAATAATAATATACAAGTGTACCTTAAAGACGTAATGCCCTCTTGAAAGCAAAGGGTGGTCACACCAAGTTTTGATTTGATTTAAATAACTGTACAGTTTGTTGATTTTGCATTGTTAGCTGATAAAATTAAGCTCATATTTATGAAAACATTCTTAATTTATAACTTTGTTTCATTCCTACTTAAACTTTTGCAAGGTATTGTTTATAAAGGGGCTAACTCAGGGATGGGCAAACTTGGCCCTCCAGCTGTTAAAGAACTACAAGTCCCACAATGCATTTGCCTTTATGAGTCATGACTGTGGCTGTCAGACTCCTGCAATGTATTGTGGGACTTGTAGTTCCTTAACAGCTGGAGGACCAAGTTTGCCCATGCCTGGGCTAACTAGTGCAAAATTGTTTTCCCCAAAGTAATAGGTAAACAGTAATAAACAAAGTAAAGTATAGTATAATCACTCCCTTCTTGAGCATGGATATATTGAACAACTCAGTGGCATTACCAACTTGGATTTTTTTTTTCAATCAATACATTTTTATTAATGTTTAAGAACATAAAAAGGTAACAAGCATTTCAACACTGGCAAAGGGCAAGCTTGTAACATCCGATGGTACAATAGAACAAGCATATAAACTTGAATTCATCATGGTTGGCAGTGTTGTAACAAATATAATAGTTAATCTACATAATTGCAAACAGAGTTGGTGTACATGTGTTGAATAATAATCTACAATGGCTGGTGGATAGTGCAGCAGGATAGAGGGAGATGTAGGATAAGCTGACCCAAATTGGAGGCTAGGTATGGATTTTTGGCCAATCAATATGTAAGAGGTAGGGAGGATTAACCTCATGACTGTGGCATCTGATAGATCTTTCCATTTGTACATTGAAGTCTACCTGTCGTTTCAGCTGTAAAAGAGTAGGGATTTCTGCAGTCTTCCAGTTCGCTGTGATAAGGCTTCTGGCAGTGCAGAGCACCTGAGATATTAAAAGACGGTATCTAATAGGGAAGGACGTTATTCCTATGTGGAGGAGTGCTAGTTGTGGAGTTATCTCCAACCAACTTGGATTTTATGAAATCACTGACAAAGTACAAACCCATGAAGAAAAATCAGTCAGAAATAATTTTTATTTGCCAAGTAAAACAGGGTCATACCCGCAAATTGTTTTTGGCAGCTGCAGGAACATTACAGGATTTAAAATAGGAAGCAGAGTAATACAAAACAGCAAAGTAGATAAACAGTGCAACAAACCAAACTTAAGCGATACAGCAAATCAATGAAACAGCACCAATGCAGGAAACAACAGTAAAGGAAGCAGCATACTAAGGTGTAAATGAAGGGGGATGGTTATGGGAACAGGAGGGGGGGTGCGTGTAGTGAGTTCAGGAGATTAATGGGAGAGGGAAAGTATGTGTTCCTGTGCCCCGAGGTCCTGGTGGGGATAGTCCAGAATCTCCGACCTGAAGGGAGTCGGCTGAAAACAGTTGCCTGGGAGGGAGGGATTGTTAGCTAGCCTCCTTGCTCTCAAACCCAGTCTGGAGATGTGCATGAGGTCTCCCAATGATCCTCTACACTGATCCTGTGACTGTCCGAAGTTTGTATCTGTTGCTTGCAGAAGAGCTAGCATACCAGACCAGAATGAATGAACAGAGGACATATTAAATTGTGGTGGAGTAGAAGCACCTTAGGAGCTTCTGAGCCATTACCACACTTCTTTAGTTTGTGAAGGAAGAATAACCTTTGCTGTGCTTTCTTCTGGGTAAAGACGCTGTTAGCCTTCTAACTCATCGGAGATAGTAGTGCCCAGGAGGCAGATGCTGGGTACTCTACCAACTTTGCTACCATTGATGTAGAGTGTGGAGGGGGAAAGGGATTTGAGAAGTGTTTCCTGAAGATGATGATCATCTTGACAGTTTTTACTGTGTTTAGAACCAGCTTGTTCTCCTTGTGTCAGTGGCACACTCTTATCAACCTCCTAATGATAGTCTTGCTCATCATTCTTGGTTACGAGGCTAACTATGGTGGTGTCATCAGCAAACTTGATGACTTTAACAGAGTTTGCTGTGGAGGTGCAGTTGTTCGTGTAGAGGGTGAACAGTATTGGTGTCAGGATGCAGCCTTGTGGGGCCCAGTCAGTGTAGAGGTGTCGTTATTATGCGTTTCGGCGTTCCACGCCTTCGTCAGATAATGCCACCAGCTGGCAAACGAGGACTTTATATGCTGAGTATTGAAGGGAAATGGGAGTGAGGGAGGTGGGGGCCAGAGTAGGCCTGCCCCTCCCAATTTGGGGAAGAACTGAGTGTCATCCTGTGGATAGGTGAACATAGCTGTCTTTCACCTGCTCAATCAAGTCCTGGGGAGAGCGGTTGAGCCCTGGGTTAGGGGATTGGTTAGAGTCCTTTCATTTAAAATGTGACAGGACAAATAAAAACATAAACAAAGATACTGGAATCGGCAGACCTTACCTGGGGGGTTCACGGATCCCTGGCTTAAAGTACAGGCAATGGCTGGTGGGAGACTCAGCGAGCAGTGCTGTCAGCTGCCCGCTGAACGTGAGCCCGGTGAGATGGTAAATACACCATAATTGGGTGACCGCCGCTCGCTGGGTGACGTCAGCTGGAGGGGCGGGCTATAAATATGATAATTAAATAATTATATAAAATATATCTCCCCGCAAAGATCTATAAAAGTTCCATGAGCTGCCCAGAAGTTAAAAAGTCCTTCAGAATGACTTCACAATAACATGTATCCCCTGAACTTCAGCGCTGCAAGGTCTCTTATTTTAGGAATCCATCACCGACACCCAACAAAGTGCAGGCTTACCAGCTTCCCATAAGACCCAAATTATAAGGTCTGAGCGTGTGTGTGGTCAAAATCCCCACCGATCTAACACTTCCACGTCTTGCGATCCAAATGCTCCTGATGTCAGTCCTCTGAGGATATTCTCCGCAAATGAGGATATATTTCACAAAGCAAAAACAAATCTAAGTGCTCTCTGTTTCCTTAAAAAAATATGCACTTTATTCATGTAAAAAACGTTAACAAGTACTCACATAAGGGCCCTTGTTACAGGGACCCTCAGTAGACACAGCGTGTATAAATATATCAGCAGGGCGCCAATCTCCCATCTGCCATCCGTTCTGTCCGCCCGACCTAGGTTTCGCTATTGCGTCCTCAGGGGCTTCTAAACGGAATGGCAATCCGGGTGAGTGTTAAATAGTCTCTCACCTCCATATTAGACGCCGCCAGCGAGTCAAGCCGCGCGTTCAAACCAACGTGACGTCACTTCCGCTGCGTCACATCCGGACTTCCGCCGAATGGAACGCACAAAAGGTAAGGTATAGTGCTGCTCAGCTCAATCACACCAAGATCCGCTTGGAGCGCACGGAAAGTATGTATTAAACCTTCTTCCTCATCTGAAGCAGAGTCTTTCCAGACTCGCTCCAAAGGACTTTTTAAGTAGGATGTGCAGATGTTAAAGTGGCACCCCGTCTGAGCACATTCAATGATCATAGAACAATTATTAGTTTTAAAATAACTACCACTAAAATTAGATAGAATTAAAATACAATGAAAATAAAAATAAAAAGGGAAAAATAAAATAAAATAAAATTAAAAACATAACCTAACATTAGGACAGCTCATAGTCCAAATTCCTTTTTAACATCCATATAACAATTCCCACATAATACATAGAAATAGTAACAACAATGCAAAAGGCAACAACAGCAAATACCCTTTCCCACTTCCAAGCTACTCTCTAATGATCCACACAACTAATCATCTGTTATAAAGCAATTTAAGTCCAACTCAATGTTTAGACCCTTAGGTTCCATGCAATCTATAGTAAAAATCCATTTGGTTTCAGCCTTAGATATCTCTCTTACTCTATGGGTGCCCCTCCAATTACCCAAATTCCTCTCAATCCCACAGAATTTCAAACCTGAGGGGTCCTGCTGGTGACAAGTTCAAAAATGTTCTGATACTGAGTGTTCTTTAAAACCACTTTTTATATTATTAATATGCTCCCCAATTCTTTCCTTAAGGGGTCTTTTTGTTCTTCCTACATAATACTTCCCACAGGGACATGTAAGTAGGTAGACTAAATATGTTGTCTCACAGGTAATAAACTGCTTTATCTCATATTCCTCATTGGTGAAGGTCTGCTGAACCCTCGGGGTAAGAACACAGGTTCTACAGGGTAGACATTTCCTACATCTGTAGAAACCCACCTCCCCAAAGGAACTAACCCCTTTATATCTAGGCTCCTCTATGGCACTTGAGGCTTTGTGATATATAAATATGATAATGTCCGCGTCATGGCCCGCTTTAATCCGAGCTGCTCACCATATGACATCGAGCGGGTGGGGGCACTCCGAGTCCGCCCACCCGCTCGATGTCATATGGTGAGCGGCTCGGAGGAGGAGGAAAAGGTCACGTGTTTGTCGCCCCTGTCTCTAGGGTGGCAGCTTGCACATGGAGTGTGGAGCTATTGCAGGTTGTAAGGTAACTGCTTTTTTATTCTGTTATTTATATACTAGCTGGACGCCCGGCATTGCCCGGGTATGTATTTGGCTAGTGTTGGCTCTGCCCACTTTTCCTAACCCTAACACACAAATACTTAATGACCAAGTATGTGAGCTTTGCGGTCTTTAGCATCAATAATTTGCAATGAAATAAAAATTAATCTGATTGGATGTAGCTCCACCCCTTTTCTGAATTTGAACCCCAATCACCCAATGGCCAACTGTACCAGGTACAGGTGATTAACATTGCAAGAATGGCAGCAATTAAATATTCCCCTTACAAATCAATAGGTGGATTTTATTGGCTTTTATAGGCTCCACCCACTTTTCTGAATATTAATCCCAGTCACCCAGTGACCAACTGTGAAAAGTTTGAGAACCCTGCCATTAACAGTGTAAGAATGGCTGCAGTTTACATTTGCACAATGAAATTTGTATTTTTCTCCACCCACTTATTTCCTAACATTGTTCAGGTATGTATTTGGCTGGTGTTGGCTCTGCATACTATTTCTAACCCTAACACACAATTACTCAATAACCAAGTTTGTGAGCTTTGCGGTCTTTGGCATCAATCATTTGCATTGAGATTAAACAAATCTGATTGGCTGTTTGTGACTCCACCCCTTTGTCTGAATTTGAACCCCAGTCACCCAATGACCAACTGTATCAGGTTTAAGGCTTGTGCCATTAACAGTGCAAGAATGGTAGCAATTACATATTCCCCTTGAAAATCAATACGTGAATTTTAATTGGCTTTTGTAGGCTCCACCCACTTCTCTGAATATTAGTCCCAGCCACCCAGTGACCAATTGTGCAAAGTTTGAGAACCTTACCATTAAAAGTGTAAGAATCGCTGCAGTTTACATTTTCTCAGTGAAATTTGCATTTGTCTCTGCCTACTGATGACCCGGCATTGCCCGATTATGTATTTTGCAGGTGCTGGCTGCGCCCACTTTTCCTAACCCTAACACACAATTAATCATTTACTCAATGACCAAGTTTGTGAGCTTTGCGGTCTTTGGCATCAATAACCTGCATTAAAATGAAACAAATCATATTGGCTGTTTGTGGCTCCACCCCCTTTTATAAATTTAAACCCCAGTCACCCAATGATCAACTGTACCAGGTTTAAGGCTTGTGCCATTAACAGTGCAAGAATGGCAGCAATGTAAATATTGACCCTTGAAAATCAATAGAACATTTTTTATTGCCTTTTGTAGGCTCCGCCCACTTTTCTGAATATTAACCCCAGTCACCCAGTAACCAACTGTGCAAAGTTTGAGAACCCTACCATTAACAGTGTAAAAATGGCTGCTGTTTACATTTTCCCAGTAAAATTTGTATTTGTCTCCACCCACTTATGACCCGGCGTTGCCCGCTTATGTATTTGGCTGGTGTTGGCTGTGCCCACTTTTCTAACCTTAACACACAATGAATAAATTACTCAATTACCAAGTTTGTGAGCTTTGCAGTGTTTGGCATCAATAATTTGCATTGGAATGAAACAAATCTAATTGGCTGTTTGTGGCTCCACCCCCTTTCTGAAATTAAACCCTAGTCACCCAATGATCAACTGTACCAGGTTTGAGGCTTGTGCCATTAACAGTGCAATAATGGCAGCAATGTAAATATTCCCCTTGAAAATCAATAGGTTAATTTTGATTGGCTTTTATAGACTCCACCCACTTTTCTGAATATTAATTCCAGTCACCCAGTAACCAACTGTGCAAAGTTTGAGAACCCTACCATTAACAGTGTAAGAATGGCTGCAGTTTACATTTTCCCAGTAAAATTTGTATTTGTCTCCGCCCACTTATGACCCGGCGTTGCGCTTTTATGTATTTGGCTGGTGTTGGCTGTGCCTACTTTTCTAACCCTAACACACAATTAATCAATTACCAAGTTTGTGATCTTTGCGGTGTTTGGCATCAATAATTTGTATTGAAATGAAACAAATTTAATTGGCCTTTTGTGGCTCCACCCCCTTTCTGAAATTGAACCCTAGTCACCCAATGATCAACTGTACCAGGTTTGAGGCTTGTGCCATTAACAGTGCAAGAATGGCAGCAATGTAAATATTCCCCTTGAAAATCAATAGGTTAATCTTGATTGGCTTTTATAGACTTCACCCACCTTTCTGAATATTAATCCCAGTCACCCAGTGACCAACTGTGCATAGTTTGAGAACCCTACCATTAACAGTGTAAGAATGGCTGCAGTTTACATTTTCCAGTGAAATATGTATTTGTCTCCGCCCCCTTTTTGGTTATGGGAATAAAAAGTATCCTATACTTTATTCCAGGTAATGTACTATGTGTGTGCCAAATTTCATTCAAATCCGTTCAGCCATTTTTGCGTGATCGAGTAACAAACATCCAAACATCCAAACATCCAAACATCCAAACTTTCCCATTTATTATATTAGTAGGATTAAATTATGAAACATTTTTTTCCGACTGACTATTTCTGACTATGATTCAGTGAGATGGAGAGCATTTGCCTTCTGCACTAGTCTAAAAGTTTTCATTACTATTTTATTTATTTTTCAAAGAGCATAAATATGGTCATTTGTTAGTGAAAATAATTTTTAATTTACACTGGCTTTTATACATATGATGAAAGACAGCTCATATTGTTTTTATTTACATTGATGAGAGTTTTTAGTCTCTTAGGTCTGGAAATTCCAGACCTTTATAAACATGCCCTCTAGTGGACAAATGTGCATCCAGAATCTCTGTAATGTAAACAATACATGCCTAGCTATAGAGAGAGATTTATTCCAACTTATTCCAACTTTTTCATCACAGATGGGGTGTGCATTGTGATATAAGTAGTCAAAATATGAAAACAGTTAGGACAGTCAGTCAAATAATAACAAAGGCAAAAGGAAGCAGAATGTCTTTGCCAAAATACTGCAAAGACAACAATGTGGTCTTCAAGTGAACCTGTGACTTTAATTAAAAGCTTTAAAAAGAGAGAAAGTCACATACTTGCCTTGGTAGAGGGAAGCCTCTGGATCATCCAGAGACTTCCTATTCCTTCTTAACCTCCCTGGCGGTACGCAGTTTCAGTGGCTGCGTCCGCGGAAGGGATTTTTTTAATTAAAAGTGTGTTTTTTTTATTTTAGCTTGCACTAGGCTAGCTAACTATGTGGCCCAAGTCCCCCGGCACCTCTCTGACTACCCCGATTGCCGCCTGCTATATTTACCCGTCCGTGATCCTGCGAGAGCCGCAGCTTCCCAATTAGCTTCACTCATCGCTATGGTGGCGATCGGACATGACATCATGACGTCATGCGCAGTTCCGATCCTCCCCATAGCGAAGCCGGGTGCTGATTGGAAGGCTGCGCCATCGCGGGATCCCTGGAGGGTACGTATACCGGCAGCGATCGGGGGCGATCGGAGGGGGCCACATAGTTAGCTAGCCTAGTGCTAGCTTAACAATATTCAATTAATTTTATTTTTAAAAATCCTCCCGGGGCGATGTGATCCCCTGTGGCGGCTAGCCCGACACTGTGTCGGGCTTGCCGCCAGGGAGGTTAAAGAGAACCTGAACTGAAAATAAAAAGTCAAAATAACCATACACAGGTCATACTTACCTCCCGTGTAGTCTACTCCTCAATCTCTTTCTCCTCTCCTGCATCCCATTTGTCCACCGTGATCAATGGAATTTTCAATCCTGCATTTTAAAAACTGTTAAACTGTAATATCACCCACTTGAGCCATAGGGAAACATGGACATTACCTGGCACATTTAGTTGTAACTGACAGCAGCTGATATATAACTGACAGCAACTGGTATATTTCAGTTCTGACAAAATCTTGTCAGAACTGGAAGGGCCCATTTCCACTATCGCGAACTCGCATGCGATTTTAGCATGCAAATTCGCATAGCAATACAAGTGAATGGGACTGTTTCCACTTGTCAGGATTCCTTTGTGGTTTTCTGTGCAGAAACAATTCGCATGGCAGAGCCATCAGAATTCGCATGCCGCATACCGCTATGCGAATTGCATAGAATGTATTTAATAGGAAATTCGCATGCAGTTTAGGTATGCGAATTTTCATGCGAATTCGCATAGAAACAATGAAAAAACACACCAGCACTGCCATGGTTAAATTCGCATACATCGTCATCCATGCGAATTCGCAATTTTTACCACGGCGATTCGCACCGCTCAAATGGAAACGGGCCTGAAGGGATCACTGTAAGAAGAAAATGGTGAGCTTTTGAGAGGAACTGACGGTTAGGTTAGTATGTAATATTCATTCGCAGCTATGTCATGTGTGTGTGTTTAAAATAATTTTACTCGCTTCAGCTTCCCTTTAAAGAAGAACCATAGTGAAAACAACATAATGAATAAAATAGCTTATCGTTTACACTATTAATTTATAGATGATTTAGTCAGTGTTTGCCCATTGTAAAATCTTTCCTCTCTTTGATTTACATTCTAAAATTTATCACAGGCGGCGACATCTTTAATTCTGCCAGGTGATCTATACAGATTGTTTGTTACTGGAAGTTCTATGCACAGTGGGAGATACTGCTTGCTTAGCAGTTGGAAAAAAGATGTTATTTACCACAATGCTATGGAGTTCACAGACAGGAAACGGTCAGGACCATGGTCATGACATCACACTGTGGGAGGGGTTTCCCCACAACATCAACCATTCAGACACCCCTGTTGAAGATTTCTAATTGCCATGGGAAAGGGGCATCAGCTACTGGTTGGAATGAAGTTCAATCCTTGGTTAAAGTTCCTGTTTAAGACCTCTGATCCAGCACTGAGATCCTTTAGAAGTTTGCGGCTGCACCCCATCGATGAATGAGTGTGGCTGCACTGTGCAGATGCAGGACGTCTAGAGCCTGCACAGTACCATAGAGCCACTCCTACTTGGCAAAAAAAAAGCTGAGCCCGAGGAGTCCTGTGCAGTGTGACTGTGCCTGTTCACAGACAGGAGTGCAGCCACATGCAGCAGAGGTGAGAGGGATGGGGCAAATCTCTGGAGTGTCCAGGGGCTTCTATCTACGGTACTGAGGTAAGTATTAAATATGCCACTTTTGTTCCCTACATGTACACTTTAAAGTACACTTTAACACAAACTAGGCTGTCACACAGACCTGGGCGACAGGATGTTCTTATATAATGAAAATAAACATCATATCATTCAGTAATTACAACAGATACTGATTATAGAAAGCTGGTGAAAATAAAAGTTGTAATAAATGGTTAAAACAAGTGAAGTTGAGCTCCAAAGTGTCTTTGTAGCAATCATGATACTAAAAGCCAATATGTAGGGCTTAGAAGGTGGTAGGAGCATAAGCCAACCTCTAAAACATATGCAAATTTTCATGCAAAAATCTGCGCTTATTCCTACATAACAGAACAAAAAAGAATTCTAGGCTCTAGCAAGATATAAATGTGATAAAAGGTGAGGGGATGGAGTGTGCTTGCATTTCAACATACAGGGTGGTGTTAGAAATGTAGATTAACCTCCCTGGCGGTACGCAGTTGTAGTGGCTGCGTCTGCGGGAGGGATTTTTTAAAATAAAAAATGTTTTTTTTATCTGCTAGCTAGTACTAGGCTAGCTAACTATGTGCCACAAGTCCCCCGGCACCTCCCTGTACCCCCCCCCCCAATCGCAGCCGGCTATATTTACCCCCTATAAATATTCATTCATCACAGCCACGCTTTCTGGCCCATAGTAGTATTCCTAAAGTGAACATATACAATACATAGCGGGTTACTTCCAACAACAGTACACTCTTTGCTCAATGCACACACCGTGTCAGGGTAAACTCCACCACATGCAGGAATGGGGGGCACATACACTCCCCCGTCAGTCCCCTGCTCACTAAAGAGTTTCTTGCAGCAATGCGTATCATAAATCACTTGTAGCACTAGAAGTAAGCACAAACAAGCCGCTTCTCATAGTGTAAACAGTTTCATTTAATATGGCTCACGAACCCTGCTTAAAAATTCTGCGTACCAAATAGAAAAGAGAAAACAGCGTATTTCACATAACCGGTGATTAGCAGGCCACTTCACGCCTCCTCCGGTAAAGCCTCCATCTGGCAAGTGTGCAGGGAATGTAGCAGGCAGCGTATGTGTCTCAGGCTCCGCCCAACGCGTTTCATCACTTTAAGGGGCGTGACTCATCAAGGCCCCGAAGAGAGCTGCAATTTGCAATGTGGCCCATAGGTATAAGGATCCCTTCTGTCAGTTGCAGTGGAGCTGCAACCGAGCAGTTTTGATTTCTCTGCCTGCATTTGGTTGCTTAGTTTTGATTGCATTTGCGATGAGTCTCATTGCCATCTGCAATCACTGTGCAGTTCAGAGTAGCTCAGGATGTTGCCATGAATTCACCAATAACTTAGCTATGGATTTCTTACATGCATGTAGTTGCATAATCTGGCATGCATTTGTAATGAGAGTTCTTTCCATTCACAGGCAGCTTGCAGCCTTCAATCAGTCTATCACAGGATTGCATGATTATCATTCAGCTGTGTGGGAATTTGCATGTCTGTTCTCACTTGCTGATGTCCATAGAAAAGCCTGCTTCCCCTCTCAGACCTCTCGTTCAGCTTATTTTTTAATAAAAGAAGTAATGCACCATTAGAGGCTGGTCCTCTTCTATTCATTTTTTCACAAGCTGAAAGCGAATCAGAGAGCCAGCCACTCGGTGCAGAGAGGAGGAAATATATGCCAGACGGAGAGGGAGTGAGACGATCCACAGAGTGCCTGAGAGGTGACAAGGGGGGGCGTTCACACCCCGGATGCGAGCTCTGGTCGTTAGACCCTTGGATCTAGTGAGTCTGTACCCGTAAGGGTTTTTTCAATCATTTCTGGAAGATTTGTAGGAAGGAGAGCGCGGATACTTTTGATTGGACTAGTGTAACCTAGTGTGTCCTGCAGCGCTGCAAAAGCCACACAAGATTGTGGACTGGACATATTATAGACTCTTATCATTGTGCAGGAGCCTTGATGCATTAAATTATTTCCTTTTTCACAGACTTGTGTAATAGCAGGGTACATTGTGGGACTCATCAAGTACTTGGTTGCATGTGTCTGTAGTACTGTGAGCGATGTTTCATCAATCTTTTGTATGGCGTTCAGCTTAGTCATAGTTGATTGCTGGGTTCCTGGTGTGAAAGTTGTATTATATTGCCTTGCCTGCCTGGATGTTCACTGCATGCGGGGTACAGTGAAGTCTTTCCCATCCTGATAGTTTGGAGACTGCCTTCACCACGTTGGTGACTGGTAGTGTTCCTGCTAGTTCTGTTCCTGTGGACGTGACTGTAACAGTGGTTGCTATTAGTTATGCTCTTACTTGTTTGTCTTGTCCATGTCAGTGTGAATGTTTGCTATTGCTGGGGCAGTGAATAGATTGGCAAGCATTCCGTCCAGGGCCGAGCCTGGGCAGGTGCTGCGGGTACAAGGCACCCAGGCGCCTGCCTCTGAGAGGCGCCGCCCGGCCGCCGCTCTCCCCAAGTGGCCGAAGCTTGCTCGCTCCCTCTAGCCGCCGGCGCCGCCCCGCGTCAGACCTCGATCAGGCGGGCGGGCGCTAGGACCTATTACGCTGCACTGATATGCGGAAGTGACATCACTTCCGCATATAGAGCGGGTGCGTCCAGCGCCCTCTCACTGGTCGGGTCGCCCGCTGATTGAGGTCTGAAGCTGCGGAAAGGTGAGGGGGGAGCGGCGGCTAGAGGGAGCGGAGCGCAGCGCTCCTGTCACTAACTACCTCAACGGGGACCCTATACACCCTGGCTACCTAGACTGGGCACATATACTCCCCTGGCTACCTAGACTGGGCACATATACCCCCCTGGCTACCTAGACTGGGCACATGGCTACCTAGACTGGGCACATATACCCCCCTGGCTACCTAGACTGGGCACATGGCTACCTAGACTGGGCACATATACCCCCCTGGCTACCTAGACTGGGCACATGGCTACCTAGACTGGGCACATATACCCCCCTGGCTACCTAGACTGGGCACATATACCCCCCTGGCTACCTAGACTGGGCACATATACCCCCCTGGCTACCTAGACTGGGCACATGGCTACCTAGACTGGGCACATATACCCCCCTGGCTACCTAGACTGGGCACATGGCTACCTAGACTGGGCACATATACCCCCCTGGCTACCTAGACTGGGCACATATACCCCCCTGGCTACCTAGACTGGGCACATGGCTACCTAGACTGGGCACATATACCCCCCTGGCTACCTAGACTGGGCACATATACCCCCCTGGCTACCTAGACTGGGCACATATACCCCCTGGCTACCTAGACTGGGCACATATACCCCCTGGCTACCTAGACTGGGCACATATACCCCCTGGCTACCTAGACTGGGCACATATACCCCCTGGCTACCTAGACTAGGCACATATACCCCCTGGCTACATATGCTGGGCACATATACCCCCTGGCTACATATGCTGGGCACATATACCCCCTGGCTACATATGCTGGGCACATATACCCCTGCCTTCATATGCTGGGACATATACCCCTGCCTACATATACTGGGGACATATACCCCTGCCTACATTTACTGGGGACATATACCCCTGCCTACATATACTGGGGACATATACCCCTGCCTACATATACTGGGGACATATACCCCTGCCTACATATACTGGGGACATATACCCCTGCCTACATATACTGGGGACATATACCCTTGCCTACATATACTGGGGACATATACCCCTGCCTACATATACTGGGGACATATATCCCTGGCTATATATTCTGGGGACACTGGCTGTTTGTCATTATGTGCATTTACTGGTGAAAATCTGTCTCTTATTATGTGCATTTTCTGGTGAAAAGCTGTCTCTTCTGTGCATTTGCTGGTGAAAAGCTGTGTCTTCTTTGCATTTGCTGGTGAAAAGCTGTGTCTTCTGTGCATTTGCTGGTGAAAAGCTGTGTCTTCTGTGCATTTGCTGGTGAAAAGCTGTCTCTTCTGTGCATTTGCTGGTGAAAAGCTGTCTCTTCTGTGCATTTGCTGGTGAAAAGCGGTCTCTTGTTATGTGCACTTATTGGTGAAAAGCGGTCTCTTGTTATGTGCATTTACTGGGGAAAAGCGGTCTCTTGTTATGTGCATTTACATGGGGAAAAGCGGTCTCTTGTTATGTGCATTTACATGGGGAAAAGCGGTCTCTTGTTATGTGCATTTACATGGGGAAAAGCGGTCTCTTATGTGCATTTACTGGTGAAAAGCGGTCTCTCGTTATGTGCATTTACATGGGGAAAAGCTGTCTCTTATGTGCATTTAGTGGGGGAATTTTGTCAGTAAAAATAATCTTTTGTCAGTAAATTTTTAGGTATTTGTCAGTAAAAATAACGTGAAAGGGTGGCAACACTGGCAGGCTGCGTGGCACAACGGAGGTAATTGAAGGAGGAAACATATTCAGTGTCCTGTTCAAGTGGGGGCTTGTCTATAGGTGAAGACGTGGGTCAAACTCAGAGCTGCGGCAATAGATTGGGGTATAGTGGCTGTAAGAAAGCAGGAGATCTGCCAGGCATTACAATAGGCTTTCATTAGGTGTGATTTCACATGCTCTTTTTCACTCTGCAGCAAAACACACAATCCAAACAATAGAGATGTGACGAACGGTTCCCGAACCGTTCGTCGGCGAACATCTCTAAATCCATGGGCCTCTTACTACTTCCGGGTCGCAATGACCCGGAGTAGTACGCCTGCGCTGCCTGGCGGAGCGCGTCCTAGATCGCGCTCCTGTTGCCGGACACTCTCTGCGCTTGTGCGTGATGTCATGAGTAACGTCATGCTCATGCGCAGAGAGTGCCCGGCAACAGGAGCGCGATCTAGGACGCGCTCCGCCGGGCAGCGCAGGCGTACTACTCCGGGTCATTGCGACCCGGAAGTAGTAAGAGGCCCAGAGAGGTTTGCCAGGTGAACGGTTCGGCCCATCACTACCAAACAACTGTGACTCCAGCCCAAGATCTGTTTGCTTTGTAGGCAGATTACTGGTAATTATACATAGTATAGCTATTTGCATACATTTATATAAACTACAATGCAGAAATCAATCCAACCACAAAGGGCTTGATACACTAACTAGTGGTAATATTGGCATGTAGAGATGACGCAAGGCAATATTACCGGTACTAACGCAGCAGTGTATTGTGAGTTATGATATTAGCACAACCCTCAGTACTCAAGTAACATGAGCATTGCTATGGTAATGCGCAATGTTTGCGGTACTTGAATACCGTGGGTCGCGCTAATAGCGTAACTTAAGGTACACTGCTGCGGTAGTACAGTAATACGTACTTGCACTGTCTCTGCACAGCGATATTACTGCTACTTTGTGCATCAGGCCCTCAGAGTGAGGTGATGAAGCTAATTGTTAAATTGGAGATGGGTATGTGCTGATGTTTACACAAAGGAGAAAAATGAAATGATTTTATTTTTACTTTGCTCAGGGTTGTCACATGAAAGGTTCTCTTTAATATTATAAATTTCAGGGTGACATAAAAGTGTTATATTATATGTTTCAGGGCTATTTAAAAGTTTGCAATACATTTTATTAGGAACCTGAAGGGCAGTAGACCTGGAAATACGATACATATTTTCTTCTACTAGTGCTTTAACAAAAGCAGTCTATATTGGCTTGTGCTGTGCTGCTATCAGAAACTGCTACATTACAATATGAGTGCAAAGGTTTAAATGCTGGCATTTCTAAAGCAGGCAGGTGCTTTTTGTGATAAGTAAACATTTCACTGGCATCCTCAGTGTTCATCCACTTGCTAAATTCCTCTGTAGCCACAGTGAACGCTACTGGTTATCACAGAGTTGCAGCTCTGTTTAAACAACCTCTGATATGAAATTAAAAATCCATTCGATGATGACTTCCTCATTTGTACTCTGAAGCATACCCCACTTCAGAGATTGCACATTTACAATTAAGACCACTTTGCTTCCTTCTTCCATTACGCTTGTAGCAGCCGAAAGTGTTATTCTTATTCATTAATCCAGCCTGCTTGCACAACGTAAATGACAATTTGAAGCATTGCCACTGGATGGCATAAGTTAGTTATGAAGATGAGTGAGTGAAGAGATGGTGCTTTTGTATTTCTCATGTGTTTGCTCTGTCAGACAATATTTGTATTTGAGTTTGACTTCTCTGAAATTTTTCTGTATTAATAAGTATTTAAGTTAACAGTCGGCTCAGAGACAAACTAAGCAGAAGGGCCTATGCAAGATTCACTATGTGTAGCCATGAGAATAGTAAGCAGTAAACATTGACAATATGCTGCAATATTGCAAACATCTCTATGTAGAAGAATAGCAGTAGTACCACTGCAAAAGCATGCTAGGGTCCCATAGGAACGTGTGTGTGTAATAATATTGTAGGTGGCAGATGCGCTCCTCCTTTTACAGTACAAACCACACAACCAATAATAATTAATTAAAGTGATTACAAAAGTATTCCTGGATCGCTCTGTATGGAGTTGGATAAACTCTTAAACAAATCTATAAAAAATGTACAAAGCGCTTTACAGTTCAATAAATATTTGATGTATATAGTCCTACTGTTTCACACTGGAAAGTCCATATATCTTCTCAAATCCACAACACCATAGGTCTCAAGCAAACCTCACATGTAGAGACAAAAAGAATAAAGGAGTACATAGTGAAGTCCCATCAATAAATATCATGCATCAATACAATTCTTCTCCCATGTGTGTGGTAAAGGGAAAACCAGTGTGGAACAGTGGGACTATATGCATCAAAAATGTATCGAACTGTAGAGCGCTTTGTACATTTTTTTATAGAGTGTGTGTGTGTGTGTGTGTGTGTGTGTGTGTGTGTGTGTGTGTGTGTGTGTGTGTGTGTGTGTGTGTGTGTGTGTGTGTGTGTGTGTGTGTGTGTGTGTGTGTGTGTGTGTGTGTGTGTGTGTGTATTGTTGTTTTAGACACTGGCCTCAATTCACTAAGATCATGCTGGAGATAATAAGGCAAGAGAAAACTTACCAGCACACAGTGAGAGAGCTATCTTATCTCTTCATTCCTAAATTACCTCCTCTGTAGTTAATTTACCTCCTCTGTAGTTAAGTTACCTGATCTGTAGTTATTTTCACACACAGCTAATTTAACAGCCTGTCTTTAACTTTAGAATTCTGGAGTTATTTTAAGTATTGAAGAGTTAACTTAAGGACAGAAGAGTTAACTTTAGGTCTGCCTGAGGTAAAATGTTTCCTGAATACGACATGCCTCATAACCATGGTGATCACTCTTGAAACGTTATTAAAGACAGGAGATAAGCTTAGTGAATTGAGGCCAATATCAGGTGTTGCGATTTGGTGAACTATTTGGCCCTGTACAAGTATTAGTGAAGGGTTTATTGGCGGGAATCAGGCTGACCAATAATGTGTGGACATTGGCCAGTATTTATATAAATACACATTCTTTTGAAAAGGTTGACCAGAAAAAAAGGGGGCCAGATATAGCTGATAAATGTGAAATTGGCTACAAAAGGGTGCCAGAAATAGCTGATAAATGTAAATTTGGGTTATAAAACGGTGCCAGAAGTAGCAGATAAAGGTCAATTCGGTGGTAAAAGGGTGCCGAATATGGCTGGAAAACTTGATTTCATGTATAAAAGGTGCCGGATATAGCCGATAAATGTGATTTCATTTATAAAGGTGAAATCAGAGGAGAGATCCTCACAGAGGTTTAATCTGGAACAGTGTACAATTCATTGTGCCATCACACATGTACAACCATCTGACCATACACTGACAATCATTTCAGGGCCACTCCGATCACTCTAGGAGATATATACATATGTATGTCTGTCCTAGCCTTCACAAAGTGGACCGGAGTGGCCCTGAAACAATTGTTAAGGCACCTAACCTTAACCCCTTAATCTTAATAGCCAAGAAAACTAGAGCGGATATAAAATAGCAGGTGCCCTTGTCACCAATAATAGCCACTAATTGCAGCAAAAAACATTGAAGTTTATGGTGGCGCACTTTTTACTCAGATAGCTCTGGTGCCCTTTTCAACTGATACCATAAAGGCTCCATCTTACAAGTTCTTCAGTTTCCTCACAGAAGTGATCCACATGGGTGGGTTATCCACTACACTATTTTGAAGATGTTTATCGGTCCCAATGGTCCCTTAACAGGCACTGCGGCAATGCAATTCCATTTTCCAGAGGAAAAAAAAAATATTGACTAAAATTTTTTTTAAAATTGATTACCATTATATAAATACAAAAGTTATTGGATAGTTTACAATTTGCATCTGGGATATTGCCCATCTGTTGCCTGCTGGCAATGTCAACCTGAGGAGTTCAACATGTCATTTTAGGCTGACTGCAACATTAAAGTGAACCTGAGCGGAAACTCAGGTTCAAAACAAGTTCTTACCTTACAAAGAGAGAAGCCTCAGGATCCTATTGAGGCTTCCCTCTTTTGTCGGCAGCCCCTCATTGCAGAGCACGGCCCCCTTCCAAACCAGGGGCGCGCAGTTTCACTTTCGTATTAATGGCCATCCTGCAGCCTCGCGAGCCCGCCCGCTCATGTGCAGTAGCACAGAGCCCGTGGCTCCAGCTTACTGCGTGGGCAGGCTCAGTCGGCTATTGTGCGGCCATATACAAGAAAGAGGAGCTGCACGGCCGCGATATGATAAGAAACAATGCCTTGTCGCTAATCTTATGGGGAGCCGCGCTCAGTGACGGGGGGCAGCAGAATAGAGAGGGAAGCCTTAACCTCCTTGACGGTATGGACGAGTATATCCGTCCATTACCGCCGGAGGTCGCCGCTCAGGCCCTGCTGGGCCGATTTTTATGAAATAAAAAGCAGCACTCACAGCCGGCACTTTGCCAGCCGCGTGTGCTGCCTGATCGCCGCCGCTCTGCGGCGATCCGCCGCGAGCAGCGGCGAAAGAGGGTCCCGCCAGCCGCCCGAGCCCTGCGCAGCCGGAACAAATAGTTCCGGCCAGCGCTAAGGGCTGGATCGGAGGCGGCTGACGTCAGGACGTCGGCTGACGTCCATGACGTCACTCCGCTCGTCGCTATGGCGACGATATAAGCAAAACAAGGAAGGGTGCTCATTGCAGCCTTCCTTGTTTATTCTGGGCGCCGGAGGCGATCGAAAGAACGCCTCCGGAGCGCCATCTAGTGGCCTTTCATGCAGCCAACTTTTAGTTGGCTGCATGAAATAGTTTTTTTTTATAAAAAAAAAAAAACCCTCCCGCAGCCTCCCTGGCGATTTTAATAGAACGCCAGGGAGGTTAATAGGATCCTGAGGCTTCCCTCTCTTTAGGTAAGTATCTGATTTTGTGTACCCAAGCTTTGGCTCGGGTACTCTTTAAGGCTGATATAATGGTATGGCTGGATTTTTGGGAAACTGTGTAATGGTAGGACAATGTGCAGGAGTTGTGTTATACTCGGATATGGAACTATTTACAGCTGTGGCAGGTTCAAACGGAAATGGATCAGTTCAGTAAAACAAGTGGAGTTTAGAGCAATGGCCTGCTAAATAGGTATTACAAGGAGTTACTAAAAGCATAGCATACTGTAAACTATTCCCATTACTTATATGGTTAATCTGTTAGGAAAAAAATAATTTTGAATTCACAGAGCTCTGATACATTCATGCAATAAAGGGTGCTTATCATGAATACGACCATTTGTGCTGACATTGTGATGTGTCCTTGTATTGCTGTACATTGTTTAAAATATAATATCTAGATAAATGCAAAATATCTTCAGGGAGAAAAATATAGTGGTTTATGTTCTGTCTTGGCAATGGATAAATGTTTTTTAGATTATCAAAAATAATTATGAATGTCTAATGTTTAGAGCAGAATTAGCATTTGCCTTTTTGATATAGTAATATTAGTATATTAGAATTGCTTGGTGTGATTTGCCTTCTTAAAACAGAAGAACACTTGCAATAATTCAAGTTTCCTTCTGTTTTAAGAGGGCATATAACCACTGGTGTTGTGACGGGGGTGCGGGGGGTGCGACCCGCACCAGGTGGGGTGACCCCAGCCGCCCTAGAGGGGGTGCGCTGCATGGAGGGGAGAGCCGTAGCTGCGGGGAGGGCAGCCCGCCCTCTCCCTCCCTCTCCCAGGGCTGCCCTCCGTGCTCCCCCCTCCAGAATTCATAGAGCAATGCGCAGGGGAGCCTGTGTACTAAACGACTCACCTCCCTGCGTTCCCATCACCGCTCAGTCGCCGCTGGTCTTCTCCTCTCCACATACGCTGTTACACGCACTGCTTCCGGCTAAACAGGAAGCAGTGTGTGTAGCAGCGTATGCAGAGAGGAGAAGACCAGCAGCGACTGAGCGGCGATGGGAACGCAGGGAGGTGAGTCGTTTAGTACACAGGCTCCCCTGCGCATTGCTCTATGAATTCTGGAGAGGGGAGCACGGAAGGCAGCCCTGGGAGAGGGAGGGAGAGGTCGGGCTGCCCTCCCCGCGGCTGCGGCTCTCCCCTCCATTAGGGGGGGGGGACACCTACCTATCTATCTAACCTATACTGGGGGGCACCTACCTACCTATCCTATACTGGGGGGCACCTACCTAATCTAACCTATACTGGGGACACCTACCTACCTATCCTATACTGGGGGGCACCGACCTAATCTAACCTATACTGGGAGGCACCTACCTATCTAACCTATACTGGGGGCACCTACCTAATCTAACCTATACTGGGGGGCAGCTACCTATCTAACCTATACTGGGGGGCACCTACCTACCTATCCTATACTGGGGGGCACCTACCTAATCTAACCTATACTGGGGGGCACCTACCTACCTATCCTATACTGGGGGGCACTTACCTAATCTAACCTATACTGGGGGGGCAGCTACCTATCTAACCTATACTGGGGGGGGCAGCTACCTATCTAACCTACAGTGGAGGAAATAATTATTTGACCCCTCACTGATTTTGTAAGTTTGTCCAATGACACAGAAATGAAAAGTCTCAGAACAGTATCATTTCAATGGTAGGTTTATTTTAACAGTGGCAGATAGCACATCAAAAGGAAAATCAAAAAAATAACCTTAAATAAAAGATAGCAACTGATTTGCATTTCATTGAGTGAAATAAGTTTTTGAACCCTCTAACAATAAAAGACTTAATACTTAGTGGAAAAACCCTTGTTTGCAAGCACAGAGGTCAAACGTTTCTTGTAATTGATGACCAAGTTTGCATACATTTTAGGAGGAATGTTGGTCCACTCCTCTTTGCAGATCATCTCTAAATCCCTAAGGTTTCGAGGCTGTCTCTGTGCAACTCTGAGCTTGAGCTCCCTCCATAGGTTTTCTATTGGATTAAGGTCAGGAGACTTACTAGGCCACTCCATGACCTTAATGTGCTTCTTCTTGAGCCACTCCTTTGTTGCCTTTGCTGTATGTTTTGGGTCATTGTCGTGCTGGAACACCCATCCACGACCCATTTTCAGTTTCCTGGCAGAGGGAAGGAGGTTGTCGTTCAGGATTTCACGATACATGGCTCCGTCCATTTTCCCGTTAATGCGATTAAGTTGTCCTGTGCCCTTAGCAGAAAAACACCACCAAAGCAAAATGTTTCCACAGCCATGCTTGACGGTGGGGACGGTGTTTTGGGGGTCATAGGCAGCATTTTTCTTCCTCCAAACACAGCGAGTTGAGTTAATGCCAAAGAGCTCTATTTTGGTCTCATCAGACCACAGCACCTTCTCCCAGTCACTCACAGAATCATTCAGGTGTTCATTGGCAAACTTCAGACGGGCCTGCACATGTGCCTTCTTGAGCAGGGGGACCTTGCTGCGAGCACTGCAGGATTTTAATCCATTGCGGTGTAATGTGTTTCCAATGGTTTTCTTGGTGACTGTGGTCCCTGCTAATTTGAGGTCATTCACTAACTCCTCCCGTATAGTTCTAGGATGCTTTTTCACCTTTCTCAGAACCATTGACACCCCACGAGGTGAGATCTTGCGTGGAGCCCCAGAGCGAGGTCGATTGATGGTCATTTTGTGCTCCTTCCATTTTCGAACAATCGCACCAACAGTTGTCACCTTCTCTCCCAGCTTCTTGCTAATGGTTTTGTAGCCCATTCCAGCCTTGTGCAGGTCTACAATTTTGTCTCTGACATCCTTGGACAGCTCTTTGGTCTTTCCCATGTTGGAGAGTTTGGAGTCTGCTTGATTGATTGATTCTGTGGACAGGTGTCTTTTATACAGGTGGCTAGTTAAGACAGGTGTCCTTAATGAGGGTGACTAATTGAGTAGAGGTGTCTAACCACTCTGTGGGAGCCAGAACTCCTAATGGTTGGTAGGGGTTCAAAAACTTATTTCACTCAATGAAATGCAAATCAGTTGCTATCTTTTATTTAAGGGTTTTTTTCCGATTTTCCTTTTGATGTGCTATCTGCCACTGTTAAAATAAACCTACCATTGAAATGATACTGTTCTGAGACTTTTCATTTCTTTGTCATTGGACAAACTTACAAAATCAGTGAGGGGTCAAATAATTATTTCCTCCACTGTATACTGGGGGGCAGCTACCTATCTAACCTATACTGGGGGCAGCTACCTATCTAACCTATACTGGGGTGCACCTACCTAATCTAACCTATACTGGGGGCAGCTACCTATCTAACCTACACTGGAGGCACATACCAATCTAACCTATACTGGGGGCAGCTACCTATGTAATCTATACTGGGGCACCTACCTATGTAACCTGTATTGGGGGCACCTACCTACCTACCTAGCCTATACTGGTGGCAACTATACTGGCTACCTATATCGGAGGCACCTACCTAACTAACCTATACTGGGGGCACCTACCTATCTAACCTATGCTTGGGGCAACTATTCTGGCTACCTATATTAGCCCACTGCCTTACAGTTACCCCCACCCATGTCATGTCCACTGCTGCGTGCTTCGCTTTTTTTTGGGGGGGGGGGTGTCGGTGAATTATCCTGCTTTTCTTTTCAGTAGGAGGGCTTTTTGGTCTCTTTTAGCCTTTTAAATATTCCTAGGGCTTGATTCACTATCCAGCACTAAGTGTTAGCGCCGGAGTAAAAAAAAGTTTTCCGGCGCTAAGCTGGTTAGTGTGCCTTATCTGAGGTTAGTGTGCCTTATCTGAGTTAGTGTGCCTTAAGTAGCTTTGTGCACACTAAATAGCTTTGTGCACACTAAAAGATGGACAAAGCTACATCGCAAACTGCTGATAAGGCACACTAACCTTAGATAAGGCACACTAACCTCAGATAAGGTTAGCGCTGTAGTTTGTGCCCACTAAGTGATACGGCACACTAACCGGCTTAGTGCCGGTTAGTGAATCAAGCCCTAGTGGTTTGGGTCACCCCGAGCTGCTTGGTAACTCTGTTATATTAAATTAATTGGTAGATAATTCAAAGCTTTAACCACTTCAGGATTCTGCGTACGCATAAGTACGGCCCTGAATCCTGAAGCGGTTTTCATACGAGCGGCCGTTCCATGTCAGTTCACGGAGGGTGTCTCCGTGAACACCCTGCGAGCCTCTGATCGCGGCTCGCAGGGTAAATATAAACACGCGGGGAACATCTTCCCCGCTGTTTACATACAGACGGCGCTGCTGCGCAGCTGCGCCGTAAAGGAGATCGGCGATCCCCGGCCTCTGATTGGCCAGGGATCGCCGGTATCTGATAGGCTGAAGCCTATCTGAGGCGGCGCAGGACGGATTTCCGTCCTCCGCAGCCCATAATGAAGAGGGGAGGGAGGGAAGGAGGCAGAGGGAGGAATAGCGCTGTGGAGGGGGCCTTTGAGGAGCCCCCCCCCCCCCCCGCTAGGCACAGCAGCGCGGCAGCGATCAGACCCCCCCAGCAGGACATCCCCCTAGTGGGGGAAAAAGGGGGGAAGTCTGATCACCCTGCCTGATTTCTGATCTGTGCTGCAGGCTGAAGAGCCCCCGCAGCACAGATCAGCCAAACCACCCGAAAACCGAAAGTGGTTAATCTGGGCTGGGATAGCAAAAAGTAAACTGTCAGGACAGTAAAGTGTTGATATTCCTGAATATTAAAAAAGAAGTGGGAAAGGGATGCTGGGTAAGTTTGTCAGCATTGTCTCTGTGTACAGTGCGCCCAATGCATCAGCCTCTTTAGGCTTGATGGGCAACTCGCAATTGTTTCTTATTAAGAGTGCCTTTACCGTTTTCCCAGTTTAAAAAGGTAGTAAAAGAATTACTGAGTTTGCCGCATATTACAATCTTAATTCATTCATTTAGACATGGAGCGGCTACAGAAGATGTTTGTTTGGGATTGTGTAAAGATTTGATTTGTAGCATTGGAAGGTGTGAAAACCAGACTTGGCAAGCTGGGGCACGGCAATCATGATAGGGGTTTATAACCCAAAGGGTGTTAGGTTTAGGTTAGGCAGTGAGTTGTATAAGTTGTGGTTGGGTAAGGGTTAATGAAGTTAGGTAGGCAGGGTTTAGTTACTTTGCCCACCCTGCCTCATTGTTTATCCCTGGAACTTTTGGGGTTCCAATGTTTTTCTGGAAAGGTTGTTGTTTTTAATTTGTTCTGTATTGTTCACAGGTGTTTCTTTTGTAATCTCTGAAAATCTCTGTGGGGATAATGTTGGCAATTGTCTAGTAGAGCAGAGCAGACTTGTCTTGGGTGCACTCTGCTCTTAGATCACATGTCTTGTGGGATCATTTCCCTCTAGTGGTAGCTGTCCCTAAATGGTTGATACAATTTGGGACCATTATTGGCTGTGAAGTTTGTGCACAGCCATTGATACAGATCGAGAGGTCTCTCAGTTCTGCCACTCATTATCCTGAATGATATTTGAGTGCAATTTTTATGTTTTTGCTATTGCTATGTTTGATAAAGTTTTAAAATAAAAGGGCTGTTTTGGCCTTACTAATCCAACCAACCATTGCAGGCCATGTTTTTATTGCAGGTTATGTCAGCTGGGCCTTCTAGCAAGTTGGGTTTAGAGGGTGGAGTATTAGCGGTTTCTGTTGGGCAGTCAGCAATATCATCACAGAGTCTCTTTAAAATGGAACAGCATCACAGAGTCTCTTTAAAATGTACTTTCTCCCTATTTTAGCATTTTAGTACATTCATGGACACTTATTTATTTTTTGTTTTTGGCATTAGTTTGTTGTTTTGGCACAGAGGTGGGCCAAAAGCAGAATTTAGGGAGAGGTTCACACTTTATCAGAAGGGCGGGGGGAGGGGGGGGGGGTAAGAGGAATGTAAGGCATTGTTTGACTACCATAGTCCACTTAATTTTTGTTGTTTCCACAGGCAGAGTGGAGATTGGTATTTTTACTCATCCCTTCATCCTCCTATGTTTTTTCTATGTTCATTTAAATGCAATGTGCTCGATTCATTAAGCTGCCCATTGCATTCACTTGACAGGCAACCTCTTGGGCCAATCAAAGGGCAGATATCTTGTCCTAAAACACTACAGGACCCACCAAAGCGGCTCAGTGTGGGATTAAAGGAGAGGGTTTTATTTAAAAGTAACATGTGCCAGTTACCCGCGCATGCTACATAGCACTACTCCTCATACCGTGCACAATGACATTTTAATTTGCGCTGCTCCATTTGAATGAATCAATCCCAATGTGCCTAAACTTGTATGATTATAATATTTTGGGAGTTGAGAGTTATGTTTTAGAAAAATTGAGTTGATATGAACTAATTTAAGATGACAGCAGGCTCACCAAAGCTTTATGGGACAAGTAATATTTGTTGATATGTAAATATAGATTCCAAACAGCTGTCAGAATGAAACATCCAAGCTGTGCTGCTTGGAGATGTGTATTATGGGAATAATTCGGTAAGGTGAATGAACACCCAAAGCCATTTATTAAAGATTATTTTAAGTCATTACCTAATTTAGCTATTAAATATGAACAGAAGAATACAAAATATTCATGACTCCTTTTTCTTAGAAACGTGTTTTAATATAGGTAATTTTGTAAGTGGTATTAAATTACTCTTTCCATTTTCATTTGCAGCCACTGCAACAGCACAGTTTCCTGTAGACTTTGGCTTGTACAATAACATAATATTCTCAGCTACACAGAACTTTAGTCCACATTCAATTCGCTTTTTCTCCCAACTTTCCTCCTAGGAGATACCTTTTAATCTCATTTATGATAACTTAGGGAGAGCTGCTTCACCTGGCTATACTGGTACTGCCTAATGCAGCCCTAATGCAGAGCAATTCAGGGAGCACTTTGATATTTACCTGATCTGGAAGCAAGATCGTCTCTCCTCTCCACCACTGAGTGGTGATGTAATGCTAACATCCTCTTCCAGGAGGAAGATCCTGCGCCCAGATCAAGTAAATATTAAATTGTTCCCTGACCCACTCTGCATAGGCTTAGGGAGGCTGGGGGAGGCACACTGGTAGGTTGAGGAGGCACAAAAGAATGCAGTGTCGCAGCGCACATTAGAAAAATGGTGTCAAAACGTTATAATAACTTTCAACACTCTTCAACTGAAGGTGGGCTGGTATGATGGAACATTTTTTGTTTGGTAGCTAAATTACTAGTTCTTAATCTATTCAACACCTGCATTATGTGTGGAAATAAGAATCCAGCCTAAGGCCTCACCCCA
The DNA here is from genome assembly GCF_040937935.1 of Hyperolius riggenbachi. Classification (NCBI taxonomy): domain Eukaryota; kingdom Metazoa; phylum Chordata; class Amphibia; order Anura; family Hyperoliidae; genus Hyperolius; species Hyperolius riggenbachi. Next base: position 509,811,678 of record NC_090646.1, on the reverse strand, counting down.
CAACTTGAATAATTCAAATGATCTACTGCTTTGGCCTTGGTTCTACAAACCACAGAACACCTTCAGAGATCTTGTAGAGTCCATGCTTTACAAGGGTCAATGCTAATTTAATGGCCATACACAGATACAAGCCATTGTGTTATAAATTTTTTTAAAGCTGGCCATACATAGATCCTTTTTTTGGAGTGTCTCAATCACTTTGATCTTCCAAACTTCTTTTGTCCCCAACATTTTGACCAACTCACTTTCAATCAACTTTGGACAGTTTCTCAATTGAAAGTGTGATAGAACATGTTGGAAAAGGTGGTTAGTAGGGACTGGTGGTTGGTGAATGGACACGCTCCACTTTATCAAACAGTACAATGCTTGCGACTTGACTGATGCCCAGTAGATTTTTTTTGAGTTTGCAGTGTAGTATTGGAATTGATCAGCACCAAGACACAAATGTCTGTGCAGTACAGCACATTAAAATACTTTAACTAAATACCTTATATACTCGCGTATAAGCCTAATTTTTCAGCACAAAAATGTGCTAAAAAGTTATCTTCTCGTCTTATATGCAAGTCAGTAGAGCAGAACAGATGGTGGTGCAGGTTTTGTTACTGGCAGAGGAGTGTAAGGATCATGCACTAGTGATACTGCTCTTGCCAGCTGGCTCCCTGCTGTGTCCCCCATTCCCTTCAACATGGTGTGCAGAGTGCGCTACTCAAGACTACCACTGTGCCTTGGCTTGTGGAGCGGAGCATGCAAGCAACATGTCAGTGGTGCAATGATCAGGGATTCTTTGTCTGTTGCAATCACTGTCTCATATCTATGACACCATCTAGTGGTATCTTGAAACATAGCTGTATCATCCTTGGGACACATCTGGCTATGGGGAGGGGGATTGACTTGTACTGGGGGCGCATATGGTTACTGGAGAGGGGGCTATACTGGGGAGGGGGCTTATACAGTACATGAGTCAATCACTTTTTCCTGGGTTTTGAGAGAAAAGTGGGTACCTCGGCTTATACATGGGTCGACTTATATGTAAGTATATACAGTATTCATGATTTGATGAAAACTATTTATTTTTCTCCTTGGAGAAATCAGAGATTCAATTTAACTACTTGACAACTGAGGCGTTTTTCCCCTTGTGGACCAGAGCAATTTTCATCTGTCAGTGCTCCTCCATTTCTTGTGCCAATAACTTAATCACTACTAATCACAGAGAAATGATCTATATCTTGTTTTTATCACCGCCTTAGGCTTTCTTTGGGAGGTACAGTATGCTAAGAATTATTTTATCCTAAACACATTTTAATTGGAATTTTAAAAAATTTTTTGAAAAAAATGCATTATTTCTCAGTTTTGGGCCATTATAGTGTTAAAATAAAATCTACTGTGGATAAAAACCACACATTTTATTTCCCCATTTGTCCCAGTGATTGTAACTAGTGTTGGGCGAACATCTAGATGTTCGGGTTCGGGCCGAACAGGCCGAACATGGCCGCGATGTTCGGGTGTTCGACCCGAACTCCGAACATAATGGAAGTCAATGGGGACCCGAACTTTTGTGCTTTGTAAAGCCTCCTTACATGCTACATACCCCAAATTTACAGGGTATGTGCACCTTGGGAGTGGGTACAAGAGGAAAAAAAAATTTAGCAAAAAGAGCTTATAGTTTTTGAGAAAATCGATTTTAAAGTTTCAAAGGGAAAACTGTCTTTTAAATGCGGGAAATGTCTGTTTTCTTTGCACAGGTAACATGCTTTTTGTCGGCATGCAGTCATAAATGTAATACATATAAGAGGTTCCAGGAAAAGGGACCGGTAACGCTAACCCAGCAGCAGCACACGTGATGGAACAAGAGGAGGGTGGCGCAGGAGGAGAAGGCCACGCTTTGAGACACAACAACCCAGGCCTTGCATGAGGACAAGAAGCGTGCGGATAGCAATTTGCATTTTGTCGCCATGCAGTCATAAATGTAATACAGATGAGAGGTTCAATAAACAGGGACCGGAAACGCTAACCCATCACAGATGTTCATTGTTCATGTTACTTGGTTGGGGTCCGGGAGTGTTGTGTAGTCGTTTCCAATCCAGGATTGATTCATTTTAATTTGAGTCAGACGGTCTGCATTTTCTGTGGAGAGGCGGATACGCCGCCGATCTGTGACGATGCCTCCGGCAGCACTGAAACAGCGTTCCGACATAACGCTGGCTGCCGGGAAAGCCAGCACCTCTATTGCGTACATTGCCAGTTTGTGCCAGGTGTCTAGCTTCGATACCCAATAGTTGAAGGGTGCAGATGGATTGTTCAACACAGCTACGCCATCTGACATGTAGTCCTTGACCATCTTCTCCAGGCGATCGGTGTTGGAGGTGGATCTGCACGCTTGCTGTTCTGTGTGCTGCTGCATGGGTGTCAGAAAATTTTCCCACTCCAAGGACACTGCCGATACCATTCCCTTTTGGGCACTAGCTGCGGCTTGTGTTGTTTGCTGCCCTCCTGGTCGTCCTGGGTTTGCGGAAGTCAGTCTGTCGGTGTACAACTGGCTAGAGGAGGGGGAGGATGTCAATCTCCTCTCTAAAGTCTCCACAAGGGCCTGCTGGTATTCTTCCATTTTGACCTGTCTGGCTCTTTCTTCAAGCAGTTTTGGAACATTGTGTTTGTACCGTGGATCCAGAAGGGTATAAACCCAGTAATTGGTGTTGTCCAGAATGCGCACAATGCGTGGGTCGCGTTCAATGCAGTCCTAGGCTGAAGAGGTCATAGCCTAGGGTCACAAAAACCTGTTTATTGGGGCTATTTCAATGGTAGTGATGGTGACGTACATAAATCGCAGCAATGGCCGTTAGCAAAGTCTGAATCTCACGAAATGTCTCATGCAGGTAGAAGACATATTGTTAGACTTGGATTCCAAAGATGGGGTCCCTACATCTCTGCAAACCAGAGTTACAGGGGTCCAAAATTGGTAAAATCCCCCATAGGATTTCATTGCCTCCCTATTTCACTTTCCAAAATCTCACATCTTTTCAAAGGGCAATGGCTCAGCAGTACCACATTTTCTAGCATTGTAGGGACCCTTAGGGGGAACATGACTGGTGAGTTTCGGGCCCCTAGGCCGAAGAGGTCATAGCCTAGGGTCACAAAAACCTGTTTATTTGGGCTATTTCAATGGTAGTGATGGTGGCGTACATAAATCTCAGCCATGGCCGTTAGCAACGTCTGAATCTCACGAAATGTCTCATGCAGGTAGAAGACATATTGTTAGACTTAGATTCCAAAGATGGGGTCCCTACATCTCTGCAAACCAGAGTCACAGGGGTCCAAAATTGGTAAAATCCCCCATAGGCTTTCATTGGGCCTCCTATTTACCGTTCCAAAATCTCATACCATTTCAAAGGGCAATGGCTCAGCAGTGGCAAAACTCACCAGTCATGATCCCCCTAAGGGTCCCTACAATGCTAGAAAATTTGGTACTGCTGAGCCATTGCCCTTTGAAAAGATGTGAGATTTTGGAAAGTGAAATAGGGAGGCAATTAAATCCTATGGGGGATTTTACCAAATTTGGAGCCCTGTAACTCTGGTTTGCAGAGATGTAGGGACCCCATCTTTGGAATCCAAGTCTAACAATATGTCTTCTACCTGCATGAGACATTTCGTGAGATTCAGACTTTGCTAACGGCCATTGCTGCAATTTATGTACGTCACCATCACTACCATTGAAATAGCCCCAATAAACAGGTTTTTGTGACCCTAGGCTATGACCTCTTCGGCCTAGGGGCCCGAAACTCACCAGTCATGTTCCCCCTAAGGGTCCCTACAATGCTAGAAAATTTGGTACTGCTGAGCCATTGCCCTTTGAAAAGATGTGAGATTTTGGAAAGTGAAATAGGGAGCCAATGAAATCCTATGGGGGATTTTACCAATTTTGGACCCCTGTAACTCTGGTTTGCAGAGATGTAGGGACCCCATCTTTGGAATCCAAGTCTAACAATATGTCTTCTACCTGCATGAGACATTTCGTGAGATTCAGACTTTGCTAACGGCCATTGCTGCGATTTATGTACGTCACCATCACTACCATTGAAATAGCCCCAATAAACAGGTTTTTGTGACCCTAGGCTATGACCTCTTCGGCCTAGGGGCCCGAAACTCACCAGTCATGTTCCCCCTAAGGGTCCCTACAATGCTAGAAAATTTGCCACTGCTGAGTAATTGCCCTTTGAAAAGATGTGAGATTTTGGAACTGTAAATAGGAGGCCCAATGAAAGCCTATGGGGGATTTTACCAAATTTGGAGCCCTGTAACTCTGGTTTGCAGAGATGTAGGGAACCCATCTTTGGAATCCAAGTCTAACAATATGTCTTCTACCTGCATGAGACATTTCATGAGATTCAGACTTTGCTAACGGCCATTGCTGCGATTTATGTACGTCACCATCACTACCATTGAAATAGCCCCAATAAACAGGTTTTTGTGACCCTAGGCTATGACCTCTTCGGCCTAGGGGCCCGAAACTCACCAGTCATGTTCCCCCTAAGGGTCCCTACAATGCTAGAAAATTTGGTACTGCTGAGCCATTGCCCTTTGAAAAGATGTGAGATTTTGGAAAGTGAAATAGGGAGCCAATGAAATCCTATGGGGGATTTTACCAATTTTGGACCCCTGTAACTCTGGTTTGCAGAGATGTAGGGACCCCATCTTTGGAATCCAAGTCTAACAATATGTCTTCTACCTGCATGAGACATTTCGTGAGATTCAGACTTTGCTAACGGCCATTGCTGCGATTTATGTACGTCACCATCACTACCATTGAAATAGCCCCAATAAACATGTTTTTGTGACCCTAGGCTATGACCTCTTCGGCCTAGGGGCCCGAAACTCACCAGTCATGTTCCCCCTAAGGGTCCCTACAATGCTAGAAAATTTGGTACTGCTGAGCCATTGCCCTTTGAAAAGATGTGAGATTTTGGAAAGTGAAATAGGGAGCCAATGAAATCCTATGGGGGATTTTACCAATTTTGGACCCCTGTAACTCTGGTTTGCAGAGATGTAGGGACCCCATCTTTGGAATCCAAGTCTAACAATATGTCTTCTACCTGCATGAGACATTTCGTGAGATTCAGACTTTGCTAACGGCCATTGCTGCGATTTATGTACGTCACCATCACTACCATTGAAATAGCCCCAATAAACAGGTTTTTGTGACCCTAGGCTATGACCTCTTCGGCCTAGGGGCCCGAAACTCACCAGTCATGTTCCCCCTAAGGGTCCCTACAATGCTAGAAAATTTGCCACTGCTGAGTAATTGCCCTTTGAAAAGATGTGAGATTTTGGAACTGTAAATAGGAGGCCCAATGAAAGCCTATGGGGGATTTTACCAAATTTGGAGCCCTGTAACTCTGGTTTGCAGAGATGTAGGGAACCCATCTTTGGAATCCAAGTCTAACAATATGTCTTCTACCTGCATGAGACATTTCATGAGATTCAGACTTTGCTAACGGCCATTGCTGCGATTTATGTACGTCACCATCACTACCATTGAAATAGCCCCAATAAACAGGTTTTTGTGACCCTAGGCTATGACCTCTTCGGCCTAGGGGCCCGAAACTCACCAGTCATGTTCCCCCTAAGGGTCCCTACAATGCTAGAAAATTTGGTACTGCTGAGCCATTGCCCTTTGAAAAGATGTGAGATTTTGGAAAGTGAAATAGGGAGCCAATGAAATCCTATGGGGGATTTTACCAATTTTGGACCCCTGTAACTCTGGTTTGCAGAGATGTAGGGACCCCATCTTTGGAATCCAAGTCTAACAATATGTCTTCTACCTGCATGAGACATTTCGTGAGATTCAGACTTTGCTAACGGCCATTGCTGCGATTTATGTACGTCACCATCACTACCATTGAAATAGCCCCAATAAACATGTTTTTGTGACCCTAGGCTATGACCTCTTCGGCCTAGGGGCCCGAAACTCACCAGTCATGTTCCCCCTAAGGGTCCCTACAATGCTAGAAAATTTGGTACTGCTGAGCCATTGCCCTTTGAAAAGATGTGAGATTTTGGAAAGTGAAATAGGGAGCCAATGAAATCCTATGGGGGATTTTACCAATTTTGGACCCCTGTAACTCTGGTTTGCAGAGATGTAGGGACCCCATCTTTGGAATCCAAGTCTAACAATATGTCTTCTACCTGCATGAGACATTTCGTGAGATTCAGACTTTGCTAACGGCCATTGCTGCGATTTATGTACGTCACCATCACTACCATTGAAATAGACCCAATAAACAGGTTTTTGTGACCCTAGGCTATGACCTCTTCGGCCTAGGGGCCCGAAACTCACCAGTCATGTTCCCCCTAAGGGTCCCTACAATGCTAGAAAATTTGCCACTGCTGAGTAATTGCCCTTTGAAAAGATGTGAGATTTTGGAACTGTAAATAGGAGGCCCAATGAAAGCCTATGGGGGATTTTACCAAATTTGGAGCCCTGTAACTCTGGTTTGCAGAGATGTAGGGAACCCATCTTTGGAGCCCAAGTCTAACAATATGTCTTCTACCTGCATGAGACATTTCGTGAGATTCAGACGTTGCTAACGGCCATTGCTGCGATTTATGTACGTCAGACTCGCCACCATTGAAATTGCCCAATAAACAGGTTTTGTGACCCTAGGCTATGACCTCTTCGGCCTAGGACTGCATTGAATGCGACCCACGCATTGTGCGCATTCTGGACAACACCAATTACTGGGTTTATACCCTTCTGGATCCACGGTACAAACACAATGTTCCAAAACTGCTTGAAGAAAGAGCCAGACAGGTCAAAATGGAAGAATACCAGCAGGCCCTTGTGGAGACTTTAGAGAGGAGATTGACATCCTCCCCCTCCTCTAGCCAGTTGTACGCCGACAGACTGACTTCCGCAAACCCAGGACGACCAGGAGGGCAGCAAACAACACAAGCCGCAGCTAGTGCCCAAAAGGGAATGGTATCGGCAGTGTCCTTGGAGTGGGAAAATTTTCTGACACCCATGCAGCAGCACACAGAACAGCAAGCGTGCAGATCCACCTCCAACACCGATCGCCTGGAGAAGATGGTCAAGGACTACATGTCAGATGGCGTAGCTGTGTTGAACAATCCATCTGCACCCTTCAACTATTGGGTATCGAAGCTAGACACCTGGCACAAACTGGCAATGTACGCAATAGAGGTGCTGGCTTGCCCGGCAGCCAGCGTTATGTCGGAACGCTGTTTCAGTGCTGCCGGAGGCATCGTCACAGATCGGCGGCGTATCCGCCTCTCCACAGAAAATGCAGACCGTCTGACTCAAATTAAAATGAATCAATCCTGGATTGGAAACGACTACACAACACTCCCGGACCCCAACCAAGTAACATGAACAATGAACATCTGTGATGGGTTAGCGTTTCCGGTCCCTGTTTATTGAACCTCTCATCTGTATTACATTTATGACTGCATGGCGACAAAATGCAAATTGCTATCCGCATGCTTCTTGTCCTCATGCAAGGCCTGGGTTGTTGTGTCTCAAAGCGTGGCCTTCTCCTCCTGCGCCACCCTCCTCTTGTTCCATCACGTGTGCTGCTGCTGGGTTAGCGTTACCGGTCCCTTTTCCTGGAACCTCTAATATGTATTACATTTATGACTGCATGCCGACAAAAAGCATGTTACCTGTGCAAAGAAAACAGACATTTCCCGCATTTAAAAGACAGTTTTCCCTTTGAAACTTTAAAATCGATTTTCTCAAAAACTATAAGCTCTTTTTGCTAAAAAATTTTTCCCTCTTGTACCCACTCCCAAGGTGCACATACCCTGTAAATTTGGGGTATGTAGCATGTAAGGAGGCTTTACAAAGCACGAAAGTTCGGGTCCCCATTGACTTCCATTATGTTCGGAGTTCGGCCATGTTCGGCCCGAACCCGAACATCTAGATGTTCGCCCAACACTACACGTGACCCGTTCGGCCAATCACAGCGCTAGCCGAACGTTCGGGTAACGTTCGGCCATGCGCTCTTAGTTCGGCCATATGGCCGAACAGTTTGGCCGAACACCATCAGGTGTTCGGCCGAACCCGAACATCACCCGAACAGGGTGATGTTCTGCAGAACCCGAACAGTGGCGAACACTGTTCGCCCAACACTAATTGTAACATTTAAAAAATGTCCCTAGTACAAAGTATGACGCTATTATTTAATTTGGAAATAAAAGTGCATTTTTTCAGTTTTGCGTCCATCACTAATTACAAGCCCGTAAATTAAAAATTAATAGTAATATATCCTCGTGACTTAAATATTAAAAAAGTTCAGTCTCCAAAGTAACTACATATATATATATATATATATATATATATATATATATATATATATTTTTTTTTTTTTTATTTTTTTTTTATTTTTTTTTTTATGTAATTTTTTTTTCTCCTATACAAAAAAAGTTTGGGTACTATGGGAGGGTGTGGGAGGGAAATAGTTAATTATAAAACTCAGTGTGGGGATTTCTATTAAATACTAATGAATTTTGGTGTAATTTACTATTTGGCCACAAGATGTCCTTAGTCATCATTTCCAATTCACGTACGTAAGCATGTGAATCGGAAGTAATGCGTGGCACAGTAACAACAGGAAGATACAATGAATGCCGGCGTCTCGTAGACACCGGTATTCATTGAATCGGGGACTTAGATTTATGAATGGGAACTGCATTCCCATTCATTCATCTCCCCTCTAACCGGCGGTAACTGCGGCACTGCGCCCGCGTGCATGTGCAGTGTGTAATAAGTAGTTAAAGTTGTGGCCAGCCTTTACCTTTTATCTTCCATGCAGCCTTCTCTCAACTCAGATGAACAGCACATTTTTATCAACTAGACGGGATGTTTCTGGAACAAAAAAAATAAAATTTAGCGTCTTCCCCTAATTTAGACTGCACTATATTGAGAAGCTGCACTGGTATGCATATCATTATGTAGCCACAAATTTGATCAGCAGGATTTGATTGGTTCATTTTCAAGCTGCATACATTTGCATACAAAATTTGCATAATGCTCCATCCACTCAAAATTATTTGCTTCTCATTTTCCCTCCCTGGATAGTAACGCAATGTTGTAATGACAGTCTAAAGCTAGTGCTGTTAAATGTAGCACTTGCGGTTTCTAAAATTATATGGAAATGTAGAATAAGCCCCTAGGAACACAACAATGAGGAGTTATAGTAGTTTACAAGACAAGGATACTGACCTGATAAGCAGCAATCATCCAAATTGCAAATGTAGTAGAATAAGCTCCAAAGCATAAATGAATCCTAATAATGATAATAGACAGTCCTCAAAAGCAGTGCATTCAACGTATACTGCACAGACAAGTAGCTGTACTCCTCAATGCATTTTGCAATGAAAATATACTACAGTTAGCACCAGACAGCACAAAGCACTGATCTAAATAGCTAGAACAGTAGATGCAGCATGGATCTATTTATGAAATGTATAGAAAGAAAGAAGGCTGCACCATCCAGTAATTATATGATCTTTTTTATTGGGTATATGAGATTAAAAATGTATATTTTGGAGTGTAGTTCCTTCATCAAGCCTGTCCAAACCTCAAATTACAGTTATCACACTTTTCCCTTTTTATATAAACCTATATAAGCATCTGCCAGTCAGTTTCTGCTTCAACCAATCAACATTTAAGATATTACTGGTGGCCCTGAGGGGAGACTAGCATATGCAAAATTACAACCCCATGACTATCGAACCAGTGAAGGGAAGAACAGAGGGTACCTGACAGTATAGGAGGGGGGCTTGTGCAGAGTGGACCATGAGCTATCGGGCTTGGACAGGCTTTCAAGGCAAATAGGCCTTACCTTAGGGATCCCCGGAAGGAACTGGCAGGCAGGGAAATACCCTGAAAGGGAGCTGGCTGCTTGGTTCCCGGGAGTCAACGGACAAGCAGGGGAAATGCTGGGAAAGAATCCAACAGCTAGAATCCCAGGAGGGGTACTGACTGACAGGGTAATTCCAGAGATACTGGCAGTCAGATGTAGTCCCAGGGAAGGGTGCTGACAGGCTAGTAACCCAGGAGGGAACGGGCAGGCTGGAGGAATCCTCTTGAAGTTGCAGTAGACTGGAGAGCTCCCAGAAAGAACTGAAAGGCTGAGGGAATCCTTGGGAAGCTGCAGGTGACTGGAGAGTTTCAAAGGGAACTGACAGGCTGCGCTGCACTGCGCTGCATGCATCGCACCGCACCGCATTTTTATGACGTAATGGTCTAGAGCATTCACCCATTGGTTAATTGGCCTCTCTGTTTTGTATTTAAAGAACTCTCTGGAACCAGTTCAGTTACAGAGGCGCTTGGTTTAAACTAGACCTGCATTTTGTGAGTGCCCTTTTTATGAGTTTTTGATATTACAAATCACTATTATTGGTGTTTCTATCCACTTCACTACTACCTTTACTGGTTCCCACCTGCTTGGTCCTATAGATTATCCTCACTACACATGTTTACCCTCCTATTTTCTGTGTCCCTGTTTTATTCCCTTCACATATGGAATACTATCCCAACATAGTTCCTGCTTTAGGCCACACTTTTTACAAATCCCACCCCGTTTACCACGTTTTTTACCCACACTTTTTATTACACATATTTTACCCACCCTAAGCACACCTCTCTATTCATTGTAACCTATTTCAAGCACACCTATCTATCCATTGCAACTTATTTTAATAATTTTCATTATATTTTATCATTTTATGATCTTTTTATTTATTTATTTTTACTATTACATACAATGCATGTCATACTTAGCCAGATGTCTCTGACCCACAGTTATATGCTCCTGTCTATACTGCCTGATAAAGTGGGGTCACGCCTGCGAAACACATTGCATTGAAACACGGAGTATGTAAATAAACTATGTTGTTGTACAATACAACTATCTTGTGTCTACTTGGAGGAGATAAGTCCATCACTGCCTCCTCTATTTTTAACCATTTTAGCAATTTTTATTCCATTGGCGCCTCTGTTCGATTGCAGAATGAATTAATTCTTAAGCATTCTGTCTACAAGATCTTCTTTCTTGTATTGTTTCATCACTTTCTATATTCTATATTTGTATAAGAAATCATTAACTTCATGGCTAATTTGCCTGAATATTTTTCTACTTTTCTGTCATTTTATGTTTTGAATGAGAAGCTGATATTTTGAGCCACAGTCAGCTCCAGGTCATGTATTTGCAGTTCATAGAGAGTTCTTCTTTCCCTTGCTTTCAAAAAATATAATCAATGTGGTTGTGGCAGGTGATGTGTAAATATACAAACATGTGCATACAATCTTCTCTTACGCTGTGAAACAGGTTATGAAGAGTACATTACCTTGGAGATGTCCTAATAGTTTTGGAACAGCTTTGTTTTATTTTCTCAGGCCAAACTTGCCTGTTTTCAGCTTGTGAGTTAGCTGTCCACTTTATCAGTTACTTATTAGTCATGTAATATTCTTCTTCTATCCAACATATAATGCAGATCATTGTAAAATTGTTCACACTCTGCCAGCGATGTAACAATAGGGGCTGCAGCCCCTGCGATAGCAGGGGGCCCAGAGGTGTGTGGTGCCCCCAACTACTAACCTTATGGCTACACTTGTTATGGGTGTGAAGATCATAATCGCCCCACTTGCTTTATGACCCTTGTGAGATGGATCCCCAGGCCGCGAAGGGCACCAAGGGAAGGAAAAAATGTGATTTGATCGGCCCCATCAAAGTTTTGCTGGGGCGGGGGAGGGGGTCTCATAAATTGCAGTTATGTAAATGAATTCTGCCTACAAAGTATCCATTTTTGAACGTAAACCTGGATCACTTTAGTGATCCAAGGGCCCTTATTCAATTCACTTTTTCCTGTATTCCAAAGGGACCTAACCTCTCCCTACTCTCTCACACAGAACCCCCCTGGTGGTGCTTAACCTTGACACCCCCCCCCCCCCCCATTCTGCCTAACCTTAAAAACCCCTACATGCCTAACCTTAACCCCCAGTGGGTGTCTAATCTTCATCCCCCGCCCAGTGCCCACACAAACACACCTACCAAGCAACTACCCGTGGCCTCCCTTCCACCAACCATCCCACATAATCTTAACCACTTCAGCCTATAGTGTTGTTTTACCTTATGCATCAGAGCAACATTCACCTCCCATTCATTCACCAATAACTTTATCACTACTTATCACACTGAAATTATCTATATCTTGTTTTTTCCGCCACCATTTAGGCTTTCTTTAGGTGGTTCATTTTGCTAAGAATTATTTTATTTTAAATCCATTTTAACAGGAAGATTAACAAAGGAATGGAAAAAATTCATTATTTCTCAGTTTTTGGCCATTATAGTTTGAAATTGATACATGCTACCGTAATTAAAACCCATGTATTTTATTTGCCCATTTATCCCGGTTATTACACCATTTAAATTATGTCCTTATCACAATGTATGGCGCCAAAATTTTATTTGGAAATAAAGGTGCATTTTTTCAATTTGCGTCCATCACCAATAGTGGCAAGAAAAGGAGGTAAAGTTAATTTGGGTGGTGAATTTTATGGCTGAGCAATAAACCACTAACGTGGCGAAGTGCTGAATTGTAATGGCCCATACTCACGGGCTACAATTGTCGCCGCAACACGCGGGGCGCGCGTGTTGCGGCGACAGGTCGCCCGTGAGTATGCGCCGTCGCACGGGCGCGCACCCCGAACTATCGCCCGTCGCTGATGTCGCCAGGCGATTGGCGCGGTCAATCGCCTGACGACAGTCGCCGCCGAAACTCCGCCGCAACTGTCGCTAGTCCGCGTGAGTACGCGGACTAGCGACAGCAACCTCCATTGAGGTATACGGAGCTTCCGGCGGGGGGAGGAGGAACTTCGGCGATAGCTTCCGTCGCGCCGCTGGTCCCTCTTCCGCGCGTGTACGTGGAGGGACCTGGCGAGGAGCTGTCGCCGGCCTGTAGCCCACACGATCACGTGTGCTGGCGACAGGCACAAAAAGTTGCCCATGAGTATGGGCCATAAAAAATTGCCTCCACTAGGGGGGTATAAACCTCTGGTCCTCGAGTGATTGAGTTCACCTTGCTGAAGTCAGGATAATTAATGTAAAAGTAGGTAGCCTGAATAATTTACTACATTCTACTACAGTATATGTCATTGGAGTTCCTATTTAAACTGAAAAAAAAATGACTTGTTAAGCACCAATATACGTTTTTGGAAATTTCATTGTATCTATTGGTTCCACACTATGCTACGATTTCTGTATATTTTGTCTCTCTATAATGTCTGCCCATCGAGGTTGCACATAGGTAGGCCTCTAATGATGCTGGCTCTTCCTCTATGCTATACCACACAAGAATGGATGTGCTGGAAATCTGTGTCACCGCTCTGAATGCAGAGGAAATCAAATTATTATTTTACTACACTATTTTCCATAAGATTAGTTCTTTAGGTATTCTGTGGTAGAAAATGGAACTGGGCTTCAGCTCCCTGGGCTCTTGTTCTTGTAACCTGGCTGACAGCTAACTCTATATACCCGATCCCTTGTGGACGTAAGGTGCAAACCATTCAGATCTTTCCTATTCCATAGTTGAAGTATTTTCTGACTGAATCAGATCAGGGGTCACTTAGCTGCCTCATCAACTAAGAAATACATATATAAAAATGAATATATATATATATACCGGGCATTGAAATCTTCTGCATAAGGATTCTGGGAAGAGAGTCCTAGCTGAACATGTCATGTGAGTATTTCTCTAGCAGGATTGGAGTCCTTTACAAGTGAATTCAAATGTCAGTTTTTTGTTTTTTTTCATATTTTCCAGTTTAAAACAATGTCATCTTGGTGTGCTGAATGTACATGGCACGTTGTGTATTCTCCTTGAGCTTCCACGTGTTATTTATTTAGCAGCTTCTGGCTTCTCTATTCACTATGTGCTTCATATATACAACTGTGGAAGTCTATTAATCTGCAATGTATAGATTTCTCCATTTCCTATGACAAAGCATTAATAATCAACACAGGGTCATGGATGTGTGAAACCTGGAAATGTGCTGCCTGTCTATCGCTGTTATAAAGAAAATGGCATTTTGCTGTTAATAGCTGAAGGAAATGAACCTTAAGATGTGAACTGGATTATTCTGTACCTCAGAATTATTCTCACACGAGCCATTGAATGTAGGCTTTGTGATTTCACCAGGTTAGATCCTTTTTTTTTTTTTTTTATTCGGTGCCTGTTTATTCATTGGTGTATTCATTAAAGCTTTTCTCTTCTTGTTATATTTCTGACATATTTCCATGTCAGGTTCTTATTAAGCCACTTTGATTGTTTAGCTTTGCAGGATGATTGTCATCCGAGTGCAGCAACGTGTTTAATTATTAATGCAGTGATTTCTGGCTCAAAGCCGCTCTACATGTATATTTGTACATTCTTGGTTAGAAAAAATACTTACCTGATTGAAAGCAAAAGCAAACTTTACCTGGGATAGACATCAGTGTTACTTGCGAATTCTGCCCAAAATCATTTTCGCATCAAAAATGCCATTTTCGATTTTGTGAAAATATGGTGAAAACTGGCTATATGGCGAAAATTCATAGAATGCAGAATTTTTTATTTTATTTTTTTACTGTGAACATTTGCGAAAAATGTGAAAATCACAAACTTATTTCATAATGTTTTTAGATTGTATTTTTGCGCAAAAGTCAAATTTTGCATTATTTTCTCCAAAATGAACGCCAAAAGAATATTGTCATTTTCGCTCAACACTGATAGACATACTGTATACGTTGAGCTATTACTTCTTATTCACAAAAAACTAGCATTAATGAACACAATTTTGGTACTTTCACACTAAAGCCTGTTACACACCTTCAACTGTGATTAGCCACGACTGGCCAATTTTAGCATCTTCATATAGTATGAGGGTCAACAGATATTGAATACTAACAGATTTTGAAGGTATGTTTTGCGCACTGTAACTTGGAGTGATTAAAAATCTATGAACAGTTCTCACCTCATCAGTTGTGCTGCAATGCAACTGATTCTGTTTTTACAGAAAGAACATGCAAGAAAGAGCATGCAAGATGCAGAACATGCAGTGCATTGCTAGAAGCGCACACACATTGATGTGAGGGCTGGAACCCACTAGAGCTATTTTTTGAGCATTTAGGGAGTGATTCAAAATGCTAGCGATTTCCCTAAACGCTCAACTAATGTTACTGAATGGGCCAAAATCGCAAACACAGGACATGCAGCATTTTTGAGCGTTAGTGTTTTGCGTTAGCGTTTCTGCAATGTAAAGTATATAAACGCTGGCGTACTCGCTCATGAATCACTATACAGAGCGATTTTGCTAGCGTTTTTCAATTACTGCACACTGTAAAAAAATTAAACTTAATTGAAAGGACCAATCAGAATTAAAAATGCTAATCGCAAATCGCTACTCAATTGCTGGCAAATCGCTTACACTTTTTAAAATCGCTACCAAAATCGCCAGAAAATACTCATGAAATCACTTCGAAAATGCTAATTAAAAACGCTAGCGATTGTGATTAGCGATAGCGCTTTGTAGTGGGTTCCAGGCCTCAACAATGTTAGTCAATGAAGGTGCTTCTTTGCCTGCATGTCGTCAAATGCCTCCAAAAATGTTGTTTTTGGTATAGTTATGTGTATGTTATCATGCAATGCCACACCGCAATTTGAAACTAGCCTTATTATAATCATTGAAGTATTCCACAGATACTGTATAATACACTGGTTGATCAATACTTGCATCTAACCATAAGCACCCCCCTTGTGGTGCCTAACCCTAAGATCTCCCTGGGGGTGCCTAACCCTAAATCTCCCCTGGTGGTGCCTAACCTTAACCTTGAAAGTGTTACATTAAATCCATTCACTGTTTTGCAGTTAAATAACTTCTGCAGTTCGGCTTATGTAGGGCGCTATTGATAAATAACGTTACTGTGCACAATAGCATCGCTGTTTGGCATATGAACGGCACTATTGATAAATAACGTTACTGTGTGCCGTTTTTCTTCTTTTTTCCCTGTGCGCCATTATTATGCAGTACTAATGATAAATAGCGATAAGCGTATCTTTTTAATGCGGCACCATTCTTATGCATAGGCGCTGTGCGCCATTATTCACTGATCCGCTAATCACTACCATGGGTAATTGTCTATGTTTGTATCGTATAGTGAATGTATCAGTCTAGGGCCAATTTAGGAGGAAGCCAATTAACTTATCTGTATGTTTTTGGGATGGGGGCGGAAGCCATAGTGCCCATAGGCAGGGGCATCGCTAGGGCCTTTGATCCGGGGCACCGGCCTGGAACCTGTTGCCATGGTGCCCAGGATCTATTGAGTGGCAGGAGTGGGCACTGGGCGGAGCGGCGGGGGGGGGAGCAGAAAGTTAAAAACTCACCTGTCTTCAGATCGCTGCAGGCACAGCTTCCATGTGCTTCTGTCTTCCTCCCCGCGGCATCCGTTGTCTTGGTTACAGCCCCCCTGTGATGTCATCACAGGGGGCGCTGTTACCAATGCGAGGGACGCCGTGGGGAGGAAGTCGGAAACACATGGAACTGGAAGCTGTGCCTGCGGCGATCTGAAGACAGGTGAGTTTTTAACTGCCCGCTCCCCCCCGCCGTTCCACCCAGTGCCCCCTACTACACTAGGGGAAGCTGCCTATCTAATCTATGCTGGAAGAACCTACCTATCTAACCTATATTGAGGGAACCTACCTATCTAGTGTATCCTGGGAACGCTGCCTATCTAACCTATACTGAGGGAACCTACTTATGTAATCTATACTGGGTACAATGACCAGATTTTTGTGGGCTCAACCTGGGACAGGGCGGCGGGAAGGGGGGGCGGAGGTGGCGCCGCGCCGAAAAATGGGGGGCTGCGGAGCGCCAAAAATGGGCGTGGCCATGACATTGTATGGGCGGAGTTAACATAATGATGTAACAGCGAGGCATAAGAAAGCAGTGTTTACGCCATGATGTGGTCAAATGAAGATTCGCATCATGGGTGTGCAGAAACTGTGTGATGCTAATAGTATACCATAACCCCAAAGCAGCAAACATAGCCAACTATGACCATTAAATAATAAATGCAGCAACAGTTACCCCAGACACCACAAAATAAACGCAATGGGCAACATGGCAGCACAAAATAAACGTATTGTGGGCAACTTGTCAGTACAAAATAAACCTATTGCGGGCAACATGTCAGCACAAAATAAACGCATTGCGGGCAACATGTTAGCACAAAATAAACGTATTGCGGGCAACATGTCAGCACAAAATAAACGCATTGCGGGCAACATGTCAGCACAAAATAAACGTATTGCGGGCAACATGTCAGCACAAAATAAACACATTGCAGGCAACATGTCAGCACAAAATAAACGCATTGCGGGCAACATTTCAGCACAAAATAAACGCATTGCGGGGAACATTTCAGCACAAAATAAATGCAATGGGAGCAAACATGTCAGTACAAAATAAACGCAATGGGAGCAAACATGTCAGCACAAAATAAACGCATTGCGGACAACATTTCAGCACAAAATAAATGCATTGCGGGCAACATATCAGCACAAAATAAACGCAATGGGGGCAAACATGTCAGTACAAAATAAACACAATGTGGGCACATTTCCCCTGGAAAAAAAAGCATTTACTCACTTGACAGAAGTCCCCTCACACAGCCGGCCTCTGGTGTGTGTGCAGCTCCCCCGGACGATTCTCCTCCAATCTCCCGCATTGACAGGCAGAGCAGGGCTACGGCAAGATGGCGCCCGAAGCCCTGTACTGGAGACACAAATAGTCTCCAGTACAGGGTCCACCTCTGGACGCCATCTTCCCGTAGCCCTGCTCTGCCTGTGCCTGCCAGAGGACAATGCAGGCTGCGAGGAATGAACTTGCGCAGCATCTATGAGACGCTGCGGCTAGTTCATTCAGTACGGTGGCCAGAGTTCTGAGGACGGGACGTCCCGCTGCTAAAAGCGGGATGTTTCCCGGGACCTCTTGCAGCCTGGGACAGCGCCCCCGAAGGCGGGACGCGTCCCGGGTAAAGTGGGACGTATGGTCACCGTAATACTAGGGGAACCTACCTATCTAATCTATACTGGGGGAACCTACCTATCTAATCTATACTGGGGGAACCTCATAGCTCCCAACTGTCCCTTTTTCGGAGGGACAGTCCCTTTTTGGGAGCCCTGTTCCTCTGTCCCTTTTTCCCTCTCATTTGTCCCTCTTTCAGGACTTTGTCCCTCTTTCTATATAAATATATATATATTTCTATACTAAAAATGTGTTTGATTGGCTCTAAACTTTATTCACATCCTTTAAATTGATATATTACTAATTTTAAAATGTTACTATGAAAGAAAATGAACCAGGACAGAAAGGACCAGTGTGGTTTGAATGATAAAACAACATATTTTTCTTATGAAATATTTATGGTATGCATGACTAGGGACGTGGTGGGGGTGTGACCAGGGGTGTGGCAGGGGCGTGGCTTAAGTGTCCATTTTTCTCATCTCAAAAAGTTGGGAGGTATGGAACCTACCTATATAACCTATACTGGGGGAACTTACCTATCTAACCTACGTTGGGGGAACCTACCTATCTAACCTACACTGGGGGAACCTACCTATCTAATCTATGCTGGGGAAACCTACCTATATAACCTATACTGGGGGAAACTGCCTATATAATCTATACTGGGGGAAGCTGCCTATTTAATCTATACTGGGGAAGCTGCCTATCTAACCTATACAGGGGGAAAGCTGCCTATCTAATCTATACTGGGGGAAGCTGCCAGCTTAACATCACCGCCAGCCAGGCCGGCTTAACATCACCGCCAGCCAGGCCGGCACAGCATCACCATCAGCCAGGCCGGCACAGCATCACCATCAGCCAGGCCGGCACAGCATCACCATCAGCCAGGCCGGCACAGCATCACCACCAGCCAGGCCGGCACAGCATCACCACCAGCCAGGCCAGCACAGCATCACCACCAGCCAGGCCAGCACAGCATCACCACCAGCCGAGTACAGCGCACAGGACGGCCAGCCGAAGACAAGACAGAAGCCAGGTGACTCGGTGAGGGGCTTATATATGTGAAATACTGCCTATTGAATATATTTAAGTTACGCCACTGCTATGTTCAAGTACATTTGGCCCCACCTATGACCACGTCCACTTTACACGGCATGGCCACGACCGTTTTTCACTACGCGCGCCACACACTCGTTCCCTCTTGGTGCACAGGGGTGTCCCGGATTTCACAGGAACATAGAAACGCCCCTGCCTGTAGGAAAACCACACAGACACAGGGGGAGAATACCCAAACTGCAGATAGTGCCCTGGCTAGGATTAGAACTGGGGATCCAGCACTGCAAGGTGAGAGTGCTAGCCACTACATCACTATGCTGTCCACAAGCTGACTGTAATTGCAAAATGATTGTCCACAGTTTTGCCTCTGTAAGAGAAGACAGAACTCTCCGAAATTACTTATGACTCAAATGTGAACAATGTTAGTTCTTATGATTTTGCATAGGTATAGGGGTCTGACAAACTCTTTATAGTGCCTACAGTCCTCCTCATAGCGCAGTATAACAAAGATTAGGCATGATACCAAGGCTCCACTTCCACTCCCCATTTATTTATACATATCAGCAACATATTATTGTAATAAATGGATGGGGGAGGTGCCCAAAAGTAATACATAAATTAAAATAGTTTAAAAAGTAGAGGCAGTGGTTAGCATGTCTCTGCTGTAGAATATAGCAGAGTGCAGTAATCTTTCTGTGCTTCCACTAAGTCGTACTGGCTGCTATATTCTAAAGGAGAGGGAAGCCAACCACTGCCACTCCTTTTGAAACTGCTTTTATTTATTGTATTACTCTTGGTTGCCTCTACCCTCCAGTTATTACTGTTTTACAGCTCTGTTGATTGTTTTTTAGTTAAGTCCCTTTCTTGGACTGGCCTAAGAGGACTGCAACTGGTGAGGAGTCTTAAAAATCCAGGCAGTGATGGGAACTTCTCTGCAAGGCTTATTGATGGTTGCATCTTTGTTGCAACCAGAAAAATGTGAGTAAACCTCTTTACCTGAAAATCCTTCGGTACTTTGATATATTGCACTAATGGCTCCTGGTATTTCTCCCTTTTTTTGGGGGGGGGGGGGAGGGTCCTAAGAATCTTCAAGGCTATCCTCCTTCAAGAACATGTATTGCACCATGGTAACAATCAATTCAATGTTTTCGCCAATGCAATGGGAAAATTTAAATGGCAGCTGCATTTTTATACTTATTAGGGCATGGGGTGTTCTGGGTACTGTTGATAATAATGGGTAATTGCACTTTCACGAGTGTTTGTGTCATTTTCATAATTACGATTTTGATCTTAAATACAGGTTTTGCATGTAATCGTGAAGAGGAGCGTGGCCCCGTTTTTCAAATAGACAAGCCCTTGTCAGATTTCTTCGAGTGGTTTGTGCTCGGAAATAGTGGACAGGATGGCAATGTGGGACGCCTCTATAGGATCCAGAGGCTCCCCTCTTTGTAGGTAAGTATGTGTTTCATTACTCAAACTTTGATTCTAGCTTTAACTACTTCAAGACCGCCTCACGCCAATGGGCGTGACCGCGGCGGCAGCCCCAGGACCGCCTAACGCCAATTGGCGTCAAGTCCTGGGGCTGCAGTTTCCCAGGGAACGGCCTCGCGCATGCGCGATCGTTCACTGCCACTTCACAGGGCGGAGCTCCGTGATTAGCCTGCTAGCCACCAATCATGGCTAGCAGGCTGCTTGTCTGTTTACATACGTACAGCGCTGCGGTCCCAGGCAGCACTGTACAAGATCGGCGATCCCTGGCCTCTGATTGGACGGGGATCGCCATCCTCTCATAGGCATCAGCCTACTCATTTCATCCTGTTCATTTCTACAGGCTTAGGGGAGGGAGGAAGGAGGGAGGAAGGAGAGGGAGGGGGACAGAGGGAGAGAGAGCCTCTATGAGGCTAAGAAAAAAAAAAGTCACAGCAGTGATCGGACCCCTCCGGCAGCATGTCCCCTTAGAGACAAAAATAGGAGGTGAGTCCGATTACTGGGCACCTTAGCTGGGCTGTGCAGGAGGCTGAAAAGCCTGCACAGCCCAGTGCAGCCAAAAAGAGCCTGGTCTTTAGGGGGGTTTAACACTGTGGTCGTCAAGTGGTTAATAAACCAAAATGTAGTGGTTTGTGTTTTGTTTTTGTTTTTATATTATATTGTTATAGAAAGAGTTTGAATATCCTCTCTTAGCATGTAGGACAGAAGATGTTGCCAACATTCAATAAAAATGGTAATGAAAATGACAGACAATTTAAAAACGCCCACCTTAATAATAGAATTCATAAGCATACGTCAAAGATTCTTTCATAAAATTCTTCAAAATGTATGTGTCTTGTTTTGAGATCCTGTGACAACCATAAGTATAATAAAATATGCGACTGGTCATGCTTTTATTGTCGGCCATAATTATGAAAACTGGATCCAAATAAAGAATGTAATTATTTCACTGGTGCATACTGAGATTCAACTGATGAGTGACGTAAGAATAATTATTCTGATTTTTCAGACCATCAGAATAGAGGTCTTCATGTTCAATAACACCAAACAAAAAATGAAGCAGAAAAAAATAACATTAAGGCTCCTTGCACACTATTTGTGATGTCATCCGCCACAACACACAATATCATCGCATCATAACATGATGCAATGGCATTCCTATGGGGCTAAGCTAGCACATTCATTGGTGTACAGTGCGTTGCAACAGGTTCTGCTTTTTTGAGTGATTTTGGAGTTTGAAGAATCACCAGCGCTTTTAAAAATGCTTTGCTAATGAAATCGTATATGGAGGTGAGCCCACTAGAACGATTGCAAATTTGTTAATTGTAATTACAGGACATACAGCATGTTTTGAGCGTTTGAGCTTCGATACATAGTGTATGAGTTCAGTGGCGTACCTAGAGCATTTGACACTTGGTGCTGGGTATTATAAGACCCCCCCCCCAAAAAAGGAACGAGTGTGGTAAACTACGCATGCCACGGCAGGTAATGCCAGGTATAGGTGCACCCAGTACAGATAATATAGTTGCCCTAGTATATGTAATAAAGTTGCCCCCAGTATAGATAGCTAGTATAGTTGCCCCAGTATAGCTAGCTATTATAGTTGCCCCCACCCAAGTATAGGTAGTATAGTTGTTCGTAGTATAGTTGCCCCAGTATAGGTAGCTATTATAGTTGCCCCAGTATAGGTAATATAGTTGCCCTAGTATAGTTGCCCCCAGTGTAGCTAGTATAGTTGCCCCATTATAGATAGTATAGTTTCCCCAGTGTATCTAATGTAGTTTCCCCCAGTGTAGCTAGTATAGTTACCCCCAGTATAGCTAGTATAGCTTCCCCCAGTGTAGCTAGCATAGTTGCCCCTAGTGTAGCCAGCATAGTTGCCCCCAGTGTAGCCAGCATAGTTGCCCCAGTGTAGCCAACATAGTTGCCCCCAGTGTAGCTAGCATAGTTACCCCAGGAGGTGAAGAAGCGCTAGAAGGAGGGGCAGTGGAGACAGTGGTGGGGAGGGGAGCCAGAACCCCCCTCCCTCACATGGGTCCCCTCCTTCTGCTCTCTCCTCCTCCCGAATAGCGGCGGCAAGGAGGGGCGACGGGCGGACATAGGTTCACCTTCTGATTTCCTTGTTCCAAGCGCCAGAGCGCAGCATCCTCTGGACACAGGTCTCCGCCTTTAATGCCACCCACTGTGCATCGTGATTAGCAGAAGCACAGTGAGTGGCATTGAAGGCGGACACCTTTGACAAGTCAGAAGGTGAGTAATCCTCCACCTGCCGTGCATCCTTGCCGCCGCTATTCTGGAGGGGTCCCTCCTTCTAGCGCTTCTTCCCCTCCTTCCTGCTCTGCCACTGTAGGGGCTGGGGGACTTGGTGACACCCCCTTGCCTGTCAATCACCTGGTGCGCCACGCCCCTCTGCGCGTAATGATAGGAACTCCACTGTATGAGTTAGCTTAATTGCTGGAAAATGCAGCTCAAATCATTACCAAAAACCTGACAAAAATGCTAGTGAAAGCATATTGGGATTTCTAGTGTGTCTCAGTCCTGAAGCTGGGAATTCATGGAGCATCAAAATGAGTTTTAAGATTCCATGGGGCTTTCCTATTGACTACATAACATTTTGTGGAAGCAAACATAATGTTTCTCAAAGAAATCATGGCAAGCCAAAAACTTTTAGTGCAATGTGACAGCAGTGACAGTTTACTTCAGACAGACAATTTTTAAATTTCCTTGCTTGGGATTAGAAGTTTAAAGAGAATCTGTATTGTTAAAATCGCACAAAAGTAAACATACCAGTGCGTTAGGGGACATCTCCTATTACCCTCTGGCACAATTTCGCCGCTCCCCGCCGCATTAAAAGTGGTTAAAAACAGTTTTTAAAAGTTTGTTTATAAACAAACAAAATGGCCACCAAAACAGGAAGTAGGTTGATGTACAGTATGTCCACACATACAAAATACATCCATACACAAGCAGGCTGTATACACCCTTCCTTTTGAATCTCAAGAGATCATTTGTGTGTTTCTTTCCCCCTGCATCTCTCATGCACTGAAGTTTCAGGCTGCTCTTTTCTTCCTGCAAATAGCTTTGCCCTTGTCTGAATTTCCTCAGTATGTGAAAGCCCAGCCAGCTCAGAGGACGATTTATCCAGCTTGTAAAAGATAAGAGAGCAGAAAGAAGCTGCACTAATCTAAATATCACACAGGCAGTGTGCAGAGAGGGGCCTGAAAGGGGAAGTTCATAGCAGAACCACAACACTGAAGAACTTGGCAGCCTTCCAGACACAGGCCGACAAGTCTGACAGGGGAAAGATACATTGATTTATTACAGAGACTGTGATAGCAGAAAGTGTTGCAGTAAGCCAGAACACATTAGAATAGCTTTTGGAACTTGTAGGATGATAAAAAACAGGGTGCAATTTTTGCTACAGAGTCTCTTTAAGCTCAAACAATATTAGTTTGTTGCTCTTCATTACTTAACCCGTATGCAATTAGCTTTTTTTCTGAATTTTCTCATAGGAGATGGTTCCATATCTTATTAATAAAATTCCTTTTAAGCCCCCAGTAAGGAAGAAGATACTCTAAATAAATTTGATATAGCTTGTTTTGCCTGCTTTGTAGTACTATTTTAGTTGTAAGGCGCTAAAAAGCCGTTTTGCAGACATTGAAAAATGATCTTCTGATTGATTGGTAGAAAAGTTAATTGAAGTGAGGAGGTTTGCGCCCCAGAGTTTTGCTACAAACTCCAAGCTTTTTAATTACTGGCCTGGGTTTAGTGTTAGGAGTAGGTGAGGGGTGGCTAGTGCTCGGAAAAAGATTAGTGTTAGTAGTTGATGGGGGAGATTAGTGTAAAGGTGGCCACACACAATGCAATAAAATGATCCAATTTTACGGCAATTCGATAAAAACGATCGGATCTACCGAAAAAAATTGAAAGCTTTTTTTTCATTCGGCTGAAAAATCCGATCAGATTTCCTGTTTTTTTCAATTTTTATCTATCTGGAATGCCAGATATTTTTCTTCAATTTCTCTAAAGATTGTATGGTATGTGTTAGATTGTCAATTTCTTAACCTATTTTGGTTCCTGGACGTAGTTTTTACGTCCAGGAACCATGCGCGCTCCCGCGGCTGATCGCGCGCGTGCACGCGCACTCCCGGCCGCGGATTCGGTAGCCACGGATTCAATGTATCGGGCTATGGTGCCCGATCACTGATTCCTCTCCTCCGCTGAAAAAGCGACAGCTTCTCTCGGAAGCTGTGCTTTTTCTGGCTGTTCCCTCCCCGATGCGTCACTCTAAGCGTGTGCTACGCTTAGAGTGACGTCATGTAAACAAACTCATGGCCGCCATCTTGTGGCCAAAAAGTAATACTACACCTGAAAGAAAAAAAAATAAAAATTAACACACATTTACATTATAAATCTATTGTTTACCTCCCACCCTCCCAAAACTACCCAAATAAAATGTTTACTATAAAAAAAAAACCATTACAATAAAAATAAAAAAAAACATGTAAATATTTACCTAAGGGTCTAAACTTTTTAAATATCAATGTAAAGATGAAATATTTCTATATTTTTTTTTATTTTAAACTTGTAAATAGTGATAGATGCAAAATGGAAAAAATGCACCTTTATTTCCAAATAAAATATTGTCGCCATACATTGTGATAGGGACATAATTTTAACGGTGTAATAACCGGGACATATGGGCAAATACAATACGTGAGTTTTAATTATGGAGGCATGTATTATTTTAAAACTATAATGGCTGAAAACTGAGAAATAATGAATTTTTCCATTTTTTTCTTATTCTTCCTGTTAAAATGCATTTACAGTAAAGTGGCTCTTAGCAAAATGTACCCCCCAAAGAAAGCCTAATTGGTGGTGGAAAAAACAAGATATAGATCAGTGCATTGTGATAAGTAGTGATAAAGTTATAGGCTAATGAATGGGAGGTGAACATTTCTCACGTGAAAACGACGGAACGCGAATGAGTTAATATACACACCCAAGCAATTTTCTCAGCGTTTCCAATCATTGTTATCATAATTGGGAAAAATTTAACATAGGTGTGTGGTACATTGGTCATATTTTTTAAATGTTACAATCAGTCAGAAAAATTGATTTGCAATTCTTAAATTGAACAGATATTTAAAAAATTGTATGGTGTGTGGCTACCTCAAAGGTGGCCACACACGATACAATAAAATGATCCGATTTTACGTTAATTCGATAAAAACGATCGGATCTCCCGAAAAAATGAAAAGCTCTTTTTTTCATTCGACTGAAAAATCAGATCGGATTTCCCGTTTTCTTCGTTTTTAATCGATCCGGAATGCCAGATATTTTTCTTCAACCTTTCTAAAGATTGTATGGTGTGTGTTGGATTGTCAATTTATTAATATACATACCCTAGCAATTTTGTCAGGGTTTCTAATCATTTTTATCATAATTGGGGAAAAATTGAACATACATGTGTGGTACATTGGTCATATTTTTGAAATGTTACAATCAGTCAGAAAAATGTATTGCAATTCTTAAATTGAACAGATATTTAAAAAATTGTATGTTGTGTGTCCACCTTTAGGCCAGGTGCATAGTGGTCAGTTTATAATGCATGCTTTAGTGTGAACTGAATGGAGACTGGAAAGAGACTTTAAGGCTGCTTTCACAGTGGGATGTTAAAGTCCCACGTTACAGCAGCCTGTAATGCAGCCCAACTCACAGCAATGATAAATTAATGGGCTGTTCACAGTGCCCACATTGCGTTGGAGTATAACGCAGCACGTTAAATGAAAGTGCAGCATGCTGTGCGTTATACTCGTATTTCCCTGCGTTAGAATGTTTGTACATTTTTTTTTTTAATGTGCCGCATGCGCCGTTTTCGTTCGATCAGTATGCGTCAAAAAGTACGCATCAAGTACGCATCAAGAGACGCATAATGCAGTTCAATGTAACGTCCAACTTCAAAACTAACATGCGTTGCGTTAGGGGCACGTTATGCGACCTTAACGTCGCATCAAGCGCAATGTCTTAGTGTGAAAGAGCCCTAATACAAAGCCTGCATGCAGCCAGTTATAATAACACAATCCGTTACAACTCAGTACTGTGAACAGGCATATAGTATTATACTGTATGGGGAGGAGTTGACATGCATAATTATTCTGCAATGCAACTGAGCTCTGTGAACTAGTCCTTAGGCAAAGATAGGCAAGGGTTCATGAGATAATTAAAGTGCAGCGGGTTAGTAGAAAATGGGTATAATTACCAATATTCTACTATCAAGAATTTCTGTCGCCTGAATTTCCATACACCTTTATTCCATTTACGCTCTTTATTTGCATCTTTTTGGAGTTCACTGTAAAAAAATGCATCACTTTAAATATGGAAAACAAAAGTTTGCTTTCTTAAAACAGAAAGAATTTGCGATAATTCAGGTTGTTTTTTATTTTATTTGGCTATAAAAACATATAAAGAAATATTATTATTATTTTTATTATTTAGTATTTATATAGTGCTGACATATTACGCAGCACTGTACAGAGTACATTGTCTTGTCACTTAACTGTACCTCAGAGAGGCCCACAGTCTAATCCCTACCATAGTCCTATGTATGTATTGCGTAATGTATATATCGTATTTGAGTAAAAAAGTGGGTGCAGAATTATTTTTGTGCTTATAAATTGTGAATTTTAAATATACACGTGCAGAAAAGCACATGCATGAAAATGAGGATGAAATCATTCTTATTTTACCCGCGTTTGTACAAAACCCACTCTGACAATAAAAAGTGACTGATACAGAGAATTAAATTAGTTCTATATATATATCCATCTGTCCTGTTGGATTTTTTTTAACTGAATTGGGTACCCTTTGTCACTTTTTATATCAGAATTAATGATTCTGCAGAACAAATTTATATTCAAAAAAAAAGGCACCCATAGAAGATGGAATGTAAGTTTTGTTTCAGAAAGTAGGTAGACTTGTATGAAAACCAAAGCTATTCATTTTATCGACTTTGTGTCTGTTAAAGTGAAAAACTACATCTGCATAATAGCGCAGGCTGCATAATAAGAGTACCATCGATTAGCTATTGACATGTTTCATACGGACCACAAGCTAAAATTGCATGTTCGGTGTTAAATACATTAAGGATTGCCATCACAGCCTCCTGTTTCATACACGTTTTTATCATGTACGGAATGCAGAAAGTTCCAGAGTCGATGGCTTTATCAACATTATTTTCACTTCAAGAAACGCCAAACAATATATATGGAGATACAGTGTGGAAAGTTAATCAATATTTCAGAACCTAGATACGAGGATAAATCTAACAGTAATGATAATAACAATATACAGCCATGGGTCCTTAAACACTGCGCTATAGCTTTGTTCATACAAGTGTGCAGAAAATCAGTTCGGTAGCTTTATAGTGGGAGGTTTAATTCCATCGCTGCCTTTGACTACTGTGAATTGAAAGTGTACTACAACAGCAGAATTTTTTTTTCAAAACACTGATCGTCCTTGAAAAAAAAAAAGGCTGCATGTTAAGCACAAAAAAAATTGTAGAAAAATATATACTCAGTATATATAAAACGGAAAACAAAACAAACATTATAAATAAACCAAGTACACAACACAAATACAAGGTACATGAACTGAAAGTGAAGCAGCACACAGAGAGGAACCAAGAGGAATGGGGGGTACAGAAATAAAAGAATGTATTAATGCATGGCAAAGCTGATGCTATGGTATGGCTGGACTCATTATTTAAAATACACTGAAATAAAGTGGTGAGATGCTTATGGTATTCAAACTTTCAAAGGCAGCATTTTTTTAGATTACTGGTTCCATTGCTGCATTGTATTTCAGGAGATAATGAATTAAAAAAAGACCTTCTTTGCTCGGCCTGCAATCTTTAACCACTTCACCACTAAGGGGCTTTTAAGCCGCATCTACACGAGTAGATGCGGCCGCGATGCTCCTTATCAATCGAGCCGCTGATGCGGCTCAATTGATAAGATCCGACAGGACGGATCTCCGCATTGCCGATTCCCTGCTCGCTCCCCGCGAGGGGACAATGGCAGGGAATCGAGCGGAAGATAAGCGGCGCCGGCGGGGATGAGCGGGCACGAGCGGGGAATCGAATGCGGCGCAACGCGTGGCGAGCGGGGACGCGGCGGGCACGCGGAAGAGGCGATCGGGCAGCCAATCGAGCCGCCAGATCACAGCCTCATCTACCCGTGTAGATGAGGCTTTACCCTTACGAACCAGCGCAATTTTCACCTGTCAGCACTCCTCCCGTTCATCCGCCAATAGCTTTATCACTACTTAGCACACAGAAATGATCTATACCTTGTTTTCCTCACCACAACTTAGGCTTTTTGGGAGTGATATTTATTTTCAGTAATTACTTTACTTTCTATGCATTTTAAAGGGAAAACAGGGAAAAAATAGGAAAACAAATACACTTTTTATACAATAGTTTTAAAATAAACAATGCTACTGTGGGTAAAACCCACACATTTTATTTGTCCCAGTTATTACAATGTTTAACCACTTAAGGACTGCAGTCTTAAAGCCTTAAAAAATAAGTGTATATTTATTGGTTTGGGTAAAAGTTATAGCGTTTACAAACTATGGTGCAAAAAGTGAATTTTCCCATTTTGAAGCATCTCTGACTTTTTTGAGCACCTGTCATGTTTCATGGGGTGCTAAAATTCTAGGATAGTACAAATACCACCCAAATGATCCCATTTTGGAAAGAAGACACCCCAAAGTATTCACTAAGAGGCATGGTGAGTTTATTTTTTCTCACAAGTTAGCGGAAAACGACACTTTGTGACAAAAAAAACCCTAAAAAAAGTTTCCATTTCTGCTAACTTGTGACAAAAAAAATGAAATCTGCCACGGACTCACCATGCCCCTCTCTGAATACTTTCGGGTGTCTACTTTCCAAAATGGGGTCATTTGTGGGGTGTGTTTACTGTCCCGGCATTTTGGGGGTGCTAAATTGTAAGCACCCCTGTAAAGCCTAAAGGTGCTCATAGGACTTTGGGCCCCATAGCGCACCTAGTGTAAAAAGTGTCACACATGTGGTATCACCGTACTCAGAAGAAATAGTATAATGTGTTTTTGGGTGTATTTTTACACATACCCATGCTGGGTGGGAGAAATATCTCTGTAAATGAGATTTTTTTGTTTTTTTTACACACAATTGTCCATTTACAGAGATATTTCTCCCACCCAGCATGGGTATGTGTAAAAAAACACCCCAAAACACATTATACTACTTCTCCTGAGTACGGCGATACCACATGTGTGACACTTTTTTGCAGCCTAGGTGCGCTATGGGGCCCAAAGTCCTTTGAGCACCTTTAGGCTTTATGTGAGGATCTGCTGGGCTGCCTGCGCAGGCAGGCAGCCTTTTGACCACTGTTCAGGTCTGCATTCTGCAGGTCTCTGGAAGAGAGACCTTTTGTCAGTATTGCAGCTTGCTGCTGAGGAATTTGCATATGTTTGTCATGCAGATTGCCTAGCCACATCCTTTGTGGGCTTGCTCTATAAAGAGCTATGTTTCCCACAGTAAGTTGCTGGTCATAAGGATTTCTTCCCGTGAAATACTCCTGGAGGAGTGTCAGCCTTGCTCTTTGTTTAAAGATTAGCTTAGTGTAATTCCTGGAACTGCACTAGGCAGGTTTCCCTAGTGCAGTTAGGATTGCATATCTGTTTTGTTTGTCTGTTGCGATTGTCCTGTCCCAGCGGTGGTCGACAGGAAATCGTTCTGTGTGTCTGGGTGCTAACCGGAACAGCGGTTGTTACTGGTAGCCCCTTCTGATCTGTCTTACTTGAATCGCACTAGCCTCTTGCGCTAGTGCTGTGGATCCTTCTGTTCTGTCTTCCTGGATCGCACTAGCCTCCTGCGCTAGTGCTGTGGATCCTTCTGGTCTGCTACTCTCTTGCTGTACTTGGATCGCACTAGCCTCTTGCGCTAGTGCTGTGGATCCTTCTGTCCTGTCATCCTGGATCGCACTAGCCTCTTCCGCTAGTGCTGTGGATCCTTCTGTTCTGTCTTCCTGGATCGCACTAGCCTCTTGCGCTAGTGCTGTGGATCCTATCGCTCGCTCATTCCTGTTTTCGTGTATCTGTCTTGTCTGCTACGAACGCTTGCTGGAGGCTCGGTGAGGTAACCGTTAAGCAAGCGCTCGCGTCCTATGTTTCATGTTTGTCTGTCGGTGGTTAGTTAGGCGTGCTTGTCTCTGTTGTGCTTATCACGCATAGACCGCGCATAAATGCGTGCACTGTTGCGAATGAGTGTGGTGTTCGCGTTTAGCTAGCGTTTGTTATTTTCCTTGTCTCCTCATTGTATTATTTGCTGTGCCTTTGCTACTCTCGTGCTCTGCCTTGCTGTAGCCTTGTGTCACGTCTGGCGATCGCACTTCTCGCGATCGCGTTCCTATTTCATATCTGCTGTTGTGTGTGCACTGTCGCGGGTTGGCGACTGGATTGGTGCACACACATACAATCTGTCTCTGTGCTCATCCTCAATCGCTTCTCTTGCGATTACGTTTCTTCCCTTCGTGCAATTCCTGTCTGGCATCTGTGGTAGGGCAGAGGATCTGTTCCTCTGCACTCCACAGCTCCACCTGCCAACAGGAATTTTCCTCTACAGGTGCATTGCACCTTTTGCTGGGTTCCCGCAAATTATACACTTGTGGAGGATTTCCGCAGTGTCAGTGCACGTCTTGTGCGCTGATCACGGAGAGAATCCCACAATCGTTACAGTATGACCAGCCCAACCAAAATTCCCAGTGTAGAGGGAATTTCTGATTTGTACGATTTTGTCGAGTATGGGTCTTGTGTCTTTAAGAGCTTTAAAAGGCTAAACTCAGAGACCAAAGCAGAATTTCTCTCTGAATGTGTGAGGTTTTGCCTGTATCCCACCTTTTAGATTACTGATCCGTCCACGTCGGCTCTTCAGTTTGCCTATGTGCTCTTAAAAGGCGATTTGTTCACCTGGGTGTATGAGGTGCTAAAAAACAATTCTTGGAATAATAATCTGTATCAGTTTCTTGCAGTGATATTCTCTCACTGGTTTAAACTGCCTGGCTTACCACCTGCTCTGATTGAATGTGTTGCTGCTGATAAGTCAGCTGACCTTTCCCTTCCATGCAAAACCATTCCGGATGATAATCAGTTTAATGTTTCTCTTGCCACTTCAGGTTCTAAACAGCAGACTTGCAAAGTTGCTAAAAAGGGAAAAACTAAAAAACGCAAGCATCGGAATAAAACACGCCCTATTGATGTGTACAATGATGTTGTTCCGTCTCCGGGTTTTTTGCCTCAATCCAAAGCTTATGTGGATCCTACTATAGGTAGGATCGCACACTATATTAAAGCAGTTAAAAAATCTGTTCTTGTTCCTGAACTCCACCCATATGGAGATTATCTGGATACTGGCCTGTTTGAACCTCCATTTGCCTCATGGGACATTGGGGCCTTGATGGAGGAATTTGATTTTGATTGGAAAGCCTTTTGCAATTTTTACATCGCAAAAAGCAAAGATGTCTTGAATGATTGTCTAGATTCTATGTACCTGTTGATTGATTCCGATGAATGTGACGAGGGTGATGTGGATCTGATGATTTATGTATGGCAGACGATTTTGGATGAGTTGCACACACACCAACCAATTGATTCCAATAAAGAGACATCGTTGTCGGATGATTGTTCCTGCCTTTCTGGGGTAAAGCATGTGAGTCGTGACATTGTGCGATCTGAAATGAGTGGGTGTGCCACTGTGGTTAATTCCTGTGCGAATCCTGGAGGATTCTCTCCTGACTGCGTGCAGTTTGAATCTGTGCGATCTGATGCCTGTTTCTCTGATGTTCCTGCAGATTGTGATCAGCATGAATGTGCCAGTTTTCTCAAGGATGTGTGGGACCCCTTGTCATTTAGAGACAGATCTTTAAGATCTTCCATCTGTGATCCTGCTATGGGGAAGATTACTAAATTTTGCAGCTTCAAAAGTAAAATTAATATGTCTAATAAAGTTTTTCCTGATGTTGTCGCTATTTCTACTGCAAATGCGTCTTTGTCTCACACTGTTCACACCTGTAAGGGCCTGTTGCCTGGTGACAGTTGCTCCAGTGTTTCTGTCCTGAACGCCTTACAGTCTGCCCCGCAGATCGCGGAGGTTTGCGCTATGGAAGCGTCAGTTTCACAACCTAAAGCGATTTTTGATTCGCAAGTTTTGCGTTCTGACTCCTCAGATTTGACATTGTTAGCCGAATCTAAGAGTGAGACAGAGCTTCGGTTTTGCGAATCTGACTCTGAAGCATCTTTGCTGGGTCCAGAGAAAGTTTCTCTGAGCCTGCCCTGTACCATGAATAACAATATGATGCCCAATCACACTGACATTTGTGAGTCCCTTTCTTGTTCTGAGGAAAATGCTGATTCTGCACCCAGTACTCTGGATGAGTTAATATGGCCTTGTTTAGAGTCTCCTGCAGTGTCCCTAGAGACTCGTCTAGGTATTGCCACTATACTCACCTGTTTTTCTGCAGTTTTGGAGTTGCAAGCTAGTTTGACTGCTACGCAGAATTCTGGGTGCAGCGAGATTAAAGTTAGGGAGTCAGTGTGTGTTTCAGTAAATATTCCTGTACGTTCCGCTCATGATGATGAAATTCAGTCTCAGTTTATGGTGGAACCTTCCGTGGGACATCTGCCCTGTCCACAAAATAAAGTTCCAGTTTTGCCCTGTAACATGGATAGTTTGGAATCCTTCTTAGAAAACTTGAAAAATTATGTTTCTGAGGACTTGCCTGATGTCCTGGAGACCTCCGAGTTCCTCCCAAAGGGTGCAGAACTTGTAGGAGATGTATCCTGCCCCCCAAGTCCTTCTGAGGTGTTGCCCACTTCAGTAGGCATTGCTGCCTTGCTGGCTACTTTTTCAGCTCTGGTGGAGCTCCAGTTATGCGTAGTCAATGATGAGTTTTTGTCAGATACCATTACAGTCACTGAGACTTCTAAGCCTGAGTCCGAGTTTTTTTTTGAAAGTCCAGTGCTTGAGACCACTGCTCATGATGATTCTCTGCCCGGTACTGGTTTTGGTCTTGTCGTGTCGGACTCTGAGGTTGGCAGTTCCCCGACATGTTCTGAGGTTTCTCCTGTGCTGGTGTACCCCAATGTGCTCTGTGACCCAGAAAGCCCAAGTGTGCCTCGGTTGCCAGCATGCTCAGATGCTTCCTTGGTGGAGACATGCTCTGATATGGCCTGCCTGCTTGCATGCCCAGAAGTGGTCCCTGAAAGTCCTGATCTTGATGGGTGTCCTCGTAATTCTGAATCCGGAATTGCCATTGGTTCCCTAGGGGTTCTTGATAGTTCTCCATGTGAGCCTGGTGATTGTCCTGCCCTCTTGGGATCTCTGTGGAGCTTCAAAAGGTTCTGGGAGATTCCGGGAGAAATTTTGCTTGGTACCCTGGATAAGATCAACAGTGGCTTTTGTGTTGTAAGGGACACTTCGAACAGGTATTGTGGCAGGTTTGGTATTTTCGGACGCTCCTTGGAAGGTGGTGGGTATTGTCTGGAGGGTGTCGATGGCTTCTTCTCTGGCGTTCACAGTCCTGATGGGTGTTATACTGAGACTGGTAGTACTGTTGGGCATGTTTCGGTGGCGTTTGCTTCCGATGAGGTCGGTTTCGGCTGGACTGATTCTGGAATTGGGCCTTGTCGGGCTGTCCTGACCTTCATGAGTCTTCAGTTAGAGTCTTTTGCAAATATCAGGTTAGAGGGTCGTCTGGAATCCGACCCTAGAGGGGGGGGTACTGTGAGGATCCGCTGGGCTGCCTGCGCAGGCAGGCAGCCTTTTGACCACTGTTCAGGTCTGCATTCTGCAGGTCTCTGGAAGAGAGACCTTTTGTCAGTATTGCAGCTTGCTGCTGAGGAATCTGCATATGTTTGCCATGCAGATTGCCTAGCCACATCCTTTGTGGGCTTGCTCTATAAAGAGCTATGTTTCCCACAGTAAGTTGCTGGTCATAAGGATTTCTTCCTGTGAAACACTCCTGGAGGAGTGTCAGCCTTGCTCTTTGTTTAAAGATTAGCTTAGTGTAATTCCTGGAACTGCACTAGGCAGGTTTCCCTAGTGCAGTTAGGATTGCATATCTGTTTTGTTTGTCTTTTGCGATTGTCCTGTCCCAGCGGTGGTCGACAGGAAATCGTTCTGTGTGTCTGGGTGCTAACCGGAACAGTGGTTGTTACTGGTAGCCCCTTCTGATCTGTCTTACTTGGATCGCACTAGCCTCTTGCGCTAGTGCTGTGCATCCTTCTGTTCTGTCTTCCTGGATCGCACTAGCCTCCTGCGCTAGTGCTGTGGATCCTTCTGGTCTGCTACTCTCTTGCTGTACTTGGATCGCACTAGCCTCTTGCGCTAGTGCTGTGGATCCTTCTGTCCTGTCATCCTGGATCGCACTAGCCTCTTGCGCTAGTGCTGTGGATCCTTCTGTTCTGTCTTCCTGGATCGCACTAGCCTCTTGCGCTAGTGCTGTGGATCCTATCGCTTGCTCATTCCTGTTTTCGTGTATCTGTCTTGTCTGCTACGAACGCTTGCTGGAGGCTCAGTGAGGTAACCGTTAAGCAAGCGCTCGCGTCCTATGTTTCATGTTTGTCTGTCGGTGGTTAGTTAGGCGTGCTTGTCTCTGTTGTGCTTATCACGCGGAGACCGTGCATAAACGCGTGCACTGTTGCGAATGAGTGCGGTGTTCGCGTTTAGCTAGCGTTTGTTATTTTCCTTGTCTCCTCATTGTATTATTTGCTGTGCCTTTGCTACTCTCGTGCTCTGCCTTGCTGTAGCCTTGTGTCACGTCTGGCAATCGCACTTCTCGCGATCGCGTTCCTATTTCATATCTGCTGTTGTGTGTGCACTGCCGCGGGTTGGCGACTGGATTGGTGCACACACATACAATCTGTCTCTGTGCTCATCCTCAATCGCTTCTCTTGCGATTGCGTTTCTTCCCTTCGTGCAATTCCTGTCTGGCATCTGTGGTAGGGCAGAGGATCTGTTCCTCTGCACTCCACAGCTCCACCTGCCAACAGGAATTTCCCTCTACAGGTGCATTGCACCTTTTGCTGGGTTCCCGCAAATTATACGCTTGTGGAGGATTTCCGCAGTGTCAGCGCACGTCTTGTGCGCTGATCACGGAGAGAATCCCACAATCGTTACACTTTACAGGTCATTTTGAGGCATTTGGTTTCTAGACTACTCCTCACGGTTCAGGGCCCCTAAAATGCCAGGGCAGTATAGGAACCCCACAAGAGACCCCATTTTAGAAAGCAGACACCCCAAGGTATTCTGTTAGGAGTATGGAGAGTTCATAGAAGGTTTTATTTTTTGTCACAAGTTAGCGGAAATTGATTTTTTTTTTCACAAAGTGTCATTTTTCACTAACTTGCCACAAAAAAAAAATCTTCTATGAACTCACCATACACCTAACGGAATACCTGCGGGGTGTCTTCTTTCTAAAATGGGGTCACTTGTGGGGTTCCTATACTGCCCTGGCATTTTAGGAGCCCAAAACAGTGAGGAGTAGTCTGGAAACCAAATGCCTCAAAATTACTGTTCAGGGATATAAGCATCTGCAAATTTTGATGACACGTGGTCTATGAGGGGCCGAATTCTGTGGAACCGGTCATAAGCAGGGTGGCCTCTAAGATGACAGGTTGTATTGGCACTGAAGTGCAAGAAGCGCAGGATGTTCTCAAATCGTGACCTGGACATGCCAGCAGAGAACATGGGCATGTGATGTATTGGGTGCGTAGACCAATAAGACCGCAATACATTCTTTTTGACTAGACCCATGCTAAGGAGAAGGCCCCCAAAAATGTTACGTTCTGAAACTTGGAGTGGTTTCCACCAAAAAGGCTGGGCATGGTAGCTTCTTGGATTGGCGGTTGCGTATTGTGTGGCATAACGGTTGGTTTCAGCCACAATTAAGTCATAGAGACCAGCAGTGATCAGAAAAAAAAATCTGTCACTGTGGTGGGGCGCATGAGGGTTTGGCCGGGTGATCAAAAGCCCGCAGGGGGCAGATTAGGGCCTGATCTGATGGATAGGAGTGCTAGGGGGTGACAGATGGTGACAGGAGGTAATTGATGGGTGTCTCAGGGGGTATTTAAGGGGAGGATAGATGCAATCAATGCACTGGGGAGGTGATCGTAAGGGGGTTTGAGGGGGATCTGAGGGTTTGGCCGAGTGATCAGGAGCCCACATGGGGCAAATTAGGGCCTGCTCTGATGGGTAGGTGTGCTAGGGGGTGACAGGTGGTGACAGGAGGTGATTCATGGGTGTCTCAGGGTGTGATTAGAGGGGGAATAGATGCAAGCAATGCATTGGGGAGGTGATCAGGGAGGGTCTGAGGGTGATCTGAGGGTGTGGGCGGGTAATTGGTTACCCGCAAGGGGCAGATGAAGGTCCGATCTGATGAGTAGCAGTGACAGGTGGTGACAGGGGGTAATTGATGGGTGATCAGTGGGTGATTAGAAGGGAGAACAGATGTAAAAATGCACTGGGGAGATGATCAGGGGGGATCTGAGGGCAATCTGAGGGTGTGGGAAGGTGTTTGGGTGCCCGCAAGGGGCAGATTAGGGTCTGGTCTAAAGGGTAGCAGTGACAGGTGGTGACAGGGGGTGACGGGGTGATAGATAGGTGATCAGGGTGTGATTAGAGGGGAGAATCGATGCAAGCAATGCACTGGCGAGGTGATCAGTGGGGGTCTGAGGGCGATCTGAGGGTGTGGGCGGATGATAGGGTGCCCGCAAGGGGCAGATGAGGGTCTGATCTGATGGGTATGATGGGTAGCAGTGACAGGTGGTGACAGGGGGTGATTGATGGGTGATTTATGGGTTATCAGTGGGTGATTAGAGGGGAGAAAAGATGTAAACAATGCACTGGAGAGGTGATCAGGGGAGGTCTGAAGGTGATCTGAGGGTGTTGGCGGGTGTTTGTGTGCCCGCAAGGGGCAGATTAGGGTCTGATCTGATGGGTATCAGTGACAGGTGGGGACAGGGGTTGACGGGGTGATTGATAGGTGATCAGGGTGTAATTAGAGGGGAGAATAGATGCAAGCAATGCACTGGCAAGGTGATCGGGGGGGGGGGTCTGAGGGCGATCTGAGGGTGTGGGCGGGTGATTGGGTGCCTGCAAGGGGCAGATGCGGGTCTGATCTGATGGGTAGCAGTGACAGGTGGTGACAGGGGGTAATTGATGGGTAATCAGTGGGTGATTAGAAGGGAGAACAGCTGTAAATAATGCACTGGGGAGGTGATCAGGGGGTCTGAGGGCGATCTGAGGGTGTTGGCGGGTGTTTGTGTGCCTGCAAGGGGCAGATTAGGGTCTGATCTGATGGGTAGCAGTGACAGGTGGTGACAGGGGGTGACGGGGTGATTGATAGGTGATCAGGGTGTGATTAGAGGGGAGAATAGATGCAAGCAATGCACTGGCAAGGTGATCAGGGGGGGGGGGTCTGAAGGCGATCTGAGGGTGTGGGTGGGTGATTGGGTGCCAGCAAGGGGCAGATGAGGGTCTGATCTGATGGGTATGATGGGTAGCAGTGACAGGTGGTGACAGGGGGTAATTGGTAAGTGATCAGTGGGTGATTAGAGAGGAGAACAGATGTAAATAATGCACTGAGGAGGTGATCAGGGGGAGTTTGAGGGTGATCTGAGGGTGTGGGCGGGTGTTTGTGTGCCTGCAAGGGGCAGATTAGGGTCTGATCTGATGGGTAGCAGTGACAGGTGGTGACAGAGGGTGACAGGAGGTGATTGATGGGAGCCTCAGGGTGTGATTAGAGGGGGAAATAGATGCAATCAATGCACTTGGGAGGTGATCAGGGGGGGGGGGGGTCTGAGGGCGATCTGAGGGTGTGGGCGGGGATTTGGTTACCCGCAAGGGGTAGATTATGGTCTGATCTGATGGGTAGCAGTGACAGGTGGTGACAGGGGGTGACTGGATGATTGATGGGTGATCATGGTGTGATTAGAGGGGAGAATAGATGCAAGCAATGCACTGAGGAGGTGATCAGGGGGGGGGAGGGTCTGAGGGCGTGGGCGAGTGATTGGGTGCCAGCAAGGGGCAGATGAGGGTCTGATCTGATGGGTATGATGGGTAGCAGTGACAGGTGGTGACAGAGGGTGATTGATGGGTAATCAGTGGGTGATTAGAGGGGAGAACAGATGTAAATAATGCACTGGGGAGGTGATCAGGGGGGGGGGGGGGTTTGAGGGTGATCTGAGGGTGTGGTGGGTGTTTGTGTGCCTGCAAGGGGCAGATTAGGGTCTGATCTGATGGGTAGCAGTGACAGGGGGTGACGGGGTGATTGATAGGTGATCAGGGTGGGATTAGAGGGGAGAATAGATGCAAGCAATGCACTGGTGAGGTGATCAGGGGGGGGGTGAGGGTGATCTGAGGGTGTGGACAGGTGTTTGGGTGCCTGCAAGGGGCAGATTAGGGTCTGATCTGATGGGTAGCAGTGACAGATGGTGACAGGGGGTGACGGGGTGATTGATGGGTGATCAGGGTGTGATTAGAGGGGAGAATATATGCAAGCATTGCACTGGCAAGGTGATCGGGGGGTGTCTGAGGGTGTGGGTGAGTGATTGGGTGCCAGCAAGGGGCAGATGAGAGTCTGATCTGATGGGTATGATGGGTAGCAGTGACAGGTGGTGACAGGGGGTGATTGATGGGTGATCAGTGGGTGATTATAGGGGAGAACAGATGTAAATAATGCACTGGGGAGGTGATCAGGGGGGTCTGAGGCCGATCTGAGGGTGTGGGCGGGTGTTTGTGTGCCCGCAAGGGGCAGATTAGGGTCTGATCTGATGGTTAGCAGTGACAGGTGGTGACAGGGATTGACGGGGTGATTGATAGGTGATCAGGGTGTGATTAGAGGGGAGAATAGATGCAGGGCCTTGCGCTTCCATACAGGCAAAGGGGGCAAGTGCCCCAGGGCCCCAGAGCCTGTAGAAGCACCCAAGCTGTCCCCCTCCCCTTTCAGCTATGGTGACCCCATACAAGCCTGCAGGGAACGAGGAAGAGAGGTGCTGTAGGGAGGATTTAGGAGTGTACAGCATGGTGCTGCCTCCTGTGACCTGCCTGGATTAGGTAAGACCCTAATATGTGTACACTTTGGATCTTTAAGGGAAAGGAGAAGGGGAAATAATGGGATCCCCAACAATGCTTTTGAGGACTATGATGCATTCAAAGGAGCAAAGAAGAAAAAATCGGCACTAAATGCAATAATGGTCAGACCCTCGGAGGGGGTTGTTGGTGGTTATTATATGTGCCTCCAGTGAATAGCAATGTCCAGCAGTTGTGAGAGAAAAGCAAACCGGGCACCAATAGTTTGCAGCACACCAATTTATTTCATTCCATCCATGGACAAACACAGGCAACAAGTAGCTGGTCCATGGATGAGATGAAATAAATTGGTGTGTTGCAAACTATTGGTGCCCGGTTTGCTTTTTTCTCACAACTGCTTTTGGGGACATAGGATGGACACCTACTGATTTTGTGTTGCTGGGAGTGTGGTGGGATTGGTCCAGGGAGTCTGCTTGGAAACTGCAAGAAGAGGGGGCATTGCTAGGGCCCCCCTCCCAAGCTACCTTTGCCCCAGGGCCCCATTGTAGCTAGAACCGGCCATGCTGGTATTTGTGTGTGTGTGTGTTTGTTCTGATTGCATGAAGGGGTTACCCTTGCCAGAAAGATTAGACAGGATGATGTTGATTGTGTGTGTGTGTGTGTGTGTGTATGGGGGGGGGGGGGCAATTTTAGTATCTGCCATGGGCGCTGTCTTGCCTAAATACGCTACTGATGATTAGTCACAGATCAGGGGGAATTGGGCTAATCTCTGTAAGTACATACAGGGTGCATTTATCTATGTTTTCCTTCTGTTCTGTGAAAGAGTTCAAGTCCACTTTAACTATGTGCATAAATATTGCACGGTGACAACGCTGTAGTTTTGCAGGAGTTTAGCGGCAGCAGGGAGAGCCGTCATTCAGCTGACCCTGCACCCCCAACTCACCATCGGCCGGGACATATGTACGCCATGGGGAGTAGAACAGAATGTGATACAGTACATGCAAAGCATTATGCTCCAATCATTGTGCATAGGATGCATGTCATTCTGCATAGAGCAGTTTATTGCATACACTCCATAGGCTCTTATTCAATTCACTTTTTCAACCAAGTTCACTATTTGAGAAAAATGTTCATCTTCTCTTTAAAGTAACTTTTCAGCACTGTGCAATTGAAAAAGTACTTTTTGAAGTAGGTGAAAACTTTGTGTCAAAATTATTCTAAGGTTTTCCTTCTCACTGGAAGCTTAAAAGGCATTTTATTAATAAGGTGAAAAAATATCACCTCGGAGAAATCATTAATCAATACTTTTTCCTAATCAGAGATTAACACCATTTTAGTAAAATAGGCACACACACTGTAAGATTGGCAGCACAGTGTACATCCCTATCCCCAGACTGAGACCTTCTGTACAGGGCATTACTGGAAACAGATACTGATACTTACACCAGCTGTATGTAAAACTCTATTTTTAGTTAGATGTAATCCATCTTTTTAACTGTGCATTGAGTTCAGCTATAACATGTACACAAAGACCATGTTAAAAGCACACTTTTCCCTGTTTCATGTGAAAATGCAGGTCTTCAAGAATCTGCTGCAACATAGAGCTATTACATAGTGGCCAACCCATACACTTATATATTTACACTATAAAAATAAGAAGAAAGATAAGATGTGCACTTAGAATAAATATTCAAAGTACTTTAATTGACAAGCTGTCCATGGCAGGGAAAAAAAGAGCTGTCACTGCTTGTGCAGGTGAGACCAATTAAATTTGGGTTCTTTGAGTTTTTTACTGTAAACTCAGCACAAAACAGAACAGCGCACACAGTCATTAGGTGTATTCCTTTACTAGAGGAATAAAGAAGAAAAAATAGGCACAGATACCTAATCCTACAAAGAATATGTTGAGTAAGTGAAAACTTAAAAACTACTTTGTATTTCCCACTGATAATAGTCTCATTAACGTAGGTGTCTTCATAGTAAAGTATCCTACTTTATATTGAAAACTATTGTTATTAGCTCTTAAAATGAGTTACCATTTAAAAATACTCTTCATATTTTGTGCAAAAAAAACTGATACAAGGGAGCTATGCTGCTGCTAACACAAAAATATAAATACTACATTTGTTTATGATGGGTGTTTCATAAGCAGGGCGTGTTTTTCTATGTAGTCCATGTACTAGTTATTGCTTTTTCTATAGGTGCTTTGCAGAACACTTCCACAATGAATTTTAAATTAAGTGACTCAGATGCATTTGAAGTGCAGCCTTTCAGCTTAAAGAGAAACTCCAGTGAAAATAATGTAATAAAAAAGTGCTTCATTTTTACAATAATTATGTATAAATGATTTAGTCAGCGTTTGCCAATTGTAAAATCTTTCCTCCCCCTGATTTACATTCTGACATTTATCACATGGTGACAATTTTACTGCTGACAGGTGATGTCACTGGAAGTAGCTGCTGCTGCTGTACATTTCTCATGTAAAAGGGGGTATCAGCTACTGAATGGGATGACGTTCAATTCTTGGTCACAGTTTCTCTTTAAATTCAGTGGGGTGAACAAAACGATTGCATAAAAATGTGAGGCAACGAAAGCATTTTTAACACAATCCCTTCATTTCAGAGGCTTAAAAGAAATTTGACAAATTAAATAACTGGAAGTAAAATGTTAATTTCTATAGGTTTTAAGTTGAGTTCTGTGTTTACTTTGCATCAGGCAATTGCTTGATGCTGTTGTAAAATACAGTTAAAAT
Source organism: Hyperolius riggenbachi (assembly GCF_040937935.1). Taxonomy (NCBI): domain Eukaryota; kingdom Metazoa; phylum Chordata; class Amphibia; order Anura; family Hyperoliidae; genus Hyperolius; species Hyperolius riggenbachi. The sequence continues at coordinate 509,769,174 of NC_090646.1, read as the reverse complement.
TCAATACAATTTTAACTTTAAAAAATGTTCATTTCTAATACTTGTAGACAAAGGTCCGCACTCAAGTGCGTGTGGATGCTGGTGCTGGACTTCAAGGCAATCCAATATAGCAGTATGAAGAAAAAGTCCACACACAGACTTGCAGGAACAATCAGCAAAAGGTTTATTGTTCCATCACATACATGTGCAATACGTGTCTAGCCTGCACTGCCGATGATCGTTTTGGGGCCACTCAGGGTCCCCTTTGTCAAGGCAAATAGCAGAAAGACATACAGTATACACCTACACTGTGCACAATATGTTATATAAATAACCATACAATGTAACCCCAGCACCACCCTTAGGTGGATCAATCAAGCCGTGCAGGCTAGACACGTATTGCACATATATGTGATGGAACAATAAACCTTTTGCTGATTGTTCCTGCAAGTCTGTGTGCAGACTTTTTCTTCATACTGCTCATGAACATCACCAAATGCTGGGTTTCCTCCTTCTTAGTGCTCTGCCAGGCCTTTACTGCAGGGACTTTCAGTTGCTGTTTGTTTGTCTTGCCCAAAGTTGAGCCTTGTCCAAGCTATCCAATGCCACTGATGTTTTTTGGGTTTTTTTTTTTAGTGTTTATCAGATGTCTAGGTTTTGTGAAATCTATAATATAATAGTCTCCCTTTGACCACTGCAATCCCATCTGGTTTCAGACAGCTTTCCAAAGCTTTATAACTAAACTTCATTACTGCCATGGTATTCTATATATTCAGTCTCCTGTGTCTAAGGGCTGGTACACATTCAGATCGTAGATTGCGATTTTGCATTAGGAATTTTTGGTGATTTGCCAGCAATTGTATTCTGTGATTCTCGTTCAGAGGAATGAGAATCGAATCCCAATCATGCCCAAAATTCTGCATGCAACATATTTGCGATTTATACTAATCACAAACGCTGCATTGAGAATGGTTCCATAGGAATACATTGTTACAGTGCTTTGCTGATCACCTGAATAGAGCCACAGTGTGAACTAGCCTTTGTGCTGACTTTGGGGATCACTTTTTATCATTTGTCAGCTGATTCACTGCTATCTAGTAAAAATGGAGAAACTTGCATGTAAATTACCTAAAGGTGTCGCACTTCACTGGTTGCCTGTTTCATTATTGCTAAGATGAGATTTAGCTCATGTGGAGGATGGTGTAATAGCACTTAGCACTGCCCGTCATCATATGTTGCACCCACCTTGACCCATTGGTTCTGCAGTTAGAGGAACCACATCATGGGGGTCACCTCCAGCTCTGTTTACCACCAGCAAGACTCAGTTAATTTTTTTTCCACCACTGACATCATCCAGCTACATTACCTTGAAGCATCATCCCTCCACTTGCATAAAACATCAGTTAAGCACCAGCGAACCAGGGATCAAAGAGGGGAGATGCTAGATGGAACATGGGGCCCTCCCTTCCAAGCAATTGTAAAATAAAATGTGTACTGTCACAAAATGTTTAAGAAGTTTAACCAAATGACTAAGAAAGAAAAAAAATCCTTTATAGCTTAAAGCAAGGCAAACTTAAAGAGAACCTGAGGTGGGTTCTAAGAATCCGCTTAGCACACAGAGGCTGGTTCTGCATATAAATTCCCAGCCTCTGTTGCTATACTGCTCCCCCCCAGGCCCCCCTGCGCTCTGCTATCCCCCATAAATCACATGCAGCGTGACGATAGCCGGCTGTTTTCATCTACACTATCACTCTCACCACTCCCCCGCCAACTCTATTTCTCTGCTCCCCACCTGCGTCCCTTCCCTCCAATCAGCGGGGAGGGAAGGGACGCAGGTGGGGAGCGGCGACATAGAGGAGGCGGGGGGAGCGGCGAGAGTGACAGCGTAGAAGTAAACAGCTGGCCGGCTAGCAATGCCGTTAGCATGGTGTTTGATTTATGGGGGCCAGCAGAGCACGGGGGGGGGGGGCTGGGGGGAGACAGTATAGCAACAGAGGCTGGGCATTACATGCAGACCCAGCCTCTGTGTGCTAATAGGATTCTTAGAACCCACCTTGGATTCTCTTTAATAAGACTGAAGCTGCTGCAATCTAACATTGTGGCCCATATGCAATTCACTATTTCCCCTGAGTTTTCTCCTAGGTGATATTTTCATAACGTAAATAAAATGCATTTTTAGTTTCAAATTTTTTTTATTAAGGATTGCATAGTACTCTACCTAGACTATAGTATCTGCTTACCGTTAATAAAATGCATTTTTAATCTCCAGAAGAAAATACTCATAATACTTTTGAAAGCAAATTTTTAATTACTTTTTGGTACTTTTTCAATTCCAAAATGCTGTAAGGTTATTTTAAATTGAAGTTGAAAAATTATCTTCTTGGAGAAAACTCAGGAGAAAAAGATAATATCATATGGGCCTGCACAGGGTTCAACCACTTTTGGACCAAATGGCTCTGGTCCCTTAAAGGGAATCTTAAATGCAAAAAAAAAAAGATTTTAACTTACCTGGGGCTTCTTCCAACCCCCTGAAGTCCTATTGTGCCTACAATGTCCTCCTGATCCCCTCCGGGCAGTGGCGGCGACCCCCGCAAAGCTAGGTTGTAGGCGACTACTGTGCATGCGTGGCCCCTAGCCATGCACACCCTGGTCACACTACCAGGTACATTCTACGCATGCGCAGTATGCATAATGTGCTACTGTGCATGCACAGAAACCACCCAGGGTGCTAGGGGCCGCACGTGCGCATTCCAGCATTTTGGGGGTTGCCGCTGCAGGGCGTCGTGGGCACAGTAGGAGTCCAGGGAGCTGTAAGAAGCCCCAGGTAATTTAAAATCTTTTTTTTCTTAATTAAATTTCCTTTTAAGGAACAGAACTGTCCTTTCCCTTTATAATTAAAGATTACTGTGATTGGCTTATGGTAATAGCAAGGTCAAGAGCCAATGAAATAGGCTCCTGACCAAGATACGGAGCTGCTGTCAGTGTGATAGCAGAGGAATGGCAGATGTGTGGAATGCAGAAGTTGAAATATATGCCCTGGCAGGCTTATGCAGGGATGTAAACAGGGAGTAGATTCCAACTAGGCTGGTGCGAAAACGGTTAAACACAATTTTTCCTGAAAAAAAAGTTTTAAATCTCTTTATGCAAACTGCCAAGATTTGCAAGAACAGGAAGACACTAGAAGCAAGCAAGATTACAAGCTTCTTCAAGCAAAATAAAAGAAGAAGAAAAAAATCAGTTTTTGTTTTTATTGACTAGATTTTACATATGTTAAATTGTTAAGAGTTCTGTGAAAAGGCCCTGGTACTTATTAGCTGGGACAGGGAGGCTTATAAACCCCTTCCTTTGTTGCCAGGCATGAGACCATTATTATAAGCGCCCTCCCAACTACATGACAGTTCCTATTCTGAATGGGGGGGTATTGATAAGAATAGACTTTGGTGGGGAACCCCAACACTGTTTTCTTTTCTTTTTTTTAATTGCCCATTTAACAGAGATGTATTGCCCTAAATGAGACTTTTAATGGGGTGTATCTAAGTACATAAATATGCAAACAAAATCATAAAAATACAGATAGCGTGTTTTACAATAACAGCATATTATTAAAATGAATTTTCTTATATAATGTAACATACTGTATGTACAGTATACAGCTCCATAAATAGGCTCAATAGATGACTATATTCATCAAGCCCGCTGTCTGGGTGTCACCCTGGACTCCGCACTCTCCTTCACTCCCCACATCCAAAACCTCACAAAGTCCTGAAACTTCCACCTTCGTAACATCTGTAAGATTCGCCCTTTCCTGACCTCTGCCACCACCAAACTCCTCATCCATGCCCTCGTAATTTCCCGCCTTGACTACTGCAAAGCCCTTCTGTCTGGTCTCCCTATGACCCGAATAGCCCCACTGCAGTCCATCATGAATGCGGCAGCCAGAATTATCCACTCCTCCCATCGCTCCACCAGGGCGGCTCCCCTCCGTGAATCCATGCACTGGCTTCCTATCCAGTCCAGAATCAGATTCCAGATATTGTGTCTGACCTACAAATTCGTCCACAAAACCTGTCCAACCTACATTTCTGATCTTACTCAGAGATACACACCAAGCCGCTCACTCCGCTCCTCCAATGAACTTCGCCTGACCGTCCCCTGCATCACCCAGTCCCATGCACGCCTCCAAGACTTCTCAAGAACCGCTCCAACACTATGGAACTCCTTACCTCCACCCATTAGGGCAGCCCCCTCCTTCAACACCTTCAAGAAGGCCCTCAAAACTCAACTTTTCACTCTGGCCTACCACCCCTCACAATTGCTCTAAACCCACAGCTGAACTCTGGTCCCCTACCTCTCGTGTCCCTACCTCTCCCTCTAGATTGTAAGCTTTTTGGGCAGGGTCCTCCTCGTTTTGTGTCCTACCTGATCATGCACCTCCATTACTGTGCACCCATGCTATGCATTTGAGTGAACCTAACTTGCCTAATCTCCATGCTCCCCTCCAGTGACTGACTAAGCATTACCTTGTACTCATACTGTGCTGTGTGATCTGGTTTTCTTGTATTCCTGTATTATCATATTGCTGTATGTCACCCCTAAATATTGTCTGTAACCTAAATGAATGTCCAGCGCTGCGTAATATGTTGGCGCTTTATAAATACAATAAATAATAATAATAATAATATTAGTGAGAGACATCCAGCAAGTTCTAGGGCATGAAAATAGCTGTCAAATAATTAGAAATACAATAAAATGAAATCAGAGACAGAATAATATACAGTTGAACTTCCAATCTGACATTTCAATGGCAAAAGCCTTCTGGGCCTTGCACAGTATAGCATTTAGCAAGGGCCAACTGCGACACACAGGGCTGTATAATGCAGTGTCAGTGGCACAAAAAAAAAACTTCACAAGAACATTAGCTCTGTAAAGAGCACTTTTTGTGGTGCTTTTCAACAACAAATAGGAGCAAGCTACAAGAGCCTAACTAAGCTTTCCCTATCTCTGCAGCAGGTTCCTCTCCATTCTCTCACTACTGCAGTAACACAGAGTGAGAGCACGGTGGCATAGTGGTTAGCTCTCTTGCCTTGCAGCGCTGAGTCCCTGGTTCAAATCCCAGCCAGGGCACTATCTGCAAAGAGTTTGTATGTTCTCTCCGTGTCTGCGTGGGTTTCCTCCGGGCACTCCGGTTTCCTCCCACATTCCAAAAACATATGGATAAGTTAATTGACTCCCCCTAAAAAATTGGCCCTAGACTACAGTACTTACACTACATAATATAGACATATGGCAATGGTAGGGATTAGATTGTGAGCTCCTTTGAGAGACAGTTAGTGACAAGATATATATATATACACTGTACAGCGCTGCGTAATATGTTGGCGCTATATAAATACTAAATAATAATAATAATAATAATGGCCAACACAGCTGCCTTATATAAGGGGGGGGGAGGCCTCCAGGAGGGAGTGCAGCCTGATGTAGAGGGTCAAAGTTAAGCCCAAGGATGTAGTATAGGGGTGGGGCGAACTCGCCATAAAGTTTGCGTTTTGATGCGAACTCGAACCACCGATGTTCGCGCAAATAAGTTTGCGGCTGAACAGTTCAAGACAACTCTAAAGGTAACTACTTATATTTTTTTTTATGTACATTTTTTTTTCCTATACAAAAAAAAAGTTTGGGTACAATGGGAGGGTGTGGGAGGGAAATAGCTAATTATAAAAGTCAGTGTGGGGATTTTTATTCAATAAAAATGAATTTTGGTGTAATTTACTATTTGGCCACAAGATAAGCACATGAATCGGAAGTAATGCATGGCACTTAACAACAGGAAGATACAATGAATACAGGCATCTAATAGACACCGGCATTCATTAAATCGGGGACTTAGATGAATGAATGGGAACCGTGTTCCCATTCATTCATCTCCCCACTAACCGCCAGTGACAGCCGCGCTGTGTTGCAGACTTATATTCACGGCCCTGGTTTGCCGGTGACCTTTTCCAGGCCGTAATTATACTGCACAGCGTGTGACAAGTAGTTAAAATGCCAACGATATATGTGTTTAATTTATTTTTGTACAATCTCCTGCTTAACATTTGGTCCTGTACCATTTCTTGATAAAACCATTGCTGACTCAAACTGCCTTACTACTCTTTTGCCCACGCCTTGCCTTGTGAAGTTCTAGTAGAACTTCTGGTGTCCTGCTGAGATGATGCTTAAAGTTGTCCCTCGACTGAGCAGGGATGCACCACATAGGGTGAGGACTGCAGAGGAAATTAGAACACAGGGACTGAAGGAAGGCAGGAGATCTGTTAGGCCTCACATGTAACCTTTATGATAACTAAAATAAAACACAATCACCTAAAATGTGCCAAATATTACTTAGCGGTATCTGGAATAATTCCCAGACGTGGTAATGTGCATAATATTAGACTTTACTGTAGACTAGTGGCTGGATAGTGTACTGGTTAAGGGCTCTACTTTTGACATGGGAGACCATGGTTGAATCCTGGCTAGGGTCTGTACCTATTCAGTAGGATTACTATGGCTCTGTACAAATTAACAAACTAATCAAACAATCCGAAACAGTCTGTATGCATGTTGGATTATTATGGCTCTGTACAAATTAACAAGCTGACACATCATTGCATTCCAGCAATTGTAGAGGTGTGTTTAGCTTCTAAGGGTAACAATGGTTAATTTGCATATATTCAGCAGTGATGCACTGGGAGACATCTCAAGCTCACTCCAACCTGAATTATCGCAAATTATTTCTGTTTTTTGTAGCCCCTCACACACTCCAATGAGTTCTGGTTCACCATGAGCTTGCTGGTTAGTCTGTACCTCTCGGTGTTACAAGCCCTACTCCATAGAGCCAAATTAATCCATGCCATGCACTGATGAGGATCAACCAATCCGAAACAGTCTGTGTTGGTGGAAGCTTTGAGGTGTACTTTGGGGTCCTCCTTGCGGGGGGCCCTGGGAGGTTTGTGGATCAATTTGGACAGAGACGGTATCCAGCATGCTGCGCAAGTCCATCAGATTTTGGGTTCTAGCCCGTGAGAAGATCAGCCCAAAATATTTCATGGATGAGGTTTTGATGAAGACTCTACAATTAATGGTGAGCGATATCTACGCTATTCAAGAATTAATGCACATTAGTGAATTTCATGCAAAACAATGTAGGAGGTGCAAAGGCGGGTCATATACTCCAAGCAAAAAACAACATATTCTTTAGAAAAATATCAAAGTTTTTATTAATTATCAAGTATCAAAATAATAATACACACATTAAAAGAAAAAGACTTTAAAAGAGAAAAAAAGGCAGCCCAGTGGCCGCCACCACACCATCACCCATACCACACACCCACTCCTCATTCACACCTGGCCACCTGGTTTGAATAAAGGCACTTGCTCAATTCGGTTTGCATGCAAAAAAAAAAAAAAGGGGGGGAAATATTGGATGGACAGTTGCAGAATGGAGACCAAAGTCCAGCAAAGCACAGCAGCCAAAAAGGGGAGACCCAAAGGCAAGATCGTCTCCAAATCCTTGTAAAGCGACCCACAGTTCAGGAGATTGCAACAGCAGATATCAGTATACAGTTGCGAACAAAGCAAGAGCACAGCAAAATCTACATGGACGTATGCAGAAGCAGCAGACAAAGCCAGCCCATGGAAAGAGATGTAAATGAACATTGATTATGTATCCAATTGGTCAAGGACAGTTCATACGATACCATGTAGTGGGTGTCCTCTCAACTCAAGTCCATGTTCCAATGGCAACTCCAGTGTCAGATGCAGCTTTAAACAGGAACCATGAGCAGAGACAGGCTCCCTTTGCCCTGTCAGGATTGCCGTGCAGTTAACATGGACAAGGTCCCGCTTGAAGCAACATGAGCACAGTGCAACATACAATCAGCCAGGAATTGTCCAGCCAGCCAAAGGTTCCAATCGGGTGGTGTGAAGTGGCATGAGCCGGCGGGTGCGAGCAGCCTCAGGACGCCAATGCACGCGTTCCTGACATGTTTCGCCGGATTTCCGGCTTTCTCAAAGGGGGCGTGACACAGTACACTTACTCATCCACAAACACCTCTCATATACTCAGGCCCGCCAATCACAGTGTGCGGCGCCCACCCCACACAGTCCAATCCCCCAGAAGGAGGAGGGAGGAAGGCGAAAGCCCTCATCCACTTACGAGCCGGGAGGGGCGGACGCATCACCCCGCGACAGGCACAGCCAAACCAACCACGCTGAAGGGAGCGCACAGACGCACAACACACACCCACCACTCCACCCACACAAAGGAGGGGGTTAGATGGAAATAAGGAGGATGTGGGACTAGCGAGCCCAGCCATCCTCGTGGAAGGAGTGCAAAGGCCGACCTGCCGCCCAAAAAAAGCGAGGTAAATGCCAATTCAGTAATCACCAAAAAATATATATAAATCAAAAAAAAATTATAAGAAACATGTATATATCTATACATAAATGGTGAACTAGTAAATCCCAGTAAATGAACAATGGAGAACAGCACTTAGATAGTCCCCATCTACATAGAATAAGAAATCAATATTTCTTTAATGTAGGAAAAGAAACCCTCAATACACTAGGAAAGAAAAATTGTACAAGGGGACGCCACGCCGGCATGCACCAGTAAACCGCAGGGTGGAGAGGAAAAGCGCAAGAACCGCTGGGGTCATACAGCGCCATCTAGAACCTACAAGTGTAGAAAAGAGGAGTAACTATTGTTTTCATTTAGTCCAGGTGGGTCCGTGGCCCGTAGGTCAAAGATCCACCTGGACTCCCTCTGAAGCAGCAGGCGATCACTATTACCCCCCCCCGGATCGTCCGATGAATGCGGTCCAAACCGATGAAGCGAATACCCGACGGATTGGCACCATGTGCTGATTTAGTGAATTTCATGTTTCCTTTTTTTCGGAGGAGGGGTGTGCGAATGCCTTGGCTAATTGTGAGCTGAAGAAGGAGGATTCAGTGATGAGAAATTTTACTTTTGAAGCCATCTTTCCGGTTGCAGAGAAAAACTTTATTGTTCATTTGTATAATCCTTGTTTGCATCCTGATGTTGTGCATCTATTTTTGATGAAATTCTGTGATAGATGTGAAGGTCCTGAGAGACTGGTTAATCATATGGGAGTGTTTAGGAGTAAATTAAAATTTAAATGTGTATGCAAACCTGACAGGGACACAGCCTCTGGCTATAAGATGACTCCTCCTGTCTTTACTGTGGCAGGAGAACATCGCCGTCGGATCGTAGTCATCACTTTGACAGCGGCGGCGGCAGGGGGGAAAAGAAGAGGATCCACTCACTTCCCTGCTGTTCCAGCGACGATCGGCGCCCCCTCTGCTCTGGCCGGCATCTCTGCTCCGTCTGACATCAGCGCCGGGTCCCAGCTTGATGACGTCATCAAGCCGCGACCCGACCTGAGCGTCATTTGGAGCGGAGATGCCGACTGGAGAAGAAGGGGGCTACTGCGGCTCATCGCTGGAGCCTGTAAGTTGAGTGATGGCTTCTGGCGTAAGGGGGGACACTTGCCACCATGGGGGGGACACTGCCCAGCCATCCACAGACGGGATCCGGCCGCCTGACCCCCCCCCCAAACGCGCGCACCCCCCTCCGCCGCAAAATGCCTGGTCCTTAAGGGGGAGTTAGGTGGCCGGTCCAGAAGTGGTTACGATAGAGCCATGACATGTACTATTAAGTCTCCTTATATTGGATATATTTTTTCTAGAGGGTAAATTGTACACTCTCTCATGTTAGCCTTTTTTACACACTGGTGCATAGTGTTTCTTTTGTGAAATTAGTGGGAAAAAAATCTTAACAACCTAATTAGTTTCACACAGGAGGCAGAAGTTGGGGTAATCAAATCACTGAGTAATTAACACAGATGCTCTTAAAATAATTTTAATTAAATGTAAAATGAATTAGGTTGGAATCTGCATTGAACTTGTTTGTGCAATGCAATTTTTTTCTTGCTGAAAACCATTTTATATCTTTAGTCAAAGCAAGAAAAAATTATGTCAAAATTAGCATTACAACCTTGGTGAGTCACACCTCATTATCATTCAACATCAGTTAGATAACATAATGCAGTGCTGCAAAAATACCTGCCTTTTCCCAATAACAATATTTAAAGAGAATCTGAACTGAAACTAAAAAGTCGAAATAACCATACATAGGTCATACTTATCTCCTGTGTAGTCCACTACTCAATCTCTTTCTCCTCACCTGCGTCCCTTTGTCCACTGTGATCAATGTAATTCTCCATCCTCCATTTTAAAAGTGGCCATTACCCCATAACAGCTTCCTGGTCAGCACACTGTTAAACTGTAATATCACCCATTTGAGCCATAGGGAAACATGGACGTTACCTTGTACATTCAGTTGTAACTGACAGCTGCTGATATACAAAGGACAGCAACTGGTATATTTCAGTTCTGACAAAATATTGTCAGAACTGGAAGGGATCACTGTAAGAAGAAAATTGTGAGCTTCTGAGAGGAACTGACGGTGAGGTTAGTATGTAATATTTATTTGCAGCTAAGTCATGTGTTTATTTTAAATAATTTTACTCACTTCAGGTTCCCTTTAACCTCCTGAGCGGTATGGACGAGCTCAGCTCGTCCATCACCGCCGGAGGCTGCCGCTCAGGCCCTGCTGGGCCGATTTTTATCAAATAAAGTGCAGCACACGCAGCCGGCACTTTGCCAGCTGCGTGTGCTGCCTGATCGCCGCCGCTCTGCGGCGATTCGCCGCGAGCAGCGGCGAAAGAGGGCCCCCCTAGCCGCCTGAGCCCTGCGCAGCCGGAACAAAAAGTTCCGGCCAGCGCTAAGGGCTGGATCGGAGGCGGCTGACGTCAGGACGTCGGCTGACGTCCATGACGTCACTCCGCCCGTCGCCATGGCGACGATCTAAGCAAAACAAGGAAGGCCGCTCATTGCGGCCTTCCTTGTTTATTATGGGCGCCGGAGGCGATCGGAAGAACGCCTCCGGAGCGCCCTCTAGTGGGCTTTCATGCAGCCAACTTTCAGTTGGCTGCATGAAATAGTTTTTTTTTAATTAAAAAAAAACCCTCCCGCAGCCTCCCTGGCGATCTCAATAGAACGCCGAGGAGGTTAAAGGACAACTGAAGTGAGAGGTATATGGAGGCTGCCATATTTATTTCCTTATACTGTAAGCAATATCAGTTGCCTGGCTGTTCTGCTGATCTTCTGCCTCTAATACTTTTAACCATAACCCTGAACAAGCATGCAGCAGATCAGCTGTTTCTGACATCCCTCCCAGCCGATGTGTGGCCATGCTCTCCCCTCATGCTGCGACCCTTCCTGCCCCCCAAAATGGCCCTGAGCAGGCCTGGTTATCACAAGATTTTAATTATGTCCCTAATACAAAGTATGGTGACAATATAGTATTTGGAAATAAAGGTGTATTTTTTTCTTTGGTGTTTTTTTTCCACTATTTTCACGTGCACGTGCACAGGAATGCCCGTGCACCCATGGGAGCGCACATGTGCACGCGCACGTCTGACTTATAAAAACATCCTGGAGCCATTAAGAGGCTCTAGCACAGGCATGGGCAAACTTGGCCCTCCAGCTGTTGAGGAACTACAAGTCCCACAATGCATTGCAGGAGTCTGACAGCCACAGTCATGACTTATAAAGGCAAATGCATTGTGGGATTGGTAGTTCCTTAACAGCTGGAGGGCCAAGTTTGCCCATGCCTGCTCTAGCAGGACGTTTTTATAAGTCAGGTTATCATTAAGTGGTTAAAAGCTCTCAGAAAGCTCTGATGGACAAAAAACACCCAGAAAAGTGCTTATAGTGTGTCTGATCCCTTAGAGCATGATCAGCCCTGTTTCTATGGGCGCGCAGTGCATGCAATCGCCCGTGGCGCTGGATTGTTGCAGCAGGAGGGGCGCAGCGGTGGTGGGGGCGGGCATAATAGTAATAACTCACCTACCTTCAGCCGAATAGCCGATCTCCTGTAGCTTCAGTGTACTTCCTTCCCCTGCCTCTGTCTCAGGAACAGCGCCTCCTGTGATGGCGTGACATTGCGCATGTCATCACAGGGGGCGCTGTTACTGAGACAGATGCCGGGAAAGGAAGGACTTTGAAGCTGTGTGGGATTGGCTTTTTCGGCTGAAGGAAGGTGAGTTATTCATCTTATGCCCACTCCAACCACCGCTGAAGTCACTTACCTACCTAACTTATACTGGCACCTACCTATCTAACCTATACTGCAATCACTTACCTACCTAACCTATACTGCAGTCACCTAACTATCTAAGCTATACTGCAGGAACCTACCTATCTAAGCTATACTGCAGTCGCCTACCTATCTAAGCTATACTGCAATCACTTACCTACCTAACCTGTACTGCAGTCACTTACCTACCTAACATATACTGCAGTCAGTTACCTACCTAACCTATACAGCAGGCACCTACCTATCTAAGCTATACTGGCACCTACCTATATAAGCTATACTGCGATAACCTACCTATCTAAGCTATACTGCATTCACCTTCCTATCTAAGCTGCACTGCAATCACTTACCTACCTAAATTATACTGCAGTCACTTACCTACCTAACCTATACTGCAGTCACCTATCTATCTAAGCTATTCTGCAGTCACTTACCTACCTAACCTATACTGCAGTCACTTACCTACTAACCTATACTGCAGTCACCTATCTAACCTATACTGGCACCAACCTATCTAAGCTGTATTGCAGTCACCTACCTATCTAACCTACACAGCAGTCACTTACCTACCTAACCTATACTGCAGTCACCTACCTATCTAACCTTTACTGCAGTCGCCTACCTATCTAACCTATACTGCGGGCACCTACCTATGTAACCTATACTGCGGGCACCTAGCTAATTAACACATACTGGTGGCACCTACGTAGCTAACCTATACTGTGGGCACCTATACCTGGCTCGACGGTGGGGGGCAATTTTTACACCCTCGCCTTGGGTGAAATTTAGCCTAGAAACTGCCCTGAGCATGATCACAAAATTCTCTTTGCAGCACAGCAGTTGCCACATGTGAACGTATTGACCATAAAATAATATGTGTACATTCACATTCTGCGTTGTATTAGATCATGTTATTCAGATCTACTTTTTATAGTGCATTTCTGGATAAAGTGTGCCATAATGAGCACATTACCATAGCAATTGTTCATGCTATGGAAAATAATGTTACAATATGCAGAGTATGATATGTATTATGTCTATGTTGTGGCATAGTGTGAATTTAACTCAGGGTGTGTTCACACTATGCATATTGTGTTGTATTGTAAAGTAGGTTATGATCTCACGGCAACACACTGCACCGTGTGGTCCCACAATTGGTGCATTCACATCTATGCAAATTCTCTCCATGGTGCATTGGGATCCATCGTAACATTGCAAACCAAATTGTGCACTACAAGACATTGCCATGTTACACCTATGTTACAAATTATTGGCGACAAGGTGCCAGGCATTGCAAAAATGTGTGCTACTTGTAGTCATTAACTTTGAAATCCATTGCTATGTAAATAAAGAAACAAAATTGTAAGATCGGTATTCTTTAACTTGCTGATACAGTTCAGTACAGTACGTTTGGGCAGATGGACTTGAGTACCATATTTTTGTCTCACAGCAAAAGATCTTCAGGTGCTGGGTTCATACTCATACATAAAAGGTGTACAGTTCTGTTCCAGTCCTGTCCTGTCAGTTTTCATCCGTTTTGTATCAGTTTTCTATGGCTAGGCTCACACTTACAATGTGTACAGTTCTATTCCTGTCATGTAAAACTGACAGAAAACTGATGCAAAACTGTTGTAAACTGACAGGACAGGACTGGAAAGGAACTGTACGCCTTTTATGTGTGAACCTAGTCTAATTTGGGTATAATAACATCTGGGCAGGGCCGGGCTGTGCACAGTGTAGGAGGGGCCGCAAAACTCACTCAGTTATCATTCCCCTATTGTGTTTGAAGCAGAGAGAAATAAGAAAAGGGCATACATGGCAGTGACCGCAAGCCAGATAACTTGAGATTAAGGTGTTAAGGAGAACCTCTTAGTCTAGGTGGGAGGGATGGAGGGGGGGCGCACTTTGGTGTCTCAGGCTTCGGTGCTGGAGGACCTTGTCCCGCCTCTGCATCTGGGTGCCATTTTTTTTTAAATAAATTATCTTTTTTATTAAACATTTAAACAGTGCACACATTTTTGGAACAGCAAGACAGCATCTAAACATTACCTTATGATGATCTGTAGACTACAGGGATGTTGTCTCAGTATTATTTAGATTTAAGCAGCTTGTTGCAACTCAAAATGTTATCACTAGTTGTACAACTAGGTATGAAAAGAAGGTAGAGTTCGCATAACCAGAGTAAAATTACATTTTAACTATTGAAAGTTGTTATCAAAAACAGAAAAAAAGGGAAAATAGCAAAGAGAGAACTTGTCTATGTTAAAAATGTACATTTCTTCTAGGTAAAATGCACTATAAATTACTATTTTCCTATACTGCTGCCACTTACATAAGGGAACAAAAATTAACAGATTTGTTTCCTTATGGCGATTCTCAGATATTTTACAAAAAGCAAGTTCTGTATATACTCGAGTATATACTTAATTTTTGGGCCAAAGAAAGTGGCCCAAATGTAGGGGTCTCGGCTTATTCTCGACTCACTACTCTTTGAGTTACCCCACAGTGCCCCCACTATATACACAGTGAGTGGTGCATATTCTGAGGGAGACCACATACTTGACATTTCCATGGGAAGTCGCAGCTAACCTCATCTCAAGTTGTAGCCGTGGAAGGCATAGAGGGACAGTGTCTACTGAGTGGTGAGATTCCTTGCATCACGATATCAAGTTTTAGATACATGACTACGTGGCTCTGCATTCCTTGCTTTATCTTTATGCCAGCTTAAACTTTGCAACAGGAGTTCTTTACATGTCCATCTCCATTGTAGGCCTATGTTCTGGCTTATTATTGCAATCTGCTGAATTTATGCTGCTTTTACAGTATAATATATGGTTGTGGCCATCCATGGCAGTGAATGGTGTTGCAGTTGTGACTTTTGCCACCCCTGGCTTATACTCGGGTGAAACATTTTTTCCAGATTTTTTTAGGGTAAAAGTTGGGGGGTCGGCTTATACTTGGGTTGGCTTATACTCGCGTATATATACAGTCATGTTTTAGGGAAGGGGTCCGCCAGAGATTTTTCAAACTACTTTTTCATCAATTTCCTAAAACATACACCTTTGGGAATAATATGCAGAAAACCTCTTGGACTCACTTTAAAAAAAAAAAAAAAAAAAAAGTTCAGACATTCTAAATTTTAGCTGCTCAAGAGCTAAAAAGAAGAATAGTCGGTGACCAAAACTGCTGTAGAGTTGCATAATTCTATCTATTTTTACAATTTTTTCATTTTTTTTAGCACTGTCCCATTTCAATAATATTCATGCAGATGAAAGTAACCAGAACAACCAAGCTATTTTACATTAAAGCACAGGTTTTAAAAGGTTCTTGGGTTGGATGGAAAGTACACTTATTCATTTTTTTTCCTTTTTTTTAGACTTTTATCTGTTTTTGTTTTAAATCCTTCAGTTGCAGAACTTCAAACTATGTACAAAAACACAAAACAGAGGATACATTTGATTTGTTGTTTGAACAAAACAAAAAAAGGCAACCATGATCGTTATAATGAGCTGACAGAAATAGTAAAAAGTACCAATTATTTTAAGAGCCTCAGCTGCGATACAGCACTGTTTAACATGTCCATTGTGGAAATGAGGGGGTTATCTCCTGGATTTCCATCTCTGATCACTGTCAGTTCTCTGGCTCACTAATGCTTAGTAATTATTTAGTCCAAAGCTAATCCCTAACACCACTGACCTCAGAGATTTTTGCAGAAACAGGATTGGGATCAAAGGACAACAGCAAGTATCTTAATCTTCTAAGTGCAAGTCCATCTTAATCTTGCATTTTGTCTGGCAAATCTCTGCAAATATGCTTTTAACTTGAACTGTTCAATATTCTCAGCCTAGTTTCATCTTATGAGAGTATTCTGGGGTTTTGGACAAACTGTACCTCTTTAGCAGCCACTCCTTGCATTTCCAAATGTAACCGTTTGTAGGAAGGTATAATATCATGGATTAATGATGATTAAAATACTTACACGTAAAACAGTTTGCACATTGCCATACTTGATAGGCTTTACCTCCTTTCCAAGTTTGTTGTAACCAATACCACTATACAGTATACTCTGACAATTAACTTTCCATCACCATTCTTTAGTGCGGTAAGCCAGGTCTCTGGGAAGAGTAAGAAAAGCCTTGCAGGGATCTATATGAAAATGCATTCTCATAAAATCACATGTTATGCTTCACAGCAGAGCAGATGGTGTTTTCTTCTGGTCTCCCATAGGGCTTAGGGGCAGAGGCTGTGTGACATTATAGCCTAGGCTAAGTATCACTGGGTGGGCAGAGTTACATACTGATATACAGCAATATATAGATATAGGAAGTGTTTCTGGTGATAAAACAAGGATAATATTAACATAAGATTCTGATTAATATCCTGAGTAATGTATTGCATTTTTCCAGGGGCGTAGCAATAGAGGTTGCAGAGGTTGCAATTAGAGATGGCCCGAACTGTTCGCCGGAGAACTTGTTCATGCAAACTTAGCTGGTTTGAGTTCATGGTGGACCGCGAACACTTAGCAAGTTTCGCCCCTATACTACATCATTGGGCTAAACTTTGACCCTCTACATCGCAGTCAGCAGACACATGGCAGCCAATCAGGCTGCACTCCCTCCTGGAGCCCCCCCCCCCCTTATAAAAGGCAGCAGCATCGACCATGTTCTCACTCTGTGTGCTGCTGTATTAGTGAGAGAAGGGAGAGACATTGGAGAGATAGGGAAAGCGATAGTTAGGAGGTCTGTAAGCTTTCTCCTTGCTGATATTTGTTGATAAAAAGCACCCCAAAACAGCTCTTTTGAGAGCTAATGTTCTTCTGATGTGTGTTTTTGTGTGTGTGTGTGTGTGTGTATGTGTGTGCCACTGACACTGCATATACAGCCCTGTCTGTCGCAGCTGGCCCTTGCTAATTGCTGTACTGTGCCAGGTCCAGCATATTCAGTGCATACCTTTCACTGCTTCTGTGTGACTGCACTTTGTATTATACACTACCACCACCAGTCAGTGCATACCTACCTGACTGCACAATTGTATTATAGCAGCAGTCACTGCATACCTTTTCCCTGTGCCTGTGTGACTGCACAATTGTATTTTAGCAGCAGTCACTGCATACCTTTTCCCTGCACCTGTGTGACTGCACAATTGTATTATAGCAGCAGTCAGTGCATACCTTTTCCCTGCACCTATGTGACTGCACAATTGTATTATAGCAGCAATCAGTGCATACCTTTTCACTGCACCTGTGTAACTGCACATTGTATTATACCACCAGCGGTCACTGCATACCTTTTCACTGCACCTGTGTGACTGCACATTGTATACCAGCAGTCACTGCATACCTTTTCACTGCACCTGTGTGACTGCACAATTGTATTATAGCGGCAGTCAGTGCATACCTTTTAACTGAACCTGTGTTACTGCACATTGTATTATACCACCAGCAGTCAGGTTAAAAAGTGTTCAGTACCTCACCTTTATCATAATGAATGAGGCATGGATCCCGGAGGGCTACTGCCTGCCCGAAGACTAAGTCAGTCCCCACACAGCATCTCTGCCTGCAGGCCACTTGACTGCCTTATCCGCCACCACCAACAGGGTCCAGGACTCCAGGTGGGTTCCTGTATTTTTAAGGCCGCTGCTGCTAGCAGCGGCCGCTACCAAACATGATAATAATTTTTCTGGTGCGTGCACATGCCTAATTTTTCTGGCTGTACTGCGGCTGCAACAACAAAACAAAAGGCATGTACATGTGTCAATTCCCCTTCGTGATTGTTACCTTGCCGTGGTGAAGGGGCTTGCGTATCACAATGAGGCAATGACCTATATGAGTGTGTTGGGGGGGGGGCACACCCAAGATAATAAGGTAGTTGCTTCATTGTAGACAGACCAAATTCGATCAGCTGGACAGTCACTGTCATTAAGCATATGGGCTTGAAAACTGCCATCGCCTGCACTCTCGCCATGGTGCGCACCAGTCCAGCACGGCCATCACTACACAAACAGCTGTTTGCAGTGCATAACACAGTGAGTTTGGTCTATCAGTGTGAAGCAGCACACTACTTACACTAACTGCTGATCCATGTATACACACGCAAGATGTCAAGCACTTTAGGCCTTCAATTTTGCAATGCAATGTGAGTTCTGCCTTTTAGGGATTATAACTCTGCTATGCATCAAATCCGTAATTTTCCCCGGGACTTTTGGCATGTATCCCACTCCGCCATGCGCCCTTCCAGGTGTTAGACCCCTTGAAACATCTTTTCCATCACTTTTGTGGCCAGAAACAGGGTTTGTAGTTTTTCAAGTTCGCCTGCTCATTGAAGTCTATTGCAGGTTCGCAAACTTTTTTGGAATTTCGAGTTCGAGGTTCGCAAACCGAAAATTGGAGGTTCGAGCCATCTCTGGTTGCAATCGCATCAGGGCCTTTGGGCCAGAGAGGCCCCAAAGGGCCTTCCCTCAACAGCAGTATTTGCTCTCTATTGGTCCTGTGCTCATAATAATCACTTCTATAGATACTTTGAATAGTGGTAATCATTAACCCCCTTGCCGTTCCAATTATGTCGGCAAGGGGGCAGCGCAGCACTTTTTTTTAAATTATTTTTTTTTAATTGATGTAGCTAGCCTAGCGCTAGCTACATGTTAGCCACTGACAAGCGGCATCCCCCTACCTACTCCGATCACCGCCGGCGATCTTTGCAAGCAGAAAATCCCGTTTAGAACGGGATTTCCTGCTCGGCTTCACCCATCGCCATGGTGACGATCGCGATGACATCACCAATGTCATTGACGTCGGGTAATCAGATGGAATCCCGATAAACCCCTCAGCACTGCCTGGCACTGATTGGCCAGGCTGCGCAAGGGGTCTGGAGGGGGGGGGGGGGCGGCCCGGTGGGTAGCGGTGAATGGGCATCGAGCGGCAGCGATCAAGATATGCACGCAGCTAGCATAGTGCTAGCTGCGTGCGATAAAAAAATTGTAAAAATCGGCCCAGCGGGGCCTGAGAAATCCTCCTGCGCAGGTTACCCCGAGCTGAGCTAACCGGCAAGGAGGTTAACACACTGTTCCCCATTCTTTTCCTGCACCTCTGACCCTGTAGTAGTCACCATTGGCAGGATTTGGTGCACCGTATCAATTTTTATGTATAGAGTGCTTGGGGGGCCCAATTGTAAAACTTGCATCGGGGCCCACAGCTCCTTAGCTACACCACTGCATTCTTCTATATGTCATTACCATTCTTCTATAACCCTTTAGCGGCCAATTTATTTAGAGGCTTGCAAGTGCTCCAGGCCATTTTATTTTAGCAAATTGTTTAACCACTTGAGGACCGCAGTGTTAACCCCCCCCCCCCCCCAAAGACCAGGCCTGTTTTTGTTAAATAGGCCACTACAGCTTAAAGGGCCAAGCTGCAGGGCCGCACAACACAGCACACAAGTGGTCCCCCCCCTTTTCTCCCCACCAACAAAGCTCTCTGTTGGTGGGGTCTGATCGCTCCCCCCATGTTTATTTATTTTTTATATAAATATTATTACTGTATTATTATTATTTTTTTTACAAAAATCCCTATTTCTTTAAATATTTTTCCTCCCTCCCTCCCGCAGTCAGCCAATCATTGCGATCGGCTGTGATGGGCTTCAGCCTATCGCCGCCGATCGCTTCTGTGTCCCCCAGGGGGACAGTCATGTCACATGAAGGCGGAGGGGAGCTCCGCCTTCCAAGCAGGAGATGCCTGCGCGCGATCTCCTGCTAGCCCCATAGACAGCCATGGAGCGGTCCTGGGGATGCCGCACTGCTCCCGCCAATTGGCGTGGAGCAGTCAGCAAGTAGTTAATTTCTTTATTTGTTACATTTTCTTGCTTCTAATTAGTACTTCTGTCACTATGCGACAGTGTGAGACAATAACAGAGGACTTCTGCTTTCAGATTCTATATTTTCTGCTAGGGAGAGAGATCAAAGCATTTAAAGAATTTACAGCAAGATGAGTTCTGCCAACTGAGGACCAAGCAGTGCACTTACCTTAAATGAGATAACTCTGTTGACGCTTCTAATGGGTTAAAGCACAACTGAGAAGAATATGGAGGCTGACACATTTATTTACTTTTACACAATGCAGATGGCCTGGTTTTACTGCTGCTGATCCTCTGTCTCTAATACTTTTAAATATAGACTCTGAGCAAGCATGCAGATCAGATATTTCTGACTGAAATCTGATGGATTAGTTGCATGATTGTACAGGTGTGTGATTCAGACCCTACTGATACATGAAAGATCAGCATGGCTGCCAGGCAACTGTATTGTTTAGAAGGAAATAAATATGACAGCTTCCATATCCCTCTCACTTTAGGTGTCCTTGAAGGTCCATGACCATTACATGTTTTCTAGAGAGAAAATAAATTAAAAAGGATTTTAAATCTCCATACATTTATGCTAAATACAGTTCTGACTTCTGTTTTTTGTATATATGTGTGATGGCATTCAAATTATGACAATGAATTATATTTGTTTTGAAGAAACTGTGTATTCCATATGACCCAATGGTCTGGGCTACTAAGAGTTAATAGGCACAGAGTGAATCTAACCCTGTGTGCCTTTCTATTGCTGCATTTAATTTCTTCTGTGGAGGGCTTGCCGAGTTACTTAATGTGTGGTTAATAATATAATGGAAAAGCTTTTATGTTATTCAGAAAACCAGAGGGTTGTTTAATTGCTTGTCTTCCTTGTGGAAATAGTGTAGGATTTCATAATTTACATTTTCATAACTTGTAGTTAGTAAAAAGCAAAAAAAAAATTTTCCCCCTCATAGCATAGTACAAAATGCACTATTTAACCTCTTTGGGACTAAGGACGTTATAGTTACATCCTGTTTGTGGCTGCTTGCTGCTGATAGCTAGGATGTAACTGTAACTGATCTTAGTCCCACTGCTTCCGCTGTGATTGTGCGCACCTGAAGGGGGAGATTCAGCTGTCATATGACAGCTGACATCTCTCACTAATCAGGAGCCTGGCAATTGGCTCCTGATCATGTGATTACTATGATTGCCGCTGATCTTAGTGATCAGTAGGCAGCAGCGGGGGTGAAATGATTCTCACCTCTCCTCAGTTTTCGCAACAATCGTCACTTCTCCTCTGCTCAGGTCGTATCCAGCATCACTCTGCCCCTAGTGTTGGGTCCCGGCTTATAGATGTCATCAAGCCCTGACCCGGTACTTAGCAGCAGTGCGAGGCTGGATGCTGCCCAGAGAGGAAACGGGGAGAGGTGCTTGTCATTGGACCTAGGGCAGGTGAGTAATAGAAATACCTATACCTGGCTACCTATACAGGGGGCACCTATGCCTGGCTACCTATACTGGAGAAACCTATACTTGGCTATCTATACTGAGGAAACCTATACCTGGCTAGCTATACAGGAGAGACCCATACCAGGCCTATACTAGGGGCACCTATACCTAGCTACCTATACTGGAGGCACCCATACCTGGCTACCTATACTGGCACCCATACCTGGCTACCTATACCAGGCTACCTATACTGGGGTCCCCTATACCTTGCTACCTATACTTGAGGCACCTGTATCTGGCTACCTATACTGGGGCACCTATACTGGGGGGGCTACATCTGGCCTCTTGGCCTGGTCCCTCCATTCAAACTTTATGTAATGCCCTGCAAGGGACCACCCACTAGATCACCAGGGAGTTAAAGGGACCCAATGGACCACCTGGGAATTAAGGCGTCCTGCCACTGGACCACCAGAGAATTCATACTCAAGTATGAAGAGGAGCGTAGCCCAGATTTTCTAGAGGGCCTTGGCAAATGGCGAGCAGCAGCAGCAGTGAGGAGGTCAAGGGAAGCCTTTATAGGATCTAAAATGTTTCCCTTTCCTTAGGTAATAAGTATGTGTTTTTTGCCTCGGGTTCATTTTAATTCAGGGCAACATATGAAACAGGATGCAATCAGCATAGATAAAAGGCTGCAGTCAACAAGCAAAGAGGCAGGCATCAATCAAGAAGGAAGTCCCAGAGAAGAATTTTAACCACTTCACCACTGAGGGGTTTTTCCCCTTGTGAACCGGAGCAATTTTCACCTTTCAGCTCTCCTTCCATTCTTTTGCCAATAAATTTATCACTACTAATTACAACAAAATGATCTCTATCTTTTTTTTTTTTACCACCAAGTAGGCTTTGTTGGGTGGTACATTATGCTAAGAATTATCTTATTCTAAATGAATTTTAATGGGAATAAAAAAAATCATTATTACTCCATTATTTTATTTTATTATTTATTTACATACATTATTTTCGCCCATAGTTTCAAAATAAAACTTCCTTGTGAGGATCTGTGCCTGTGTCATCCTGCTGGTGGCAGCACTGAGGTGGACTTCCGCTGTCTACCAGCAGATGGCTCTCATATTGCTGGGAGCGGGGCAATTCCTCGGCTCACCAGCAGATGGAACTGTGGGAGATTCTGGCCAGTCACCTGAGCAATGTGCTGCTTATTTAAGCCCGGACTTCCTAGCAGCACATTGCTAGGTCATTCCGTTTGTCTGCTCGCTGCAGTTGTGACTCTGGCCATCCAGTCCGGTGCTCCTGAACTCTGCTCTGATATTCTGTACTCCTGGTATTTGATCCTTGCTAGTCTGACTATTCTCTGTCTTCTGCCTTTGTACCTTGTATTCTCTGGTTATTGATCTTGGCTTGTACGACTATTCTTCTGTGTGCTGATTCTGCTAAGACGTGTCTGTATATATTGTATTATTGTATATATTCTCATATTGTGTGTGTCGCTGTATATTTTGTGTGATCCAGATTCCTGTGTGCTGATATTTGGTATATGTATATATTGTGTGACCTGTGCCCTTGCATATTCACTGTAAATATTAGTTAGTTAGTCAGGGTGATATTGGGTCACAGTGGTCACCTTGTACGATTGCATGCATATTGGTTGTATGTGTATGTGCATTCTTGTAAATAAACACATTTATTATTCTACTCTGTTGTGCAGACATCAGTATTTCAATTGTGATCTTCCAGTTTGTTTAAACCAAAACGATTGCCATGCAGAGATCGTGGATCTGCCAGTCTAGTTCCAGTCACGACCACGATCTGCATGGCCAATCGTTACAGAATGACCTAGCCAACCCATATATTGATCACAGAAATACTGCAGATTCATCTATCTGTACAAAGAGTTGGAGTTTTGAAGATGTGTACTACTATGTCTTGCTCACTGAGGATAACAAAAGTTATTCCTTCATGTATTTTGCAGCTTACTCCAGAAAGCAGCTTCAGCAGTTATTGGAGTTAGTGAAAAACTATGTAAATCAGAAAATTTTGTCTGCAGAAGAGGTGCAGGACTTGCTGCAGGTCCTTCAATGGTTGTTTAAAAGTAAATTATCCAAGGATAATTTTCTTGATCCTCCATTTAGTCCATCTGATATTACCGTTTTGATTTCTATTTTGGAAAATGACACCGTATCTTTCTTTAAGTTCTACTCCAAGAAAGACAAAATATTATGCAAGCTTGTGTCCAATCCCTTCAATCATTAATTGATTTAAGAGTATGCAAATTTGAAAACACCTCCTTGTTAATGTCTGCCTGGGAAGAGATGTTATATTCCCAATGCAAGCCTTGTTCTGTGACAGCAAAGAATAACCTTCAAATTGGTTCTTTGTCTGTTACAATCCAGTCCAGTCTTGATTCTGTTTCTGATGTAGTTCAGTCAAGTTCTATTAATAGACAAATACATTCTCTGCCAGTTAGGAACCAATCTCGTTTAGAGCCTGTCTTTTGTGCAGCAGATATTAACTATCTATTTGATCATTTAAAGAAGGATAGGAAAAGTTTTTTGTAAACCACTATTCTAAAATGGAAAGTTCTTGTCTGCTGAAATATGTGCATGCTGTGAAAAGGATGAGTGGTTACAAAGTGTGTCCGCAGAAAGCCGCCTCTGCCCTGATCCAAGTTTGGGAGGAAATCTTGTCATTTGATGCAGATGCATGCATGCATGTGATTGAGGAATCAAATGAGTGGAGAGATTGCAACAATCGAGTCAGTTTTGATTTTACTGCAGAAGAGATCAATGCTTATTATGGCTATTTGAAGAATGATAGGGAACAGTTTATGTCATTCTATTCGCAACAAAATGAGGAGTTTATTAGGAATTGTATCTGTGGAGTAAGATCTCTGATGGTTAATGCCTTATGTGAGAATGAATCTGCCTCGGCTTTGATTGCCATCTGGCAAGAAATTCTTTCCTCTAAATTTCAATCTCATCCTCTCTCTGATAACCCTTATGTCCAGAGTTCACAACCTGCATGTCAGTTATCTGTACAAACTCCATTGCAAACTGCAGTCAGAACCACACCTTGTTCCTGGCAAAAATCATTAGAAAACAAGTCATCATCCAAAAAGAAAAATAAATTCTTTCCTACCAACTCCATTCAGCGTGTGCAGCCTCCAGCTGATTCCAGTCGTGTGCAGACTCCATGCAGGTCGGTGCAGACTCCATGCAGGTCGGTGCAGACTCCTTGCAGCTCCATACAAACTTCATCCAGCTCCGTGCAGATTTCACCCCGATCCGTGCAGACTTCAACCATGTCCATGCAGACTCCAGGTGATTTGTGTCCTCAGCAATCTCCAGTCTGTCCTGAGCAGTCCTTGCCTTTCTTTGTGGACTCTTTCATGGACTAGGTTTGCTGACAGTGGGTCAGCCTGCCAGGCCCGCAGAGTGTTGCATCCAGCCCGCAGAGTGTTGCATCCAGCCCGCAGAGTGTTGCATCCAGCCTGCGGAACTTTGCTCTTTGCCTGCGGAACTTTGCTCTTTGCCTGCGGAACTTTGCTCCCAGTCCGCTCCGCACAGGCTCAGTTCACACCATTTCAGTGCCAGTCCGCACAAACTGTATCGGGATCTCAGCCAACGGTCCAGCCAAGCGCTCAGCCAATGGTCCAGCCAAGCGCTCAGCCAACGGTCCAGCCAAGCGCTCAGCCAACGGTCCAGCCAAGCGCTCAGCCAACGGTCCAGCCAAGCGCTCAGCCAACGGTCCAGCCAAGCGCTCAGCCAACGGTCCAGCCAAGCGCTCAGCCAACGGTCCAGCCAAGCGCTCAGCCAACGGTCCAGCCAAGAGCTCAACCAAAGGTCCAGATCCATGAGGTTACACAGGCTGCTGTCCTGTCTGAAACTACTGAGCCTGCTGTCCTGTCTGAAGCATCCTAACCTGTTAACTTGCCTAAAGTTATCCCGTCTTCTGTTTTGCCTGAGGTTATGCAAGCTGCTGCCCAGCCTTCAGACTTTTGTTGCTGCTGTTCCTGTAGGTGCCAAGTCTGTTGATGATCCTGCTCCTAATGGTGCTCAGACTGATGTTCCTGATGGTGCCCGGCCTGCTACTGTTCTTGCTTCTCCTGGTAGTGCCTGGTCTGCTGGACTACTTGAGGGCACCCAGTTTACCATCCAGCCTGTTGCTGCCCTGTCCGAGACAATCCAGCCTGTTGCTGCCCTGCCCGAGACTATTCAGTCTGTTGCTAATCTGCCTGCAGCACTACCTGAAGCTTTCCAGTTAACTGCTCAGATGTCACAGGACTCTGCCGCTGCTTCCAAGTCTGGCGACTCTGCTGTTGCTTCCAAGTCTGGTGACTTTGCTGCTGCTTCCAAGGTTGGTGAGTCTGCTGCCGTTTCTGAGGGTATCCAGTCTGCTGCCGCTTCTGAGGGTATCCAGTCTGCTGCCGCTTCTGAGGGTATCCAGTCTGCTGCCGCTTCTGAGGGTATCCAGTCTGCTGCCGCTTCTGAGGGTATCCAGTCTGCTGCCGCTTCTGAGGGTATCCAGTCTGCTGCCGCTTCTGAGGGTATCCAGTCTGCTGCCGCTTCTGAGGGTATCCAGTCTTCGGTTCCAGTTGTTGCTTCCAAGTCTTCGGTTCCAGTTGCTGCTTCCAAGTCTTCGGTTCCAGTTGCTGCTTCCAAGTCTTCGGTTCCAGTTGCTGCTTCCAAGTCTTCGGTTCCAGTTGTTGCTTCCAAGTCTTCGGTTCCAGTTGTTGCTTCCAAGTCTTCGGTTCCAGTTGTTCCTTCCAAGTCTTCGGTTCAAGTTGTTGCTTCCAAGTCTTCGGTTCAAGTTGTTGCTTCCAAGTCTTCGGTTCAAGTTGTTGCTTCCAAGTCTTCGGTTCAAGTTGTTGCTTCCAAGTCTTCGGTTCAAGTTGTTGCTTCCAAGTCTTCGGTTCAAGTTGTTGCTTCCAAGTCTTCGGTTCCAGTTGTTGCTTCCAAGTCTTCGGTTCCAGTTGTTGCTTCCAAGTCTTCGGTTCCAGTTGTTGCTTCCAAGTCTTCGGTTCCAGTTGTTGCTTCCAAGTCTTCGGTTCCAGTTGTTGCTTCCAAGTCTTCGGTTCCAGTTGTTGCTTCCAAGTCTTCGGTTCCAGTTGTTGCTTCCAAGTCTTCGGTTCCAGTTGTTGCTTCCAAGTCTTCGGTTCCAGTTGTTGCTTCCAAGTCTTCGGTTCCAGTTGTTGCTTCCAAGTCTTCGGTTCCAGTTGTTGCTTCCAAGTCTTCGGTTCCAGTTGTTGCTTCCAAGTCTTCGGTTCCAGTTGTTGCTTCCAAGTCTTCGGTTCCAGTTGTTGCTTCCAAGTCTTCGGTTCCAGTTGTTGCTTCCAAGTCTTCGGTTCCAGTTGTTGCTTCCAAGTCTTCGGTTCCAGTTGTTGCTTCCAAGTCTTCGGTTCCAGTTGTTGCTTCCAAGTCCGCGGTTCCAGTTGTTGCTTCCAAGTCCACAGTTCCAGTTGTTGCTTCCAAGTACGGTGTTCCTGCGGATCTCAAGTCTGCTCTGGCTCTTCTTGATCCTGATGGGTTCCAGAAGTTTTTTGATTTCTCTCCCTCCCTGCCCACCCAGCCTCGGTTTTTCTATTGGGACCAAGGTGGGGCTAACTCTGGAGATCGTATGGAGCGTTCGGAGCCCGCTCCTAAAGAGGGGGGTACTGTGAGGATCTGTGCCTGTGTCATCCTGCTGGTGGCAGCACTGAGGTGGACTTCCGCTGTCTACCAGCAGATGGCTCTCATATTGCTGGGAGCGGGCTAATTCCTCGGCTAACCAGCAGATGGAACTGTGGGAGATTCTGGCCAGTCACCTGAGCAATGTGCTGCTTATTTAAGGCCGGACTTCCTAGCAGCACATTGCTAGGTCATTCCGTTTGTCTGCTCGCTGCAGTTGTGACTCTGGCCATCCAGTCCTGTGCTCTTGAACTCTGCTCTGATATTCTGTACTCCTGGTATTTGATCCTTGCTAGTCTGACTATTCTCTGTCTTCTGCCTTTGTACCTTGTATTCTCTGGTTATTGATCTTGGCTTGTACGACTATTCTTCCGTGTGCTGATTATGCTGAGACGTGTCTGTATATATTGTATTATTGTATATATTCTCATATTGTGTGTGTCGCTGTATATTTTGTGTGATCCAGATTCCTGTATGCTGATATTTGGTATATGTATATATTGTGTGACCTGTGCCCTTGCATATTCACTGTAAATGTTAGTTAGTTAGTCAGGGTGATATTGGGTCACAGTGGTCACCTTGTACGATTGCATGCATATTGGTTGTATGTGTATGTGCATTCTTGTAAATAAACACATTTATTATTCTACTCTGTTGTGCAGACGTCAGTATTTCAATTGTGATCTTCCAGTTTGTTTAAACCAAAACGATTGCCATGCAGAGATCGTGGATCTGTAAGTCTAGTTCCAGTCACGACCACGATCTGCATGGCCAATCGTTACATTCCTACTGTGGATAAAACCCATACATTTTATTTGCCTTTTTGTCCCAGTTATTGCAACCTTTTAAATATTTCCCTAGTACAATGTATGTCACCAATATTTTATTTGGAAATAAAGGTGCATTTTTTTTAGTTTTGCGTCCATCACTAATTAAAAGCCCATGTTTTCAAAAATAACTAATATACTCTCTTGACATACATATTGAAAAAAGTTCAGTCTTTAAGGTAGCTATTTATATTTTTTTATGCAAAAGTTTTTTATTTGGGTAACTATGGGAGAGTGTGGGAGGTAAAGAGTTAATTTTAAAAGTATGGGTATGTCTTTTTATTAAAATGTATGTAGGTGTAATTTTACTTTGGGGCCACAAGATTAGGACATCTTGTGGCCACATAGTAAAATTGTGCTTTTGCTACAATAGGAGGTATGGGAAAAGTGCAAAATGCTGACAAAATCGCTTTGTGCGGTGATTGCATTTTTAAGAATAAATACATTGTATTTATTATTTTCCGGGTCAAAGAGTTCACTTCCTGACTTGCGTCAGGAAGTGAAAAAATAGAATCACTCTGCAAAAGCTCTTTGAAAAGCACTGTACACCTCTACAGGCCTTTGGGCGTGACCAGGAGCGCTGACGTCACTGGGCATTAGGAGAAACGCGCACGGTGAGGGAAAAGGCTGCCACGCGGAGCGGAGAATCAGGACGCCGGTACCGCCAGCAGAGGAGACATACTGTTGGGCTGTGATGCCCGAGATGCCTTATATCCTCATACTTACGTGAGTGCGCTGAAACTGCGCAGGCCATATTTTTCCAGCAAACTGTTACGCTATGTATGTTTTTATATTATTTTTTACATGTGGAACTGTATATTAAAAGCGGAGTCATCCGATTGTGAGCAAAGGCAGAGTTGGCCGCTCTAAGGCTAAGCGCTAGACCCACCTGGAATGTGAGGTGGATCCCATCTGGTGAGCTGCTGGTGTGGAGGGGTTAATATAAACCACGAGTGAAGCACTTCTAGATCACGCATGCACGTTTGGGGGACTTTTTTAGTCTGAGATTACAGTAATGCACTATGTGCGGTTGTTTATTTGTGTTGTCAATTTTTAGATGTGAAGAGGAGCGCTGTCACATTAACATTGACAAAAGCACTGTACACAAATTTGTAGTGCACAGGTAAGCGCCAGGATGGGAGGGGGGGGGGGGAATCACTCACAAAATCACAAAACGCTGGCGTTTGCAATTTCGATTTTAGATGTGAACAAAGTCTAAGGGAGAAGTGACAGCAGGGCTTATAAGAACACTTGTGGTGCAGGTCGGCAGGGGTTTGTAGGTTCATGAAGGGCAAAGTCTTGGGTGCCAAGGCATCTGTGCCTATAGGCTCCTGTGAGCTAAATTTGGGCCTGACCGCAGGAGTACAATGTGTTCTATATATGTGCTGCTGCCAGTGTAGATTCCTTTCTATAAATGTTTTATCTACCCTGAGAATTTGCTGTTTTAGAAACAAATGCTATATTCCCAGCCTATATGCTACAAGCAGTCCCCTGAATGTGTGGTTGTCAGGCCTGTAGGGATATCCACTCACGAATCAGCTCCAATGCCCCAATCCACCTCCACACGCTTCACCCTATGTGGCATGTCCCCACTTGAATGAGAGGTGAGAGACAACACCTACCCGCCTTCGGTTACACCCAGGCCTTTAGTGTGCAAGGTATTGGAGCTGAATGCAGAGTGAGCAAATAAACTTCCAGGCCTAAACAGGGATACAGAGTAGCAGAGTCCAGTAACAGTAACAGTAACGGGTAAACAGAGATATCACAGTACAGGAGGGCTAGGCAGAAGCAGGGCCGGTTTAAGCAACAATGGGGCCCCAGGGCAAAATAAACCTGGGGGCCCCCCCCCCAACATATACCCCAGAACAAAAATCGGCATTAGGGGACCTTTTTTGCAGCTGGTATAGTCATGGTGTGAAGTCCCAATCGGTCGGAGCTCCACATTCTGGCTATCCCAGCCTGCATGGGGGACAAGGGGTTAAAAAGTTTCAGGAGGGGGGACCCCACATATTTTTTTTTTTTTTTTTAATTCCCACACTCTAAACATAAAAAAAAAATTGGGAAAATAGGAAAAATGCCAGGGATCTTCATACAGCCATACTGCATCTGTATAGCGATCCCTGGCCAAAGCACTGCGGCTGCGTATAGACCCCCTGGAAACCCCGTCGGGAAATTTATTGCGCTTTCGTTTGATGCATGTAAAATTACACTACCGTTAGGTTTGCTACTAAAAGTGCTATTTACCGCATTTAAAAGTATACTTTTTTCCTTCAAAACTTTAAAATCGATTTTCTCAAAAACTGTAAGGTCTTTTTGAAAAATTGTTTTTTCCTCTTATTCCTAATGATCTCCTTAACATATCCTGCAAATTTAGGGTTTCTAGCATTTAAGGTGGATTTGCTATTAACCATTAAAGTCGGCAGGTTTTTAAATGTGTATTTTTTTTCCTTTGAAACGTTAGAAATAAAAATCGATTTTCTCAAAAACTATAAGGCCGATTTGAAATTTTTTTTCCTCTTGTAGCCACTGGGGGCCCCTACAAGCTCTGGGGCCCTGGGGCAGCTGCCTCCTTTGCCTCTATGGTAGCGCTGGCCCTGGGCAGAAGAGAGGTCAAGAACGGATCCGAGGTCAAACCAGGCAGCAAACAGTCATGACGATAATCCAGGCAATAGGTTGATTCAGGCAGCAGACAAGGGAGGTCCAGTAAACAAGCAGAAGTCAACAGAAGCTAGAGCTATCACAGGCAACATGCAACTGTCACAGCAATGTTTAAATACTGACAGCATCCAATCAGTGTCCGGCCACATGCACACTAGAGATGGCCTGAATGGTTCGCCAGCGAACGGTTCCAGGCAAACTTATGGGGGTTCTCGAACGCTGAGAACCGCGAACTTTACCGGAAGTTCGATTCGCCCCCATAGTGCACCATTAGGGTCAACTTTGACCCTCTACAACACAGTCAGCAGGCACATTGTAGCCAATCAGGCTACACTCCCTCCTTGAGTCCCTCCCCCCTTATAAAAGGCATGCAGCACCGGCCATTTAACTCACTCGTGTGCCTGCAGTAAATAGAGAAGGGACAGCTTCTGCAACCTCTCATAGGGAAAGATTAGTTAGGCTCTTGTAGGCTTCTTAGCTTGCTCCTTGCTGATTCTTTTTGTTAAAATAGCATCCCACAACAGCTCTTTTGAGAGCTAATCTTGTTCTTGTGATTTTTTTTCTGTGTCCCACTGACACTTGTGTTGCATAGACAGCCTTGATAATTCATACTGTGTGTGCCACTGCCAGGCCCAGCACATTCAGTGACTACCTGTGTGTGTGACAGGTGCACATTGTAATACCCATTACTGCATGTACCTAGCTACCTGTTGTTCACAGTGCACCCACCTACCTACGTGAGTTGAACACACGCAGTGTCACTGTGCCTGTCCGCTACCTGTCTGTGTGTGACAGGTGCACATTGTAATACCCATTACTGCATATACCTACCTACCTGTTGTTCACAGTGCACCCACCTACCTATGTGAGTTGAATGCACGCAGTGTCACTGTGCCTGTCCGCTACCTGTCTGTGTGTGACAGGTGCACATTGTAATAACCATTACTGCATACACCTAACTACCTGTTGTTCACAGTGCACGCACCTACCTACGTGAGTTGAGCGCACACAGTGTCACTGTGCCTTTCCGCTACCTGTCTGTGTGTGACAGGAGCACATTGTAATACCCATCACTGCATATACCTACCTGTTGTGTTCAGTGCACCCACCTCATCACTGCATATACCTACCTATTGTGTTCAGTGCACCCACATACCTACGTGAGTGCACGCAGTGTGATATACCACTCCGTGCATACCTGTTAACTGCACCTGTGTGACTGCACATTGTATTAGTGAAGTCAGTGCATACCTTTCACTTCATCCCCCCTCCCCCCCTGATATGGACAAAACTGATAAAACAGGTAGAGGCAGAGGTAGAGGCAGACCCAGAGGAAGGCCACCCGGCAGGTCCGTGCAAGGTCGTGGTGATGTGATTTTGTGCGGCCCTGGACCAAAGTACAATGCTCAGAAGAAGGCACATCCCATCAACTCCCAAGATTGTCAGGATGTGGTTGACTATTTAACACAGAACACCTCATCTTCTGCAGCCACCACTACTACAAGTACCACATACACTACATTTGACAGTTTTCAGGAGTTATTTGGTGGGGAAATCACTGATGCACAGTCATTATTGTTACAATCAGATGAATGCGCTAAGCAAGTTACACCACCTCATATGTCAGAGTTAGGCGACACTGTGGACATAAGGTAGGAGGAGGAGGATGAAGTACCTGCTGTTGGTGCAGTTTTGGAGGTGTCTGAGGCAAACAAAGCTGGGCAGGATGATTATGATGATTATGATGATACGAATCCCACATGGGTTCCTAAGAGACAAGATGACCAAGGGTACAGTTCAGAGGGGGAGTCAGAGAGGAGTAGGAGGAGAGGAGTTCCTAACAGAAGCAGGTGGAGCTCGTCGTCAGAAACAGCTGGTGGCAGTGTCCGGCGCCATGTATCGCCACTTATGTACAGCCAGCCAACATGCCCTTCAATGTCAGCTGCTGAGGCCACCATAGTGCCATCACCCCAGGGGGGCTCAGCGGTTTGGAAATGTTTTAATGTGTGTGCCTCAGATCGGAGCAATGCCATCTGTTCTCTCTGCCTCCAAAAATTGAGCCGTGGAAAGGCCAACACCCACATAGGGACAAGTGCCTTACGAAGGCACATGGAGAAAAGGCACAAATTGCAATGGGAAGAGCACCTGAGCAAAAGCAGCACACAAAAGAAAAGGCACCCTCCTTCTCTTCCTCTTTCAGGTGCAGCATCTTCAGCCGATTTCTCCCTTGCACCTCCACAGCCACCCTCCTCCACTCCGCCTCTGACCTTGAGCGGTTCCTTCTCTTCTGCACACAGCAGCCAGGTGTCCTTGAAGGAAATCTTTGAGCGGAAGAAGCCAATTTCTGCCAGTCACCCCATTGCCCGGCGTCTGACAGCTGGCTTGGCGGAGCTGTTAGCTCACCAGCTGTTATCATACCAGCTGGTGGACTCTGAGGCCTTCCGTAAATTTTTGGCCATTGGGACACCGCAGTGGAAGATACCAGGCCACAATTATTTCTCTAAAAAGGCGATACCCAAACTGTACCATAAAGTGGAGAGGCAAGTGGTGTCATCTCTGGCACACAGCGTTGGGTCAAGGGTCCACCTGACCACGGATGCCTGGTCAAGCACGTTCAGGGCCGCTACATTACTTACACAGCCCATTGGGTCAAACTGGTGACCGATGGCAAGCAGGGAGTACATGGCTGTGCAGCGGACCAACTTGTGACACCTCCATGGCTTGCAGGCAGGCCTCCTGCCATCTCCTCTCCTCCTGCTACATCCTCTTCGCTGTCGTCGTCCTCCTCCTCCTTGGCTGAGTGGCAGTTCAATTCTACTGGTGCTGCGATCTCCTCTCCAGCTACACAGCTCCATCTCCCCAGGGCCTATGCTGCATGCCAGGTAGGATGGTGTCACGCCATCTTAGACATGTCTCGCCTCAAAGTGGAGAGTCACACTGGACCAGCTCTCCTGGCTGCTCTTAACAAATAGGTGGATCAGTGGCTGACCCCGCACCAGCTGGAGATTGGCAACGTGGTGTGTGACAATGGCAGCAATCTCCTTTCCGCTTTGAATTTGGGAAAGCTGACACATGTACCCTCCACGGCTTGCAGGCAGGCCTCCTGCCATCTTCTCTCCTTCTCCTCCTGCTACATCCTTTTCGCTATTGTCCTCCTCCTCCTCCTTGGCTGAATGGCAGTTTCACTCTACTGGTGCTGCAATCTCCTCTCCAGATACACAGCCCCACCTCCCCAGGGCCTATGCTGCATGCCAGGTATGACGGTGTCACGCCATCTTAGACATGTCTTGCCTCAAAGCGGAGAGTCACACTGCACCAGCTAGCCTGGCTGCTCTTAACAAACAGGTGGATCAGTGGTTGACCCCACACCAGCTGGAGATCGGCAATGTGGTGTATGACAACGGCAGCAATCTCCTTTCCACTTTAAATTTGGGAAAGCTGACACATGTACCCTGCATGGCACATGTGCTCAGTCTAGTCATTCAAA
This sequence comes from Hyperolius riggenbachi, assembly GCF_040937935.1. Classification (NCBI taxonomy): domain Eukaryota; kingdom Metazoa; phylum Chordata; class Amphibia; order Anura; family Hyperoliidae; genus Hyperolius; species Hyperolius riggenbachi. The sequence goes on along the minus strand of NC_090646.1, from coordinate 509,735,050 downwards.
TATTTGTGTCAAAGTACCCAGGCTTAGAGGACATCCTGAAGCAGGCCAGGAAGTTGTGTAGGCATTTCAGGTGGTCTTACATGGCCATGGGATGCTTTGCGGACATTCAGCGGAGAAACAACTTGCTGGTGAGACGCCCGACTCACTGGAATTCGACCCTGGTCATGTTCTCTCACCTGCTAGAACAGGAGAAAGCCGTCACCCAGTACCTGTACAATTACAGTAAAAGGACACAATCTGGGGAGATGGAGATGTTCTGGCCCAACAACTGGACACTGATGCGAAATGCATGCAGGCTCATGTGGCCGTTTGAGGAGGTGACCAACCTGGTGAGTCGCAGTGAAGGCACCATCAGCGACTTGATCCCGTACGCTTACTTCCTGGAGCATGCCGTGCGTAGAGTGGTGGATCAAGCTGTGGAGGAGCGGGAACAGGAACAGTTACGGGACGAACAGTTGTGGGAGCAATTTTCATCAGAACCAGATGTTTCCTCAACACCTGCGGCAGCACAAAGGGGGGAGGAGGAGCAAGAGTCATGTGGGGAAGAGGAGTCAGATTCGGATGATGAGGACGGTGTTTCTTATGAGGAGGAGGAGGCAGCGGCGCCAGAAGAACAACCACAGCAGACGTCGCAGGGGGATTGTGCTGCTCGAAATTCCCATGGTATTGTTCGTGGCTGGGGGGAGGAGGAGGACTTACCTGACGTCACTGAGGAAGAGCAAGAGGAGATGGATAGTATGTCTGGATCCAACTTTGTGCAGATGGCGTCTTTCATGCTGTCCAGCCTGTTGAGGGACCCCCGTATAAAAAAAGCTCAAGGGGAATGAGCTGTATTGGGTGGCCACGCTACTCGACCGTCAGTATAGGCACAAAGTGGCGCACATGTTACCAACTCACCTGAAGGCAGAAAGGATGCAGCACATGCAGAACAAGCTGGCAACTATGCTTTACAATGCATTTAAGGGTGATGTCACAGCACAACGCAATAAAGGTACCACTGCCAGTAATCCTTCTACCATGTCCACGCAGGCAAGGACAGGACGCTCCAGTGATCTCATGGTGATGTTGGACATGCGGACTTTCTTTAGTCCAACGCCTCGACTTAGCACTTCCGTATCCACCCTCCACCAACGCCTGGACCGGCAGGTATCCGACTACCTGGCCTTAAGTGTGGATGTAGACACTGTGAGCAGCGATGAACCCCTGGACTACTGGGTGCGCAGGCTTGACCTATGGCCAGAGCTGTCCCAATTTGCCATCCAACTTCTGTCTTGCCCTGCCTCAAGCGTCCTGTCAGAAAGGACCTTCAGCGCAGCTGGAAGCATTGTCCCTGAGAAGAGAAGTAGCCTAAGTCACAAAAGTGTTCAGTACCTCACCTTTATCAAAATGAATGAGGCATGGATCCCGGAGGGCTACTGCCCGCCCAAAGACTAAGTCAGTCCCCACACACAGCATCTCTGCCTGCACGCTGTGTGACTGGCTGCCTGCCCCAAGACTAATTCGCTCCCCACACAGCACCTCTGCCTGCAGGCCGCTTGACTGCCTTCTCCGCCACCACCAACAGGGTCCAGGACTCCAGGCGGAAACCTGAATTTTAAGGCCACTGCTAGCAGTTAGTGCATACCTTTCACTTGAATGGATGGCAGACTTGCCCTCCATAACAGATTCTCGTTACAGGTAGTACAGTCTATCAGTGTCATCTACAGCAGGGCCTCAAAAGTCATCCTTTTGGTCACTACCTCAGGATGTGCATGCCATGCCTGCTGCCTTCCTTGGATATGTGGTAGCCGTTCCTGCTCCTTTGCCCACAGCGTGCCTGCTGCTTTCCTTGGATGTGTGGTGGTGGTAGCCGTTTCTTAGGCTCCCACTCTGGACCAGAATCGAACCAGGATTCCCCGGCCATTACCCGTGGTCACTCACAATGGCAGACTTGCCCTCCATAAAGTATTCTCGATGCAGGTACTGAACAGCAAGCAGAGCAAGTATTTAAAAAAATAGATGTAAGCTTTAACAATGGTAGAGAAAGAACCATTGAAAGTTGATAAGGCAGTCAGACATTACCTGACATCACTGAGTGAGGAAGAGCAAACTCTCAATGGTGCGCACCAGTCCAGCATCGCTGTCACTGCGCAAACAGCTGTTTGCGGTGCGTTACACAGTGAGTTTGATGTGTCAGTGTGAAGCAGAACTCTAATTATACTTCCTGATTGATGTATACACATGCAAGATGTTTTAAAGCACTTTAGGCCTGCAATTTAGCATTCACTGTGATTTCTGTCCCTAAAACGCTGCTTTGTGTCCAATCCCGATTTTTCCCCGGGCATTTTGGCATCTATCCCACTCCGCCATGCCCCCCTCCAGGTGTTAGACCCCTTGAAACATCTTTTCCATCACTTTTGTGGCCAGCATAAATGTTTCTAGTTTTCAAAGTTCGCCTCACTATAGAAGTCTATTGCGGATCATGAACGTTTGGCGAAGTTTGGCGAACCCGGTTCACAAACCGAAAATCGGAGGTTTGGGCAATCTCTAATGCACACACCAGCCAATCACATGCAGGCAATAATCCTGTTTAAGTGTCAGCTGACAGAAAGATCAGCTGGATGCGACCCGCTCTTGGCAGAGACGGCTGCGTCGCTGGATCCCGGAGGTACCTCCCTAAGGCCCGGTTCACACTTGCGGTTGTCTGCCAAACGGACCGGATGACCTGACCGGATCCGGACCGGATCTGGATCGGAACCGTACGGTTCTGATCCGGATCCGATCCGGATCCGGTCAGGTTGCATCAGGTGTTCATCAGGATGCGATCCGGATCCGTTTGGCAAAAGTTAAGTACAAACCAAAATAAAATGTTGGGGTCTGGGAGGTCAGCAGAAGGGGGACCTGTGGAATCAGGCCCTCTGCTGTTTAGCACTCACCTCCACCTCCGACATGCTGCCAACATCTCCAGCTCGTGTAAAGTCACTGCTGCTCCACTCCAAAATGCTTGCCCATGTGTCCCCATCCAAAATCGCCGCAACAATCCGCATAGGAAGTGGGGTAGAACATCCGGATTTTTAGCCAGTGTGTTGTGCGCTCTCCGGTTCTCATTGCTTTGTATTGGCCGGATGGTGCAGTCCGGCTCCGCCCCGGATACGGCTGCCGGAGGAGCCGGACCCAAAAATAGCGCATGTTGGAACGGACGCCGGAGTCCGGATCCGGCCCGGATCCGGTCCGGCTCCGGTCCGGCAGAACGGACGCATGTGAACGGACGCATAGGCTTTCATTGCCATGCCGTGCGTCCGTTCCGTCCGTTCTGCAAGCGGTCCGGCTCCGGCACGGCGATTCCGGACGGCCACCGCTAATGTGAACCGGGCCTTACAATGGTTTTGCCTCTCTCATGGCAGATATGCAATTGTCATAGTCTTTGTCTGTATTCGACTATTCCGAATCCTCCAATGCAATGTTATTTTGTTAATATAGAAATTGGGCCCTCAGCCATTCATCTGTTAAAGTGCACCCAAACTAAAAATACAAGATTTCAGAAATAAAATCTATTTTCTAAATTACATTAATAAATAGCAGCCTTTTTTCAGCTGCATGATGACAAATATAAAATATTTTACATTTATTGGAGAAACCCCTCCCTTCCTTTCATATTGCCGGCAAATAATCCGGCAAACTGGTGAAGTAGATTGTGTCCAGCAAAGGAGGAATTGCTAATGGCTGCCACCTGTATAACCTAGTATAACCTAGTTATGCAAAGAGAAGGGTGAAAAGCATGCACTGAAATGCTCATAGGCTTGAAGGAGTGTTTATTTATATTTGTATGTGTCAGAGTGGTGCAACTAAATATTTTGAATTAAAAAAATGTTTGGTTTGGGTCTGCTTTAAGCTAGTGTTGTGGATTTGCCATTGGATTTCCCACATTCTTGAAATGTACAGTATACTGCTCTGAAGCCACATTTACAAATACCAAACCTCCTTACCTAGCAGTGACAGGCTCCTACCTCTAGAGCTCTTAGCTGTGATTCAGGTGAAGTTGGATGACAGGCCTCATAAAACTCATAATAGCTGCTATTGTTCCGCCCTCCCCATTGTATTGTATTATCCCATCTTTTACAGAACTTTTGCAGTAAAATAGGACTCTCCTTGTGTTGTATTCAGAATGAAGCTGCTAATGTTCCAGAAAAAAAAATATTCTAAAGGCTCCAATTATTGTTTGGCCAGAGGAATAAATGGCCTCCTGGCTATCATGCCAGTAAATGATTAAAAAGCCTGACTCTTAGAGAGACTTATGAGGAAGTCCGCTGATTAATACTGTTAATGAATACAAAAAATCAAGTATTTATTCCACTGGTGCTAATTAGTTATTATAAGTACACAACCCTGCCTGATGTTTTGTATGCTAAGGCCGTAGTAAATGTGAAAGGAATAACATTACCATGAGCGGGCTCTGCCTCGGAGAAAGCCTTGGTACCTGTACATTGTAAAACAATGCTGTTGTGATTACCATTCATTATGCATGAGTGGTAGGCCTCCACGCTCACACGCACAAGAAAAAAAAAATGAAAAACATGAGAACGAAATGTGCTTTACATTGAATTATCATTAAAACATTGTTGGTGCTGAAAATAAATTAACCTTTTGGCTCTGACAGTTCTTTCAGGCTGTGCATATAAAACCATATTTAATGTTATTATTATGCCCGAGAGGATGAACGACAAGTGACTGGAGAAGCCTGGGGAAAAAAAACACAATTTCTGCAGCAATTATTTAGGAACCAGATTTTAGAGTGTATGTGTCCAGCTTAACACCCTGACTGACAAGCGACCAGAGTGAGGATGGTTTGTTACATCTAAAGCAAATCAATAAATCTGTAAATGTGATGCCATTCTAGGAGGGTCAAAGCAACAACCTAGGGGGCACCTCTGAAAAAATGTGATGGGGCTCCCTCAGATCCAAACTTCTCATCGCCATACCCAATCCCCCCACAAACACACTTTGCCCTGACACCACTGCAGTGTAGCGCAGTAAGCAATGCAATATTTATCTGCTTCTGACACCTAGGATCTCCTCCATGCATCACAGCTGCACACTCAGGATCCAGCGAATGGCAGCAGAGAGGGTGTGTCTGTGAAGCATGGAGGACACCTGCAGAGACACTCACACCATTTAAGCTATGCCCCTGTGTATAAAGAAATGTTTGTTGTAGTGGATGCTGCACCAGCTGATAAGCTAATTGCCTGGAGCACAGCCTTATCTAGGGGCGGGCTTCCAGAGGAAAAAAAAGTTTATTTTTCCTGTCCTTAGAGACTAAGGGTGAGGAGAGAAAAAGTTCTAATAAAGGCATCTGCTAAGCCTCTCATAAGAAATCTATAAACCTTTTCTCTACAACACTTTGTATGACATTCCCTAATTAGTTATCTGGAGATCTAGAGTGTGTCTGTCTGTGCACTCCTGTCCCACCCCTACTTATGACCATGAAAAGAAAACACATCAGAAGAGGAGGATGGTGTCTTTCTATGGAAGCAGGTACAAGGCATTCCAGAAGGACTGGCCAGGGGGGAAGGGACTAGATTTTCCCCCAGGCTGCTGGTGTATAAGGCGATGTGAAGCACTAGGCTGGCTGAGGGAAATAAAAGTACAAGTACAGGGGGAACTGCAAGCTGGTAAATGTACACAGCATGATGCAGAAGAGAGGCTTGCCTCCTGCAGAGTCTGTAGAAAAAACCTCTGTCTGCTCTTTCACAATTATAAAGACTATATGTGGACAGCTGGATAAGGTATTACACAGGGTGAAAAGTTTGACAGTCCCTAGACACCAGGAGGGCTGCTGCAGCGTGGGTGAGAGATTTGCAGGGACAGGAGTCACATTACAGGCAAGTCACCTCTGTGTGATGTGGCTGCAATACAGATAAGCTCTCTGATCCATCTCATGCTATTTTCAGTATCTCTCCACTCCTCTTTACACCCTCATTAACCTTCATTTCCCCCCTTCCCCTGGTGTTGGCTGTCTTCTTGTCATACAGGAAAGCTAAATAAAAGTGCTTTTCTCCCCTCTCTCTGGATAGTGTAATGGTTAAGGGCTCTGCCTCTGCCATAGGCAATCTGGGTAGAAATCTCAGCTCTTCCTACTTAGTAAGCCAGCACTTATTCAGTAGGAGACCTTGGGCAAGGCTCCCTAACACTGATACTACCTAGCCTACTAAGTGATTCTTAGTGGCTGCAGCTCAAGCAATTTGAATCTGCCAGAAGAAAATCACACCGATAATACTTTTGATCAATCCGGTGAAAAAATATATAAAAATTTAAATTAGCCACATAAGTACCAGCGGTCTGTGCCCCCTAAGGGACCAGAGACCACTGGTACAATAACGACGGAATTCCGCCATCATCGCCGCACGTCGGGACCCCAGGACATAGACTCTGCTGTCTCTATGACGGCAGAGTCATGTGAGCCGGTAAGGAGCCGCTTTCATTGGCTCCTGACTGTGTCTATCTATGTAAGCCAATGGGAGCGGCTTACATTGATAGACACTGCCAGGAGCCAATGAAATCAGCTCCTGACTGGCTCACAGGGCAAGTACAAATAGGTGACGTTATGGGAGGGGTCTGCCGCATGGATGGGGAGCCTTTGACTCCTGAATGCGTGCAGAGCCAACCAAAAGAAGCGGCACTAAATGTTGTTAATTTGTCTGACTTCCCTCTGGGCCCGGACCACATTTCCCTCCTTAGTAAGGGGTTGTCCTTTTCACCTGTACAGGGGGGAGATGAATTCTTGGTTCAAAAAGATCTACAAATGTTTGTACGAAAGCTGTGTCTCAAAGCAATGTATGGAAATCGAGAGCAGGAGAGGGGGGACCCAAGCCATGACAGTGAAAACTGGGAGGGAACGTCATCATTAAAAATGGGGGAGGGGGGATGGAACCTTAGAGATCTGCAAGCCCTCAGGACCCTTGAAACTCTGAAAGATCAAAATTTGGATGGATTCCAAGTGGATGATCATGAAGGAGTCAGTGAGATAGCACTTATTGATCATGTGGACTGTCACTCCAGGTCGAATTTTATGCCCTCACCACCAGAGCCGGATTAAGGCTAAATGGGGCCCTAAGCAAAGTAACTGATTTGGGCCCCCACATCATGTCGTAATAGAATCAGAAGATGCAGCTGCACAGCAATATGTCGCACACACCGGGCAGCCGAGCTACTGGTTGCTATGGGCAACAGCACACTTTCCTCTGTGGGTGCACAATGCAGGGAATAGCAGCGGCAAAATGCAGAGTGAGAGATGAATGGCTGGGACATTTGCACTCAGGGGCTGGGGCACCCCTGTGAAGAGGGCGCCAGATATCACAGCAGCAGCACTTTCCCCTTGCATCTCCAGCCTGGCGATAGCAGAAAGCTCTGGACACCGCCAAACCGGAAGCCGTTCCCCAGACAGAATTACATAACCACTCCCACCACCGAACAACCAATTTCCTCCCAAACTAGACAGCCACCATGCAGCCTCCATCCCAGTGAATACGATAGTCCAGCAGAGAAGGCAGCTGCAGTGGGGGAGAATGACAGCACCAGATGAATCACATTCACCTATTGCGATCCAAGCAAAAGAGGTCCCGTCATCCGGAGCCCATCTGTCTCCTCTAGAGTGCTGCCGCTCTGTTACTACTACTATTACTACTTCCTACTTCATGTCTGATCTGAGAATCAGGAAGTTCAGAGCGAGCGGCTGCACTGTAGAAGAGACAGATGGGTTTCAGATGACGGGATCTCTATTGCTTGGATCATGGATAGGTGAGTGAGCGTTTGCCATCTGCTGCTATCATTCTTGCTGCAGCTGTGGTTCTCTGTGGGAAGGGAGGGTGGAGTGGGCAGCAGCAGAGCGCACAGTAGCAGGAGGGGGACCTAGGAGGAGAGCCTGGCTCTGAAGACAATCAGCAGCGCACGGCATCATTTGACAAGACAAGACAAATAACATTTATATCGCGCTTTTCTCCTGGTGGACTCAAAGCGCCAGAGCTGCAGCCACTAGGACGCGCCCTATAGGCAGTAGCAGTGTTAGAGAGACTTGCCTACGGTCTCCTACTGAATAGGTGCTGGTTTACTGAACAGGCAGAACTGAGATTCGAACCCTGGTCTCCTGTGGCAGCGGCAGAGCCCTTAAAGGGACTCCAAGCAGTGCCTGTGGATATGCCTTTAAGCATACCCACAACTAATTCATTACATCCTCACACCTACCAGCATGATGTTTGTAATTATATCCCCCTGGGTTCCTTATATTTTATTGCATTGTGCTGAATCGAGCTGCTAACAATGGAGAAAAGTCGTCCTGTGGCCGTGATTTCGATCGTGAAAATATCAAAAACTAAAAGGCATAGAGCAGCTGTTTATATATCATTGGAAAGAGGAGAAAAAGAGCTTTAGAATGATATGCATCTTTCCATAGTTACTGCACTGCTCAGAGTCCCTTTAACCATTATACCATCCAGCCACCGCTGACTTTGGAGAAAAGTCGTCCTGTGGCCGCGATTTCGATCGCGAAAATATCGAAAACTAAAAGGCATAGAGCAGCGGTTTATATATCATTGGAAAGAGGAGAAAAAGAGCTTTAAAATGATATGCATCTTTCCATAGTTACTGCACTGCTCAGAGTCCCTTTAACCATTATACCATCCAGAGACCGCTGACTTTGGAGAAAAGTCGTTCTGTGGCCACAATTTCGATCGCGAAAATATTGAAAACTAAAAGGCATAGAGCAGCTGTTTATATATCATTGGAAAGAGGAGAAAGAGAGCTTTAAAATGATATGAATCTTTCCATAGCTACTGCACTGCTCAGAGTCCCTTTAACCATTATACCATCCAGCCACCGCTGACAGGATGGCAAGGGCTGGTTTATGTGCTAATGGGGCCAATTTGACTCTGAATGGGGCCCCAAGCGACTGCTTTTGTTGCCTGGTCGGTAATCCGGCCCTGCTCACCACAGACCTTTCCATCCCTGGGAATTTTCTTGGATCTAGTGTCGCGAGATCTAAGGAAACTGTCCTGGAGAAATCAGGTTAGAGACAACTTAACGATTGGTGAGAGAAAAGCATTGGAAGAATTAAAGGAGGCAAGGGACATGATCATACGCCCAAGTGACAAGGGGGGAAATGTGGTCCTATGGTCCAGAGATCTCTACTTGGAGGAGGCCAACAGACAATTGCAAGACCTCAATACGTATCAACCACTACGGAGCGGTCCATATGAGAGAATAGCATATGGAGTAAATGAATGGGTCGATGAGGCAGTTGAGGAAGGTGTGCTTGATGAGAAAGAAGAAAATTTCATCAGAATAGATACCTTTAGAATTCCTGTGTTCTATCTGATCCCTAAGCTCCATAAGAACATAAATAGACCCCCTGGAAGACCAATTGTTAGTGCTATAAATGGTCCCACTGAAAAATTGGCGATCTGGATTGATGGAAAAATTAAGAAGCTGATGACTTCCCTGCCTTTCTATGTACAAGATACAGGAGATGTGTTAAGGTTAATTGATGGATTGAGGGTTGAACCTGATGATATCCTCGTCGGAATTGACGTTGAGAGTCTATATACGTCTATTCCGCACGAGGTGGGGCTGGAGGCCCTGAGTTTTTTCCTTAAAGATGCTTACCCTGATGTACCAGTGCATAATGAGTTTGTGGTACAGGCCATGAGGTATGTTCTAGAGCACAATTGTTTCCTGTTCAGCGACACCCACTATAGGCAGGTGCGCGGTACGTCGATGGGGGCGTCGAGCGCACCTGCCTATGCCTGTTTACATCTAGGCCTGTGGGAAAGAAAAGATGTATATACATTACCTGAGTTCGAAACGTCTGTTAAAATGTGGCTTCGCTTTATTGATGATGTGCTGTTGGTGTGGAGGGGGAGTGAAAAGGAACTGGAGATCTTTTTAGATCGTCTAAATGTTAACCAGCGCAATATACACCTCACACACACTTTCAGTAAAGAACGAATCTCGTTCCTGGACCTGTGTATTGTAAAAGATGGAACTTCTTTGCGGACCACTACATACCGCAAACCTACAGCTGGAAACACCCTCCTCCACGCCACCAGCCATCATCCACCCCATTTAATTAGGGGATCCCCAGGGGGCAGTTCCTCCGAATCAGGAGGAACTGTTCCAGGGAGGAGGATTTTCAAAATGAGGCCACTGCTATGTACGAGCGGTTCAGGGATCGCGGTTATGGACATGAGACATTGTGCTCTGGTGCAGAAAGAGCTTTGCAGACTTCACGCACTGAGTTGCTAAAAAAACGTGGGAAAAGTAGAGCAGGGACTAAACGGGAAGAGGTTCCTTGTCCCAGCTTTATTTCATCTTACAATTCCAATTGGTTGCGTATACGCGACATATTGACTCGACATTGGTCGGTGCTGCAGGTCGACCCGATACTGGGGCCCATTGTCAGTGAGAGACCATCATTGGTGGCCCGCCGTGCGCCCAGTCTGAGGGACCGGCTTGTGCACTCTGACCTCTTGCCACAGTCAAACTGGTTAACAGAAATTAACACGAAAGGAATGTATAGGTGTGGTGCGTGTTCAGCGTGCAAGTATGTTGATGTATCTCGGACTTTCCAGGCACCGGGTAAGGTGAAGGAATGGAAGATTCATTCCTTCATCAACTGTAACTCCGAGTGGACAGTATATATGATTCGGTGCCCTTGCCCTATGGTGTATGTGGGTATGACAACTAGAAAATTGAAGAAGAGGATCTCTGAACACCTAAGTAATATAAACTGCGGTAAAAAACTAAATGGGGAATACCGTAGCTCAGTGGCTGAACATTTCTGCGAAATTCATGGCGGTCTAAAAAATGGTTTTTGGTTCAAGGGGATATACAGACTTCAAAGCAATAGAAGAGGAGGTGACAGAGAAAATGGCTGTTGCAACAAGAAGCGAAATGGATATATCTCCTGGATTCCCTAGCACCGGCAGGTCTGAATCAAGAATTGAACTTTGCCCCCTTCCTATAAGAATGAGATAACAATAATGATTGGGCAATGGTATATATATTTTTATATTTATATATATTTTTATATATTAAGCCTAATCTAAATCAGAAACAACAATTGGACTTTATGTACAATCTAGCTACTTTGGTATCATAATCTACTTTGAATGCAAAGATTAAAATATGTGCCAAGAATGAAGAGCCTTAATGGAAAGCAGTTGCGGAAAACTACCAGAGAGGTAGCCTAACTGGATCAGTATAATGAGGCAACAAGGTGTCTAACGTTATGCGGAAACCGTAATGCAGAGAAGGGAGAAGTTCCAGAGTAGAACGCTGAAACTATGGTTACTAGTGACGGCTATGGGAACGCCTTGTAGACGCGAACGGAAGAACGCATAAATCACCGCCCTGCCCGCCGCGTCACACATCCTGACGAAGCTCGCAGTGGGCGGGCGCAACGCGTCGATGGGCGTGGCTTCACGACATGCGTTTGAGCGCCCAAACTAGCCGGCCGCGCTACAGGAAACAGGAATCTCTGTGTCTCCTGGCTCCCCGCAAGAATCCGCGACCCAGGGTTGAGCTAACAGCTTAAGGTTCCCCGCTGCGCTGTGGGCAGGGTAGAGCCGAAGACTAGAAACCTGCACCAGGAGGGAACACAGCGGAAGTGTATGACTGGAAGAGTCGACCTGTCGGTGTGGTGGTAAGATCCAGCTGCCCCGCAATCTGTATCCCCTGAAGTTGGTTGCAACCTGTGTAGCCCGAGTCCGGTCACGGCTTACTGTCATCCTCAGCCATCCAGCCAGCGGCCACCCGCACTAGCACTCTGCAGTTATTAGAGGTTGGGTACCGGTACCAGAGTGAATGAGATGATCGTGAGTGTGCTGTGCTGAATGGTGAGTGGGAGCGCTCCGCATCATTTTAAGTGATTTTACGATAGGGTTGGTGTTTTGTTTAGTCTCTGTATCTCAATAAAGGCTTTATATATTGGAGTCCGGTGAGCGGCAGCAAGTTTTTGAATATACAAATGGTCTTGTTTTATATGAGCAGCTGCTCCTGTTTATTACAGTTATTGGACTGCACCAACGGGTGAGTGAGATAGACAGGTTAACCACTAAAATTTATTGATCAATACACATTGCACTGTCTCTCCTCCCTTTGTGATTGATTTGATTAATCAGGTATCCTTTATTGTTATGGCGTACGCAATTACAGATGATATTCACCTTGACATTGAATCTACATTCAGAGTGAATGAAATTGATACCACAGTTGATAAATCTAGCCAGGAGGTGAAGAAACTGTGTCGACAACATAGAAAACTTACCCTTAGACATTTGAGACATAAATGGAATATATCTACTTTGGAATCGTATAGGGAGGCAAAGGTGTTACCCTGGGGAATCCGGGAAAAAATCATCCCCGCTGATCATCTTCGTAATGATCGCTTTCTCCCTAAATGAAAGGCCGCTAGCATCACGTATGGATTTGTGGTACTCGGCCTAATCATTGAGGAGGAAAAAATACAACTTAAAGAGATTGAGGAAGCTGTTGATTTGAGTATAAAGAACTTAGATCCATTTAAAGAAAGTCCAGTGTTTGTGAGATTAAATGATTTACTGAAAGGGGAGGTAGAGAGAACACAAAAAAAGATTAAAAAAGAAAAACAAGAGAAATATCTGAAAGATCTAGCTGAGTGGAAGGAGGGAGAGTATTTTTTGTACCTGCCCGGTAAACCCAGATCCAGATCAGGAAGTAGACCTAGAACTCCGAAGGAGGGAGGGGGCGCCAGTGGGCAGCCGGACTCTCCTGAATCATCGACCTCGGGAAAATCTGTCGCTTTTTTAGACGAAAGCGACGGAGACAGCGGCGACGACATAAAAAAGAGGCAAGGAAAAGGAAACAAGCGAGGCAGAAACAGGAAGAAAGTGCCGCCTTCAAAACCTATATTACGTGTCCAGCCTCCACGGCAGGGCAAGTACAAATAGGTGACGTTATGGGAGGGGTCTGCCGCATGGATGGGGAGCCTTTGACTCCTGAATGCGTGCAGAGCCAACCAAAAGAAGCGGCACTAAATGTTGTTAATTTGTCTGACTTCCCTCTGGGCCCGGACCACATTTCCCTCCTTGGTAAGGGGTTGTCCTTTTCACCTGTACAGGGGGGAGATGAATTCTTGGTTCAAAAAGATCTACAAATGTTTGTACGAAAGCTGTGTCTCAAAGCAATGTATGGAAATCGAGAGCAGGAGAGGGGGGACCCAAGCCATGACAGTGAAAACTGGGAGGGAACGTCATCATTAAAAATGGGGGAGGGGGGATGGAACCTTAGAGATCTGCAAGCCCTCAGGACCCTTGAAACTCTGAAAGATCAAAATTTGGATGGATTCCAAGTGGATGATCATGAAGGAGTCAGTGAGATAGCACTTATTGATCATGTGGACTGTCACTCCAGGTCGAATTTTATGCCCTCACCACAGACCTTTCCATCCCTGGGAATTTTCTTGGATCTAGTGTCGCGAGATCTAAGGAAACTGTCCTGGAGAAATCAGGTTAGAGACAACTTAACGATTGGTGAGAGAAAAGCATTGGAAGAATTAAAGCAGGCAAGGGACATCATCATACGCCCAAGTGACAAGGGGGGAAATGTGGTCCTATGGTCCAGAGATCTCTACTTGGAGGAGGCCAACAGACAATTGCAAGACCTCAATACGTATCAACCACTACGGAGCAGACCATTTGAGAGAATAGCATATGGAGTAAATCAATGGGTCGATGAGGCAGTTGAGGAAGGTGTGCTTGATGAGAAAGAAGAAAATTTCATCAGAATAGATACCTTTAGAATTCCTGTGTTCTATCTGATCCCTAAGCTCCATAAGAACATAAATAGACCCCCTGTAAGACCAATTGTTAGTGCTATAAATGGTCCCACTGAAAAATTGGCGATCTGGATTGATGGAAAAATTAAGAAGCTGATGACTTCCCTGCCTTCCTATGTACAAGATACAGGAGATGTGTTAAGGTTAATTGATGGATTGAGGGTTGAACCTGATGATATCCTCGTCGGAATTGACGTTGAGAGTCTATATACGTCTATTCCGCACGAGGTGGGGCTGGAGGCCCTGAGTTTTTTCCTTAAAGATGCTTACCCTGATGTACCAGTGCATAATGAGTTTGTGGTACAGGCCATGAGGTATGTTCTAGAGCACAATTGTTTCCTGTTCAGCGACACCCACTATAGGCAGGTGCGCGGTACGTCGATGGGGGCGTCGTGCGCACCTGCCTATGCCTGTTTACATCTAGGCCTGTGGGAAAGAAAAGATGTATATACATTACCTGAGTTCGAAACGTCTGTTAAAATGTGGCTTCGCTTTATTGATGATGTGCTGTTGGTGTGGAGGGGGAGTGAAAAGGAACTGGAGATCTTTTTAGATCGTCTAAATGTTAACCAGCGCAATATACACCTCACACACACTTTCAGTAAAGAACGAATCTCGTTCCTGGACCTGTGTATTGTAAAAGATGGAACTTCTTTGCGGACCACTACATACCGCAAACCTACAGCTGGAAACACCCTCCTCCACGCCACCAGCCATCATCCACCCCATTTAATTAGGGGGATCCCCAGGGGGCAGTTCCTCCGAATCAGGAGGAACTGTTCCAGGGAGGAGGATTTTCAAAATGAGGCCACTGCTATGTACGAGCGGTTCAGGGATCGCGGTTATGGACATGAGACATTGTGCTCTGGTGCAGAAAGAGCTTTGCAGACTTCACGCACTGAGTTGCTAAAAAAACGTGGGAAAAGTAGAGCAGGGACTAAACGGGAAGAGGTTCCTTGTCCCAGCTTTATTTCATCTTACAATTCCAATTGGTTGCATATACGCGACATATTGACTCGACATTGGTCGGTGCTGCAGGTCGACCCGATACTGGGGCCCATTGTCAGTGAGAGACCATCATTGGTGGCCCGCCGTGCGCCCAGTCTGAGGGACCGGCTTGTGCACTCTGACCTCTTGCCACAGTCAAACTGGTTAACAGAAATTAACACGAAAGGAATGTATAGGTGTGGTGCGTGTTCAGCGTGCAAGTATGTTGATGTATCTCGGACTTTCCAGGCACCGGGTAAGGTGAAGTAATGGAAGATTCATTCCTTCATCAACTGTAACTCCGAGTGGACAGTATATATGATTCGGTGCCCTTGCCCTATGGTGTACGTGGGTATGACAACTAGAAAATTGAAGAAGAGGATCTCTGAACACCTAAGTAATATAAACTGCGGTAAAAAACTAAATGGGGAATACCGTAGCTCAGTGGCTGAACATTTCTGCGAAATTCATGGCGGTCTAAAAAATGGTTTTTGGTTCAAGGGGATATACAGACTTCAAAGCAATAGAAGAGGAGGTGACAGAGAAAAATGGCTGTTGCAACAAGAAGCGAAATGGATATATCTCCTGGATTCCCTAGCACCGGCAGGTCTGAATCAAGAATTGAACTTTGCCCCCTTCCTATAAGAATGAGATAACAATAATGATTGGGCAATGGTATATATATTTTTTATATTTATATATATTTTTATATATTAAGCCTAATCTAAATCAGAAACAACAATTGGACTTTATGTACAATCTAGCTACTTTGGTATCATAATCTACTTAGAATGCAAAGATTATAATATGTGCCAAGAATGAAGAGCCTTAATGGAATGCAGTTGCGGAAAACTACCAGAGAGGTAGCCTAACTGGATCAGTATAATGAGGCAACAAGGTGTCTAACGTTATGCGGAAACCGTAATGCAGAGAAGGGAGAAGTTTCAGATTAGAACGCTGAAACTATGGTTACTAGTGACGGCTATGGGAACGCCTTGTAGACGCGAACGGAAGAACGCATAAATCACCGCCCTGCCCGCCGCGTCACACATCCTGACGAAGCTCGCAGTGGGCGGGCGCAACGCGTCGATGGGCGTGGCTTCACGACATGCGTTTGAGCGCCCAAACTAGCCGGCCGGCCGCGCTACAGGAAACAGGAATCTCTGTGTCTCCTGGCTCCCCGCAAGAATCCGCGACCCAGGGTTGAGCTAACAGCTTAAGGCTCCCCGCTGCGCTGTGGGCAGGGTAGAGCCGAAGACTAGAAACCTGCACCAGGAGGGAACACAGCGGAAGTGTATGACTGGAAGAGTCGACCTGTCGGTGTGGTGGTAAGATCCAGCTGCCCCGCAATCTGTATCCCCTGAAGTTGGTTGCAACCTGTGTAGCCCGAGTCCGGTCACGGCTTACTGTCATCCTCAGCCATCCAGCCAGCGGCCACCCGCACTAGCACTCTGCAGTTATTAGAGGTTGGGTACCGGTACCAGAGTGAATGAGATGATCGTGAGTGTGCTGTGCTGTGCTGAATGGTGAGTGGGAGCGCTCCGCATCATTTTAAGTGATTTTACGATAGGGTTGGTGTTTTGTTTAGTCTCTATATCTCAATAAAGGCTTTATATATTGGAGTCTGGTGAGCGGCAGCAAGTTTTTGAATATACAAATGGCTCACAGGGCTCTGCCATCATAGAGACAGGCAAAGCCTGTGAGATGCGGCAAGCCACAAGACAAATTAGTTTTGAGCGGCGCGATTGGCGGTGAGAGACAGAAACGGTGGAGGCACGCTGCGGACAGTGATTGAAATCTACATCCTGCCAGCCAGGAGCCCACCAAAACAGGATGTAGATTTCAATCACCTCGGTCCTTAATTGGTTAAACAGAACATTTTTCAATTTGACACAGTGATATAGTGGCGGTAGATCGGCGGCTCATAGTATTGCACTGAACCACTACTGTAATACGAATATTTTCTGGTGAAATGCTGCTGTGTTACGATTATTCTCATGGGGGGTGTACCACGGGGGGGGGGGGGTATTACAAGTTTTCTCGCCTGGAGTAACAAAAAGGCCCGAGCAGGACAGGGAGTGGGAGGAGACAGATAAGGGGCATTGGCAAGCACTATGCACCATGAGAGGAGGTGAGTGAAGGGAAGCGCAAGTGAGGTCTCATGTTGTGGGGGAGGAGGGAGCTCGAGAGCAGAGCAGGAAGGAGCATGAGATGGCAGTTGACTGGGATGATGGTGCAAAATGTAAAGTTGGCGCAAAGATTGTGATGGGCAGAACCTGAGGAGAAAGAGCGCCAGAATCCCGGCAGACTGAAACAGGAGAGGGAAAGCAAGGTAGCAACATTACAGAGAGTAAAGAGGGAATGGATAGAATGAGAAAAGACACAGATGCAGGACAGGTAAGACGGTTTAGGACGAGACACAACCGATACAAGGAAGGTCAGAGGGAGACAAGCAGAGAAAACTCTGAGGTAGCATAAAGGAGGAAGAGAGGAAAGAATAGTACATCAAAGACTACATATAGATAAAGGAAATAATCAGAGAGACAGTGTAATTACTTTTACATGGGAGACTGGCAACTACTGAATTTTATTAGGAAGGTACTATCATCAGTATTACATACAAAATTTGTAGCTGCAGTTCGCATAGCGGGCGCCTTTCTAAACAGGACACATTTTAAGGGGGGTTAAGGTTAGGTACGGGAGGAAGATGGGAGGTTAAGGTTAGTTGCCCATTGGGGAGTTAAAGTGAATCAGAAATGAAGCACCCTCATGTATTTTACCATATATATCAGTGGGAACATTAGAGAAAAAACCCACCCTGCTCTCTGTTTCATTCTTCACTGCTCAGCCTGCTTGTTATTAGCCCTGATAAAATCCCCCACTGAACATTCAGTCTGGCTTTGCTCAAGAATCATTATAGCTGAGTCTTTCTTCTCTGATGTCTTTTCAAGTCCAAGCCTGCCCCCTTCTGGCTCTGCTTTCCCCTTTCTGTATACTTGCAGCATCACAGAGAGTTGTGATGAGATGGGAGGAGCTGCTAATGTAAGGGTATATTGTTTCAATACGTTTTTATTGAGAAAATTTTTAACAAATAGTGAGTATATGACAGGCATAGAAGATCAAGAGGTTGAGTACTAATAAGAAGCAGTAACATCATGAAAGATAACAACCATCAAATGCAATGATAGCAATATATCAATACCTATATGAGAGTGTAAAGAAGTAGGTATAGAAAAATAAGAACAAATATACAATAGAAAGAACAGATTAGTTATACCAATAACAACTTGAGAACAATGGCTTTTTAAGGCAAAAGTCACAAAAAAGAAGAAAAGGGATGGGGGATCAAAAAGGGAAACGAGGGGGGGGGGGGTTATCAGGGATAACTTTACTCCTTTAATATAGTTGTCTGAGGATATAAAAGTGGCCAGTTTTTAACCTGAGAGAGAAATTTCACCATTTTACCCTCTTTTGCCTGAAAGCATTTCTCAGCGTGAAGCTGAAAGTCAGTTTTGGCCAGAACAATAGAGATTGGTGGACATTCAGTAGAAAGCCGACAAGAAGTTAGGGCTAACCTTGTAGCGATAAGGATATGAGAAATTATTAATTTGTCTTGTTTAGGTAATAACTGACTATCTTAATGCAGTAAGGCTAAGCCAGGCGTTAAGGGGGTAAAATGAGAGGGCAGACGAATGATGAGTCTCTCAACTTGTTTCCAAAGGGGGCAGATTCGAGGGCAGTACCACATTATATGTGGGAGTGATCCCATACCGCCACAGTCCCTCCAGCAGAGAGGTGAATTTGTAGGATTGAATGTAAGGGTATATTGAACAACTTTTTTTATATCTATATTTGTTAGTCATAAGAGGTTTTTAGAAAGGGTGATTTCATTTTGCACACAGCCCACTAAATAATAAACTTTTCTGATGAACTGTGTTTTGCATGGAGTTTCAGACAGTGCAGACAAAAACCACTTCCTTTAAGAAGGGGGAAGCTTAAGGTTAAACTGCAAATTGTCATTCATGAGTTAAAAGCAAATTACACCTTGTAAAGATAAAACACAACAACAACAACAAAACAACAACAACAAAAAAGTGAAAAATCACACCTTTTTAAGTAAAAAAGCTCCAAAAATGGAAATATCATAAAAGTATTACAAAATGATTCTCAGAAGCATTTTCACTCTAAAGTCAAATGTTACGTTATTTTCCTGAAATTTACTGCAGAAACAATATTGGCATTTTCTCTCATCACTGTTCATGTTATACATTATAATGTGTAGGGTGTGCATTGCATTTTGCCCACTTTGTAGAATTGGCCTTATGTATAATTCACATAGTGTGACCTTAGCCTATAGCTTAAACTCTTCCTGCACCCTAATCCTGTCCCGCCAGTGAACTCATTAAGGTTTCATTCACATCTGCCCTCCTCACTTCCATCACTTTTTCAGTGCATCAGTACACAGTTTTGTGCAAGTTTTTACATGAATTTCCTTTCACCCTGTACATTTACCCCCAAAATGCAACATGCTGTTCTTTTAAAAATGCAGCAAAGCACAAAAATTGGTAATGGTTTTGTATGGAGAACCTTATGTAATGAGCTATTGAAAATACACATATAAACACATATACTTTAGAAAAAGTGGTCAAAGTAAGTCTCTACTTACTGCATAAATATATATTTTTTTGATGTTTGTATGAGTGGAACTGAAATAAAGAGCTTATTATTACTTTGTGCGGTACCAACCCTGGCTATATTCACTATATATAATTATTTAAAGTTACGCCTGCATACAGTATGCATCATCATATCCAATTGAGCAAATGATCAATATTTCCCTAATTGAAAATTAACGGAGTATTAATTGCTTTACTGTCTGGCTCCAGTTGATTGACCCAAAAAATCTGTTTAAAATATCTCTAGCTTTGTATCAACAGATACAATACAGAGCAATGCAGCCATCTGATTCCACTGACCTTTCCCAGCCAAGTTTCAGTATATATTCTAACCTTAGGTGGCCTTAGTTTTTGATTGCTTATAGTTCAAATGAATATTTATTGAATGTATTTAGTTAAAGCGGAATATAACCCTGCATTTCAACTTTGCTCTAAAACATTATTTACAGCATATTATATGCAAAAAGCATTTTTTTTTTACTAGACCAGCATTGGAAGGGTTAAACACAGAGGTTTTAAGTTCCGTGGAGAGATATGCAGAAGTTCAGATCGTTACATTCTATTTAGTTATATGTATCTATTTAGAAATGTTACACACTCTTTGGCAGTCCTCCAACTCCTTCTCAGTGAGAGTGATGAGTCACATTCAACACTTAGATACATTTATGTAAACAAAATGTATCTATCTCAAGTTCGGATGCGTCTGCAGAAATCTCCAGGAACTTTAAAGCCCTGTGTAACCCTTCCAATGCTGGTCTAGTAAAAAAAAATGCTGGTTGCATATAATATACTGTAAATAATGTTTTAGAGCAAAGTTGAAATGCAGGGTTATATTCCGCTTTAAATATGTTGGAGACTGTATGCCCTGGCTTTAATAGTAACAACAGAAGTAGAACCTTATCACTCTTTCACTCTTCTGTTTGTGGAAGAAAGAAATACATTTTGTCTTTGCTGTCCTAAAAGATTTAGTGAACATAATAAATAGCTGCAAATATGAATTATTTAATCACTTCTGCACACTACCTTGACTAATCCCTACATAGACTTGTATTTTCAGTTTCAAACTTATTTGAAAGATATTATTATTATTATTATTATTTAGTATTTATATAGCGCCGACAAATTACGCAGCGCTGTACAGTGCTGATATATATATATATATATATATATATATATATATATATATATATATATATATTAGATATATATATATATATATATATATATATATATATATATATATTAATGTATATACAACTTAAATTTTAACAGTATAAGCAAGATGATTTTAATCAGGATGATACCATTTTAACAGTATCAGACAGTAAAAGATAATTGTTTAAGTATACTGCACAATACAGACACCATACATGAGCAAAGTTGGATAAAATGTTTAAAACAACACAGCTTAATATGTGCGCTGCATGCTATCTGCAACCGGTGTTATTCCCTAGGCAGGTGGGCCTGTTGTTTAGGGGTGACATTTAAACACAGTACAGTTGAAAAATTACCCTTTAAAATGTCCTTATTAGAAGCTTCATAGCACACTCTTCTCAGACAGCAGTGTTTCAGTTTTTACCCAAAAGCCAGAATTATTTCTCCTGAATAAGTGAATGATTTTTGGGGTATTTTATTTCTTTAACCACTTTGCATCCATACCTTGTTTCCCACTTATAGACCAGAGCAGCAATAACTTTATCCCTACTTACAACACAGAAATGAAATATATATAGTTTTTTTCAAGACAAACTAGGCTTTCATTGTATGCCATTTTTTCCCTCAAACAATTTTGTTTTCTATGAATTTTAATGGGAAAACAAGGAAAACAATAGAAAAAAAACCATTATTTCTCAGTTTTACCAATTCCAGTTTAAAAATAAAAAGTGCTACTGTAGATAAAAAACACAAATTTTGTTTGGCTATCCTTACCGCTTATCACAAAACTTAGATTATGTTCCTGTCACAATTTATGGTGAAGATATTTGATTCTGAAATAATGTTGCAGAGTGTATTTTTCACTATGAACTGAGAAAATAAAAGTATTTTTAATGGTAAAAATCAATCTCATTAGCTCAGGGAACATATATTCCCGTTCACCAATTAGTGATGCATCAGATAGTGCCAGAAATGTGCACAGGAGCAAGCCCAATCCTGCACAGCACTGCTTCTGCTACAAGACGTATATCTACTGACTCATGGCTTAGATGAAGTCACAGAGGATGTAGATATACTGTAGTGGTGGATAAAGTGGTTAATCTCCTGACATATGCTGAATACAAATGAATGTTTTTCCATCAGTGCAGATTTCATGTTTGCATGTGCGTGAAAATTAGGAGTAAACAGAGAATTCTGAGATTGCACAATTCTCTTCTTACCCAGGATGTGGAAGCCGGAAGAGTGAATGACAGCTATGAGCTATGGATTTGATGACCCATGGGTTGATAATAACTTTGATTTCAAACTTAGTGGAAATAATACACAGTTTGTTCAGAACAGGGGCAATCAAATGCACTTTCTGCTTATTTATCAGCTCTATTAATCAGTTAGCCTGCTGCTGAGTTAATTAATCAGAACAGAAGGCAGTTATCTGATTGTCAGCTAGTGATTTTCATTTGTTAGCACAGATTCCACTTCTGGTGCAAATGGAGGTTTGCGAGTTACAAGATTCTTTTTACTTATCCCTATTGGGACATACATATATTCAGAACATTTACTTCATGTTAAGTCTTCTACAACAGTGGCGGTTAGATAAGTACACGAAAACTGAAGCAGCAATCGTTATGAGCTCTGAGAACTTAACTCTGTGCGGCACTTCCTAATATGCAAGAAGACATAAATAACTAAATTGTCAGTCTGCTTGGGGAAAGTTAAATTAGAACTTCAGCTGAAGTGTGCACAGTAACAGATTATATACCAACTGTTGAGGAAAATCACATGCAAATTCCCTTCGCTGTAGTCTTTCACACCTCATACATTGTGTATTCAAGCAAAACTTTGCATAAACATTTATTCAAGACTCACTATTGCACTTAAGCAATGTAAGTAAATTAGGCACCGTCTGTGTTCCGTGCCTGTGCAGCAGGAGCTCATGCTATTGATCCTCACTTCCTAGCAGTGATCTATCACTCGGAAACTGAGCTAAATCATTGCCATTGAGAAGAGGCATTACTAATTAGCTGACATCTCCAAATAGCTCTTCAGCTGAATTAATTCTTGCTCTTAGATTCCATGTTTTATTAATGCTCTAGTCCAATTTGCAATAAAGTCAGTGTGTAATGAGGGCTTATACATTTAATATTGATTGTAATACCAGCCGATGACAGCTATATGGTACTTCGAAGACAATGGAGCAAGTCATTAATACAACGTATGAAGAGAGGGGTGTGTAATAGGTATAATTATTTAGGGAAATAAATTAATGACTTTAAAGATTATGAAACATATCACCTCTAGCAGAGATGAGAAAATATTTCATAGTTGCTATGGGGATAAGTATCCTGCTTCCATTCCTCCTCTATGTAACACATTGTATCATTTCTCACATCTGTAGATGGAGAATAGAGCCTTAGGATTTCAGTCAGACTAAACGTGCGTATGTGCGCACAATAACTTTCATCTGTATCAATGATGATCTGATCACTAGGACAGTACTTCCGGACTTGAGTATTATACTCACGCATCCTGGGCCGTTTGTTGGCAAAGGCATTCCAGGTTGTTGCCTAGAGTGCCATTGGACCTGGGGGGAGGTGCCATGTCCCTGGATTGAGCCCCGCCTCAAAATTGAGCCTCTCCCCCTGACTAAGCTCAGCTCCCACCCGTGAGTTCTATTGCTTGCTTCTGAAGTGTGTTTGCAGCAGCAGGAAGCCCGGGGTCCTGAGGAGCAGCAGAATCACAGGTCCCTGGAGAACAGACATCACAAGGTCGGAATAGTGTACAATGCAGGCAGCCACCACTGTGTCCCTCTGTGCCACCTCCCCCATGCATCCCTCTTCCCCCCTGTGCCTCCTTCTGTCCCCCTTTGTATCTACCTCTGTCTACTTGTGCCTTCTTCAGTCCCCCATGCAAACTCTGCTCTGCTCCCTTGCATGTCCTTCTGTCCCCCTGTGCCTCCTTCTGTCCCTCTTTGTGCCTCCATTTGTCTCCATGTGCCTTCTTCAGTCCCCCTGTGCTTACCTCTTTCCCCCGTGCCTCTTCGTGCCTCCTTTGGTCCCCCTGTGCCTCCTTCTGTCCCCTTTGCTACCCATGCCCACCCCTCATCCCTCTGTCTTATTGTGCTTCTTTCTGTCCCTTTATGCCTTCTTCTGTCTCCCTGTGCCTCCTTCTGTCCTGATGTTCCTCCTAAAGTCCCCCTCTGCCTCCTCCTGTCATCCTGTGCCTCCTTCTGTCCCTCTTTGTGCCTCCTCCTGCCCCCCCCCCCCTTGTACCTCCTTCTGTCCCCCTGTGCATCCCTCTATCCCCCACGCCTCCTTCTGTCCCTCCTTTGTTCCTCCTGCTGTCCCCCATTGTGCCTGCTTCTTGAAAGAATGTGATTAAGTGGTTGCCCTAGGTAACTGCCGTTCAGCAATAGGAGTCTGATGACCACACTTGCTTGACATTCTCATAGCGGTAACAGATATCGATGTAAACTATAGAGGTTGACAAGCAGCTAAGGATATCATTGGCTTCAATCGGAAATACAAGATGCACTCCTCTTACCACCGAGGAAGTCAACCACCTACTGCAGACTTCCCATACCACTACTTCGCCCCTTGACCCCATTCCTTCTCATTTTCTCCAGCCTCACTTCACGGAATTGGCCCCAGTCCTCACTACCCTGTTCCACCTCTCCCTATCCACAGGCACCTTCCCCTCAGACTTCAAGCAGGCCACTGTACTACCCCTGCTCAAGAAACCCTCCCTCGACCCCTCGCTACCCTCCAACTACCGTCCTATCTCCCTCCTCCCCTTTGCCTCAAAACTCCTTGAGCGTCTGGTTCACAAATGCCTGACCCAGTACCTCAATGCCAACTCAATCCTAGACCCACTGCAATCTGGATTTCGGCCTGCCCACTCAACCGAAACTGCTCTCACCAAAGTGGTCAATGACCTTGCCTTAGCTAAAGCTGAAGGTAAATACTCTATTCTCCTCCTCCTTGACCTTTCAGCAGCTTTTGACACAGTAGATCATCCCCTACTCCTCCAGTCCCTCCAGTCCTTGGGCATTCACGATCTCGCCCTGTCCTGGCTTTCATCCTACCTCTCCAACCGCTCCTTCACAACCGCCTTCAATGAGTCCTCGTCCACCCCCAACCACCTCTCGGTGGGAGTCCCCCAAGGTTCAGTCCTTGGCCCCCTACTGTTCACCCTATACACATCCTCCATTGGCAAGGTTATCTCCTCCATGGGTTTTAACTATCATCTGTATGCAGATGACACCCAGATCTACCTCCACACCCCTGACATATCCACCACTACCATGGACAAGGTCTCCTCCTGCCTATCAGCCATCTCCTCCTGGATGTCCGCTAGGTTCCTGAAACTAAATCTAGACAAAACGGAATTTATGATCTTCCCACCCCGGCCTTCCATGAACCTCCAAGATGTGCATGTCACTGTTAACCACACTACCATTCGCCCTACCTCTCAAGCCCGTTGTCTGGGTGTCACCCTGGACTCCGCACTCTCCTTCACTTCCCACATCCAAAACCTCACAAAGTCCTGCAACTTCCACCTTCGTAACATCTGTAAGATTCGCCCTTTCCTGACCTCTGCCACCACCAAACTCCTCATCCATGCCCTCATAATTTCCCGCCTTGACTACTGCAATGCCCTGCTGTCTGGTCTCCCTATGACCCGAACAGCCCCACTGCAGTCCATCATGAATGCAGCAGCCAGAATTATCCACTGCTCCCATCGCTCCACCACGGCAGATCCCCTCCTAGAATCCCTCCACTGGCTTCCTATCCAGTCCAGAATCAAATTCAAGATACTGTGTCTGACCTACAAATCTGTCCACAAAACCTGTCCAACCTACATTTCCGATCTTACTCAGAGGTACACACCTAGCCGCTCACTCCGCTCTTCTAATGAACTTCGCCTAACCGCCCCCCGCATCACCCAGTCCCATGCACGCCTCCAGGACTTCTCAAGAGCTGCTCCAACACTATGGAACTCCCTACCTCCACCCATTAGGGCAGCCCCCTCCTTCATCATCTTCAAGAAAGCCCTCAAAACTCACCTTTTCACTCTGGCCTACTACCCCTCACAATTGCTCTAAACGTACAGCTGAACTCTGGTCCCCTACCGTTCGTGTCCTTACCTCTCCCTCTAGATTGTAAGCCTTTGGGCCTAGTCCTCCTCCTTTTGTGTCCTACCTGATCATGCACCTCCATTACTGTGAACCCATGCTATGCATCTGAGTGAACCTAACTTGCCTAATCTCCATGCTCCCCTCCAGTGACTGACTAAGCATTACCTTGTACTCATACTGTTCTGTGTGATCTGGTTTTCTATTATTCCTGTATTGTCATATTGCTGTATGTCACCCCTAAATATTGTCTGTAACCTAAATTAATGTTCAGCGCTGCGTAATATGTTGGCGCTTTATAAATACAATAAATAATAATAATAATAATAATATCGTCAGCATTCTTTGTTACATCAGCAAAGCAAGAATATGAATATGAATATCATTGCAGATCTTGGCATTACATTGCAATCATAATTCAGCACTAGAAAATTGACCTAGGTTTGGCCTTAGGAAACTTAATCTAGGCTACGTGAGGCAAAGGGAAACTACAGCCAAGGTAAAGTTAAGTTAAGATGGAAGGAGAGTACCCAGGAAATGAGAAGTTTCTCTTATATACAGAGAAACTTCCAGTCTACCAAGGCTTACTTTGTAACTTCATGCTGTGGGAGTGGGCCAGCTGTTCATCACATTAGGAGCTTTCTATTGGCTTCCATGAGCATGTGGTGTATAGCATACCCACTACGCAGCTACGGATGTTCCGAGCCATATTATAAGGAAACTTATGCTTATGTTCATGCTGTTATTTGTTTATACTTGCTAGTCCCAGGCAGAAACAGCTAGTCTGTACAGGAAGTGAGATAAAGTCACAGTTGACCTTTCTATATAGCAATATATTCACTGAAATCATCTGAATTATGTTTTTCTTGAATATGTCTTAAGGGAGTACTCTGAATATAGTCTTCTTGCTGAAACCATGGTTGTCTAACCTAAATGAGGACCATTGCAAGAACCTGGCAGCTTCTTGCACCTTTGTCCTCCTGTGTGCCTCCTTCTGCCCCCATGTGTGCCTCCGTTAGTCCCCCATGCCTCCTTCTGTCCCCTTGTACCTCTTTCTGTCCCTTTGTGCTACACCTGCCACCCTGTGCATCCCTTTGTCCCACTGTGCCTAGGCTCCTTCTGTCCCTCTTTATGCCTCCCTCTGTCCTTCTGTGCCTCCTTATCAGGCATGGTCGGAAGAGCCCATTTCCGTTTCCGGGACAATTCCGCATACCGTCATACCGAAATTCCGCCAGGATTCCGGAGCTGTTCCGCGGAATTCCGACGTATCCGGAATTCCGTCGGAAAAATTTTAAAATCTCAATCTCTCTCTCTTCCATCCATCCATCCTCTTATATCAGATTAGATTATATTAGATTTTCAAAACAGCTTATATACCATAGCTGGGATTTGAACCCAGGACTCAGTGTGTAGTAGGTATCTGTCTTACCCTCTAGACCATGAACCACACTACATGCTAAAGCTGGTCTAGCATAAACCATACTACCATTATGATCAATTCAATAGAAAAAGTAGCATGATTAAGGATTTTTACTTTTTGAAAAGCATGCTTATATACCATAGCTGGGATTTGAACCCAGGGCTCAGGGTGTAGTAGGTATCTGTCTTACCCTCTAGACCATGAACCACACTACATGCTAAAGCTGGTCTAGCATAAACCATACTACCATTATGATCAATTCAATAGAAAAAGTAGCATGATTAAGGATTTGTACTTTTTGAAAAGCATGCTTATATACCATAGCTGGGATTTGAACCCAGGACTCAGTGTGTAGTAGGTATCTGTCTTACCCTCTAGACCATGAACCACACTACATGCAAAATCTGGTCTAGCATAAACCATACTACCATTATGATCAATTCAATAGAAAAAGTAGCATGTTTAAGGATTTGTACTTTTTGAAAAGCATGCTTATATACCATATCTGAGAGAGAGAGAGAGAGAGAGAGAGAGAGAGAGAGAGAGAGAGAGAGAGAGAGAGAGAGAGAGAGAGAGATTTGGGTGTTATTCTGGAAAATTCCGTTGGAATTATAAAATTTCCGCGGAATTCCGTTTAAGAGGTATAGGAATTCCGTTCCGACCACCGGAATCGGAATTAGCTAATTCCGACCGGAATCACGGAATTAATAATTCCACGGAATTTTCCGACCATGCCTGCTCCTTATGTCCCCTTGTGTATCTGTGTCTGTCCCCCTCCTGCGCTCTCCCAGCCCAGTGTGTAAATTCAGAGTATAGCGCAGCAGAAGCTGGGTCGGCTAAAAAGAGATCACTGCAAATCAGAGCCTTAGACCTCACACATACATACATACACATACACATACACACATCTGGTACGCATGCTTGCTTTTTGTAAGCAAAATCACATACCCAGCATCAGGCAATCCCTGCCTGTGCTGAATATAGGGGACTTTACTGTAAAATGTTCATCTGCCCCTAAAAATATTAACAGTTTACTCCCAGTTGTTTATTTAGCAGCTCCGTTTTGAATTGATAGACGGCTCGTTTAATTAGAAAGTAAACATGACAGCGACTTATGTAAAAGGAACTGGTGGAAAATTGGAAGGAAAAAAGTGCTAAAAAGAAATGAGTTAGTTATTGGAGTATGGATTAGTTGCTCAGAGAAAGTATTAGAGATTTATCAATAATTGCCAGATTTGTCAGACTTGAAATGTTCTGGCTTCTGATGTTGCAGTCCCCCACTTGATGGAAAATCATGGCCTGAATGTTAATATTTTTATGACAGATTACCGCTTTTATGTGTGTTCTGACTTTTTCCCTGGTTCAGCAGCTAAATAATCTCCATTAACTATAAATTTACATTTTTAGTCTAATGTCTGCCTTACAGAGTAAGACATATATAAATAATTAGGAAGTTGGCATTTCAGAAAAAAAAATCAAAGTAAGAGCAGAGTCTTTTCACTTTTTCAAAATTCTTACCAAATGTTCTCGTGTGTGTGATTTATGAATGATATATTGGTACAGAGGCCTGACAGGTATTTTACGAATGAATGTACCACGTTATTTTTTTTTCAACTGCATTTATTCATAAATACTTAAAATGTGTTTGTCTATGTAATTACCCATTTTTAGAATAATCCAAAATGTCGAAATCCTGCCATGCCAACTTATCCTCGGCAATGGACTGCAACCTCCTCTCTCCGCCCCTCATTGGGTGCATTCACTAAATGTGGTTTATGCTGGGAATACACGGCTCGATTCTGAGCTGATAAGATGGCTCGATAGATCATTTCTGACATGTCCGATCACCGTTCGATCATTTTGCCGCTCGATTTCTCATTGAAGTGAATTGAAAAAAGATACGAAAAACGAGTGGATGATAAGAGAATCGAGCAGGCAAAACGATCGGGCGCAGAATCGAGCACCAGAATCGACCAGTGTATTCCTAGCATAACACTGCCTTGCACAAGTGGTGCCTAGCAATTTTACTGGTACTCTCGACAGGTATTACATTACATGTCGCTCCGTCATCAGTCTCCCAGTGGCAATCGCTGCTAGGAGATAGTGTTGGGCGAACACCTGGATGTTCGGGTTCGGGAAAGTTCGCCGAACATGGCCGCAATGTTCGGCATGTTCGGGCCGAACCCCGAACTCCCCGAACATCCCGCTTTTGGGGGCTCTATGGGGTCGCAGGCATAAGGGGGGAGCATGCCCCGATCTCGGGGGGGGGGTCGGAAATTCCCCCCACCCCCTCCGCTAGCGCTCCCCCCTCTGCCCGCTTCCCCATACAAAGTTTCAGGAAGTACCGGTCCGGTGGTAGTGGGTGGCTGGCAGTGGGCGGCACTGTGAAGTGAGTGACTGAGGAGGAGGAGTCCGGAGAGTGACGCGTTGAGGGAGGCCGGGCAGCGGGCGGTTCAGCAGTAGTACGGTACTACTGCTGAACCGCCCGCTGCCCGGCCTCCCTCAACGCGTCACTCTCCGGACTCCTCCTCCTCAGTCACTCACTTCACAGTGCCGCCCACTGCCAGCCACCCACTACCACCGGACCGGTACTTCCTGAAACTTTTGTATGGGGAAGCGGGCAGAGGGGGGAGCGCTAGCGGAGGGGGTGGGGGGAATTTCCGCCCCCCCCCCCCCCCCACGATCGGGGCATGCTCCCCCCTTATGCCTGCGACCCCATAGGGGGGCAGTATTC
This sequence comes from Hyperolius riggenbachi, assembly GCF_040937935.1. Lineage (NCBI taxonomy): Eukaryota > Metazoa > Chordata > Amphibia > Anura > Hyperoliidae > Hyperolius > Hyperolius riggenbachi. Next base: position 509,705,104 of record NC_090646.1, on the reverse strand, counting down.
GGCCGAACAGGGCCCTGTTCGGCCGAACAGGGGCCCTGTTCGGCCCTGTTCAGCGACCAATTAGTAGTTCGGGGCGAACCCGAACTTAAAAGGCCCAACACCATCAGGTGTTCGGCCGAACTCAAACATCACCCGAACAGGGTGATGTTCTGCAGAACCCGAACAGTGGCGAACACTGTTCGCCCAACACTACTAGGAGACTGTTAGACGGCGAAACGGCCATCTATTTACATTGTACAGCGCTGTGATCTACGGCAGCGCTATACTGGGGACAGCTGTGTCACTCGGCTGTCTCCTGGGAAGGCACAAGAGCTGATGTCTATGACAGCCAATCGCTGTTATTGGCTTGCGGGGGAGTAAGGTTGGAGAGACAGTAAAAAAAAAGTAAAATGTATTTTAAATAAATGACAAATGCCTCCAGCAGCGATTCGGAGCCCACCAACAGAAAGCTCTGTTAGTGGGCAGAAAAGAGGGGGATCACTTGTGCACTGAATTGTATGGCCCTGCAGCAAGCCCTTAAAGCTGCAGTGGCCTAAATTGTAAAAAATAGTCTGGTCACTAGGGGGGGGGGGGGGGGGGTGTAAGCCTATGGTCTTTAAGTGGTTAATGCCTACATAGGGCTCGATTCACAAAGCGGTGCTAACCCAGTTAGAGACTTTAGGCATGATAACCATTGCACCACTCTGGTGAAAAGCCAGTTTAGGTGTGATAAGTTTAGGCATGATAAGTTTAGGTGTGATAAGTTTAGGCATGCTAAGTTTAGATAAGTTTAGATCGCTTGCAAAGTCCCGCACGCAAAGCAGCGCCATTAAACTTTATACGAATTGCACCAGTCTTTGCTAGCGTAAAACTTTTGATCAGCTGTGCACTGCGGTGCTAACGCAGTTGGCACTTAAACTTATCACACCTAAACTTATCACACCTAAACTTATCATGCCTAAACTTATCACACCTAAACTTATCACACCTAAACTTATCATGCCTAAACTGAGTTTAGGCATGATAAAGGGCTTTTCACCAGCGTGCTAACTGTTAGCACCGCTTTGTGAATCAGGCCCATAGACTCCTATCCTGTTCTGTGTATGCTGCTGGAGCCTGGAAACAGTTAACTGCATGTTACTAAGCAAAAAGGGCACTCAGGGGGCCACTGCCTGTGACACCCCTGCACTGGAGAATATTAACCCCTTCTCAGCAGCAGTTAACATGCTGCATTTATAAAGGCTTTGCTATTGACTGCTAAAGTTGTAAGCCATTTACTTTAATGTTAAATGGGAGCACAACATTTTGGAAAAAATCCTTCATGTGTATGCAAACAAATGTGTTTTTGCCGGGATCTGTATGCTGGCAAACATGTTCGTCCATTACTATGTGGGATTAGCCGGCAGTCATTCCTGATTGCAGAAACATGCTGATGCTCACAAACGGGAATCATGCAACACACATGTTCAACTTTTGCTGGAACCCGGAGCTCCCTTTTAGCTGTGAATGTCTACAATCCAACATTACTCATTTAAGTATGACTCACGTATGAAGACTTTCAGCTGCAGAGAATGGAAATTAAAAGCTGAACAGAAAATAGAGGCAGCATGATTGGAGGAAATAAAATCTACTGAACACAGCTTTAGTAATTTCTGGTTATTTTCAAATCCTCACTTGTAATGCTATTCTGCACACTTCTATTAAAAGACTATGCTACATAAATTGTAAATAGTTCTCTGATTTATATTGTTTGCGCATTTCTTGATTAGTTTTTACAGTTGCTGTGCAGTGCAGTCTGCTTATACATGCAAATGTATTCAAATGACTGACATCCTGCTAAATGGTACAATTCTCATTACAGCCATTCATTTATGACAGAATCACTATGCCTTACTATCACTGAACTCCTAACTAGTTAAGTCATGGAATGTGCACAGATGCTGCCTGAATGTTAAAAATATACAAAACAGCAGGAAAGCTACTGGAATGACAAAAGAGGAAGCATATCACTGTTTTACAGCCACCAGAGAATGAGAAACTGCTAAAATATTAATTTATTTCATTTCCCAATACAAATCTATGCATATCACTCAAACTATACTGATTTTATGTGAATTGTGGGTCATTTTTTTTTTTAAGAAAGGCATGAATTTCTGCAAAGAAGAACATAAAAGTGTACTTTGTATTGAGTGTTGCAAACTGCCTTTCAAAGAAATCTCTCTCTAGATAAAAAAAATCACATGATGCCTGCTTCTACTTACTCTCCTGGGCTGCCTCCGAGGGCAGTGTTCTACTCAAGCCTAGTGCATTGTTACACGCATATTGTCAAGCCAAGCCATCTAGTGGTGCAAAGGACATATGCAGTACATTTTAAATAAAATAATAAATAATACCCGAGGTGACGTGATGAGATAGACATGGGCATGTACAGTGCCTAGCACACAAATAACTATGATGTGTTCCTTTTTTCTTTCTCTGCCTTAAAGAGTTAAATATCAGGTATGTAAGTGGCTGACTCAGTCCTGACTCAGACAGTAAGTGACTACAGTGTGACCCTCACTGATAAGAAATTCCAACTATAAAACACTTTCCTAGCAGAAAATGGTTTCTGAGAGCAGGAAAGTGATAAAAAGGGTCAATAGTTCATAGATTTTAGCTCTGGCATACTTCAATGAATGTGTCATTGAGCAAAAGCAATAAAACAGTTAAAACTTAAAAAGTAGATTTAAACCTAAAATAAAACTGTGGAATATCTTAAAAAGTAATTTTTAGGAGAAGGAAGATAGATACAATCATTTATTTCATTAGTTGATTTTTGCCTTGGGTGTCCTTTAAAAAGCTCTTGTGGTGTGCACCAGCCCTTACCCAGTAGTCAGGACAGAAGGAAAACATAGAGAAACGCACCCTGTATGTATTTAAAGAGTTTAGCCTGTCTAATTCCCCCTCATCTGTGTCTAATCACAAGTTGTAACTTGATCTCTCCTCTTTGTCACCATGGCAGATAAACTCATTTAATAATAAGCACAGGATGCTAACAATTTGTCTGCTCCCATGAAAGCAGGAAGTAGAAACAGTGCAGATTTATTTTAGGATTTGTATCATCTGCAACTATTTTTTTTTTCTTTTAAGGTTATTATGCTGTTGTGTATGTTTTAAAGCAGAGAGGAATTTCTGAGTTAAGGTCCGCTTTATAGAGAGCCCAAGGTGAGAGGCATATGGAGGCTGGCTGACATATTTATTACCTTTTAAACAATGTACATTGCCTGGCTGTACTTCTGATCCACTGCCTTTAAAACCTTTAGCCATAGAACCTGAACAAGCATGCAGATCAGATTCGGACAAAAAACTGTCAAGATTAGCTACATGCTTCTTTCATGTGTGTGATTCAGACACTGTTTTTGAATTGTGGGGGGAAACCAGAGTGCATGGAGGAAGCCAAACAAATAATCATGGGGAGAACACATAAATGATCACTGGATAAACTACAATTCATGAGGCAAAACTTTGAAAAGTCCCCCCAATCTTCACACCCATTCCCTTGCCTCCCCTTGGTGCCCTTCAGGGCCTGAGGTCCCATCTCACAAGGGTCATGAAACAAGTGTGGCCATCATGATCTTCTCACGCATAACAAGTGTAGCCACAAAAACAGCTGATCTGAAGTATAGTCCCCTGTATTGGAGGAAGGGAAGGTAAGTAGTTGGATCCCCCCTCAGCTCTGGGCCCCCCTGCAATTGCAGGGCCTGCTCCCCTCTAGTTACGCCCCTGTTGCAGATAGTGTCCTGGCTGAGATCTGAACCTGAGATTCCGAAACTTCTGTCCCACAGTGTCCCCCTAAAGCTCAGGCAATGATCGAGGTGACCTAAACTGAGTGTCTGCACAGGGATATATAGGAAGGTAAATGAGCACAAAGGAAAAAAATCACTTTTTCACAAAAAATGTGAAAGCTGACAATGTTCCTTGATAACTAACAAATGCTTTTCTACTGTACCATAAATGCACCGTAGATATTATTATTCAATTCCTCACCATAGCTGAGAATCACTTATAGTTTTCATTAACTGACATAATGTAATTTAAATAAATTATACACTTCTCTGTGATCACTTAACATGAATTGCTGACATCTTGTCTTGTGCGCTGCGAGGTATATAAATCACCCCTTTCACATTCATTTATTGTGTCACTGGGATAATAAAATGCAAGGTCAACCAGAGTTAAAAAAGCAGAGTGAGAAGATGCGTATGACACGTCCGGACCAGGCCATGATCTGACAGTTAGGAAGCTGTGCTCAAGCCATGCTGAATGTTAACCTTATATATCTTGGTGATTAATCAGCAATGCCAGGTTCAACACAGGGCCAACATGTTCTACTAACACACACTTCCCAGGAATGATACAAAAGATACATATGTTTACACCTTGGCCTGTGAATTCATTTGGATTGGCCTAGTGGTGTTGTACATGTACACCATCATGCCCTTTACATGGATCTGATATTCAACTCTCAAACAACAGCAAGAATCAGACCCGCTAAAATGTAGAATGTCATGTTTTATCAGATGTTCTTTACAGGATATCCGTGTGTGCAAAATAAATGAGACAAGGTCTCTAACTGAATTATATCTGTCACAAGCTCCAGCAATCCAGGCAGAGCTTCTGTTGAAAAAAACAAATCATCCGAGGTTAGATGGAATTTTGCATGCAAAATTTGCAGGTTGAAACATCTAGTAATTACAGAGATTCAGACATCTAAACTATCATTTTACCAATTCATACACAGTTTGCCATCGTCTTATTCCAAAACCCTTTAGACTGTAATGGTGGCCATACATCAGGCGACTTGGCAGCAGATTGACCATCTAATTTGATTATTATAATCGAATTGGATGAAAATCTGTGCCACCAAGTACATGCCCGACCAACAATGTGACCGAATTTGGGAGGAAAATTGGTCGCATTCTCGATCATGCATGCTGGAAGATGTTGCTCGATCGGGTGGGCGGCGGTAATGGCGTGCAATTTTCCAACAATCGACAAACACAACGAAACCCCCGACACTGTCTCCCCTAATGCCAATGTCCCCCCGTGCCCCATATAAAGTGTATATATTACCTGTCTGCGGCCTCCACTTGTCCCTCCGCTACTCTGGATGCATTCTCCTCTCTATACAAGCATGCTCCATGAAATTTCCTAGTAAGTGCGCACATGTGATGTCACACACCCACACCCTTACTAGGAAACCATGTGGGGAGTGCGAGTATGCAGAGGAGGAATCCCGGAAGCCATTGGGGACAAGCAGAGGCAGTGGTGAGGTAATGTATACACTCTACACGGGGCATAGACAGGGCATTGTCATTAGGGGAGACAGCGTCGGGTGGTGAGGTGGATGTATGCAGAAAACAAGGTCGATTCTCAAGAGATATCATGCTGAAATTGAATGGAATTGGCCTGTGGTGTATGGACAGCTGACAGATCTCTCTCTTATCAGATTCGATAAAAGAGAGACTTGTCTCTTGTTCTAATCTACTCATACATCGCTATGTATGGCCACCTTAACCTGCTGGGCGGTCTGGACGAGCTCAGCTCGTCCAGTACCGCCGGAGCCTGCCGCTCAGGCCCTGCTGGGCTGATTTGGCTCAAGTAAAAAGCAGCACACGCAGCCGGCACTTTGCCAGCCGCGTGTGCTGCCTGATCGCCGCCTCTCTGCGGCGATCCGCCGCGAGCAGCGGCGATCCGCCGCGAGCAGCGGCGAAAGAGGGTCCCCCCAGCCGCCTGAGCCCAGCGTAGCCGGAACAAAAAGTTCCGGCCAGCGCTAAGGGCTGGATCGGAGGCGGCTGACGTCAGGACGTCGGCTGACGTCCATGACGTCACTCCGCTCGTCGCTATGGCGACGAGGGAAGCAAAACAAGGAAGGCCGCTCATTGCGGCCTTCCTTGTTTATTCTGGGCGCCGGAGGCGATCGGAAGAACGCCTCCGGAGCGCCCTCTAGTGGGCTTTCATGCAGCCAACTTTCAGTTGGCTGCATGAAATAGTTTTTTTTTTTATTAAAAAAAACCCTCCCGCAGCCTCCCTGGCGATCTTATCAGAACACCAGGCAGGTTAAAGAGAACCTGAACTGAAAATAAGAAATCAAAATAACCATACACAGGCCATGCTTACATCCAGTGTAGTCTACTTCTCAATCTCTTTCTCCTCTCCTGCGTCCCATTTGTCCACTGTGATCAATGGAATTCTTCGTCCTCCATTTTAAAAATGGCTATTACACCATAACAGCTTCCTGATCAGCACAGTGTTAAACTGTAATATCACCCACTTGAGGCATAAGGAAACATGGACATTACCTTGCACATTAAGTTGTAACTGACAGCTGCTGATAAATACCTGACAGCAACTGGTATATTTCAGTTCTGACAAAATATTGTCAGAACTGGAAGGGATCACTGTAAGAAGAAAATGGTGAGCTTCTGAGAGGAACTGACAGTGAGGTTAGTATGTACTATTCATTTGCAGCTACGTCATGTGTTTATTTTAAATAGTTTTACTCGCTTCAGGTTCCCTTTAAGGCCAATTGGCCATGGCTTTCTTTCCCTATTGTCTCTTAATGCTGTGTATTGTGGGCGCATATCTTTCACCATTACATACAAATTTGTTTACTGCACAAGCTGTAATCCACCACTGTCTGTACTGTTAAAGTGACATTTAAGCAAAAAAAAACTTATGATATAATGAATTGCAGGGGCAAACCCAGGATTTTCAAGGGTGGAGGGATTCCTGAAAGGTCTTAGCCATGCACAAATTAATACAGTATAATAATGTGGTAGGACAGCATGCTGGGTACACATAATGCAATTTCCCGTCCGACTGACAGGATCTGACAATTTAAGCAGGAAATTTGGGCTCATGAGGCAAGTGGCCAAAAAGGTGCGGCCATTCACTCCAATAATAAATATCATTTGATGTGTGCCGACCAGGAAAAAAGGGCGCTCGGAGATTATTAACATTTTCAAATGGCGCCCAGAAATTATTAACGTTTTCAAACTGCGCTTGTGATGATTTAAGTTTACAAAATGTGCCCGTGACGAATAACATTTACAAACAAACTAAACATATCTATTGTATTTAACTAAAACGTTATTTAAATTTGTATCCCTTACTGTTTGTAAAACATTATTATACCCATAATAAAGCGATCAGTAATTAAATTGTAATATATTTTTTACAGTCACTGTTTGTAAAACATTATTATCCACACATTAAAGCAATCACTAAGGGGGGGTTTAGGGTTAGGCACTACCAGGGGGGATTTAGGCTTAGACACCACTAGGGGGGTTTAGGATTAGGCACCACCAGGGGGGGAATTCGGGTTAGGCACCACCAGTAAGTCTTAGGGTTAGGCACTACCAGGGGAGATTTAGGGTTAGGCACCACCAGGGGGGTCTTAGGGTTAGACACCACCAGGCACCACCAGGGGAGATTTAGCGTTAGACACCACTAGGAGGGTCTTAGGGTGAGGCACCACCAGGGAGGTCTTAGGGTTAGGCACCAACAGGGGAGATTTAGGGTTAGGCACCACCAGGGAGGTCTTAGGGCTAGGCACCACCAGGGGGGTCTAAGGGTTAGGGATAGATAGAGGGAGGGTTCTGTGTGAGAGTAAGGTTAGGTTTATTTGTAGTAATATGTTAGTAATATTTACTAATGTATTACAACAGTTATTACGAACGTACTTATATTTTTTTTCATCGTTGTAAACAATATTTTCAGATTTTATTACATGAAGAAATGATAAATGAAGGTTATACACAATATTATACAATTATAACGATTATACATATATTATAGTTTTTTTTTCACAAACGTAATTATAAGTTTTACTTTTAAAACAGGGAAGATTATCGTTTTCACAATTTGCGATTTCATACATTATTAAATGTTTTTTCATTTGGAAAAACATTATTGTAAACGAAATACAACACAATATTTTTATAAACGTTATTACCACTTATCGTTTACGCCACACGCCCTATTTTCCCAACCCCCTTTTTGCATGTACGCCTGACAATTATTTCCTAATTGTCCGATTTGCACCCGATCAACTATGGGATCGATCAGGAACAGTGGCTACAGATAATAATGAGGACAGCCGACATTGGTAATGAGGGGAAATTGAAGCATTCCCACAGCAGGGCACAGAGCTGTGCTCATACCTGACTCTGTTAAGTTCCCTAGAGCTGCTCCATGCTCTGTACAGAGGCTGCTGCTCCATCCAAAGTCAACTGTAGCAGGGAAAGAAAGGGGGCAGTGCTATGACCTAGTGTTGGGCGAACAGTGTTCGCCACTGTTCGGGTTCTGCAGAACATCACCCTGTTCGGGTGATGTTCGGGTTCGGCCGAACACCTGATGGTGTTCGGCCAAACTGTTCGGCCATATGGCCGAACTAAGAGCGCATGGCCGAACGTTACCCAAACGTTCGGCTAGCGCTGTGATTGGCCGAACGGGTCACGTGTAGTGTTGGGCGAACATCTAGATGTTCGGGTTCGGGCCGAACATGGCCGAACTCCGAACATAATGGAAGTCAATGGGGACCCGAACTTTCGTGCTTTGTAAAGCCTCCTTATATGCTACATACCCCAAATTTACAGGGTATGTGCACCTTGGGAGTGGGTACAAGAGGAAAAAAAATTTAGCAAAAAGAGCTTATAGTTTTTGAGAAAATCGATTTTAAAGTTTCAAAGGGAAAACTGTCTTTTAAATGCGGGAAATGTCTGTTTTCTTTGCACAGGTAACATGCTTTTTGTCGGCATGCAGTCCTAAATGTAATACATATAAGAGGTTCCAGGAAAAGGGACCGGTAACGCTAACCCAGCAGCAGCACACGTGATGGAACAGGAGGAGGGTTGCGCAGGAGGAGAAGGACACGCTTTGAGACACAACAACCCAGGCCTTGCATGAGGACAAGAAGCGTGCGGATAGCAATTTGCATTTTGTCGCCATGCAGTCATAAATGTAATACAGATGAGAGGTTCAATAAACAGGGACCGGAAACGCTAACCCATCACAGATGTTCATTGTTCATGTTACTTGGTTGGGGTCCGGGAGTGTTGCGTAGTCGTTTCCAATCCAGGATTGATTCATTTTAATTTGAGTCAGACGGTCTGCATTTTCTGTGGAGAGGCGGATACGCCGCCGATCTGTGACGATGCCTCCGGCAGCACTGAAACAGCGTTCCGACATAACGCTGGCTGCCGGGCAAGCCAGCACCTCTATTGCGTACATTGCCAGTTTGCGCCAGGTGTCTAGCTTCGATACCCAATAGTTGAAGGGTGCAGATGGATTGTTCAACACAGCTATGCCATCTGACATGTAGTCCTTGACCATCTTCTCCAGGCGATCGGTGTTGGAGGTGGATCTGCACGCTTGCTGTTCTGTGTGCTGCTGCATGGGTGTCAGAAAATTTTCCCACTCCAAGGACACTGCCGATACCATTCCCTTTTGGGCACTAGCTGCGGCTTGTGTTGTTTGCTGCCCTCCTGGTCGTCCTGGGTTTGCGGAAGTCAGTCTGTCGGCGTACAACTGGCTAGAGGAGGGGGAGGATGTCAATCTCCTCTCTAAAGTCTCCACAAGGGCCTGCTGGTATTCTTCCATTTTGACCTGTCTGGCTCTTTCTTCAAGCAGTTTTGGAACATTGTGTTTGTACCGTGGATCCAGAAGGGTATAAACCCAGTAATTGGTGTTGTCCAGAATGCGCACAATGCATGGGTCGCGTTCAATGCAGTCCTAGGCCGAAGAGGTCATAGCCTAGGGTCACAAAAACCTGTTTATATGGGCTATTTCAATGGTAGTGATGGTGACGTACATAAATCGCAGCAATGGCCATTAGCAACGTCTGAATCTCACGAAATGTCTCATGCAGGTAGAAGACATATTGTTAGACTTGGATTCCAAAGATGGGGTCCCTACATCTCTGCAAACCAGAGTTACAGGGGTCCAAAATTGGTAAAATCACCCATAGGATTTAATTGCCTCCCTATTTCACTTTCCAAAATCTCACATCTTTTCAAAGGGGCAATGGCTCAGCAGTACCAAATTTTCTAGCATTGTAGGGACCCTTAGGGGGAACATGACTGGTGAGTTTCGGGCCCCTAGGCCGAAGAGGTCATAGCCTAGGGTCACAAAAACCTGTTTATTTGGGCTATTTCAATGGTAGTGATGGTGACGTACATAAATCACAGCAATGGCCGTTAGCAAAGTCTGAATCTCACGAAATGTCTCATGCAGGTAGAAGACATATTGTTAGACTTGGATTCCAAAGATGGGGTCCCTACATCTCTGCAAACCAGAGTTACAGGGGTCCAAAATTGGTAAAATCCCCCATAGGATTTCATTGCCTCCCTATTTCACTTTCCAAAATCTCACATCTTTTCAAAGGGCAATGGCTCAGCAGTACCAAATTTTCTAGCATTGTAGGGACCCTTAGGGGGAACATGACTGGTGAGTTTCGGGCCCCTAGGCCGAAGAGGTCATAGCCTAGGGTCACAAAAACCTGTTTATTTGGGCTATTTCAATGGTAGTGATGGTGACGTACATAAATCGCAGCAATGGCCGTTAGCAACGTCTGAATCTCACGAAATGTCTCATGCAGGTAGAAGACATATTGTTAGACTTGGATTCCAAAGATGGGGTCCCTACATCTCTGCAAACCAGAGTTACAGGGGTCCAAAATTGGTAAAATCCCCCATAGGATTTCATTGCCCCCCTATTTCACTTTCCAAAATCTCACATCTTTTCAAAGGGCAATGGCTCAGCAGTACCAAATTTTCTAGCATTGTAGGGACCCTTAGGGGGATCATGACTGGTGAGTTTTGCCACTGCTGAGCCATTGCCCTTTGAAATGGTGTGAGATTTTGGAACGGTAAATAGGAGGCCCAATGAAAGCCTATGGGGGATTTTACCAATTTTGGACCCCTGTAACTCTGGTTTGCAGAGATGTAGGGACCCCATCTTTGGAATCCAAGTCTAACAATATGTCTTCTACCTGCATGAGACATTTCGTGAGATTCAGACTTTGCTAACGGCTATTGCTGCGATTTATGTACGTCACCATCACTACCATTGAAATAGCCCAAATAAACAGGTTTTTGGGACCCTAGGCTATGACCTCTTCGGCCTAGGGGCCCGAAACTCACCAGTCATGTTCCCCCTAAGGGTCCCTACAATGCTAGAAAATTTGGTACTGCTGAGCCATTGCCCTTTGAAAAGATGTGAGATTTTGGAAAGTGAAATAGGGAGGCAATGAAATCCTATGGGGGATTTTACCAATTTTGGACCCCTGTAACTCTGGTTTGCAGAGATGTAGGGACCCCATCTTTGGAATCCAAGTCTAACAATATGTCTTCTACCTGCATGAGACATTTCGTGAGATTCAGACTTTGCTAATGGCCATTGCTGCGATTTATGTACGTCACCATCACTACCATTGAAATAGCCCAAATAAACAGGTTTTGTGACCCTAGGCTATGACCTCTTCGGCCTAGGGGCCCGAAACTCACCAGTCATGTTCCCCCTAAGGGTCCCTACAATGCTAGAAAATTTGGTACTGCTGAGCCATTGCCCTTTGAAAAGATGTGAGATTTTGGAAAGTGAAATAGGGAGGCAATGAAATCCTATGGGTGATTTTACCAATTTTGGACCCCTGTAACTCTGGTTTGCAGAGATGTAGGGACCCCATCTTTGGAATCCAAGTCTAACAATATGTCCTCTACCTGCATGAGACATTTCGTGAGATTCAGACTTTGCTAACGGCCATTGCTGCGATTTATGTACGTCACCATCACTACCATTGAAATAGCCCAAATAAACAGGTTTTTGTGACCCTAGGCTATGACCTCTTTGGCCTAGGGGCCCGAAACTCACCAGTCATGTTCCCCCTAAGGGTCCCTACAATGCTAGAAAATTTGCCACTGCTGAGTAATTGCCCTTTGAAAAGATGTGAGATTTTGGAACTGTAAATAGGAGGCCCAATGAAAGCCTATGGGGGATTTTACCAAATTTGGAGCCCTGTAACTCTGGTTTGCAGAGATGTAGGGAACCCATCTTTGGAGCCCAAGTCTAACAATATGTCTTCTACCTGCATGAGACATTTCGTGAGGGTATCGAAGCTAGACACCTGGCACAAACTGGCAATGTACGCAATAGAGGTGCTGGCTTGCCCGGCAGCCAGCGTTATGTCGGAACGCTGTTTCAGTGCTGCCGGAGGCATCGTCACAGATCGGCGTATCCGCCTCTCCACAGAAAATGCAGACCGTCTGACTCAAATTAAAATGAATCAATCCTGGATTGGAAACGACTACGCAACACTCCCGGACCCCAACCAAGTAACATGAACAATGAACATCTGTGATGGGTTAGCGTTTCCGGTCCCTGTTTATTGAACCTCTCATCTGTATTACATTTATGACTGCATGGCGACAAAATGCAAATTGCTATCCGCACGCTTCTTGTCCTCATGCAAGGCCTGGGTTGTTGTGTCTCAAAGCGTGGCCTTCTCCTCCTGCGCCACCCTCCTCCTGTTCCATCACGTGTGCTGCTGCTGGGTTAGCGTTACCGGTCCCTTTTCCTGGAACCTCTTATATGTATTACATTTATGACTGCATGCCGACAAAAAGCATGTTACCTGTGCAAAGAAAACAGACATTTCCCGCATTTAAAAGACAGTTTTCCCTTTGAAACTTTAAAATCGATTTTCTCAAAAACTATAAGCTCGTTTTGCTAAATTTTTTTCCCTCTTGTACCCACTCCCAAGGTGCACATACCCTGTAAATTTGGGGTATGTAGCATGTAAGGAGGCTTTACAAAGCACAAAAGTTCGGGTCCCCATTGACTTCCATTATGTTCGGAGTTCGGGTCGAACACCCGAACATCGCGGCCATGTTCGGCCTGTTCGGCCCGAACCCGAACATCTAGATGTTCGCCCAACACTACACGTGACCCGTTCGGCCAATCACAGCGCTAGCCGAACGTTCGGGTAACGTTCGGCCATGCGCTCTTAGTTCGGCCATATGGCCGAACAGTTTGGCCGAACACCATCAGGTGTTCGGCCGAACCCGAACATCACCCGAACAGGGTGATGTTCTGCAGAACCCGAACAGTGGCGAACACTGTTCGCCCAACACTAGCTATGAGCTGCAGGATGCCTGCAGATATCCTGGTGTCTCAACTTGTGCCTGTCCCACTCCCCAGGCACTGCGCCAGCCCTGGTCTGAGGGGGGATTCTGGGCAGCTGTAATCCCCCCTTTGTTTGCCTATGGATTGTATGTGTAGTACGGAATAGAAACATTAGAACATTAGTAGCAAACAAAAGAGTCTCATATTTTTTTATTTTCAGTTATATAGTTGTATTTTTTTTAACATTGCATCATTCTGTCATATTTGCAGCTTATAAATCACACTCTGTTTTAAACTATAAAACAAAGACTCTTTGAACTTCCCTGCAGTAAAACCTTATCTTTTGAGCTGTCTCTCACTGTTTCGGTGCTTCAGAAAACAGGACTGTCTTGTCTTCAACTCAAGTTGGGTGGAAGAGCTCAGAGAAGCTCTTTTGCATGGATAACAAATTAAGTTTCTTAACTCTGGCTGTACTGGAAAACAATATGAGTCTATTTTCTTTGCTACTAATGTTTTTATTTCTAAAGGTGGCCACTAATGATCCAATCTTTTTCATCCAATCTTACCAAATCTATGAAGTAGAAGAGTAAACTGATGGAATATATTAATTGGATACTATAGGCAGTTCCCTTATATTAGATAGAAATGGCACTGATTTATAAGGTAAAATACAAGAGGGTGCTTCATCTCTGGTTCTCTTTAAAGAAACACTGAAACAAAAAAAAAATTACGATATTATGATTTGTATGTGTAGTACAGCTAAGAAATAAAACATTAAGATCAGATACATCAGTCTAATTGTTTCAAATACAGGAAGAGTTAAGAAACTCCAGTTGTTATCTCTATACAAAAAAGCCATTAAGCTCTACGACTTTGAAAGTCGTGGAGAGGGCTGTTATCTGACTTTAATTATCTCAACTGTTCCTGAACTATTTACTTTTTCTTTGCCAGAGGAGAGGTCATTAGTTCTGCTCTGAAAGAATCATTTTGAATGCTGAGTGTTGTGTAATCTGCACATATTAGAGAATGATGCAATGTTAGAAAAAACACTATATACCTGAAAATAAAAATATGAGAATATTTTCTTTGCTGTTAATCTTCTAGTAATTATTCATAGTACACAACCAATTCACTATATCATATTTTTTTTTTGCTTCAGTGTCTCTTTAAGTCACCGACTCAACACACATACACTTCCCTCACTCATACAACCCCCTGAAAGAAAATGGGCTGAAAAAACAAAGTTCCATAAAGATCCCTGCAAGAGCAGAGAAAGTTCCTGTAGAGACAGTTATAAAACCTCATTTATGGACAACTGATCAAGAAGGTGCATATATATACATAAACACTATCCGTACAGGACTGGAGGCACTATCAAACTTGAGTTGCAGTCTATGCAGTTCAGCGAACAGTTAGCAAGAAGCAACAGACGATGAATAAAGGAGTGAAGCACTTAACGATATGTAGTGGAGCAGAGGTTAGTCGCAAGCCCAGGTCAAAGTAGCAAAGCCAAGTTTAGATTGATGCAGCATTCAGTCCACTGTGAAGTAGTGGATGCGATTGTATACACATTTCACTGAAAGATAACGAAATATATATTTCATTTTTTTTTTTCACATCAGTGTCACTTTAACTGTATTGTTTATATTGTACTGTTACACCCTGCATTCTGTTTTACAGCGCCACGGAAGACGCTGGCACTATATCAATAAATAATAATAATAATTCATACAGTATATGTTAATCTTGGACTCACTCTTTACAACTTCCAGTCCTCCTTTTTCATGGCTTAACCCATAAGCAATTAAAGGACAACTAAAGCCAGATGGATGTGGAAGCTGCCATATTTATTTTATGGGCCGGTAATCCTCGTGCGATGGCAAGGTGATAAGTAGCTCGCATCTGCAAGCTACTTATCACCTTGAATAGGATATGGCCCTATGTGGTGGAATTCTTGCCAAAGTGAATGTGGAGTCAGTTTTGTGCTTCCTTTTTTTATTTTAAACCAATGCACTGTCATTTTGAAGAGGATTTTGGCTCATTATAAATAGGGGTTTAGCTAATGGGGGGGGGGGGGGGGGGGGGAGGGGGTTCAGTCTATAAGTTAAGGGCAAGTGGGTGAGTTACTTTACCTTTTACCGATTCTACATTAAGTTAAAACAAGGAACACAGATAATGTATTCTTGAGGACGCTACAGGTGCCCTTTAATAATTGATTGAGAGGATTAATGTGTATCCCTCTGAAATTGAATAGGATCACATTGTGGACTTTACAGGCATTGCAGAGCGGAGTAAATTTTGCATGGTAGACATTGCCAATTTGTGCAAATCACATGAAAAAGATTTGGCACAGCAATGTCGTGGGAAACAGAAGTAAACCAGCCGGACTGAGATTCAATGGCAGATAATCACACCATGTGATTAATTCAAACAGACTATATGTGACTCCAAAACAATACTTTATCAAATACCTATAATAATAATCATCATCATCATCATCATCATAAAAAATAATAATGCCTTGATAAAGTACTATTTTTGGAGTCACATTCATCACCGTTGTTGTATGAAAACGAAGGCATTCCTTCCTTCAAGCAATGCAATAAAAGTGGCACTTTAAGGCCTCCTACGCAACACTACATGCTATTCCAATTTCGTTTTTTTAATCGGTTTTCACATGCAATTCCGATTTCTGATTTTTAATTGGTACTGCATGCTGCTTTTTTTCTGCGTTTCTCTTTTGATAGAATCCAGGGAAAATAGGAATCGCAAATCGGATTTGCAGTGCGCAGGGAGCCTTAGGCCTCTTGCACACTGCATGCATTTCCGATTCCGATTCCGTTTTTTGATCGGTTTTTACCTCCGATTCCGATTTTTAATCTTTACTGCATGCTGCATTTTTTGATCCGTTTTTCTGTTGAATGTATTCAGGGAAAATCGGAATTGAGAATCGGAAAAGGAATCGGAATCGGAATCAGAAAACGGATTTGCAGTGTGCAGGGAGCCTTATGAAGATTTTGTGACCTCGTTTTACTCCGTTAAACCCCAGCATTGTAAATTTGTCATTAAATTGATGGTTATATTGGAGGAGGAGCCTATATGGTAGTTAGCTAGATGGTTTATTTGTTGTCTTAGTTGGCATCAGATGTGGAGCAGCACAGAAGATCCTTTCACCACAATCTCTGTGCCATCCACTGATATCATAAGTCAGTTGATTCAAGGTTCATTATCTAGGGCAACATGAGGTTTATTTACACTGTAAATGATACCACATGGTAAGTATGGGTCTCAGGTAGTAGTAGTATTTAGTATTTATATATTTATATAGCGCCGACATATTACGCAGCGCTGTACAGTGTATATTTATATATATCTTGTCACTAACTGTCCCTCGAAGGAGCTCACAATCTAATCCCTACCATTGTCATATGTCTATATTATGTAGTGTAAGTACTGTAGTCTAGGGCCAATTTTAGGGGGAGCCAATTAACTTATCCGTATGTTTTTTGGAATGTGGGAGGAAACCGGAGTGCCCAGAGGAAACCCACGCAGACACGGAGAGAACATACAAACTCTTTGCAGGTTGTGCCCTGGCTGTGATTTGAACCAGGGACTCAGCGCTGCAAGGCGAGAGAGCTAGCCACTATGCCACCGTGCTGAATGCTGAATGCTGAATGCTGAATGCTGAATGCTGAATGCTGAATGCTGAATGCTGAATGCTGAATGCTGAATGCTGAATGCTGAATGCTGAATGCTGAATGCTGAATGCTGAATGCTGAATGCTGAATGCTGAATAGTGACAGGTTGTACTTGGTTGAGCACTTTATAGCATGCTAATGTATGCCGGCAGAATGTGAGACATAGGAGAGGATTTCATGGTATAGTGAGCAACATGTTTTTAGAGGACCAGTGCAGATACTGAAGCAAGATGTCTTGCGGGACCAGTAGTATAGGCTGCTCTTTGGAGCATGAAATGGCACTTTTCATAGTGACTTTTTTGTTAGCCATACTAGGGGCACTTTGCATTGGAAATTCTCTAAGATAGTCCAAGAAGGAAAACAAGGGCCTGTTCCTATTATTATTATTATTATTATTATTTTGTATTTATATATTGCCAACCTTTTCCACAGAGCTTTACAGAGTACATATTCCTGTCACTAACTGTCCCTCAGAGGGCTCAAAATCTAGATTGTGAGCCCTCTAGATTGTAAGCTCGCAAGGGCAGGGATCTCCTCCTAGTGTTTCCCATACTGCTGTAATTTTAACATATGCACATGTACCAACTACACATCAACTATGTATGTATTTGTATTTCTACTATTCAATATCATGACTGTATAGTGTCTTGTAGTTCTTATATATATTTGTTCCACATTGTTTGTACTATGTACAGCGCTACGGAAGATGTTGGCGTTATATAAATAAAAAATAATAATAATCTAATCCCTACTTTAATAATATTAGGTCTAGGGTAAATTTTAGAAAGAAGCCAGTTATCTGTATGTTTTTGAGATGTGGAAGGAAGCCTGAGTGCCCAGAGGAAACCCACACAGCCTCCTTGCAGATAGTGGCCTGGCTGGGATACAGACCCAGCGCTGCATGGTGAGAGTGCTATCCACTATGTCACCGTACTGCCCAGGTTGATGTACACATGGAGAGCAGATCAATGAATATCCAAGTTAGGTTAAAATGTATCAGGTGGGGAGGGGGGGTGCAGCACAATAGACTTCGTCTTCGAGCACCGTGATTGGTAAAAAAAACCAATTAAACTTTTAATAAAAATCTACTACAAGATAAAGTTATATTTGTAAACTTGTAACATATCTTTTCTGCCTGTTAGAAGTTCACAGCATAGTTTCAGTAACTGGCTGCCGTGATGTAATGTTACTAATAGACTGAATGCATTTAAATCCTTTAACCTGCACTTTGACAAATTACTGTAACAAGAGATCTTCTTCATGCTATGCTGCCCAATTATCAGTATATTGACATGTCCTTTGTGTAAATCGAGGACATTACAAGAGAAGGCACAAACTGAACAATTAATCACAATCACATTTTCAGCAGATGTGGAAAAGAGGGTTTAGAAGTATGACCAGTTGACCTCCAACGTGAAAACCATTTGAGGTAAGAATGTCACCAGAGAATCTGAAGTTGACTTTGTTCTTTAAAAAAAAAACAATAATAGAGTACAAAAAAAGAAATTCTTTGAAGAAAGATAAGTTCCATTCATCTGTTTCTATCCATAGTAATCACTGGTGTTCCTTAATCCAGCCAATCTCTTCAAGACCCTGAAATTTGCACTTCAGGGTTCAGGGTTGATTCACAAGCTTTTTTTTTATCATTATTATCTTACATTGCTTATTTTTCACCTCTACTAGGAAAGCTAATTTATTAAATTAACAGATAAGGGGCCCTATACAATTGCAGGTGATAAAAGACTCACTTGGAGCATGTTTTTTTATCTCCTGATTGCACATGAGTTACGGATGAAACCAATCACTGCCGCTGCTGTGTGAGGTTAGCTCCTAAATTTTATCCTAGGAGATCATTTTTCATCTTCTGTTTAAAAAAAAACTTTTCAGAATTCAGAAATTGAAAAAGTACCAAAAATTAGGGGAAAAGGTACTGTCAACATTATTCTGAATGTTTTCTTGCTTGCTGGTGGCTTAAAAGGCAATTTATTAATTAGATATGAAAATATCACCTAGGAGAAAAAATAGGAGAAAAAGTAAATTGCACAGGGCGCTTAATCTAATTAACCATTCCTGCCACCTGGACGTGATTGTCATGTCCAGGCGGCTGCTGCTGTGCTGTTGCGCACGTCTGCACGCTCCCGTGTACGCCCATGCCGCCCCCATTAGCCCGGAGATCAATGAATAGGAACATAGTTTCCATTCATTGATCTAAGTCCCCTGGAGAAAATCTGATGGCTACTTATTAGAGGTCGCGATCTTTATGAGCAAAAAAAAAAGTGTTCCGTCCTCCTTATGCTTCCTGGAAGCGAGAGTGTTCGCTTCCAGGACTAAAAAAAATGTTTTGGCTGTGGCCATCTTGTGGCCAAATAGTTAAACTACATCCACATACATTTTTTTTATTAAATAAACACATATAATTACATTTAAAATTAACTGTTTACCTCCCACACCAAAAATTACCCAAATAAAATTTGTAATGAAAAAAATTACAATTAAAAAAAAAACATAAAAACATAAATAGTTAACTAAGGGTCCGAACTTTTTAATATGCATGTGAAGAGGATGTATTAATAATATTTTTTATATTATAAGCTTGTAAATAGTGATGGACGCAAAACCTGAAAAATGCACCTTTATTTCCAAATAAAATATTGGCGCCATACTTTGTGTTAGGGACATAATTTAAATGGTGTAATAACCAAGACAAATGGGCAAACAAATACATAGGTTTTAATTATGGTAGCATGTATTATTTTAAAGCTATAATGGCCGAGAACTGAGAAATAATGAATTTTTTACATTTTTTTCTTTATATTCCTGTTAAAATGAATTTTAAAAAAATAATTCTTAGCAAATTGTACCACACAAAGAAAGCTTAATTGGTGGTGGAAAAAAACAAGATATAGATCAATTCATTGTGATAATTAGTGATAAAATGATTGGCAAATGAATGGGAGGTGAAAATTGCTCTGGTGAATAAGGTGAAAAATACCCGCTGGCTGAAATGGCCTTAAAATTGCAAATATGTGATATGTGAGTGAGATGTGGTGCTGTGGAGGTGTCTTAGAAGGAAGGAGGACATAGCCCGCCTTTACTGGGAATATATAACCCCTTGTGCCTAGGCCATTTAGTATGGTCAACATGTGGAGCCAGTTGATCTCCATTTCTTGTTCAAGGAGGTAAGACTTTTTTTCTTTTTTATCTGCATACTTCCTTCTGATATCATCTTTTTTGGTATCCTTAATTTGTATTCCAAATCCTTCTTTTGTATTCATTCATTTTCATCTACATACTTGTTTGTTTTTCTTTCATCTTCTTTTCTTCTGTCTTCTACCTTCTTTTTTTCTGTAAATTTGATTGCAGGGTCACCAGCTGACTCAGGCTCTTTATCTAACTACCACCACACCTTGGCAAAACCCACTAACACCACTACTTCATTGCTGGGTACTAGCAACAACATTGCTCCCTTCTACTCTACTGCTGGGCACAAATGCTACCCACCACAAGCATCTCTGAATCTCCACCCAGGGCTCTCCATTGGTCCACTGACCATTGGAAATCCTTAAAGAGAACCCGAGGTGTGTTTAAAGAATGTTATCTGCATACAGAGGCTGAATCTGCCTATACAGCCCAGCCTCTGTTGTTATCCCAAACCCTACTAAGGTCCCCCTGCACTCTGCAATCCCTCATAAATCACAGGCGTGCTGTGCGGCTGTGTTTACATCTGTAGTGTCAGTCTCAGCTGCTCCCCCGCCTCCTGCATAGCTCCGGTCCCTGCCCCCGTCCCTTCCTTCCAATCAGCAGGGAGGGAAGGGATGCAGGCGGGGACTGGAGTTCTGCAGGAGGCGGGGAGAGCAGCAGACTGACACTATAGAGATAAACACAGCCAGCTCTGACAAGCTGTTTGTCAGCAGCGTAGCTGTGATTTATGAGGGATTGCAGAGTGCAGGGGGACCTTAGGGGGGTTTGGGATAGCAACAGAGGCTGGGCTGTATAGGCAGATCCAGCCTCTGTATGCAGATAATATTCTTCAAACCCACCTCGGGTTCTCTTTAAGGTGGGTTTCCATTGGTGAGTTCAATAGATCAATGGTGACCCCTGGTTGCAGAATCACAGATTTTACTCGGGGTTTGCTACATTATCAGCTTACAAGGGGTACAATGGGATAATACAGGCTTTGGTTTGAGGTCCATACTGATCATCTTCTGAACAATGAACAGAAAAAGTGGGTCTACATGAAAAGGGCGCCGGTAAAAAAGGGCGCCTGGTGGAGCCCATATATATACCAACTTCGGCTACAAAAAAGGCGCCTGGTGTAGCCCATATAAACTTCGGCTACAAAAAAGACGCTTGATGTAGCCCATATAAAAACTTCGGCTACAAAAAAACTCCGGGAACGTTACCGTTCCATTCCGACGGTATACCGGGGCAGTTCCACGGAATTCCGACTTATACGGAATAATTTTAAACTCTCTCTCTCTCTCTCTCTCTCTCTCTCTCTCTCTCTCCATATCATGCAGTAGGGAATTGCAGATTTTCAAAACAGCTTATATACCATAGCTGGGATTTGAACCCAGAACCTAGTGTGTGGTAGGTATCTGTCTTAACCTCTAGACCATGAGCCACACTACATGCTAAAGCTGGCGGTAGCATAAACCATACTTCCATTATGATCAATTCGATAGAAAAAGTAGCATGATTAAGGATTTGTACTTTTTGAAAAGCATACTTATATACCATAGCTGGGATTTTAACCCAGGACCTAGTGTGTAGTAGGTATCTGTCTTAACCTCTAGACCATGAGCCACACTACATGCTAAAGCTGGCGGTAGCATAAACCATACTTCCATTATGATCAATTCGATAGAAAAAGTAGCATGATTAAGGATTTGTACTTTTTGAAAAGCATGCTTATATACCATAGCTGGGATTTGAACCCAGGACCTAGTGTGTAGTAGGTATCTGTCTTAACCTCTAGACCATGAGCCACACTACATGCTAAAGCTGGCGGTAGCATAAACCATACTTCCATTATGATCAATTCGATAGAAAAAGTAGCATGATTAAGGATTTGTACTTTTTGAAAAGCATGCTTGTATACCATAGCTGGGATTTGAACCCAGGACCTAGTGTGTAGTAGGTATCTGTCTTACCCTCTAGACCATGAACCACACTGCATGGTAGTAGGTATCTGTCTTACCCACTAGTAAGGCTGAGGCTGGAGAGGCTGCAGCCTCAGGGCGCAGTGTAGGAGGGGGTGCACAATTCATTCAGCTGTCATTCCCAATTGTGTTTGAAGCAGAAAGAAATAAGAAAAGGTGATACATGGCAGCGACTGCAAGCCAGATAAGTAGAGATTAAGGTGTTGGGGTGGGGGGGGGTGGGGGCCCTGGGGCACCTCTTAGTGTAATAGCAATCAGTGTGTGACAGCTGGGGTGGGAGGGATGGGGGGGCGCACTTTGCTGTCTCAGCCTTGGGTGCTGAAGGACCTTGTCCCACCTCTGACCACACTACATGCTAAAGCCTGGCCCTGAGTGTGGTTGATGGTCTAGACTAGAGGATAAGACAGATACCTACTACACACTAGGTCCTGGGTTCAAATCCCAGCTATGGTATAGAAGCATGCTTTTCAAAAAGTACAAATCCTTAATCATGCTACTTTTTCTATCGAATTGATCATAATGGAAGTATGGTTTATGCTACTGCCAGCTTTAGCTTGTAGTGTGGGTCATGGTCTAGAGCAGTGGTCCTCAAACTAAGGCCCGCGGGCCGAATGTGGCCCCCTAAGGCTTTCTTACCGGCCCCACACACAGAAAATGTATTGCTTATAAATGCAGTCAGCTACATCTTTAAATATTGGTGGTCCACATATGGAATAGCAGTGCAGCACCCCCCATCCACATGGAAGCCAGAAAGCAGAAATTTTGCTGGTTTCCAATCAAATTCCACATCAGGTGACACTGCTGTCCAATTGGCTTGCAGATTGTCACCTGGGTATGCTTCACTGACTGGTCCGCAAAGACTTCTACATCATTTTATGTTTACTCCGGCCCACCAGCGGTCTGAAGTATGTTGACCCGGCCCTCAACCCAAAACGTTAGGGGATCCCTGGTCTAGAGGTTAAGACAGATACCTACTACACACTAGGTCCTGGGTTCAAATCCCAGCTATGGTATATAAGCATGCTTTTCAAAAAGTACAAATCCTTAATCATGCTACTTTTTCTATCGAATTGATCATAATGGAAGTAAGGTTTATGCTACCGCCAGCTTTAGCATGTAGTGTGGGTCATGGTCTAGAGCTTAAGACAGATACCTACTACACACTAGGTCCTGGGTTCAAATCCCAGCTATGGTATATAAGCATGCTTTTCAAAAAGTACAAATCCTTAATCATGCTACTTTTTCTATCGAATTGATCATAATGGAAGTATGGTTTATGCTACCGCCAGCTTTAGCATGTAGTGTGGCTCATGGTCTAGAGGTTAAGACAGATACCTACTACACACTAGGTCCTGGGTTAAAATCCCAGCTATGGTATATAAGCATGCTTTTCAAAAAGTACAAATCCTTAATCATGCTACTTTTTCTATCGAATTGATCATAATGGAAGTATGGTTTATGCTACCGCCAGCTTTAGCATGTAGTGTGGGTCATGGTCTAGAGGTTAAGACAGATACCTACTACACACTAGGTCCTGGGTTCAAATCCCAGCTATGGTATATAAGCATGCTTTTCAAAAAGTACAAATCCTTAATCATGCTACCTTTTCTATCGAATTGATCATAATGGAAGTATGGTTTATGCTACCGCCAGCTTTAGCATGTAGTGTGGCTCATGGTCTAGAGGTTAAGACAGATACCTACTACACACTAGGTTCAGGGTTCAAATCCCAGCTATGGTATATAAGCTGTTTTGAAAATCTGCAATTCCCTACTGCATGATATGGATGGAGGGATGGAGGGATGGAGGGATGGATGGAGGGAGGAGAGAGAAAGATTTTTGTGCTATTCCGGAAAATTCCGTCGGAATTCCGTTTGAGAGGTATAGGAATTCCGATTTTCCGAGCATCCCTATGGGGGAATGAAATAATTCGGCTTCCAGCGCTTGTAGCCCATATAAAAACATAGGCTACAAAAATACTCCAGGATGTGTTAATTACTATTCCCCCTCCAGGCCGCCATGGATAGTGGGGGAATGAAATAATTCGGCTTCCAGCGATTGTAGCCCATATAAAAACTTAGGCTACAAAAAAAAGTCAATAATATGGGCTACAGAGGGGCACCTTACTGTAGCTGAAAAAAATATGGGCTACAAAGGGGAGCCCGCTTGTAGCCGAAAACCTTGTAGCCGAAAAAATATGGGCTACATATGTAGCCTATATCAAAACTCGGGCGCCCTTTTCTACACCTTGTAGCCCATATTTCTAGAAATAACATTGATGTCTATGGCGGCGCCCTTTTCATACAGGCACCTCGGGCGCCCTTTTCAACCGATCCCGAAAAAGTGGTGCAATAAAAAGCGCCATTCTAAGATAAGAAAAATGTCTTATCTCCTGGGAAAATCAGGGGATCATTTCAGTGCTCATCTCTTCTCAGTTTTTCCATTAAAGGAGCACTACAGCGAAAAACTGTAAAATTTAAAATATGTGCAAACATATACAAATAAGAAGTACATTTTTTCCAGAGTAAAGTGACCCATAAATGACTTTTCTCCTATGTTGCTGTCACTTACAGTAGGTAGTAGAACTCTGACAGAAGTGACAGGTTTTGGACTAGTCCATCTCTTCATAGGGGATTCTCAGCAAGGCTTTTATTCTTTATAAAGATATTCCCTAAAACGGATTTAAACAATAATGCTGGCCAGCTTTCCTGCTCCCTACACAGTTTTTTGGCAGTTGGACAGAGCAACTGCCATTCACTATGTGCTTTTAAAATAAATATATCCCTGAGAAACCCCTATAAAGAGAAGGACTAATCCAAAACCTGTCACTTCTGTCAGAGTTCTACTACCTAACCTACTGTAAGTGACAGCAACATAGGAGAAAAGTAATTTATGGTTATTTTACTCTGGAAAAAATGTACTTCTTATTTGTATATGTTTGCACATATTTTAAATTTTTTCTTTTTTTTTTTGCTGTAGTGCTCCTTTAAATGATGTCTCTCTACTTAAAAGGACATTTGAATTATCGAAAAACGAATGAATTCTTTGGCATTGCCAGGCAAGCTAATATTTGCCTAGTGACAGTTAAATTGTGAGAATTGCTATTCACACGAGTAAAACAATCAGACCTATTGTTTATTTATGCATCAAAACATTTTGAAAAATGCCATGGGAGTCTTCAGCTAAGTACTCTTTTGCGATTACTGTCACCCATAGGGAATCAAGGAATGATCCCTCGGGTGACAAATTGGAAACCAATACTGTACAGATACATCTCTAGCCTTTCGGCTAGCAATGTGTTCTGTCGATATTGAACCTCTTGCCAACCATGTCACGCCGATGGGCAAGGATGCGGCGGCAGCCCCAGGAACACCTAATGCCGATTGGCGTAAGGTCCTTCGGGCCTGTTATGCAGGAGATCGTGCGCGCTGATGCGCACGCATCTCCGCTTGGTAAGCGGAGCTCTGCTTCTTCAGCCTCCCAGTGGCGATCGGCGCTAGGAGATTGTTACACGGCAAAATCGCTACCTAATTACCCCGTACAATGCTGTGGAAGTGATCCGCTGTCATAGGCTGAAGCCTGTGACTATCGATCATGCTGATTGGCTGGCGATCATGCTGATTGGCTGGCGAAGATAGGGCGGAGGGGGGAGTAAAAAGAATAAATAAATAGTAACATTTATTTATAAAATAATGAGATAAATATTTGTAAAAAAAAAAACTAAAATAAACATCTAGTGGGCGATCACTCAGACCCCACCAACAGAAAGCTCTGTTGGTGGGGAGAAAAGGAGGGGGGATCACTTGTGTGCTGAGTTGGACGGCCCTGAAGTGAAGCTTTAAAGCTGCAGTGGCCAATGAAGAAAAAAATGGCCTGGTCTTTAGGGGGGTTTAACACTGCGGCCCTCAAGTGGTTAAGAATCCTACATGTTGAATTCATAATCAACCAACTCTTGCCTAATGTGTGTACAGCATGTATCTTTAGGCTAGGCTTCGGCTATGTATTTGTATGTTTTTCCTCTCTAAACCTGATAATCCTTGTTTGGTATCTGTCTCAACCATTGCCTGAGGTCTAGTCTGATAACAGTTTGCTTCCAGAATTGACTTAACAACATGAAAGATCGGGACAAGGGCAGGTGGCAAACAAGGATTCTTTGAGACAATAAAATAGCTGAGTAGTCAGTAGCCACTTGAAGAAACTGCTTATCATTGCTAACACAGCAGGTAATGTAAAATAAACTTAATACAATTTAATTGCATCTAACAGTGGCACCCAGGAGCTAAAGTGTCTCTTGTCAGCAATTTTTTTTTAAAGCAGATTAAGCAATGGAAATAGATATTTAAAAGTGAATCGCAATAACTGATATAGCTAGGGGGATAATTTTATTTGCCACAGCTTGGAGTTCACCTTTAAGGCATTCATAAAAATAGGCATTATAGGATGTAGAGAGAGGAAATGAATATGTATACCTGAGGCAGTAACAGCTAAATATGCAATTGTACCTGAACTTTGCAAGTCTACAAGGCACGATCTGGCAATTTTCCTGAAATCTACACTACTAGGAAATTGGCATTTCAGTTGCAATGTTTTTTTTTTTAGAGCAAATTTGGCCACTTCCTCTTCAATTTCAATTTAGCAAAATGGCAAACCACTACAAGGGTATTTTAAGACCTCAGTTGAAGTCAACACAGTGGCTATTACTGGGATTTGAAAGCTGGCAGTCATCACAGACGTTTCACTAGCAAAGAAATAATCATACAGACCTTATGCAGTATTCTTTAGGGGAATCATAAATCCCATGCCAATACTTTAATGTACTACACAGTGTAGGAACCAGTGTTAGAGATAGATTATTACCTTTTACACTGCGGCTATGTGTGTGAAAGAATGTCTATTCTTACACTGACAATTTTTTTTGTGTTTAATCTACAACAGTTTTTTTGCACGTGGCATTAAACTATATTGTAATACACCGCAGTCACGGATCTTGATTTGTTTAACCTCTTCAGTAACAACGGTCTCTGCCTCCTTAAAGTGAACCTTAACATAGGGGGGGTGGAGTTTCACTTACCTGGGGTTTCCCCAAGCCCCAAGGAGCCATCCTGTGCCCTCACCGCTCCACGAGTGTCCTCCGGTCCCCGCTGTGTGTTAGTTTCATTTTCGGCTGACTAGCAGTCGCCCCCGGCAACGTGTACTCTTCTTCGCCTTGCCCGCCATCAAGCCAGTAATGCACATGCACAGTATGCTTGCGCCTGCGCATGACGTGCTTGACGGCGGGGAAGGCGATGAAGAGTACACGTTACCAGGGGCTAAAAACTAAGATGTTGCGGGGACCGGAGGACCTCAGGCTACCCGCTCTGCCGTCTCTTATGGCGGCACAGCTCTGTGAGCCGGGCAGGAGCCGCTTTCATTTGCTCCTGACCGTGTGATCAATGTAAGCCAATGGGAGTTGCTTACATCGATGACATAGTCAGGAGCCAATTAAATCAGCTCCTGACCGCCTCACAGGGCTCTGCCATCATAGAAACGGCAGGCAAGGAGAAGGGAGATTGGCAGGAGTGACAAGATTGGCGAGCAACGTGTGGTGGCGGTGAGCTGAAATCCTTGCTCTGGCAGGTATTAGAGGATCAAAACGACATAGCTTTCAATCACCGCCATCCGTAAGTGGTTAAACAAAAATACTTATTATAGGCAAATGCATATGACTGAATTCACAAAACTGCAAGATCAATGACTTTTTGGCATTCTGCACTATGACTCCAATAAGGGTTATTGTCAGGCTGTGTGCCCATATGACTGACATATAACCCAGCCCTAACACCTGTGAAAGCTCCTGCCTAATACAACTACAATACCCTGCAGGTAGATGTAGCATACAAGCTGGCAGACAGCAATAACCAAACACAGCAATGCAAGTAATGTAATACACTGAACAGTCACCTGAAGCCTGTAAGCTGAAGCAATCCAGACGAACATAAGTTAACAAGATTTGGCTGAAGTAATCACTAGACAGATGCAAGGTCAATCAGGCCAGGATCGAGGCAGGCAGCGTTCATGCGTATCCTTTAATAAGCCTGGTTGGTAACAAGGTATCCAATTTAGAAACGTGGTCAGGAGTAAGCTCGGTCGGAACGGGTATCCAATCCAGAAGAAGTTTAGTCAAGAGACAGGCACAAGTCCTCCGCAAGACACTACTTGGTGTGAGCGCAATCTCAGCGACAAACCCAGCATAGGCTATCACGTGCGATAACTGATTAGTACTAACCAATCAGAACCAAAAGGAATCCAAAGTGACCAATCCAGAGAGAGTGTGTCAGCAGATGAGCTGACACGCTGTGTGCACACTTGGTCATTGTTTACATCGGCGGAGCGCATACTGAGAACACGTCCGTCGCTTATCCAATGGGAGCCGAGCGACATGAGCTCCAGGGATGTCAGAGAGAGGCAGAGATCCAGAGGCTTACGCCTCAGCGTGGGTCTCGGCGTTCTGCCGCCATGAGCGGCCAGTGGATCTTACAGTTACAAACTCCTTCCACTTTGTAGGATGCATTTTTTACTCATCCAGACCATGGGCCATGTGCAATTAACTATTTCTCCTAAGTTTTCTCCTAGGTGATATTTTCCCATCTTATCAATAAAATGTATTTTAGGCCACCAGCAAGCAAGATAATACTCAGAATAATTTTTACAGTACTTTTTCACCTACTGTTGGTATTTTTTTCAATTGCAAAGTGTTGAAAAGTTATTTTAAACAGAAGATGACAAATTATCACCTAGGTGATAAGTCAGGGAAAAAATTGAGTTGCACATGGGCCCATGTTTCCTAGTTCACTTGTGATCTCCAGCAACTACAAATAGTGGGGCCCCAAACAAAACTTTAATGGCACCTTAAAGTGTTTACACTCTTTCCCTTGCCTACCCCTGATGATCACCCTCACAGCCTGTGGGCTATCTTAGCAGGGTCATAAAACAAGTATGGACATTGTAATCTTCACACCCATAACACGCACAGCCACAAAAATACCTGATCTTTGTCAGAGGAAGTGAAGTAGTAGTTGGGGCCCCCTCACAGCTCTAGGCCCACCTGTGGCCACAGGAGCTGCTCCCCTGTAGTTATGCCTCTAATCTCTAGTGATCCTCCAAAATCTTAAGCCTGGAGACATCTTAATAAATCTGACTCAGGATGAGAAAGAAGCCCTATCCCACATCGTGTATTTTACCCCACTCTGCAGGACAGCTAGACAGTGGAATGTATAAGACAGCGTTCAAACTTATCCATGTGAATTCCGCATGCTATTTTCTGCATTTTTCCACATGCATGATTCTGTGTTTTGCCATTTTGGAGGGTTTTGTCTTTTGATTTACTTTGATTTTTTTCCTCTACGATTTTGCAGTTTTGTGAGCATTTTTATGCAAATTTTTCAGATTGTGTTTTTTTGGGTGCATACCAATGATGTTAGTTTCAATGAGAATGTATTTAATTTACTTCAAAAATAAGATGTGATTTCTGCAAAACAAATGTGATTTTTCAGTGTTTCCAATGACTTACATTAAATGCGAATCACACATCACACACGTACAAAAGCATCACTGCAACACAATTTAAAAATGCTGAAAAATTGCAAAATGGACAAAAATAAGAAAAATGCGGGTCAAATGCGATGCCATCGAAATACATTAGATTTGCGATTGCACACCAATTATAATATGTGTGAGCAGCTGCCCCTTATAAAACTATGAAATGCTGCATACAAATTTTAATTATTTTATTTTTTTAGCTCCCTTAACAATGTGACAGAAAGATGTATTCAAAGTGCCATGACCTATTTTCCAGCAGGGCAATTGTCAGCTTCCCTATAAGATCTAAGATGGCGCCGGACTCGGTCGCCACGGCCAGAGGGTTCTGGCTTTTTTAGTACTTTTTAGTACTTTTCTCTCTCCTCCACTCACCGCTAAGCTCCACTCTTGCTGGGTAAGAGGCGGAGGACATGGGCACCACCGGTCCTGCTCCGCATCAGCGACAGCCACGGATCGCAGGCAGCGGGAGGATCAGCTGTTGAGGATCAGCTGTTCAGGGCCACGGGTTGTGCGCAGGCATGGAGAGGCAGCACGGAGTTCCGCTGCCGCCGCTGCCTCCAGTTCATCACGGTCTCCACCTGCGCCGATCCCAGCACCGCAGCTTGTCACCTAGGACGGTTCCCAGCAGTGAGGACCTCCTTCAGGTGGCTGGAAGCTGCCGCCGGAGAAAATCAGGACGTCGCACGGAGGAGCCCACAGCCGCCCCCCTGCCACAGTTCACAGTGGCCTGAAGCCGCTGCCATGGAGACCTGGACGCCACAAGGAAGGATTTCACGGCCCCCACCGCTTACAGCTAGCAGGCGCTGCAAATGGATCCAGGTGGCCGCACAGCAGAGGGTCACAGCTGCTCCCAGCCTCTCAATGCACGAGGGACACGCCACGGCAGGCCCCATGCACCAAGGCCGGAGGATCCTTTTGTTTACCTGGATTCCCATGGACACTGGAGCTCGGACCTTTCTCCACCAGTCCTGGCTTTGTATGCTTCAGCTGCCAGAAGCACAGGGTCCCATCTGTCCCATCTGCCTGCATCCACCATAGATCCCTGCACATCAACTGGACTGATGACCGGACCCAGGGGGGTTTTTCAATCTGCAGCCCCATGGACTCTGGACTCTGCCTCTGTCTCTCTCTTCTTGCCTTGGTCTTCTCTTCGTCTCTCTTAGCTATCCTTTCTCTCTCTCTTTCTTCGTCTCTCTTAGCTATCCTTTCTCTCTCTCTCTTTCTCTATCCACTCTTTCCAGGACACACTGCGGGGCATCTGGAGATGCTGTGGAGCGATCGAGCGCCGTCGATAGTTGGCAGGCTGCTCCCCTCACATAGCACTCCAGATTTCCCCACGCGTCCTTCACGACAGTTACTGGTAATATGTATATATATTATTTTCATTATTATTATTTATTGTATTTATAAAGCGCCAACATATTACGCAGCGCTTAATATATAGGTATATGCTTAATTGTACTACTGTACCTGATTGTATGTGTTGAATTTGCATGCATGTATGAGCCAAAAATAATTCCGGGTACAACCCCCGTTGTACTTGGTGAAATAAATTTGATTCTGATTCTGATAATACAAAGAGGATCAGGTGACATTCTGAAGGAATACTGCAAGGACCAGTGGTGCTCTGATAATTTTCGTGATCACGGAATAGCCGTGATTCACTAGCATTTTTCCACTATTCGACTGCCGAATCCGAATTCGTGATCGATTCTGGATCACTGAAACCGGCCACGGAAATTCAGTGAATGCAAGTATTCGGAATTCGGTTACCGCCGTGATTGCGGTGGAAATCCGAGATTAGGTTGTGATCGGCGGAAATGGGCAGAATTGGCATCCCTGGGCCAATCAGAAGCCCCCAGCCAGGCCCTAGCAACCAATCATAGGAGGGGAGGCTCTGCCCTCCCCTCCCCTCCTGTATATAAAATGGGGGCCATTTCCAGAGCTCCGTCCTTGCTAGACTCTGTGGCACTGAGAGCATCATCTCCAGGCCATATTGTACATCAGCAAGAGCATTTTCAGTCCTTACATTGCCCTTATACTGTATCTGATACTTGTATTCAGCTAGCTAGCCAGTGACTGATTACTTAAATCAGCCCCACGCTTGCTGTGACATCCACCCACCAGGTGCCATTGGGTCTCACCTTCACCTCTGTGATTGTTTAACCACTTGAGGACCGCCCCCAGCCGATGGGCGGCGGCAAAGTCCGGGCCCAAACGACCGCAATACGCCCATCGGCGGGGGCGGCTGTTGAAGTGGCGCGATCAGCCGCCGGGGACTGGCTTCGCCCACCGTTCGCTGTAACCCGCCGGCCGTTCGGAAGCGCCGGCGGGTTACTAGCACCCGGATCGCCGCTACACGCATGTATAATAGGCTTTGTAATGTATACAAAGCCTATTATACTGGCTGCCTCCTGCCCTGGTGGTCCCAGTGTCCGAGGGACCAACAGGGCAGGCTGCAGCCACCCTAGTCTGCACCCAAGCACACTGATTCCCCCCAACCTGCCCCCTGATCGCCCACAGCACCCCTCAGACCCCCCCCCTGCCCACCCCCCAGACCACTGTTTGCACCCAGTCACCACCCTAATCACCCATCAATCACTCCCTGTCACTATCTGTCAACGCTATTTTTTTTTTTAGTCCCTAATCTGCCCCCTACTCCCTCCTGATCACCCCCCACCCCTCAGATTCTCCCCAGACCCCCCCCCCCCCGGGTACTGTATGCATCTATCCCCCCTGATCACCTGTCAATCACCCGTCAATCACCCGTCAATCACCCGTCAATCACCCCCTGTCACTGCTACCCATCAATCAGCCCCTAACCTGCCCCTTGCGGGCAATCTAATCACCCACCCACACCAATAGATCGCCCGCAGATCCGACATCAGATCACTTCCCAAGTGCAGTGTTTACATCTCTTCTCTCCTCTAAACACCCACTAATTACCCGTCAATCACCCATCAATCACCCCCTATCACCACCTGTCACTGTTACCCATCAGATTAGACCCTAATCTGCCCCTTGCGGGCACCCAATCACCCGCCCACACGCTCAGATTGCCCTCAGACCCCCCCCTTATCAATTCGCCAGTGCAATATTTACATTTGTTATTCCCTGTAATAACCCACTGATCACCTGTCAATCACCTATCAATCACCCATCAATCACCCCCTGTCACTGCCACCCATTAATCACCCCCTGTCACTGCCACCCATCAATCAGCCCCTAACCTGCCCCTTGCGGGCAATCTGATCACCCACCCACACCAATAGATCGCCCGCAGATCCGACATCAGATCACCTCCCAAGTGCAGTGTTTACATCTATTCTCTCCTCTAAACACCCACTAATTACCCATCAATCACCCCCTATCACCACCTGTCACTGTTACCCATCAGATTAGACCCTAATCTGCCCCTTGCGGGCACCCAATCACCCGCCCACACGCTCAGATTGCCCTCAGACCCCCCCTTATCAATTCGCCAGTGCAATATTTACATCTGTTATTCCCTGTAATAACCCACTGATCACCTGTCAATCACCTATCAATCACCCACTGTCACTGCCACCCATCAATCACCCCTGTCACTGCCACCCATCAATCAGCCCCTAACCTGCCCCTTGCGGGCAATCTGATCACCCACCCACACCAATAGATCGCCTGCAGATCCGACATCAGATCACCTCCCAAGTGCAGTGTTTACATCTCTTCTCTCCTCTAAACACCCACTAATTACCCATCAATCACCCCCTATCACCACCTGTCACTGTTACCCATCAGATTAGCCCCTAATCTGCCCCTTGCGGGCACCCAATCACACGCCCACACGCTCAGATTGCCCTCAGACCCCCCCTTATCAATTCGCCAGTGCAATATTTACATCTGTTATTCCCTGTAATAACCCACTGATCACCTGTCAATCACCTATCAATCACCCATCAATCACCCCCTGTCACTGCCACCCATCAATCACCCCCATTCACTGCCACCCATCAATCAGCCCCTAACCTGCCCCTTGCGGGCAATCTGATCACCCACCCACACCAATAGATCGCCCGCAGATCCGACATCAGATCACCTCCCAAGTGCAGTGTTTACATCTCTTCTCTCCTCTAAACACCCACTAATTACCCATCAATCACCCCCTATCACCACCTGTCACTGTTACCCATCAGATTAGACCCTAATCTGCCCCTTGCGGGCACCCAATCACACGCCCACACGCTCAGATTGCCCTCAGACCACCCCTTATCAATTCGCCAGTGCAATATTTACATCTGTTATTCCCTGTAATAACCCACTGATCACCTGTCAATCACCTATCAATCACCCCCTGTCACTGCTACCCATCAATCACCCCCTGTCACTGCCACCCATCAATCAGCCCCTAACCTGCCCCTTGCGGGCAATCTGATCACCCACCCACACCAATAGATCGCCCGCAGATCCGACATCAGATCACCTCCCAAGTGCAGTGTTTACATCTCTTCTCTCCTCTAAACACCCACTAATTACCCATCAATCACCCCCTATCACCACCTGTCACTGTTACCCATCAGATTA
Organism: Hyperolius riggenbachi; assembly: GCF_040937935.1. Lineage (NCBI taxonomy): Eukaryota > Metazoa > Chordata > Amphibia > Anura > Hyperoliidae > Hyperolius > Hyperolius riggenbachi. The sequence continues at coordinate 509,670,963 of NC_090646.1, read as the reverse complement.
GACCCTAATCTGCCCCTTGCGGGCACCCAATCACCCGCCCACACCTCAGAATGCCCTCAGACCCCAGCCCTGATCACCTCGCTAGTGCATTGCTTGCATCTATTTCCCCCCTCTAATCACACCTTGAGACACCCATCAATCACCTCCTGTCACCCCCTAGCACACCTACCCATCAGATCAGGCCCTAATTTGCCCCGTGTGGGCTCCTGATCACTCAGCCAAACCCTCAGATCCCCCTCAGACCCCCTTCCTATCACCTCCCCAGTGCATTGATTGCATCTATTTTCCCCTCTAACCGCCCCCTGAGACACCCATCAATCACCTCCTGTCACCCCCCTAGCACTCCTATCCATCAGATCAGGCCCAAAACATCCTGTCATCTAAGAGGCCACCCTGCTTATGACCGGTTCCACAAAATTTGCCCCCTCATAGACCACCTGTCATCAAAATTTGCAGATGCTTATACCCCTGAACAGTCATTTTGAGACATTTGGTTTCCAGACTACTCACAGTTTTGGGCCCGTAAAATGCCAGGGCAGTATAGGAACCCCACAAGTGACCCCATTTTAGAAAGAAGACACCCCAAGGTATTCTGTTAGGTGTATGATGAGTTAATAGAAAATTTTATTTTTTGTCAAAAGTTAGCGGAAATTGGATTTTTATTGTTTTTTTCACAAAGTGTCATTTTTCACTAACTTGTGACAAAAAATAAAATCTTCTATGAACTCACCATACCCCTAACGGAATACCTTGGGGTGTCTTCTTTCTAAAATTGAGTCACTTGTGGGGTTCCTATACTGCCCTGGCATAACATAGAAGATTTTATTTTTTGTCACAAGTTAGCGGAAAATGACACTTTGTGAAAAAAAACAATTAAAATCAATTTCCGCTAACTTGTGACAAAAAAAAATCTTCTATGAACTCACCATCCTCCTAACGGAATACCTTGGGGTGTCTTCTTTCTAAAATGGGGTAATTTGTGGGGTTCCTATACTGTCCTGGCATTTTAGGGGCCCTAAACCGTGAGGAGTAGTCTTGAAACGAAATTTCTCAAAATGACCTGTGAAATCCTAAAGGTACTCATTGAACTTTGGGCCCCTTAGCGCAGTTAGGGTGCAAAAAAGTGCCACACATGTGGTATCGCCGTACTCAGGAGAAGTAGTATAATGTGTTTTGGGGTGTATTTTTCCACATACCCATGCTGAGTGGGAGAAATATCTCTATAAATAGACAATTGTGTGTAAAAAAAATAAAACAATTGTCATTTACGGAGATATTTCTCCCATCCAGCATGGGTATGTGTAAAAATACACCCCAAAACACATTATACTACTTCTCCTGAGTACGGCAATACCACATGTGTGGCACTTTTTTGCAGCCTAACTGCGCTAAGGGGCCCAAAGTCCAATGAGCATCTTTAGGCTTTACAGGGGTGCTTACAATTAGGCACCCCCCAAAATGCCAGGACAGTGAACACACCCCACAAATGACCCCATTTTGGAAAGTAGACACTTCAAGGTATTCAGAGAGGAGCATAGCGAGTCCGTGGCAGATTTAATTTTTTTTTTCGCAAGTTAGAAGAAATGGAAACTTTTTTTCTTTTTTTTTGTCACAAAGTGTCATTTTCCGCTAACTTGTGACAAAAAATAAAATCTTCTATGAACTCACCATGCCTCTCACTGAATACTTTGGGATGTCTTCTTTCCAAAATGGGGTCATTTGGGGGGTATTTGTACTATCCTGGAATTTTAGCCCCTCATGAAACCTGACAGGTGCGCAGAAAAGTCAGAGATGCTTGAAAATGGGAAAATTCACTTTTGGCACCATAGTTTGTAAACGCTATAACTTTTACCCAATCCAATAAATATACACTGAATGGTTTTTTTTTTATCAAAGACATCTTTGCAAAATAACTTTCGCGCTCAAATGTATAGGAAATTTTACTTTATTTGAAAAATGTCAGCACAGCAAGTTAAAAAAGTCATTTTTTTGCCAAAATTCATGTCTTTTTTGATGAATATAATAAAAACTAAAACTCGCAGCAGCAATCAAATAGCAGCAAAAGAAAGCTGTATTAGTGACAAGAAAAGGAGGTAAAATTCCTTTAGGTGGTAGGTTGTATGACCGAGCAATAAACCGTGAAAGCTGCAGTGGTCTGAATGGAGAAAAAGGCTCTGGTCCTTAAGGGGCGAAAAGACTGTGGTCCTTAAGTGGTTAAAGTGTATTTCCCTGTTTAAAACCACTTATTACCAATTAATAGCCACATTTAAAGTGTTAATTTAACTTTAAAATCTATTTTACTAAAAACTAAAAGTTCTTTTTGGAATTTTGTTTAAGTTGTAGCCCCTTATCACCTTTATAATCCATGCAATTTGGGGGATTGTAGCATGTATGGCGCTTTAATAATAGCTTAAACACTTTTCTGTGATCACGGGCGTGAATTTCCGTGATTGCCTCATTTACAGAAAAAAATCGGAGTCGAATTCGTAAGTCTGTTTCAAAGCCGGAAATTAATCACGGAATTTCCAATTTTTTTTTAATCATGGCCGAATAGTTGAATCTGTAATTGGGGGGTATCCGAGCAGCACTGGCAAGGACATTGAGGCCGGTTTCACACTGCTAAGCAGTGTTTTAAGTGCGGTGCCATCAGACAATTGCATTGCACAGCAACACAAAAAAGGGCCTTCCCAAATACCTGCGTTTATGCGTGGTAGTGGGATTCATGTATGCTAACGAGAGCCTGGGGTTGAGTTCACATATGACATAGCATGAAAAAGTAGCATTATTGTAGGTTGGGTTTGCGATTTTCTATTGCGTTTTTACCACATGCATTTTGCGTGCTTTTTAATGAGTTTGCAGTTCGCTAATGGAAATAGCATATGCATTTTGTATGCGGTTTTTTTTACGTTTATGCAAATCACTAGGAAGGCAACAAGAAGTGGAAACACATCAGTGATCTTGAATTTTTAATTAAAAATGCATGAAAAATGTAATGCATATGCCTTACTATAGACTTTCATTATGTGCGTTTTGGCAGCCAGCCTGCATATTATGCAACACTACCAGCATTTGCAAAACGCATACTGTAAAAACGCAGCTTCTTCTGCGTCCCATAGACTAACATTGCTTCATAAAACGCAGCGTTTTCCATTACGCTAGCGTCTCTGCAATGTGTGCACCCAGCCTGAAAGAGGCTCTCTAGCACTCACTTCCTGTGGTGGAAATAAGTATTGCAAGGGAGAAAAAAAATGTGAGCCCACGCATCAAATTGCCAGTGTGTCAATTTGGAGACTTCCGATACATCACATCGCACCACCCCTGGTATAAAATGCACCATAGACTTTCATTGCGTTACCCTGCGGTGAAAAAGGGCAACACAATGGGTCATTATGAAAGGGACCTCAAGAATTCCACTTACTTGGAAATAGCAACAGGAATAATGATTAGAAATAAATAAATAAACCTGTTACGCTTTTCTGTCACTGTTATTCCCAGAACACTTCATCCGCAGTCTCGCAGGATGTATAAAACCTTATCAACAGCTCTGTTCTTTCAACTGTCAACAGCTGCCTAAAAGGTATAATTAATATACCCGGGGCTTCTGTATCAATCACTGAGCCGTTTCCTGTCATAATTATCAGAACATGTTTTGACAGTTTCAAAACTATTTTCATGCTAGCCCAAAATACTTGAAAGGATTCATCACGGAGAAACAGATGAGTGGATTAATTAATCAAAGAAATTCAGAAAAATAGCTTATTGACCGATTCCAGCATCTGAAGTGGTTTGAGAAATGAATTTCATTCACTGCAGACTTTCTATCCGGGGATGTTAGAAGTTCTTACTTTTTTATCGAGAGTTTGATCTAGTTTTTGTTCTTCTTTGTCCTTTTTTGATTTACTGGAAGGGTATGCTTCACAGCTAATGGATGAAGTCAGGAGAATGTTACTCCCCGCAAATGAAAACGTGCGCGTTTCAAGCCCTTAGTGATTTCGGAAAAAAAGACGGCAAGCAAACGAGACTACGGTAAACACACTGAAAGACACCTCGTGCTTCTCACTGATACCATACGTTAAAGGGTGATAGAAACACATCTGATGATAATGAATCACTTGCTATTGATTTCCAATCTTTTGATTCTGGTAACGCAGCAGACAGAGTGCTGTATAACCCCATGGCGGCTATATTAAAATGTACGCCGTTTCTTTCCATTTAACCCATAGGCTGCAAAAATGTCCTGTTATGCTATATAAGAACAGAGCTAATCGCTAATTGAGCTTTAACCTAAAATGAGAGGATTGTATTTGTTATGTCGATGCTTTGGACTCTGAGTTGCACACTAGAAACAAATATGCAGCCGGTGGAGTGAGAGTGGAGGCAGAACATCTGATTTGCAAGGTCACTCTGGATTGGACTGTTTGGATCAGCTCACTGGGAGTGTTTTTGCTATCCATCAGGGGTGTTGCTAGGGTCATTTATCCAGGGCACTACCCAGAACCTATTGCTGGGGTGCCCCGGATGTCGCCTCCCACCGTGCCCGGGAGTGTACACGGATGGTGGGAATAGCAGCAGTGGCGGTACTTGGCGGCTTGATCTTCCTCTTTGAACCCTGTAACTGATCACTGTGTGTGTGGGCGGGCAGCACGGAAGTAGCGCCAGCATGCTACCTGTGTGACCACCGCTGCCAAGTACCACTCTGGCGAGCAGTGCCCTTTCTTTACCTTTGGTGGGTGTGGCCAAGGAGACCCATCCAGAGAGAAACAAGACAGCTACCGTGACTGCTCACCATGTGCTGCTGTCCCCGGGGGCTCCAGTAAGTAGCTCGGTAGCCATGTGACATTGCCACTCACTGACACACAGTCACACACAGAGTTTGTTTTCAAAACTTTTTATTGAGTGAATCTTAATAATATAAACATGAGATATTGAAACGTGTAATCACATACCACTCATTTCTTATATAATTAGAGAAACAAGAGTAAAATTATATATAAAAAAAAGAGAAGAAAGAAGCATGAACAGCAGTGAAGATAAACACTAGTAAAAATAGTAAAAGATGGAAAATCTTTACTACCCACAATCGAAGAAGTTATACACACACAGAGTTTGGTGGTGCCGGGGGCTCGGGGCAGCTCTTCAGTGACTAGTGTGGGGTGGTAGAGACTGGTACTGGCAGCCAGGTTGGCCATGAGAGGGGTCTAGGGGGCACAGGCTGTTGTTATATCATGGGCCATCATCTTGTCAGAGATGATGAATGTGAAGCAGCAATGTGTGTGATATAGAATTAGAGATCATATGGGAGTTGATATGACAGACGAATGTGCAGCATTGTAGGAGAGAACATAGGATTGTGAGATAGACAGGGATTCAAGATGGATAACATGTCAGAGATATATGCAGCATTGTGGAAATGGGATAGATGACGTTATATTCCACAACAATGCTGCATTCCATCTCTGAGTTGTCATCTATCTATCGTCTCACAATGCTGTATCCTTCTCTGCCATTTCATCCATAACGACCTGTCATCTATAGCACAATGCTGCACCTTCATTTCTGGCATGACGTGTCCATCCAATTCCATCCCATGGTAGCCATGCCATATGCCCCTTATTTGTAATCACTATGGGGTTAATTCAAGACAAATAGCAAGCCTTATAAGAGTTAACACACCTTATCAGAGTAGCATAGCGAGTGCTACAAACGTATGCCGGCTAATTGGCAATGACGAGAGCTCCACTCGTCCTGCCCTGAGCCCCTGCGGGTCCAATCATTTTTCATTATCCCCGCACTTTGATTGGTCCAATAGGCTGCCTGTGAAGTTTCAAGTCAAGTGACAGACAGCCTATTGAGCCAATCAAAGTGTGGGGATTGCCAGTTAGCAGGCATAAGTTTGTAGCGCTTGCTATGCTACTCTGACAAGGTGTGTTAACTCTGATAAGGTGTATTGACTCTGATAAGGGGTATTAACTCTTATAAGGCATGCTATTTGTCTTAGTGAATCAAGCCCCATATGTGGTGCATTGCAGTTTGGCAAGCCGCATTACAATGCGGTCGTTATGTCATAATGCACCACTGTCAGCGTAGCCTTAGTTACCTCTGCTAAGTTTGTGCACATTTGGCCTTACCCATGACCATGCCCATTTTCTGGCACAAGGCCACACCCATGTTGCCCTCACCACTTCTCAACATATACTCTGTGCGCAGAAGTGCCTCGGATCTACCAGGACCCTAGCAACGCCCCTGGCTAGCCTTGAATGCCTCCTCCACCAGAGCTTTTATTTTACAACTATATGGATATTCCAAGGCAGGTGAGAAGAGATAAACCCTGCTCAGACTCATTCTTTTACTCAAGGGCCATGCATGCTAGCCAAATAAATATAGAAAAGAGTAGATTTTTCTGACCTATTTTTTCAGTAAATATGCAAGCTGTAGTTGGTACCAGAGAGCATAGCATAGCAGTATTCAGAAAACAATTGCAGACACCAACTAAGACAATTTCAGCCAGGCCAAATTGAAATGTGTTAAGGTGGCCATTAATATAACAATACAGTCCAGAGGCTGATCTATCATGTTCGATCCCCGCAGCAATCCATCATAAATGATCAGTAGTGCCCATTAAGGGCCAAATTCCCACTGACCAATTTGATCGGATTGATATAGTCAATCAGTTTTGTGGCTCAAGCCCATTGATCTGATTGATTGCCATAATCCCACCATATGTGCGCCATGCAGAATAACAATAGCCCTTGCGACCCTCGCCTGCATGGGGGCGAGCAGAGGATTAGGTGGCCCACTCATAACAACAAATACAGAATTAAATGCAGAGCAGCAGCAGAGCATTATACATTTTCTTTTACCTGTGGCAGGAAAGGTCCTCTTCATGCCTCTTCTGTGTAGCAGCACGCCTGGCAGCCATTCACCATAGGGCTCTCAATTCCATGGTGATTCACTGCACAGTACGGAGCTACACTAAGGAGAGGAGCAAAGAACACCTGTCCCGCCACCACAAGCAGGCAATGTATAACACTTCACTGCTGCGCAATTAACTCTGCATTTGCTGACAAGAGTGGGCCTCCTTAGCCCTGGTCCCTGAGAAGGGGGGTAAAAGATGGGGAACAGTAGTTATTTTCTGGGGTAAGGGGAGGAGGGGCAGTAGGTAGGTAATTACGTCTCTGGTTCTTAGAGAGATAATATTGCTACGGTTCATTACCTTTAATAAACAAAAATACTATAGCATTTATTGAGTGGAATGTGACTGCAGTTATATAGCACCCCATCATCAATATCTTATATATTGTTTATTTTACTCTATAACACTTAGAGGAGGAATTCCTTTATCTTTACCTTCCATTTCATGGTAAAGAGACTGCCATATCTACCAAGTCAGTCTACAGTGCTTACTGATAAGTGAAACCACCACTACCACTTTTGGGGTTTGCCCTGTAGACAGAACTCTTCAAATAGTGAAGTCTCAACAGAAAGAGAAGCAGTCATTTTCTCTATTTGTAGAGAATGATCAAAAAATACGTATGTATTATACCTGGCTGCTGATATTTGGTTTGTAATTCTTTAGTGAAAATACAGCCAAGGAGAAAACTAAGGAGAAAAATTTAATTACATACGGGCCTCTCTCTCTCTCTCTCTCTCTCTCTCTCTCTCTCTCTCTCTCTCTCTCTCTCTCTCTCTCTCTCTCTCTCTCTCTCTCTCTCTCTCTCTCTCTCTCTCTCTCTCTCTCTATATATATATATATATATATATATATTTAGTGCTGCCCATAGTGGTTCATACCCCTTGCAAATTTTAATGTAAAGTTACTTTTATTCAGGCAGCCAGTAATTTTTTTGACGGGAAATGGCATAGGTGTCTTCCAACAGATAATAATATGATGTACAAGAGGGATTATTGTGGAGGAAAAACATTTCTCAGCTTTCACTTACATTTTACATTTGAGCAAAAGGTGTCCAGTCTAAAATCATTCATATCCTTCACAAACTGTCACAGTCAGTGGGAAAATCCAAAGTTCTATACCATTACAAATAGTCCAAGCTGTTCTAAAGTATCCTAATTACCCTGATTAATTGGGAACTGCTGTTTTAATATACTCAACAGGTGAAAAACAACAGCTCTCTGCAGTTGGTTTGTGGACAGTCATGGCTAAGACAAAGGAGCCCAGTGAGGACCTGCGACTGCGCATTGTGGCTGCTCACAAGTCAGGAAAGGGCTACAAGGCCATTTCTAAATGTTTTTAAGTTCTAGTGGCTACAGTGCAAAGTATTATTAAAAAAATACAAGATGTTCCGCACTGTGGAAAATCTCAGAGGACGTGGTCGAAAGCCAAAAGTGACACCTGTGCTGGCCAGGAGGATATTGAGAGTGGTGAAAAATAATCCAAGGATCACCACCAAGGCCATCCTGGTGTATTTGGGCTCTGCTGGTGGCAATGTCTCAAGTCAGACAATCCAATGCACACTGTTGGGTTCCACAGACCAAGGAGGACACCACTTCTTCAGATAAGGCACACAAAAGCTTGCTTGGCTTTTGCAAATGCTCATCTGGACAAAGAAGAAGACTTCTGGTCTTCTGTGTTATGGTCAGATGAAACAAAAAATGAATTGTTTGGTCACAATGATGTTTCCTTCATTTAGCATAAAAAAGGAGAAGCCTTCAACCCAAAAAACACTATCCCCACTGTCAAACATGGTGGTGGCAACCTAATGCTTTAAGGGTGTTTTTCAGCCAATGGATCAGGAAACCTAATCACAGTTAACAGCACCATAGAAAAAAGAGCAATACATGAGGACTCTCAACGACAACATCAGGCAGTCTGCAGAGAAACGTGGACGTTTCAGCATGACAACGACCCAAAACACACAGAAACAGTGAAGAAATGGTTACCGGACAACAACATTAATGTTTTGGAGTTGCCCAGCCAGAGTTCTGACTTGAATCCAATTGAGAATCTGTAGAGGGAGCTAGAGATCAGGGTGATGGCCAGGGCCGGTTCAAGTAACAATTGGGCCCTAGGGCAAAATTAACCTGGGGCCCCCCAACAGACACCCCTGACCAAAAAGCATCATTAGAGGCCCTTTGTTGCAGCCAAATTTCCCTCCTGGGCCCCTGAGCTGGCTGCTGACCCTCCCCCAATCACCTCCCAACTTAACAGACTCTGCAGAGTCCATGGGGAGCAACAGCTAAGATAGGGAGGGACACCTTGGGGGCCCCTACAGGCTCTGGGGCCCTGGGACAATTGCCCATTTTTTCCTATGGTAGCTCTGGCCCTGGTGATGGCAAGAAGACCCACCAACTGAAAGATTTGAAGCTCATTGCTAAAGATGAATGGGCAAAAATACCTGTGGAGAGATGCAAAAGGCTGGTCTGCAATTTTAGGAAGTGTTTGATTGCTGTAATAGCCAATAAAGGCTTTTCTATTGATTATTGAGAAGGGTATGAATAATTTTGGACTGGACAATTTTTGCTCAAATGTAAATAAAAGCTGAGAAATGTTTTTTTTTCCACAACAATGCACCTTGTACATCGTCGTCTTAGCTTTTGAAAGACATCTATGTCCTCTCCTGTCAAAAAAATTACTTGCTGGTTGAGTAAAAGTAACATAAAGTCACAATTTGCCAGGGGTATGAATAATTACGGGCAGCACTGTATGTGTATATGTATATATATAGCATCTATTGCTACAGCACATTTTTAGATCTCCCCCCCTCCTTTGGGGAAGCAGTAAAGGATGTGTGGCAGCACCTACCACTGAACCACAATGGAAAATGATTTGGCTGCCTTTCACATCCATGCAGCAATTGACAATATATGGGGGCAGTGGCTTTCTCCCTCTACCCCTCCCCCTCTTCTGAATAGGTTTTTTGCTTAGAATAGCCATAGGAGGCTGTGTGCCTCCATCTATGGATGCTGTAAGTGATGCAGGTCAAGCTAAAAGCTAACATGACTCTAGAAGATAAAAACAAGGAACACCAAGAGCCCCAATAGTGTAATATGTACTGGTAAATGGTTACTAGATAGAGTAAATATTAATACTCACAAACCAGGGTTACCATTAGGCAACCACTGTAAAGGCAGGTGGGGAGATTTTCCTGACCCCACTCAGGAATAAGAAGTCGCTCTCTGTAAATGAGAAAAATGGGTTCAACCCTCCACCCACGGTGAACTCAATATTATGCAGGAGAACAGAGGCGCCAAAAGGATAAAAGGAAGCTAAATGAGCTTAAAAACCAAATTCTTGGTAAATGGAGGAGGTAGTGGTGGACTTACCTCCTCCAAGTAGACACACAACGACTGTAGTAAACACAGTCAATATACTTTATTTATGAACTCCAAATATGCAACGCGTTTCGCAGGTTTGATCCCGCTTCATCAGGCAATAACAACGGAGCAATAGCATATGTGGTCAGTAGAAGAGCCAGGCACCTCTGTAACAACGGAGCAATAGCATATGTGGTCAGTAGAAGAGCCAGGCACCTCTGTACAGAGGTGCCTGGCTCTTCTACTGACCACATATGCTATTGCTCCGTTGTTATTGCCTGATGAAGCGGGATCAAACCTGCGAAACGATTTGCATATTTGGAGTTCATAAATAAAATATATTGACTGTGTTTACTACAGTCGTTGTGTGTCTACTTGGAGGAGGTAAGTCCACCACTACCTCCTCTATCTACCAAGAATTTGGTTTTTAAGCTCATTTAGCTTCCTTTTATCCTTTTGGCGCTTCTGTTCTCCTGCATAATGATTCTAGAAGGGTAGAACAGATGATACGGGAAGCCCTTAAACCCTTAACCTACAGCTCCCACAACATTGGTAAACTGTGTCTCATTGACTGTAATAGAAATTGCCTAATGGAAAGTAGGGCAGTGGGATAGATGCAGCTCACAATTAGGGGCTGACATTGGCTTTTTAAAGAGAAACTCCAACCAAAAATTGAATTTTATCCCAATCAGTAGCTGATACCCCCTTTTACATGAGAAATCTATTCCTTTTCACAAACAGACCATCAGGAGGCGCTGTATGACTGATATTATGGTGAAACCCCCTTCCTCAAGTAACCCCTCCCACAAGAAAAGTTCGAACTTTTGTGGGAAATAGCTGTTTACGGCTGTTTCCAACTGCCAAAAACCATGCAGCAGCTACATCACCTGCCAACAGTAAAACGTTCACTGGAGTTTCTCCTTAATAGCTGAAACAGTGAACTAATATTCTACTCCCACAAAATTCTTTTACAGAGAATTGCCCACTCAGAACTTGATTTTAAAGCGAAAAAAGGCTTGTTGGCAAGAGTTACAATTCTTTCTTTAGAATAAAACCTTTTTTTGCAATAGTTGTAGCAAAAAAAATCTGATCTTACAATCCGAAACAATAATTGTTGGCGTTTTATGTTTTTCTCTGTGTGATTTGTGTTTAAGGTTGCTTTTGGAAGCTTAGCCATCTCTAAAATTACTCTGCAAGTGAGGCATATGAAGTTTTAGCTTAACAGCTAGTCTGCAAAAAATGCACTTGCATATTTTAGTGTCATTTGTCAGAATATGGATATGGCAGTCACCTGGGGTCGATATCTGAAACCCAGAAGCAATTTGCATATCTCCAAAGCACTGAAATCCATTCTCGGTACCCCCTGTTGCCCTTGGAAACAGCCTTACCATTTACAGGAAGCTGACAATATAGAGCATGCCTCGCTTCACTGAGCACAAACAATCTGCAGATAGCACACTGTCGTCTCTGTTTGAGTTTAATACAATTGGTTATTAAAAAAAAATAAAAATCTTACCAAGTAAAGCAATTAAGAAGCAGTCATACATCAGAGTGTGACAGCAGTTATATTTGGCTTCTGCTAGTACGTGCCAGATTCTTAAACACCGTACATAGGCAAGAAGCAACTTTTCTTGATCTATTAAAAGGTGTGATTTGCAGGTTCCCTGACATTTTAAGAGAATAATACATATGCAAAACATTCCATAATTTATTCCATAAATCACAATGATCTTTCAGGTGTATACTGTCATATAAAATAACTAAAGCAACATTAGGTTGCCGATTAGGTTTATCAGAGTATTCTCTAGGCAGCTTCTGTATTTGGTCTGAATCATTTGTGCTACTGTTAACTGAGGCTCCCACCTAAATGTAAATAAAATAAGAGGCAGAGCCACGGGCACAGGAAAAAGGGTGTCGGCTGATGGTGGATGAAAAGGGCGCTGCCATAGACTTTAATGCAATTATCGTTCATACAGCGAAAAATGCAGAAAAAAGGACGCCGCGATAAATATCGTTAAGAACATTAGAACATTATAGTTTATTGAAGTATGTTATGGTTTTAGAAGCTTGCAACGTTATAGTTTTTGTCATATTATTTTCTTTGTATGTACAGAATTTACGTTATCAAAGATATTATCATTTCTATGTGTAAAAGGGTGTTTCTGCAGAGGGAGTGGTTAAGTTTAGGCACCACCAGGGGGGGTTGTTAGGGTTAGGCACCACCGAGGGAGTGGCTAGGGTTAGGTGCCACCAAGGGAGTGGTTAGTTTTAGGCACCACCAGGGGAGGGTTCTGTGTGAGAGTAGGGTTGGGTTAAGCTGTATTGTTTAATTATGTAACGATTTTTAACATTCATATCTTTTCGTTATTATTTTTACAACGTTATTTATCATTAACCAAGTTTGACAACAATGTTTATCATTATCAGATTTCGTTATCCACAGGCACCATTTCGTTATCCAGCCGGGCCCTTCTTTCACTGCGCCCTTTTTTCATGCATGCAGGGGCATAACTACAAATCATGGATTTCCCCACTTCACAGCAAAAATGTCATGGGCCCCTCTACCTAGGTTCCCCCACCTCCCCATAACAAGTGTGGCCAACATAGCATCCCTCTGCACCCATAAGCACACCTCTAACCCAATAGCAAGTGTGCAGGGCCGGAGCTACCATAGGAAAAAATGGGCAATTGCGCCAGGGCCCCAGAGCCTGTAGGGGCCCCCAAGGTGTCCCTCCTTCATCTGTTGCTCCCCAGGGAGTCTTCAGAGTCTGTTAAGTTGGGAGGTGGTTGGGGGAGGGTCAGCAGCCAGCTCAGGGGCCCAGAAGGGAAATTTGGCTGCAACAAAGGGCCTCTAATGATGCTTTTTGGTTGGGGGGGGGGTCTGTCGGGGGGCCCCCAGGCTAATTTTGTCCTAGGGCCCAATTGTTGCTTGAACCGGCCCTGCAAGTGTGTCTAGTACAACAAGCCTTACTCCCTAGAATATCTGAACAATAAAGTACCCTCATAGCAAATATAAATAAAGTAATGGGCAGGGATATAACTATAATCCATAGGAGTCCCTCACAGAAATTCCATGGCACCCCTCCCTAAGTTTGTCCAACTCCCTATAGCAAGTGTGTTCAGAATCAGAATAGCATCCTTCCCTACCCACCAGCAACCCCATAGCAAGTGAGGCTAGTACAACATCTCTCACTCCTTAACATGTGTGGCCTGGGGTAAAAATAAACTGATAAACAATAAACAATTTTATCTATCCTCCTACTCTTTTTAGATATCACATGATTTTATTATATGTTTAAACATTTACAAAGTAGATTTAATGTTTTATAGTCTTTGCTCAATGTCAGTCTATTAACTGTCCCAGAGCTAAAATACATGAACTATTGACCTTTTTTAATCTATCCTCTGCAATCAACACTCTTCTCTGAAAGGAAAAACGTTTTATGGCTGTCATTTCTTATTAGTGAGCGCAGTTGATATCAACAATAAATATATATGACATAAATAAAAAAATGCATACATTTATTTAAAAAAACACAGATACGTAAATAAAACAATAAATAAACATGGCAGCAGAGATTAGAGCCCACCATAGCTCTCTTAGTGGGGAGAAAAGGTGGGGTGGGGACACTTGTGTGCTGAGTTGTACGGCCCTGCAGCGAGCCCTTAAAGCTGCTGTGTCCTGCGTTGTAAAAAATCACCTAGTCACTAGGGGAGTGGATGCCTACAGTCTTCAAGTGGTTAAACAATACCAGTTGCTTGGCTATCCTGCTGATCCTCTGCCTCTTATAATTTTAGCTATAGATCAAGCACGCAGCAATTAGGTGTTTGTGGCATCATTGTCAATCTGACAAGATTAGCTGCATGCTCATTTTGGTGAGATTCAGACACTACTGCAGCCAAATAGACCAGCAGAGCATGAATATGGCAGCCTCCATATTCCTCTCGGTACAATTGTCCTTTAAGCTGTAGTCAGTACTCAGCAAACATGGCATATCATACATGTCAACTCAAATATCTGTACTGACTTTCTGCATCCCTATACCATAATCTACCAACTTTATCTCTACAAATATAGATTATATGCTTTCAAGACCAACTTGAATTAAAAAAAGTTTTTTTCCCCTCTATTATGCTGAAAACGTATCAAAAATTCAACTCTCATTATAGTCTATTGATAGTTTTAATATCAGAGTTTCAACTGAAAAAGCATTAACGAAATATGTGCTTTGTTTGTTCAATGTTTTCCCCTGTGTACACTCCATGCTTGCTTAGTGAAATGAGCAAAAAAACTGCATTAGTGTCAACATCATCTCAGCTAATCACCAAGGAAATGACTTTATGAATTCTTTGGATTAATTTCTCTCCTATCCCTGAGTGACGGGATTAGTACATCATGCAAGCTTATTTGGCAACTCTTACTCCCTTTCTAGATTAAACACTTGTTCCAAGCTACAAATCTTCAGATCAGGACACCACATATTGCATAAAACAAGTGACATTCATCATGGTCAGCTACAATCCATTGTGGATCCTTTTTGAGGATGCAGATTCCAAAAAAGAAAATATGCAAGGATAGCCCTTTGTGTTACTAGATTTCGCACCAGACACTGGCAAAAACAAGAAAGCAGGGCATAACATTGATCTAGATGTATATGATGCATGAAATGTTTATCAGGTAAAGTAGACATCTACTTATTTTAAATTAATAATTAAAAAAATAAAATAAAAACTGTAATGTAACGATTGCGGAATCGTCTCCGTGGTCAGCGCACCAGACGTGCGCTGACGCGGCGGATTTCCTCCACAAGCGTATAATTGAGGACACCCAGGCTAGGTGCTATGCACCTGCAGAGGGAAATTCCTGTCGGCAGGTGGAGCTGTGGAGTGCAGAGGAACAGCTCCTCTGCCCTACCACACATGCCAGACAGGAATTGTACGAAGGGAAGAAACGCAATCACAAGAGAAGCGATTGAGAGTGAGCACAGAGACAGATTGTGTGTGTGTGCATAAAACTAGTCGCCAACCCACGACTGTGCACACACCACAGCAGATAAGAAGCAGGAACGCGATCGCGAGAGGTGCGATCGCCAGACGTGACACAAGGTTACAGCAAGGCGGAGCACGAGAGTAGCAAAGGCGCAGCAAATCATACAATGAGGAGATACGGAAAATAACAAACGCTAGCTAACCGCGAACACCGCACTCATTCGCAACAGTGCACGCGGTTATGCGCGGTCTCCACGTGATAAGCACAATAGAGACAAGCACGCCCAACTAACCATCGACAGACAAACATGAAACAGAGGACGCGAACGCTTGCTTAACGGTTACCTCACCGAGCCTCCAGCAAGCGTCCGTAGCAGACAAGACAGACACACGAAAACAGGGACAAGCGAGAGACAGGATCCACAGCACCAGCGAGAAGCAAGTGAGATCCAGGTACAGAGTAGCAGAACAGAAGGATCCACAGCACTAGCGAAAAGTGGCTAGCGCGATCCCAGGAGACAGAACAGAAGGATCCACAGCGCCAGCGAAAAGTGGCTAGCGCGATCCCAGGAGAAAGAACAGAAGGATCCACAGCGCTAGCGAAAAGTGGCTAGCGCGATCCCAGGAGACAGAACAGAAGGATCCACAGCGCTAGCGAAAAGTGGCTAGCGCGATCCCAGGAGACTGAACAGAAGGATCCACAGCGCTAGCGAAAAGTGGCTAGCGCGATCCCAGGAGACAGAACAGAAGGATCCACAGCGCTAGCGAAAAGTGGCTAGCGTGATCCCAGGAGACAGAACAGAAGAGATAGCTGGTAGCAACCGCTGCACCAGCTATACTCCAAGAACAGAGATCAGAACCATTTCCTGTCGACCACCGCTGGGACAGGACAACAGCAACAGAACAAACAAACAGATAAACAATCCTAACTGCACTTAGGGAATCTGCCTAGCACAGTTTCCAGGAATTACTCTAAGCTGATCTTCAAACCAAGAGCATGGCTGACACTCTCTAGGAGTGTGTACTACAAACCCTGAAGGAATGACCAGCAAAGGACTGTGGGTAATCCCAACCTTTATACTGCCAGTCATCACAGGAGGCAGGTAGGGGATTTGCATAACGAATGTATGCAAATTCCTCAGCAGCAAGCTGCAGAACTGACAAAAGGTCTCTCCTGCAGAATGCAGACGTGAACAGTGGTCAAAACGCTGCCTGTCTGCACAGGCAGCTGAGCAGATTCTCACATGTAAGGCTGCATTAAGAGATTTTCCTTACGTTTGCAAGGTGTCTATGCTGCTAAAGCTGCCCCCTTTGAGTCTTATTGGCAGATTTAGTTTGGGTGCCAAAGAAATTGTGGCTATGGCCATACATAGTTACATAGTTACATAGTTATTTTGGTTGAAAAAAGACATACGTCCATCGAGTTCAACCAGAGAACAAAGTACAACACCAGCCTGCTCCCTCACATATCCCTGTTGATCCAGAGGTATTTTGAGCATGGGATATGAAAAGTATTGGAGTTCTACTATACTATAGCAGAACTCCAGTGCAGAACAATTAGCGCCTATTGTGGAAGGCAGAGTTCTGCTATACGAAAGCTGATCTTTGGCACAGGACAATTAATGGAGATGGTGGGTTCTCGAGTTCCACTATGCCATTACGGAGCTCAGATAAGGATAATTAACAGTTACTGTGGTTGCCAGTGTAGAATATCGGTGATTTACTAATATTGTGCATTGCCCAAATCCCATGGCACCCAAATGTGCGCCTCCCCGACCCTCATTTTCTCTACACTTTTACCTCACTCTGTCCACAATGTCTTCTCACAGCAAACCCCACTCACCCCCTGGGCTGGAGGATACTAATGCTGAGTTGCTCATGGCGTGAGAGTTAAAGTCCAGATAACGGCTACTAGCACACTAAGCTTCACAAGAGCAATAATATTTATTCCATTCAGTTCTTGTGTCAAACTTAAATTGCTGACCATTGTTTCAGGGCCACACAGGATCCCCTTCTTCAGAACAGTGCAGACACAAGACCAAGAGAGTTGGTGTGAGAGTTGGTCAGCTTATCCTTGACCTATATCAAAGAATGGTGATGAAGATGCTGGCACTGAGTACGCTGTGCTCTAGGATCCTTGAGAGGTGAGCTACTACCTATTTCTTTGTACTGCGCTAGGGGCATTGTAATGAAGGAAACACACATGGTGATGTTGGGGGCGCAGTTACAGTAAAGGACGCATTAAATGGGGAACACCTTGATGAAGAGAGCACAAACTGAGATGATTATAGTAAAAGCTCTTCTAACACCCACTGGCACAATGACGTGCCTGGCTATTAGAGACAGACGTTTTTGCTATATCCTTGAAATCAAAGAAATCAGATGCACACCTTTTCTCCAACAAATTAATACAGAAGACTCCTGAGACTCCTTACACAGTTTCATAAAGTGTAAAAGAAAGGATAAACCAGTATCAAGTATTGTGATATTTTATAATCTCTATCCTAGTAAATGACTTCAGGTTTTTTCTTTGAAATTCCCCATTTTGATCCATTGCATCCATGTCTGGCTCCAGTCCAGTTCCTGAAGCCCTTAATATGTTCTGCTCAAAGCAAACCTGGAGCAAAAATAAACTTATGAGATTGATAATGCATTGTATGTGTACAGTACAGCTAAGAAATAGAACATTAGTATCAAAGAAAAGAGTCTGGTATTGTTTTCCAGTACAGGAAGAGTTAAAAAAAGGACTTCAGTCGTTATCAATGCAAATGAGCTTCTCTGAGCTATTCGACCAACTGGTTTGAATAAAATCCCATTAACTAAAGCACTTAAAGAGACTCTGAAGCGAGAATAAATCTCGCTTCAGAGCTCATGGTTAGCAGGGGCACGTGTGCCCCTGCTAAACTGCCGCAATAGCGCCGCTAAACGGGGGTCCCTTCACCCCCAAACCCCCCACTGCGCCACTTGGTCGCAGACTTGGTCGTTCCTGGAGGCAGGGCTAACGGCTGCAGCCCTGCCTCCAGTCGCTTCTGTCAGCGGCGCATCGCCGCCTCTCCCCCGCCCCTCTCAGTGAAGGAAGACTGAGAGGGGCGGGGGAGAGGTGGAGATACGCGCTGACAGACGCGCGTGGGGCAGGGCTGCGGCGGTTAGCCCTGCCCCAACCAGGAAGCGCTCCCCCGCATTACGGAGGGGATTTGGGGGATCAGGGACCCCCGTTAAGCCGCGGGATAGCGGCGGTTTAGCAGGAGCACACGTGCCCCTGCTATTTATGAGGTCTGAAGCGAGATTTATTCTCGCTTCAGACTCTCTTTAAACAGCAAGAAACAGTTAGGCCTCGTTCACATTGCGTTCCGCTCGCGTTAATGTTCGCGTTGAGCTTTTTTTGTGAAAAGCACTTTTCTAAACGCTTTTCCCAAGCACTTTTTTAATTCACTCCCTGACGCAAGTCAGGAAGTGAACTCTTTGACACAGAAAATAATAAATACAATGTATTTATTCTAAAAAACACGAATGCAATCGATGCACAAAGTGATTTTGTGAGTGTTTGCGTTTTTCCTATATCTTTCATTGTGGAAAAATCGCCTCAAAAATGGTACAGGCACCACTTTGCTGCACACACAGCACACGAAGCATGCTGATATGAACCTTCTCATAGATATTCATTGCACAAGCATTTTGTGGGCAATTTTAAGACTCGCCTGTGCTTGAAAAAGGCTGAAAATGCTTGTAGTGGGAATGAACGAGCCCTAAGAGACAGTTTGAGATAAAGTTTTACAACAGGAACGTTCAAATGATCATTATTTCTGCTTTGTTTTATAGCTTAGAATACAGAGTGTGGTTTCCAAGCTGTAAATATGACAAAATGATACGTTAAAAAATAATGTTTTCTTCGCTAACATTTTATTAATTATCTGTATTATTATATATATTGTATATATGTAGAGCTCTCTGTTGGTAGGGTCTGATCTCCCCCCAGTTGTTTTTATTTTTTTACATAAATATTTATTTCATAATTTTTTATTAAAATGTGCATTTTTTATTTTTTTATTATTCCCCCTCCCTCCCCCCACCAGCCAATCAGCGTGATCGGCTGTCATAGGCTTAAGCCTATGCCAGCCGATCACTCCCCAGCCTATGGAGGGGACAGCCGCGTCACACGGCTGCCCCCTGTACAGCGCTGCTGCTGATCGCAGTGCTGTAGGGGGTAATGAGACGGTCGCAGCTTGGAGACTGAAGGCGGAGCCGAGCTCTGCTTTCTAAGCAGGAACAAACAAACAATCCACTGAAGTCTCAAAATATCAATCACTTTTATTAAATTCTACATACAAATCCCCTATAAACCCCACTAAAAAGAGCAGCCTGTGAAGTATCACTACACCAAATGCACAGCCGGCATGTGTCAATCAAACAGCCATGCACATCAACCACACAGTCCTGCATATAGTCCATAAGACTCCCGGGAGCAATGAAAAAAATTCATCATAACATTCCACAGACAGAAAAATGGTATGCTGGGTGATGTGGGTATGATAGTCCGGAGTTAAACTCTTCAATCAACTTTGCTGGGATCATAGACAACAGATATATCCTGCATGCAATATGCTCTTGACATATAGTTCTGTAATAGATCAACTCAACAGCGAAGCAAGCGGTAAGCTGGGCTGAGGCAAAGCTAAGCACATAGGCAGAAGCCCAACCGCGTTGTATAGAGGGCTCTCACAACCTCCAGACAGTAAGCTGCGGTGCCCAAGAGGGCTCTAACCACCTCAGAGGGTATCCATCGTATTTATATCACTCCACCAGCTGGTGCATCGCCGGGAGAACGCTGAGGTGTCTGTTCCCATACCACGCCTGCCGCAGCCTCCGCTCTTCTCAATTTCCGAGTTGTATCCGGACTGTGCACAGGGATGACGTCATCACGCTGCCCTCTCTCTGTAACTAGTATCGCCCGTACATCCGGGCTTCTTCAGACGTCTGAAGAAGCCCGTCTGAAGAAGCCCGGATGTAGTAAGCTAACACAGTACTACTCTCTCTAAGAACTAACTGCAGTACTAACTAACTATATAATACAATACAATAACACAGTAATCTTATTCTCTAACCTATACTGTCCTGCTGGCCTGTGCAGCACACACAGACACTGAGTGAATGAAATCAAACAATTACACTAGCTAGCTAAAAAAACAATAGAACAATAGTGTAGTGAAGGTGTTTAACACTCAAAGCTTTATGTTTATCACTGTATACAGGCAGCACTTGCTAAGCCAACAGCACTGGAGCAAGTCTGTCAGTGACCAGTGATCTGTCTCATCATGCCAGCCCTCCTTATTACACAGGGGGCTGGCCAGGATTCCCTTCTGTGATTGGGTGCCAGAGCTTAGGCTGTGAGGCCTCTGATTGGCTCAATGAGGCCAGGTGGGGCTGGCCAGAGTTCCCCTCTGTGATTGGCTTCTGCTGGGAGCCCTCTGATTGGCTGGGAGCCCTCTGATTGGCTCAATGACATCATTTCCCTTGTTACGGTACCCGGATCCGGATATCCGTCAGATATCCGCGGGTACCCGGATTATGCGGCCAGATACCCGCATAGAGCTATCCGGATCCGGCCCCAGGTATCCGGAATTCGGATCCGACCGGATAGTGGAAAAATGGTCGGATACCCGGGTTTACCCGGGTACCCGGTTCCAGATGAGCATCCCTGACAATAATCACATGTGTGTGCTTGTGGGCAAGCATGGAAAGGGCCTTAGAAAACCATCTGCACATATTAGGTGGGACAGTGATGCTTATCTGATAAGATATCCAAATATTCTGAGATACAAGTTAAAGCTCATAGCTGATCTGCTCATCATTATACACTACTATTCAGATTTCCCTTTTTAATAAGGGATGTTTAGACCAAGCAAAGGGAATTTGCTTATTTATGGTAATTGAAATTGCTTTTCTTTGTATCATGAAAAATGTGGGTATGTATTTTTCTGTATCCTGGTTAGTTTCAGCTAATAGCATCTATGAAAAATGAAAATGAGAGTTCTATCACAGCTAATACATTTACACAGAATGTAAAACAGGCGTCTTGCATATTGCATATAATATTAATCTTACGCTCCCCTTTTAACAGGTGACATTTGTTTTACAGCAATGTTTTTCTCCTGTTAAAAGGAAAATAAAATTGATTGTTTTATAGAATAATAAATCCATCTCTTTTGAAGTGGATAATATGTTATTGAGTTTAGTTTAATAAATAATTGTGGTATCTTTATTCAACAGAACATAAAGCATAACTAGAATTTTGTTTAATGGTGCATACCGATTATCTTTTACTGATCTTACTATTCACTTGCCAAGTTTCATAAATAAAGTAGGGGAAATGTTTAAAGTTTCCCATTTTACAAGGCGCTGTGTGTCCCTTGGTTTGAATTAGATTGACTTACTATAAATGTATTCAATCTTCTGATAGAACATTACAAAGATATACATATAGGTGACTTTGAAAACACCTACAAATCATAGTGGGAAAAATACTGCTTGGATTCAACAATAACTAATGAGAGAATATACTTGAGAAAGGAACATACTCCTGACAGTTTATAAATGAAACTTTAAGCAATAAAGATAGAATAGATTTATGTAGCTGATATAAATGGGGAGATAATTTAAGAAGGGTCATGGATGGGTTGTAGGTAAAAAAAAAAAAGTAGCAAACCTGTTCTTTCTGTCATTTGGCTTAAAGGGGCGCTATGATGAAAACTGTAACATTTTAAATATTTATGTTTACATACATATAAGATGAACATATGTTCCAGTGTATAATGCACTTTAAATGACTTTATTTCTATGTAGATATCATGTTCTTCAATAAGTGCTTTAAATATAATGGTTATTTCCTATTGACAGGTTTGGGACCGGTCCTTCTCCTCCTGGGGGATTCTCAAGGTTTTCATTATTTTTAAAAGCATTACTGAATGGCAGTTGCTCAGTCCAACTGCCATAACAGTATGTGGACAAGTAGGATGGCCTTCTGACATATTTGCAGTGATTCTTGCCAGGAAGAGTTTTTTAAAAGAATAAAGGAAACCTTAAAGCAAACCTGAAGTGAATAAAAAACTCTTATGATATAACATTACTGTCACAGTTGCACTAACTTTTTGAATTACCTTTTTCTCCTGAGTTATCCTCCTTAGCTATGAGATAATTTTTATCTTCTCTTTAAGGCTGGTTTCACATTGGGACGTTACAGGCGCACGTTAGAGCAGTCTGTAACGCACCCCACCACACAGCAATGAAAAATCAATGGGCTGTTCACAGTGCCCACGTTGCGTTACAGTGTAACGCTGCGCCATAATATAACGTACTGCATGCAGTACTTTGTAAGCGGCAGAGCCGCGTTAGACTGTTTGCACATGCTCAGTAACGTTGGGGAGGAGCGGAGAGCGGCCAGGCACATGGCTAATTAATATTCACTGCACTCAGTGACATGCCGTGTTTACTTCCTGGAGCTGCCGATCTGTGCGGCGATTGCCCGGCGGGACCACGTGATGCCGCATGCGTCCAAGAGTGCGCATCACGGCATCACGGACGCCAGAGTGAGCTGCACAACGCGGCTCACTCTGACGTCCAAAGCAGAGAGCACCAGGCATTGTGTTAGGGGCACGTTGTGCGACCATAACGTCCCCTAAAACGCAACGTCCTGGTGTGAAACCAGCCTAAAATAACTTTTCAGCGCTTTGCAATTGAAAAAAGTACCAAAAAAGCAAGTAAAAAAGTACTGTCAAAATTATTTTGTGCATTTTCTTGTTTGCTGGTGGCTTGAAGGGCCTTTTATTGACAGGTTGTGAAAATATCACCTAGGAGAAAACTCAGGAAAAAAAGCTAATTCACATTTTCTCCTGATTTTTCTTCTAGGTGATAGGAGTCTAAAATGAATACAGTTGGCAAAGGATCCATTCCAAGTTGGATGTGGACAGATTAACCATGGGAAGTCTGCATACGTGCATTTGCTCTTTGTGATTTTGCAGCACCCATATCTGCCATTGGTGGTGGAGGTTGCAGTGCATATCAAGAGTGTTTTTGTACCACAGGGATGTTTTCGTTGCAATATCTGCCAGAAGATACACTAAAGTACACTTCCTCATAGGCATGAAACCGAAGATTGAAGTTGTATCCACCATATCTGCAGCATACATTTGCATGAACTGGCTGCATAAACTTGAATAAGACTTAGATTATTGGACCCTTGAGATTACTGTAAAGAGTGCTAGCACCTTGATTACCTTATATGCTCTAATTTGGAAGAAGAAACAAACCAGTATTGCTCTTTGATCTGTACAAGAGGAGCACAATAGCTTTTGACTATTTCCTAGTTTTGTCACTGTCTCTCAGTGGAGCTTCCAATCTAATATCTACCATAGTCATATGTCCATAATACTCTAGGGCAATTTTTTATGGTGATATCAAATAACTTATCTTTATGTTTTTGGAATGAAATTGTGAGAGATCGCGGAAAAGCCGCCGCATGTGCTACGGAGGAGGCGGCTGATTCCGCGCCCAGTGCTGCGGTGTGCACGCGGAAGCGTGTGTCTGGTAGCAGGGCAGAACGCGGAAAAGCCGCCGCATGCAACAACAGTAAGGCGGCTGGTTCCGCGTCCAGCGCGGCGGTTTGCACGCAGCAGCGTGTGTCTGGTGTGGCTGTGTCTGTTAGTGCACATAGGCTTAGGAATACAAGCGCACGCTGAGAGGCAGAATTCTTATACTAAGCAGGAAGAGTCAGCTGACCACGCCGATCAGCTGACTCCAGAGCAGGATACTATTGGTTGAGCAATTAGGGGTGGTGCTGGAGAGCACTACTCCATATATAGTTTCTGCTGGTCACTTGCAAGTTGTCTGCCGTTGCGATCACTACATGGAAGCACTCAGACCTAGTCAGATCCTTCAGTGTGTTTGAACCAGGTGGACCTGGAAATTCACACTTAGCCAGATTATTTGAATTGTATTCTGTTTACGCTTAAGCTAGTTCCAGGGTGTAGAGACCAAGGACCTCACACCCAGCTTAGGGAACTGTGTTATCATCTGTGTTATACTTTAAGCTAGTTCCAGGGTGTAGAGACCAAGGACCTCACACCCAGCTTAGGGAACTGTGTTATCATCTGTGTTATACCTTCAGACTAGTTCCAGGGTGTAGCGACCAAGGACCTCACACCCAGCTTAGGGAGCTGTACTACCATCTGTGTTATATTTCAGACTAGTTCCAGGGTGCTGAGACCACGGACCTCGCACCCAGTCTAGGGAACTGTATTATCATCTGTGTATACTTCAGACTAGTTCCGGCGTGCTGAGACCAAGGACCTCGCACCCAGAATAGGCATTGCTTGTTATATGTTATGACTTATAGCTTTTCCGACTACTCCTCTGTCTTCTGATTTGGTACCTCGCATATCTGATATTCCGTTGCCAGACCCTGCTTGCCTTGGATACCGAATCAGCCTTCTATCTTTGTACTTTATCTGTCATTGTGTTGCCGACCAGGCGAGGCCGACCTTGAGAGCTATCTCTCCTGTTAAGAGATAGTCTCCAGACCAGATAGTGACATCCACCGTCAGGTGTCACTCACTCTCTGGCCTTCCCTATCCTTAGCCTGACTCCTCCCCTTGAGGAGCCTCAGGCTGCTGGAAGGTTCCTGTGCTCTCTGAGCCGTGTCTCTTCACTGTCAATTATCACCTGCTCAGCAGGTGTGTTACTCAAAGTATTACTGTTACACCAAACACTCACATACCTATAGGTGTCCAGAGGTTTGGCAATATATCTGTATTATCGGTGATTCTGCAGATCATCAATAATCAGGTATATATCTGCATTCTTGGTGATACTGCAGATCACTAATAATCAGATTCTCTCTGCGTGCTGACACCAATCGTTACAGAAATATGCTCTTTGAACAAGGCTCTACTAGAGATGACTCTATAGATTTGCTGTGCCAGTAACTATTGCCTCTGTGGCACATGTACATGCATGGTGCATATAACCTAAAGGAAAATTCTTTTTCACAGCCAAAAGAGAAAAAATCTGACTCCTCCTTTTGTAAAAGAGCAAGAAAAGTAAGCAGTTCACTTGAGAATGTGCATATCTCTGGAGTTATTTAATAAGATAGGTGACCAATTGTCACAAATAGCTGACTGCTGAGTCACAGTGTTACGTTCAAGGGCATCATACTGGGGTAAAACCCACACAAAATTTACATCAGGCTGATTAAAGAAGATGAAACAAAGGCCTCACAGGAGTTTCTTACCACACAGCCCCATTCAAATGGAATTTACCCTCTGTGTAAGCTGTCAGCATTCCAAAGTCTCCATGGCTTACGTATTTATTAGCAGTTACAAACCTGTCATGGTTTGAATTGTGTATTTGCATTATACAACTCTCCACCATCCTTGGCTATTCAGAGCAATGTGTGTCACATGACCACTAAATGCTGGGCAATTTCATGTGCCTCTGGCTAGACTATATCACACAACACAAATATATATAAGCTTCTGCATACACTACGCTTTGCACTATGCGTAATTGTGTATTTTAACGCGTATTCTACGAAATGCATACGAAGCGAATATTTGATTTCGAAGCCGTAGTTTGGCGAAGCGTAATTGCGTAAAACTATGCGTAGTTCCAGCGTAGCGAAGTTGGCTGACTACGACCATCCCTGTGCAGAGCAGGCAATATATAGGGTGCCAGATATAGTTGATGGAAAACAATAAATAATTGTTATGCTAATAGACTTAAGTGTGTTACGTGATTAGAGATGCTACAAGAGCCAAGAAGGCAGGACACTTAAGGAAAAGAAGGTGGATCATCAATGGAGCCTCGAGAGGTTAGCTACTTTTCCTTTCTGATCGGCACTATGTGTGGAGGTCATATCTTGCCCCTTTTTGTGGGTATCTACCTCTGGCTACTTATACTATACCTCTGAATACCTATACTAGGGGATACCAAATTATGCCTAGCTATCAAATTATGGGGACACACCACTGGCTACTGGAGGAGGGGGGGGGGGCTACCACCGGCTACTTAATACTAAAGGTACCTCTTGCAACCAAACACGAAGGCTACCTAATACTCTCTGGTAGTGTGTAAACGTGTGTGTGTGTGGGGGGGGAGGGGGTTGAGGGGGCAAAAAGGCCACCTTACATTTTTTTTCGGGGGGAGGGGGGGATGGGAATAAAAGCTACCTGGGGAGAAGGGCATCCAAGTTTTTGCTGGTTCATAGTAATATCCAGCTATGCCCTGATTCAGACCTAGTTTATTGTCTATTTAGTGGAACTTCTAGTATTTAATTCTTAACTTTACATCAACTGAAACACAGAATGTGACAATAATCTGTTTGGATCACCTCCCTCCATTACATTCTTCTTAACTAGTTTGTGGTTCTGTGTTATTCGTGGCATAGCTCCAAAGTGTGCTTTCTCTTTTGGCAACAAGCATTGCTAAATTGCTGTAGATAATGCCTCTTGTAATGATGAACTGTAAATAGAGTTTTCCTGCAAGCTTTCAAAACCTGAAGTTTTTTCATCAGATATACCCGACAAAGAAAACTTTCTCTTCATGTAATAACTATTAAAGGTATTATCTATAGCAACTCCTTCTGTCTGAATCCTATAAGTAATCGGTCAGTAACCAACAGGCACATATAAGAAATAATAGAGGCTTCATGTAATAAAAATAAAGAATGAGCACATTGTAAAATTGCCTTTATGTGAACTCTATTTAATCAACTATTCACTCATGGACATGGTGTACATTTGAAAAAGCTTCTCGTTTAGCGTTCAGGATAGTGGCAATAGAATAGTGATACATTTACAGATATTTTACTACTTCCTTCACAATATCAGTACATTTGCAGATCAGTAATTATCAGTAACATTTACTTATATTTGACTATATGTGAAAAGAAGGTGTGATAGCATCAATGGACCAGTGGTGCTCATCCTGATTCCGGATATCTGGGTAACCCGGATATCCGAACTTTTTTCAGCTATCCGACTCGGATTCGAATTCCGGATTTCTGTGCAAATCCAAATAGCACTATGCAGATATTTTGGTCGCATACCCGGATATCCGCGGATATCCGAATACTGTAACTAAGGAGATGACATCATAGAGCCAATCAGAGGGTTCCCAGCAGAAGCCCTAGCAACCAATCACAGAGGGGAACTCTGGCCAGCCCCCCTGTATATAAAGAGGCAGCCATATTGAGGGAACTCGTCCTTGCTTTGTGACTGCTCATTGAGAGACACTCCAGTGCTGTTTGGCTAAAGCAAGTGCATTGTACTGTGTTAAACCCAGCGTTTTTACACATAAACACCTGTACTATACCACTCTTTTATTGTTGTTTAGCCAGTTTGTTGTATTGTGATTTTAGTTAGTGTGTGTGTCTGTGTCAGTCTCTGCTGCAGCCTGCAGCAGCTCTGCTAGTTAGGTGTCTGTGTGTGTGTGTGCTGTTTGTGCACACAGGCCAGGCCTGTGCTATATTGCCTTAGCTACAGTATTAGGGCATAGGGGTTAC
The DNA here is from genome assembly GCF_040937935.1 of Hyperolius riggenbachi. Classification (NCBI taxonomy): domain Eukaryota; kingdom Metazoa; phylum Chordata; class Amphibia; order Anura; family Hyperoliidae; genus Hyperolius; species Hyperolius riggenbachi. Next base: position 509,643,149 of record NC_090646.1, on the reverse strand, counting down.
TGTGTTATTGTGTAGTTATTACTGCAGTGCTTAGTTGTTAGAGACTAGTACTGTGTCTGTGTTAGGTACAGATCACTGCATTTCTGCTGCGATGCTGATTGTCAGTGTGTGTGACAGATAGACCATCCGTTAGTGTGCACAGTGTTTTCTTCTTCTACTCAATTGTCTGTCACCCCCGTGCTGATTCAACAAAGTCCAACACCAATTTCAATAAAGTGCAAGTACCCCACATCCATCTGGTGACATCATCATCACACAAACTTGCACTATGTTTGCTTGCACTGGCAGCCAGGGGAAGGGCATCAAGGGCAAGAAGAGAGGGAACATTGCTGGCACCGTTACCGCCAGTAGTTCTGCCACACCAGTGTCAATTCCGCCACTAGCCACTGGCCGTGGACGCACTGGGCACACAGCTTATAGGGGGAGTCACGCTGCAGGTGCGCAGCAGTGTGTAGCGGCCATTTCTCAGCAGGGTTGACGCCGCAAACTGGAGGAGAAAGACGCCAAGCCTGTGATGCAGCTGATGGTGGATGAGCAGGCCACCACCAGCTCTACAACAGACACCTCCACCACTACCACCACTCCTGTTCGCAGGAGCAGCAGCAGCCAACCAGCAGTGCATGGGGACTCGTCGGTCATGTCGACCCCAGCGGGCAGCCTACCTTAACTTAACGCGCTCTGTACTCCAGACACCGCGAGCGCAATCAGGGCTGTTACCACTGACTTTGAGAAGGACATTCTGGGTGCACTAAAGTTTGCGGAGGAGTCAAAGATGGTGACGGTGATTGTTGAGGGGGATTTCTTGCCTGAGGTGTCAGAAGAAGAGGAGTTTGGGGGGTCATCAACATCCCAGCAATTGTTTGAGGAGGGGGAGTATGATGCTGATAATAATGATGATGAAATGAAGGACCGTGACTACCAACCACAGGAGGGGGATGTTGGCTCTGAGTCTGAAGAGGAGGATGTATCCGTGGATCTGGCACAGAGGATCAGCATCGCTGACATTTGCAGGAGCAGCAGTGGGCATGGAATGCGGGACCCACAGCCTGCTGCTTCATCTTCTGCCACTACCACCAGCCGCACCACTCAACCCCAGGGCCACCCACCGCAGGGAGAAAAAAAGCAGCAGCAGCCCAATCAGGGCGTAAGGGAAAATTACAATCCCCAATCTGGCAGTTTTTGATCTGCCCTCAGTGGACAGCAAGTTTGTGACTTGTAACATGTGCCTGGTGAAGCTGAGCAGAGGTTGCAACCTCTCCAACTACGGCACCTCCAGCTTCATTAACCACCTAGCCAACAAACATCTTCACGAGCATGAGGAGTTCAAGAGGCTGAAGGAAGCTGGAGCTGGCAGTGTTCCGACCAAAAGCACCACCAGAACCCCCTTTGCCAGTGCCACTCCTGCCGACACTGAGGCCTGTTCAGGCAGCCAGTCCTCCTCAGTGGTCTCCTCTGCTCCCTCCTCCTCTTCCCGTGCAACCAAAAAATGCCAACAGACCATTTTGAGCGAGTCCTTTGTGGTCAAAGCTCAGCCTCCCAGCACCCGTCGCATTCACCAGCTGAACAGCCTGCTTGCATGGGCCATGTCCTCCCAGCTCCTCCCGCACTCCTTTGTGCAGGAGGGGAGCGACATGCGTGCGCTCCTGCAGAGCGCAGTGCCGGATTGGCCAATACCCAGCCGGCACTACTTCTCACGCACGGCCAGCACTGCACCGCTTCGCGATGGCCAACGCGGAGCGTGGGCTGGATCTTGCAGTGGTTGAGCGGGTCCATGTGACCATGGACTCATGGTCAAGTCGGTTCGGGACAGGCTGGTACCTTTCATTCACCGCGCACTGGGTCAGTTTGGTGGAAGGGGGTGAGGAGGGGATAGAAGCATCGGACACAGCAGCAATCCAGTGGGTGGTGCCACCCCGCAGCAGGGTCAGGGGAAGTGCAGCAGGTTCCTCTGGTCCGGTTCCACCTTCCGGCAAACCTGCCGCCGCCAAACGCCCCCGCCTCAGCAGCAGTGTGAAGGCCCGCCACTGCCAAGCGCTGCTGGAGATGGTCGCCTGTGGAAGGTCAAGCTGACGGCAGACCACGTCCTGGCCAAACTCCGAGAGCAGGAGAGGAGTTGGCTGACCCCCAGAGTCCTCAGAGTCAGAGAGGTGGTGTCCGATAATGGGGCCAACCTGGTTGCTGCCATCCACCGGGGAGACCTCACCCACATCCTCTGTCTGGCCCATGTCCTGATCCTAGTGGTGCAGAAATTTCTGAGCACCTACCAGGGGATGGACCCACTTTTGAAAGCGGCTTGGAAAACAGTGGGTTATTTCTGCCGCTCGGGAAGTGCCTCAGCAGCCCTGGAAGCCGTGCAGCTGGAGCTGAACCTCCCATGGCACCGGCTCATTATTGATGTTGCAACACGATGGAACTCCACCATGGCCATGTTAGAGTGTCTGGTTGAACAGAGGCAGGCTGTCAACCGATACCTGGCCGAGCCACCGCGGATGCCACCGTGTTCGGGACCGGCACCACCCACCTCCGAGACATCATCCTGAATGCAGAGTGGGAAAAAATGCAGCTGGTGTGCTTGGTGCTGGCCAGGGCCGGATTTGTACTTCCAAGTGCCCTAGGCCAGCTGTCACCAACCCCCCCACCCCCATCAAATTCTCTCCAACCCTCTGAGTAGCAATAACTGGTTTGAATGAGCTACCCTCCATTTTGCTGCTCTGCCCCTCATTTGGCAAAGAAGCAGTGCATGCCCAAAGCATTCCCGGCCTCGGCTGCTGTGCACATCTGAGTGCAAAATTGCAAGGAGCACAAGTAGCCAGAGCATGTGTTGCTTCTTTGTCCTCTGTGCGACTGGCTACAGACAGTCAGAGCCACAAACAGGTGACAGGGCAGCGCTATTGAAAGAAGCTCATCCAAAACAGAGAACATGGGAGTAGAAGATCTAAAACTACACATGCTGACATAGATGTGCTTTAAACAGTGACAATATAGTACTTAGGGCAAGGCAAGGAAGGACAGATGAGTCATTAGGAAGTTTTAAAGTTATTAAAACAGAATGATAACATTTATTAGCTAACTGTAAATTAAAAAGTGAGCCTTTGGCTTCTTCAGACTTTGTATATGTTTGTAGACTTTATACTAACAAGATGTTAGAGCACACAACTATATATACAGTCAGCATCAGAAGGATATACATAGTTTCTTTTGCAAATATAAATAAATGTAATATAATTGCCATCCTGTTGCACTTATAGCTAGCTAGCAAAGTACAATGCTCTTCTAAAATGAGTCAGGAAAGAGTTAAACTGTAGCACAGAGAATGCTGTGGTCATTCCCTGGGAAAAAACAAACAAACTATAAATTTAACAGGTCACAGGTCTTTAAGAGCTGACCAGACCAGTAATAAATCTGACAGTGCAGAGAGAGAAGATTCCTGTTTGTGATTCTGAATTTGTGCATGAAAAAAAACAGAACTCAAGAGTTCTGCTACTAAACCCAGGCTGGCACTTCTCACAGCAGCTTGTATGTCCCCACCATCATACATACGACATAATCATCAGGTGATAACACATACTGACTGTCCTCAAACACACTCTACACAAGTGAGAGAGATGCAGGGATCTCTGGAATTCAGGCAGACCAGAGCAAAGCAGGGGAGATGATTTACTTTGACATGTGACCTCTTATCTCTCAAAGTCCAGCGCCCTGCTGATTTTTATCGCCCTAGGCCTTGACCTTAGTGGCCTTCCCAGAAATCCGGCCCTGGTGCTGGCACTCTTACTGGAGGCCACCAACATGGTCAGCCGGGACAGTGCATCGCTGTGTGAGTGGGTGACCATGGTGTGCATGCTGGACAAGGCCCTCGATGCTTTGCTGGAAGTGGGAGAGGCAGCCTTGATCGAGCAGGAGCAGCAGCAGCAACCTTCACAGTCCACCTCTGTGCGTCAGGAGGAGGAGGTTGAGAACTTGGAGCTGTGTAATTTTTTGGGAGGTGTCTGAGCTGAAAACTGTCATGTCCCAGATGTGCAGTTGGAATTTGGACACAATGTGGGCTGCATGACCGCTGTCTGGAACCTACTCCTGGTGTTAATTTACAGCCATTTTTTTTGTATTTTTAACTCCCCACATAATAAATTAGTATTTCCCTTTAAAAAAACATGATGCTACATGCATCACTTACCTCAAAAAACGTTTTGGAAGCTATTAATAGGCCACTTCTAGTTTTTCTATCCGGATATCTGAATCCGCCCAGATAGCCCGTATAATGTGTTCGGATATCTGCATGTACGCGGATATCAGAACATTCGGATCCGGATATCCAATCCGGATCTGGATATCTGGGTATCTGGATCCGTACATCTGGGTATCCGGATCAATTCGGTATTTGAAAAGGGGTATCCGAGCACCCCTGATAATGACGTGCTGTGATCTCCCCCGGAGTAGTCAGGGAATCAAATCCAAATAAGATGTCAGGATTAGTGTTGGGCGAACAGTGTTCGCCACTGTTCGGGTTCTGCAGAACATCACCCTGTTCGGGTGATGTTCGGGTTCGGCCGAACACCTGATGGTGTTCGGCCAAACTGTTCGGCCATATGGCCGAACTAAGAGCGCATGGCCGAACGTTACCCGAACGTTCGGCTAGCGCTGTGATTGGCCGAACGGGTCACGTGTAGTGTTGGGCGAACATCTAGATGTTCGGGTTCGGGCCGAACATGGCCGAACTCCGAACATAATGGAAGTCAATGGAGACCCGAACTTTCGTGCTTTGTAAAGCCTCCTTACATGCTACATACCCCAAATTTACAGGGTATGTGCACCTTGGGAGTGGGTACAAGAGGAAAAATTTTTTTAGCAAAAAGAGCTTATAGTTTTTGAGAAAATCGATTTTAAAGTTTCAAAGTGAAAACTGTCTTTTAAATGCGGGAAATGTCTGTTTTCTTTGCACAGGTAACATGCTTTTTGTCGGCATGCAGTCATAAATGTAATACATATAAGAGGTTCCAGGAAAAGGGACCGGTAACACTAACCCAGCAGCAGCACACGTGATGGAACAAGAGGAGGGTGGCGCAGGAGGAGAAGGCCACGCTTTGAGACACAACAACCCAGGCCTTGCATGAGGACAAGAAGCGTGCGGATAGCAATTTGCATTTTGTCGCCATGCAGTCATAAATGTAATACAGATGAGAGGTTCAATAAACAGGGACCGGAAACGCTAACCCATCACAGATGTTCATTGTTCATGTTACTTGGTTGGGGTCCGGGAGTGTTGCGTAGTCGTTTCCAATCCAGGATTGATTCATTTTAATTTGAGTCAGACGGTCTGCATTTTCTGTGGAGAGGCGGATACGCCGCCGATCTGTGACAATGCCTCCGGCAGCACTGAAACAGCGTTCCGACATAACGCTGGCTGCCGGGCAAGCCAGCACCTCTATTGCGTACATTGCCAGTTTGTGCCAGGTGTCTAGCTTCGATACCCAATAGTTGAAGGGTGCAGATGGATTGTTCAACACAGCTACGCCATCTGACATGTAGTCCTTGACCATCTTCTCCAGGCGATCGGTGTTGGAGGTGGATCTGCACGCTTGCTGTTCTGTGTGCTGCTGCATGGGTGTCAGAAAATTTTCCCACTCCAAGGACACTGCCGATACCATTCCCTTTTGGGCACTAGCTGCGGCTTGTGTTGTTTGCTGCCCTCCTGGTCGTCCTGGGTTTGCGGAAGTCAGTCTGTCGGCGTACAACTGGCTAGAGGAGGGGGAGGATGTCAATCTCCTCTCTAAAGTCTCCACAAGGGCCTGCTGGTATTCTTCCATTTTGACCTGTCTGGCTCTTTCTTCAAGCAGTTTTGGAACATTGTGTTTGTACCGTGGATCCAGAAGGGTATAAACCCAGTAATTGGTGTTGTCCAGAATGCGCACAATGCGTGGGTCGCGTTCAATGCAGTCCTAGGCCGAAGAGGTCATAGCCTAGGGTCACAAAACCTGTTTATTGGGCAATTTCAATGGTGGCGAGTCTGACGTACATAAATCGCAGCAATGGCCATTAGCAACGTCTGAATCTCACGAAATGTCTCATGCAGGTAGAAGACATATTGTTAGACTTGGGCTCCAAAGATGGGTTCCCTACATCTCTGCAAACCAGAGTTACAGGGCTCCAAATTTGGTAAAATCCCCCATAGGCTTTCATTGGGCCTCCTATTTACAGTTCCAAAATCTCACATCTTTTCAAAGGGCAATTACTCAGCAGTGGCAAATTTTCTAGCATTGTAGGGACCCTTAGGGGGAACATGACTGGTGAGTTTCGGGCCCCTAGGCCGAAGAGGTCATAGCCTAGGGTCACAAAAACCTGTTTATTGGGGCTATTTCAATGGTAGTGATGGTGACGTACATAAATCGCAGCAATGGCCGTTAGCAAAGTCTGAATCTCACTAAATGTCTCATGCAGGTAGAAGACATATTGTTAGACTTGGATTCCAAAGATGGGGTCCCTACATCTCTGCAAACCAGAGTTACAGGGGTCCAAAATTGGTAAAAATCCCCCATAGGATTTCATTGGCTCCCTATTTCACTTTCCAAAATCTCACATCTTTTCAAAGGGCAATGGCTCAGCAGTACCAAATTTTCTAGCATTGTAGGGACCCTTAGGGGGAACATGACTGGTGAGTTTCGGGCCCCTAGGCCGAAGAGGTCATAGCCTAGGGTCACAAAAACCTGTTTATTGGGGCTATTTCAATGGTAGTGATGGTGACGTACATAAATCGCAGCAATGGCCGTTAGCAAAGTCTGAATCTCACGAAATGTCTCATGCAGGTAGAAGACATATTGTTAGACTTGGATTCCAAAGATGGGGTCCCTACATCTCTGCAAACCAGAGTTACAGGGGTCCAAAATTGGTAAAATCCCCCATAGGATTTCATTGGCTCCCTATTTCACTTTCCAAAATCTCACATCTTTTCAAAGGGCAATGGCTCAGCAGTACCAAATTTTCTAGCATTGTAGGGACCCTTAGGGGGAACATGACTGGTGAGTTTCGGGCCCCTAGGCCGAAGAGGTCATAGCCTAGGGTCACAAAAACCTGTTTATTGGGGCTATTTCAATGGTAGTGATGGTGACGTACATAAATCGCAGCAATGGCCGTTAGCAAAGTCTGAATCTCACGAAATGTCTCATGCAGGTAGAAGACATATTGTTAGACTTGGATTCCAAAGATGGGGTCCCTACATCTCTGCAAACCAGAGTTACAGGGGTCCAAAATTGGTAAAATCCCCTATAGGATTTCATTGGCTCCCTATTTCACTTTCCAAAATCTCACATCTTTTCAAAGGGCAATGGCTCAGCAGTACCAAATTTTCTAGCATTGTAGGGACCCTTAGGGGGAACATGACTGGTGAGTTTCGGGCCCCTAGGCCGAAGAGGTCATAGCCTAGGGTCACAAAAACCTGTTTATTGGGGCTATTTCAATGGTAGTGATGGTGACGTACATAAATCGCAGCAATGGCCGTTAGCAAAGTCTGAATCTCACGAAATGTCTCATGCAGGTAGAAGACATATTGTTAGACTTGGATTCCAAAGATGGGGTCCCTACATCTCTGCAAACCAGAGTTACAGGGGTCCAAAATTGGTAAAATCCCCCATAGGATTTCATTGGCTCCCTATTTCACTTTCCAAAATCTCACATCTTTTCAAAGGGCAATGGCTCAGCAGTACCAAATTTTCTAGCATTGTAGGGACCCTTAGGGGGATCATGACTGGTGAGTTTTGCCACTGCTGAGCCATTGCCGTTTGAAATGGTGTGAGATTTTGGAACGGTAAATAGGAGGCCCAATGAAAGCCTATGGGGGATTTTACCAATTTTGGACCCCTGTAACTCTGGTTTGCAGAGATGTAGGGACCCCATCTTTGGAATCCAAGTCTAACAATATGTCTTCTACCTGCATGAGACATTTCGTGAGATTCAGACTTTGCTAACGGCCATTGCTGCGATTTATGTACGTCACCATCACTACCATTGAAATAGCCCCAATAAACAGGTTTTTGTGACCCTAGGCTATGACCTCTTCGGCCTAGGGGCCCGAAACTCACCAGTCATGTTCCCCCTAAGGGTCCCTACAATGCTAGAAAATTTGGTACTGCTGAGTAATTGCCCTTTGAAAAGATGTGAGATTTTGGAAAGTGAAATAGGGAGCCAATGAAATCCTATGGGGGATTTTACCAATTTTGGACCCCTGTAACTCTGGTTTGCAGAGATGTAGGGACCCCATCTTTGGAATCCAAGTCTAACAATATGTCTTCTACCTGCATGAGACATTTCGTGAGATTCAGACTTTGCTAACGGCCATTGCTGCGATTTATGTACGTCACCATCACTACCATTGAAATAGCCCCAATAAACAGGTTTTTGTGACCCTAGGCTATGACCTCTTTGGCCTAGGGGCCCGAAACTCACCAGTCATGTTCCCCCTAAGGGTCCCTACAATGCTAGAAAATTTGCCACTGCTGAGTAATTGCCCTTTGAAAAGATGTGAGATTTTGGAACTGTAAATAGGAGGCCCAATGAAAGCCTACGGGGGATTTTACCAAATTTGGAGCCCTGTAACTCTGGTTTGCAGAGATGTAGGGAACCCATCTTTGGAGCCCAAGTCTAACAATATGTCTTCTACCTGCATGAGACATTTCGTGAGATTCAGACGTTGCTAACGGCCATTGCTGCGATTTATGTACGTCAGACTCGCCACCATTGAAATTGCCCAATAAACAGGTTTTGTGACCCTAGGCTATGACCTCTTCGGCCTAGGACTGCATTGAACGCGACCCACGCATTGTGCGCATTCTGGACAACACCAATTACTGGGTTTATACCCTTCTGGATCCACGGTACAAACACAATGTTCCAAAACTGCTTGAAGAAAGAGCCAGACAGGTCAAAATGGAAGAATACCAGCAGGCCCTTGTGGAGACTTTAGAGAGGAGATTGACATCCTCCCCCTCCTCTAGCCAGTTGTACGCCGACAGACTGACTTCCGCAAACCCAGGACGACCAGGAGGGCAGCAAACAACACAAGCCGCAGCTAGTGCCCAAAAGGGAATGGTATCGGCAGTGTCCTTGGAGTGGGAAAATGTTCTGACACCCATGCAGCAGCACACAGAACAGCAAGCGTGCAGATCCACCTCCAACACCGATCGCCTGGAGAAGATGGTCAAGGACTACATGTCAGATGGCGTAGCTGTGTTGAACAATCCATCTGCACCCTTCAACTATTGGGTATCAAAGCTAGACACCTGGCACAAACTGGCAATGTACGCAATAGAGGTGCTGGCTTGCCCGGCAGCCAGCGTTATGTCGGAATGCTGTTTCAGTGCTGCCGGAGGCATTGTCACAGATCGGCGGCGTATCCGCCTCTCCACAGAAAATGCAGACCGTCTGACTCAAATTAAAATGAATCAATCCTGGATTGGAAACGACTACGCAACACTCCCGGACCCCAACCAAGTAACATGAACAATGAACATCTGTGATGGGTTAGCGTTTCCGGTCCCTGTTTATTTAACCTCTCATCTGTATTACATTTATGACTGCATGGCGACAAAATGCAAATTGCTATCCGCACGCTTCTTGTCCTCATGCAAGGCCTGGGTTGTTGTGTCTCAAAGCGTGGCCTTCTCCTCCTGCGCCACCCTCCTCTTGTTCCATCGCGTGTGCTGCTGCTGGGTTAGCGTTACCGGTCCCTTTTCCTGGAACCTCTTATATGTATTACATTTATGACTGCATGCCGACAAAAAGCATGTTACCTGTGCAAAGAAAACAGACATTTCCCGCATTTAAAAGACAGTTTTCCCTTTGAAACTTTAAAATCGATTTTCTCAAAAACTATAAGCTCTTTTTGCTAAATTTTTTTTCCTCTTGTACCCACTCCCAAGGTGCACATACCCTGTAAATTTGGGGTATGTAGCATGTAAGGAGGCTTTACAAAGCACAAAAGTTCGGGTCCCCATTGACTTCCATTATGTTCGGAGTTCGGGTCGAACACCCGAACATCGCGGCCATGTTCGGCCTGTTCGGCCCGAACCCGAACATCTAGATGTTCGCCCAACACTAGTCAGGATCCGCACCGTCTAAAATTCATCATTTATTTATAGCTCAATAAAAAAGGTATAAAAAATGGTGTGCCGGTTCGCCATGACGCACGGCGTTTCAGAATATAGTTCCTTCATCAGATGGCATCATAGACACACTACATTCATTTCCACCAGACACTCTATATATATACTCAAAAGGAGGACCTGATGGAAAACTACAACATTTGCATACATGAATATTCATGACCTAAAATCCACCAATGAAAAAAGGCCAAACAGGCAGTCTGCATATCTTCTATTGAAAAAATTGAAAAAAATTGAAAACATTCATATCCTTTTAGAATGTAGCAGCTAAAATGCCATGGGCTCTAAATAATAACACTCAGAAACGTATGCCCACACTAGAAACAGCGTGGCTGCGCTTCATTTATTGTGTAAAACAGCGTGGATCAACTCATAAAAGGTTACCCCAATAACAGCCAATAAAAGGCTCCGCTACAATGTACGTGCGAGGACTTAGGAGTATCTGCCAATCAGATATGCGCCTACACCGTCCGCTCTAAGACTGCGGGAAGCGCAACGTAAACGTCGCATGCAAATAGCTTAAAGAAAACTGCCAATCAGGTAAGCGGCTACAACGTCCGATCAAAGACTGTGAAAAAGAGCTATTCGTTTTCTGATGAAGAATAAGGCGGTAACTATAAGGGCAGCAGATAAAGGAGTAGCCGTTGTATTGATTGAAGTCTATGAACGACTCATATCTGACTCTACTAATATGATTCAGAGGGAGATTGAAAGATTATTAATCAAAGCAGAGAATGCACAGATCATTGACAAGGAGGTGAAGAATTTTTTGTTGATTGAGAATCCGAGAATACCAATCATATACACATTACCTAAGATTCATAAGAGGCTAGCCAATCCCCCGGGCCGCCCTATTGTGTCTGGGGTAGGATCTATTTTTTCTAATAAGGCTATTTTTTTTAGATAAGCTACCTAAACCTATTGTTTTGACCTCGGATTCTTACTTGAAGGATACTCCGGATTTTTAGAAAATTATCTCTACTTTTTCTGATTTAAGTGATGAAGTCCTGTTAGTTACCATGGACGTCAGCAGTCTATATACATCGATACCACATGAGGGTGGTCTTGAAGTAGTAGAGCATTATTTGCAGAGCTGTACAGATTTTGATGAGGGATATCGGAACTTTCTCATGAAGTTACTAGACCTACTGTTAAGATACAACTATTTTTTGCATATGGATACTTTTTTTATGCAACGTAGGGGTATGGCGATGGGCTCGAACGTGGCCCCATCCTATGCAAATTTATTTATGGGCCTCTATGAGGACGCTTTTGTTTATTCCAATGTACTATTTTCCAAGCATGTTTTACTTTGGCGTTGTTAAATCGACGATATAGTTTGCTTATGGGAGCGGCCACGTTTGAGCCTAGAAGCCTTTGTGGAGGATCTACATAGGTCTTGTCCTACAATTACACTTACAGTTGAGAGCAGTAGTAAAAGTGTCAATTTTTTGGACACCTGTGTGATCAAGAACTGTGGAAAACTGGAGACAGATCTTTTTGTCAAGCCTACGGATAGAAATTCCATACTTCATTATTCAAGTTTTCATGTGCCTCACATCAGGGACAACATACCCAAGGGACAATTTAAGATAGTTACAATGATTGTCAATGATCCGGTCAAGAGACAGACCAGGCTGGATGAAATGAGATATAAATTTCTTGCCCGGGGATATCCATTGGACTGCCTGTTAGGGGGTAATAGTAGGAGACAGATTAAGAGAAGGACTAACTCGGGGAGACACAACAATCGGAAGGGAGTGGACTTCAAAAATAGAATTCCTTGTGTCACCACTTACAATGTACTATCTAAAAAGGTGTAGAAGGTGATCCATAAACATTGGCCACTTCTAGGTTCATGTTAAAGAATGTCATCAATCCCCTCTGATGTCTTACAAAAAGCCGCCCTCACTTAGGTACTTACTTGTTAGGAATGACTTAGGATCTCAAAAGGGAGCAGTAAGTGTTAGAAATGGGGCATTTTAGCTGCTACGTTCTAAAAGGATATGAATTTTTTAAATTTTTTTCAATAGAAGAGATGCAGACTGCCTGTTTGGCCTTTTTTCATTGGTGGATTTTAGGTCATGAATATTCATGTAGGCAAATGTTGTAGTTTTCCATCAGGTCCTCCTTTTGAGTATATATATAGAGAGTGTCTGGTGGAAATTAATGTAGTGTGTATTTGATGGCATCTGATGAAGGAACTATGTTCTGAAACGCCGTGCGTCATGGCGAACCGGCACACCATTTTTTATGCCTTTTTTTGAGCTATAAATAAGTGAAGAGTTTTAGATGGTGCGGACCCTGACATCTTATTTACTTATATTTTACTATGGCATTACCTAACCTCTCCTTACTCACACACAGAACCCTCCACTGGTGGTACTTAACTCTTAACCGCCCCCCTCCCAGGTGGCGCCTAACCCTTAACACCCCCACCCTCACCGCCCAGTGGGTGGAGTAACATGGAACAACATGTAAAGATGCCTACAAACATAAATGTGTTTTTACATCTGATTTTTAAAACTGCAGTATGAACAAGGCCTAGAGGTCAGTGTGACAGATATCACAACTACCATGCGGGATACTTCCCTTGCAACAGAGGCGTGGAAACCTCATTACTGGCATCAGAACTCAATATATTGCTCATTAAAAGTGCCTTTGAGTTGCTTTGGGCTAAAGGACAACTAAGCTAGAGGGTGGAGCTGCATGAGTCTGTAGTTAAAGATCATTGAGGTGAATATAGGAGAATGGGGTTTAACTAATTCCCGTCTGCCTAATGCCGATAGGTGGCGGGAGAGTGGAAGCTACAGGACAGTGTAACGTCGATAGGCGTCAGGTCCTGTAGGCGGGGTTTAGCAGGGAACATGCGCAATCATTCCCTGCAGAGACACGAAGCGTAGCTTTGTGATCAGCCTGCCAGCCCGTGATCGCATATAACTGCATATATTGAACATACTGGGGGTAAAATACCATTATCTAAACTGGATCCAAATTCAATAATGCAGTATAGATCAGACTTTGACTTTTGCTACACCAATATCTGTTACCCATCTTTAATTTCTGTGTGTACCACAGCATTTTTTTGTTCATGTTAATCTAAGCAACCTTATAAGAAATCTGTGGGTTGCTGGCTGCCTCCGCTGGTCTGATGTAACACGCAATTCTTAATGTTTTTCTATATTAAGCCTAGAAAACATAGAGGCTTCTGGGTATTTTTGATATTTTTGTATTGAACACAAGCTGACATTCCCCATGCATGGTAAGAATGATGAAGGAACAAGAGCTTATTAAACTCCTGCTTCATAAAAGGAAACATGCTGTCTATTCCCTAAGGCCATGAACTACACCTCATAAACTTTCAGTTTCATGAAGCGGGAAAGGGCCAAGGCCAAGCAGCCATCACAAGATGAATTTTCTCTAACACTGGAGATTGATTCATGTGGAATGTCAAGTATTTCCCATTAGTAGTAGAAAAGGCCAAGAGGTGCTGCTTGTCACTTGCGCATAATTGATCCTCATTTACTCAATGCCTTTGCCTAGTATACAGATATTGTTTGAAGGTCTGCTCCACATTAAACCATGTATTTACTAGCTGTCTCGGTATATTTGTCTTTTATTGTGCTGTAAGGTGCTTGCCTATAAAAAAAGAGGTTTAAAGGGGTTATACTTGAAAACCTTAGTGTAAAGCTGTGAAAATGGAGATAACAGCTAAATATAAGAGGCAGCAAAAGGCGTTCAGAACATCAGCTGTTTATTCTACTGAAAGTTAAAATTGCATCCTTTTAGCAATGTTAGTGATTCTGAACCGGAACCACAAATGTTTTTATGTGCGGTAATTCCTTTACACAGAATAGGCATATTTTGTAGTACTGTAATTTCTATTTGTAACACTTTATACCAATTCATTCAATCAAATAATTTTACAATTGATTGTTAATGCCACAGACCTACACATGCTAGAGTGAAAGTCGTTTAACTTTTCAAGTGTTTCAGAAAGGGAAAGACATGGAATATTAGAGGGGAAAAAAAAACATAAATGCAAAATGCCATTAAAATAATGTCCCTGCTAATAGATGATCCCAGGACCAAGTGGCATGCAAACAACAAAATAAATGGGTGTGTTTATTGCATACTACCCCAACTGCTGTTTCCCTCCATTCCTTTAGATTGTAAGTTTGCAAGGGCAGGGCTCTCTCACCCTTTTGTGTTTTAGAATTTTGTATACATTTTTTTCCTCACGTTACCTTTGTAACTGTAATTACCAATTCTGTATTTTGGATCAATTCTGCATCTGTATTGTTACCAATTTTGTATATTAAAGTATAGCATTGCCTGTATTATAATGTACCCTATGTTTGTTTCTTACTTTGTACAGCACCACGCATATGTTGGTGCTTTATAAATCAATAATAATAATAATATTAATATTAATAATAATAATAATAATAATAATAATAATGCATATGTTGCTTAGACAGATAATTTTCAACAATATCTGCAGCATAACACACCAGCTTGAAGCATTGGAGGATGATTAGCATTAGCATTTAAAGAGACACTGAAGCGAAAAAAAATATGATATAATGATTTTTATGTGTAGTACAGCTAAGAAATAAAACATTAGGAGCAGAGACACAAGTCTAATATTGTTATCAGTACAGGAAGAGTTAAGAAACTCCAGTTGTTATCCATGCAAAAGAGCCATTGAGCTTCATGACATTCAAAGTCGCAGAGAGCTCTGTCTTCTGAAACTTATTATCTCAAGTGTCTGGCACTGTATTGTTTTTTTTCTCTGCAGAGGACAGTTTAAAAGTTCACTGGGCTGCTCTGTAAAATCATTTAGAATGCTGAGTAATGTGTACACTGCAAATATTAGAGAATGATGCAATGTTATATAAAAAAAACTACCGTATGTAACTGAAAATAAAAATATGAGAATATTTTCTTTGCTACTAATGTTCCAGTAATTATCCGTACTACACAACCAATTCATTATATCATAATTTTTTTTTTTTTAGCTTCAGTGTCTCTTTAAAGGGAACCTTAATACTGCAAAATAAAAAAAAGTTTCACTTACCTGGGGCTTCCCCAAGCCCCCTACAGCTATCCTGTGCCCTCACAGCTCCTCGAGTGTCCTCCGGTCCCCGCTGTGCATTAGTTTCATTTATGGCCAACTGGGAGTCGGCTCCCAGCCATGCATATTCTTGTCCACCTTGCTGCCATCAAGTGTGTCCTGCGCAGGCGTATTGCAGTTGGCCAAAAATGAAACTAACACGCAGCGGGGACGGTAGGACACTCGAGGAGCTGTGAGGGCACAGGACGGCTGCAGGGGGCTTGAGAAAGCCCCGAGTAAGTAAAACTTTTTTTATTTTTCAGGGTTGAGGTTCCCTTTAAAGGACTTACAAGTTGAAAAAGAAAAACAAAAGTTCTGTACCTGCTTACGTTTTTAATCCATGGAGAACGCCATCCACTCCCTCCGTTTACTTCCGCCGGGTCCTGCTGCTTAATCGCCACCTGGGCCGGCTCACGACTCCACAGCTCGGGTCGGGCTCTTCTGCCTTAAGTAAAATGGCCGCCGGAGCTTGCCACGGCTGCGCAGTCCGCATAGACTCGAGTGCGGCTGTGCAGCTCTAAAGCCTCCCCCCACCATCCATGCACAGGAGACAGCCTGTGGCGTGGAACGGGGGGGGGGGAGGCCTTAGAGCTGCGCAGCTGCACTCGCATATATGCAGACTGCGCAGCCGCGGCAAGCTGCAGCGGCCATTTTACTTGAGGCTGGAGAGCTGTGGGGTCAGGAGCGATTCAACAGTGGGGTCCCGGCAGAAGTAAACAGAGGGCGTGGATGTAGTGTTGGGCGAACAGTGTTCGCCACTGTTCGGGTTCTGCAGAACATCACCCTGTTCGGGTGATGTTCGCGTTCGGCCGAACACCTGATGGTGTTCGGCCTTTTAAGTTCGGGTTCGCCCCGAACTTCTAATGGCCGCCGAACAGGGCCGAACAGGGCCCCTGTTCGGCCGAACAGGGCCCTGTTCGGCCGAATACTGCCCCCCTATGGGGTCGCAGGCATAAGGGGGGAGCATGTCCCGATCGCGGGGGGGGGTCGGAAATTCCCCCCACCCCCTCCGCTAGCGCTCCCCCCTCTGCCCGCTTCCCCATTCAAAAGTTTAAGCAAAGTACCTGTAGTGGATGGCCTGGCAGTGGGCGGCACTGTGGAGTGAGGAGGAGGAGTCCGGAGAGTGACGAGTTGAGGGAGGCCGGGCAGCGGGCGGTTCAGCAGAAGTACCCTTGTGGTACTTCCGCCCTTTCTCTGACCTCACGCCCGCTGCCCGGCCTCCCTCAACTCGTCACTCTCCGGACTCCTCCTCTTCACTCCACAGTGCCGCCCACTGCCAGGCCATCCACTACAGGTACTTTGCTTAAACTTTTGAATGGGGAAGCGGGCAGAGGGGGGAGCGCTAGCGGAGGGGGTGGGGGGAATTTCCGACCCCCCCCGCGATCGGGGCATGCTCCCCCCTTATGCCTGCGACCCCATATGGCCCCCAAAAGCTGGATGTTCGGAAAGTTCGGGGTTCGGCCCGAACATGCCGAACATCTCGGCCATGTTCGGCGAACTTTCCCGAACCCGAACATCCAGGTGTTCGCCCATCACTACGTGGATGGCATCCTCCGTGGATTAAAAATTGAAGCAGATACAGAACTTGTTTTTTTCAGCTTGTAAGTCCCTTAAGGACAATAGTTGCAAGTTTTAGAGTACGTTTTATACAATGTGGGTCTTATGCAGTCTTTTTATTGTAGGATGATAGCAAACGTACAGTTTAGAAGGTTTCACGAAAAAAAAAGTGCTTGATATGCCTCAAGTAAACAACGTAACTTGTGTTATGCAAACAACCGATACATTTGCAAGTATAACATGCGTTATTGGCTAATCTCTAAACTATGAGTGTGTTATCTGTGCGCAGCAAAGTTTAGAGCATCAGGCTGTACATATCATTATCAAATATAAGAACTGCACCTACCTTACACTAGTAAACTGAGGTATTTGTAATGGGGAGCAAGATATTTGTGCCGTAATGCTTATTTTCTTCTCTGTAGGAGAGTAGGAGGAATTTTCACCCCTGTCTTATAGAAACCTCCATATCATGTACCATGTTGGTTAGTATAGTTAGTATGGGGGAGCCCCACACAGCCTGCATGGGTGAGAATGGGTTAATTAAAGCTTGGAAGGGGGTCTATGTTATTTTTTTAAGTTAAAAAAATGGCACCCCCCTTAAACTTTCTTCAACCCCTTTTTACACATGCATGCTGGTATAGCCAGGATGGCTCAGTCAAACCTGCACGGGGCTCTGTCATACTAACCATACCATTCCACATGATACATGATATGGTGGATCTGTAAGGGAGGAGTAACAAAGCCTTCTCCTCTCCTACAGAGTCCATGTTCATATCAAGGACAATGGGCTCTTTTTTACCTCCAGTGCCCAGGAGGAGGAAGGGGGGGAATAGGTTCTGGAGGGCTTAAATTATAATCAGACCCTAACTTTAATATCTCCGCAAAAAGGGCACCATTCAGTCTGGCCGACCAGGGGGATACCCAAGGCACTGCTTTTCTGAAAGAAGTGGGCACAGAAGTGTTTAAGAGTAAAATAGCAACGCATTGGAAGGACTCAGAACATCTAACTTTTTCAGAATGGTTAAATAGGATGGATGACCTGGTTGGAAAGCCCTTAATAGACAGAACCCTAATCTAAATAAATTGAATGCAAACTGATACAGATGGATGCAGCTAGCCACAACACTTGTTTTGAGGGTGAATGATGCAAGAAACATCTTTTTTTCCAAGTAACAACAGCAAGTGATTATGTGGGGATTTTCCTTTAAAAAAAAAAAAGGTGAAAAGAGAAGTTGTGTCCAGAATTTTGTTCAGTACTGTATATACTTCTTCTTCTTCTTCTTCTTCTTCTTCTTCTTCTTTATCTTCTATCTTCTTCTTCTATATCTTCTTCTTCTATATCTTCTTCTTCTATATCTTCTTCTATATCTTCTTCTTCTTCTATATTGTCTTCTTCTTCTTCTTCTTCATCTTCTTCTTCTTCATCTTCTTCATCTTCTTCATCATCATCTTCTTCATCTTCTTCATCATCTTCTTCATCTTCTTCTTCTTCATCTTCTTCTTCTTTATCTTCTTCTGCATCTTCTTCATCTTCTTCATCTTCTTCTTCTTCATCTTCTTCTTCATCTTCTTCATCTTCTTCATCTTCTTCTTCTTCTTCATCATCTTCTTCTTCTTCTCCTTCTTCTTCTTCTTCTTCTTCTTCATCTTCTTCTTCTTCATCTTCTTCATCTTCTTCTTCATTTTCTTCTTCTTCATCTTCTTCTTCTTCTTCTTCTCCTTCTTCTTCTTCTTCTTCATCTTCTTCTTCTTCATCTTCTTCTTCTTCATCTTCTTCATCTTCTTCTATATCGTCTTCTTCTTCACTTATTTCTCTTTTCAATTTTTTTTTTACAGAAATGCAGCTATTTTTGAGCGTAACAAATAGCTGGTGGCGCACGCATGTTGGAAGCGCCATTGTATGTGCTCCCTGGCAGTGGAAACACACAGACAGCAGGAGGTAAATTCAGCAGCAGGAGGAGGAGGATGAGTGTGTGGCAGCAGGCAGTCAATGAGGCAGGCAGCGTGACATAATAGCCCTGGTACCTAGCGGTGATACCAGGGCTGTAAATAAACACAACAGGAGGTCCCAGACAGCGGTCGTGCAGCCCACATCGTGTCCAATACACAACTGGGACAACACAGTTTTCAACCCGGGCACCTCAGAAAAATTAAACCTTTTTTTTTTTTTTTTTTTTTAATGGTTTTTTGGTTTTGTTTGTACAACCAATTACACAGATATATAGCTATTGTTTGACGTAATAGCTGGTGGCAGAGTGGCAGCAGAATGTAATTCTGTGTACCCTGGCAGTGGGAAACACAGACCGACAGCATCAGCAGCAGGAGGAATGGAGGAGTAGTGTGAGTGTTGCAGCAGGCAGGCAGCGTGACATAATAGCCCTGGTACCTAGCGGTGATACCAGGGCTGTAAATAAACACAACAGGAGGTCCCAGACAGCGGTCGTGCAGCCCACATCGTGTCCAATACACAACTGGGACAACACAGTTTTCAACCCGGGCACCTCAGAAAAATTAAACCTTTTTTTTTTTTTTAATGGTTTTTTGGTTTTGTTTGTACAACCAATTACACAGATATATAGCTATTGTTTGACGTAATAGCTGGTGGCAGAGTGGCAGCAGAATGTCATTCTGTGTACCCTGGCAGTGGGAAACACAGACCGACAGCAGCAGCAGCAGGAGGAATGGAGGAGTAATGTGAGCAGCTATTGTTTGACGTAATAGCTGGTGGCAGTGTGGCAGCAGAAGGTAATTCTGTGTACCCTGGCAGTGGGAAACACAGACAGACAGCAGCAGCAGGAGGAATGGAGGAGTAGTGTGAGTGTGGCAGCAGGCAGGCAGCGTGACATAATAGCCCTGGTACCTAGCGGTGATACCAGGGCTGTAAATAAACACAACAGGAGGTCCCAGACAGCGGTCGTGCAGCCCACATCGTGTCCAATACACAACTGGGACAACACAGTTTTCAACCCGGGCACCTCAGAAAAATTAAACCTTTTTTTTTTTTTTAATGGTTTTTTGGTTTTGTTTGTACAACCAATTACACAGATATATAGCTATTGTTTGACGTAATAGCTGGTGGCAGAGTGGCAGCAGAATGTAATTCTGTGTACCCTGGCAGTGGGAAACACAGACAGACAGCAGAAGGGCAGTACACAGCAGCCCACTGTAGGTGTAAAATGTGTGGCTGCAGGCGACGTAATAGTCAAACTGAACCAGGCTGGCTTAGTGAGCAGGAGCCAGGAGGTGGTAAAGGGTGGTAAGGCACATTAACGATGGTTCTTAGCCAGTTCATGTCCCCCTCTCGCCGACAACAGGAGCCAGGAACTCGCCTTCCACCCACGCCTGGTTCATCTTGAGAAACGTCAGTCTGTCCACAGACTTGTGAGACAGACGTGAGCGTTTCTCAGTGACCACGCCACCAGCTGCACTGAAGCAGCGCTCGGACAGCACGCTGGAAGGGGGGCAGGACAGCACTTCCAGGGCGTACTGCGCCAGCTCGCTCCAGATCTCCAGGCGCTTGACCCAATACTCCATGGGATCAACAGGGGCATCGCTGTCAAGCCCGCTGTAGGACCCCATGTAGTCAGCCACCATGCGGGTCAGGCGCTGGCTGTGACCGGAGGAGGATGCTGCTGCATCATGCACCTCCTCTCTAGTCACTGCTGCCGGAGCCTCTACAGTCCTGTAGAGCTCGTGGCTGAGAGACAGCAGGTCTGTGGGGCGCTTGCTGCTGAATGCAGGCACCTGCTGCCCCCTCTGTGCTGGCTGCTGGACAGTGGGGGTGGAAGGCTGGGGGAAGGCTTCCTCCAAGCGCTCAACAAGGGCCTGCTGCAAGCTCCTTATTTGTTGCGCTGGGTCTCCTCCTGCAGGCGGCAGGAACTGGCTCAACTTCCCCTTGAGGCGTGGGTCCAACATCATGCTGATCCAGATGTCCTCCCTCTGCTTCATCTGGATCACCCTGGGGTCCTTGCACAGGCACGCCAGCATGTGCGCTGCCATTGGGAAGAGACGGGCCACGTGTGCTGGCACATCGACGGCAGTGCTGTCCTCCTCATCCTCCTCCTCTGCCGCCTCATCCTCTCTCCACCCCCGCACCAACTCAGCTGCGCTGTGCTGATCCCCCTCATCAGCAGCAAGGTCAGGGACCTCCACCAAGTCCTCCTCCTCCTCCCCCTCAGAGGTGGACTGTGCAGCTGCTTGCCGCTCCTGCTGGTCCAAGGCTGCCGCTCCCTGTTCCAGCAAAGCATCGAGGGCCCTGTTCAGCAGACAAACCAGGGGCACCCACTCGCACACCATAGCATGGTCCCTGCTCACCATGTTAGTGGCCTGCAGAAAGGGAGCCAGCACTAAGCACACCTGCTGCATGTGCCTCCAGTCATCATCGGGGACGATGGACGGGATGTTGCTGGTCTTGTCCCTTCTCCGAGCGGCGGAAACAGTGGCCAGGGCAAGGTACTGGTTGACAGCGTGCTTCTGTTCAACCAGACGCTCCAACATCGCCAGGGTGGAGTTCCAGCGAGTCGGAACGTCAAGGATCAGCCGATGGCATGGCAGCTCCAGCTCCTTTTGCACGTCTTCCAGGCTCGCACAGGCTGCAGCCGAGCGCCAGAAGTGACGCACAACGTTCCTTGCCGTTTCCAGCAGTTCGCCCATCCCCTGGTAGGTGCGCAAGAACTTTTGCACCACCAGGTTCAGCACGTGGGCAAGACAGGGGATGTGGGTCAGGTTTCCCCTGTCTATTGCGGCAACCAGATTGGCCCCATTGTCGGCCACCACCTCTCCGACTCTGAGGCGTCTGGGGGTCAGCCAAATCCTCTCCTGCTCCTGGAGTTTGGCCAACACATGGGTCGCCGTCAGCTTGGTCTTCCCAAGGCTGACCAAGTGCAGCAGCGCTTGGCAGTGGCGGGCCTTCACGCTGCTGCTGAGGCGGGGGGTTTGGCCAGGTGTGCCGGAGGATGGCAGAGGATCGGAGGAACCTGCTGCAGTTCCCCTGACCCTGCGGGGGGGCACCACCCACTGTGTTGCTGCTGCTGTGCCCGCTGCTGCTCTCCCATCCTCACCCCCTTCCACCAAGCTGACCCAGTGGACAGTGAAAGACAGGTAGTGGCCTGTCCCGAAGCGGCTGCTCCAGGAGTCCATGGTGACGTGGACCCTTTCACCAACCGCGTGCTCCAGCCCTCGCTCCACATTGGCCATCACAAAGCGGTGCAGTGCAGGAATGGCCTTGCGGGCGAAGAAGTGTCTGCTGGGGAGCTGCCAGTCTGGGGCTGCACAAGCAAGCAGCGCACGCATGTCGCTCCCCTCCTGCACAAGCGTGTACGGCAGGAGTTGGGAGCACATGGCCCGTGCCAGCAAGCCGTTCAGCTGCCGCACGCGACGGCTGCTGGGAGGCAGAGCCCTAACCACCCCCTGGAAGGACTCGCTCAAAAGGCTCTGGCGTGGCCTTTTGCTGGCACGGGATTTAGCAGACACAGCAGAGGAGGCCACTGAGGACTGGCTGCCAGAACAGGCCTCAGTGTCGGCGGCAGGAGTTGCAGAGCGGGGAGGAGCAGTGCGTTTCCGCACTCCTGCTGGTGCTGCTGGAGGAGCAGGAGGGCGGGTGGCTGCTGTTGCTGCTGCTGCTGAAGGCTGTGCAGTGATGGGTGTGGTGCCACTGCCAGCACCAGATGCCTTCAGCCTCTGGAACTCCTCATGCTGGTGGAAATGTTTCGCAGCAAGGTGGTTGATGAGCGAGCTGGTGCTGAACTTTAAGGGGTCTGCACCTCTGCTCAACTTCCGCTGACAGTGGTTGCAAGTGGCGTACTTGCTGTACACTGTGGGCATGGTGAAAAAACGCCAGATTGGTGACAAAAACGACCCCCTACGGCATGGAACCGCTGCTGCCTGTCTCCCTGTGGTGGTTGGGGGGGGGCTTGGGTGCGGCTGGTGGTGGTACTGGCAGATGCTGCTGCTGCTGCTGCTGAGCCTGAGACACCAGCAGGCTGTGGGACCTGCCTACTTCTGCCAATGCTTGCAATGATGCGCCTCCTTGCAAGGCCCACAAGCGCATCCTCCTCCTCCTCCTCAGAGCTGCTGAGGACGACATCCCCTGGAGGTGGTGGCACCCAGTCTCTGTCTGTCACCGTGTCATCATCAGCCTCCCCCTCCTGAAACATGTCCTGCTGGGATGATGACCCCCCAAACTCCTCTCCTGATGCATGGATGGGCTGCTTGACTGTCGCCACAGTCTTGCTGTCCAATCCCTCATCCCCCAAAGTGCACATCAGCATCTCCTCCTCCAAATCGCCAACAACACCAGACAATTGACGCATCATGCCTGGGCTCAAAAGAGTGCTGAGTGACAGGTCGGCGACTGACGGTGAACTGGCCTCCTCCCCAGGCCCTGCTGGGCGGCTGCTGCGAACAGGGGTGGTGGTGGTGGTGGTGAGGGTGGAGGCCTCGGATGCAGAGCTGATGGCGGGCTGCTCATCCTCCGTCATCAGTTGCACCACAGTGTCTGCATCCTTTTCCTCAATGGAACGTTTCCGACTCGGCTGGAGGAAAATCGGAGCAGGTGCTACACGCTGCTGCTGCTGCTGTGTCTCTGCAGCGTGAGTTGCAGATGCTCCTGCTGGGCGGCGCCCAAGGCATCCACGGCCAGTGGCTATGGGAGGAATGTTAGCCACTGACGCTGCTGCTGCTGCTGCAGAACTGTGCATGGTGGCGCGGCCGCGCCCGCGGCTTGCCACAATGCTGCTCCCTCTCCTCCTGATTCCCTTGCTGCCCTTCCCCTTGCCCAAACCGCGCTGGCTTCCACTTCCAGACATCTTCGATGTTTTGGGCGTAAACACAAAAGTTTTTGAAAAGGGCGGGTGAAAAGTGGGGTACTTTAATGGAGTGGGTTGGTGGGTGAGGTGACTGAGTGAGTGTCCCGACTCCCTAGTACAGTAAGTAAGTAGTAACAGTCAGGAAGTAAAACTAGCAGTTACAATAATCAGTAGTAATCACAAGGAAATAGAGTGTGTGTACACTACAGACAGTGAGTGCACGCACGCGCAAACACGCGCAGGAGCTGGCCTATGAACAGAGAGTGAGTGAGTGTCCCTAGTACAGTAAGTAAGTAGTAACAGTCAGGAAGTACAACTAGAAGTTACAATAATCAGTAGTAATCACAAGGAAATAGAGTGTGTGTACACTACAGACAGTGAGTGCACGCACGCGCACACATGTGCAGGAGCTAGCCTATGAACAGTGACTGAGTAAATGTCCCTACTACAGTAAGTAAGTAGTAACTGTCAGGAAGTAGAATTTACAATAATCAATCAGTAATCAGAAGGAAATAGAGTGTGTGTAAAGTACACAGACAGTGAGTGCACACACACA
Source organism: Hyperolius riggenbachi (assembly GCF_040937935.1). Classification (NCBI taxonomy): domain Eukaryota; kingdom Metazoa; phylum Chordata; class Amphibia; order Anura; family Hyperoliidae; genus Hyperolius; species Hyperolius riggenbachi. The sequence continues at coordinate 509,618,963 of NC_090646.1, read as the reverse complement.
CGCAGGAGCTAGTAGCCTATGAACAGTGACAGTGAGTGTCCTAGTACAGTTACAGTATATAATTATTCAGAAGGAAATAGAGTGTGTGTACACAGACAGTGAGTGCAAGCACACGCAGGAGCTAGCCTATGAACAGTGACAGTCAGTGAGTGTCCTAGTACAGTTACAGTATATAACTATTCAGAAGGAAATAGAGTGTGTGTACAGTACACAGACAGTGAGTGCACACACACACGCAGGAGCTAGTAGCCTATGAACAGTGACAGTGAGTGTCCTAGTACAGTTACAGTATATAACTATTCAGAAGGAAATAGAGTGTGTGTACACAGACAGTGAGTGCAAGCACACGCAGGAGCTAGCCTATGAACAGTGACAGTCAGTGAGTGTCCTAGTACAGTTACAGTATATAACTATTCAGAAGGAAATAGAGTGTGTGTACAGTACACAGACAGTGAGTGCACACACACACGCAGGAGCTAGTAGCCTATGAACAGTGACAGTGAGTGTCCTAGTACAGTTACAGTATATAACTATTCAGAAGGAAATAGAGTGTGTGTACAGTACACAGACAGTGAGTGCACACACACACGCAGGAGCTAGTAGCCTATGAACAGTGACAGTGAGTGTCCTAGTACAGTTACAGTATATAACTATTCAGAAGGAAATAGAGTGTGTGTACACAGACAGTGAGTGCAAGCACACGCAGGAGCTAGCCTATGAACAGTGACAGTCAGTGAGTGTCCTAGTACAGTTACAGTATATAACTATTCAGAAGGAAATAGAGTGTGTGTACAGTACACAGACAGTGAGTGCACACACACACGCAGGAGCTAGTAGCCTATGAACAGTGACAGTGAGTGTCCTAGTACAGTTACAGTATATAACTATTCAGAAGGAAATAGAGTGTGTGTACACAGACAGTGAGTGCAAGCACACGCAGGAGCTAGCCTATGAACAGTGACAGTCAGTGAGTGTCCTAGTACAGTTACAGTATATAACTATTCAGAAGGAAATAGAGTGTGTGTACACAGACAGTGAGTGCAAGCACACGCAGGAGCTAGCCTATGAACAGTGACAGTCAGTGAGTGTCCTAGTACAGTTACAGTATATAACTACAATACAAAATACAATCACTAAGTAGTAAAGGACAGCAGAAATACTGCCTAATACTATCTAATACTGTCTAATACTGTCTAAATACTAATGAGAAATAAACTAACAGAGGACAGGAGGACAGCTGCCCACACAGGCAAGGCCCTGAGGCCTAAAGCTGTAAGCCTGCAGCAGCTGTCTGAGTCTCTCTCTATGTAACACAAAAGCTACTAACTAAAATACAATGTCTATCTAACTAACAACAATATAGGTGTGTATAGGAGGTGTATGTGAGCAAAAACGCTAGGTAAATGACCACAAAAGAGCTCTTGCTAAGCCAAAGCACAAAGGAGCAACTCTCACTCTATGCAAGTCTCAGGCAAGGACGGAGAAACGGAACATGGCGGCCGCTATTTATAGGGTAGGGGCTGGCCAGGGTCCCCCTCTGTGATTGGCTGCCGTCAGAGGGCCTGGGAGCCCTCTGATTGGCTCTAAGGACATCAATCTGGGCTATGACGCTATTCGAGCTCGGTATTCGAGCTCGAATAGCGCCGTTTGCTCGAATAGCTCGAATAGTGAATGGGCTATTCGCGTTTACTCGAATAGCCCATTCGAATAGCTGCAGCTATTCGGAACTCGAATACCGAGCTCGAATAGCGGGAAAAGAGCTAGAATATTCGAGCTACTCGAATATTCGAGCTCTGCTGAGCACCACTGGTGTGAAACCTGATATATGAAAACAAAAGTCTGTCAGGTAATCTGCTTCAATATTACACTGTTCTTGGCATGTCAGGTTGCAGAGATTCTTACATATTCATACCTCTGCAAATGGGACATTCCAAATGTAGCTAAAATCTACACACAATGAATGAAAGCTTTTACCTCTGATATATAACTTGAAAAGTAGGAAAATGTTTACACAGCTACTTAGACATTATTTGTACATTGCCATTTTAGAACTCATGGTTTGATAGAATTCCTTTAACGAGAAACTCCGACCAAACTTCAACTTTATCCCAATCAGTAGCTGATACCCCCTTTTACATGAGAAATCTATTCCTTTTCACAAACAGACCATCAGGTGGCGCTGTATGACTGATATTGTGGTGAAACCCCTCCCACAAGTAACCCCTCCCACAAGAAAAGTTCAAACTTTTGGCAGTTTCCTGTCTGTTAACCTTGTTGCAATGTGGGAAATAGCTGTTTACAGCTGTTTCCAACTGCAAAAACCATGCAGCAGCTACATCACCTGCCAACAGTAAAATGTTCACTGGAGTTCCTCTTTAAAGAAAACCTGAACTGAAAATTGAAAGTCAAAATAAGCATACACAAGTCATACTTACCTCCCGTGTAGTCTACTCCTCAATCTCTTTCTCTTCTCCTGCGTCCTGTTTGTCCACTGTGAGCAAGGGAATTCTCCGTCCACCATTTTTAAAATGGCCATTACCCCATAACAGCTTTATGGTCAGCACACTGTTAAACTGTAACATCGTCCACTTAAGCCGTAGGGAAACATGGACATTACCGGGCACATCAGTTGTCCACTCGGCTATAACTGACAGCAAATGATATATAACTGACAGCAACTGATATATTTCAGTTCTGACAAAATGTTGTCGGAACTAGAAGGGATCATTGGATGAAGAAAATGGTGAGCTTCTTGGAGGAACTGATGGCAAGGTAACTATTTAATGTTCATTTGAAGTTACCTCATTTGTTTATTTTAAATAATTTTACTCAGTACAGGTTCCCTTTATGCAATAAGGATGATCAGTTTTCTACATGCTTTCTCCAAAGCTAAAACCATGTTTCATAAAAAGGGAAATGCAATGGAAGGGTACCTTATGGCAGCTGGAGGTAATGCCACAACTTCACAGGAAGATTCCTAATGATGTCCAAAACCAGAACTGATAAGAGGGGTGTTATTGTGAAAGAGGACTTTGAGCCAACTGCGGAGAACACCTAGATTGCAATGATTTCCTCAATTACAAAAACACAGAAAATGATTTTTTTTTCTGCATTTTCCCCAAACGAGCAAGGATAGATGTGTTTGCATCATTGTTGATGTTAAAGCGGAATATAACCCTGCATTTCAACTTTGCTCTAAAACATTATTTACAGTATATTATATGCAACCAGCATTTTTTTTACTAGACCAGCATTGGAAGGGTTACACAGGGTTTTAAAGTTCCTTTAGATTTCTGCAGACCCATCCGAAGCTGAAAAGAGATACATTTTGTTTACAGAAATGTATCTAATTGTTGAATGTGACTCATCTCTCTGACTGAGAAGGAGCTTGGAGGACTGCCAAAGAGTGTGTAACTGTTTATCAATAGATACATAGAATGTAACAATCTGAACTTCTGCATATCTCTCCACGGAACTTGAAACGTCTGTGTTTAACCCTTCCAATGCTGGTCTAGTAAAAAAAAAAATGCTTTTTGCATATAATATGCTATAAATAATATTTTAGAGCAAAGTTGAAATGCAGGGTTATATTCCGCTTTAACTGAAGACACCACCAACATTTTAAATATCTTTACTTTACTATAATTTAATAAAATAATTAAAATAAAGTATTTAAAGAAATACAAGTCTATGTATCCGAGAGAAGGCTGTAGGACTTTTATTTTACAGTTGTTCTCTGTGCACTTTTATAATCCATATGGGAGGTTTTTATTGCTATTGAGTGAAGAAATCCCCCAAAAATAAAAGAAAACAAACACTATTTTTTTCAGTTCACAAAGCCCAGCGGCCACACAGGATCAGTCATCCTAAAAATGTATACGTGTTGCTTTTGATCTTTTAAAAAGGTGTGATGCCTGTCTGTGTAAACACTGATCTCTTACAGTAAATTACTTTTCTGTCAGAGGGATGCAGTACAAAGCTCTATATAAATCACCCAATTTCAGTGTCAGAGCGTTGTAAAGGAACTTGGTTACACATCAGTACTGGTGATGTTTTCCTTCATACTGGCCAGTTAATTTGTTGAGCATCAGCAGCAGCAAATGATGTGTGTGTGTGTGTGTGATATTCAGCTATTTTAGTTTCAAAGATTTTAATTTCACTGACAATTGCTAAATGATAACATAGAGGCAACATAGGCTTAAAGTGAACCTAAAAAGAAAAAAAATGCCCATTTCCTTCCTTCCAGCCCAGAACTCCTGGTCCCTTGCTGGGACTTTGGCTTTTGCCCCAGTCTTCACATACCCATTTAACCTTTGCCTATCCACAGGAACCTACCCTCAGACTTCATTGTACTACCCCTGCTCAAAATAAATCCTCCAACAACCCCTCACTACCTTCCAACTACTGCCCTATCTTCCTCCTACCACCCCCCAACCACCTCCAACCACCTCTCGGTGGGAGTCCACCAAGGCTCGGTCCTTGACCCCTTACTGTTCTCCCTATGCACATCCTCCATTGGCAAGGTCATCTCCTCCATGGGTTTTAACTATTATCTCTATGCAGATGACACTCAGATCTACCTCCACACCCCGGACACACCACTACCATAGACAAGGTCTCCTCCTGCCTATAAACCATCTCCAACTGGATGTCTGCAAGGTTCCTGAAAATAAACCTGGACAAAACAGAATTTATGATTTACCTGCCCCAGCCATTGTTGACCCTCCTAGATGTGCATGTCACTGTTAACTACGCTACCATTCTCCCTACCTCTCAAGCCCGCTGTCTGGGTGTCACCCTGGACTCCGCACTCTCCTTCACCCCCCACATCCAAAACCTCATGAAGTCCTGCAACTTCCACCTCCAGAACATCTGCAAAATCCACCCTTTCCTGACCACTGCCAGCACCAAACTAATCAACTATGCCCTCATAATTTCCTGCCTAGACCACTGCAATGCCCTTCTGTCTGGTCTTCCTATGACCTGAATTGCCCCACTGCAGTCCATCATGAATGCGGCAGCCAGAATCATACACTCCTCCCATCGCTCCACCACGGAAGCTCCCCTCCGTGAATCCCTACACTGACTTCCTATCTAGTCCAGAATCAGATTCAAGATACTGTCTGGCCTTCAAATCTGTCCACAAAACCTGCCCGACCTACATTTCCAATCTTACTCAGAGGTACACAACTAGCCGCTCACTCCGCTTCTCCAATGAACTTCACCTGATCACCCCCCGCATCAGCCCCATGTACACCTCCAGGACTTCTCAAGAGCTGCTCGAACACTATGGAACTCCTTACTTCCCCCCATTAGGGTTGCACCATCCTTCAACATCTTTAAGATTATTGGTCTGAGCCATGCTTATGCACTTTGAGTCCTACGGGAGAAAAACGCTTTACCAATGCTAGTTGTTGTTTGTTGTTGTTGTTAAGAAGGCCCTCAAAATGCAACTTTTCACCCTGGCCTACCCCCTATACTGGTGCTTTCAACCCGCAGCTGAGCAGTGAACTCTGGTCCCCTACCTTTCGTGTTTCTAATTCTCCCTTTAGATTGTAAGCCTTAGGCAGGGTCCCCCTTCTTATGCTTCCTACCTGTTCATGCACCTCCATAAACGTACATCAATCCTATGGATCTGAGTGAACTCAATTCACCTAATCTTCAAGCACCCATCCAGTGAGTAAACATTTACTGTACTCATACTGTGCTGCGTGATCTGGTTTGCATGTATTCCTGTATTGACTTATTGCTGTATGTCACTCTTAAATATTGTCTGTTCTGCGCATGCGCAATAGCAATTTTTGATTACTGCACAAGCACAGAGCCCTCCTGGCTATGGGAGCGTGCTGGAAGAGGCACGCGGCACGGGGGCCGCACATCCAGCGTTAGAGGGGGACACCCGAAGAAAGGTGTGTGGGATGAAGGCAAGGGCCCAGCAAGACTTCAGGGGTCTGGAAGGAGCCCCAGGAGAGTAAATGGGCATGTGACCCTCACTGATAAGAAATTCCCCTTTTTACGTCTTTCTTGCTCTCAGAAGCCATTTTCTGCTAGGAAAGTGTTTTATAGTTGGAATTTCTTATCAGTAAGGGTCACACTGTAGTCACTTCCTGTCTGAGTCAGGTCTCAGTCAGCCACTTACTTACCCGATATTTAACTCTTTCAGGCAGAGAAAGAAAAAAAGGAACACAGCATAGTTATTTGTGTGCTAGGCACTGTACATACACATGTCTATCTCATCATGTCACATATCAGTTTGGGTATCCTTCAATGTCCCACACTGTGAAAATAGCCTTTACCTGGTTTCAGAAAGGGTTAATGATATACTCAGGCACTGGAAATGTTTATCTCCAGCTCAGTCAGTTTTTATGAAAACATGGTCAAATAGCAAAGATTTTTTCTTTTTTTAAAGGCTGTTTTTAATATTTTTATTGCTCCATCTATCTTTTTTCACTTTTGCAATAAACTATCCTCCCCTGTTCCAAAGCCAATGACTTCATGCGTTTGAAATGCTCACCTTGCAGCATTTAAGCTCTACCACTCATGGCACTTGGGTTATTTTTTAGCCCTTGTTATTTATGACAAGTGCTTATAAAAGTTAAATATGTGGAACAAAGCCTTGAGGTTATGCAGAAGGCCGCAGCCTGTGCTCAGAATGCTCAATATGTTTCTGGATCTTTTTAACATCCCTTTGCAGTGCATTTACTGCTGCTTTTACTTTACACTTAAGACACATTTCTAGAATTTTCTCAAACTGATTTGTAGCAGAACAGGTTTGCACACTATTTTTCCTTTTTAGCTAAGTTGAATCAGTCTGGTTAAATCATTTCTCAGCTGTGTTTAAGTACGGTGACCATACGTCCCGCTTTACCCGGGATGCGTCCCGCCTTTGGGGGGCGCTGTCCCAGGCTGCATGAGGTCCCGGGAAACGTCCCGCTTTTAGCAGCGGGAGTTCCCGGCCTCAGGACTCTGGCCACCATACAATGAACTAGCCGCAGCGTCTACTAGACGCTGCGCTAGTTCATTCCCCGCAGCCCCGCTCCAGCCTGCAATGTTCTCCTCCGGCAGGCACAGGCAGAGCAGGGCTACGGGAAGATGGCGTCCGGAGGCGGAGCCCTGTATTGGAGACTATTTGTCTCCAGTACAGGGCTTCGCCTCCGGACGCCATCTTGCCGTAGCCCTGCTCTGCCTGTGAGAGGCTGAGCGGGAGATTGAAGATCGTCCAGGCCAGGGGGAGCTGCACCTGAGGCACCAGAGGCCGGCTGCGTGAGGGGACGTCTTCTTCCAGGTGAGTAAATGCTTTTTCTTGCAGGTGAAGTGTTTGCCCACATTGTGTTCATTTTGTACTGACATGTTTGCCCGCAGTGCATTTATCTTGTACTGACATGTTTGGCCGCATTGCGTGTATTTTGTACTGACATGTTAGCCCGCAGTGCGTTTATCTTGTACTGACATGTTTGGCCGCATTGCGTGTATTTTGTACTGACATGTTTGCCCGCAGTGCGTTTATCTTGTACTGACATGTTTGGCCGCATTGCGTGTATTTTGTACTGACATGTTTGCCCGCAGTGCGTTTATCTTGTACTGACATGTTTGCCCGCAGTGTGTTTATCTTGTACTGACATGTTTGTCCGCAGTGCGTTTATCTTGTACTGACATGTTTGCCCACAGTGCGTTTATCTTGTACTGACATGTTTGCCTGCAGTGCGTTTATCTTGTACTGACATGTTTGCCCGCAGTGCGTTTATCTTGTACTGACATGTTTGCCCGCAGTGCGTTTATCTTGTACTGACATGTTTGCCCGCAGTGCGTTTATCTTGTACTGACATGTTTGCCCGCAGTGCGTTTATCTTGTACTGACATGTTTGCCCGCAGTGCGTTTATTTTGTACTGACATGTTTGCCCGCAGTGCGTTTATTTTGTACTGACATGTTTGCCTGCAGTGCGTTTATTTTGTACTGACATGTTTGCCCCCATTGCGTTTATTTTATGCTGACATGTTGCCCGCAATGCGATTATTTTGTGCTGAAATGTTGCCCACAATGTGTTTATTTTGTGCTGAAATGTTGCCCATTGCGTTTATTTTGTGGTGTCTGGGGTAACTGTTACTGCATTTATTATTTAATGGTCATAGTTGGCTGTGTTTGCTGCTTTGGGGTTATGGGATACTATTAAATAGCATCACACAGTTTCTGCACACCTATGATGTGAATCCACGTTTGACCACATCACGGCGTAAACACTGCTTTCTTATGCCTCGCTGTTGCATCATTCTGTTAGCTCCGCCCATAGAATGTCATGACCACGCCCATTTTTCGTGCGCGTTCCAGACACCAAATTTTTCGGCGCGTCGCTGCCGCCCCCCCCCCCCCCCCAATTCCCCCCGTCCCGGGTTGAGCCTACAAAAATCTGGTCACTCTAGTTTAAGCCTCCATTACGTTCCAACGTGATTTCTAATGTTTTGCAAACTGAACTTTTTTAGGTAGGGCAAGTGTCAGTAGCACCTCACAGGGATGGGAAAATGAACCTTGAAAACCACCTTAGCTTTCTTCAAAGCTAATCCATTATACCCCTTTTAAATCACCTGTAAGGATGCTCTATGATATACAAACTTAGCTTCATTCATTGTACCTCCTAGTGAATTGACACACATGTGTAGAAAGGCTAGGCTTTGATCTACTGTAACTGTTATACATATATATATATAATGCTTGGGTGGTGTTCCCAGCTAGCACCATACATAAAGTAATATGTGAAACCAGGGGTGCTCGGATGTGCCTCATCCACGAATTCGGCAATCCGCGTGGTTGCAAAAAAAAATCCGCATTCGGCCCCGCCGCATGCGGATTTTCGTCCGCGTCCACGCAACCACGCGGATTTTCTGCCGTGAATGGCGTAATCACGCGTGGATTCCCGCCCGGAGGTGGAATTTCTTTTAACGTTAATAACAAAGCCCCCATACATGCTACAATCCCCCAAATTGCGTCAATTATCGAGGTGATAAGGGGCAACATAACTTCAACATAAAAAATTCCAATTTTTTTTTTTTAATGGCTTTTAAAGACAAATCACCACTGTAAATGGGGCTATTAATTGGTAATACGTGGTTTTAAAAAGGGATATACGCGTTAAGCAATCAAAGAGGTGAAGGCGAGTTCCAATGGCACTTGGCGGCGAAGGTACCGCTGGAGGAGGATGAGTGGCTGACGCCAAAAAGGCCCCAGAGAGGTTTTTGTAAATTATTATTTTTTTTATTTTTTTGCAGCAATTAGCAATGACATCGCAGCAGAGTTGTCAGTGGACACGGGCAGTGTGAACGCAGAGTGCAGTGGTGGTAGTGACTGAGTCAGGAGAAGGACTATGCGGGCGGTCAGTTCAGCAGCACAGAAGGACCACGGCAACATACTGGTAGTAGTAGTAGCAGCACAGCGTCATAGTGCTGGCCAAAAAATTAAATGCACCCGGTGACCCGGGCAGTGTGAACGCAGACAGAGTACATTGGTGGAAGCGAGTGAGTCAGGAGGAGGAGGACAATGCGGGCGGACAATTCAGCAGCAGCAGCAGCACAAAAGGACCATGCCAACATACTGGTGGTAGTAGTAGTAGCACAGTGTCATAGTGCTGGCCAAAAAATTAAATGCACCCGGTGACCCGGGCAGTGTGAACGCAGACAGAGTACATTGGTGGAAGCGATTGAGTCAGGAGGAGGAGGACAATGCGGGCGGTCAGTTCAGCAGCACAGAAGGACCATGGCAACATACTGGTGGTAGTAGTAGTAGCACAGTGTCATAGTGCTGGCCAAAAAATTAAATGCACCCAGTGATCCGGGCAGTGTGAGCGCAGAGTGCAGCAGCGGGAAGCGACTGAGTCAGGAGGAGGAGGACAATGCGGGCGTTCAGTTCAGCAGCAGCAGCAGCACAAAAGGACCATGCCAACATACTGGTGGTAGTAGTAGTAGCACAGTGTCATAGTGCTGGCCAAAAAATTAAATGCACCCGGTGACCCGGGCAGTGTGAACGCAGACAGAGTACATTGGTGGAAGCGAGTGAGTCAGGAGGAGGAGGACAATGCGGGCGGTCAATTCAGCAGCACAGAAGGACCATGGCAACATACTGGTGGTAGTAGTAGCAGCACAGCGTCATAGTGCTGGCCAAAAAATTAAATGCACCCGGTGACCTGGGCAGTGTGAACGCAGACAAAGTACATTGGTGGAAGCGATTGAGTCAGGAGGAGGAGGACAATGCGGGCGGTCAGTTCAGCAGCACAGAAGGACCATGGCAACATACTGGTAGTAGTAGTAGTAGCACAGTGTCATAGTGCTGGCCAAAAAATTAAATGCACCCAGTGACCCGGGCAGTGTGAGCGCAGAGTGCAGCAGCGGGAAGCGACTGAGTCAGGAGGAGGAGGACAATGCGGGCGTTCAGTTCAGCAGCAGCAGCAGCAGCAGCAGCACAAAAGGACCATGCCAACATACTGGTGGTAGTAGTAGTAGCACAGTGTCATAGTGCTGGCCAAAAAATTAAATGCACCCGGTGACCCGGGCAGTGATAACGCAGACAGAGTGCATTGGTGGTACCGTGGTAGCGACTGAGTCAGGAGGAGGACAAAGCGGGCGTTCAGTTCAGGAGCAGCAGCAGCACAGAAGGACCATGGCAACATACTGGTGGTAGTAGTAGCAGCACAGCGTCATAGTGCTGGCCAAAAAATTAAAGCACCCAGTGACCCGGGCAGTGTGAACGCAGAGTGTAGTAGCGACTGAGTCAGGAGGACAAAGCGGGCTGTCAGTTCAGCAGCTCAGAAGGAGGACCATGGCAACATACTGGTAGTAGTATCATAACACCAAAAAATTAACCAAGGTAGGCACTAGGCAGGTAGTAACTGTCTTTATAAAGGCAGGCATAGTTAACAACAGCACATGCAGCAGCCACTTCATGTCCCCCTGTGTCCGACAATAGGGGCCAGGAACTCACCTTCCACCCAAGCCTGGTTGATTTTCAGGAAGGTGAGTTTGTCCACAGAGGCGTGGGAGAGCCGAGAGCGCTTCTCTGTGACCACGCCACCGGCCGCACTAAAGCATCTCTCTGAGAGGACACTGGAAGGAGGGCAGGATAGGAGTTCCAGGGCGTACTGGGAAAGCTCGCTCCAGATGTCCAGTCTCTTGACCCAGTACTCCAAGGGGTCCACGGGGCTGTCGGTGTCATTGAGCCCGCTGGATGACCCCATATAGTCAGACACCATGGTGGTCAGTCGTTGCTTGTGCTGGTTGGTGGTGAATGCTGTGGCGGGCACCTCTGTTCTGGGCTGCTGCACTGCATACAGGCTCTTGCTTAGGCTCTTCAGGTCTCCGGGGCACCAGTTGCTGCTGCTGCTGCTGGTGCTGGTGGTTGTTGTTGTGCTGCTAGTGGCAATGGCAGGCAACTCTTGCTGGCTTGGCAGAGCAGTTACAGTGGGGATGGAAGGCTGGGGGAATGCTTCCAGTAGTCTGCGCACAAGGGCCTCCTTCAACTCCCTTGTGCGTTGCTCGGTGGTGGATGGCGTCATGAAGTCTCCCAGCTTCCCCTTCAGACGGGGATCAAGCATCAAGGTAATCCAGATGTCCTCCCTTGAACGCATCTGGATCACCCGGGGGTCCCTGCGAAGGCAACGCAACATGTGCACAGCCATGGGAAACAAGTGGGCCCTGCCAGCAAGATCTTCCTCATCCTCGCCATTGTCCCATAACGCATGCCTGTCCTCTTCCTGTGCCATGTCGTTGTCCTCCTCAAACCGCCATCCACGTACAACCTGCTGCACTCTGCTCCTCCTCCTCCTCATTCAGGTTAGGGACCTCCAACTCTTCCACTACCTGCTGTGAGCCCTCCTCTGAGCTGGACTGTGCTGCCATCTGCTCCTGTTCTTCCAACTGCCTCAGGGCTTCATCCCCACGCTCAATTAAATTGTCCATTGCCTGTTCCAGTAGACAAACCAAGGGCACCCACTGGCACACAGAGGCCCGCTCCTCACTGACCATCTTGGTTGCCTCCAGGAAGGGACTCAGCACCAGGCATACTTGCTGCATCAGTGTCCACTGAGTGGCAGTAATCATGGGGACTTGCTGGTTGCTGGGGACACTTGGGTCTAGCATGTAGGCCCTAAGAGCCAGCCTGTGCTGACACAGCCGCTCCAACATGGCCAGAGTCGAATTCCAGCGAACTGGCATGTCGATGATCAGCCGGTGTTGTGGCCTTCCATACTGCTGCTGTAAGGTGGACAAGAGTGCAGAGGCAGTGGCTGACAGGCGGAAAAAGCGTACCACCGCCCGGGCATCCTGCAGCAGCTCGCTCATCCCCTGGTAGGTGCGCAAGAAGCGCTGCACCACAAGATTAAACACGTGGGCCAAGCAGGGGATGTGCTGGAGGTTTCCCTGCTGCACTGCTGCCACCAGGTTGGCCCCGTTATCGGCTGCCACATACCCCACTTCCAGGCCTCTGGGGGTCAGCCACCTCCGCTCCTGCTTCCTGAGGGTGGCCAGGACGTTGGTGGCCGTAAGCCTCTCCTTCCCCAGGGTCACCAATTTTAAAAGGGTTCGGCAGTGCCGAGGCTTGGCGCTGCTGCTGCCGAGGTGGGCTTGCTTTCCGGGTGCAGAGGGAGTGTCGTGACAGGACCCTTCTGCATCCCCCCTGATCCCGCGTGGTGGCACCACTAGCTGGGCTGATGCACTCTTGTCCTCCCTCCCTTCCATCAGTGTCACTCAGTGGGCCGTAAAGGACAGGTAGCGACCTGTCCCAAATCTGCTACTCCACGAGTCCATGGTCACTTGCCCACAGAGTAGTCCAGGGAACGGGCCACGTTTTCCACCGCAAACTTGTGGAGTGCTGGGATCGCGCTCCTGCTGAAATAGTGGCGACTGGGGACTTGCCACTCGGGGATGCCAAATTGGAGCAGCGTCCGCATGGCGCTCCCCTCCTGCACCAGGGAGTAGGGAAGCAGCTGTGATGCCATGGCCCGGGCCAGCAAGCCATTTAGTTTGCGGATCCGCCTGTGGCTTGGAGGCAGAGGCTTGGTCAGACCCTGAAAGGTGTCGCTCAGCAGGGTCTGACGACGCTGGGATGCAGGGGAGACAGAGGAGAGAGACGACCACTGGCTGCCAGCCTCAATGTCTGTGTCCTGAGTAGCCGAGGTGGAAGAGCGCTTGCGTGCTACTACTGCTGCTGCTGTGGGGGATTCACGACCCTGAGGGAGGGATGATGCTGCTGCGCTGGAGGGCCTTCTGCTCTCAGGAACCCCTGCCAGCAGTGCCTGCTTCCTCTTAAACTCCGCATACTCGCGGCAGTGGTGGCTTCTCAGGTGGCCCTGGAGGGATGAGGTACCCATCTTGCTCAGACTTTTCCCACGGCTCAATCTTTTGCTGTATAACCTGCACACCGCATACCTTTTGTCATCAGTACATTCGTCAAAGTAATCCCACACTGGTGATTTTTATTTACTGCGGCCCCCACTAGCAGAGGGTGCAGCGGAACAATGTGTGGTAGTAGTTGCCGGGGGTTGCATGGTGGTGGTGCCGGCTGAAGCAGTGTCCTGTCTACTTCCTCCACGCCCTCTGCTGCCGATGCCCCTGCCCTTGCCTGACATATGGCGATATCCTTGCCTAGGCCGAGGTGACTCGTCATCCTGCTCTGACCATTCTTCCCCGGACTCAGCAGGCTGCGCATAGTTAGGGTCCACAACGTCGTCATCATCAGCAGCATCATCATAATCCAGCTCTTCCTCTGACTCCCCCGCCTCCTCTTCTGTCCCTACATCCCCAGACACAGACCGCTCTTCTTCATCACCAGAACTCAACAACGCTTGTGATTGTGGCCCGATCTCAATCTCTGCCACATCAGTCCCCAGTAAGTCCTGAGCTTCTTGCATCAGCAGGTTCCCAGATGCTGGACTGAGGGACAGAACGCTGTCATCCTGGGAGGGCTGCTGACCAGTGGGTGCTGGGGTGGATGTTACAACAAGCGTGGGACGTTGGCTGCTGCTGCTTGGAGTGGTGCTCACAGTAGAGGTCTGGGAGGAAGTCGTGATGTCCATGAGTACGTCAGGTTCCATTTGCTCAACCACCACACGGGGACCAGAAACTTTAAAATATTTGGACAATGGCGTCCGCTGACTCGGCCCAGGCTTTGCTGCCCCCCTTTCTGCTGCATCACGACCACGTACAGCTGGGCGTCCTCTCCCTGGACGTGGAGCAGTCCCAGAAGTGGCTGAGGCAATTGAACTCCCTTTCCTCTCACCCCGCGAAACCCTGCCAGACATGTTTCTAGTAATGAATCACTGGATGCAGTGGACACAGTACAAGGTCACTGAAGGATGCAGTGGGCACAGCAGTGGGCACTGGATATACAACTAGGTCACTGAAGGATGCAGTGGGCACAGTACAAGGTCACTGAAGGATGCAGTGGGCACAGCAGTGGGCACTGGATATACAACTAGGTCACTGAAGGATGCAGTGGGCACAGTACAAGGTCACTGAAGGATGCAGTGGGCACAGCAGTGGGCACTAGATATACAACTAGGTCACTGAAGGATGCAGTGGGCACAGTACAAGGTCACTGAAGGATGCAGTGGGCACAGCAGTGGGCACTGGATATACAACTAGGTCACTGAAGGATGCAGTGGGCACAGTACAAGGTCACTGAAGGATGCAGTGGGCACAGCAGTGGGCACTGGATATACAACTAGGTCACTGAAGGATGCAGTGGGCACAGTACAAGGTCACTGAAGGGTGCAGTGGGCACAGCAGTGGGCACTGGATATACAACTAGGTCACTGAAGGATGCAGTGGGCACAGTACAAGGTCACTGAAGGATGCAGTGGGCACAGCAGTGGGCACTGGATATACAACTAGATCACTGAAGGATGCAGTGGGCACAGTACAAGGTCACTGAAGGATGCAGTGGGCACAGCCGTGGGCACTGGATATACAACTAGGTCACTGAAGGATGCAGTGGGCACACAAGGATGTCACACTGTGTAATGAGATGCTCATATGCCAGCGAGCGAGCAGTGGGCACTGGGCACGGCACAAGGTCACTGACAGAATGAATGAACAGCGCTGGCAGAGAGTGGCGGTGCCGGCAGTGTGACTGGCTGCCTGCAAATAGTACAAGTGAAGTGTATAACTGTCACTGAAATAATATACAAGTGTGTAATCAGATGCTTATATGCCAGCGAGCGAGCAGTGGGCACTGGGCACGGCACAAGGTCACTGACAGAATGAATGAACAGCGCTGGCAGAGAGTGGCGGCGCCGGCGGTGTGACTGGCTGCCTGCAAATAGTACAAGTGTATAACTGTCACTGGAATATACAAGTGAACACTGCAGCTGCACTAACCTGCCTGCCTGCACTACACACAGATAATCCCCACTCCCACTACACTGACTACACTGCAGCACTGAACCTGCCTGCACTACACACAGTTAAATAATCACTAGACTCCCATACTCCCACTACACTACACTGACTACAACTAACTACAGCAATCACTCACTGACTAGCTAACTGTGTACAGTATAAGAGCAGTGTTAGCAAAAAAACCGCTTTGTTTTTAACACAATAAATGCACTTGCTCAAACAACAATGGCCTGGAGATAATTCTCTCAGCACCACAGTCTAGCAAGGACAAAGCTTTTCCATCATGGCCGCCGCTTTATATTCAGGAGGGGAGGGCATAGCTCCCCTCCTGTGATTGGTTGCTAGGGCCTGGCTGGGGCCCTCTGATTGGCCTGCAATGTGTCACTTCCGCATAGTTTGACGCATTTCCGCTAACCACGACTTCAGCGCTGGGTTTCACGAGCGTGAATGCGGATTTCTGTCCGCATTCAAGCGAAGCCGAAGCAGATTTTCGTGGTTGAAAATCTATTCACAGCTTAGCGTGTCCGAGGCGGAATGCGTCAAAATGGTCGTGAATCCACGAGTAAGCGTGATCACGACCTGGAGGTGAGCACCACAGTGTGAAACCGCTTACAATGGCTGCTGGTATCTGACTTATCCTGTGAAAGATCCCCATAAAAGAACTAAGGGCTGGTTCACATTGGGGCAACCCTTCATTGCTTTGCTGATCACCGGTGATCAGAAAAGCGCTGCTACAATGTATCCCTATGGATACATTCACACTGCAGCAGTTGTGATTTTGATCAATCGCAAATGCGTTTTGAGGGGGATTGCTCTGTGATTCTCGTTCTAGGGAACGTGAATCACAAGTGCAAATTGCGCTGAATCGCGAGATCGCGGGCAAAGTGTGAACTGGCCCTTAGATGTATACTCCTTTCTATTACAGGAAGTCTTGCTTTAGTGTTTATGGGGCCTTTCTTGAATGTGGCAGTCATTTTCCATCTGTCCCGATTGCACCCCCAAGTTTAGGAATTTGGACTCCATTTCGATTGGCCGAGGATGATAGAGGCTATTGCATCTCCCTTCTGCATAGTGTTTGCTTATCTCTCAGGACAAACTAAACTAGGCTATATCCAACTGTTGTTTACATGGAAACCGTCCCTACTTTAGAACTTAAAGTAAGCCACTCCTGTCAGGTGTACTATCCGGTGTACTGTCTGCAACACCACTATTCACCAGCTGCTCAAAGTTATGAAAATAATGTAATAGAGAGAATTCTCCTATCCAGGATCCTCAACTGGTAAAGTCCTGGTACTGCTCACTGCACTGAAAGGAATAAACCTGGGCAGCACAGAAATGGGTGGCAGCATCTGTAGTTACCTTGCTAACATAGATTGTGTACAGTTGTAGTAAGCAACACCTTTTAGTGGTATTATCTAAAATTAGTAGATTTTTTTTACTTGAGCTATTGTTTCTACTATTTTATTTTTTTACTTATTTTTGTTAATTTTTTTATCCATTCAGTAAAGCTATAGTTGAACTATCCAAAGTCTTTCTTTCATACTCCAATCTCAAACATAATGGGCCTGATTCACAAAGCGGTGCTAACAGTTAGCACCGAGGTGAAAAGCCCTTTATCACGCCTAAACTCTGTTGAGGCATGATAAGTTTAGGTGTGATAAGTTTAGGTGTGATAAGTTTTTAGGTGTGATAAGTTTAAGTACCAACTGGGCTAGCACCGCAGTGCACAGCTGATCAAAAGTTTTGCGCTAGCAAAGTCTGGTGCACTTTGCATAGAGTTTAATGGCGCTGCTTTGCGTGCGGGACTTTGCGTGCAATCTAAACTTATCTAAACTTAGCATGCCTAAACTTATCATGCCTAAACTTATCATGCCTAAACTGAGTTTAGGCATGATAAAAATGGTTATCACGCCTAAAGTCTTTAACTGGGTTATTATCACCGCTTTGTGAATCGAGCCCATTGAATTCAATATTCTACGTCTACTCTTAAAGGTCCTTATTAATGACTGTAAATCTAGTCCTGTTTGTTCATATTTATGTTGCTATTTCTTTACGTTTCAAATGTTCGTATGTTCAACTACAGTACTTTGAGATAGTAACTACCTAAAGACCGCTCAACGCCAATTGGTGTGGATGCCCCGGAAGCCCCAGGACTGCCTAACGCCAACTGCGTACAGTCCTGGGGGCGTGTTGCAGGAGATCGTGCACGCCGATGTGCGGGCATCTCTGCGGAGATTGCCGTTAGGAGACTGTTAGATGGTGAAACTGCTATCTATTTACATTGGACAGCGCTACGATCTACAGCAGTGCTGTACTGGCGACAGCCGTGTCACTCGGCTGTCCCCTAGAGAGGCACAGAGAGCAATCGGCTCTCATAGGCTGATGTCTATGAGAGCTGATCACAAGGATTGGTTGGCGACGGGAGGGTCTAAAATAAAATAAATTAAAAAATAGCACATTTATCAAAAAAAAATAAAAATAAGAATAAAATAAACAAACATCCCAGCAGGGATCAGAGCCCACCAACAGAAATCTCTGTTGGTGGGCAGAAAAGGGGGGGGGGATCACTTGTGTGCTGAGTTGTACAGCGCTGCAGCGAGCCCTTAACCACTTAAGACCTCGGTCGTTTTCACTTTATGCATCAGAGTAATGTTCACCTCCCATTCATTAGCCTATAACTTTATCCCTACTTATCACAATGAACTGATCTATATCTTGTTTTTTCCGCCACCAATTAGGCTTTCTTTGGGTGGTACATTTTGCTAAGAGCTACCTTACTGTAAATGCATTTTAACAGTAAGAATAAGAAAAAAACTGAAAAAATTCACTATTTCTCAGTTTTCGGCCATTATAGTTTTAAAATAATACATACCTCCATAATTAAAACCCACGTATTGTATTTACCCATTTATCCCGGCTATTCCACCATTTAAATTATGTCCCTATCACAATGTATGGTGACAATATTTTATTTGGAAATAAAAGAGCATTTTTTTCCGTTTTGCCTCCATCACTATTTACAAGTTTATAAAAAAAAATAGAAATATTTCATCTTTACATAGATATTTAAAAAGTTTAGACGCTTAGGTAAATATTTATGTTTTTTTTTTTTATTGTAATTTTTATTTTTTTATCATTAAACATTTTATGTGGGTTTTTTTGGGAGGGTGGGATGTAAATAGTATTTGTTTTTGGTAAATATATATATTTTTTACATTTAGATGTAGTTTTACTTTTTGGCCACAAGATTCCTCCCATTATTGAGTAGCAGTTCTTCATGCACTAGAATTTTGGATCGGTGTGCTGACAATCCTGGGATCCACTTTTTCTGAGTGGATCTGCTATTATATTGTATTACATTACGTAGGAAGATATGGATGGCAAGAGGTCAGGGGATCCTTGTGTGTTTTTAATTGTTTTTAATCATGACGTTGTTTAAATAAAAGGAACTTATTTTTTGCACTACCATGGTTTGAGTATTATATTTATGAGTGATATGAAGGGGACTACTTTGTCTTTTTTCTTGTGAATTGATTATTTTTGGATCGGTGATCCTAGTCCCTAATGATAAATGTTTGTTCCTTACAGGAAATAGCTGTCAGTGGATTGGACTAGACAGTGATTTTTGGGCTTAATCTTTTGAGAAAGTAATGTGCATAGTACTGACATCACCAACAAGATGTCACCCATGCAAGAGAGAAAAATCATACTGCAAAAGCATTTTTGCAACAATTAAATTTAATTTAAACGTATTTAAAATATGAAACCCTTCAGTTAAAAAGATATTGTGGTGGTTCTTGGTGCAGCACTAGAGTGTTCATGGAAATAAGTTAGATAATGTTTGCTAAATACTGGCCAATTCAGTGGAATAAAGCAATAATCCAAATCAGCACAGTGCATTCAGCCTTAATTTTTGCGCTTACACATTTCATGGTTTCTGTAAAAAATGAAATCTAGGGACTGCACCAATTTACCACAGAACCTGGTTGATAATTTAATAGAATGAGTTTACAATCCTTAACCAGGTATGTATTGCAGCCACAGAACAGTATTTGTAAATATTGTAAACCTCTACAGAAAAAGCTGTAAGAAAATATCATTCTTTCATCCAGTAAACTTTTCTTATATCTTCTAATCTCTTCTCTTCTCTGTGATTCATATTCACACACAGTCATAACTAGTGTAACTAGAAGCTATCGCTGTGGTAAAGTTTACTTTCAAGATGGTGTCCCATGGACATTTATTGATCCTGTGGTGTCAGTGTATTAATCTACTTGCATGCCTCCCATTCTCCCAACAGTTGGGCAGAGAATGAGAGATAGGCTGAATAGCTGTCACATCTGTACTCTGTACATAGACAGTAACATTGATCATGCCTGAATTCAGGTTATCTTGCTTTGACTGTCTTCTGCATGTTGTGTGGATCAAAGATAGATCCCCACAAAGCCAATCAGGTACGAATGACTAACACACCTGCACTTAGCCAATATAGGCCTCGATTCATCATTGTCTTTCAGATAACTTTTTCCAGTTCGTTAAATTACCGAATTCGAAGTTTATCGATTTCTAGTTGTATTCATCAAGGTTTTCCCGCATTCGATAACAATGCGGTAACCATTCGGTAACGTGTCGATATTTCCATTTTACAGCGGTAATTTAACACAAGGCCATAAGATTCCTGTGGAATTGTGGATAAAAAGGCAGTCCTTTGAACACCACGTAGCAACATTCCGAATAGGGCTTAAAGAGGCACTTAAGTGAAACAAAAACAAGTTCTACTCACCTGGGGCTTTCCTCAGGCCCCTGCAGCTGACCGATGCCCTGGTATAGCAAATACATCCATTTTCTTGCAAATGGATATGGTTCTAGACCTCATTCTTGCCCTTCTGCGCCTTTGAATCACTCTCAATTGATACATAACTGATGATAATTCACAGCTGATAATAATTACACTTTAGACTTGTTTCTACTCAAAAAGATGAGAAAACAGTATAACATACATCTAAATTGTTCCCAATATCAATATCCTTTCTAAAAAGTAAGAGGGCATTCATGCAGATTAACACTGTTGTGTTTGATTTTGTGAAAAGCTTTCAGTAGGCACTAACTGACGCGTTCAAGACCTAGCAGTCATTAATGGGCAATGACTAGTATTTTGAAGCCCCTTTTACGCTAGACCTGTTTCATTGTGATTTGGTACCCTTTCTGCACGCAGGGTAATGTAACAGCAATGAAAGTCTATGGGGCCTAGTACACTTACCCCATCGCCTTGCGCTGGAAGTTTCCAATCGGCCACCCACCTGCCACAAAGTCAACAGTATGTTACCGTCGGAATTCTGTGGTGATGCAGCAGCAGTGGAATGCATGAAAGTCAATGGGCGACGCAGAAATTTTAAATTTGTTGGTGGCACACATGCATGGAGTGGTGCAAATATAATAAAGAAAACTGGAAATCCCAGCGACCTACTTCCTGTACAACAGGGAGTACATCACTTGGCGATGGGCCGCAAAGGGGCATGTGGAGGATGTGCAGAGGGAGGGGAGGGCTGCGCTATGCATATGACCCTGTCAGTGCACTTTGCTAAAGGGTCATATGAATGACAATTTGTGCATTGTAGTGCGCTGCTAAGGAGGTCGAGCATCCAACTGTAAATGCACTGGCCAGGCATAAAACTGGCCTCAACACACTGCCTGGTATTGACAGGTACTCTTTGCAGGTGTGCAGAGGTCTGGCCTAGATCTTGATAGGGATAGCACTGGCACTATTTACTACTCTGTTGGCCAAATGACTAGCAATCAAAAGGTTTGCAATACAAAGTTATAACGTGAACTGTCCTTGTCAAGTACAATGGAGATCACAATGGCAGAGCATTTTGCTATAAAAGTACAGTATGTCTATATTAGGTACACATTATCTGGTAAGGAATGCTATTTCAATGGGCAGTTTAATCATTTCCCCCATTGTTATCCTTAATATGGCATCCGTGGCAGGATCCACCCTTCTAAAGCCCAAATAAGCTTTCTTGGGATTAAATCCCGTCCTGATTCCTTAACCTTAAACATGGTCGTTAAATCCTTCCTCCTGCCTAATCTTAACCTTTACCCCTAGCATTAAAACATGCCTCCTCCTACCTAACCATAGCCTTATTCCATAGCATTAATACCTCCCTCCTGCCTAAAGATAACACCTTCCCCTAGCAATAACTCTTTGCTGACACTTAATCTTGTCACCTTAGCCCTAACAACCATCTCTCCTCCCCATCCAATCCCGAACACTCATAATGTATTACCTGCCCTAATAGACACTAACTGCTAGCTGTCTTCAGTGCAGGGTTTTGTCTGTCTCATAGCCAAATACCCATTACCAGAATTATCTCAAACCCCCTTGCCCAAAACAAAATACTTGTTGAGTATTTTGACTATATGCTGTAGTAGCCAAATACTGGCGGTGAATAAAAATACCCATCTGCAGCTAGAAAAGGCATTCCGCTACGCATTTGCCAACAGCACTTTCACCAGTAATGGCCAGGAATACTCTGCAGCATAAACTAAGAAACAAACTGAAAAACAACTTGGAGAAGTGACACATGACTTGGGAAGTGACACATAAGTGTGATATTTCCACTAATTCATATTAGACATAATAAATAACAATGCACAATACTATTGTAAAGAGAGAATGTGTACCTATATTTGCATATGCGCTTAACCGGTTCAGCACCGCAGTCCGAAAATCTCATGCATCCGAGCAACGTTCACCTCCCATTCATTCGCCTATAACTTTATCACTACTTATCACAATGAATTGATCTATATCTTGTTTTTTCCGCCACTAATTAGGCTTTCTTTGGGTACTACATTTTGCTAAGAATTATTTTTTTCTAAATCTATTTTAACAGGAAGATTAAGAAAGAAATGAAAAAAATTCATTATTTCTCAGTTTTTGGCCATTATAGTTTGAAATTAATATACGCTAGTGTAATTAAAACTCATGTATTTTATTTGTCCATCTGTCCCGCTTATTACACCATTTAAACGATGTCCCTATCACAATTTATGGTGCCGATATTTCATTTAAAAAATAAAGGTGCATTTTTTCAATTTGCGTCCATCACTATTTATAAGCTTATAATTTTAAATAATATAATAACATATTCTCTTGACATGCATATTTAAAAAGTTCAGACCCTTGGGTAACTATTAATGTTGTTTTTTTTTTTTTTTATTGTATTTTTTATTTTTATTTTTAATAAAAAAAAGTGTATGTGGGTCATTTTTGGTGTGGGGGGGAAACTGTTAATTTTAAATGTAAAATATATATTTTTTTTTATTAAAAATGAATTGTGGTGCAGTTTACTATTCGGCCACAAGATGGCCACAGTGAAAAAGTCCTAGATGCGAACGATTTCGCATCTAGGAACTTAAAAGCAGGGGAAATGTTTCCTGGGGGCAGAAATACCGCGCTCTCTGGAGAGAAAGCGTCGGTATTTCTGCGGGGAAGATAGATCGGTGAATGGGAATTATATTCCCATTCACTGATCGGGGGGCTAGCGGCAGGCAGTGGGAGCGCGCGCGGCGGCGCGCCCGATCGCGCGCACGAGGCGGCGGCAGCAGCAGTGCCTATCTGGACGAGGAAGCTCGTCCAGATAGGCCGAACTGGTATAACACATCCACAACATTGACTTTCGTTGCATGTTGTGATTTTTCAGTTGTCAATTGAAGTTTCCTAACAGACATATACATTATTTGGGACTGCCATCCCCTTTCCTGCAATGATCAGTGAAGAACAACAAATAAAAATTATTGTAAATGAGCAATGCTTTTAAGATGTTTCTAATATAGCTCTGCTCACGTTTAAAACTTTAAACTATCAACTTATTCTTTGAATTTTATTAACGCCACTATTCCCCTATATGATTCTAACCATGTCTATGTCTTCTTTTTCCTGTGGGCCACCACACTGTGGCAAGATGTCATCCTTGCATTCATTTGCTTGACGTATCTGGCTTGTCACTCAGGGATTGATTCTGGACTCCTGTTTTTTGCTGATATAAGTGCTTCAATTGAATCAATTTGTCAAACCATTTCTCACTCTACTGACATATCTATGTGTGATAGCTCTCTGCACTTTGAACGCTGCTAATTGCCTATGTGCGTTGAACATTGTAAATTAATAAACATTTTTATTTAGTTTATAGGTGTGTGATTTATTACTTCTCGTAATGGTGAAAATAGCTTATATGTCTTCAATTAAGGGTTGCTGTTCATAGTTTTTAACATTTTTTTCTTAAAATGCAGACTAAAGGTGCACATTACCGATCCAATTTCCCAAACGACCGACCATCTAAATTGATTGAAAATGAGGGGAAACTGATAAGCAATTTGATCAGACCAAAAGCATTGCTCTGAAATTCACATTGATGGAATGATCAATAGAAGGATCGTTTGACGTCGATCAGTACCAATAATGGCACCAGACCCGATCGAATGGTTGATTATTCTGGAGATTTTATTGTTAATGGCCACCTTTAGCATACTTGTACCACTTTATTCACTGGAGTAAGCTGTAGCTCACTGGATGTAGAAAAATGTTTACGGGCAAGAAGGTCACCAACTCTACCTCAAGTTTCAATTTTGTTTCCAAAAACACCATGCATGGCATAAACAAATAGCAAATTCATAGCAGATTCATACAGGCACTTTGTGGGCACAAGGACACTACAGATTCCAATGGGAACTGGCCACTAGGTGTCAGATACTGATCCCAGTGAAGCTCTTCCATGTGTATTATCCATGTACTGCGTCCCCTTTCTTTTATGTACAGCTCCCATGGGCATTAGCTTCCTTTTCCTCATGTGTTGCTCCCCAATTTCAGCCCTCTCTTTCATATGTAGAAATCAGTATTTCACATCCAGGTGCTCCCTCAAACTGCAGCTGCCCAAGGCCCAGACCTTTAGGGCCTTTCAAGAAATCCAGCCCTGCTTCCAATTAGGCCGCTTTTAGTGCGGTACAAGTGATACTGCCATATGGGGCCTGTGGAATCTGGGGCCCGTTCTAACTGCCATAACTCTGCCCTTGCTCCACAATAACTCCTCCCCACCACTGTAACTCCACCCACTGTCTGCAGTAACTCCACCTCTGGTCCGTGTAGCTCTTCCTCTGTTCTCTGCCTCTATGCCACTTTGCCTCCATGCCTCTTTCCATGTAACTCCACCCATGCTCTATCTCTGTGATATGAATTGTGTGGTGCTGCAGGCTAGGAAGCCACAACTAGCATTTACCTGCACCCTATAGTCCTTCAAGATGATCTGATCCCTGAGCAGGTTGTGGGCATGCAGACTCAAGGCAAGAGAGGAAGGAAGTAGCTGTGTGTGTGTGTGTGTGTGTTGAAGCAATACTTTGCTATGGGCCTGACAGGGTTTGGGGCTTGAAGAACAATTGCAGTGCAAGAATCCTCCCTCCCCTTTTCGGGGCCCCATCCTCACTCCCCTAGGAGCCACACTGCCGCAATTCATCTCTTCCATAGTAGAACAGCATGGCGTAACTCACCTAATTCGAGTGTGGAAGTCCACTCTATGGCATCATTTCATCAAGGCTGTACGATAAACAATAAACAAGTAGGGAAAATACAGCATTTCGTATTTTAGTGATAGAAGTTCGGTCATTTACCGGAGCCCAGTTGTCGGTAACAGCAGAAGGGAGTGAGTTGTCTGTGTTGTTACATCTGTTCTCCGTGCAGAGACAGCATTGCAATAGTAAGAGACATCCTGATAACCCTTTAGATGTACTTGTTTTGTTATACTGCCTCTGCTCACTCTGAATCTCTCTGTTAGTCTACATTAGTCTTTGTTACCATTTTAATTCTTTGCCACAGCTTAGATGAACTTCAAAGAAACTTTAAACAAGCCCCGCTTAAGGGATTTCCCCACTAGCTACTCTGCATTTTCAAACAGGAACGGAAGAGGTTAAACTGCCGAAGGGAGGCAGGGGAAGTGTTTTTTGTTCTATCTTTTCTCTGCTTACTGCCAGTGGGGTAGAAAAGCAGGACCCGCCAGGGCTTCGGGTCCAATCAAAATCACTTGCAGGTGACAGGGCTGTTCCCATTGGCTTCTGCTCCTGTCAGTCATAGGTAATAATCCACTCTGCTTCTGTGAGTTTTGGGAGCAGCAGTGCACAAGTGTAAACATTAGACAGTGCCTTTGAGTGTACAGGGTAGTGCTATAGGATTGGCAACATGATGGCTAGTAATGGAGGAGCAGTGCAGCCCCTTGCATTGCTATCCAGCACAATAAATAAATAAAGCACAATAATGTAGATGGGCTTATTTTGTGAAGGAAACACTAGGTAATCATGTGGGGCAGAGCTGGCTAATTTTGTGAGGGCATGGTGGTCCAGCAGGTTTGTCCAGTATGGGGCCCAGAAATGTCTGATGGCAGCCCTGCCTCCAACAGTGCAAGAACCACTTTTAGGCACTTTACGGGACCATATCAGAACTGTACAGAACTGGATGTTGTGTTTATTTAATGTCTCATATATAAACTACATACAGTAGCAATAAACCGTGTGTGAACCCTTTGAAATTATATGGATTTCTGCACAAATTGGTCATAAAATGTGATCTGATCTTCATCTAAGTCACAACAATTAGAGATGAGCGTAATGGCGTAATTACGATTTCGCGAAATTTCGCGTAATTAGTGTAATTACGTTTATGGCCGTAAGTACATAATCGTAATGAAGAAGGATTTCGCGAAATTTCGCGTAAGCGTAATTTTCGCGTAATTTTCGCATTGCAACGGGTATTACGAAATTAATGCGTATGGCCATGCTCCCGAAGCGGAAAAGTTGACGCATGGATCAATGTTAGGTAGCCGCCGACTTTAAGGGTTAATAGCAAAGCCCCCTTAAATGCTAAGAGCCTCAAATTTGGAGAATATATTAAGGAGATCAGAAGGAATAAGAGGAAAATTTTTTTTTCAAAAAGACCTTATAGTTTTTGAGAAAATCGATGTTAAAGTTTCAAAGGAAAAATGTAAACATTTAAAAACCTTCCGACTTTAACGGTTAATAGCAAAGCCTGCTTAAAGTTTAGGAACACCAAATTCCCAGGGTATATTAAGGGGATCAGTGGGAATAAGAGGAAAAATTTTTTTTTTCAAAAAGACCTTATAGTTTTTGAGAAAATCGATTTTTAAGTTTCAAGGGCGAAAATGTCTTTTAAATGCAGAAAATGTCAGTTTTTTTTGCACAGGTAACAATAGTGTATTATTTTCATAGATTCCCTTAAGTGGGAAGAGTTTTACTTACTTCGTTCTGAGTGTGGGAAATATAAAAAAAAACGACGTGGGGTCCCCCCTCCCAGACCTCTTTAACCCCTTGTCCCCCATGCAGGCTGGGATAGCCAGAATGCGGAGCACCGGCAGCGTGGGGCTCCGCACCCTGACTATACCAGCCCGCATGGTCCATGGATTGGGGGGCCTCAGAAGGGGAGGGGCAGCCAAGCTTTCCCCTCCCCCTCCGAGCCCTTGTCCAATCCAAGGACAAGGGGCTCTTCTCCACCTCCGATGGGCGGTGGAGGTGGAGGCCGCGATTTCCTGGGGGGGGGGGTTCATGGTGGAATCTGGGAGTCCCCTTTAAAAAGGGGTCCCCCAGATGCCCACCCCCCCCTCCCAGGAGAAATGAGTATAGAGGTACTTGTACCCCTTACCCATTTCCTTTAAGAGTTAAAAGTAAATAAACACACAAACACTTAGAAAAAGTATTTTAATTGAACAAAAAACATAACCACGAAAAAAGTCCTTTAATATTCTTAATTAACCATTAATACTTACCTGTCCCTTTAAATAAATGATCCCTCGAAATAGCCTCGGAAATGTTCTATCAGTTACAATGTAACAAAGTTATTACAATGTAACAACTTTGTCACATTGTAACTACGCCGCACCCGACGTCACTCGCCGCCGCCGCATATGCGTCTGCGCTGCACGGACCCGACAGAGCTCTGAGCTATATAGCTCAGAGCTCTCTAAAGCATCTTTGTATTTTGGCTCCAAGGAGCCCCATTGGTCCTTAGCAGACCAATGGGGTTCCTTCAAATCAGAAGGAACCCCATTGGTCTGCTAAGGACCAATGGGGCTCCTTGGAGCCCAAATACAAAGATGCTTTAGAGAGCTCTGTGCTATATAGCTCAGAGCTCTGTCGGGTCCGTGCAGGACACTAAGTCCCCGCCGGCTCCGCTGCCCTCCCCGCCTGTCCCACATGTCACCCACATGTCACCCACATGTGGGTGACAGATGTGGGCGGGGTGGACAGCGGGAGCTGCGGGGACTTAGCATCCTGCACGGACGCGTAAGTGTATGCTGCGGCGGCTGAGCGGCGAGTGACATCGGGTGCGGCGTAGTTACAATGTAACAAAGTTGTTACATTGTAATAACTTTGTTACATTGTAACTGATAGAACATTTCCGAGGCTATTTCGAGGGATCATTTATTTAAAGGGACAGGTAAGTATTAATGGTTAATTAAGAATATTAAAGGACTTTTTTCGTGGTTATGTTTTTTGTTCAATTAAAATACTTTTTCTAAGTGTTTGTGTGTTTATTTACTTTTAACTCTTAAAGGAAATGGGTAAGGGGTACAAGTACCTCTATACTCATTTCTCCTGGGAGGGGGGGTGGGCATCTGGGGGACCCCTTTTTAAAGGGGACTCCCAGATTCCACCATGAACCCCCCCCCCCCCCCAGGAAATCGCGGCCTCCACCTCCACCGCCCATCGGAGGTGGAGAAGAGCCCCTTGTCCTTGGATTGGACAAGGGATCGGAGGGGGAGGGGAAAGCTTGGCTGCCCCTCCCCTTCCGAGACCCCCCAATCCATGGACCATGCGGGCTGGTATAGTCAGGGTGTGGAGCCCCACGCGGCCGGTGCTCCGCATTCTGGCTATCCCAGCCTGCATGGGGACAAGGGGTTAAAGAGTAAGTAAAACTCTTCCCACTTGGGGGAATCTATGAAAATAATACACTATTGTTACCTGTGCAAAAAAAACTGACATTTTCTGCATTTAAAAGACATTTTCGCCCTTGAAACTTAAAAATCGATTTTCTCAAAAACTATAAGGTCTTTTTGAAAAAAAAAATTTTCCTCTTATTCCCACTGATCCCCTTAATATACCCTGGGAATTTGGTGTTCCTAAACTTTAAGCAGGCTTTGCTATTAACCGTTAAAGTCGGCGGGTTTTTAAATGTTTACATTTTTCCTTTGAAACTTTAACATCGATTTTCTCAAAAACTATAAGGTCTTTTTGAAAAAAAATTTTTTTCCTCTTATTCCTCCTGATCTCCTTAATATATTCTCCAAATTTGAGGCTCTTAGCATTTAAGGGGGCTTTGCTATTAACCCATAAAGTCGGCGGCTTTTCTATATTATATGGAGCGTTACGGTTTAACGCGAAATTACGGTAGCGTTTAATGCGAAATTACGGCATGAACGAAATGCGAAATTACGCGTTGAAAATGACGCTACTGTAATTTCGCATCGTAATCGCAAATTTCGCATGCGTAATTTTAGTAATGCGAAATTACGAAAATTTCAGCTCAACTCTAACAACAATAGACAATCACTGTCTGCTTAAACTAATACCACACAAATAAGGAGTACATTTTAACCATTCCTCTTTACAGAACTGTTTCAGTTAAGCAATATTTTTGGAATGTCTGGTGTAAATCGCTTTCTTGAGGTCATGCCGCAGTATCTTAATTGAGTTGAGGTCAGGACTCTGACTCCAGAGGGAATATTTTCTCCTTTTTAAGCCATTCTGTTGTTAATTTACTTCTATGTTGTCCTGTTGCAACTCCCATCTTCTGCCAAGCTTCAGCTGGTGAACAGATGGCCTTAAGTTTTCTTGCAAAATGTCCTGATAAACTTGGGAATTCATTTTTCCTTCAATGATAGCAATCCATCCAGGCCCTGACACAGCAAAGCAGCCCCAAACCATGATGCCCTCACCACCATACTTCACAGTTGGGATGAGGTTTTGATGTTGGTGTGCTGTGCCTTGTTTTATCAACACATAGGGCTTGATTCACAAAGCGGTGCTAACCTACTTAGCACGTCTAAAGTCTTTAGACGCGCTAACCAGGGTGCTAAGTAGGTTAGCACCGGATTTATCAACCAGATCGCGCGCTAACTTTGCGCGCGTAAAGTTTTGCGCGCGCAAATTTTTACACGCGCTAAGTCCCATAGGCTTTAATGGGCACTTCGCGCGGTGCGCCCTGCGCTCTGTGCAGTACGCGCGTAAAGTTTTACGCGCATAAAGTTTTGTGCGCGTAAAGTTTTATGCGCGAAAACCTTGTTTAAACCTGCTAAGGGGGTTTTCACAGGCGTGCTAACAGTTAGCACCGCTTTGTGAATCAAGCCCCTAGTGTTGTGTGTTTCTTCCAAAAAACTCAACTTTGGTTACATCTGTCCACAAAATATTTTGCCAGTATTGCTGTGGAACATCCAGGTGCTCTTTTGCAAACTTTAAATGTGCAGCATTTTTTTTTTGGACAGCAGTGGCTTCCTCTGTGATATCCTCTCATGAACTCTATTCTTGTTTAGTGTTTTACATATTGTAGATTTGCTAATATGGCTGCTAGCATGTGCCAAATGCTTTTGTAAGTCTTTAGCGGACACTCTAGGATTCTTCTTCACTTCATTGAGCCATCTGCGCTGTGCTCTTGCAGTTATCTTTACAGGACAGCCACTCCTGGGGAGAGTAGCAGCAGTGCTGAACTTTCTCCATTTATAGACAATAGGCCATATGCAATTCACTTTTTCTCCTGAGTTTTCTCCTAGAAGATATTTTTTCATCTTTGATTTAAAATAACTTTCCAGCACTTTTCAACTAAAAAGGTACCAAAAAGTAAGTACAAATTACTACCAAAATTATTTTGAGTATTTTCTTTCTTTCTGGTGGCTTCAAATGCATGTTTTGACATGTTTAAAAATATCACCTAGTATAAAACTCAGGAGAAAAAGTTAATTGCATAATGGCCAATTTGTCTTACAATGGACTGATGAACAGCAAAGTTTTTGGAGATACTTTTATAACCCTTCCAGCTTTAATTCTTAATTGTAGGTCAACAATTCAACAATTCTTAATTGTAGGTCTTTTGAGAGCTCTTTTGTGTGAGGCATCATTCACTTCAGGCAATGCTTCTTGGGAAAAGCAAACCCAAAACTTGTGTGTATATTTTATAGGGCAGGGCAGCTGTAGTTAACACCTCCAATATCATCTCATTGATTGGACTCCAGCTGGCTAACACCTCAGTCCAAGTAGCTCTTGGAGAAGTCATTAGTCTAAGTTCACATAGTTTTTCCACCTGCACTGTGAATGTTTCATTGGTGTGTTCAATAAAAACATGGAAACATTTAATGATTTGTGTGGTATTAGTTTAAGCAGACTGATTGTCTATTGTTGTGACTTAGATGAAGATCAGATCACATTTTATGACCAATTTGTGCAGAAATCTACCGTATTTTTCGGACCATAAGACGCTCCGGACCATAAGACGCACCTAGATTTAGAGGACAAAAATCTGGAAAAAAAATATACATACTTATCCTGGTGCGTCCATGGCACAGGGGCGTCTTATGAACCTGTTCCTCCAATTCCCCAAAATTTTTATGTCTCCCTTGTACCTTCTGGGTCCCCCTTTTACCTTTTGTGTCCCTCTGTGTCCTCCTCAGTGCTTTCTGTGTCCACCTATGTCCATTCTGTGTCCCCCATGTCCTTCCTTTGTTAGTCCTGTGTCCCCCTCTCTCTGTCCAGGTCACCGTCCAGCACATCACTTACTCTTCTTCCATATGTCCTTTTCAGATGCCTGCCGGCCAATCACGTGATGGCGCTGTCAATCAGGGCTGCTGCAGCAGCCAGACATGCTAACCCCAGCCGTCCACCGCTTCAGTTTTCTGCCTGGCCTCTGCCTCCATATGTTTTATTCAGATGCCTGCTGGTCAATAACCTGGGACGCTGTCAATCAGAGCCGCTGCAATGGCCAGACACGCTAACTCCCGACGTCCACCGCACCACTTTACGCATCTGTCTTGACTCTTATCTTCATATATTCCTATAAGATGCCCGGTCCGTTTTCTAATTACGTGGGGACGCAGTCAATCATGGCCGCTGCACCGGCCAAACACGCTGACCCCACGCCGTCCATCACACCAGCACTCGCTATTCCTACTGTTTAATCCATTCAGACTCCCGCTGGCCAATCAGGCGGGGGCCGATGGTCTTGAGAGCGGGACAAGGCTCTGCCATACTAGCCAATCACTGCACGCTCTGAGATCAGCGAGTGCAGTGATTGGCTAGTATGGCAGAGCCTTGTCCCGCCCTCAAGAACATCGACCCCCGCCTGATTGGCCAGCGGGAGTCTGAATGGATTACACAGTAGGAATAGCGAGTGCTGGTGTGATGGACGGCGTGGGGTCAGCGTGTTTGGCCGGTGCAGCGGCCATGATTGACTGCGTCCCCACGTAATTAGACAATGGGCCGGGCATCTTATAGGAATATATGAAGATAAGAGACGAAGCAGATGCATAAAGTGGTGCGGTGGACGTCGGGAGTTAGCGTGTCTGGCCATTGCAGTGGCCCTTATTGACAGCATCCCAGGTTATTGACCAGCAGGCATCTGAATAAAACAGATGGAGGCAGAGGCCAGGCAGAAAACTGATGCGGTTGACGGCAGTGGTTAGCGTGTCTGGCTGCTGCAGTGGTTCCTGATTGACAGCGTCCCAGGTTATTGACCAGCGGGCATCTGAAAGGGATCAAGTTCATGTATGGAGGAATAGTAAGTTATGCGCTACTGCGGTGGATGCAGGGGGTCAGCTGCTGTGTATGTGTGGGCTCCTGGGGGTGGTCTCAATTGTTACATTCGGACCATAAGACGCAGGTACTTTTCCCTCCCACTTTTGGGGAAGAAAACTTGCGTCTTATGGTCCGAAAAATACGGTATATACTTCCAAATTTGTTATTGCTACTGTAAGCTTCAACATGTTAGGGCTGAATCTTCTAATAAGTAATTTTTGCATTGAAATCTACTTTTACGAAAGATGCAAGCATTTCCTGATAATATTAAAGTGGACCCAAACCAAACATTTTTTTTAATTGAAAATATTTAGTTGCACCACTCTGACACATACAAAGATAAATAAACACTCCTTCAAACCTATGAGCATTTCAGTGCAAGCTTTTCACCCTTCTCTTTTCATAACTAGGGTTATACTGGGGGCAGCCATTAGCAAATCCTCCATTGCTGGACACCACAGTTTGCCGGATTTTGTCCGGCAATTTGAAAGGAAGGGAGGGGTTCCTCCAATAAATGTAAAATATTTTATATTTGTCATCATGCAACCGAAAAAAGGCTGCTATTTATTATTATAATTTAGAAAATAGATTTTATTTCTGAAATCTTGTATTTTTAATTTGGGTCCACTCTAAAGATGTTTGTAAGATTCATTTTCCAGAAAATGAGATGGTTATGCCTATTGACTTAAAAGCATTTGCCAAAACATGTTTTGACATGCCAAATTTTTGGGTGAATATTCTCATTTGCATGAAAATGACCTTTTCATGCCCATTGGCTTCATTGCAATTGGCTAAGAAGTGTTTTGTATGTATTTCCATCTGTGCAAAGAATGTGGTTTCTCGTGGTTAGATATTTTGTGAATATTCTCAGGTGTGTGAAAATGTGAAATTGTCAGGAAAATAAGAGCAAAAAGAAAATGGTCAAAATAGTCATATTTGCACATCAGTAGTACAAGTACAGTACCATCCAGTTCTGTGCAGTTCAGATCCAGTACTTTAGCATCCCTGAAGAACAAACTTGGGTTTCAGAAACTTGTAGGAAAACAATATACAATTACTCTTTGCTTAAATAACTTAGCAAAATGTTTGTTAATTTGATCAAAATAATGTTTCTGGATCATGTTAACCACTTAAGCCTATCTGGACATGTATTCTCGTCCAGATAGGCGCAGCTCAAGGCTAACTGAATGAATATTCTCGTCCAGTGTTTAAGTGGCGGTATTTCGATGCCGGCAGGTGGGGAAGGGAAGCAAGGCTTGCCTGTAATGAATGGACATGGCCCCGATTACACATATATATATCCTTCCAAAAGCCCCTCCCCCACCCAAGTTGCCAAGCAAACAGATGGGGAGGAAACCCCCCAAAAAATCCATAAATAGTTGCCTTAGGGGCTTTGCTTTTTTTAATATGTATGTCATGAAGGTATATTACTGTTATTATAGTACATAAAGGCTTACAATTGATGGGACACAAAAAACAACAAAACATAATTTAAATGTTGGGACTAATGGGCAATTCAAATGGGTGGGTTGTATTTATAGTAGCATTGCTTATTTTAAAACTATAGGTGATGCAATTGGAGAAATAGTGTATTTTTTTGTATTTGCCTATAAAATGCATAGAAAATGGAGTAATTACTAAAAACAAGTATTGCCCACAAAAAGCATCATTTGTGGCGAAAAAAAAAAAGCTATAGATCATTGATGAGTGATGAGAAGTGATAAAGTTATTGGTGAATGAATGGGAAGAGCACTGACAGGGGAAAATTCAATTGCTACTGTTTTGAAGGTGAACACCCGCAGGCTGAAGTGGTTAAATTGCATATGCAGCAAAGAAAGTTCATGTACGCTGTAAACCCCCCGAAAACATACCAGACAGTGCAGGATCAGGTGAGCCAGACCATGGTATATAGATGAGCAAGAAAGGGATCCGCAAACCAGGCCAGGTTGAAGTAAAAAGGCTGATAAGTTTATTTGAAAAGTCCACAGACAGTGCAATAAAATCACAGGATCAACTAGTTGATCCTGTGATTTTATTGCACTGTCTGTGGACTTTTCAAATAAACTTATCAGCCTTTTTACTTAAACCTGGCCGGGTTTGCGGATCCCTTTCTTGCTCAGTTAAATTGCATACATGTGAAATAGGTAACCTGAGCTTCCTGAATATTCTTATTTGATTATTTATTTATTTTTTTATTTGTTTATTTTTTTATATAATGGTTCTAAGTAATTCTCAATGTATTGTGTAGCCTGGACCTGTCCCTCCCTCTCGTTCTCTCTCTCTCAATCTCTCTCTCTCTCACTCACTCTCCCACTCTCTCTCTTGCTCTCTCTCTCCCCCCCTCCCAATTTTTTGCATTTTTTTCACACTTTTTGATCATGTACAGCCCACTCTGTTTTCTACCATATGAGGGAATTAGAGTGATGATGTGTCTCAAAGTGATAGTTTATTACAACAATGGCCAGGTATATTTTTGTAGAGAATCAGGGCTTCCTTTATTAACTATCTATATACCATTATAAGTCGGGCTGGGACGACACAGAGGCCTGAGAGGCTCTGGCCTCTGAGCGGCAGGTCATCAGGTCAGGATGGGGTGCTTTCAAAGGCCTTTTAATCCTCAGGCACTCCAAGAAAAAAAAAAAAATTCCCACTGTCCTGAGAGACACAGCTAAGGGAGGGGAGATAAAAAGCTCTTTGCACAGTTGTTCTGAAAGACTGCAACTGATAAGGAGTTATACATAGTTTAGATTAGTAAGATTGGTAGACAGTTCCTTCCTAGCACACCAGTAAGGGCGCTCAGCTGGTCTGGTTTGTTTTTTTTAACTCCCATCATCCAGCTGCTCCCCCAGAAAGCCACCCAGTCATGCATGGCTGGCTGATGGAGAATGGAATTCGGGAACGGGAAGGGGAGAGGTATGTGTGGTGTGTGTGTATGTGAGAGAGAGCAGCCCTGTGCCCCTTCCTCCATCCTGAACCTGTGCTCTGGAAGTCAGGGAGACAAGCTGTAAAGGCTTCTGTACTTCCCCCTACCCCCCTCCACTCCTAGTACTAATAAGGACCTGGACTTACAGAAATGACACTGCAGTGTCCTAATGCTGCCATGCTAGAGTAAAGGCAGCCATACATCTAGCGATGATGGGCAGATTTCACCAAGAGACAAATCTCTCTCTAATCCAATCTGATTAGAGAGAGATCTGTCAGGTGCCCATACAACTCAGACTGATTCCCCATCGATTTTAGCATGACATCTCTTGCTGGCGGCATGTGAGCCACAAATGGAACACAAGAAGCTGAAGGTAGATGGGCACCATGTGGTAAACGACACAGGACAGGTAGTGTATAAATGCACACATGGGGGCACATTTATACACTTAGCGGAACAGCACCAGGGGTTTTGTTGCATCCATCACTCGCACCACTTTACAAAGTACATAGTCGTGTCACTGACTGTCCTCTGATGAGCTAACTTTCTAATCTCTGCCATAGTCATAATCTAATCTCCTACCATGTTATTATTATGTATTTATAAATCACTGACATCTTCTGCAGCACTTTACAGAGTACATAGCCATGTCACTGAATGTCCTCAGAGGAGCTCACAATCTAATCCTACCATAGTCTAATGTCCTACCATATTATTATTATGTATTTATATAGCACTGACATCTTCTGCAGCACTGTAAAGAGTACATAGTTGTGTCACTGACTGTCCTCAGAGGAGCTCACAATCTAATCCCTGCCATAGTCATAGACTAATATTTTCACTATAGGATTGTTTGGGGGGAAACCAGTTGACTTATTAGTATGTTTTGAAGATGTAGGAGAATATGAAGTATCTGAATGAAATCTGGGGGCACTTATACCTGGCTTCCTATATTGGGGGAACCTACTGTATATCTGGAGTGATACTGGCGGCCCCTATACCTGTACCTGGCTAACTAACCAGGGGGGCCCTATACCTGGCTACCTAAAACTCATAGCAAAAAAAATACTTCAAGTGATCTCCTTCTACTGATGATTACTGTATGCGTGCCAAATGCAGTCCTGTGGAGCAGCTCACTATATACACCACCCTGTAAAGAGGAACAATAACTGAGATTTGGCCGATGGGGGGTGGGGGGGGCACACTTGGGCAGCTCAGCCTCTGTTGGTGGTAAACCTTGTCCCGGCCCTGATTATAAGGATAACCCGCACTATTGGAGCCTGTACAGTGTACACACTGCCAATGCTGCCAGGTGGATCAGATTACAAGTTTGTTACATAGTTATTTGGGTTGAAGAAAGAGATGTGGTTGGTGTGACGCACAGCGGAGCCGCCGCCGCACAGGGCAGCATGCCGGCGGTCTCCGCTTCACAGATGGCGTTCTCCGTGTCCCAGCCGGCGGTTTCCACCACTCATGCGGAGCCGCCGGCACTGAGCAGAGGGGACACCGCCGCCGCTGGCAATATGGCGGCGGGTCCCACAATTCACCCGGCGGATTTTGGAGTGCACGCTGACCGGGAGCCTGGCCTCTCTGACATTCAGAGGCAGAGGCTCATGCGCACGCGCGCGAGGCGACAGGACTCTTATCTCCCACGAAGGAAGGTCAGCTGACTCTCCAGTCAGCTGACCTCAGGAGGTCTCCGGATTGGCTGAATTCCTGGGCGGGCTGGCTGAGTTACACTCAGCATAAAGAGAGCTGGATGTCAGTTCTCCTTTGTCTGCTGTCATGTAAACACTTCTGTGTTAGCGCTCAGACCTTAGTATAGTGCCCAGGTGTAGATACTAAGGATTTCACACCTTAGCTTAGGAATTACTGTATTTTGATCTGTGTTTTGACTCTGGCTATCCCTGACTACTCTATCTCTTGCTGATCTTGTACCTTTGCCTATCTGATCCTTGTTGCCGACCTCTGCCTGTCTAAACGTTTACTCTTCTGCCTTCCACTCCTGTACTGCCGCTGCCATCTCTGTTGCCGAACCTTTGCCTGTCTGACCTTTCTCCATTCAGTGGAACGTCTCCCACTGGAGGGTTATCTCTGAGGCTTGCCTCTCCGAGACACCTACCCCAAGCAGACCGTTACTGCTGGGGTCGAGATTCCTCACTCAGCCTGGTTAGAGGATCTCACTCACGGGGTTCCCATTCAGAGGTAACCACACCTCTGAGGAATTACCGTGTGGTGGACATTTCCACACTACCTGATTTATTACTGTATTTATTTGTGTATTTGCTGGTGTCCAGAGGTTAGCAATATATCGGATTATCGGTGATACTGCAGATCATCTATAATCGGGTATATATCTGCATTGTTGGTGATACTGCAGATCGCCAATAATCAGATTCTCTCTGCGTGCTGACACCGATCATGACAGTTGGTCTATCGACTTCCACCAGAAAATAAGGTACAATCCAATCTTGTGCTGATTTATGGCATTCTAAGCAAATCAAATTGTATTACTGGATCTTCTCAGCAGCAAACAGAAGACCACATTATACAGTGTTATAAGCATACTCAACAGGCATAGTTTCACAGGATCCTCTGTAACCGTTGACAGCATGTGACTTCTTATTGATATGTGCTGAGGTGACAGTGAATGTATTGTGCAATTATCATTTGTAAGTTCAAACATGTCCTGCATCAACTCAGCATGTGGCCAAACATTGGAGTTGATGCAAAAAGCTTTTGGTACTATTGATCTCTGTCTTAGTTATTTCTTTAATGGATTTTATGCATTCATTTTAGATCTTTATGTAAATGTGTTTGTAATTTGTACCTTGCCTTACACCGGCCCAGCAGCTGTAACTAGCAATTGTTAGGCATACCCTAGCTTAACAGTGTATTGCCAGAATAAGAGAACCATCTTGATGCCTAATTACCTTTGTTTGTTCATGGTAACTAGTGTACAGTCAAGCTTCTTAGAAGTTGTGCAAATGCCAGACCTATAACTATAACTTTGTTAACTTTCCAAGTTAAGGGGAAAAAAGATATTTGCTATTATAGATAGACCGATTTCAGTGACAAGTTTTCACTTTAACCACTGGGGGTCACTGTTTC
Organism: Hyperolius riggenbachi; assembly: GCF_040937935.1. Taxonomy (NCBI): domain Eukaryota; kingdom Metazoa; phylum Chordata; class Amphibia; order Anura; family Hyperoliidae; genus Hyperolius; species Hyperolius riggenbachi. The sequence continues at coordinate 509,580,705 of NC_090646.1, read as the reverse complement.
CATTGTAAAAAGCTTCTTGCAGAGCGAATTTTCTTTATATCTCAATATATTTATCTGTGTTTTGCCACAACTTTCTTTTAGGTTGGGTAATCGGTTGAACATTTAATTATATTACTTCCTTTACTAGATGTGTTTATTTAGCTCCAGGGCATTTATTATGCTGCCCTCAATTCATACATATAGAACGTTCATTAGAATAAATATTACTCTCAAAATAATCTTTGTATTAACTAGATAACCCTTTAAGTTCAGTAGAATCTTTTTTTTCTCCCTAGATCTGTAACCTAAAAATAGCAATAAAGTAATTACAGGACAAATATGTATAAAGTATCAGTCAGTCATGTGATACGGAAACTGTGTCATTCATGCCAGGCTGATTACTAGTGACATCCAAATGGTTTTAGTGAAATAGGGCAGTAGACTTATTTATTATGACCCATTTAATTATGGTAGAACAATGGAATGTTGGAATATGAAAGCTTATAATACAACACAGGGCCCAGGGTTGTAACTATAATAGAATGTAAACACACATGGCATGTGTATAATATCCCTTGTGTTTAGGATTTCCTGTACTATAATATCAGGGAAGGGCATAGCTTGTGACTTAATGGTAAATAGTCCAGTGGACTGCTTAACACTGTATTATTATGATTATTATTATTTATATTTTTATTTATATAGCGCTAATATATTTCATAGTGCTGTACATAGTGCAAAACAAATAGTGGGGAACACAGATACAGGGAGGTTCAAACCTCTGAACAGCCAGGACATCCAACAATACAAATTCATACATAGTTGATGAGTGGTTTGAGACATCACCAATACTGATGCATGTTCATATAATAAATTGCGTCAGAACAAGAAACACTAGGAGGATGTCCCTGCCCTTGCAAGGTTACAATCTAGAGGGCAGAAATGTATGAAGATTAAATGGGGCCCTAGGCGAGATAGCAGTTTTTGCCCACCCCTGATGGTCACCTGGCTTTTTTTAAAGACTAACTGTCAGGCTGCAAAAGCTAATTTAAACCTCTATTCTCCTGTGTTAAACAGTTTAGAAGTAAGCCAAAAAGGCAACACTGAAGTTAAAAAAAAAGCTATGATTACGGAGCCACACATCGCTCTGATATGCGTGAGCTTTTTTATCTGTACACTAATGATGGATTAAGATGGATTTATAATAAAGATTTTCTACTTTACCCTACCTCTTGGTGTAGCGGGACTTCCTTGGATATTTATGAAGTTAAAAATCTCTCTTAGTTTTGATGTGTGCTGAACAGCAAGACTGTTATTCCCAAGCTCTTAAAAGTACGAGAGGCCGCATAACATACTGCAAAGCATTCTGGGGCTACTTCTCCCCACCTTGGGTCCTCCCCTCGGCTGCTAGTGAGAAGTTACAGGCTCATATTACAGCAGCTTGTAATGCAGCCCAGCTCACAGCACTGAAAAATCACAGGGCAGAGTATACTGCATGAGTCCGCTATTGTTCCTAGCCACATGGCTAATTAATATTCACTGCACAGTAGTGTTGTCCATTACGATCTTTTTTGTGAGTGGAATCATCAGGAAGCAGGGAGGACATGACGACACAATTGGGTTCACAGGAGACAGACAAACATGGAACCTGCCATGAGCTGTCAGGAGCATCATTCTCTGCAAATACTATATAAAAATTCTGTGAAATCCAAACGTGGACAGTGAAATGCATATGTAATGTAAGTACAGCCAATATTTAGCTACTGATATATGTGTTTTTTTCTCTGAGACCTTATACCTAACAGCTCCTCTTTAAGTATGATTTAGTGGGGGCTACAATTCACCAGGCTCCTAGACTCTCCCCAGGCCCTAGGCAACTGCCTAGGTTTGCCTCTGCTAGAGCGTAGTGTTTTGCATACATTAGGCAAGGAGACATAAGGGTAAGTGGATAAGGAAGTAAACCTCCAATGCTACCTATAGCAAATTTAAGGCTTGTTTAACCACTTCGGTCTATCTGGATGGATATATCCGTCCAGATAGACTGCACAGCTGCTGCAGGGCCGTGCACGCTACTGCGTGCGCTCTCGCCACCTTTAACTGCCCCTGAGATCAATGAACGGGAATACAGATCCCATTCATTGATCTATGTCCCCCTAAGAAAAAACAACGGCTTTCTCTGGAAAGCCGCAATTTTTCTATGTCCCACGTCACCCATTCTGTTCCTGCAAGCGAGAGCTCTCGCTTGCAGGACAGAAAATCAAAAGCTCACTGTGGCGATCTTGTGGCAAAATAGTAAAACTACATCCAATCCCCTGTTTACCTCCCCACTCTGAAAAAACCCAAATAAAATTTTTAAATTACAATAAGAAAAAACTAAAACAACATGAATAGTTACCAAGGGGTCTGAACTTTTTTAGTATGCAAGTCAAGCAAGTGTAGTACTATATTTTTTTAAATTGTAAGCTTGTAAATAGTGATGAACACAAATTGAAAAAATGCACCTTTATTTCCAAATAAAATATTGGCGCCATACATTGTGATAGGAACATAATTTAAATGGTGTAATAACCGGGACAAATGGGCAAATAAAATATGTGGGTTTTAATTATGGTAGCATGCAGTATTTTAAAGCTATAATTGCTCAACTCTGAGAAATAATGAATTTTTTTTCTTAATATTCCCGTTAAAATGTATTTAGAAAAAAATTATTCTTAGCAAAATATACCACCCAAAGAAAGCCTAATTGATGGCAGAAAAAAACAAGATATAGATCAACTAATTGTGATAAGTAGTGATAAAGTTATTGGTGAATGAATGGGGGGGTGATCGTTGCTCGGATGCATAAGGTGAAACAACACTGTAGGCTGAAGTGGTTAAATAGGTGTGTTTTGACAGAACATTTGAAGGTTTCCAGGCTCGAATCATGATGGACTGGCTGTGAGAGAGCATTCCAAAAGAGAGGTGATGCTTGTGATAAGTCCTGGATGTGGGAGTGATAGGAGCAGAGGTGACTAAGCTAGAGGACAAGAGGGTCTCCTGGGAGTAGTGAAGATTCTGGGTGGGATAGTATTGGGAGATTAGTGAGGGAATGTAAGGAGGTAACAATTTACATTTCAGGAAGAGGATTGACTTCAGCATTTTGAGTACTGTTGTTGTATATTTCTGGTTTTTGTGCCCTTTTTGGGAGATTTTGCTGCACTTCCTGTCTCATGGACCTTCAGTGGTTCTGGGAACAGAATGTGAGGGGCTGCAAACATTTAAACACATTTTAAAAACCTTATCTTTGAAAATTCTTATTTATGCAGATTGTGGTATATCCAGAAAGTGAATTAGTTACAACTGGATATCTTTTTGAGCGGTGTTTCTAATTGTAATGATGGTAGTTGGGTAGTTGTTGATTATTATTATTATTATTATTACTTCGAATACTACTACTACCGCTACCACTACTATACTACTGCTATATGTAGTTATACATTTATAGGATACATTTACAAAGCACCAGAATTTTCATAGTGCTTTACAAAGAGTACTTAAACCAATCACGGGAGGTGGAAAAAAAAGTTATTCATTTAGATACTGTATTTACCTATGTAGTTGGTATCCACTCTCTTTCACAGCCCACTCATGTCAGTGACCATGGGGGCTGGTATACCTCAGGGTTCAAAGCCCTATGTTGTCTGGCCTTCAAATTCTTGCTTTACAAGTTTACATGGGTGACAAGGGGTTAAAGATGCTTGGGATGGAGGGTCCCTAAATCATTTTGTGTGCAACAATAGGTATTTCCCAGGGATCCTCCAACTTTCTTTGGGATTTTCACTTGGTTTTAACATAATGTACAATGTAATGACCAGGCGACAGCCTTTAGCTGTTGTTTCTTCCCATCAGATGGAGTGTAGGTGGCTCCCCCAGTGATGGCAGCACCCAGGAGGAGGGGGGCTGCCTGCACCTCTTACCCCCATTTCCTAGGGAACCTTTCCTGGGGGATGGGGGAACACAAACTGTCCCCACTGGGCATTGGTTGCACCTGGTGGTGGCCTATCTGCACTTCTAAGCTCCTGAACAGTGAGAGTGTTTGAGGAGGAGTTGTCTGCTCAAAGAGAGGAGAATGGGCTGTATCTTAACCAGAAATGGTTTTCTTATGGTTTTAATATATAGGGTGCACTTTACTACACGGATTGTGCTTTACCTTACAGGTGTGTAAGCTCCGTCACCTCTGCAGCTTCAGGAGACACCAAGATGCGAGCTGGAACGAGCACTTCCACATCACGGCAGTCTGACGAGGTCACTGGAGTGTAGGAGGCAACTGAGAGCGGATTGGTTAGACGGAGGACGCGCTCTCAGTACGCTCTGTGCCGGGGCAAACAGCGACAGGCATTCTCTGCAGCGTGGATCAGCGCTGCTTGCTCAATGGTTAATTCTGATCTGGTGTGTTGCTGATTGGCTGGCTCTTGTTTAAATGCCGGTGAGTGCTCTTAGTCAGTGCCCGTGATAGCAACTGCTAGCCTGTTACTGGTTTGCACTCACCACTTGTCTGTTTGACTAAGCATCTGATTGATTCTCGTTGCCAATTCTGCTTGTCCACTAACTACGTTTTTTGCCTAACCCTTTCCTGTACCTTGCTTTGGAACCCTGCTGGATTCTCCTGCTGACCTTGGCTTGTCAAGTGACCACGGCTTCAACTTATCCTTATCTGCACCACGCTTGAACCTTGTCCCTTGTGTATGACCCTGTCTTGTTGTATATTGACTTCGTCTCTGGCTAATCCTTGTCTGCATATCGTTTGGAACTTGTCCCTTGTGTATGACTCTGGCTTGTCTTCTAGACTTCCCTATCTTCGCTAAACCCTGGAAGCTGTACATTCTAAAGCAAGTCATCCTTGTTCTACCTTCTACTATTGAGCTTCAGTTGCTCATCATCTGGGCTGCTGGCTCTGCTGAGACTCAGGTGACTATAACTTGCTTCTATATCTTTAAGTCTCTTATGCCCTGTTGTCTACTTGCATAGGTTTGTTGGTTTATTCTCTGCACTTCACTCTGTATGTGGAATCTGCTTACGAAGAGTCAGTGTGAGTGGTTAGGTTACACTTTGGAAGTGTTAGCGAGTCGGCCGCATTCACATACAGGTTGTACCAGAGTTTAAACCATCCAGACCTGTCAAGGTAATTATATGCAACCAGGGTCCAGTGTGCATGGACCTTCAATGTAAGTTAAATGGTTTTATTTGCTACTTGACGTTTTATTAATAAAGTGTGATCACCCTTTTTGTGCAAAGAACTAATTTGTGTGGTTTTGTGCCCTGGTGGTGGCCACTTATACCATCTGTTGAGCATTTGGTGACTGCAGGCTTCATAAGTTAGGGGTCTAGAGAGACAGCGCTGAGGAGTACATACTTCTTTTTTTTTACATTTCCATTGTGGATTGGGAACCTCTGGCTACTTTTGTTGTTTTGGTTCAGCGCTCATATACTACCATTGCCACCAGTACTTTGTTGTCAGTTCTGCTCTCCCTTTCTTAGGGGCATGGGAGGCCTACAAGCAGTGCTCCTGTTGAGATACAAAGTATTTTGCATGGGCCAGCTACTGCAGTGTAGGGCATAGCAGTAAGTTAATTCTAGACTAACTCTGTACATTCTGGCAAGCACATGCAATATGTATATGCTGTGCCCTTTAATTTGTCAATAGACATGTTGGCAGTCTGCATATAAGTCAGGTGATATTTGGCATGAGCACACATCTTTTTCTCTATAGTTTGCAGTTTACTTTATCAGAGTTTACTATAATGAGAATCTACTACAGTGTTTCCCCCAAAATAAGACAATATCTTATATTAATGTTTGTTCTAACCACTTGCCGACCGCACGCTTATACCGTGCGTCAGCAAAGTGGCAGCTGCAGGACCAGCGACGCAGTACTGCGTCGCCAGCTGCAGGCTGATTACTCAGGAAGCAGCCGCTCGCGCGAGCGGCTGCTTCCTGTCAAATCACGGCGGGGGGCTCCGTGAATAGCCTGCGGGCCGCCGATGGTGGCTCGCAGGCTAAATGTAAACACAAGCGGAAATAATCCGCTTTGTTTACATTGTACGGCGCTGCTGCGCAGCAGCGCCGTAAGGCAGATCGGCGATCCCCGGCCAATCAGCGGCCGGGGATCGCCGCCATGTGACAGGGGACGTCCTGTCACTGGCTGCACAGGACGGATAGCGTCCTGTGCAGCCCCGATCACCGGGGATGACAGGTAGGAGAGGGAGGGGGGAATTTCGCTGCGGAGGGGGGCTTTGAGGTGCCCCCCCCCGCAACACCCAGGCAGGCAGGAGAGATCAGACCCCCCCTGCACATCATCCCCATAGGGGGGAAAAAAGGGGGGCAATCTGATCTCTCTGCCTGCAACCTGATCTGTGCTGGGGGCTGCACAGCCCACCCAGCACAGATCACTCAAAACAGCGCTGGTCCTTAAGGGGGGGTAAAGGGTGGGTCATCAAGTGGTTAAGATGTGCTAGGGCTTATTTTCAGGGGATGTCCTATATTTCTATCAGGAAGTGTCTCTCAGCAGAACATTTCCTGTTCCTTTGTTCTGCGCTGTTCCTGGATTTAAAGGTGTGCTACTGTGCTGATCAGGCACCTGCCCTGTCATCCCTGGTCTGCACACAGGTGATAACCTCCTGTCATCCCTGCACACAGCTGATAACCTTCTGTCATCCCTGCACACAGCTGATAACCTCCTGTCATCCCTGCACACATCTGATAATCCCCTGTCATCCCTCCACACAGCTGATAATCTTGCTTTGTGCAGGATTAACAGGGCTGGTGCCCAATGGGCACTGCACTGCTGTGCCCCCACTTGCTGGTCGCCTCTTCCTCCTCTTTAAAGGACAACTGTAGTGAGAGGAATATGGAGGCTGCCATATTTATTTCTTCTTAAACAATAACAGTTGCCTGGCTGTCCTGCTGTTCTATTTGCTGCAGTAGTGTCTGAATAACACTAGAAATAAGCATGCAGCTAACCTTGTCAGATCTGACAACAATGTCAGAAACACCTGATCTACTACATGCTTGTTCAGGGTCTATGGCTAAAAGTATTTGGGGAAGAGGATCAAGAGGATATCCAGGCAACTAGTATTGTTTAAAATGAAGTGCATATGGCAGCCTCCATGTGCCTCTACAGTTGACCTTTAACTTCTGTTAGGGCTTATTTTTTGGAGTAGGGCTTATAATTCAAGCATGCTCAAAATTCAGGCTAGGGCTTATTTTCAGAGTAGGTCTTATTTTTAGGCAAATAGGGTGTATATATATATATATATATATATATATATATATATATATATATATGAATTTTTAATATGTCAAAACCTACAAGGTATTTTTGAATATGCCATCACACCCTTATTTCCACTTTCTCCTTAACTTACCTGGTACATTTGGTCATTATAGCATGTGTGGGGGCTTTGCTATTAACTGCTAAAAGTTGAGGTCATTGACTTCAATGCAGTTTGTTAAACTGTTTCAGTGAAAATTTGAGGACATTTCAGGAAGTTCTCATGAGAGAGTTAAAGATTCCCCTCATTCCTATCCCAATGTGTGACCTTAGCCTTTATTTACAGTCTGCTTGTTAGAAGTGCACTGGAAACCATAGCTACCTGCCCTTGCTCCAGCTTCAGTCCTCCAGTATCCTCGGCAGCTTTGTAACTTGTTACTGGAGCTCCAGGCTCACTTATTTGTGCCTGTGGTGAGTCTGGAACTCTATCAGCGAGTTGTAAAGCTGCTGGTGAGACAAGAGGACTAAGACTAGAGCCAGGAGAGGTAACTTTGGTTTCCACTATACTTTCAATGTACTCTGTACAGTGGGGCATCACAATGGGGACAGGGGGGCACATGCAGCCTACAGTGAATAGTGATGATTGTAATCTATTAATTACGAATATGTAAAATTTTGCATAATCTATTTCAATTACAGCCATACACATTTACGATTTGGACATGCAATTAATTTTGCATAATTAATCTGTAGTTTCAAGTAATTACGCAAAACTTCACATAATTTTGTGCCGACTTTAGTGGTTAGTAGCAAAGGCCCTGTACACTGTATCATCACCACAATTGCTACCTATGTTAAAGGGAACCTAAACTGAGAAGGATATGGATTTTTTATTTAAAAAAAGTACCAGTTGACTGACTCTCCTGCTGATCCTGTGTCTCTAATACTTTTAGCCACAGCCCCTCAACAAGCATGACGATCAGGTGCTCTGACTGAAGTTAGACTGGATTAGCTGCATGCTTGTTTCAGGTGTGTGATTCAGCCACTACTGCCCAAAAGAGATCAGCAGGACTGCCAGGCAACTGGCATTGTTTATAAGGAAACATCCATTTCCCTCTCAGTTAAGATTCCCTTTAAGGGGAGTATTGGGAACAAGTTAAAAAGGTTTTAAAAAAAAAACTTGTAGCTTTTGAGATAAAAAGGTTTTTAAACTAATTTTTCTGAGTTTAAAACCCCTTTTTACTTTTGCATTTTCAAAATCAATATCTCAAAAATTACATGGTCTTTTTGAAAGAATTTTTTTGACTTGCACCTAATATTCCTCTTAACACATGTAGCAGTTGTGGTATGTAGAACTGAGGCGCCAGCAGGATAAAAGTCAATAACATTTTTAAAAATTGCTTGGAGGAAGTAGTGGGCTTGCCTCCCAAAAGCAGACACGAGATCCTGTCTTAATATAAATCAATACAATTATTATACGGTACCCCAAAAACAGTGCATTGCGTTTCGCAGGCCCAGCCCTCTTCATCAGGCAATAAAAGTGTGGACAAAACAGAATTTCGGCAATAGCAGGTGTAGCACCTGCATTTCCTGTAATTATGCAAAATTATGGTCGTATTACATTTACATGCAAAATTAAAAATGTTCCCAAAATTTCGCATTACGATTTCACATCATAATTGTGAATTATGATGCAGCATTACGATTATGTGAAATTTGTACTCATCACTTACGGTGAATGCTGTTCCCCTCCTCATGCCCCGAACTCCTGGCAATCGTAGAGTGTGAAGTTACTCACTTCACAGCGGAACCGCGCGGCAACGAGTTTTGAAATCTACATCCTATCAGATCGGTGCAGCCACATGCAGAACATAGATTTCAACTGTGTTGGTCCGGAACCAGTTAAAATAAATCATAATGCAAGGTGTACTCTAATAAAGTCAGACGTGTGCAGTAACAGTTTTTTTTCCTAGATTGCACCGGACATGTTTATCTATTGACAAACAACAATTACCTTAAGCCTCAGAGAAAGCTAGACCTGGATAAGGTAGCAATAGCCGGTGCTCTCCTCCTGCAGGCACACCACTCCTGTAACACTATATCAGCAATATGGTCGAAGAAGAAGGCGGGACTTCACAGGCGTCAAACTTTTGTTTGTATCTTGTATTGAGCAACTGATCACACTACATGTTATGGGTACACTGGCCCTTTCTCAGGTGTTTATCTATTGCACTGTATTCATGCTTTTATTTATCTAGAGTAGTTTCCATGAATATAACATAGGACATTTGTCTCCAATGATTTATAGTATACTTGTAAATACATGTAACTAATGCCTGTGACTTAAATGACAAATAGAGGCAGATATTGTTGCAATCTTGCTGGAGGATAATCCTGAGTTTTTATTTTATGTGTCTTGTGGTATCCAAAATACCTATCATCACTGTGCATGTCTGCTCGGAACTGCAAACACAAAGGCAAAGCTGTTAATTTAGTAATTGGTTTTATAATTTGGACCTTTCTCCTCTGTAACAAACCAAATGCAAATAATTCTGAATACCTTCAGGTGTTAATGCAATTCCATAGGTCTGTTTTCAAGCTGAATAAATATGCATAAATATTAAATTTGCATAAACCTGGCATTCATTGAGACTAGGAATTTTCAATGATATGCAAATAAGATGTTGCAGGATTATACAAGTTTTGTATGCATTCTACCTTGGTCAGGTTTTGATTGGTCCATTTTCAAGCTGCATACATTTGCATACAGTATTTGCACCATCCTTCATCAACTATATTTGCATCTCAATCATCGATCATACCTATTTGAAACCGTTGACCATCCCTACTTCTGTATTGCTTATAAGAAGGCTACGGTCTTTTAACAGCTATTTTCAGACAGTTTTTTTAATAGAGATGTGTATACATTCCAACGTAAAGCAAACCTGAGCTAGAAATAACTGATGACATAAACAATCATGTCTTTACTCCTAAATATGACTTTTTTTTAGATCCCACGTTTTTCTTTTCTGCTTGGAAGCTAAAATGTAGGTTTAATGTTTTTGTCTCAGCACAGTCTTTTAGTGTCCATACACATTCACCTCATCACATTCATCATCATCCCATGTCAGTTCAGGTACCCTTTAGGCTGGATTCCCACTGTGCGCATTGCATAGTGCACACATTATAATATGTGTGAACGGTAATGGACACTGCATGCATTACAACATACTCATTATGTCAAAGCCTCATCAATTCCTATGGAATGTGCACATATTTGTATGTGTTATCCAGAAACTTACTGCATGCAGCAAGTTAGAATACTGTGATGTGTTACGATGCAGACATGTGAACATGCCGATAGAATTGTATGAGCAGTGGGTTCACATGCAGAATTATTTTGCAACGTGATGTGAAGAGGAAATATTCCCTTTCACAGTGCATCTGTGAGAGAACGCGGAAAAGCCGCCGCCTGTGCTGTTGAGGAGGCGGCTGTTTCCGCGTCCAATGCGGCGGTTTGCATGCGGAGGCATGCGGCTGGTAACAGGGCAGAACGCGGAAAAGCCGCCGCATGTAACAACAGTAAGGCGGCTGCTTCCGTGTCCAGCACGGCGGTTTGCATGCGGCAGCGTGTGTCTGGTGTGGCTGGGTCTGTTAGTGCACACAGGCTTAGGAATACACGCGTGCGCGCTGAGAGGCAGAACTCTTATACTGGGCAAGGAGAGATCAGCTGATCACGCCGATCAGCTGACTCCAGAGCAGGTTACTATTGGTTGATCAAATAGGGGTGGTGCCGGTGAGCACTACTCCATATATAGTTGCTGCTGGACAGTCTCAAGTTGTCTGCCGTTGCGATCACTACGAGGAAGCAATCAGACCTTAGTCAGATCCTGCAGTGTGTTTGAACCAGGAGGACCTGGGAATTCACACTGAGCCAGTTCACTTGTGTTATTATTCTGGTTATGCTCAGACTAGTTCCAGGGTGTAGAGACCACGGACCTCACACCCAGACTAGGGAACTTGCATTATCATCTGTATTATACTCTAGACTAGTTCCAGGGTGTAGAGACCACAGACCTCACACCCTGGAACTAGGGAACTTGCATTATCATCTGTGTTATACTCTAGACTAGTTCCAGGGTGTAGAGACCACGGACCTCACACCCAGACTAGGGAACTTGCATTATCATCTGTGTTATCCTCTAGACTAGTTCCAGGGTGTAGAGACCACGGACCTCACACCCAGACTAGGGAACTTGCATTATCATCTGTGTTATACTCTAGACTAGTTCCAGGGTGTAGAGACCATGGACCTCACACCCAGACTAGGGAACTTGCATTTTCAACTGTGTTATACTCCAGATGAGTTCCAGGGTGTAGAGACCAAGGACCTCACACCCAGACTAGGCATTGTTTGATATCTGTTATGACTTTCTGCTTTCCTGACTATCCCTCTGATCTCTGATTCGGTACCTCGCATATCTGATACTCTGTTGCCAATGCCAAACCCTGCTAGCCTTGGATACCGAATCAGCCTTCTGTCTATGTACTTTATCTGACCGTGTGTTACCGACCTGGCCTGGCCGACCTCGAAAGCTATCTCTCCCATTAAGAGATAGTCTCCAGATCAGACAGTGACATCCACCATCAGGTGTCACTCACCTTCTGGCCCTTCCTACCTCGAGCCTGACTCCACCCCTTGGAGAGTCTCAGGCTGCTGGAAGGTTTCTGTGTCCTCAAGTGCAGTATTGCTACACTACCTTGGATCACCTGCTCAGCAGGTGCATTACTCAAAGTATTACTGTTACACCAAACACTCACATACCTCAGGTGTCCAGAGGTTAGCGATATATCTGTATTATCGGTGATTTTGCCGATCATCAATAATCAGGTATATATCTGTATTCTTGGTGATACTGCAGATCACCAATACTCAGATTCGCTCTGCGTGCTGACACCAATCGTTACAGCATCAGAGATGAATTAAAAGTACTCGGTCCCTAGGCAAGGTATTCAATTTATGGCCCCCTTGTGGTCCTTTGTTAACCACTTAAGGACCACAGTGGTAAACCCCCCTAAAGACCAGGCCAATTTTAGCTAAAATGGCCACTGCAGCTTTAAGGCCAAGCTGCAGGGCCACACAACACAGCACACGAGTGATCCCTCCCTTTCCCCCCCACCAACAGAGCTCTCTGTTGGTGGGGTCTGATCGCCCCCAGGTGTTTGTTTTTTAAATAAATATTTATTTGTCTTTTTTTAAACAAAAATGTACTTTTTTTTTTCCTTATTCTCCTGCCTCCTTTCCTCCCTATTTGCAGCCGGCCAATCCTGCGATCGGCTCTCTTTTTGTCCCCCAGGGGGACAGCCGTGTCACACAGCTGTCCCCAGTACAGCGCTGCTGCTGATCACAGCACTGTACTATGTAAATAGACGGCGAATACACTGTCTAACAGTCTCTGAACAGGGACTGAAGAGGGGACGGAGCTCTGCCCCCAAGCAGGAGATGCGCATGCAGCCTGCGCACGATCTCCTGCAAATCAAAGCCCCAGGACTTGACGCCAATTGGCGTTAGGTGGTCCTGGGGCTGCCACCGCATCCACACCCATTGGCGTGGGGCGATCTTTAGGTAGTTAAGCTGAAGTGGAGAGAAGTCACAGAAGGTAACAGGTGGGCCCCTTGACACCCACTCGGCCCCAAGCACCTGCCTAGGTTGCCTGGTGGATGATCCTGCTCTGCTCTGCATGCATTATGTTCCATCACAATGGACAATATAATCCCACTGCAGTATTCTTATGATGGGGCCTTATGATGACCTCACAGCTGATTAGTAATTCAAGGTGACAGGAATCTGATTAGTCTTGTGTAAAGTTCCAATTCAGCCCACATAAGTCCCCTTTATTGGAGATTGGAGAACAAAAAAACTAATCAAATTTAAGATCATATCTGTAGTGTTTAATACATCCAGGCCAAGTTTGCAGAATTGCTTATTCCCCAATGATCTTCAGGCCCCAGAGATCCGTAGTAAATCCGGTCCATTGCTTCTAATTCCGATAAGACGGTTGTGAAACTTCAGCATTATCTCTGCTGTGGCTGAACTGTGTAATTCATGTACAGTTAGCTAAATTGTGTTTTTATAAGTCTCGGTGTATGAGATCCAAGTCCATTAACATTCCTATAGTCAGCAGCTGTATGAGCAGCATGTGGATCAGGATAAGAACGGTTCATGATTTGCTGCAGACAGCTGGGAAGATTTACTTCAACCTGCATCATTTCTGATATTGATGGAAGTTCTATACAAATATGTTATCTTGAAGTCATTCTCAGTAAATGTTCAAAAAGCTTATTATCCTATTAATATGTCTGGGAGGCAAAGGTTAACATTTCTTGTTCATTGTATTGTAGAGGTCTGGCTGAGGGAAATATATTCACAGATCTAAATTATAACGGCACAGGAGATGTATCAGGACAGATATATATCTCAAGTTACATGGTTTCTCCGGGATGAGCCTTTTAATAATCCCAGTTAATGTCATCTCAATCAGATCAATCCATGTAAGGGGATTTGATTTAGCGTCTGGTCTTAATGCATAACTTAATGTTTCGATCAAAATAATTGAATCATTTGCTATCCTATCACTTTCTGGATTTACAACAGACAGCTTCCAGTATCGCTGCAGGCAGCAGTCTAACCTCAATTGCTGTAGCTGAAAGCCTTTCACTTCATTTGGTCCCCGCAGCCAGCAAGGTGCTATGAGGTTTTCATTTAAATCTAGCAATCAAGCTGCACATAGAACAGTGCGAAGCTCATGCTGTAAAAGACAGCTTCATTTACACTTAGCTCACAGTCTGTTGTGTCTGATGCTGGCCAGATTTAAAAAAAATTATTTTAAAGGAGTTATCAGGCATTTCTATGCAAAATAAGTGCTACTTACCCAGGGCTTCCTCCAGCCTCAATCTCCCAGCATGTCCCTCGCCGCAACTCCGCCGTCAGCCATTCGCCATCGCTGCCTCCTGGTCCCCGGCAATGACATCAGGCTGACCTGGAGGTTGGCCTGTACTGTGCCTGCGTGAGCGGCGCTGTCAATCACCGCCATGTGGACCGGAGCGTACTGCGCAGGTGCAGAACTACTGCGCCTCCGCTTTACGCTCCGATCCATGTGGTGGTGATTGACAGCGCCGCTCGCACAGGCGCAGTACAGGCCGACCTCCAGGTCAGCCTGATGTCATTGCTGGGGACCGGGAGGCAGCGGCGGCGAATGGCTGACGCGGAGCTGCGGCGAGGGACATGCTGGAAGATTGGGGCTGGATGAAGCACGGGGTAAGTAGCACTTATTTTAATTTAAAAAGCCTAATAACTCCTTTTAAACGATGGCAAAAGTATTATTATTATTAATAATTTACTGTATAGTGCCAACATTGTTTGTGGCCCTGTACAACAGAATACAAAGTATAACAATACATAATAAATAGCAGGAGGTGTGTGGCATGGGTCCGCACATGCAGCTTTCGGGGGCCAGAGTGGCTGAATGGAGCAGCGCAGAACGATGGCGAGGAACCAAAGGACTTAAGGGGTAGTGATGAGCATACATTTTGCATTAAACGTAATCATAAAAAATGATGATGTGAAAGTGTACTACAGAATTTTAGGAAAAATCATAATTAATTTCATTTGTAATTTATCAATTTCAGGTAATTTTTATGTAATATTGTAATATTTTTATGTAATTATGTAATATTGTTCTGACTTTAGCACTTAATAGCAAAGCTTGTTAAAGCGGTATCGTCACCATAAAAATCAAATTTCAACAGCAACTGGTCTGAGTGTATTAAGTGATAAAGATGCTAATCCTGCATTCAAAACTTTCAAAACTTTTTCTGCTGTTATGATTTGGAGTTATCACATACTTAGGGAGCACTGGCCCTTTAGTAGTCGTGCCAAAGAATTGCATGCTGGGGGTTATTTTTATCTATAATGTATTCCACCTCTTTCCTTTATTTCCCTGCCAGCTGCTTATCTGAAACCTAATCCCCTACTCACTTGTGTTTACAAGCAAGGCTAAGGCGACTCAGCGATTGGAGGAGACAAGAAAAAAAGTAAAGGGCAGAAATGACATCACGAGTTAGCCTTAACTGTGAGCAAAAGACATGGCCCCCACCATTAACAGAATTCTCATCATTTACTATATAACATTCACTGAAATCAAAACGTGGACAGTATAATACATGTGTTATGTAAGTAGATCAAGTATTTATCTACTTACAGTATATATGTGCTTTTTTCCCCTGGCATAGTATGGCTGATCCTACTGCTTTAACCCCCTTAGCGGTAACCCCGTGTGTGACACGGGGTAAGCCGCCGGAGGGTGCCGCTCAGGCCCTGCTGGGCCGATTTACATAATTTTTTTTTTCCTGGACGCAGCTAGCACTTTGCTAGCTGCGCCAGCACCCCGATCGCCGCCGCCCCGCGCCCGATCGCCGCTATCCGGTGCAGCGTGCGCCCCCCCCAAACCCCGTGCGCTGCCTGGCCAATCAGTGCCAGGCAGCGCCGAGGGGTGGATCGGGACTCTCAATGACGTCCCGATGTCGCTGACGTCGGTGATGTCATCCCGCCCCGTCGCCATGGCGATGGGGGAAGCCCTCCAGGAAATCCCATTCTTTGAACGGGCGGGGGGATGCCGCTGAGCAGTGGCTATCATGTAGCGAGCCCTGGGCTCGCTACATGATTTAAACAAAAGAATAAAACAAAACAAACTGTTGCGCTTCCCCCTGGCGGAATGTTTCATACCGCCAAGGGGGTTACAGTGAATAGTGGGAATAAAACAAAATGTTTTTTTTTTTTTGTTTTTTTTTTCAAAAAGACCTTGTAGTTGAAAATGCAAAAAAAAAAAAAAATTTTTAAAGCGGATCCGAGATGAAAAACTAATTATAACAAGTAACTTGTCTATATATCTTATCTAAAGGTTTACACAGCAAATCTAGCTGCAAACAGCTTCAAAAGTTTATGATTATTTATTATGTGATACAATGAAGGCAGCCATGTTCTGTTTGTCACATTGTCACAGGCTGAGGGCTGGAGATGCTATCAGCTTGCCTGTGTGTAAATTCAATCCCATCTCCTCCCTCATCCCCTCTGCCTCTGAAATCAATGGCTAGTAACCTCCTTTTCCTCCTACTGCCCAGACTGAGCTCCCATAAGCCCTTGCTACAGTGCCAAGGCACAAAAGGAGCTGTGGGCGAGGCTTGTTTAGTTTATAGGGAATTAGAGTATTAAAACAAAACAAAAAAAGTATTTGGCTTGAGGAATGCCCTATAAACTATATGAAAGGAACACAATTATGCAATGAGTAAATGTTTATCTCGGATTCACTTTAACCACTTCACCACTGAGGGGTTTTACCCCTTGACCACCAGAGCAATTTTCACCTTTCAGCGCTCCTTCCATTCATTTGTCTATAACTTTATTATTACTTATCACAATGAAATGAACTATATCTTGTTTTTTCCGCCACCAATTAGGCTTTCTTTAGGTGGGACATTATGCCAAGAATTATTTTATTCTAAATGTGTTTTAATGGGGAAATAGGACAAAATGTGGGAAAAAATGTATTATTTTTCAGTTTTTGGCCTTTATAGTTTTTAAATAATGCATGCTACTGTAATTAAAACCCATGAAATGTATTTGCCCTTTTGTCCCGGTTATAAAACCATTTAAATTATGTCCCTATCACAATGTTTGGCGCCAATATTTTAATTGGAAATAAAGTTTTGCGTCCATCCCTAATTACAAGCCCATAGTTTATAAAGTAACAGTGTTATACCCTCTTGACAAAAATATTTAGAAAGTTCAGTCCCTAAGGTAACTATTTATGTATTTTTTTTCATTGTAATTTTTTTTTTTTTTAATTACA
Source organism: Hyperolius riggenbachi (assembly GCF_040937935.1). NCBI lineage: Eukaryota > Metazoa > Chordata > Amphibia > Anura > Hyperoliidae > Hyperolius > Hyperolius riggenbachi. Next base: position 509,563,569 of record NC_090646.1, on the reverse strand, counting down.
AAAAAAAAAAAAAATTGGGGAGTGTGGGAGGTAAAGAGTTAAATTTTAGTGTAAAGCATTTATTTGTATGTGAAAAATGATTTAGGGTGTAGTTTTACTATTTGGCCACAAGATGCGACCTGCAAGGGTCCTTCCAGACGCTTGCAGGAAGTACTAGGAGGCTGAGAACGTTTTTTTTTGCACAATGATCGCGCTGCTTATCGGATAAGCAGTGGATCATTGCGGGGCTTAGATCAACGAACGGGAATGGATTTTCCCGTTCATTGATCTACGGGCGAGCGGCGGGAGGCGTGTTTACCCGCGGGAGAGTGCGCTAGAGCGAGCGGGAGTGTGGGCAGCGGTGGGAGCGCGGAAAGTACGCATTTATCCGTCCCTGGGGGTGAAAGGATAGAAAAAGGATGGAGAAATGCGTACGGGCGGGGGTAAAGTGGTTAAACTTAGAAAAATGACAGTTTCAAAACTACCGTATATACTCGCAAGCAAGCCGAATTTTTGACCCCCCAAAAGTGGGCCAAAAGTTGGGGGGTCGGCTTGCTTGCGAGTCATGGGTGGGTGAGTGGGTTGGTAGGTGCTGCCCCTCTCCGCTCCCCCCGCGGCCGCCGCTGCTATTACCTTAGGCGGCGCCGCTTCTTCTATCCCCGTCCTGCTCCGATAACTAATTCACAGCAGTGCGCCCCCCGCTGCTGTGATGACAGAGGAAACCATAGAGAGCGGTTTCCATAGTAACGGCATCGCCGCTACAGGAAGCCGCTCTCTATGGTTTCCTCCATCATCACAGCAGCGAGGGGCGCGCTGCTGTGAATTAGTTACCGGAGGAGGACGGGGATAGAGGAAGCGGCGCCGCCTAAGGTAATAGCAGCGGCGGCCGCGGGGGGAGCGGGGAGGGGCAGCACCTACCCACACACCCACCCACCCATACTGGGGCACTATGCTAGCTATATGGGGCACTATGCTAGCTATATGGGGCACTATGCTAGCTATATGGGGCACTATGCTAGCTATATGGGGCACTATGCTAGCTATATGGGGCACTATACTAGCTATAATGGTGCACTATACTGGCTATACTGAGCACTATACTAGCTATACTGAGCACTATACTAGCTATACTGAGCACTATACTAGCTAAACTGGGGCACTTCACTAGCTATACTGAGCACTATACTAGCTATACTGAGCACTATACTAGCTATACTGAGCACTATACTGGCTATACTGGGCACTATACTGGCTATACTGGGCACTATACTGGCTATACTGAGCACTATACTGGCTATACTGAGCACTATACTGGCTATACTGAGCACTATACTGAGCACTATACTGGCTATACTGAGCACTATACTGGCTATACTGAGCACTATACTGGCTATACTGAGCACTATACTGGCTATACTGAGCACGATACTAGCTATACTGGGGCATTTTACTAGCTATACTGAGCACTACCTACCTATACTGGGCACTATACTAGCTATACTGAGCACTATACTAGCTGTACTGGGCACTATACTAGCTATACTGAGGCACTACCTACCCATACTGGGCACTATACTAGCTATACTGGGACACACTGGGGGGATCACGCGGCCAGCATTTCCTACCCCCGGCTTATATGAGGGTCAATAATTTTTTCCTGTTTTTTGGGGTAAAAGTGGGGGGGTCGGCTTACATGCGGGTCGGCTTGCTTGCGAGTATATACGGTATTTTTCCTTTACATTTTCAAGATTGATTTTCTCAAAAACTACAGTTTTTTTGTGTTTTTGCCTTATTGCCATGCATTATTCCACTTTACATACATAGAAATTATGGCAGAGATAGCATGTATGGGAGCTTTGCTATTAACCGATAAATTCTGCACAGAATTACGCAAATGCTCCATGCAATTACACAAAATTACGAGTTTATTACACAAAATCTATTAAATGTCCAAACCGTAATTACATATAGGCATAATTTAAAAAAAAAATGGTTAAATTTTGCATAATCATAATTAGCAGGATAAAATTACCACTATTCAGGGGACGGGAGGAAGCCTCTCAATTACAGAAGGTCAGGTGAGGAGGAGTGTTTTTTTGTACTTTAGCAACAAAAGTCATGTAGTTCAGTCCTTTAATTACCTAGGGTTAATGATACATCTGTTTCCCAAAGATTATCTACGAGCTGAGGCATATCCACTGGTCCAATCCAAGTGTAGGGTGTGGTCCAAGCTGTACCTCACGGCGGTGGGCAGAGTTAACTTACCATAATTAAAATGAATTTGAAACCCAAAGTCCTCTATGTTTTACATCAATCACCAATACACATTCCTCTCTAGTTTTTTTTTAGAAGTCTATGCTCTATTATAATTGCTTTAATATGGAATAATAAGTGAGCATGTATTAAGCACTCCCCTCTTATAAATCCAAATGGAGAAGGAGGCCTGGCGCTACTGACCATGCAGTATTATTATTTTGCAGCTCAATTACAGCATATTGCATCCTGGTTTTTGGTAGATAGTTTTTAGAATCCTGAGGCCCTGGGGTACAGCTTGGAACCGCACCGAGGAAGTATAGCCTTGGTCCTGCTTAGCAGAACCATTTCTACCACCGCAGCAATGGATACTATACTGGCTCATTCTCAGCTTGTATGAAAGTGTTGTGCTTTGTATTCCTTCTGCATCTTTAATAATAATAAATAATAATCTGAACATTTGTATAGTGCTTTTTTCCTGTTGGACTGAAAATGCTCAAGAGCTGCAGCCACTGGGACACGCTCAATAGGCCACCCTGCAGTGTTAGGGAGTCTTGCCTTGTACTCCTTACTGAATTGGTACTGACTGACCCTAGCCAGGATTCAAACCCTGGTTTCCCATGTCAAAGGCAGTGCCCTTAACCAGTACACTATCCAGCCACTAGCTTATTGCGTTAATTGTTTTAAGTTTGCAATGTTCTACAATTTGACCCAAGAACAACACAGTCTTCTTTGGCAAAATACTTTGCTACCCCACTTCGCTACAATTCCTGATACCCATTTCTGGCAGCACTCGGGTGTGTTGTTCATTGCAAACTTAAAGCAATTAACGCAATAAGTGCCCAGTTTCCTTCACTGGTCCCTCACCATTTTAGATACAGGCAACTGGCCCACGCTTTCCATGGTCAATTTGATGATAGAGATGTTACGATTATGGCACACCCAATACCAATAGAGCGTGACCCAGAGAAGCACCTCATAGGTAATACTTATAAGGAACTGGTTAGTGTCAAAGCTGTGGACCGTACACAAACATCTAACAACAGGAGGATAGAGGCGGACATACTGTTAGGTGATGAAGACTGGGAAGTGTGTTAAGGCTACCCAGCTCTATATACTACATCAGTCCTACCTCACTCCAGCTTGTACAAGTCAGATGCAAGTGATCAATGCCCTAAATGTGGAGCCTATGCCACCTGATTTGGGAATGCCCCCCACTGGTCTCTTACTCAATGCAAATAGTCAAATTCCAGCATGATAGGAAGGGCTGCCCTGTGACACTTGACTCCTTGCTGTGTATCCTCAGTGTATTACATGATGAAGGGATGCATTACAGCACTAAAACAATTATCAGTGAAGCACTTTTTGTGGCAAGGCAAGAGATTGCTCTTAAAGAGGAACTCCAGTGAAAATAATGTAGTAAAAAAAAGTGCTTCATTTTTACCATAATTATGTATAAATTATTTAGTCAGTGTTTGCTCATTGTAAAATCTTTCCTCTCCCCGATTTACATTCTGACATTTATTACATGGTAACATTTTTACTGTGGGCAGGTTATGTAGCTGCTCCTAGCTGTTTTGGCTGTTAGAGACAGCTGTAAACAGCTATTTCCTGTCTGTGAACCTTGTTACATTGTAACAAACTGCCAAAAGTACTGTGGTCCCAGAGCTTCTTGTGGGAGGGTTTCCTGCACAAAATCAGTCATACAGCGCCCCCTGATGGTCTGTTTGTGAAAAGCATTATATTTCTCACGTAAAACGGGGTATCAGCTACTGATTGGGATAAAGTTCAATTCTAGGTTGGAGTTTCTCTTTAAGTGGCTTTCTCCGGACGTTCCATTATTGTCATGTTGGAAGAAATGTATACTGTATATAGACAAAGGCCTCCCGTTTAAAAAATTGGTGTATACGCACAGGAAAAGACTGCAACAATTTCAACTGATATGGGATAGGTGGAAGGACAAGCCCTAACTATCTAAGTGCCTTTAGTGCTTTTTGTCCATTGTTACACTTTGCCTTACTCCTCTTTTGTTTCCAATGCAGTGATTTATCCATTCTTAACTGTAGTCACTGAATGATAATATACGTAATTTCTTGCATTGCACTGGATGCTTGAACTTTAACCATGTCCTGGCTTGGCATGCACTCCCTACTATACATTTGCCTTACATGATTATGTGTTATTTTATTGTGTTGCTGTGCCAACTGTTGCTGCTATATACTGATCTATTGTTGGATTGCATACTATGCTTTTACACTGTTTGTGAGTTTCCGTTATGATAAATAAAGCTTATCCTTTGGTTAAAAAAAAGAAAAGTACACAGAAAATTAAACCAAAACTGTGCAAACGGAAAAGCCGATGACTAGATAAAGAATTCTGATTGGTTGCTGGGTAACTGTTCCACATTTGTACTTTTTTTAGACCGTTTCTGCTCCACAATGACATTGATAAATCTTCTCTGGTGAGTCATGTAAGTGGCAGGTGGCAGCCAGTGGCCACCTCATTTTTTAACACTTCAAATAACTTTAATTTACATTCATTATGTCAGCACAACACTGAAAACAATAGCAAACCCAAAGTTAGTGATAGTTAAACTAGTTTGGTGTTTTTCTCATGCTCATTAAGATACCGTACGCCTATCCTTTGCTGATATTTAAGGCAAATCTTTAGTGGTGAGAAGACTGCTATGGGCTGCATTCTGTTCATTTTGCTGCAGGTGCCAAACTGGTGGGTGGGAGGAACAGCGTGACCTTTGCAGCTCTTAAAAAACTGTGTTTGTGACATTAACAACTCACAGACTGAGCGCGTGAACCATGGCATATGTCCCTTCACCCAGATTTATAGTCCCTTAGGTGCCCATGTTAATCTCTGTTCAATATGCAGTGTACTGTGAAAGTCGTACACCTTAAAGAGACTCTGTAACAAATTGTTTATCTTTATTTCTTCTATGCTATAAGTTCCTATGCCTTTTCTAATGTGGTCTGGCTTACTGCAGCTTTTCCTAATTGCACAGTAGCTGTGTTATCTCTGTTATATGATCTAATCTTCTCTCTATAGTCGGCACAGTCAGGCTGAGGCAGTCAGACTGGAATGTGCAGGGCTGCTTGTGATTAGCTAGAAGCTGTACACACCCCCTGCAGGCTCTGTGTGACTAACACACTCTGCTTAGCTGAGCCTATTAGAAGCTGGTTAGTTTGTTTGTAAACACTGCCTAAAACTGGCAATTACAAGCCAGGTTTGCAGCAGAGAATGGCAGAAACAGCACAGAGGGGACCAGGAGCACATAATGAATAGAATGGTATGCTTTTTATTGTAAGAATTTCAGAGTACAGATTCTCTTTAAAGTAGATTTCAGTTTGTCAGCATGTATTTGGGAAAAGTGAGGTGTAATCTCTTAAGAGCCAGTAAAAATGATTTAGCAAATTTTCCACACAGCTACTAATGTAATTATTATCTATGACTTCAGTTATGTGAAAATGTTATACGGTATAATTACAAGGCTTTTATGTAAAGCCCCCTACTGGATGGGGCTCAGTGTGTCTTTATGTTTTAGTCGGATTTAACCCTGGCCACTCGTTAATAGTTTTAGAACACACACACAACCCGGGGCTGGACACACATGGGCCGATGTCAATCCTGTGTACAATTTTATAAACTCAAGGTGTTTCCTAGTATCAATATGATTACTTTTTTTGTTATTTTGTTTTGTTTATTTTCTGCCTTTTTACTCAATTTCTAATTGGCAGACACAAAGCCTGGCTTTTCCCCAGTTAGGTGATTTACATAGTCTCAAGCCTATAAGCATCACTTAGAAGGCAGAAAGGGATCTGGCATTGTATTATTATTATTATTTTGTATTTATATAGCACCGACATATTACGCAGCGCTGTACAGTGTATATATATATATATATATATTGTCTTGTCACTAACTGTCCCTCAAGGAGCTCACAATCTAATCCTTACCATTGCCATATGTCTATATTATGTAGTGTAAGTACTGTAGTCTAGGGCCAATTTTAGGGGGAGCCAATTAACGTATCCGTATGTTTTTGGAATATCGGAGGAAACCGGAGTGCCCGGAGGAAACCCACGTAAACATGGAGAGAACATACAAACTCTTTGCAGATAGTGCCCTGGCTGGGATTCGAACCAGGGACCCAGCACTGCAAGGCGAGAGAGCTAACCACTACGCCACCGTGATGCCCTATTAGGTGAATTTAGCACAATGCATGTCATATACCATAGGCACCCTCACAGACAGCAATGTATACTTGCAGCTATGGGGCACTGGGTTCTTATTTTAGGCACCAGTTGACTATTATTTACAGTTTAGCTGTGTGTCAGCTATCAGTGGATGGCCTAGTGACATTAATCAGCTGTGAAGCCTTAAGGTGGCCATACATCAGGTGACTTGGCAGCTGATAGACCATCCGATTAAATTATTATAATCCAAATCAGATGAAAATTGGTGCCCGATTGACAATGCGACCAATTCTGGGCCTAAATTGGTCGCATAATCGGATGGACATGCTGCAACATGTTAGGCCATCATGGTCGGTTGAGCGCCGCGCTGTAATGGTGAGCGGTATCGGGATGAGCAACAAACGCAACTGAACCCCCGGTGCTGTTCCCCTAATGTATAAATGTGTGTGCATTTATACATTACCTGTCCTGTCCTGTGTCGCGGTGCCCAAGATTAGGAGAACAGCATATTTAGAATACCCATTTTTACCTTAATTATCTGGGTTTTAGCATCAGAAATGCTTTTTAAATCTACATATTGCTGTATATTGGAATGTGACCCCACCCTCCCAGGGACGGTTAGCCTAGGCTGAGATCAGGGATGACCTCCAACCTTAATCACGAGTAATCACGAGTGATTACTCGTGATTCAAATGAGTATTAATTACAGCAGCTTTGCGGCGGGGATTGGAAGGGTTAATTACCCATAAATCCGCGTCCTTCCCACGCTCCATATAGGTCCATGCATCCTATTAGTAGCGTTCCAAGCCTCGCAGCTGTCACTTCCTCCATTAAGCCGGAAGGAGGAAGTAACGGCAGCGAGGCTTGGAATGCTACTATTAGGACGCATTGATCTATATGGAGAGCGGGGAGGACGCGGATTTATGGGTAATTAACCCTTCCAATCCCCGCCACAAAGCTGCTGTAATTAATCCTCATTTGCATCATGAGTAATCACTCGTGATTACTCATGATTAAGGTCGGAGATCTAAGGTCGGAGATCATCCCTGGCTGAGATGTCAAATAGTCTTCTACCCCACAGCACTCTGGGAGACCAGCTGACACAGTAGCATGAACTGTTATGCCTTATTGACATTATATATGCATTCAGTTCATTTCAATTGCCTTTCAGTCTTTTATCTACTCATATTACAGGTCATTTCAGTTACCCTTTTAAGCTTCCTGGTTGGTTCCTGTACCATTTTTTTTTTTGCTCAACTTACAAGTGTAGCTGTTTAATACTAGTTAGCCTTTCTACAATAGTCTCAGTTAATTTTTGGAGATAACTAATTTTTGCACACAATGAAGTGACAACAAGTGCCAGACTGCCAGGTCGCCGTGACTGAGAAACACAAATGGGATAGATCACAGAAACAAGTAAGATCCAATGTTCAATAGGAAAGTACCAATTATGTGAAATAAATCTTATATAACACTTCTTTTATTTTATTAATAATCTTGTATTTAGAGTCCGGAGAGTAATGCTGACCTATCGCTTGCATCAGAAAATGCAGGCAAATGACATTGATTAAATCATCTTAGCGAACAGTCTAGAAATAAAGCTATTGTAAAGCAATTATAAGATACAAGTCAACCTTTTTCTCTATGTAATTCAGACAAGCAGATGCCAATTAACTGATTTTGGCGTGTAATCATGCATGGCATATTAAACCGCATAATCTGAACTGTGTAAATGTCCACTTTTGTATTAAGGCAGTACAATAAATGGTGCCTAGGAATAAAGTTCCGTAATGTATAGTAACTAGTTAAAGTACCACTCCTGCTAAAAAAGTAAGCAGTTAAAAGTTTTGGACTAATCCATCTGGGGGAATCTCAGGATTTTTCTTTGTTTTCAAAAGCATTTCCTGAATGGCAGTTGCTGCTCAGTGCAACTGCCAACATAGTATGCAAGGGAGCATGGAGGCTGGCTTCATACTATTTTGTCAGTTAAATTGCCATTTTTTCACTGGAGTGGTCCTTTAAGAATAGTCTCTCTAACATGATATGATTACAGTAGACACAAAGTCAGGGACATTCACTGTACATTGTTTTTACAGAAAACATTATGTACTTTAGTTGTACCCACAACAAATGATGACATACTCATCTTTCAGATACCTTTAATAGAGTGAGGAGAGTTCCTAAAGGCATGTTACCAAGTTAAACATATACCAGTATTAACATCTTTTAATTAGAAAATCCTGCATACAGCAATCCATAACATGGACAGTGATACAGTACAAATTAATAAAGTTGTTAAAATGGGGGATATCTTGTTTTGGCACAAAGTTGACAGCTTGCAAATACATGTACAAATACATGCCGACACTCCCAATGCTCAGCCCAAAGCAGAAAGGCTTTTTTTATGCTGCTGGGAAAGCCACATTATGGGGCAGCCAAGGTAACATGCCAAATTTTATACTGGCCTCTGAGTAGAGACAGAGAAGACCCCGAGGTAGTTACTCCAAAATGTAACCACCTGGTTTTAACCCTTCCTTTACAAGTGTTACACAGGGCTCTGAGTAGAGGAAGAGGGGGCTCATCCTTTTCAAAAATTGTCCAGGTTTAAGAGTTCTGTTACAGCCACATAACATAATGTTATGCATCCAGTTCAAAACACTTGGTTGTACAACGTGCTGTTTGCCAGGTCCAAAACATTTTACAGAATCATTTATTTCACCAAATACAAAAGTACAAAGGGGGAGGGGAAGGGTTGAACCCAGAATTGGTTTTGGCCCATACGGGTTCTTGAAGAGGTGTGGATGGTGAGAGTGAGGGGGGGGAAATGTCTGAAAGCCAAGATACTATGACGCCACCAGTCACATTTGGCAATCATCTGTTATCTCTAAGGAGATATTGAAAGGGGGGGGGGGGGGCAGAGGGAGGCGAAGGTTCAGCCGTGATTTCCCAGTTCCTCAGGAAAGAAACTTGTGGTGATGGCTGACACTGCTGAGGAGGATCCAGATTACTGACATCTGGAGGTGCTGGCAAAGGTGTTCAACTTCAAAAGGTGCAGTAGTATTCATTTTGACACAGTGGGCAGCATTTTGCAGAGCTGGTCAAAGTAAATCTGGCTGTCACAGAAGTATCCAGCTGCAGCAGCCCTTCCTTCCAGATTAGCGGCTGGAATCATGGAGGGGCTGAACCAAAGGTGGCCCTTCTGCAGTGGAGCAGCAGCAGCCAGTGGATGGAGGGAGCCAGTTTTCAGCAAGGCCAAAGGTGTCCAGATCAGCACAATGTCTTCCAACCTCAGTGGAGCTCCAACACTCCAAGTAGCAGTGGTGGACTGCACGCGGGCCTGTCCCTGCACAATGGACCCAGGCAGCAGCTAGGCAGAAAAAACTCCAGGTCTCCAATTTCCCACGACCCGCACCAATGTCCCAGGCTACACCGGATTACACTGCACACCTACTGGGTGGAAAAAAAGGTGAATTGGTATGGAAAAGGGAAAAATAAAAAAAAGGCCAGAATTCTGTGGCCGTGGCAGCCAATTAAGGCACCATCTTCCTGAATGGCAGTTTAAGATTCCTGTTACAAGTGATGTATTATGATGCTGTCCTATGACAAGTGACATAACATGTTGCCGTTTGTCAATTCCAAACCACTTGGCCAGGTTGAAGGGTCCCATTACAAGTGATGTAACATGATGCCATTCATGGGGTTCAAAATACTTAGCTGGGTTTCAAATCGCAGACTGCAATATGCCAATGTGACAGAGCATGACTCTTTTAGTACAAACTGTGGCACATACTCCTATACTGCGTTCTTTGGTGGAGCTCCTCCTCATTGCTGGTGTAGCCTACAATTTAGATGTATGTTTTAAAAAATGTAATCATATACAGTATTTTTACATTTATTTTGAAATATTATAGTCTTATTAATAATGGTTTTGCAATACACTGGTAGTGGGGCCCAAAACATTTAATACTAATCTAGATCCTAAACCCAAAATGCTGGCAACTGCATATAAACCTTTTGTGCAGCATGGAGGAATGTAGGGCAGCCAAAGAAGCAGTAGGAGCCTAAAGCTTACTGGGTGACACTGGCTTTGCTAAAATGTTCCCTCCAGGTGGCCGTATATTTTAACATCGATATATAAATATAGATATAAAATTTTTACATTAAATATATATATATATATATATATATATATATATATATATATATATATATATATATATATATATTAACTTCAAAAATACTTGTGACTTGTGTTGGAACACGTGGTGATCTACAGTGACAGATAATAAACTATAGATATAGCTTTTTAAATTTTAATTATACACTGCATATATTTTTAAGTTATAGTCAAATACTTGTGTTATGCAAAGTGGCACAACCTGAGACTGCAAATTTGCAAACACCTTTTTTCACACTAGTACTATGAACAATGCAACAAATGCCTCAGAGAAAGATATACATAAAAAACGTATCAAATATTCCAAGAATATTTATTTTTTACATTTTTGGTCAATTTGTGGTATGCATTAGGCTGTCTTGCTATGCCAAAGTGCTAATATCCCACCTAAAAGCTAAGTGTCGCTGCGTCCAGCAGTTTTGTCCCTGTGTCCCAGGATTTTTGTTACTGCGCATGTGTGCAGTAACGGACAGCTGGGACCAGGGAGCTGGACGGGCGAGCGAGGTGGGCGGGTGCGGGCGCAGCGGCCATAGACCTAGAGCCCGTTTTTAAACGGGCTGGGTCTACTAGCATTCAATAAAAGACAGTTAAACTGCCTGTCACTCACATGGACTGCCACAAGCAGTGACAGAAATTAAATGCACTAAATACTTCAATTATCTTTCTGGGGGATTTTTTCCCAAATCCTTCTGCATTATACGTTGAATGCATTTTATGCGGATAAAAATTAGCCAGTTATATTCAAAATAATGTTTGTCCAAAACTAAATAGGACTGAGTACATAAAGTACTGTTCATGAACAGGACTAACAGGACTGAGTAAGTATTCCTGAAATAAAACAAACTACTGTATATCTATCTATATTCACAAAGCAGCCAGTATTAGGCTCTCTGCACATTGCAAATTTGATTTGCGATTCCGATTTTGATTTGCAATTCCGATTTTCCCTGAATGCTATCAACAAAAAAACGCAGAAAAAAACGCAGCATGCAGTAATGATTAAAAATCAAAATCGAAATTGCATGCAGTGTGCAGGGAGCCTTAGACAGGCGCTATTGTTATAGTGTGCTAAGTAGCTGCTTCCTAGAGGCACTGCTACTTGTAGTGCGTAAGCTAGGGACCCCCCCCCCCCAATAGTCTTTTGATAACTCATCAAAAAAGACCAAAAATGTCCAAAAAAGACCAAAAAACTAAATTTCCCCCAAAAAACTCATTTTGTGCACTGATATTGACCCTGCTGAACTAATATTTTGTTGTAGCATTGTGTGGCGCGTGTTCTAGCACCACAACATATACAGTGTAGTATATGGCTGGCTGCATCAACGTTCTATCACTGTGCATAATTAATTGATTGTCACTGACCCCCAACCAATATCACCTGTGTCACGTTACTGTGATTTACTGTCGGTGATATCAGAGAGTTCGTTTGATGAAAAACACAGTGTCATGGTCAGACATTTGTGTCCCTAAGTGATTAGCGGCGTACACTGTTATACCAACAAGATAAATGGTGGGGAGAGGCACACCTTTCCGTAGTATTCGGGTGCATAACCTCGGATGTCCAGCCACATCCAATGAACAGTCCAATAGTAGAAAGGATTTTGGTTAGCACTCCAGCTTCTCAGTGAGCAAAAGATTTTTTATTCTCCAGTTACATGTCAACACTTAAGTTAACAATTGTTTCGGGGCCACCAAGGGTGGTATACCAACACTCCTGTCACCTAATTTTACTGTGAGTTGTTGGCGGTGATATCAGACAGTCAGTAATTGTCCAAGCTAAAAAAAGATGAACTTACCTGGGGCTTCCTCCAGCCCGTGGCAGCCGTCCTGTGCCCTTGCCGCAGCTCCGGTGGCTACCGGTCTTCTCCGCTGGTGCAGCCGACCTCACCAGGTCGGGTTCCGGGTTGGTTTCTTCTGCGCTTCACCGCGCGGGTCACGTGGTCCCTCCAACGTCATTAGGACGGTACTGTGCAGTAATACTGCACCTGCGCAGTACTGTCCTGATGATGTCAGGAAGACCATGTGACCCGCGCGGTGGAGCGCAGAAGAAGCCGACCCGGAACCTGACCTGGCGAGGTTGGCTACACCAGCGGAGAAGACTGGGAGCCACTGGAGCTGCAGGGAGGGCACAGGACGGCTGTCATGGGCTGTTTGGATTGGACAATCACTTTAAGGACATAACTGAGTACAAGGAAGAGATTCCTTTAATCTCCCATGATGCATTGGGACACCATCTGTCTAAGCAGGACGCAACAAGAGCAGTAAAGACAATGGACACCTGACTCATAAGACATCTCAGGTGTACACACGGTTAGCTAGTACCAAAACTTAGGGCGTGAGCCCACTAACACATTTGTGCACAGTTGTGTCCGCTTTTCAGCAACACATCAATGTAACAGATGCTGAAAAGTGGACACTACTGCACACAACTGCGCTGCGTTAGTGGGCTCAGGCCCTTAAAGAGGAACTGCAGTGAAAATAATGCAATAAAAAGTGTTTAATTTTTACAATAATTATGTATAAATGATTTAGTTCGTTTTTGGCCATTATAAAATGTTTCCTCTCCCTGACTTACATTCTGACATTTATCACATGGTGACATTTTTAATGCTGGCAGGTGATGTCAGTGGAAGGAGATGCTGCTTGCATTTTTGGCAGTTGGAAACAGCTGCTATTTTTCACAAGGCAAAAAGGCTCCCACAGTGTGATGCCAGGACCTCAGTGCTGTGAGGCGCTGAAATCCCACTGTGGGAGGGGTTTCACCACAAAATCAGCCATACAGAGACCCCTGATGGTCCGTTTGAGAAAAGGAAAAGATTTCTCATGTAAAAGGGGGTATCAGCTACTAATTGAGAGATGAAGTTCAATTCTTGGTTACGGTTTCTCTTTAACTTTGTATTTTCTTTTTTTTTTTTTTTTCTTTTTTTTGTATATCTTTGTGTTCCTGCATACTCGAGCGAGAGACCCTTTTCTTATTTGGTTTTGTGAGAAATAAAACTGTAAGATCCTCTGGCCGCTCATGGTGGCAGAACGCCGAGACCCACGCTGAGGCGCAAGCCTCTGGGTTTCGGCGGCTCACTGATGCCACAGGAGCGCAGGGCGCTCAGTTCCAATTGGATAAGTGGCGGACGCGTTCTCAGTACTTATCACTTGTGCATATATTTATGATTATACAGTATATAATATTTTTTAGTATTTTGTTCGTATTGATTGAGTGTACACTGTACTCTTTCTAATTGCATAACATTGGTGACAATACTATATGTATATATATTTTTGCCTTGGGTGCTTATCTCTATTAGCCTTTTATCCTTGGTGACATACCGGTAATATATTTTTCTACATGCTCAGTGAATGCTTATGTGTATATTTCCTTCATATAACTTTGAGGCTCATTCAATTCTTTTGGGAGGGTTCCTTTTTTGCCCTAATTGTGATATAACTCCACATTACCCCTATATTTATGTGTATTAAGAGACATTGCTTGTCACCTCCTTTTGGTGATTTTTAATAGTTTTATACTGCATATTGTGGAATTTTTCTATAATAAAGATTTTTGTGACATTTACTTCGCATGAGCGGTCTGGTGCTTCCCAAAAAGGCTCTTTCTCTTTTCTTTATTATGCTTTTCTTTATTATGATGCTTAAGAGGCTGAACATAACAATTTGAAGGCAGGTAACCGTGGCGGTCATTGTAAAGGCCTTTAGTTAAAAAATTTAGAAACTATGTGAATTTTGGCATGGACTGCACCCTAGATCTTGACTACCACCCCATCTTTACATTAACTTCTCCCAGGTAGCCTGTGAAAAATCAAAAAAATATTTATTTAAACACAGCAAAATGTGAAAAACTGGCCATGACCATGTCCCACGAAGCTGTGCCTCTCCAACATCTACAGCAGCTCTCCACACTCTCCCACATGACTTTCCTTGGGTGGTGATCAGTGGCATAGCTAAGGAGCTGTGGGCCCCAATTCAAGTTTAACATGGGGCCCCCCCAAGCACTCTATACATAGCTATTGATACGGCGCACCAAAATCTGCCAAGGACTACCACAGTGTCAGAGGTGCAAGAGGGGGATGGGTAACAGTTTGTTAAGGATTGCTACTACTACAAACCATCTATAGAAATGATTATTATCAGCACAGGACCAACAGAGAGCTTATACTATGGCTGAGGGAGGGCCCTTTGAGGGCCCCTCTGGTCCAAGGGCCCCGATGCGGTCTCAATCTCTGCACCCCATTTTGCTACGCCACTGGTGGTGATGTCTTTGGACAGAACAGCACTAAAAAGCTGTGGTGTTCTGCCTGTGTACTCCTGCCACAAAGGATTATTTTAAACATATAAAGTTTTAGATTGCTGGGCCGGCCTTTTCCAACAAACATTACAGGGTGGGATATCTTGCTAATGTGCTCTCAGATAGGGAATTGAAGCTCTTGGGGCTGAAAAAGTAGTGAAGTCAGCAGTCTTACATTTCATTATCCCTGAGCATTATTATTTTATAATCTATATTAATTAAATATCAAATTAATTATTACTGTACATTGTGTTTTTAATAGTTGGGTGGTGGCAAGAAGAAACCAGAAGTCATGTTATCTACACATTTTTATAAAAAAGTACACTACAGTATTACATGATGGCATGCCCTTTAATGTATTCCAGACTTGCTATGTTTAACAATGTTTACTTTGAGATTCTGCCACAATGTAAAATTCATTCATCAAGTCATAAAATAAAGATTAAAAAAAAGTATTTTTATATTTCTATAATGTGTCTCTCACTGTTTTACTACTTAAAGTTTTACTGTTCTACTGTTTTACTACTTAAAGTGTTCCTGAAGTGGTTTTATAACATGAAACTAAACATGTCCCTGGGTAGCCCTACTAAAAAAATGCCTTAGATTTGTTCTTAAAAGTCTTACACATATTATAGTGGTTTAAAAAAATAACATGAATACGTAAAATAAACAAAATCAAACAAACACCTGTCCCATTCTCCAGGCCAGAGATTCAGTTTCCATCTGGAAGCCAAACTATGTTCCTCAGAGATAACATAAGTGGTTCAGCAAACAAACCAAGATTTACTAAAATTGCATACTGGATAGATGTAGGGTAGGACAGATGTATAGGTACATATACACATCCAATTTTAATTGGCTAATGATTGATCAATTTTACAACTTCCGTGTGGAATGAGAGCTAACCTACACAATGTGTTCCTAGAATTCACAATCTGCTGGCATTCCTATTATATGCAAGATGTAAAATTGGCCAATCAAAAAAAAAAAAAAAAGTGTGTACACATTCTAAGAGTCACTCAGAATTGGCAAGCTGCACTCAGAACTTTTTTACTCTTAGGCAGGTAACACACTTGACCATTTTCGTGCACGTGAAAAAACACATGCATTTTCCTGCATAGAAACACACTTGGTGTGCAGAAAAAGTATCCAGAAAAACACGTTGTAACGAGCGGCGGGGATGCGGCGGGGTCCAGCGGCATGACCGCCGCCGATATCCCCGCCGCGCACACTGTCAGGTCGCCGCGCGCAGGTCTCTCTGCTGCGCACAGGCTTAGGGCTACACGCGCACGCCCGGCGGCAGGACCTTTATCTTCTGAGAAGACGGGTCAGTTGATCCGGCGATCAGCTGACTCCAGCCAGCCAATCACACGCTGACCTGGGTTCCAGCCCCCTGGGCGGGCTGGTTGAACATGCTTTCTGTATTTAAAGGGAAGGTTCAGGGAGGGGATTAAAAAAATAAAAATAAATTTCCACTTACCTGGGGCTTCCTCCAGCCCGTGGCAGGCAGAAGGTGCCCTCGCCGCCGCTCCGCAGGCTCCTGTGGTCTCCGGTGCCCGACCCGACCTGTCCAGGCCGGCTGCCAGGTCGGGCTCTTCTGCGCTCCATTTCCTGGCACTTCTGCGTCCCACGCCGGCGTGCTGACGTCATCGGACGTCCGCCGGCATGATGCCATTCATGGGGTTCAAAATACTTAGCTGGGTTTCAAATCGCAGACTGCAATATGCCAATGTGACAGAGCATGACTCTTTTAGTACAAACTGTGGCACATACTCCTATACTGCGTTCTTTGGTGGAGCTCCTCCTCATTGCTGGTGTAGCCTACAATTTAGATGTATGTTTTAAAAAATGTAATCATATACAGTATTTTTACATTTATTTTGAAATATTATAGTCTTATTAATAATGGTTTTGCAATACACTGGTAGTGGGGCCCAAAACATTTAATACTAATCTAGATCCTAAACCCAAAATGCTGGCAACTGCATATAAACCTTTTGTGCAGCATGGAGGAATGTAGGGCAGCCAAAGAAGCAGTAGGAGCCTAAAGCTTACTGGGTGACACTGGCTTTGCTAAAATGTTCCCTCCAGGTGGCCGTATATTTTAACGTCGATATATAAATATAGATATAAAATTTTTTTACATGAAATATATATATATATATATATATATATATATTAACTTCAAAAATACTTGTGACTTGTGTTGGAACACGTGGTGATCTACAGTGACAGATAATAAACTATAGATATAGCTTTTTAAATTTTAATTATACACTGCATATATTTTTAAGTTATAGTCAAATACTTGTGTTATGCAAAGTGGCACAACCTGAGACTGCAAATTTGCAAACACCTTTTTTCACACTAGTACTATGAACAATGCAACAAATGCCTCAGAGAAAGATATACATAAAAAACGTATCAAATATTCCAAGAATATTTATTTTTTACATTTTTGGTCAATTTGTGGTATGCATTAGGCTGTCTTGCTATGCCAAAGTGCTAATATCCCACCTAAAAGCTAAGTGTCGCTGCGTCCAGCAGTTTTGTCCCTGTGTCCCAGGATTTTTGTTACTGCGCATGTGTGCAGTAACGGACAGCTGGGACCAGGGAGCTGGACGGGCGAGCGAGGTGGGCGGGTGCGGGCGCAGCGGCCATAGACCTAGAGCCCGTTTTTAAACGGGCTGGGTCTACTAGCATTCAATAAAAGACAGTTAAACTGCCTGTCACTCACATGGACTGCCACAAGCAGTGACAGAAATTAAATGCACTAAATACTTCAATTATCTTTCTGGGGGATTTTTTCCCAAATCCTTCTGCATTATACGTTGAATGCATTTTATGCGGATAAAAATTAGCCAGTTATATTCAAAATAATGTTTGTCCAAAACTAAATAGGACTGAGTACATAAAGTACTGTTCATGAACAGGACTAACAGGACTGAGTAAGTATTCCTGAAATAAAACAAACTACTGTATATCTATCTATATTCACAAAGCAGCCAGTATTAGGCTCTCTGCACATTGCAAATTTGATTTGCGATTCCGATTTTGATTTGCAATTCCGATTTTCCCTGAATGCTATCAACAAAAAAACGCAGAAAAAAACGCAGCATGCAGTAATGATTAAAAATCAAAATCGAAATTGCATGCAGTGTGCAGGGAGCCTTAGACAGGCGCTATTGTTATAGTGTGCTAAGTAGCTGCTTCCTAGAGGCACTGCTACTTGTAGTGCGTAAGCTAGGGACCCCCCCCCCCCCAATAGTCTTTTGATAACTCATCAAAAAAGACCAAAAATGTCCAAAAAAGACCAAAAAACTAAATTTCCCCCAAAAAAGTCATTTTGTGCACTGATATTGACCCTGCTGAACTAATATTTTGTTGTAGCATTGTGTGGCGCGTGTTCTAGCACCACAACATATACAGTGTAGTATATGGCTGGCTGCATCAACGTTCTATCACTGTGCATAATTAATTGATTGTCACTGACCCCCAACCAATATCACCTGTGTCACGTTACTGTGATTTACTGTCGGTGATATCAGAGAGTTCGTTTGATGAAAAACACAGTGTCATGGTCAGACATGTGTGTCCCTAAGTGATTAGCGGCGTACACTGTTATACCAACAAGATAAATGGTGGGGAGAGGCACACCTTTCCGTAGTATTCGGGTGCATAACCTCGGATGTCCAGCCACATCCAATGAACAGTCCAATAGTAGAAAGGATTTTGGTTAGCACTCCAGCTTCTCAGTGAGCAAAAGATTTTTTATTCTCCAGTTACATGTCAACACTTAAGTTAACAATTTTTTCGGGGCCACCAAGGGTGGTATACCAACACTCCTGTCACCTAATTTTACTGTGAGTTGTTGGCGGTGATATCAGACAGTCAGTAATTGTCCAAGCTAAAAAAAGATGAACTTACCTGGGGCTTCCTCCAGCCCGTGGCAGCCGTCCTGTGCCCTTGCCGCAGCTCCGGTGGCTACCGGTCTTCTCCGCTGGTGCAGCCGACCTCACCAGGTCGGGTTCCGGGTTGGCTTCTTCTGCGCTTCACCGCGCGGGTCACGTGGTCCCTCCAACGTCATTAGGACGGTACTGTGCAGTAATACTGCACCTGCGCAGTACTGTCCTGATGATGTCAGGAAGACCATGTGACCCGCGCGGTGGAGCGCAGAAGAAGCCGACCCGGAACCTGACCTGGCGAGGTTGGCTACACCAGCGGAGAAGACTGGGAGCCACTGGAGCTGCAGGGAGGGCACAGGACGGCTGTCATGGGCTGTTTGGATTGGACAATCACTTTAAGGACATAACTGAGTACAAGGAAGAGATTCCTTTAATCTCCCATGATGCATTGGGACACCATCTGTCTAAGCAGGACGCAACAAGAGCAGTAAAGACAATGGACACCTGACTCATAAGACATCTCAGGTGTACACACGGTTAGCTAGTACCAAAACTTAGGGCGTGAGCCCACTAACACATTTGTGCACAGTTGTGTCCGCTTTTCAGCAACACATCAATGTAACAGATGCTGAAAAGTGGACACTACTGCACACAACTGCGCTGCGTTAGTGGGCTCAGGCCCTTAAAGAGGAACTGCAGTGAAAATAATGCAATAAAAAGTGTTTAATTTTTACAATAATTATGTATAAATGATTTAGTTCGTTTTTGGCCATTATAAAATGTTTCCTCTCCCTGACTTACATTCTGACATTTATCACATGGTGACATTTTTAATGCTGGCAGGTGATGTCAGTGGAAGGAGATGCTGCTTGCATTTTTGGCAGTTGGAAACAGCTGCTATTTTTCACAAGGCAAAAAGGCTCCCACAGTGTGATGCCAGGACCTCAGTGCTGTGAGGCGCTGAAATCCCACTGTGGGAGGGGTTTCACCACAAAATCAGCCATACAGAGACCCCTGATGGTCCGTTTGAGAAAAGGAAAAGATTTCTCATGTAAAAGGGGGTATCAGCTACTAATTGAGAGATGAAGTTCAATTCTTGGTTACGGTTTCTCTTTAACTTTGTATTTTCTTTTTTTTTTTTTTTCTTTTTTTTGTATATCTTTGTGTTCCTGCATACTCGAGCGAGAGACCCTTTTCTTATTTGGTTTTGTGAGAAATAAAACTGTAAGATCCTCTGGCCGCTCATGGTGGCAGAACGCCGAGACCCACG
This sequence comes from Hyperolius riggenbachi, assembly GCF_040937935.1. Taxonomy (NCBI): domain Eukaryota; kingdom Metazoa; phylum Chordata; class Amphibia; order Anura; family Hyperoliidae; genus Hyperolius; species Hyperolius riggenbachi. Next base: position 509,543,483 of record NC_090646.1, on the reverse strand, counting down.
CTGAGGCGCAAGCCTCTGGGTTTCGGCGGCTCACTGATGCCACAGGAGCGCAGGGCGCTCAGCTCCAATTGGATAAGTGGCGGACGCGTTCTCAGTACTTATCACTTGTGCATATATTTATGATTATACAGTATATAATATTTTTTAGTATTTTGTTCGTATTGATTGAGTGTACACTGTACTCTTTCTAATTGCATAACATTGGTGACAATACTATATGTATATATATTTTTGCCTTGGGTGCTTATCTCTATTAGCCTTTTATCCTTGGTGACATACCGGTAATATATTTTTCTACATGCTCAGTGAATGCTTATGTGTATATTTCCTTCATATAACTTTGAGGCTCATTCAATTCTTTTGGGAGGGTTCCTTTTTTGCCCTAATTGTGATATAACTCCACATTACCCCTATATTTATGTGTATTAAGAGACATTGCTTGTCACCTCCTTTTGGTGATTTTTAATAGTTTTATACTGCATATTGTGGAATTTTTCTATAATAAAGATTTTTGTGACATTTACTTCGCATGAGCGGTCTGGTGCTTCCCAAAAAGGCTCTTTCTCTTTTCTTTATTATGATGCTTAAGAGGCTGAACATAACAATTTGAAGGCAGGTAACCGTGGCGGTCATTGTAAAGGCCTTTAGTTAAAAAATTTAGAAACTATGTGAATTTTGGCATGGACTGCACCCTAGATCTTGACTACCACCCCATCTTTACATTAACTTCTCCCAGGTAGCCTGTGAAAAATCAAAAAAATATTTATTTAAACACAGCAAAATGTGAAAAACTGGCCATGACCATGTCCCACGAAGCTGTGCCTCTCCAACATCTACAGCAGCTCTCCACACTCTCCCACATGACTTTCCTTGGGTGGTGATCAGTGGCATAGCTAAGGAGCTGTGGTCCCCAATTCAAGTTTAACATGGGGCCCCCCCAAGCACTCTATACATAGCTATTGATACGGCGCACCAAAATCTGCCAAGGACTACCACAGTGTCAGAGGTGCAAGAGGGGGATGGGTAACAGTTTGTTAAGGATTGCTACTACTACAAACCATCTATAGAAATGATTATTATCAGCACAGGACCAACAGAGAGCTTATACTATGGCTGAGGGAGGGCCCTTTGAGGGCCCCTCTGGTCCAAGGGCCCCGATGCGGTCTCAATCTCTGCACCCCATTTTGCTACGCCACTGGTGGTGATGTCTTTGGACAGAACAGCACTAAAAAGCTGTGGTGTTCTGCCTGTGTACTCCTGCCACAAAGGATTATTTTAAACATATAAAGTTTTAGATTGCTGGGCCGGCCTTTTCCAACAAACATTACAGGGTGGGATATCTTGCTAATGTGCTCTCAGATAGGGAATTGAAGCTCTTGGGGCTGAAAAAGTAGTGAAGTCAGCAGTCTTACATTTCATTATCCCTGAGCATTATTATTTTATAATCTATATTAATTAAATATCAAATTAATTATTACTGTACATTGTGTTTTTAATAGTTGGGTGGTGGCAAGAAGAAACCAGAAGTCATGTTATCTACACATTTTTATAAAAAAGTACACTACAGTATTACATGATGGCATGCCCTTTAATGTATTCCAGACTTGCTATGTTTAACAATGTTTACTTTGAGATTCTGCCACAATGTAAAATTCATTCATCAAGTCATAAAATAAAGATTAAAAAAAAGTATTTTTATATTTCTATAATGTGTCTCTCACTGTTTTACTACTTAAAGTTTTACTGTTCTACTGTTTTACTACTTAAAGTGTTCCTGAAGTGGTTTTATAACATGAAACTAAACATGTCCCTGGGTAGCCCTACTAAAAAAATGCCTTAGATTTGTTCTTAAAAGTCTTACACATATTATAGTGGTTTAAAAAAATAACATGAATACGTAAAATAAACAAAATCAAACAAACACCTGTCCCATTCTCCAGGCCAGAGATTCAGTTTCCATCTGGAAGCCAAACTATGTTCCTCAGAGATAACATAAGTGGTTCAGCAAACAAACCAAGATTTACTAAAATTGCATACTGGATAGATGTAGGGTAGGACAGATGTATAGGTACATATACACATCCAATTTTAATTGGCTAATGATTGATCAATTTTACAACTTCCGTGTGGAATGAGAGCTAACCTACACAATGTGTTCCTAGAATTCACAATCTGCTGGCATTCCTATTATATGCAAGATGTAAAATTGGCCAATCAAAAAAAAAAAAAAAAAGTGTGTACACATTCTAAGAGTCACTCAGAATTGGCAAGCTGCACTCAGAACTTTTTTACTCTTAGGCAGGTAACACACTTGACCATTTTCGTGCACGTGAAAAAACACATGCATTTTCCTGCATAGAAACACACTTGGTGTGCAGAAAAAGTATCCAGAAAAACACGTTGTAACGAGCGGCGGGGATGCGGCGGGGTCCAGCGGCATGACCGCCGCCGATATCCCCGCCGCGCACACTGTCAGGTCGCCGCGCGCAGGTCTCTCTGCTGCGCACAGGCTTAGGGCTACACGCGCACGCCCGGCGGCAGGACCTTTATCTTCTGAGAAGACGGGTCAGTTGATCCGGCGATCAGCTGACTCCAGCCAGCCAATCACACGCTGACCTGGGTTCCAGCCCCCTGGGCGGGCTGGTTGAACATGCTTTCTGTATTTAAAGGGAAGGTTCAGGGAGGGGATTAAAAAAATAAAAATAAATTTCCACTTACCTGGGGCTTCCTCCAGCCCGTGGCAGGCAGAAGGTGCCCTCGCCGCCGCTCCGCAGGCTCCCGTGGTCTCCGGTGCCCGACCCGACCTGTCCAGGCCGGCTGCCAGGTCGGGCTCTTCTGCGCTCCATTTCCTGGCACTTCTGCGTCCCACGCCGGCGTGCTGACGTCATCGGACGTCCGCCGGCGTGGGACGTCCGGCGGACGTCTGATGACGTCAGCGCGCCGGCGTGGGACGCAGAAGTGCCAGGAAATGGAGCGCAGAAGAGCCCGACCTGGCAGCCGGCCTGGCCAGGTCGGGTCAGGGAACCGGAGACCACCGGGAGCCTGCGGAGCGGCGGCGAGGGCACCTCCTGCCTGCCACGGGCTGGAGGAAGCCCCAGGTAAGTGGAAATTTATTTTTATTTTTTTAATCCCCTCCCTGAACCTTCCCTTTAAGCATGGAGATGTCATTTGCTCAGTGTCTGCTGTTGAGAATACTTCGTGTTAGCGCTCAGACCTTAGATAGTTCCGGTGTGCTTTGATCCGGGAGGAAACCGGGGATTTCACACAGAGATAGGAATTGTTTGATAGCTATAATTATAAATGATATTATTGTCTTTATGTGTATGAACCTTGCCTGAACTCTCAACTATTCTTTGCCTTGTGATTCTGTGCTTCTGCCCATCTGATCTTGTTGCCGATTTTCTGCCTGTACCTTTGACTCTGATTTGTGCCTTCCGACTCTGTTCTCTGCCTATCTGCCTGACTCGTTGCCGACCTCAGCCTGCCTTTGACTATGATTAGCCTGACGATTCTGCACTGCTGCCGACCGATCCATTACCAACTTTGCCTGTACGACCACTCTGTTAGTGATAGTCCCTACAGCCAGGGGGCTATCACATAGGAGTACTCCTGTATACTGTGCACTAAACACCTGTGATCACATTTCTTATTAAAGTACTGATTTTGTGCTAGTGAGCCTTCCGCTGATCTACTATCAGTAAGATACTGATTATCTTGGTTCATGCAGATATCTGCATTAAGTGGTGATTCTGCAGATCACCACATAATCAGATACTTGTGCTCTGGCTGACACATTGTTACATAATATATCTGCATTAAGTGGTGATTCTGCAGATCACCACATAATCAGATACTTGTGCTCTCGCTGACACATTGTTACACACGTGCAGAAAACAGAAAGTCAAGTGTGTTCCCTGCCTGAGTGAATCCATGAATGACAGTCCAGAGTTTGTTTTTTTTTTTATTTGTGGGCAATCCCTGCATATGTGGAGAAAATCAAATTCATGATCTGCCTCTCAAATTTCTACCCAGTTTATTTGATTTTTTTTTCCAGAGGAGGAGGTAACTCTACTGTGTTTGTGGTCTTCTCTAATAAGCTAAGTCTTTGCATTTAAATTGGCAGAAATTGGCAGATCTGGAGATAAGACCTCTGAGGCATTTTGAAAAGTTCTGGTCTACTCTTAAAGGACACCTGAAGTAAGAGGGATACCACCATATTTACTTCCTTTTAAGCAATAGCAGTTGCCTGGCTATCCTGCTGATTCCCTGCCACTAATACTTTCAGCCATAGACCCTGAACAAGCATGAAGCAGATCAGATGTTTCTGACATAATTGTGAGATCTGATTGGATTAGCTGCATGCTTGTTTCTGGTGATTTTCAGACACTAGTGCAGCAAAATAGATCACCAGGGCTGCCAGGCAACTGGTATTGTTTAAAATGGCATAAATATGGCATCCTCCAAATTCCTCTCACTTCAGGTTCCATTTAAAGAGAGTCTGAAGCGAGAATAAATCTCGCTTCAGACCTCATAGTTAGCAGGGGCATGTGTGCCCCTGCTAAAACGCCGCTATCTCGCGGCTTAACGGGGGTCCCTGATCCCCCAAATCTCCTCCATACAGCCGGGGAGCGCTTCCTGGCTGGGGCAGGGCTAACCGCCGCAGTCCTGCCCCACGCGCGTCTCTCAGCGCGTATCTCCGCCTCTCCCCCGCCCCTCTCAGTCTTCCTTCACTGAGAGGGGCGGGGGAGAGGCGGCGATGCGCCGCTGATAGACGCGACTGGAGGGAGCCCTGCCTCCAGGAAGGAAAAATACACGACCAATTTGCGACCAAAGTTTGCGGGGGTGGGTTTGGGGGTGAAGGGACCCCCGTTTAGCGGCGCGATAGCGGCGGTTTAGCAGGAGCACACATGCCCCTGCTAACTATGAGCTCTGAAGCGAGATTTATTCTCACTTCAGAGTCTCTTTAAATAATTGATGTTAAATACATTTCGAAAGGCTGTTTACCTTGTGTCCAAGTATTCAAAACTGTTGGATCCTGTCCAGCTTCCTGTTTCTGGAGCAAATTTGGCAAAAGCGTTTTTAAAATGTGTTTTAACATAGGATTTTACCTTCATTAGGATAGGAATCTAGGAGGGCAGGCCCAAAGTATCTGTAGTCAAATGTTTTTCCAACACAAACCAAGCTCTACTAATCCAATGTCAATTCCAGTATGTTGCTCTAATAAGTGATTTAGTTTTAAAGTAAATTCACTTTTTGAAGGTTTTCTAGTACATTAATAGAAAAGAATGGCAGGAAATGTACAGAAGTTGACAGCAGAAGTGTTCAGTCGAAAACATGAAATCATATGCAGAGACGTTTCTATTGTTTAAAGCCCATATCGAGATAAACATCTAAATGTAGAAAGTAATTGCTTAATGATCAAAGGACACAGAGATTATCTTGTTCTCTGAAACATTTCCTTTGCTGGCAAAAAAAAAAATGGATTAGTTGCTTTATTGGCAGTATTATTATTATTTATTTTAAGTATTTATATAGCGCCGACATATTACGCATCGCTGTACAGAGTATATTGTATTGCCACTAACTGTCCCTCAGAGGAGCTCACAATCTAGTCCCTACCATAGTAATATGTCTATGAATGCATGATGTAGTGCATGTAACATAGTCTAGGGCAAATTTAGGGGAAAGCCAATTAACTTATATGTATACTTTTGGAATGTGGGAGGAAACCGGCGTGCCCGGAGGAAACCCGCGCAGACATGGGGAGAACATACAAACTCCTTGCAGATGTTGACCTGGCTGGGATTTGAACCATGGACCCAGCATTGCAAGGCAGGAGTGTTATCCACTACTACGCCACTGTGCTGCCCAAATTATTATTATTAATTTATAAATTGACAATATATTCCGTGGCACTGTAAAAAGTAAGAAACAAACATGGGGTACAAAATAGTACAGACAATGGTATACACCATTTTGCAAAATGCAGAGTTTGTACAAAACACAGAAATTATACAAAATAAAGAATTGGTAATTACAGTGACAACATTAATATGAATAAATATTAAATGTGTAACATATTCCAAGACACAAAAGGGCGAGTGAGTCCTGCCCTTGCAAGCTTACAATCTAAAGGAATGGGGGGGGGGGGGCAAGAGGTGGGGTAGTAGCTGTGAAACAGCCCTCATCCAAGTCTGCAATGATCTGTTAATGGCAAGGGACAGAGGGGAATGCTCCATCCTAATCCTGTTGAATCTCTCAGCAGCTTTTGATACAGTTGACCATGAAATCCTGCTTAACAGACTGCAGGCGTACTGTGGCATCAATGGATCAGTCCTCCAGTGGTTCAGATCATTCCTGACTGACAGAACACAGAGAGTAGCCCTAGGACCTATCATGTCCAACCCTGCAATTCTAAAATTCGGAGTTCCACAAGGATCAATCCTATTCCCTCTGCTGTTTGCGATCTACATGTTACCACTCGGTACAATTATCCAACAACATGGCCTGACTTACCACTGCTACGCCGATGACACACAGCTATACCTGTCCTTCAAACCTGGTGGAACAGACCCTACTCTAAAAATAAATTCTTGCTTAGCCGAGCTACAGGCGTGGATGAATGATAACTGGTGGAAACTGAATGCTGACAAAACTGAGGTCCTTTTTGTCCAAAGCCAGCCATCAAAACAGCTCTATCCTAAATCAACACCAATCAGGATTGGGAATTCAGACATAAACAGCTCCAACCTTGTGCGCAGCCTTGGTATGCTAGTCGATGGGGAATTGAGTTTCAGAAACCAAATTTCGTCCATAGTCAAATCTTCCTACTTTCATCTGAAGAACATTGCAAAAATTAAACATCTGATTCCTAAAGCCACACCCATTTTTTTGTGAAGGCACGCCGCAGGTTATCAGCGACCCCAGAAATTGGTCCAGCACCTGCGTAGCACCCCCCCAAAAAAATCCAGGATCCGCCACTGGTCCTGGATACATGAAGGAATTGCTGAAGCTGCACCACACCCCTCACAACCTCAGATCAGCAGGATCCATAAACTTGGTCACCTCCAGAGTGCACCTCACAACCTCTGGAGACAGAGCTTTCTGTCATGCTGCCCCTACTCTTTGGAACTCCCTACCACACCTAGTAAAGACAACCTCATCCCTGGAGTTATTCAAATCCAGACTGAAAAGCCACCTGTTTAGGCTGGCTTTTCTGGACTTATATAATTCTTCCTCTGTACCACGATTTACCAATCAACCAATAATTGGTCTGAGCCATGCTTATGCGCTTTGAGTCGCACGGGAGAAAAGCGCTTTACAAATGTTATTCGTTGTTGTTGTAGTAGTATAGTATACAATATTCCCACCTAGAGGCAGTGTGCTTTAGGTTATCTAGTTGGAGTTCAACTTGGCCATAAGTCAAGCTGGGAACTAGCCTAAGGTAGAGCGTATGCTTGATGGAAAAGGTGAGCTTGATGGAAAAGGTAGTTTTGAGGGCACGTTTATAGATATCAAAGGACAGATGTGATGTGGCAGGGGATTCCAGAGGAGGGGTAAAGCATGTGCAAAATCTTGTATACGTGAATTGGAGGAGGTGATTCTAGAGGAGGGCAAAAGAAGGTCATGTGCAGATCTGAGATTGCAGTTGGGTTGGTATCTGAAAACTAGTGAGGAGATGCTTCAAAGTATTGTGTTGACCCTGTAGTTAGCAAGCTGTGTAGGTCAGGCTGCTAGATTTTAAAGGTAAAGGTGGGAAAGAGCCCCTTGAACTTCACCAAATTGTATATTTTGCTGGCTGAGGGGGGGTTTGTTTTCAAGGGACCCTACAATAACACCCTAAAATAACACCCCCTTACCTTTGCTACAAAAGCCACGAAGCAAAAACGAAGCAAACTCTGTGGTGCGCTAAATACAGCTCTCTCTTTCAGTTACGGAAAGCTCCAACGTAAGTATTTTGTGCTTTGTGTGCTCCAGACATGTTTTACCTCCGAGGCTGCTTTTATGGTTTTGCTAAACATGCCTCTTGGGTAGTAAATGGGTTAATAATGTTTAATTAAAAAACATTTTGGCATGCGGTGGATCTAACAATTAGGAACATAACTTCAGCGTGTATCATGAACATCTGGTCTGAGGCTGAAGGATTCCTTTGCAAATAAAACACTTTCAATACATTCTTTTGATCGAAAAAATATGTTAAAACAGAGATCTGGAGACAGAGAGAGCGGCCCCGTGGGATTTAAAGCTTTTTATTTAAGACTTTTCTTAAAGAGAGTGTGCTTCTCGTACTGCGGAATGCCTGTAATGAAAACCATTGCTCATTATCACACATACTTTTCTAAAACAATGCATTTTTCATTGGAATAATGGGACGGAGAGCAGCCACCAGGATAACTAATGAAATACACTACACATAAAAAATAGTGCGTTGCATTTGTAACTGTTGTGGTAGGAATATTAAGCCCTGAGTTAACTGACAAAAATGCGCATAGATAATAAATAATAACTTCTCTAATGTAGGGATAGGAAATCTCTCAAAGTGAGTTCAATTTGTTGACTGGGTTACGAACTGTTTATATTAGATGGCACGCTATATATAATTGTCAAATGCTATGGAAATGCACTCGGAGAACTCCATTAGGAAGATGAAGAATACAACTTCTAATTGTTAATAATGCTATCTGTTGAGTCTACGCAGTTTCTACATCAGTCGAAAGGCATCTTTGCCTTGCAGTACTTTCTAGAGTAATGATTTTAAAACCTGTCATCAGTTCCACCAATAGTTCATGTCGTGTGGATGTGTGGATAGCTTGTTAAATCACGTTAATGAGCCACAAATTTCCCCACCTGTGGGTGTGTGAAGTTATCTTTACTGCTGGTGGAACTTCAGAGCAGAGGAGAACAGAAATTAAAGCGGAATATAACCCTGCATTTCAACTTTGCTCTAAAACATTATTTACAGTATATTATACGCAACCAGCATTTTTTTTTTTTTACTAGACCAGCATTGGAAGGGTTACACAGTGCTTTAAAGTTCCTGGAGATTTCTGCAGACGCATCCGAAGCTGACATAGATACATTTTGTTTACATAAATGTATTTAAGTGTTGAATGTGACTCATCTCTCTGACTAAGAAGGAGTTGGAGGACAGCCAAAGAGTGTGTAACATTTCTCAATAGATACATATAACTAAATAGAATGTAACAATCTGAACTTCTGCATATCTCTCCACGGAACTTTAAACCTCTGTGTTTAACCCTTACAATGCTGGTCTAGTTAAAAAAAATGCTTTTGCATATAATATGCTGTAAATAATGTTTTAGAGCAAAGTTGAAATGCAGGGTTATATTCCGCTTTAAGTATGGTAAACTAAAGGGTACTAGCTGAGTTGATCTGGACATAGCAATTGTATTCATTGCAATGGCTTGGTGAATTTTGCTAATCTGAATATTAGAGAGAATGTATTTATTAAAACAATAATCCAAAGGGTTTGCACTCATTAAAAATAAAAGTGGTTTATTTACATATTACACCCTATATCCATCCAATCACCAACAACCATTTCAGGGGCCACAACGTTTTGTTAACATTCTGTTATATACTTTGATAAAGGGGATCCTTGTGGCCCCGAAACGGTCATTGGTGACTGAATGGATATCGGGTGTGATATGTAAATAAACCCTGTTTACTTTCATGGAGTGCGCAGACCCTTTGGATTATTGCTTTGAGGACGTCTTGGTCCAGCATTTCAAAATCACTTATGGTGTGCAACTTTCTCTCTGCTATACCTGCAAAGGGTACCTGCAGTGAGATGGATATGGAGGCTGACATATTTACTTCTTTTTAAACAATACCTGGTCCCTGGTAGGCCTGCTCATCTAAAAACATTTTTAGGTGCTCACGTTTGTGACCAAAAAATCGAATGGAATTTTTATTGATCTGAGGAAGAGGGTCAAGACCCGTGAAATGCGTTGTCTCCCGTGTATAAATAAACATTACTTTTTCCATTAAATAATGATTTGCCCTTCCAAGAAGGTACAGTAAGAAATTATTTTTCTCATATATACAACATCTATCAGTATCATATCATCAAGGGCACCTCCACCCATGTTTTTTAGTATAGTCCATATCCCATAGGGGTTTTTTAGTCACAAGGACCTTTAATCCGCACAATTAATCTAGGAGGCCAACTGACAAGCATCTGCCCCAACAGACCTGAAACACTGAGAGGGGATGGTTATAATCCCGCAGGCTCAGATAGTGGTTTGCAACCCACCCTTGTGAATATAATACTTACACATGTGCGCTTTCACCCCTTTGTTTAACAATACTGAACCACTGGGCTCCTGGTCCCTCTCATTCACACGGTCCATCTCATTCACATAGACTTGGAGGTTATGGGTAGCTATCAAGGATCAAACTTTTTCTGCCTATCTTCTGGCTGCAGTAGTGTCTGAATTACACACATGAAACAAGCATGCACCTAATCCAGTCAGACATCAGACAGCTTGTTCAGAGTTTATGGCTATAAGTATAAAAGGTTGAGGATCAGCAGGACAGCAAGGCAATATGCGAACCGGGCGAACCGCTCGGGCCATCTCTAGTTGATATCACTGTCGACATAATGATCAAAATACAGAACCACAGAGTTGGTTCTTAGTGACGTCAAAAAGTCAACCGCAGTGCCGATCGTAAACAAAGTTCTTTATTGTATGACCGCCTTAACCACTTAACGACCGCCTAACGCCGATAGGCGTCGGCGGGTCGTTAGTGGTATAGCATGGAAACGGTGTGCGAGCCGCCGATCGCGGCTCGCACGCATAATGTAAACATGCGGGGAAGAATTCCCCGCTGTTTACATCACACGGCGCTGCTGCGCAGCAGCGCCGTAACGTAGATCGGCGATCCCCGGCCTCTGATTGGCCGGGGATCGCCGCATTCTGATTCGCCGGCATTGACTCTAGGCGGCACAGGACGGATCTCCGTCCTGCGCTGCCCATAGGAGGAAGGGGAGGGACGGAAGGGGACGGAGGAGGAAATTCGCTGCGGAGGGGGGCTTTGAGGAGCCCCCCCCCCGCTGAACGAACAGAGCCGGCGGCGATCAGACCCCCCCAGCAGGACATCCCCCTAATGGGGAAAAAAGGGGGTAAGTCTGATCGCCCAGCCTCCTTGCTGATCTGTGCTGTGGGCTGTAGAGCCCACGCTGCACAGATCAGCGAAATCACCTGTGGTCCTTAAGTGGTTAAGTTAAACGGGAACAATTTACCTACTTAATTGATCATTTACCACCCTGACACATTGTCCCATAAGGTATTAGATTAGATTTGAGCATAGATCTGATCTAATACCCATCCATCACTGAAGCCATTATATTTGTCATCTGCAGTGCAAAGCTTTAGAGCCTTGCTCTCTGTCCACTCTGCACACAGCCTCTGCCATAGGAAAGTAATTTCACACTAACTCCAGTTGATGGAAGACTTTCTAGGGAAAAATGGGGCCCATAAAACACAATTGAAACATGTACTTTATAGCATCAATCCTAAAAGCTTTGAACCCTTATTAGGCTGAACAGCAAGGGCATTGCTAGGATCCTAAGAGATCCGGGGCACTTTTGGGCATTCCAGCCCCAAAAAATGGGTGTGCCCACTTACCAGAATGTGGGTGTGGTCATGGTTGGAGCCAAATTAACATGAACTTAAAGGCGGTCTAAGTAGGCCTACCCAGCAAAATGTTGGATGAAGCCCCCTTCTCCATTAATACAAAAAAACAACATCCGATGGAATAAAACCTAGGTGTCCCTGCGTCATCCTGTCCGTGTCCATGCATTTGCATTACTGCCCATGTGCAGCATGGACAGCCGTTGGAACAGGAGGAAGGGGCCAGGGAGCCGGGCGGGCATGTGTGCAGGCGGGCGTGTGCGCGCGTGGCGGACGGGGGTGTGCTCACATGTGCACTGACATGCGGCAGTGGTGGCGGTGTGACAGATACCTAGAGCCCTTTTTAAACAGGCTTAGGTCAACTAGTATCACACAAATAAGCAGTTACATGACTTCAGTGCTGGCTGGTCTGGCTTTCTGCTGGGCGGGATGGACTGCTGCCAGGTTGTCTGGCAGTCCCCATAGCATTCCTTGATCTACTAGTGGACTCCCCCATGCTCCCATGAGCCTCACATGGAGGCACCACAACTTCCAGCATGCTCCCATAGAAGAACCACAGCTACCTGTGTTCCCCCATAAAGGCACCACAGCCCCCATAGAGGCACCATAGCACCCAGCATGCCCCACATTGATTAACTACAGGTTCCAGCATGCCCCCATTGAGGCACCTGAGTGGCCAGGAGTGAGTACTGCTGCCTGACTCTGCCTGGGGGACATCTGGGGTACCCCAAAATAGATCTGTGGCACGTGCCACTGATCTTGGGGCCAGCAACACCCCAGCTCAACAGCAATATCCTGGTCTGCTGTGGTAAAAAATATATAATTCCTTTAAAGGTTATGATGCAAAACTGAAAATGTCCAGAATAACCAGCATTGTTGTGAACATTTTGCATAAAGTGAAATCTATATATTGTGAGTACACAGGGTGGCTGATAAATACTCTACTCAAGGCTAGTGATTGTATTAATGATGGACTGACTACATACATATCTGTTTCCAGGGCCGGATTTACCATAAGGCACTGTAGGCATGTGGCTACAGGCGCCTGATGATGTAAAGGGGGCTCACTCCCCTCCGCTAGTGCCTCCCTATGCAGAGTAACAAAGCAGATCGTAAATGAGAGGTTACTCACCCAGCTCATGGCATTCCACTGATGAGATCTCCCTTCAGTCAGGGGCACCTCTAGCTACTTAATATTGAGGGTACCTCTGGCTACCTAATGCTAAGGGGCATCTGTGGCTATGATGGGCAAGGGAAATGAGGGAAACGTGACAGCTGGGACAGCCAGCACACTTGCAGTGCAGTTCGGTGGGGGTTTGTAGGTTTATGGAGGGCAAAGTCTAGGGTGCCAGGACATCTGTGCCTATAGGCTCTTGTGATGTAAATCCGGGCCTTTCTGTTTCCATACAATATGTCATATTTGCCCCCTTTTGCTTACTTATCATTCCTCATTAGACTACAAACTATACTGTCTAATGTGACTACCTACACCTTTGTCACCTATCCATTACATTGTGAGGATACTGTAAAAAAAATCCAGCCACTTTGGGCCTAAGGTATATACCCTAGTACTTTTTCCCAGTGTGTGTGTGTGGGGGGGGGGGAGGCATGGATGATTGGAGGTCGCGGGATCCATACCTCCTCATACTTTATCATGGAGGTGACCTAGCAGCAATGGCAGGGGGCAGGACCAGCACCAGCTTGCGCACAGTTGCTCCAACCCCTTGCACGTGCATCAGCATAATACATTATTAAGTGGTGCTGCGTTGTGCTGGAGAAGATCAAAGTGTCGTATTTAATCCAGTAGTGGCGTTCCTAGTGGTAAACCCAAACGCTAACTATTGTGCATCGGAGTGACGAGGCATGGGGCCACCAGCGATCAACGTGTCCATATTATCCAGCAACCAGCAACAGCAGCGTCTAGTGGTAGCCAGTTTTACTATGCTGGGTTATGTTCAACATTGGTCCTATGCTAACATCGGACATAGTCTGACATAGGATCAGAAAGGGTTAATATTTTGGGATGATGCCAGCAAGCTGCCAATTGATGCTACTTCTATTAACCAACACTTGGGCCTAATTTTTTGCTGGTTAGTATAAGAATTTTGGGTGACAAAGTGTTTTTCCCGAAAAAAGCTTGTATTTAAAAAACAAATTATATTTTACTGCAATAATTTGCGAAAAGTGCAAAAATGCAGAAAAACAATATTTTTACAGCAGAAATGTTTACCACAAATTGCAAAAAAATCGATATTTTTTTACCGCAAAAATTTGCAAAGATCACAAAAAATATAACAAAACTTTTTTTTCAACGGCATTTTTGCTCGAAAATCAAATTTAACATTATTTTTTTTAGCAAACATGAATGCAAAAAAAATATTGGCATTTTCACTTATCACTAAATACAATATTCCACCGAAAGTTTGACGAAAATTTTGCAAACCTGCCAGCGATGATTTCGCTCATCCCCAGCCTCCATCTATCGTTTGCTTTATAAACCTATTCTTACTACAGTAAAAGCTTATACCATTTCAAATGTGCATAAGACAAATGTACAGAGACATGGAAGGTCATATAAAAGTTACTCCCAAGTTTAATTCATTATGACAACTTCAGTATCAGTGATTATAAATAAAATAGGAGTGCTCCATGATAATGGAGTCCTAAAATAAGATTTTCCAATATTCCTCAAAGCATCACATGAAGCCCTGCTTAGCAGTGGAAGCACATAATAATGAAGTTAACTTCATACTGTCATGTTGTTGGCAATCAGCCTTTAAGTCAGATGGAAACAGTTCTATGGTGATAAAATTAAAAAGTGCTGTGTTATTAGGCTTGTCTTTACCACTAAGCAGCAGTTACTGTATGTGCCAGTGACAAGGATGGTAAGTCTGAAGGAAGCCATTCACATGCATTATTTTTCAATTTTTTATATAATGTTTAATTCTCCCCATTCCTTCCTTGCAGCTAACAGACATTTGTTCGGAGATCTGGTGGCAGCAAGCGATGTGAAGGATGCAACTGGAGACGGATGTTGCAGTGCAGATGTACTGTCCACCATTGCCCAGATACTTGGTGACACTAATGATTGCACTAATAATTTGCTAGTATTCTATTTTCTCCATACAAGTGCCAATCTTGTAATCAGAGCAGTTTCTGTTTACATTGGTAAACTAGGCAAGGCAAACCTTTCTTTTTCCACCTATCTTGTGAATAGGAAGTTCACAGCCTACATTTATTTTAGAGGCACCAATTTACAAATTGATCATGTGTACGGTATATACACAGACATGCTGTTATTCTTCAAAATATGTCTGTAAAGGATGCACAAATCATTACCATACTGGATATACCTCAGCAGCTCAGATTCCCTCATCCCACATAGGAAACCATTCCTATAATTGTTATGTGGATGTAAGATTATGAACAACCTGGCACTTAACAGCTCTGAATATTGTGTTAGAAATCCAGAAGAATATTATTATATATTATATATATATATATATAGTCTTGTCACTTAACTGTCCATTAAAGGAGCTCACAGTCTAGTCTCTACCATAGGCATATGTCTATTGTAGTGTAGGGCCAAATTTAGGGGGCAACCAGTTAACTTATCTGTATGTTTTTAGGGTGTGGGAGGAAACTGCAGTGCCCAGAGGAAACCCATACAGACACAGGGAGAACATACAAACTTTGTGCAGATGTTGACCTGGCAGGGATTCAAACCGGGGACCCAGCGCTGCAAGGCAAGAGTGCTAACCACTGCGCCACCATGCTGCCCATTATCACAGTAGACCAAAACTCAATCAAATACAGCTAAATTAGCACATTAATAGGAGACCTGCCAAATTATTCTTATTCTATACATGCCTCCTTTGTTATGCTACTCAGCATGATCACAGTTCTTCTAGGTAGAAAAAAGGCAGTTTCACAGTAAGAATGGGGCAGGCTTGTCAGGCTCCTGTATATTAATTATGACAGAGTTGCCCAGCGGTGGCTTATAAGAAACCACTCACTGCTCTTTTGACACTTTGCTTCCAACATGCTTTGCAGTGAATACATAATAGTGTTAGAGGTTGGGAAGTTGGACCAGGTAATAGTTAAGACATTTGGGAAACCTTTATAAGATGATGATGATTATTATTATTTTGATTCTTGTTTACCAAAAACATTGTATCTGATCATATCTATGAAAAGTCTGTCATTCCCAATGATCATTTCTTTAGGCTGGTTTCAGACTACAATCCGGCCCAACTCATCGCACCGTCAAAAACAGGCCTTCAAGGAACACCGTACTATTGGTGGTGTTCCCTATCTGGCTGCCTGCCAAGCAGGACTTGACACAAACTTGCTATCACTTCCTGCTTTGGGTATGCTGAAGCGTATTGTTAATGTGTGCCGTATGTGCGCTGCAATGTCACATCAGTAATTGTTGTAAAATCCATGCATCGCCATAGACTAACATGACTTCCGGGGCGACACAGTTTGCTCAACTTGACACAGAAGCCAAGCGGTAACGTAGTTCATAACCTGCATCAGGGATGCGGCAAAAATGTCATTTTGATTGAAATAATCTGATTAAAAATAGGATTGCTCACTAAAAATGGTACTATAGAAGGGCACCTTTAGGAAAGGTGAAACAGATACATGCAATACGTCAGAAGTCTTGGTGCAGTCCACTTTCTCCAAAAATTCCACTTGTCCTCACATCTAAAAACGTATGCATCAAAGGTGGATAGATGTGAATCGGCCCATAGAAAATCACTGTAGGCCATAATCCCATCTGTTTATTGTCTGCTGCCCATTCTGTCAACAATACAAGGCAGCAGACACAGTGTGAACCAAGCCATACACTTTAATTGTTTAAAGCCTCCCGACAGTTTGTCCTGAGGACTGTCATGAATCGTTAGATGCAATGGCTTGTATGTGCTTTTGTAGCTACAGCAAATGAAATTCTCTACAAATAGGGATGCTCATTCGGATTCCGCGGAAATGCAATTTCCGAAATTCCGATCGGAAATTGCGGAAATCGGTAATGCAAGTGCCGTAGGCGGATTTCCGCCGGAAATCGCGGAAATTTCCACCGGAAATTGCGGAAATTCCACCTGACTTTAACATCGATTTTCTCAAAAACTATAAGGTCTTTTTAAAAACTTTTTTTTGAATTTTGTTCACAAGATTCGGTTTAATAAACCCTGAAACTTTGGTGTTTCTAGGACTTAAGGGGGCTTTGCTATTAACCGCTAAAGTCAGTGGATTTTTACTGTAATGTAAAATGCAGAAAATCTGCATCTGCCTATTTTCTGCATTTTACATTACAGTAAAAATCCGCCGAATTTAGCAGTTTATAGCAAAGCCCACGTAAGTCCTAGAAACACCAATTTTCAGGGTTTATTAAACAGAATCTTCTGAACAAGATGCAAAAAAAAATGTTTTCAAAAAGACCTTATAGTTTTTGAGAAAATCGATGTTAAAGTCGGGCGGAGTTTCCACGATTTCCGGCGGAAATTCCGCCTTGGAATGCGGAAATTGGTAGCGGAAAGCGGAATCGGTAATTGGTACATGACGGAATGCGGATTTACCGCGGAATCGGAAATTGGCATTCCGACCATCCCTATCTACAAGCAAGTAAACATCTGTGACACAGTTGCAACATTTGTGAGAAAGAAATCAATTGCACTTGTAAGAAGAGATCTAGGGTAGTGTTTTTTCTTTTATTGCTTGACTATTCTGTAGAGAGATTTGTGACCTTAGCCACACAGCCACGGTATATACTGTATGTCTTGTTCTTCAAGAATGAATAAACAGCTGACATTGCGTGCCAAAACAGTTCACAAGCAGAAGAGCAGTGGGTTGGCACCTGCTTGCAATATGAAAAGTAGGCAGTTAGCATATACTGATTGATTCCTCGCACTTCCTGGACCTCCTCCAAACATCCAGAATGATGTCCAGGGCCAACAGGATAATGCTCAACCCCCTACACCCCAGCAGTTGCTTCTTTTACCTCCTTCCCTCAGGCCACCACTACCGGACCATCCCCACCAAAAGAACTCCAAACATGGGAATGCCTTCTTCCCCCAAGCAGTCTTCCTCCTAAAAACTCAACCCTTCTCACCCAGCAAAACCTCTCAGACTCTCCTTCCAGCATTTCAGGAATCCTTGCGTACTGCACATATGCCCAACCCCTATATTTGTGTCCCTATATTTGCCTACCACGTGTTGCACTATGCCTTATGCTGCTACGTTGTTGTTACTTGCACTTTGTTTATGTGTCTTATGCACTATGTTTATTGCCATGTGTACCAGAAATAATTCTGGGTGCAGCATCTGTCACACTTGGCAAATAAACTTTATTCTGATTCTTGCATGGCTAAAAAAAACACTGTCTGGATAACTGTCACCAGTAGGTGACAGTTATCTCTGGATACCTTTAGTTCTAAATCTTTATCAGATATGTGCATAAGATTCAATTCCCATAATGGTTAAAGAGCAATATAAAAAAAAGAATTAGTAGGTAGCTTCATGAAAGATATGTCTCATCATTTTCTTTTGAAAGATATTTAAATGACTGGTTATTATCTGATTTAATTGCACAAAACCATGTGCCACCCTACATAAGAGCAATTAAATTAACATACTTTATAACTGCAGACAGAGACAGTTTCCATTTCATCAGTTTCTTCAGCTAAATAATAGAGATTTCTGCTGTGTGATTTGGATTTTGCTAATCCACCTTTAGAAACTAATGAATAACAACAAGTTTTATTCTTGAGTGTAGATTGGAAAGTTTATATCTGTGACTTGATGAAGTGCAGTTTAAAAAAGAAAATCCTATACAAGCAGCTATATTTGGACATATCCTGATTAAAATTACTTTCATTTTTTTCTAGCAGATGCTCGGACAGTCCTGGGGTCTCCTGATCTCCTGATACAATATACTGATCCCGAACTTCATGTAATATGTGACGACCCTGAACTTAAAGGGTGCCTGAAGTGACATGTGATATGATGAGATAAACATAGGTACATAAAGTACTCAGCTAATAGCCTAAAGTCCCTTTCTATTTTCCTGCTTTGCAAGTTTTAAAAACTCCTGCAGTTATCTATGCAAGTCAGGCAGTCAAAAAGCAAGCCGAGTTCAGCCCATCGAAAAGTCCAAAGGGTTGTTTTGTTTGTTTGTTAATTAACTAAATGAAGCAGATTTTAAATCAGACTTTGAATGATTTAATGACTCCTGTTTAGAATTCAGTCTTAAAATACAGTCCACAAACTGTAATAAAAAAAAAAAAGAGAGCGAGAGAGAGACTTTGCTCTGTATTACTAGTGCTATTTACCATTATCACTACATACACAGTAATCTTACACGTTTATTTACAGCTCTGGTTTGCTTTAAAGCGATAAGAAATTCCAATCTCATCTATGGACTTCATTAACCACCCTGACGTTTTATTAAGATTGCCAGGGTGGCGGCGCGGCACTATTTTTTTATTTATTTTTTTTAAATCATGTAGCTAGCCTAGCGCTAGCTACATGATTCACCCCTCCCTGCGGCGTCCCTCCCACTCCTCCGATTGCCGACGGCGCGTAAGCCCGTCCGGAAATCCAGTTGCGAACGGGATTTCCTTTAGGGCTTCCCCCGTCACCATGGCTACAATCGTGATGACGTCATCGGCGTCGTGACGTCATCGGGAGTCCCGATCCACCTCTCAGCGCTGCCTGGCACTGATTGGCCTGCGCACGGGGTCTGCGGGGGGGGGGGGGGCCCTCTTTGGTGTCGGGTAGCGGCGGATAGGCGGATTGTGCTTGCTGCGTGTTTTAGAAAAAAAAATGATCAAAACAGGCCCAGCGGGGCCTGAGCGGTGCCCTCCGGTGGTCATTGATGAGATGAGCTCGTCAATACCGCCAAGGCGGTTAAACACAGCATAAAAATAATAGAAGAAAAAAGATATAAGTTGTTTCCAAGCTACTGTAAGGGTTAATACGAATAACTTATACTTCACTCAGAAGCCAAATGTATTCTTGAGTTTCATGCCACTTTAAAGTATTTTTGAATTATATTCACCATGCGGTACCCTGGCAGCAGGGGTGCATTTGGGTAATATAGAGACTATGGCAAACACTGAAATTGCGCCCCCTGTCAGAGCTCCCTTCCCCTCTAAAAACAGCATCCTTTCTCACGTACATATGTTATGGTTGCCTGTGTTTTTTGGCTCAGGATATTGCAAAAGTTACTTTTTTTTGGAAATATCTCTTCTTATTCCCTCTTTTTAATCTTTACTAACACTAAGCCAAGTGCACCCTACATACATAAGTTAAGTAGCCAAGTTCCCCAGATAACATCACTAATCTGACCTGAAGTCTGAGTGACGGGTAGGCACAGGGGAAGGCATGGCGGGGCAGCACAAGGGTAGGCATGGGGGCACAGCACAGGAGCAGGCATGGTGTCCATAGTGCTGTGGTGCCCATGGCAGGAGCCATGCCTGCACCACTCTAAATACGCTTCTGCCTGGCAGTTGATATCAATCTGATGTACTTGCCATGTCTACATTACAACACATGTGAGATATGCCATTAGGAAAGCAAAAGCTCCATTTGCCACTAGAAATTTCCTCCTAAACTACTAATTTCCTTGCTGTAATGATTATCATCTAATCGTAATGCTGTCTGATTCATTCCACTTAAATACGTTTGCGGATCAGAAGAGCTGAATACCGGATTTGTACAACTGTCCAAGTTAAAGCAAACCTGTGACTTGAAAAGATAAAGAAATATAGATACTTACCTAAGTGGAGGGAAGCTTCTTGATGATCCAGATGTCCTCCTCAACTCCACTGCTGCTGATAGGGACCCTCTTTTTGTTGACGACCCTCCTCCCACCACGTACATGTGTGGCCATACTATGAAGAAAAAACTATGTACAAACAGCTTCACGCTACTGCAGAGGCATAGTAGCCCATGTGCAGTATGGCCACAATCATACTCAGAGGGGAGCATGACCACAAGAACATATCCATCAAGCTCTTGTCGGGTTTATTCAAAGGGACCCTGCGTGGGAACAGTGGGACCATAGAGGGATTGGGGAGTTTGTGGACTATCTAGAGGTCTTACTCTACTGAGAATCTATTTTTGTTATTTTTGCCCGCTTCAGGTAAAAAACTTTAAGTTATGTAGAAAACATTGTATTAAGGCCAGGAGATTCACAGTTTTTAAATGGAAGCCGAGATAGAAATTCCATAGGTTGCTAATGATAGGTGAATTCAGGAACGTGTAATCAGTACCTACATTAATACAAGTCCACCAATTCAGAGATCGGATCTTCCCAGACTTCTCTGCAGACGTGAAGAGGGTAATTACCAATAAAATAATTTCAACGCAACTTCCTGAAACATTTCCTTGTTTCAACAGTTTGCATATCACTCGCCTGCCTTATCTGTGCATCGTGATTTTCACTGTGACCACATCAGCTATGTGTTCTCCCAGGAAAACATTCCTAGCTAAACCAGCCTAACCTAATGCCTGTACAGTGATATAATAGAAGCCATATGGGCATCTTTTGAGATTTTATTAAAGCAGAGATACTCAGCTTTGTGCTGAGCCTCAAATGTCAGTGTGATTTTCTCCAGCCTATAATAAAAGCATAGCTCTAGTCAGCCTTATTTAACTAGAGGTTGTCACTGCTGGGTGCCTGCCTGAAGAATGCATTTCTAAGGATACCTTCAGGGAAGTGATTCTTTTTTTCTGCCCTAGTGTACTTTTGTTTTAGAACCCTCACTGTGTTTTCTGGGCAATCATGGTGTTTTGTGTCAACACAGACATGTCAGAATTGTCACATGCAGCAGCTCTGGCAGTGTATCAAAAGAAAGTCGCACAAGGATTGTGTTGCTTTTGTAAAGAGAATTACATTTTAAAACAAACCTGACAACAGGCTTTGCCGCGAGGGAAGAACTAGCTGACCGATGTAGCTCCGAACAGGGTTACTTGGTCAGGTAAGCAGCTGCTAAAAACACTGAGGAGGATGAGGCAGTACTTTTACCTCAGAAAGCAGAATCAAAGTGCTCAGTCATTTCCAGACATGGCATGTTAGATTTTGCAATCTACAATTCTCTGAAATATATGGACACAGGCCGATGACATTGGAATAAGAAGCACATGTGTAGTATGTAAAATACTTAAAGTGAACCCAAGGTGAGAGTGATATGAAGGCTGCCATATTTATATCCTTTTAAGCTATACCAGTTGCCTAGCGGTCCTGCTGATTCTCTGCCTTGAATACTTTCAGCCATGAACAGGCATGCAGCAGATCAGGTGTTTCTGATTGTCAGAACTGATACAATTAGCTGTATGCTTAATTTAGCCGCTACTGCAGCCAAACAGAAGCAATTTTTTGTTGCTTCTTTATGAGAGTTTGAATTCTACTAATTGGCATTCTCAATCTCAACAGTTTGGATATCTTTTATATACTTTTTCTGTTTTATTAAGTTTGAGCAACCTTTTCTCTCAGGTCCTTTGACAGTTGTTTTGAATTCTAATGGCTGAAATATACAGTTGACTGCCAAGAGCCTAGAATCTCACTAATTTTTTATACACAGGCTACTAATTACAAGCAAACAAGTCAAATGTGTGGACAATAACCCTTAACCCCCTCCTGGCCACCTAATGCCGATTGGCGGCATGAGGGTGGCAGCTACAGAACCACCTAACGCTGATTGGCGTCAAGTCCTGTAGCTGAAGATTAGCGGGTATCGCGCGCACGGTTGCACACGCACGGATGCACACGCACATCTGCTTGAGTGCCAGAGCTGCACTCTGTAAATAGCTTGCCAGCCACGATCATTTTATGCAGGCTGATGCCTATGAGAGGCAATCGCAATGATTGGCTCTCTGGGGGAGAGAGGGTAAATTAAAAGAAAATAAACTGTTTTTTTATTACAAAAATAAGCTCTGTTGGTGGCAAGAAAAGTAAGTAAGATCCATTTGGCTGCTAAGTTGTATGGCCCAGCTATAAGCTGTTAAAACTGCAGAGCACTGGTCACTGCCTGGTCACTAGGAGGTGTAAGCCTGTGGTCCTCAACTGGTTAATATCCATTTAGCCTGTGTGTGTCAATTTGTGTGTATATTATCAAGCCAAAACATCAATAATATGTAAACCCTTAATCAAGGCAATGTGAGTGCTTCCAATTGTCTGATAATAAATAGAGTTGGGCCGAACGGTTCGCCTGCGAACGGTTCCATGCGAACTTCAGTGGTTCGCGTTCGCGTCCCGCAGGCGAAGTTTTGCGGAAGTTCGGTTCGCCCCATAATGCACCATGAGGGTCAACTTTGACCCTCTACATCACAGTCAGCAGGCCCAGTGTAGCCAATTAGGCTACACTAGCCCCTGGAGCCACTCCCCCCTAATAAAAGGCAGGCAGCGGCGGCCATTAAGCTCACTCGTGTGCCTGCGTTATTATTATTATTATTATTTATTGTATTTATAAAGCGCCAACATCTTACGCAGCGCTGCACAATAGATAAATGGGTTAACATACAGGTAGAACATACGGAAACTCACAACAAAACAAGATCATGCAAATGATTTGATAACAATACAGTGTCATAGGTCAAAATAGAGACTGTTCGAGTCTACAAGAGGGGTGGTTGCGAGTAAGATTGCATAATCAAGCTGGATACGTTAGGGAGGAGGGCCCTGCCGGAGGCTTACAATCTAAAGGGTGGGGTGGAGACAATAGGTGCGTCTTTTGAGAGGGGGTCTAACAGAACATATTATGGTGCTGGTGTAGGGGGGTATGCGAGCGTGAAGAGGTGAGTCTTGAGAGCTTGTTTGAAGGAATTAAAGGTGGGGCGAGTCTGACGGCTGGTGGGAGAGAGTTCGAGAGAGTCGGGGCGGCCCTGGTGAAGTCCTGCAATCGTGCGTGTGACTGAGTTATGCGTGGTGCGACTAGGCGCAGGTCATTGGAGGATCGGAGGGGGCGGGCTGGTATGTGCCTGTGGACCAGATCAGAGATGTAGGTTGGGCAGGTCTTGTGCACTGATTTGTAGGCAAAGCACAGGATTTTGAAATTGATCCTAAAGCTGATGGGGAGCCAGTGTAATGCTTTACAGAGCGGAGTTGTAGAGGCGCTGCGGTGAGAAGAATGTATCAGTCTGGCTGCCGCATTCATTACCAATTTAAGTGGGTCAGTACGGTTAGAGGGGAGGCCAGATAAAAGAGAATTGCAGTAGTCTAGGCGGGAGATGACAAGGGCCTGGATAAGGAGTTTAGTGGTGTCAGGGGACAGGTAGGAGCAGATCTTGGAGATGTTGCGGAGGTGGAAGTTGCAGGATCTGGCAATACCTTGGATGTGGGCGGTAAAGGAAAGTTCAGAGTCCAGAGTAACGCCTAGACAGCGGGCTTGGGAGGTAGGGTGGATTATAGTATTTTCAATAGTGACGTGCAGATCTGGGAGGGGTGCAGCTGTGCGGGGTGGGAATATTAGAAGCTCAGTCTTGTCCAAATTAAGCTTCAGGTACCTGGCAGCCATCCAAGAGGAAATGGATGTGAGGCAGGCAGAGACTTTGTCCATGGTAGAGGAGGAGAGGTCTGGGGTGTGGAGATATATCTGGGTGTCGTCGGCATACAGGTGGTAATTGAAGCCCATGGAGGAGATGATTTTACCAATTGAGGCAGTATAGAGTGAGAACAGTAGGGGTCCTAGGACGGAACCTTGAGGAATACCAACTGAGAGGGGTGTAGGAGTGGATGAGGAGCCATTGAAAAATGTTGTAAAGGAGCGGTTGGAGAGGTAGGAGGAGATCCAGGCTAAGGCTAGGTCCTGAATGCCCATTAGCTGCAGGGAGTGGAGGAGGAGGGAGTGGTCGACAGTGTCAAATGCCGAGGAGAGGTCCAGGAGGAGCAGGATGGAGTATTTACCTTCGGCTTTGGCAAGGGCGAGGTCATTTACCACTTTAGTGAGGGTGGTTTCTGTAGAATGGGCTGTGCGAAAACCAGATTGCAGGGGATCGAGAAGGGAGTTGGAGTTAAGGAAGTTGGTCAGGCGTTGGTGGGCCAGGCGTTCAAGAATTTTTGAGGCAAAAGGGAGGAGAGAGATTGGGCGGTAGTTGGATGGCAGAGCAGGGTCAAGTGAAGATTTCTTTAGTAGGGGAAGCACAGTGGCCTGTTTGAATACGGAGGGGAAGATGCCGGTGGAGAAGGAGAGGTTGAACAGATGGGTGAGGACAGGGGCCAGATCAGAAAAATGTGGGCGCAGAGAATCAGATGGGACCGGATCTAGGGGGCAGGAAGTGGCAAGTGAAGTTGCCAGCAGCTGGTTGACTTCCTCCACCGTGACAGGATTGAAGGAGGTAAGGGAGGAGAAAGAGGAAGGAGTCGGATGTGGTGGGGAGGCGGGGGCGATAGAGTGAAGGAGAGAAATATCCCTCCGGATGGTTGTAATTTTGTTGATAAAGTAATTTGATAGGTCAGTAGCTGAGAGGGTGGAGGTTGGGGGGGGAGGTGTGGGGTTAAGTAGGGCATTGAAGGTGGCAAAAAGACGACGTGGGTTGGAGGCTTGGGTAGCGATCAAGTGAGTGAAGTATATCTGTTTACTATCAGCGAGGGCAGCATGGTACGTCTGCAACTTGGTCTTGTATCCCAGGAAATCATTGTTGTTGCGGGATTTCCTCCATTTGCGTTCTGCAGCTCGTGTCTCATTTTGTAGTTTTCTTGTGAGGGCAGTGTGCCAAGGTTGGGGGTTGGGGCGACTGTTGGTACGAAAGGTCAGGGGAGCCGCATGGTCTAAGGCTGCAGAGAGGTTACTGTTGTATTGAGCTGCCGCTTCGTTGGGGCAGGTTAGGCTGGGGAGGGAGGAGGATAGAGAGTGGAGGGGTGTGGCTAGTACATTGGGGTCAAGGTTGCGCAGATCTCTCTGCCAACGTCCAGTTTGGGGAGGGGGACAGGGGGTGCTGGATGGAGTGAGGGTGAAGGTGATGAGGTGGTGGTCGGAGATGGGGAATGGTGTAATGTCCAGGGTGGTAAGTGCGATGGCTTTGGAGAAAATTAGGTCCAAGGTATTACCAGCACTGTGGGTTGTGGCGTTAGTATGCTGAGTGAGACCAAGGGAGTTGGTGAGCGAGAGAAGCTGAGTGGCAGCAGAGGTGGTAGGCTCATCAATTGGAATGTTAAAGTCTCCGAGGATGATTGTTGGGAGGTCGGAGGACAGGATGTGTGGGAGCCAGGAGGCAAGGTTTTCTAGGAAGTGCGATATAGTACTGGAGGGGGGGGCGGTATAGGACTGCAATAATGGCTGGGAGGGGATGGTAGAGGTGGATAACATGGGCCTCAAAGGAGGTAAAGTAAAGAGAAGGGGGAGGGGTAAGGACACGGAAGGTGGAGGATGGGGAGAGGAGTAGGCCCACCCCTCCCCCAGGCCTGTTATCTGGTCTTGGGGTATGGCTGAGGTGTAGACCCCCGTAGGATAGGGCTGCAGCTGCAGGCAGGTCAGAGGGGGTGAGCCAGGTCTCAGTAAGGGCAAGAAAGGTGAGGGTTTTTGAGATAAAGAGGTCATGGATAGTTGTAAGCTTGTTGCGGATAGATTTGGCATTCCAGAGAGCGCCAGATAGAGGGAGAGATTGTCTGAGTATGGGGTGGATGGGAATGAGATTGGGGCGAGAATGTTCGTGGGTATGGGGAGGGTGGGAGGTGCGGCGGGGAGAGGGGTTAGGTGGGTAAATTTGGTTGTGGTGGGTGAGGTGGGAAGTATGAGGAGGGGAACGGGGGGGCTGGGAGACCGGAGTGGGCCTGGGGTTAGGATGTGTGGTGAGCAGTGGACAAGGGACCAGGGGGAGGAGCAGATGGAGCCAGAACATGAGGCACCAATAGGGTGGGTGATTAAGGGAAAGAGGAGGAGGTATGAGGGGGGTACGCATAATGATGTGTTAGGGATACATACTGTTGCACTGGGAGTGGTGGTGAAAATAGGTAGGGAAAATGGTGTAGCAGAGGTTGGAGGATATACTTGGTGGTGGGCTTACCTAGGGCAATGGAGCAACGTTTAGTCGTTTATCAGTGCAGTTTGTTTTTATTTGGTGGGGTGGCTTGTAGGCTGTGCAGTTCAGAATTAAGGGCAGAGATGGTCTAGTTAGACAGCAATAGTGATTAGCAGTACAGGTAAGTTACAACAAAGTTAATGTTACCTTGATGTGGTGCTTATTTCTGTTGAATTACTGGTGAATTCTGGTAAATTCGTTTGTGCCCTTTGAAAACTGCCCTTAGAAAGCGAACCGACTTGTCGAACCGACAAGGTGCTTCTCCTCATATACACATAGCTATAGCATTAGCAATGTGTAATCAGGAAGGAAGGCCTAGTCAGCTGGCAGACAATAAGCTAATTAAGTAATAGGGGTGGTCTTATTTCCTGCAACTTCAAACAGATCCGTATGTGATACAGGCTATGATGGAAATTGCAGACAGTGAGAGTAGGGCGAGCTGCTGCAGACTGTCTCTCATAGGGAAAGATTAGTTAGGCTTAGCTTGTTCCTGGCTGCATACCTGTTCTGTGAACCCACCACTGCATACCTGTACTGTGAACCCACCACTGCATACCTGTTCAGTGAACCCACCACTGCATACCTGTTCTGTGAACCCACCACTGCATACCTGTACTGTGAACCCACCACTGCATACCTGTTCTGTGAACCCACCACTTCATACCTGTTCTGTGAACCCACCACTGCATACCTGTTCAGTGAACCCACCACTGCATACCTGTTCAGTGAACCCACCACTGCATACCTGTTCAGTGAACCTGCCACTGCATACCTGTTCTGTGAACCCACCACTGCATACCTGTTCAGTGAACCCACCACTGCATACCTGTTCAGTGAACCCACCACTGCATACCTGTTCAGTGAACCTGCCACTGCATACCTGTACTGTTCAGTGAACCCGCCACTGCATACCTGTTCTGTTCAGTGAACCCGCCACTGTATACCTGTTCTGTTCAGTGAACCTGCCACTGTATACCTGTTCTGTTCAGTGAACCCGCCACTGTATACCTGTTCTGTTCAGTGAACCTGCCACTGTATACCTGTTCTGTTCAGTGAACCCGCCACTGTATACCTGTTCAGTGAACCTGCCACTGCATACCTGTTCTGTTCAGTGAACCCGCCACTGTATACCTGTTCAGTGAACCTGCCACTGCATACCTGTTCAGTGAACCCACCACTGCATACCTGTTCAGTGAACCCACCACTGCATACCTGTTCAGTGAACCTGCCACTGCATACCTGTTCTGTTCTGTGAACCTGCCACTGTATACCTGTTCTGTTCAGTGAACCCGCCACTGTATACCTGTTCTGTGAACCTGCCACTGCATACCTGTTCTGTGAACCCACCACTACATACCTGTTCTGTTCAGTGAACCCGCCACTGCATACCTGTTCTGTTCAGTGAACCCGCCACTGTATACCTGTTCAGTTAACCCGCCACTACATACCTGTTGTGTTCAGTGAACTCGCCACTCTATACCTGTTCTGTTCAGTGAACCTGCCACTGTATACCTGTTGTGTTCAGTGAACCCGCCACTGCATACCTGTTGTGTTCAGTGAACCCGCCACTGTATACCTGTTCTGTTCAGTGAACCTGCCACTGTATACCTGTTCTGTTCAGTGAACCCGCCACGGCATACCTGTTCTGTTCAGTGAACCTGCCACTGTATACCTGTTCTGTTCAGTGAACCCGCCACTGTATACCTGTTCAGTTAACCCGCCACTGCATACCTGTTGTGTTCAGTGAACCCGCCACTGTATACCTGTTCTGTTCAGTGAACCCGCCACTGCATACCTGTACTGTTCAGTGAACCCGCCACTGCATACCTGTTCTGTGAACCCGCCACTGCATACCTGTTGTGTTCAGTGAACCCGCCACTGTATACCTGTTCAGTGAACCTGCCACTGCATACCTGTTCTGTGAACCCGCCACTGCATACCTGTTGTGTTCAGTGAACCCGCCACTGCATACCTGTTCAGTGAACCCGCCACTGCATACCTGTTCTGTTCAGTGAACCCACCACTGCATACCTGTTCTGTTCAGTGAACCCACCGCATCAGTGCGCATACCTGTGCAGTTAAGTGAACCCACCTACCTACGTGAGTGCACGCAGTGTGATATACCACTCCGTGCATACCCGATATGGACAAAACAGGTAGAGGAAGAGGTAGTGCCAGAGCCAGAGGAAGGCCACCCGGCAGGTCTGTGCGAGGTCGTGTAAATGTAATTTCGTGTGGACCTGGCCCACAGTACAGTGCTCGGAAGAAGGCACGTCCCATCACCTCCCAAGATTGTCAGGACGTGGTTGAGTATTTAGCGACACAGAACACCTCATCTTGCTCAGCCACCAGCGCTACTACTAGCACCACTTCCGCTGCATTTGACACTTCGCAAGAATTATTTAGTGGTGAAATCACTGATGCACAGCCATTGTTGTTACAGCCAGATGAATTTTCACCAGCTCATATGTCTGAGTTACGCAGCAACACTATGGATGTAACGTGTAAGGAGGATGAAGGACCTACTGATGGTGCATGTTTGGATTTTTCTGAGGCAAGCGAAGCTGGGCAGGATGATTACGATGATGACGATGATACGGATCCTCTGTATGTTCCCAATAGAGGAGATGAAGAGGGGGACAGTTCAGAGGGGGAGTCAGAGAGTAGTAGGAGGAGAGAAGTTGCTGAAAGAAGCTGGGGCAGCTCTTCGTCAGAAACAGCTGGTGGTAGTGTCCGGCACCATGTATCGCCACCTATGTACAGCCAGCCAAGTTGCCCTTCAGCATCAGCTGCTGAGGCCCCCAAAGTGCCCACATCCCAGGGTGGCTCAGCGGTGTGGAAATTTTTTAATGTGTGTGCCTCAGATCGGAGCAAAGCCATCTGTTCGCTCTGCCAACACAAATTGAGCCGTGGAAAGGCCAACACTCACGTAGGGACAAGTGCCTTACGAAGGCACCTGGAGAAAAGGCACAAACAGCAATGGGATGGCCACCTGAGCAAAAGCAGCAGCAGCACACAAAAGAAAAGTCACTCTCCTTCTCCTCTTCCTCCTTCAGGTGCATCATCTGCTTCCGCCTGCTTTCTCCCTTGCACCTCCACAGGCACCCTCCTCCACTCCGCCTCTGCCCTTGAGCGCTTCCTGCTCCTCTGCCCACAGCAGCAGTCAGGTGTCCGTGAAGGAAATGTTTGAGCGGAAGAAGCCAATTTCGGCCAGTCACCCCCTTGTCCGGCGTCTGACAGCTGGCGTGGCGGAACTGTTAGCTCGCCAGCTGTTACCATACCGGCTGGTGGACTCTGAGGCCTTCCGTAAATTTGTGGCCATCGGGACACCGCAGTGGAAGATGCTAGGCCGCACTTATTTTTTTAGAAAGGCCATACCCCAACTGCACCGTGAAGTTGAGAGGCAAGTGGTGTCATCTCTTGCGAAGAGCGTTGGGTCAAGGGTACACCTGACCACGGATGCCTGGTCTGCCAAGCACGGGCAGGGCCGCTACATTACGTACACAGCCCATTGGGTCAACCTGGAGGAGGAGGAGGGGACGGCGGCAGGATAACAACCGCAGCAGGCGTCGCAGGGGGCTTGTGCTGCTCAACCTTCCCGCGGTATTGTTCGCGGCTGGGGGGAGGAGGTTGACTTACGTGACGTCACTGAGGAAGAGCAATAGGAGATGCATGGTACATCTGGATCCGACTTTGTGCAGATGTCGTCTTTTATGCTGTCCTGCCTGTTGAGGGACCCCCGTATAAAAAACCTCAAGGGGAATGAGCTGTACTGGGTGGCCACACTACTAGACCCTCGGTACAGGCACAAAGTGGCGGACCTGTTACCAACTCACCTGAAGGTGGAAAGGATGCAGCACATGCAGAACAAGCTGTCAACTATGCTTTACAATGCCTTTAAGGGTGATGTGACAGCACAACGCCAGCAAGGTACCACTGCCACTAATCCTCCTCCCGTGTCCACGCAGTCAAAGACAGGACGCTCCAGCGATCGTATGGTGATGTCGGACATGCGGACGTTCTTTAGTCCAACGCCTCGCCGTAGCCCTTCCGGATCCACCCTCCACCAACGCCTGGAACGGCAGGTAGCCGACTACCTGGCCTTAAGTGTGGATGTAGACACTGCTGTGAACAGCGATGAGGAACCCTTGAACTACTGGGTGCGCAGGCTTGACCTGTGGCCAGAGCTGTCCCAATTTGGCATCCAACTTCTCTCCTGCCCTGCCGCAAGCGTCCTGTCAGAAAGGACCTTCAGCACAGCTGGAGGCATTGTCACTGAGAAGAGAAGTCGCCTAAGTCACAAAACTGTTAAGTACCTCACCTTTATCAAAATGAATGAGGCATGGATCCCTGAGGGCTGCTGCCCGCCCCAAGACTAAGTCAGTCCCCGCACACACAGCATCTCTGCCTGCACGCCATGTGACTGGCTGCCTGGCCTGCCCCAAGAAGACTAAGTCGCTCCCAGTCCCTCCACACAGCATGTCTGCCTGCAGGCCGCTTGACTACCTTCTCCGCCACCACCAACAGGGTCCGGGACTCCAGGCGGATTGCTGAATTTTTTAGCCCGCTGCTAGCAGCGGCCGCTGTAATAATTTTTCTGGTGCGTGTACATGACTGCCTAATTTTTCTGGCTGCACTGCGGGCAGCTGCAACAACAAAAGAAAAGGCATGTACATGCGCCCATTCCCCTTCGTGATCATTACGTTGCCGAGGTGAAGGGGCTTGCGTATCACAATGAAGCAATGACCGGCGCCTAGATGAGTGTCTCGGGGGGCACACCCACGATAATAAGGTCGTTGCCTCATTGTGGTCAGACCAAATTTGATCAGCTGGACAGTCACTGTTCTGTCATTCACCTACATCAGCCAGGCGACCATATGGGCTGTAAAGCCACCAAAACCTGCACTCTCGCCATGGTGCGCACCAGTCCAGCACGGCCGTCACTACACAAACAGCTGTTTGCGGTGCGTTACACGGTGAGTTTGGTGTGTCAGTGTGAAGCAGTACCTTAATTACACTACCTGATTGATGTATACACATGCAAGATGTTTTAAAGCACTTTAGCTAGGAAGAAAGCTCATACTGCCGCTCAGAACTTGAAAATGTATGAAACCTTTATTAAGCACAACAATAAATCACTGACCACCCTAAAAACAATTAAAAATTACTGCGGAGCGCTCCTAATCACACACCATTCACAAAACAACAACACTCACTCCATTCACTCTGGTACCGGTACCTTCCCCTTAATTCTGCAGAGTGTGGAGACAAAGTGGCTGCTGAATGTGGCGTACACACCGGCTGCTTGCTATGCTTGATGCTCATACTGCGTGCATTTTCCAGCAATGCTTGGGACAGTCACTGGGCAGCAATTCCTACCACCTCACGGCCAGGCAGATTCCTCTGATCACTTCCCTGTTGTTCATGCTGGTTACAGCTTCCTCCGGTTTTCACCTCAACCCTCCATCGCTTCCGGTCTTCTCTACCCACAGTGTGTTGCGTATGGGGAGAGGAGGGGAGACAAACAGGTCCTTTTTGCAGTGGCACGGCCGGCCGGCTAGTTGGAGCGCTGAGACGCACATCGAGGTACAGCCCCGCCCATCGACGCGTTGCGCCCGCCCACTGCGAGCTTCGGCCCACTTTAGGCCTGTCATTTATCATTCAATGTGATTTCTGCCCTTAAAACGCTGCTTTGCGTCAAATCCAGATTTTTCCCGGGGACTTTTGGCATGTATCCCACTCCTCCACCTGGGGGTCCAGGTGTTAGACCCCTTGAAACATCTTTTCCATCACTTTTGTGGCCAGCATAATTTTTTTTTTTTTCAAAGTTCGCATCCCCATTGAATTCTATGGCGGTTCGCGAACTTTTACGCGAACCGAACCTTACGCGGAAGTTCACGAACCCGGTTCGCGAACCTAAAATCGGAGGTTTGGCCCCACTCTAATAATAAATAGCTTCACTCAACCACTAGCTATGAATAAAAGGGAATGTTTTGTGTAGATATCGTCAATCAAAGTTTCTAAAATAAAAAGGCCAATGTAAACTAAGAAGCACTATATACAGTATATATATATATATATATATATATATATATATATATATATATATATACTGTAGTGCCGCCCATAATTATTCATACCCCTGGCAAATTCTGACTGAAAGTTACTTTTATTCAACCACCAAGTAATTTTTTGTCTCCCAAAAGATAATAATAATACGATGTACCAGAGGAATTATTGTGGAAAAAAACATTTCTCAGCTTTTATTTACAATTGAGCAAAAAGTGTCCAATCCAAAATTATTCATACCCTTCTCAATAATTAATAGAAATGCCTTTATTAGCTATTACAGCAATCACATGCTTCCTATAATTGCAGACCAGCTTTTTGCATGTCTACACATGTATTTTTGCCCATTCATCTTTAGCAATGAGCTCATTGCTTTCTGGTTGGAGGGTCTTCCTGCCATCACTCTTATCTTTAGCTCCCTCCACAGATTCTCAATTGGATTCAAGTCAGGACTCTGGCTGGACCACTCCAAAACCTTAATGTTGTTGTCTGATAAACATTTCTTTACCACTTTTACTAATATATATATATTATAAGGTGTTTTTTAACTAGTAGTTGAGGGAACGTCTCTACTCGTCATGTACCGAATGTTTTCTGTAGCATAACAGACAACAATGATGAGCCCATTGTTCTCCCCAGTCCAATCATTAAAATCAACTGTTGATTCAGAAACTATTTTACTGTAGGGTGGGGCTACTCAAGGAGAGAATGGTGTGGGCAGGGTGAGGGATAGGATTGGGTAGATGGGTGCATGGAATAAGCAGAAAAGATGAGGTCATGAGTATTTCCTAATATTAATGACTGTAAGGCCAGAGACCCACTAGGAGAAATTTCTAATTGCTAGTGATTTGAAAAATCTCTTGCTAATGCAATGCTATTGGGGATTTTTATAAAATCAAATCGCTCAAGTGGGATCACACCCATAGCATTACACTGGCAAGAGTTTTCAAAATGTAAAGTGCTCAGAAAATCGCTCCTAGTGGGTTTCTGGCCTAAGAAGGGTTAAGGAATGATGGGGTTCATCAATCTAAATTAGCAATTATAGATTCAAATTCAGCATCAGGAAAGGAGTTGAGACTTAAAATATCATGTTGCTGGGGGGTTTTATGTTCAGAAGTTAAAGAGAAGAGGGAGGGATTACAAATCCTGGTGTTCTAACCATGCATGCCTAGTGGTGCACACCATTAGGAGGCACTGAAGAGATTGTTTATAGTGTCCTCAGGGTCAGATCTCCTGGAATGTTGCGCACTTTCAATCCTTGCATCTACATCATCAGTAATCAGAAATGTCATCCAATTCCATCTCGAAAGAATCCGCCCATTCTATTGTCCGCTTGCTCCCTGCCAACCTCCAAGCATAAATCTTCACATTCAATTGTCTGCTGCTGTGGGTCTGGCATATGAGAAGCTCTAATGATCCCATTAGGAAGAAGTCAGATAATAGACCAAAAAGACACGTTGACAAATATCAAAAACACTTTTACAGCTAGCTCTTTTTGAAGGAGAAGGATATTAAAAAGGTGTAAATTGTTATTCTAATTTAATCCTAAAAACAATGAACCGTCGCTGAGCTCTCCTTTGAACCACAAAATAACAAGTGTGGCATTGACATAATAATATAACACCTTTTAACAAAATGTATTTTAAGTCACAAAATAGTAGACCAAAACGCACTGCTGAAAACAGCTGCAATATGGTACTGCCTTTTCATGCTATTGCCATAATGAAGTCAGTTTGTGCAGAACGGCCCCAGCGAAGCAGTTATATCCATTAAAGCGCTACAATAACCTCCAGCAGTTAAATGTAAAAATAACAGTTTATAAATTGACCCGTAAGTGTTGTTCTTTGTGAGGGACGTGCGCTCAGAGTTTAGAAAGTGCTAACTGCACTATTTAATGTCACTTTCTGAGATAGCAGATGAATTAGAAGGGAAATCTGAAATATGCTCTGAGTGCTGACAGCGTAATAATGAAGCCTGTGATTGTTATGAATCTGGGTAACTCTACAGTGAGAAAATAGAATGCTAGCCATCAAAAAAAATGTCATATCTCCTCGATGTGTGTTTTCAGCTGCAGTGTATGCAACATTTAGCTTTTACATTCTCAGCATGTTCTGGCAATTCTCGCTTTTAAACTGTAGCTAAAGCACAAGTTGCTTTTATAGAAATGTGTGCGAGAAGTGCTAATAAACATAAAGATGCCTACATACTGACAAGCTGTCTTTTCAGGCATGTGTATTGATCTGCCTCTTATTGTGCTCCAGTACGATTTCTGCATACTCTAATGAGTAACGGGTAAGGATTTGCATTGGCAGGGAGGTACTGGAGGACTGATGGAAAGAGGAAAAGATAAACAGCAAACATGATCCTAGAATCGGCACTTAGAAGCATATTATAAAAACAGGAGAACTCCGGCATCTGCTGTGTTCCATGGGAAATCTCTGTTCACAGCTGGGCATTTGACCATCTATTTATGGATGTGCTAGAAAGGTCTACCTGCTGTGTGCTGAGCAGTGAACTTTGGTATGTGGCTGCGTTTCACTGTTTATAAACATGTCTTGAGCCTTGTAAAGTACAGTCTGCCATTATGATGGTTATTTGTCTTTACATAGAGCCCAAAATCGGCTTTTGGATCTCCCACATAAGTAAGAAAATGTACCTAGCTGATAGGGTTCATTATCATTATGTTTTTATATAGAGTGGACACTTTCCACAGCCCTTTAGGCTAGGTTCACAGTTGGAGCTGCATTACGTTACCTGTAAAAAAAAAAAATCCTCCTCAGGAATGCTTCCCAGTGGTCTGTTAACGGACAGCCTCCTGAACTCCCTTAACATGCTACCATCCCCTATCAGCGACCTACCACCCGCATAGGAGCGGCAGACTTCGGCTGTGTATATCTAATTGTTGAATTGTATATTCGTGTATGCTTATATTTTAGTATGATTGTATCATTCTAACCCTTTTCCTGCCTTTCTTTCTATGTACTGCTCCATTGTGCCAAACCCAATTCCGGGCCTGCCCCTGTCATGCTTGGCGAAATAAAATTGATTCTGATTCTGATTCTGGACAAATTGGGAGCTCTGGCATTTTCCCTATTGTAACATTGAAATCAGTTTTCTCTTGTTTTGAAAATCAAATA
Organism: Hyperolius riggenbachi; assembly: GCF_040937935.1. NCBI lineage: Eukaryota > Metazoa > Chordata > Amphibia > Anura > Hyperoliidae > Hyperolius > Hyperolius riggenbachi. Next base: position 509,507,596 of record NC_090646.1, on the reverse strand, counting down.
TTCCCCTTGTTACCACTGTTCACCTTAATGCACCTAGCACACTTGATGATTATAGCACAGGGGTGCTATAATCTTTTCTTTAATCTGGCCATATTCCTCTAGAACAGTGGTCCTCAAACTAAGGCCCGTGGGCCAAATGCGGCCCCCTGAGGCTTTTCTACTGGCCCCTCACACACAAAATGTATTACTTATAGATGCGGTCTGCTACATCTTTAAATATTGGTGGTCCGCATATAGAATAGCAGTTCTGGCACCACCCATCCACATGGAAGCCAGAAATCAATCATTTGCTAGCTTCTGTGTTACTGGGTGGAGGGCATGACTTGTAGCAAGCATAATCACATATATTTTGGTCAGTGCTCTGCAGGAATGTTATGGTTTCTTTGCGAAGGGGAAATGGAAGGTTGCACTGCATATTTTTCCACATAGATTGTGTGTGTATGGGGGAGATTGTGCTGCAGGCTTTGACAGGTCATGGCTCATATACAGTATGACTTGCTATGTTAGGGTCACGATATCTGCACTGTGTTGGTGGCATACTACCTGCACATACTGTGTTGGGGGCATAACATCTGCTCTGGTTAAATGAGAGACATGAGGGCTGCCCATGTTAATAGGCGCTGTCTACAATACCTAGGCTCAATGTTATGGTTTTCTACATCGTTTCATGTATACTCCGCCCCCCCAGCAGTCTGAAGTATGTTGACCCGGCCCTTGACTAAAAAAGTTTGGGGACCCCTGCTCTAGAATATGGCCCAATCCTACCGCCTCTCTCTCCCTCACTCCCTACCTCCCTCCCTCCCTCCAGACTCGAGCGCACAGGGAATGATTGGGTGTAACTCACTCAATCATTCATTTCAGCAGCGATCTACATGACGATGGCGGTGTCATATGACACTCTGGTATGTAATGACGGCGTGTCACATGATGCCGCTTCTGCCATGGAGACCGCCGCTGGAATGAGTGATTGGGTGAGTGCATTGTGTTGTAGCATGCTGCACACAACTTTGTAAGGATGGAGGGAGAGAATGGGAGGGGAGGTCCAGCTTCATAGCAGACATGGGCAGAATGCAGCCTGCATGCCATAGTTTGCCCAGGCCTTTTATAGCATGTAAGGGGCTTTGCTGATAACTGCTAATGTTGGCGGTATTCTTCATTTTTTTTTCGCCCCGAAATCTGCCGGTGAATTCACAGAAATGTGAAAGATGCATTTTAATGCGAAATACGCATCAGTACTGCAAAAATATTCGGTAATGGGCCAATTCTCTGTAAATTCAAATGTGGGAATTTTGTCTGCTCATTCTTGCTATATGCTTTCCCTTTGATGGATGCTATATTCATTGGATCATCATTTGTATATATTTTTTTTTTCCATTTATGGGACAATTATATTCTGTTGAGGTGAACATTGGGTTATGCGAGGAGAAACATAAATATTTATGTTTGTACTAAGAAGGTTTACTGCCACTTGAAAATTATTATTTTGTGGTAAACATACATCACTCCAACTGTGACTGTAATACCCTGGGTGGCTTAGTCCCTCTGTACCCATGTATGGGTGGGCAGTGGGCACTGATCAGGGTAATAAGATTATTAGTCAGTGGTGTCTGGCATCATTTATATATATATATATATATATATATTATATATATATATATATATATATATATATATATATATATATATATATATATATATATATATATATGTACACAGTGGATAGAGCGCTCCTCCCTGGGCAAACCTGCCCCAAATACAACACACTCGTTAAATAGCTCTGGATCGCTTCAGATATGGGGGGTATAAGCACCCTAAGTAAATGTAAATGCAAAGTACTGAAAGCGCTCTCTATCAGAGTCTATGTAGTCCAAGCGTTACAAATAGTCCTTATCTTCCTTTCATTACATATAATCCTCTCACCAGATGTTGTTGCTGATTGTATTATAGATCAGCAGTGACAGCATTGGTTGATATCTCAATCTTCACCAGACTCCGAATTCACCAAGACATGGATTACCTCAAAAAAATTATATGGAACAGAACATAGCGTAATACTGTCACGTATGTTGTGATAGTCACCGTGCACCAACACAGTGTGTAAACCTCCACCTCACGTTTATGAGCAACTTATACGCTCACCAGATAGTATGCTGACCACGTGGACCAGCCGGTGCGCTTATGATTGTTTAATCACTCCTATGGATGTATGTGCGTTGACCTCACTCCTCTGCAATGTATTCGGGTTGCTGTGAACTCGAATCAATAAAACAACATAGCGTAATCCAGAACACAACAAATAGATCCACTCCTACACCTCAGTGCAAAACAGCAAACCACCAGTGCTCCCAAGCATGTGTCTAGTAATAGATTGCGCTCACCGCAAATCCTGGCTGACCTTAAGATGACCAGCAATCACGTTTATATAGCGTTTAGTAATCTTCTATGAACGTTGCCATGAGCTCACTCCCATATCCTCCTTAAACTCAAACAAACAGTTGCATAGCATAATACTGTTTTATTTGTATAAAAGTTTTAAAAGGTTACACTCACAAAGATAAAATTGATATGCGCATATCTCAGGTAATATCCCAGGCTCACCGCCGCTGCAGCTTGTACCAGCGTCTTACCCCGTCTGCCGGAAGCCACGCCCTACCGGTTTCGTCACGTATGACTCATCAGCAATCAGCAACAACTTCTGGTGAGAGGATTATATGTAATGAAAGGAAGATAAGGACTATTTGTAACGCTTGGACTCAGGGCCGGCCCTAGACTTTTTGCCGCCTGAGGCAAATTTTAAAAAAATTGCCACCGCCGCCCCTCCCCCCCCCCCCCCCCCCGAGAGGGGGGGGCGCTCTGGGGGGCCGCCGAACTGGAGGGGTAGCTGGCAGGACGGGGGTATTGGGCCAGCGGCGGGGAGGGGGGTCGGACCCCCCCCTCCCTCGCCTGGGTCCCCGTCCTCCGCTCCCTTCCAGCCTAAATAGACGCAGCCGAAGTGTAAGAGGCACGGGCGGGGAAGACACTCACCTCTTCCTAGCGTGCGCTCCACTGACGTCACTTCCTGCAGCGTCCTGCAGGAAGTGATGTCAGTGGAGCGCACGCTGGAGCGAGGAGGAGGTGAGTGTCCTCCCCGCCCGTGCCTCTTACACTTCGGCTGCGTCTATTTAGGCTGGAAGGGAGCGGAGGACGGGGACCCAGGCGAGGGAGGGGGGGGTCCGACCCCCCTCCCAGCCGCTGGCCCAATACCCCCGTCCTGCCAGCTACCCCTCCAGCTTGGCGGGCTGGCTCCCCGCACCCACGGACGGGCGGGTGCCGCACTGCCGCCCCTGGAAATTTGCCGCCTGAGGCAAAAGTTTCACCCCGCCTCATGAGCGGGCCGGCCCTGCTTGGACTACATAGACTCTGATAGAGAACGCTTTCAGTACTTTGCATTTACACATATATATATATATATATATATATATATATATACAGTGGGTTGCAAAAGTATTCGGCCCCCTTGAAGTTTTCCACATTTTGTCATATTACTGCCACAAACATGAATACATTTTATTTGAATTCCACATGAAAGACCAACACAAAGTGGTGTACACATGAGAAGTGGAACGAAAATCATACATGATTCCAAACATTTTTTTACAAATAAATAACTGCAAAGTGGTGTGTGCATAATTATTCGGACCCCTTTGATCTGAGTGCAGTCAGTTGCCTATAGACATTGCCTGATGAGTGCTAATGACTAAATAGAGTGCACCTGTGTGTAATCTAATGTCAGTACAAATACAGCTGCTCTGTGAGGGCCTCAGAGGTTGTATAAGAGAATATTGGGAGCAACAACACCGTGAAGTCCAAAGAACACACAAGACAGGTCAGGGATCAAGTTATTGAGAAATTTAAAGCAGGCTTAGGCTACAAAAAGATTTCCAAAGCCTTGAACATCCCACGGAGCACTGTTCAAGCGATCATTCAGAAATGGAAGGAGTATGGCACAACTGTAAACCTACCAAGACAAGGCCATCCACCTAAACTCACAGGCCGAACAAGGAGAGCACTGATCAGAAATGCAGTCAAGAGGCCCATGGTGACTCTGGACGAGCTGCAGAGATCTACAGCTCAGGTGGGAAACTTTGTCCATAGGACAACTATTAGTCATGCACTGTACAAAGTTGGCCTTTATGAAGAGTGGCAAGAAGAAAGGCATTGTTAACAGAAAGCATAAGAAGTCCCGTTTGCAGTTTGCCACAAGCCATGTGGGGGACACAGCAACCATGTGGAAGAAGGTGCTCTGGTCGGATGAGACCAAAATGTAACTTTTTGGCCAAAATGCAAAACGCTATGTGTGGCGGAAAACTAACACTGCTCATCACTCTGAACACACCATCCCCACTGTCAAATATGGTGGTGGCAGCTTCATGCTCGGGGGGTGCATCTCTTCATCAGAGACAAGGAAGCTGGTCAGAGTTGATGGGAAGATGGATGGAGCAAAATACAGGGCAAACTTGGAAGAAAACCTCTTGGAGACGGCAAATGACTTGAGACTGGGGTGGAGGTTCACCTTCCAGCAGGACAATGACCCTAAACATAAAGCCAGGGCAACAATGGAATGGTTTAAAACAAAACATATCCATGTGTTAGAATGGCCCAGTCAAGGTCCAGATCTAAATCCAATCGAGAATCTGTGGCAAGATCTGAAAACTGCTGTTTACAAATGCTGTCCATCTAATCTGACTGAGCTGGAGCTGTTTTGCAAAGAAGAATGGGCAAGGATTTCAGTCTCTAGATGTGCAAAGCTGGTAGAGACATACCCTAAAAGACTGGCAGCTGTAATTGCAGCAAAAGGTGGTTCTACAAAGTATTGACTCAGGGGGCCGAATATTTACGCACACCACACTTTGCAGTTATTTATTTGTAAAAAATGTTTGGAATGATGTATGATTTTCGATCCACTTCTCACATGTACACCACTTTGTATTGGTCTTTCATGTGGAATTCCAATAAAATTGATGCATGTTTGTGGCAGTAATGTGACAAAATGTGGAAAACTTCAAGGGGGCGTGATAAAATGTATTTGCATATTGTATATACAGCATATTGTTTGTGTCTTTTTTATTACAGCACAATTAAAAACATTATACACTTACGGTAACATTTCATATAGAGTTTGATGCATTTTGTTCATGTTCTTCAAACTCATTCAAGTTTAAATTTTTAGGTCTTTTTCTGTTTATGTTCAATTTTTGGGGGAATGTCATTTTTTTTGTTTGTTTTCTTTTATCTACCATTTTAACTACCACTAATTATTCATGTTCAATCTTAGGCATGTGAAGGACCATTACAAACATACCCATAATGGCCCTTTACAGCAAAAATTGTGATCCGCATGCCAATGCACTGTGGTGCGATTGCAATTTACAGTATTTAAACCCAGCGTGTTTGGTACTGCGATTCGCAAAAACATTGTGACAGGAGTTTTTGGGCCAATCACAAATGCCGTAAAAATGCAGCATGCATCGCTTTTGCAATCAGTAAAAAGTTAAGCAAACTGGTGGAAACTGGAAAGAGGGTACCGGCTTTGCCATGGTGGCCAAAAAAACAGTCAGTGTTAGACTCTGTTCACATCTAAAATTGAGATCGCAAATGCAATAGTTTTGCGATTTTGTGCGCAATTTTTTTTTTGCGACTCCCAGTGCTTGCCTGCGCGCTGAGTTTTTCAAAAGCGCTTTTCTAAAGCACTTTTGCAGAGTGATATTTTATTTCACTGTCTGAATCAAGTCAGGAAGTAAACTCTTTGACCTGGAAAAGAATAAATACAATGTATTTATTCTTAAAATAGCGAACGCAATCACAGCACAAAGCAATTTTGTGAGCATTCAGCAGTCTTCCTATACCTTCCATTAGAGCAAAATCGCCCCAAAAATGGTACAGGCACCTCTTTGCAGAGCCCAAAGCAGACGAAACATGCTGATATGAACCTTCTTATAGAGAATCATGGCACAAATGCTTTGTGGGCGATTTTGAAAATCGCCTGCGCTTGGAAAAAGGCCAAAAATGCCCTTAGTGTGAAAAAGCCCCCAAAGAGCCCTGATTCCCAAAATTTACAGATTTAAAAGTGCAGGCATGTATTTAAAAGTACAGGTGTCTCCTTCAATGAACTGATTTGCAAATTCAGTGAATGCTGTAAATTTGTTCTATGCTCATTGCAGATAGCCCATTCATCTGAATATGTGCAGAAAGAATCAATCACAGCCATCAGGATTTGTAAATTGCATGATCTTTTTAAAGACTGGGAAGGTGAATTTAAAAATTCAAATTTGCAATGAAGACTATACACCCAGTCTTGCAAATTCACAAGTCATTATTTCCTATTCTTCATTATTCCTTTGATCATATTTTTTCATGGTAGTACTGAAATTATAGAGCTAAAGATTGTTATGCATACAACCCTGTGATGCCTTTCCTTGCTTTTGACTCTTGGTTTAATCTAGTGTGAAGGCTTGGAAACATTCTGCATTTTTTTTTTCCGCAGACAGGAGTTCATATTTTGCAAGGGGTTTACTCTGATTTTCAAATGGTGATTTTCAAATAGGACTTACATTACCCAGTAGGGGATAGCTCTCTGGAGTAGCAGCAACAAGAGACAGATAGATATGTGCAGATCTGTGTCAACCTGAACAAATACCTTGTAGCACTTATGAATAAATGTTGGGTGTCAGAAGCACTACTCTTTTCACAGACTGAATTTGCAGTACATTGTTAAATAGATTTTAGAAAAAAAATCAAATTATTCTGATGTTTTCTCGCTAACAAGAAACTTTTATTAAGGCACAGCAAAAACAGGCAGGTTCAGAGTAGCCTTCATTCAAATGCTCAGACTCCCACATCTGGTGCTATGTAATAACTGTAATAACATCCATAGTGATGATATGAGCATGTCCAAGTCCTGATCCATTATAGAAATTAAGGATAACAGGCCTGCATTCAAGGCAAAAAAAAAATGTTCAGGTAACAATTTTCTGAATGATTGTTGTGCAGGCAAGCGTTCCTGGTGGAGCAGTTGTACTGATATTTGGAGAAAGGAAGAGGATGGACATTCTCATAGTACAAAAAAGTATTGGGTGATCCCTCCTGATGTTGAGGTACACGTGTACAAGTCAGCATGGTGGTGTAGTGATTAGCACTCTCACCTTGCAGAGCTGGGTCTTCAGTTCAAATCCCAGCCAGAGCACTATCTGCACCGAGTTTGTATGTTCTCCCCATGTCTGCGTGGGTTTCCCCACACATCCTAAAAACATACAGATAAGTTACATGGCTTCCCCCTAAATTGGCCCTAAACTACGATACACACACTTCAGGATACATACACAGACATACTGTATATAGATATGTTCTAATGACTGTTCAGTGAAACCAGTGAATTTCGCTTCCCTTTTATCTCTCAACAGAAACAATGTACACTAGAGACTTTAATGAGCCTGTCTGTAAAACATTCGTGAATAGTTAGCTTGCATTTTAAAGCAGCATTGTCAACTACAAAATCAAATAAAACACTGCACTATATCTATAATATTGCCAGGAACCTCACCCTGCAGTGCAAGCTCTCCAATCTATTCAGAAATGTATCTGCTGTAAGTATGTTATCTCAGTATACCAAGCTCTATTCTATTGCTGATTCCAAAGACAAAGAGAGAGGGAATCTTGTCATCTTCCCTCCCACATTCCTGCTCCTCTTTGATTGGGCTGAGCACACTGCAGTGTGACATGCTTGGCTGAAACATGATGCCGTGCTGACACGTAGTTAGAAAGCAAGCCAGAATGACACAGCAGATTGGAGGAGGACTAAGGGGAGAAACATTGTCAGGATTTAGCCTCAGACTCTGGGGAAAAGACATGGAGACTGCCAGGAACAGAATTATCTTCATTTACTATATCAAATTCACTGAAATCAAAATGTGGACAGTACAATACATGTGTTATGTAAGTAGATCAAGTATTTATCTACTTATAGGGCTAGTGCACACCAGAGCGGTTCTAAAGCTTTTTTTAAAACGCTTGCAAGGGGAAAACCGCTTAGCTAATGAAAGTGAATGAGATGGTGCACACCAGAGCAATTTGTTTTTTCCACAAAAGCAAACTCAGGGGCTGCAGCATTTTTTGGATTTCTGAGGCGTTTCTGCCTCAATGTTAAAGTATAGGAAAGTGGAAAACGCTAGATCAGAGCGGTTTTTCAGGCGTTTTTGTTACAGAAGCTGTTCAGTAACAGCTTTACTGTAACAATATTTGTAATCTGATACACAAAAAATGCTAGGCATGTTTAGAAAACATGCCTAGAATCGCTCTGAAATCTGCCTCAAAAAACCTCTAGCGTTTTGTGGATCTGCTAGAGGTTTTTGGTGTGCACTGGGCCATACATGTGTTTCTTTCCTGGCACAGTATGGCTGACCCTCCTGCTTTAAACAAAAAACATACGAGTGGCTGAGACAGGGTCCTCCAGCATCCAGTGCAGAGATGCCAAAGACTACCTTTCACCCCAATAAAAAGAGATAATATTTATATCATTTATATGGCTATGAAGGCATCTCACAGAGGCGATGCTTTTCTAAGCTGATTCTGCCAAATAATTCAGAAATGGCATTGTAATTACTTCATTCCTGTAGTAAATTTTGCTCAAAATGAAGCATTAGAAAAATGAAAAAAAAAAAAAAAGAAAGTTTTACTTACAAAAATATAGCTAATGCAAAACAGGACGTTTCCCTGTGAAATCAATTTCACACAAAATTGCCAGTTATGTCTATTCTACCTACCCATCCCAATTACCACTGTGTTTTCTGCCACAACAGTAAAAAATGCAGAAATAACAGTTACCACTGTCCGTTTCTAATTTATCGTGTCAGGGAGGAAGGGAAGAGCAAAAGAAACCAAAAAATACAAGATGGACTAGAACATTAAAATTAGATGAAATAAAAGCAAATTAAAAATTGAAAGGAAGAAAACCAGAAGTGGTAAAACAGAATGAAAAAGGAAAAGCAAACTGGAGGACAAGGGCTGGAAACAGAAGTAGAAGCAAAATGTGTAGAAGCTCCATGTGATATACAGCAAAGTCCCCTTTCTCTGGAACTCTTGGAACTGGAGGCTCGCTAAGTATTTTATGTGGGGGGGGGGGGCTTTTCTGGCCATCAACCAGCAACAAGCACATGTATCCGGCATCAGCGATCTCTGCCGGTGCCGGATACCGTGGACATTGCTGTATTCATTTATTTTTGTTAAAAGGGCCTTTATGGGTATTGACTTGGTAAAACATTGCCTGATGGGATACTGGTATTCCAGGTTTAGGTTTTATCTCTTGTTCTGTCCTGTGTGTTCATTTTCATTTCCAAAAGATCAGCTGCTTCCATTCTCAGACTCAGCACTGATCCATGCTTCTGTAACCCATTCTTAAAATTGAAATTATAGGGATCACAGACTTCTTCAAACAGCAAAAGGTAACACGCTGGTATAAAAAACCACTACGAAAATCCCCTTAAAAACAGACACGTGGCAGTGTTGAATGTTACCTGCTAAACAACAACCGGTTGTGTAGCACACTTCAAACTAGGGATGGGACGACGAATCCAGCGAATCCACGAATCCCTTAAATGTTGGGAAATATTCGCGATTCGTGGATTCAAATCCCAACACCATTTACCGCTTGTCAAATCTGCCGAATCCCGACGCTTCGTCCCCGCGCATCCACCGCTCCCCCCGCCCGCCCTCATCCTCCTCTGTCCCCCCTGCGCCTCCTCCACTCGCCCCTCACATAGTTAAGAAGTATCACCTACTAGAGGGAACAGGGAAGTAAGGAAGAGGTCTGCCACTCTGCGCTCCATGGGGAAGGTGAGTGGGGGGGGGGCACAGGGCTACCTAACTGAAGGCCTCTATACCTACCTACCTACCTACTTAAAGGCCCCTATACCTCCCTACCTATGTGAAGGCCCCTATACCTACCTACCTACCTGAAGGCCCTTGTACCTACCTACCTACCTATGTGAAGGCCCCATATACCTAGCTACCTACGTGAAGGCCCCTATACCTCCCTACCTATGTGAAGACCCCTATACCTACCTTCCTACCTACGTGAAGGCCCCTATACCTACCTACCTACCTATGTGAAGGCCCAATATACCTACCTACCTACCTATGTGAAGGCCCCTATACCTACCTACATACCTACCTATACTGAAGGCCCTATACCCTGCTACCTATACTGAAGGCTCTTTTACCTACCTACCTATACTGAAGGCACATGTACCTTGTTACCTATACTGAAGGCTCCTATACCTACCAACCTATACTGAAGGCACACATACCCTGCTACCTATACTGAAGACCCCTATACCTAGCTACCTACCTATACTGAAGGCACTTGTACCTTGCTACCAATACTGAAGGCCCCTATACCCTGCTGCCTATACTGAAGGCCCATATACCTTGCTACCTACCTATACTGAAGGCACATATACCTTGCTACTTATACTGAAGGCACATATACTGTGCTACCTATAGTAAAGGTACATATACCTTGCTACCTATACTGAAGGCACATATACCTTGCTACCTATACTGAAGGCCCCTATACCTAGCTACCCACCTATACTGAAGGCACATGTACCTTACTACCTATTCTGAAGGCCCCTCTACTCTGCTACCTATACTGAAGGCACATGTACCCTGCTACCTATACTGAAGGCACACGTACCCTGCTACCTATACTGAAGGCACATATACCCTGCTACCTATACTGAAGGCACATATACCTTACTACCTATTCTGAAGGCCCCTATACCTTGCTACATATACTGAAGGCACATATACCGTGCTACCTATACTGAAGGCCCCTATACCTTGCTACATATACAGAAGGCACATATACCGTGCTACCTATACTGAAGGCCCCTATACCTTGCTACATATACAGAAGGCACATATACCTTGCTACCTATACTGAAGGCCCCTATACCCTGCTACCTATACTGAAGGCACACATACCCTGCTACCTATACTGAAGGCACATATACCCTGCTACCTATACTGAAGGCACATATACCTTGCTACCTATACTGAAGGCACATATACCTTGCTACCTATACTGAAGGCTCATATACCCTGCTACCTATACTGAAGGCCCATATACCTTGCTACCTATACTGAAAGCTACCAATATTGAAGGCACCCATACATAGCTAGCTATACTGAAGGCACCTTTACTTGGCTACCTATACTGTGTACACCACTCAAAATTGCCCAATATCACACCAATGTCCATATGTCCTCAATTAGGCTCTTACTGGCACCTGATGTCAAAATCCAAGACTGTGTGCTGTGGTTTAGTATTAAACAGTATCGGCAACACAGTTCCAACTCAATCCTCATGGGACGCGCAGTTAGCTTTGAAGCACAGGCTGATATGCATGCAGTGCAGTTTTTTCCTTGTAGGCTCACACCACCACTAAGGGCAACTTGCGCTGGTCCCCCCCTGTGACATCCAGCTGTCTCCGGGCAATACAATGCTTGCAGCGTACCACTCCTTGTTCTGCAGTTACAAGGAGTCGGTTCCTGTGCTGAACGTCGATCCATGCGTGCATGGGCTCAGTTTGAGGCAGATGGACAATGTCACATGCTGGCTTTATGACTAGTATTGCCCTCCTATCAGGGCTTCATCAGAGGGTGACCCCCCCCCCCCCCCAATAGCCCTCAGAAGGACTATTGTGGTGGGTCCCTAGCTGGTGAGCTGCAAGTAGCAGATCACCTAGGAAGCAGCTACATAGCACAATATCACACAAACAGCCTATCTCTCACTGTCCCTCTATCTGCAGCAGCAGCACCTCTCCCTACATTGGCTAATGCAGAAAGAAAATGGCCACTAGGATCGTACCTTTTATGGGGAGGAAGGGGGGTGGCATGGGCTGTGATCATGTCTGGTTGGCTGTCCTGTCCCACCTGACTTCAGGGTGAAGGATCAAAAATTGGCACCAAGGGAAAGTGTACGGTGGACGCAAATGGCCCGTATAGTTCAGGTTTCTCGAAAGCAGCGACTGTTTGCTGGAAAATGTTAACTGGCAAACTTTTTCACCCATCCGTATATGTCACCTCCACTCTGAGGCCCCACTCAGGTACATTATTCATCCCTTACTTACCTCCCCCAGTGTAAACTAACGCCATCACATCCAGGTGACGCTCACAAATACATTTCTGACTACTTTTCATTATCAAAAGGTTTTGAGTGTTAAAAAAAAATTACAATTGACCTATAAAAAAGCATAGGGAACTGTGATTTGCACTCCCTCCTTGTACAAGTTCCAAATCAAGGCACTGTTTGTGGGGAGTTTGCATGTTATCCCTATGCTTATGCAGGTTTTCTCCAGGTAATAGTTTCATGTCACGACTATACCTACCCTCCCCCAAATTGGAGTAAAGAGTAGAAACAGAAGTGATCCACAAGCCTGGGCTGTATAAAAAAAAAACAAAAAACACTATTAGATGGAGATGATTTGCAAACTTCATCTGGGTCATACCAGAATATAGCATGGATTGGTAGTAAATAAAAGTTTCAGTCACATTCATACACCCATGGGAAATAATTATCTTTAATGAATCCATATTGCCTGAATAATGAATTAAAAAAAGAGTTCTTCCTTGGGGTACTGTACATGACAGCAGCCGCACAATGTCCAATTTTTCCCAATCTTTGCATAGCATGACTACATCTCAGAATGACTAAGGCGTAAGGTTGCACCTCTTGTCGCTTAGCTGTAGGCACTTCAGAAATATGTTCCCAATTTGCTGGCGTACTTAAGAGACCTGATTGATTCTCTCACTGAGGACGATCCATAATGTGTCAGCTTGCAGTGTTCTGCATGGTTCAGGGTAAATGTATGGACAGACTTTGACAAGGGGTCACTTTCGTGAAGTTGGCTAGCTTATTATATGCTACATGTTAACTTAATGTCTCTAATTTTATACAGAGCATTTTTTTAGTGAACTGTGGTGTGCAAAGTTATTGCATCATCATGCAACCTTCTTTTTCTGACTAACAAAATCATGGTGCACATGAGTGTGAGGAGGTGTCACTAGAAATGTATTGTTTGATAGGGTCACATCCCTATTGCACCATCAGTATAGCCTATTTAATGGTTGCCGCAGATTAGTGGGTGGTTGTCTATGTTCAGACATGTGACCATGCATTAGGTAAGTCATCCTTTTTTTTAAATAATATTTTTATTGTCTGTCATCCTTTTTTTACTTCTTACCTAAATATATTTTGTATATTAAAGGTTCACAAACCTATCCTTAAGCTTCACTACTGTAGTTTGTTTTGTGGCCATTAGGGCTGAGCTCTCGGATTCCGAATTTCGAGTTTGCCTTCGGAATTTGGCAGTTCCGAGTAAGCACTCGAAACTCGAAAACTTTGCAATTCCGAGTACCGAATCACTTACCGAGAGAAGAGCTCTGTGTGCCGCTGCTGGTCTGGTCTCCTGCATTCCATTGTCCAATTACGCTCTCACAGGAAGTACTGCGAGAGCGTGATTGGACAGTGTCAGTGCAGAATACCAGACCAGCGGCACACAGAGCTATCGCTCTCGGTAAGCCATTCTGCTGGCTGGCTGGAATTCTGGAGGTGGGGGGGAGTGCGCAAGGGGGGGCCCTAGGTGAGGGAGGGGAGGCTTCCCCCCCTTCCCGCCGCTCTGTGCCCACTTTCCCACCTTCCTGCGCTGTGCCCCCCTCTATTCTCTTAGGAGGTCCCGCGCACCTGCCGATCCTGCAGAACTCCTGGGGATGAATGGCTGTAGACAGCCTCTGCAATCTGTATTGCATAAGCTAGAAACACCAAAATTGTTTGCTAAAACAAGAATTTTCGGCAAACAGTGTCATAAACAAAATGGCTGCTGGGGAATGCCCGTTCCCCGGAGGCCACCTCAGAGTGTCAGAATACGCGTTATTTCACATGAATGGGTGGGTCCAGGGAATTAGGGCACCTCCTGCTCTGGTCACCTGGACCCACCATCTATGTGAAAAATCACTGTTTTCGCCACTCTAGTGTGGCCTCCAGCGATCGGGGATTTCCCAGTGGCCATTTTGATTGCATCACTGTTTGCCGAAATTTCTTGTTTTAGAGGCAACATTTTCGTGTTCTCAGCCTCTGCTATACAGATGCAGAGGCTGACTGTGACCATTCAGTGGTGGGAGTTCGCCAGTGTAGGAGGGAGGTGGGATGTCATAAGAGGATACTGGCGTGGGACCACTCCTGAGGTTACTGGCGTGAGATTATTGCAAGCTAAGTATCCCTGGTTAATTTAGAACAATAAAGGACTTTTTTCATTGTCGTGTTTTTATTTCTTTTTTTAACTCTGCTAAAATGGGTAAGGGGTACTGTGTACCCCTATACTAATTTCTCCTGGGGAGGGGGCGGCTTCCGGGGTCCGCTTGTTAAAGGGGAACCCCGGATGGCACCATGAACCCCCCAGGACGTCGGCGGCCCCCACCTCCTCCTGGGGCACCGGAGGTGGGGAAGAGCCCCTTGTCCATGGATTGGACAAGGGCTCTGGAGGAGAGGGGGAGGTTGGCCGCCCCTCTCCTCCAGAGCCCCCCCATACCATGGACCATGCGGGCTGGTATAGCTCAGGGTGCGAAGCCCCACGTGGCCGGGGCTCCGCATTCTGGCTATCCCAGCCTGCATGGGGGACAAGGGGTTAAGGAGGCTTGGGAGGGGGGACCCCACGCTGTCTGTTTTCATGAAATGTATACAATATGTATACAGAACTCGGAATGCAGTAACCTGCTCTGCAGCAGTGTCATTTTACACAGTTTAAAAAACATTTTTCTTATGAAACTTTGAAATCGATTTGCTCAAAAACTATAAGCTCTTTTCACAATTTTTTTTTTACCATGTTCCTACTCATCTGCTTAACATACATGCCAAAATCTGGTGATGATAGCATGTACAGGGGCTTTACAATTAACCGCAGAAGTTAACACTATTTAATTCAATAGAAATGCACTCGCAACACGAAAATTCGGAACACGAAACTCGGTTTTCGCATGCGGTACACGAAATTTCGACGAAATCGGAATTCAGCTGTTCCGATCAGCCCTAGACTGGCCATGTGCTTTTTTCAAATCACAGTCCTGGTCCTGACTGAGCAGAGTCCTGGGAGGATCCAGGAGTGCATCCACAGAAGTAGCATTGCACACTAATGGTGTTGGCAAGTCACATCACATGTTTTCAGTGCAATGTGACATGTACAGTGCAGCATACAGTCTCCTTATGCTTGTACCACACCCTGAACTGTGCGTGTCACCTGGTAATGCACAGCAGGCAGTACTTTGCTGCATTGGGACTCCTCACACTGCAAACAGAGCAGAGTGAAAGGCCCCATTGAAATATAATGGCATTGGGCTTGATTCACAAAGCGGTGCTAACCTACTTAGCACGCCTAAAGTAGTTTAGGCGTGATAACCTTTGCACTAGTAGGTTAGCACCGTTTTCAGGAATAAAACTTGCGCGCAAAGTTTTACGCGCAAAATTTTACGCGCAAAATTTTACGCTCGCAAAGTCCTGGGCGCGCAGAAAGTTGCATAGGGTTTAACGGGTGCATAAAACTTTACGTGCGCAAAACTTTATGCGCACTAAACTTTGCGCGAGTGGGAATTTCGCACGAGTTTGTTTTTATCACACCTAAACTGAGTTTAGGCGTGATAAAGGGCTTTTCACCAGTGTGCTAACAGTTTGCACCGCTTTGTGAATCAAGCCCTTTGCATTTAACTGTGGTTGTATTTCCAGACACAACGGGTGAAGTGTGAAAGGGCTCTTACTCTTTAAGTTAATAGAGGTTTAGGGTAATAATGGTACTGGACTTCCCTAGTTATGAAATCCTAAACATCAGACAACAACGGTGGTTCCCACTTTTACAAATATGGCAATATAAAGCTGGTTGGTTTGTGAGGAATCATGTAACACAGGGTTTCACCTGCTGGTGGCAGCGTGCGCTTCGATTTTTGACTTCATACAAGTGTCCCTCTGTTCTTTTTAACTTACCTGCAACTCCCTGCTCCACCTACTGCTATAATCGACTTTGACTTTCACATTCCTAACAGCAGAGGCAGTCATGTAACCACCATTATTTTCAACAAAACAAAGTTATTTAGAAGCACTTTTACACTCATGTTGTGGACGTAGTGGGAGTGGGAGTGAACCAAAGTAATTATCTTATTATTGTTTTCTCCGTTCAGACGTTTCAATAAAGCTTTTGCAAAGCACAAAATAACAAACTTTGTAGAATCCTACAACTGTTACAACCAGTACCTGTTAAAAACCGATGAGCTCATATTTTCCCTAAAAAATGGAAGCTGTAAGAGTAACACATTTTTCTTTCACACAAAAAGACATTGTAACATTCTATTAGCACATCCCATATCTTCCCTTTGTTTATGATTTGTAAGTCGTGCTAGCTGTTCTTTGTGCTGTACTACTGAATATATTCACACCTATAAAGTAAATGCCTTATAGTTATTTATAACACCAGCATAATGGTGGTTTGTGAAAGCATGTCCTGTAAAGCCCCTGTAGATTTATGTATTTGGTTTAAACGTCACAATGAATTTCGATAAAAGGAAACGGATAGTGGGCTGAATTAATGGATTCCACTAATTATACTGTGTCCTGTGTGCGGGAGAAAAAAAGTTGCCGGAAATACCCAATTCAAACCTAATTGCTTGAATTGTTTTTTATTAATCAATAAGCTTCACAAAAAAATGCAGTAAGCAGAAAAAAAATGAAATCAATATCTACATTGCGTTAAAAGGTTGCAATTCTCTTGGATGCACTTGCATGCAGTTTCTGGAGGCTGGTTGTTCCAAAGGAAAAGATTAATGCAAGCATATTAGTCATCATAATTGGGGACAATTGCAGTCAGATTTCATGTAAATGTTATGCAACTTGAATTTGGACCAATATCTTCAAGCTGAACATAATTTACATGAAATTTAAATACAGGTATTTGCATTTCATTGATCATCCCTACGTGAAAAAAAGGCACTGCGAATTGTGGGCACCGTGCAGTACCTGATAGTAGAATATTGATAACATTCACCAATATTCTTCTATTTACAGTGGTAATATTCTTTAGTTAAATATCAGTAATTATTACCAATATTTTACAATAGCTAAACCTATCCCTCTGCTCACACAGAACCCTCCCCCCTGTAATACCTAACCCCAAGCAACTCCCCCATGCCTAAACTTAAACCACCACCACCATGCCTAACCTTAAAACTCCCTTCCCTAATGCCTAACCTTAACCATAAATCCATCCTTCGGCAAATATGGAAAACAACAATTTCTGCAAAAAGAGAAATGTTGGCAAATGGTGCCCAAATTTCTATATGTAGCCAAAATTCCTATGGATGTCTATGGTAATGAACAAACTTCCATGGTGACACGGGTGCTTAAATGTCCAGCTTTCATAATTACCCAAGAGGTGACCATCACTGAATCCACACTGTGTGGTTGAGCCGGATGATCCACAAGGCAACCTAGACAAGTGACTAGGGCCTAGAGGGATTTGCAATCTCCTCAGACCTCCTGTCCCCACCTCATTGTGCCAGAAAGACCAGTTGGTAAGAAAGAAAGTCAAATCTGCTACCTTACTTTGGACACCATTTTTTTTTTTCAAACAACCTCTGCATCAGGGCACTCTCACTGTTGGTTTGTCTCCACTTTGCAGCTTCCTTCATTTTCAGTTGATTAGTTGTCAACTTCCACAGGAATCTTTAGTCAAAGGACCAGAAAAATCAGCAGGAAACTGCATCCGTCATCCATGGTAAACGCCATGACTTTTTTTAGCCGGTAAGGTGTCATCAATAGAGTTGGTCAATGAGATACTGGTTTGTCCAGCTTATGTACAAATGCAAAGTTGTATGCAGCTTGGAATTGGGCCAATCCAAATTGGCAGGAATTGCATTTGAGTGGCATTTAATTTCAAGTAACGTATAATTACACATTACACAATTACACAAGTTACATATAATTTACATTGAATATGCATGCAGGATGGAAATATTAGTATCTCATTGACCATCTCTAGCCATCACAACAAATCAAGATTTTTCAGATATTTCTTTACTGCTTTTTCTTTCCATTGCATTATTTATTGAAATGACTGACCAATTTTACAACTTTCCTGTAGTATGAGGGCCAACAGATTTGAATACTATGAACAGATTCTGTAGGTTAGCTGTCTGTCATCCCACATGGAATTAGTAACACTGATCAGTCATCAGCCAATCAAAATTGCATGTCTGTACAAGGCTTTAGTGATAAGAATATCACCATATAGCTTTATGAGGTGAGGGGGAGAGCCTGAAGTCTCATAACGTTCACATTTGTATTGTAAGAATCACTTTAACATCATTGCCCTAACTAAATTGCAGCATCACCGCAGCTGCACACTAACTACATCCCCCTAACTCCCCCCCCCCCCCCGCAGAATCCACGACTTACTTGGTTGTGGATTTTGCTGCCCCGGGAGGCAGAGCTTTCAGCTGCAGCTCTGCCTCCATGCACGTCAATCCGCACATAACTCTGCCTCTCCCCACCTCTCTCAGTGAAAGAAGACTGAGAGGAGCGGGAGAGGCAGCAATCCGTGCTAATAGACACGTGTAGAGGCAGAGCTGCAGCCAAAAGCTTTCCTCCTCACGGAAGCGCTCTCCGCAGTGTGCCCCAGGGAGTTTGGGGGGTTTAGTTAATGGGCAGCCGCGCGGGTGAATTTTATGAGACTTCAGAGTCTCTTTAAGCCTCGCTACACCTCAACCCAGAGAGCCACAAGTGCAGAAACTGCCCATCTGGATCAAGGTATCACCTTCCCACACAAGGTGTGGATGGTCTTCAAAGTAAGGAAAGTATTCATTCAATGTTTAAATAAAAAGTGTAGAATCTACCATAGCTACTTCATGTGATAAAATATTCCAAATCTTTTCTTCTCAGGTGGCAAAAATAGCCTTCCCTCCATGTGCAGTTTACGTCCTTGCGTCCTTTGTACAGGCCTAGAGATAAAAATGTCAATGTCCAAGCTCTTATATTGCCCTTGGGTGAATTTATAGAAATTCAGTTTTACACCTCACCCCCTTAAAGAGTAACTGTCGGGCATAAAAATCAAAAATCAATTCTTTATTTTTATCTGGTAAACAAGTAATAAGGATGCTAATCAGGCAATCCAAAAGTTAAAATCACTATTACTTTTCTTGTTGATAAATTATCATTCCCCAGTTTACATGACTCTTATTTGGTACATAGACAATTTGGTACACAAAAGAGAAGACGCAGGGCATGCTGGGTTGTCTTTTTTTGCTTCTCTACTTCCCCTCAGACTGATTGGCTGAAGCCTCTTTCCCTCCTGTTTTCTCCTCTCACACCTCTTTTCCTCTCTGATTGGCCAAAATTTCTCAGGCTGAAACAATGCACTTTCTATAGTGAAGGGCGGGCAAATCAGGCAGAGGAGACTAAGGGCGGATATTAATCACGACTGGCTTCAAAATAGTCACAGTAAATATGGAAACTGTCTAGAATAGGATTCTCTACTTTTCCTTTATAAAATTCACAGGAATCATAAGGTGGACAGTGCAATACATATGTTATGTAAGTAGAGCAAGTATTTATCTACTTATATATTTGTTTTTTTTCCTGATATAGTATGGCTGATAGCTCCTCTTTAAAGCGTTCTATACATAACAGTTTATATGGAGCACCAAAACCTGTCAATGACAGCCACAGTGTCACTGAGGCTCAAAGCAGTACTGCCACCCTAAAAAGTCACCCTAAAAAGGTTAGATACCTATGGAGAGGGTCTGTAGCCGTTTTGGTCCTCCGTGATCGCTGTCCCCTGCTGAACTCCCATGCCTTCAGGAGTCCTCCAAAGGCTTCAGCAGCACTGGTGTCCCCAAGTGCTTCAAAATATTGGTCACTCTGTAATGCACATGTGCTCATGTATGCACAGTATAGAGCTCACTGGCATAACAATAGGGCCTGCAGCCCCTGCTCCCGCACGCGCGGGGGGGTGCTTGGAGCGCACGGAAGGTTTGTATTTGTTTCCTGTCCACCGCTGCCCATGGACACACATTTAAGCTGGAGGGGAGCTCAGAGGGGAGAGCCCCGAGATGCGGGAGAGGGGGGGAACTTCCCCTCTCCCCGCCGACTGTGGCCACGGCTTTCCCCTCATGCTGCCACCCGTCCAGCCCCCACAAAATGGCCCTGTGCGGTCCCCAAGGGGGTGGGGAGTTCCCGCTCTGAAAATTTGCAGGGGGGCCCGGTGGGGCCTAGTTACGTCCCTGATAGAGCTGCTCATCCTCACATGCACTTGCAGACAAAAGGGCTTCCTAAGCCTTTCCCGAAGACTCCTAAAGGCGTATTGTACCAGACATTCAAATAACTTCAATGGGTGGACAGTGATGGGCTGAGGCCACAGAGAGTGGACCAGGAAGGCTATAAAGGGACTCAGAGATGACAGACAACCCAGCTGTGATACTTTACCAGGGCTTCCTCCCGCCCCATAAACACACCTAAGTCCCACGCCATCCTCCCGCAGTCTGCCGTTCAGCCGCGGTGAGCTCCATTACCAGGCTCAGTTATGTCGTCTGGGTCTACTGCGCAGGAGGTCTGCGCCTGCACAGTAGACCCTCACTGGCATCGACTGAGCCCGGTAAGGAGCTCACCTCGGCTGAACGGCAGACTGCGGGAGGACGGTGTGGGACTTCGACGTGTTTAAGGGGCGGGAGGAAGCCCTGGGTAAGTATCAGATCTTGGTTGTCTGTCATCTCTGAGGCTCTTTAAGGGATCCAGTGCCTTAGCTCTTCATAGGTGAGTATCTAACTGTTTTTTGGAGGTGGCTTCAATATTGCTTTAAGGGAAACCTTAATTAAACATAAGCGCTATTCAAAGCACATACAGAGGTGATCAGCATCACTACTACTGGACCAATGAACAGCTAATACAGCAGTGAAAGGAGGATACCTGGTGAGCTCCTCTAGTGCAAAGGCCCTGGTGAGTATACAGTCCAGGTGGTTGAACTCTGGCTCTCTAAATTTTCAAAGTCTGTCAGGGGAGACAGGGCCAACTTCAGGGCATCACAGGTGGGACTGCAGTATAGGGCCAGAGTGAGTCTAGGGCCCAGTGAACAATGCCACACACATGGGCCCCAGCTGCAAGTTTGTCACAGAATGTACAGACCACCAATGAGTGTGGCTGTGTTCGCCTCGGCCGGCTGATTTGGCATTGCAATTTTTTTGTGATTTTGCCATGCTTTTGCTTTTGCCATTCTCATTTCAGTTAATAAGAATCACATCACAATCACTGAGACAATTTCACAAATAGCAAGCGCTGCTCATGCACTGCAGTGAGACGAGTAATCTGATAGGATTACATATGTCACATCACTTTGCTGATTGCTGGCGATCACCTTAAATATAGGATGTTCAATTTAAATATATTGGAAGGGGAGTAAGGGAGACCCAGTAGGTTTTCCCAGTATAGGACCCAGAATGAAATTTCAGGCAGCCTTGAGGGGAGAATAGAGACCACCTCTCTGGCAGTCTTTGTGCTGGAAGTCCCTCAGTACATAGATATCTATTTATCAAGGGACAACACATCACTACTTTATAGCTTATCCCACATCGCTGTTCATCACATTGCAGAACAAAATATCAGCCTATTATTTGTTTGAAAAAATGTGATGCTTTTCTTTTTAATCCAGACTGAAAAGCAACCTGTGCCTGGCATTTGAGGATTTGCATCATTATTCCTCTGTACCAAAAATTACCAATCAACCAAATACTGGTCTGAGCCATGCTAATGCGCTTTGAGTCCTAAGGGAGAAAAGTGCTTTACAAATGTTGTTTGTTGTTGTTGTTAATGCCAGCTTCCCATTGACTTGAATGGGTCATATGACATTGGACCAATGAGAGTGTGTGAGAATGCCCCACCCTTTTATCACTAGAAACTGCAGCTTCTAACAACTAGGAGTAGACCACGGGTCAGCCTCCTGTGTGGGAGGGGTTTGTAGTCATTGCAGATCTCAAGTTCCTCTGCGTCTCCATACAACTGAATAGCACGCAACACAACCTTACTGCGCCTCTATAAATAGGCTGCTTAAAAATGCAAACTGACAATTAAATTTTTTTTTCAGCTGTTTCATAAATAGGCCCTTCAGCCCAATTCCTCTAGCCTCAGTCTCATGCACAGATAGCAGCTGCGCTCCCTATTTCCAGACACAATTCCATTCACTCTAATGCAGAACTGAGCAGTAACCAGAAATTACAGCATGGTCTGTTCACAAGAGATCAAGGCTGGCAATGCAAATACTAATGCCTGTGTGTGTGTATGTGTGAGTGTGTGAGTGTGTATGTAAGTATGTGTGTGTGTTTTTGTGTGGTGTGTGTGCGCGCGTACGCCTGTGTGTGGTGTGTGTGTGCGTGCACACGTGTGTGTCTGTGTGTGTGGTATGTGTGTGTGTAAGGGTTACACTTTGGCTGTGTTGCCTAGGGCACAAAGATGGTCAGAAGAAGCCTGGCATCTGCATACTGATTTCAGTTATTCTAGACTCTACAGACAATTAGCATTTGTTCCTGCACAGTTGAGTATCTTAAAGTAGACCTACATGAAAATAAATTATGAAAGCTGACATGTTTTCCCTTAAAGAGGAACTCCAGTGAAAATAATGTAATAAAAAAGTGCTTCATTTTTTACAATAATTGTAATGTATAAATGATTTAGTCAGTGTTTGCCCATTGTACAATCTTTCAAATCCCTGATTTACATTCTGACATTTATTACATTGTAACATTTTACTGTTGGCAGGTGATGTAGCTGCTGCATGTTTTTTTTGGCAGTTGGAAACAGCTGTAAACAGCTATTTCCCACAATGCAGCAAGGTTCACAGACAGGAAACTGCCAAGAGTACGTACTCAGAATTTCTTTGTGGGAGGAGTTTCACCACACCATCAGCCATACAGCACCCCCTGATGGTCTGTTTATGAAAAGGAATAGATTTCTCATGTAAAAGGGGGTATCAGCTACTGATTGGGATAAAGTTCAATTCTTGGTCGGAGTTTCTCTTTAAGCTAACTTCACACTGTCAGTGGTGTAGCTAAGGAGCTGTGGGCCCCGATGCAAGTTTTACAATGGGGCCCCCCAAGCACTCTATACATAACCATTGATACTGCGCACCAAAACCTGCCAATGGCAACTACAGTGTCAGAGCTGCAAGAAGGGAATAGGGAACAGTTTTGTTAATGATTATCACTATTCAAAGTATCTATAGAAGTGATTATTATGAGCACAGCACCAATAGAGAGCTAATACTGTACTTGTGAAAGGGCTCTTCGGGGCCCCTCTGGCCCAAGGGCCCCGATGTGGTCGCAACCTCTGCACCCCATATTGCTACTCCCCTGCACACTGTGTGTTGCGTAACGCCTGTAACACAACACGGAGCTGGGAAAAAAGGGCGCATGCCGCTAGTGGACAAAAAGGGCGCCGCCATTCACTCCCATAATAAATAGCGTTTAATGGGCGCCGGGTAGGAAAAAAGGGCGCCGGAGCTAAATAAAGTTTATAAACGGCGCCAGGAGCTAAATAAAGTTTACAAACGGCGCCCGGAGCTGTTTAATGATTTATAACTGAACTTGTGGTGATTTACGTTTATAAAATGCACCCGTGCCGAATAACGTTTATGAAAATACTAAACATATTTATCTTATTTAAATAATTAAAACATTATTTAAAGTTTTATCCCTTACTGTTTGTAAAACATTATTATTCACAAAATAAAGCGATCAGTACGTAACGTAAATTGCAAAATATTTTTTTAATCCACAATTAGTAAAACATAATTATCCACATAATAAAGGGGGGTCTTAGGTTTAGGCACCAACAGGGGGGTCTTAGGTTTAGGCACCAACAGGGGGGTCTTAGGTTTAGGCATTAACAGGGGGGTCTTAGGTTTAGGCATTAACAGGGGGGTCTTAGGTTTAGGCACTAACAGGGGGGTCTTAGGTTTAGGCACTAACAGGGGGGTCTTAGGTTTAGGCACCAACAGGGGGGTCTTAGGTTTAGGCACCAACAGGGGGGTCTTAGGTTTAGGCACCAACAGGGGGGTCTTAGGTTTAGGCACCAAGAGGGGGGTCTAGGGGTTAGGGGTAGGTACAGGGAGGGTTACTTAGGCACCAACAGGGGGGTCTTAGGTTTAGGCACCAACAGGGGGGTCTTAGGTTTAGGCACCAACAGGGGGGTCTTAGGTTTAGGCACCAACAGGGGGGTCTTAGGTTTAGGCACCAACAGGGGGGGTCTTAGGTTTAGGCACCAACAGGGGGGTCTAGGGGTTAGGGGTAGGTACAGGGAGGGTTACTTAGGCACCAACAGGGGGGGTCTTAGGTTTAGGCACCAACAGGGGGGTCTTAGGTTTAGGCACCAACAGGGGAGTCTAGGGGTTAGGGATAGGTACAGGTAGGGTTCTGTGTAAGAGTAGGCTTAGGTATAGTTTTAGTAAAATTTTAGTAATAATTACTAATGTATTACAACACTTATTACGAACGTAGTTATATTTATATCATCTTTATAAACAATATTTTCAGATTTTATTATAAGAACAAACCATAAATGACGGTTATTCACAATAATATACAATTATAACAATTAAACATATATTATTGGTTTTTTTATAAACGTAATTATAAGTTTAACTTTTGAAACAGGGAAGATTAACGTTTTCACAATTTCCGATTTCATAGACATTATTTAATGATTTATAATTTTGTTAAACATTATTTGTAAACGAAATATAGCACACTATATTTATAAACCCTATTAATGATTAATTATTATTTAGAGTTTACACCCCGCGCCCTTTTTGTCCAGGCGCCCTTTTTGTACGTACGCACACAACACTGGCATAATCCAACTCTGCATGTTATAATGTGCAAGTTATATATTTCATAGCATGAAGAATTGCTATCGTGCAAAGTTATCACATGCATTATCCAGAGACACACTGAAGAAGTGTGTTTGGATAGTGTGGTTTGTTGCAACCAGAGCCGGCGCTGCTGACATTGAGGCAAAGGGGGCAATTGCAGTGACCCCCGCAGTGCTGGACCCTGACAGGCCTTCTCCCCTGAATACTCCTCGTAACTAACTACCGTTAGCAAAAGTATTTTGATCAGGTCAGTTGCAGTGTGGATAACAGCGTGTGTGTGGGGGGTTGTTTGGGGGACAACAGGGGATAGACGTTGCCAGGCTTAGAGGCCCCAGGGCCTGTCTTTCATGGGGTAGCGGGGTAATTGCAGGCAGGGAGCCCCAGCATGGTACATACCTGCATACACCCCCCCCCCCCACCCCCCCAAAAAAGAGAAGAAAATAAATAAAGCCTTGCTTTCATTTCCTTTGGCTTCAGGAATGTTTGAGGTTTGAGTAGTACATTTGCAATAAACGTGCCTAATTTAGGCACAACTATAATGATCATTGATTATACAATCCGATTGATCTATAAAATAATCAATTTCATAATGTGATCAAATCAATCAGTCAGAAAATACAGAATTATTTTTATTGGCACTGAACATTTTTTTTTTTTTTATTGACTTCAGAGACTAGATCAAGTGGAAAAACAATGGTTCAATAGAAACTGTTGTGACTACGGATACAGTCAATCATGAATTAACTTTCATTCACGCTTTTCTACTTATTAAACTCATCATTTAGATGACCTTGAGGAGCAGAAGAGCGAAAATGCCTGATATACACATTGGTAGGTGTCATAAACACAGAATGTAGAAAGGGCAGTTTATTGCTGTGACCGATAATTTTTTAGTAGAAATTCTGATTTGCATTGATATTAATTAAAAAATTAGCCTAAATGCTAGATAATTGCTAAAACAAACATATATTATATAACAAGGATCATACATTATGTTTTCTCAGCAAGTGATGCAGGTGACAGGTGCTGCAAAGCATTTTTTGCCAGACTGGCAGAGTAGATGTTAAATTAGAGGACAACTGAAATGAGAGTTACAGTATATGAAGGCTGCCACATGTATTACCTTTTAAACAGTACAAGTTGCCTGGCAGCTCTGTTGGTCTATTTAGCTGCAGAAGTGTCTGAATCACGTACCTGAAACAAGCAATCTTGTCAGATTTGACAAAAATGTCAGAAACACCGCAGCTGCAATCTTGTCTATGGTAATAAGCTTAGTACACACATCAGACAAAAGTTGATTGAAATGAACTACGATCAACGATCGTTCAGCAAAGGTTAACGATCACAAAAAACCGACCTGTATACACACATAAACTTCCCCAAAAAAAGGAATTCACAGAGAATGCAGAAGTGATGGAACGGAATTCTTTTCGTTTTTCTAAAGCGCTCATAATGAACTAGCATGCCCCTTTAACAATTATCCACTTTCTTTTTGCACATATTTCATTTCCGTTCTTTTAATTATAAAGCGTACCATTTAAAGCGGTGCATGCGCTTTACGCATTGCTTTACATGTCGCTTAATTATCTGTACACACTTCCTGTGACAAATGATCATCAGTCAAAAGAATCCAACAGGTTGGATCATGACCCTCTCCTGATATTGGTCATTTGATGCTGTCGCTGAAGGTCGGTCGGATACGTTTGCTTTGCGATCATCGGTCAAAACATCGTTAATTGGTAAGTTTAGTAGGGTTCCGAATGATTTTCATCCAATATTTGTACGTAGCTTTAGAGACACATGATCAGCTGGAAAGCCAGGCAAGTGGTATTGCTTAAAAGGAAATAAATATGACAGCCTCCATATACCTCTCTTCAGCTGCTTTCCTAAAGGAATATGTCATAGTAAACTTTAACTAAAAGTGAATCTCTGACTTTGGCACTAGAACAGTATGCTGCAGGGCCGGGCTGAGGCAGAGGCAAGAGAGGCTTCAGCCACAGGGCGCAGTGTAGGAGGGGGCGCACAACTCATTCAACTATCATTCCCCTATTGTGTTTGAAGCAGAGAGAAATAAGTAAAGGGGATACATGGCAGTGACTGCAAGCCAGATGACTAGAGATTAAGGTGTTGGGGGCCCTGGGGCGCCTCTTAGTCTAATAGCAATCCGTGTGTGATGGCTGGGGTGGGAGGGATGGAGGGGCGCAGTTTGGTGTCTCACCCTTGGGTGCTGGAGGACCTTGTCCAGGCTCTGGTATGCTGTACACTTAGCGTTGTCTGCACTTATCACTAAAGGTTAGTACACACGTTGCAATTTTCCATTAGATCGACGGATCGATCTAATAAGAAGTTGCATTGCATGTAAATATCTAATCTGGTCCCGATCGATAATGCAATCAATTTCCCATTGATAACTACCCAAAATCGATCGTGTTATCGATCAAGATCTGATCAGACTGGTAGGAAATAATCGGATTGATCCGCTAAACTGTCGGAAAATTGCATTGTGTATACTAGGCTATAGCGTTGACTGCAATTCTGTATTTATGACATAAAACATCGATCGGGACACCTGTAGATGAACAATGTCTTCTATTGTGGTAGAAAGAAAACCCTTCAAATTACTAAACTACATAGCAGGTATCTTAGTGAAAGCATGTGTCTCTCTAATAAGCCCAGGAGGGATTTAGCTGATTACATCCATTCATCCTTTCCCCAAAAAGCCCAGCGAGGAAAGGGTTATCTCAGTAAGCTGTGGTCACTGAGCTGTCTGAATGAACACATCCACAAGTATGCCACACGATGCCGCCCACCCTGCTCAGCCAGCCCCTCATTGGGTTCTCCTTCTGTCTTTCAGCAAGCCCCACCTTGTATTCTTTTTACTATGAAATGGGGAGAGTTAGTGGGTTTGGGAAGGAGAGATGAGGACCAGACAGGGGAGGGACATGCAGCGGGGGCCACCAGCATCTCAGCACAACAATTCCACTAGTCTCCATCCCTCTGCAGCTCAGCTCTCCCATCATCACAACACTAGTGGGAGTGGAGCATCTTCTGATGGGGAATAAAGTAAGTTGTGAGAGCTGGCTGGAGTAGCCAGGAGAAGATCGGAGATATCCTCTAACAGTCTGCGAGTACTTCTACATCACAGTGCTGGCTGCTTTCCTAGTGGGATCCCTCAGTCCGCGTTTGGGAGTATCTAACCACAAAGCGCTGTGATCCGCATCCCTTGCCCAGAACCGAGAGCACTATGAGCAGTTTGGTCCACCTTGTGGCATGGAGTTAATGACAGACTCACAGTGAAGAGCACATATTACATCCCAGCTCCTGTATCTACCGACCTGTGAACTTGGCAGCCTATAGACCTGGGAGAAGTTCCTTGATGCACCTTCCATGGTCAGTGGCTGGAAAGCCTCATCTTCCATGTGACGGGGCAGATGTACAGGCTGGGTGAAGCTATGGGCACTTTAGGATTGTGTAGCAGCAGGATCTCGCTCCGGAGCCTGGGCACAGTGGTCAGCCTGGTACTTGCAGTGCTGTTCTGCAGAGGTAAGTGGAGTTCCCTCTATTATTATCTACTCCGCCGGGGGTTATTCATGTATGAATCTGGATGTGACCTGCGCAACTTGTGAATGCCTCGGAGACAGATTAAAGCATTAAATCACAGCACAGGCTGTTTGCTCTTTAAATGGCACAAATGCCTTCACTGGTGCTTTATTGCTTTGATGGTGCCCACTAATGATACGATCTGGTTTGCCAAAGATTACAACATCTATGTAACAGAAGGGTAAACTAATCATCTTAATTGCACAATCTTACCAAATCTATGCAGCAGAAGGTTTACTGATACCCATCAATGGTACAATCTTGATTGTACAATCTTACCAAATCTATGTAGCAGAGTATTTACTGGTACCCATCAATGGTACTATCTTGATTGTACAATCTTACTAAATCTATGTAGCAGAAGAGTAAAATGAGTGAATATTTAAATGGATACTTTAGGTAATCCCTCATGTTACATAGGCATGGAAACATTGCACAATCAAGATTGTACCATTACTGGGCACCTGATGTGCACACACTTAGAATGGATCTTTTAGGTGTTATGCAGAAAGGGTGAAATCGGACAAATAAATATTGTATCGTTAGTGGGCGTTCTAGGCTGCATACACACATCCAATTTTGATTTGCTAAATACTTATCAATTTTACCACCTCCATGTTGGGCAATCAGATTTTGAATCCTATGAACATTGTGTAGGTTAGCACTTATACTACAAGGAAGTGATAAAATTAGGCAATCATTGGCCAATTAAAATTGGATGTGTGTACCCACCCTTTAATGTACGAGTAGAGGATTACATGGCACAGCGAGAGCTGATCAAAAGTGCATTGCTATTCAGCCCATCCTCACATGTGATCAGAAAACCCAGTTCTTTGTGTTGGAGATATTCTTTAGTGGAACTTTAACCCAGCAATACCCAAGTTTGTAAAGATGATGTTTTAGCCTTTTGCACGTTTTTGCCTTGCTTTGCTGTGTTGTTGTGCCTTGTATTGTATCAGAAGCGGGACTGGATCACAGCGGTAAACTGGGAATTGCATTACTGTTCAAAGAACCAGACAAATCACTTTAACTTTGGGGATCTCTGCTTTCTGCACGGCACATCTCAAAGCAGCTCTTGTGTGAGCGACAGAATTGCTTTCCAGTTCTGAAAACAAGTGACACTTCATGCCTGAGATAGCAGGGTGCTCCGGTGCGCCCATCACATGATATGTGACAATTGCTTAGTTTTGTTCTTAGCAGAGCTCGTCCTGTTGTGTGCCTCGTTCTTTCTTTGACGTTTTCCTGTTGGCAAGCTTTGGTGGGTCTCTGTGACCTCAGGGGATTACAGATAAGAGGCTGCTTATTGTTGGCCATGTTTAAATCCCCAGCCAGCCTTTTTTCCCATGGCACTTGAAGACACCATGCCTACAAGTTTATGCCCTGAAGACGCTTGGAGACACGATTTTGCCTTTTTTAGTGTGTTAAAACAGCTATTTAACGCATCAGCATTCAGCAGGAGAGACCATGCCTCTGCTAATGGATTCTCTCTGTACAGAGTTGTGGTGTCCATAAAGATTACAATAAGTTTATATGCAGGATGGAAATAAAAGTGCCACTAATGTAGCGTGCTCAGTGGAAAAGACAAATGTTTCACTTGGATACATAAAAGCCAATGTGAAAGTATCTATCTATCTATCTATCTATCTATCTATCTATCTATCTATCTATCTACCTATCCATCCATCCATCCATCCATCCATCCATCCCTTCTACCAGGGATGATCAAGCGTGGATGGTGTGTGATCTAATAAGGTTGTTGCTGTTAATTTTAAAATATGTATCCTAAATTTCAAGTGTATACCATTTGTGCTGGAAAATAAAAACGTTTACTAAGTCTGCGGGAGGGATCACGTTTTCTAAGTCTGTGGGAGTCGCAGGCGATTCCCCGCAAGCATTTTCCAGCATGATATGTGCGTTTGTCTGCGATTGAACTCATTTTTCTTTTACAGTAGCCAGTTAGGGCCCGTTTCCACTAGGACTGATTCAGCGGCATACCGCAGTTGGGTCGGGCATGAAAACGCTACCTATACTTTCAGTTGTTTGCCATACAGTGCGATTCTGGATGGCATGCTGCAGATTTCTGCAGCATGCACCTGAACCCCTAGCCTTGCATGGCACAGCTAAGCGATATCGCTACATGCTCACATCACCACAAGTGCCGATGTGTGCCCAGCAAGACACACACCGGCTAGTGGAAACCGGCCCGTGAATGTCAATGAGGAATCACATGCCTAGTGTGGGAAAGTAGTGCAGGTTGTGTCTTTTTAGAGGGCTTCCGAAACTACAGTGGGCCTATAGGAAAGCAGTACTTGCATTTTTGCATTGTGGTAAAAGCGCCTGCAATTTTAACAAGTGTGACCCCTGCCTGAGCCTTTTCTTTATGTGTGAGGCTATGAACTTTTTGGCAACTCCCTATCTATCTATCTATCTATCTATCTATCTATCTATCTATCTATCTATTGGTCGATGTATGTGTCCATGGGTTCAGCAATTTATGCTTACAAAAGGTTCACCATAAATAAAATCTGTGGCCCCCAAAATACTACCATGGGTATAAGTCTGTATAGTAGATAGCCCTTGGAGTTGTTACAGTACATACAGACATTTTCCTAATTTAAAGTACTTCCACTGCATTTGACACAATATGTAGAACCTATTGTTGAATAGATGACTCTTAGCTCTAAAGGACTGAAAATAAGCTGCTGAGACTGCCTGTCCCCTGTAGCAAGATCCAGATATATTGTTTACATTAAGCTATGGATACTTTTAACACTTAAAGATATAGTACCACCGGTATTTACAGTGCCACCTATACCTTTTGCATGACAGCCTACATTTTCTGTTGTATGCTGTATACATTTGCAAATGAAAAACATGCCATATATCATTATTATTAGTTTGGATTTATATAGCGCCAACATCTTCCATGGTGCTGCACAATAGAGAATACACATTAGAGACAGTTACAAGGACTTGAGTTACAGGTAATGCATTATGGCATTTATTCTCCCCATACTGTGCAGCTAAACCACCCAGGTTATGTCCAGCATTGTAAAATATATGTTTCAGGTGGATTTTCCAGCCTCAGCAGCATTTTACTACATTACATTGGATATAACTGCGCATTGCCGCACTTTTACAATATGCTTTTTAAGACTGCAGTTGGTATTTCATCGTCAAAAAATTGTCATTGTCAAAAAAAAAAAAGAACCAAAATGAAGATTTGCTTGACAATAACCTCCAGAAACTCTACGGTGATAAAAGCAGCTAATCTGTGGGTTTCTTTTTTCAATTCATGTGAATAGTGCTTTTATCTTCTTTATATTACTTGGTAGCATCATAAATCAGATGTAGCTACTACGGGAGGAAAGTGATGGAGGGGAGAAATGGCACTGTTTAGCAAATCTACCAAGTTTCATGTCAGGTCAGTAAATCTATGTGCACTTCAGGTACCAGCAGTATTTGTGTTTCAGCCATATAATCTGATTGGATGGTTAGTAGTTTAGATAGCTAGTTTTGGGATGCGGGTATGTCATTCAGGGCATGTATACACATTTCACAAAGTATGTAAACACTTCCAGGCAGAAACATGTTATTCCATCAACTCTGTGTTTGTGTTTTCTCTTTCCATTAGTACTACGTGTATAAAAATGAAACGTGAACACTTTGGCTGGTGTCATGCAATTTGTACCACCTCAATACATCCTGTCAACCACATCTACATGGTGTACATTTGAAAACACTGCACGCTAATTTGGGCGTGGTATAAACCGAAAATATAAATTCAGTTAAAGGCGCATAAAATAGCGATAATAGAATAATGGTACATTTACCGATATTCTACTACTTAAAGAGAGACTGAAGCCTAAAAAACAACAACCCTGTTTTTAGTTCCTATTCCTCTTAAGGGTTAATGTCATACCTGAAACGCTGCATGAATGCTCACTTAATCCCCCCGAAATCCCCAGGGGGAGATTTGGGGATTGCTTCCGTGTAGAGGCAGAGCTTTGCGCTGTAGCTCTGCCTCAATTCGCGTCAGTCTGCATGGATCTCCGCCTCTCCCCGCCCCTTTCAGTCTTCTTTCACTGAGAGGGGCAGGGAGAGGTGGCAATCAGCGCAGATTGACACGAATGGAGGCAGAGCTACAGCCCAATGCTCTGCCTCCCTCAATTTTTGCCCCAGGATTTCGGGGGGAATAAGTAAGCGTTCAGCCGCGGGGATGCGGTGTTTCAGGTATGACATCAATTCTTATGAGGAATAGGAAATAAAAACTGTTTGGTTTTTTTGAGGCTTCACAGTCTCTTTAAATGATAAAGTGAAATATCCGTAATATTTGCCGATATTTCACTATGACCTGCAGGGGCGTAACTATAAATCATGGGGCCCCCCAGCAAATATTTGATGCCCCCCCCCCCCAATGGTCACACCCTTTCCCGTGCCTCTCCATGGTGACCCTCGCAGCCTGGGGGCCTATCTTGCAAGGGTCATAAGACAAGTGTGGCCATCATAATGTTCACACTCCTAACAAGTGTAACCAGAACAATCTGAAGAATGGACCCCTTTATTGGAGGGAGTGAAGTAGTAGTTGGGGACCCTCCAGCTCTGGGCCCCCCTGCAGTAGTAGGGACTGCTCCCCTGTAGTTACACCCATTATAAACTAACCTCTCCCTACTCTCACACAGAATCTTCCCCTGGTGGGCAACTAATAACCCCACCTGGGGTGGGCAACTAGTACATAATAACCCCCCCTGGACAACTAATAACCCCCCTGTTGGGCTACTAATAACCCTCCCTAGTGGTGCCTACCCTTAACCCTCCCCCCCGCAACAAAAATGGGTGTTCGCTAATAACAGACCACCCACTATGCAAACTGCACCTACTATTTGTGGATGATTTGCGTCCACTATTGGTAGCCTCAGTTTAAATAGCGGGCAGCAGGCACCTATTTTTGGCGTCCGGTTTTAGCTGTTTCAATCTAGATGTGCATTAGGGGGGACTTTGCATCACATTTACACTGAGAATTCCATAGTTCTCCTAAAATAGATCATATATGTCTGCTGGTTGTGTAAAAAGGGTACAAAGCAACAAAAATAAAAAAAAATGCAGAAAGAAAGAAAGATAGAAAATTAACTACTGCACAGTCCACATATAGTAGGTAAGTAGGCCAGACAGTTCTGCACAACACTTTGATTAGGAAATTTGAGCGGCACAGAATTGGCTTCAATGAGGTTTATGGAGTTGCAGTCAAATAAATATCACGGTAGCGTTCTCAAATAACGCATTTCAATGGGCTGTGTGTTTTACAAGCCGCTGTGTAGGTGGCAAGCACCCCAAAATGGCTTATAAGAACACAGAAGGTGTCTGAGCTTCAAAGTCAGGAAGAGATTAGGCTGGGGAAGGTATGCAAGGCCCCGCTTCCAGGAATCCTTAATATTCTAAAAGGTTTCCATGAGAAACAATTCAGCATTGTGAGACCATCTCTTGCAAGAATTAAAATCAGCTTTAGCTCAGCTTTTGCTGTTAAGAAGCCAGCAATGGTGCCAGAATCTACCAACACCAACCGCAGCTGCTAAGAATGCCCGATTATGGCTTGTTGAGATAAAAGGGTAAGATATTAATTTCCTGCAGTGAGCAGGGGACTCTGTCCACATCAGGCAGTGTGATTTTATACTTCATGGGCCCTTCTGAAAGGCTGTGCAAACTTATTACAATGTCAGCGTGCTTGAGTTCCAGGAGAGCTTTAATTGAGTGATCCTGACCCCCCTCATCCAGTTCACAATCCCTCACTAGGCTTTGTCTGCTCAACGGCAGGATTAAAGCAGTTAGAGGGCTGTGGTTCTCACAAGCTGATTTCCAGAAAATAGTTACCGTATTTTACCTAACTAGACGTGTGAGTTGTACTCTATCTACAAACATTACTGATCTTGCATGTAGCTGTATTACGGTATATTGATTGGGTCCTTCTATTTACTTATTCTAGATACGTAAAGCATCCTTTAGCTTCAGGATACATACTGTACATAAACAGGGTAGTGACCAACACAGCATAGCAGTTAAAGAAAAAACAATAGTGAAATTAATGTAATGATAATGAATGCAATTGCTTATTTTTTACAATATCACTTTACAAATTGTTTAGTCTTTGGTTGACCTATGTAAGATTTTTTCCTAATTTATGCTCTGTAATTTATCACTGGCAGCAACATCTTTGGTACTGGCAGATGATCTCCACGGAATGTTGGTTTCAGAGAATTCCGAAGGCAGTACTATCCGTAGTCCACATATTTAATCAACCTAGGTTAAACATCACTGTGTTACATTCAATATACAACAATATATAGACGTAGGAAGTGTTTCTAATCCTTAAACCAGGAAAATTACCATAAAGTGGGTATCCTGAATAATTTACTGCATCCTATGCAATAAAATGCAAGTGTCCTTGCGTCATCAACTGAATGGTTGCGTGTCCCTGGCTTTTTTGTACTGAGCATGTGCGCAGCCAGGGCAGTTAGGACACAGGGACGGATGTGACAGTTAGCTGTGTGTGGTTCACAGAGGTTCTCATTGCATTGTGGGAAATAACAGCTTTTTCCAACTGCCAAGCAAGCAGCTCCCTGTGTGCATATACTTCAGACAGTGGTGGGGAACGAGCAAGCGGGACACGTATGTGTGCGCATTGCAGAAGGGTAGCGGCTGTGCCTTTTTACTAGTTCTACTATAAGTTGTTACGGTGCCATTTTGAAGTGGACCTGAATTCTTGAACAGGACAGAAGAAAAACCTTGAAAAATGCACCCTGGATGTATTTAGAGAGTTAAGCCTGTCTAATTCCCCCTCATCTGTGGCTAATCACAATTGTAATTTGATCTCTCAGCTGTGTCAGCTGGCTGCCTCGGCAGAGCAGCTAATTTTTAAACACAGGATTTTAACAATATGTCTGCTTCCATGAAAGCAGGAAGTAGACACACTGCATATTTATTGCATGATTTGTATCAGCTGTAACAAAGAAATGTGTGTCTTTAACCACTTGCCGACCGCACACTCATACCGTGCGGCGGCATAGTGGTAGCTGGAGGACCAGCGACGCAGTTCTGCGTCGCCAGGTGCCTCCCTAATTAATCAGGAAAGGCCGCTCGCGCGAGCGGCCGTTTCCTGTTAGATCACGGAGCAGGTCTCCGTGAATAGTCTGCGAGCCGCTGATTGCGGCTTGCAGACTAAATGTAAACGTAGGAGACATTTGTCTCCTTTGTTTACATTGTACGGCGCTGCTGCACAGCAGCGCCGTAAGGCAGATCGGCGATCCCCGGCCAATCAGCGGCCGGGGATCGCCACCATGTGACAGGGGACAGCCTGTCACTGGCTGCACAGGATGGATAGCGTCCTGTGCAGCCCCGATCACCAGGGGGGAGCAGGTAGGAGAGGGAGGGGGGAATTTCGCCGCGGAGGGGGGCTTTGAGGTGCCCCCCCCCCGCAACATGCCACCAGCAGGAGCGATCAGACCCCCCCTTGCACATCATCCCCATAGGGGGAAAAAAAAGGGGGGCGATCTGATCGCTCTGCATGAAACATGATCTGTGCTGGGGGCTGCAGAGCCCACCCAGCACAGATCACAAAAAATAATGCTGGTCCTTAAGGGGTGGTAAAGGGTGGGTCCTCAAGTGGTTAATGAGTCATTTGTAAGTAGGGGCCTGTCTGTAATGGTGTCCATACATGATACATTTTTTTTCTTTTTTGGGGATTAGACAAATTTGTTAGATTATTCCGTTAGATCAAACATAAAGATTTTTCCAACATGTTCGATTGGATTTTTATTGAAAAAACGGGATAATCATTCGTTTTTCTTGATTGAAAAAAAAGATTATTTTTGACTTTCATTTGATTCGATAGTTTTGGTCGAAAATTGAACATTTTAATTGTACCGTTTATGGGAACCATGTTGATACCTAATTCATAGGTTATTATGCTGCTGCTACCGTAATGTTTTAGAGTGATGATAAGCTGTGTTCACTTAAAATGCAGCCCGAGATTCATACTAGTGTCAGAATACTGGATCTACTTCCCTTCTGTATGAATCTCAGATTCAAAAAATGCTAAAGGCAAAAGACCAGCAGAAGTTTCAGGCAGGAAGCATGTGCTAAAAAGCATGCACTGAGGGTAGCAGACTCCACATCCCTCTTGTTACTGGTTTCCTTTAAATGTGCCCTATTAAAAATGTGATATTATACTCACAAGGAGTTTTTTTGTGCGCTACTATTAGCCGGAACTACGATGAGCTCACCTTTGCACTAGACTAATAAGCTTCAAAAGGTTAATTTGTGACACCTAATAGGTTGATTAATTACTTAAACTGTCAGATAATCAGTTATCCCTAATCTAAATTAAATTTTTGCCTAATGCAATCAGGAAGACTAAAGATTTTACAATGGGCAAACATGGACAAAATAATATATCTAGTAATAATTATTACTTAAATATAGCAGTTTTAATCATTAAGTTACATTCAGTAAAATTCCTCTTTAAGCTCCATGATTTGTGTTGCAAAAAGCTTTGTTCCCTGGTTTGAATATCAGCCAGCACACTCTCTGCTTGGAGTATTTTTTGTCCACCTTCTATTTTTGCGTGTATTTTGTTTGGGCACTTTGGGCACTTTCCACCCACATTCCAAAAACATACTGGTAGGTTAATTGGCTTCCCCACAAATTTCTCTTCAACTCTGTCAGGGACATAAGGGAGCTTCATTTCTCAGTTTTAGGCATTGATATCTCTCTGATTCCATCGTAATGATCGAATCTGGCAGATATCGATGCTGCAACATGGTCATCCAATCAATCATTTTGCTCAATTTCCAGCCAAAATCTATTAAAAGGATGCTGGAAAATGTGCAGGCACAGGCGGTACTGGCGTTTGATTTTCCGCAAGTGTATGTGTCCACTTGTGGTGACTGATGAAGGATCACCTGTCACACTGACATGAATCCTCGCCCCCTCCAATATCCACCATCTTTTTCAATTGTCACTGCAAGTGCCTGAACCTCATGACACCCGCACATGCAGTGATCTCATTACAGCAGATAGCATGATTTGCTCCTATTACATAAGCCAGAAATGGGTCACAGTACATGGCCACTATAGAGTCAGGACAGTAGGCACATGTGAATGACTCCTCTAGCAGATGTCTGTCAGAGTGAGCAGACCATGCTGCACTCTCCCATACACTCCCTCCTGAAGTAATCTCTCCCAGTCCTTTTCAGGCCTGTTTGACAATCAAGACTGGAATCAAGAAAAACAGATTTAACCACAATAATTACACTACTTAACCTCCCCGGCGTTCTATTGAGATCGCCAGGGCGGCTGCGGGAGGTTTTTTTTTTTATAAAAAAAAAATCTATTTCATGCAGCCAACTGAAAGTTGGCTGCATGAAAGCCCACTAGAGGGCGCTCCTGTTGCATATTTCTGATCGCCTCCGGTGACCAGAAGTAACAAGAAGGGCCGCGATGAGCGGCCCTCCTTGTTTTGCTTTTCTCATCGCCATGGCGACGAGCGGAGTGACGTCATGGACGTCAGCCGACGTCCTGACGTCAGCCACCTCCGATCCAGCCCTTAGCGCTGGCCGGAACTGATTGGTCCGGCTGCGCAGGGCTCGGGCGGCTGGGGGGACTCTCTTCGGCGGTCAGGCAGCACACGCGGCTGGCAAAGTGCCGGCTGCGTGTGCTGCTTTTTATTTGATAAGAATCGGCCCAGCAGGGCCTGAGCGGCAGCCTCCGGCGGTGATGGATGAGCTGAGCTCGTCCATACCGCTCAGGAGGTTAAAGAGACACTGAAGCGAAAAAAAATATATGATATAATGAATTGGTTGTGTAGTACGGATAATTACTAGAGGAATATTAGCAAAGAAAATATTCTCATATTTTTATTTTCAGTTATTTCATTTTTTTTTATTTTTTTTTTATAACACTGCATCATTCTGTAATATTTGCAATTTACACACTACTCAGCATTTTAAATGTTTTTTTACAGAGCAGGCTGTGAACTTTTGACCTGTCCTGAACTGTTCTCTGCAAAAGAAAAAATAATACAGTAAAGATAACAGCCTTCAGAACACAGAGCTATCTGCCACTGTGAAAGTCGTGGAGCGCAATGGCAATTTGCATAGATAACATCTGAAGTTTATTAACTCTTCCTGTACTGGAAACAACATTAGACTTATGTTTCTGTTCCTAATGTTTTATTTCTTAGCTGTACTACACATACAAATCATTATATCATATTTTTTTTCCGCTTCAGTGTCTCTTTAAAAAGCCTTATACTAAACATACATAGGGCAGGTTCTCTCATGAAGCAAAGTGAAACATTTGCATCAGGCACAGAGATTTCAGGGGCAGAATTTTTGTACTGTGTGTGTACCTTCCTGGGGAGGAATGGAGTGGCTGAGAGTGAGCAGTCTGTCACAGACTCGCAACCAGCCAGTGTCCTATTGTGTTGAGCTGCAGCATGTCATGTGAGAACAAAAAATTATGATCCAAGTAAATTGTCAGGTGCTGTGCGATCATTCCAAATCGAGGTGGTGGGGGCGCATCCTCACAAGTTTGCCTCAGGCAGCAAAAAGACTAGAACCGGACCACACATTCACATGTTTCCCCGCTGAATTCTGTGCATACAGTGCCGGTTTGTTGGGAAACTTTACTCTTGTTTTAAAGCTAGGTAATATTAGCAGATATTGAGTTCTGGCAACCAATTTAAATGAGCGCTCAGGAATGTGCAGTGATAGATCTGAGTGTTGGAAAATCCTTACAATTGATCCT
The DNA here is from genome assembly GCF_040937935.1 of Hyperolius riggenbachi. Taxonomy (NCBI): domain Eukaryota; kingdom Metazoa; phylum Chordata; class Amphibia; order Anura; family Hyperoliidae; genus Hyperolius; species Hyperolius riggenbachi. The sequence continues at coordinate 509,468,210 of NC_090646.1, read as the reverse complement.
GCAATCTTTATTACAAGAAAAACAAAAGCCAAGCTATGTTGTGCTTTGTACATTTGGTTAAAGTAGGATTGAACCACTAACAAGCTGTTATTATTTGTTTCATGCCGATCAAATTGCATCACAAAGTAGTTGAAAAAGTTGCACCGCACATCAGAAAATAATATTTATGAAATGGGTCCCTAGGCAAGATTGCACTTTTTTTTTAGCCAGCACTTATAGTAACCTGGCTTTTTAAGTTAGATTTCGTGGGGACTAGCATTCACTGGGCCCCTAGACTCTCTCCAGGCCCTAGGCAGCTGTCTAGAATTGCCTTGTGGATTACTGCTGCAGTGCGACTGTGCAGTGGGGCAAACAGTACCATGAAAGTATGCCTTGCTGCCACAGTAAATGCACACATTACCCAGTTAACCAGTTAGCATGCTATGTGTGACTGAACATGCTGTGACGCACTCGATGTGTAAAGCCCGTATGAATATCATTGAATCACGTTGTGATGCGGTAATGTTGTCCATTGCGATGCAACACAATGAACTTGGTGTGGAAGGGCCCTTCAGGTTGCTATACATTGGTTTTTAGCGGCCATTGGTCCCTAATTGGAATATTGATTGAGAGTGGTTATAGATGTGCTACATAGCAGTGTTCACTCTCCGTGAATTGTCAGCCAAACTGAAAAGGTTTTACTGATATGCTGGTGTTGTATTGCTCAGTACAAAGCTATGCAATCTGCCGAGTGACTTGCCACCTAGTCAGAGATTTACTGCTGTTTGTGATCATAGTTCAGATCGATCAACTACCAAGAACCTATCAAAAGTCTATGTTCACACTTGTCCTTGTTGGAAAAACCAGCGATTTGTGTTTCTTTAATTCTGTTTTGAACAAACATTTGTGCGTGTTTTCTGTGATTTTAAGTTGCATAAAAATTTGCGTACAAATTTGTATTGCGATTTTTTTGAGTATCAATGAAGCTAATGTAGTGTAAATACATCTAATTGGCCAAAAATTGCATGTCAATTTTGTGTAATTTTGATCAGAGTCAAACCTATCTATCTATCTATCTAGCTTGTGTTTGGTTGGCTTTAGAGAGTATCTACTTTGAGTGTTCCTTCAGATAGGACTGGTTGTCATGGGCTCAACAAACATGATATATGTTCCAATCCTTCTCTTCTCTATACTATACATGTTCTAATTGTTGTTTAGTTTCCTTCTCGAGATAATTACTCCTATTTGTTGGCCATGTTATACCTGAATGGAGTATGGAAAGTAAGGAAATCAGCTTCAGGCCTCTTGCACACTGCGATTCCGATTTTGATGTTTATCGATTTTCACATGCGTTTCCGATTTTTAATCGGTACTGCATGCTCCGTTTTTTCTGCGTTTTTCTTTTGATAGTATCCAGTTAAAGTCAGAATCGGAATCGCAAATCAGATTTGCAGTGTGCAGGGAGCCTGAAGATGTGTTATGTTTGGCCTACAAATCTATACACAAGTCCTGTCCGACCTACATCTCTGACCTGGTTAGCAGATACACGCCTGGCCGCCCGCTTTGCTCCTCCAACAACTTCCTCCTCCCCACCCCATGCATCTCACACTCCCATTCACGACTACATGACTTCACTAGAGCTGCTCCCATCCTGAGAAACTCTCTCCCACTGCCCATCAGGCTTGCCCCCTTCAACACCTTCAAACAAACCCTCAAAACTACTCACCTGGCCTACCCCGCCTCAATGCTGCCCTAACTCTCTGCCGAGAACTTCTCGACGCAGCCTCCCCCACCCCTTTGTGTCACCACCTTCTCCCTCTAGATTGTAAGCCTTTGGCAGGGCCTTCTCTCCTTGTGTATCATACTTGATTATATGCTCTACCCTGAGTAATGTGAACTTGTATTATTGGGACCACCACTCCAGTATATGATCTGGCATTGTATTACTACCTGTATTATTGTGTTGTTGTATCTTATTGCTTATTACCTGTATCGTGTTGTTGTATCTTATTGCTTATTACCTGTGTTCTCATTGTCTGCAATCTTATGTATTGTACAGCACTGCATAATATGTTTGCGCCATATAAATCCAGCAAACAATAATAAGTTCTCCGGAAAACAAGAAACATTTTTCCAAATGAGAAACGATCAATAATACCCAAAAAGAAGGCTTGTTCCTTTCCATTGCTATTAAAGAGGCAAGTAAGAGCTTACCTGGGAGTTGGGCACGAAGACAGTCCTTTGGCTGAAAATAAATCTGAACCTAATAACAGCAATTCAGTGGGTGTGAAGGACTTTTGATTTCCCATACGGTAAGGTGACATATGTGACATTAGATTCCACTTTTTTTGTCTAAAGTAATGAGTGAAAAAATCTGACATCGGCTTACAAAGGTTTTAATGAGAATTGTTCTATCCCATCACATGGCTATCGGGAAAGTGATACTCTCTAAGTAAATGGCACACATTGCTGTCCACAGAAGAGCTTTCACCACAATCTTTTGACAAGGTGCAAGCAGTTCCAATTAAAAGCCTATATTCAGTTGTGGTGGGATTTTATAGAGCTGGTTTTCAATGATGACCATCAAAGCAGTGCTGAATCCCTTAATGAAATTATAAAGAAAATGTTTCCATGGCTTATGTTGATGATCTATAACTATTTTTAATCACTACTGTTTTGAAAGGATCTTTGAATTCAGACTTGATCACTCACCTGTTGGTAAATAGTGGAGAATTAAAGTGCATTGGTTACTCCATGGACAAAAAATGGTGTTAGTAAGGTGCCAACTTAACATATATAATATCTTCTGTGCACTACTCCTAGCTCTCTCATTTCCTCTAGGATTCCTTTTTGTGTCCTCTTCTTGGCATGACATCATCCCATATAACACCTGGGGGAGGGGGGCACAGACTAGGACTGCCTGGCTTATGGAGTTTGCTGTCTGCCCACAGCAAATGCAGAGGACAGTTATATGTGCTGTCACATGTAGTTGGGAGACCGCAAGGAGCACATCACAAGAGCAGGAGAGTGAGGCGAGCAGCAGAAGATCAGGTTCCTTCATAATGGCAGAAATGAGAAGACAAGGGGTGGAAGAAGAAAGATAAAGATGGCGCCTAGATAAAAAAATGTATGCATGGCCGCACTTTTCTCCCCAGTGACATTGCCCTATTTTGGGATAAGAATGTAATGGCTTCTAGCATCTCACCAGGTTGCCAATTCTGAGATTTGTTTGCTTAAGGTTCCAAGTCTGCAAACCTGATGTAGCAGTATGTGGCTGCACTTTCTAATTAATGTGCTTAGCTATTTTAGCCAAACCCACTTGTTGATTCAAATATACAGTCATGCAATCCTAGAAGTAGAACAGCATCTGCAGAATAGACAGCTAAATGCTGATGTGAGTGGTGCATGACAGTCATCTTACTGAGGGCAGATGACTTTAGCAGTTTTCAGAATGGTCCTGATTGCAGTGTTGACACAAGACCTGATTGCCATTGACCATTATGAACTGGGGCTCTGTCAATGAGCGTCTGCACACCACCCTATCTGTGGCCATGTATAGGGTTAACCTCCAGCCAAATTCAAGCACTTTGCTCACTTTGCCAGTGCCTGTTTGAACCCTGCAAGCCTAAGGCATTATTTTATTAACAATTTTCAACAGTTTATCAACTAAAAGCAGGCTCTAGTAGACTAGTAGCTTTGTGCTGCATTGAGCAGTATGAAGTTAGCAGAAGCAGCACTTGTACTGATTTTCGATAACATTTGATTGAAGTGAGGCAAGGAGTTACTTTGATCAGCACAACTCAGTTGGCACAAGATCAGCGAGTGACTTGGTGGAATGGGCTGCTTTTGGCCCATGCACAGCTTGCCTTTGATTGCGAGATAGAGATGACTAAATCTAGCCAGTGTTGCTTGCGAGTTTTCGCCAAAGTCATTTTCGCATCGAAAATCCCATTTTCGATTTTGCCAAATTTTTGCGAAAATAAATACTATTTTCTTTTCAAAAGGCGAAGTTTCGCCCAATATTTTCGCATTCATTTTCGCCTAAAGTTCGTTTTTTCCGTGTTTAATATCTAACCCCCCTTACAAGATAGAATCACCAAATGTGCAGGGTATATTAAGGAGATATGTGGGTACAAGAGGAATACATTTTTTTCAAAAAAGACCTTATAGTTTTTGAGAAAATCCATTTTAAAGTTTCAAAGGAAAAAAGTATATATTTAAATGCAGTAAATGACAGTTACTGTAACAATCCTAGCAGTAGTGTAAATTTACTAATATCAAAAGAAAGGGCCAAGTGCAAAGGGCCAAGTGCAAGTGCCATGGGCCAAGTGGCAAGTTCAAACTGCCAAGTGCAAAGGGCAAAGTGCCAAGTGCAAAGGGCCAAGTGCCAAGCAAGTGGAAGTGCAAAGTGTCAAATTTAAAGTGTAAAGTGCCAAGTGCAAAGGGCCAAGTGCAAAGGGCCAAGTGCAAGTGCAAAGGGCTAAGTGCAAAGGGTCAAGTGCAAGTGCAAAGGGCCAAGTGCAAAGGGCCAAGTGCAAAGGGCCAAGTGCCATGGGCCAAGTGCAAGTGCAAAGGGACAACTGCAAAGGGCCAAGTGCAAAGGACAAGTGCAAAGGGCCAAGTGCAAAAGGCCAAGTGCAAAGGGCTAAGGCAAGTGCCAGTGCAAAAGGCCAAGTGCAAAGTGCAAATGCAAAGGGTCAAGTGCACAGGGCCAAGTGCAAGTGCAAAGGGCCAAGGGCAAGTGCAAAGGGCCAAGGGCAAGTGCAAAGGGCCAGGGCCAAGTGCAAAGGGCCAAGTGCAAAGGGCCAAGTGCAAGTGCAAAGGGCCAAGTGCAAAGGGCAAGTGCAAAGGGCCAAGTGCAAAGGGCCAAGTGCAAGTGCAAAGGGCTAAGTGCAAGTGCAAAGGGCCAAGTGCAAAGGTCCAAGTGCAAAGTGCAAGTGCAAAGGGCCAAGTGCAAAGTGCCAAGTGCAAAGTGTCAAGTACAAAGTGCCAAGTGCAAAGGGCCACGTGCAAAGTGCCAAGTGCAAAGTGCCAAGTGCAAAGGGCCAAGTGCAAGTGCAAAGGGCCAAGTGCAAAGTGCCAAGTGCAAAGGGCAAGTGCAAAGGGCCAAGTGCAAAGGGCTAAGTGCAAGTGCAAAGGGCTAAGTGCAAGTGCAAAGTGCCAAGTGAAAAGTGCAAAGGGTCAAGTGCAAAGGGCCAAGTGCAAGAGGCCAAGCGCAAGTGCAAAGGGCCAAGTGCAAAGTGTCATGCAAAGTGCCATGCAAAGTGCAAAATGCCATGCAAAGTGCAAAGTGCATTTTGCATTTAACACTTTGTACTTTGCATTTGACACATTGCATTTGACACATTGCACTTGGCACTTTGCACTTTGCATTTGACACTTGGCCCTTTCTTTTGATATTAGTAAATTTACACTACCGCTAGGTTTGCTACAGTAACCGTCATTTACTGCATTTAAATGTATACTTTTTTCCTTTGATACTTTAAAATCGATTTTCTCAAAAACTATAAGGTCTTTTTCCTCTTGTACCCACATATTTCCTTAATATACCCTGCAAATTTGGTGATTCTAGCCTGTAAGCGGACTTAGATATTAAACGCGAAAAAAAACAGACTTTAGGCGAAAATTAATGCGAAAGTATTCTGCAAAATTTCGTCTTTCGAAACAAAAATAGTACTTATTTTAGTGAAAATTCGTCGAAAAGAATATTTGCATTTTCGCTCATCACTAAGGGCTTGATTCACAAAGCGGTGCAAAGTGTTTGCACGCCAGTGAAAAGCCCCTTATCACGCCTAAACTCACTTTAGGCATGATAAGAAGCAACTCGCGCGAATTTTCCGCGCGCAACCGCGCATGCGCGCGCGCAGCGTCCCCGCTTCGCGCGAAGCTCCCATTAAGCCCTATGGGACTTTGCGTGCGCGCGTATGCGCGGAAACTTCGCGCGAGTTAGAGCAAAAATCGGTGATAACTCAGTGGTGCAAAGGTTATCACGCCTAAAGTCTTTTAGGCGTGATAACTGAGTTATCACCGCTTTGTGAATCAAGCCCTAAATCTGGCTCTCCATTCTCCAAGGACAACTACTATGTGAAACATGTAAAGAGAAGAACAGGAATAGTTTATTAATGATTACCATTATACAAAGGATCAGTTAATGCAGTGACTGGAGGAGGACCTCACTTGGCCCCCTCAGTGAAGTTGCAGCTACTGTTTTCCTAATTATTTGCCACTGCCCAATAAGTTGCATCATACAGCAACTGGGTAGCATTTAATCTCAGCTACTGGTTCACAGAAATGCACAGTAACCATGTCATTACTAGAATTAAAACTAGAGTTTGAAAGGGGCATCAGACTCAGGGCCTCGTTAAGAGACAGTGTGCCATATGAATATGTTAGTATACTCTTTAAAGCGGAATATAACCCTGCATTTCAACTTTGCTCTAAAATATTATTTACAGCATATTATATGCAAAAAGCATTTTTTTTTACTAGACCAGCATTGGAAGGGTTAAACACAGACGTTTCAAGTTCCATGGAGAGATATGCAGAAGTTCAGATTGTTACATTCTATGTATCTATTGATAAACAGTTACACACTCTTTGGCAGTCCTCCAAGCTCCTTCTCAGTCAGAGAGATGAGTCATTCAACACTTAGATACATTTCTGTAAACAAAATGTATCTCTTTTCAGCTTCGGATGCGTCTGCAGAAATCTAAAGGAACTTTAAAGCCCTGTGTAACCCTTCCAATGCTGGTCTAGTAAAAAAAAAATGCTGGTTGCATATAATATACTGTAAATAATGTTTTAGAGCAAAGTTAAAATGCAGGGTTATATTCCGCTTTAAAGTGCTATATTGGTGTTGTATGAATAAAAAAAATTGCTTGGGGTATTGGATTGGAATAATTTTGTAGCTGAATATAAATTTGTTAAAGCAGTCCAGATTGCTGCATCAGTCCAACATTACCTTAAAAGAGAACTATACTGTTGTCTGAATAAGAAACCATTTTTTTACACTATTTTGTTCACAGGACATTTCAGAATTCTTATCACTTTGGTGATGTGTTGCTACAATTCTGAACAAAACAGGAATACAACTTCAGACATCATGTGCAATGTCCTTAGGTTAGCAGCAGTAAGTCTTACATTTAGGCTGTAATGGAGTTATTATAAAAAAAAAAAAGATGTGGCTGCAGTTGCATTGTATGAGTGTATGACTACTACAACAGCCTAAAAGTCAATTCAATTCCATTTTAAAAAAGTAGACAGAAAAACCCAGGCAAGGGTTGCAAACTTTCCCTATCTAGAGTAGACGGCCATATTCACTAAATATTGTTTGTTTAGTTGCCATGCAGTTTTCCCATTACTTACACCAACTACATAGCACACATTGTGCACTTAGAGCAACTTCTTTTGTTACCTCGGTAACACCTGTATGACTAGGGAAATATGCACTTTGCAAGTAGTGTACTGTGCATTACTGTAGAAACTAGTGCATTATCTTGGTAGCACAAGTTGTGCTAATTGCGCAACACACATTACGTAGATTCGTCATAAGTAATGTTAAAAGCCAGACTGAAAAGCCCAGGCAGGGGGAGGAAACTTTTTGCATCTCAGGTAGACAGGGCCATATTCACCAAAATTGGTAAAGTTGCCATGCACAGGGAGCACACCCTAGTAATGTGTGCTACGCAAGTAGCTTAATGTGCATTACCGTAGAAATGAGTATATAACTTAGGTATAGCAAGTTAAATGCCCTGTACTTCCCGACTTAAAGTGGATCTGAGATGAACTTTTACTCATTGCATAATTGTGTTCCTTTCCTATTGTTTATAGGGCATGCCTCAAGCCAAATATTTTTTTGTTTTTCTTTTAATACTCTAATTCCCTATAAACTAAACAAGTCACGTCCACAGGTTTTCAGAGAGCCAAGGCACTTTCAGACAGTAGCAAGGGCTCATGGGAGCTCAGTCTGGACAGGAGGAGGGGGAGGTATTACTAGCCAGAGATTTCAGAGGCAGAGAAGAGGAGGGAGGAGGGGGGATTAGATTTTTTTTGCTCAAGATGCAGATAAGCCTGCCTCTGTGTAATGTTTACAAACAACATGGCTACTGTCATTGTATCACAGGAAAAAATAATCATATTCTATTGAAGCTGTTTGTAGCTAGATTTGCTGTGTAAACTATCTAAACTTTAGATAAGATATATAGACAAGTTACTTGTTATAGTTAGTTTTTCATCTCGAATCTGCTTTATGGGTGACAGGTCAAAAAATTGATCCATGTTTAAGCATAGGGTGAACACAAACTTTGTGTAAAGTCCGCATTGAATGCAAACGATGAATGGTAATTGTTCACCACAAACTGTCCACCGGCAAACATGTTTGTCCATCACTAGTCTTTACTGGTGATTACCATGATTAGTGGCAATGAACTGTAAAAATAGTAATAAAATAATGTTACATGCTATGCAAAGTGTGACTACAAACAGCAGACATAAAGGCACCACCATAGAGTTAAGGATAGGCACCACCATTTTTTTATTATGTGTTTAGTCTTGCTGACAGTGCTACACATGGTTAAAGTCATAGAGCAACTAACTTTCTAACCTTCCAACACTTCTATACTGTGTTCTGATATGATACAAGTGATGGTTAGAAACATTTTTTGCCTAATATTCGACAAATGAAAAAAAAAAATTAATAATAATCTACAGTCCATCCAAGTTTTATACATCTTTTAGGACCTCTGGTATTCTCTATCTCCACTGTTCTCCTGTCTTAGTAAATCAAGCCCAAAGTCAATTATATTTCGGGGAAACATTTAATTCCATCATAACTAAATGGACACCATTTAGATATTACTTTTAGTAGAAGAGAAAAGAAATCTGCAATCTTCTGATCATTTTCCAATGTGAGAATAGGGAAGTGATGCATAGAAGGCATTCCTGTATTCCTATGCATATCTGAAAATGAATTTTTCTTGTAGCGATTGTATCTGTGGTTGGAGGGATTGCTTCTGGGATGTTTTCATCAGTTGCTTGTTCATTTGTCTAGCGCCAGTACTGGGATTTATTGACATGCAGTGGCCTACTCAGGCTAATATTCAACTGTGTTTAGAAACATGCTGGCTCTTTTTTCACTTCCATCTTGAAGGGAGCTCTTAATTGGACAAGTGAAGCCTCTTGGATTGGTACTGTATCTGTCCTCTGGTTTAAATCTGTCTGCCGCTGTCACTTGAACAAGCCTACTCTGCTGATACAGATATTTTCCTTCATCTGATCTGCTAGTTTGTGTTACCAGCGGTGCGGCAATTAGTCCTACTCAATAAATATAGAGAATATAGAATAACACCATTCGGTAGCACAAACTCTTCTAGAGAGTTTACTTTTTAAATCATCCATTGTAATAGAATTTGAATTAATAATTCTTAAAAATATGTTTTTTTTTTCATTTTAATATATATACATATATACATATATTTAGTTTTATTGATCTTTGATGAATTGCCTTATAATCCAAAGTGTTGTGCACATTTGCACAGTGTCAGTTTATATTACCCAGTGAGCTGTCATTTGCATCTAGTTATGTAACACCCCAGCGTAGCATATAGAATGCACTGTTTCATAGAATAACATTTCCTTTGAACTGCAGCGAATGTACGGGTGTAATAGATTTCCATGGCTGTTCCACATTTCGGATCTCCATTCACCAGGTTGCCTGCTGCTGAAATAGGTGATTGATTACATGATGAGGGGTAGGTTGACACAATACTTGTGCTCCCTCCTGTAATCACTGTAAAGGAGACAGAGCGGTGAGAGGATGCTTCCTCTTCTGCCTCTCAGCCTGTATACCTATCTTCCGATCTGTTCTACACGTGCAGTTGGTCAGTACGCTACAGTGATTACTTTGCAGTAGGTAATAAATTATGTCACTCATTGCCTGCATCTCAGTCAGTACTTAAAAAAGCAACAGTGCTAGGAGCATTCCAGGACTCCAATTTGAAATAGGAATTGACATACAAAGATTCTTGCTCCAAATGCTAATTTAGAGGCAAAGTATGTTAATAGGCAAACAAGTCTCTTTATACTGCACTGCTGGGGGTGGGAGGAGGGGAATAATTTTTATGTGGGTGGTACTTTTTTTTCTCCATCAATTAAAAAAAAAAAAAAAAAAAAATACACCATTTCTCAGTTTTCTACCATGTTTTAAAATAAATAGCTAAACTGTATATAAAAAAAGCACCAGTTATATCTTTATATTCATCCTATTTATCTCAACACTTAAATTGTACCTTTAAAGTGAACCTCCAGACTAAAAATTTACTCAGCAGAACTGAAAAGGCTTGGTGTTTCTTTAACAGTTTCACAGCATCAGAACTTTGTTTTTCTTACCCAAGCCTGCATTTTTAGCAAAGCTCCACCCATCAAAGAAAACTGCCCGGGCTTTGTTTCCCTGATGCTGTGCAAAGCATAATGGGATTTCATATGTTGTTATTCATGTTGCCTAGCAACTGGGAGGGGTTTTTAGCACACAGGACAGTTGGAACTGTGTCTCATGCTCCCTGTCACCTCCTTTCAACCAAAAAGATGGCTGCTCTTATTAAATCAAACATTTGCCTGCTCTTTTAAAACAGGGTGGGTAAAATATTATATTACCTATCTACTTTAATGAACATAACTAAGTTTATTACCTATCTACTTTAATTAACATAACTAATGTAATTTAATGACAGTATATTTGTTTAGGCTGAAGTTCCTCTTTAACCACTTTACCCCCCGCGTACGGATTTCTCCGCCCCTTTTTTCCCTCCTAAAAAACCAGGGACGGAGAAATCCGTACCTTCCGCGCTACCGCCGCTGTCCGCGCTACCGCCGCTCGTGCGCGCGCACCCGCCGCTCGTGCACGCCGCCGCTTGCTCGCCCGGAGATCAATGAACGGGAAAATCCATTCCCGTTCATTGATCTAAGCCCCCGCAATGATCTGCTGCTTCTTTCAGAAACAGCGAGATCATTGTGAGTCTCCCAGCCTCCTACTGCTTCCTGTAAGCGTCCTTCCGGACGCTTACAGGTCGCATGTAAACAAACACTCTGTGGCCATCTTGTGGCCAAATAGTAAACTACACCCTAAAAGCATTTTACATATACAAACATTACATTTACACAATAAATTAACTCATTACCTCCCACACTCCCCAATTTTTAGTTTTTTTTTGTAATTTAAAAAAAAAAAAATACAATGAAAAAAAAAACATAAATAGTTACCTTAGGGACTGAACTTTTTTAAATATTTATGTCAAGAGGGTATAACACTGTTACTTTATAAACTGCGGGCTTGTAATTAGGGATGGATGCAAAACTGAAAAAAATGCACCTTTATTTCCAAATAAAATATTGTCGCCAAACATTGTGATAGGGACATAATTTAAATGGTTTTATAACCGGGACAAATGGGTTAATACATTTCATGGGTTTTAATTACAGTAGCATGCTTTATTTAAAAACTATAATGGCCGAAAACTGAAAAATAATAATTTTTTCCCACATTTTTTCCTATTTCCCCATTAAAACACATTTAGAATAAAATAATTCTTGGCATAATGTCCCACCTAAAGAAAGCCTAATTGGTGGCGAAAAAAAACAAGATATAGTTCATTTCATTGGGATAAGTAATAATAAAGTTATAGACGAATGAATGGAAGGAGCGCTGAAAGGTAAAAATTGCTCTGGTGGTCAGGGGGTAAAACCCCTCAGTGGTGAAGTGGTTAAAGAGTAACTTTAGCCTAAACAAACATACTGTCATTAAGTTACATTAGTTATGTTAATTAAAATAGATAGTTAATATAATCTCTTACCCACCCTGTTTTAAAAGAACAGGCAAATGTTTGTGATTTCATGTGGCAGCCATCTTTTTGGTTGAAAGGCGATGACAGGGAGCATGAGACACAGTTCCAACTGTCCTGTGCCCTGATCGCTCCTCCCAGCTGCTAGGCAATGAGAACAACAACGTCGGAAATCCCACTATTTTTTGCACAGCATCAGGGGAAAAATGCCCAGGCAGTTATCTTCGATGGGGCAGAGCTTAGCTTCTGTGCAGCTAAAAATTAGGCTTGGGTAAGAAAAAAAAAATTCTGATACTGTTAAACTGTTAAAGAAACACCAAGCCTTTTTAGTGCTGCGGAGTAGATTTTTAGTCTGGAGGTTCACTTTAAGTGTCATGTGATATGATAAGATAAACATAGGTACTTATAACACATACCGATAAAACTAAGAAATTGAGTCTTCTTTTTCTTTTATTTATTTATTTCATTTTATTTATGCAAATGAGGCAGTCGAACAGCAGTCTAATACAAGCTCTGGGTCTCCTAGAAAGTAAACAGAAGCCAAAACATTATGTTTGGCTAAGGAAATACTGCTGATAACAAGACAACTGTTGTAAGCATAGATGAGGTTGTAAGGTCTCGCTGAACACTCTTTTCATTGTAATGTCCCCCATTGTCCCATGTCATGTTCTCAATTATAGTGCCCCTATTACAAGCATCCATTCCTTGTGTCCCTTTTTAGTGACCCCATTATACTGCTGTCTTTTATAGTGCCCCCCCCCCCCATTATAATGTCCCCTTCATTATAGTGTTTACATTTAAAAGATCTCATTATAATACCCCTTTTATGTGTTCGCCATATTGTAACGATTGGGGAATTATCTCCGAGGTCAGCGCACAAGCTGTGCGCTGACACTGCGGAAATCCTCCACAAACATGTGAATAACAGAACCCAGCTTTGGTGCAATGCACTTGTAGAGGGGAATTCCCACCAGCAGATGGAGCTGTGGAGTGCAGAGGAATAAACCCTCTGCACTGCCACAGATTTCAGATAGGAATTGTACGAGGGGAAGCAATGCAGGGCAAGATAGCCCCTAGTGAGAGAGAGTGAGCACAGAGACAGAATGTATGTATGTCCACCAATCTAGTCGCCACCCGGCGACGGTGAACACACACCAGCAAAGACCAAGTGGGAAAGCAATCGCCAGAATGGCGATTGCTAAAAATGACACGAGACTGAGTAAAGACAGAGCATAGGTGAAGTAAGAAAGGCACAGCAAACAATAACAATCAGAAAGCCAAGGAACATAAAAAACGCACTCGCTAAACGCGGTCGCCGCACGAGAAGCGCTACAGCGACAAAACATGTTAATGGCGCGGTCTCCGCACGAAAAGCGCAACAGAGACAAAACGCGCCAACCCTGACTAACAAAAGAACACAGGAAACACAAACAAACAAATAATAGAAACGCTTGGTAATCGATTGCCTTACCTCAGGCAACAGCAAGTGTTTACTCCAGACCGACAGATAGACAGACAATAGGAATAAGTGAGAAAGGATCCACTGCTCTTCCGCAAGAGCGAGTGCGATCCGCACAACAAGACAGACAGAAGGAGTAACCAGCAGCAACCGCAGCTGAGGTTAAACTCCAAGACAGAATACAGAGAGATCTACCTCCTCTAACGCTAGGGCAAATGCGATCCAAACAGACAGAGCGATTTTCTGTCAGCCGCTGCTGGCGACAGAATAATCGCAACGGAAAGACTAAACGATTCACTACCACCAACCGCTGGCGACAATCGCAAGGACAAGACAAGACAGAATAGGCAGTACAAATATAACACAAACCTGACTGCACTAAATAGGAATGCAAGGAGCACTCCCAAAGGGTAACTACTCTAAGCTAGCAATAATAGCCTACAATGAGCAGAGGGCTGAGACTCCAGGTAAGTAAGTAGGAACAGACCTTCATGACCAGCAGGGAATTCTGGGAGCAAATGGTATTTATACTGCAAGCCATCAAAGGAAGCAGCTAAGCAATTTGCATGACAAGTGGATGCAAATTCCTAACCAGAACAGCAGCTCTGAAACTTGCAGAGTGAAGAGTGACTCTTTTCCAGAGACCTGCAGCACTCAGACCTAAAAAGTGGTCAAAAAGCTGTCTGCCTGTGCAGACAGCAGAGCAGATCATTGCACATATATGGAGCTTTAATTATACCCTTGTAGTTCTCTCCATTTATACTGACACCCTTTGTGGTATTTCCATTATTATAGTGCTACCTTTCTAAAGTCCTTATAAGGCTTCCTGCACACTGTATGAGATTCCGAATTCCAATTCTGATTTTTAATTGTTTTTTACATCCGATTCCGATTTTTAGTCGTAACTGCATGCTGCGTTTTTTTCCTCCGTTTTTCTGTTGCTTGCATTTAGGGAAAATCGGAATTTCAAATCGGAATCAGAATCACAAAATTGATTTGCAGTTTGCAGGGAGCCTAAGAGTGTCCTTTTATAGTGCTCCCCACTCACAGTACCCCCTGCTATAAGGTCCTTCTGTTTTTAGTGTTCCCTATTATAGTACTTTACACTTTTAGCACTCTTCATATTTATAGTGCTTACCATAATAATGATTCTTCCTATTAAAGTGCATCCTTAATAGTGGCTTCTGTTATAGCGTGCCTCATAAACATACTGGTCTTAATATATTGCCTCACCATCCCCCTTGTAGATATAGCTGTGAAGCAGGGGTCTCAAACTCGCGGCCCGCAGGCCATTTGCGGCCCTTGATACAATATTTTGTGGCCTGCGCCGGGAAAAAAGCTTCCTTATCGTTCGCTTCAGTGCTCCCAAGTAATCCGCCACATCCCCACCGCTAAACGAGGGCTGAAGAGCCCCCAAATCGCCCGGGGGGCAATCCGCCGGAATTTCCTGGAAGGGGCAGAGCTTTCAGCTTCAGCTCTGCCCCTCCTGATGTCAATCGCCGCACAGATCGCCGCCTCTCCCCGCCCCTCTCTGTGAAGGAAGAATGAGAGGGGCGGGCAGAGGCGGCGATGCGCCGCGATTGACGTCAGGAGGGGCAGAGCTGAAGCTGAAAGCTCTGCCCCTTCCAGGAAATGCCGGCGGATTGCCCCTTGGGGATGCCGCCATTTTGCGGCGGGCACACGGCGGATTACTTGTAATGGGAGCACTGAAGCAAACTATAAGGTAAAATAGGCAAAATAGTTCGCTTCAGTGTGAATTTGATTTTGAAATAAAAATCAATGCAAGGGGGGGGGTTGCTGATTGTGAAATCCCTTATGCGGCCCAGCCTCATTCTAACTTTGCCTCCTGCGGCCACCAGGTAAATTGAGCTTGAGACCCCTGCTGTGAAGCATGTTTTGTATTTTTTTATTTAGTTTATTCTGTAGCTATTTATTTACAAGTTTTCAGTCATTGCTAATTTCCCTGTTTCTGAGTTCCTTGCACCAGCATTCTCCTGTCTGCACCAAATCCTCACAAGGAGGGTCACAAAAAATTAAGTCATGTGACTTCCATAGCCACCAAGAAGGGAAACAGTGTAGAACTGGAAGGAGGCCAGTGCAGATAAAGACTGGCAGTGCAGGATTGAGCCATACCTCTCAACATGTTGAGATAAAAAAAGAGGGACACTTTAAGACAAGCCCCTGGCACACCTCTAAACACGCCTTCACCACACCCCTCAACATGCATACCACAAAAGAATTCCAAAGCAAAATATGTAGTTTTATCATTTAAAACACACTAGTCCCCTTTACCATTGTTAGTTTTCCTTCATTTTAACATTTAGAATAAGAAATATATCAATTTAAATGATGGGTGTAAAGTTTAGAGTGAGTTTTTTCAGTAGAAAAATAAAAATATTCACATAGATCTATACATCGATCTGAAAGAGAGACACATGAGTGAGGGACAGTTGGGAGCTATGATTGAGCACAGGTGAGTATAATGCTCAGGAACATTCTCCATAGTTCTGTGGTAAGGGGGAGGGGGGGTGAAGATGAGGGGATGGAAAATCAGGAAGGGACCTACAGGTCGTCCTTTAAAGAGAACTACCCAGCGCTGATTAAAAGCTGAAGATTTACATTTAAGTTGCTGAAGCTATAGTGAAGCCTCAGCTGATGTAAACAAAATGTAAGTTTTTCTGCAGTTTTGAAATAAAGAGTTGTTGTTTTTTTATATATCTGTAAAAGATTCAATACATAGCACAGCAGCCATGAGTGTTTCAATGATAGAACTAGTAGCTCCCTGTCTTGATTGCCTCAATTGGGATTCTGTTCATTTGCTCTGTAGAATGACCGACTGTCTGTCATCTGATGATCACATTGTAGCAGCAATTTTTTTTCTTTTGCTGTGTTTAACCAACTGCATTCACATGGTAGATAAATATTAGATTTTTTTGGGTTCAGATTTTCTTTAACCAACTTCCTTGTGTCTGTGCCACAGTCCTTTCTTCTGCATTGTGTTGTCAGCTACTGTATATACTATGCACAGATTTTATTAAAAAAAAAAAAAATTATGTAAATATGAAGAAACGGTATGTGCTCCATGAGAATCAGTGCTTGCTTGCAGAGTCGGTCTATTAAAATAACATGATTAGTCCCATTGTTTGTAATAAGAAAGATTGCACCCGTGAAACATCTTTAGATGTAAGTATGTTTGCAAGTGCAGTACATTTTCTGTGGATGTCTATACTTTTTTCTGCTGTTCTTGGCACATTTTACAGAAAAACAGGGAGTGAGAATTCTGGTAAAACCTGCCTAAAAAAAATTGATTAATGCTACAGATGCAAAGAATACACTATTTATTTTATTTTTTTAAGACGTGTAAAGATAAAAAAAAATGTCACCTCAAATTGAAAAATGGCTTGAGTAACGATTTTTATTGCATTTGTTTATTAAGGTTTTCCTTAAACAGTAGTAAGTGTAGATATGAACCGTGCATCTGAATTAATTACAACCCAGTCATGCGAGCACATCTATGTCACTTGCGTCTGCCTTGTAACGCTTGACCTGACAACCCTATGTTGGAGCTCTCCATACACTGTCATACTTATTATACACTGTCATACTGCATTGTGTTGTGTATCTTATTGCTATTACCTGTATTGTTGTATCTATGGTCTGTTACCTGTATTGTTCTGTCAACCCTGTTATCATTGTCTGTAATCCTATTTATTGTACAGCGCTGCGTAATATGTTGGCGCTATATAAATCTAATAAATAATAATAATAATAATTATTGAACACAAATATTCACTTAGTTTATGTTGATGAGTGCCTCAGTGAGTGAGTCTAAACTTGATTTAGTCATCCCTGTTCCCTAGACCCATTCATCTCTGGTCATACATATCATTTTTAGATGGCAAGTTATAGTATTGTAAATGAATCATAGCCAGATGTCACAAATCATATTATATTATGTCCAAAGTCCAAAGCAAATGACTTTTTTTCCCTTAAGTAGCTCTAAAGGACATTATTTTCAACTGTCTGAAAGAAGTTATAGTGTTGGATGCCGGAGGCAGAGAAGCTCGGAGATTCTGGCGCTAATACTCAGTGTATGGATAAGTTGCACCATCACAAGACGACGTGATAATTTCCCTATCCATTTCTTAAAGCAAACCTGAACTGAAAATAAAGTGATGAGATAAGCAATTGTATCTATAGTCAAACTCAGAAATAGAACTTTCTTGGTGTCCCGTAGTCCTTCTTAAGGGTGGTTTTACTATCATCTTGCCTTAATTTAGATGAGATATTACCAATATTTATAATGTCAGTAATATCTTGCTGCTCTCCATTCCCCTCTCACAATAGCCTCGCCATTGTGAACCCCAGTGCTCTCCATTCCCTCCTCACAATAGCCTCACCTCTGCAAATGCCTGCTGCTCTCCATTCCCTCTTCACAATAGCCTCACCCCTGCAAATGCCTGCTGCTCTCCATTCCCTCCTCACAATAGCCTCACCCCTGCAAATGCCTGCTGCTCTCCATTCCCTCCTTACAATAGCCTCACCCCTGCAAATGCCTGCTGCTCTCCATTCCCTCCTCACAATAGCCTCACCCCTGCAAATGCCTGCTGCTCTCCATTCCCTCTTCACAATAGCCTCACCCCTGCAAATGCCTGCTGCTCTCCATTCCCTCTTCACAATAGCCTCACTTCTGGGAATGCCTGCTGCTCTCCATTCCTTCTTTACAATAGCCTCACCGCTGTGAACCCCTACACCTCTCCATTCTCTCCTCACAATAGCCTCACCGCTGTGAACCCCTGCTACTCTCCATTCCCCTCTCACAAAAGCCTCACCCCTGTGAACCCTTCTGCTCTCCATTCCCTCCTCACTATAGCCTCACTGCTGTGAACGTCTGCTGCTCTCCATTCCCCTCTCACAATAGCCTCACCGCTGTGAACCCCTACTGCTCTCCATTCCCTCCTCACAATAGCCTCAGTGCTGTGAATGCCTGCTGTTCTCCATTCCCTCTTCACAATAGCCTCACTGCTGTGAACCCCTACTGCTCTCCCTTCCCTCCTCACAATAGCCTCACCGCTGTGAACGCCTGCTGCTCTCCATTCCCTCCTCACAATAGCCTCACCGCTGTGAACACCTGCTGCTCTCCATTCCCTTCTCACAATAGCCTCAGTGATGTGAACCTCTACTGCTCTCCATTCCCTCCTCACAATAGCCTCACTGCTGTGAACCCCTGCTGCTCTCCATTCCCTCCTCACAATAGCATCACCACTGTAAAACCCCTATTGCTCTCCATTCCCTCCTCACAATAGCCTCACCGCTGTGAACACCTGCTGCTTTCCATTCCCTCCTCACATTTGCCTCACCCCTGTGAACACCTGCTGCTCTCCATTCTCCATTCATAGCCTCTTCGCTGTGAACGCCTGCTGCTCTCCATCCTCTCCTCACAATAGCCTCACCGCTGTGAATGCCTGCTGCTCTCCATCCCCTCCTCACAATATCCTCACCGCTGTGAACACCTGCTGCTCTTCATTCCCTCCTCACAATAGCCTCACCGCTGTGAACGCCTGCTGCTCTCCATTCCCTCCTCACAATAGCCTCACCGCTGTGAACCCCTACTGCTCTCCATTCCCTCCTCACAATAGCCTCAGTGCTGTGAATGCCTGCTGCTCTCCATTCCCTCTTCACAATAGCCTCACTGCTGTGAACCCCTACTGCTCTCCCTTCCCTCCTCACAATAGCCTCACCGCTGTGAACGCCTGCTGCTCTCCATTCCCTCCTCACAATAGCCTCACCGCTGTGAACGCCTGCTGCTCTCCATTCCCTTCTCACAATAGCCTCAGTGCTGTGAACCTCTACTGCTCTCCATTCCCTCCTCACAATAGCCTCACTGCTGTGAACCCCTGCTGCTCTCCATTCCCTCCTCACAATAGCATCACCACTGTAAAACTCCTATTGCTCTCCATTCCCTCCTCACAATAGCCTCACCGCTGTGAACACCTGCTGCTTTCCCTCCTCACATTTGCCTCACCCCTGTGAACACCTGCTGCTCTCCATTCCCTCCTCACAATAGCCTCTCCACTGTGAACGCCTGCTGCTCTCCATCCCCTCCTCACAATAGCCTCACCGCTGTGAACGCCTGCTGCTCTCCATCCCCTCCTCACAATATCCTCACCGCTGTGAACACCTGCTGCTCTTCATTCCCTCCTCACAATAGCCTCACCGCTGTGAACGCCTGCTGCTCTTCATTCCCTCCTCACAATAGCCTCACCGCTGTGAACGTCTGCTGCTCTCTATTTCCTCCTCACAATTGCCTCACCCCTGTGAAAACCTGCTGCTTTACATCCCCTCCTCACCGCTGTGAACACCTGCTGCTCTTCATTGGCTGGATAGTGTAATTTTTAAGGGCTCTGCCTCTGACACAGGAGACCTGGGTTCAAATCTCGGCTCTGCCTGTTCAGTAAGCCAGCACCTATTTCAGTAAGGAGTTTCTTTGGCAAGTCTCCTTAACACTGCTACTGCTTACTGAGTGTGCTCTAGTGGCTGCCTTGCAAGTGCTTTGAGTCCGACAGGAGAAAGGCGCTATACAAATACTGCAATTATGCAATTACTGCAATTAATTCCCTCCTCACAATAGCCTCACCGCTGTGAACGCCTGCTGCTCTCCATTCCCTCCTCACAATATCCTCACCACTGTGAATGCCTGCTGCTCTCCATTCCCTCCTCACAATTGCCTCACCCCTGTGAACACCTGCTGCTCTCCATCCCCTCCTCACAATATTCTCACCGCTGTGAATGCCTGCTGCTCTCCATTCCCTCCTCACAATTGCCTCACCCCTGTGAACACCTGCTGCTCTCCATCCCCTCCTCACAATAGCCTCACCACTGTGAATGCCTGCTGCTCTCCATTCCCTCCTCACAATAGCCTCACTGCTGTGAACCCCTGCTGCTCTCTATTCCCTTATCACAAAAGCCTCACCGCTGTGAACACCTGCTGCTCTCCATGTCCTCCTCAGAATAGTTTCACCCCTGTGAACACCTAATACTTACTTACCCTCTGTAGGAACCTACCACTAACCTTACCCTGTGGTTGCCTACAGGGCCGGGCCGAGGCATAGGCTGGAGAGGCTCCAGCCTCAGGGCGCAGTGTAGGAGGGGGCGCAGAATTCATTCAGCTGTCATTCCTAATTGTGTTTGAAGCAGAAAGAAATAAGAAAAGGGGATACATTGCAGTGACTGCAAGCCATATAACTAGATATTAAGGTGTTGGGGAGGTTGTGGGCCCTGTGGCGCCTCTTAGTCTAATAGCAATCAGTGTGTAATGGCTGGGGTGGGAGGGATGTAGGGGCGCACTTTGGTGTCTCAGCCTTGGGTGCTGGAGGACCTTGTCCCGGCTCTGGTTGCCTAACTGTAACCTCCCACTCTACCCACCTAACCCTAACCTCCCCTCTAAAGTAACCTCCATCCCTGCTATTTGTTCACCTAGCACTAATTAACCTTACTAACACATTCCCATTCCATGCACTCTGCTTTATCCCAAAATAATTCCTCCTGAACAGATGAAGAGTTTTTATTTAAGTGCCACTTAACAGAAGTTGTCAGCCATACCATCTCAGAAAACCCCCCACATATGTACGTTGATAAATACTTGCTCTACTTAAAATATGTATTGCTCTGTCCACGTTTTGATTTTAGTGATTTTTCTATAGTAAAAAAAAAAGAGAAAATCCTTCTTAGCATTTCACATTTTAACTGTGGCTATTTTTGAACCAATCCTGATGTCATTTCCCTTACTCTCCTCTGCCTAATTGTGTATGCATTGCCCACCCTCATCCCAGTCTTCAGGCACTCCCACCCAGCTCTACAATAGAAAGTGCATTGTCTCAGCATGATAAATATTGGCCAATCAGAGAGGAACAGAGATGTGGGAGGGGAAAACAGGAGGGAAAGAGACTTCAGCCAATGAGGCTGCATTAGTTAAGTCTAAGAGGAAAGTAGAGAAACACAAAAGGACAAACCAGCATGCCCTGCAACTTCCTTTGTGCAGCAGATGTACCAAACAAGAGTCAGGTAAACTGGGGAATGATAATTTATAAACAAGAAAAGTATTAGTATTTTTAACTTTTGGATTGCCTGGTTAGCATCCTTATTACTTGTTCACCAGATAAAAATAAAGAATTGATTTTTGATTGTATGCCCGACAGTTACTCTTTAACAGTCTCAGAAGTCCAAGATCTCCAAGATTATGGCCCATATGCAATTCACTTTTTCACCTGACTTTTCTCCTAGGAGGTAATTTTTCATCTCCGATTTATAATAATTTTTTAGCACATTGCAATGGAAAAGTACTAAAAAGTAGGTGACAAAGTACTATCGTGCTTAACCCCCAAGGGGGCTCTTGAGTTTGTATTTGTATGTATAATTTGTTATTTGCCTTCTATTTCTTAATAAGCACCCTTGAAACGAAAAAGTACTATCAAAACTATTTTCAGTATTTGTTTGCTTGCTGGTGGTTTAATTAAAAGGCATTTATTGACAAGTTTGAAAATATCACCTAGAAGGAAACTCAGGTGAAAAAATGAATTGCATATGGGCCCATGTGTTATACAAACTAGTTATTCATGGCCAGAACTGCTTAACCTGCCTGGCGTTCTATTAAGATCGCCAGGCAGGCTGCGGGAGGGGTTTTTTTTAATAAAAAAAAAACTATTTCATGCAGCCAACTGAAAGTTGGCTGCATGAAAGCCCACTAGAGGGCGCTTCGGAGGCGTTCTTCCGATCGCCTCCGGCGCCCAGAATAAACAAGGAAGGCCGCAATGAGCGGCCTTCCTTGTTTTGCTTACATCGTCGCCATAGCGACGAGCGGAGTGACGTCATCGACGTCAGCCGACGTCCTGACGTCAGCCGCCTCCGATCCAGCCCTTAGCGCTGGCCGGAACTTTTTGTTCCGGCTACGCTGGGCTCAGGTGGCTGGGGGGACCCTCTTTCGCCGCTGCTCGCGGCGGATCGCCGCAGAGCGGCAGCGATCAGGCAGCACACGCGGCTGGCAAAGTGCCGGCTGCGTGTGCTGCTTTTTATTTCAGCCAAATCGGCCCAGCAGGGCCTGAGCGGCAGGCTCCGGCGGTACTGGACGAGCTGAGCTCGTCCAGACCGCCCAGCAGGTTAAGAGGGCACAAGGCACATTGGGCCATATGCAATTCACTTTTTCACCTTAGATTTCTCCTAGGAGATAATTTTTCATTTTCAATTGAAATTAACTTTTTAGCACTTTGCAATGGAAAAAGTACCACGAAATAGGTGAAAAAGTACTGTCAAAATTATTGTCAGTATTTTTTTTGCTTGCTGGTCATGTAAAAGGCATTTTATTTACAAGTTAGGAAAATATCACCTAGGAGAAAACTCAGGTGAAAAAGTGAATTGCATATGGCCCATTCTGGGCACCTGATAAAATATGCAAACTACTTCTACAAAAAATGGGCGGCATCGATCTCTGGCAGATTTGATGAATTTGATCGTAGTGCCTGGTATTGATGCTGCAAATCAAGTAATGTATGGGCACCTTAAAGAAATCTTCTTTCCTTTCAGACTGTAGGAGATATGGATGATTTAAAGGATACCACAGTCAAAAAAAAAGTTTGCAGCAGTGTGTGGGGGGTTAAAATTACATACAGTTAGCCAGTCCTGCCCCCTCCATCTGCCGCCGTTAGTCTCCTATAAGTCCCGGTGCCCAGCGACTTGATTGACCCCCCACCCGGACATACTGCGCCCTGTGCACACAGTATGTCCTCCCCTCTTCACTTCTGGCCGGCGCATAGCGATCGGCTCAGAAGCACGTTCATTCCTCTGCCTCCTCTGCGCTGCGTGTGCGCTCCATTACACTTAGCGTCACATGCTAATCATGCTAAAATGAACGTGCTTCTGAGCCGATCGCTATGCGCCGGCCAGAAGTGAAGAGGGGAGGACATACTGTGTGCACAGGGCGCAGTATGTCCGGGTGGGGGGTCAATCAAGTCGCCGGGCACCGGGACTTATAGGAGACTAACGGCGGCAGATGGAGGGGGCAGGACTGGCTAACGGTATGTAATTTTAACCCCCCACACACTGCTGCAAACTTTTTTTTCGACTGTGGTATCCTTTAAGGCAATGCGCTTCTGTGTGCAAATTACACTGATTGTAATTACATAGTTACAAATTACACTAATTGTAATTTGTATTCAAACATTGGCAGTTGAACTGGATATTACATTACTATGTTAGAGGGCTACTTCCAGTCTGTTGACTGAGATTGGTGGGACAGGGGGTGGGGGGTTGTACATATTGCTTTGTGTCTAATGCTAGGATAGAATACAGGTTCATATGTGTATCTTATGCCAGACTGTAGCTTTGCTTCTTGAACTGAGCAGCTATTTTTATTTTAGAATAAATGTAAAATGCCCCCCTTCAAAGTGGTGTACCATAAGTGACTAGTTAACGGGTGTAGAAACTTTCCCTGGTATAAGGTGAAAAGATTTGGCACAGAACCACTGCAGTAGAGTGCTGACAGTTTAAATAAAGTTTCATGCAGAACACTGCAAATGTGTAAAAATAAATAAATAAAGGTGAACTAAGCATTTCTCAAGTACTTGCAAAGCCTTTATGAGGACTCACAAAGGCAATAACTTTCATAGGGGAGCAGGGGTGGGCTGAGGGCATGGACAGAGAAGCAGGAAGGTTCTATGGGATCCAGAGCCTTTTCTCAACATAGACGAGTCTCTAACTTTTTTTTCAGTTTGGCTTCAATTTTACTTTAAAGTGTACCTAGGCGTTATGTGACATGATGAGATAAACTTGTGTATGTACAGTGCAAAGCATACTAATAACCAGGCTGTTTTACTTGTTTTATTTTACTACCTGAAAGAGTTAATATCTAGGCAAGGAAGTGACAGCTTCTGTCTTGACGGTACTTTGTCGGGAATATAGATACACTGATAAAGCTAATTACAGCCATAAAAGTTTTCCTGGCAGAATGCTACTTCTGAGAGCAGAGGGAGATAAAATACATGAACTATAGACCTTTTTCTAATTCTGGGACACTTTATAGCCTCCCATTGATTGAGACAGTAAAACATTCAACCTACTTTGTAAATATTTAAATATAAAATAAAACAATGGGGTCTCAAAAAAAAAAGTCATTTTTAAGAGTAGAAGGATCAATACATTTGTTTATCTCATCAGTTTATTTCCACATCGGGTTCACATTAAGATTATATACATTATTGATAAGGTATTTAGTTGGTGCCGGGGGGGGGGGGGGGGGATTTTTGCCATATGCAATCCCATGAAAATGCACTTAGAATTAGTTATTTGGTTAGGAGCCCTCCTGGTCCAGTAGAAGCTCTGTCCCTAATGGCAGCAGTCACATCCTGTGCTAGGGCATATATTATCTGTTCACCATATAGGGGTAAATGCAGTAGTAGGACCTAGGAATTATGTATCTGAAAATGACACAACACAGCAATTCTGAAGCCATATCAACTAGATATCTGGATCTTTATATTGCTACTTATTATTTACTAGCTGATTGCCCGGCGTTGCCCGGGTATGTATTTGGCTAGTGTTGGCTCTGCCCACTTTTCCTAACCCTAACACACAATTACTTAATGACCAAGTATGTGAGCTTTGCGGTCTTTGACATCAATAATTTGCAATGAAATAAAATTAATCTGATTGGATGTGGCTCTACCCTTTTTCTAAATTTGAAGCCTAATCACCCAATGGCCAACTGTACCAGGTACAGGTGATTAACAGTGCAAGAATAGCAGCAATTAAATATTCCCCTTAAAAATCAATGGATGGATTTTGACTGGCTTTTATAGGCTCCACCCACTTTTCTGAATATTAATCCCAGTCACCCAGTGACCAACTGTGCAACGTTTGAGAACCCTGCCATTAACAGTGTAAGAATGGCTGCAGTTTACATTTGTGCAATGAAATTTGTATTTTTCTCCACCCACTTATTTCCTAACATTGTTCAGGTATGTATTTGGCTGGTGTTGGCTCCGTCTACTATTTCGAACCCTAACACACAATTACTCAATAACCAAGTTTGTGAGCTTTGCGGTCTTTGGCATCAATAATTTCCCCTTGAAAATCAATAGGTTCATTTTGATCGGATTTTATAGACTCCACCTACTTTTCTGAATATTAATCCCAGTCACCCAGTAACCAACTGTGCAAAGTTTGAGAACCCTATCATTAACAGTGTAAGAATGGCTGCTGTTTACATTTTCCCAGTAATATTTGTATTTGTCTCTGCCCACTTATGACCCGGCATTGCCAGTTTATGTATTTGGCTGGTGTTGGCTATGCCCACTTTTCTAACCCTAACACACAATTAATCAATTACCAAGTTTGTGATCTTTGCGGTGTTTGGCATCAATAATTTGCATTGAAATGAAACAAATCTAATTGGCTGTTTGTGGCTCCACTCCCTTTCTGAAATTGAACCCTAGTCACCCAATGATCAACTGTACCAGGTTTGAGGCTTGTGCCATTAACAGTGCAATAATGGCAGCAATGTAAATATTCCCCTTGAAAATCAATAGGTTAATTTTGATTGGCTTTTATAGACTCCACCCACCTTTCTGAATATTAATCCCAGTCACCCAGTGACCAACTGTGCAATGTTTGAGAACCCTGCCATTAACAGTGTAAGAATGGCTGCTGTTTACATTTTCCAGTGAAATTTGTATTTGTCTCCGCCCCCTTTTTGGATATCGGAATAAAAAGTATCCTTTACTTTATTCCAGATAATGTACTATGTGTGTGCCAAATTTCATTCAAATCCGTTCAGCCATTTTTGCGTGATTGAGTAACAAACATCCAAACATCCGAACTTTCCCATTTATTGTATTAGTAGGATTACATCGTTTAAACAAACAGCCTGATGGTGCTCATACATGGTCCAATTTTTTAAATTTTTTTGTTCTATTAGATAATTCAGTTTTATTATTCCCTTAAATCGAAAAACAATTGCATAGTTGTTTTCGAGGTGCCATACATGAACGTTGGAATTCGAGAATCCGGAACAAATATCAAATAATAGGACTTTTCCCACATGTCCGATCCGATTTTTATCGATCGGACAATCGGGATAATCTTTGTTTTTCTTGATTGAAAAAAAATAAATTATTTTTCGACTGTCATTTGATTCAACTGTTTTGGTTGATTAAACGGGAAGATCAAACGTTTTTCTTGTACCATGTATGGACACCATGAAGCATATCCCCATCAGGGGTGAACGTTTTGCTTCTAGTATATTTCCTTACATTAGGGAATCTGCAGTATTCAGTTAGACGCTCGTTATTGCTGCAGCCAAGTAGCTGATGCACGGTGTGTATCTGTCATAATCTAATTTTTTCCCTGATCGCTGAACACAATGCTTAGCGGAGATTTCACACCTGAACAGGCCCACACTGGAAATGCATAATTGAATTGTTTCCAGTTGTAACGTTTATTCTGTTTTCTGCATGATCGTCTCTTCGGAAAATGAACTGCTAATTGTTATCCGTGTATAATCACTTAATAAGCAGGAAAGTTCCATTCTATTTTAAAAACAAGATTCATTTCCAGTAGGTACAGCGGTGAGTCTGGCCGACTGTTACGGTTGATTAGCACATGATCATCCCCACCAGCAGTTTATTTGATTTACAGGTATGGAGGTATGGAAAAACCTTCTCTGGAAATTCCTCCAAAAAGTTCTGAAAGTCAGAAAAGAGGATAAAACTTCATTATCAGCACTTGTCCATTAACCTATTATTGTCACCCCCCCAAAAAAAAGTTTTACAAACAATTTAAAGTATCCCCCAACTTATATTGGTTACTACAACTCTTTTTAAAGAGAACCCGAGGTGTGTTTAAAGAATGTTATCTGCATACAGAGGCTGGATCTGCCTATACAGCCCAGCCTCTGTTGCTATCCCAAACCCCACTAAGGTCCCCCTGCACTCTGCAATCCCTCATAAATCACAGCCGTGCTGTGAGGCTCTGTTTACATCTGTAGTGTCAGTCTCAGCTGCTCCCCCGCCTCCTGCATAGCTCCGGTCCCTGCCCCCGTCCCTTCCCTCCAATCAGCATAGAGGGAAGGGATGCAGGCGGGGACCGGAGTTCTGCAGGAGGCGGGGAGAGCAGCAGACTGACACTATAGAGATAAACACAGACAGTTTTGACAAGCTGTTTGTCAGCAGCGTGGCTGTGATTTATGAGGGATTGCAGAGTGCAGGGGGACCTTAGGGGGGTTTGGGATAGCAACAGAGGCTGGGCTGTATAGGCAGATCCAGCCTCTGTATGCAGATAATATTCTTCAAACCCACCTCGGGTTCTCTTTAAACGTTTCTCTCTTGCTTATTTCACAAAATGTGGTTTGTATAACACAGTGTTAGCAACCACAACACACCGGTAACCCAATGCCAGCTCTGCACAATGACAAGCTTGAACATTTGTTATGTAATGTTTGTGTTTTCAAGCACGCTAGCCAAAGATAGGCTACACAAAGTGTGTCAGGATCCTTTGCATCGCAGAGATGTGAGCATGTCCATATAATTCAAGAGGTATAAGGTGACCTTTGTGCCTCCTCCCACAGATAGCATTATTAGATGTATTTTGTGGACTTTGGGGTTGATTCACTATCACTATAGCTCCCCTTATTGCACGCTTAGCACGCCTTATCAGAGTTAAAGAGAACCCGCCGCTCCCCGCCTCTGTTAGCTTCCTCCAATAGGAAGCCTAGCAGTGACCCAGGAAGTCGTGGCTTGGCTTTCTATTGGAGGAAGCTAACAGAGTGACTCATGACTCATGTCTGACCCGGCAGATGGGAAGCCAAGCTGCATGAAAAGTGTGCAGATCAGCCTTCCATGTAAAATAAGCCTTGCCAGACAAGTGTTCTGTAGTTCTAGTAGTGCTAATAAACATAAGCAAGCTTTCCAATGCATTATCTGTTCCTTAAAATGGACCTGCACTCAGAACTTCCTGTCTGCTCTAAAAGATACGTAGTAGCATAATAACCTTTAAAGAAATACATTTCTTTGTTAAAGCTGATACAAATCCTGCAATAAATTTGCAATGTGTCTACTTCCTGCTTTCATGGAAGCAGACATATTGTTAACATCCTGTGTTTACTAATTAGCTTCTCTGCCATGGCAGAGGAGATTCCTAAGCTGACACAACTGAGAGATTAAATTACAGTGGTGATTAGTAAGCGATGAGGGAGAATTAGACATGCTAACCTCTCTAAATACATACAGGGTTCATTTCTGTGTTTTCCTTCGGTCCTGTGCAAGAGTTCAGGTCCACTTTAAAGAGAAACTCCAACCTAGAATTGAACTTTATCCTAATCAGTAGCTGATACCCCCTTTTACATGAAAAATATAATGCTTTTCACAAACAGACCATCAGGGGGCGCTGTATGACTGATTTTGTGCTGAAATCGCTCCCACAAGAAGCTCTGGGACCGCGGTACTCTGGGCAAACTGCCACAATGTAACAAGGTTCACAGACAGGAATTAGCTGTTTACAGCTGTCTCTAACAGCCAAAACAGCTAGAAGCAGCTACATAACCTGCCCACAGTAAAAATGTCACCATGTAATAAATGTCAGAATGTAAATTAGGGAGAGGAAAGATTTTACAATGAGCAAACACTGACTAAATCATTTATACATAATTATGGTAAAAAATGAAGCGCTTTTTTTACTACATTATTTTCACTGGAGTTCCTCTTTAAGGTGACTCTTATCTTTGGAACTGTCAGTCAAGCTATCTGTTTCTCTAATTATATCTTAGATCAATCTGAAGGTATTAGTCAGATTTATGAATTAAAATAGAGTGTGAACTCTATTCAGATGTTTGGTTGCTAATAACTTTTGAAGGACAAAAAATATGAGTGTGAGTGTGTAAAAAATACACACGTTATTCCTACTGAATTACTTGCACAATGACACTTCCTGGATTTCTCCTCTAGGCAGTTTATTTTCAAGTATTTATGAGAAGTACTACCAACTGGTTTGATAAATACTTGAATCCAAAGGGCAGTGTGCTTCAGGCACAGAGCTATTTTTCATTGAGCTTTTAAAATATTCAATAAAACGATCCCTTAATCTGGAGGCTAAAGTAAACTTAACATGGAAGAAATATGGAGACTGAAATTGCTGACCTTTTGAAAATTGGTAGTTTCCTGCCTGTAATGCTAAATCACTGCCTTTAATACTTTCTTAGTCATTCATCTGGAACAAGTATATTTTGGCTTGCTGATGTTTGTTACTGGTCCAGAGTAGTGTTGGGCGAACATCTAGATGTTCGGGTTCGGGCCGAACAGGCCGAACATGGCCGCGATGTTCGGGTGTTCGACCCGAACTCCGAACATAATGGAAGTCAATGGGGACCCGAACTTTTGTGCTTTGTAAAGCCTCCTTATATGCTACATACCCCAAATTTACAGGGTATGTGCACCTTGGGAGTGGGTACAAGAGGAAAAAAAATTTTAGCAAAAAGAGCTTATAGTTTTTGAGAAAATCGATTTTAAAGTTTCAAAGGGAAAACTGTCTTTTAAATGCGGGAAATGTCTGTTTTCTTTGCACAGGTAACATGCTTTTTGTCGGCATGCAGTCATAAATGTAATACATATAAGAGGTTCCAGGAAAAGGGACCGGTAATGCTAACCCAGCAGCAGCACACGTGATGGAACAGGAGGAGGGTGGCGCAGGAGGAGAAGGCCACGCTTTGAGACACAACAACCCAGGCCTTGCATGAGGACAAGAAGCGTGCGGATAGCATGCTTTGTACCACCATGCAGTCATAAATGTAATAAAGATAAGTGGTTCAATAAACAGGGACCACGCGGCAACGCTAACCCAGCAGCAGCACACGTGATGGAACAGGAGGAGGCGCAGGAGGAGAAGGCCACGCTTTGTGAGACACAACAACCCAGGCCTTGCATGAGGACAAAAAGCGTGCGGATAGCATGCTTTGTACCGCCATGTAGTCATAAATGTAATAAAGATAAGAGGTTCAATAAACAGGGACCACGCGGCAACGGTAACCCAGCAGCAGCAGCAGCACACGTGATGGAACAGGAGGAGGCGCAGGAGGAGAAGGCCACGCTTTGTGAGACACAACAACCCAGGCCTTGCATGAGGACAAAAAGCGTGCGGATATAGCAGCAATGCTTTTTGCCGCCATGCAGTCATAAATGTAATACAGATGAGAGGTTCAATAAACAGGGACCGGAAACGCTAAACCATCCCAGATGTTCATCGGTCATGTTACTTGGTTGGGGTCCAGGAGTGTTGCGTAGTCGTTTCCAATCCAGGATTGATTCATTTTAATTTGAGTCAGACGGTCTGCATTTTCTGTGGAGAGGCGGATACGCCGATCTGTGATGATGCCTCCGGCAGCACTGAAACAGCGTTCCGACATAACGCTGGCTGCCGGGCAAGCCAGCACCTCTATTGCGTACATTGCCAGTTCGTGCCAGGTGTCTAGCTTCATGCCCGGTTTCAGGTCCAGCGGTGCCAGCCACAAATCCGTCTGTTCCTTTATTCCCCTCCAAATTTCCTCCCCTGTGTGCTGCTTATCCCCAAGGCAGATCAGCTTCAGCAACGCTTGCTGACGCATGCCAACAGCTGTGCTGCACTGCTTCCACGATCCTACTGCTGCTGGTGCTGGGTTAGCATTTCCGGATGAGGTACAGCTTTGAGATGCGTTGGAGGAGAAGGAGTCAGAGAGGTAGGTGCTGCTGTTGTTATCCAGCTGTTTGCGGCGTGGGCAACACCCGCGCCGTAGCAGGTGAGGAATCGCTGCCAGGCTCCACAAGGTTCACCCAGTGCGCGGTAAGGGAGATGTATCGACCCTGGCCGAACGCACTCGTCCAGGTGTCAGTGGTGAGGTGAACCTTGCAGGCAACGGCATTCTTCAAGCTTCGGGTTATTTAGCTGACCACGTGCTCATGCAACTCAGGCACTGCAGAGCGCGCAAAGTGGTAGCGGCTGGGAACCACGTAACGTGGGATGGCCACTGACATCATGCCCTTGAAGCTGTTTGTCTCCACCACTCGATATGGCAGCATTTCGCAGGCCAGAAGCTTGGCTATGCTGGCTGGCTGTTACTGCCACGGCCCGGGGGTCATTTGCTGGCAATTTCCTCTTGTGCTCAAACATCTCAGAAACAGACAACTCAACCGTAGCGCTGCACACCGAAGGGCTGTTGGTTGTTGTGTTTGATGAACACTGGGAGACCTCAAGAGCACTAGTCCGGAAAGTGACAGTGTCAGCATCGTCTGATGTTTGTGAATGTTGTGAACCACGCAATGGCTGGGCTACTGCTGCTGCTGAGGCGGGTCTGGTGGTGAGTCTGGTGAACCCAAGGGAGGCAGTGTTGCTGGTGGTACCCTGTCCTGCCGCGTTTGCCCACAGAGTGGGATGTTTGGATAGAATGTGGCGGCTCATGCTGGTGGTGGAGAGGTTGTTAATACTTTTCCCCCTGCTCAGGCGGGTCTTGCACACCTTGCAAATCGCCATGGTAACATCCTCAGTGCAGTCTTCAAAG
Organism: Hyperolius riggenbachi; assembly: GCF_040937935.1. NCBI lineage: Eukaryota > Metazoa > Chordata > Amphibia > Anura > Hyperoliidae > Hyperolius > Hyperolius riggenbachi. The sequence goes on along the minus strand of NC_090646.1, from coordinate 509,436,367 downwards.
AAAGCCCAGACTTTAACTGGCTGAGGACTCGGACCTCGTGCGTGATGTGCTGGTGCTGCTTAACCCACTGCTGGACGCTTGAGAGGTCATCCAAGTAATTATCTGGTCCTGTTCTTTTGGATCTGTGAGGGTTGTTGTCCTGGACAACATGGGCAGTATTGAGTGGGTTTTCTTGGGTGCTCCCCTGTGGCCTGTACGTGAACCGTCAGGGGAAACACCTCTTCCCTTGCCCCTCCCTCTTTCACCGGATTTCTTCCTCATTTCACTTATCCTTAAAGTACACGCTGACTGGCAGCAGTACAGTGGCAGTACAGAAATGCTATACAGTGGTGGGTGAGCGGTGTACCACTATTGTCAGCAGTGACACAGAGCACAATGCTATACAGTGGCGGGTGAGCGGTGTACTACTGTTCCCAGCAGACACAGAGTGGAAGTAAACACAATGCTATATAGTGTGGCTGAGCCGTGTACACAGAGTGGCATTAAACACAATGCTATATAGTCTGCTATATAGTCACCCCGAACAGGGTGATGTTCTGCAGAACCCAAACAGTGGCAAACACTGTTCGCCCAACACTACTGGGAGGGAACGCAGATTTTAGTACCTAAACACACGATACAACATGTTTTCCGGGGTCGGACTCTGAGGCACATACAGATGGTCCCGATCATCATCCTCATCATACAACTCTTCTCCTGAGTCTGACCCACCCACCACCTCTGCCACCCCAACATCCCCAGACACAGACCCCTCATCGTCCTCAACATTAACTTGGGATGCTGGCCTGAGCCAGACCTCCTCCTCCACATCAGGCCCCATCATCTCCTCAATGGCAGCCCTCATTAATCGCTCTGGCGACGGACTGATGGACACAACGTTCTCCTCCGGGGAGGGCTGCTGCTGACCACTGGCTGCTGGGGTGGATGTTATAGCTTGCGTGGGGCGTTGGCTGTTGCTGTTGTTGGGAGTGCTGCTCACAGCGGAGGTCTCTGGGGAACTCATGTTGAGCTCATATAGTGGTTGACGGTGAGTGGAGTATTACTGATCCCAGCAATATACACACTGACTGGCAGAGTACGCAATGCTATATAGTGTGGCTGAGCGGTGTACACAGAGTGGCAGTAAACACAATGCTATATAGTCTGGCTGAGCGAGCGGTGTACTACTGTTCCCAGCAGAATCAGAGTGGCAGTAAACAATGGTATATAGTCTGGCTGAGCGGTGTACACAGAGTGTCAGTAAACAATGGTATATAGTCTGGCTGAGCGGTGTACACACAATGCTATATAGTCTGCTATATAGTGTCAGTAAACAATGGTATATAGTCTGGCTGAGCGAGCGGTGTACTACTGTTCCCAGCAGAATCAGAGTGGCAGTAAACAATGGTATATAGTCTGGCTGAGCGGTGTACACAGAGTGTCAGTAAACAATGGTATATAGTCTGGCTGAGCGAGCGGTGTACTACTGTTCCCAGCAGAATCAGAGTGGCAGTAAACAATGGTATATAGTCTGGCTGAGCGGTGTACACAGAGTGTCAGTAAACAATGGTATATAGTCTGGCTGAGCGGTGTACACAGAGTGTCAGTAAACAATGGCATATAGTCTGGCTGAGCGGTGTACACACAATGCTATATAGTCTGCTATATAGTGTCAGTAAACAATGGTATATAGTCTGGCTGAGCGAGCGGTGTACTACTGTTCCCAGCAGAATCAGAGTGGCAGTAAACAATGGTATATAGTCTGGCTGAGCGGTGTACACAGAGTGTCAGTAAACAATGGTATATAGTGTGGCTGAGTGGTGTACACAGAGTGTCAGTAAACAATGGTATATAGTCTGGCTGAGCGGTGTACACAGAGTGTCAGTAAACAATGGTATATAGTCTGGCTGAGCGAGCGGTGTACTACTGTTCCCAGCAGAATCAGAGTGGCAGTAAACAATGGTATATAGTCTGGCTGAGCGGTGTACACAGAGTGTCAGTAAACAATGGTATATAGTGTGGCTGAGTGGTGTACACAGAGTGTCAGTAAACAATGGTATATAGTCTGGCTGAGCGAGCGGTGTACTACTGTTCCCAGCAGAATCAGAGTGGCAGTAAACAATGGTATATAGTCTGGCTGAGCGGTGTACACAGAGTGTCAGTAAACAATGGTATATAGTGTGGCTGAGTGGTGTACACAGAGTGTCAGTAAACAATGGTATATAGTCTGGCTGAGCGGTGTACACAGAGTGGCAGTAAACACAATGCTATATACTCTGGCTGAGCGAGCGGTGTACTACTGTTCCCAGCAGACACAGAACAGTAAACAGAATGCTATATAGTGTGGCTGAGCGAGCGGTGTACCACTATTCCCAGCAGACACAGAACAGTGAACAGAATGCTATATAGTGTGGCTGAGCGAGCGGTGTACCACTATTCCCAGCAGACACAGAACAGTGAACAGAATGCTATATAGTGTGGCTGAGCGAGCGGTGTACCACTATTCCCAGCAGACACAGAACAGTGAACAGAATGCTATATAGTGTGGATGAGCGAGCGGTGTACCACTATTCCCAGCAGACACAGAACAGTAAACAGAATGCTATATAGTGTGGCTGAGCGAGCGGTGTACCACTATTCCCAGCAGACACAGAACAGTGAACAGAATGCTATATAGTGTGGCTGAGCGAGCGGTGTACCACTATTCCCAGCAGACACAGAACAGTGAACAGAATGCTATATAGTGTGGCTGAGCGAGCGGTGTACTACTGTTCCCAGCAGACACAGAACAGTACACAGAATGCTATATAGTGTGGCTGAACGAGCGGTGTACTACTGTTCCCAGCAGACACAGAACAGTACACAGAATGCTATATAGTGTGGCTGAACGAGCGGTGTACCACTATTCCAAGCAGACACAGAACAGTGAACAGAATGCTATATAGTGTGGCTGAGCGAGCGGTGTACCACTATTCCCAGCAGACACAGAGTGGCAGTAAACAGAATGCTATATAGTGTGGCTGAGCGAGGTACACAGAGTGGCAGTAAACAGAATGCTATATAGTGTGGCTGAGCAAGCGGTGTACTACTATTCCCAGCAGACACAGAGTGGCAGTAAACAGAATGCTATATAGTGTGGCTGAGCGAGGTACACAGAGTGGCAGTAAACAGAATGCTGAGCGAGCGGTGTACTACTATTCCCAGCAGCGACACACAATGACTGGGGGGGACCCTGGCTAGCGTGGCTGGAGCGCGAACTACCCTGCCTGCCTACCCAAAGCTAAACCCACAGACAAATGGCGGAGATATGACGTGGTTCGGGTATTTATTTACCCGAACCACGTGACAGTTCGGCCAATCAGAGCGCGTTCGGGTCCGAACCACGTGACCCGTTCGGCCAATCACAGCGCTAGCCGAACGTTCGGGGAACGTTCGGCCATGCGCTCTTAGTTCGGCCATATGGCCGAACGGTTTGGCCGAGCACCGTCAGGTGTTCGGCCGAACTCGAACATCACCCGAACAGGGTGATGTTCTGCAGAACCCGAACAGTGGCGAACACTGTTCGCCCAACACTAGTCCAGAGCAGTAATTCAGAAAGTGTTGTCCTCACAGAAGACTGATACTGCAGCATGGGAATAGCAATTACCCCTGTGACCCTTGTGACTGCGACAGAGGCCAGGGGATCCACTTCCCCCATTCCACTTGCTTTACTTCAGAGCTCCACCTCAGTTTGCCGAGCACCGTACTGGAGCAGTGTTACATTTAACTGCTTCCAGTATTGAACCAAGTCTCCCCATCTCTTATCTGCAGTCACACGTTCTGCTGCAAGCCTTTATACAGCTTCTGATGCATGTCACATGATGTGCAGGAACATTTGAGACCCATATACCAGTATGCAACCGGTGCGTTGGGGCAGTGAAGAAAAAAAGAAAAGAGAAGAGTCAACCCAGTGCTAGAAGCAGGTGAATATTACACTGATCCAGAGTGATACTCTGAAATATATGGAGATGTGCAAATGGAGGGTTGGGATCACTTGTTGGGAAAGGAGAAGGGGGTTGTACAAGCCACATTTGATTCAGTTATAGGATTTTCTTCTTTGGTGATTCTTGTAGGGGCCAAGAATACCTAGGTGAGAAGTAGGGAGAGACCGGGAGCCCAATGGTGCAGTATCATCAGGTACAGGGAGGATAAACTTATATAGATATATAATCACAAAGGTGGGTTGCAGTTCCTGCATCCACCGTATAGGCCTACATGGAATTAACCGTTCCTGCTCAGTACTCCAGATCCTGCTGGATACTGGATGGTTGCTCTCCTGCAGTACGATAGACTTTCTGGAAAAACTGCAAAACTATTACCTCCAAAGGAGGTCTGACTGGTAATGGGTAGGATGGAGACGCCTAATGTGTGTTCTATTTTATTATTTTAAAACATAAATAAAAATATAATTATAATAATATAATAAAAAGAGAGGTAATTGCTTATCTCTCCAGAACATACAGACACCAGTTCAACTGGAAAAACATTTTTATTCAAAAAGCAATCTGACAACGTGTTTCACAGGTCATGGCCCGCTTCCTCAGGTCAATACAAAATGCCTAGATAGCATAGGGGATCAAGTGTAGGCACCTCTTAACTGGTATCTATATCTTCTGGAGAAGTAAGTGATTACCTTTTTTTTAATTATATTTTTTATTGTATTTTAAAATACTTAAATAAAACACGCATTGGGCACTTCCATCCTACCCATTACATTTGATTCAGAACAGTGGCGGTACTATACTTGCCACTGGTCACACTTGCTATGGGAGGTGACGTAGTGGTGCTATAGTAACCAAATATTCTAGGGGAGGTGGAGTAGTGGTGCTATAGTGGCCAAACAGGCTATGGGAGGTGAGGTAGTGGTACTATAGTGGCCAGAATTCTTATGGGGGTGGGGTAGTGGTGCTGTAGTGGGCAGGCATGCTGTGAAGATGTGCAAATGGAGGAGTAGGGAGGATCAATTATTGGGAAGGAGGGTGTACTAGAGACATTTGCTTTTGAACATGTTAGGGGGTTCCATACTTGCCACACTTGCACTGGGGGTGGAGGAGATTTACTGGTCACATTTGCTATGGGAGGTGAGGTAGTGGTGCTATAGTGGCCACAGATGCTGTTGGAGGTGGGGTAGTGGTTCTATAGTGACTAGACTTGTTATAGGAGGTGGTGTAGTGGTGCTCTAGTGGCCAGACATGCTATGCGTGTCGGAGAATTTGTGCTGTAGTGGCCAGGCTTGCTTTTGAGGTGGGATAGTGGTGCCATATTAGCCAGACTTGCTATGGAGAGGTGAGGTAGTGTTGCTATAGTGGCCAGACTTACAATGAGGGATGGGTTAGTGGTGTTATAGTGGGAACCTAGGAAAGGGGGCCCCATGGTTTGTATTTACACCCCTGCATTGTAGTTAAAAATCTACCATTCTCAGAAAGATTCAGCACTGGCCGCTTTTATATCAAAGGACCACTATCCTGAATTTAATGTTTTTTTCAGTAAAGTCCTAATCAACATGGGCAGCATATCAGTATATTTGTTTTATTTAAGAAAGCTGACTTATTTGAAATTCAGCAACTACATCACTACAGTAAATGTGCATCACCGGCCTCCAGGAACAGTCGATGTAATGGTACGTACACACATTAGATAACAGTCTGACCAAGCGGCTGAAGACCTTTGCTTCCCGCCAACAATTGTTCTTCTTTCTAATGTGTGTACAGTGTATGGCCAACATCGCTTAAGGATCCTCTAATGCCTGACGACATGTACATTATGTAACTAGGTACATGCCGCAGGGCCCCAGGGGTGGAGAGAGCAGAGGGTTAGCTAGGGTTGCGAGCGCCCGGGGACAAAGACAGTTTTTTCAACCCATCCCCTCATAAAAAATGGGCATGCTCATGTATCAGAATGTGCATGTGGTCATGGAGCCCACCCTGTAGGTAATAACTGATGGAAACTGTGGGGGATGTTTCCATTAGTGCTCTGCATTTGCGATGCAATTTTTCCCATTTGCAATCATCATGCAATTTTGTGCATATGAGCTCCTATACTTTTTATGGGAATGCCTGAAAATGTAGACTTTTCGGCAATCTGGCAGTTCACAATGTTTTCTTGCCCATTTATTTTCTCTTGGCGCATATCGCAAATGCACTGAACGACACCATACTACTGACAGATTGCAGAAGAATCGAGGTTCTGAAGAATAGAAAGAAACGTGACTGCAGTGCAATTGACATAGCAATTGCGTTCCTTAGAGGTAAAAGGCCCTTCACCTTTACGTTTCAGAAAAACTGCATTATAATTTTTACAGTTTTGTCTGTATACTTGCTGTTTGTGCTGACAGCACAGTGCATGATCATGATAAGCCATAGTCAGCATTCTGCCCATGCGGGGTAGTAGGAACAGTACCTGAAAGGTTACAATGGTGACTTGAGTCTATGCCACTGTTAGTACTGTCTAGTGTCTACCACTGCTGCCAGGGACATATCTGACTAAGTCTACCATGCTTGCATTAAGCTGTAGGGAACAGCTACTGTATGTAGCCTATGTCCTATATTCTACAGTACACGCTTTTCTTTCTTTAGGAATTCCGCTGTACAATAGCATACTAGATTTGCAATAATGTACTGTATATAAATTGGACTGTATTATGAGCTAACTGCCTGCTCTCGATACAGAAAGGAAACATGCCCCTCATTACAGTCATCTCTACCTACTATCACTGCAGAATTGTTTTAATAATGAAACAGCTGCTTACTGGGATTAAAACCGGTTTTCCAAAGCAATTGTTTTCACTATGTATGTGCAGCCAGGATTTTTGCTGTAACAGGATTACTACTGATTCTTTGAGCAGCTCTTGTTATGTTCAAGGCTTTGGTTGATACCACATGCGTCACAAAAAAAGATGGATAAAAAAAAAAATGCACACTATAAATAAAATTGCACAACATGATTTAAAGTCTATATTTTCCAACCTTGTTTCCGGATTCCAATTCATAACTGATACACCTTTTCAAAAAGGCTCACCAGCAATGTTCTGTAATTGTACACATGAGGCTTGATTCACAAAGCGGTGCTAACAGTTAGCACCTTGGTGAAAAGCCCCTTATCACGCCTAAACTCAGTTTAGGCGTGATAAGTTTAGGCGTGATACGTTTAGGCATGATAAGTTTAGGCATGATAAGTTTAGGCGTGATAAGTTTAGGCGTGATAAGTTTAGGTGTGATAAGTTTAGGCATGATAAGTTTAGGTGTGATAAGTTTAGACATGATGGGCTTGATTCACAAAGCGGTGCAAAGTGTTTGCACGCTGGTGAAAAGGCCCTTATCACGCCTAAACTCACTTTAGGCATGATAAGAAGAAACTCGCGCGAAGTTACCGCGCGTACGCGCGTAAGTGCGCGCGCAGCACCCGACGCTTCGCGCGAAGCTCCCATTAAGCCCTATGGGACTTTGCGCGCGCGCTCACGCGCGTACGCGCGAACGCGCATACGCGCGGTAACTTCGCGCGAAGAGCAGGAAAAAGCGGTGATAACTCAGTGGTGAAAAGGTCATCACGCCTAAAGTCTTTTAGGCGTGATAACTGGGTTATCACCGCTTTGTGAATCGAGCCCGATAAGTTTAAGCACCAACTGGGTTAGCACCGCAGTGCACAGCTGATCAAAAGTTTTGCGCTAGCAAAGTCTGCTGCACTTCGCATAGAGTTTAATGGCGCTGCTTTGCGTGCGAGACTTTGCACGCGATCTAAACTTATCTAAACTTATCACGCCTAAACTTATCACGCCTAAACTGGCTTTTCACCAGCGTGGTGCAAAGATTATCACGCCTAAAGTCTTTTAGGTGTGCTAACTGGGTTAGCACCGCTTTGTGAATCTAGCCCATGGAATTTAAAATAACTCTTTTCAAAATAGTATGTAAAACTCTGATAGACTGTTTTCTTTTTCTTTGTCGTCTTACCTGTTCTGGTATTTTTGTATATTATTTGCTCTTCAAAATAAAAAGATTTATAAAAAAAAAAAAAATTACTCTTTCACCTCCTCACACATAATGAACTGAACTCAGATTAGTTAAACAAGAGATTTGTTTGTTTAGTATAGCTGCTCTTTATATGTCTGCCCGGATATAGAGAAAACTAATAAGCAAGGGAGGAGTTGGAAGAAACGTTCTACATCTGTACTCAACAGATCACTTTTGTTTGTTTTATCTTGTCAGGTCTGCAAAGGTGTTTTTTGAAAAGAATACAGTAGTGAAGAGCTTCATACAGCTCTTTGCCTGCTTACCAGCATTTCCTTGTATCTAGGCAACAAACATATCCTGTGACATGGGAATTGAAGCTGTGCTAATCAAAAATCTATTTTTCAGAAATCTGAATTAAGTTCACTAAACATAAGATAGCCCCATGTAGAGTGATTATTATTATGGCATGTATCCCTATTTCAATGACTGCCCCAGCCAAGTACAACCAGTTGTGATTAACATGATCCTAAGTACCCCTTGATGTAAGTATTTTTGTTACGAACACTACTACAGTATGAACGCTTTACAAACAATGCTTGATGCTTTTACTCAGCTATAATACTTATTCGGGTTTATTTTTATATGATCTGTCTTTTATTTAACCTCAAAACTTATTATAATGCATTGACTATAAATAATTCAAGTACTAATGTACCCCCTAGGGGTATATGTACCGTGTGTTGAGAACCTTGGGATGAGTGTACATATCCTCAGTGTTTTCCTTCTTCCTCTCCAGCTTAGTGTAGTGCTATGTTCTTATACATCAAACTCCTAGCAGGTTGGTCAGAGCTGTCATCGGAACTCGATCTGGATGCAGAACAATTCTCCACCCATCTTCACTTACACAGTAACATATATTCCTACCCACCTTCCCTCACTCCTTCAGGTACAGAATGGTGTATTAAAGGGCACAGCTGTGGCCATTTGCCGCCCACTGCACCTGGAGGTAATGAGCACCCTCAAAAACAAACAAGTGGTTAAGTAGCAAAAACCTGAGCAGACACAGCAGGAATACACTGTGAGCATCTGCGCCATTAAAAATGTGCAAACAATGGAACATATCCCTTACATATAATACTGCAATTGTTTATTTAAGTAGATGCTTGCCTTTTTTCATAAGGGAACTCTTCCCCGAGACATTGGGACTTCCCAGGGCTTGTTATAATCTTTTATGCACTTTTGATAGGACATAGAAGGTGGACAATACCGGTTTAAGTACCTTAAAAAATTGACTGATTTCACTGTCAATTATATTCAGTCTCACTGCATCATAAAAGCATCATAAATGATCAAAAAATAGGTCTTTCTGGCACTGTGAGGCCCATGATGGGGACACCTGCACATAGCAATTTCACATTCCAAGGATGTTGAGACACATATCCTAATACTACAATGACACCATGATGATGACATTATTTGCCACCTTTATCTGAAGGCTTAATTACCCATTTGTTCTGGGACCTGAGAAAATCCAAAGCCTCTAGCTCTGCATGAGTTAAATTATCAACATCCTTCTGAGTTGTGCCCAACTTCATCAGGTCTTCCTCTGCCACTGTAATAAAGTTTTGCAGAACATGAAGGTCCATAATCAGATCAAATAAATTAACATTTTGAGTGAGGCAAAAGCCCAGCCCCTTCAATAACAATATCAATATCATAACTTGTTGAGATATCTACTCCTGTGTGAGATGAATGACCTGAAGACCTCCATGTGTAATAGCAGACTCTTAGGTCAAAATGTATATACAACTTCAAAAAGTAAAAAGTTATTACTGATTAAATGGACACAGCACTGACAAGTTTAACTGCTCCTGAATAGGTCTTGACTTGTAGTCTTAGGTGAATCCAGGAAAAAAGGGTGCAGGAGCCCTTACAAAAAAAATGGCGCTGCCAAAGACGCCTATTATAAAAGCTGTGGTTTGACGCAAAGAACAGAAATTTTGGGTGTTTGGCTACTCGCGCTAAGGGGTGCCAAAATTCACCTTCTTTGCCACAAATCATAGAGCAAAGAAGGTAAATTTTGGTGCCTGGCGGCGCCTGATTAGCTGCAAACAGGATCAATTGAGGTAACCTGGCACCTGCAATCTGCTGCACAAAAAAGGTATTTTTCAACACCTGAAGGTGCCTGATTAGTGACAAACAAGCTCTGCGCCCATAGTGCATTTCCGCAAGCTCCCAGCACCAACGATTCTATTGGGCATTGAAATTTAGCTTGTTTGCCGTTAATCAGGTGCCCAAATGTACCTTCTTCGTGGCATATTGCGGCTCTGTGGCACAGGGAGGGGTTAAGGTTTAAGGGGGTATAGGATTAGTTGCCACTGGGGGAGGAGGTCTTACGTTTAGGCACCACCATGGGGGTTCTTAGGGTTAGGTTAGTAGAGTAAATATTACCGACATTTTACATGCAGAATCCAGCAGTAGAATATCACTAACTTTAGTAATATTCTACTAGCGACAATCCACTGCCTGTATGCGTCTTAGGAAGTGCCCAAGGGTAACCATTGCCATACTGAAAATGACAGATGCACATCTGAATATGATGTGTGGATGTGGTCCTTTTATGCTTTTTTTTGTCACCACTGTAAATGTTCTTTTTTGTGGGAACCTCCAATGGAAATCAAGACAGATTTTTGTGAAAGAGGCATGCGTAGATGTAGCATCTAGTCACAGTGGTGCACAGCAAACGCCCTGTTCGGAAAATGCAGCACGGGATCTGTGTCTCATCCATATTCGCAGCAAGCAGCCTCCCTCAGAATATTTGTTTTGTAATCACGTCCACATTATACAAATTTACCACGTAGTATAAATAACCACTGCGCTGAAGATAATATGATATTGACTTCTTGGGCTCTGTTAATTTCTATTGATCAACGCAGCATGGCAAAGTCGAGCAGAATGTGTCAGACCTCCCACCACCAGCAGAAATAGTGCTTCCAAATAATACTACTTTGTTAACTCAGAGGGGTTTCTCTTTGAGGCTAAATTTATCTAAATTCCTGGATAGATTATTGGATGTATGACTTTGCGGTGCTTCTAAATAATTTAAGATTGCCAGTAGGGTTTTGCAAGCTATTGCCTTTCTTTCTGGAATAGCAGCTATTTGGCTTTATTTGTACTGTGGTGCAAACATTAATATAATACAACAATCCAATGGCCGTGATCATTCACCTGCCTAACAAGGGTGATAATCTGTCTGCTGGAGAGCAGTCATGCAATAACTTACTGCACTGATCACATGTCAGCATCTGATTTATATTCTCATTGCCAGGCTGCCACATATTGCCAAAACAAAACCCACCTCTGCAATGAATTAGCAAAAAAAAAAAAAAAACTACTAGAATTAAATTACACAGCTGTGACAAGTATTGACAATGATATAAGATATTGAAGCCCAAAGTGATAATGAAAACTGAATAAGGAAACTGCATAAACTGGCACCTGGAAAGAAGGCGCATGGAATTGTCGCTAATAGAATATCGGTAAACAACAGATATTCTTCTATGTAATCCCAATAGTAAAATATCAGTAATCTTTACTGATATTTTACTATGACCTAACAGTTAGGTCATAGTACAATATTGGTTGTGGCTACTGCGCATGCTCATCCATGTACCTCTCCGATTGCACGCCCGCAGCTGGGAGCATTCTTAGCTTGTTCATGTAAGGAAACGCGGAAAATCAGCCGCCTCCACTCAGCGTGAGGTGGCTGTTTCCATGGAGAGCATGGCGGAACGCGGAAAAACCGCCGCGTCTGACGCGGCGGTTAGCACGCATGGCTCTGTTGCTGACACTTTGACCCAGCGAGGGGAGGCAACCGCCGGTGCAGATAGCGGTGCGACCAACCCTGCGCATGGGTCAGCGGAGACATTGCAAAGCAGTACTGGTGTGGCTGGGACTGATAGTCCACCTAGGTTCAGAATGACGCGCGTGCGCGCGGAGAGGCAGAACCTTTATGGCAGTCAGAGAAAGGTCAGCTGACGATCACAGCAACTTTCATTGGTCCAGCACTTGAGGGAGGTGCTGGAGAGCACAGGTGTATATATACTGGGTGCTGGTCATTCTCTGGTTGTCTGTCGTTGCGATCACTACGTGGTAGCACTCAGGCCTTGTCTGTATCTGTGTTCTAGCATAGTTTCCAAAGGTGTTGATGATCACGGACCTCACACCTTAGCGTTAGGAAAATTGAACTGTATTATTTGTTATGACCTTCTGCCTGCCTGACTATCCTGCTGAACTCTGATTCTGAACCTTGCTATCTCTGATATCCTGTTGCCAAACTCTGCTTGTTCCTGGACTCTGTATTTGCCTTCCGATTCTGTACCCCGCTATTCTGATACTCCGTTTCCAAACCCTGCCTGTTTATTGGATTCCGAATCTGTCTCCTGAATCTGTACCATATCTGTCTGTGTGTTAACGACCTGGATTGCCGGACCTCGAGAACTGGCCTTACTGTTAGAGGCAGTTCCCAGACCTGTTAGTGACACCCTCTCTCTGGTGTCACTCACGCTCTGTCCTTCCTATCCTCAGCCTAGCTACTCCCCCGGGAGAGTCTAGGTATACGGAAGGAACTTACTTCTGTGCAGTACTCCTTACTGCTTCTGTACCTTCTCCTAAGGTGCAATACTCAAAGTATTACTGTTACACCAAAACACTCCTATCCCTCAGGTGTCCAGAGGTTAGAATATATATCTGATTATCGGTGATACTGCAGATCACCAATAATCGGGTATATTCTGTATTCTCTGTGATAGTGCAGTTCACCGGTAATCAGACCCTCTCTGTTACACCGATCGTTACAGTTCAGCTAACAAAGTCCAAGATGGTGCATGTGGATACGCAGTAGCTGAATCTTTTGGAGGGGACAGCGGCACCTTGTAGGCAATTGGATCTACTGCAAGGGACCTAACAGACTGCCGGGGGGAGGGGGGAGAGAAGTCCTACAAAACTAATTCAGAACTCTAGAATTTGTTATTATTCAGGTTGGAGTGAGCTTTGAGCAATAAATGGTATCATCTTGTTTCAAAACTTCCTTCTGGCGTTTGTAGTTTGAAAACCTTTCACTTACGTGTTCTGTGTTTTGAATGAGCTTCTTTCCATTACGCTGTCCTGTCCACTGCTTGTGGCTCTGACTGCAGCCAGTTGCACAGGGGACAAAGAAGCAGTGCATGCTTTGTCCAATTGCGCTCTCTGTAATTTCATGCTCCTACTTGGATGTGCATAGCAACCGAGGCCGGGAGTGTTATGAGTATGCATTCTTGACAAGTGCAGCGTCATTTCTCAAGTATACATGCCCAGAACACCATGGCTGCTGTGCACATCCAGACAGGAGCGCGAGTGGACAGAGGATGCACTGCTTCTCTTTTGAATGGCAGGCAGAGCAACAAGACAGAGAGGAGCCCATTCAAACCAGAGATCATTAGTCAGGGTGTTGCACAAACAACACCTTGGGGAAGGGGGGGGGGGCTTCGGGGTGATTGGTGACAGCAGGCCTTGGGCACTGAAAAGTACAAATCCTGCAGTGGCAGTGACAATAGTTACACCACTGCTGCAACGAATACATTTTAAGGAGCCACACCAGGTGGTTCTGGGTCACTAAAAGCTGTCTGGAAATTCCTCAGTATTTGTTAGCAGGGGAGAGTTTAAATGGAAACACAGGGGGTGTGGTCTCTAACTATCAATGATGGGGGGAGGAGAGGGAAGTGAACGGTGATCCAGACAGCGGCAAAGAGAATATTGGGTGAAATTCTTTTACCTTTTGCAATAAGAGGAAAAATGCTTTTAGTAAAAACTTAAATGCACTAAAGTATATAATTTTGAAGCGGTTGCTATGTCAGGCTAAAGTGAAGCTTTAGCTAAAAAACATAGATAAAAACACTGA